>NC_136061.1:70879524-73672024 GCF_964261635.1 Lissotriton helveticus
AAAAATGGAACACCGTGCCGTAGGAGCAGGACATCCGGCTCGGGCGCTAGGGTGCAGCTGTGGCGCCCCCACCGGGGGGGCGAGGGAGACTCGTTCGCGCCGCCTCCCTCCCTCAGTGCACCCCACGCTGCCCCTTTTCACGGGTATACATGGTGGCCACCCCACATCCCGTGCTCCGCAAGTACACTTGAGGGCCATCGTATGTCTTGTGCTGCGCAAGTATGGTTGCTGGCCATTCCATGTCCTGTGCTGCGGAAGTATGGCCGCCGCCATTGTATGTTCTGTGCTGCGGAAATATGGCCGCCGCGGTGCATGTCCTGTGCTGCGGAAGTATGGCCGCCGCCCGGCTGGAGGATTTCGGCGCCGGGCCGGGGCTGGGAAACCTCCTACCCGGGGAGGTGGGAGAGGCCCGTCCGCGTCGCCTCTCCTTCCCAGCCCACCCTGCACCAATTCTTCAGCGGAGGTATTTGTGATGGCCGGACCAGGAGATCCGAGGGAGGGGGTCATTTGCATCCGCCCCCTCCCTACTCGTGGCCCGGGGGACGCCGCCCCAGGAAGAAGAGGATGGGAAGGCCATTACAAGCCAGGCCCGTGGTGCCTCCTGGACATCCCACTGGCGATCTTTTCGATCGATGGCTGTCAGTAGGCCCCGCCCCACACGTGCTGTGTGTTTCACCTTCCGGATGGGCGTGACCGGTGACCTGCTGCATTTCGGGAACTTCCGGAGTGGGGGTAGGTATTTTGTTTGGACAGGCATGTCTGGGTAATGGGGGGGTTGTCTATGCAGGCCTGTAATTGCCTTTTTTTTTTTTACAGAGTGGGGGGGCAACAGAGAGTAATCAGTCCCATTGCACTCGGAGTTTGAGTTCATTAATGGAATGTATACTAATCTGTCCGACACTACTCTGTGTATTGTTTCTGTATGTTATCCGAAAGGGTGGCTTTTGTGTTCGGGAACAGTAGCGGTAGTTCGGGGTTTGTCACCGGGTAACTTAGAGCTAGACTGGGTTTCCCGTCTTAGCGTTGTTCGATCTATGAGGACTCAAACATGTCGCTGAAATCGGTCTGGCGAAATCTGTGCCATCGGGCGTAATCAAACGCGGTGGTTCTATCCGGCCTGTCTGTGCCAGTCTGATTCATCTTTTCTCACGCCTTTTCCCTTTCTGCCGGCCTGTTATTTCTGTCGGCCCTCTGCTCTTACCCGTGTTCAGTAGAGTCGGGCATTGGGCTTTCCAGTGCCCGGAATATTTACAAAAAGCACATTGGTTTTGCCCTAAGTCTGGTCGTCCTGCGCGTAGTGTCGGGGGATTACTTTCGGGTCGTTGTGTCTTGGGGTTGTCCTGTCGGTATATCCCTTTACACCGTTCCCTTCCTGCGTTTACTCCTTGGAACCGTGTTGCCGCTATCCCTTCCTTTTGCCTACCAGATGCTTGGAAGGTTGTCTGTCGCGTTTCTTTACCTACTCTGACTTCGTCTCTTTTCTTTCGTTGCATTGCTTCTTTGCGCCACATACCGAGACTGTCGAGCATAATAGGCGTTGTCTTACTACTACAAAGGGCTATTTCTAACGTTTCTATTTTATCAAGATCGAAGGATCCTATCAGTGGCCACTGTTTCTCTTGATTTTCTTTGGTATACTTGTGCCACAGCTTACTATAGGCTATGGTAACTAATCCATACTTTGTGAACATGTCTTTATTAGGGGTGCCTTCCAGCGGAGCTAGATGGTCCACCTCTAATAAACGGTCCGGGTTGAACCAATTACCAATCAGTGAGGAGAAGATAGGCATGACGGATTACAATGGGGCCAAAAGTCAGCCCTACCTACCTTATCACTGCGTGCAAAGACTAGACAGAATATTTCTATTCTACGTTGTTTGCAGGCAGCGAATACCTCATGAACCAATATCGAACAGTCAATGTTTGGTCAATCAAACAATCAGTGGGGAGAATAAGTAGGCCCGCAAAGGTCTGCGTCCTCTACCCTTTCACTATCTGCAAAGAGGAACCTGTTCTTTCCTGTTTGCAGACAGAGAATCTCCAGAAAACAATCCGCGAACGGGGTCAAACAATTAATCAGTGTGGGAGAGGGAAATCTCCCGAGCACAATCCACGAACCGTAGTTCGGGTTCAAACAATCAATCAGTGGGGGAGAAAGATAGGCATGACGGCTGCGTTACCTATCCTTCACTGCTTGCAAAGAGAGAGAGCCTGTCGTTTCTCCGTTTGCAGACAGCGAATCTCCAAACAAATCAACAAAGAGCAATACTAGTATTTTCCAAACAATCAAACAATCATTTCGCAATTCGTCGTGTTTACACGACCTTACCCGGACCGTATGGACAGTTTCTTGTCTTCCGAATCCAGCGCCCGATCGTCCGCTTTTCCTCGTATTCCTCGCGGCACTCCTGATGGTTCCCAGTCAGGACCGTAGATCACTCGAGAGAGGTCTGTTCGGAACCAGTGAAGTTCGGATGATCGGCTGCCAGACGAGGGTCTATTGGGCAGGAGCTCTCCCGATCGTTGCAGTCGTTCACTCTGTCGTCAGGACCTCTCCCACTGGATCCACGTGTCGCTGATGGGCCCCACATTGGGCGCCAATTGTAAAAAAAGGGTCAGGGACAACCAATAAACAAAGATCCTTAAGTATTGCCCGGCGGTGTCGCCTCTTTAACCCACAAAATATTAATCAATGAAGAGGCAGGCGCTGGAGACTGGAAGGCAGGAAACAAGGGTTTATTCTCTCCGGAGGAGAACACATCAGTTCGGACAGCAAGTATCGTCACGAGGTGCTCTAACCGCATCTCTGAGGCCTGGCCTCTTATACACAGGTTTATGATCTTTATTGCAGGTGACACATTCTTGCAATGCTTTGAAGTATGAAAGGACATCCTCGGAATCTCCCCTTCAGGCCCATTCCCACACACATTTACAGTTGAAGTCCCCACCCCGGTCACAACAGGTGATGATTATCGCGCAGCTGGACATTCCGCCGATTCACGGGATGTGTGGGGTTGATCGGATCTCATAGGGAGGGGGCTTTGATCAATTCGAGGGTCCTTTAATGGGGGAAGCTTCCTACTGTACGGGGGGGGGGCAATGAACAGTATCCGCCGGGCCAGGTGGCGGCCTGGGAACGAGGAAGACAAACGGGCACACAGGAAAAAGGGGGGTTTGTATCAAAGGACCTGGGACCATGAAAGGAATGAAGGGAGATGTCGCGCTGGGAACAGGATGGGATTCCGAGGCAGAGCTGCGCTGAAGAGGGGTTTACGACCCAAGGCATGTGAGAGCGGGGGGGGGTTGTCAGCGTGCGGGGGGGGATGCCTGCGAGGTTGAGAGCTGTGCTGGGGGTTAGTGGCGTGCAGAGGGTGGTTCTGATCGAGGCACCTAAAATGGCGGGTGCGCACGACAAAAAGTGTGGCATCAGGGGAAAAGGCAAGATGGCGCAGATAATGTTTACCAAACCGTACTAATTTTCCACATCTCTATCTCTCCCCCTCTCTCTCTCCCTCTCTCTTTCTCTCTCTCTCTCCCCCTCTCTCTCTCTCTCCCTCTCACTCTCTCTCTCTCTCTCTCTCTCTCTCTCTCTCCTCTCTCTCTCTCTCGCTCTCTCACCCTCTTCCCCCCCGACCTGCACTGATGACTAGGGCATGCATTGTGAATTGTTCTTAGGTCCACTGCATTGCCTCAGTCATGTAACCACATTGGAGCCCAAATACAATCCTAGCATGTGCTGTGGTATGCAGTTCTATTATTAAGAAGAACAGATTACGGCCTGATTTCTCCTTATTGCCAATTTCTTTGTGGTAGGGTTTTAAAAAATAAAGCGCTCATGCACAATCACCTTGCACCATCGGTATGTCACTTTTTCGCATGGTTAAATTGATGCACCGGCGGCACAAGGGACATGTAAATAGGCCCCTAACTGTGTAAATGGAGGCCCAGAATTTGTGTCAAGGTTGCGTCAATTTTTTGGACACCCCCAATGCAAAAGACAATTCGTTACATATTGTAATGCGCTCAAATGTACTCATAATAGACCTGCTTAACATGATGTCACTTGCATACTGCCAAACTTGGTTAATCCCCTCACTTCTGTTTTTAGGTCTAGCCTGACCCAGAGATGCTTTTAGTATTACTGTCACACACAACTCCCCCCCCCACACACACACACAACCCACACACACAACCCACACACACAACCCACACACACAACCCCACGCAAAGTTTGGTTTGAGGATTGCTCCAGCACAAACTTGACAGATATCTCATCTCCCTTATTACAAGTTGTTGTAATCTCATCCTGTTTAAGTGCGCTAACAATTGCTGTTAATGTTCATGTTAGTTATATGCTAATGGTATGTTCCTTTCCCCCCTACTCCCACTATGCCATTGTAGTGTCCCATGGAATGTTGGTAGGGCGTTTGACATAGAACGTTCACTGAGGTGAGCGCAGTGCGAGAGACCAGACGTTAATAAACTCAGCTCTCCTGAAACATCGTGTGGCTGATTATTATTTAACAAATTGGCGACGGGGCTGCGCGGGGGGCAGATCTGGTCTTCCCCCGTTTATTCAGCACTGCTGCGAACCACCACGCCGAGGTCAAGTAACCGTGAGTCTTCTGTGACATGCGAACTGTGTTTGCTGACGAGTCATTTATGGAACCCAGTGTCCTTTTCCTTCCGTGAGGCTTCTGACTCGTTTATGAGGAGGTTACGCTTTTATAGATTCCTGGCGTTTAATGACTTTTGGCTGGCGCTTCTGAAACCTAATCGGAAATTAGCCAAGTTTCTCATTGCATTCCGCTGTGCTGTCTAGCGGTATTCCGTAATTCCTTTCAGCTGTTGATGACAGATGATTGTCAGGTCGGCGCTTTCCTTCAGGCACCGATCACCCTGTGACCGTTAAGGGAAACTGTTAATTAACGAGCACCGCTGTGCTGTGTTTTTCATATCCACGGCGCAGTTGTTACCTTTCAGTCAGCTGCTGCGTGTAGCTTCCCTGGTGACAAAACTTTTAGCAGAGCGCTGTTTTGATTGTGGGGAGCTGCCAGCCCGGCTCTCGCTGTGGTATTCGTGTTGATGCGGAGCCTACAGTCCAGAAAGTGCTGACACAAGATTTAGTATTTGAAGAACACCAAGGCACTTGTGCATTTGCGGCAGTTCTGTGGGGAAGCCAAGGTTAACGACAACCGTGGTGTTGAAGCATAGTTGTCGAGCTGTTCCTGTACTTTGGAGCTGATATTTCCTCACGCTACATGCACAGTTTTACATCCTTGTCAGAGGGTGCTGTCTCCGTTTAACGCTGTTGAAGATTTTCATCGTCACGGGGCATTTACTTCAGGAGCTTGTTGTGCGTTCACGCTGACAGGCACAGCATCCAACTTGTCATTATTTGGTGCGTGTCACGCTGACGGGCACAGCTCATTGAGACTAAGATTGTCTTCTCATTACTTCAAGAGCTTGTTGTGCGTTCACGCTGACAGGCACAGCATTCATCTTGTCATTATTTGGTGCGTGTCACGCTGACGGGCACAGCTCATTGAGATTAAATTGTCTTTGGACATTATTAGTACCAATTTTGTCATATATTGCCTAGAGCCATTTAAAGTGCACTGCGTACTGAGGAGATAGCATTGTATTGCCTATATTGCATTTTGTTTTTATAATCTCAAGGTGTATAGTGTGTATAGGTTCTAATGGCTACTGCAATGTCTATGTCACAACCCCCTCCATTTCTCAATGATGATGGAGAACCCCTTACTCCATGGAAGAATTGGGAGAAAGTTTTTGAATCTTATCTGATAGCTATAGGAGGCAACAGATTTTCATCAGAAAGGAAGTTGCACATTTTATTGCACAATTTGGGTAAGCATGCTAGAGAAATGTATGATAATCTACCCGAAGTTGAGTTGGAAAATAGAGGTGGAGAAGGAGAAGGGGATGTCCTACCCGATGTTTACCGCATTGCTTTGAAAAAATTGGAAGCCCAGTTTGGGAAAAAAATTAATGTGGTATTGGAGCGACACAATTTTTTTTTCAAGGAATCAAGGCAAACATGAAAGGGTGGTGAATTACATAGCTGTCCTCAGAGGGTTGTCTTCCACCTGTGATTTTGGTAATCTCACAGACTCGCTTATCAGAGACCAGTTGGTCAGGTGCACTTCTGATAGGAAAATAAAAGAAAAGTTACTTGCTGATGCCCCTGAATTAAAGCAAGCTATCGACATAGCTAAAAGCATTGAACACACTGCTTTCTGTATGAATGAGATGAAAGAGGAGGTTGAGGTGAAACAAGTATGTGAGGACGAAATCCTTAAGGTGTCCAACAAATATGACAAGAGTAAATTGATGCATAAAAGTAGCACTGTCTTAAAAGAAGAGTCTCAAAAGATGAAATGTTTCCGTTGTGGTAATCCTAATCACCTGGCGAATAGTATAAAATGTCCAGCAAGGGGTGCCATATGCAGAAAGTGCAACAAGAGGGGACACTTCACCAAGGTGTGTCATGATATGAAGAAAGAAATGACCCATATGATTTGGGATGATGAGGAACCAAGGGAGGATATTGTTTTTATGGTTAATGAATTGTTTGAAAATACTGGAGGTAGCTACCCAGAATGTGAAATATTGCTTGATGGTGTGGCATATAGAGTTTATGCGGATTCTTGTTCACCGTACACTCTTATAGATGAAACCACGTTCAAGACCAAGTCTGTTGACAAAGTTTATGAAGTTTTGCCCACTGACATCAACCCGGGTGGTTATAACCATGACACCATACCTGTGGTAGGAATGATCATTATGCACATCAGATTTAAAGATAGAGCTACTGTGGGTAAAGTGTATCTAACTAAGAAAGGTTCGTGCTTACTGGGATGGCGACATCAAAAGGACCTAGGAATAAGATTAGACCCCAACGCCTCAGAACCTGTCTATTTGATTGAGCAACCCAATATCGGTAATGAGGTGTGTGAGGAGTTCCCTGAAGTATTTTCCAGCGAGCTAGGCTTGTTAAAGGGATTCCTTCATAAAATAAAACTTAAGAAACATTGCAAGCCCACGGTACACAGAGCCAGATCAGTGCCATTGGTGGTGAGAGATTCCCTTAAAAAGGAGTTGGAGAAATTGGAATCCTTGGGGGTGATTGAAAAAATTGAGAGTTCTGAATGGTTAGCCCCCATTGTGGTCGCTTCCAAAGGTGGTGGCAAAGGGATTCGTTTGTGTATAGATCTCAGGGATCTCAACGCCAACATCTGGGTAGAGAGGCATCCTCTCCCTAGAATAAATGAGATGCTCAGTGTGATAAAGGGTGCCAAATTTTTCAGTGTATTGGATCTCTCGGCGGCATACCACCAAGTTGCCCTCCATCCGGAGTCCAAGAACCTTACCTCTTTCATTACGCCATTCGGAGCATACCAGTATAATCGTATGCCTTTCGGGTTGGCGTCCGCGGCGGCGGTTTTCCAACGCATTATGCAGCACATCCTGGATGATCTCAGCAAGGTTCTGTGTTTCCAGGACGATATATTGATTTATGGGGACTCTGAGTGCGAGCATGATTCCATCTTAAGAGTAGTTTTATGTAAATTGAGTAAAGCTGGTTTTACTACACAAAAGGACAAATGTAAAATAGGAGTCAAATCTGTAACCTACCTTGGACATACCATATCCGGCGAAGGGATAAAACCAAAAACCAGTTTGGTAGATGCTGTATCTCTTGCACCCCCTCCATCTACTAAAGAGGAGGTCAGATCCTTCCTGGGTTTGGTTGAGTACATGAGCAAGTTTGTGGAGAATTTTTCTAGTCACACAAGCAACATGAGAGAACTTTTAAAGAAAAGTAGCACTTTTAGGTGGAGTGAAGAATGCGATAAGGAATTCAAGTACATTAAGGCAGCCATCGCAAGAGCACCCACATTAGGGATGTTTGATCCTAATGAGAAGACTACTCTCACTACTGATGCTAGCAACAAGGGCCTAGGGGCGTCTCTCACCCAAACCAATGGTGGATGTGAAAGGGTCATTGCATTCGCTTCCAGAACACTGAAGGACCCTGAATCTAATTACTCCACCATTGAAAGGGAAGCCTTAGCGTGTTACTGGGCTATAATCCATTTTAAATTCTTCCTGTGGGGAATCCCTTTCACTCTAAGGTCTGACCATAAACCATTGATTCCTCTATTTTCTACTAAGAACTTGGAGAGGGCTACTCCACGCATTGCCAAATGGGTACTGGCATTACAAGGGTACAACTTCACAATGTGTTACGTGGCTGGTGAGAAAAATACCATTGCAGATTGTATGTCTAGGTTACCCATAAAAGGTGAAGACGATGTAAGCGAACCACCAGATGAAACCATACTTGTGGTGGAACTTCCAGCCATTGGTAAAGATGAATGGAAGAATGATTCCCAAAATGACCCAGAAATAAAGGATCTTATGAAGTTTGTTGAGAAAGGGTGGCCTGAGCACAATAGAGAGTTAGCGGAGAACCTCAAGCCTTATTGGTCAGTGAAGGATGAAATCTCTAGCATGAATGGTCAGCTGTGGAGAGGAAACAAGGTCATTCCCCCGGCTGGTATGAGGAACAAGATCATTGTGCTAGCACATGAGGGTCACCCAGGAAGGAGCATGACAAAGAGTAAAGTGAGACAACATTATTGGTTCCCAGGTATGGATGGGTTGGTGGAGAGCATGGTAAAAGATTGTGAAGCGTGTGGCAGAAGTGACAAATCTAAAGTTGTACACAAAGCCCCCCTTATTCCTATAGATGTTCCCAGTAAACCATGGGACAAGTTGGGAATTGACATAATAGGGCCCATGAATTTCCTCAGAGCCAACCAGAGATTTATGTTCGTAATTATAGACTACCATTCACATTGGATCAGCACCAAGTTTGTCCACGCTATAACCACTCAGGATATGATAGAATTCCTGAAGGAAATATTCGCTACAGAAGGTATCCCCAGTTCCTTAGTGACAGACAATGGGGTCCAATTTACGTCAGAAGTCATGAGAAAGTTTCTGTCTGACTTAGCCATATCACACATAAGAACTCCTTTGTACTGTCCCAAGGCTAATGGTATGGAGAGGGCAAACAGGATGGTGAAGAGTTCTATTCAAATGGCTGTTACTATGTGTGAACCAGTAGAGGAGGCAGTCAGGAAAACACTATGGTCATATCATTCTGCCCCCAATGCAGTCACAGGGGTGTCTCCATTTGTGTCCCTCAAAGGTAGAAACCCAGGGTCCAAGCTTAACCCCAATTGGTTGAATGGGAGTAGTCCGGTGTGGGTGGACAGACAGTCTGTGAAAGACAAGGTGGAGTTACATCAAAAGGAGTACAAAACCAAGTATGACCAGAAATGGGGTACATCCTCCAGAAAGTTCTATGTGGGTCAATGGGTGGTGGTCAAAAGACCTGCTGTGGGTCGAGCTAAAGTGTCCTCCTTCTCTAAACCTGCAAGGATACAAAGAGTGAACAATAACTCCCTAGTGTTGGAGGATGGAAGTACATGGAGTATAGACAATGTGAGTGTTTGTCCTGATGTGTGCGTACCAACGGCTGTTGGTGAGCAAACTCCAGAGGATAATTCAACGGACACGCAGGATACTAGAGTGACCAGGATGCGTCAGCCACCTAGTTGGCAAAAAGACTATGTAACCTAAAACAATGGAATCTTTCCTCCCTGAGGACTTCCGCTTGAGTTGTCCATGTACAAGGGGAGATGTGTTGTAATCTCATCCTGTTTAAGTGCGCTAACAATTGCTGTTAATGTTCATGTTAGTTATATGCTAATGGTATGTTCCTTTCCCCCCTACTCCCACTATGCCATTGTAGTGTCCCATGGAATGTTGGTAGGGCGTTTGACATAGAACGTTCACTGAGGTGAGCGCAGTGCGAGAGACCAGACGTTAATAAACTCAGCTCTCCTGAAACATCGTGTGGCTGATTATTATTTAACACAAGTGTCATAGGATATAATTCACTTACAGCCCTGTTGAGCAAAGTAACATGTTACAGACTTGGAAAGAATCTATAAGACTCTGTTTAGGGACAATGGGACAAAGTGAAAATGTTCAGTGAGTGACATCATTTTCTGGATAGCAAGCATTACTTTTATGTTCCTTCCCGGTGTTTCAACCTCTTTCTTTGACCCAAAGAGAGACGACAAAATGCTGGGTGCTCTTTTCATATTTCAAAGCTATTTGGTTGTATACACTTATGTTTTGACAGTCTATGTCCCTGTTTTTCTAACTCACGCTGACACATAAAACAATATAGAAAAACAGTGTTTTGCAGTGCCATGTGCCATCAATGAGTGTCTGTCATGTACTATGACACGAAAGCTAAATGTTTTCTGTCAGAATTAGGATTTGAAAACTGACTTCAAAACCCACAAGTAGTCGAAAGGTAAGCATACATTTGTAACACTTTAGGCTAGTGTATTTTTGACGTTAAACATGTTTATTCCATCGACTGTCTCTTACTTTGACAACAATATATCGTTGGCGATATCAGATTTTCTGATATAAATTTTGTGGCAGCAAAAATTTACATTACGAATGAAGACAGTATGATGGCTTAGTCACCTATATTCTCCCCACTGACATCTGATGTGGCTTGAAGGTCAAGAGTTAGAACCCTTTTAACCCCAACTCAGCCGTCCATCCTTCCAAGGTCGGTACATTTAGTGACATAAAAATTGGGTAACAGTAATCCCGGTTATTCACAGTACACAGAGGTCGTCTAAAATGCTACGTAAAATTGTTATAATTAAAACCAGATTGTTATTACAATATTCTAAAGAGAAGCAATTATCTGTGTCTTTGATTAATATATATTTTTAAACAACTTTCACAAGAGCATCTTGCAAAGCATTTGTTTAAAAAAAATAATTTGCTCTCTATTTTAACGATTTTTTTAATGAAAAAATGGTCCACAATGGCTTCCTTGCTAGTTACCGTTACAGAGTGCGAACACAACTCGCCGAATAAAACCGGAAGTGTTGCTCGGGAAGTAGAGTTTGGCCATCCTCGATCTTCCAAAGCACCACCTGAAAATCGGCCCGCAGTATCCGGCTGCAATAAATCACAGGAGGCCCTTATTTTGCCTGCCAGGGTGCGAGAATGGAATGGAATTTGCGCAGACTTGAGCACTAAAAGTGCATGGTTGGCTGCATAGGATTTGAAAGGCGGTGTCCAGTGTTTAATTTAAGCCGGTGGTGGCCACCACCACTCATGTTTGAGAACTGGCACTTGTTTTTTTCCTTATCAAACATTTGCTGAGAGCAGGCGAGTGGAATATAAACGGGAAAGGAGGCCAAAGAAGAGAAAGGCTGAAACCCAGTCTACAAGGAAGGAAGCAGAAAGCTGTAGGAGCGAGAGGAAGGGGTCGGCCCTGTCTGGCAATGGATGGAAGTGGGACATTGGGTGGGCTCAGGACTGCGGCCTTTTTATTATTCGGCCCGCTGTTGTTTAATAGCGCCGGCCGCTAGCTTCTGAGAAGGAGCGTCGGCACTCATTATTTTACAAGTAAAGCACTGTAACCTGCTACAAATAGCATATTCCCATTGCTTAACGCAAAATGATGTAAGCTGTCTGCAGAGTGCGAGGAGGACCCCTTGAAACTCTCACACATATACATTGGCTATAGACTGAATTGGGGGGCACTAAGGGGGTGCAGCCCTCCTGCGCCAAGCCCCTTTCACATTACTACTCTGTGGCTTTAGCAAAAACATGTTCTTATAAGTGCTTACCTGCGTCATGAATAATGCACAAGCAATCAGGAGCGCTGACACCTTCACCAATTGGAGCCCCCATCCTTTCAAATCTGGATTGATTGATTGATTGATGACCCGAGCACGAGGCCCCTGTGCTGTTGCAGTTTTGTCCCGGGTGAATCTGTGAACAACTTTCGACTGAATTTATGCAGTGAAATAGTTGTCCTGGCCAGTGAAATGTGAGTGGACGATTCCTGCAGTGCAATGGGCAAAGGTCACTTGCTGAACTCTCGCCGATTCCGCGAGACAACGACGGCGACCTCCGGCTCGGACACACAGGGCGACGCAATCACAGTGAGACTGACAGTGTGTGCTTTTCACCCGGTGGTTATCCCAGAGACAACATTTGCATAATCCTGTATAGAAGAGCATTTCTAAAATGTGGCGCATTCCAGATGGCCATCACATACCCTAATTATTTGCTTTTGCAGAGCCCCATTTTGTGTAATTTTGAAAATAAAACTTAGACTCCAATTGTGGCAACTGTTGAGATTCCAAAGTTCCGGCACAGTGCTCTAAAGGACGTGATGGTGGAAAAAGAATTCCCGGATTTCCGTCCAGCCATGTCCATCTATCTTTACCCTCATACATAGAAAAGCTGTTTTAGGGAGCTAGGGGAAAACTAAAGATTTTTGTAAACAATGGGAGCTCCTATTACACTACTTTCAGGCGGACTATAAGACAGACTGTTGGATGGACATCTGCCTGATAGGGCCATCTCCCTAACATATCGGAAACTTATCAACAATATCGACAACCCCCTACTGAAACTGCAAGAAAAATGGACGGAGGACAGAATAGAACTAGATGAGGAAACCTGGCAGGAAGTGGTCTCCTCCCCTAAAACGGTCGCTATCCCAGCGCGACTCAGACTGGTGCAGTTAAAGATCATTCACAGAATCTACATCACTGGTTCCCAACTGGTCCACATGGGGGGCGGGGGGCGGGGGGCGGATGGTTTTTGTAGGCCTCCCCCCATTCAAATCAACTTCCACCTGGAAAAGAATAACGACAGCAACACCACCACCCTTCTGGACAACCTGGCCGATCTCGGACTCAAACAACTTGTTGACACCCCCACCCACTTAGCCGGACACACGCTTGACCCTATCTTCACCTCCAGCAAACACATCTCCTTCGATCACACCACAGCTCTCCATTGGACGGACCACAGCTGCGTTCACTTCAGTTACAAAAAGACCACGACCCACATCCCACCACAACCTATTCCTCGAAGAAACTGGAACAAAATCACCACCGACCAACTCTTCACATCGCTTAACCAAAACCCCCCCGCCATATCATCGAACCCAAACCAAGCTGCCACCAAACTCACACAATGGATCACCCACAGCGCTGACGAATTAGCACCCTTGAAAAACCACCAGATCAAACAAGGTAGCAAAAAGGCCCCCTGGTTCAACGAGGACCTTAAGAAATCCAAGAAGTTCTGTCGTACCCTCGAGAAAACCTGGAGAAAAAACCCAACCACTAACAACCTGACCACCTTCAAGGACGCCACCCGCAAACACCACCAATTGATCCGATCCACCAAGAAATCAGCATTCAAGGATCGACTCGACAACAACGCCCAAAACAACAAGGAACTATTCAACATCGTCAAAGAATTCACCAACCCTACCGCCAGCGCCAACGACATCACTCCCTCCCAAGACCTCTGCGACTCTCTATCCTCTTTCTTCCACAATAAAATCGCCGACATTCATAACAGCTTTGAAAACCTGTCCAAAGAACAACCCACTCCACCCACCTCCGAACCAAAACAGCACTCTCACAACCTCTACGCCTGGAACCCAATCACTACTGAAGACACCATCCGCCTTATGAACTCCATCCACTCAGGATCGCCAAACCGTCCCATGCCCCCACCACATTTTCAACAAAGCAGCCTCCATCATCGCACCCCATCTCCGCGACGTCATCAACTGCTCCCTCAACTCCGCTACCTTCCCAGAAAGCTGGAAACATGCCAAACTCAGCGCCCTTCTGAAGAAACCCACAGCGGACCCCTCTGAACTTAAGAACTACCGCCCCATCTCTCTCCTCCCCTTCCCGGCCAAAGTCATCGAGAAAGCCATCAATAGCCAGCTCGCCGCCTTCCTTAAATCCAACAATTCACTCGACCCCTCACAGTCTGGCTTTTGAGCCAAACACAGCACCGAAACCGCCCTCATCGCTGCCACGGATGACATCCGAACGCTACTGGACAACGGAGAATCAGTTGCCCTCATCCTACTTGACCTCTCCGCCGCCTTCGACACAGTCTGTCATAACACCCTCATACAATGCCTCAGCAACGTCGGAATACAAGGAAAAGCGTTGGACTGGATCATCTCGTTCCTCGCCGGAAGAACCCAGAGAGTCTGCCTCCCCCATTCAAATCAAAGGCCACCGAGGTCATCTGCGGCGTACCACAAGGATCATCACTCAGTCCCACCCTCTTCAACGTTTACATGAGCCCCCTCGCATCCATCACACGACAACACAACCTCAACATCAACTCCTACGCAGACGACACCCAACTGATCCTCTCCCTCACCAAAGACCCCAACACCGCCAAAACCAATCTACACGAAGGAATGAAAGAAGTAGCTGAATGGATGAAGAACAGCCGTTTAAAACTAAACTCGGACAAAACGGAAGTCCTCATCTTAGGATCGTCCCCCTCTGCATGGGACGACTCATGGTGGCCACCGGCTCTGGGCACAGCACCCATACCTACAGATCACGCACGGAACCTGGGCTTCATCCTAGACTCCTCCCTCTCAATGACCAGACAAGTCAACGCCGTTTCATCATCATGCTTCAACATCCTACGCATGCTCAAAAAAATCTTCCGCTGGATCCCACCGAAACAAGAAAAACAGTCACCCACGCACTAGTCACTAGCCGACTAGACTATGGAAACACCCTTTACGCCGGAACCACAGCCAAACTACAGAAAAAACTCCAACGCATCCAAAAGGCCTCAGCCAGACTCATACTGGACATCCCCCGTCAAGCTCACATCTCCAGTCACCTGAAAGACCTCCACTGGCTCCCCGTCAACAAGAGAATAACGTTCCGTCTCCTCACCCACGCACACAAGGCCCTCTTCAACCTAGGACCCGAATGCCTCAACAAACGACTGTCCTTCTACTCACCTACCCGCCAACTACGCTCATCCAATCAAGCCCTCGCCTCAATCCCGCGCATCAATAGATCCACCATGGGAGGAAGATCCTTCTCCTACTTAGCGGCCAAAACCTGGAATTCTCTCCCCACTCACCTCCGCCTTACACAGAACCACCTCTCCTTTAGAAAGCAGCTAAAACCTGGATATTCGATAAGTAATGCACCCACCCTCCCCCAAGCGCCTGGAGACCCTCTGGGTGAGTAGTGCGCTATACAAATTACTGAACTTGAACTTGGAGTGGATGCGAACATTTGGGCACATTCATACATATACAGTTGCACTATGATCACATCCAGGTATACTGGCGCAACATTCGAAAAGGTCATGAGTGAAGTGTTAGGAGTAGACATCAAACCGGAAGCGCCCAGGTGCCTCCTTAACATTTGGGAGCCTACTGACCTCAACACCTACACTATGCAATGGGTCACGCTGGGTTGCATGATTGCCAAAAGAAATATAGCGCAATTCTGGGGAGCCCCGCATCCGCCTACAGTTATGGCTTGGGAGCAGGACCTTGACTGGTGTATGCTGAGGGAGAAAACAGTCTATGTTGCCCGAGGTTGTCTCCGAAAATGGTCCAAGATTTGGGCCCCCTGGAACGCATACCGGGGCGATGTGTGTACCCCTCCCCATGAAACTGCTGATGATGACCCCCCAACCCCGTGAATTTCAATGAATGATGCTGCTGTATTGTATGGAACCTGATTTCACTGTAACCCTCAATTGATTCTGTGCTTATGTTCCTTCATGTCGACTCTGTTCAATAAAAAGATTTACAAAAAAGAAAAGAATGGAGAAACTTTCTCAGCTATTGTCAACAGAAAGAGTTAAGTAGGAAAATCAAAGTTCCTTGGTCAGGGAAGCAGCAGGGATATTCTGCCATTTTCTGAAGCCCAATCAAAGGCTCAATAAGCCAGTGTTTGCTAAGAGAAAGAAAGACTAACATCTTCGGGGGCAAGCACTGTGTTTTATTGGTGGATTCAATGCGCATGATTCCAGATGGCAGGCAGTGTCTCCCAGGACTTTCAAAATCACCATGAATCTGAGGAAAACGGCTAGAAACAGTAAATTAGGTGGCACCATTGAAGAAGGATCTGAGATGGCGGCTTGAAAGGCATGACTCCTGGCTATGGGGGAAGCTAGCCACCATCTCATCACAAGGTGGTCAGTGGTCCATGGCCGCGGGTTTTCAGTATTGCAATTAGCTTTCCACATAACTGAGAGGAGACATGCAGGACCAAATAAACCTTCAAAATAAAAAAAGTACATAAAATATTTTGAGTTACTGTACACATGGTAGCAGAGCAGTTTTGGTTCCAACTGGCGTCTACCAAAGATTCAAGTTGTAAGATGTACGAAATGAGGTGGGAACAAGGCTGGTACCCAGATGCAAGAGGCAGCCTATAATCACCCTAAGTTGGCAGGAAATGCCCAGACTTTGGTCCCTTGCTCACTTTGCCAATGGATACAAGCTATCCTTGCCGATTACGGTTGTTACCCTGAAACCGGTCCCAGGATGCTTTTTTCCGGTCCTGGTATGACCTGGCTTGGCAGTTCGGGCTGAACTGTTCTCATGAGGCACAGGGTCAGACTGATTTGCATATGGCTGGGTCTGAACTGGGGTGATGAAGTGAGATAAAGAACGATAATGGATTCAATCCAGATCTGTGGATTCAACCCAGATCTGTGACTGGGGGTGAGTGTCTGAAAAGTTTCAGCACACCGTCCATCATCTCCTTGTGTTTACTAAGATCGAGCAGCACCCAGTGGTACAGGAGACAGACATTGAGCTAGCAACACCCAGTAGCGCAGGAGACACTTAGAAGGCACTTAGTGATCTGGCAATACCCAATATGACACCCAGCAGGTAAGAATTATCATCATACATAGAATAGTGTGCTTCTAGGTCTTTTCACCCTTTTGATTGGCTCCAAGCTCATCATAAGATGGCCCTAACCAAAGAAACACACCCTAGGGTTTTTGGGAGAGTTAAATCAATCAATCAATCAATCAATCATAGCATTTGTATAGCGCACTACTCACCCAGAGGGTCTCAAGGTGCTTGGGGGAAGGGGGGGTCTGCTATTGCTCGAACAGCCAGGTCTTGAGTTGTCTCCTGAAGGCGAGATATTCCTGGGTCAGCCGGAGGTGGGTGGGGAGGGAGTTCCATGTCTGGGCCGCCAGGTAGGAGAAGGATCTTCCTCCGGCGGTGGCTCATCGGATGCGTGGTACGGTGGCGAGGGCGAGGCTTGTCGAACGTAGCTGGCGGGTGGGCGGGTAGAAGGTCAAGCGGTCGTTGAGGTACTTGGGGCCCAGGTCGTGGAGGGACTTGTGTGCGTGGGTGAGGACTCTGAACGTGATTCTCTTGCTGACGGGGAGCCAGTGCAGGTCCCTCAGGTGTCCGGAGATGTGGCTGCGTCGGGGGATGTCCAGGATGAGTCTGGCTGAGGCGTTCTGGATGCGTTGGAGTCTTTTCTGTAGCTTGGCTGTGGTTCCGGCGTAGAGGGTGTTTCCGTAGTCCAGTCGGCTTGTGACGAGTGCCTGTGTGACCGTCTTCCTGGTTTCGGTCGGGATCCATCGGAAGATCTTACGGAGTGTGCGTAGGGTGTTGAAGCATGATGAGGAGACGGCGTTGACTTGTCTGGTCATCGAGAGGGAGGAGTCCAGGATGAAGCCCAGGTTGCGCGTGTGGTCTGTTGGTATGGGTGCGTTGCCTAGGGCTGGGGGCCACCAGGTGTCGTCCCAGGCGGAGGGCGATGGTCCCAGGATGAGGACTTCCGTCTTGTCTTAGTTCAGTTTCAGGCGGCTGTTCTTCATCCATTCGGCGACGTCTTTCATCCCTTCGTGTAGGCTAGTTCTAGCGTTGGCGGGGTCACTGGTGAGGGAGAACCTCCTAAAATTCTTCTCAGTAAGGGTAGTATCGGCTCCCGTGGAGTCAGAAGGGGGCTCTGGCCCTTCCTTAGAGGTCACTCTTTGGTACCATTGGATCACTGGACCAGGTTCTTGCTCTGCGGCCGGAGGTCAGGCCCCCCTGGAAGGAGGTCGACAAGGCACTAGGCTCTCCAGGTGCCTCAACCCTCTGGTGTCTGAGGCCTGGTCTCAGCTCTCCCATAATACACATACAGTTGTTGGCCCCCAGGTTCTGTCCAGGCCAGTTGTGCTACAGAGACTCGTGGGTCCACTCCATCTCAACAATATGTGTTTTTATCCAACAGCACTTTGCATGCTTGGACTTTTTTTATTCTACACATGTGATGTTAAAGCCGAGCCTAGCAGTTAATTTAGTCTCCTTTTGGTGGGAGGTGAGCCGGTGATTCTCTTGCTGGTCTTTACTCCCAAAGACAGGAGCATTGCAGATGGCATAAAGCACCAAAATTGTACACCCACAGCTAGATTCTATGTATCCCTTTTCCGCATTACCCATTTTCAACTTTTCTTTACATTCTGGTACTTGTAGTCCTGTTTATACAATCACGAGAGTAAAGGACTACAACTGCTCGAATGCAAACTAAAAAGCAGGACCCAATGAGCAACTTTCACTTGGAATGTGGAAACTTGAGATCCCCTGCTTTGTTTGCAAGGCTCTGCTTATAGTGAGAGAACCAAACTACGAGTCCCAGAATGCAAAGTTCTACACTGGCTTAAAGGGTCTTTCGTCTGCAACCACGTGACATGCAGAGAGAGGATAATATCCAAATAAATTATTGTGTCCAGTGTTCGAGTCGGGGTACCACGCGGGAAGACGGTGTCCCCCCACTTATTTTACCGGGTGGACGCCGTTCTCCCCTGCCTCCCAGTTCTTTCCTGGAAGAAGAGCTGGATGCCTGAGCTCTTCCGGGACAACCCGTGAGATGGAGAGACACCAATAAATGCGACCATGCCACAGTTGGTGAGATCGCGGGGCTCTATTACAGAACCATGTGAAAAGTAGACACCAGTCGTTTCTTGGCACTTTAAATATGCATAATTAATCTACTAATTTCATAAATCTGATAAAAAATATGATGCACTAAGTCAGCCAGCCAGGCCCTGAGCGCGGAGGGGCGAGAGAGTGTCAAAGTGTAGGACTCCCTGTAATGAGAGGGGACTACCTTTCGTGACATCACTTCCTGTCGGGACGTCACTTCTGGTGACGCCATCTAATTTTGAGCGTCCCCCCACTTCTTTTTTTTTTTAGGACTTGTGCCCTGATTGTGTCGGATTTAAACTGTTGTGCAGTGGCCGGAAAACAGTAGTGTTTCTTAAATATATTTTCAGTTCAAGAGACTTTAAATATCCAATGTGGTCAGGTGCGCAACACCCATTGAGCTCACGGGGCTTCAGATAGCCTCCCCCTCCACCGTTGTGTGTGTCAGGCCGGGCTGACACAGTTTTGCAGGCTGGCGACCACCTAATTGCAAAATTAAAAATACAAAGGGAGGTACTAGTTCCTGGAAAAGATAGGATGCAGCCTGTTATGGTTGCACACAAAGGTGTCTCCAGAAAGGAATGAGAGTTTGCGTGGAGTGAGTGATACTCCTGTCTGTTGTGCCCTCAAACACCCTCGCGAGTGTACAGCATCATCATTGGGCACTGCTCCGCGTGGGGGTGGCGCTGCAGTCCTCATGGGCCCTCATAGGGGGCACTTTGATGGAGATCTTTTAGGAGGTGCCGCAGTTGTGCATGTGGGTATGTGGGGCCAAGTGGTGTAAGTGGTGTTGATAAAATAACCAGTTGATGCCCAAACGTATTTATTGAAGGGTCCAAATGGTTAGGCTAAAATCTACACGGGGCTGGAGATGCTAGTTCTGCAGATAGGGTGGGGATTGGAACACATGTATACCCACTACTCTCAACTAATTGCAGCCGCACCCGAGAACTTAACAGGTCTTTAAAAGACCATTTACTTGTAAATTAGGGGTTTGTTGTGTTTTCACCCCTTCTTACAGCCACTCTGACTATGGGTGGAAGAATTAGACCCCCCGAAAAATTCCCCCCCCCCCCCCCCCCAGAAATTTGGCTCTAGTTGCCCGCCTGAATGTGGTTGATGTTTAGAATAAAACGCTCCACGGTGAAGCTCCAGAGGAGGAGTCTGCTTTCCCTGTCGGATCTGTCTCGGTATCTATCTTCGACTCTCTCTTGTCTATTTATTTCCTGTCTATTCACTGCCGTAGCAAAGCTGCCGATTGCCCCAATGAAAGCAATCAAATGCCCCATCCCGTTTTGGTAGCAAAACACCTATATTCGGGCTAGGGTTGGGCCCTGTTTACCCCGGTGCCACTGCACCTAATGCACTACTGATAGCCACGCCCACCATGTATCTTCCATTTCCTGCCCTCTAGGCCGTGTCTCAGTGCCTTGCCCTCTCTACCTGCTTCCTTCCCCGTCAGAGCGCCAGCCGCGCCCCTCTCTTTCCCGCTCTAACTCATCCTCTCTCCGGCCTCCTCCCCGGGCAGGTGCCCAGGGCGCGCTTCCCGCCCAGTGGACGTGAGCGGCTCTGCCTTTCACCTCTTTTCTTGTGGTGCCAACAATGTCACTCATGGCGGGCAGGCTCCCACAGAGGCCCCGCTAAGCCTAATAGCAGGCTTTCTTCCCCCGTCGATGAGAGACGGCGGCGAATCACACAAAGGTGCCTTCTGGGGCCCGCTCCTCAGCGCTGCGCCCCCGCCAGAACGGGCCGCCTCCCTCTCCGCTCTCCTCAGCCAGGGCCGGCGCTAGGCATGGGCAGCGTGGGCGGCTGCACAGGGCCTCGCGCTCAGCCCACCAGCATGGGGCCACGCACTACTGATGTGTGCTGTTGTTTCCTTGGCGATCTATTTAAAAAAAAGGTGTCGCCTTGCAATTAAGGTCCATTGGAGGGGGCCCCCTCCCTGGGCCTCTCAGGGATGGTGTCTGTCTGGTGGCATAGGGGAGGGAGAAGCTCCCTCAATTGCAAGGAGACCATTCAGAGACACTGTGGGGGGCCCATTGTCCAGCATTTTGGCGCCCCCACAGTTTTAACTTTTAGACCACAATCAATTCTCACACCTATCGGGCTGAAGGTGTGAGAAGTGCTTGTGGAGTAAAAGTTAAAACTGTGGGGGCGCAAAAATGCTGGACAATGGGCCCCCCACAGTGTCTCTGAATGGTCTCCTTGCAGGGGGCCACTTATCTAAATTAGAGGGGGCCTCGCACGCTGCCTTTTAGCCCAGGGCCACGCAAATCCTAGGACCGGCCCTGTCCTCAGCCCTGGGCTTTCGGAGGCCTCGTAAAACAGAGCTGCTATTCTTACCAGAGCCTGAAAAGATGGAAACAGGAATGATATTAATGCTTTGAAATGTACAGTCCCTTCCGTGTGAACTCTGCGCAAAATATGTGTCTGTGTGAAGAAGGCGGGGCCGCCGCTGGGAGCCTCTCGTGAGCATCTCGCATCCTCCTGGTTCAAGTCCGCCTAAATGTCCCTTCCCTGCAAAGGTATTTTTATGGTCTGGCCGCTGAGGTTTTTTTTTATATATTTTTTGCATTGCGCTTTGCAAACTAGGCACCTTAAATATAAAAGTAGTCCAAATAAATCTGTGCCAGGCCATGCGTTTTATTTTATTTTTTTTGCTATTTTTGCATTAATTTTTTTTAATTTCTATTTACTTTTGCAGTGCCCCGCTAGCTCCACAGAAAGGACTCCAGCGGCCCCTCGGTCACATCCAGTGCACTGCATTATGCTCTGGCAGTGCTTGAAGGGTTGTCGAATTCCGCTCTGCTGCTGGGGTTCGCGGTATTTTGCCCACTCTGCGCGGAGTTCCGAAAAGCTCAGCGAAGTGACGCGGAGCGGAGGTTTTTCTCTTGCGCGGCATGCCGACGTTAAGTTGGTGAGCACTGGCGAGAGAAATCGCTCGCTAGACCACCTCCTAGCGAGATTTCGGAACACGGATGGTCGCGGCAGATCGCTACAGCTCGCATTGACAAAACTGCTGCACGCGTTGAGGAAGCTGCCCCTTGAGTAGAAAATCTACTCGAATGGCAAAAAGAAGCAGCTCCCTCTCCCACTCCATGTGATGCCGCTTCCGCTGATTTTTCGTCACGGGTGAAACTCCTGGTGCTAAAATTCAGCGCAACGTCCTGGACTCCGCAGCTAACGGAACTGATGTAGCATTTAGATTTTTTGGGCACTTTGAGGAGGTCAGTGTAGCGTGACTCTGCAAACTCCTCCCAGGCCTACTGCTAGTGACGTCCACCTTAGAACGCAATGAACAGGAAGCCATCTTGATTTAATTTTTTTTTTATTTATTTATGCCAAAGCACACCAGCATTGACAAAGTTGGATATTAAAGGCCAGCATTATTGGCTTTGCCAACATTGTCTCTATTCTGGTCACAATTTTGACCTTCATATGGGCACTGTACACTTACCCATTAATTGCATATTCATAAAACACGAGGCAGCTTATGCCCTCATTTCGAAAACTGTTGAAAATATTGCATCATTTATCCACAGCGATAACTATATTCCTGTAGTATTGTTTTGTATTGTGGGCATGGAATAACTTGTGGCATTATCTCTTGGTGTTCTATTTCTCCAAACTTGATTGGTAGATAATATAGCTGGTAACAACATCAGGGGTAACAGCAAGTAATGCAGCAGAGAGGTAAAATGAGCAGTGGGCTGATTATTTGTAGAGTTTTATCGCTCACTTCTAATTGGAGTTGTAAAGCACGCATTCACCCAGAAGGGTATCTTCTTGGCGCCGAAAAACAGATGTTTATTGTTGCCCACCTCAATGGTACTCATTTTATCAGCCTCACAAGGATGAAAGGTTGAGTAGATCCACTCATGCCTGTGTCCATAAGGCAAACACAGGCCCCTAAATGGGTTTCATTAGTCCACTAAGCCACCAGACCCAGTGTTGGGTGGCAGTGACATTAACGTTAAGGGCAAGCAGACATATAATTTAACGGCATCCACCATGTTTACCATGTAGATGCCATCATTCTAGTGAAGATTTTCAGTAGATAACACATTCTCAGTTCAATATTTGGTCAAGTTTTAAAAGCAGAATCTACCTTAAATTCAGTAGACAGGTTGTTCCATAGTTTTGGTCAGGCACTGGATGGGCGCCCACCAGAGCAGACACAGTTCACAGGTCACCTGGCAGTCGGTGTAGAGGATCTCACCGTGGTCTGCTGCCACCTGAGCATGTTTGTCTATGGGGAGGAAAAGACTTCCCGTCAATATTCACAAACTATCTAAGAAGGCGCTAGTTAATGTCTCAACCTGTTGAGCCAATGACCTTTCCTGGTGCACAAGGATTCTCAGTGATTTTAGTTTTTAGCCGGCTAGGGGGAGATCCCCTAAGTGGTGGCCAGAGAGTGACATCCCAATGGGAGATATGGTTTTCCTAGAGCAATAGCTCTGTTTCACTGATGTCAGGCTTCAGGTAACACAGTTCCTAAGCTTCATAGCACAAGCCAGTCTAGCCTAACAATACATTGGGTGTCATCAGCTTGCCTCCGTTGGCCTGCACCCAAGGCATCTGGATGTGGAACAAGCCAGAGGCTTAGGTTAGAAAGAACTGGTGACAGGGAAAGTCCCTGCGGTGTGCCACGTCTTACCGCCACTGTGTCTTATTTATATTTGGAAGGCAAAGTCCCTCAAGGGATGAGCCACAAGCGATTTAAACTCCTCAATCACTTTGCCTCTGATGCCATCTCTTCCAAACTCTGGAAGAGAAAACTATGGTTCACAATCCGATCATCAAAGTTTCAGCTACAATGCAACATCTAAATAGATACTTTATACCTTAAGGTATACTTGACAGATAAAGTTTTATATTCGCAGAGGTCAAAACACTTGTCAGAATTATTTGATTTTCTAGCCAAATTTGTACAATGTCACACGTGTCTGGCAGTGAGTCCTGGTTCGGTATGCTGACAATCCACTTCTTTAATGGGCCTCCATCTCAGCGAGTCAATAAGCCTTGTCGAAGAACAGTGTGGCGTGCAGCCTACCCACAGTCATCCGCCACCAGAAGGCCCTCTGATGATGCATGTTTTCCCCTCATCGGGGACTACTTTTTGCAAGATACAGGCAAGGGCCACATAATAAAGACTTTCACCTTCATCCGCCACTAACTTAGTGGTGAATGTTTGGTAATCACTTGGCGGCATGGCGAGTGTGCAGGCTTCGTGCAAAAAAGGAGGTCAGGAAGATTGAGAATTGTGAACTTCCAGTTTGCGTCACCGTAGGGCTGTTAAAGAGTGAGAGAGGAGACGGAGAGAGGATGGAAAGTTAGATACCATCTTAACGTGTGAAAGTTCTACATTAAGAGCTAACAATGGAGGCACCACAGGTAATTATGCTCAAGGAACCATTGTTAAACCATCTCACCAATCAAGGTTATATTATGTTTCTGTTCAGTCCCTGTGTCCTCCACCCCTTCTCTCCTCCTTTCAGCCTCTTTCTCATTGACATCAGTGGATCCCTCACCCCTTGCTCTGAGTATCAGATGTTGTACCTTTCCCCACTGCTGTTTACTTGTTTAGACTCAGGTCGCCCTTGCAAGTTTTTTTAATCCGACTGGTAAGCCTCTCCAACCATCATACTCTTCAGTTTAACAAATCTTGCACTCTCACGGTGGTGTGAAAATACTAGCTGTTTTTTTGGTGAAGAGTACGTCACAGATTTGAGGGAATGGACTTTCCCTTGCAAATTTGGAGCAACATTGGAAGAGTGAATAGGGGACCAATTTATGCTCAGGTGCTGTTTGGACAAAATATGATAGGAATTATGGTTGAAGGGAGATCCTTCATTAAGTGAAGTAATTACTGTTGCTAAACAGATTGAACTGACATTCTGTAGCTTGTTTTGAAAAGTTTGACAAAAATAGTAACCCTCCATCGGCATAATTGATATGAAAAAATAGGACATAAAAAAAGAATTTCCACACTACTACAAAAGTTAGTAGTAGGTGGGTAGTTGATACCGTTGTGGGATGGTAGGACACATGGCCAATTACAAAAAACGTCCCACCCTCAATATTCCATACAGCAAGACAAGACATTTGCCAACATTATGTTGTTCTAACAAAAAAAACAAAGTAACATTAATGCAATTGTCTCAGGATCATGAAATGCGGAAGAGGGCTACATGTTGATGGTGTCTGAGGGGAATGTAAAAGAGATATTGCGTCTCTAAGGGCCCGATTACAATTGCGGTGAATCCGCACCCTCCGGGCCGGCGGAAGCCACCGTCCGCCCTGAGGATGCGGATTTACCGCTGCAGTGTGTTGGAAGACCCCCCCGCCAGATTAGGATGGCCGGGGGGTCGTCGGCGGATGGGTAGACTGTCCGCCGCGAGACCGCGGCGGAAAAGCTCTAATATGGTGGCGGTGTCTATCAAACACCGCCAGCCATATTAGGATATGCGCTGGGACATGCCTTTCCGCGGCGGCAATGCCGCCACGAAAAGGCATACGGTCTTTTCTTTGGGGGCCCGTTGCGGGCCCGAGGGTGAAGGGGGGGCTGGGGGTGCACATGGGGGGTACCTATGGTACCCCCCTGCATTTGCTTGCACAAAGCGGCAGGCACTGCGCGGTGCCGGCCGCTTTGTGCATGCAAATGCACTGCTTGCATTTTTAACATTGCGGCGGGTGCTGCTTCAAGCAGCACCCGCCGCAATGTTTAACATACAGGATGTGACCGCCAGGGTGGCGGTCACATCCTAATTTGCACGGAGGGACCGCCGCTGCCCCTGCAGACGGTCCCTCCACCTCTAGGGTGGCGGACGGACGCAGGATTATACTCTGGAATATCGAGTACAAGAAGATCGTGGCACACTAATATCAGTGATAAAAGCATAGGCATCAAATACAAAATATTAAGAGAAAATATTTCGAAAGGTACATTTAGAAAGGTAAGTGCAAGTTTACTATTCTAAGCCCCACATAACATGTACCTTGAAATACAAGGATGTATTCAAGGTACATGGATGTGGAGTTACATATACAAAATCTACATACCTACCTTTCAATATTTTGCCCATCGAAAATTTGTCTAGGATATAGGTGTCCCCCAATATGCTGTATGCGATATTCAGGATCTACGGCAGGTAGGAGTGCTCTGTGGCGCAGGTGCATGGTTAGCTGAGTTATCTTATGATGTGTTTGAGCGAACCTTCCTGGATAAATTACAGTTGAAAGACCCTGATGATATTCAGGGGGTTATTGAGTAATAACCATTGATTAGACCTGTGTGAAGTTCAGTGTAATTCGTGAAATTTGTTGTTGCTATTGTTATGAGAATTTCCCAAAATTACACCATTATGCCACTTCACTTAATAATTCTCTGTTCACTGTAAAAAAAAAATACAGTAAATGGAGTGATTGATGGTAATCAGTTACTGCTAACGCATAGGAACAAAAGACATGAGAGGCTATTGTTTGCAGTGCTCTTGTTTAAATGCACCCTTGCAACAAATAATGGATGCAAGGATACATTTCGCACTAAAATGGAGCATGTAATGGCATATTTGAGTACACACAATTTCACATACTTTTGTCATAATTTCCCATACTTACAAGAAAGCAAATTTCACAAATTTTGCACACCCCCAACATTAACCGTAGGGGATATTTTGAAACAGAAATTGAAATTCATGGTCATAAAGATGTAGGAAAGGTGCATGTTCCTATAAAAGGTATCATTGTTTTGTGTTGGCCTCATTGAAGGGATCTTAGAATATTATGAGATTTCAAGGCCGATCCTCCAGTTCTACTGGGAATGAGTAGGTCAAATACCTCTGAGTGGCTGACATACAGAGTTTAAGTGATCCTGAAATGGATGCGGGTGTTGAGTGTATTTCTGAATTTCCTAATCTTTTCTCTGAAAAGATGGAAAGTTTGCAAAGGTTATGTACTTAAAATAAGATTGAAGGAAGGTTCTGTTCCTGTGGCTATTCGAGTAAGAAACGTTCCAATCTCAATGAGGCAAGTTTTTAAGACTGAGGGGCCCATTAGGATAGTGGGTGGATCGCTCCCGCCAGGCTGGCGGTAGCCAACGCCGGCCTGGCGGTGGCGATCTGCCCGCCATCCTTGCTCTGAAGACCCCCTGCCATATTAGTATGGCGGGGGACCGCGGCGGACGGTAAGACCGTCCACCGATTTTCCGTTCCGGGTCAAGGCGACCGGGGCGGAAAAGGTATAATATGGTGGCATGGAAGTGCACAGCATGCCTTCCTGCCATTGTGGCGGGCGGTGCTAAGTGCACCGCCCGCCACAATCGTAGGAATGCAGGATGCGCCCGCCCCTGTGGCGGGCGCATCCTAATGCTGCCAAGGGGACCCCCGCCCTTATGGTGGGCGGTCCCTGTCCACGATGGGATGGCGGGCGGACAAAGTACGCCTGTCATCCTAATTGACCCCTGAGTTATCAAATTTTTTCCGGGTAACATTTTAATCTTTGGGCACCCAGGGCAGAATGTAATTTGAGGGTCAGACATGTTCTAGGGAACATTAAATAAAAGACAGTGACCTTGAAATCTAGTAACTGTAAATTTGGAAGAAAATAAATTGAATATTTGGGTCACCACATTACAGACTTTGGAATAAGCCCAAAGAGAGATTGGGTTTCAGGAATTTCAAGTATGCAAACTGCACAACAAAATAAATGAATTCTTATCTTTTCTATGAATTTTGGAATTTTATTAAAAATGCATTCTGAATTTGACCTAAATATTTGTGAACATTAGACTTCTACTCAAGAAAAGCAGGGAATATAATTGGTCAGATGATTGTGAGAAGGAGATTTCAGTGATACAAAAAAACCCTGCTTAACTTTGGTGCTTTGATGTCAATGAAGAGAGTTGGATTATAACCGATGCCGGTTCTTTGGTGCAGGTGTGATCTTTCTACAGTAGAGGAAAAATGATATAAAATAACAGATTATATTTCTGAAGTGCTGAAATTAGATTCTACACAATTAAAAGGGAAAGGCTGAGTATACTTTGGGCCTCAAAGGAACAAATTAATTATGTCTAGGGTAGAAGGTTTCCATCTGCACTGACCACATGCGACTGAATAAGCAAGTGGACAGTGACTAGGGAGTTTACAAGAATTTAATTTCTGTGTTCATTCCATTCCTCAACTGAGCATACAGTGGCAGATTGTCTTTCAAAATTAGGATTGAGAAAAGAGATGAAATGTGAGCCAGTGAGTAGGTAAAATGTTGCTATGTAACTGAAGGTTCCCTGTTGGAAGAAGAATGGAAAGAAACATTCAGTAGTGATGTGATTCTGCAGAAAGTTTATAGAGTCCTATGGAGATTTAGAGGCTTACTAGCGAGTAAGGAATGAATTGGCTTTGGAAGGAGAACTGGAATTGAGAGGTAAAAGGTTAGTGATGCCCTGTCTCTAAGAGTGCAGTGATGGCACTGGGACATTATGGGTATCAAGGCCTAAGCAAAACCATTGTGAGGATAGGTTAAGTTAATAGTGACCTATAATGGATATGCAGATTGATCGGTTAGTGAGAGAGCTAAATAATTATGCAAATAATAACAACATATATAAAATGGGAACACTTCCCATGGAAAAAAGGACCACGCTCAAGAACCCTTGGGAAGATGTTGCTTTACATATTATGGGACCTCTGCACCGTGTGATGGTGTGTAGCTATCTGTTAGAGCTTGTTGATAAGTTCTCGTGATGGGCAAATGTTGCATCATTGGAAGTACAGAGAGAAGGAGACTCATGGGCTTTCTAGATAAGATTTTCTGTAGAGTTTTTTTGAGTATTTTAATGGACAATCGGTCTCAGCTATTTTCTAATGAAACAGATGAATTTTTAAAGCAAAAAGGGATAAGATGTAAGAAGTGTGCCTTGTATCGTCTGGAAGGTAATGGTACAGTCGGCAGATTTAACAGAGCAATCAAGGAGTGGAAAAAGTTGAAGAGCTGTGCAGGAATGAATTTGAAGGATGAATTGAATGAATGTATTTATGCGTATAGATGTATAGATATATCCCCCATTCTATGACTGTGGAAATTCCATTTTACCCTTTCAGAGATAGAACTGGGAGTTTTGATGTGTCACCAGGATAGATGTCTTGGGGTAAAGAGCCAGCATTCATTGGGAAACTAATCACAGGATTTCCAATGAAAAGTCATCCGTGATTGAACGTAAGGAGAGAAATTATGTGGGTAAAGCAGTTTCCTGTCCAGTTGACAGCGAAGGGAGAATGTTTTAATAAAGTCTTCTGTTACTCTCAGGAAAGTGTCTGACCCCCATGAATCTGACAAGTTATTTAATAAATCTGTGATGGTGGATAGCAGAAGAATTTGGAACCTAAATCTCTTTGTTCTTTTTAGGGGAAAGAAGGTTTGAGGTTTGTTACTCCTCTACCAGACAGCTGTTTTAATGAGCCTTTAATTAAGAGATTGCATTAAATGTTGAGTATTTATATTTAGCAACTATAAATGTTATCTGTAATATATGTTTGTTATTTGTTATAATATTATGCTGTGTTTTTTTTCTTTGTTCTTTCTCTTCATCTGTTCTGGTGAGGAGGAAGATGTGTGGTATCTTCACTAGTAACTATGAGAAAACTAGCTTACTGAAATATTCTGCATACATTTTATGAAAAGCTATAATCGCACTATAATCAGAAACGTGGGTACAAATCAAAAGGGGCCGCGGTAATATGGTGTCAGAAAAAATATATACAATCAGCCATCAAACAAGGCTGTGCATTTGCCCCGATTATGTTCAACTTCTACACAGCAGATCTGGGAGCTGCAATTACAAAGGCAAGATAATTTCCTCCAAAGATTGGGCAGCACAAAATTTTACTCTTGCAATACGCAAGCGATCTGATCATACGGATCAAACTAAAATTACGCTACAAATGTGGTTGAACAAGCTACACAAAAAAAACCTGAACAAAAAACTGTTGGCAAATGCTAATAAAACAAAAGTGATGGTATTTGGAAAATATAAGGGGAAATAAAAAAAACATTTTGAAATTGGGAACAGATAAGATTGACTGTTCATCCTCATATAATTACCTGGGGTTGTGGATATTGGACACAAGTAGAGCAACAACACACTTAAGATCCATTTTGAAAAGAACACAGAACTTAATATATCCATTATGCAGCCAAAATGCATTCTACACAACCCTTCAGCAGAATCTATTATTAATGTACTAAAGGCTAAACTGATCCTTACAACATCATATGGACAACAAGCCTTGTCTCCATTCTCCCCTGAGGCGGAAAGCCGGGGGTTCTAGCCTGATAAATTGATTTTATTGCTTTTAAAATTGTGTATCACAATTGTGTAACATTTGCTCTGTGTCGTTTTTAAAAACTATAGAATTGGTTTTTAACTCACAGTACCCGGTCCCATAGCATCCTGCAACCCCTGCTCCCCATTCAGAGGACTCAGCGCTGACGCGCTTGCAGAGAGGGTACCGCCATCTTGGGGGGAATCCTGGTTAGCGTACTAGTCGTTCGCTGCCTCCCACCCTCCTCCTGCACTATAAAATGAATACTCCCCCAGACGGCGCAGCGGGCGGGCGCAGCGGGCGCGCCGGCGGCGCGCCAAAGGCAAGCCCGTCTGCGCCCGTCCGCGTGAAGTCCGCGCCGGACGCAGGACATGCTGCTCTACTTCATCCTACACGCGCTAATAACGGTAACGAGCTGCGCGCGTGGGCTGATGGTGGTAAATGTTCTGTCTGTCCCCATATGGAGTCGATATGGGGCCCTTTTTCCTGCATTTCTTGTAAATGGACCACACCTTGGCCACGCTATGAACCCATGCCAAGCGTTGCCACTTCGAGGGTCCTCCCCCTCAAATTTAAGGGTGGCCTGATTAATGCACGCTCCCTGGGTTGCCATAACTCACGAGGAAGTCAGCGAGTTAGGCTGCTCCTCTGATTCATCACTTACTTTGGTCGCCGAATCCCGAGCTCCGTTCCACCACGGCTGGGTGCCGATTGAGTGGAGAGCTCATGGGGAGGTAGGCGGACCAATCAGGGACATTACAGCAAGCCGGAGGGCGGAGACAGGTGACCGCGCCTCCCGCTATTTCAAGCCAACTTCACTAAGTGCGCTGCCTACCACTTTGATATCGCTGCTGCCACTGTGCGAGCGCAAGCTTATCCAGCTTAATTTTAAAACCTGATGTTTATGTTTGTAGCGTGACAAGATTTTTAAACCTGCCATTGCTTGTTTGCACAATTTTATTCTTTGTACAGAGGACGACAGCGAGTTAGGCTGCTCCTCCTATTTTTAGATTACTATTGTGTTTCTTGTCTCCCGCGCTGCTTATTGGCTCATATTCACGAGGAAGTCAGCGAGTTAGGCTGCTCCTCTGATTCATCACTTACTTTGGTCGCCGAATCCCGAGCTCCGTTCCACCACGGCTGGGTGCCGATTGAGTGGAGAGCTCATGGGGAGGTAGGCGGACCAATCAGGGACATTACAGCAAGCCGGAGGGCGGAGACAGGTGACCGCGCCTCCCGCTACCCCTAATCTTTTTATTTATCAGCATGTGCTGGTGGGGGCGCAGCGGGCGGGCGCAGCGGGCGCACCGAATGCGCGCCGAAGTCGCGCATAAGTCAAGCCCGTCTGCGCCCGTCCGCGCCTGGACCGTGCCTAGTGCCGGTCCGGCTGCCCTTACTCCCTTAGACATCTTGAGTCCCCTGTCTTACAGCCGCGACACACTGATCTCCCTGAACCCTGGTTCTCATGTGGGTCTGCAGAGGTGCTCGCTGAGCTCTGACACCATATGGGATTGTAAGGTCTGTAACTTTCACCTCCCCTCATGCCTATCTCATTCATCTTCCAAAAAGCAGAATGAGCATCCTATCAAGGCAGCTCTTATAAATGCCCGTTCTATGGTGAAACATGCAGAGAATGTATTCGAGCTCATTAGAGACAGCAACCTAGACATGTTATTCATCACAGAAACGTGGCTAAGCGACTCATGTGCCCCAGTGGTTGCACTAGCAGTTCCACGCGGATATCGTCTGGCCAGAGCCGATCGCTCCTCAGGTAGAGGGGGCGGCACTGCTGTTATATTCAGAGATACATGGGCTTTTTCCTGTGACAAATCTCTGAGTGTGCTGGATGGTGAAGCCCTTGACTTCTCCTTTACTCTCTCTCCCCATTTTACTCTCGGAGGGACCTTGGTATACAGACCGCCGGGGCCGATCAGCTCCTTCCTAACCTCCTTGGGTGACACTTTGACGGACCGTGTATTACGGTTCCCAAGGTTTCTCCTTCTAGGAGATTTTAACATTCATCTAGATTCCGTTAGCTCCTCGGACACATTGGGTCTTCAAGACCTCTTGGCCTTAACGCACCTAACTCAGTGGGTCTCTAAACCAACTCACTCACTAGGTCACGTGCTGGACTTGGTTTGTTCCAATTTTGCTTTGGTCCTCAAAGATCCCCAGCCAGTTACCTGGTCTGACCATGCTGTGATTATGTTCTCCTGGCATGTGACACTGTCATCCCACCACCCTCCCACCCAGTCAGGCCCCTTAGCACGAAAAATTAATATTCCTGGACTGGTGGAAGCCCTCACGCACTCCCAAATCGACCGGTCCACCGACCTAGAAGGCCAAGTGGATCTTTTCAACAGCTGGGTCAGTCGGGGGGTTGAGAGTGCTTCCAAACCGGCTCGGAACATTTCCCAACGCGTGCCACCTTCCCAACCCTGGTATACGCCAGCATTAAAAGAACTAAAAAGGTCCTGCAAAAAACTCGAGCGGCTCTGGAGGGTTGCATACTCTCCACAAACTAAAGCAGACCTCCGTACAGCCCAAAGAGAATACTACACAGCAGTTAAGACTGCGAAAGGTGCTTACTTTGCGGCTAGGATCCAAAAAGCAGATAACAATGATAAAGAAATCTTTGCTATAGTTCAAAGCTTTCTTTCACCTATAGCGGAGCATAAAAAAATCCCGGTTTCCGCCGAATGGTGGGAGGAGCTCTCTTCCTTCTTTATTAATAAAATCAGGCTTATTGAAGAGGGATTAGCTCTGAGTACTGCTGTCTCACACCCCCCGGAGCTGGCACCTAGCGCCCCCGCTAGTAGCTGCCTCACCGAATTCACTAGGGTGGATCAATTGGACATCCTAACACTTCTAAAATCTTTAAAATCAGGCTCCCCCTCAGATCCTTGCCCGGCAAGAGTTCTGGCGGGAGTAGCAGACTGTGTAGGCCCTGAGGTCACAACTTTGATCAATTGGTCTCTAAAATCGGCAGTGGTACCTAAGCAGTGGAAGCAAGCCAAACTCTTGCCTCTCCTGAAGAAACCTTCGGCAGACCCCGCTACTGCAGCTAACTACCGCCCCATCTCCCTGCTCCCGGCACTGGCGAAAGTCTGCGAAAAGGTTGTCTTTCGGCAGCTGAACGATTTTGTTGAGGAGTCTGGTGCGCTTCATCCAGCCCAGTCGGGCTTTAGGTCATCCTTCAGCACTGAGACAGCTTTGGTGGAGGTGGTGGAAGCCATTAGGGAGTGCACGGACAAGGGTGGCAGAGCGGCGCTAATTTTATTGGACCTCTCTGCCGCCTTTGATACGGTTCCTCACCGACTCCTCCTGGCTCGCCTCACCGAGATTGGTATCACTGGGGCTGTGTGGTTCTGGCTGGAATCCTTTCTGGACTCCCGCTATCAGCAAGTCTGGATGCCCCCGTACTCTTCCTCGGACAGGCTTGTTCATACCGGGGTCCCACAGGGCTCTACATTGAGCCCACTTCTTTTTAACATCTATATGACCCCGTTGATCTACCTGGCCGAGGAGCTGGGTGCAGAAATTATGGCCTACGCCGATGACACCCAGCTTCTGTTTACATGGGGCAACTCGACATTAGAAACTGATGTAGCACAAAAATGTCTGGCAGCCGTGTTCACCTGGTTAGCTCATGCCAAACTCAAATGTAATGAGGGAAAATCAGAGATTTTACTATATGGTCAATTCCCAAGCCAATTCACTGAACTAATTTGGCCCCCTGATTTTCCCCGTCCCCTCTCTGAAGGTGGCCCAGCCAAGAACCTGGGCATATGGTTTAATGAAGATCTGAGGTTCGCAGAGCAGATCAAGCGTTTGACGGGTGCCTGCTTCGGGACCCTCAGATCTCTGAGTAGATTCTTTCCTCTCCTACCCCAGCCAGCTAAAGAAACGGTCGCTAGGGCCCTTATATTGTCCCGCCTGGATTATGCTAACGCCTTGTATCTAGGTTCCCCTTCCTTTCTGGTTAATAAACTTCAGCTTATCCAGAATGCTGCCGCAAGACTCCTGCTGGGTATCTCTAGACGAAACAGCATAAGACATCAATTGGCTACCCTTCACTGGCTGCCGGTGGCCCAAAGAGTCCAATTTAAAGCTCTGGTACTCACGCATCGAGCCCTCCATGATACAGGCCCTGCCTACCTCAGGAAAAGAATGACCTTCCATGTCCCAAGTCGCCACCTAAGGTCGGCTTCCCAACGCAGGATGGTAGTTCCCCGCTTCCGGCGAACCAGACTGGGCGGTCTATCTTTTTCGGTTAAAGCCGCCACCCTCTGGAACTCCCTCCCATTCACTCTCAGGAACACCAGAGACCTTGGCTGCTTTAAGAAGCTCCTTAAGACCCATCTTTTTAACATAGCCTATTAAAGTTGCTTCGCTCTGCTGCTCAGCCCTGACTTCTCTGTGGTTATGCTTCGCGCCAGGATACTCTTGAGTAGTTGTGCGCGCAATAAATATTCATATAACATAACATAACATAACCAGGACATCAGGGATCTGATTCTTGACTCTGATTTGGACTTTCTTTTTGTGACCGAAACTTGGCTTAATGACACGAGTAACCCCAATCTTTCGAACGCTATCCCTCCCGGCTTCACTATCCTTAGGCTAGATAGACCGATTGGTAGAGGAGGCGGGGTCGCTGTACTTCTTAGAAACTCCCTGAAGTGCCATACTTTCAATTTAGGTCCCCTCAAAGGAGCAGAAGGTATGGGCTTTTCGATCATGTTAAATGCTTCTACCTCCTTTTCGGGAGGATTGATATATCGCCCCCCAGGCAATGAGTCCTCATTTTTAGACTCACTAGGCCAGTGTTTCCCAAACTGTGGTACGCGGACCCCCAGGGGTCCGTGACACATTCCCAGGGGGTCCGCAGGCAACAGTTTTAAAAGCACAGAAAAGTTTCTTGTATAAATAGCAGCTTTCCAGCAGCAATAAAAGTGTCAAGATAAAGCTAGTGATTAATGTACCTGCTGGAGCGTGAGGAGAGTTTTGTTTAGTGGCAGCTTTGACTTAACTAATGTAGCACAGAGGGTTAATGTGCCTACTGCAAAGAAGGTGCAACATGCATTTTAAAACGCAGCATTTTATGTGCATAGGTTCGTGGTTACTGCTTTTGTCACAGATTCTTTTGTTACTGTGCACTTCATAAGTGACAATCGTAATGTAGCAGAGGGACCTATAAACTGTCATCAAAGAGCAGCTTGCAAACTGCATGGTACCAGTTAGTAACTTTTGTTTTTTCCCAGTTATTCATTATCCTGATGCTGCTAAAAAGATTTATTTGGGTGGAAATACATTTTTAATGTTAAAGTCAGTGCTAGCCAATGTGTTATGTTCTGAATCCTGAGTTTGTGCTTTTCCAGACCAAACACTCTTTAAACATTTTATATACACACTGTTTTACATGTAAGATTCAATGTCTCTATATGTGTGTGATGTAAAGACATCCTACAATGGTATGAGAGATGCTATAAAACAAATGAAATACATGTGACAGAGGGGCTATTACTTCAATATAAAATACTAAGGGCCAGATGTATGATCCGCTTTTATATGCGTGAACGGGTTCGTGAACCCGCTTTCACTCGCAAAAAAGTATTGGGCCATGTACATTGCCTATTTCGCGAATCGCAATTTGTTTGCGACTCGCTAAATAGGCTTTGCAACTTGCTATTTGAAAGGGGCTTTCCCTTCCAAATAGCGAGTCTTCAATCCATGTACAAATGTTTTGCGGTCGCAAACCCCTCGCAATTACCACTTACTTCAAGTACATGGTAATGCATTTGCAAATGGGAAGGGGTCCCCAGGGGACCCCTTCCCCTTTGCAAATGCATGAAAAATTATTTTTTAAGGGCAGGCAGTGGTCCCAGGGATCTCTGCCTGCCCTCATTTTTTTTTTTTTTTTTTTTAAATGCATGGTAAATGGGCTGCATTTTTTTTTAAACTGCTTTATTTAAAAGCAGTCCCAGACATGGTGGCCTGCAGGCACCATACCTAAGAGGGCTGGCATTCCCAATAGGCTCGCAAATTGCGAGAGGCTCATTAATATTAATGAACCTCGCAATTTGCGACCCCATTGGGAATCCGAAACAGAGTTAAACACACTGTTGTACATTTCATTTAGCGACTCGCAATTTGCCACTTGCAATGTGTCGCCAATTGCGAGGCGCTAAATGAAATGGTCACACATCTGGCCCCAAAATCCTTAGGGGCAGATTTACAAGCCCCTTGCTCCTCTTTTACGCCACCGGTGCGTCACTTTTGTGATGCAGCGGCGATGCAAAAGATGCGCCATGGTGCAGGGTATTTACAACGTGACACATCTGAGAGATGCGCCACGTTGTAAAGCCCTGTGCCAGAAGGAGGCGTTCCGGTGCAGGAACGCCTCCTGAAAGTGGCTGAGTGAAATCTACAAGATTTCACTCAGTCACTTTGGGGTCCATGCTGCGTCAAAACCCTGCACCTGCTTGAAGCAGGCGTGAGGATTGACGCAGCTTTAACAAGATTCGGCCCCTCAGAGCATTGCTGGAGCTGTGTCGCGCTTGCGACGCAACTCCAGCAAAGCGCCACCTTTACGGCATCTGTGCTTTTTTGCCCCATGAGGCGCAGCATTGTAAATGCGGCGCATCAATGGTGGCGGAGGCATGGCGCACAATAAGTGGCGCATCCCAGCTGATATGCATGGATGCGTCAGTTATTGTAAATCTGCCCCTAAATACTTTGAGTATTTGTTTTGTGTGCACACGTGTGTATTTTTTTCGAATTACTGTTTTCATATTTGAAATTTAACTCATACAAATTGCTTGGGGGTCCCCGGCTTCCAGTGGTGACTCAATGGGGGTCCTCAGGAGTCAAAAGTTTGGGAACCACTGCACTAGGCGACAGCTTAGGCCAGCTACTTTTGCGCTATCCTCATTTTACTCTCATGGGGGATTTCAACCTGCGACTGGAATCGAAAATTGACGCTCAAGCAACTAATTTTCATCAGACCTTAGATATCTTTGGTTTGCACCAATCCGTATTGTTACCCACTCATTCTGCCGGACATACCTTGGATGGTGTCTGTTCCAATTTTCCCGCCCTGGAAAAACACGCCCCTATCCCACAAATTTGGACAGACCATAGTCTGATGCCTTTCATTATATGTGTGTCTGATCCAGTAAAAACCTCGCGGACTAGTCAGCAACCCACGTCTGACTTAAACTGGAAGAGAGTGGCTGAATGTATTAATTCCAATCCCCCTAGACAGTCTCAAGCTCCTAGATTATCTGGGACAGCCACTCAGGACTCCAGAGAATTTCACTCTTGGATGTGCCAAATCATCGCAGAACGTATGCCAGCTACAAACCGTTCAAGCAAGGGCACTAGGAAAAAGCTGAATGCCCCCTGGTATTCGCAGGTACTAGCAGAAAACCATTTACTATGCAAAAAAAGTGAAAGAAAATGGAGAAAATCCTATGATCATTCAGCCAAAACCCTCTACTTACAGCATAGGAAATCCTACCTGAATAGTATTAAGCTGGCCAAAAAGGAATACTACACCAATGCTATCAGAGAGGCAGAGCAGAAGCAAAGAACGGTCTTCTCAATAGTGAAATCTTGCACACATCCCAAAGCGCTGGTTCCGCAAATTCCCCCTTCAGCTACTTTCTGTAACGAGATTGCTGACTACTTTGAGGAGAAAATCAAGCAAATACAGAAAGATTTTCCAGTCCCTCCTCCCTCCTATGATAATATTCATTCAGGACCGGATGAAAACAACCTGCCCACCCTGAATGCCTTCCAATCGGCTTCCCTTATGAAAACCCGTGAAGTCATCTTGGCTTGTAAATCAGGAGCCCCCTCTGACTCATGCCCTCCCCAAATACTCCATCAGATAATTGATGTAATCAATCAGACCATTAATGCAATAGTTAATGCCTCACTCAGTTCTGGAATGGTTCCTCCCGACTGGAAAAAGGCGATTGTGAAGCCTTTAATGAAGAAAACCGACAAATCGACCACTGACCTAGCTAATCTCCGACCCATATCCCTCCTCCCTATCCTGGGTAAAATCACAGAACAGATAGTTCACCAAGAACCGAAAACTTTTGTTGACACCCATAAGATCTTACATCCTCAACAGTCAGGTTTCCGTCCAAAACATTCAACTGAGACTGCTCTTATCGAGCTTACGGATTCTATCAAATTCTTGCAGGATAAGGGAAAAAACGCAGTCTTGATCTTATTGGATCTCACGGCAGCGCTCAACACCATCTCGCATGAGATTCTGTTTGACAGGCTGAAAAGCATAGGCATAACAGAAGTTGCTCTGGCATGGCTAACATCTTTCTTGACCGACAGATCTCAAACAGTCTCTTTAGGCTCTTTCTTAACCAAAGAAAAAAAAGTTCCTTCTGGGGCCCCACAGGGCTCCATCCTAAGCCCGCTATTATTCAACATCTATATGATCCCCCTTATCACACTAATAGATTCACATGGGATACTCGTTACATCTTACGCGGATGATATCCAGTTAGTGGTATCTATGGATAAAAATTCCACAAATATGGAACAAAATTTTAAGAGCTGCCTGATGGAAGTCTTCCGATGGATGAACACCAACCATTTAAAATGTAACACAAACAAAACGGAGATTCTACCCCTAGGAAAAGATGTCCAATTCTGTTCTAAGGACTGGTGGCCTGAAGACTCACCTGCCCCACCCCAATCAGTGGAAACTGCTAGAAACCTAGGGGTCTTATTTGACTCCACTCTCACCTTCGACCAGCATGTTAGGAACACAGCAGGAAGCGGTTTCAGCATTATTAAATCCCTAAAAAAAATTTGAATTCCTGCCCAATGACTCCAGAAAGACGGTGGCAGTAGCATTGATATTATCGTGTTTGGATTACTACAATGGCCTGATGGCCGGGGTTAAAAAATCCACGCTTAAAAAACTGCAAAGTGTACAACACGCAGCTGCGAGATTGGTCCTTAAACTACCCAGAAGATCTTCGGCTACCAGTGCACTCAAGACCTTGCATTGGCTGCCGTTACATAAGAGAATCTTCTTTAAGATCTTGCTGACCTCTTTCAGAGCCTTAAATAAGATAGGCCCAAAGTACCTTGCGAGACGTTTTGGAAGTTATAACCCTCCAAGATGCCTGAGGTCAGCAGGTGGCAACTTAATTAACATCCCCAGATTTAATTACAAAACTAAGGGAGGTAAGACTCTTACAGTACTGGCCTCTAAGGCATGGAATGCCATGCCCAAAACCCTCAGACTTCTGACTCCGGAGAATGCTTTCAGGATACAATTAAAAACTTGGATTTACAGTTTGTCAGACAGTTTTGTAATGGCTGCTATCTAGGTTTTAATATTGTACTGTACACTGCATTAGCGCCAGGATGCTCCTTTCGGAGCGGCAGTTCGCGCTTTACAAATTCTGGATACAAATACAAATACAAGCCTTTCAGCGGAGATTGATTTCCCTCTGGAGAAATTACAATAATTCACCTACAGATGCGTATTCCAACTTCTAGAACTTGGATTATCCAAACAAATCTAGTATGTAAGTCCCAATTCCTGAAGTACTATCACCAGATAATGCATGTTAAGTGGGGGGGGGGCATTAAAAACCGTGTTGCAAGATATCTTTCATGGCCCTGAAAATGAATGGAGCAGATACTAAACTTAGCAAGCTCCGATCTGGATTTGAATGTAGATACATTACACCCAAATGCTATTTTTTACTCGGCCCTCAAACAGATTATGACAAAACAGGTAATGGCAAAAACAAGAGAAAAAGATATAGAACAGGATTTCCAATGAGGAGCTCGCGAGCTACTGGGAACTCTCCAGCTACCTGTGAGTAGCACTCTTGTGTGCGTTCCAACTTACTAAAGCAGAAGCTTTTGCTTGGTTGAATTAATATATTTTTACCAACATTGAAAAGTGTGTATTTTAGATGAAAATGTGTACATTTTCAGAACTCAAACTGATCTTTTAAGAAAAATTATTGAATTTCCATAATATTTTTTAAAGCTGGTATTTGAATGTTGTGACATCAGTGAAAAGTATTACTACTATCATAGTTACTTTGGTGCCAAAAGCATTGCACTATGTATGTCTGCAGGGATGTATGTATGTGTGTATGTACCTATGCATGTATGTACGTATGCACGTATGCATGTATGTATGTATGTATGTATGTATGTATGTATGTATGTATGTATGTAAGAACTCCATAAAGACATTCCAAATGACAAACCCTTTCTCACATTTCTGCTGGCAACCCTGCTAGTTAGTTGGACTGAGGTGGCCTTGCACAGGGTGGCCACTAACATAATCTGGTCTGTTGGGGTCCCTATTACAACATGAATCATGTTAGCACCTGTGGTTTTCTTTAAACATAAGTAGCTCTTATTACAGAAAAGGTTGGAGACCGCTGATCCAGAAACTCGGAAGCCACAGGAGCAATTTATTCCAATTCGAACCTCACATGAAAACCCACATCTGCAATATCACTTGAAAGAACCTCTACGGTGAGTCTGTAGGCGTAATATAATGCTTGTCAGGTTCCTGTCCCTCCCAATTACTGGTCCTCTGAAAAAACTGGAGGAAAGGTCCTACCACCGTTCCCAATTGCAGATTCTGGGACTGCACCAAAGAAACTTTTACACATATCCTACTATCCTGTCCTGAATTTGTGACTTCTCATTGGCCCCTGCTGAAACCCACATTTTTATGAAACGGAATATGCATGTGTAAGGAGGCTTTACTATTCTGCTTACATTCAACAGATATTACCATCCTGGTGTGATACTGAATAAAAAAAGAAAAGTTTGCTTAATAGACTTGCAAAACTAAACCGATGTCTATGATAACACTGCCAATCATCGGCTAACCGCTGGAAAGTCATATACTGTTTGAAAACGAGTCTAGCTAAACATTGAGGCCGAGGAACTGGCCAGATTGCCCACTGTGACATATGACAAAACTCACAAGTTGACATCAACAATTGACACCATCTCCTTAAGTTTCAACTAACAATAAAAACAATTGTTACTGGTAACTAAGGTGGGGACAGAGTTGCCCAGGGTATACTTTGTAAGGAAATTACGGCCTGAGAACATGCTTATCTGTTTGTTTTTTCAACTGTAGCAGTGTTTTAAATGTCCACTTTGAAAATGACTAATTAATTATATATAATAAATAAAATATTAATTAATTGCTAGTAACTATGTTTTTGTGGTAATTTCCTGTAACTTTGAGAATGTTGTGATTGTCACATTCCATGGTCAGGCCGTCCTTGGAGGATTCTATGCAAGTTGATGCTGGTGGATGGACAGCAGTCACCCATGCTGTGGCTGAGGTGTTGAGCAATAAAGATCACATAAGAAGCCATCTACCTCTTTATTTATCTTTTCTTTATGCAACTGTAGCATCTTCCCAGCCTGGGTACCCGCCACATACCGAGCTTAGTATTACACGTCTTTATTTTGCTGCATGTAACTTCAAACTCAACATTCTGAAACAAGCTTTCATTGCATTGTGCTCTGACACCTATGTCACAGCTCTACGGAGCACGTTATGAGCCAAAAAGGTTGGATCCTAAAAACAAGCGTAAGACACTACAGCTAGTACAACCACAGTTGTGTGTCGATTTAGATACCGTATAGAGGTTTCCCGATTTATGCCCTTATACGGACACAGTTCGCATTGCCCATATTCAGGCATAGAAACCCTACCCTTATTTAAGCAGTATCCATGCTAACCAAACACAGGCAGGACTTCCCCTTGCTTGGATTATTGATTTCTCCAAGAACTCATTTATTATGCATGTACATCTATTCCTTAGGGGTTCATTGATGACGTTCCTCTGCCGGACTTTTATGTCAATACTGGCATTCCTAAACACCTTCAAGGTATAAATATACCTTCACTTGCCATGGCAAATCACGGTTTGGCTGTCTACTTGCACGACGCGGCTCGCCATGGCAAGTTCGGGAAGAAGTCAAGTCCCCGCCTGACGCACTGACCAGACGTTGTCATCCTCCTCGCAGAGAATCCAGCTCCAGTGTTTCTGACTCCCCTTGCAGGGTGTTAGAGATCGAGACCCAGAAAGAGATTCCAACCTCTCTCATTGTAAGGTATGGCATACTTTAGAAACAGCACCTACTTCTTACCTCGTACTACACTTAGGTTAGGTACACTGGGGTTGAACAAACTAGAAGCATCAGATGAGTATTCACATTTAGCCTGTGTTATTTATTTATGTATTTTTATGAATATATGTCATAGCTACAAACCATGCTATTGCAGTATTATCTAATCTTACTGCTAACGCTGTACGTATTATACTTCACATTCTGTCTTACGATTGTAGCAGTTCATGTCTCTTGCATGAGAAATAAGACTGCTCAATAAACCATTTTTATTGAAATGCCTGTCTACATATTTCTGTGTAAACTTTGTAGAAACAAAGCATGCACGATTGACTGAGTGAAACTGTTATCTATTGTTTCCACGATTCTGAGACTGTTCCGTTTCTAAGGGAAACAAAGTTGTCATGTTTATGCGGTTGTCAGAAACGAATCCCTTCTTGTTTATTCGAGAAGTTTCTAGTGACCTCTGAGTTAGCTGGCACACACAAGTAATTAAGTTTAATGTACTCGATAGAGACATACTGACCTAAGTCCAATGTCAAATCTATAGTGTATATTATTCCAATGCGCAGAGCCTATCAGGGATATAGGAACTACACTACACCACAATCGATGGAAAGCAGGAAATGATTTGGTGCAAAAGTTGGTTTAAGCACCAAACCCAATGATTTGAAGAGGATCAGTTCCTTCAGAGGCAGCCAGTGAAGCAGCCTAGGGCTTCAGAAATGGGATTTCGAGAGCCCAGGCCCAAATGCAAGCTGGTATCATGATTGTGAATTTGCAGCTACTACTAAATCTGATAAAACGGAAGATCAATATACACAAAGATGCAGTAATCTAACTGAGCAGACACAAATGCAACCGCTGCGAGGAGGTACTCATCTCGCAGGTCTTGCCTAAACTACTGAACGCGCATTCGTGTGTGAACACAAGAATCTTGACACCCACTACGGATCGCCCGACTTAGTTACTCCAGCACCTTGAAAGCGGAGGCTTTATTTTACTTCATTTGTGGCATCTATTCACTGGAGTTGCTCGGAGCACTGTCTCCTTAACGTAAAGCATCGCTTAAACCACATGACCCTTGGATTCTGGAGCTACATCCACCAACTAGCGTTCACCTGGTCTCGAGCAGGGGCCGGGTCGGAAGTATCACCGGCTTAGCGACCTGTGGTCCATTCCCTTCGCGCTGCAGCCCTGATGAGTCGTGCAAGCATTGTTACCGCTTGACGACGAAACACGTGTCGGCTGGCCATCCATGCAATTAAAGAGGAATCGCACTACATCGCTTCCCCTTTTTTGTTCTGAACTCTGTTACTTGTACTCATTTATGTCCATTGAGACATCTCTCTCTGTACTGTATATTGGTGTGCATTTGGTTTTTGTTTTTACAAATGCAATAAGAATCGTAACCCTGTGACGAAGAGTAAAAAAATGTAAAAGGCATTTAAAAAGTGAAGATGAAATAAACAAGACTTAACTACAGATGGCCAAGAAGTAGTCGAATGTTACTCCCAGATTTTTTGCAGCTGTAGGCTAGGGTGACCAGGCGTCCCCGTATTGCCAGGACGGTCCCAGTTTTTAACCAGCTGTTCCAAACAATTTCAAGAAATTTAGCTCAGGTCCCCGTTTTTGGAGAGGGTCGACTGAAAACGGTGGGAAGTATTTTTTATGTTTTACAAAGCAGGGATAGCAGGGATAGTTAGCAGTTGTTTCAAGAAAGCAGTTTAATTACCATGCACGCTACTGGGCTTAAAAATTGCAATGTATGTATGTTCTTACTGCCTGTTCTGTAATTCTCTGCTGTGAAGCGCTCTCATCGCTTGAAGTAAAATTGTAGTCCTTCTTATATTTTTGTGAAACGTCCTGCTTTTTGGCTTTAAAATTCTGGTCACCCTACTGTAGGCAGAGGCTCTAGGGTTTGGTGACAAAGAAGGAGCTCTGAAAAAGGAGACGATTTAAAAAGGCATAGATTCAGTGGCGGTTCGCATAGGGTGTGCTGCGGGTGGGTGGTGCGGGCGGGGGAGGAGCAGGGTGGGGTTAGTAAACCCGGTCATACAACGGAACGGAGGAACATAATACTCTCCTCCATTCTGTTGTATGTTCGAGTTTACTACCCCTCCACCCTGCCCCTCTACACCCCACCGCCCGCAGCACGCCCTATGCGAGCTGCCACTGCATAGATTAAGAATCGCTGATTTTACCCCATTGGGGTTTATGTGTATTGTTCTTTCAGGGGGTCTGGTTGGAGTACTGTGACTGCCATAGATTTGCGGCTGCTTTTTGCTGGGTTTTGCAGGTCTGCCTCCTACTAAAGCACATTGTGGCCCTGTTGAGTCCACAGCTCGAAGATGCGGCGTGGACCACAAACCTTGCTTCGCTCAGGATGAGGCTTGGGAAACTCATTCCCAGAAACCCCAGTGATGCAGTGACTCCTTTGTCCTCAAACCCAAATGTTCCCCCAGCACATGGCATTCAAAACTATGGGCCCAGCACAAGGACATGCTGAAGAAGAGCTCAGATGTTTATGAGTGCTCTGTGGCCAGATAGACTTGAACATACCATGCATACTGATTAACGCTTAAACAATAAGGCGCTGTAAAATACAATGTGGTGTAGCCAGAGTCCTATCAGTAATGGGACATACTCCCCTGGCTGCCACTTTGGATGCTGCACGCTGGTACCTGATGACTGGACATCAGCTGGCATCCTCAAATTGCCCTTGGACATGTTTAAGCACATATAATATGTATAATACACTTGTCACCAGGAGAAATGGTGGCTTCCCTGCTGAATCCTCCTGGTCTCAGCTAAGGGTGTGCAACATTTTTATTGCATAAGCCAAATCTCCTGTAGATCAAGAGGAATGGCCTAGGTGTAGTTTGTACAATTTCTTTGCTCTGGTGCAGTTTTTCATAGTTTTTGGTGCTAAAAATGAATATCTTTTAAGTTAACTTAAAAATATTTCCTTCCTTCTGGTGAAAGTACCTAGATTTAAGAAGGTCAGAGCAGGGGGCAGATCCTTCGAGGTGGCTGCTGCTAAATTATGGAATTTGCTCCCATCTGAGATAAGGCAAACCACGGAACTTCTCCCATTTAGGAGAAAGATTAAAACCTGGTTGTTTCCTAAGTGACCTATTGTGTGGTCTTGCCCTGTCTGATACTTGTTTGCCCGTGAGTCAGTCAGCGCCAGGATGCCTGCAAGGTGACAGTGCGCTTTATAAGTAAATTAAATAAAATAAATAAATTCTCCACTTTGCGACTGGATGGATGATGGCATTTCTTTCTCACAGCAACAAAAAAGGGGTGTTAAAGTTCTTGTTTTCACTTATAGCCTAAGTAAACGTGGTAGTCACGAGAATTATAAATGCTTAGAAGAGAAGAACTCTGCTCACTTACAGTGTTAGCCCCAAGAGAATCCATGGTGTGTTCAGCACAGTGGTAAGTATTGTAATGGAGCTAACAAACAGCTGTGATAGTGCCAGCAGGCCACCAGATGTCTCACCTGGGGCAGGAAGTACCATCAGGAACAGTGGGGAAAGAGGAGGGTGGATCAGGGAAAGCAGGGAGGGGGCAAGAGGGAGGAAAGGGGGAGGCACAGGTGAACCATCGAAGGACTCACGCACACGTGCGCATGGTGTGGGCATCAATCAAGGCATAAATATCCGACCCAACTGCTGTGTGTTCCTCATTCCGCCTGATGCCTGAGCATCACATGGAACAGGAATGGACAAAGCGCCTTGGAATACACAGGACCAGGCACTCACCTTTGTCCAGCACTAACTCCTGGATGGGAGATAATCAGTGTCTCAAAGTCGGCAGGTTCATCAGAGGGGGTGGTAGAGGGATCATTACTCTGCAGGCCGCGTGCCTTTTCAGGGTCCTGCACATTTGCTGCAACATAGATTTCAAAGCACGGCTGCCCTATGTGTCAACGATGAGGTAGGTAACATGGACAAAACCACTGGCTGGAACCAGACGCTGAACCTTTCGGGGCAGATTTACAAGCCCCTTGTGGTATTTTACGCCGCCGTTGCATCAGTTTTGTGACGCAGCAGGGGCGTAAACAATGCGCCACAATGCAACTTATTTACAACATGACGCATCTAGTGAGAGGCGCCACGTTGTAAAGCCCTGCACTACATTATACCTGCGTCAGGTATAATGTATGCAGGGTGGGCGTTCTGTCACAAGGAGGCCCCGTAAAAGCGACGCTGTGAAATCTACAAGATTTCACGGAGTCACTTTTACGTCCCTGCTGCGTCAAAACCTTATGCCTGCTTGTAGCAGGCGTAAGGAGTGACGCAGCACAGCAAGTATAGGGTGCCCCCGAGCAGTGCTGGAGTTGTGTCATGCTTGCCACACAAACTCCAGCACTGCATCACCTTTGGGGCATCGGATGCGTCATGCATCTGTCTATTCTTGCGCCATGGTGCGCCGCATTATAAATGCGGCACACCATGGTGGCGCAAGGGGTTTCTTCCGTGATGCAAAATAACTGGCGCATCCCTGCTGATATGCAGGGATGCTCCAGTTATTGTACATCTGCCCCTTAGTCTTTCCTCCTTCCCTTTTAACACTTTGAAAAAGGTTCTCGTCATGTGGGGACCAGCTTGCATTTGTTGACCAGGGCACCACAAAAGCCTCCGAGAGGCCTAGATGGTAGTCGGTGCTGTCCATTTGTAAGTGCCAAACCCCTGCAACGAAAGAGCTGTTTCTGGCACCCCCTTCTTCAAGGTGATCTTGTAGTGCCTGACAGTAAGACCCACACCCGGCTTTAGTGCCAGAAATATCAGGGGCCCTGCAGAAGGGTGAAACTCGAGAGCTGGAACCAAATGAAAGGCGCCCACCAGGGATGGAACGGCAGTTTTAGGACAGGATACTAACAAAAAAAATGTAATCTTTGAAGGAAGAGCCGACAATTGCACACTGCTCGCGCGCCTCTCAGAGCTTGTGTTACTCTGTAATGACCCCGTCAGATGACACACACATAACAAGAGGCTGCATATAGGGGCGATCTAATAATTACTGTAGTTAGTTCACGTTTTGGCAGGAAGGGGGCGGTGTTGTTCGGCAGATATCAGGTTCCACAGAGGTGTCAGCATCCTTTTTAAGTAGAACAAATCTCTCGATGAATGAAAGGACATTTCCTCGCGACAGGCTCAGGTGTCGCCTGAAAGGAGCCCCCTCCTTCAGCGTCAGACACTTGGTTCGAGCCCCCAGGTGTTCACAAGGGGGTGACAATGAAATGAAATGCCAGTGTGGAGTTCTGCAAGTCAGGACTGGTGCACAGAGAGAGACGCAACAGCAGGAGAGATTGATGAGGTAATTCAGCAGGTCATGACTTTTGAGCAGCAGAGAGGTGAGAATGAGGGGCATTAGTGGACTAGTAGCAGTAATGACTACAGGTGGGTGTTAGAAATTGGGTTTCTGGTTGGCAGAGGTGTGGTCCCAGTCCAAGAAGGAGCCACAATAATATAAGAAATAAGTTAAAATACAGCCTAATTTATCCTGTGCGCACCCTCTGGTAGCTTGGCACAGATCAGAAGGACTGAACTAAAGAGGCAATGTGTAAAGTATTTGTGCAACACTTCACACAGTAACACAGTGAAAACACCACAAAAAGTATCCACACAAGTTTAGAAAAATAGAGAATAATTATATAAATTATACAAGACCAAAAAGACAAAAATCCAATCAGTTGAAGCCGGGTTATGAAGTTGGAAAGATTAAATGCAAACATAGCGCTTAGAAGCAGTAAGCTCTTAAAGAGTTAATTGGTTGCGCTGGACTGGGACAAAGTCAAGAGTTCAGGCTAACCACGCTGGAGCGCGGGTAGGATACAGGACCCAGGCAGGGCCCACTGAGCAGAAGTACCTTGATCCTGGCCGTAAGATACTAGATGCGTCAGTGATCCCCACGCAGTTGGGGTGATGCACTGGATTTCTCCACGCAACGGCGGTAATGCAACAGGTCCATGGATGATGTGCCAGTTCCAAGACGTGGTGCTTCCAAATGCGATGCAATGTGTTTCTCAACTCTGTAGAGGCGATGCATCGATCACCTCCATGCAGTGTAGGCTATGCGCCAGTTCCAGTGGTGATGCGATGGTCCCAAGTGTGATGAATCGATCTGGTTCTCAAAACGGGGAGATGCATCAGTACCGATCGGGCAATGAGTTTGATGCATGGGTTCTGGCAGAGGTGGCACTTGATACTCACCCCTAAAAGGCCAGTCCTGGATTGGCACCACTTGGCAAAGCAGGTGCTTATGATTGCAGGTTGAAAACAGAAGTCTTTGATATCCTTGACACTTCAGAAATAGGAGGCAAGCAAATAAGCCCTTGGAGATACTTTGGTCCTGGGGTGTAGAGATGCAGGTCCAGTCCTTCTCACCCCTGGCAAGAAGCAGCAGGCAGCAAGTCAACTCAGCAAAGCAGTTCATCAAAGTGGCAGTCCCTCCTGCAGCACAGCAGTCCTTCTTCCTGGTAGAATGTCCTCAGTTCCAGAAGTATTCGGATTTAGTGGTGTCAGAGATCTAGTACATTTACCCAATCGGCCTTTGAAGTGGGGGAGAGTTCAAGGAGATGCTTTGCAGTGCACAGAATCTCTTTCTTTCCCGCCGTGGCTCCAAACTCACTACAGGGGGGTATGCAACCCATTTTGTGGGGGCAGGACACAGCCCTTTGTGGTGCAAGTGTCAGCTCCTTTCTCCCATCTTGTTCAAGATGACCTATCAGCATGCAGATGGCTACTCAGTCACACCTAACCCTTCCTTTGTGTGTGGCTGTCTAAAGGAAATGCAGGAAGCCAGATGTCAAACACCCCAGAGGCAGGCACCCTTGCAGCATGGTGCCTGCATTGACGCTAAGCCGCCTCCAGTGTGCCAGCGCAAGAGAGAGAACTGCACAGGGCCATATCGTAGCCAATACATCACTTTTCAGCTCTCGCTCATTCTTGCAACACAGCACAGCAACTTTCTTTACTGCCCTGTTCTGTGTGAATTCCTAATAGATCTGCCCCTAATATACTGGTTGCTGGACCAGAAACATATCTGGTCATGCAATATGAACCTCATTCCTTCCTGATCTGACTATATGAGTTATACTTTTGTGCACCATTTGATATGCTTTTTACCTTAGAGAGGTTTATAATTCTAAAAGCCTCAGTCTCCTCGTTTAATGGCACTAGCTGGTTAACCTCAGTATGTATAATGAATGTTGCCGCGGGCAACGTCATGATTATCTATTTTTCTTTCTTAAAATGTTTCCAAAATTTCGGACCATATGCCCCAGTTAATCAAATAAGGCAATGTCATTTTTATAAAGTAACATTTAAGTGGGGCTGATGAGAATTCTGACTATAGAATGACAGGATAGTTTTGATATAATCTACCACTTTTGCTACCAAAAAAAGTCAGCGAGGCTACAGTGAGGCTGAAAACTACAGTGAGGCTGAAAACTACCTCTGCTGACTCACATTGGAGCCTGGAGAAATGGGCTCCAACTTCCATGTTAGTGAAGGGGCATCCACAAATCTTGCCTGAGCATATTGAGTTAGAGAAACCCTCGCACTAAGCTTAACCCTTTCGCAGCAGGGGGGATTCCCCCCGCTGTTCTGGGGGGCGGGCACGTACAGCGCCCCCATGCTCATGACGAGGACAGCTCGTCATGAGCCACGGCGCTCCGGTGCTCATGACGAGCTGAGCTCGTCATGACCGTGCCCGTTCCAATGGAACGTTCAGCACAGCAGGGGAATCAGCCCAGCGTGCGAGCGCTCCACGGAACGGGCGAGTCATGAGCACCGGAGCGCCGTCGCTCATGACGAGCTGAGCTCGTCATGAGCATTCAAGAGGTTAAAGAGGATTGATATGCACAACACAGTAACAGTTTGTCCATCAATTCTATTCTTATCCCATGGCCATTGGAGTTACATACCTATAACCTGCATGAATTAAAATGTTAATAAGACAAAGGTCATTTGATTCATCCACCTGAAATAATTTCTGTCCTCTTGAATTTGTTAATGCGCTTACCTCAGCATCAACAGAGAAAGTTTAGGATCTCTAGCCATCTGTCTGATCAGCATCATCGACACTCTTGAAGAACGCTTAATAAATACCAAGATCAAAGATCCAGGGACTATGCCGTTCTCCCAGAGGGCAGGTTGTTTTCTAGTAGTAAGAAATGAGTCCCTATAATTGTTACTTCACGGGACTCTACAATGTGGATGCCTGAGTAGAAAAAACAATGAGCACCTATAACACCTTAGAATTTACGTCGGAGTATGAGATTCTTACTCCTGGACCTTAAAAGCCCGGGTGAATTGTAGCTCTGTAGTTTTTTGAGAGAGAGCCATAGCATACACTGATTTATTCATGAGATTGTCCATTTGAATTTAACATACCCTTAAATGCTCACTTTTAAAACAGCAGATCGGACAAGGCATCTGTCGGAAGGACGCCCCGGGGGTCCACATCAATCAATCAATCATTACATTTGTAAAGCGCGCTACACACCTGTGAGGGTCTCCTCATGGGTGTGTAGCGCCCCCACCCCCCTCGGGGGTGGGGGGTCTGCTACTGATCGAAAAGCTAGGTCTTGAGAAGTCTTCTGAAGGCCAGCAGGTCTTGTGTCTGTCGTAGGCCGGAAGGAAGAGTGTTCCAAGTCTTGGCTGCGAGGTAGGAGAAGGATCTGCCGCCGGTGGTGGTTTTCCGGATGCGTGGAACTGTGGCGAGAGCGAGGGTGGCAGAGCGGAGGCTGCGGGTGGGGGTGTAGAAGCTGAGTCAGTCGTTAAGGTATGCTGGTCCGGCGTTGTGTAGGGCTTTGTGCATGTGGATGAGGAGTTTGAAGGTGATCCTCTTGTTGACGGGGAGCCAGTACCGGCCTCTGAGGTGGGGTTTGATGTGGCTGCGTCAGGAGACGTCGAGGATCAGTCGTGCCGAGACGTTCTGGATGCGTTGCAGCCGTCTCAGGAGCTTTGTTGTTGTTCCTGCGTAGAGTACCGTTCCCGTAGTCCAGTCTGCTGGTGACGAGAGCCTGGGTGACGGTTCTTCTCGTGTCGGAGGAGATCCGTTTGAAGATCCTGTGGAGCATTCGGAGGGTGTTGAAGCAGGAAGCGGAGACAGCGTTGACCTGCTTGGTCATGGTGAGGGCAGAGTCGAAGATGATCCCTAGGTTGCGTGGGTGGTTGGTGAGTTCTGGGGCTGTTCCTAGCGATGTTGGTCACCAGAAGTCGTCCCAGGCTGAGGGGGTTGAGCACCTCCGTTTTGTCTGAATTCAGCTTCAGCCTGCTGTCCTTCATCCATTCGGTGACGGCCTTCATTCCTCTGTGGAGGTTGGCTTTGGCGGTGTGGGGGTGTTCAGTGAGGGAGATGATCAGCTGAGTGTCGGCGGTGTAGGAGATGATGTTGAGGCTATGTTGTCGTGCGACGTGGGCGAGTGGTGCCATGTAGATATTGAACAGTGCCGTGCTGAGGGATGATCCCTGAGGAACGCCCCAGATGATCTCGGTGGCCTTGGAGCGGAAGGGTGGGAGGCGGACGCTCTGGGTTCTGCCAGAGAGGAAGGATGCGATCCAGGCCAGGGCCTTCTCTTGGATTCCGGCGTCATGGAGGCGTGCTGTTAGGGTGCGGTGGCAGACCATGTCGAAGGCTGCTGATAGGTCCAGAAGGATAAGGGCGACTGTTTCTCCTTTGTCCATCAGGGTCCTGATGTCGTCAGTGGCGGCGATGAGGGCGGTCTCGGTGCTGTGGTTGCTGCGGAGCCGGACTGGGATGGATCCAGCATATTGTTGTCTTCGAAGTAGCGGGTCAGCTGCCTGTTGACGATCTTCTCTGTGACTCTAGCTGGGAAAGGGAGCAGAGAGATGGGCCCGAAATTCTTGAGGTCGTTGGGGTCTGCCTTGGTTTTCTTTAGTAGGGTGTTGATCTCGGCGTGCTTCCAGCTCTCTGGGAAGGTTGCAGTCTCGAAGGAGATGTTGATTGCTTTCCGGAGGTGGGGGGCAATGGCAGTGCTGGCTTTGTTGAAAACGTGGTGAGGGCATGGGTCAGATGGGGACCCAGACTGGATGGAGTTCATGGTCTTGACAGTGTCATCGTTGCTGACAGTGGACCAGGTGGTCAGGCGGCTGGTGCGCGTGGTGGTCGCAGGGGTGGTGGTCTCGGCGGTGGAGGTGGGGGTGGTGGTGTTGAAGCGTCGTGGATGTCGTTGAAGCTGTTGTGGATGTCGGTGATCTTGCGGTGAAAGAAGGTGGCCATGAGTCGCACAGGTCTTGTGATGGTGGAATGTCGTTTGTGTTGGCGCTGGTGTTGGAGAGTTCTTTCACGATGTTGAAGAGCTCTTTGCTGTTGTGTGCGCTGTTGTCTAGGCGGTCCTCTTGGCGGACCTGATGAGTTGGTGGTGTCTGCGGGTGGCGTTCTTGTGGGCTGTGTGGCTGTCTGGTGTTCGGTCGCGGAGCCAGCTCTTCTCCAGCTTCCGACAGGAGCGCTTGGAGGTCCGGAGGTCTTCGGTGAACCAGACGGCTTTCTTGTTGGTGTGATTGGTGGCGTAGGTCTTGAGTGGGGCGAGGGTGTTGGCGCAGTCGTTGATCCACTGTTTGAGGTTGATGGCGGTGGTGTCGGGCGGTAGGGTTGGCGGGTGGTCTCAGGCGGTGGTAAGTTGTTCCACAAGTGCACCCCCCCCCCCCTGTGGGTGTCGTCTGAAGCCCTGGGTAGGTATCGTTTCTCCGTGAAATGCTTCCTCTTACTTTTGGCCATGAACATATTCCTGGCTCAGGGACTTTCCATGTCCTGTATTATTGGTCCACGCTTGATTCAAAACCCATCACTGGAGGGAAACACATCGAAGGTCTTTTGGGCAATACCTGGCCCTGCTACGGGTGCATAGCTGCATTGCTCTAAGCCAATGAACGAGCAGGATGCATTAGTGAACATCCAGCTTGCGTCGTGAGTCTGGTGTGATTTTTAGATTTTCCTTATTGACAAAAGAACTATTTTCTTGCCATCTTGAATTAAAAAGTCCTGCTTGGGAGTCAAATATGTCTCCTGTGTGCGTCCTGCCAGGTGGATCTTTCTCCCCTAACAATTCCAAGCTAAAGGTAAAACGAACAGCTTCCGCCGGGGCACGCGGGCTGTACAGCTTAATACAAATCACTTAAAGACCAAACCATGTTTTTTTATGTGAATATTTTGTCCTGCTAGTAGTCCAGCTCCTTGAAGCCCTGACAAGTCACGCACATGGTTTCTATGAATCTTGAAAGAGTTGAAACTCCATTCTGCAGAGTTCCGTGCTCCCACACGCAGGGCCGTGTCGATGCTACTACGAGGTGCGTGCAACAGACAATGAGCCCCTGCACACAAAAATAACAGTTTCGCAGAACTGACATTAAAAAGACTCCTAATGGAAAGAGAACTCTTAGTTTGAGTGACAGCCCCCAAGAGCGGCTGAGTGAGTGGATAAACTGTCGGATATTGCACATCCGTGGGAATCCTAGCTCCAGGGGGGCTCCTTTATCTCTTTAAATCCAGATTCTGGAAGTTTCCAAAGCAGAGAGCTGTTCCTTATTGCTCTGGGGCAACCGTCATTACTGCAGAAATGACACTGGTGTCTGCTCTGAGTGTAAGGTCATGAAGGAGGGATTCCACTCACCAAGCACACAACTGATGCCTGGTACACCCATTAATTCATTCATCAGTGCCACTACCAATAAGTGGCCTAAGTATACCTGGCACTGCCACAGATTTCGGATGTCATCAGTGATGTAATATGTGATGTCATTAGCAGCCCATCATAGCTGTGCAAATTACGCACAGGTCAGTTAAATATCACTGGTGAATTTCAGTGTTTTTAAACATTTACTTTTCTTAGTATTAGAAGACCTATATATACACGTCCATTTTAATGTTTGTGTTTCTTTCTGTAAATGATAAAGGTTGTTTTTATCATAAATTAAAATGTTACTGTCTTATTTATGTATTTTTTGTAACATATTTTATTGCACTTTTCTTAGAAGGGTACAGAGGTATGCAGTGTTCGTGTTCCAGTTCGAGGATGACCTGGCTTGGCAGGTGGGACTGGACTGTACCTATTGGAGCAAGGTCAAGACTGATTTGCACATAGTTTGAACCAAACTGAGATGCCATGGTGTGCAAAATAACGAGGACCGAGTTATTACCAGTGGCTGAAATTAATTCAGACATTCCATCCATTACTGCTTTGTACACTTACTGTGTCGCCCTAACTTTTATGGATTTAAGTTTATTTGAGAACTTTACAAGGTGCCTTGACGCTGATGCCAGAAGAAAGAAGAAAACAAGGAGGAGAGCAAAACATTGGAAAGTATATTTAAAAATTACGTTTTATCTCTTTAGCCACCACTAGGTTTGTCTCTTAGTTTCTTCTGCGCCCCTCCAATGTTGACAGTCACTGCCTGCCACTGCAAGCTGCCTGCCCACATAACATGCTCAACAAAATCGGTAATAGTACACATTCCATCGTTCAATAACAGTACAGACACAATCCGCTGCATTGCAAGCTTCCCTCACACACACAGTGCAACAGGCACAGAACAAGGAGCACACGTGCAGGATTCCTGCTCTCGGCTCTGCCTTACCTACCTTCTCAAAATTGTGGAAGCCAAGATTCTGGATGCAATATAATGGCAGGATGAGATTTTGTCACTGAATATTGTGACATACAGCCCAGTGATGACTTTCAGTCACTGCCACCTGGAACTGACCTTCATATTGCACCAATTGCACGAGTGCTGGTGAAAATATGCACTTGCGTCTCTGCAAATCTCACAAGTGCTGGTGGCGTTTTGTACCAATGTTTGCATTGCCAGACAAGTTCAGAAAATGACATATGAATGTGTTTGTCTAAGTGTCAGTGCAAGGTACCATTGCAATGTATAGAATCTGCAAATGTCAGTGAAAAAATGCATCGGTGCAGTCTATGTAATTCAGCCTCAAGAATGGAAAGCTAAGTTTGAAATTGACCCGAGTTGCACTTAGATGAGTCAGTTTCCTTCCAACAGAATGGTGAGAAGGTCTCTGGACCAGTAAGGAGCGGTGGGAGTGCTTTGGGGCGCTGCAGAGGAGCTTAGAGCTGGAAGCAGGCAGGCATCTCTCACTGACCTGTCTCTATCGTTGATGACAGCAAGACTTTGCATCTCTTTTCTCCACTTCTGACTCTGTGTGTGGCCCAGCTGCAGGTGCTCCCACATACCTCAGGCATCGAAGAAAGGATGCGAAGACAAGACGCGTGCCACCTGGGTGCCAGGGACCAACCAGAGCAGCTCGAGGAATGGCTGTGAGAGGTTCAAACGTAACTTGTAAAAATATATTTGTTCAAGTAGAAAACCAGATGGGAAAGGAGTCTGAAACCTGCCTTCTCGTGCGGTAAAATATTTCACTGATATACAACTACACATTCCTGATACTCACCTCTGTCACCACTTCACTACATAAGATAAACAAGAGTAGAGAGAAAGAATCCGAAAAAGAGAGAGGGCGAAGAGGGTTACAAGTGATGGAGATAATGAGAGGCAAAGGAGAGAGGATGTGCCTATGAAATGTATAGAGACACATGGGCCCTCGCTCTCACCTGTATTAACAGCGCCTGGTACATTTACTCACCTGAAATCACACTTTTCTGCATTGATCACTCCAAGCAGACGCGTCTTTTGCAATCTCGCTTCTGCCCTCAGCCCTCGGCTCTTTCCACCTCTGCAAGGCAACTGTTGGTCCTTGATGCAAAGAAAGCTTCATCAACCATCTCAAGAGCAAGAATCTGCCAGAGTGAGAATTGTTGGCCCCAGGTCCTAGACAAGGCTCCAGGAAGCATCTCAAGAACAAGAATCTAACAGAGGGAGAGCTGGAGTGAGAATCACTGACTCCCAGCTCACAGGTAAGGATTCATCAACCATATCACGATGAAAAATGTACTTTAGTGGGAATTGTAAGGTCCCTCGTCCAAGCCAATGCTTCAGGAAGCATCTCAGGAACAAGATTCTTCCAGAATGAGAATCATTCACCCCGGCTCCCAGTAGCATCTCAAGAACCATCATCTGCAGGAGTGAGAGTTGGAGAGAGAATCGGTGACCCCAGCTCACAGGTAAGGATTCATCAACCATCTCAAGAGCAAAAATGTTCTAGTGGGAAATGTTCAAGAAGCATCTCAAGAACCAGTCTTCCAGATTGAGAATTGTTGGCCCGAAGCCCCACGCCAGGCTCCTGGCAGCATCTCCAGGACCATATTCTACAGGAGTGAGAGTTGGAGAGAGGATTGCTGACCTCTGTCTCCCAGGTAAGGCTTCATCAACCATCTCAAGAGCAAAGATGTACCGTAGTGGGAATTGTTGACACTTTTGTCCCAGGCAAGTCTCCAGGAAGGATCTCAGGAACCAGAAACTACCAGGTGAGAATTGAGGGCATTTAGAGCAAATCTCTGGTGCACGTCTCCATCAAAGTGCATGTAATCATTGAGGATGCACAAGAGTGAGATTCTGCTCCAAGAGGAGTGACTCACATCCACTGAGCGAGACCGCAACCCACATCCAAAGAGGTAGAACAAAGCACGAACTCACAACTGATAAACTAACGTAAATTGGGACTCACAGGACTTATTTTTATATAGCACTTCATACCACATCTCTGTGGTTTCCTAGAAAGGTCAATAACAGATGTTGCTATAGTGCGCAACGCTACATCGAGTCCACTACATATACAAGACACTAAGGGCAAGATGTAGGTAGCCAAATACCGGTCGGTAACGGCCGATTTCGGCCGTTACCGACCGGTATTTGGCTTTTGAGATGTAGGTGGGTCGTTATTTACAGAATCGGTATATTTACCGATTCGGTAAATTTACCACTTCGGTATTTTACCGAATCGGTAAATATACTGATTCTGTAAATCCATATGTAGGTGGCACAGTTTGCAGTGCCACAGGCCCTTAGGAATTCTTATTTTACCACCCAATGCTATTGGGTGGTAAAATACCGAATTCCAGTGTACATGCACATCTGTGCATGTACACCTATGCCATGTGACACACAGACATGCCCATAGGCCTATGGGCATGTCTGTGTGTCACATGGCACACACGCCTGTAATTGGGGTGCTACAGGGTGTCAAAGTGACACCACGTTCCCCCTGCCAGGATTCGGTATTTACCGATTCTGTAAATACCGAATCTGTATTTCCCATTGATTCCTCTGGGCTTCAAGGCTTTATAGGAATCAATGTGAAATACCGATTTGGTATTTACAGAATCGGTAAATACTGAATCTTACCGAATTGGTAATTGAAAAATAAGAATTACCTACATATGCCTCCTTCCTATTTACCTACTCTTAAATACCGAATCAGTATGATTCGGTATTTAAGAGTCGGTAAATAGGAATTACCTACATCTGGCCCTAAATGTCACCTTCATTACATCGACATGACACCTTCATCACTGAGGTAGGGAATCACTACATCGTCAAAAGTAAGAAACATGATTAAAACAAGTGTTAGAGTTATCAATATAGAAATCCATTAATAAAATTAAATGGAAAAGGAGGCTTAGGGAATTTATGATATAGCATTTAAATGTTTTACCATACATTTACATTAATTTTAAATAATGAAAAGTAAGAGTAGTTAGGATAAGAGTAATCAGAAAAAGAAATAAATAATAGGGGTAGTCATCAATTTAAATATATCAAGGGGTGGGTAGTCCAACACAACATATTACTTATCATTTTAGATTTTTATTTGGAATAATATAAAACAACAAATATTGCAAATTAATGTTGTTATAATTGAAAAGACAAAGACATACATATATACAAATTAAGTATTCAGACACAATAAATAACATATCATGTATAAAAATGATTACATTTAAAACCAGTCAAGTAAAATCTGAATTAGAGTTACGAATAATGTTAAGAGCAGGGTTAAGGATAATTAAGTGATCACATGTAATACAAATTATTAAAAAAGATATTACAGTCTGGATTAGATTATGGGTGATAAATTAAACAAACCTTACAATTGCACATAAAAAATATTCAGACACGCTGAAGTACATTATGGTTGGGGTTTGATTGTTGCAATGTGGTCAAGATAGTGGTGTAATATGTGAAAAACCTACCTGCAGGTCGATGTAGTATCATACAATCTTTCTAATTACCCAATTAAATGTTACTTAATGTAGCAGTCTTTGGAATGATGGAGAGCTGGATGGCCCTCGCAAAGAGTCGAACCTGTGGCCTGCATTACTTAACATTAGCAGAAGAATAAAGCTCAGCTCCAACCTGGCATCCAGTAAATGACAGTGGGAGAATGCACTGGACCACTGCCTACCTACCTGCCAAATCGAAAAACACACATTACCTCCCCTCCCGTCTTCCTCGTCACAGTAGTTAACACATGAGCTTCGGCCTCCCACAGAAACCCCAAGCAAAAGTTAGCATACTAGCGTCCTATGCCTCCAATATGGCCGCCTCCTCCAATCTCCAATTAGATTAAAGGAGCAAACACCCCTCAGCAAGACCTGCTTTGTTTTTTCTGCACTACTCCGAGTGCTGTGTATCAGAGATTGTAAGGTAAGTGGGGATTGTGGTACTGGTTTAGTAGACTCTGAATCCCGGGGGTCCAAGTGTTGTAAAGCGAAACACGCACATTACCTCCTTGTCGGTTCTTCCATGTCACAATAATTAACACATGAGCTTCGGCCTCCCACAGAAACCCCAAGACAAAGTTAAGTTAGGTGCACAAAGATCTTTGCTAGGAGCGGTTGTGTAGTTTTGTCAAGATGTGCTTGATTGTGGTTTAACTTGGGAGACCAGCTTTGCACAATGCATCCTTTGCCCCAGCTCAATATTTACTATCTCCTAAAGCAACAAGCTGGGCTCCCACAAACCAAGGGCGATCAGCAAGAACCAGAGAGGGTTTGCAAACCTACTTGCATCGGTCTCTTCTATTCTGTGCTGTCGAAGGAACCAGGGTTTTCATGTCTTGTGTTTTGAGTTGGTAGTAAAAGTTGTGTTTTTTGTTGCTGTTCTGCTACGCACTTTTTTAAGTGTGGGTAACTGTTGATTAAAGAAAACGGGGTAACCCTGTGTCCCTCAGAACCTGGGTATTTAATAGTTAAGCAAAAAGTGGTTCTGTTGGGTAAGACACATTACTTTGTTAATGCTGATTAATGCAATCAATAACAAGTACTCTCTGATACACACCTAACTTGAGAAATGAATGCTCAAATTACAAAGTAGTGAGATCAAATGATTATATTGTGTAATTTATAAGAATTCATTCATTTTATATCTGAATTACTTCATTCAAAGATAACATACAATGCATGATACGACTGTCAGAAGAAGTGCAATAAGGGGACTTTTTGTGAAGAGTGCTCAATGAGTGAAAAAATATACAGTGCAAAGAGATTTCCTATATACAAATATATACAAATGTTTCATTGGCCAGATGTTGATTTTTAACCAAGGAGTACTAGTGTTCCTATTGGGATCCTGGTGGTTCTGGACCTACGACATGCGTCGACGTTTCGACCACCTTGCGCCCCAGTGGGTGGTCGCGGCGTTTTTTTCTCAAGACAGGAATACAGGTAAGTATTGGTGACAGTTTAAGGTTCAGACCGGACATTCTCAGCCTGAATCAGTGCGGCCCAATGGCCAGTCGTATCCGGGTTACGAATCAAGAATCAATCGTATGGGGAAGGAGGAGCTTCGTCCCTCCTGTCAGCTGCACTAGTCCGTAACTGTTGACTTTATTGGTTACTGCTGAGTTCATCTGAAAAGAGGCTGTAGTCATGTTGGTCAGTGTCCCTTGTCCATTTCCACTGTAAAGGAGTGCTGTGAGTCTAGATGTTTACTGGTGCTAGATTTTACTTCTTTTCACAACTGATGGACCATAAACCATGCAGTGGAGAAAAAAGGGGGGCAACAATCTCTGTTAATGAAAGGGGGTCCTGGGAAGCGTGCAGGGTCTACGTGTGAAGAGCGAGCAAGAAGCAGCAGCCAGGGCTCACCAGGTCATTCTTCTGTCCTGTGAGACTGAGTGCTTTTGTGCACCCACTGGGGTCACCTACGATGGGCATAAGAGGATGGGAGATTGATGATGATTATAATAATAATAATAATAATAATAATAATAATAATAACAACAACAACAACAACAACAACACCCCATCTTGGCCTGAAGGCAAGCGCACAGTCTCGAGACCACATGAGGATGGGTATCAGGGCCTCTCGAGGAGTTGGTACAACAGTGGTGCCCCATCACTTCCGGGAGACATGGGGTTGGGCTGATGCATAAAAGTTGTATGGTCTATTGCCAACATCGGCCAAGATTGGAGACACATTAATTAATTTCCCTGAGGACATGAAGGACATAGGAGATTCATGATTGGTTGCTCCTCTGACAGATAGATTTTCCCCAACCGACTGGACTGAATCGGAGTGTGTCTAATCCCAACAGCCTTCAACAGGCCCTGCGATGGAGCCCCCTTTGGTCTGTACACTCCGTTTGCTCTGCGACCCCCTTCTGTCTGAAGCGCCCTTTTGTCTAGAACACTCTTTGGTCTGGAACTTCTTTTGTTCAGGAAACTTCATTGGCATTGAACCCCCTTTGTGTGACACTTGGTTTTAGGGCCCAGTGGTGTCAACACAGCCATTTCCAGTGGCACAAACTGATTTGTTCAACACTCTTTGAGGTCTAATTCACAAACCTCCAAGGATTAAAGCTGGAAATATCCTCCCATGGGTTCCCGCCTACTTATTACTGACTGGGAATCACAACTGTAAGGAAGTGGAGTGTGGGAAGCTGGGAGGAGGGGTCATTCTCTTGATATGAGGTGTGAAAGTTCCCACGGGAATTAAATACACAGAATCATAAAGGTGAACTGGATTCTGTGAAGAAGACCCCAGCTTTCCTCTGTAACATGGTATAAGCAACAAGGCCATCCGCATAGGAAATCCTTGTGCCATACGTAGTGAATGTCCAGAATCTAGCACAACAAAAAGTTATGAAGTAAAGAAGTTCAATTTGTTTAATGCAACATCATTAAAAGGAAAGCAATTTTTTAAAATGTCAAAAAATTGAGATAATAGGATGTAGGAAAGGAAAGTTGTAAGGGAAACAGAAGACGCACCATGGGAGTTAGCTTGAAGAAATTGTTCAATGTGATCCTATAGGAAATGCAAAACAGTTTTAAAAAAAAGTCCAAGTGTCTTCCATGATGCTGACCTGGACCTGCGCACCCTGTGGGCAAACCCGCAACTGGCAGCGGACAAGCATAAGTTGGTGGTCTAGCACATCAAGCTACAAGTTGTAGCCAGAATAGGCTTTATGATGTGGGATGCATTTTTAAGTGGTTGTACGACAGCCAGAACACTCATAGCAGGGAAACCTGTAACCTTTTCATGTAGTCTTGTCAGGTTGGCCTAGACATTCATAAGTGAACATTTTTATGTTTCACCTGTTTTGCACTGGCCCTGATGGAACTCCTAACTGGTAAAATGTTCTCAAACCTTCAGGGTAGCCTTCTCCCTCACATCCCCAGGTACAGCAGGGTTCTCACAGCTCTGATTCCAGGTTCACATGTGCCAACTGAACCATGGGAATTCCTCCAAGAAGGTGACAGTGTTCTTAGTCCCAGGACACTGTGTGTCCTCCAGAGGCGAGACATTCCAGTGGGAACCAACAGGAGAAATGTCAAGTTAAAACTGATCCAGTGGAAGGTGGGCATCAACTTCAACTGGGCCATCTGTGCTATCAGCCACACACGGCAAGCTCCACTGAGGTAAGGAGTCGTCTCTGGCTGAATCTGGACACCGGTAGCACATGTTGGGCATCAGTAAATGAATGATTCAAAGAGCCCTGGAGCAAAATGTTGGAGTACTTCATGGCCATGCTGGAGGCGCCTCTTCTAACTACACAGGTAGGCAGGCAGGCAGGCAGGGATAATGTATTCAGTGCAGAAGTATGCAGGAAATTCTTTATTAAGCCTTTCTTTTAGGCGTATGATCTCTATGGAGTGTGTCAGGGCACTTTAATGGATAGAACAGACCGCCATTGATGGTGAACGCTCTGTTAAATCCTAATACAATTCCCAAGCCACTCCCAGTGTTTCAGCAAAGAGATGCACTGGGGGCAAGTCTTATGGAGACCTATACATCAAATGCATTTAGAAGATAAGATGGCAAGTCTGTGATTTCACTGTGTGATATTCTCTAGCCTCCGGACTCCGCCCCCGGTCCTTCCACTGAAAACCACTGAACCTCAAAGTAAATCCCCTTCTCTGAGCAACTGTTTAAACTAGGTTTGTGCCTGTCCCCTTTACTTTGAAAAAACATCTTCTATGTATCAGAAGTGGAAATTGCTAGTGTGTTGCTAGGGTGTTCTTGCCTCCCATTCTAGTCCTATGAAGTAGCAGCTGCCAAGCAGAGACCAAGAAAAAGCTCGAATGAAGCGTGCTCATGTTCAGAAATGTGTATGAGTGAGGCAGTCCCCATGCTCCTGCAGCAAAAAGTGCAGACTTTTGGTGATGTCTCTGCAACGTTGGGAGACTGGTTGTCAGGGGGGGAACATCCTTTACAACGCAACTGTTACAACAAAGTACCTTTACGACGCAACCATTACAACGCAACTTTTACAACGACTTGCGCTGGGGGGCGCTCTAGGATAGGGAATAGTTTCCAACACCTTCCCTACTATCCACGGGGACTGGAGTTGGAATAGTAAATTAAACAATTCACTATCCAGCGCCCCCCAACGCAAGTCGTTGTAACGACTTGCGTTGTAAAACTTGCGTCGTAAATGCATGCGTTGTAATAGCATGCGTTGTAACGTCATACATCCGTTGTCAGGCAGAAACGAGGCCTAGTTTTACAACAACTCTTTGAATACTCTGCAGAATACTTGATTTCTGGGTCAAGCACAACTTGGAACTTGAACAAAACAGTTAAAAAATTGAAAACACAGCAGAGTAAAAATCCCAATCCAATTTAGAAAACATAGCAAATATTTTAAAGAATAAAATTATACCCAAATGACAAAAATCTAATAAGAGGAAGCAGAGATATTTATTTTTAAAGTTTTAAATAAAAATAGCACAAAAAATGGTGATGCGCCATCTGCAGGAAACTAGTCACGGTGGACCGGAACAAGAGTAAAGTTTAAGGCCGACCACAATGGATTTTGGGTCAGATATACAAAGCGGTTTCATCCCAGTCAGACATTTTACCCTCTGACTTCGTTTCTGAAATAGAAGTCAAAAATCCTCAGTGGGACAAGCAGCAGGCTGTGGCTGAGATGGGTTGCATGATGCTGGATAGCTATCAGAACAAGTCCCGATGAAGCTCTTGCCTTTTGGGTGGAAAGCGAGCAAGAGAAATTCAAAAGTTTTGGTGCCTTTGCCTGGTGAATATTTCTGCTTTAGAATTAAGTCACTTCTTTGGAGCTCAGATTTTTCCAGTAAGGCAAGGTTTCAAGCTGTAGCTGAACAGGGCTCCACGAGTCTGCGTTCCTTGTCTCAAGACATCCACAATCGATTATCTGCTGCGCAAAAGCTTTGAATGGATGCAATCCAAATCTTTGGCCCATCAGCAATGCACCTTCATCGGACTGACTTGACAGGTTTGTCCCGGTCTTCTGTCGATTCTCCAGACAAAAAGTATTTGGGGGTCAGGACTTACTCCACAGAAGCCACCAGCGGGGTTCAGAGCAGGTTGAATTGAAACTGGTCTGTTACAAAACTGACTTTACTAATGAATTGGATTTGTAAAAACATTGTAAAAAGTCCAAGAATTACCTTTTTATATCTAGTTACCAGGTGGCAATACCATTATTAGACTTTAATAATGTATCCCAATGCTTTCCTATGGTACAGCTATCCTTGCTACAGCAAAAATAGATGTGGGGACATTGTCACTGCAAGGACATGTTTAACTTACATTTTTACATATCCTACTTTTAAATATCATGCACCCTGTCTTAAGGGCATGTAAGGCCTACTTAGAGCTGACATGCATATTTAAAAGGAGAGTTAAGGCCAGGCAACAGGGGTTATTTTGACAGGTTGAATTTGCAGTTTAAACCTGCACAGTCAATTTACTGGTGGCAGGCCTGTCGTTATGTTTTCCATTGTCACTTTAGTGGTGGCACAATATGTGCTGCAGTCCACTGAGGACATTCAACTTACAGGCTGTAGGTACATTTAGTACCATTTTTTACAGATTTATAGGTAAGGTAAATGGGCATATTAGGCGCAAAGCCAATTTATATATGTTTCAGGGATTGAAGCGCATGCACTGGGCGTAGTTAGCAGAGTCATCGTCCACAGAGGCGAAAAAACAGAAGCACCAGTGCAACAAATGGGTATGATCATGCAAAATGGTTTGTCTGTCTGTCTTTCTGCCTGCCTGCCTGCCTGTTTGTCTGCCTGCCTGCCTATCCATCCATCTCTCCAGACTCTTGCAAAGCCTCTAAAGGTGACAAACCTCCAACATGTCTACCTACTCACTGCTCTCCATGATTTCTTAAAGCAGGACTTCATATAACATACAATTGTTGGTTTCCAATGTAATGTGTCCAAAGTTATTCAGCATATACTCAATAGTAGAGGCCTCATTGCCAGCGTTAGGAAGTAGTCACTGTAGCCTGCGGCAAGTACTTGGGATCAACTCTCTTAACAACCTCCACCCCTGCTTGTAGTTTGTGCTGACAAAACTCTTCCTGTAAGTAAAGCCTTTTAAAAGTCCTAAACCAGCTTTTGAGAACATGAAAAGCGGTTTTGCACTCATAGATGAGAAACCGTCTGTGCGCGTAAGACGAACAAACGTAAAATACGTTTAAGAGTAGGTAAAGGTCCGAAATCTGTATATTGCGCTCCTTGCCCCGCCGCCATCAGCAGAAGGAGTCAGGGGGGTTCTGAGACCTTATTTTCAATAATAAGTGAAATAACTGCATCAAATCTTGGGGTGTGTGGACTCAGCCTGGATTAACATATTTAAAAAAATGTTGTCCCTCACATGAGGATGCCATGCAACGTATGAACGCATTTCAATGTAACTTGGTGAAGGCCTAGCAGGGATAAAGATAGAATGAGAAAGATATTGCCATATTAGTCAAATTATATGACATGGCCTCACTTTTAGTAAGTAGTTCATAATCATTTAAGCGGCATATTTATATTGTAATAATACTTTTGTTCCTTTCGACTGTAACCCTTCAAAGCTTCTAAACATAGAAATCAGTTATAATATAAAATGTAATCTCTGTGGGCCTGATTCACAGAACTAACTTAAGACAAAATCCTAAACTTACGACCATTTTGGTATTCACAGAAGGCACTTACCCATTTTGGTATTCACAGAAGTTAGGACTCCTAACTTTAGGACTCCTAAATGCCTTCTGTGAATACCGAAAGTCTTAAAGTTAGGCTTTTTCTCAGTTTAGGACTCCTAACTTTAGGACTCCTAAATGCCTTCTGTGAATACCGAAAGTCTTAAAGTTAGGCTTTTTCTCAGTTTAGGAGTCCTAACTTTACTACTCCTAAACTGAGAAAAATCCTAACTTTAAGACTTTCGGTATTCACAGAAGGTATTTAGGAGTCCTAAAGTTAGGAGTCCTAACTTCTGTGAATGCCAAAATGGTAGTAAGTTTAGGATTTTGTCTTAAGTTAGTTCTGTGAATCGAGCCCTGTATTTATATGGATGCTAGTAACGAGATAGCTCAGTAAGTTAAGCACTTGCTGCTAAAATTTGGCAAATTCCTCAAGTGTGCATATGGGCTCCAGCAAGTGTAGTTTCACTGTGTGGGTGGCACAGGGCCCCTTCTGTGCTTGTGGGGCGGGGGGGGGGGGGGGGGGGGCTGTGAGATTTCATGATACAGCCAATCAATGAATCAATCAGGGAATTGTAAACTCGCTACTCACCTGTGAGGGTTTCAAGACGCTGAGGTCGGGGGACAGGGGTGCTTGTTCCGAGTCAGTCCAAGAAGCCAGGTCTTGAGGTTCTTCCTATTTTTATTTTTTTATTAGAGTTTTATATAGCGCAGACTAGACCCGAAACATCGGGTATCAGAGCGCTTTACATAGAACCAGTGCCATTACGGAAGGTTGTTCCTGAACGTGTGCAGCGTGGGGAGCATCTGATCTTGAGCGGGAGCTCGTTCCAGGCCTTTGCCACGACTTAGAAGAAGGCTCTTCCACCCGCTCTGGTTCTGCGGATGTGCAGGTTGTCTGCTAGGCCGAAGGCGGTGGAGCGGAGGTTTCTCTTAGGTATGTGGAAGGAGACACTTTTGTTGTGGTATTTGGGTCCTTGTTGTGAGGGGATTTGTAGGCATGGGTGAGTAGCTTGAAGTTTTCTCTCTTCTCAAGAGGGAGCCAGTGGAGGTCTCGCAGGTGTTGGGTGATGGGATCATGTCGTGGGATGCCGAGAACGAGTCTGGCCGCGGTGTTCTGAACGGTCTGGAGTTTACCTCTCTGGTTGATTCCGGCGTAGAGGGCGTTCCTGTAGTCCAGTCTTCTGGTTGTGAGTTCATGGGCAGTAGCGGTCGGCAGTAGGTGTTTCTGTAGGGCGGTGACGTGGGCAGGGGGAGGGGCAGGGTGGGGGGTAGTAATGTATGGATTACGGAGTTTTACAGGTAAATAAACATATAAATAAATAAAACGAATTTCGTTGCGCGCACTGCATTACTTTTGGTGATGCAGTGAGCGCAACGAAATTCGTTTCATGGGTGATGGTCTTTCTGGATTCGGTGGGGATCCATTTAAAGGTCTTGCGACTGATGCGGAGGGTGTTGAAGCAGGTGGAGGTGACGGCGTTGATCTGGCGGGTCGTGGTGAGGGAGGAGTCAAGTATGATGCTGAGGTTCCGGGTGTGGTCCGTTGGGGTGGGGGGGTTGCAGAGGGCAGTGTGCTACCAGAAGTTGTCCCAAGCGAAGGGGGTGGGTCTGAGGATGAGGACTTCAGTCTTCTCTGAATTGAGATTCAGACAGCTGTGTCTCATCCAGGATGCTACGTCCTTCATTCCTTCCTGGAAGCTGAGTCTGGTGCTGTTGGGTTCCTTTATGAGGGAGAGGATGAGCTGGGTGTCATCGGCGTAGGATACTATGCTAAGTCCATGCTGTCTGATGATGGTGGCGAGGGGGACATGTCGATGTTGAAGAGCTTGGTACTGAGCGACGTTCCTTGGGGTACTCTGCAGTTGATCTATGTGGATTCAGAGAGGAAAGGAGGGAGTCTGATTCTTTGGGTTCAGCCGGCGAGGAAGGAGTGGAGCCAGTCGAGGGCAGTTCCCTGTATGCCAGCGTCATGGAGTCTGGCTGAAATTGCTATGTCGAAGGCTGCAGAGAGGTCTAGTAGGATGAGGGCAGCGGTGTGGCCTTGGTCGAGGAGCATGCTGAGGTCGTCTGTGGCGGCGAGGAGGGTGGTCTCGGTGCTGTGGTTGCTGCAGAATCCGAATTGGGAGGGGTCAAGAATGGTGTTCTCTTCAATGAAGTATGTCAGCTGGGCGTTCACGATCTACTCTGTGATTTTGGCCACGAAGGGGAGAAAAGAGAGTTGGGGTGGTAGTTTTCAGGTCCATCGGGTCAGCCGTGGGCTTCTTGAGGAAGGGCTTGACTTTGCATTTTTCCAGTTGTCGGGGAATGTGGCGGATTTGAAGGTGTAGTTGATAGTGCATTGTAGCTCTGTGCTATGGTGGTGGCGGCTCTGTGGATGATGTGCGGCGGGCCGGGGTCCCAGCGGGCTCCTGAGTGCGTGGTCTTCATTGTCGAGGCGGTGTCTTCAGTGGAGACTGGAGTCCAGGTGGTGATGGTGGGCTGGGTGTCGACACTGGAGGTGGGGGTGGTATCTGGAATCTGTTCGATGAAGTTGTCGTACAGGGCCTTGATCATCAGATGGAAGTAGGAGCCTAGCTTTTTGCTGAGGTCCTGGGAGGGTGTGACGCCTGTGGCTTCGCTGGGGGTTTGGTGAATTGCTAGATGATGCTGAATAGTTCCTCTGAGTTGCTGGAGTTGGCGAGGATTTTGTCCTGGATGAAGGTCCTTTTGGTGGATCTGATGAGTTGGTGGTATTCTGTCAACGTGTTCTTGTAGGTGGTTTGGTATTCAGAGGTTTTGCTGTTCCTCCATCCTTTTTTGAGACGTCTGCAGGTGCGTCTGGATTCTTGGAGGTCAGTGGTGAACCAGCTGGACTTCATGGGGCGCTGTCTGTCGGGGTGCTGAAGGGGGGCGAGTTTGTCTGCGCCATTGGTGATCCACTGGTGTAGTGCTTTGGCTGCAGAGTTAATGTCGGTCAAGGCGGGAGGGGGATCATTGTTGAGGGTGGAGTTGAGGTGCTCCTGTGTGACCTTACTCCAATTCCTTTGTGGTGGGCATTGATTGGGTTTGTGTGCGGTGGCCCTGTTGAAAGAGAAGTGTACACAGTGGTGGTCCATCCAGGGGTGCTGTGTGGTGTGACTGAAGCGGATGTTATTCCCTCCTCTGAAGATGGCGTCAAGGGTGTGTCCAACCTTGTGGGTGGGGGTGGTGATGAGCTCTTTCAGTCCGATGTTGGCGAGGTTGTCCAGGAGGGGGGGTGGAGTTGGGGGTCGCTTGGGTTGTCGAGGTGGAAGTTCAGGTCTCCAATGAGTATGTAGTCCATGGAGGCGATGGAGCGGGGCGCAATGAAGTTGTAGACGGTGGTGGTGAATGAGGTTCGCAGTCCAGGGGGTCTGTAGACGAGGGTGCCGTGCAGCGTTGTTCTGGGGCTAGTCTGGATATGGAATTGGGGGTATACAGTGGTGGAAGGGCATTCGCTTGTGTTGGAGGTGGAGAGTCGGAGGGAGCTCTTGTGTGCGATGGTGAGTCCTCCTCCCAGGCGGTTGGGGCGGTCCTTCCTCTGGATCCTGTATCCATCGGGGATGGCTGTGACGATGTTGGAGGAGGCGTTGGTCCAGGTTTCCATGAAGAAGGCAACGTCTGGTGAGAGTGTGTCGAGGAGGTCCCAGATCTCTATGACATGTCTGTGCAGGGAGCGTACGTTGAGGAGGATGAATTTCAGAGCTTAGGTGGGGCTGGGATCCAGTGCGGGTGCGGGTGTCATGGGTGTCCGGAGGATGGTGAAAATGTCGGCAGTGTCGGCAGGAAAACTGGCCGGGGGTGGGGTTCGGCTATGACAGCTGGCAGTTGTTGTTCCTTACGGGGATGAGTGCGAGGAGGGCAGCTGAGTCGTATCAGTGGGTGGTTGGAGAACCAGGGTCACTGGCCCTGGTTGTGGTTGGGTCGCGAACAGGCAAAGATGGGCTAGCCTTTGGCGCGCCAGCGGCGCGGCTGCTCATTGGAGCTGCCGCTCATCGGCCGCCATTAAATAGGGGAAGTGAGAAGGGAAGTGCAGCTGGTAGCCAGGAGCGGGAATCTGGCTGGGGGGAGGGGCCGCAGGCAGCAGCGGGGAAAACAGACAAGGAGGGCACAATAGGAAAAGAAATAAACAGGAAGGGAAATAAAGACATGGGGCAAGATTAAAAACTAAAAGACAGAAAATAGGACACAGAAGGACAGAAAAAGGCAGACAAAAACAGAAAACTGGCACAACACGATGACAGACAACAGCGGATCAGCAGAAGAGCAAGGCTCTCCTACTGGACCACCAGGCAGCAGACTGCGAGTGGAGGAGGGCCTCGAACACCTACCTAGCAGCGAGGTGAAGGGGCAGCGGCAGTGGCACTACAGCGGTGCCGCAGGAGCGGAGAGGCAGCTCTCTGACCACTACGCATCCCTTTGGGATGTGTGCCTGCAGGGCTTTAAGTTTAAGTGCGGTGGGTCCTGCCGATGCTCAGGTCTAAATAGCAGATGCCGAGACGGTTCTCTATCGGGTTCTCTGTTTTTGCCCTCACCCTCAGGGTGAAAAAAATATCTTACCTCTGCAGCAGTCCCACCCTTGGCTGCCTTTGATGTAACTTCAAAGAGACTCGTTATAGTTCTTTCCCAGTCTCATCATTACAGAATGGAAGCCTTTTCAATATTATATACAATGAAGCTATAGTTGTTGCTAAATGTATCTTATGCAACTAACAACCGTTGGCAAAGCCAATAGTCCTGGCTTCTTCTAGGTGTAATGTTACTTATTGTGTTATATATCTGGAGGCAATGACAGAAGCAGCAAAATACCAGTCGGGGGCGCATTAAGCTAAGCACAGATTTTTAGCTAAGATGTTTTTAAGACACGCCCTTACTTACACGGGCCACGCCCCTTTGATAGACCACCACTAACCGCCCAGTTTTTTCATCCCACTTAAAGCCTTGGGTATCTGGCGTCAGATGTCAGCTGTACGCCTGTGAAGTGCAGTGTTTGTGAGGGTGCAGCTGCAGAATGCACCATTGCACTGGCATTTTGCTGATCCTGACATTACATTGTCTGGTCTGTAGTTACTGGGGATGCGAGCTGCACTGGCCACTAAAGCACTCTGTCACTGTTTACCAGGAAATTACAGTTATGCGAAATGTGCAAAGTTCGCTTACATTCGTTCAACATTTTCCCAATATCCTTAAATTCGCAAAACTTTTTAGAACTCCACCATAAATGTTTTGCAGGAGAGACTCTCTTCCCGCGAGCTATTTTTTTGCAGGCCCTTTCAGGTATAGGTGGAATTTGGAAAAAAGAACAAACTTTGTGAGGTTGCAAAATAGGGCTCCTTTACACAACTTTCTGATTAAGTGAGAATTTCGCCCGTCCCTAGCCAAACGCACCCACGCGGTACTGTGAGGAGTGCTGGCTTGTTGAGCTCAGCTCTTTGCTGTGAAACCCATCACCTCAGAAGGATTCATATTTCAAAACCCAGCATGGCCCATAGCAGGGAGGCAGATCTCATTACCACAACTTTCCCTGAAATCACATTCCTGTCTCTGTCCCGCACAATGTCCTTCCTGTTCTGTCAGATCTTAGGTGCCGGCGCGTGGGAGTCAGCCATGACGTCATTGGTGTGAGGGAGAGCCATTACTGTGTCGAGGATGCTCTGTCGCTCACTTTCCCACAGGGCTTCCACCATTGTCACTGACTGACTTTAGAAGATCAGAGCTTCCCAGCCAAGGAGGAGGGGGTGGACCACAGAGGGATGGGGAGAGTGGGGATAAAGCAATTTATTTATTTATTTATTTTTGGCATTTGTACAGCGCTCTGTTACCCGTAGGTGTCCTGGTGCTAAGTGTTACTCCTGAGATAGAGGCAGGTTAGGGAATCAGATGGTAAACAACCATGTCTTTAATGCTTTTCTAAAGGCCATGAGGTCCGTCAGTTTTCTGAGGGCGTGGGGCAAGGCATTCTCTTTAAACGAGGCATCGCGATCAACCCCATGTCAGCTGATCTAAGATTTCTCGTCGGACGGTACCAATAAAAGTACCGCCGAAAGAATAAAGGTCCCTTGCCTTGTAAGGACTTGAATATTAGGCATAGGGCTTTAAAAAGAATTCTCTTTCGCATTGGAAGCCAGTGCAACTTGACCAGTTCCTGAGACACGGGGACAAATTTAGGGATCCCCAAAATGTGCCTTGCCGACGCATTTTGAAGTACCTGCAATTTGTTAAGTACCCCCTGTTGGGCACCAAGAAAGAAACCATTGCAATAATCCAACTTTGCCATGACCAACGTTGTGACCACTGTTTTCCTGTCACTGTCAGGGATGAATGGAAGAATCTTGCGGATGGATTTGAGCAGGTAGGCCACCGAAGAAGATAGAGCACTGATCTGGGGACGGAAGGTAAGTTGATCATCGATCAACACCCCCAGATTTTTCACCTTCGCTACTGGGGTGGGGGCCTTGCCCATCTGGTCTGGCCACCAGCTTGGGCTCCAGAAGTTGGTGTTTGAACCAAACACTATAACTTCGGTTTTAGTGGAGTTCAATTTAAGGCAGTTAACTGCCATCCAGTTCGCAACCGCCAGCATACACTCCTGGAAATTCCTAGCTACTTCTCAGTGGCGTCACTAGGGTTGGTGTCACCCGGTGCGGGTAACTCTTGGTGTCACCCCCTCACCACTTACCGCATGGACCTCATGTGCCATCAGCGGGTTTGCCTTCCAGTCTGCACCCTTTCCACCGTTTACCTTGGGGTACCCTGCGCGAGTTTCAGGACGCTCATCTGTGTGTCCAGCATTGTCCCCTGTATTTTGCGAGGATTTGTGCCTGTATTTGCTCAATGTAAACTCACTTGACTGCAGTTTGGTTCACTCTGCGTCAGGGCGTTATACTTAGTTCACTGGTTTCCACCGCATTGAATTATTCTCTGGTTCAGGCCTTTCCTGAAGCCACTTTTAATAACCACTAACTCTGTGTTGATACAACCATTGCCAGGCATTTTTCTGTGTCTCAACCCACTGCCCACTAAGCAAACTAAAATGATCGCCTTATTGTAAATGGTTTCATTTACTCTGTAGCGCCAAGAGGCCTGCATAGTTAATGTGTGCCGTCTGACATACATTGATAGTGAAATGAATGTCACAGCGCCCAAGTAAGGACCAGAATCATTCTTACAGGTTTGAAGCGGCCACGGGGCCATGTGTTTAGTTCTCCTTACAGTATCCGTTCTCTCTTTATTATACATATTCCTTGCTTTACTTTTTGCTCTCACGCCTGCCCACCGACCTCTCAATTCTCACTGTAGCCTATCCTTCCATATCCACTCCATCCTTACACCCTCCTTTGCCATTATGTGTTCTCCTTTCCCTCCCTAACACATATATACAATCTGGAATGTTTCTGAGTTGCATGTATGAACTTTAGATGCCTTAGACGCAAAAATGCAGCTAGTCGGCTGCGCGCTGAGCCAGTGCACCTGATCGAGTAAAGGCCCAGATGTCTACATAACATAAAAGCATAAGAACTACAGCCCCAGGCTCTCATGGTATTTCTTAAGAACAACACTAATGTGTAGAGTCCTGCTGAAAAAGGTTCAGCTTTCTCTGACAACACACCAAAAGCAACTATATGTTCGTCAATCTGTGATGTTTTGACATCCCGACTTTCTAGTTTGCTGTACTGTCACTTTTGTAAAGTTTATTTATCTTTTTGTTAAAAAATGATGACAATGAAAGGAAATAAAGCACCATAAAAGATGGTAAAGAAGACACGGATATCCGACACAACAGCATTGATATCTTTAACTACAGTCTGGTACAGCCAAATCGTGTTATCAATGCTATAAAGACTACCGTAGAATGAGCCCAAAACAATGACGGTTTTTGTTGCTTTTATCTCTGCACTGTTGCCCCGATCCAGGGTCCTGGCAGCATCCATTTTCTTTTTATGTTTGTGCAAGATGATCAAAATGAGACAGCTTGCCAGGGCCATTAGAATGACAATATGAGAACAAAAGCAAAATCTACATATCCTGTGGCTACAAATGAAATCTTTTCTGGATAAATCACCAAGCAGAATCGCAGGTTGAACACATACTTGAAGGTCGAAGCATTAAAAGCGTTGGTCGCCATGATGGCCACGTCAGCGTTCACTGCCACGTTAGCTAAATACAGAACAAAAATCATAGGGTTAACAGAACGTTTAATTTTGTCTTTCTCAATCATGCTGGCCTTGGTTCTGCTGAGGATACCTGACGAGCACTGGAACCTTAAGTGTGCCCAAGCGCACACTGACACATTCCTCAGCACACCAAGGACTCTTTCAGAGCAGAAAACAAGCCCACGAAGTCACCATCCTTGCCCCTCCCTCACTCTCTGCTGAATACACTCTGACTCTCCCTACTGTAAACACCTGTCTGGGTTAAAAAAAAAAAATTCTGATGTCGGATACTTCCCAGAGCGACAGAGTGGCATGTCAGACTCAAATGACAAGGGGGAACACGGACATAAAAGTAACAGAAGACAGTTCTGGATAGGAAAAACAGCAGGGTCAATTGAATCACCACCAAGCCAGACTGTTAAAAAGGGAAGTCTGGCTCAGACTGAGAGGTGCAAAATACAGCAAAAAAAAACATTCTGTTTGCAGCAAAACAGGCTGTCAGTACCAGAGAGAGGCCGAACATTTCCTGATAATTGGATTATTACACGGGATGATTCTCGAATAGGAGAGAGAACAGCACACATTATTAAAAGGGGGGGGGATACCTCCAGCTCCAATGTTAGGATACTGCCACTAAGCCATTAATTAAGGAGCCAGCCCAGTACACACAAACACTCCTGAAATAACTGGCCGTTAGGACTATTTTCTCACAACTTTAATTAGAAAGTGGCCTCAAAACACTTTGCATCATTATCTTGGCGCTGAAACACACACCTTACAACAGCCGTTACTTAACTAACTTGTAACTGTACCATAAGCATTTATTTTAAGGATTTACTTTTCCAGCATTCGGTTTATTCTTGAGAACACAATTTACATCTACAAGCCCCAACATTTTGGCCACTATGCATGGGTGCTGACGGGTTCCTTTATAGGTAGTAGCTACCATGCGGCCTTATTACCAACCAAGAAATGGGTTCCAGATGCAACAGCTCTTATTAAGATAGTGGGTTTGAAAGTTAAAGAATACAGTTGCACAGAATACTATAAAGGTTCTTATGCTAAATCCATCTCAGAATGTTTGCATTTGGAGGATGTGCAACTCACGGGGAAGCGTTTGTATTTAGAAGATGTGGAACACACTGGAAAGTCTCACTGATCTTGCTTAATATTGTGAAGGTAAGCCGGCATCCTCTTAAATATAGCATGAAATGGTGGATTCATATTTTGTGCAATTAGGTGTAATTTGGTGCAAATCTGCAGTAATTCTGTGTAATTATGCAACAGCAAACCGCGCACATTTCCCTAACCCCTGCTAACAACCACATATTTCATGGTTTTTAGGATGCATAAATTGCTTGTTTCACAATCACGGTGAAAACTCTAGAGAATTCAAGCTCTTAATAAAAAGCCACTTTTAACTTTAACTCACACTTTATAAACGCTTCTTTAATAAAAAAAAAAAGTAGTCACCCCCAGTTACCTCTTAATGTCTGAACAGGAATAAAAGGAGATATCAAAGACAATAGATAACAACGCTGCCTCGGAAATGCACTTCACATAAATTCAATCAAACGGGACAACGTTTAACCTCTGAAAAACAAAAGGTCGGGTACTCAAGAGCAGAAATTAGGTTGCCATGAGAAGAGACAACTGCCTCCGCCACAGGCCTGCAAAAGTTACCTTGAATCTGGAGACATAAAAACAGAATGAGAAATGACAAGAGCAGGCTTACTTTGTACCATTTGCGTGAATTCCTGCAGTTATGGCATTGTACCGAGTTGCAGTTTAAATCCATTTTGGGTTTCTACTGTAAGTTAAGCTACTTATATCGTGCATGTGTACAGGAGCACGAGTCTGGGAATTGGCTGTCCAGCGAAAGTCTAAGAGTGAGGATTTGCCCTTTGTACAGGAAACAGGCGCGTTCCTTACCTCAGTCTGCACACGAGGTCCTGCGGGCCCCGGCCGGTCTCGGAGGCCCCCGCCTGTGAGCCATAGTGTGGGGGCACAATCAGGAAAATATGGGGTAGAACCCCGAGCCCCGCGAGCTAAACCCTCCTGCGGGGCCAGGTGGGGATCAGCCGCGCGGTACTCCTGGGTTCAGTGAAAGCATTCCGGCGCTCCTTGCGTGAGTGACGTTTGAAAGTTGAACGTCATTGACGTCCAGACGCTGACGTCGTACAGCAGCCTAATAATAATCTTGGCCTGCGGCCGGGTAATGGGTTGGGTGACACCGTCACATGGGGTGACACCGTGAGCCTCTGCTTTAAATAATCGTATTGCTTTGCTACATATCAGCTATGTAGCAAAGCAATACGATTATTTAAAGCAGAGGCTCACGGTGTCACCCCATGTGACGGTGTCACCTGGTGCGGTCCGCACCCCCCGCACCCCTAGTGACGCCACAGCTACTTCTTCTTCCCTCCCTGGTAATACCGACACCACAATCTGGGTGTTGTCAGCATAAGATGTGAGATCAAACCCTTATGCCCGAATTACTGGCGCCAATGAGCTAACGTAAACGTTGAATAACGTAGGGCTCAAGGACGAGCCCTGAGGAACTCTGCAGGGCAGGATGAAGGGTTTTGACTCATAGTCTCCCAAGGCCACCCTCTGGACTCTGCCGGACAGGAAGGCTTTAAGTGTGTCAAGCGCTTTCCCTTGAACTCTGCAGGCCTTCAAACGGTCAAGTAGGATCCCATGGTGGACCGTGTCGAAGGCCGCGGAGAGGTCCAGCAGCACCAGGGCTGCCCTCCCTCCCACATCGGTCACCGCTCTGATCTCCTCAGTTGTTTTAATGAGGGCGGATTCCGTGCTATGGTAAGGTCTAAACCGAGTTGAGAGGGGTCCAGAGATTGAGTGGCAGCCAGGAAGGAGCTTAGTTGAGCGTTCAGCGCCTTTTCTATTAATTTAGCTGGTAATGGGAGCCTTGCTATTGGGCGATAGCTATTTGGGTCCCTAATATCCAGGTTAGGTTTTTTTAGTAGGGGCAAAATTGATGCCTGTTTCCAACACGCTGGAAAACCTCCTGTCGCAAGCATTATGTTGAAAACGGTCACCAGCGATGAAACTATCAGATCTGGGGCCATTTTTATCACAGCCACCGGACAAGGGTCTGACGGAGCACCTGATTTTGCTGCTAACAATAGCCGCCTAATTTCTTCGCCATTTACTGGCGAAAAACTATCAAGGTTGTGTCCTAAGGATGACTGCATAACGATTTCTGAGGAGGCCGCCTGGCTATTCAACCTCTCCTGACTAGAGAAGGCTTTGAAAATCGTCTCCACCTTACCTTGAGAGAATCTGGCAAGATCTTCACATAATTCGGAACTTGCGGGAATGGCCGCGGGAACCGGGTCAGCCAAAGCTGCCACCGTCGTAAACAGTTCCTTCGCAGAGTTCTTAGCCAAGTTTATGCGGTTGGTATAGTACTCTTGTTTTGCCTTCTCCACCGTTTTTTTATATGTTAGGAGACTTTGTTTCAGACGACTTCTGTCACTTTCCCTATATTCCATCCGCCAGTCCCTTTCCAATTTTTTACATTCCAACTTGTGATTTCTTAATTCCTCAGAGAACCACGGCGCTGAAGGCGGGCTTTGGCCAGGAGGCGTAGTTTGGGTGGGGCGAGAAATTTGCAGGCTTTATCAATCCAACTAGTGTGGGCAAGCGCCGCAGCTTCCACCTCTAATGGAAGGGGCTCCTTTGAGGAGAGCAAATAATTTTCCAATGCGCTACCCTCAATTTTATTCCAGGCCCTGCATACCCTGGCTGCTTTAGATGGGCACCCTCCACCTTGGGATTTAGGCACAGAGATGGCAAATAGCAGAGCCCTGTGATCGGACCAGGTGAGTGGTAAAGATTTAATGGAGGAGGGGTGGACTACGGAGGGATGGAGAGATGGGAATAAAGCCATGGAGGAAGGGGTGGACCACAGACAGATGGAGAAAGTCTGAATAAAGCAATGGATGAGGAGGTGGCCACAGAGGAATGAAAAGAGTGTGAATAAAGCCATGGAGGACGGGGTGGACCACAGAGGAATGAAAAGAGTGTGAATAAAGCCAAGGAGGAGGGGGTGGACCACAGAGGAATGAAAAGAGTGTGAGCAAAGCCACGGAGAAGGGGGTGGACCACAGAGGAATGAAAAGAATGTGAGTAAAGCCATTGAGTGTGGGGTGTGGACCAAAGAGGGATGGAGAGATGGGATTAAAGCAATGGAGGAGGGGGTGGACCACAGAGGAATGAAAAGAGTGTGAATAAAGCCAATGGGGGGGTGGACCACAGAGGAATGAAAAGAGTGTGAATAAAGCCAATGAGGGGGAGGGGGTGGACCACAGAGGAATGAAAAGAGTGTGAGTAAAGCCATTGAGTGTGGGGTGTGGACCACAGAGGGATGAAAAGAGTGTGAATAAAGCCACACAGGAGGGGGTGGACCACAGAGGAATGAAAATAGTGTGAATAAAGCCACGGAGGAGGGGGTGGACCACAGAGGAATGAAAAGAGTGTGAGTAAAGCCACGGAGGAGGGGGTGGACCACAGAGGGATTAAAAGAGTGTGAGTAAAGCCACAGAGAAGGGGGTGGACCACAGAGGAATGAAAAGAGTGTGAGTAAAGCCACGGAGGAGGGGGTGGACCACAGAGGAATGAAAAGAGTGTGAGTAAAGCCATTGAGTGTGGGGTGTGAACCACAGGGGGATGGAGAGATGGGATTAAAGCCATGGTGGAGGGGGGCACAGAGGAATGAAAAGAGTGTGAATAAAGCCACGAAGGAGAGGGTGGACCACAGAGGAATGAAAAGAGTGTGAATAAAGCCACGGAGGAGGGGGTGGACCACAGAGGAATGAAAAGAGTGAGTAAAGCCACGGAGGAGGGGGTGGACCACAGAGGAATGAAAAGAGTGTGAGTAAAGCCACAGAGGAGGGGGTGGACCACAGAGGAATGAAAAGAGTGTGAGTAAAGCTATTGAGTGTGGGGTGTGAACCACAGAGGGATGGGGAGATGGGATTAAAGCCATGGAGGAGGGGGGCACAGAGGGATGGAGAGAGTGGATTAAAGCCATGGAGGAGGGGGTGGACCACAGAGGAATGAAAAGAGTGTGAATAAAGCCAATGGGGGGGGGGGTGGACAACAGAGGAATTAAAAGAGTGTGAATAAAGCCACGGAGGAGAGGGTGGACCACAGAGGAATGAAAAGAGTGTGAATAAAGCCACGGAGGAGGGGGTGGACCACAGAGGAATGAAAAGAGTGTGAATAAAGCCACGGAGGAGGATGTGGACCACAGAGGAATGAAAAGAGTGTGAGTAAAGCCATTGAGTGTGGGGTGTGGACCACAGAGGGATTAAAGAGTGTGAATAAAGCCACGGAGGAGGGGGTGGACCACAGAGGAATGAAAAGAGTGTGAATAAAGCCAAGGAGGAGGGGGTGGACCACAGAGGAATGAAAAGAGTGTGAGCAAAGCCACGGAGAAGGGGGTGGACCACAGAGGAATGAAAAGAATGTGAGTAAAGCCATTGAGTGTGGGGTGTGGACCAAAGAGGGATGGAGAGATGGGATTAAAGCAATGGAGGAGGGGGTGGACCACAGAGGAATGAAAAGAGTGTGAATAAAGCCAATGGGGGGGTGGACCACAGAGGAATGAAAAGAGTGTGAATAAAGCCAATGAGGGGGAGGGGGTGGACCACAGAGGAATGAAAAGAGTGTGAGTAAAGCCATTGAGTGTGGGGTGTGGACCACAGAGGGATGAAAAGAGTGTGAATAAAGCCACACAGGAGGGGGTGGACCACAGAGGAATGAAAATAGTGTGAATAAAGCCACGGAGGAGGGGGTGGACCACAGAGGAATGAAAAGAGTGTGAGTAAAGCCAATGAGGGGGAGGGGGTGGACCACAGAGGAATGAAAAGAGTGTGAGTAAAGCCACAGAGGAGGGGGTGGACAACAGAGGAATGAAAAGAGTGTGAATAAAGCCAATGGGGGGGGTGGACCACAGATGAATGAACAGAGTGTGAATAAAGCCACAGAGGAGGGGGTGGACAACAGAGGAATGAAAAGAGTGTGAATAAAGCCACGGAGGAGAGGGTGGACCAGTAGTTGGATGGAGAGAGTGGGAATAAAGCCACGGAGGAGGGGGTGGACCACAGAGGAATTAAAAGAGTGTGAATAAAGCCACGGAGGAGAGGGTGGACCACAGATGAATGAAAAGAGTGTGAATAAAGCCACGGAGGAGAGGGTGGACCACAGAGGAATGAAAAGAGTGTGAATAAAGCCAATGAGGGGGGGTGGACCACAGAGGAATGAAAAGAGTGTGAATAAAGCCACGGAGGAGAGGGTGGACCACAGAGGAATGAAAAGAGTGTGAATAAAGCCAATGAGGGGTGGGGGGGTGGACCACAGAGGAATGGAAAGAGTGTGAATAAAGCCATGGAGGAGGGGGTGGACCACAGAGGAATGAAAAGAGTGTGAGTAAAGCCACGGAGAAGGGGGTGGACCACAGAATCAATCAATCAAGAAATTTGTATAGCGCGCTACTCACCCGGAGGGTCTCAAGGCGCTTTGGGGGGGGGCGCTACAACTCGAACAGCCAGGTCTTGAGTTGCTTCCTGAAGGAGAGGTGGTCTTGGGTAAGACGGAGGTGGATGGGGAGGGAGTTCCAGGTCTTGGCTGCCAGGTAGGAGAAGGATATTCCTTCCATGGGGGTTTTTCGGATGCGTGGAACGGCAGCGACGGCGTGGCTGGTCGATCGAAGTTGGCGGGTGGGAGTGTAGAAGGTCAGGCGGTTGTTGAAAAGAGTGTGAATAAAGTCACGGAGGAGAGGGTGGACCACAAAGGAATGAAAAGAGTGTGAGTAAAGCCATTGAGTGTGGGGTGTGGACCACAGAGGAATGAAAAGAGTGTGAGTAAAGCCATTGAGTGTGGGGTGTGGACCACAGAGGAATTAAAAGAGTGTGAATAAAGCCACGGAGGAGGGGGTGGACCACAGAGGAATGAAAAGAGTGTGAATAAAGCCACGGAGGAGGGGGTGGACCACAGAGGAATGAAAAGAGTGTGAATAAAGCCACGGAGGAGAGGGTGGACCACAGAGGAATGAAAAGAGTGTGAATAAAGCCACGGAGGAGGGGGTGGACCACAGAGGAATTAAAAGAGTGTGAGTAAAGCCACGGAGGAGGGGGTGGACCACAGAGGAATGAAAAGAGTGTGAGTAAAGCCATTGAGTGTGGGGTGTGAACCACAGAGGGATGACAAGAGTGTGAATAAAGCCACTGAGGAGGGGGTGGACCACAGAGGAATGAAAAGAGTGTGAATAAAGCCACGGAGGAGGGGGTGGACCACAGAGGAATTAAAAGAGCGTGAATAAAGCCACGGAGGAGGGGGTGGACCACAAAGGAATGAAAAGAGTGTGAGTAAAGCCACGGAGGAGGGGGTGGACCACAGAGGAATGAAAAGAGTGTGAGTAAAGCCATTGAGTGTGGGGTGTGGACCACAGAGGAATTAAAAGAGTGTGAATAAAGCCACGGAGGAGGGGGTGGACCACAGAGGAATGAAAAGAGTGTGAATAAAGCCACGGAGGAGGGGGTGGACCACAGAGGAATGAAAAGAGTGTGAATAAAGCCACGGAGGAGGGGGTGGACCACAGAGGAATAAAAAGAGTGTGAGTAAAGCCATTGAGTGTGGGGTGTGGACCACAGAGGGATGAAAAGAGTGTGAATAAAGCCACGGAGGAGAGGGTGGACCACAGAGGAATGAAAAGAGTGTGAATAAAGCCAATGAGGGTTGAGGGGTGGACCACAGAGGAATGAAAAGAGTGTGAATAAAGCCAATGAGGGGTGGGGGGGTGGACCACAGAGGAATGGAAAGAGTGTGATTAAAGCCATGGAGGAGGGGGTGGACCACAGAGGAATGAAAAGAGTGTGATTAAAGCCACGGAGAAGGGGGTGGACCACAGAATCAATCAATCAATCAATTAAGGAATGAAAAGAGTGTGAATAAAGCCACGGAGGAGGGGGTGGACCACAAAGGAATGAAAAGAGTGTGAGTAAAGTCACAGAGGAGGGGTGGACCACAGAGGGATGGAGAGAGTAGGATTTAAGCCATGGAGGAGGGGGTGGACCACTGAGGGATGGAGGGAGTGGGATTAAAGCCACGTAGGAGGGGTGGACCACAGAGGAATGAAAAGAGTGTGAATAAAGCCACGGAGGAGGGGGTGAACAACAGAGGAATTAAAAGAGTGTGAATAAAGCCACGGAGGAGGGGGTGGACCACAGAGGAATGAAAAGAGTGTGAATAAAGCCACGGAGGAGGGGGTGGACCACAGAGGAATTAAAGAGTGTGAATAAAGCCACGGAGGAGGGGGTGGACCACAGAGGAATTAAAAGAGTGTGAATAAAGCCACGGATGAGGGGGTGGACCACAGAGGAATGAAAAGAGTGTGAATAAATCCACAGAGGAGGGGGTGGACCACAGAGGAATGAAAAGAGTGTGAATAAAGCCACGGAGGAGAGGGTGGACCACAGAGGAATGAAAAGAGTGTGAATAAAGCCACGAAGGAGAGGGTGGACCACAGAGGAATGAATAGAGTGTGAATAAAGCCACGGAGGAGGGGGTGGACCACAGAGGAATGAAAAGAGTGTGAGTAAAGCCACGGAGGAGGGGGTGGACCACAGAGGAATGAAAAGAGTGTGAGTAAAGCCATTGAGTGTGGGGTGTGGACCACAGAGGGATGGAGAGATGGGATTAAAGCCATGGAGGAGGGGGGCACAGAGGGATTGAGAGAGGGGATTAAAGCCATGGAGGAGGGGGTGGACCACAGAGGAATTAAAAGAGTGTCAATAAAGCCAATGAGGGGGGGGGTGGACCACAGAGGAATTAAAAGAGTGTGAATAAAGCCACGTAGGAGGGGGTGGACCACAGGGGAATGAAAAGAGTGTGAGTAAAGCCATTGAGTGTCGGGTGTGGACCACAGAGGAATTAAAAGAGTGTGAATAAAGCCACGGAGGAGGGGGTGGACCACAGAGGAATGAAAAGAGTGTGAATAAAGCCAAGGAGGAGGGGGTGGACCACAGAGGAATGAAAAGAGTGTGAGTAAAGCCACGGAGGACGGGGTGGACCACAGAGGAATGAAAAGAGTGTGAATAAAGCCACGGAGGAAGGGGTGGACCACAGAGGAATGAAAAGAGTGTGAATAAAGCAACGGATGAGGGGGTGGACCACAGAGGAATTAAAAGAGTGTGAATAAAGCTACGGAGGAGAGGGTGGACCACAGAGGAATGAAAAGAGTGTGAATAAAGCCACGTAGGAGGGGTAGACCACAGAGGAATGAAAAGAGTGTGCGTAAAGCCACGGAGGAGGGGGTGGACCACAGAGGAATGAAAAGAGTGTGAGTAAAGCCATTGAGTGTGGGGTGTGGACCACAGAGGAATTAAAAGTGTGAATAAAGCCACGGAGGAGGGGGTGGACCACAGAGGAATGAAAAGAGTGTGAATAAAGCCAAGGAGGAGGGGGTGGACCACAGAGGAATGAAAAGAGTGTGAGTAAAGCCACGGAGGAGGGGGTGGACCACAGAGGAATGAAAAGAGTGTGAGTAAAGCCATTGAGTGTGGGGTGTGGACCACAGAGGGATGAAAATAGTGTGAATAAAGCCACGGAGGAGGGGGTGGACCACAGAGGAATGAAAAGAGTGTGAATAAAGCCACAGAGGAGGGGGTGGACCACAGAGGAATGAAAAGAGTGTGAATAAAGCCACGGAGGAGGGGGTGGACCACAGAGGAATGAAAAGAGTGTGAATAAAGCCACGGAGGAGGGGGTGGACCACAGAGGAATGAAAAGAGTGTGAGTAAAGCCACGGAGAAGGGGGTGGACCACAGAGGAATGGAGAGAGTAGGATTTAAGCCATGGAGGAGGGGGTGGTCAACTGAGGGATGGAGGGAGTGGGATTAAAGCCACTGGGGGGAGTGGACCACTGAGGGATGCAAAGTATGTGAATAAAGACATGGAGGAGGGGGTGGACCACAGATGGATGGAGAGAGTGGGAATAAAGCCACTGGGGAGGGGTGGACCACTGAGGGATGGAGGGAGTGGGGATAAAGCCATTGGGGGGTGGACCACAGAGGGATGCAAAGTGTGTAAATAAAGCCATGGAGGAGGGGGTGGACCAGTAGTTGGATGGAGAGAGTGGGAATAAAGCCACGGGGGAGGGGTGGACCACAGAGGGATGGAGAGATGAGATTAAAGCCATGGAGGAGGGGGTTGACCACAGAAGGATGGAGAGAGTGTGAATAAAGCCATAGAGAAGGGGGGGTGGACCACAGAGGAATGGAGAGAGTGGGAATAAAGCCATTGAAGGGGGGGATCACAGAGGGATGGAGAGAGTGGGATTAAAGCCACGGAGGAGGGGGTGGACCACAGAGGAATGAAAAGAGTGTGAATAAAGCCACAGAGAAGGGGGTGGACCAAAGTCCGATGGAGAGAGTGGGATTAAAGCCACGGAGGAGGGAGTGGACCACAGAGGAATGAAAAAAGTGTGAACAGCTACGGCCGGTAGTGGGAGTACCGGCGGGCGGTGACGTCTGGAGGAGGTGGTAAGTAAACATATTAATAAAGAAAACGAATTTCGTTGCACGCACTGCATCGCAATTTGGTAATGCAGTGCACGCAACAAAATTCGTTTTATTTATTTAAATGTTTACTTACCTGTTAAACTCCGTAATCCATTCATTACTACCCCCAACCCTGGCCCTCCCCCTCCACACGTCTCCGCCCGGCCGGTACTCCCACTACCAGCCGCGGCAAAGTGTGAATAAAGTCACGGAGGAGGGGGTGGACCACAGAGAAATGAAAAGAGTGTGAGTAAAGTCACAGAGGAGGGGGTGCACCACAGAGGGATGGAGAGAGTGTGAGTAAAGTCACAGAGGAGGGGGTGGACCACAGAGGGATGGAGAGAGTGTGAATAAAGCCACGGATGAGGGGGTAGACCACAGAGGGATGGAGAGAGTGAGATTAAAGCCATGGAGGGGGGTTCACCACAGAGGGATGGAGGGAGTGAGATTAAAGCCACGGAGGAGGGGGTAGACCACAGAGGGATGGAGGGAGTGAGATTAAAGCCATGGAGGGGGGTGGACCACTGAGGGATGGAGGGAGTGAGATTAAAGCTATGGAGGGGGGGGTGGACCACAGAGGGATGGAGGGAGTGAGATTAAAGCCATGGAGGGGGGGTGGACCACTGAGGGATGGAGGGAGTGGGATTAAAACCATGCAGGAGGAGGTGGACCACAGAGGAATGCAAAGTGTGGGAATAAAGCCATGGGGAAGGGGGTGGACCACAGAGGAATGGGGAGTTGGATTAAAGCCATGGAGGAGGAGGTGGAACACAGTGGAATGGGGAAAGTTGGAAGAGCTGTGATGCCTGGCATGGGAAGAGAGGAACAGTGTAAACGTTTGATTTTGGACTCTTGAGTAGACGATTTACAAACACATAGCTGGTACCACTGGGTCCAGAGGAAGCAGGGATGTGGAGATAAGTGAAATGACGAGGGACTGAGAAGTGAGATAAATTGTGAGGCAGAGCATTACTGATGACTTCTTGACAGAAATAGGAAGATGAGGGAAAGAGGAAGAATAGACAAGATTCAGATTGATGGAGAAAACCAAGCATTGCCCATACTAATGGCAGATTGATTTGGTGAATCCACCAAGTAGTTCTGTTTCTGGTGGGAACTTTCTCACTCTGCTTATCTCCTATGAACATAGCTTCGCCACAGGAATCTTGAGGATGAGCAGAGGCTTAGGAAGGAAGACAGAGTTCCCATTGTCCTGGTGAATGCGCCCGAGCCTTAGTGTGCTTAGAGAGGGCAGAAATAAGTTGACACACAGGAAACACACACTGGTGCCTTTTAACAAATTGCATTCTGTAGAATGTTTAATCGTACTACAAAATGCTATTCACAAACCTACATGCAGAGTTTACTTCTCTGCCTCTCCTATCTTTTTCTGTGCGGAGAGCTCTGCAATGAGTGATGTGGCTCCACACACATTAGTATACGTTTTTATAATAAATGTGGGAGGGACGGGTCAGTGGCTGGAAACTAGAGAATACTTACTACTAAAAAGGGAGGGGAATAGGAAGGAGCACAGAGAAGTTGGGGGAGCTTAGATAGGGGTTTACAGAGGGAAGTTAGCCCACCCTCAAAAAGTAAGCCCACTGATATTCCCAAACTGCACTTTTGACGTTTCTACAGCCAACAAACTCAGAGCTGAAGTCTTTCGCCACACATGACCAATGACTGGTAATGCAACACACTCCCATTAAAATCAATGGTGTTAGGAACTTTAATGAAAAACTCATAGAAAATAATGCTAAAATCAATTCAATTATTTAGAATAGTTACAAATATACATATTATAGATCCATACTAATGTTATAAAGAGAGAGCCCAAACCTTTGAGGCGGGTAATCTCAGTAACCACAGCACCAATCACAACACCCAATACAGCGTTGGAAAGGGCAGTTGCAGCAGAAGGACATAGGCTATGCAGACGGCCACCATATTTAAAAAATTTTTTAGCTGAGTTTTATACAGAGCGGACTTGACCTGAACTGAATCAGGTATCAGAGCGCTTTACATAGCACTAGTTACGTTACATGAGGACACACATTAATTTTTGTTAGGCACGAGGAGATTACGTGATTTGCCCAGAATCACAGGATGTTTTGCGTCGTTACCAAGACTCGAACCCAGATCCCCAGGTCCGAGGTCGAGCGCCTTAGCTGTTAGGCCAACTCCTCTATACATTTCAAAGGTAAAAGAACCGTGCCAGCAAAGTAGTCCCTTGTGGGCATGTCTGCGTTGTGCTGTGGGCGTGGGCTGGGGACGTGACTAACACTTGGTGCGTGTGGTACGGCCATCACATTGTGGGCTGTGGGCGTGTGCTGGAGGCGTGACAAACGCTGGGGGTGTGACAAACGCTGGGGCCATGTGTCCGCCCCTCATGCCATGTGAGTCATACATACAAGCGCCAATTACGTTGCTGCGCAGCATCAAGGGGCACGCTGGGGGCATGACATGCTGGGGGCTTGAGAAACGCTGGGGGCGTGTGTTAGGCCTTCATGCCATGTGAACGCAATTGCGCCGCATCAAGGGGCATGCTGGGGGCGTGTGCTACGTTCCGCTCTTCATGCCATGTGGGTCGTACATTAATCAGAAGATCGTCTGCTGGGGGTGTGACAAACACGTTCACCTGGAGGCCTGGTAAGTAACATTACTGCAGCCTCTCCTGTGTGCTGTTACTGAACTCTCTCGTACAACGAAATTACACACGCCTGCTACCATCAACCAGGGCTCTAGCCCGGCTCAGGCGGTGGATCAGTACACTAATTACACGCGCCTGATAACATCAACCAGGGCTGCAGCTGGGCCTCAAGCGGGGGAACACGCAAATGAGCGTATCTGCAGGGACAATTACTGCAACCTCTCCTACTCGCTGTCACTCAACTCTCATATTAAACGGATTTACCCGCGGCTGATAACTCTCTCATTCAACGACATCACACGCGCCTGCTAACATCATCCAGGGCTGTAGCCGGGCTCAGGCGGCGGATCACTACACCAATTACACGCGCCTGCTAACATCAAACAGGGCTGCAGATGGGCCTTCTCCGTCCCTATTCTAATTAAACAAAAAATGTTGTCTATCGCGAGATTTTAAAATAAATTGCCCTTGCCAAATACAGACATTACACACATTCTATTTCATACCCGGACAACGTCGGGACGGGCTGCTAGTAAAAATATAAAAACATTAATAAAATAGGACATCTTTTTTATTTAATTATACAATAATTTAATAACCTTTTTTCAAACATAAAGTTATTGTAAGAAAACATTGTATTAAATGTAATCAATACTTATTAATGCATACTAAAAAATACTTAAGTTGCAAATTTATATTTTCATTAAAACTTAAAAAGAATTTTACTGTAATTTAACATGTTTACATTATTTAAGATGTATTTCAAAAATTAGTTTTTAATGCTGTAGCATTGTGTTTTCTTAGTTCTACCGTAAAAAATATCTAAAATTAAATTTACGTAGATGTTTAACATTTAAATATTTTACAAACTTTTACAACTTTCAGAAGCTTTTTTACTTTTCCCAATATTTTACCATAGGAATACATAGCAGTCAGTGCGGAGACATCTGCGTGGTGTAATCTGGCCTATAAACAACCATATCTTGCCACCTTAACTATTGTTGCAACTGAGAGAGTGCAAAAAAATTGGTATGGTGCCAGAATATTGTGGTTTACTGTCTGACAAAAAGATAGTGTTATAAATACTGTTTGCAAAAATATTTCCTTATTGAAGCTAATAATAGAAAATATACACCCAACAAAGCAATGTATTTGTAAATTATATTTAGACACAATATTTATACCAGATGATATTTTTGTTATCAATATTCAACCTTGTTCTGGGCGAAATGTAAATTTCACCGGAGCAATGCAGGAAATGTCAGGAATTTTGCATTTTGCTCGTTATGTGAAATACCTGCAATTATTCCATTAAGCCACTTTACATAAATTTGTACTAAAAAGAAACAGCAAACACAACATTTGTGGTAACAATTTATCACTAGCACACAAAAGAGACAGAAGGCTAGTGGTTGTTGTTTGCAGTGCTTTTGTTAAATGTGTTCTCATGCCAAAAATTGATGTAAGGGTGCATTTCGTGCTAAAATATAGTGTGAAATGACGGATTAACATTTGAAATAGTTCATCGTAATTTTGACGAAGTTTTACGTAAAAGGCAGAAGCATATTATGCAAATTTCACACACTCCTACTTTAGACTTACACCCAGAAAAACGTACCCTGCAAACCTTGGAGCAACTTTAGGTGCTTATGTCCTGATCTTTTTAGGTTAGAAATAAGAACCTGGGAATTGCGTCACAGTAGTACTGGCTCAGTGACAACTGTGTGTATTACTTTTTCCCATTGAATATCATGTGTAGTATTTATCTGTGCCCTGGGACTAAAGTGCTGTTCATTTTCAAGTAAAAGCACTGAATGAGAAATGATTTATTATTTGGGGTCATATGTTTGAGCTTTGAATTTCTTCTGCACTTTACCTCCCTGAGTAAGCCTTTGACTTCTTTGCTTTGCTACCTTGAGCGTCAGGTTTGGAATGGATGTACTCGGTGTTCAGTTTTGGGTCAAACAGTGACCAGTATCTCCCTGGTTGGGTGGTGAACAATAATGGAGCAGGCTCTGCAGCCTCTCCACTACAGACCAGTTACCTGAGCTTCACATGTGGCACAGAGAATGTCCCACATCACCATCAAGCCAATGAGAAGCCAGGATTTCAACACTCTTCCAAGAATAATCGCCATGACACAAACACAGATGCTGGAGGCGGGCCTGCAAATAAAGTGGGATGTATAAGGGAGGTCTTACACTAGCATTAAGCCAATGACAAGCCAGGGTTTCAGCACTCTGCCAAGAATGATCGCCATGACACAGATGCTAGTGGCGTGTCTGCATACAAACAGGGCTGGACAGTAGAGGTCTTACTACAAAATTAAGCCAATGAGAAGCCAGGAAAAACAATATAATCACACTTCATAAAGAGATTCACAAACAAGCTTTAGGGAGGGGAGGAACACAGAGCACCACCCTTCTGAGGCATCTGCATAAGGATAGAGAAGGCCCATGGTAGTAAGGAGAGCCACAAGCTGCACGGAGGGCAGGGTTGCCGCCTTCTCTTCCACATGAAGTTAAGGAAAATAGTGCTCACCAACATATAAAGCAGAGTATGTAACAACACCAGTAAAAGGTCCAGTCCTTATGGGCGGTAACCAAAGGCAGTACGAAGGAGGGACTAACAAGCCTCATAATGAATCGTAAGCCAGCTTTCAGGAAGGACAATGGCACAAGTCAACTAAATATATGGGCAGAGAGTGGGCGGGGCTTCTAGTGCACACCCTAATACAGCATGCCTCGCAGCGAGATCAGTGTATGCGTGCTGCCGCTAGGATCGACCTAAAAAAGGAAACCACTCAAACCAACACTAAAAACTAAAACCCAAGATTACACAAACCTATAAATCCTCTGTCTGTGAAAGAATACGTGAGCAACCCGAGTCTGCGGAGTAGTCTGCTTTCAAACAATGGCCATATGTAACACTTCCAATGTGACTGATGAAAGAGGAGCATCATCATCATCATCCCTTCTGCCTTCTCCACACTAATATGTCCCTGGGGGAGGAGGGTGGGAGAGGTTGAGGTGGGCGATGGGGGGAGAGAGAGAGATGTTCCTATGTCTTGGCACTTGATTCAACATCTCTTGCGTCTGAGCAAATTCCAAACCTTCACAGTATGTACAGTGCTCCATTTGCTTCATAGCTAGATTTGTGCTATATATATATATATATATATATATATATATATATATATATATATATATATATATATATATATATATATATATATATACACATACATACATATATACATATGTACATCGAGAAAACCGTCAACAAGCAACTGACCCGCCACCTCGAGGAGAACGGCATCCTGGACCCGTCCCAGTCCAGATTTCGCAGCAACCACAGCACTGAAACAGCCCTCATCGCCGCCACCGATGACATCAGGACCCTGCTGGATAACAGAGAAACAGCGGCCCTCATCCTCCTGGACCTGTCAGCCGCCTTCGACACAGTCTGCCACCGCACACTACGAACACGCCTCTATGACGCCAGGATCCAAGAGAATTACCTGGACGGGACCACTTCCTTCCTCTCCGGCAGAACACAGAGCGTCTGCCTTCCCCCCTTCTGCTCCAATGCCACTGAGATCATCTGCGGCGTACCCCAGGGCTCTTCCCTCAACCCAACGCTGTTCAACATCTACATGGCACCTCTCGCCCACGTCGCCCGACAGCTCGACCTCCACATTATCTCCTACCCAGATGACACCTAGCTGATCCTCTCGCTAACCAAAGATCCCCACACCACCAAAACCAACCTACATGAAGGAATAAAGGCTGTCGCCGAATGGAGGAGGAACAGCCGGTTGAAGCTGAACTCTGACGAGATGGAGGTCCTCATCCTAGGATCAACCCCTTCGGTCTGGGACGACTCCTGGTGGCCAACCGCACTGGGAACAGCTTTAACACCCACTGACCACGCACGCAACTTAGGGGTCATCTTCAACTCCCCCCTCTCCATGACTAAGCAGGTCAACGCCGTTTACTCTTCCTGCTTCAACACCCTCCGCATGCTCCGCAGGATCTACAAGTGGATCCCCAGCGCGACGAGAAGAACGGTCACCCAGGCCCTCGTCAGCAGCAGGTTGGACTACGGACACGTACTCTACGCAGGAGCCTCGGCCAAACTCCTGAGACGGCTGCAACACATCCAGAATGCCTCCGCACGTCTGATCCTCCATATCACACCCCACCTAAGAGACCTCCACTGGCTCCCCGTCAACAAGAGGATAACCTTCAAGCTCTTCACGCACGCACACAAAGCGCTCCACAACACCGGACCAGAGTACCTCAACAGACGACTCAGCTTCTACACCCCCTCCCGCGACAGTAGCAGCATCCCCCACCCCCAGTGCCTTGAGACCCTCACGGGTAAGTAGTGCGCTTTACAAATGAAATGATTGATTGATTATACATACACACATATACATGTGAGGAAGGGATAGGGAAACGGATGTTGACAGGAAGCATGATAGAGACAATGCAATTTAACTAGTGAGAGAAGAGTGTTACGAAGGGCTATACAAGAGACGTGTGAGAAACATTGTGCACAAAGACTTGAGAGAGTGAAATGGTCTTGACAAAGAATGAAGGTTAACAAAGGTGAACTAAAGATGAAATTGAAGAACAAATGAGGGATATACCTAATGAAGACTTGAGCGGGGAAGCTGAGTGAACGATCCATATTTTCATAGAAAGGAGTGTTCGAGGTGAAGGAACAATGTGGACTGATGAGGGTGGATATAGAATGAACCACATTTCAACTCCAGTTGATTTTTAAGATACTATGTTATCCAGTGCTATCCGTGGTGTGACCATCGCCCTACGCAGAACATGGCCAGATCTCAGTTCCCATTGATTCCCCTGAGGACTCGGCTCACTGAATCCAGTAGAGTCAGGGAACATGGACCGCGGTCATAGTCATGTGGAGAGAACAGTTATGGAATAGCACAGACTATCAAAGACCTTCACTTTTGATGTCCTGTAAGCAACTAGGGTTAGTGTTACCCCAATCCAGGGAGACATATTGGCATACATTGTCACTCAGTCATGCACACTGATGCTCACTGCTACTCTGGGTACTCACTGGTACTTTATTGTGTTCAATGACATTCAACAGTATTCAGTGGTATTTAATTATATAAAGCAGTACTGAATAACTAACAATAGTATTCAATGGAAAACAATTGAGAATACATGAATGTGGTTGCAAGTCCAAAGAAAAATGCTTTATCTTCGAAATGACTGCTATTTTGCTGCATGGATAATGGTTTTCCTCGGTGACCCAGACATGCAGGAGAAGAGTTTAGGAAGATGTCAACTTACGGTTGTGTGGACAGGAAGTGGAACCCCCGGATCCGACAGCAGTGACACACCTTGTCCCTCCTCTGCACTAAAGCTGTAGGTGAAGCCCAGGACACTGGTGCGTCTTGCTTGTTGGTTTTGTGTTTTCTGTGTGGCGTTGCTGCACCCAGACACAGTAGTGACCTCAACTGTCCTTTCCATGAGTGTGAGGTGGCGTGTTATAAGTAGCATCGCATGCAGCCTGTTCTTTTTATAGGCTCACTGAGATGCCAGCAGGTTCTGGGGCCACTGAGTCACATTGCTGGTGGTATGGTGTCAAGCACAGGCCTTTTACAAGAAGTCTGGGATTTTCCCACTGCTGTCCCTGCTGACACCGTCAGAACAAGCCTCACTTCCTGTGATGCTCACAGAAACAATGGCTAACTAGTTCTAAATTAACCTTCAGACAATGCAATGCACACAGCAACTACTGGCTGGGTTAACAAGTGCAGTGTTTGATGTGATTTGGGGGTAGCAGGTGGTGGGCACTTGCACTTATTTTGGTGGATCTGGATGTCGATTTCGTCATCGGATTTTGACCCATATCAAGAGAAAGAATGAAGTGGATAGACAAGGAGAAGGATACATTTACAGTGACAAAGCTGTATAAGAGATAAAAAAAGAACTCCCAAAAACAGGATAAAGGCAAAGGAAGTGCAGAGTGGTGGAATAAAGAGGCGTAAAGTGAGCCTAGACTAGGCAGGCCTACTACTCAGCAACCATGGCTTTAGGCAACAATGGCATTGACCTTGTAAATAAAACAAAAAAAACCTTTGAAGCCTTTGGGACCATGCCTTATTTTTTATTTATTTACAAAAATGCACCGGACGTACCCATGCACAGACAATCAATATGAAGACAAGGACAGGGTTGGATTGGGATCAAAAATAGGCCCAGGCACCACAGAAAAGTGACCCACATTTGCAATTTGCACCTTTCCGCAAAACACTGCTTCAGTGTTTTAAGCTTTATGAAAAGAATGGGGGGCGTGGGGTACTCTAAAAGAAGGCATGTTTTCTTAACTTCATTGCAGCTTCATTACAGCTGCAACTCAGATACCAGCCCCATCGCCTGAGTGCCTGCCTTACCAACCCAACCATGGACTAGACAGATTCTTATATTGAAATACACACATGTATGCAAATGCGCCCTCGTGGGTCCACAAATGCACACAACCTTTACACATTCTCCACTATTCTATCTAAACAGAGTGGGCACCAATTTCAAAATCACTGGTCCTGTGCCCTGTATTTATGTATTTTTAGAATGTGTAAGAAGATGTCTGTGGTGCAGAATCAGCTGTCAGTGTTGTGAAGTGTAGGACTGGTGTTAGGAACTTGCGACCACTCAGCCATTTCAAGATGAAAGATAGTGTATGCTAAATAAACGTAAAAAGCTTAAATATTTTTTTAAAAGGTAAAAATATCAATTAAGCTGAATTTGAGTGCATGTCTTCTATGTAAGTAAAGGTAACGCTCCTCCAAGTCAGTGGGTTGCTAAAACAGTATTTTTAGGGTTATCCATCAGGGTGGCGAGGATTGATTCTCCACTGAAGCACCTGCATCTGGGAACAGATACTTTAGTGCAAAAAACTGTCTATTGGAATAGCCATCAATGTGTGGAATTTCTGATACTATGGCTTCATTTATAAGGCCCCTAGTGGCACTTTTGAGCCACAGAAGCAACACTTCTTCGACGCTGCGACGGCACAATCTGCCGCAGCATATTAACAAAGCCACCAAAGACACTTTGCGGAGCTTTTCATGGCCTTGCAAATATGTACCCCTTACACGCAGAACACCCATGGAATCTGAAGCATTCCTAGATTTATGAAGAATGGTGAACCTGGGAATACGTCAGATACTAACACCATCCCAGGGGTATCGCTATGGAGATGCAATCAAAATATCCTCATTTCTCCTCATTTTTTCCTCTTTCTATGTGTACTGCATTACATAGAAAAAGCATTTTCAATGCAATAGGTCTCGCATTTGCATTAGTTTAAGCTATTGGCATTGTAAATGACAATGCCTTTTATTTATGTTTTAAAAACCAACACATAATTTAAAGGCATTGTCATTTATAAGGCCAAGAGCTCAAACTCTTGCAAATGCGAGACCTATTGCACTGTAACTGCTTGCTGGTCACTGTCATTAAAAAAGACAAAGCTTTCAAAAGGCGTCAAAAGGCGCAATGGATATAGAATTCAACACTTATACATGAGTTTAAGTACTATTTACTAGAAAAATTATATTCCTGCATAAAATCATCAATGAACTCTGACTGCCTGCCATTACTCTTTCACATCTGCAGATTGGCCAGGGGCGCACATTTACATTCTTTCAGGCAGCAGACACACTTAGCAGCATTAAACGTCCTGGGAAGGTTGTCTTACTCTTTTCACACAAAAAAAGGGAACTGTTTTTCTTTAAATTAAACATTATGGCCACGTCACGCCCTTCAGATCCCGCCCACTCCGACCGCTGGTTTTAGGCTCCATCGGGTTAATAATTACATTTCATTAAACTTTTGTCTCCCGACAGTCTACTTGGCTGTGAACTGTACTGTGTAAGTTCATTAAAAATACATAAAGCATGCGATCAGGTCCTTGACGAAACGCCAATCCCCAGAGCAGGCTACCAATTCGAGCCCCATGCAGAGAAAAGGGAAGAGCCGACGGTCCGAGGGGCTTAAGGCCCAGTCTCGGTCCAGCAGGAGATTCAACAGTGACCTCACGCGAGCGAGGCTCGCGCTGGCGCGCGGCTCAAACTACTAGTGTAACACAAATTGAATGTTGATCCGAACCTGCAGCGACGACAGGGGTATCATGCACTTTTAATCTCTATACCTCAGGGCACAAGTCCTAAAAAAAGAAGTGGGGGCACGCTGACGTCACAACAGGAAGTGACATCACAAAAGGTGGCTCGCACTCAGTTGCAGTTTATAGTTATCGAGTTCCCGGTAAAATAAGTGGGGAGACGCCATCCACCCGCGTGGTACCCAGACTCGAGCCCTGCTATACCTCTTCAGAGGAGCTCGCTTCCTCAAGCAGTCCTGTCTCCGGCGGCCCGGATCTCTCTCCCTGAACACGCTGCCTGCGGGTGATATTTACAGGGCGATGTACTTTGCTCATGCTTGGAGGTGCTCTACGTTGGCGCCGATTCTAGAGAGGGCTGGTTCTTATTGCTCTCTGCCATTTGTAACCCTTGCAGAGGCCAACACCTGATGAAAGAAAACATCCAACCTATAAAATCTAGCTTTTCAAATGTTTATTGGGGCTTTTTTGTAACACAACAGAGCAGTTTCAAAATATATGAAGATGTAAGACAATCCCATATGCAACGTACAGTGACTCAATATAGTAAATCAAAGCCATGGGCCAGATAATGCTGCACGTTAAGTCTGTTGGGCTGTGAAACTCAATTACATTCATTTAAGGGGTGGGGGAGGTACGGAGGCCTCAAAAAACCTCACATCATAATTCAAGAAGCCTGCGAGATCCCTGCAAGGAGCAGGCACCATCGGAAAGCAGAGTCCCGCGAGTGGTGCATAGACAAGCCCGTGAGTGGTGTGCGCACGACAAGGATGCAAGGAGCGTGCGCTATTGCAAAGCGTGCAATGGGAGCGTGTGAGCGTGCAAGGAGCCTCAATGTGGGCGCGCACATGTACTGAAAGGTAAAGCAAGCGCGTGGTGTGAGCGTGTGAGGAGACGCCATGCGCGCGCACATCGCCTGTCCGGGCGCACACATGGTTTATCTCTCTTCACACACCAAACCGACGACAATAGAGGCTCGCCAAGGCGAAGCAACACATGCGCTGCATTCGCTAGGCGAGACCTACAAAAGAAACACCTTTCCTGATTGCTTTTGTGCTGGAAGGTGTCCCTTCCTGCACAAAAACAATCACCCCCTACAACACAGACACGTTGGAACATGGCAGACCTTTGTGCACCAGCGCAGGGGAAAAGGACAGGAATGCACCATATCTTATACATACGGCGCATTCCTGCCATTTTCTTTTGACGCAGAGCAGTGTAGCAAGATTTCTTGTGGTGCTGTCCTGCGCCAAAACCTTGTAAATGAAGCCATATATGTGGGCACTGGAAATTTTCCTTAAAGTGGATGTAAACTGTCAATGCTTATTTACAAGCACCTTGCACTGCTGGTGCGTTACTTTTAATATGGGAAAAAGTGACACACCGGCGGCGCAAGTGGCTTGTAAAAGAGCGCCATAGTACTCTTATGACATGCTAGGGAATTCATAGCAGCATTCTAGGGACTCTATAGGTACAGTTCCCTAAAAGTCTTCCCCCATTTCCTTGTGGATCTCTCACAACATGAAATTCACTGGACAATGGTGGTGCACTGGTCACCCCAAACAGTGTCATCCAACACCATATCTGATCTAGTGAACTCAGTACGTTGCTGGAGATGAAGGCGGAGCCAGCGGTGTCTCCGGGGGTGCCATATCCGCCGACCAGGGTACACTTAGGAGGGTGGCCATTTTGACAGAATTCGAAAGTGTAATCCGCAGTTTTTTAGTAAATCCTGCTTTACAACCTCTTATACAAAATCAGGCTTTTAAAGTGTTTCAGAAATAGAAAGGACCATGGAAAATGCTGCACTGGAAGGAATAAACAGCTCTGAAACTTCCTCAGGGATTTAATGGTGTAGCAAATTTGCTGCAAAACACCCCAAAAATCTTTATGTTTTTTAGATATGTCGAGCACTCGAGCAGACAAGAGGTTCCTTTTCCTATATACAGTGCTGAAAATCGTCAGGCAGTTTATGTGAATCACATTTGGAAAACATTTCCAATAAAGCGATGAATCATTTCAAGAGTAAAAATAGGAGCTGTGGTGTTCGGATCAGAAGAGGTAGGGCGAGAGGCGACATGGTGCAGAGAAGATGCTGCATGGGAGAGAAAAAATGGTGGCAAATAAGGGAACAAAAATATGGGTCAAGCTCTCAAACTTTGGGTCAAAGAGGACTGCCGCATTAGTCTGAGCCAATAGCCTCGGCTAAGGTCTGTCACGTGATACAAGAGCCTTCCAGTGCTTAATTTGTAAAATAATAAGTGCCGGGGCTCTCGTAATAAGGCCCCTGCCATGCTGCCAATGATGGTAACAACACAACTACTAACCATCCATACCACTCCTACAACTGTGTAGCAGTGGGCTTTAAGTGTTTTAATTATGTATTATTCTTTCCGAGCATAGACACCTGCTTCAATGCGCTGGCAGCTCAGAATGAGGTGCTGTTCACCATACATAGTGGCCTATTAGGATGGTGGGTGGACTCATTTCCGCCAGTGATGCGGCGGTTCCGCACCCACAATTAGGATGCCACCGCCACGGTGGCATCCCCTATCCACATCATTGAGGCGTGCGGTGCACACAGCACCGCCCGCCACAATGCTGTGGCTGCACACTGTGCATTTGCATGCACAACGTGGCAGGCATTGTACGGTGCCTGCCACATTGTATATGCAAATGCAATGGTACCCCCCCATGTGCCCTCTTCATCCCCCCAACATCCTGGGGCCCCCAACTATGAAATCAGCATAATTTTCCATGGCTGCAACGCCGCCACGGAAAGGCTGAATCCCGCATGCATACTAATCTAGCAGACGGCGCCACCATATTCAACCCTTTTCCGCCCAGTCGACTCATCGACCCGGCGGAAAAGCAGCTGACGGTCCTCCCGTACGCCGCGGTACCCCCTGCCATCATAATATGGCGGGGGAAATGGGAGGCGGGCGGAAGTTGATGTCGGGCGGATCGCCACCACCATGCAAGCGGTTGCGATCCGCCGGACATCGTAATAGACCCCATAGTTTTCCTGAAAATTGTACGTCTTAATCGTGAATCATCATGGTTTTAGAGTAGCTACGCAAGACTAATCTGACCGCGTTCTGGAAGGCTCTTTTGTCGAGAAACTATGAGGCAGTCAAGAAGTAGGTATTACTAAATGTATTTGACCTTTAGCCCCCGGTGCCAATGTGTTTCATGAATATTGTGCTCTCCGATAAAACTAGTTGACTCAAAAGTAACCTACAATTTTGGAGGTACCTTTTGAAGATCAGCTGCATCTTGTGTGTAAGTGTAAGTGTGGACCCGGCCCTGATAATTAAGTGCTGGTGCTAAGCACCGGCACAAATTAAGCACCGGAGCCTTCTCTCAAACGGAGCTAAGCCTAGCAGCGAGGCTGGAGTGTGGTGCATGCATAGCAGCCAATTAACCTGCAGCACCAGTAAACAAAGAATTGAAAGAGCAAGTGAGTTAAAAATGAGCAATGGAACAGTTCTAGCCACACAGCAATGAAAAATTGGTTACTTCTTTTTAAAAGGGTATTTATAAAAAATATAAAAAATGTTAATAGATCAAAATGCGCCAAAAATAGCCCAAAGTTACTGTTGGATTCAAGATTGGCTTGAAAGTTCTTTTTCCAAATTCCAATCGGAAGACTTGACCACACCTTCCCAATGATCATTGAGGTGGGATTAAATTCACAGCAAGCCAGCGCCAAGACTCAGACCCAGGAGGTGGCCCTGGAGCTGCGGCTTGACATCTAAAGCAGCTCATTCCAAAGGGTGGAATCTCATGGACAAAGGTGGTACCTGCTGCTGGCTGCCTCAAAGTGACTGGATGGAGGAGAAGAGGCTGGACAAGGCTCCATCGACCCTGGGTTCCGGTGGCTCTAGTGTTTGCTGTGATGGTGAATCAAGTGATACTTCTTCGGCTGGTCGCAGGTACCTCTTTCATCCACTCCACAACGTGCTGGCGGTTCAGCAGGCTCATCTTGGTTCAAAAGCCAGCTCAAAGAAGAGGGGTTCAGCAGCCTGGAGGTCGGAATTGCAGTCACACGTTAGAAACTCCTGGTGCCAATTGCAGGTTTCTTGAAATATAGTCCCACTGATCCACGCCCCTTTTGTACTTCTCATTAATCAGCTCCAGCCGGGCATGGGCAGTGATCAGCAATAACATCCCTGTTGCTCCTGACATCAAGTTCCTTGAAGAAGGACCTCAGCTTTCAGCATCCAGATCTCTTGGAGCAAGTTTCTATCACAGGTAAACTTACCTCAAGAAGTAGATGAAATGTCTTCTTGATCTCAATGCAGGAAATCGGCCTTTCCAGGGGGATATTTTCAAGACCGTGCGATAATAATTGCCAAAATCGGTTAACGCAATGTTTCATATCGCTGTCCATCGCCGGAAAATAACTCTTTGTTAACATCCTATTTACTGTTATGGGGTTGAGTGCATTACCACAAGTGTAAATGCATCCCTGCAAGTGGGCACTCTGTCGTGGTTCGTCGTAATTAAACGTCCGACTCCCAGTATATATGGTTGAAGAATATTTATTAGGTTTCAAATGTTCAAATTATATTCGTAGGTTTTAAACTGATAGATTCTCAGTTCGATAAACGTACACATTTTATCATAATTCAAGTTTGATGATGAAACCAAAATTAGCCTTGCGGGCTCCGATGCATTTCGGGCCGGTTGGCCCTTTGTCAAGGAGCGCTGCAAAAGAATGCAGAAATTACGAGCTCATCAATACACAGCGTTCGTTAATAAAATCTAACAAAGTGGCAAGATTTCCATTGTGATGCATGCAAGTTTAGACAATGTGCAATAACATGCTTGGCAAAGGGGTGAAATGGGTGAGATGGTCGGCCATGGGCCTTTTTCGTTCCCGTTGTTCAATGGCACATCGTATTAATCACCACAACATCACATACCGAGCACCTTAAGACCGCTTTTCTACACCTGCCGAATCACACGTCTTTTTCAATTTCTAACCGAGTCTACCCCACGCGTATAGGATTTTTGTTAAACCCGCTTCTCCTCACTGACCCTCACCCCCCAATCCTTTCTCCCACCAGTTCGTGACCCATGGCCGACCATCTCAGCCATTTCACCCCTTTGCCAAGCATGTTATTGCACATTGTCTAAACTTGCATGCATCACAATGGAAATCTTGCCACTTTGTTAGATTTTATTAACGAACGCTGTGTATTGATGAGCTCGTAATTTCTGCATTCTTTTGCAGCGCTCCTTGACAAAGGGCCAACCGGCCCGAAATGCATCGGAGCCCGCAAGGCTAATTTTGGTTTCATCATCAACCTTGAATTATGATAAAATGTGAACGTTTATCGAACTGAGAATCTATCAGTTTAAAACCTACGAATATAATTTGAACATTTGAAACCTAATAAATATTCTTCAACCATATATACTGGGAGTCGGACGTTTAATTACGACGAACCAGTTTTTTTGGCGTACCCGGACAGTTACGTCACCTGCTGGAGCACCTGAAAATTATCTGACCCTTAATATCGCCCCACAAACACTCCTCCATCAACTTTGGCTGTTCGCCGTGCCTACTAACCCTTTAACATCCTATTTACAACACGGCGGCAACATGCGATAGTATCCCGATAATGCTGCAAATGTCCGCGATAAAGACACCGGGATGGCAATAAAAATGTAAACCCCAACGTGAAAAAAGTTGCGATGGGCCCTTCCGTGATAAAAAAAATCAGCGATAATCTTCGCCAGGCCTGCAATTCACACACATCAGGTGGGAAAATCACTATAAAAGTTTTTAAAAAAAATACAAACAAAAGCAAAACAACTGCCAAGCACAATGGAGGTTGCCAGAGCAAGTACAGAGGATAACCAGAACACCACAAGCCCCACGGAGGACCAGCCTGGGACCTCGGCTCAGGGGGGTCAAGGACAAGAAGAAGAGGAAGACGCGGTTCAGTTTGCAGGAAAACAGGATCCTGATAACGGATGTGATAGAACACCATCAACTACTGTTTGTAACCTCCACTGTGTCATTGGCAACAAAAAATGGAATATGGCAGTCCATCGTGGACAAGGTGAATGCAGTCAGAGTGCTGAGAAGGACAATGGAAGATTGACGCTGGAATGATGTGAAGCGCAAAACCAAGCAGAAACTCGCTAACAACAAGAAGGAAGCAATGCAGACTGGAGGTGGGAGTCCAGCGCCAGAGGAGTAGCTGGATGAGATGAAGGAAATGGTGTCCACAGTCATCAGTGTGGAGACAGTGGCAGGAGTTGGGGGTCTGGACACTGCTCAATATGACCTGGCACTATAGCAGCAGGGTGAGTAACGACCAGGGACTGAGGGGAGATGGGCACAATGGCACACATGCACAATTAAGTATAGCACAGTGCACACCCACAATGACTTTGGAGCATGCCCCTGATCCCTTTGGCACACTGCAGCTCAACTAGAAACAGCAAGTAAGCCCCCGTCGACTATGTGCCCAGAGGGAGCCCTTCCCACACACCACCAATCTCACAACCAACCCATGAACATGTGTTATACCCAGCAAAGCGGTGGGTCTTTGACAACACTGACAATGCAAGTGACACTGCATGATGAATAGCACTGCTGCAGTCAATATATCATGAAATGTTGCACGCCATGACACTGAGGTGGCTGAGTGTGGGCCACAGCCATAAAGGAGCAGGTCACACTCTGACACATCCACATGCACAAACAACCCCTGACGTCAACAACACATATGCAGACAAACCATGCCCCAGACTCCCAACTCCCACCAAGAGCCCAATGTACCCAAGCGTGTAATATCTCAGCACTGTATAAGCACAGAAGTCAAAGGCACACCGCATGAAAGGAATATGGGGCAGCAAAATCAGAGCTGCAGGGGGGACTCTCCCAAAATGCAGCACACACACATAACATGCAGAGCACATCACATTGACAACAATGTAGTACAAACCGCAACAAGTTCACAACAGAACAGAAGACACAACTGGTGCCGCTTGTGTGTAGAAAATGGCCAGTCACATTTGGCATAGCAGGGAAATGTGAGTTGATAATATACAAGTACAAACACACATCTGTGATGTAGTACAAATGTCCACTGTCCCGCATCAAATAGGCAGCTCCTCCCAAACATTCACAATGCACCATGTCATGCAGTCTGTATTGAAACATGTACAATGTGTCAACATACATGTGAACACAATGTTAAACTGCATCTCCACTTCACATTGCAGAGGGAAAACCAACACCTCCTGCAGAGCAGACCGAACCTCTCTTCACTGACGACAAAGAGGACCACCACACCTTTGACACCGATGCCCTCCAAGAGTTCTTTGACAGCTACGTCAACACACCTCCAGGAGCAGGGCAGCCCAGCTGCATTGAAGAGACCCCACCCCTGCACAGACCACACAGCAGGCAGCACACACCACCACTGCTGCCTCCCAGGACCCCTACAAACAACAAATGGCCTACCAATGCCGTGTGTTGGGGTGCCAGGAGAAGATGGCTTAACAGGAACGGTGGGGTTCGATTGCATGGCATCCTAACTAGATGCCATGCGTGGGTGTCTAAGTCCTATCAGGGACCACTCACAGTCCCTATCAGACACCCACAGTCCGCTCCATGCTCTCCAATGATCCATGGCTGACATCAATGGAGTCCTGACTTGGAGACAAGAACAACTGTCTAGTCAGAGTGGCTCCAGCAATGTCACCCGGGAGTTGGGACACATGCGGAGGATCATGGAGAACATGGAGCGGACGCAGGTAGAAAGAGCGCCTGCCATGGCTGAACACCAGCGAGAGGTAGCTGGGTTCCACAAAGCCCTGCAGACCCTCCTCATGGAATTGCTGCCACAAGGCCTGGGGCCGATGAATGCTGCTGCTACCACTCCATCCACATCTCCGTCTCCTGAAGAATCAGTGCCACACAGTGTGGCAGACATTCTACCTCCGGCCTCTGATGTGTCAGTGCCACACAGTGATGCAGACAGAGCAACACCACCAAGATGTGAGGCACATGAAACAGCAGAGGACGAAGATGCGGAATCTTCTGCCTCAGTGGTAAGAAGGATGCAGTAGCATTCATCTCCACCATATGGCCTGTTTCTGCTTGGATCTGCCCTGTGTGTCATCACCTTCCACTGTCCCGATACACTCTGAGACACTCACCTTGGACCTCCACATGGACTGCCATATCCTGTTTGGTCACCAATGACACAGCAATCAGACTGCAGACTGAACTCTTCCTCTTAAGATGAACGTGTCATTCCCTAAAGGACCTTGGCCGGCCCTCCATGGGGCAACAGTGTAAAGTAGGGTTAGCCTGCTCCAGCTACAACACTCCACTAAATGTGCATTAAAAACATTAATTTTCACACAGATGTGTCATGTCTATGATCATTCAAGCATGGAAGTATGGATGAATGTAGGCTCAGTGATTCCCCCTTACGTCCATGTTGCTCACGTTGTGGGTTTGAGTCACAGGGTGCAACATTATCGATTGCGGTCCGGGTGGCCAGGGACACACGCATTAGTTACTTCTTTGTCCAGCCCAGGACGGAACCACGCCCAGAGCCCTGTGGTCATTGTTCACACCCTTACGCTGGACTGTCACACGCCAGGCCAGCGGGACGACAACAACGCTACATGTCCCATGTCTTTGATGTAGTGATCTGCTAATCACAGGTCAAGTTGTCAGCATGCCACAGCCACTCCCTCACGGCTGGTTTACACCCGCACCACACCCATCCAGCACACGTGTAACAGGACATGTGACCCTGTCAATAAAAAGGGCCAGGCGCACGTGCTCTACGCCATTTCCACTCTCTATCTGGGTGCATCAGTGTGGTTATTAGTTATGCATGAGGGCCTAGGGCCCTACCACATCACATTCCCCACTGCCGGAGGTGACACGATGACGTCAGCCTTTTAACTAAAGTCAAATACCCACTCCTGTGTGAGAGGCGCACTCAATATTCACGCAATATTTTATACTCTTTACTCTGCTTGTACAAGGGTGCTACACTATATTCATGTGTTGGCCCCACACTAAATTATAACTCTACATGAACAGGAATTACCCTGCTCTAGTGTGCACTGTACCTATTGAACTAATCTTTCATACTAATTTTAACGCAATAATTACATTTTTTACATCAAATTTGTTTACAAAGTGCTGATAATTTACATATCACTATTCACACAATGTTTCCCTTTTTTTTAATAAAAATCGTAATTAATATTTCATGCATGTATTTCATTCATATGTTATTTCATCACATATAATGTATATTACAACTGTTTTACACAAATTCTTATTTTTATCCAAATTCCTCAAACTTTTTAATCTTTAAATGTTCTTAGATACTTCCATAGTTACTATTGATACCATATTTAGTCTCTGGCCCAATGCATTTCAGAATGCGTGTTCCTTCCTCAGGGGCAATGTTCTGCAAGTAAATATTTTAAATTACTATACATATATATATACAAATTGACATATAGTTAACCTTATTTAAACGTCAGGGGTCACCATATCCTAAAATCTGTACAATAACAACAACATAAAGTTCAATTGTAGATGCTTTCTCCACTAGTCTATACATATTTGTATAAAGAACCCTATGATCTTATGAACATTTTGGTTGAATTACGGACCCATAGTCCCAATGTTACATTAACTGCTCAAAAGCTGTATTCAAAATCGTAATTAGCTCACATTAAATTAATATTCCTCTTACTCATGTGAATTCCATCAATCTGGCATTGTACTAATGTTGCATTCTGGTTGGATCACGGACCCTAAGTCCCAATGTTACATTAACTGTTCAAAAAGCCGTATACACAACCGTAATTAGCTCACGTAGATCAATATTCCTCTTACTTATAAGAATTACTTGCTACTGGCATTATACTAATGATATAGCGTAACAGCTGACTTATTATGTTAACCTTGCTACCATTTTATAAGACTCACCGCCGTTTCAGTGTAACTGTCTCTTCGCCGTCTACGTGTGATTATGTAGTTTTGAGGAGTCAATTATCCCTTTGTATCTGAAACTAGATACATAGTTTCCTAAGTATACATTTTGCATGTTATCTTACCTTTGTAGCATTATATTTGCATATTTTACCGCACTCACCGATAGTTCGTAAAGCGGTTAACCTTCCTTAAAGGAATCGGGTGCTAGAGATGGTGGAATCTTAGGTCCGTCTCATCAATATCTAAAATAGAACACGCAAAGCCGCTTACTATATTAAAGTGTTTACGGAGACTTGTCATTAAATATTCCGTAGCTTATAGCGGTCTTACCTTCCTATAAGCGTGGCTTATCCTCTCTTGCTTTGGGATCGTTCTCTAGCCAAACGCTACAGACTCCATTACTGCCTATTAAACTACGTGTTTAATCATGTGTCTCAGGGAATCTGGGGGATGTAGTTCGAAGCATGTACCAGGTGTAACCTCAACCTGTAATACCTCGCTGCTTGTGTTGGCAGTAAAAAAGTTGATCGTGACCTGTACTTAGGAATGTTAAAATGTAAAATGCTTCGCTCTACTCTCTAGAAATTGTACGCAAATTTATGTTGTATGTTCATTTTGTGTGTCGACAGTGCTATCGGCTGTATTTTGCTTTGTAACTTACATTTATGGTCCTTTATCAGGGACTCCAACATTATGGCTAACATTGAAGGACATGTGTTATAAAACGGCACTTGGTGTGTACAGTTAAAGACTCTGATACATTATAATATTCACATTTAGTTTCAGGCGTTATCCTCTATAATATACCCGACTCAAGCACGATTAATTACATGAAATGGTGTTTGGTGTATATCATATTTGTACATTCACCGATTAACGAGCAACAAATATAGCACATTGTCATGGTTTTAGGCAGGGATCTAACATAATACAATCTCTATCATGAGAACTGCAATATACAATGTAACTCTCATAGATGGTGTGGAGCATTGTATCTTCATTACTCATCGTGAAACATAAGGTTTACAGTGTAATGTTCAAAGATAGTGTTAGACAGTATATCTTCATTACTTTCCAGCTTACACTCCCTTCGTGTCAAACCATATTTTTACAAAAAGCAGCTCATGTCTAATTTATCATTTAGTCCCTTCGGCTGCAGTGTCTGTAAAAACTCAATCCAAAACACTTCTCTCTGTAAAAGTTTCTTGCTATTATCAGTACCCTCATGTTTCATGACCACTTCTACTATTTGTGCTCTTAATTGTGCTATTGTATGTTTTGCCTCTATCCAATGCACTGCTACACTCGATGTCACATTTTTGAGTCTTATGGTACTTTTGTGTTCTGATAATCTAAGTTTACATTTTCTCTCTGTTTTTGCTATATATGCCTTCCCACATGGGCATTTAAGGCAGTAGACAGTGTTCGCTGTGTTGCAGTCCGAGGTATGCCTCAATTTGATGTGAACTCCTGTGACTGGATGAGTTAAGGTTTTTCCAATTATAATGTCATTGCAATGTATGCAATTATGACACTGGTTAGTTCCTTTGTATTCTATGTTTTTAGCTGTGCTTGCTCCTGTTTGTATGAGTTCTTGAAGGTTTCTTGCTCTCGTATATGCGAAAGTGGGTACTTGACCGAAAATCCCGTTAAACTCAGGTTCATTCACCAGTAAATCCCATCTTTTCTTAATGATCCTCTTGATTTGCAACGACTTGTTGGAAAATTTGGATACAAAAGTAGGGGTATTGGATTGCTTCCTCGTTTTCTTTACAAAAAGTTCTTCCCTTTGTTTCGTTTTTGATTCTGAGTATGTTTTTCTGCAAAATGTCTTCTGGTTACCCCCTTTTTTTAAATCTATCCTTAAATTCTGTTATCTCCTGTTCTGCAACTTCATGATCAGAACATATTCTTTTTATCCTGATGAACTGTGAGTAAGGAAGATTTTCTATGAGGCTCCTTGGATGAAAGCTGGAGTGCAACAACGTACTGTTCCTGTCGGTTGGTTTCATGAAGATCTCTGTGCTTATTTTCTTTTGTTTTTTCTTGATCAAGACATCCAGGTAGTTGGCTTTATCTTGGTGAATACTGTAAGTAAACTTAATCCGCGGTTCTCTGTTGTTAAGTTCCTTGATTAATTGTTCGAGGGTTTCTCGTGAGCGAGACCAGATTAAAAAAATGTCGTCTATGTAACGACAGTATTGAACTATTCCTTCTGTCCAATCATTCTGTGTCAAGATATACTCATTTTCAAATTTTGCCATATAAATATTTGCATAGGCGGGTGCCCCCGAAAAACCCATTGAAGTTCCTGTAAGTTGACCAAAGAAATCCTCCTTCCACTGAAAATAGCTGTTGTACAGACAAAAGAATAATAACTGCAACAAAAAAATATTGTGCTCTTGTGTTAAGTCCATCTTTAGAAGCGCCCATTCCACTGCTTCCATCCCCTGTGCATGCGATATGGAAGTGTACAACGATGTGACGTCTATAGTACAAAGTAGCCAATAGTCTTGAACCAAAGATTCAATTGTTTGCAATTTTGTGAGAAAATCTGTGGTATCTTTTACATACATGCACCAGCTTTGTACAAATTTTTGGAGAAAATAATCAAGATATCTACCCAATGGATCAAAGATAGAGTTATAAGCAGATACAATTGGTCGGAAAGGCGGATCTATAGGGTTCTTGTGTATCTTCGGAGTCATATAAATCCGTGGTCTTCTTGGATTCTGTGCTGTTAAACACGTTATTAATGTCGTGTTGATGGTACCTTCCTCCTCTGCTCGATTCAGTATATCTTGAAGCATTGATTGTAACTTCTGTGTAGGATCTCCCTCAAGTAATAGATATGTTTCTCTGTCTGATACGTGTTCATTCACTTTTGTCTCATAATACTCGGTATCCATTGCTACCCATGCTCCACCTTTGTCAGCAGGTTTCAACGTTAAAGCCTTGTTGTTGGCAATACCTTGTATGAGATATTTTTGATGTTGTGTCAAGTTTGGTGTACTTCTTCTTTTGTAATCTAGTCTGGCACAGTCATGCTTCACCAGGTTCTCGAAAATATCCAATGTTTTATGTGACGTCGGTGCCAGAAATTTGCTTTTGGGTTTTAACCTCTCAGTCAATTCATCACGGTCATCTCGTATATCTTGCACAATGTTGGTGAAGTAATGTTTTAAACGTAATTTCCGCATAAACCTGAATATAGCAGCATCGGTGTCTAATTTCGTGGTGCTAGCTGTGGGTACAAATGTTCTCCCTTTGTTTAAGGTTGCCAATTCTTGACTCGTTAGCGGAATAGACGAGATGTTAATTATTAAACTAGATTCTTGCCGCTTCTCAGTTGTTTTCCGGCCTTGTCCTCTCCTGGTTTTAGAGGTACTGGACCTATTACTCTTGGGGGACTCGAAGGAGGTTGCCCTCGATCTGTAACCTGTAACAAAAAAGACGAAGTTGTGGCTGTTACGTCACTGATAGTTTGCACTTGAGGGGCCATCCCCTCTTTTACTGCAGATGGTTTAGCAGGTTGTCCAGTAGATATTGTCACTGGAGGTCTATTTATAGATGCATCCTGGTCTAACGCTATCCTTTCCTCTGATGAAGATGTAGTCTTCTTGTTCTGAAAGAAGCGTTTTTTCGCGTAAATTTCGGCCCAGGTATTAACCTCGTTGAGTTTATAGTCCACAGTATCTCTCCGATACTTTCTAATCTTTCCCTCTTGGAGCTCTTTACTATATTTGTCCAATCTGATATTCAGTTCTTCTAGTGTCGTACTCCAAATTGAATTTTCTAGTTGTCGTTCCAAATCTTTCTTGATGTTAAAAATTTCTTCTTCCAATTCGCGTATGGTTTTTGATAACTCTTCTATTATCAATAAGATGAGATCTAGGGAGCACTTATTCAAGATGGCGAACCATCTATCCATGAATTTTGCATTCAGGTGAAATCTGAATAACATTGGGCGTATTGCTAATCTTAGTCCCCTAGGTATACGCTGTGCTCTGTGATATTGTACAAGTGTTGAGGCATGTAGTCTCTGATTTACTTGTCGCCTCGTAAGATATTCTAGTTGTTTTAACTGTTGCATGGTAGACCCCCCATGTGCATCAACAAGTTTAACTTCATCTATTAACGCGTAGATGTCTGTGGCTTGTTCACTCGTATATACATGTGTTTCTGCCCTGTTATCTGTGATGTTTGTTATAGATTCAAAAGTAGCCATGTCGTCTAGTAATTATGTTCGGTGCAACCTCTGTTGCCAATCTTTTAACTAAAGTCAAATACCCACACTTGGGTGAGAGGCGCACTCAATATTCACGCAATATTTTATACTCTTTACTCTGCTTGTACAAGGGTGCTACACTATATTCATGTGTTGGCCCCACACTAAATATAACTCTACATGAACAGGAATTACCCTGCTCTAGTGTGCACTGTACCTATTGAACTAATCGTCCATACTAATTTTAACGCAATAATTACATTTTTTACATCAAATTTGTTTACAAAGTGCTGATAATTTACATATCACTATTCACACAATGTTTCCCTTTTTTTTAATAAAAATCGTATTTAATATTTCATGCATGTATTTCATTCATATGTTATTTCATCACATATAATGCATATTACAACTGTTTTACACAAATTCTTATTTTGATCCAAATTCCTTAAACTTTTTAATCTTTAAATGTTCTTAGATACTTCCATAGTTACTATTGAACCATATTTAGTCTCTGGCCCAATGCATTTCGGAACGCGCGTTCCTTCCTCAGGGGCAATGTTCTGCAAGTAAAGATTTTAAATTACTATACATATATATATATATACACAAATTGACATATAGTTAACCTTATTTAAACGTCAGGGGTCACCATATCCTAAAATCTGTACAATAACAACAACATAAAGTTCAATTGTAGATGCTTTCTCCACAAGTCTATACATATTTGTATAAAGAACCCTGTGATCTTATGAACATTTTGGTTGAATTACGGACCCATAGTCCCAATGTTACATTAACTGCTCAAAAGCCGTATTCAAAATCGTAATTAGCTCACATTAAATCAATATTCCTCTTACTCATGTGAATTCCATCAATCTGGCATTGTACTAATGTTGCATTCTGGTTGGATCACGGACCCTAAGTCCCAATGTTACATTAACTGTTCAAAAAGCCGTATACACAACCGTAATTAGCTCACGTAGATCAATATTCCTCTTACTTATAAGAATTACTTGCTACTGGCATTATACTAATGATATAGCGTAAAAGCGGATTTATTATGTTAACCTTGCTACCATTTTATAAGACTCCAAGCCGTTTCAGTGTAACTGTCTCTTCGCCGTCTACGTGTGTTTATGTAGTTTTGAGGAGTCAATTATCCCTTTGTATCTGAAACTAGATACATAGTTTCCTAAGTATACATTTTGCATGTTATGTTACCTTTGTAGCATTATATTTGCATATTTTACCGCACTCACCGATAGTTCGTAAAGCGGTTAACCTTCCTTAAAGGAATCGGGTGCTAGAGATGGTGGAATTTTAGGTCCGTCTCATCAATATCTAAAATAGAACACGCAAAGCCGCTTACTATAATAAAGTGTTTACGGAGACTTGTCATTAAATATTCCGTAGCTTATAGCGGTCTTACCTTCCTATAAGCGTGGCTTATCCTCTCTTGCTTTGGGATCGTTCTCTAGCCAAACGCTGCAGACTCCATTACTGCCTATTAAACTACGTGTTTAATCACGTGTCTCAGGGAAGCTGGGGGATGTAGTTCGAAGCATGTACCAGGTGTAACCTCAACCTGTAATACCTCGCTGCTTGTGTTGGCAGTAAAAAAGTTGATCGTGACCTGTACTTAGGAATGTTAAAATGTAAAATGCTTCGCTCTACTCTCTAGAAATTGTACGCAAATTTCTGTTGTATGTTCATTTTTTGTGTCGACAGTGCTATCGGCTGTATTTTGCTTTGTAACTTACATTTATAGTCCCTTATCAGGGACTCCAACATTATGGCTAACATTGAAAGACATGTGTTATAAAACGGCACTTGGTGTGTACAGTTAAAGACTCTGATACATTATAATATTCACATTTAGTTTCAGGCGTTATCCTCTATAATATACCCGACTCAAGCACGATTAATTACATGAAATGGCGTTTGGTGTATATCATATTTGTACATTCACCGATTAACGAGCAACAAATATAGCACATTGTCATGGTTTTAGGCAAGGATCTAACATAATACAATCTCTATCATGAGAACTGCAATATACAATGTAACTCTCATAGATGGTGTGGAGCATTGTATCTTCATTACTCATCGTGAAACATGTCCCCCATGTCCCATTGCCAGTGATCATGACTCCATGACACAATGTCACAGTTTTCTATTGTAGTGTCAGTGTTTTTGTCTCTTTGTTCCAGTGTCTGTGTCTCTTTCTCCACGTGTCAGTGCTTTTGTGACCCTGGGCCACTGGTGATTTCCCAATTTCAGTTTCTTTCCACTTGATGGACACTATTGCCAAGCGCGAGCGGAGCATCGGTGAGCGCGCACTTAGGGCCCGGCCCCCCGGCCCCCGCCCCTACCTTATCTAGATAGGGGCGTCCGGTCTGCCCCAATGGGCGACCGGCCGCTTAACTCTTCCGGGGCAGGAGGACGCACTTCCGGTGTGACAGAGGGCGGAGCCTGGTGACCTATTTAGGTCCCAGGAGCAGGGCCCCCTGCCTCTCCTTCCTCGGTTGCACCGGACCGGTGGCGGCCTCCCAGAAGCGTCCCTCCTCCACCCCCGTGTCTAGTTTTAAACTTAGTGTAAATTTTTAAATTCCCGAATTCCCTTGGCCGGTGGTAGGAGCGGATGTCCGAGGCTTTCCACAGCCGAGTGCGTGATGGGAGACGACGAGGAGGAGAAGCGCGTCGGATTGCAGCCATTCATCTCGTCAGGTAAGGAGTCGGGTGCCGGGGGGGCCTGTGTGCAGCCGCGGATTACGGGAGGGGTGTCTGGGTATTGAGTCTGCTCCTGTGGTCTGCGGCTGCCGGCAGGGTCCCTGGGCCTGTGGGCTCCTTCCTGGTCGACGTGGGTGGGCTGAGGGGGTCGGTATCAGGGCCTGGCATGGCTGGATAAGTAGACGGGGAAAATACACACGGGCCAGTTAGGGCCCGGCACAGAAGGCCTTGTACAGACAAAGTTTAGGTGTTTTCAGCCTTTCCCTTTCAGTCGGATTTGAGCAGTACTGCTGGTACCTTGCTGGGGAGTCGGAGTGGGTCTTTCCCTTTCAGTCGGATTTGAGCAGTACTGCTGGTACCTTGCTGGGGAGTCGGAGTGGGTCTTTCCCTTTCGGAACCGGTGACCGCGTTTCCCGCCTAAACCATGCAGCTTCGTGAATGCTCAGTTATCCTGGGGCCTTCATACAGGGAGGGGGGACCACGGCTCGAGCCTTGGGATGGTGTCACATCGGGGCCTGCGGTTGCATTTCGGGGACTAAATGGGTCGGGTGGTGTAGGGTCAGGAAATTAGGCGGCGGTGGATGCTTCATGACTCTATGATCTTGCGGTACAGTGCGCTGCGCTGGATAGGCTGTGGCGGTTATGGTGAGGGAAAAACTACAGAATCGTGTTACCTAAGGTGGGTGCACCGTGCGGAGAAAAATGAGGGGGCTGTGGAGAGGCAGAAGCCCTTAAATTCCACGTTACCATGCCAGAAAATCGATAGGCACGTTGGTGCACGTTAGATCGGCGGAGTATGCTTTTCAGTAGTAGTGAATTTTGCAGATCCTGCAGCTTCGGTGTGACGGCCTTGCACAGGAACGAGCCAACGGGGGATTATATCCGAACTGGTTAACCCGGGTAAACCCACCTTTTTCTGCTGCAAGTTGGTTTGAAATGGAGGTCCTGTTCTGCCAGGTGGAAGTGTTTTTCCATGAACCAGTGTGAAAATGGCCGCATCTGGGTTGGCTTTTAAAAGAGCATGAGTGTACGGAAATGCAGTTAAACTCCTTTCTATTCGACCGTACGTTTGAGCAACTACCTGACTTACGTTGTGTTAGCTACTTGTCCATAATTGTGATGATTCTATTAACGAGCTCCGGTGGCGCTATCAGTTAGCGCGTGGTTCTTGTATTGCAGTACTCGCACTGGGCCATGACGAGGTTATGAGTTCGGGCCTCACCTTTAGCGGCTGATTTGTTTTAAAAAAGTATTCACAGTTAGTAGATATCAGTTTATTAAACATAAGAACTGTAGTTTTCGGCCTCGGTAAGGTTCCATATTAAAGGCACATCCCTGCTCACGGGTGCCGTCCCAGTCGGGCAGTTACTAATGGTGTCCGGTCGGTTGAGTAACTGATCTTGCTGCCTCTGGTAGTGTGTAACGGAAACCTCATTTCTTACTTAAATGCATTTTTAGCTGAACTTGATCTTGCGTGTCACCTGTTTTCAGCCTATGGTTTTGTCCGTTACATTAAAACATGAAAGTGTTTCCTGCAGTTTGGGATTGTCTTCATCTTTTCCATGTGGCCCTGTCCTCAATGTTTGGCTTACACTTGTCGGATATCCAATACTTGCCGGCAGGTCTTCGTCTGACCGGATGTTTCAAAAAGAAATTAAACCATTTATTTCGGCCCGTGCCACCCCCTTTGTTTGCATCAATATCACTAGCATGTGGCAAGTCAGTCTGAGCGGGGAACTGTGTTCATCTAAGTGGGCTGTTGTTTGGACCTGCTGTGGTTTTTAGTCCTGCATCTTTGGGCCTATAAGGCTTTGCACCTTTTAATTTTGTTATGTTCTGTGCCCCTAGAGAAGGAATAGAATAACATTAGCTGGTATCATGCCAGTAATTTTGAAATGCCACCTTTTTCACTGTTTCTCACCATGCATTGAACCAGTAGTGTGAAATAATTTTGTTTACACAACATACTTGTCTACCATTCTTCGGTTGGTCACCATTGCTCCTTTTTCATGGGGAGATTATCCCGGCGTGCCCGAAGCGGTTGCGAGGCCTGGGGCATTCATATCAAGTGGCATGGGCACCCGAATATAAGTTTAAATCGATTTAATAGTAATATCCTCTTGGGACTGGCGAATTAGTCTGAATGCCCCCCCCCCTCCCTCCCCCTTTTCCCATAATATACTTATGTGTCTCCCCTGCCTTTTCAGCCCCTACATGACCCCCTGCCATACTTCCTGTAATGCCAATAGGGGAACTAAAGGTTTGTAATTGTGGCAGGAAATGGGGAGCCAAAGTAACCTCATGGGAGAAATGGGGACTCAGAGTAACAAGGGCTACCAGTAAGTTACTGGTTCATTACCTTCTCAACCGATTTCTTGTACCACTACTTACTATATGAAGATATGTTATAGAAATAAATTGCAGCCTGATTACCAGAACAACAGAGCCCCCAAATAGATGCAGATAAATACATTTAATTTAAAAAAGGCAAATACAGAGAAAACGCAGTCTAGTAAGCATCCCTCTCTTATAAAGGAGAAAAGGGCTTGAATGTATGGCGTCATAATTTACTGCGTTACTTTTCTTTAGTTGGGCAACCGAAAAGTTTCATCCAGGGGTGAATGCAAAAATGTCCATTATTGACAATCATCCTAAACTATGCATCGTGAACGATGTTCTCGGAGGAGTGGCTCTTGGAGGTGTAAGTGTTACATGGCAAAGAGTGACAAATTGTTTATCCCTGCGAAATTGTGGTTTTAGCAATTTTAATGGATCTAGTCTGAATTACTGTGACCTTTGTGTCTGCATGTATGAGAATTTCGGTAATCAGACCTGGATATAATTAAGTGCCATTGTTTGATGGCTGTGTTTTTGGATGGTAAATGCATATGGTTTGCAGATCCACAATAAGACCGGAGAGGAATGTAATGGGAACAGACTGGCGTGAGGGTGCAAGTCTGTACTGGTTGTCAGTGGATATTTATTGGGGAATAAAGGGATCAGTAGGGGCAGAACGTACAAGAATTGAAGTTCAGGTAGCTGCGAGGGACTCTGCAATGACTGTGTACATGAATAATTCTTCTTGAACAAGGTGCCTGTGTCAGGCTGTCACTGCTACCGCTCTGTGCGATCTAAATAGGACAGGAGTGCTCCCTTACCATAGAATAAAGAGGTTTATTGCTAGTACGTGAGACAAATGGGGATAACTCCATGTGTGTACCTTGCATAGTGGTCTCAGTGGCTTACAGTTTGCTTATCGTGTACATACGGTTTCACGGTACTGCTAATTCAGGAGTGGAAACCATAAGATAAACTGCGTTATTAATTCACTTCATGTCAAATATCATCCTGGGGAGTAGGCCAGATTCGGGTTAATGAGAAGTAGCGAGAGTTCACTGGTCTTGTCACCTTGTCTGATAACATAGGACCTCACCTGTAATTAGCGGGTAGTTCCCATATACCCTATACTCGTCCGTCAGGTTGGGATATCATAGACTAGGTTTTATGGGCAGACAGCCTCCATGCTCCCCCTTCCGTATACGTTAAGTTCGGGGATCAGCGAGCGCACGGGGTCACCTGAATCTCCGCCTAGTCTTAGCATCCTCAGAACAGGACAGCCCTGGCCCCCATGATCATGGAAATTGTACACCACCTTTCTCTCAGTCAGTCGTGCTCACTTAGTTTGTCTTAGGAATACACGGAATTAAAACGGGCTGTCCGTTTCCATAGGAATGTATGGAACAGTTTCCCAGGCGCACAGCAGGAGTGGGTCAGGCCTGGGGTGGTACGGGTTGTGGGTCATCTATGGGTGGCGGTACCAAAGCAAGCCGTTTGGGTTAGCATTAGTGGGACTGGGACTGAGCGCGTTGGGACACTCGGCCCTCCCTGTCAGGATAGGTATGGCAATGCTAACAGCTGAGGCAGGCGTACCAGACAGCACAATGGAATAGGTCGGGCGCTGGTCGTCCAACGATTGTATGAGACCCATTTGGCCAGAATGGTTGTGTCAGAAATGCTGATGATTTGCCAATGACCATACTTGACTTTTCTATTTCTCTCCTGTTCAGTAGTGTGCCCGCGAAGGTAGCGGGGGCACGGGGCACTCGTTCGTGCGTCAGGCTACGAGGTGACTATGTCAGCGGCGAGTGGTATGGCCGGTAGGCCTAAGGGGAACAATGTTCTTGTGTCGAGACGGCTGTCTCCGAGACGGGTGGCCCCGGGAAGAAGTCGAGAGCCTGGAATGTCTCAGTGAGGCGGCGCAAAAAGGAATTGCCCAAGTTGTGCTCAGGAAAGGGCCGCTGGTGTAACATTCCACCCGGAGGGTCTCCGGTGAGGTGAGGTATCACAAGGTTGGAGTACAGTTACAGGGCTTCTAGATGCAGCCCAGGGGGGAAGTAGCCAAGATGTGCTCAGTGAAGGGCCGCTGGTATCACATTCCGCACCAAATGGTTTTCGTATGGTATCGCACCGATGGAGTGCAGTTATTGGACATCGGTACACATAGCTGGGTTAGAGGATAAGGGTCTTTCATTCAGAGCGCAGGTGGGGGAAGGTGACGGACCTGTGGGCCCGGATCACCTTTGTGGCGGTAGAAAGACCTTGGAACAGTAAAATTGACCGACGGAATAGACGGGAGTCCGCCTTGCGTACTCCCTAGGCCAGCACTGAGGGGGGGAGACGGTAAGCTCTCCGCTGTGAAATAGGGCCCCGGCTGGGGAGGCTAGGGCGACAGGTTACGAGCCTCCTGGGTTCCTGGTCAGCCTGGTGGTCGGAGGGTGGGCCCCCGGAGAAGGCGGACAAGGATCAGAGGTTGGGGGCCCTCTCCTCATGGGGCGCAGGTGGGTTCCACCTCGCGCGGATGCACGGCATGGAAGAGGGGAGCCAGAAGCCCCCCTTAGTGTTGGTTGGAGGATTAGAATCTTAACCTGGCGGAAGAAGATCACGAAGTCAAGAATGAAATTGTGTTGATAACTGTATATAATGAATTTTGAAATGCCTTGTCATGTTTATGAGATGTCAAAATATTAAACATGGCCGTTTTACACCCACACAAATCTCTGTGGTTGATTTCATGTGGGTTGTAAAGTTATGGGAGGGAGCGGGGAGCATGCTGGGGGATCCGGGTCCTATGCCAAGCGCGAGCGGAGCATCGGTGAGCGCGCACTTAGGGCCCGGCCCCCCGGCCCCCGCCCCTACCTTATCTAGATAGGGGCGTCCGGTCTGCCCCAATGGGCGACCGGCCGCTTAACTCTTCCGGGGCAGGAGGACGCACTTCCGGTGTGACAGAGGGCGGAGCCTGGTGACCTATTTAGGTCCCAGGAGCAGGGCCCCCTGCCTCTCCTTCCTCGGTTGCACCGGACCGGTGGCGGCCTCCCAGAAGCGTCCCTCCTCCACCCCCGTGTCTAGTTTTAAACTCCCACCCACCCGTCCCTTTAGCTCAGTGGATTAGAGGGGCGTGTTGCGGTAGAAAGACCTTGGAACAGTAAAATTGACCGACGGAATAGACGGGAGTCCGCCTTGCGTACTCCCTAGGCCAGCACTGAGGGGGGGAGACGGTAAGCTCTCCGCTGTGAAATAGGGCCCCGGCTGGGGAGGCTAGGGCGACAGGTTACGAGCCTCCTGGGTTCCTGGTCAGCCTGGTGGTCGGAGGGTGGGCCCCCGGAGAAGGCGGACAAGGATCAGAGGTTGGGGGCCCTCTCCTCATGGGGCGCAGGTGGGTTCCACCTCGCGCGGATGCACGGCATGGAAGAGGGGAGCCAGAAGCCCCCCTTAGTGTTGGTTGGAGGATTAGAATCTTAACCTGGCGGAAGAAGATCACGAAGTCAAGAATGAAATTGTGTTGATAACTGTATATAATGAATTTTGAAATGCCTTGTCATGTTTATGAGATGTCAAAATATTAAACATGGCCGTTTTACACCCACACAAATCTCTGTGGTTGATTTCATGTGGGTTGTAAAGTTATGGGAGGGAGCGGGGAGCATGCTGGGGGATCCGGGTCCTATTAATCCTCTCTTTCCTAGCGGTTGTAGTAGGCGGTGGCAGCACCTACGATACGGGGGCAGACTGCGAGGCACGTTGGAAGTAATGAGTTGGATTACTGTGTACTCTTCTGCTCTCTTTTTTTCTCACCTGATCGCTACTCGCCCGCTCCTAAAGCACTAATTGCACTTTAAAATTACATTGTTTTACTATTTTTAAACTGCCACATTTCACTAATTTTCTTTCCCTTCACTTACCTGTTGTGAGGTGTGCTAGGAGGGGCTAGGCTACATATTGCTCATGCCCCCTCGGACGCGCCGCTGGCGCGCCAAAGGAAAGCCCGTCTGCGGCCGACCGGGGCAAGGGGCAGGGAATTCTGCCCATTCAATTTCCTACACGGCCTCTGCACGGCCTCTGCACAGATTCTTCTCCATGACCAGTGGCCACTTAGTTCTAGCATTCGAGCTCTGCTTGGCTCACTGGGGATTTTTAGCCCCACAACCTCTTTCCCTGAATTTACAGTCCCCTCTGCAATAGCTCCCCCACCTCCTTTCTATCCCGAACCACGAGGTCCTTTATCCCCCCTGGCCAGAGGAGCAACTAGCTCCACTTTGGTACTTAGTTACTTAAACACCCGCTCCCTGGGTAAACACCAGTTAGAAATCGTTCAGTTACTCGACTCGGAGAAACCTGTTATACTCTTTGTGACAGAAACATGGCTCACTGTGGAGTCAACCCCAGACATTCTTGCGGCAGTACCCCCGGGCTATTATATTCTTCAAGCCAACAGACCCCCCGGGAGGTGGGGTCGCAGCCATCATTCATTACTCACTTAGGTTTTCTGCCTTGACTGTTGCTGATATACCTTCAGTTGATTGTCTCATTTTAAAACTTGAATCTTCCCTGTCCCCCCTCATCTGTGTTCTTGTCTACCATCCCCCACAACATACGGCTTGTTTCCCCTCACTGTTTGGCGACATGTTATCCTAACTAATTATCAACAACTCAAAAGTATTGATTATTGGGGATTTTAACTACTGGCCCACAGACGCAAGGGAGAGCTCTTGCTCTTCCGACTTTACTGACCTTCTATCTGGCATGAACTGCATCCAGCATATACAGTCCGCTACGCATGTCAAGGGACACGTCCTAAATCAAGTGTGGACGTCCAATCTGGACATTTCCCAACCGCTTATCTGTCCGTGCCCATGGTCAGATCATTATATTATTACGTTCTCTTTGGCTGTCCCCCCACACAAAACTGGCCCCCATCGGGAATCGTATGGCTAGAAGCTGGAATAGAGCCAATCTAAATGGGTTTTACACCTTACTTAGGGCCTCTCCCCCGCTGAACATAACTCTTTAGAAAGTCAGGCCATCAGCATTAAACTCTGGCTTGAACAAGCCAGCGACATCATTCAGGCGTATTAAAATAAAACGCCCCCATGACGCCCAGAAATGGTTCTCGGATGACCTAAAAAATAAGAAACTTATACTTAGGCAGGCTGAACGCAGCTGGAGACGAGACTATGCCCCTCGAAAAAAAACTTTATTCATGACACTGCTGAAAGACTATAAACAAGCTATCCTCCAGGCTTAAACTTCATGCTTCTCCCTGAAGATCACCAGCTCTGCTACCAGGACCAAAGACATTTTCCATAGTTGAGGAGCTCTCACATCCTGACAGAGTTACTATTAAGCCCCTCCCCTCTCAAACTCGCTGTGATTCCCTCAACTCATACTTTATGGATAAGATTGCTAAGATCAAAAGCAGCATCTCTTCCTCCACACCGTCCGTTAGGCCTGCACCCACTATTAGAAATACCCAAATAGTGGATGAAATACCTCTGATATCCGAGGACGAGTTCTTTGCACTCTTAAAAAAGGTAGGCTCGGGCTGCCCCACAGACTGTTGTCCTTCTCACATTCTATAAGCAGCTTTTTCCACTTGCCCCAAGCCCCCCCTGGCACTCCTTAACAAATCCCTTAGACTAGGTTTAGTTCCAGACTCCTTTAAGACAGCCGAAGACGTCCCCATCTTAAAGAAACCTAACGCCTACGCCTCCATAATGAGCAACTTCCGCCCCATCTCGTTGCTACCTTACCTTGATAAGGTGCTCGAGACCCATGTCACCAACTTCCTTAGTTCATTCATTGAACACTCCCAGTTCTTCGACTCGCAACAAGCTGGATTCAGGCCAGCTCACTCCACTGAGTTAGTAATTCTCTCAGTTATGGATGAACTTAGGAGGGGAGCGGACCTCAAGATCTGTCAAACATTAGTGCTCCTGGATTTGTCGGCGGCCTTTGACATTGTCGACCATAACATCTTAATCGACCGTGTCGGCAACGCCAGCATCCAGGGGTCGGCCCTTAGGTGGATCTCCTCCTTTCTTAGCAATCGACATCAGGCTGTCCGCCTTTCCAACTTTTCTGTGGAAAAAGTTAAGCTGACATGTGACGTCCCCCAGGGATCTTCCCTTTCCCCCCTTCTTTTTAATTTGTACCTGACTCCCCTTATTCGGTCCCTGCGCGGGAGTAAGGTCACTGCTTTTAACTATGCAGACGACATCCAACTGGTTTACGAGATTGATTCCTCAGACCACTCCATCCATAACTTCCAGTCCACCATGTGCCTCATTAGTAATTGGATGGAGGTCAATCACTTGAAACTCAATCCCGACAAGACTGAGCTAATCTTGACCGGAGGCATTTCCAACCCTTGGGACTCTAATTTTTGGCCCTCCAGCCTCAGCTCCCCTCCTTCCCCGGCTGAATCGGCCAAAAGCCTGGGGGTCATTATCTGTAAAGATCTCTCCATGAAGTCTCAGATTAGTGCCGTGGTGTCCTCCTGCTTTTTCCATCTCCGCAGAATTCGCAAGATCTCTCGCTTTTTAACCACAGAGGCTCTAACCCTGGCTCTTCTGGCCCTGGTCGTCTCCGGTATCGACTACGCCAACTCACTCTATGTTGGCATTCCAGCTTACCAGCTTCGCCGCCTGCAGCTGGTGCAAATTCAGGCTGCCAGACTCATCTTTCATCAACCTAGACACCACCATGTCCGCACTCTGCTTAAAAGCCTCCACTGGCTCCCAGTGGCCAAACGTTGTGAATTTAAACTAGGCTGTATTATCTTCAAAGCACTGGCTGGCCTTGGTCCAGTTTTTATTTCTTCCCTGCTTCACCGTTATTTTCCCCCTCGTAACCTTCGCTCCTCCCGCCTGGCTCTTCTTACAACCCCCACCTTTTGTTGCAAGAAACATGGAGGCCTTAAATTCTCCTTTCTCGCCCCCTCCCGTTGGAATTCACTTCCTGTTGAATTTAGATTAATCACGTCATACCCCCACTTCAGATCCTGGCTGAAAACTCTATTGTTTTGCCAGAGTTACGAGTAATGCACTATCTACCCATTTCAACCCCACTGCCGGTCTTTCTGTCTCTTCCCCGCTCACAGCGCCATTAATCCGTCTGGTGTACGTGCGCTTTAAAAATAATTTTAACATAACATAACATAACTAGTGCCAGTGGCTTTCTGAGCCAGTGTGACTGATCATCACCCTCTCACAGTGACAGCAATGTCCCTGCTCTACTGCCAAAGAGGTTGCAGTATCTTAAATGCGCTGCGGACAGTATAAGCGAATAGTAAAATAGTCCCTAATCGCAGTATGTCTAAAGAAGCCATAATTCGATCTGAATCAATGTATCTGCCGTTTCATTTGTGTACACTGGATACTTGTTGAGGTGGCAACAGTCCACGCGAGGGTTGGCAGAACGTCACCAGCGGAAGAGAACGCGTGTCACTAGATAGCGGCTTTGCGGGTGACGTGTGAGCGACAGTGATAGGGTCATCCCTTGCCGCGTCACAATAAGACTCAAAACTCTGATGGCCTCAAGATGTTTTTGGGTGGGCTTGGAAGATGTTCTACCACATTATTACGCTTTACTCATCTTCCTGCCATATTATCGACTTAAGGATGTCAACCAGAGGTGAGACCTCAACCTCCCGGCTTATAAATCCAGAAGAGACCCAGCAACCACAACTTGATAAAAACCACTCTCCGCTCCCACCCTTCCCTGCTCACCTCCTTGTCTCAGCAGTCAGTCTGAGTGCAGTTCCCACGACTCTTCGACTCCCATCCTCGCCTCTAGTCACCTTCTAATACAGCAATTTCAAGTTAGGAACAAGCTGCAAAATAGACCCTATTCTTGGCTGCAGGCAGCTTGGCAGGATTAAGGAAAATTGTTGCATGATTAACTGTAGAAGGAATGTCTTGTTTTTTGTTCAGTTCTGCCTGGGTTTGTGGGTTTTTCCTCTCTGCTGCTGTCTGTGTGTGAACTCAGTGGCAGGATTCAGGGTCCCTCACTCATGTTTGTAGGCTTCTAATTATATAACATTACCAGCAAGGGGGTTAAGAAGTGGGGAAGTACTTTCTCTGTGGGATTAGTGACGTTTTTTCGAATCTGTGTAATATTTACAATCGTTTTGATGTTTGTGAAGTTTAAAATCACAAGAAAAAATGAATCGGGGGAAAGACTCTTTGGTTGCAGAATTCTCTTTTGGATGAAAATTCTTCTCCAAAAACCTTTACTTTACATTTTTGTGAAGTGAAAACTCACAAGCTTCACCTAAAGATGCCTGCAAATGAAAACATTCCCACCTCCAGTAGCTGGCAAGGGTCCACACGATGGAGGCTTGCCTTGTCTGGATTGTTCTCATGGTATTGTTGCTCAGTAATACCGAATATAAGCAAAGTCTTTCGGAATCTATCTAATCATATCTGAGGATGGAATAATCCAATCAGTTGAATGTTGGTCACTGAAATGTGTGGTCATCCATTAGGCCACATATTCAGTTCAATTCTGTGGTGATCTGTAGATCACAAGCCTGAATTCTGGTAAGGCAGACTCAACCCTCCATCCTTCACAGGTCAGTAAATTGAGAGCAATTCATTTGGGAAAAACATTTGGGGGGGTGTCATGAGCTCAATTATTGTGCTGCTTTGGTGCAGAAGGGGTCTGCGCATTTCTTTTAGTTAATTAGGGCATGTGGTCAGTGCCTAATTTTTAAAAGAATAAGTGCCATGGCTTCAGTTTTGCTCAATAGCACAGTGCCGGCTGCTCCGATAAGGCGGAGAAGCGTCGCCCCACTGCTACTGCTGCAAGCTGAAAGCAAACAATAATATGATAATAACGTTTGTTATTATCATTTTGTTTTTTGCATTCAGTTTGCATTCAGCTTGCAGCTGAAGCCAGGCGGGCAGGGCTGTCATAAATGGAGGCAGCGTAGTGATTGGCCAGGGGATTCTGGGAGGGTGTGCGCTTCCTGCCGTACAGAGAGGAGGATGGAGAATGAAGAGGTGGCGGTCACGGTAAAAAGGGATGTATTTTTTTTAAATTATTATTTCCACCCCCTTCTTCCCGGGGTTCCCCAGCTGACACCCCGCCTCACCACCCCTGGTCTGTGGCAGCCGCCACTGCAAAAGCCCACAGCCAGGGTGGACGAAGGTTCGAGTTCCCGGACTTCGGACATTTGCCTCATCAGTTTCTCAGCTGTTGTCTCCTTCCTGTGGTCTCCCAACGCTCCTTGGTACTTTTTGTGTCTTTATTTTCTTGTTCACTATTAACTGATCTTCACTCTAATCTGGCTGAGCACGAATCGCATGGCTCATTCACGGTGCAGCTGCTCCAACAGCTATAGGGGAGATTGGCTCTGGCACACTGCTATGGCTGTCACCTACCCAGCCGGACTTCAGACATATGTCTCGTTAGTTTCTCCGCTGTTGTCTCCTTCCTGCGGTCGCAAAACTCTCCTTGGTCTTTTGTTGGGTCTTGATTTTCTTTCTCGCTAGTAACTACTGTCTTGACTACGTAATCATGCTGTACCTAATATGAAAGATTTGTAACTTGTAACATGCTGTTTCCTTATGTAAAGCACTCTGATACCTCCGGGTCTAGCCAGTGCTATATAAAACTCAAATAAATAAATAAAAAATACAAATAAATACATAAATAAATAAATAAATAAATAAAACAACTCCTGCCCCTTTAACCCACTCTTATAGGTTCGTTTTCATCCCTTCTTTCTCTTCCTTCTTTTTTTCTCCCTTTTTTTCCTTTCTTTTGTTCTGGGTCAAATTCTGATGATGAAAAATATGACCAGGTCCCAATAATGAGTGCTTGTGCCCCCCCTCCCCTTGCACCACCCACTCAAATTACCCACTGAATATGCTTCTGACAGCGCAGCGAGGACAAAGCAGTACTGCCCCGTGTCAGTGAGCTCTGCTGCCTGGAATCCATGCACTGACTGGAAGATTTGTGAGTCCTTGTATGCGCTGCAGATGGCAAAAAAGAAACATGTAGACCCCTTCTATTTCAGCACAGCGCAGAGAACGGTATTATTTCATGCCCCTAGCCGTGGTTTGTAAATGTAGGGGTGGCGGTGCCCAAAGCACCAAGTCTCCATGGTCCTACAACCACTTCAGGCTCTGTAATCCACTGCTAGTCGCTTCCTGTCCCTTTAGCTCACTCTTTCAGGCTCCTGCTTTCTCCCTTGGTGATGTTTTTTTCTGTGTTTCTCGCCTCCTGCTTTCCCTTTGGTGTGTTTTCCCCTCTACTACTCTCAGGAAATATCTCATTAGGAAAATGAAGTGCTGGTCCCCAAAAATGAGTGCCGGTGGGCCCCACTTGTTATTTTGGTTTATAGCGTGCACGGATACTCACGATTGTCCTACCGCAAAACCAACAAAGGGTGAAAGTGTCGGTCATGTCACTTGCAACCACCAGCTCAAATTAAGCACTGGGCCCTAAGTATTTTGGTTTTTCAGAAACTGGAGAAGTGCAGAATGTGGCATTGTATAAAAACAAGTTATTATAGTTACCATTGGGATTTCACCTGCAGTTTACATATGTTATGTTATATGTTATGTTATATGGATTTATATAGTGCACTAATCACCCAAGAGAGAATCCAGGTGCTTATGAAAGAATGAATGAATGAATGAATGCATGAATGATAAGAATTTATAGAGAGCATGGTTACTCGAGTGGGCGTCCTGGCGCTAAAAAAAGGTCACCAATCCATCAACCCTCTACCTTTTAGTTTAGTTATAATTCCTGCAGAAAATGCATTAACGCTCAGAACTACCTGCACAACAACACATTGGTGATTCATTGTGTTTTTGGGTGCTATGTGTAGCTTCCTACATTCCTTGTGTGAAACTGAATGCTGCTGGCGCAAGGCAGAAACAAGACCAATCTTGCCCTGGGAATAAATGGGTAAATAAAATGAATCTACCATTCTAGGAATTCCAGTGCCACTGTGAGGAGGCAGAGATCCTGTTTCAGAGTTCTGCTTCCTGAAATACAAGCTGACAGATCCTTGGCACAAACCCCCTCCAGTCCTTGGAGTCCCAAACTCAACTGGAATGTGTTTGATCTCTTGCCACAGAAGAAATACCCACCTGGATCAGAAATACCGATTCAATGAGGCCTTCCCCTGCACTCTAAGCCCCTCCATCCGAATCCATACATGCACTGGGAAGTTGCAGACCCCTGAAAGCTGCTTACAGAAGTTAAAGGGGTCTGCCTTGCAGGATGCTAGGGCATCAGGCCGTACCCAAGGATTGGACAGCGTGGAAATAAATCATTCCTTATGTCTTTCACCCCAAAAGCACTTCCCTGCGTTTACTTGTAATGTCCCTCTAAGTGAGTAGTCAGAGGCGCCATCTTAACATATTTAGAAAAGAATACAAAATGTAATTACTCTGATGGTCAGTTGTTTTTTTGTACACAGGGAACTGCTTGCGTAAAAGTACATATGGAATATACTGTATAGAAGAGCAGGTAATACTTTTTGGAATTACAGAGCTATGGGTCTGATGTAAAAAGGTATTTTGTGGACTCAAAGCCTGCAATTTCACAAGTTTGCGACTGAGAAATGGGAAACAATCTTTACAGCGCAACCATTACATCACACTACAACCTTTACAACGCATGACACTACAACACAGGCATTACAACGCATACCATTACAACGCATACCATTACAACGCATGCCACTACATCGCATGTCACTACAACGCAGGCATTACAACGCATACCATTACAACGCATACCATTGGAGTTAGAAAAGCAATGTTTAACCCCTACACTATCCAACACTTACCCTACTGTTGCACCCCCTGGAGTTAGAATTGTAATTTTTACCCCTATACAATCCAATACTTACCTTAAATGCAATGTAATGGTATGCGTTGTAATGGTATGCGTTGTAAAGGTAGTATGTGATGTAATGGAATGTATTGTAAAGGTAGTTTTTTAAAATGCGATGTAGTGTCATGCGATGTAATGGAATGCGTTGTAGTGGATGTTGCGATGTAAAAACTGCGTTGTAAGTGCATGCGTTGTAAATGTATGCGTTTTAACGTCATACATTTCTGCGAAATACCTTTCTTCTATTTACAACTTCTGCGAGTAACAAAAGCCTTGCGACCCTGTCTGAAACACAAAATGATGGGGCATAAAAGGGGAATCCCCTTACTACCTGCAATTCAGAAAACTACGAATCATTAGTCTGTGTTCTAACCGCAGCTGTAAACCTTCGATCAGATGCCGTCACCATGGATTGGCAAAGGAGGGGGATGTCCCCATGGAGCATCTTCACCTATGGGAATCCGGATGGCGGCCTCGGGGGAGCTGCCATTGTCCACTGGAATGTTTTATGCTCACCATGATATCTTCCCGAACAAGAAACATTTGGGTAAAGCAGCACTGGTCTCTTCAATGGACTAGGGCTGCTCTTAAATAATAAAAAAAATGCTTACATTTTGGTAATGCAAATGCACAGATGGAGGTAAGTGGAAGTTTGCAATCTGTGCATTTGCAACCAGTCACCCTGGGTCACAAAGTGTGACCAGCCAAATTAATATTTATGGGGAAGGTCACTTTGCAGCTCCCTGTTATTGTAGAATTTGCGATACAACCTATTAATACGTAGGTGACATCACACATTGCATTCCCATAGTAGGTTGTACGTACTTTGTTTACGTATAGAATAGTACATCAGGCTTCATGTACCATGAAAGTCACAACTGTCTTGCCACCCTCTGCCTGATATTTACTTCCCCCTTCACCCTGCAGACTATACTTGGTGCTGTTCAGACTACGCAGCCACCCTGAACTCTTTAACCTCTTCCACGCTCATGACGAGCTGAGCTCGTCATGCCACGGTGCTCCGGTGCTCATGACGAGCTCAGCTCCTCATGAGCCGTGGAACGCTCGCATGCGGGGATAATTCCCCTGCTGTGCGAGCGTTCCACAGCAGGTAATGCACCTGTGACGAGCTGAGCTCGTCATGAGCACAGGAGCGCCGTGCCTCATGACGAAGCTCGTCATGAGCGTGCGGGCGCTGTGCGCGCCCCTCCCCCCCAGCACAGCGGGAAAATACCCCCCGCAGCGAAGGGGTTAAGTCTGGGTATCTCAAACAGTTGTACTCTGAAGTAGGGTTCCTCTACACTCCTGCCCTGTACAGTGTTGTCACCAATGATGTCATTTGAGATGCTGCAGTGATGTTATCAGTGATGTCTTTAGAACATGTCATGGGTGATGTAATGTGTGAGGTAATTGGCAGTTCATAGTGAGGGTGAGTTATAGTTTCTTTAGGGCATGAGCTATAGTTATAATTGGTGATTTAACTATAACTATAAGTGCTGAATTTCATTGTTTTTTGTTTCGTTTAAAATTGTATTTTCACCTCACTATAATGGACTTTTAATCTTTGTTTTTTCAGTGAATTTCTACACTTTAAAATTTTTTTAAAGTAAGAGATAATTATTTTATTTTTATTTAGAAAGTTTTATATAGCATGACCACCGAGAGTGTCAGAGCGCTTTACGGTATATGCATCAAGATGGTACATGTAAAACAAAATGGAATAAACAAAACGAAAAATTCACAGTCATAAAATGCCAGAAACATTCCCGTGAGCCAGGCGACCGTTCTACGAATCTGGGGTTGTGGTCCCAGCATCAGATGAGAGGCCAGACTGAGGCAAAAATTTCTTCATTAGGAGCCCTTTGGTTTCTTTCTTGAAGAGGAACGTGGAAGGATTTGTGCTGACTTCAGGGGAAAGGGAGTTCCAGATCCTAGAAGCCATACCTGAGAAGGCTCGATTGTGGGTCTTTTTTTCTTGAATTTTTGTGGTTTGAGCAATAGAGTGCTGGCGTTTCTGGAGGCTCTCGAACCATATGAGAGCTCCAATTTCTGTGTGAGGTACAGCGGAGTCTTGTAGTGGATGGCTTTGTCTGCCATGCATGCATGCACGTTCTAGCTGTATCTGAGCTTCATAAGGAAGCCAATTAAGGGCCAGCAAGTCCAGAGAAATATGGTTGACTTTTTGTTTACCAGTTATGAGCCTAGCCGCAGAATTGAGGGAAACCCTAAGAGGAGCCGTCTACACTCTGAGCAAGCAACATATCGTTGCTCTACCATAATCTAGCTTTAAAATTAATACAGCTTGTACTGCAACCTTTAGGTCAGGAGCAGGGAGATAGGGTTTGAGTTTTCTGAGGATGCTGAGTTGGGAATTCTCTCCTTTGGTGAGGCTACTGACGTGCTTCTGCATGTTCAGGCTTTTGTCTAATATGATACCCAGAGAGGATGCCGAATCCACAAGGTGAGGTCTACAGTTGAGGGCAGTAAGCCGATTCAGCCATTGATCCATGTCCGGAGATTGTTTGTGGGGTGATATTAGGAGGAACTCTGTTTTTAGAGCATTAAGCTTCAGGTGGTTACGTGTCAGCCAGCTTTGAGTTTCCAGCAAGACTAAGTTGAGGGGTAGAATGTCCTCAGGGGAGGCGATCTTCAGGTATAGTTGGGTCTCATCCGCGTACATGTGATAGTGTATGCTGGATGTTTTCAAAATTTCAGTCAGAGGCTCCATGTACAAGTTAAAGAGCATGGGAGAAAGTGCTGAACCTTGAGGAACCCCCAGAGTAACCGGTGCAGGATGAGACAGAGATTGGTTCACCTTGAAGCTTTGGGATCTGTTGTGAAGGAAAGAGGCGAACCAGTGAAGTACAGGCCAAGACAACCCCATCCTGTGCTCCAGGAGGTCAGTTAGGTCATCACGGTTGACAGTATCGAATGCTGACGAAAGGCCGAGAAGGATCAGAAGGCACGCCTCATTATGGTCCAACATCCTTAGCGCATCATCTACAATGTGCGTCAAGGCAGTCTCTGTACGCTGGCCCGCGCGGAAACCAGATTGGCATTGGTCCAGGAGGTGGAAATGATCGATGTGGTTACAGAGTTGGGAGAGAACACATTTCTCCAAGAGCTTTGCCAAGGTGGGGATGTTAGAGATTGGGTGAAAGTTATGAAGATCCATGGGATCAGCAGATGGTTTTTTTAGAATGGGGTAACTTGACCCGATTTTAGACAGTCCGGAATAGCGCCTTGCCTAAGCAATGCATTGATGATCATAGTCCAGAGTGTTAGTAAGGAGGATCTAACTTCCGGGAAAAGGTTCGATTGTAGAGGGTCATTGTAATGATTAGAGGGTTTCAAACTCAACAGCATTTTGCGTTTAATGAGTTCACTCACGAGTTGGAACAGGCTCCAAGAAGCATTGTTTTTGGGGAGATAGGGCTGCGCAGGGAATATATCCACACCAGGGAGACAGAGGGTGCGCTGTGGATTGATCGACAGGAGCTCAAGGACAGAGCGTAATTCAGCTTCAATCTTAGTCGACTTACCCGAGAAGAAACCAGCGAAAACTTCACAGTCCGGTAGAGATCCTTGACCCAGTGGTGAAAGATTAAGATGACTATTAGCTTGAGACTTGATGAGTTAGAACAGTCTTTTTGGACGTTTTTTTGCTTGGTCTAGTTGAGTTCTGAAAAAGGTGTCCTTCGAGCATCTGATGTGCTGATTGTAAATGCTCCTCAGAAATCTCAGATGTTCCAGGGAGGGATGGGATCGCCACAGCCTTTCTGCAAGTTTCTACTTTTGGAATTAAGACTACCATTGAATCATGGTTTGGAGATGTTGGCGGACAATTTTAAGTAAAGCAGACCTACTGATTTTGTTGAACAAGTCAGAACTCCAAAATATAAAAAATTGAACTATTGGCTTTATCAAGGAATCAGGACATCAACATATATAAAGCTAACCTATTGTTTATTGTCAAAACTTCACCAATAACTATAATCAAATGTATATTTTACAAATTCACACACTGCAATTTTTAATAAAAGTGATTGTCATACTTTTTTTATTGAGCTACATTTAAAAAAAAAAAAACATCCACATGTCCTTGAGTCTTTCTTATAACATTCTTCAGGCCTCAAAGTGCAGCCATAGAACCCACCACAAGGTGTCTCTGCCGTCCAGCTGAAGACCATAGAACTCCAGCTCTGTTTCTCCAGAACTGTTTCCAGGCAGGTCGCTCCCCACGCCGCGCAGCTCCACCTGACTGCGCCCGTGCTCCTGTGACCAGCCGCTGCTTCTGAGGGTGTTCGAGGCCCGCCTCCACCCGCAGGCTACCACCAGCGCCTCATCCCTGGTGGCCAGTGGTAGGCCTTAGGTTTGCTCTGTGCCTGTTTGCTTTTTGCCTTTAACCGCTGTTTTTGGATTGCCTTTTGGATTGCTTTGTGACTATATTTGCCTTGTGCCACTTGTTCCTTGCCTTTGCCTGTGCTTGTTTCCTCCCTCTGTACCCGTTCCCTCGCCGATACCGCTCCCCGCCACTGCGTCCCCTGCAGCCCCACCCACCCACCCCCATTGGTCCACTCCCCCAACCCAGCTGCTCCTACCTCCCACCTCCCCTTCTTACGGCAGCCGCACGCAGCGGGTGCGCCGCTGGCGTGCCAAAGGCAAGCCCATTTGCACCCGTCCGTGCCTGGACCGCGCCCAGCACCAGAACCCGTGGCCCCGGAGACACCTCTGCACCCGACTGCACTACGACGCCAGCACCCTCCACGCACTCAACCCCGGACGAGAACACGCCTGCTACCGGGCCACACCGAAGCGCACCCACGGGCCCTTCACCTGCCGGAACTGCAGCTTCACCAGCACCCAGCCCACCAAACCGTCAAGCAAAGATCCCAACCACCTCCAATGCATCCTCCTCAACACCCGCTCCGCTCGCAAACACGCCATTGAACTCTGGGACCTTCTCGACTCAACCACCCCCAATGTCGCCTTCCTGACGGAAACCTGGCTGAACACCACCTCAGCACCAGACATCGCCATAGCCACCCTAGAAGGCTACAAGATCTCCCGCAGAGACTGCACCAACGGAGTGGGAGGGGGTATCCCCATCGTCCACAAGAACACCATCAGAGTCTCGACCAACACCGACGACACCCTCAACACCGCCGAGCACCTGCACTTCCAGATACACACCGACCCCAACACCACCCTCAGAGGAACCCTCGTCTACAGACCACCTGGACCCGACCACAAATCAGCGACTCCATCGCCGACCTCATCAGCACCCACGCCCTCGCCTCTACGGACTACGTCCTACTCGGGGACCTGAACTTCCACCTCGAGGACAACAACGATGCCAACACCACCGCCCTAATCGACAACCTCGCCAATGTCTGACTCAGACAGCTCGTAACAACTCCCACCCACGCCGCTGGACACACGCTTGATCCCATATTCTCCGCAAGTCCCTACATCTCCTTCAACCACACCACCGAACCCCACTGGACCGACCATAGATGCGTCCACTTCACCTTCAAGAAACCCGTCACGCACCACCGCACTCCACAGATACCACGCCGCTGCTGGGGCAAGGTCACCGAAGACCACCTAACCACCACTCTCGCCCAGAGACCACCTCCTGACCCCACCGACCACGACACCTCCGCCCTCAACCTCAAACAGTGGATCAACAACTGCGCTGACACCCACGCTCCACTCAGGACCCCCGCCGCCAACCACTCCAGCAAAAAAGCTACATGGTTCACCGAAGACCTCCAGGCCTCCAAGCGCACCTGTCGAAAACTGGAGAAGAACTGGCTCCGCGAACAAACACCAAACAGCTATACAGCCCACAAGATCGCCACCCATAGACACCACCAACTCATCAGGACCGCCAAGCGGACCGCTTTCAAGGACCGACTGGACAACAACGCACACAACAGCAAAGAGCTCTTCAGCATTGTGAAATAACTCTCCAACCCCAGCTCCAACACCAACGACATTCCCCCTTCTCAAGACCTGTGCGACTCGCTGGCCACCTTCTTCCACCGCAAGATCGCCGACATCCACAACAGCTTCAATGCCACGACCCCCACATCCACCGCCGAGCCCACCACCCCTGCGACCACCATCCGCACCAGCCGCCTGACCGCCTGGTCCAACGTCAGCGTCGAAGACACCATCAAGACCATGAACTCCGTCTACTCCGGAACCCCGTCTGACCCATGCCTACACCACGTCTACAACAAAGCCAGCACAGCCATCACCCCCCACCTCCGGAAAACGATCAACATCTCCTTCGAGACAGTAACCTTCCCGGAAAGCTGGAAGCCTGCCAAGATCAACGCCTTACTGAAAAAAAAACCAAGGCGGACCCCAGGGACCTCAAGAATTTCCGGCCCATCTCCCTGCTCCCGTTCCCGGCGAAAGTCACAGAGAAAATTGTCCACAGACAACTGACCTGATACCTCGAAGACAACAACATCCTGGACCCATCCCAGTCTGGCTCCCGCAGCAACCACCGCATCGAAACCGCCTTCATCGCAGCCACAGACGCCATCAGGACCCTGATGGACAAAGGAGAAACAGCCGTCCTCATCCTTCTGGACCTTTCAGCCGCCATCGACACGGTCAGCCACCGCACCCTAACAGCAGGCCTCCACGACGCCGGAATCCAAGAGGAGGCCCTGGCCTGGACCACATCCTTCCTCTCTCGCAGAACGCAGAGCATCCGCCTCCCACCCTTCCGCTCCAAGACCACCGAGATCATCTGCGGCGTACCTCAAGTATACCTCTCTCAGCCCAGTTCAATATCTACATGGCTACACTCGCCCACTTCGCCCGTCAGCACAGCCTCAACATCATCTCCTATGCCGACGACACCCAGCTGATCATCTCCCTCACCGAAGAACCTCTCACCGCCAAAGCCAACCTCCACAGGGGAATGAAGGCTGTCGCCGAATGGATGAAGGACAGCAGGCTGAAGCTGAATTCTGAAAAGACGAAGGTCCTCATCCTCGGCTCCACCCCCTCAGCCTGGGACGACTCCTGGTGGACTACCTAGCTGGGAACAGCCCCAGCACCCACCAACAACGCACGCAACCTGGGGGTCATCCTTGACTCCACCCTCTCCGTGACCAAGCAGGTCAACGCCGTCTCCACATCCTGCTTCAACACCCTCCGAATCTCCGCAGGATCTTCAAGTGGATCCCCTCCGAAATGAGAAAAACTGTCACCCAGGCCCTCGTCGCCAGCAGGCTGGACTACGGAAACACCCTCTACGCAGGAAAACAACCAAGCTCCTGAGACGGCTGCAACGCATCCAGAACGCCTCGGCATGACTGGTCTTCGACATCCCCTGACGCAACCACATCCCCCCCACCTAAGAGACCTACATTGGCTCCCCATCAACAAGAGGATAACCTTCAAACTCCTCATCTACGCACACAAAGCCTACACAACACCGGACCAGCATACCTCAACGGACGACTCAGCTTCTACACCTCCACCCGCAGCTTCTGCTCAGCCAGCCTTGCCCTCGCCACCTTCCCACGCATCTGGAAAACGACCGGCGGCTGCAGATCCTTCTCCCACCTCGCCGCCAAGACCTGGAACACCCTCCCCACCAACCTGCGACAGACCCAAGACCTGCTGACCTTCAAAAGACTTCTCAAGACCTGGCTCTTCGATCAGTAGCAGCTACCCCCCCACGCCTTGAGACCCTCACGGATATGTAGCGCGCTCTACAAATTCCTTGATTGATTGATTGATTGAGCTCAGAGTGCCTTAAAAAAATATGGTACGCTCTCCTGTGGTCATGGATTCAATGACCCAGGAGACTTACTGTTTTTTTTTGTGTTACTAGTGGCTGCTAAGCTTACTACTGCCACTCATAAAATAAAGGAAAAATGGTTGGTGGTGGCCCTGCCCCTTCTATGGGCACCACTAAGCTCCAAAAATATTGCATGGCAATATGACGTGCTCCTATTCTTAAACAGCAAATAATAAATGAGTGTCTCCTTCCACTTATTTATTATTCATGTTTTTAATATATACATGGTTGGGTGTTACGGGTCCACCTGGAGCACCCACACCTTTTTTTTTTTGAGGCAGTGAGGAGAGCCCCAAGGCCCCCGGTGTCCCTGCCGCCTCCCCAGCTAGCATCCATCGTTGGTGTCAATGGGAGGTGGCATTATTTTTAGCACTGATTGCCCTAATGCACACCCAGGTCACCCAGAATGAAATATTTGGTAGGAGCCATGGCTGGGGGCGCCCGATCCCTGCTGGCTCCCCTGACGGGAGCCAGCCGCTTATATTATTGTTGGGTGCCCATGAGGTATGTTCCAAGGCCCCCACTGCTCCAACCAGCACCCTGGCCTGCACCAGACTGGGTGCTGGTGGGTGCCAGCTCCATTGCTTTGCTCCTGCCCAGGCGGGCACAGCATTTTTTTCTGCTCCTGGGCAGGAGCAAAGCTGTGTTCCATGCCCAGGAGAGTGCAGGCAGGGAACAGATTCATAATCCATGTCCACATTATTCCGGTCAGGGAACAGCAGGGTCCCAGGGACACTGTGACCAATCTCCCGAGGATGGTGTCCCTGGAGCAGATCTTCGGGGAGGGAGGCTCATGCATGCCCCCTCCCCAACAAAATACACTGGCCCTGAGGGATTGAGTCCCTGGGACCTCTTTGAGGTTGCATGCCTCCTCCCAAATGGTCTAAAAATACTGGCCCTGGTGAACGTAATCACTGGCGCCTCTAGGAGGCTCAGGGAATAGGGCCGTGCACCCCCTCCAAATATATAAATATTGGCCCCGGGGGATGGGGTCACTGGGGCCTCAGACATGCTCAGGGAGTGAGAGCTACACAGCCTCTCCCCAAAAAATAACAGTGCACTTCCTTCCTGGACCTGGCCCACCCCAGGGGGTTTATATAAAAATGTGGGCAACCACCATATTGTTTCTAATTGGCACTGTAGATCAACCGACCTGCGGATCCTGCATTGAACTGTGGTACAGATTTTAAAAAAATGCAGTTTTTAGTCCGGGGGGTGGGGGGGGGGGTCCCTATGGGATCCCCCTACCCTACCCACCTATGTATTTTTTAGGTCTCGCCTGGCGATGCAGCGCATGTGCTGCACGCCTTGGCGAGACCTATTGTTGTGGATTTTTCCGCGGAAGGGGGACAAGAGATGTGCACACGCCCAGACAGGCGATGTGCACATGTACGGCTCCTGTCAGGCTTTCACTTTCCTAGGGCATGCGCCCGGACAACAGTGAGCGCGGCACATGCTTCAGGGATACCGCGCTTGGTTTATTTATTTTTTCAGAGGCCTTGTCTGTGTCGACGCAGGGGGGGGAGTCTGGCTCTTCCTGGTTCTGGCTTCAGTGAGCTTTCGCACTCTGAGGCCTCACTGTCCGCATCCACGCTGCTCCGGCAGTGACTGTAGCCCCCTTTCTCACTGCCCTCCGAAGGAGTCCCACTGACAACTACGTCAAGCGTGCCATTTACGTTTCCATCAGTCAGAGGCCCTTCTTCCCCTTCAGAGGTTCTACTCTTCTGCTGCATTATAAGACGACGCTCGTCTTCGCATGAGGACACCCTTGTAAGTCCCCTTTCTTGGTTTAATACATTCTATAAAACAAAGATTGAAGACACAGTGTTAAACTATGCATGTTCAGTTACTTTGTGCAGACATCTAACATGCATTTTTACTAATTTACAACTCATGACCAGGGATGACGTGCAAGCTGGCAATAATCCTCCGACATTAGTCCTACAGCGATGTTGCAGTTTCACTACAGGACAGCAAATTAACAATTGCTAGAACTAAACAACAGCAAATTAACACTTGATAAAAAAAGTCTGTAAATCACACGAACACCAAAAGAAGTTTCAAGATGCCTTTTTATGCCACACGTTAACCCCATCAGAAAAACAAACCAGAGAAAGACAGAATATGCCAAAGGAGAAACACAGTTGATGATAAAATAAAATAGTTATTAAACAGTAATAGGCTACACCGGAAAACAAATGAACTTGTTCGAAAACGAATTCACAAACTCAATGCCAAATTAGAAAATGTTCAATTCCCTTAAGATAGCTCCCGAGTTTCATTGTATGATTTACTTTTTTTAGCCCAAGAATTTCCATAACCTCTCCAAGAATTACAGACTGGGAAAATGTCCTAGACAGGTGCCAACAAGCAGAAACAAGCATTTACAATGCAATAGGTCTCGCATTAACACGAGTTTAAGCTACTGGCATTATAAATGACAATTTATTTAATGTATGTTTTAAAAACAAAACCCAAATTAAAAGGCATTGTGACTTACAATGCCAATAGCTCAAATTCACATAATGCGAGACCTATTGCATTGTAAATGCTTGTTTTACTGAGTCCCTGGTCCTAAGATGGCTCCTGCCACATCTTTGTTGATGTGGTGGTAGCCAATCAGATATTATCTTAGATCTGTTGGCTCCACAGATTCTTCGCGGCATTATATATTTATACATTTTGAGACTTAATTTCTCAAAAACTACTGAATGGATTTACGCCAAATCACAGAAAGTACGCTTTCTGGATACATTTCTATTTTTTGGCAAATTTGTATTAACTCTGTTCAGCCATTTTGACTGTAGCTGTGTCTAATGTTCTTAGAAAAGTTGTTTTTTCTGGGCCCACCACTTGCGAAATCCTCCTGAAACTTCCCAGGATGGAGCGGAGGTGGATTCACTTTTTTTTGTGGAAAGTTTTGGTAGATTCGTCAAAGGATGCCAACGTTATTAGCAAGCCAAAAAATGCTTTTCTTGTCAAAATGTTGTCCAAAAGATAACTATCCAATGTGGACTGCCAGCATGGAATTTATATATCTATATTTACTGAAAAAAACAAAGGTTAAAATAACGTTATAGTTAGGTGAATTTGTCACTGACAACATTAACGTTTGAAATAAAAAAAAACACAGAAACTAACCAGCATTAACCATAACATGCTTATGACCTCACATATGAAATCACTCCTGACATGTTCTATGACATCATTTATAAGATCACTGATGACATCTCAAATGACATCATTGATGACATCATCCAAGCTTCATTTTCCCGCATATTGGTGTATAAATTACAATGGCCTTAAAAGCCTGACAGTAAGAGCAAAATAGTTCAGGAGAATATCTGTCATCATTACTTCCATCACAGAAATAGCTCCTTTAGGTACACAAAGCATGCATTATGTGCAACACTGACCCTATACCATACACTTTACAGCTGGCATAGCTCACATTAACTATCAACCACAGATATATAGGAAATTCTCATTGAGTACGATGTTCAATCTATATACAACTGTTCAGAAAAAGACAAGTTCCTAAAAGTGGTGAATGTCAGTTCCAGACAAATGACTTACTACGGACAGCTTCTACCTATACCAAACATCTGAAACTCACTGACACTACATTGAGAAATGAAGTTGGTTTTAGTAGAGAACTGGATACTGTAAATAGTGCTAACTCTATGGAGAGAGTTTACTTTATGCCACACTGTTTGCAAACAGTGTAACTTTCATAAGAAACACACCACAGAGTATTAAATAAAAAGGTATCTCCTAATAACAGTGTACACTCTATGCATCAATTGTCAAAAAGGACACTATTTTCTAAATATAACCAAGATCTGTAGGTGCTAGGCGTCCTTCTACTTGCACCCTTTATACTGTTGTGAAATCTTTTCAGAAAACCCATCTTCTCAAGCAAAACAAGCACATGTATATAGGTTAGTACGTGGCGCACACAGTCTTTTAAGTTATGTAGAAACTGTCATGCTGACACGATTCTGTCTAATAGCTAAGGGCGGGTGGTACACTTTGCTCCACCAATGGAGTTCACAGAGTTTTGCCCCTCTGCGCTCCACTTGGAACACTTAGTTCGGTAAAAGACTCCTCACATCCCGCGTGGCGGAGTATACCACCCAGTCAGTGCTCGCGGACAGCGACAGCAACATGTCTGTCCTGTTGTTGTCTAATTAGGGAGAGGTGCTTGTGTTCTCTGATGGCTGTCATTTCCTACTAGTGATGTAACTGGTAGGAATGAGGTTCAGTGACACTCTCATATGTGTGAAGGGTATACACTACAGCTATTGACTGTTACCCGCCGAGCGGTCCAGTGATTTTGGTGAGGTCCCGTACAACACATGATCCACTGTTGATAAATATCAGGGCAGGCATGGCGCCAGGGGTAAAGTGAAGTTGCACGTCAAGTGAGGAAACTCCTGCCACCCCATGGAAAAGGAGCACGAACCACTGGCAGTGGACCCTGAGCGGCAGCCGCCATTGGCCCTAGGGTTAGATCCTCCTTCTGCCCTACACGGTGCCGAGAAGAACTAGCCAGAGGAGCTGAATGATGAATGTCAGCATGCCGGCTGTGTCCCAGCATCCACTGTCCAAACAGAACCAGAGCTGCCCAGCAGCACCCTGGGTGAGTCCTTAGCCTCTTTTTTTAGATGCTTGTGGTGATTTATTCAGGAAATATGCATTAGGATCCAACATGCCTTTTACATAGTGGGTGGGCGGAACTTATCGGAATTGTGCAAAGTTTTTATTCAACTCCGAGGAATTACGTGGATTGTAACTTCGCAAGTTCCGCCCACCCCTACTATACCTCAAGGCTGCTTACAACAGTTAGTATCTGTATAGTTAAAGTATCACATTACCTTTGGCACTGTACAGCCTCTCTTTGCATAGATGCCCTGTTGCACTGTGCAGCCTCCCAGTGCACAGATGCTCTGTTGCACTGTGCAGCCTCCCAATGCTCAGATGCTCTGTTGCACTGTGCAGCCTCCCAGTGCACAGATGCTCTGTTGCACTGTGCAGCCTCCCAGTGCACAGATGCTCTGTTGCACTGTGCAGCCTCCCAATGCTCAGATGCTCTGTTGCACTGTGCAGCCACCCAATGCACAGATGCTCTGTTGCACTGTGCAGCCTCCCTATGCACACATGTCCTGTTGAAGAGTGCAGCCTCTCTATGCACAGGTGCCTTGATTCTGTGTGCAGCCACCGTATGCTCAGATACCCTGTTACAGGGTGTAGCCTCCCTACGCACAGATGCCCTATTGCACTGTGCAGCCTCCCTATGCACACATGTCCTGATGCCCTATTGCACTGTGCAGCCTCCCTATGCACACATGTCCTGTTGCAGGGTACAGCCTCTCTATGCACAGATGCCTTGATTCAGGGTGCAGCCACCGTATGCTCAGATACCCTGTGATGCCCTCTTGCTGCAGGTACAGCCTCCCGACACACAGATGCCCTGTTGCAGGGTGCAACCTTCATACGCATAGATACCCTGTTGCAGTGTGCAGTTTCCCTATGCACAGTGGCCTTGTTGCAGCATGCAGCCTCCCTACACACAGATGCCCTGTTGCAGCCTGCTGCCTCGCCATGCACAGATGCCCTGTTGCAGGGTGCAACCTTCCTACGCATAGATACCCTTTTACAGCATGCAGCCTCCCAACACACAGATGCCCTGTTGCAGTGTGGAACCTCCCTATGCACAGTGGTCTTGTTGCAGCGTGCAGCCTCCTTACACACAGATGTCCTGTTGTAGCGAGCTGCCTCCCCATGCACAGATGCCCTGTTTCAGGGGGCAGCCTCCCCATGCATGGATGCCATGTTGCAGCCTGGCGCCTCCCCAAGCAAATATGCTCTGTTTCAGGGTGCAGCCTCCCCATGCACAGATGCCCTGTTTCAGGGGGCAGCCTGCCCATGCATGGATGCCATGTTGCAGCCTGGTGCCTCCCCAAGCAAATATGCCCTGTTTCAGGGTGCAGCCGCCCCATGCACAGATGCCCTATTGCAATGTGTGTCCTCCCCCTGCACAGATGTCCTGTTGCAGAGTACAGCCTCCCCATGCACAGATGCCCTGTTGCAGGGTGCAGCCTCCCTATGCACAGATGCCCTGTTGCAGGGTTCAGCCTCCACATGCACAGATGCCCTGTTGCAGGGTTCAGCCTCCACATTCACAGATGCCCTGTAGCAGGGTGCAGCCTCCCCATGCACAGGTGCTCTGCTGCAGGTTGCAGCCTCCCAATGCACAGATGTCCTGTTGCAGGGTGCAGCCTCTCTATGCACGGATGCACTGTTGCAGGGTTCAGCCTCCCAATGCACAGATGTCCTGTTGCAGGGTGCAGCCTCTCTATGCACGGATGCACTGTTGCAGGGTTCAGCCTCCACATTCACAGATGCCCTGTTTCAGGGAGCATCCTTCCCATGCACAGATGCCCTGTTGCAGGGTGCAGCCTCCACATTCACAGATGGCCTGTTGCAGGGTGCAGCCTCCCCATGCACAGATGCCCTGTTGCAGGGTGCAGCCTCCACATTCACAGATGGCCTGTTGCAGGGTGCAGCCTCCCCATGCACACATGCCCTGTTGCGGGGTGCAGCCTCCCCATGCACTGTTGCTCTGTTGCAATGTGCAGCCTCCACACACACACATGTTCTGTTGCAGAGTACAGCCTCCCCATGCACAGATGTCGTGTTGCAGAGTACAGCATCCCCATGCACGGATGCTCTGTTGCAGGGTGAAGCCTCCCCATGCACAGATGCCCTATTGCAGTGTGCAGCCTCCCCATGCACAGATGTCCTGTTGCAGAGTACAGCCTCCCCATGCACGGATGCTCTGTTGCAGGGTGCAGCCTCCCCATGCACAGATGCCCTATTGCAATGTGGGTCCTCCCCATGCACAGAATCCCTGTTACAGGGCGCAGCCTCCCCATGTACACATGTCTTGTTGCAGGGTTCAGCCTCCCCATGCACACATGTCTTGTTGCAGGGTGCAGCCTCCCCATGCACACATGTCTTGTTGCAGGGTGCAGCCTCCCCATGCACACATGTCTGTCTTGTTGCAGGGTGCAGCCTCCCCATGCACACATGTGCTGTTGCAGGGTGTGGCCTCCCCATAAACAGATGCCCTGTTGCAGGGTGCGGCCTCCCCTTGCACAGATGCTCTGCTGCAGGTTTCAGCCTCCCCATGCACAGATGTCCTGTTGCAGAGTACAGCCTCCCCATGCACGGATGCTCTGTTGCAGTGTGCAGCCTCCCCATGCACAGATGCCCTATTGCAATGTGTGTCCTCCCCATGCACAGATGCTCTGCTGCAGGTTTCAGCCTCCCCATGCACAGATGCCCTGTTGCAGGGTGCAGCCTCCCCATGCACAGATGCCCTATTGCAATGTGTGTCCTCCCCATGCACAGATGCCCTGTTGCAGGGTGCAGCCTCCCCATGCACAGATGCCCTGTTGCAGGGTGCAGCCTCCCCATGCACAGATGCCCTGTTGCAGGGTGCGGCCTCCCCATGCACAGATGCCCTGTTGCAGGGTGCGGCCTCCCCTTGCACAGATGCTCTGCTGCAGGTTTCAGCCTCCCCATGCACAGATGCCCTATTGCAATGTGTGTCCTCCCCATGCACAGATGCCCTGTTGCAGGGTGCGGCCTCCCCTTGCACAGATGCTCTGCCGCAGGTTTCAGCCTCCCCATGCACAGATGCCCTATTGCAATGTGTGTCCTCCCCATGCACAGATGCCCTGTTGCAGGGTGCAGCCTTCCCATGCACAGATGCCCTGTTGCAGGGTGCAGCCTCCCCATGCACAGATGCCCTATTGCAATGTGCGTCCTCCCCATGCACAGATACCCTATTGTAGAGTACAGCCTCCACATGCACGGATGCTCTGTTGCAGGGTGCAGCCTCCCCATGCACAGATGCCCTATTGCAATGTGTGTCCTCCCCATGCACAGATGGTCTGCTGCAGGTTTCAGCCTCCCCATGCACAGATGCCCTGTTGCAGGGTGCAGCCTCCCCATGCACAGATGCCCTATTGCAATGTGTGTCCTCCCCATGCACAGATGCCCTGTTGCAGGGTGCAGCCTCCTCATGCACAGATGCCCTGTTGCAGGGTGCAGCCTCCTCATGCACAGATGCCCTGTTGCAGGGTGCAGCCTCCCCATGCACAGATGCCCTGTTGCAGGGTGCAGCCTCCCCATGCACAGATGCCCTGTTGCAGGGTGCAGCCTCCCCATGCACAGATGCCCTATTGCAATGTGTGTCCTCCCCATGCACAGAGGCCCTGTTGCAGTGTGCAGCCTCCCCATGCACAGATTCCCTGTTGCAGGGTGCAGCCTCCCCATGCACAGATGCCCTGTTGCAGGGTGCAGCCTCCCCATGCACAGATGCCCTGTTGCAGGGTGCAGCCTCCCCATGCACAGATGCCCTATTGCAAAGTGTGTCCTCCCCATGCACGGATGCCCTGTTGCAGGGTGCAGCTTCCCAATGCACAGATGCCCTGTTGCAGGGTGCAGCCTCCCCATGCACAGATGCCCTGTTGCAGGGTGCAGCCTCCCCACGCACAGATGCCCTATTGCAATGTGTGTCCTCCCCATGCACAGATGCCCTGTTGCAGGGTGCAGCCTCCCAATGCACAGATGCCCTGTTGCAGGGTGCAGCCTCCCCATGCACAGATGCCCTGTTGCAGGGTGCAGCCTCCCCATGCACAGATGCCCTGTTGCAGGGTGCAGACTCCCCATGCACAGATGCCCTGTTGCAGGGTGCAGCCTCCCCATGCACAGATGCCCTGTTGCAGGGTGCAGCCTCCCCATGCACAGATGCCCTGTTGCAGGGTGCAGCCTCCCCATGCACAGATGCCCTATTGCAATGTGTGTCCTCCCCATGCACAGAGGCCCTGTTGCAGTGTGCAGCCTCCCCATGCACAGATGCCCTGTTGCAGGGTGCAGCCTCCCCATGCACAGATGCCCTGTTGCAGGGTGCAGCCTCCCCATGCACAGATGCCCTATTGCAATGTGTGTCCTCCCCATGCACAGATGCCCTGTTGCAGGGTGCAGCCTCCCCATGCACAGATGTCCTGTTGCAGGGTGTGGCCTCCCCATAAACAGATGCCCTGTTGCAGGGTGCGGCCTCCCCTTGCACAGATGCTCTGCTGCAGGTTTCAGCCTCCCCATGCACAGATGTCCTGTTGCAGAGTACAGCCTCCCCATGCACGGATGCTCTGTTGCAGTGTGCAGCCTCCCCATGCACAGATGCCCTATTGCAATGTGTGTCCTCCCCATGCACAGATTCTCTGCTGCAGGTTTCAGCCTCCCCATGCACAGATGCCCTGTTGCAGGGTGCAGCCTCCCCATGCACAGATGCCCTATTGCAATGTGTGTCCTCCCCATGCACAGATGCCCTGTTGCAGGGTGCAGCCTCCCCATGCACAGATGCCCTGTTGCAGGGTGCAGCCTCCCCATGCACAGATGCCCTGTTGCAGGGTGCGGCCTCCCCATGCACAGATGCCCTGTTGCAGGGTGCGGCCTCCCCTTGCACAGATGCTCTGCTGCAGGTTTCAGCCTCCCCATGCACAGATGCCCTATTGCAATGTGTGTCCTCCCCATGCACAGATGCCCTGTTGCAGGGTGCGGCCTCCCCTTGCACAGATGCTCTGCCGCAGGTTTCAGCCTCCCCATGCACAGATGCCCTATTGCAATGTGTGTCCTCCCCATGCACAGATGCCCTGTTGCAGGGTGCAGCCTTCCCATGCACAGATGCCCTGTTGCAGGGTGCAGCCTCCCCATGCACAGATGCCCTATTGCAATGTGCGTCCTCCCCATGCACAGATACCCTATTGCAGAGTACAGCCTCCACATGCACGGATGCTCTGTTGCAGGGTGCAGCCTCCCCATGCACAGATGCCCTATTGCAATGTGTGTCCTCCCCATGCACAGATGGTCTGCTGCAGGTTTCAGCCTCCCCATGCACAGATGCCCTGTTGCAGGGTGCAGCCTCCCCATGCACAGATGCCCTATTGCAATGTGTGTCCTCCCCATGCACAGATGCCCTGTTGCAGGGTGCAGCCTCCTCATGCACAGATGCCCTGTTGCAGGGTGCAGCCTCCCCATGCACAGATGCCCTGTTGCAGGGTGCGGCCTCCCCTTGCACAGATGCTCTGCTGCAGGTTTCAGCCTCCCCATGCACAGATGCCCTGTTGCAGGGTGCAGCCTCCCCATGCACAGATGCCCTATTGCAATGTGTGTCCTCCCCATGCACAGATGCCCTGTTGCAGGGTGCAGCCTTCCCATGCACAGATGCCCTGTTGCAGGGTGCAGCCTCCCCATGCACAGATGCCCTATTGCAATGTGCGTCCTCCCCATGCACAGAGGCCCTGTTGCAGTGTGCAGCCTCCCCATGCACAGATGCCCTGTTGCAGGGTGCAGCCTCCCCATGCACAGATGCCCTGTTGCAGGGTGCAGCCTCCCCATGCACAGATGCCCTATTGCAATGTGTGTCCTCCCCATGCACAGATGCCCTGTTGCAGGGTGCAGCCTCCCAATGCACAGATGCCCTGTTGCAGGGTGCAGCCTCCCCATGCACAGATGCCCTGTTGCAGGGTGCAGACTCCCAATGCACAGATGCCCTGTTGCAGGGTGCAGCCTCCCCATGCACAGATGCCCTGTTGCAGGGTGCAGACTCCCCATACACAGATGCCCTGTTGCAGGGTGCAGCCTCCCCATGCACAGATGCCCTGTTGCAGGGTGCGGCCTCCCCATGCACAGATGCCCTGTTGCAGGGTGCGGCCTCCCCTTGCACAGATGCTCTGCTGCAGGTTTCAGCCTCCCCATGCACAGATGCCCTATTGCAATGTGTGTCCTCCCCATGCACAGATGCCCTGTTGCAGGGTGCGGCCTCCCCTTGCACAGATGCTCTGCTGCAGGTTTCAGCCTCCCCATGCACAGATGCCCTATTGCAATGTGTGTCCTCCCCATGCACAGACGCCCTGTTGCAGGGTGCAGCCTTCCCATGCACAGATGCCCTGTTGCAGGGTGCAGCCTCCCCATGCACAGATGCCCTATTGCAATGTGCGTCCTCCCCATGCACAGATACCCTATTGCAGAGTACAGCCTCCCCATGCACGGATGCTCTGTTGCAGGGTGCAGCCTCCCCATACACAGATGCCCTATTGCAATGTGTGTCCTCCCCATGCACAGATGCTCTGCTGCAGGTTTCAGCCTCCCCATGCACAGATGCCCTGTTGCAGGGTGCAGCCTCCCCATGCACAGATGCCCTGTTGCAATGTGTGTCCTCCCCATGCACAGATGCCCTGTTGCAGGGTGCAGCCTCCCCATGCACAGATGCCCTGTTGCAGGGTGCAGCCTCCCCATGCACAGATGCCCTGATGCAGGGTGCGGCCTCCCCTTGCACAGATGCTCTGCTGCAGGTTTAAGCCTCCCCATGCACAGATGCCCTGTTGCAGGGTGCAGCCTCCCCATGCACAGATGCCCTATTGCAATGTGTGTCCTCCCCATGCACAGATGCCCTGTTGCAGGGTGCAGCCTCCCCATGCACAGATGCCCTATTGCAATGTGTGTCCTCCCCATGCACAGAGGCCCTGTTGCAGTGTGCAGCCTCCCCATGCACAGATGCCCTGTTGCAGGGTGCAGCTTCCCCATGCACAGATGCCCTGTTGCAGGGTGCAGCCTCCCCATGCACAGATGCCCTGTTGCAGGGTGCAGCCTCCCCATGCACAGATGCCCTATTGCAAAGTGTGTCCTCCCCATGCACAGATGCCCTGTTGCAGGGTGCAGCCTCCCAATGCACAGATGCCCTGTTGCAGGGTGCAGCCTCCCAATGCACAGATGCCCTGTTGCAGGGTGCAGCCTCCCCATGCACAGATGCCCTGTTGCAGGGTGCAGCCTACCCATGCACAGATGCCCTGTTGCAGGGTGCAGCCTCCCCATGCACAGATGCCCTATTGCAATGTGTGTCCTCCCCATGCACAGATGCCCTGTTGCAGGGTGCAGCCTCCCAATGCACAGATGCCCTGTTGCAGGGTGCAGCCTCCCCATGCACAGATGCCCTGTTGCAGGGTGCAGCCTCCCTATGCACAGATGCCCTGTTGCAGGGTGCAGCCTCCCTATGCACAGATGCCCTGTTGCAGGGTGCAGCCTCTCCATGCACAGATGCCCTGTTGCAGGGTGCAGCCTCCCCATGCACAGATGCCCTATTGCAATGTGTGTCCTCCCCATGCACAGATGCCCTGTTGCAGGGTGCAGCCTCCCAATGCACAGATGCCCTGTTGCAGGGTGCAGCCTCCCCATGCACAGATGCCCTGTTGCAGGGTGCAGCCTCCCTATGCACAGATGCCCTGTTGCAGGGTGCAGCCTCCCCATGCACAGATGCCCTGTTGCAGGGTGCAGCCTCCCCATGCACAGATGCCCTGTTGCAGGGTGCAGCCTCCCCATGCACAGATGCCCTGTTGCAGGGTGCAGCCTCCCCATGCACAGATGCCCTGTTGCAGGGTGCAGCCTCCCCATGCACAGATGCCCTATTGCAATGTGTGTCCTCCCCATGCACAGATGCCCTGTTGCAGGGTGCAGGCTCCCCATGCACAGATGCCCTGTTGCAGGGTGCAGCCTCCACAGATGCCCTGTTGCAGGGTGCAGCCTCCCCATGCACAGATGCCCTGTTGCAGGGTGCAGCCTCCCCATGCACAGATGCCCTATTGCAATGTGCGTCCTCCCCATGCACAGATGCCCTGTTGCAGGGTGCAGGCTCCCCATGCACAGATGCCCTGTTGCAGGGTGCAGCCTCCCCATGCACAGATGCCCTGTTGCAGGGTGCAGCCTCCCCATGCATAGATGCCCTGTTGCAGGGTGCAGCCTCCCTATGCACAGATGCCCTGTTGCAGGGTGCAGCCTCCCCATGCACAGATGCCCTGTTGCAGGGTGCAGACTCCCCATACACAGATGCCCTGTTGCAGGGTGCAGCCTTCCCATGCACAGATGCCCTGTTGCAGGGTGCAGCCTCCCCATGCACTGATGCCCTGTTGCAGGGTGCAGCCTCCCCATGCACAGATGCCCTATTGCAATGTGTGTCCTCCCCATGCACAGATGCCCTGTTGCAGGGTGCAGCCTCCACAGATGCCCTGTTGCAGGGTGCAGCCTCCCCATGCACAGATGCCCTGTTGCAGTGTGCAGCCTCCCCATGCACAGATGCCCTATTGCAATGTGCGTCCTCCCCATGCACAGATGCTCTGTTGCAGGTTGCAGCCTCCCCATGCACAGATACCCTGTTGCATGGAATGCCTGCATACCAGCCAGCACAGCCACCGCTATTCAGCACTGTCTTCACATATACTGGTGAAGTCTGGAATAATTCCATGACGTTTTTCAGCAATATTCACAATGAAAATATTTTTCTGATATATTTCATCACCGCAAAAGCAGTGGCGGCTGCCACAGATCCGGGTGGCAGGGCAGAGGGTAAAGATAAAGAAAGATAAACTTACCTCCTCGCCGCTTCTCTCCTCCGTCATCTCTTCGTGTCCGTCCGGAACAGAAAGCACCAGGGTCCCCAAAGCCAATCACAATGCTGCAGTGCAGCTTTGAGATTGGTCAGAGTGCTGTGGTTTGGCACTCAGATGGGTACTGGGAGCCTGGGCATGTAATTCAGCCTGGGTGGAGAACATGAAAAGAGCACATGACTGGCCAGCTCAAGATGGTCGGCCAAACCTTCATGTGCACTTACAGAATGCCCACCACTCCTCCCCTGCTCTGTGAGCGGAGCAGCCCTGCACCTCCCCACAAAGCTGCCACAGCAGGAAAAATAAAATGATAATAACATCACGCTATTATAATTGTATTTTTTCTTTATCTACACTGCGAAAATCAGTGGGGCAATGCTCCTCCGCCTTAGCGGAGGAGCCACCACTGGCTGAAAATACATATTAATATTGTTAAACAAAATCAATTCATGATCCTCTGAATGGGGGGGGGCAAAGGTTGCATGATGGCACTGCCCACATCCCTGGCATTTTTGTGAACTGCCACTCATGAGTCCAAGCCCAAAGTGAGGTCATGTGTTGCTGCAGGACCATAATGAAAAGAAGTGAGAGGGTCACCTCCACCCCGGAGAGAGAGGGCGGGTTGGGTGGGCCCACGGTGACGAGAGAGCAGGGGTGGGTGGAAGTGGAAATGAAGTGATGGTCCTTTTAATGGTTAAATATTACTTTTTTATCATAATTCGCCACCACCCATGGAGAACTAAACTTGCCCGTCCAATAGCTGCACAAGTTTTCAGATTGGTAATGTGCGACATTTACATTTTTTCAGAAAAATGCACTTATGTGTGACATATAAATGCTTTATGTGTGACTCTTTGAGTAACACTATTGAGGACAAAGCACAATTGGATATGTAACATTATTCACTATTAGTGTAATAAAAAAAACTGGCAGAAAACAAAGAGTGGTCCCCAACCAACATCCATAAGGACAAGCTGCCCCTGTGTTCTTGCCACTGATTTTGGCCCCTCTGAGGCCAGAGGTCACAAAGGCAGTGCCAGGGGTCAATAGAGGCTAGCCACAGGTCACTGCTGAGACCCCTGGCGATTCCTAAATGATATCCATGAATCACTGTGGTAGTAACCAGACCACTGTGGCCGAAAGCACTATCATCCAGTCCCACTTTAACACATCATTTTGAACCTATACCATTTGACTTAGGTATCAGACGTGACCTCATCGGTGTTGTTTCTACCCATGCCTGTAAGGATGTCTGGTGCCATCGCTATGTGAAGTTAACCTGTGCCTGTCTGAGCCTGCCCAGGAGACGGCTCTCAGACCAGGGTTGTTGCCAGCTGTTGCCTGGTTCTGCCAAGTGAACTGTATGCAGCCTGGAGTGCCCTAAACTGGGAGCGGTTAGTTAGTGTAGCTGAATTTATTGCTTGGGGAGTGATCTGCCTGTGCCAAGTGGTTGTAACAAGAGCTTGGTATGTGTTGTACCTGGACAGACATGGTTTGGGGATTTGGGGGCCAGATGTACGAACAATTTTAGCATGCGCAAATGGGTTAGAGACCCGTTTGCGCATGCTAAAATTTTCATGAGCATGTACCAACACAACTTTGCAAGTCGCAAACTTATTGCGACTCGCAAAAAAGTGTTTAGAGACTCGCTATTTGGAAGGGGGGGGTTACTCTTCTAAATAGCAAGTCTCAACCCATGTACTAATGTTTTGCGACCGCAATTGCGGTCGCAAAACACTTGCAAATGCATTTGCAAATGGGAAGGGGCCCCGAGGAGACCCCTTCCCCTTTGCAAATGCACGCAGAATTATTTTTTACGGGCAGGCAGTGTTAACAGGGGCCAGTAGGAATGAATGGGAATTTCATGCGCAATTTGTGAGCACCCAATAGGTACTCGCAATTTGTGCGTGCAATTTCAAGGATGCATGGGTGCCAAAAGGACACCCTGTTGCACCCCTGAAATATGCATGTGTACACATGTGGCGCACATACATGCCCTGTACACCACATGGCACTTAGAAAAATGCTAAAAAGTGTATTTTTCTAGGAATTCACAATTTACCACCAAGTAGAAGTTGGTGGTAATTTGCGATTACTTAGTGCTAAATCGCAATTTGAGATGGCCACAAAAATTGCATTTAGGGAATTCCCTAACTGCATTCCAATTTAGGTAATCACAAATAATTGAGATTACCCATATTGCGAAATCAAATTGTTTGATACATCGCAAAACGCATTTTTGCGATCGCAAACGGGCCAATTCTGCAAATCGGCATGTTTGTGATTGTAAAAAGCGTTGATATATCTGGCCCTTGGTGCCCAAACCCCCAGTAGGGCAGAATTTGTGATGACTCAGACCTAGCTTTACTCAACTTCACAGAGTTCTGTGTGAAAATCTGCATAGCTGCATTGTCAAAATAGTAAAGATGGACAGAGCAGTGTCGGAGCCGCATGTCCAATGCCATCACGAGCCATTCTTGCGCTCGAGAAGATGTTTTAGCAGGACACTAGAGGGCATATTTACTAATAATTCATGCAACGCAGGGCAGCAAGCAAAGTTACTGCATGAAAGGGAGAGAGCAGGAATGCTCCTTGTTTATAAATATATGGGGGCCCCAGCAACAAAAACAGCCTCATCACTCTAAAACTGGCACCCACCCTTCCAGCCCACCAGGAAAATGCCTGGTGCCCGCTATGGAGAGTACGGCTCTGTTTTAGGGTGTCACACAAAAGCAGATAAAAGCAATTTTAGTATACCTGACCCTGAGTGAAAACCTAAGGATGTTTAGACTGCTCTCGACCTGTTATAGTTAGGGACACTGGAATTATGCGGCAGTTAGTAGCCAAATTCTGTGGTAGGGTTGAATAAATTGCGTGGCATGAAATGGCAAATTACATGGTGTAGTGCTGCACATATAATTCATTATTTTGTTATTTTTACAGTTATTAACATGCTCTGGGCATAGGTTGCACCTCTTTAGCTGTAGTTTAACACACATTTGGCAAAAAGCAACAGAAAGGTGTCCACTCAACTTTTGGAAAGAGCCTTCCACTACACTGTCCACTTGAGCATAGGCTATTTGGCAGAGGAATCCCATCGCAGCAATTCCCCGGGGCAACAATTGAATCCCCAATTTAAGCAGACCTGCATTCGCGGTACATGTTGAAAAATTAATTTAGCGGACTTTTTCACAGATGTGAACCGCGTACTATTGTGTAATTTAAAGGCATGAATGGTTAATGTCCTGAGGATGATCCCGCTATATTTTAAAGGGATCGAAACGCCGTCGACACCTTACACTGGATGATTTGATTTTAGTATTTGCTAAATCACAACGGTGTATTCTCTGTAAACATTCGTCTGCAAAAACTTGGAATATAGGCAGACTTCCTAAGCTTGCCTCATTTGTCTATGTATGTCACAAATGTCCATGTACAGTAGTAGGACACAGGCTGTGTCCCGCTTTGATATTGTACTGAATTGATTGAGTATATCTCCATTTGTGTTATTAAACTCTGTCCGGCTGGACAGACTATATGGATTTCAATCTTGATCTATATGAATTTTTATTATTTACCACTTGTTAGGGACCACTGTTCCTTGAAATAATTCCACTACACAGCAACACGTCACATGTTTTTGTAACTTCTGAACCCTTTGAGCTAGAAATAACATTTCTTTTTTTTTCAAAATCTTCAGATTGTGAGGCAAATGGTGGATTATGTGGCAAATGCGGCAAATCAATAATCATGTAAAAAAAACACAGCGGCCGCACTATCGAATAATTCCAGTAGCGCCTGGTTACAGGCCAGTACATTACATAAAAAAGATGGTGTCCGCCACTTGCGTCACGTTTTGCTGATTGCACTGGTGTCATGAAGTGCCTCTTTGTGTCACACAGGCGCTGGGGCACACGCATAGTACATCTGAGCCGTGTGTGAAATCCAGCGGTCTTTGCATCAGGTGTGTGGTTAAGCAGGACGCTGGTAAAGAGGCAGATAGACTGATCACGCTGCCATAATCGCAGGAAGGAGACAGCGGTGCGCTTTTGAAAGTTCATGCCCTGGGGCACCTTGGCACAGCCGTGACATGGTTTCTCGACCTCCGTGCCCGTCCGTGGCAGCTCCTGAGAGGCCCTGCGCGCTGGCTCCGGTGTCAGAGCCGTGGGGGCTGCCAAGGCTGGATGTTTTCCAGCTGAGAAAGTCCCTCTTTACCTCTCTCAACCACAAGGTCGAGGTGATCAGAGAGGGCCCGCCCTCTGCGCCCACAGCGCCCACAGCGCCCGCCGCCCGTCACTCGCAGGACACGTTTTGACAGGTCCCACAACACGGAAATCCCGAGCAGCATTTTGTGGTCTGCAGCCTCCTGGGAGCGGGGCCAAAGTGTCAGCAATTAATGCAATTACCAAAGCCCTTTAGAATCCCTAGCCCTGGGGCAAGTGCTCTACAGCGGTGCAGAGGAGTGAGCCAGCGTGGGCAGAGGGCTTGGAGCAGGGGGCAGACATGGGATGCCACCTGCCTTCTGCCCCTACTGAAGTCAGCTAGAGCGGCAGGGCCCTCCCAGGCTTGTGGCCAATAGCGGGCAGTGACCATGAGACTGGATGCCTCACTGGCCGTCAACGTGGCCAGTAAGGTTTCCAGTTCTAATCTAGTGACTGCAAAGTTGAGGCCGGTTGCCAGAAGTTCCACGTTCAAGCTGCTTTGTATCACCCATAAACCAATACATGCACTTTCATCAGGAATACAATCACCAAATATGTTCAACATAGGAACCTCTACGCCAGATTGGCACCTCACCTCAAAACACCACCATTCAAGAAAAAAATACAAGCAGCCAAACTATGGAATTCATTACTCCAAAAATACAATCCATGGATAAAATTGAGACTCATAAGCATCTAAACGAATAACTTTCATAAAAACCATGCAGTGAAAAAATAAATAAATATATAGCAACCAACAGCAACTACAAGCGGAGACAGAGGCGCAAAGCAAATAGGCAGTGCATCAAACTTCAACAAAAAAAGAGGAAGGGGCCAGTGGCAGAAGAAATGAGCATGGGAAATACAACCCATTGTCAATCTATCTAACATACAATTATCAAACAAAGAAGAAAATATACTTAGCCTGGGACTGTAATATTCGTCTGGTACTAACTTTGATTATGCAGCCGCAAGACAAGAGCTATACAAGAGTGTTAGGAAATTAAAGGTAAAGAAATTACACAAATTTACTAAAAATCATGGCAAACCAGGGAAAACAACAAATAAGGAACTATTAGGCATTACGAATTTAACTCAATCGCACCCCACCTGCGCAACGTCATCAATCTCTCTCTCTCTCGAGACCGCGACCTTCCCAGAGATCTGGAAACACGCCGAGATCAACGCCCTACTCAAAAAACCTTAGGCAGACCCTAGAGACCTCAAGAACTCCCGGTCCATCTCTCTGCTCCCCTTCCCGGCCAAGGTCATCGAAAAACCGTCTACAGGCAGCTAACCCGATACCTCGAAGAAAACAAAATCCTGGACCCTTCCCAGTCAGGGTTCTGCAGCAACCACAGCACCGAGACTGCCCTCATCGCCGCCACCGACGACATCAGGACCCTGCTGGACAACGGCGAGACTGCAGCATTCATCCTCCTAGACCTCTCTGCTGCCTGCGACACCGTCTGCCACCACACACTACGTGCACGCCTCCATGCTGCAGGGGTCTGAGACAAGGCTCTGGATTGGACCACCTCCTTCCTCTCCGGCAGAACCCAGGGCGTCCGCCTCCCCCCATTCTGTTCCAAAGCCTCCGAGATCATCTGCGGCGTACCCCAGGGATCCTCCCTCAGCCCAACGCTGTTCAACATTTACATGGCCCCGCTTGCACACGTACCCCGACAGCACGACCTCAACATAATCTCCTACCCCGACGACACTCAGTTGATCCTCTCCCTCACCAAGGACCCCATTACCGCCAAAGCCAACCTCCACGAAGGAATGAAGGCCGTCGCCAACTGGATGAAGACCAGCCGTCTGAAGCTGAACTCGGATAAGACGGATGTCCTCATCCTCGGCTCTAACCCTTCAGCCTGGGACGACTCCTGGTGGCCGACGGCACTGGGGGCTGCCCCGATACCCACCGCCCACACACGCAATCTCGGAATCATCCTCGACTCAACGCTCTCAATGACCAAGCAAGTCAACGCTGTCTCCTCCTGCTGCTTTAACAACCTCTGCATGCTCCGCAAGATCTACAGATGGATCTTGACAGATAGAAGAAAGACAGACACCCAGGCCCTCGTCAGCAGCAGACTCGACTACGGAAACGCCCTCTACGCGGGAGCCCGGACCATCAAACGACTACAACACATCCAAAACGCCTCGGCACGACTGATCCTCGACGTACCGCGCCACGGCCACATCACCCCCCACCTGAGAAACCTGCACTGGCTCCCGTCAACAAGATGATATCCTACAAGCTCCTCACCCACGCACACAAGGCACTCCACAAGTCCGGCCTAGCCTACCTCAACAGACGGCTCTCCTTCTACATCCCCAACTGTCAGCTACTTTCCGCCGACCTCTCACTCGCCACCGTCCCACGCATCTGAAGAACAATCACCGGTGGGAGATCCTTCTCCCACCTCGCTACGACAGACCCAAGACCTGCTGAGCTTCAGGAGGATACTCAAGACCTGGCTGTTCGATCAGTAGCCCCTCCCCCCCCCCCCCCCAACACCTTGAGACCCTCGCAGGTATGTAGTGCGCTTTACAAATTATTGAATGATTGATTGTAAGGTTTGTCAACATGGAGTCAATATAAAAAGATACAAAACACCTTGCAGCAATAAAGAGTACAAAATCCCAAAGCTTTTGACTTGTAAGACAAGGTATGCTATTTATGTGCTGAAGTGCCCTTGTGGCCTCCAGGACATAGGTAGAACAAAACTACAAGTCCACAAACGTGTATTACAGTACCTACGTGCCATTACCAATCAGGATAATACTTATCCTGTGGCACGCCACTTTAGGGAGACACTTGAATCTAACAACACAGGACTAAAATATGTTGTGGTAGATGCAGTAACACCAAGCAGACGAGGGGGCAATAGAGAATTCAAATTAAGAAAGTTAGAGACAAGATATATTCTACAATTGGATTCCAAAAGCCCAGGGGGATTAAATGCAATGGAAGATTTACATACTTGCCTCGGGTCGATATCAGGGGTATTCTATACCTAACATAGCACTATTTGACATACCAGATTATGATATAAATGTTCTATAATTCATATCAAGTCAGATCGGGATGTAGATTAAATATCTGAACAAATATAAAATATCGATGTAGATGGTTATATATTGGTATATTTTTATCAATGTACTTTAGACTATATAAAATATATTGATTATTTATTAATAGATCAATGGGTATTTATATTTGTATGGACATATTTATTTATTTACAATTTATATGGATATGAGTATTGGTTTACATTGACACAGATGTGTTACACATACATATGGAGAACATGATAATCGCATCTACCTACAATAGCTATGATACATCTAGGTATTAAAACCGCAATACACAATGAAATCATTAACAGTTTTTTTTTTCAAATACCAATAACTGTTTTTTAGGTGACCGTATACAATGACATAAGAAAGAAAATAACCACCAGAACTCCTATTGAAATAATGGAAACATGCAGAACAAATTGGTGTTGTATTAATGTAATAAGAATATGCATAAAGTCAAATCACATATCACTGAGGGTTTTAGCACACAAACTAGGTGGACATACACATCTCTTACTGAAAAAATGTATACAATTATAAAATCACCAGTAATATTTAAGTGAATTTAACCACGATAAAGAAGCATTGGTGCAGTGCGACCATATATACAATAAACATGAAAGTTGTTCATGAGAGAATTCATGAGGGGCATCAAAGGAGATTTTTTTTAAATTTTGCACAGTGATCATGCGTGAACCGCAGATGCATACACTATACCTGCAGTGAGTATGAGTGGACTGAAGATGCATGCACAGTGCCTGCACTGAGTATATGTGTACTACAAATGCATGTAATGTACCTTCAGTGAGCATGAGTGGACCGCAGATGCATGCACTGTACTTGCAGTGAGTATGAGTGGACTGAAGATGCATGCACAGTGCCTGCACTGAGTATATGTGTACTACAAATGCATGTAATGTACCTTCAGTGAGCATGAGTGGACCACAGATGCATGCACTGTACTTGCAGTGAGCATGGGTGGACCGCAGATGCATGCACTGTACTTGCAGTGAGTATGAGTGGACTGAAGATGCATGCACAAGTGTATGTGTACTACAAATGCATGTAATGTACCTTCAGTGAGCATGAGTGAACCGCAGATGCATACACTTTACCTGCACTGAGTATGAGTGGGCTTCAGATGCATGTACTGTACCTGCAGTGAGTATGAGTGGGCTGAAGATGCATGCACAGTGCCTGCACTGAGTGTATGTGTACTAAAAATGCATGTAATGTACCTTCAGTGAGCATGAGTGAACCGCAGATGCATACACTTTACCTGCACTGAGTATGAGTGGGCTTCAGATGCATGTACTGTACCTGCACTGAGTATGAGTGGGCTTCAGATGCAAGTACTGTACTTGCAGTGAGCATGAGTGGACCGCAGATGCATGCACTGTACTTGCAGTGAGTATGAGTGGACTGAAGATGCATGCACAAGTGTATGTGTACTACAAATGCATGTAATGTACCTTCAGTGAGCATGAGTGAACCGCAGATGCATACACTTTACCTGCACTGAGTATGAGTGGGCTTCAGATGCATGTACTGTACCTGCAGTGAGTATGAGTGGGCTGAAGATGCATGCACAGTGCCTGCACTGAGTGTATGTGTACTACAAATGCATGTAATGTACCTTCAGTGAGCATGAGTGAACCGCAGATGCATACACTTTACCTGCACTGAGTATGAGTGGGCTTCAGATGCATGTACTGTACCTGCACTGAGTATGAGTGGGCTTCAGATGCAAGTACTGTACTTGCAGTGAGCATGAGTGGACCGCAGATGCATGCACTGTACTTGCAGTGAGTATGAGTGGACTGAAGATGCAAGTACTGTATCTGCAGTGAGTATGAGTGGGCTGAAGATGCATGCACTGTACCGGCAGTGAGTATGAGTGGGCTGAAGATGCATGCACTGTACCGGCAGTGAGTATAAGTGGACTGCAGATGCAAGTACTGTACCTGCACTGAGTATGAGTGGGCTTCAGATGCAAGTACTGTACCGGCAGTGAGTATGAGTGGGCTGAAGATGCATGCACAGTGCCTGCACTGAGTGTATGTGTACTACAAATGCACGTAATGTACCTTCAGTGAGCATGAGTGGACCGCAGATGCAAGTACTGTATCTGCAGTGAGTATGAGTGGGCTGAAGATGCATGCACTGTACTTGCAGTGAGTATGAGTGGGCTGAAGATGCATGCACTGTACCGACAGTGAGTATGAGTGGGCTGAAGATGCATGCACTGTACCAGCAGTGAGTATGAGTGGACTGCAGATGCAAGTACTGTACCTGCACGGAGTATGAGTGGGCTTCAGATGCAAGTACTGTACCGGCAGTGAGTATGAGTGGGCTGAAGATGCATGCACAGTGCCTGCACTGAGTGTATGTGTACTACAAATGCACGTAATGTACCTTCAGTGAGCATGAGTGGACCGCAGATGCAAGTACTGTACCTGCAGTGAGTATGAGTGGGCTTCAGATGCATGTACTGTACCTACACTGCATACGAGTGGACCGCAGATGCATGTAGCTTTCCATGGATTGACTATGCATGCTTCTTTCATACCTGCTCTGTGTGTTAGGAAAGCTTGTACTATGAATGCCTCAACTGCACCATTGGGTGACGGAAGCTTGAACTGCAGGTACCTGTTCCAAACAAGAATTGTGTGAGAGAAGCTTGTCCTTCAGTGGCCAGTGCTGTATCTAGTCTGTCTGTGTAATGGAAAATTGCAAACCTGCCCTTGCTGTGATCTTCTCTGTGTGAGCCATGGCAACACGTATTGTATCGGCTGCATTTGAGGGAATCCTGCGCTTGCAAGCCTGGGGCCCTATTCCATATAGGGGCCCTATTCCATATAGGGCACACTTTCCCTTTATGCACCATAACAGACCTTCAAACAGGTGCGCAATGCGAAAACGGGGAAAGTGCGCCCTATAATGTAGAATGCATTGCCCTCAGGGCAGCTGCAAACTCAGTGCTGCCCTGGGGGCAGAGCATTCTTGGAAGATAAGATGCAGCTTTGAAGCAGCAGTTCTGTGTTTCACTATGCAAGCGGCAACTCGTCTGCTCTTTCAAGAGGGGAGAGAGCCCCACTTGCAGGTGGGTACACTGAGTGGTTACACCTGCCTGCAGGGAGATGTCTGGGTGGCCAATAGGACCCCCGTGAACCCATCCAGAGGGTTGCCATTAGGGCGCACACTCACAGTGTGCCTCCTTTTTATGGCACAATGCACCTACTGACAGCTTCTTTGCTTCTGCACTTGCATCTATAATAATACAGCATGAGTGCAGAGGCAAGAGATTCCCTCATTTGCATGTGGACATTCTCCCATGCAAATGAGGAAACACCATCTTGAAATAGCGCTGGTGCTACATTGCCAACTCTATCTGTATTACAAAAAGGGTTGCATAAGCGCCTGTGACTGCTTCAGTAATACTATTGTGCTGTGGGTGTACTCAGAGCAGGCACACACGCCCGTAGTGCTCTGGAGCACAATGTATAATACGGGGTCAGATGTTAATATTTTGCCTGTTATGTGTGTGGAGAAGCATGCACAGTGGCGGCTACTCCACTATGGGGGAGGAGCGTCGCCCCACTGCTTTTGGAGTAGTGCAAAAAGGAAAAATAATATGATAAATATACAATGCCATTATCAATTTATTTTTCCGTACTGAGGCAGTTTTGCTTCCTTTATGGGGTGGGGCGGGACTGGGCTGTCATCACAGCCAGCAGGGGTAGGAGTGGTAAGTGCACTTAAGTGCGCATGTCAGTTTGGCCGGCCTCTTGTGCCGGCCAAACAGACAAGCTCACATAGCATTTCTCCACCCGGCTGTATTCCACAGGCTGATGGAGAACATGCACAGGCTCCCACTCCCTGCGGAGCACCTAAAAGGCTTTTCATGCCAATCACAACGCTGCGCTCATGCTAGTGACAGCAGTGTCGTGATTAGCTTAGGGGAGTCTAGTAGCCTGTGTGTCTGGCTGTATGATTCATTGAAGGACTCCACGAATTACCCTTCCACTGGAGTCTCTGAGAAAAACTTTTGTCACTTTCATTTCTGTACTGAATGCTTTATTGTTAAATAACAATTTGTATACTGTTGATTTGAGTGCATCGGCAACCAAGTTAGTTAATGTATTGGTAGTTCATCTACTCAATCTGAGTGGTTCAAGGCCTTTCCACTCGCCGGTTTGCACCTTATAATTCTTGTGGTCTGTAACTTGTGTGCGGTATAACAGGCAGTGCACCCAGTGCTGTAACTGACCAAAAGCCTTACGGGATCCCCACTTAGTAGCCTGTGTGTGTCCGTGTGTCAACAGAAGAGTTGGAGGGAGAGGTGGCGGCCGCAGCCAGATACGTGAAATTGTATTTTTTTTTTTACCCCCGCCCTATCCATACTATTCTGTGGCAGCCGCCACTGAGCTTGCAGTGTGGATGATGGCACTGCACTCACGCTTTTTAAATGGGAAATATGCTTTGCAGAGATCTTTGCAGAAGCTTCTACTGTACCTGTTGTGTGTGTGCTAAACAATCTGATCCAACAGATGTCTGTACTCTACTTAACTGTGATTATTCTTTGAATAAAGTAAGCTTGCACAACATTTTCTGTGCCTCGGTGTGCCTATTTGCTGTGAGAGAAGCTTACACTCCAGAGGCCTGAAATGCAACTTTGAATCATGTTTACAGTTTCCTCCAGGGTCGTTTTTGTGAGTTTGTCAGAGAATTTTTGGAGACCTTGTGGTGCTTGGGGTGGCTTTTATGTAGAGCAGTGGGAACTGTGCCCTCATCACCACTTCACCGGGGTGGCGATTGGTGACTTATAAAAATGGTGAGTGCTATATGTAAAAATACAGACTTAAAATGCATCAAAATAAACATTTAATAAATAATAACAGTTGCACTTCCCTTAGCCTGCAGCACGTCCTTGATGTTCTCCAATACCTGGCTCCAGACTCCTCTGAGCGCGAGGTCCCAGAGCCAACTACCTTATCCAATCCAAACGCTGCTCTCAAGCTGTTAACCAGCATGAGCGAGGTGCCTGGATTGGCTGGAGCAGGCTCACTCAGCAATCTGTCTAAAGCACCTGACTTGGAAAGGTCTGAAATGTACATGTCGGGCTGGCCGTAGTAAGATAGCTGGCCAAATCGACATGCGCATTTCAAAATGTAGTGGCCACTCCTCATTGCTGCCAATCAGCAGCAATGACACACTCCGTTCGGTAGAGAGTAAAACATTAAATGGAAATAAAATTATTTTATTACTATTTTATTTTTCCAACTTTCTGCAGCAGTGTGGGGGGATGATGCTCCTCCGCTCTTCTGGAGGAGCCGCCGCTGCTTCAGCATTCCTCCTTTTAATGTAACTTGTCAACAATGCAAAAGAGGCGGATTATTTTTTAGCCTCTCGGTGCTCCTGGTCACCTACATTGAAAGAGATATATCGAGTCAAAATGTCATCTCTCGTGATGAGTGCCTCTCCAGTCACTGAATGGGTGTCCTTTGAGAGGACTCAAAATGTGAAGGACACGTTCATCTATGCAATGGGTGAAATGTACCGACAGGTTCTCCCACTCTCTGTAGCCAGTCCTGTAACCCTGCTTCTGAGATTGTTGGAATCCAGGTGCCTTTTAGTGCACCAGAGATATAACTATAACCTGGGGTACATTATTTACTGGAAGTGATAGGCAACACCTATTGTGCACCAAAGTCTGCATGGTACAGTTAATGCTGTACCCTTTTGAAACAAAAGCTTAAATATTTAATGCATCTGTTAATGATCACATCCTGTAAATACCACCCAATTGTAATTCAGGGTCCTGCGCTAAACAGGGTTTACATCCGAGTTGGAAGGCACTCACTCACTCATAATCGGGGCTGAATTGTTATGGATTATTTACAAAGCTATCTTTTATGTCTTGCGGAGTCGATTGTCACTCCCCTCATACTGGTGCAGTAAAATCAGGCAATGTCCTAGAGATAGAAAGCTACATATTCAGGGTGTGTTGGTGGAGGGGAGTCGGGGGCAATGTGGTGATAAAAGCAGCTACTGGGATTCCAAAAGTGGATATACAAGGAGAATGCTAAAAAGGTTTATTTGAATTATACTCCTGCCCCTCCTCATTTTAATGTAAGGAAGTTAATGTGGAGCGTTTTAAGGCGGTGTTGGGTAAAGGTGGGGTCAGATGGTAGTTCTGTTAGCATTATTAGAAATTGTTATTTCATGTAGTAAAATGCTACGTTTTCAAATATTTTCCCTGTAAATCTTTTGATATAATGTATTTAACAAAGGCTCTTTTACAATGATTTATTTTTTCTATATACTCCACTCCAGTATTTCAATCCGAGCAGACCTTGTCTCTCCATTGTGCTTTCTTATAGGGGAAACCATTCCATTTCCCACACCTTTTGGTGTCCCTCTACATGTTAAAACACATTCATTAAAATCATATAATTTCTAATCAAAATATTTTTATTTGGAAGATTTATAGAGCACTACAATGCATCAAGATAGCATCAGTAAAATTAGTTTGCTGTATTGAGGTTTTGAATATTTTATTCTATTTACTGTTTAAATTTTAGAGGAATGTTTTTCAAAATGTCTTAAAATAATTAAAACATTTAATTTAATGGTAGAAAATACATCAGACTTATGAAATTGTTTGTCTAAAAAAAAAACGTCGGGCAATTATTTTTTTTGTGTCATAGAAAACAATTATAAGAAGTATCTGAAAGGTTTTATGGAATTTTAGATTATTCTATTAGATGTATTCAGAAAGAGCTTTTAGCAAGGGATGTAAGGTAAAAGATTTGACTCCAGGCTACTCTGTGGAAGATCCTGTATTGACTTCTTCACTAAATGCAACAACCTCCACATAGCACTTTAGTGGGTGTGTCATGTGGGGTGGATTCCACAGAGCGTAATGTTTTGGTTGAGATTAAATAATTGTTCTTCAATATCAGGAGGTTGTGGCAGGGCTCCTGGGCAGCACTATCTTCACGTGGTCAGAGGTGAAACCAAGGCAGGTGTGGGGCAGACACACTTTTATTACAAGACCAGAGGCTCATATTATGCTTTCTCTTCTTGCTTTATAAACACTGCAGCCAAGAGAAAAAACTTCATTAACCATAAAAACCCTGGGAAAAAACTACATCACACCACAATAGTGTAGCCAATAAGATGTCGAGTATAACAATAAATATCTTGACTGAGATCAACAAGCCTCTTTTCTTGCTGCTCGCAGTCAAGATAAGTATTCTGCTCACTAATTTTAGCTTTATATATGCACGTTTCATCTGTGGTATAATTATATATCTTGTATGCCTTTTTCATGTTTACATACTGTTTAGTGGCTAGTGCGCTCGCAACGTTTGTCTACGTCTGTATATATCAACGGCATCATACACACTCGTTTTCCCTGCGGATGGCAGGCTGCGCACGCCAAAAATAGAAACCAATTGGTTGACTGTCTTAGGACATTAGCTCCACAGTCAGCATGGTGGTAAATACACAACCAGGAGCAAGAAGGAGGTGCCACACCTAGTCACAGACGGCGTGGCAGACTTATCCTGCTCATTCTGGGATGACTGACGGCAGAGCCAACAAGCAAGAAAAGGGGGTACCCAGACAAAAACAGCACTCACAGACCAGGCTTGCTGGATGGCTGGCAGTAAGAAGATGCGGCAGGTAGCAAGTTAAGCCTACCCAAGGACTCCATTTATATTTAACATGGTCCATCGTCATTGTCGCCAGAATTTACGATGAAGCCAAATATGCTTGTGTAATACGAGTGAATTGTGTGTTTGCGAATTTGGTTAAAACTGTAGTGTTTCCTCCCAAACAGAAGTTGTGTGGTTGGGATTGGTTCTGGGAAGGGGCCGCAGCGTAGGCTCAGCTGACCATGTAGCATGCTTAAGGCACTGGATCATTGACCCGGCCTGGGGCCGATGATTCCTTCATCCCTACATTTCTTCGTCCCTTGTAGCAGTTCCCAACTGTCCGAGGTCTCAAACGATTCCCGCCTTGCTGCTGATTCCCATGATCTAGGCTGCTGTGCAGAAGGCTCTCGCCCTGCACCTTCACCTCGCAGGTCAGTGATTAGCACTCGCTACCAGGATTCCCACTCGTCCACTCTCCAACAATGGCCGTCACGGTTGAAAGGCAGGGGTCATCTAATCTACCGCCTAACCAACTATGTCCCCAGGAGGGCGCTTTGGTCAGTAGAAGCCAACCTACTGGTATGCCCCCGCTTCAACTTGTCCTCGATGGGCGGGAGAGCGTTCTCGACATCTATTCCCCAAGCGTGGAATAGTCTTCCGGCAATCCTTCGCAAGGAAGCGAACCTCCTTCCATTTAGGAAGAAGCTGAAGACGCTGCTTTTCTTAGAGGCCTGGGGCAATATTTAAGCAGCTATCCGTCTACTCCTCCTGGCTCAGGTGCAACCTCTATACAGCGCTTAGAGACCACTGGGTGATAATGCGCTCTATAAATTAAATTACAGTTACAATAGCAAGATGGGTCGCATCGCTCGGATGGTCCCTTGTCTGTCCCAGTTACCGGCGTTGCTATGCCCTGAATCCCGTTGGCAGCTTTCACGGGTTTTGTGCTCCGTTGGTCTTAGCTTCTAGTGGGGATGACTTGACATGCGGACTAATCCCCGTCCCTTGGCCGCCATCTTGGCACCATTGTTATTCTACTGCTATTCCTTTCGGACCGCATGGCGCTGATAATGGGCCCCAGGCCTACTGAACCCTCCGGCCCCTTAAGCCCACTTCACGGTCACGCCGTCACCAATTCCACGAAGGAGGGAAGGCTTAGAGCACGCATTCCTCTGCAATTCGAGAGAGCCCGGACATGGTGCATCTCTTCTTTGGCGGCGTGCTTTGGCTTCTTCATGGCTAATGGATTGCCACAGTTCTTGACGAGGAGCTTTGTGGACGGTGAGCCAGTAGCGTAACAAAACGTGAGGGGGCCCCCCTGCAGGATATGCTGACTGGACCTCTCACACTCACATCAGTGGGGCTAAAGGGGGGCCTCTTCCAGTGTGGGTAAGCCTGAGGCTCCCCGCACGCGCAGGGGCCGCGGGGCCTTTGTTACGCGCCGGTGGTGAGCCCATCACTGGACCAGCAAAGCTGAAATCGGGGCCCGAGATAATGCCATGAATAGAGAGCCGGCCGCCGTCTTCCTCTCAGGAGCAGATGAAACACCCTCCGCTGAGAACACAGCGGCCGCCTCCAAAAACAGACCTAATCCCCTTAGTCCGTGCCTGGTAATTGGATTCCTTGGCCTGGGGGGAACCGGAAGTCTCCGGTCACGCACAGAACTGAGGAACGTGTCTCAGTTATCCGGGGTGGCAGGAAGCATCCACAGCGGCCAGGCTTGTCACAGAGCAGCAAATGTTTTTTATTTTCAGCTGCGCTGTGTTTTCTTCCATCCTCCTCTTCTTTCTCCCACAGGGTGGTGGGCGACGCCCCTCTCGCCCATTAACACCAGCCAGGTGCTCTGGTGAACCGGGCAAACAAGGCACCTGAACCTGGTTTTGTGTGTGGGGCTCTGAGCCTGCAGATAGTTGTTCTTTTCAAGTTGGTGAATTTGTACACAGTTTGTGAAGTATTTGAATTACACAGAAGAGGAAAAGTACAACTAACAGGTTTGTGGTAAAAAAAAATCCTCCAAAAATAATTGTTCTTTTTTTTTTAAAGAATACTCTCAGTTAAACGATTTTGCGACAACTTTGTTCATAGCAATATGTGCCTCTCTATGAAGTTAAACATAATTAATAATAGCTTGTTTATGTAGAATGATTTATATTACGTTTCTGTCATTTCTAAATGCTGTTACTAGTCCTCAATTTAATAGTACTCACTTTAACAACTGTGGGAGGGCGAAGGGCCTTGCCCAGCCCCAAGCCAGTCCATGCATATAAACGGTTTTTCCAGTAGTGAATTTTCAACTCCCTGGCCATTCCTGCGTGCTTAAACTTGGCATACTTTACAAACTACTTATTTCCCCCAACTTCACTGGCAACATTTGAAACTTCAATCCCCTTTAGTTCTAAGGTCATGTGTGCTATAGTAGTACCACAACCCTTTTTTTATTAAAAAAAGAAATATCTAATTCTTTAATAGTGAAGGTTGATACAGCATTCTTTAGGATGACCAATGTTTGTGCTAACCTTTCCACCTCTTAGACTAATTTGCTTCAAACTTTGAACCAACATCACAAAAAAGACAAATTTCAATTCTGTCTAATTTGGAGCACATTGATCAATGATGGGAAAGATGTAATTGACGAAATAAAACAAGTGTTTTTTTTCCCATTTACAGGAAATTTCCCAGTTAGCTTTAACCATGAAAACCTAAACAGGCATTGACAACAACACTAGGTTTGACTATCATGTAGGGCATGTATCCAGGTAGAGACGCGCACAACATCCACCCGCCAATTTTCAAATAAGAGGCATCAATGCAATTATGCAGACAGATCAAGGTTGTCATGGACACCAGTGCACATAAACCCACAGACAAAGAGGCATCCATGCGAAGGGTTGTACATGCACAAATGCCACCTGACCCGCAGTCATCAACGCACCCAGCCCGAGGGATGTGCTATGTTGTTGGTTGATTTTGGTTTCCAATATCATTTCATTGACATCAAATAATGTAAAAGAGATGCTCAAGGTCGAAGGTATATCCCTCCCTGCAGGGTCATTCCCTTGGATGGGCCTAAAGCGAGGGCATTTGGCAATCCACAAAGCTGTGGCAGTCGCATGTTTCTACTTGTACTCCTGGAAAAGACCTGTGATTTCTATTAACATGTCTTTTTACACATGAAAATTTGCAGTACCAATTTAAATACACTTGCTAACTGTTTAATGGTGTTTGTGGGTGTTCTCCAACTCTGCAACTATGCAAAAAGATAAGCTGTAGCAAACGTCTTGTTATGAACAAGGGGGATGAAACAACTAGTGAATCATCAGGGTATTTTCTTTTTATAACGATGCAACACACTCACTAACCAATAGTGGCCTGCTTCATCTTGTTTTGAATGTATCACACTAAAATTACCTTAGAGTTAAACAACGATATTTTAATCAGAGTTGTCTCTGGTGAGATTAACTGATATCCCCAAATGGATGTTGGTTACTACTGTCATTGATACATCCCTACGGTCAACATGTTTCAGCCTCTCTGCAGAGCTTCGAAAGCAGGTCTTAGGCCATTATCAGGACTAGATGATCCCTTACCCCTCCTATTGTGGACATGAAAGTACTCCTGTGGCAGGAGTAGTGTCTGATAACTTGGTTAATTTAAAGCTTGGAAGTGGACCAGAACTTGTTTTGTGAATACCCACAGGACATGCAAGTTGTTGAGTGTGCACAAACGTTCATCACATTGGAATGCCCACATCTCCTTCCCCTTAGAAGTAGATTTACTCATACAGCAAATTCTATGTATTTACATCTTTTTACAAGTGTGAAACATTTTTCTGTATTGGAAACGTGGTTTGTCAATGGTAGAAAAACTATTTAAGTGTATCAACCAAACTTACACATAATAACATGCTGTTATTAAATGTGTTAATTAATTGAGGCAAACTACCAGCATGCACTAATTTGGTGAATGAATGCTAGGAGCCATGAAAATGATAATCAATGCACATAGAGCAAGCTAGCTGAAGATGTACATTTTTCAGAATTCTGATTTTAAATTAAATGTATCTTGACAGTTCAGAGTAGTTACTGTCAGGGCAAGGGAAACGAGGCCAACCTGACCACAATGGTTCAAAGTTTTTGCACTAGATTACCTCTAATTGTACTTTATTTTCTCTTGTAACCTGCACATTTGTCACTCTTTCCTCCTGTAATGCACTGTTTACTACCTCATGTATTTTGTTTTGCTCACAATTGTCACTTTTACCACATGTAACTTATTGTCTGCTTTTGTAATTTGTTCACTTGTAATTTTCTGTTCCTATTGTGAAGCGCTCTGACGCCTTCGGGTAAAGTTCGCGCTATATAAAAACGCATAAATAAAATAAAATAAAAGTTGGAAGTCCATATATTGGATTATAATGCTCTCACACACACAGTTGGGTGTCATGCTTCATCATCTGGGCTGCTCCGCGTTGGGCCGGCGGTGCAATCCCAACAGGCTCCCTATAGTAGGGGCACTTTAGTAGAGATCTGCTTCCAATAGCCATATGGTGAAGTAAATGTAAATGTACAGGAATTTATATAGCGCAAATCACCAAGCGGTTTCTAAGCGCTTGCTTAGGGAACCCGTCCTGGTATTTCCCTGTGAGATAACCCCGGCAGGGTATCCGCAAGGTGAAAGCCAGGTGTTAGACGGACCGGGAGGGTCGGCCGAGGATAAGGGGAGAGGTCTCCGGGGAGAGCCGTCTCCAGCGAATCGTACAGACAAGTAACTTCCCCCCCACAGACGGACACCACACAAGGATAAAGTTCAACGATACTTTATAGGGAATTCTTTAAGTACGGTAGAATGGTACAAGGAGGTCTGGACTCAGGGGTCCCCTCTATTCTGGTCTCTGTTTGGGAAAAGGGTAGCGGGACAGTCTTGTTACCAAAGAGATGGAAATAGCTCTCAATCCTCGAGCTCGGGGGTGTAGATGAACGGGCCGCGGCGGAGCCAGCAGGTCCCGTGATGGATGAAGGAAGACGACGGTCCGCGGCAGAGCCAGCAGGTCCCGATGAAGGTGGTGGTTACAACGGTCCGCGGCCACGCCAGCAGGTCCCGACGACGATGAAGGATAGGGTGGTTCCCAAAGCCGCGGCAGCGCCAGCAGGCAAGACGAAGGTGCACAAGACAGAGCTACGGCAGCGCCAGTAGTCCGTCAAGGATGAGTTCTTCTTTGCGTCTCTCGACTCCAAGATACAACTGCCGTCCTGCTCTGGAGCTGCCCCAGTTATAGGGCTGGTGTGCTTTGATGTCCGGACCCTCGCACTTGGAGGTCGGGAGGTCCGGGATGAGGGGGTTCAGACACCCAGCAGGGGGGTGGAGCCAGCGCCCGGGGAGGCGATGGGCGAGCGGTACTTGGCGGGGGAGAGCCATCGACACCTCTTGCTCCCATTGACTGACCAAGTAGCCCGCTCACCTCCTGGGTGGATGTTGGTGCCGGAATGTCTGAGGCCTGGCCAGGCCCAGGGTTGAGGTCGATCGGGGGCCCGGCGGCCTCGTGGTGGAGTGTCCAAGATGGCGCCCAGGATGGGCGCGCAGGCCGGTAGTGGGTCGGCCTACGCGGTCAATAGGTTCGAGTGTAGGGGTCCCTGCGGGGACGGTGGACGTGCAATGGTGGTGTGTGGTACTTGCGTGGTTGGTTCGGGCCTGGTTGGGCCGGGGGAGAGCGGCCCTTCATGTGGCCTGTCCAACATGCGTCCCCCCCAGCTGAAGGCGGGGAGAGTTACCCATTCTCTTGGGGACTCTTCTCGTCGAGGCGGAAGAACCGGGACAGGCCATCTGCGTTGGCGTGATCTGGCCCAGGCCGATGTTCAACTGTGAAGTCCATCCCTTGTAGGGAGATGGACCAGCGTAGTAACTTCGGGTTTTCCCCCCGCATCTGCATCAGCCACTGCAGGGGTCGGTGGTCGGTCTGTACCCGGAAGGGTGTGCCAAAAAGGTAGGGCCGGAGCTTCTTGAGGGCCCATACCACCGCGAAGGCCTCCCTCTCTATGGTGCTCCAGCGTTGTTCCCGTGGTAGGAGTCGCCGGCTGATGAAGGCCACCGGCTGATCACGGCCTTCGGTGTTCACTTGAGACAGGACTGCCCCAATGCCATGGTCGGAGGCATCCGTCTGGACGATGAACTCCCGGCTGTAGTCGGGGGCCTGGAGCACAGGGGCGGAGCACATGGCGGCTTTCAATTGTTCAAATGCAGCTTGACACTCTGGGGTCCAGTTGACTTTCTGGGGCTGACTTTTTGACGTGAGCTCTGTGAGGGGCCTCACGATAGTACCATAGTCTTTCACGAACCTTCGGTAATAGCCCGTGAGGCCCAGGAAGGCTCGTACCTCGGTCTGGGTAATGGGGGGCTGCCAGGACTGGATGGCGGCAATTTTTAGCTGCAGAGGGGCCACCAGGCCGCTTCCCACCTGGTGCCCGAGGTAGGTTACAGACCCTTGCCCAATTTGACATTTGCTGGCCTTGATCGTGAGGCCAGCTTGCTGAAGGGCGTGCAGCACTGCTCGGAGGTGGTGGAGGTGCTCGGACCACTGGTTGCTGTATACAGCGATGTCGTCTAGGTAGGCGGCGCTGAATCCTTCGAGCCCCGCCAGGACCTGATTGACGAGCCGTTGGAAGGTTGCTGGGGCATTCTTCATGCCGAAGGGCATGACTGTGAAATGGTAATGGCCATCGGGAGTGGAAAAGGCAGAACGTTCTTGTGCCCGGGGTGTGAGGCCGATTTGCCAGTAGCCCGCCGTCAGGTCGAAGATACTGAGGTAGCGGGCAGCTCCCATGCGGTCGATTAGTTCATCTGCCCGGGGGATGGGATGTGCGTCTGTCCTGGTGACCGCATTCAAGCCCCGGTAGTCGACGCAGAACCGGAGTTCTGGTGTGGTGCCGGGGGCGGCTGCTTTGGGGACCAGTACTACCGGGCTGGCCCAGGGGCTGTCTGAGGGCTCGATGACCCAGAGCGTGAGCATTTTGGCTACTTCCTCCTGGATGCAGGCCCGTACCCGATCTGGCACGCGGTAGGCCCGGTGGCGGATAGGGGGGCTGTCCCCCGTGTCCACATCGTGCGTACACCAGGAAGTGACACCTGGGGTGAGGGAGAACAGGCTGGCGAATTGTGACAGGAGAACTTGGCACTCCTGGTGTTGCTCTCGGGTGAGGGCCTCTGAGAGTCGGACCCCCTCTACGGAACCGTCTTTCTCCCGCGTTCGTAGGAGGTCCGGGAGGGGCTCGGAGTCCTCTTCAGCCCCATTGTCCGTGGCCATCAGGAGGCTGAGTTCTGTCCGTACAAAGTGCGGTTTCAGTCTGTTAGCGTGGAGGACCCGGAGGGGGTTCCGGGAAGATTCCAAGTCGATGAGATAGGTAGCCGGACCCTTGCGCTCGACCACTTTGAAGGGCCCTGTCCACTTGTCTTGTAGGGCGCAAGGTTCGGTGGGGGACATCACCCATACCTGTTGCCCAGGTTCAAATTCGATGGAGGAGGCATTCCGGTCATACCATCTTTTCATGTCCTCTTGACTGGCCTCTAGGTTGGCTTTTGCTAGTTCTCGGAATCGCCGGGTCTGGTTGCGGAGTGTTAGGAGGTAGCGGAAAACATCTGGTGGGTTCTTTAGCGGGGGCATCTCCCAGCCTTCCTTAACTAGGCTGAGCGGCCCGCGCACGGGGTGTCCATATAGCAGTTCAAATGGGCTGAAACCCAGGGACTTCTGGGGAACCTCTCGATATGCGAAGAGGAGGCACGGCAGCAGCACATCCCACTGGCGACGGAGGGGCTCTTCCAACCCCCCGATCATCCCTTTGAGCGTGCGGTTGAACCGCTCAACGAGGCCGTTTCCTTGAGGGTGATAGGGGGTCGTGAACCGGTAGGTAACCCCGCACTGTTGCCAGAGAGATTTCATATATTTCGAAATAAAGTTCGTGCCTCTGTCACTGACGACCTCCCGGGGGAAGCCTACCCGGGAGAAGATCCCCATCAGAGCCCGGCCGACTACCGGGGCTGTCACAGTCCGCAGGGGAACAGCCTCCGGGTAGCGGGTGGCGTGGTCCACTAGCACCAGGATGAATCGATGGCCTTGTTTTGTGCGCGGGTCCAGGGGCCCTACGATATCGATTCCGACCCTCTCGAACGGGGTGGTGACCACGGGAAAAGGTTGCAGGGGGGCTTTCAGTTTGCGGCCGCTCTTCCCACTGGCTTGGCACGTGGGGCAAGATCGGCAATGCTGGTGTACATTGTCCCTCATTTTGGGCCAGAAGAAGTGGGTCACCAGGCGGCTATAGGTTTTGTCTTGACCCAAGTGTCCTGCCAGGGGGACATCGTGGGCCAGGTTTAGCAGAAAGTCTCTAAAACGGAGGGGTACCACTAGGACTCGGCTGGCCCCCAGCTCCGCGATTCTTTGCTCACTGTACAGCAGATCGTTGTCCCAGTAGACCCAGTGAGTTCCGGAGGTATCCCCTGCGCTTTGGGCCAGTGCTTGCTGGCGGAGTCCCTCGAGGGAGGGACAGGTCTTTTGTTCTTGGCGAGATTGTTCTTGCGTGGGCCCCCCCTCTTGAGGCCACTGGTCGAGGTTAGCGAGGTCTGGAGGTTGAGCTGGTTCGGGGGGGACGTCACGGTCGGTGGTTTCGGCGGGGGCGACCGGAGGCGGTGGCGCCGGCCATTCGAGTTCCTCTGGGCGGGTGTTGGCACGGGCGGTCATGGACCGGGTGGTGACGCACGCCCAGTCCGGGACGCCCAGCATCCCCAGGTGTTCTTTTCGTTCGACTGCTGCCCAAGGAGAGCTTTCCAGGTCATTACCCAGGAGGCAGTCTACGGGGGCATCATCTCGGACCGTCACTTTCAACATGCCGGAGACCCCTCCCCATTCGAAGGGGACGCAGGCCATCCGACACAGACTTTCTGAGTTATCGGCTGAACGTACAGGGCAGAGAATGTTTGGTAAATATTGTTCGGGGGTCACCAGGTGACAGCGGACGGCTGTTACACTGGCCCCAGTGTCACGAAGGGCTTCAGCCCGGCGTCCATTGATGCCCACCCATTGGCTGTACTTCTGGGTATTAGCGGGTAGGGGGACCCGCGGGACCATGTCTCTCCCCCCTAGGCAGGCGAGAGCCATGGCGGCTGGCTCCCATTCTTGGTGTTCCTGTTCATATTCTTCTTGTTCCTCTGAGATCTGTTCCTCCCCCAGAGCAGCAGCGGCTACTTGGCGGGGTCTTGGGCTCTGGTACTGGGGGCAGTTTGGGTCGTTTGCATAGTGTCCGACTCGTTGGCATCGATGGCAGGTAACATTGGCTCGATGTCCCGGTCGCGCTGGGGTGCTGCCCCGGTTGGCCGGGGGGGTGGGGCTGGTAGTGGGGGTGACCGGAGCGTTGCTTCTTCCGCGTCCTTGGCCTCCACCTCCTCGGGGACGGTGCTGACCATTGTTGTTCCGGTTCTGTTCGGAGGACCCATTTCGACTTACTCTGGTGATCTCCCACCGGTCTGCTTCGGCTGCGAGCTGCCGGGGATCCGTTAACTTGCTGTCGAGGAGGTGCTGGCGAAGTTCAATGAAGCAATTGTTCGACAGATGCTCCCATACCATAAGATTGAACAGTTGTTCGTAGGTTGTGACCTTGCTTCCTTTGATCCAGCCCTCGAAGGCTCGGCTAAAGTAATTGACATAGTCCACCCAAGTTGTACCTGGGATGCGGGTGCAGTCTCGGAACCTCTGACGGTACATCTCGGGTGTGAGGCCATAGCGGGTGAGGAGTGCAGCTTTCATATGGTCATAGGAGGTCATCTGGTGGTCCGGGAGTTGCAGCAGGGCGTCGCGGCCCTCATTGAGGAATCTCCCCCACAGACCGGCCCCCCAATCGCTCCTATCGATCCGGTGTGCAGTCATAGCGATTTCATAGGCCTTAAACCATTGCTGGATGTCGTCCTCTCGGAAGTATTCTCGAACGACATCCTTGGGGATGTGTACCTTCTTCTCTGTTGCCCCTGGAGTGTGGGGTTGCTCGGGCACCCCTGCTTCTTTATTCTGTTTGCGTAGGTCGATTTCAGCTAATTTCCGCTCATGTTCATATGCCAGTTTCTTTTCCTCGAGCTCCCTTTGTCTCTGTTTCTCCTCTCTTTCTTCCCGGAGACGCAGGTGCTCTAAGTTGATTTTCTGTTCGGCCAACTTTAGTTCAACGTCCATTTTGAGCCGGGCCATTTCCAGCTCGTGTAGTCGGGTTCTTTCTCGTTCCTGGATCTCGTCTGGCGAGAGACCCGTTCTTCGTTCTTCAGGGGCCATGGGGGTTTGTGCTGCGATGTCTTGATCGGGGGTTCCGGCAGCCCCGTTTTCTGCCCAAGATTCCAGGGCCTGCTTAAAGTCATCTTTGGTATTTAGTCCGGTGGTAGCGATACCTAATTCGATACAGAACTGTTTAAGTTCACGATGGCTGTACTCGTCCAATTTCTCCATCTGGAATTTCTCCGTTGATCCGCTGTCTTTAGTTGACATCGTGATTCGCCGTGGGGTGAGCTACTCTCTGTACGGTTTATGCGGTGATTCGGATCCCGTCGCTGGCCACCAATGTTAGACGGACCGGGAGGGTCGGCCGAGGATAAGGGGAGAGGTCTCCGGGGAGAGCCGTCTCCAGCGAATCGTACAGACAAGTAACTTCCCCCCCACAGACGGACACCACACAAGGATAAAGTTCAACGATACTTTATAGGGAATTCTTTAAGTACGGTAGAATGGTACAAGGAGGTCTGGACTCAGGGGTCCCCTCTATTCTGGTCTCTGTTTGGGAAAAGGGTAGCGGGACAGTCTTGTTACCAAAGAGATGGAAATAGCTCTCAATCCTCGAGCTCGGGGGTGTAGATGAACGGGCCGCGGCGGAGCCAGCAGGTCCCGTGATGGATGAAGGAAGACGACGGTCCGCGGCAGAGCCAGCAGGTCCCGATGAAGGTGGTGGTTACAACGGTCCGCGGCCACGCCAGCAGGTCCCGACGACGATGAAGGATAGGGTGGTTCCCAAAGCCGCGGCAGCGCCAGCAGGCAAGACGAAGGTGCACAAGACAGAGCTACGGCAGCGCCAGTAGTCCGTCAAGGATGAGTTCTTCTTTGCGTCTCTCGACTCCAAGATACAACTGCCGTCCTGCTCTGGAGCTGCCCCAGTTATAGGGCTGGTGTGCTTTGATGTCCGGACCCTCGCACTTGGAGGTCGGGAGGTCCGGGATGAGGGGGTTCAGACACCCAGCAGGGGGGTGGAGCCAGCGCCCGGGGAGGCGATGGGCGAGCGGTACTTGGCGGGGGAGAGCCATCGACACCTCTTGCTCCCATTGACTGACCAAGTAGCCCGCTCACCTCCTGGGTGGATGTTGGTGCCGGAATGTCTGAGGCCTGGCCAGGCCCAGGGTTGAGGTCGATCGGGGGCCCGGCGGCCTCGTGGTGGAGTGTCCAAGATGGCGCCCAGGATGGGCGCGCAGGCCGGTAGTGGGTCGGCCTACGCGGTCAATAGGTTCGAGTGTAGGGGTCCCTGCGGGGACGGTGGACGTGCAATGGTGGTGTGTGGTACTTGCGTGGTTGGTTCGGGCCTGGTTGGGCCGGGGGAGAGTGGCCCTTCATGTGGCCTGTCCAACACCAGGCATCCCGCCGCGAGGGGCCCTTGTGGAGATTAAGCAATCTATTGCCCAGAGTCGCAGAGTGTGAACCCGTGAATCGAGAAGGCACCGGAGCGAGAATTGTCGAGTCCATGGACATTTTAGGACTCAAGACCATTTTTCTTGCTTTATGTAAATTCTACATGCGATTCGTCAGGACCAATACAGTTAAGACTATCTACACTTTAGAGTTGGTGACATAAAATCATACTCACATCAACCAAGCTACTACCTATTAGTGTACCTGTCAGACCTGGAACTAACTACCCACTATTGTAAACTAACCACGCGTCAGCAGTACCCGGTAGGTTAGACACAAGGAGTTCCTCATGTGAGTTTTGCCAATATCACGTGTTGTCTCGACCTGCCCACTCCTACCGGGCCTCTATTTTGATATCCTTTACTTCACTTCTCAAGTGTATTAAAAAACCTTTTAACATGCTCCGATATCTGTATGTTTATTTTACTTCCTGACAATTGCTTCCATATAATGAATCACTTTAATGAGCTGTGCTTTGAAGACATGTAATCCTTAGCCATCCAAGCATGAAGCTATTCCAAGAAACTTCGGACTTAAAGTGCTCTATGTACAAATGCACTATTTTCTAAAATTACCATTGTCCCAGCAATAAAAATAACATAATAAATTAGCAGGTAAAAGATTTAAAGCCATTGCCGAGATTTAAAGCCATGATGCTTGCATACCTCTCTTTCTGCAGATCCACAGTCTAGCCTAGAGTCCCTTCTTGTTCTGTGTCATACGCGAATGATCGGTATGAATGCATGTACCATCACATCAGACATAACAAGCATTGGCAAAGCTAATAGATTTTGACTCTGCGAGGTCTTGGCTTTGTTAGTGTTGTTAGCCATGCTGTACAGCAGCACGGCTTCTGTCCAGCATGTCTGAATGTTTTAAGAAAGAATTATTAAATAGTTGTGTCATGGGACGTCTTGGTTTGCATCAGCGCGACAATGAAAGGAGTGAGGGTGTGTGTGGGGCAACACTTACAACAGAGGGAAGGCAAATTGGGGAGCATTATGACTGACCGTGGAGGGTTGGCAAGCAAGAGGAAAAAGTGGGGGAGAGTAAACGAGGAAGGCAGGTGAAAAAAATGTACTCTGGTAGAGTGCTTAAACACAAAGAAAAAAGTAGCGCCTAAACAAATGAGCCGTGGAAAGACACAATGCATCCATTTTCCAGGGAAGGGACAAAGACAAAGAGGAAAGACACTTGCAGCAGACGACCAATAAGAAACAAGCAAATGAGAGTGACAATGAATCCAACCAATGGTAATTAGTGGGTTGCCTCTAAACCCACTGTTAAAAAACAATATTTCTTGCAAGAGGAAGCACATGCGCTGGCATGGGCGAGATCTAAAATGGGTGGCTGAAAGTACCTAAAAGTTGGCACGCACCTAGGGCTTGGTTTGATTTGTTAATTTTATGGGTTCTGAATAATTTTGAATATTTTCGTGTAGCCATTTTTATATCAGACACAAGAATATGAAGTGGCCTTTGGACTTTTTTCCATTCTGTATATTTGTGTTAATATTTGTCAGAACAGGGAAAACTTTAAAAACAAAATGAAGCACTCTGATTGACTTAATTTTCCCAAGGAGAGGATTACTTGAAGTCCCATTGCCTTGCACAAGGGTAAGGGATGCCGATCAAGTCAGTTATCAAAGAGACTAGCTCAATTATCCAGCTGTGGTTCACTGATATCTACTGGCCCTAAGCCTCATATACACTCGCCCCATCATTTTCCGTCTATCCCTGCAGTTATCCTATGTTTTTTCTTTCTTCTTCTCAATTTGAGGGGTGTAGGGTGTGGAAGAGAGAGAGAGAGTGGTGAGGTATTGTATTGAATTAAAAGGTTATTTATATAGTGGTTTTCATTCCCCTTGCAAGGCATAAAGGTAGAACCAGAGAGGTGAGATATAGAGGTACATAAAGACACAGCTAGGGAAAGAGGTCGTCCAGAGACTGGCAGTGCAGGTAATGAGAGAAAAAAGAGATGGGGGTAGAAAAATAAAGGTATTGAGAAAGAAGTAAAGTAGTGAAAGAGATAGACTAGAGTGAAGAAAGGTAGAAGGACTGAGGTAGAGGTCCAAAAGTGAGTTAGTGAACCATTGGTGAAATAAATAAACTGAGATGTTATAGTGGAAGATAACTGATGTAGAGCAGCATTTTTTTCAAAACAAGGTGGCCGACATATACATTGATTTACAAAAAGCTAGGGAAGCCTTATTTACTGGTCCAGAAACACCACCACTGCTAGAAAAAATTGACTGTCTTCATATTATTCCCCTCATCATGGATGAAGAATGTCTCAATCTTTTTGAGAAAGTGAAATCAGGTTCCCCTCTAGACCCGGTCCCTCCCCACATTCTGTCAATGGGTAGCCAAGAAATGTTCCATAATATTCGGAAATTACTAAATCTGTAAATCTCCACAGGAATAGTCCCGTAAGAATGGAAACATGCAGTGGTCAACTCTGTTAAAAAAAAACAAATCTTGACCTTGCATGCCTAGGGAACTTCAGGCCTATAATATAGTCCCCGGTGCTTGGGAAAGTCTTAGTTTAGAGAAACCCATCACCCGTCTGTCTAAGCATTTGGAAGACAATAGGCTTTTGGACGACTCCCAGAACAGATTCCGTCCAAAGCACAGTATGGAGTCGCTGAGGAGGTGAAATACATTTTAGATAAGGGAGGAGCGGCAACCATTATCCTTCTCGACCTGAGTGCAGCATTTGATACAGTTGACCATGGCACTCAGGTTGAGGGAAATTGGCGTAACGAGTACCGCTTTAGAATGGCTAGTGTCTTTAAGAGAAAGAGCATTCCAAATTTTTGAACTCCCTGCTACTCTGAGATGGTCCCTTTGAAATGTGAAGTTCTGCTGGGCTCAGCACTCAGCCCCACTCTAATTAATATCTATGTTAGATCTCTGGCCTCCATTGTTAAAGAATTCAAAGTCTCAATTGTGTCTCATGCTGATGACACACAGCTTGTCATCTTCCTTTACTCAACTGACGGTTCTCGGTCTCAGCCTGGCCCTCGCCTTGAGAAAGGGATTTACTGGATGGCAAGTTGCCCTTCGAAATTAAACAGGGACAAAACGGAGCTGATGGTACTGGGAAACAATCGTCCCCCAGTGTCAGAGTTGGGCAATCGGATTGCTTCCAGGTCAAAGGGGGGGAGCTAGGGGGGACGGACCAGTGGGAACTTGTCCGCCCCATCAAAGTTAAAAGGCCGGGAGAGCGCGGCAGGCGCCCTCTTGTCCCCGCGCTCCCCAGGCCTGCACCGTGCCCCCGAGGGGCTGAATAATCTTTTGTTTTCTTTCACATCTCAGGTGGAGCTTTGCACGTGAAGAGCGGCGCGGCCGGAGCTCGTAGCGGGGGTGTTTTTAAGAGGTCTACATCTGGAGCAGCGAAGGCGGCATTGCGGCCGGAGTCTGCACGTTCGTGTGGGTCGGCAGGGTTCGGTTCCCCCCACTGAAGCTGGATTTTTTCTAAGGAGGGGAGAATCGGCGCATCCTCTGGGCGCGGATAGCTTGAGGTTGCAGTAAGAGGGCTGCTTGAGGCGGGAGTCGCTCATACAGTAAGGCAGCGTGGGGGGGGCGCCTTCCAGGGCTCGTAACGGGGGTTTTAACTACGGCCAACAACGTACTGTGCTGCAGGCAGTCGGCATAATTTAGTGAGCGAAGCAGGGTCAGCTTTGGTCAGTGCTTGGATGGGAGACCCATAGTGAAATACTGGCTCCTATTCGATATTCATTTTGAAATCTGCTGTTCACGTTATTTGAAATTCCTTCTCTCAGCCCTGTGAGTAGCTAGAACGTTTTAAATTGTTTTTTGGGGCATTAAGGCTGCGGACAGGCTCAGTAGCGCTGAAGTGAGGTGGGGTATTTTAAAGCAGCTTAAACACGCATAAAGTAAACGTGATAGCCTCAGTTCGCTCCTCATCAGTGCTGTGGTTTGTAATAACAATAGTGATTGGCCAAGTTGTGGGTAAAGAGACAAACAATGAAAAACAATGGGGAGAGCAAGGTTTTTAGTTCACTTGGGTGAAGGGGGGAATACTCCTATACCCCTGGGTGTATCATTAGAAAACAAACAAGGAGTACCAACCACATGGAATCGCCAATTCCTAAGGGGTGCGTGGTTAAACAAAAAGAGAGAAAGTTCTCCTTTTGTTAAGAAACCCCTCACTCTCCACCTAGTAGTGACATGCTTCATCATCGGGGTCCACCCTAATGACCTAGCGTCAGCAGGGTGTGCTGCAACACCTGATTACAGTGGAGCTGGTTGTGAGTGAGGGTGCGTGAAAGGAAAAAAGTAAGTGTGTTAAAAATGTTTCCTGGTTTAATTTAGGAAAATAAGATTTTATTTGTAAGCAACTGGACAATGTTAAAATCAAAGTGGCGAGATAAAGTGAGGGTAATTATGAGCCCATGTATCTCTATGTGTTTTCTGGTCTACATGTTTCAACCATAAAGGTGTAGGTTCACCAGGTTTTCTTCAGGACCGATGACCCTGAGAGTGGATGGTGTGCGTCCCCTAAAAGGCGCACCCGGTCCTACTCTCTGGGACCACAAAAAGTGGCAAAAAATATGTGCCTGTGGTATGGGCTTGAACCCCAGTGGGTAAGCCTGAAAAATCAAAATACCTGTAAAGGAAAATGAAGACTAATGTCAGATATTGATCTTTTACAAGCCTGTTACGTAGTGCAGTGTCTCACATGTCACAGTGTCTGCATGATGTTGAACCCAATAGGAAAGGTACCTTTTGCTAATATTGAAAAAGTACTGCTTCTCAGTGTGATGTGGAAGTGCCTTGGCCATAATTTGTGCGATAGATTGTTTTCCACAACTTGCACACATAGTAAATTCTACGTGCGTCAATATCTATTCAATTCACGCGCATATCGTACAATTTCTGTGGCGTGATAATGTCTCGCATACGTATTGTGCGGGCAAGGTTATTTTAAACGTGCATGAACTGCCATACTCGACATGCTCCACTCATTCCGGACTCACATACATAAAACATTTAAGACACACAAGGAGTTGGTTTCAAGCTTACTCTTATTAGGGTATTAGGATACCTCATAGGGCGGGGAGAGGTTATCTGTGCCCAAAATGCACAAAGGAAAAATTCCTCCCCCTGGCAGGCCAATTGTGTCAGGGATTGGGTCGCTGTTAGAAATGCTCTCGAGGTACTGTGATTTCTTCCTAAAAACCATCGTACAATCCACACCTACATATCTGAAGGACACGAAAAACCTGCTGGTACTCCTCAAAGAAATCAGAGTTGACGATGAAACCATCTTACTCAGCTTTGACATTGAAAGCTTGTACACCAGCATACCACAGGATGCCACCATAAATGTACTTAAAACAATCCTAGAAAATAACAATTGGGAGCATCAGACACCAATATCTTTCATTCTCCAATGTGCCACCCTGGCATTAAAAAGGAACTATTTTGAATATGAAGGCTCTCTGTTTCTTCAAACCGGTGGGACCTCCATGGGCAGTGCCACAGAAATTGTATGATATGCGCGTGAATTGAATAGATATTGACGGACGTAGAATTTACTATGTGTGCAAGTTGTGGAAAACAATCTATCGCACAAATTATGGCCAAGGCACTTCCACATCATCACACTGAGAAGCAGTACTTTTTCAATATTAGCAAAAGGTACCTTTCCTATTGGGTTCAACAGCATGCAGACACGAATGTGAGACACTGCACTACGTAACAGGCTTGTAAAAGATCAATATCTGACATTAGTCTTCATTTTCCTTTACAGGTATTTTGATTTTTCAGGCTTACCCACTGGGGTTCAAGCTCATACAACAGGCACATATTTTTTGCCACTTTTTGTGGTCCCAGAGAGTAGGACCGGGTGCGCCTTTCAGGGGACGCACACCATCCACTCTCAGGGTCATCGGTCCTGAAGAAAACCTGGTGAACCTACACCTTTATGGTTGAAACATGTAGACCAGAAAACACATAGAGATACATGGGCTCATAATTACCCTCACTATATCTCGCCACTTTGATTTTAACATTGTCCAGTTGCTTACAAATAAAATCTTATTTTCCTAAGTTAGGCCAGGACAATTTTTAACACACTTACTTTTTTCCTTTCACGCACTCTCACTCACACCAACAGGTGTTGCAGCACACCCTGCTGACGCTAGGTCATTAGGGTGGACCCCGATGATGAAGCATGTCACCACTAGGTGGAGAGTGAGGGGTTTCTTAACAAAAGGAGAACTTTCTCTCTTTTTGTTTAACCACGCACCCCTTAGGAATTGGCGATTCCATGTGGGTGGTACTCCTTGTTTGTTTTCTAAAGAGACAAACAAACAAACACTGTTTAAACATTATTGTACCAGCTAGGTTATTGTGCCACCCCCTGTTCTAATGCTTGTACTGATTTTAATCTCAGGGGACTACAAAATTTAGCAAGGTTACTTCGCAGGTCTCTCAGTTCTGCATGGCTTGATTGCTAATGTACACGAGTGCTTGGAGTATATGCTGATTCCTTTTCTCTTCGCAGAATCACCGCCTTGTTTACGTACAGGGGCGGCTGGCAGTGAACCGGTGGACGAAGGCGGACAGGGGACACAGGCAGGCCTGCATTTCACTGCTTCTGGAGGGCCGCCGGGCTAGAGTGCGCTCGCCCAACACCCAGGTTAGCTGGTATGTCTCGCGGTCACAGTTGCGTGGTGCTTACGGCCGGTCTGTGTGCCTCCAACCTTGATACAGGTACAAGAGCAAATCGTGCTCATAGGTGTGGCATAGGTCTAGGCTGTTTACCTGTCTGAACAGAAAAGGGGAATGTCTAGTGGTCGTGGCGCTAAGCGTTCCCGCATGGAGCTTATACTGAAGGGCATAATGCGCAAGATGACAGCTATGGACAGGAGACTGGGGAGAGTGGACCAGTTGGGTAAGAACGTGACGGAGCTCTCACAGAGGTTGGATGACCAGGTGGGGCCATCTGGGAGACCCAAGCGAGTAATAGTGCCCCCGCAGCCCAGGGGTGAATTGGATGTGTTACCTAAGTGGGTCAGGGAAAAGAAGGGTAGTGGTCGGGTCCCCAAGCCACAAGTAGCAGGGGTGTCACCTGTAATGGTCCCTGAGGGAGGGCCTCCACTGCCGATTGCACCCATACCTACGCCACTAATCCTGACAAGTATACTGGTGATACCGGCTCCGGCCACACCGGCGCCAGCCCCACACATAGCGCCCTTGGTTGTCCCAACAGTACTCCCAATGGGACCAGTGGTGAACCCAGCTCCTACCCCGGTACACGACATGGGATCCCCCACCCCAGTTAGTGCACCTCCTGGGGTTGGTCAGGTGCCCCCTGAGCTGGCAGCACAGATAGCGGCAGTACTCCCCTGGCTGGGGATTGGGGGGATGTTACCGTCCCCGGTGGGCGCCAAGGAGGCTGGGAAGGATCCCTCCGCAGAGGCACAGAAAATTGTAGCGAAGATTTTGATTGCTAAGGGTGGCAGGGGGAGGGGGGTTGCCAAGCGCGCCTATTTCTCCTCAAGCAAGATGTTCAGACAGCAGCGCTGGAAAAGACAAGATTGTTGAAACAACGCGGACCGCTGAAAGTGGTAAGGAGGTGGCATTGCCGGTACTAGGGGAAGGTACAATACCCTCCAGGAGGGAGAATTTGGCATTGCATTTTCCACAAGGAGTGAAGGAATTGATTTGGGCGGGCAAATATGTCTATATGTTTTCCTTGCTAGTTGATCACAGGGCAATGGAGTATGTTAAGACACTAAAGGACTGGATGCTACCTGGCGAATGGCGGAGCCAAATGTCAAGATTCAGGGTGGAGGAGTCACTGATCAATTGGATTATAGCTTTTACTGTGTTTATGGCGATCACAGCAGAGCGTTCCCCTAATTTGCAGGCAGAGATGGCATGTTACCAGAGTAAAATTACAACGTTCAGTGACAAATATGGAGGGGATGGGTGGAAGGAGTAAGACACGACCTTCAGGAAAGCGAAAGAATTTGACCAAACTTTATCCTGGGATAGGGTTGACTCCGTCTCATGGTATGGCCAGTTTACGGCCGGGCAATCAGGGGGTGCGGGCCCAAGCTGGAACAAAGGTTACCCGTCCAAACCCCAGCAGCCCTTTCGGCCAGCACAAGGGGGTGACACAGCCGGTAGGGCAAGGGGCAGTGGGGACCGAAAAGAAGTGTTTTGGAATTTTAACAAACGTACATGCACCAGGGCAGCAGGCACGTGTAAGTTCAAGCATGCATGTTCCTTATGTGGCCACCCTTCCCATCCAGAAACAACATGCCGCTCAAAAGGTAATGCCTCTGGTAACAGGGGAAGAAAGAAGCAGGATTAGGGGGGTGTGCCGGCGGGTAGCTCATTCACCCATTGACATTCTGGCTATGACTCCTTGGCTGAACAGGTACCCAGACCATGCATCGGCGAGGATGTTGCAGGAAGGTTTCTCACAGGGCTTTAGGATCCCAGCGTTGGGATATACCGGGACATCAAAATGTAGAAATCAACTGTCAGTTAGGCACAACCCAGTTGTAGTGGCAACACAAATCACTAAAGAGCTGCGCCTGGGGAGGATAGCGGGTCCTTTTATTGACATCCCTGTACCTAATTTTTTTTGCTCGCCCCTCGGCGTGGTCCCAAAGAAAGAGAAGGTCGAGTACAGGCTCATCCATAACCTTTCAGCACCAAAGGGCGCATCATTAAACGACGCTATTGATGAGGACATTTCTAGTGTTAAGTATGCGTCTTTTGACCAGGCGGTGGATATGTTGAGGATTCTCGGTCCTGGAGCCCTGATGGCGAATTCAGACATTGAATCTGCTTTCCGGCTACTGCCAGTATATCCCCTAGATCAGCATCTGCTAGGTTTTGCATTTCAGGGGAAATTCTACATGGATATGTGTATGCCCATGGGTTGCTCTGTCTCATGCGCCTACTTTGTGAAATTCAGCTCCTTTCTGGAATGGGTTTTGAGGCAAACAACTGGACATCATCAGGTCATGCATTACCTAGATGACTTTCTTTATCTGGGCGCAGTGGGCTCACAGGAGTGTGCATGGGCATTGCAGGAATTTTGCGTCCTCAAGCGGGCTATTGGGGTCCCGCTAGCACCTGGAAAAACGGTAGGGCCAACAACATCCTTGGAATTTCTAGGCATAGAATTGGACTACGTGGAGGGTTGTTTCAGGTTACCCAAAGAGAAAATCAGGAAATTCAGAATAGCTTTACAGCAATGCTTGGCGAAAGAGAAGGTGATACTACAGCAGCTACAGCAGACTGTGTCAGCTGAATTTTGCTCTAAGAGTAATACCCATGGCACGCCCCTTCTTCCGCTCAATCTCGCAGGCCATGACGGGCCTACGGGAGAAACACCATCGCACTAGATTGTCGGCTGAGGTTCGCCAGGACATGCGTATCTGGATGGCATTCCTGGAGGATTTCAACGGCAGAGTAGTGTGGTGTGGTCCACCCATGGCATCGGCTGAGTTAGGTCTATGGACTGACGCTGCGGGCAGTGTGGGGTTTGGCGCCATACTTGGAAACAAGTGGGTGGCCCAACAGTGGCCGGTTTGGTGGAAAGAAAGCGGTTTGACAGCTAACATTGGATTCTTGGAGCTCTTTCCAATATGGGTTGCATTGACAGTTTGGCCTGAACAGTTGTGTAACCAATCTGTGATCTTCTGGTCTGATAACATGACATCGCCTCATGAAGGAAATTGTGTTGATTTTTGTTGATTTACATGAAACAATGTCCAGTTTAGGGCCAAACATGTCCCAAGGGTGCTGAATAATGCAGCTGACGCACTCTGGCAAATTGGTGCCCCAGCTAGGACCTTGTGGCAGCTAGCCTAGCGCCCAGGACAAGGACGGCTTACAAAGGGGCGTTTATGTCTTATTGCTCCTTTTTGGGATAGGACTGGGTGGAGAAGTGGGATCAGGAGGGGAACTTTACACAGTACATGGAGACATTATATAAAGAAGGGCGCTCGGCAGCGACGGCTAACAGACACAGGGCAGCCGTTTCTTTCTTTGCGCAGCTTAAAGGGGCCAAAGATCCCACGAACAGTTTCATAGTGCGGAGGGCACTGAGAGGGTGGCGGCGCCTGCAAACAACTGCCACTGTTCCCAGACAACCGATAGGTTTAGAACGGTTGGGATTATTATTGAATGCCTTGTCTGACACCTGTAGATCATCAGGGGAGGTACTTTTATTCAGCACCGCCTTTTCATTGGCCTTCTATGGGGCATTACGGGTGGGCAAATTGGTGGCTAACAGCAAGCAGGACACACTAGGGGGTCTCCGGCTGGAACACACAAGGATATTGGATGATACGCTATTGATCACCATACTCAAATCAAAAACTGATCAGGAGGCCCGGGGGAATAGCGTGGTACTCCACCGGGCACGGACTAATCCTTGCTGCCCAGTGTAGAGACCCTTATCAAGCAACGAACAGGCGCGGCTGGAGGAGCATTGTTAATGCATGCATACGGTACACCATTGACCAGGTTTCAGTTCCAAAGAGTGTTAGCAATGACAATTGGCAAGGCTGGCTTAAATCCTAAAGACTTTGGGACGCATTCATTCAGAATAGGAGCGGCCACGGAAGCAACGGCTAGAGGGTTGCATGCTAACAGTGTAAAAAAAGATTGGGAGATGGTCTTCCAACTGTTATAAACGTTATATGCGATTGCACATGTTGTGAGGTAACAAATAAGTTACGCTGACGCCGGTCGTGTTGTTTGTTTGTATTTTAGTTTCACGAGCCTGTCATGCAGGGCGGAAACTATTACCGGGTCAGCAACAGCAAGTATCCTCATCACGACGGACGCAAGAACAGAGGAAGGAGACACAAGTGGTATGGGTGGTTGGTCACTCGTACGTGAAGTGCGCTAAACCGGTTTTCTTTTCGGGCGACTATGGATGGAGGGCGGAACAAGGAGGTTTTAGGGTTTCCTTTCATGGTGGGGGTGGGGGGGGTCTTTGCCTGAGTCAGTTTAGGGGTTTCTCTACAGAATTAATTGATAGGCACACCCCACCGCCCTCAGTGGTTATCTTACACGTGAGTGGCAACGATTTGGTTAAACTGGGCAGGAGGGTCCTGATGGAAGAGATAATCTCAGCAGTGAGCTGGTTACAATGTACGCCCAGGCTGCACCATAGTATGGTCGCAGATGATTCCTAGGCTGCAATGGGGGGGGGGGGACTCTGTCAGGGCATTGAATCACTTGGTAAAGAGGATCAATAACAAGATAGAGAAATTATTTCGGTTACCTCAATTACAGAATATCCCTCCTGGATGCAACTGGGGGGAACATTTCTATTTACATGATGGGGTTCACCTGACTAGGGCAGGCAACAAATTACTGGCAGGGAATATTTTGGCATGGCTGGGAGGTTTGTCTAGGTAGGCATGACCTTTTCGTGTAGGAGGTTTGGACGGGGGCCAGATAGTCGGTCAACTACGCTGGCCTGTGGCGGTAAGGTCATGATCAGTGAGCAGTCAATTTAAGATCCTTAGGGGGCGTCACCATTCTTAAATGGGGTCATCCAGGGGGAGGGGCCAATGGTCTCTCTTAGAACTCCAGGCAAAGGATATCCGCTTGGTTGGATGGGTGCGGGGGAAGAGGGAGTCACGCTTTCTTTGGAATGGTTAGCCACCCCGCACGTACACTATGACGTCATTAAACGGCGCACAGTGAAAGGGCCCCCTTTTTGAGTAATGGAGTTCATGGAGCGTACGGGGATAACCGGGAGGGGGGGGGGGAAGTACTCTCCCGGTAAACGGCCCCCCGGGCATGCGCACTCGGACGTGAGGGCGTAGCTGGTTAATAAGGATCTGACACCGGTTAGCGACCTTGCCATAGGCCCAAAAGCTAGGATATGCAAAAATGAATACATAGGATATTAGATTCGGTTAGGAAACACGCTGTATTAGACATTTGTTAAAGTTAGCCCTTTGATACCTGTCTACATTGCTTGTAATCTAATGTCAAATTTTTGCATATTATTGTTTTGTGTCAATATAGTTGATTTCAACAATTTTAATTTGTTTTGATGTTTTAATAAATACGGCCGGGGGGTCGTGAGACCCCCTGCCTGCCAAAGAAACTCCTTGCATGTTTAATTGATTTAATGGTTTGGTGTTGGTGGTGCATAAGACAGGGAGGGGGTGGTCGGTAGTCCCTGACCATAAGGAAAGGGTGGCCGCTCTGCCCCCCACACATGGCAGGGCGCCTGACCCCCCCCTTCCCCTGCACCTTCGGGGGTGGGGCGTGCCCCTTCGCTGCGTCTTGATGATGCGGCGGGCGCGCCCCACCCCCGATTGGTGCCGGCTCCTGCGTTTGACCCGGAAGCAATCGGATTGCCTCCGGGTCAAAGGGGAGGAGCTAGGGGGGCAGACCAGTCGGAACTGGTCCGCCCCCATCAAGGTTAAAAGGCCGGGAGAGCGCGTGAGGCGCACTCTTGTCCCCGCACTCCCCAGGCCTGCACCGTGCCCCCGAGGGGCTGAATAATCTTTCCCACCCACCAGCGCCTGTAGCAGACTTTTGGTTTTGTGTGTTGATTGGTCGTACCAATTTTGGTTCAGTTTTCACTGCAAATATTGTTTGGGTGAATTTTCCTTAGGCCTTTTTTCTAATTTACAGGATGTAAATATTGATGGTTAGCATATGGCGCACATTGTATTTGGGTGTACATGTTTTTTCCTTAGGCCTTTTTTCCGTTTGCAGGTACCATACTTGTCGTATTTATTGTAGCCCTACGTCAAGCGGTAAGGTCATGATCGGTGAGCAGTCAATTTAGGGTGTCCTGATCACTTTACCGGTGACATTGGAGGACGGTGGTATCCCTGGGCAGCAGCCGCGGCCGGCAGTGGGAGTATCTGCAGGGCGGTGATGTGGGGAGGGGGAGGGGCAGGGTGGGGCGGTAGTAATGTATGGATTACGGAACTTCCCAGGTAAGTAAACATTTAAATAAATAAAACGAATTTCGTTAAGTGCACTGCATCCCCAAATGCGATGCAGTGCGCACAACAAAATTCGTTTTATTTATTTAAGTGTTTACTTACTTGTAAAACTCCGTAATCCATACATTACTACAGCCCACCCTGCCCCTCCCCCTCCCCACGTCACCGCCCTGCAGGTACTCCCACTGCCCGTGGCTGCTGGGCAGTTCTCTGCTTTGCCCACGCTTTAAAACAGCTCTGATTCTCAACCAGCAACATGACTGACTCCACCCAGCTCTCTTAGCCTGCTAGAGGCGCCTGACAGTAATTCCTTTGTTTCATACAGATGTGAGCTGTGTTCGAATGTAGGGCAGTCCCTGACGCAGGAGGCTCGTCAGATCTGTTTCAGCCTGGGGACAGTTTGGCTGTGAGCTCCGCTCACTGTGAGCTATCAGAGCATGTCCACAGCACAAGGAACCCAGCACAGCACGCACGCGGGAGGCTCGAGGCCACTGAAGTGTGACGTCTGATCCAGCCCAACCAATCCCTCTACAGCCTGTAAACAGAAGCCAAACTCTTCAGGCAGCCACCGTGAGTTAACCCTTCAATCTGCTACGGTGAGCTGGAATTGTAAACCAGCATTCACATGTTTGAACAGTGGGTTAATGCGCCTGCTGCTAAATCTGCAACGGGAAGTCAAATAATGTGTTCTAACTAGGCCTGGGCGGCTAATTCCGTTCCGCTCACGGAATTTGCGGAATTTGGGTAATTTTGCATTCCCCTGAGAACGCGAAATTGCCCAAAATTCTGCGTTCTGCGACTACGCGAAATTTTTTGCTTGTTCGTGTTCTCAAATGCGTGTTTGTGAGATATTTCCCCTCGAGCACGCAAACAGCATTGCGAACAGTAAAAAAGCATCGCGAACAAACAACTCCACATGTTCACGGAATTTCTGCATGTTCGAGGAGATTTTTACCGTTTCGCAGAGATTTGCGTAACGCAATTACGCAAATTCCGCCCACCCCTAGTTCTAACAAGGGCTATTTGCTCAGATCCAGCCATTCATCCAATGTCGCCATAAGGGAAAAGTAAAAGGGTTTTTATAATCTGGCTTCAGTAAAAGCAGAATGGCACAGTAATGAAGCATGACCAATGCTCGTGACTTTGTGTGCCAGGAGCTGTGAAGCTGTTCCCGAGGCCTCCAGGTGCATTCACGAGCTCTGCTCTTTTACATGGATAAACAGCATCTACTCCCGAAACAACGGTCCTGGGCCTGCACTCTATACTGCCATGCCATCCATGCCCCCAGGCCACTGAGGAATGCCAGGCGCTTTATGGCTTTTCTTTGGGGCACAGCTCTTCTGTTGACCAAAAGTGGAGAATAGGAAAACCTGAAGAGTTCTCAAAAGAGGGTGCATCTGAAAGAAGCAGCACTGACGTGTCACTGACCCGAACTCAACTCAAATGACTTTTCAGAAGCACTGGCATGACTAGGAGTTTCCTGCTGTCCCCATGGGCATGTCCCCCTAGGGCCTCGGCTCTCTACTGAAGGCTGGCCTCCGTCTTGAACTCTTAAAGTGAATAATTTAAGACACCGAACTAAGCCAATTATAGTTTACTCAGCTAAAACTTGTGCTCCCATCATGCACTGATTACACGTTAATCAGCAACTGCAGTATCCATTAGTAATTTGACCAATATTTTTCTTTAAATCTAATGAGGGACGTCATAAGTGAGAGAATAAACTGTGCATACTGGGGGTGCAGCCTATAGTTTACTGAAAAATAATGGACAACGTTTGTTCTGGTCTCTGTTTAGCACTTAATTATAACGGCACAGTAACCTTTGTTTTTTTTCAGTGAATTTTGTTATTTTTATCATATTCTAAATCAGCCTAGCACACAATTCTCCATGCACACTCAACCGTCGCTGTGTAAAAGATTAGGAAGTGCGCAGCAGTGCAGGGCTCATGCTCAGCCCCTCTGCCCAATCCTCTACTGGCATCCAACCTGCGACGCACACAGCCTTTCGAGGCCGTGTACAATCAGGGTTGACTACAGGGGATGGACGCATGGCCAGGCCCTGCACCCATCCCTCAGCAGCAGTGCTTTAAATGGAAAAAAATAAGTGCAGGTACTCATTAAAATGAGCTAGAGTTGTAGTGAGTGGGCGGGGCTGGGCGGAGCTAGAGGCGGGGCTAAGGGCAAGACATAATGCTAATTAACAACTTCCATAATAGTTGCAGCACACACCAAAACACATGATAAATGTGTTTATATAAACAAAACAGGTTAACTCGTTATACAAAATGAAAGAAAAATGTGTTAATATGTTAACTTTTCCTTTTTTTGCAATAGTTGCACCTTCTTAATGCCATACTGTTAATTGATGATGTTTGGCACAATACTATATATTTTTGAGCACGTGAGTAGAAGAAACTGAAAATAACCCCACATCAAACCAAAGCTCTTATGGCAACTAGCAAATGAAGCAAATCATCATGACCCTACCCAGAAGATATCTCTTGTCTCTTCCATCGATCTATCCAGTCATCCTTTCATCCTACCATTTACCATTTACATTCTGTCGTCTATTCGGTTTTTCATCCATCATTCAGTTTTTCACCATTCTGTCTGTCCACCCTTCATATCCAAACCTATCCATCTCTTTATCCACCCTTTCACTCATCCATCAATCCTTTTTCTCATCTATCCATCAACCCTTTCACTCCTTTATACCATCCACTCAATACCTCCTTTCACTCATCCATCATCCACCCTTTTATCCATCATCCCTCACTTCCATTCATCCATCCATCCATCCAATCTTTCACTTACACATCCATCATCCGCCCTTTTATCCAATCATCCACCCTCTTTCACCCATACATCCATTCACTCATCCATCCATCCATCCATCCATACATCCACCCATCAATACATCCACCCTAGCTCACTCATCCACCCACTCACTCACCAACATTCCCTACTACGTTTTTCATGAACCTTTGTCACCATAGACATGTACACACAACGTGCCACCCATTTTCTCTAAAATACCTCCTGAGCATTCCTTGATTCGCGCGTTTCTCTTAAAAAACAGTCATACAAATGCAGGCACACTGGGTAATTGAGGCATTTTTATTTTTTAGGAAGGTGGGTTTCTCAGTGCAGAACGCTGTTAGATTAGCACTCAGAGAGCCTCTTCCATCACATTGTCTGGGCATTAACCCTCTGATCCAGAAAGTTTAGGAAGTGTGAGAATCCGCCGCCCTTGCCACTGCTAAAATGTTTATGTTTAAAGTACTTTTTTGAAGTGCTGCGCTTTGAAAATCACACGCGCACACTAGCAGGTAAAATGAATCTCCACCCTGCTTTGTCAAGCACAGCGTGACCGTGAGCACATCATTATTCAAGTGAGCCCTGCCGATTAGCTCAGAAGGGGCTCGGATGGGGGCTACAGAAGTGGCGCCTTGGCTGACAGAAACGTCCCCACCTTCTCATTCGCACTCTCAGCCAGTGACCTCCCTTTTCATGAGTACCGGTACTCTCCTCTGGCAGAAGAGAAGTGCCGGTACTCAGAGTGACAAATCTAAGAAGTGCCGGTACTCCGTACGGGTGAGTACCGGTCCATTTAAAGCACTGCTCAGCAGGCAGCCAACCCCACTGTGCATAGCCTCTACTCAATCTTCCATGGGCGTTCCTCTGCGGACACTCAACCCCGCTGTGCATAGCCTCCACCCAATCTTGCACAACTGTGCACAAGGTTCGTGTTTTAAACTTTAGTTCAGTTTTAAAATTAGGGAACGGGTAAGCATCTGAAAAGATGTGCAGGGTGAGTAAACAGACGTGGAAAGGAGATACTGTACTGATGGACATCACCCTCTTTAATATTTTTAGCCCCTTTAAAAATAGATTATCCCTTAAATAATTAAAACTCCATCCCTCGCCTCACATTTTTGATCAGCCAGTTTCATATTTGCATTAATATCTCAATGCTCAGTTACTTGAGCCTGTTCCCCAGCGAAGGCATTAAATCCAAGATATCCTATTCCAACAAAATGGCTCTCTTGTGTCCCATCTTTGTCTTGAAAACAAATGTTAGCGCTCTAGTTGTTCATTAGAACTCAGCGGTGGAGCTGCAATTGATCATTAAGGAGTTAAATGACAGAATGCTGCTGGTGTTGGAAGTGAATGTTTTACTCAACACACCAGACTTTTTTTTTCTCACATTGATCAAGAAGATATTTGAGAATTCATAGAAAATGTGTCCTCATTTTAGCCTTCTAGATCACTAATCATAATTTCTATGACACAAAAACACTGATATTGTTAATTTACTGCATTTACAACTTTGTGCTCACATAGAGAATTACCAACTCTTAGACCAGCATCAATCCGGCTTTAGGAAGGTGCACAGCACCGAATCGGCTCAAACTCATGTTATGGATGACATTTTAAAAATGCTTGACCAAAACGAATCCTGCCTCCTGATCCTCCTTGATCTTTCCACCGCATTTGACACCGTTAATCATGACAACCTCTTATCCATCCTGCAGAACAGAATGGGTTTTTCTGATCAGGTGTTACAATGGTTTTCATCCTTCCTACATGACAGAACACAAGAGTCAAGGCAAACCACTCTCTCTCCCAGCTCTCTCCTTATTTAATGCGATTTTCTATAGCGCGAACATTACCCGCAGGTGTCAGAGCATTTTACATAAGAACCAGTTGCGATACATAAGGACTTGGGATTACATGCGTTACATAAAAGATGCAAATAGAGAAAAAAAATTGCAAATGTACAAGTTCTAAAGTCACACAAGGAAAAGATACAAAAAACATTGCAAATGTAAAGATAGTAAAGTCATTCAAGGAAGGGATACCGATGGATATACTCTAAGAGTCACATAGGAATGGTAGATAGTACAAAGGTCTACTGCATATACTAGAGAGTACTGCATATACTAGTGATTAGAGTTATCTCTATATACATAGGTAAGGGATATGAATGGATATACTCTAAGAGTCACATAGGAATGGTAGAGAGTACAAAGGTCCACTGCATATACTAGTGATTAGAGTTATCTCTATATATATAAGGGAGGGATACGAATGGATATAGTCTAAGAGTCACATAGGAATGGTAGAGAGTACAAAGGTCTACTGCATATACTAGTGATTAAAGTTATCTCTATATACATAAGGAAGGGATACGAATGGATATACTCTTAAGAGTCACATAGGAATGGTAGAGAGTACAAAGTTCTACTGCATACGCTAGTGATTAGAGTTATTTCTATATACATATATATATATATATATATATATATATATATACAAATAGTAGATTTTCTCAGGTCTAGACCCAAAAAACAGGAGACCAGAGTTCCATTAATTGGGGTCGGAGGGGGCACACAGTCACAACACCAAGGGAGGGTGGGAGGGATACAAGGGTATGGAGAAAAGGCAAATCAGAAAAAGGAAGAAGCATTTAAGGATTGTCACGGGGGAAACGAAGGAAAAAGGAAGAGGGAAAGGACAAGATGGCGGGTCAGGTTCCAGAGAAAAGTGGCAGAGAACAGCTGCAAAATGGCAGGCAGGGCAAAAGAAAAAATGTAAAGAAGTCCATTAGAGTGACCCAGTGAGAATGAATTAGAGTGCCAGGAGAAGTCCGGAGGGGTACATAGTTCTGAAATCAAAGTCCGGAAGGGAGAGGAGGCGTGAAGGCTCGGGTCCACTGGAGTACCTTCGAAGACAATCAGCCGGTCATGGCTCCCTCGCCCCCATACCTGGGAAAAGTTCACTGGTTCCTCGCTCTTTCCCGGCTGCAGCAGCAATTTGTTTGACTACAACAGAAGTTGTTGGAGAGGGGGCATACAGGGGTTGCTGCAGTCTGTGTCCTCACGCCTGGGTGGAGGGTCAGCTGGGTTCTCCTGAACACATTGGGTGCCCGGGCGCACAGAGTCGCGCTCATGGATCATTCTCGGCCGGCCGGCACCCCCTGCAGCCAGGGCCTGGCTCTCTAGGGAGAGGAGGGGTCAAGGCTCGGACTGCCTCCTCCTGCTGCACGGGGCTTCCAACGCTGCATCTCTCCGGGCTCTGTTGGGTGCTGCTTTCGTGTTGTTGCAGTCCTATTGGCTCCTATTTATGGCCTATTCGTGGGTAAGGTCCGAGGCACCCCAATCAGCAGGCCGCAGTGTCGGGATGTTGCATGTTGTGTGTCTTACACGTCTCTTGGTCCCCTCAGAGCGGCGGGCCTCAGCGTCTCTCCCAGGGGGCTCCCCCAAGGGTCAGCTTTATCTCCTATCCTCTTCAACCTTTTCTTGGAACCTCTTGCAAACTCTCTAAATCCCACGGACATTCTCTCCCACATGTATGCGGACGACACGCAACTATATCTAAAAGTCTCATCCCTGGAAAACATCATCTCACTTAATACCACCCTAATGTTTACCCAAAACTGGTTAATGGAGAACCATCTCCTGCTCAACACTTCCAAAATGGAATACCTGCTCATCTCCCCTCCGAACCACATCCCTCAATGCTTTCAACTGCACTCCTCTCATTGTAGATTCAGCCTAATCTCTCGGTATCAACATGGACAAGTAACTGAACATGAAAAATCATATCAGCAATGTACGCAAAGGAGCAAACCACTTGATGAGGTCACTCAGAAATATCAAACCTTTCCTTTCTCTAATTGACTTCAAGCAGGTGGTCCAAGCACTTGTCTTGCCGAGGTTAGACTATGGCAGTGCTGCCCTCTGTGGCCTTCCCAAATACGCCCTGGCTCCGCTAAAGGCCTCACTGAACGCTACGGCTAGACAGGGTACAGACACCAAACGAAAAGATCATATATCCCCAGTCCTAAATTCTCTCAATTGTCTGCCCTATGAAGCGCAAATTCCCTTAAAGATTGCTGTTCTTACACACAAAGCCCTTCACTTGAACACTCTTATGTACCTTGAGCAAAAACGTAAACTATCCTGTGGTGAAAGAGAATCAAGAGGCGCCTCTACCTTCCTCCTGAAACCACTCATCCTTAACAAAAAGAGAAGTTGTCACTGAGCCTTCTCCGGCGCTGCCCCTAAGATATGGAACTCTCTTCCACTGAAAGTACGTAGAATCTCCTCATCTACGGCGTCTAAAGTGGAAGCCAAAGGATTCCTAATGAACAAAATCTTACCCTAATAGAGATAGATTCAAGTGCCTGTTGACACTGCTCCTACTACCATTGTACTTCCATCTGATTCGGCCCTCCCTTACTGCATACTGTGACCCCCCCTTGCTGCTCGCCTACACCTGTCTATTACATTACCCTCCTGGGTGCAATTGTACTGTAATTTGCGACGTTTCCCGTTTTTTTCTCCCTCCTACGTGATATGAATATTGCTTTTGAACTTCCCCCCATTATACTGTTAAGCGCTCTGATATCTCTCGGGATCTTGTTCGCGCTATATAAAACTTTATAAATTAATAAAATAAATAAATAAATTATGTTCTGTAGGATATGCTTTCAGTTTTACAGCTTTGAATCCATTTAGTGTGGCTTCAGGTGTGCCACACTTTTTCCATAAATAAGAATGTTAGCACTCTAGTTGTTCATTAAAACAACGTGAGAGGCTGCAGTAGAACACACGAAAACCAGCTGCCTGGCTGTTGTTGGAAGTATGTTTTACTCAGAACATCAGAAATGTTTCTCACATGGCTGAGGAAGGCAGTGTGAGCTTATAGAAATTGCATTCTCAATTTAGCTTCTGGAGCACCTTCCATAATCCCTGTGAGAAAATTACAAAAGAAAACAGTTTTCACTCAAATATGATCCATCAAATTGCAGCAGAGGAGCAGCACTTTCCGCATGCTAAAATCACCTTAGAGCAGATCACAATTCCTACAATTAGTACAATGCCACCAACAAACAATTTACATTGCGACTAAAATCTGTTATCACTTTTCATATTTTTTTGTGTGTATTTTATAGCACAAACTCGACCCGATGATATCAGGGTGCTTTTAATGAGCACCAGTTTTGTTACAGACATATGTGCTCCTTTTGATGGATCAGCACAAAATGTGAGATTGCAATGTCGATGAGCTTTGTTTGTGGGAAGTTTCATGCAGATACGTTGATCGATGCAAAACGTATTAAGAAAACAAAAAATGCCATTCCTATAGAAAGAAACAGTTCTCACTGCGCTGCCTCTTGACACTTCACACCGCGCGCAGTGTTTATAAACACTGTGGCTGGACAGGACACTGTCAGTACTCCACCCAGCTTATTGAAATGAACCGGCCATGAACGCACCCTTGCATCATATCAAGCAGTCTACTTGCCCTGGCCAGCTGCTCCCTGTTCCGTGTGATCGAGAGTGAGGTACCCGACACTTGCTTACTCTCAGCACCGTGCGTCTTTACACATCTGGCACGCCGCGGGTTTGGTACAGCTGCGTGTTTTTACACACCAGTACCGCCACATTCTGTCTCTTGGGGGCCCATTAGGATGTCTGGCGGATCGCCACCGCCGTGTGGGCGGTGGCGATCCGCCAGACATCCATACCCGCCTGCCACCCATTTCCCCCCGCCATATTTCTATGGCGGACGGACCTCGGCGGACGGAAAGACCGTCCACCGCTTTTCCGCCTTGGCCGCCTTGCGGCCAAGGCGGAAAAGGTTTTATATGGTGGCGGTGTTTATTAGACACCGCCAGCCATATTACCATGGGCCAAAACAGATGCCTTTCCGTGGCGGCGATGCTGCCACGGAAAGGCATGCGGTCTTCACTTCGCTGAGGGCCCCCAGAGTGAAGGAGAGGTGGGGGTGCACACGGGGGGTACCTGTGGTACCCCCCTGCATTTGCATAAACAAAGTGGCAGGCACGCGCTTTGTTTATACAAATGCATACGTGCATTTTTAGCATTGTGGCGGCAATGCTAAAAATGCGGGATGCGCCCGCCACAGTGGCGGGCGCATCCTAATACCCCCCCACCAGACCCCCAACCTCATGGCGGGCGGTCCCGATCACCAATGGGCTGGCGGGAGGACTAAGTCCGTTAGTCCGCCCGCCATCCTAATGACCCCCTTGGTGTATAGTAGACACCGTGCCAACTCTTCTGTCATCTATGGTACCCGCGGCGAGTCTCCCCGTCTGGGTCCCAGTCAGTGCAGGGAGTGGGAAGCCCATGCCACAGGTAATAGCCAAGGGTACTGGCAGGCTCCCTGATTTTCTGCATGAGAAATAACGTTAGACTATCAGAAGCCGTATTTTGTATAGCAATGTGAAGGGCTACGTTAAAGAAACCCTGGTCTATATATAGACAACGCATTCTTGCAATCTTTAGATTGCTCTACACAGATGTTTGTTCCATAAATATCTTTATAGTGTACTGTTTCTTGACTCTGGGGTCCTTGGAAAGAAGGTGCTCCAGGGTTTTTGGGACATCTCTAAAAAAGCACGGCGGCTGAACCGCCACTCCTTGAGTTGCATCACAACAAAATTAAAACATTAAGCAACTCAAATGTCTTAGTGGCAGCTGTCATTATTCCTGCCGTGGTCTGACTCCTCAGGTAATGCTGTTGCATGCTTCAGTGGTTCTACCGCAGCAGGCATGCCGGATATAAAAACTATGAATGAAAACCCCATTTGACCGCAGCGCACATTGTGGATTCAGGAGCCAGTGGTGGCCGTTAAATGGGTATTGCGGTCTCATTTGCAGTGTAGTGGTCCCTTGCTGCTTGACAGGCCGACAGCAGGTGTGTTGAAAATGGCAATGTATGTGTACACTGTACCTCTTGTCATAAGCAGAATGGACATTGCAAAACACTGACTGTGTTACCCCGCCAGCATAGACCCATGTACACATATATACAACAAATAAGGAATATTGAGTAGTGAAAAATAGTCTTACTTATCTAGAAAGGGAATCGATTACAGTTCATTCATGCTCTATTCTCATAGGTGGAATTGGAAAAACTTTTTTTAGAGAAACGGTGAACTGGAACCCACTACACCTGCAACACCACAAGATAAACAGGTGAGCAAGGTTACTAGGAGAGGAAAGGGGGTGAGAAAACAATGGGAGCATGTAACTAAATAATATCATTCCCACTGTTTCAGAATAAAAATATCTAAAATTATTGAGACCACCACAGAGAAGCCTACACCGATGTAAAGATCTGATGATCCTAACTAAGGTGCGTAAATAAAGAGAATACATAAATGAGAATAACCTACTTACAAGGCAAGGAGGGAGAGTTTAAGATGTTTACTCCCCATTTCCCCACAGGGCAGAATTGAACATAAACTGCCAGCAAAATTGAGAAAAGAATATATACTGCGAATAATGCAAAATGCCTGTTTAAATACAGAAGGTAGGACATGGAACAAACACAGTATGTTTAAACATTTGATAATCAGATTAATGATTCTAAATAATATCCTCCTTTTTATCGTTAGAGCGAGACTAGAACTAGCCGCCTCAGAAGTTCTTCTTCAATCAAATATCCTAAGCAGAAAGGGATATTTTTAAAAGGTATACAATCATGTGTGATTGAATGTGATCTTAAATAGAGGGAAATGAATGAATGTATGAATATGTGTGCCCATATACCCTAGTCCAATCTTTGACCTTTTTAAATAAAATGGGGGGGTTGATTCCAAGGGTCACCATAGTGCCATAAATGCAGAGTGGAACCACAAATAATGATGTACAAGTACAGAGAAGGAAGGATGAGATAAAGACAAAAAAACGTATAATGACACAATAAATGTATTCTTATATTGGCATTTTCTGTTCACAGATAGATGTGTACATCAAAACTGTCCTGAGGAAGGTGGGGCACACTGCCACAAACCACCAAAACGCGTCGACTACCCCGTAGGGGATGTATTGTTTTCTGTACATTTTATAATTATGTGCTATTGCAATTGATGTCCTCAATAGTATGCTGATCTGTGTATTCTTGTACCCATAGATCTGATAAAAAAAAACATTGAAATCTAGACATCATTGAGTAGACTGACATTGTTTTTAACTTTGTGTAATGAATTCATGTTTTATATTGTATCAAACACCTTTTTAAGAAATATCTGGTTTTATAATAAAGTGTTATAGTTTTTGTACACGAAATAGTTCCTGTCTTTGTGGTTCCACTACAGCATATTATTGTTGAACAGGCTGAATGAGAGTATGTTGTGAGGTGTGAATAATCTAGTTCCCCACTATAATCAAGAACCCAGGGAACATTTTTCTCTTTTTCACATTTATTACCCTGTTCCTGTGGGTGTTGACTAGAAGGGTACTCTCTTTCTCTTTTAATCACATATATACAACAGCCATTTTAGGTACCGTGGTCTCTCTGTTTGCGATCGATCACCAGCGCCCTTCCCTGACCCTGCAAGCTTCCCCCATGCACCCTGACTGCCCCCGCTCTCACATGCACAAGTCATGAGCCCTCCCCTCCCGCATGACTGTCTCTAAGAATCGCACCCCGCGCCTGACCAACACCTCCTTTCCCTCCATGAATACCCCTCCTTTGATGACCTCTTCCTCCGAACCTAATTGTCCACATGGACCGCTGGTCACCCCTTAGCCTGGGGATACAGTTTATTGCCCACTACTGTATGCACTCGCCTCTCTTAAAAGGAGCCACTATTGATCATGACCTCCCCACCCCCTGAGATTCGATCAGGAGCACACATTCCAAAGGAATCAGCAGAACACTCAGCTGCATGACAGCCCCCTCCTATTGTATGGAGGATAAGGGCCCCTACTGTAGCCACGTGTTGGAATATCTTCGTACTTCACAATGTCTTGATTGTAATAAAGGATGCCTGTGTGCCACAAACATGTGTATAAAAGACGAAGCCTCAGAGAAACTTGTTAGAGCACCTCCTGAAGACACTATGAGAGTGTCCGAAATGACATGCTCTCCTCATGAGAAATAAACTCTGTTCTTGTTTTCCTGCTGTCATATAGCTCCTGTATATCCTTATATCGTGTTAAGTTAGCATAGGTACATTTGAGGTTTAAACGCCATTTTTCTTTCTTGCAACTTCTGCACACGACACTTAATTGTTGACTTAGCTTTCAACCTAGTAGTTTGCCGTGGTGTATGTGAGAATAATATGTTATTGCTCTGATATCAGCTTTGCTTAATAAACTATGTCTGCACGAAGAGTGCTGAAGTTTCAGGAACAACACGATATGGAATTGTTATGAGGTCTGATCTCCACGCCTTCATAGTCATAACACAAGTGCAGCCTTTGCCAACTCTGGCTTCAGGCGAGATTGATATTGCTTTGCACGAGGCACATAAAAAACACTTGATGCGGTGCACATGCAGAGAGAGCTGGTGTATGCTGATGTGATTCCTTCATGCTAGGACACTAAGGTATGGGCCCGCTCTAAACCAACCCAAAGAGACCTTCTAAGCTAATAACATAATATATGTGTTAGGGTGGGTGAGATATAAGTGTTGTTAACTCTTATTCATTACAGTATGTTAACATGCTGTCACCATTCGCTTTTTATGTCTTAGTAACTATGCTGGTAATTTTGCTACTGATAATAAGTATACTTGTATTATCTAAGATACTGCGCCTGAGAAGACGGCATTAGTAAATAAACATTTCAAATGCACATGTGTCTTCTTTACTCCATGTTCTGGTTTGTAATGATAATATAACTAAAGAGTGTTCATGAGTTCCACGTATCCTGAGGTACTGTAAGTTCATGTTCTGGTTTGTCTAAACATTGGGAGGTTGATAAGACCAATGAGACACTGTAGCTAGCTCGGTAAGGGGTAAGTTGGGTACTAAGGTGAGTTTTGGGTCACCCTAATTCGCCGAGGTTCCAATCCTCTGTGCACAGTTCTGTGTGAGAACAGAAACCCTGCGACATGGCGCCCAACGGTTTCGGTGGTCTTATATCATGACACTCGATTAGTATATCGTTCATACCTTAACCCCTTCACCTCCGTTTCCGGAAAACGGGGTGTCGGTGAAACCTACCTATTTTTTGAAATAGGTCTTTTTCAAGCTTGATTCTTTCTTAAACGGTTTCTTTGAATTACTACCCAGTTGTGCTACAAAGTATTCTTTGCCTCTTCTAATTTCCAGTGTTGTCATGGCGGCGGTGGCCATTGCGCAGCATAGTCGCGTAGCAGTGCGCACACATCTCCAGATGTACCAAGTACCGGTGGATGGGATGGCTGTGATTTTAGTGGTGGGTGCAGATCCGGCGTTCCCTTTCGAGTTGTTTTACTCTTGGGTTACGTTTCCGGCTGTGGACGCAACTTCTGGTTTGTTCCACTCCTACACCGCCTCAGCTGTCCCAGCTGAATATACACCGTACAGGGGCACTGGAAATACCTATTGATCATTGGCAGCATAGAGTTTGGTTTGATGGCGCCCTCCCCCACTCTTTGTCCGCTGCGAGGTTAGGTCCACTATCGATTCCAGGTACAAACTGGCCTGCATTGGGTGGTTTTACCCCGCACCCGAATCACGGCGCTTGTACCCTTCAGGAAATTCGCAGGTTACATGTTGTATCTATTTCCGTGATTCGAGCACTAGTGCAATACATCGGTCGCCATCTTCCTGGTGGTCCCCAGGGGGGTGCGGCCGTTCCCATGGATCGGGGCGGTATGCGTCTCAATCCAGTGATGGTAAATTCGGTTTTTGGTACACATCCAGTTGACAATGATGACTTCCCGTTCTGGCTAGCAGAGAAGTTTGATCAACTGGAGGCGGTTTTTCCGAATTCTACTCCTGCTGATAAGCATAGAATGTTGACGATAACTTTACCGAAGGATTTAACTCCTGAACTTGTTGACTGTGAAAGCTGGGGGAAAACATTTGCGGCCGTTTATACGAGGTGCTTCGGCACCCAGTCTATGAATGCCCTGCCTAACATCATTAAACGTGTTCAGAATGATCACGGTCCAGAGGCAGCGGTTGAATTGGGTATGCGCCTGTGTGGTTCTTTTGAGATTGTAAGTGATCTCATTCTCTCCAATGTTAAAGGAGATGCGGTGAACACACAGGTGTCGAATGCTTTGGCTGCTCTGCCCGATGCCGATAAACCCCGTCAGTTAGCAAAGATTGTTGTGGCCGCCTATAAGACAATTGGCCGCACAAGTAGAGGTCTGAAATATTTTTCAGTAAAGGAGAAAAAACAACCTCAGGGCACAATCTGCAGTGACAGATGCCCAGCCCAAGTCCAAACAACAGAATTGGCCTAAAAAACAGACACAGGGGAAGCAAAATAAACAGACTCAGAATTCTTTTCCTGCAGTACAAGCTCCTGCGCCGGCAGAAAAAGTTTATGATTTGCGCGATCGCGCGATGATTAAATCACCTGATCGATTTCAGGGTTCTGATCAACGCTCTCCTCGTTCCTTTCAGGAAACATCGGCCCCGAAGACCGGTGGAGGAGGGGGTGGACGTGGACGTGGTGGCCAACAAGGACGTGGTCAGTCCCGCAAGACGGACGGCGCAGTGAAGCAGGAGGATTCTACGCCTAAGCGACCGCAGTTTGCGAAAAAGAAAGTCGCAGCCTTAACAGCGCATAGATTTGCCACAGATAGTGAGAACGCGGCTTCGGAATCTGACGTGGGCTCTGACCTTGCTGGACAGCGCGGCGGAGATTACCATAGTCAGAGAGGCGCTCCGTCCACTACTGAGGGTGACAGCGACTGAAGTGTTCGTTGTAATAGAAACAGCCGATACGAGACTAGCTCCCCCTGAAAGACTTTTTGAAATTGTCCTGTTAATTGAAGGTGACATACAGCGTACTGTCAGAGGGGTATTTTGGGAGAACCTTTCGTCTACGTAAGACATTTTGCTTTCTGAAGCTGACTGGCCCCCACCTTTTGTGCTCGCGGCGCCGCGAGGGGAGGAGGTAATCCTTCCCAGTTTCGCGCACACTGTCTCAACTGAGCATGCGCAGCATTTTGCAGAAGAGTGGGCTCGGGCTCTTGCGCCGGCTCTGTACCGCAACCAATGTGGTTGGGATAAATTGTCTCCTTGCCACGAAATTCCTTTGCGGTCTGAGCCACAGCCTCAGCCTCAATATCCCATACGGCGTGAAGCTAAAGCTGCCGTCGCAGAAATCCTTGAACAATTGGAATATCAGGGAGTTATTGAAACGTGTGTGTCACCGATGAACAATCGAAAAACAATGGTTGAAGGAGGGTCAAGGGGACTCTGTTTATAGACCATCCGAACTCAATACCCCCAATCAAACTACAACGAACACAAAGAGTTGGAGGGTCTGCTGGCAAACAGTGCTGAGTCTAAAAGGTCCTGTAAAGGAGACCACTCCTTTGCATTGCACTAACCCAGACCTAGTGGTCACATGACACTTGCCTCTGGTCGATATCCTATCAGCCCACCCATTTGGCGGAGCCTCGTCATGTAGGACGTCTAACCAGAGTGGTTAGTCAAAGCCCAGATGAAATGGCCAGACAACACACACTACTGGTTCAGATTTGTTAAAGTGTCCATGCCACAGAGTGGTGCTGAAAAAGTGCAGTGCAAAAAATAGGGAGTGAAATAAGTGATATTAAAATGGCGGTCGAGGCAAAAGAAACATTTTTATTGGTATTCACCAGGACGCCAGGTTAAAAAAGAAGAAGTGTAAAACAGTGTGAAAAAATCACTGTGATGCTTTGCTGTGTTATGAATTAGGCCAACATGTTTCTGCCTACGGTGAAACTACACCGGCATTCTTCAGGGCCAGATACAAAAGATATTGCTACTGCAAAGATACACTCAAATGTTAAATGTGTAAATCAAAAAGAAAAGGACAGACCAAATCATTTGTTTAACGAACTGTCCCAACAGGTTAAGTGGTCATGTAGACCATCCTACCGTATCCATCCGAATCAGTAGTTGGATAGAGAATGTGATCCTGTAAGTGGAAACAAAAACCACAACTACTGTTTGTTCTAAAACATAACAAACTTGTCACATGTACAAAACATTTTATAGACTCAGCAGGGCCAATTCATACTAGAACCGCCAGAAACAGTAAAGGTTGCATTTAAAGTAAACCAGCAGTCATTGCTGAACAATAATTTCGAAAATGTATGCGACTTACCCAGCAGTATGTGGGAGTCTCACCCGGCAACGGCTCGGAGATTGAGGCCCCGCTCTGTGCACAGAAGAAAGTAGAGCATGTAAGCCAAGGTGACCCAGGGGTCTCCCAAGTCTCTCTAGTCAGTGATAAATTATACTATCTGTGCATATAAAAAACTGATTGTGTGTCTGCCCATAAAGATCGCTGTCCCATGGAGAACAAAGAAGGGTAAAAACTGTTAGACAAAACTAGTCTCTGACTGACCGGGTCAACCAGTAATGTATGCCCCCATTACCCACACACAAATTATGAGGTAGGCAGTTAATTAATCACTCAGAACCCTAACACAATCAAGAGATAGAAATAAACTGTGTTACTCAAGAGTGAAAGTAGATGGGTGATAGAACTGAGTGACAGGACCTTAGCCCTGTGCTTAGCTGTGAGGGAGTAACAAACACAACTCAACCTACACTTGTAATCATCAACTAATAAGTAAAGAGTCCCTCAGTGAGCCTAAAGAGCCTGGAGGAGCGTGCCCTGGTCTGTCTACTCACCTCTCCGTCGGTACCTCTCGGCAATAACCAGAGCCGAAGGGAAGGCAACGAGGAGAGGTCAGGCTCGTCTTTTTATATTCCGCTTAATTGGCAGAAACGACAACAGCTGTTAGCCTATCTCCGTTGTCGATATTGCGCGAAAACATTCAGCGCGCATGCGTTGCAGAGCGACGCTACTCATCCTACAGTGTATGAAACACCGGGCATGCGCGGTACCATGAAGCCTGCCACCGGGTACTGGAGGTGTGTCTGAGGTTGAGACGAGCGCACTGGGCATGCGCGAAGAGGTAGCGCATGCCCCAGACTCGGTAACCAAACGTCCGTGGTGCGCGCATGCCTAGCTGTATGCAAGCAATGCTCCGACACGGCCAGTGGTGGTCTAGCGATCGTTTCCCTGCAGCTGCTGGCTGATCAACATACCCGAGGCAATTTCAAAGCGGCAATTGGTGATTTAATAATCATCAACCGCCCATATGGCAGAACCACATATACTCCATGGACAAAAAGTAACTCAGGCGCTGCTATCATCTGTTATGCGCTAATGTTCCCTGCATACAAAAAGTTAGTTAGGGCTATGGTGCAAATGTTGGCGTAATGTGTGAACATTTGGAAAGAGGGCACTTTATGTCAGACTTCTATCAAACCTTCTATCAAGAATGGATCTAAACCTAGGAAAATTAGGTCGCTAAGGGTCGGATAAGCCCTCACCTTTGGAAACAGAGCCAGCTAAACCTATAGCTTAAATAAGATGGGAACAGCAGTGGAGCAGCCAAAGCCTACCCTAGCTCCTATTGGCTTGTTGGAATAGTAATGAAGGATTACTGACAAGTGCTACACTCTGTGGCATGGACACTTTAACAAATCTGAACCAGTAGTGTGTGTTGTCTGGCCATTTCATCTGGGCTTTGACTAACCACTCTGGTTAGACGTCCTACATGACGAGGCTCCGCCAAATGGGTGGGCTGATAGGATATCGACCAGAGGCAAGTGTCATGTGACCACTAGGTCTGGGTTAGTGCAATGCAAAGGAGTGGTCTCCTTTACAGGACCTTTTAGACTCAGCACTGTTTGCCAGCAGACCCTCCAACTCTTTGTGTTCGTTACCGATGAACAATCCCCTTTTTACTGTGACCAAGCCTGACGGATCATATCGTTTGGTATTGGATTACCGGCATTTGAACTCGCATTGCCGTAACTGTGCAGTACAGAATACTCACGGCTCTGCGCTAGTGGATAGTCTAGTGCGTAAGCGTTTCAAGACAACGCTTGACATATCCAACGGTTTTTATGCCCACAGACTGGATAGCTTTAGCTCCCAATGGACAAGTTTTACGTCCGCTGGTGTGCAAAAACGCTTCCGGCGACTCCCGATGGGCTACAAAAATAGTCCTGGAGTCTTCACCTCAAGAATAGTCACCCTATTGGAGAGTATCGATCCAGATGCATGTTCTTATGTGGATGACATTTATCTCACAGACGACGAAATTTGGATGCATCTGTGTCGAGTGAATTCAATAATTTCTAACTTTGCAGATATGGATTACAAGTTTAATTTTGCAAAATCGCACATTGCAGAACACACAGTGTTGTTCCTCGGCTATGAGCTGAACAATGAAGGTCGAGGATTGGCTCCTCACTTCCTGGAGAAATGCGCACAGTTGCGCGCTCCTACAACACTGAAAAAATTACAGTCTTTGCTGGGCTTCTTGAATTTCGGCAGAACTTATGTTCCGGAATATGCCCAGCGTATCAAGCCTTTGTATGCTTTGATACAACCAACTTTTTCAAAATCATGCTGGCTGCCTGAGCATTCGGCCATTTTGCAATCTTTGCAGACCGATCTGCTCGCTTCTAAATACTTACTGACTCGTGATAACCACACCAACCTGGTGATAAGAATAATTCCTGGGACGGTGGGTTTCACGTACCTCACTTTTAATGAAGGTGACACAGTACCTATTGCTTACAAGTCACACTTGTACACTTCGGCTGAATTGCGGTTTCCCACTGTGGAGAAAGTTTTAACTGCTGTACAGATGGCGATTCTTAAAGAACGAGCTCTGTCACAGGGGAAGCGCATGTTAGTGGTAACACCCTGTCCTCATTTGGAGGCAGTCACAAAAGCCAGTGTACCAAATTCAAAAGCTTGGCACCCTCGGTGGATTCAGTGGGCTGCGTCATTGACATCCACGGATGTCACGTTTGTTTTTGACGCTTCCTTACGGTCGCAGGAGTACTTGCAGTATGAATTCGTTCATCCTGCTCCTCTGGCTATGCGACCTTTGGAGGACTTCCATTGCATCATTTACACTGATGGGTCGGCGCAGGTTGCGCATGGCTCTAAACATGCCTACGTTTCCGCATGCGCCATTGTGGTCGGTGCTATGTTGAATGATGAGTTCATTTCCAGGGAAGTGCACACGTTGCCCCTGGGCGATTGCACCGCACAATTGGCGGAGCTTCGTGCTCTCTTACTAGCGTTGGAGTACGCGGATCCAAGTGTTACTACTCTGATTGTAAGTGATTCTTACTACTGTGTCCAGTCTTACAATGAAAACTTGTTCTTTTGGATTCAAAATGATTTTCATGATTCCAAGGGTAGCACAATAAAACACAAAATGATCTGGGTTCGAGTGGCAGAGCTTAAGGCTATGTTGCCCCTCGTTTATGTGATTCATACTCTTGGTCATCAGCTCGTAGGAGTTCACGCTGTTGGCAACTCGCTTGCTGATGAAGCAGCGAAATTAGCAGTATCTACATACTTAGTTGCAGCGGTTACTAGGTCAAAAACCAAGATTGATAGCGACATCTTGGCGGCAGTTGCTGCCTCTGAGAAGGGAAGTAAGCATCCTGCGGGATTCCCTTCGAAGTACAAATACCACTTAAGTCCCGAAAAGGTTCCTTTTGTGACAATTCCTGATGTTGGGGAACGGCTGATTCCCAACTCGGATCGCAGGGCAGACTTGATTACAGCGGCACATGAAGGTGTGGCGTCTGCGCATGCGGGCGTCTCGGCCACTGTAACTCATTTACAACAACGTTTCTGGTGGCGGGGACTGTACAAACAGACGCGTGATTATGTCCTTCTTTGTGACATATGCCAGCAGATTAAACCTTCAACTGCTACACGTCCGCCACAGACTCAGTTGTATATTTCTAATAAACCGCTAGGTTGTGTTTATTTAGATCACTGCGGTCCTTTTTCATCTGATACTGCGTATAAGTACATCTTAGTAGCAGTTGACTCATGCACACGCTTTGTGTGGGTATGGCCACATCGCAGCGCTGATTGACGGACTGTCATTAGAGATTTGCGTGTCTTTATAGGGATTTTTGCCTGTGGTACCTTCCATTCGGATCAGGGTCCGGCTTTCGCCTCTAAGGCGTATAAGGATGCCATGACTTCGATGGGGGTCCAAGTCAAGTTTTCGTCTCCCTACAGACCTGAGGGTAACAGTGTAGTTGAGCGAATGAACCGTGATTTAAAGCAAGCTTTGACTCCCCGAGTTATAGGCACTGGCAGAAACTGGCTGGCTCACCTCTATGGCGTGCAGCGTGCTCTTAATAATCTCCCTAGAAGGTCTCTGGGTGGGCGGACCCCATACGAAATGCTCTTTGGCATTAAGATGTACGTCCCTGACCTTGACGGTCTAGACTGTGTGGTTCGCGCCACTTCCTTTGACGCAGATGAACATTGCAATGTTTTACAGAATCTACAAAAGACCAGAGACAGTCTTGCAAAGGAACATTTGCCCTCCACATCGGATGATGCGTTGCAGATCCCGGTAGTTGGCTGGCTACCCCAAGTTGGCGAACTGGTTCGAGAGAAGCTCGATAACAAGAAAGAATTTGGTCCTTCCTATCGAGCTCCGGTTCCAGTCCTTGGAGTGAAGGGCACAAGAACAGTCATTTTACCACCACTTCCTGGTCATAAGGAAAACAGGTTTATTTCTATTGACAATGTCAAAATACACAGAGTGGCCGATTCTTCTTAGCATGACACCGGCGGTTTCCTGTCCTTCCATTGTGAGAAATTCAGTTATGCCCACTGCTTCTAATATTGAACCTGAGGTGGCCATCGAATTACCTGCTCTTTCCTGTCCTTTATTAAATACTTTACCCGGAACTAACATTGATGAGATAGACTATGCCTACCCCACGGATTTGTCCATACCTGACCTGCAAGCACGTTTAGCCACGGAATCCAGGTTTTCATTTGACTCTGCTTCCATTGCCTCAAAGAAACCCTCTCGAATTGCGCTTTATGCTAGCCTGTTTAAAAAACATTTTTTGATTCCCCCTTGGACTTACATTTGGCTGGTCCTTGTTTCGATTTACCTTTTTATGTCAATTGGTTTTGTGTTTTATTTTTTTCGAATCATCAATGGACATTATGTCGAGGAAAGAACATGCATTACTCATTTAAATGGAACTTTGGCCCCACTTTCCTCTTCACATTCTACACACAGATTAAAAAGAGACTTGACTTTGGTTAACATCACAGCATGGCCTGTCCTTGATGGAATCGTGTGGGATGCAGTTCGGTTTCAGATTCATGGCCCGACGGAAGTCGTTAATGTTCCTAATGTACTTAGAGTGAATATGGGGGATGTGGTGAAATAGAACATTCGTTCTGATGACTGGGATGTTAATGCTGTAGAAAGTTTGTTTTCTGATTTACAATACTATGCTGCCTTTGATGCTGAGGATTTATATTTAGAATCTGCTAATTATGGTGAATTATTCTGCTACCAACATTATGGCAATCACTTCTTACACAAAACATCATCCCGAAGGGATACTGTTAATTTTACTCAGTGGGAACATTGCCCAGCACCTAAACAAGGGAGTTCAGAAACATTTCTGAAAAAGTATACTTATTTCACTGACTTTAACCAGTCCAATCCCGAGTCCTTTTATTTTAAATTTCATAACAAGCCAATGTCCAAGGTTAGACTTACCGATACTAAATTGTTGTATTCGAAGACCTTCCTAGATCAATTAGTTACTGGAGGCTATGAGCTATGGAAGGAAACGATAGACCTTAAATCTGTTTGGGGTTCAAGGGCCTGGCAAGTACAAGGCACTGAGACTTTGCACCGTGCATGTCTCATCCCGAATCATATGTTGTTTTTAAATGAAACAATTTCCCAGACTACATGCTTTGGATTGGCTACTTCTAAAAAGTTAAACACTCCTTCTTTCCCGGAGTTGGAGGAATATGATGGTTGGAGTAATTTTACTCAGTTGTCCATTAGGGAATTACAGACTCTGCTTCTTAATTCCTCCTTTAACATTTCCAGTATGAATCCTAAGGGTTGGCTGCTTTGGCACCGTAGTGCTGATTCTTGCCAGAATAGATTTTTGAATTTAACTAACGGTTTTAAAGCTGTTAGATCTGATCCCCGGTTTAACTTGGGTCATACTGTCACCTCTTATTCTGTAGGCAAGTTGTGTCAAAATTGGCTGAAACATTCAACTTTACCTGCGGTTAAGAATCACCTATCTAAACTAAATGCAGACGTGGACTTGAATGATTTCATTAAAGGCCCGGCTAGTGGCAGGTCGAAAAGGTGGTTATATGGGGTTTACAATGAAATTTGGAAACTATCACAGATTGAGGCTGCTAAACGCCTTAGGGCTATTGATCAGGCGAATCTTGAGAAAGTGCTTCCAGTTGTTGACAATAGCATTAACGTGCTTTCCTCTAGATTTTACACCTTGGATAATATTGTGTCGTCAGTTGTCGATATTGTGCATGATGAAGTGTCAGTATTATACCATGGTCAGAATCAATTACGATCAATCATGCAGTTTGCATGGACCCTTCAAACTCTAAAAATGGGTAAAGTTCCCTGGGGGTACATGAACGTTTCTTCTTTATTTGCACCGTTTAATTTGACTGACAAACAACGCTTGCTTTCAATGCGTGATGCTTCCTTTTCTATGTTACATATTGAAAGGTTAGAATCTTTACCTTTTTCTGTGGCAGAAGCCACTGCTGCAACGTGGCTTATCCACGGTTTGATAACGCTGCCTTTTGCTTTATATAAGTTTTCAAATTGTATGAAATATGTACCCATAGGTCGTTATGAACCTTTAGGTAGCGGTTTCCTTCATGAAGTCTGGTCACTCCCATACACATACAGATGTTTTAAGGATGACCAAGAAGTTTATCTAACAGGGGAGGAGTGTACTGAGACACCAGATCATTCTTTAATGTGTAGACACATACAGTTACACGGTTCATGCAACAAGGACCGACCGAATATGGCTTGCGTTTTACAAGGCACGCCAGTTCCTGCTATCATCCCCACGTTTAAATTATTAGAGAATGGTAGTTATTTAATGCTCAATAATGAAAACTGTTGTGGGTTAATTAAAGGTATAGCTTTAATAGTAACAGTAAGTGAGCGGGTTATTTGCTGCAGAAATGTGCTTTATCCTCACACACGTGAACATAGGTTGTCTTCCATCTGGCCACAGATACCAACCTTGGGAGCAGAATTCAGCGGCATGGCAAGAATAAGGGCTCTTTTGTCCCAGAAAGAGGTGGCCTTGAGCTCGGCCCGTGAAACTTCCGTGCTTCACATTGCAAACACCCGTACGGAGGTTCAGGCTCTTTTGAATACTGATTTGCCTTTGCATTTCGGAGCTATGGTTCGTACTATCTTTAACGCATCCTCCACACAGGGCCTAGCGCATTTTTTTAAAGTTGTTAGCAGTGGTCTCGTGACTTCCTTTGAAAAGATTTTTGGAGTCATCCCTGCTTTCTTCCATTCTATTTTTTCATCCTTGTTTGGAGGGTTCCCGTTTTTACTTGCATTAGCAGCTGGCGCACTAGTGGTTTTTTGTCTCTTTAAATATGGATGTCCTTCCTGTGCAAGACCCCGCGCAACAGCTACTGACGCGGTTTCGCAACCGCATGCTTGAATATTATGGCACACTGCCGTTGGCGACATTGAGCACGGCATATGGATTATCTTTTCGATTCTCCTACTTCACCTGTGTCCAGCCTGTATTTCACTGCCTGACCTGTGATTTCCATTGGGCCATTGATTTGTGTCTCTGCGGACCGGTTTCTCCTGACGTCGATTTTAATCAGCTGATGAGTCCTATCATTGCTCACGAGTTGGTTTGTTCTGACGAGAGGATTATGGCCTTAGCAGTGGCGCATGGACTAATGGGTCCCTGGGATATATTGTCGGCAGCACAGAATTTCTTGGACTTAAGTTTTCTTGAAAACCCACTGAGCTGTCCTCTGATGGTTATAGAGGATCCGGTGCTGGGAGAACGCGTATGTTCCTTTCATCTTTTAAATTGGATGGCTGAACTGTTTTCGGATGAGGACAGTGATTTCCTATTAGAGGCTGTTGCTGCTTACTTTTCATATACAGTTTTATCATAGACACTGCCTCGGATTGACGTGCTGATTAATAGCATTTCATTGATTTTATTGACTTATTTGTCAAGAATTTTTTTTTATTTCCGTGCCTATTGGCTTGAGCCACGTTATATTTTTGGGCTATTTTTTAGCATTACTTTTTAAAGTTTAGTTTCGATTCATGCTCGTTTACTGTTGAGTTCTGCTCTCATGAGATGGCACTTCTGTTATCATATTTAGTCCGTTCTCGGATCATGGGGGGGTGTCATATAGCTCCTGTATATCCTTATATCGTGTTAAGTTAGCATAGGTACATTTGAGGTTTAAATGCCATTTTTCTTTCTTGCAACTTCTGCACACGACACTTAATTGTTGACTTAGCTTTCAACCTAGTAGTTTGCCGTGGTGTATGTGAGAATAATATGTTATTGCTCTGATATCAGCTTTGCTTAATAAACTATGTCTGCACGAAGAGTGCTGAAGTTTCAGGAACAACACGATATGGAATTGTTATGAGGTCTGATCTCCACGCCTTCATAGTCATAACACAAGTGCAGCCTTTGCCAACTCTGGCTTCAGGCGAGATTGATATTGCTTTGCACGAGGCACATAAAAAACACTTGATGCGGTGCACATGCAGAGAGAGCTGGTGTATGCTGATGTGATTCCTTCATGCTAGGACACTAAGGTATGGGCCCGCTCTAAACCAACCCAAAGAGACCTTCTTAGCTAATAATATAATATATGTGTTAGGGTGGGTGAGATATAAGTGTTGTTAACTCTTATTCATTACAGTATGTTAACATGCTGTCACCATTCGCTTTTTATGTCTTAGTAACTATGCTGGTAATTTTGCTACTGATAATAAGTATACTTGTATTATCTAAGATACTGCGCCTGAGAAGACGGCATTAGTAAATAAACATTTCAAATGCACATGTGTCTTCTTTACTCCATGTTCTGGTTTGTAATGATAATATAACAAAAGAGTGTTCATGAGTTCCACGTATCCTGAGGTACTGTAAGTTCATGTTCTGGTTTGTCTAAACATTGGGAGGTTGATAAGACCAATGAGACACTGTAGCTAGCTCGGTAAGGGGTAAGTTGGGTACTAAGGTGAGTTTTGGGTCACCCTAATTCGCCGAGGTTCCAATTCTGTGTGAGAACAGAAACCCTGCGACACTGCCTTCAGCGCCCGTCTCTTTATTTGGTAATTATTCAAGATGGGAACTAAGAGTCGCCCTGCACCAGCAGCCTGGGCATCAGGTGCAATATGGGCTGACTTTTCTACAATTGGCGTCCCAACGCGGGGCCCGTCAGCGACATAAGGTCCGGTAAGAGAGGTCCAGACGATGGGGTGAACATCTAAATGATTGGAGTATACCTGCCTTGAGAGGGCCCTCGTCCGGCTGCCGATTGAATGAACTTCACCGATTCCGAACGGACCTCTCTCAAGTGACCTATTGTCCTGACTGGAATCCCACAGGACTGCTCCGGTAAAAACATGGAGAAAAGAGAACGATCGGGCGCTGGAAAAAGGAAGGCGAAGAACTGTCCACACGGTCCGGTCCGGGTAAGGTTAAGTAGGACGTCTTTACGTCTGATTGGTAGGATGGCTTTATCCATCTGATTGATTGATTGATTGTTGATATTGGAAACGGTATTTAGATACTGGTATTGTTCATTGATTGGTTCATTTAGCCTTGGGTGCAACTTGAAGTATTGGTTCTCCTGGAGACATTCTCTGTCTGCAAACAGCGACAGATAGGAACGTCTGTCTCCCTTTGCAGATAATGAAGGATAGGTAATGCAGACTTTTATCCCCATTGTAATCCGTCATGCCTATCTTTTCTCCCCATTGATTGTTTGTTAATCGTTTTTTTATCGATTATTGCTTTTTGAGATATTCCCTGTCTACTAACGGGGACGAATAGGAATATTCTGTCTCCCTTTGCAGATAGTGAAAGATAGGTAATGCAGACTTTTGTCCCCATTGTAATCCGTCATACCTTTTTTTTTTCTCCCCATTGATTGATTGTTTGATCGAGCATTGAATTGCTCGAAGTTGGTTCTCTCAAGGATCTTCTCTGCCTACAAACGGGGAAGAATAGGAATATTCTCTCTCCCTTTGCAGATAGTGAAGGGTAGGTAACGCAGGTTTTTGCCCCCAATGTAATCCGTCGTGCCTATTTCATTCCTCATTGATTGATTGTTTATCCGAACATTGATTGTTCGGAATTGGTTCTCTTTGGAGGTATTCTCTGTTTGCAAATACCATAGAAAAGAAATACTCTGTCTAGTCTTTGCAAGTAGTGAAGGGTAGGTAATGCGGACCTTTGTCCCCCGTTGTAATCTGTCATGCCTATCTACTCCCCACTGATTGATAAACCAGTTCCACCCGGACCATTTACTGGAGGTAGGTCATCTGGCCCGACCAGAGAGCACCCCTAGTGAAAAAGGACATATGCAATAATAACGAAGTGATCACTGTATCCTGTTAACAGAAACTTTAGCACGAAACAAACTAGAAAGAAAAGAATAGGAAAACGAAATCAGTAGGCCACTGATGAATTTTTTTTATTAAATAACGAATACGCCAACGATAACAATACTTAATGATAAAACATATGATTGTCCTAGAAACAAGAAACATTAGAATTAAGCCCGTAATAAGAAACCTGAAAACGATAAGAGAAGCCAAGCTTGACATTGCGACGGCCACGAGGCAACGAGGCTTCATCGCCCCTCGCTGATCCAAACATGTCTGTCCCACCGCCTGCCACGCCCCAATAACGGCAACCTGGGAAAGACACAAGTCAGCAGACATCCGCCCCCATTCTGGAAACTCCCAAAGTACAACAGGTTTGCGGCCACGCCCAGCCGGAAGACGAGATCTTCAACACATGTAGGGCGGGTCCTGCTGCCAACCGTCGGCCGGAGATCATCACATGGGGTGGGCCTGAGGAGAGGCCGAGGCCAACGGGATCCGGCCGCGGTGGCGGCTACGACAACGCTGGAGAGTTGCAGGGGAGGGGGATGTCCATGTCCTCGACCCCCCCCTCTCTCAGACAGTCTGGACCAGCTTCCCTAAGAGGCCTGGGGGTGGAGAGGCCACTGCGCAAATAGCCCGAAGGCGGCACCACGCGCCAAGGTCTGCCCCACCGGATGAACCAAGGGACCCGTTCCTGGGGCCAGAGCGAAGAGCGTCCGGCCGCCATCAACCGGAGGCCCGGCCCGAAACGTGCTAGGCGCCACTTCTTCTATAATGGCTGCGACAACACTGGGGGGATGTCTTGCACATGCCTCCGACCCCCCCCCTCGTCCTCATCGCCTGGTCCGGCCATAACAAATGTCAAGCGGGACGCCGTGGGGTGCACCGGGAGGGAGAGGCGGCGCGAACGAGCCTCTCCCACCTCCCCAGGTGGAGGCTCCCCAGCTGCACCCCCAACGCTCCTCGCACCCAGCAAAAGGGTTCGTCCACTGTGGCAATGCTGCAACGCCTCGCCCGGCAGGTTGGAGCCCGTCCGCTCATTTGACCCCGCGATTGCCGGTAGCTGCCGAACTCTCAAAATGGCGGTCAAACTTGCAAGAGCGGGCCCAGCATGAAGGAATGGCCCGGTTGCTTGCTGATTCCACCATCATAGAAGTTCTCCTCGACCTTGAAGATTCTAGAGGAGCCGCGGGAGTCCCCGACTGCCGCAGATACCCCCGATGGGGAATGACTGCCATGATTGCCCACGGAACGATGGAAATATAGCCGCAGGACGTCGGCGCTCCCATGCTGTCGCCAGCCTCGGTTTGAATGACTAGAATCCTCAGACTGCAGTTTGGAACAGTTCCGGTGAAAACCCCAGTATGACCCGGTAGGAAAATTGTTGCCTCCCTCCCCCTTTGACTGATGGTTCAGACCACCGATCCTTTCTTTTGCCCTTTAACTGAACTTTTTGGACTGCCAAAAGGAAGCTCTGGGCCAACCACGAGTTAGTGGAGATTTAGACTATGCCTGGATCTGCCTGACTGCACCCAAAATGGCGCCGACGCAAATGAAACTCTCAACTCCTTATTGTACCCCGATTGCTCAGCCTTGGTGTCATGGGATATGTATGAAGTTTTTAAAACATATAGATTGATATAGGATGTGTACTGATTATATGTTCGGACAATGGATTGATATAGGATGTATACTGTCAGCTCGGACAATGAATTGATATGAGATGGGTACTGATTATGTGTTCGGGCAATGAAGGACAATGAATTGACATAAGATGGGTATCGATTGAACATTCGGACAATGAATTGTTGTTAAGTTTTGGCGCATCATGATTATTGAAAGTTCGAATTTCAATGCTTATGATACTCGCTCACACTAAAAGATTCGATATAATTTTTATTGCACTTGGCGCACTTTTTATGAAATTAACGACCACCGACTCCATTAAGTTTTCCGCTAATAAAGTATCCCCACATCTACAGTTCCAGCCTGCTCCGTGGCCGGCCCACGGGGTTGTAGGCCCGTATTTGGGCACCGACATTCTTATTAAAGATTTTTGGAAAAAGCTAACGTAGTTGTCACGCGTACATTAATAAGTTTCAAATAAATGATCACTATTTCCGATAGAACTAAAATGCAGATGAAATGACTCAGCTCGATTAGATTAGGGTTAAAAGATATAATATATAGAGATATTGCAGATATGGAGGGTCCAAGTTTTAGTTGTGTATTTTTCCCTTTTGTGCAGCCAAAGCAACCGCTAAAGACCCTGGTATTTAGCCTATACTTTATATGCTACCTGTATAAGAAGAGTCACACTAGCGGTCCACCTGGGCTTGAACGCCCAATTGGCAGGGACTGCATCCCGTGGAGATAGGCCGAGTATGCAGTAAGTAAAAGCCTTTCTGGGTTTATGCACGCTAATGTGTCTATCAATGTAGCCCCTGTCCCTCTCTCTGCAGGTCACATCGAAATGTCGATTAATGTATGAAAACAGTGATCTAGCAGACGAAGAGACGGGAAAAAGGGTTTGATTATGGTATCTAACCGCGACAAACCCCGAATAATGCTACAACAAAAAAGTGATGTACAATAATGGATACATTCCCACGTTTAACTAAATAGGGAAAGTTTAAAGAATAAATCAGAGGTAAGGTTTTACACAAGTATCCTCCGCCGGGAGGACTAGGAATATTGCCAATATTTAAAAAACCTACTACCTCCTTTTTCACGTCCTCGTAGACATGTAACCCCAAGCTGCCCCATTATTTTCCAATCGACACCAACTGTTGTCTCAGCCTGGAAACACATTTACTAAAATGACTCGAAAATACCACCGTGAGCATTAGCCCGATCAGGTTAGTTCATGACCAATTGCCAAAGGCGTAAGTGTGTACAATCAAAGCCACCAGTATGAGGCAGCCGACGGTTAAAAGAGAAGAAAAAGGTAAAAAGAGCTTGGGATGCTAAGGATGCGCAGCATACAGGAAAAGATAATTTTGGCCAATAACTGTTCTATGTTTTGTCTTGGATTTTTGTACGTAATACATGTACTGTCTTCCCCGTCTAAGTGTGTGTATACGTGATGCATGGATCTACGTCATCCCTCTGCCTGTGTTTCCGTAGTACTTAATCCCTGTTGTTCTGTGTTGTGTGTGCACTGAATGGCCCATTATTGTACACGTCTCTCTCTCTCTCTCTCTCTCTCTCTCTCTCTCTCTCTCTCTCTCTCTCTCTCTCTTGCTCCATGTCATGCGTGTACAGAATGGACCATTTAGAGTGCAATCTTTCTCTCTCTCTCTCTCTCTCTCTCTCTCTCAAGTCCCCCCCTGTTCCCTCTTTCCTTGTATGGTAACGTTGTGCCCCCCGGCACAACACCTAATTGGGTCTCCTCGAACACAAAGGTGTTTGGAAAAATTGACAGGAACTAAAACGACTGTGACTTGCCATATTACTACCTCTCCTTTCTGCAAAACAATAGGACCCGAGTTGGTCATGAAAGAAAGGACGGGTCAGACGACTAACGTCCCCTAATTTGGCCTTTTATGGGGGGGACTATAACGTCAATGGCCTTCTGTTTCTCGGTTCGCTAAAAATGCAATTCCCAATTCACAGATTACTTCGCTCCTCTACACTTAAGTGCGGATGTCCAGAGTACCCCACTTCTCCCGATCGACCCCAGCTCCTTGTCCAAAGCGTCCCCGTTTCCCCCGATTAACCCCAGCTTCATGTCATCTACCCTCGAAAGCGAAATTGATGACCTTGATTAACGGCCACTCCCCAAGAAAAGCATGTTTTACATCTGCCCCCTCCCCCTTCTTCATGACGATAACGCCCCTGCTTACAAGAGTTAGCCGACCCCGAAGGGAAATGTAAGATTGTCGATACTTGGGTTAAAGGGAAGGGCGAGTCTCTACATAAGGACTCGATTTTGAGTTTTTTATAATACACTGTGTATAAAGGTCCAAATTTCTCTCCACGTACGTCACGAATGAGCGCCAAACAGGGTTATGAATTCCATGGCAATGCACTCCTACAGACTCCATACGTGACGACTTCTGACTATGACCGATGAACTTTTTCCCCACCTACATAGGATTGGGAATGGAATTGAAATGTATAAATGTCTTCTCCTACCAGTTTTTCTAAAAACTTGTTTTTCTGTACTCATTCAAAGATACAATCACCGGAGGAGAGGAGCTGGGCGTGACGCACGGCCTGGCCACAGATCATGAAGCACGTGTGACCGCGACCAAAGGTGGAGCCACCGAGCAACGAGACGCGGGATGAGGCACCACTCTCAAGCTCGGCAGATTAAGGAATAAAGGGCTGCCTTGAAGCCCTCGATTTGCTGCCCCACTCGTGCCTGAAGTCCCCGTCCTTTTTGAGCCCGACCGATGGGCCTGCCTGCTCGTTATCCTTTGCTCCTTTTGGTCCCTTGATGTGCTCAAAGATCTGATCCCACTCCGCCCTCTCTTCCCTCGATTATTCAACAAACTCACCCTTTTCGCACAAACTTTGACTATAGAATTAGGTTTTGCCACGAAAGAAGAAAGACACGCAGGTGCCCAGCATAAGGCACCCCTAAGAAAATAAGTTAGGAAACAGGACTGTGATCTAACAGCAGAGGACTGATCGCACCCTGCAACGTGTAAGGATGATTCCGAGCTGGACCTATAGCTCCACCGCCGGTGCTCAGCAGCGCCAACAAAAGAAGACGGACTCTGTTAAAAGACATTGCGACAAAGACCCTCCCCCTTTTTCCAGAACTTTCTACCCACCCCTTGACTAGTTGTTTACATCAAAATTGCATTCCTCCCTCAATTTTTTTGCTTTTACAAATGTTTCATCGGTCACCCATGTATATAGCTTTCCAAAGCACTGATAAGGCCCGAAGGTATCAGATTACTCTTGATTAATGTCACCGGAGAAAAAGTCTGAACTTGATTCTACACCAACTAAATATTATGCCGATCTCTAGGCTTGTATGAAGAACCCAACAAATGTAAATTAACATGTATTGCATTCTGCCTATAGCATCGACTAGGTAGAAATTGAACATGCTTATGTAAAAAAGCGGCGACTGTTGAAAATGGCAATGTATGTGTACATAAGCGGCGTTCATTTGTGTTCACTGTACCTCTTGTCGTAAGCAGAATGGACATTGCAAAACACTGACTGTGTTACCCCGCCAGCATAGACCCATGTACACATATATACAACAGCCATTTTAGGTACCGTGGTCTCTCTGTTTGCGATCGATCACCAGCGCCCTTCCCTGACCCTGCAAGCTTCCACCATGCACCCTGACTGCCCCCGCTCTCACATGTACAAGTCATGAGCCCTCCCCTCCCGCATGACTCTGTCTCTAAGAATTGCACCCCGCGCCTGACCAACACCTCCTTTCCCTCCATGAATACCCCTCCTTTGATGACCTCTTCCTCCGAACCTAATTGTCCACATGGACCGCTGGTCACCCCTTAGCCTGAGGATACAGTTTATTGCCCACTACTGTATGCACTCGCCTCTCTTAAAAGGAGCCACTATTGATCATGACCTCCCCACCCCCTGAGATTCGATCAGGAGCACACATTCCAAAGGAATCAGCAGAACACTCAGCTGCGTGACAGCCCCCTCCTATTGTATGGAGGATAAGGGCCCCTACTGTAGCCACGTGTTGGAATATCTTCGTACTTCACAATGTCTTGATTGTAATAAAGGATGCCTGTGTGCCACAAACCTGTGTATAAAAGACGAAGCCTCAGAGAAACTTGTTAGAGCACCTCCTGAAGACACTATGAGAGTGTCCGAAATGACATGCTCTCCTCATGAGAAATAAACTCTGTTCTTGTTTTCCTGCCTTCAGCGCCCGTCTCTTTATTTGGTAATTATTCAAGATGGGAACTAAGAGTCGCCCCTGCACCAGCAGCCTGGGCATCAGGTGCGATATGGGCTGACTTTTCTACAGGTGCACACGAGACTCCGACCACAAGAATGGCCCAGTCGGGTCCAGTCCCACCGGCTCTTTCGGCGCTGTCTCGGGGCAATGCCTTGCGAGTGTTAGTGAGGGCCAGCTGGCTGCACACCTCACACCGAGCCCTCGTGCAGTGCGCAGTTAACCCTCTGTGCTCGGCCACGTCCCAGGGGTCGCCTCTCTTCGTCCTCGCCTTTGCCAGGGCTAAGCAGAAAGTAGTGCTTGGACGCCCTAACACTGTGCGCATCCAACAAGCGGTGTGATGTACCCTAAATGGTTTTCCTGGGTAGTGTAAATGCATTCCTTTATTTTGTGGACTAATGACGCATGTATTGTGTGGACTATTTTCATGATGCAATGCTCTGGGCTCACTCTGGCCTGGCTTCCTTCCTCCACTATCAACTCGTTTATCACTCTCTTTTTCCTCTTCACGTTTTTTCATTACAGTTAAAAGAAGATTGCAGAAATCCTGCCTTTTGGGCTATGTTTCCAACCTAGCACTGGCGATGGACGGTCGCTGCCGAAGGCCTGGGCCGATGGCCGTGAGTGCTTCAGCCGTCACTGCTGTGCAGTGCCACAGTGTTCGCGCCCCACTTGTGCAGTGTTGGGTGCGCACCGAGGGACCCCACGCGCGTCTTTCGTTTGGAAGGGATTGCTCCACTGTAGGGCGCTGCGGTGGGTTGTTGAACGCCGTGCGTGCGGTGCTTCTAGAGAATGTGGTGTGTTGTAGTGTTGCACACGAGGAGACCGTGCAGTGCGGTGATGATGTAGCGTGTCGCCGTGCACTGGTGTACAGTGGTGCTGTACAAGATTTAGCTGCACTTTGGTAGCGCTTTAACGTTTGTTGGTGCGCATTAAGCTGCTGAACACCGCTGTGCAACAATTTATCCTAGGTACGCACAGACACTATGCCATATGGCGCTGCGCTTTGTGTTTGGTGATGGGACGTGTACCGCTTAGTAGCATGGCGGGCACTGCACATTTTACTGCTGTACATCAGGGGCAATACAAGATGGCTTTTGTCAAGGGTCAGTGATGTTTGCGATTCTAAATGGCTGTACTTATGATGCAGTGCAGCTACGATCTTTATAATATTGCACTGCACTTTGTGGTACCACACTTGGTGGTGAGAACTGCGGCCAGTGCTCAGTTGCTAAGGGACAGACCTTAAAGCTCCTGATTCAGCATTATGGTGAATTTGCATTCTGGGAGCATGAGGAGGACCTGTCTGGAATATGGTACGGATCTTATACCCAATGGAGAGTATACATTCCCTGAGGTGGGGTTTCAAACAGGGTTACACATGAAATGCATGCCTGTCTTACAAATCTGGCTCCACTTCATCAGTAAAACAAGCTTTTTTCTTTTAAATAATAACCACTCCACTGCAAAGAAAAACATAAATAAACAACATTGCAATTGTTAGAACTGGGGGTCTCTAGTTGGCAGAGGTAGGTACCACTGTCCAAATAGGGACCCTTACTTCTAGTGAGGGTAAGGAGGAAACACTCTTCAGATAACCCCTGCTCACCCCCTTGGTAGCTTGGCATGAGCAGTCAGGCATATCGAAGGCAATGTGTAAAGTATTTGCACCAACACTCACAGTAACACAGTGAACACACCACAAACTGACTCCACAACAGTTTAGAAAATAAAGGTATTTAATCTAAACTACACAAGACCAAAATGACAAAAATCCACGATACACAGTTTAAGCATATGGTTTCAAAAGAGTTCTTAAGGTTGGGTTAAAATAATCCACAGTTGCGTCACGTTTCAGCCAACAGTACCTTTAGATGCGACAAAAGTTCCAATTGAAAGCAGTAGCGTTGAAAAGCAAGCGATGCGTCACTCCTGAGACCCTGGGGAGGCGATGCAACAACCCCGCTGGACGCAGCGGGCGTGTTGCGGTGACTCCGGTCTGTATGGAGAGGGGTGCGATACCTTGCGTGGATTCCGATGCCTAGGTTTCGGTGAAGCGGCTCGCAAAAGGTACGATGAGACGATCTCCGGTGCGGCGACAATGCGTGGCTCAGCATCGATCTTCTCCTCTCACGGCCCCTTGATGCGATGACTCTGCGACGACTCTCGCAGCGACGTGATGCGGTCCGCAAGCAAGCGGTGCGACGATCTCACCCAGTGACGACAGGCTCTGCGACGATACTCGCAGCAATGGTAATCTTCCTGCACCGGTCTGGTGTGTCCCGCAAGAGAAGGGTGTGACAACTCTGGCAGAGGCACCAGGCGCTGCAACGATCTCGGCCTTCGCGGCGGCAGGAATTTCCTCGCACTGGCGGGGATGCGCTCTGCAAGCGAGCGATGCGTTACAACTTGCAGAAAGTCTTTAAAATCTTGGTTTCCAGCTTCCCAACACAGGTACAACTTTCAGAGGCACCACAATGGGCCCAAGCACTCTAGGAAGGACAGAACTCCCTCAGCAGAGTTCAGGGAAGTTGGGGGTGAAGTCCTTTTGTTCCTGGGACTTCTTAACAGGGAGCCACCTCTTCTTCAGGCCCTTGGAGATTCCTTCAAGCAAGGGGACACAGCACAAAGTAAAGTCCTTCCCCTCTCCTTGGCAGCAAAGCAACTGCAGGTCAGTCCAGCAAAGCAACAGCAGGACAGTCTTCCTTCTTCAGTCTTCCAGCTTTCTCCTTGGCAGAGGTTCCTTCTTGATTCCAGGATTATCTAATTTTCTGTAGTCTGGGGTCCTGTACTTATACCCCTAAAAGTCTTTGTTCCCTTTGTGCAGGAGGGCTCTGAGCCCGGTCTGAACCAGTTCTGGGTGTTCCTTGAGCACTTTGTTTTCCTGGCCTCTCCTTTCCTTTCAGAGAGAGGGGCAGGGTAGTCAGCCGCCCACCAGGAGGTGGAGGCAGCATTGTGGAAGGCAAGCACAGCCCTATTCAGGCCCAGGTTCTACCCCTTCCCACCGCTCTAGATGAAGATGGAGGTATTTAGCCCAGGGATGGCCCACCCAGCCTCTGGGCGCCACCCAGCCCCTGTCACTCACAAACCAGACAGTCAATTCACAAACAGGCCAAGGCACACAGAAAGGTCAGACAAGAGAACATCAACTTTCTAAAAGTGCTGTTCTCAAACACAGGATTTAAAAACCACCTTTCCTAAAAGATGTGTTATTAAATTCTGAGTTCTGGGATACCAGACTTTTATGTCCTATCTTGCTCCTATGGGAAGATATGCAGGTAACTACTGTAGCCAGCATTCCCCATGATAGCCTATGGGCAAGATAGCCTTACAATAGTGAAAAACGAAAATGGCTGTAATTCACTACCAGAGCACGTCACCTGCAATAATACATGCTCTACCTTTCACATACACAGCACCCTGCCCAAGGGGGTACCTTGGGCGTTCCATAGGGGTGACCAATGTGTACAGAAAAGGAAGGGTTAGGCCTGGTCAGTGGGGACACTGACCAGGTGGACATGGCAGTTTACAGACTGTACACAGGTGGCAGGCCTGAGACACCATTTTAGGGCTACTCATGTGGGTGGCACAATCAGTGCTGCAGGCCCGCTAGTAGCATTTGTATCACCAGCCCTGGCACACTCAATGCACTTTACTAGGGACTTCTTGGTGATACAAATATGCCAATCATGGATAACCAATTACAATAACAATTTACACAGGGAGCACTTGCACTTTGACACTGATCAGCAGTGGCAAAGTGCCCAAAGCATCTAAACTAGCAAAAACAAAATCCAGCACAGTGTCAAAAATACAGGAGGCAGAGGCAAAAAGACTGGGGAAACCACGCCAAATATGCCAGGTCTAATAGCCATTTACAATGCAAATAGCTCCAACTCCGACAAATGTGAGACCTATTGCATTGCAAATGCTTGTTTATTTTGGCTGTATTTCCATGGGACTCCCACGGGATCGCAGCAAAATGTGCTAATGTTTTTGGCCCCAGGCTGGTCTCTATGGCTCCTATCTAAGGCCTAGAAGGGCAGAATATCCCTATCCTGCACCCTCACATTATTTTTCTTTTTAAAGTTCAGGACAGGGACTAAGTCCCCGAGTCCTGTATGATGTTGCCGGTAGCTAATCAGTGCTTGCTCCAGGAGGATTCAAGGTGACCAAAAGGAAGAAAAGGCTCCCTAGGCCAATCAAAGTACTCCATTTTTAAATTGCCACTCTCATAGTAGTCCCTTGGACCCAACAATCCAGGTATACAAATATTTTCGTACCTTTATTTTTTTAAACTACAGAACAGATTTACACCAAATCACAAACTTCACACTTTGTAGTGAAGAACCGGGTTTTAGAACCCAGCAGCGCCAGGCGCACGCCTAAAGCCTTCGGGTTCACCTGTCTTAGAATACAGAGACATGGGGTACTTCCGAGTGGCATCAAAGATCAAATTTATTGGCTGCAGCCAGTAACAGAAGTCCTAGAAATCATCACGGTATGAGTTCTCAGGAGACTGCTCAACTTTACAAAGCAAGTCATCCCTTTTTATGCCAAACATTATGCTTAAGGCAAACATTCCTTGTTTACAGTTTAACCAATCACATGTTTCCACAACAAAAGTATTGCATGACGACAAACCCATTTTACAGTTGTCCGGCCCGTAATCAATCATTGAACAAACCCAAAATTCTTCTTTAGACAAGCCGGACAAACCCATAATAAAAAGGACCACAACCCATATCGTAAGTAGACCATAAAAGAAGAAACAGAAACAGATAGAAGTAGGATAAGGCATGTTTGTGTGCAGTAAAACTTTATGATGTCCTGTGCTCTGATCCTTAATCTTGATCAGCTAAAGGGCAGGAACTGGTTTAACAAGGTCAGCTTCAGGCAACAGGGTCAGTTCACTCAGGTCAAACAGGAGTCAGCACGAACTCGAGCTAAGGTGTACATGTCCTTAAAAGACTAGTTCAACCACAGTCATCGGCCTGTAAGTCTAGCGTGACGAGATCACTCGTACTTGCCGAACTCACTAGTTACGGTTTGCTATTACAAAATTCGTAACAAAACCATGCCATTTATAAAACGGGTTCAGAATTCACAGAACCTCAGACCCTCCTTTTGCCCTTACATAGGCAATCACTCAGTCTGCCTCTGAGTCGATGTCAATATTCATCAGATCATCAAGATGCTGCTGGAGCATCATCCTATTACTCAGGACTTCTCTCAAGACAGGTCTTCTCACACACGTAGTAGTACAAAGGCCACATATGGCAGAGCCACACTGTACACAGAGACAACCTGAGAAGAGAATCGCTAAAACCATCCCAATGATCATCAGAATCTTCCATCCCCAGGTCGATAACAGTTCCCAAAACCATCCAATCAACGACCAATCTCCTTTATCCACATTTATAGACTCAGAGATCTTATGTAACTTAGAAATGGCCTGGTATACTGTAGGAGCATTGTCTGGAATGAAAACGCAGCAACTCGATTGGATCACTTTACATACCCCACCTCGGTCCGCAAGTATGACGTCCAAAACCATTCGATTCTGCATTGTCATAAGGCGATCCGCTTGAAGCTCAGCGGTCAGAATACTAAGGGCACCGGCAGTTTCATTTATGGTGGATTCAACCACTCTCGTTAATTGCCGTAGGTTTCTACTATTTGCCATAGGTCCCCAAAACGGTAGGAAACCCTTGAAAAAGTCTCCCACTTCTTGTCCCGTAGTATCTTCCTCACTGAAGACACCCCTAACAACTCTCGTTCTGTGGTATTCTACAGCAGCAGTATACGTAGGAGGCAACAAATATGCAACATAACATGGTCCCGAAAAATCAGGGGGCAACCATGTATATGCTCTATCATAGCAGACAAAATACGTGCCCTTAGCTACTAAAAACAGTGGGGAAGTTTAGGACGCAAAGACATACGTCTGAGTACAAACACTCTTCCCTAACTGAGCTCTCGGATTCTTGCCTTTCCCTTGCAGACAAAAATGACCACAATGGGGTACAATCCAAATCGGAGGTGACCTTTTTCGTCTCTGCTTCTCAACCAGACTAATACTATAACCGGTTGCATTCCAACCAACATATGCTAGTAACTCATCCTTGGGAATAGTCTTATACGTTTCGATATCTCTACTCAGATCTGTAATTCCCTTCACCAAGGCTTTATTACTTGAGTTATCTCTCATGGAACGCAGGGGATAGACTTCGATGGCATGAATAAACATCGTCTGATATGCCCATACGGACCCATTGTAACTGAATGGCAGAACCAGATAAGGAATACCTCTATCCATAGTATGTGGCATAAGACCACACACCCAACAATTAGTAGTGTTCACTACTAACTGGTGTTGATGGAGAAGTTGCACAAAGGAATTACTCACAAATTCCGACCTTCTAATTTGCTCGTGTTCAGGTAAAATATGAAAATAATGTAAAGAAACAGTAGTAGGAAAAGACATAGGTTGGGAAGTAGGTGCAAACGGCTGTTGTGTGGCATAGAAAACCAAACCCACACAAGCTAATGCAATATTCAAAAGTATTAAAAAATACATTATTAAAAAACATTTGCTACGAACCAATATACATAGTCGGACTTTAGAGTCCATTTTCCTAACATTCTGGGCAGCGTCAAAAAACTCCATCCTCTAACTGTGCTGTTCGCGGCAGATGGTTCTCTTCCGCTAAGGAATGCGCCTGTCAGTCTAGGGAAGGCCCTTGGACCAACCAGAACCGTCAACCTTGTGTCTAACGGCTTGCAATCCCAAGTCTTTATACCGCGACCCTACAGCTGAACCCAGATGGTGGTTCGAAAAAGAAAAAGACTAAAAAGTTTCTTGATCTGCCAAAGTGTAAATTCACTACATAAAAAAAGAAAATATTTATTTGTCCATATGTACAATCTTTCTTGGTCTCAAATCGTAGCGTTCTTTGTCAGGCACAGTCTGATCTTTGAATAGAAGATCCGGATTGGTGGTGTCAATCTTCAGCTGAGGAGGCACAGCAGCTTGTAGAACATCATCATCCTCACGTTCAGACCGTGTCCATGTCAAATGAGCATCACTAAATGGAACGAATCTAGGGACCTTCTCACAATCAGAATCGGCGATACCATCCCTTACCCACTGATCATATGGTAAAGGCAAAGGAACTTTTTTATAGTGGGTGGCATGCACCCAGTTCTTTTTGCCTGCTACTCTAACAGCAGTTCTAGTAACCAACAAAATCAACTAGGGGCCGGTCCATCTAGGTTGCAAGTTCTTGGTACGCTGAAAATTCTTCACAAGAACGTACTGTCCAGGTTCAAGTACGTGGTCTGGATCTGTAGTAGCTGTCGGCAAACTGTCATAGACCTGTTGGTGGAGAACACGTAATTTAGCAGTCAAGTCATGCAAGTAATCCACCAACTTAGGGTATTCAATACTGCTGTATTCTTTCAGACGAGGCACTCCCCAAACATTCGCTGGACGACCAAACACAATCTCATACGGACTAAGTCCCACTCGAGAATGCACAGTCGTCCTTGTTGACAAAAGAGCCAACGGCAAGGCATCTGGCCATGTAAGACCAGTGCTCGCTTGTACCTTAGCTAATTTCAGCTTAAGCGTACCATTGTAACATTCAACAAGTCCAGCAGACTGGGGGTGATTCGCTTCGTGGAACTTCTGACTGATTCCCAATCCAGAGCATACTTTCTTCATGATTTGACCCACAAATTCACTCCCATTGTCTGACCATACAATTCTCGGCAATCCATACCTAGGGAAATACTCTCTCAACAAAACCTTGGCTGTAGACAAGGCAGTATTATCTTTTAGGGGGTAAGCCTCTATCCATCTAGAAAAGGTGCAAACAACCACAAGAACATATTTCAGATTGTTGCATCTCTCCATGTGAATATAGTCTAACTGTATCACCTCAAACGGATACGTCGGAGGAGCAAAATGACCAGCTGGAGTTGGAGTTCCGTTACCAGGATTATATTGCAGACAAACCATAAAATGTTTCACCACGTTCTCTGCACATTTCGGGATTCCAGCATTCTGCCAAACTGGAGCCAACAACTTACATATTCCTTTCGAACTTATATGAGCCAATCCATGAGCCATTGTAACCACTGGGAGCACATACGCGTCTGGCAACAACCATCGCTGGTGTTCCGACAACTCAATCCAACAACCCGTAGAATCCAACATACCCGTACTCTCTCTCCAAACATTCATTTCCTTTTCTGTAGCTTCAGCCTAAATCATTTTCACACTTTCTATCATGTCTTCACACATTCCACCAGCCATAACCCATCTTGCTGGTCCTGCTACATACATACAGCTCATCATGTCTTTCGCTGTTTCCTTCGCAACTTTATCCGCAAACGCATTCCCTCGACCAACATCATCCACAACTTTCTTATGCGCACTACATTTCACAATTGCAATCTGCTTTGGGAGAGTGAGAGATTCCAAAAGTTCATTCACTAACTGCCCAAGCTGAATTTTAGTTCCATGGGAAGTAAGGAACCCACGCTCTCTCCACAAACGTCCAAAACTGTGCGCAACACCAAACGCATACTGACTATCGGTATAAACATTCACTCGCTTTCCTTCCGACAACACACACGCTCTAGTCAGTGCAATCAACTCTGCTGCTTGCGCAGAATTCTGTGGTATGCGTGCTGTCTCAACGACTGTATTTAAAGTTGTGATAGCATATGCTGCGGTCGTTTCACCATTCGGAAGCTTAAAACACGAACCATCAACCCACAGCGTACCATCAACATTCTCAAAAGGAGTGTCCTTAAGATCCACTCTAGCTTTTTTCTTCCTCTGTACGAAGAAAACAATCATGCTGTTCTTGAGCATCCGTCTCTGTAGAGATCAGCAACAACGTAGCTGGATTCAACACATTACATCTTTTAATGTGAACATGGCTAGCCAACAGTGTCAACTCGTAACCAGAAAGACGTGCACTAGTAAGGTGCTGTGTCTTAGTCCTATAAAGTAAAGTATCCCCTGCATGCGGAACCATCACAATCAGCGTATTATCCAATACCAAACCAGCAGACTGTCGAATAGAAACGGCAGCTGCGGCTGTAGCTCTCAAACAACTCGGCAATGCTTTAGCAACTGGGTCTAACGTTGCTGAGAAATACGCACATGGACGCTGCTTGTCCCCAAAAGATTGTGTCAACACTGACAATGCACATCGTTCTCTCTCGTGCACATGCAACGTAAAAGGCTTGCTATAGTCTATGGTACCCAACACAGGAGCCAAACACAATGCATTACGTAATTCAGAAAAACTTTTCTGGCATTCATCAGACCAAGGAAGAGGATACGGAGTATCTTTCAGAGTCAATGCTAACAGAGGTTTCGCCAACAGTGAAAAATTGGGGATCCACTGTCTACAATATGACGTAATACCCAAAAAGGCACGAACTTCTCTCTGTGTCGATGGCACACTCATTTGCGCAATCGCTTGAATTCTTTTTGGGGTCAATTTCCTTCCCTCCTTTGACAAGAGATGACCTAAGTAGGTTACCTCTTGGCGGCAATATTGCAACTTCGAAGGCGACACTTTATGATGAAGGTCAGACAAATATCGCAACAACGAAAGAGTAGCCTCTTTACAAATCTCTTCGTCACCAGCAGTAATCAACAAATCATCGACATACTGAATAAGAGTAGAACCAACTGGTAACACAAACCCGTCAAGCTGAGTTTTCAACGCTTGACTATAAATTGAGGGACTTTCACAATAACCTTGGGGAGCTCTCTTAAATCGAAAGCTTCGTCCTCCTAATGAGAAGCCAAAAATATCCCTACTCTCCTCAGCAATAGGAATACTGAAGAAAGCATTCTTCAAGTCGATGACAGAAAACCAAACTGCCGAAGCAGGAATCAGAGTCAATAATGCAGTAATATCAGGTACCACGGGAAACTGTGGCAAGACAATCTTGTTGACCTCTCGAAGGTCGATCACAAACCGGTACACAGGTGGTTGAGAAGCATCTGTACGCTTAAGAACCGGCAAAACCGGGCTATTGCACACGTTACCTCTCGTTTCCTCAACCACACCCTTCTCAACCAGATCATAGACAATCGCTAAAAGAGCTCTCTCACCATCACTCGAGATCTTGTATTGTGGTATATGAGGCAACTTAACATTCGACTTTAGCGTAACAACATACGGTGGAATCTGCAAAAGACCAACATCATTTGGACCTGTAGCCCAAAGCGTTTCAGGAAGCGAACGTAATTCCAGTGGCAAACAATCTTTAGACAAATACATTGGAGAAATCACTTTCTTACCAAGAGTAAGTTGTACTCCAGAAGGAGAACAATGCAATGTTGCATACAATCTTTTCAGCAAGTCCAATCCTAACAAATTCTCACCACAACCAGTCATTAGAATGAGTGGAGCTTCCAATTCACAAGGGCCAATAGAAAGGGACAAAGGACTAGAAACCGGATTACGAACTGGGGCGCCTGAAAATCCTACAGAAACATTGGTCAAGCCAGACAAAGGTGCGCCAGGGAGTTTGGAATGCATAATAGAACTCTTTGTCGCACCAATATCCAAAAGAAAAGGTTCTACTACACCTGATGTAATCACTTCAACATACGGTCCACTCTGATCTACTGGAACTGACACTACTCCCTTACTTTGTCCATGGCTGTCCTAGTTATCATTATAACCAACACTCTCACCTTCAACATAGTAATCCTCAACATAGTACTGAGGAGACTGACCACTCGGAACACTCTGTCTATCAAAATAATTCGCAGAATTCTGTAGGGAAGAGGAACGCTCATTCTGGGGGGATCACACCACGACCTCTTCCTCTAGGCGCTTGCTGAAAACCACCACAACCTCTCTGACCAGGTGCACCATTCGCACGCTGTAACAAAGTTGGACAATTATTCTTGAAATTACCTTCCTCTCTACAGTAAGCACACTGATTTGGGCCAGGAAAGAATCGCTGAACATAAGGCTCAGGCTTCTGTAACAATCTCTGAAATTGTGGAGGTTGCTGAAACTGAGGCTGATTCTGACGAGGCGGATAAGCTTGCTGCAAAAGAACTTTCGTCTTTAAATCCTTCGTTTTCTTCTCTACTTTATACTTCTCATCTTTATTCCTATTCTCGTAATATTGAGCAGTAGCCAATATCTGGGCCGACGAAGAAACGGCCCATGAACTCTCAGAGTCCTTCAACTTATTAGAAAGTTCGGGAAGCAAATTAAAGACAAATTTGTCCACGAACAACCTTTGACCACCTTCCGTACTCATATCCTGACCACTGTGATCGATAAACGTCTCTTCAAACCTAGTGAAGAAGTCAGACACACTCATCTTTCTTCTGCTTGCATGCTGCTAACTTATCCCAATTCACTCGTAAAACAGGCATCATCATCTTCATCAAAGTAATAACTCTACCAGGTAATTCTGCAACTAAGGGTTCAGGTTTAGCACCTCCTACTTGTCTACCATCTGCAGCAACAATATTCGCCCAAGTATCACCTAACTCTGCTGCATGATTCTCATGACGAATCTTCGCCCACAAAGGTTGCGGAACTACATTACCCATCAACATGTCAACGTCGGCTAAATTCATTATACACGCATCTACTGTCTGAGACAACTCTTTGTAGTAACCAGCAGGATTCTTACGAGGATCAGGTAAGGTCTGCTTAAGAGCCAAGACCTCTGCTCTCTTCCAAGGGACATGTATCCATATTCGCTGAAAATGAGGCAAAACAGGCGGATTAGCAGTTGCGTCTCCTTCTTTCCAAAGTGGAGGAACCTCTCTCATTGGATACGGTCTCACTTTCCTCCTAACAGAGGGATCAGGTTCGTACAACGTCTGAGGCGGAAGTCTAGATCTAAAAGCCAATATCGTCTCTACAGCATCTGTAACATCAGTGTCCACTATCATCCCTTTAGCAAAATCTGACTGAACATCAAGCACATCCTGCGGATTCAGACCCAACTCGTTATCTTCCCATTCCTGACACAGGAAAGTACACATCACATCGAAAACATACCTTTGGTTAGGCGGTTCCCACTGAAAGAAAACATCCATAACCACTGGCAAATTATACCTTGAAGCATTCAAAATCCATCTACGAGCCAACAAGTCCAACACTGTCCGTTCCTCGGAACTAGGAAGCTGACTACGACTCTGCTTACGTTCCGAAACAGGGGTCATATTCAATGACCCAAACAATGGAGACAGCAGACTAACAACAGTCTCGGTCATTCGTTTTCGAGCAGAAGGAGAAGAAGCAGACATAAGAACAGGAGAACAAGTATTCTGAGGCAAAGAAGGTGTAGGCATAAGAACAGTCGGAGGCGAAGAAACAGAAGTAGAAGGCAAAGGAGCTTGAGGCAAAGTTGGTAGCAAAGAGGGTGACCCTAGAGCGGGTTGCACAGGAGAAGGTAAAACCATCTCTGGAGCACCGGGTGGCTGAACAACAGCAGGAGGTTGAACAACAAAGGGTGGAACAACCGGTGGTAATGGAGGCGCAGTAGCACCCTGCACATAAGGAGGTGGCAATCTCAGTAAATGAGAGATCAAAGAATCTTTTTCAAGATCTTCAATCGCTTTCGGAGGAGAAGACGGCAAGGCCGGATTACTTTTATCTATGGCCATGCAACGTTGCCTATCTGACACCTCAATTGCTTTATCTTCTTCGTTTTCTTTAAACTGCCTAGCAGCTTGCATTATTTATACATCCTTTTCTCTTTTATCTCTTTTAGCTTGTTTAATTTCTCGTTGTCTGGCTTCTTTACGCCAAAGGCGAAAGGAGTCAAACATTGCCGGCCGGGCTTTCTTCTTAAATAAATTAGTTTCTAAATTGTCTAAAATCTCTGTATTAAAGCTATCATGTTGGGGCCATTGTAAGACACCATCTTTTCTAGTGTAGTGGACCCATACTTCATTGAACGTAATGGGGCCCACGCCGTGTTTAGAATAGAGCTCATAATTCGGAGTTCCAACCAGAGGTATCGGACACGAATCCTCCAATCGGGAATCCCTGTTGCAACCACAACCAAACCAAGTACCAAATTTGCTACGATTAGGCATCTTCGCTCACTAATCGAGCTTCAAACTTCAAGGGATTATCTCTACCGATACACTCGTAAATATACGAGACCCTCGGCTTTGGAAATTGCAATTTTCAAATCAAAACTAAGGACCAAATAAACTAAGAACCAAAGGACCAAAAACTAAGGACTGGGAGCGACCCACTTATACTTAACTGAGGTATCAGTCATGCCACCAGAAGACCCGTCTATCGTCTCGCCGTACAAAGCATCACAAATGGGTCCAAGACAGGGCGACAGTCAGGGCAGCAGTCCTTCGTAGCTGTCAGGAAAGCGGGAAGCCTCGCAGAAAAGACCTTCAGTCCACGTTCGACATGCCGGGGTCGATGAAGTGGTGACCGTCCTCCAGAATTTCCTCACGAAGCTCCTCACGATCTTCAGGCTTGGACCGGTACCGCTGAAGTCGCTGCACGTTGGGCGCCAACTGAAGAACCGGGTTTTAGAACCCAGCGGTGCCAGGGGCACGCCCAAAGTCTTCGGGTTCACCTGTCTTAGAATACAGAGACACGGGGTACTTCTGAGTGGCATCAAAGATCAAATTTATCGGCTGCAGCCAGTAACAGAAGTCTTAGAAATCGTCACGGTATGAGTTCTCAGGAGACTGCTCAACTTTACAAAGCAAGTCATCCCTTTTTATGCCAAACATTATGCTTCAGGCAAACATTCCTTGTTTACAGTTTAACCAATCACATGTTTCCACAACAAAAGTATTGCATGACGACAAACCCATTTTACAGTTGTCCGGCCCATAATCAATCATTGAACAAACCCAACATTCTTCTTTAGACAAGCCGGACAAACCCATAATAAAAAGGACCACAACCCATATCGTAAATAGACCATAAAAGAAGAAACAGAAACAGATAGAAGTAGGATAAGGCATGTTTGTGTGCAGTAAAACTTTATGATGTCCTGTGCTCTGATTCTTAATCTTGATCAGCGTAAGGGCAGGAACTGGTTTAACAAGGTCAGCTTCAGGTAACAGGGTCAGTTCACTCAGGTCAAACAGGAGTCAGCACGAACTCGAGCTAAGGTGTACATGTCCTTAAAAGACTAGTTCAACCACAGTCATCGGCCTATGTGAGGGCAACCACAAAATGGCTGCCATACATAAAATGGAACCCACGGTTCAGAACGAAATCTCCACAATCGTAGTGAATTTGTAAGTCTAGCGTGACGAGATCACTCGTACTTGCCGAACTCACTAGTTACGGTTTGCTATTATCAAATTTGTAACGAAACCATGCCATTGATAAAACGGGTTCAGAATTCACAGAACCTCACTAGATCAAGATTTAGCTTCCTGCCACATTTGGTGTAATTCTGTTCAGCAGTTTTTGCTGTAGCGCTGTCTAAAAATGTCTATGGAAAATGCATGCAGATTTTTGCTTTTTGGAACCCGCCCTTTTTACTTAGCCCCACTTTACGGGTAAGCTTGAAACTTTCCATGCACAAACTACGCAAAAAAAGAGCACTTTTATGGAAACGTTACTGGAGATTTGTCAACGGTGCCAAAGTTATTAGGAACACAAAAAAACACATTTCCTATGGAAACCTTGATTTAACTATAACTACCTAATGGCGATCGCCACTGGGTAAAATATGTATGTGGAAAATAGAAATCTATCAAGATGCTGTGAAACATTTTTACTGTAAGAAAACCAGGATTGGAAAATACCAGCACTTATGTAGACAATTCCTTAAATGTGGTGTTCTCAGCTGCCTTCAAAGGAGCACTAAGTCATCGTCATGCTAGCGGCTTATCCTTCAGCACCACTGAGTCATGCAGGTTCCTCTGGGACATAGGGCTTGAGTAGCGTCCTGGAAAGTAAGGGCATCCTCCTCCCTGTTGCATTTTCCAGCTACTAAATGTCATTCAGAGCGCCAGAAAGATAGAATTCACTCTAGCCCTGTACAGTAAACTGTGTACCTCCCTCATTTAAAATACTACAAGTGCCTGCAAAACACAGGACATAAATACCAATTACAGTACACATTCATACTATCTTTAGCATTGATCGATACAGGTAGTAAATATAACCCCTAAAAAATATTAGTTAACGGTGAATTAAGGTGTAAGGTGTAATCTTGGCTTAGCAGAAAACCTCAAAAGACATGAAATTCACAAATGAACGTAATGCTTGAGCCTTGACAGCCACTCTGACATCCTCATACAACCTTAAAACCTACCCCCATGCACTGATATGCGAAAAGGCACATTTTCCGCACCTCTTTACAGAGTTTCTCTTATTCCCTCTTTGTCTCTGTGTACTCCTCCTCACTTGCCGAACACCGTTACTTCAACCAACACCTCTTATCCCCTCTTTCCTCTCCTTGATTTGTTCCCCTGTGAAATAGTTCCAAAAAACAGCACTTTGACTTCATCCACTGCTCCATGTGTCGGCAAAGGCATTTGAAGATGCTGGGGCAGAAGGGGGCTTCCAGCGCTCTTCTCACAACCACATGATCAATCACTTGATCAATCATGCGGATCACTGAAAGAATATCGACGGACAGAATATCGACCTACAGAAATATCGACCTACAGAAATATCGACCTACAGAAATATCGACCTACAGAAATATCGACGCTGGAATATCGAAGGCAAGTATATCGACACCCTATCTCTAACATTGTAAGTACAAAAATATCGGAAAAAAAATATCGATGTTCATAATATCGTAAGTAAAAATATTGTTTTTTTTCCCTGTAAAATAAAGTAAATAATACTTAAAAATAAAATAAACATAAACATATTTAATAATGTTTAAAATTAATAAATACATATTTAATAATACAACTTTAATTAAAATTATACATACAATATATACTTAATACTTTTTAATAATTATATTAATTACTTATAAATCATTAAAAAATACTATAAATTATAAATACATCTACACAAAATAAAACATAAATAAAAATAAATAATTATATTTAATAAATTAAATATACTTTCAATATTTTTAAAATTAATTAAAACATTTATCTGCAAAAATAAAAAAAATATTAAATACATAAATAAATAAAACTACTATTTAAAGTCCCAAAAAACTACAGTAATGAAAACATTGGATAATTGGATAGCGTAGAACATAAAATTACTATTCCCACTCAAGAAAATTCAACAGTAGGGAAAGCGTTAAATAGCGTTGGGGTAAAAATTATTATTCCCACTCCAGAGAGTGCAACAGTAGGAAAAACGTTGGAGAGTGTAGGGGTAAAAATTACTATTCCGACTCCAGAGAGTGCAACAGTAGGGAAAGCGTTGGATAGCGTAAGGGTAAAAAATACTATTCCCACTCCAGAGAGTGCAACAGTAGGGAAAGCATTGGATAGCGGGTGGGTAAAAATTAATATTCCCACTCCAGGGAGTGCAACGGTAGGGAAAGCGTTGGATAGCAGGGGATAAAAATTACTATTCCCACTCCAGTGAGTACAACAGTAGGGAAAGCGTTGGATAGCGGGTGGGTAAAAATTACTATTCCAACTCCAGAGAGTGAAAGAGTAGGGAAAGATTTAGATAGCGTAGGGATAAAAATTACTATTCCCCCTCCAGTGAGTGGAACAGTAGGGAAAGCGTTGGATAGCGAGTGGGTAAAAATTGCTATTCCCACTCCAGTGAGTGCAACAGTAGGAAAAGCGTTGGATAGCGTAGGGGTAAAATTACTATTCCGACTCCAGTGAGAGCAACAGTAGGGAAAGCGTTGGATAGCGGGTGGGTAAAAATTATTATTCCCACTCCAGTGAGTGCAACAGTAGGGAAAACGTTGGATAGCGTAGGGGTAAGAATTACTATTTCCACACCAGTGAGTGTAACAGTAGGGAAAGCGTTGGATAGCATAGAAATTAAATAGAACATACTTATAAATAATTTTTGTATTTAAAATAAATAATAATTTAAATTGTAAACAACTTAACATCATTTACAAATGCCCATTAATAATTATAAAAAAACATAATTACAATTGAAAATTAATTAACAATAAATATTAATTAATAAATATTAGTTACCAAATAAATATATAAAAAAATATTTTTCTAAATTTTTATACCAAAATATATTTTATAAAAAATGAATTACCAATTAAAAAAAATAATTACCAATTACAAACATTAATTACCAATTACAAACATTAATTACCAATTAACAGAATTAATTACCAATAACAAACAGTAATTACCAATTAAAAAAGTTAATTAACAATTAAAAAATGTAATTGCCAATTATTGATTAATTGAAAATTATTTAATTATGAAAACCAAAAAATAAAAATAAATTACTTAATTACAATTAAAATACTTCCCACCCAATTCCCCTATAAACCCACTACAGAACTTACATCCAAAAATGTATTAAAATTAATTAATAACTCCTAAAAATTAATAATTAATTTACTATTATTAAATTACTTCCCACCCTATTCCCCTATAAACCCACAACCCACTCCAGTACTAAAACATAAAATGTACTTAAAAATAACATTATTAATATATAAAAATAGTACACATATAATTTAAAATAAGTAAAATACTTAACAAAAAACATATAACATACATATTAAATACATAATAAAATACATTAAAAAAAACAAAATTCGATATTAGTAACATCGAGATTAGTAACATTGATATCGATATTACCTTCTTCGATATTACTTACATCGATATAAAAAAATCGATATTACTTACCTAAGGGTCGATATTCTGTCCAACGATATTCTTGACCTCGATATTCTGTACCTTCGATATTAAAAACTCGATATTTCTGTAGATCGATATAAAAAACTCGATATTTAGACTGTGCACCCAATAATGCATCACTTGAGACAAGACTGTCTAATGAATTCAGATGTAATATTGTTTACATGGTAGGACTCACGGTTTGACAACTCTGTCCTTTTTCCCACCAATTTAGTGCAAGAAATTGAGATAGGGATCGCCCTTTGGCCCTGATGAATGCCCCTGACCAGTACTGGCATGTATGTGGACAGAAACATGTTAGCTCATTAGGATATATGGGTCACTGTTCCTGCTTACCATCTTGTGTCGTTAGTTTTATCTGTACTTTCACTACTTGCAGATAAAGGTGTTATCCTGGATTTACCTAAAGGTATTTTTAGTTCATCTGGATCCCTTCTTGTCCAGTTAGCTTTATTATGAACTTCCCCTTAATGAGGTTTAGTCTGCCCTGGTAGTATCATCTTACCAGATTGGGATGTGGATGCCAATAATGAAGCATGCCACAACTAGTGGGTGAGGCATCCTCCTCAAATCTAATTGGCACTCTTGAGGTAGGAACGAGGTAGATCACTAAACATGTTCTCCCCCTGGCTGTATTGCACAGCCTGGGTGGAGAACATGGACAGGGTACCACTCCCTGTCTGAACATCGAACCAGCCCACTCAAACCAATCATGATGCTTCTTTCATGCTGGAGAGAGCAGCGTCACGATTGGCTAGGTGAGTCTGGGAGCCTGTGGGCTTCTGTGCTGCCAGGAACAGAAGAGGAGGAGGCTGGTCAGCAGGAAGGCAGATAGCAATATTTTCTTTTCTACTACTACCCCGGAGCAGCCGCCACTGCGAATCACTCCTGAAGATGAAAGTAAAATAGGCTAGCATAGCATAAGTCATGTCTGAACAACTCATGTTTCTATTAAGTGCCCTATGTGGGCAACCCCAGGTAGGAGTCAGAGGAGTGATTAGGGAAATGATGCACAGAGTTTTTACTCCCTTAGTTTTGTACACCATTTGAACACTTATCACCCTTTTTAACTGAATTTTAAAGTATTTCCAATTTTGTAAATCCGAAACTGATGCAAGTTACAAACAGAAGTAGGTGTTACTTTCAAACACTATGGGGGTCATTAGGATGACGGGCGGACTTTGTCCGTCCGCCATCCTGTCGGAATTCGGGACCGCCCGCCATAAGGGCGGGGGTCCCGTGGGGGTATTAGGATGTTCCCGCCACAGTAGCGGGCACATCCTGCATTTTTAGCATTGTGGCGGGCGGTGCACTCTGCACCGCCCGCCACAATGCTAAAAATGCATTTCAGCATTTGCATTAACAAAGCGGAAGGCACCGCGCGGTGCCTGCCGCTTTGTTAATGCAAATGTGTGGTACCCCCCATGTGCACCCCCCACCTATACTTTACTCTGGGGGCCCGCAGGGGGCCCCCAGAGTGAAGACCGCATGCCTTTCCGTGGCGGCATCGCCGCCGCGGAAAGGCACCTAAACACAACCATCATAATATGGCTGGTGGTGTCTGATAGACACCGCCTCCATATTATTCCTTTTCCGCCCGGCCGCAAGGCGACCGGGGTGAAAAAGCAGCGGACGGTCTTTCCGTCCGCCAAGGTTCCCCCCGCCATACTACAAACAGAAGTAGGTGTTACTTTCAAACACTATGGGGGTCATTAGGATGAGGGGCGGACTTTGTCCGTCCGCCATCCTGTCGGAATTCAGGACCGCCCGCCATAAGGGCGGGGGTCCCGTGAGGGTATTAGGATGTGCCCGCCACAGTGGCGGGCACATCCTGAATTTTTAGCATTGTGGCGGGCGGTGCTCTCTGCACCGCCCGCCACAATGCTAAAAATGCATTTCAGCATGTGCATTAACAAAGTGGAAGGCACCGCGCGGTGCCTGCCGCTTTGTTAATGCAAATGAAGGGGGGTACCCACAGGTACCCCCCATGTGCACCCCCCACCTATACTTTACTCTGGGGGCCCGCAGGGGGCCCCCAGAGTGAAGACCGCATGCCTTTCCGTGGCGGCATCGCCGCCGCGGAAAGGCACCTAAACACAACCATCATAATATGGCTGGTGGTGTCTGATAGACACCGCCTCCATATTATTTCTTTTCCGCCCGGCCGCAAGGCGACCAGGGCGGAAAAGCGGCGGACGGTCTTTCCGTCCGCCGAGGTTCCCCCCGCCATACTAATATGGCAGGGGGGAAAACGAGTGTGGATGTCAGGCGGATTGCCCCCGCCAGGCTGGTCATCCTAATGGGCCCCTATACATCACATTTAGGGCCTGATTTAAATGTTGGAGGTTAGTCCTTCCGCACGATTTAGAATTGGGTGGACTGTAGGTTTGAAGACAGTGGTGACTGCTCCTTTTCAGCAGTGGTCAAACCCCCTACAACTACCCATCGGATTAAGAGCCCTTAGAGGTTTGGCTGTATGTTTGCCCACCTAATTTAGATAGGCAGACCCACATCTGATTTTCAATGCATGTCACTTCCAGGAAAAACATGGCGGCAAAGGTAATTGACAAGTGCTCAGTGCACCCCTCTGCATGATGGAAACTCCCATGGCAAAGGGGGTATTTTCTTTTATATTTTCAAAAAGAAAATCCTGTTTTCTTTTTGTAAATATAAAAAAAAACATTGAAATTTTCCTTACGGCTCCGTCATGTTGAGGGAACCCTCCATCAAACTTACAATGCTATGACAGCACCCGCAGTGGCAACGGTTCCTGCCAGCAGTGGCGTAATAAAAGTTGAGGGGGCCCTCCTGCAAAAAACATAGAGGGGCCCCTCTCTGAAGTCATCCAGGAGCTCTCCGGTCAGAGTACTGTGCTGAGGGGGCCCCATAGAGCTCAGGGACCCGCCCCCCCACGCACCGTGGAGGCTGCGGGGGCTTATCTTACGCCACTGCCTGCCAGTGCTAGACGTGTCCACTGGGCGGTGGACATTTCTACATTTGGCCGGCAGCACCTCCCCCAGGGCGGCGGAGTATTTACTTCAACGTCCTGGTTGAGAATGGTCCCCTCACTAATATTCAGATCTGGCTCTAGGGTTTGTAATTTTAACTCTTGGCCCTGCCACTCTTATCCAAGAGATGTGTTTCTCATTTTTCCCTGAAGAGGGACTTTGAGTTTGCTTGGATAGTGCATTTTATATTCTGTAAATAGTTTACATTTGAGCACAGACTGCATCTGTACATGACGTGCAAATCTACAAGTACCCGAATGCAAGGATAAACAACAGAATGGGTTGAGTAACACAGTCCCTAAAGTTTCAGATGTGGCGCCTGTCCCCTTAGACCTAAGGCCTACTACCAAACTACCAGGAGAGGGTTCCCAGCTCGAAGACATTCTCTGAGATATGGGGTGGGGGATGGAAGTCTTTATTTACAGTTTCTGGTGCATTTAATAATACATGAAATGGATCTCCCAAGGCACAAGTCCTAAAAAAAGAAGTGGGGGGGACGCTGCCACCGGAAGTGACGTCACGACAGGAAGTGACGTCACAAAAGGTGGCTTACACCATCGGGCTCATTGCCTCCCCTCGCTCACCCCTTAGATGTGATTGCATCTGAGAAGTCAGCGTGTGAGCAGCGTGCTGTGAGCTCCGTTCTCGTCCCACAGAGGCCAAAGAGTGAAGTCCAGCTGTTTGGCAGGGGGGACGGCATCCACCTGGTAAAATAAGTGGGGGGACGCTGTCCACCCGTGTGGTACCCCGACTTGAGCCCTGTATCTTCCTATTAACCAATCTACAAACCCCGGCGGTCACCCAGAATACCGCAGGTGGAGGGTCACGGGGTGTCCAGTCCACACAGGGCCGGACTGGGGACCGAAACCGGCCCTGGCAAACTGCTTGGCCGGCTCCCCAGTGAGGGGGAGAGGGGTGCGGCAGAGCTGTTTGCAAGGGCAGATTTTGTTACAGGGGGGCGATATTTCAGGTCCCCGGTAACAAAAACCGGCCCCCAGGGATCCCACACTGTCCCCCACCCTGGCGGCCCACCGGGGAAACGCCCGGTGACCCCTACGGCCAGTACGGCCTTGAGTCCACACGTGATCTACAGAGCTACATTGGTTGCTCATCAGCAAACGCATTCAGTTCAGAGCTTTGTGTATTTGGTTCAAGGCTACACACGGCCAGGGTCCTTGGCAACTGTTACAACTTTTCAAACCCTATATCCCGGATCTTTCCCTGAGTTCATCAGACAGCGGCAACCTGACCATCCTGAAGTATTCTCCATAAATAAATCCAAGACTCAGGAGGATGAATTTGATGAAGTTTAATCCAGGAATAAAGATCCCATCCACATACAATGCCAGCAGACATCAACTGACTGATAATAGACCATTCCCATGACAACACAAGTGACTTAGCTAATGACATCCTTAAATTCTATTAAAGCTACAGTGTTAAATATCACACATCTCCTTCCCTCCAAAACAAAATATATAACAAACATAAGATTATGCAGATACAGAACTATACAAAATCAGCAAGATAAGAAGGCCTTCTAGAAACACGCATAGAAGACCTAATATTTCCAGAATTAATTGCTTTATCATTAGTCAAACTCTTTTCTTTGGAATCCAAGCTCTCACCACCTTGCAATTTCTTTCTAAGAACAACGATTCTATTTAGATTCCAAATGCGATGATCTTGAGTTTGCACAGCATTGTTTAGGATTTTTATCACTTTGATAGGCTTCATAAACTTTGTATCTGAACTACCCACCATGCCAGGATGTTTGACCATAACCATATCTCCAACACAAACAACAGTTTTCTTAACACTATTTTTAACATCAAAATATTATTTTCTACGTTCAGCTTTATTCATCTCATTCTCAACAATGTCATCTTTGTTGCATACACATTCTTTACCCTTTAACATTTCATACTTGTTAACCCAAAAAGGTTCCACCTGTGTGTTAGGGATTCTCCCACGAAACAACAAAAATGGAGTCTTTCCAGTTGTAGCATGAGGAGTATATCGATAAAAATTGCCATTTTTGCCAGGGTTAATCCTTCTCCTCACAAAGATTTGTGTTGAGATCTGTTCCATATGATTCCTGGGTGGGTTCCAAGCCGACTACGCCAGTGAAGTATTCTCCATAAATAAATCCAAAACTCAGGAGGATGAATTTGATGAAGTTTAATCCAGGAATAAAGATCCCATCCACATACAATGCCAGCAGACATCAACTGACTGATAATAGAACATTCCCATGACAACACAAGTGACTTAGCTAATGACATCCTTAAATTCTATTAAAGCTACAGTGTTAAATATCACACATCCCCAAGGTACACAAAGTAAAATGAGGAGGAAAAAGCTTTACCTACACCACTGCCAAACTCTGAACTTCCCTCCTATTTCTCTAAAAAAAGCACCCAACTTGTTTCAATTCAGGACGCGCTCAGAAACCATCTCTACTAGCACAGCTCCACAGTTCGACCTCTGCTTGCTTGTCTATTTAGCGCCTATACACCTTCGGGTATTTGTAGCGCTATATAAATTCCTCATTTCATTTCATCCCTTCACTGGCTTTCTATTCCTTGCAGTTCTTTGTTGAAGCAATTGACTCTCCAGTTAAGTAATGCCATTTGTCCTCTAACAGGTCCTTACCCTCCCCTAATCATTGCCATCCTAGGGGGCCCAAATGACCGTCAATAACTTGGAATAAGTCATTTCAAATTATGGAACGCCCAGTCTCTCAATTTGCGCTTCCAATCTAATTCATTTTAGAAAATTACTGAATAGTAATCTTTTATTTCACTAGTGTTTATTTTCCACCCTTCAGGTAGAACTTTGTTCTTTTCTTTTAGTTTTGTGGTTTTACAAGTGTTCTACAGCGCTAAGAAGCTCAGTGAATGTGCGCACTCAAAGCAAATTTAATGTTACATAAAATAACACACCTGCATATTGTTCACTTCTGTCAGGCCTGGCTTTTTGTAAAAACAGCAAAGATTATTTCAAGGATCAATTAGAGAGGTAAAGATTCACCTAGAATGACTCTTCTGGCGTGTACTGCCGTAAAATTGATAAATACATATTTATCCGTCAAGTGTTTTCTTGCCAGGTCAGGTACTTTCCTAAAATGTGATTTTTTTTCATCGAAAATCATTTTGCAATCTGGGATTGTAGTTTTGCAGTCCTCATTTAGCTATTGATGTACACCTTCAATAATGTTGAATGTTTTTGGCGGGAAAGCGAACACTGTTGCTCTGTGCAATCAATACATGCCATGGAGCCAGCTGGCATCCTTGACGCATAGACGATATGACTCTAAGACCCTGACAGCCGAGGATATCACAGGACCCAGCACTAATCCTGCACCATGTGACACCCCCTCGAGACCAAAGAAAGACAGATTCCGGCATGGAGTTGAACCTGAAACACTCTGCTCTAATCTCGAGCCTTGTCCAAGGGCATTAGTTCCGTTAAGTGCTCGCTGTTCCCAGAAAGGGCAGGGTAAACATCTGTCTCTCTGCTTCTGATTGGGGGGTTTGGAGAAGGGCCTTCGTGAAGGGAATCCTCGGGTTCGGGGTGAAGCCTCTCAGTTTGATGTATACATGTCCATAGCCTTCTCACAAGGGTCTAACTTGGCTTAAAATGGCTTAATTTGAGCCGGTGGTTTCCGGTGCTCGGCATCGGCATATAATCATCAAATCTGGCGTTTTTTTATGAGCACCAGTTAAGGACACATTAATTTACAGGGAGATTAAGTGATTTGTCCAGGGTCACAAGGCGTCAAACCGGCGCCGAGACTCGAATCTGGTTCCCCAGCACCGAAGGCGGCAGCTCTGGCAATTATGCCACATCCTACCCCCACTTTCATGGTTAGTAGTTCTGTTTTAGGCCGCTAACAGGAGAAATGGGCAGTTGCAAGCTGTCTCCTGACCAGAGCCGCAGGACTTATGTTTTTTTTTTTATTTTTTACAAATGAACCACTTGGTTTATGTAGACACACACTGGCCTGTGATTAATCGGTCTTTTGTTACTGCCGCTGTTGGCTCAGCAGGGGGGCTGCACCTTGGTGTCAGCTGCTGCTGGGAGGCTCCCTTCTGTACAAAACATTCAGATAGGAGACTACAACTAGGCACACGAACACGCATGCGCAGAAAGGAGAGAGACCGTGGCGTGGATGTACAGATGGGCAATTAGTCACAGGCTTTGTAGAAGCAGAGAGAGGCTGACAGACCACAAGAGCTAAATACAGAGTCAGAAAAAAGCCAGAAACAGCAATAGGAGAGAAAGAGGTAACCAGGAGTGACAGGTAAAAACAAATGCAAACAAGTAAAACAAGCACTGGCAACGCTAATAAATCTGGCTTATGAATTAAAGTGCCGTTTGTGTAAATGATGGGTTAAGACACTCAAAAAACACTCATACATGTGCTTTGTAACTCATCTGTGCACTCATGCATCCATTCATCCATCCACAGACTCATTCTTGCATGTGTCCTTTGATACAACCTTAATATAACACATAGAATATGAACATATGCTAGATAAAGTAAAATAATGCAATTAGAAAAAAGAAAACATGCTGCTTTCTAAAATTGGCGGGCAAATGCTTGCAATAACTAAACTAAACATAGCAGGTGGTGTCCTTCTTGCAGTGGTATTGTAATAGTCTATCTTTAATTTAAAGTTCCAGCATGGCTACCACAGTTAGAACCAACGTGTCACCTTGGAATGGTTAAACAATGACAATCTATCAACAACAACGTTCCATAATGGTCTTCTGGTTAGAGGAAATGGCCACATAGGATGCGGCACACTGCCGATTAAATGAGTGGCAAGCAAGTGACCCATTAGCACTGCCTGGAGAGCAGTAGTATCTTCTTAAAAAACATTAAAAAGAGCAAAAGCAAATTAATAACAAGAATTTGCAATGCATTAGGTCTCGCATTAATTATGTTTGAGCTATTAGCATTGCTAAATATTGCAACACCAATTGCAACAAAAGTCTATAAATTGTAGGCCAAAAAAAGTGTATTCATTTTTGTAGCAATGGTGGCATGCTGCGCTTTAGATAAATAGGTTTAAAAGTAAAGTGCGCCATACTGCGATTGCTACAATAGTTAATTGTGGATGCGTTAACAATTGATGTGTGCGCTGGTGGTGTGTGTGCCTGTAGAAATTGTGCACTGATGGCTGGTGGTGTGTGTGCCTGGTGGAAGTGTGCACTGCCGGCTGGTGGTGTGTGTGCCTGGTGGAAGCGTGCACTGACGGCTGGTGGTGTGTGTGCCTGGTGAAAGCGTGCACTGACGGCTGGTGGTGTGCGCCTGGTGAAAGCATGCACTTGACAGCTGGTGGTGTGTGTGTGATTGGTGAAAGCGTGGGTGTGTGGCTGTGTGTGTGGTTGTGGGTGGTTGTGGGTGGTTGTGTGTGTAAGGTTGAGTGTGTGTGGTTGTGTTTGTGGTTCTGTGTATGGTTGTGTGTGTGGTTGTGTGTGTGGCTGTGTGTGTGGCTGTGTGTGTGTGGCTGTGTGTGTGGCTGTGTGTGTGGTTGTGTGTGTGGTTGTGTGTGTGGTTGTGTGTGTGGTTGTGTGTGTGTGGTTGTGTGTGTGTGGTTGTGTGTGTGGCTGTGTGTGTGGTTGTGTGTGTGGTTGTGTGTGTGTGGTTGTATGTGTGGTTGTGTGTGTGGTTGTGTGTGTGGTTGTGTGTGTGGTTGTGTGTGTGGTTGTGTGTGTGTGGTTGTGTGTGTGTGGTTGTGTGTGTGTGGTTGTGTGTATGTGGTTGTGTGTGCGGTTGAGTGTGTGTGTGGTTGTGTGTGTACAAGCCACATTGTTCACACTGAGCTTTGTATCTAAAGGTCATGCAATTTGTACAAGCAATTTTGAAAGTATCATAACTCTTGAGGAAGAGGTGTGGCGCCGCTGCTAGGGCGACTGACTCCGTAATCTGGGGATCACGGTTTGATCCCTACCACCGGTGGTAGATTAGCCCAGCACCATGTGACTGGGCAATAGCTTGCGCCTGGAGACCCTTACGGGTGATTGTGCGCTTTACAAATGTGGATATTTATTTATTATTTATTTATATCTTAGAGAGCAGCACCCACTTTTTTTTTAGATACCTGCTTAGAAGACGACACATACCTTCTTTACAAAGTAAAGGAGGCTCTCCCTTTGTAGGGAAAAACAATATAATTCTGTTTTTAAATGAGTGAAGGAAATTCACGATTGGTTAACAACAAACAGGGAGCCCAAAGCAACTTGCAATAATTAAGGCCAAGAGACTGTTTCTAAGTGAACACCCGCAATAACCTCAGAGAAATGGACTGGTCTAGAACAAGCAAGTAGGACATTGTATAAAAGTGTCCTATATGGAAAAATTTCCTATACGAAAAGAAGCATTGACAAAGAGATTAGCTTTCCCCTATGTGAGATCGATCGGCTTTATCAATGCTTGTATTACTATTGTTTTGGAGTATTCCTGGAATATGGATTTTCTAATTATGCGCGTAGGCTCTTTTCTATTACTTATGCATGTTTTGAGACGAGGGGTGGGTAAATCAACAGAGAGCCAGTGGCAGAAAATAAACCCCCACTGACCCCGTAGTTTGCAAGCGGGGGTTTCCAAATTTTGTTATGCCTCTGTAGGGAGCAGGATGAGGTGGTGTTTTAAAAGTGGGGGGCTAGTTTAAAACCATGGTGGCAAGCGGGTCAGGGGCTAGTGGGTTAACACAACGAATGCATGCCTAAGGTAGAGCTGCTGACCCTGGAACTGGGTTCAACTCTCGGCAGTGGCTCGATATGCCATGATCCTGGGCAAATCACTTAATCCCCCCCAGTGTAATTGAAAAAAAAAGGGGGAAAGTGTAAGTGTCAGTATAATGTACATGGTGCTCATGTAAAGCACTCCAATGCCTTCGGGTACACAAGTGAGGGCGCAGGACATAGCTGAAGCATGGGGCTGGGTAAAACAGAGCAGGAGAACAACGTGGTCGATCTAAAGCAGCTGGGGTGTTGTCTGTAAACAACAAGCTCTCGGCAATGCGCAGATTATAAACCCCCTGTCCCTGCTGCGCACGTTGGGAGGGACCAAGGAATGCAAATTAAAAAGAGAGGCTCACAGGCTGCCAAATGGTGTGCGATGTGCACGCTCCCGCACACATGCACTGTAGGCAATAGGCCTGGAAAAACCTTTTTTGAGCACTTTTGAAAGCCCCTACTTAATATCTCGCCAAAGCATCGCAAACGCGATGGCTTAGGCGAGACATAAAAAGCAGAGGCCTCTGTGATCCAGTTCACCGATCACCAGCAGCAATGGAAATAAAAGACAGACACACCTGCCATAGCCTGTCATCTAATTCTAATTGCCCCACTGCCATCTTGGGGCAGTAGCGTATTTTTCTAGCCTGCCGTTAAACATTGCACATAAGCCTGCAGAACGTCTTTTAGCTCAAATAATTAATTATTTCTCTGTGTAGCACAGAAATGCGCCTCTGTTCACCCACCACTCTCTGACGCTCCAGGCGGCTTTCGTACACTGCAGAGCCCAGTGCGTGCTCCATGCTCCCTCCTCTTTGCAGCTACCGGATACTTGCAGTGGGCCAATGCAGAGAGGGGTAAACTGCAGCTTTTTAGGTTTTGCCTAGCGAAAGCTGCGCTCTGCGCAGCTTTTTCGCGCAGGCGAAATCCTGTTGAGAACTGTAGGGTGCTTTGGGTCGGCCCTCGTCATTGATTGGCTGGCTCCGTAAACGGAGCCTTGCCATTGGACGAGGGGCCTGTCCGTCAATGCCGGACCAGACACGGGGGCGTTCCTGACATTCTTTGCCTTTTGCCGACGTCACGGGACGCCGGGAACGCCCCCGTGTCTGGTCCGGCATTGCCGGCACTTCTGCGTCTCTCCTAACCCCGTGACTGGCCGGCCGGCCAATCCTAGCGCGGCCGGCCGGAAGTGCCCGCCCCCCGCAGCCCGGGGAAGAAGGAGAGGAAGACGGCAAGCACTATGGCGGCGCCCGCGGGGAGACCGGAGAAGTGCCTCTCCAACCTGCCGCTCTGTCTGGGCTGCCCAGCCTGTCGCTGCTCGCCTCCCAGACCGATCGAGAAGTGCCGCCGTCGCAAGGTGCAGGTGAGTCGATTTATTTGTTTGTTTTTTTCCCTCCTCCCCTACCCTCCGAGCCCCTGCCCCAACCTGTCTTCCTCCTCGTGGCCGGGGCTATGTTTAGGGGCGCTAGGCCGCCCGCATGGCCGGGCTTTGTGTGCCGGTTACGGGATGCCTGGGAGATCCACGGAGGCTCTTGAGCCCCTGCGGGGGGATACAGGGGGTCCGCTTTGTGTCCCACCGCTGGCTGCAGTCTGCTCGAATGTTTTTATTGCTGCCCGCATTGCCCCTGCAGCTTTCTGCTGATGTGTTGGCTTTGTGTGCCGGTTACGGGATGCCTGGGAGATCCACGGAGGCTCTTGAGCCCCTGCGGGGGGATACAGGGGATCCGCTTTGTGTCCCACCGCTGGCTGCAGTCTGCTCGAATGTTTTTATTGCTGCCCGCATTGCCCCTGCAGCTTTCTGCTGATGTGTTTTACAGCTGGGAACCGGCGCTCGCTGGTCACATACCGAAGAGGGGGTCCGCTTTGTGTCCCACCGCTGGCTGGTGCAATAACACTAAATTGCTGAAAGCTCATTTGTACTGCTGACGCGGCCATCATTTTGTTTTCATGTAACCTCGGTGCCCGGTAATGGCCCATAAATAAAGCTTTGACATCCCAGGTGACGCATGCCTCGATTCCGGGTGGCTCCGTCTCCGCCGTGTGCCTTCATGTGGAATTTTCAAAGACGGGTCATCTTTGGGTGTAAGCCGACCTGCTCTCCTCTGTTGTGTTAAGGGGCACCTTGTGTGTGTGATTGTAGCTGCCGGGGCACTCTCTGTGCAGGAGGGAACTTCGAAAATCACCCTGCCTGGCTCCAGTCGAGCAGCCCTGTCCTTCAGCAGATAGAATGATTGCTTTCAGTGAAAATTGGTATTCTGTTGCCCTTTGTACATCTGTTAATCCTTATCGTCATGACAAGGGGAGGGAACGGTGTATCATCTATTAATAAGCGATCTGGAAATTAATGTCTGTGCTCATATTTTACTACACGTTTAAATATGCCTATATATCACCGTATTTATATTTTTTATATAAATGTATGTGCATTTTCTTGTATATATACACATATACCCCCCCCCCCACACACACACACATACATATATCTATATCTTATATATGTACACACACGTGGTATGTATGGCAGGTGTATGTAACATTTATCATCCCGTATGATCGTCAGTTTCCTAATAAATGTAACCCACTTCTCTTGACGTTAAAAATATCGTTACTAAGGTTGACGAGTTAAATTAATCCAGTTGATAACTGGTTTAACGAAGGGAAAGCTTTGTGAGTATACCTTCAGTGAATATTCATTTTCTACATTTTATAGTGCTTCTTAGACTGCTTTGGAGATTACGAAGGGAGGAGCTTTATTCTAAAAATCAATATGCATCATATTCAGGCTGCAACTTTATTGCAGAATTTTGACGTGATAGACCGATACATTTTGCCAACGTCACCGAGGGGCAGCGTTTTAAGGAAATCATTTTCCATAATGGATGTGAGCAGAAAAAGCCCGTGTGTGGTCAATGAAATCGGAAACACAGCGATGTAATTGTTCTGTTCTCGCCGAGAACGAGAATTACTCTTCATTTTGCTGTGCCAAGGACTTTTTAAAGCGTTAACCTGATGACTTGTTACCGTTGCCATAGAATCAAAAGATGGATGTATTTTGAGAATGATCTGTAGACTGAGTAATCTCCAAGCAGCGATCACCCTCGAACAGGGAAGGACGACCATGCTTCCCAGTAAATTGGACCTTTACCACAGAGGTTAATAGAAAATAAATTACTTTCCCTGTTGGTGCAAACTTTATGTACGCGGTGAAATACATATTCATCACGGGGGAAGAGATGGCCTCCTACCATCCAGGTGAGAGGCAGGCAGGCTGTGGGAGCACAGTAAGGTCCTGTTTGTTGCAATAACATCTGTAGCACATTAGAACAGAACCTGATGTCTCGGAAGATCAGCAGACTCCTCACGAGAGAAGCACTAATACAGGCTGTCTTAGCCATGGTGATCTCTCATTTAGACTGTGCCAATTCTCTATACTTTGGCATACCACTGTTTCTCACCAGAAGACTGCAGCTAGTACAGAACCAGGCTGCTAGGTTGATCTTTTGGCAACCCAGATCCCTCTGATGTGCCGTTCCAGTCTTTCTGTTCTACACTACAAAGTTTGGTTGGTCAGTTTCTTCCTTCCTCTCGTTTTTATCCTTTATTTCAGCATTGCGAAGATTTGGTTGACTTTGGGCGGCACATCTTTACTTTGTTTGTGGAAAAGAGCGATATTTATTAATTTGTTGACTGCTGTGCCCAGAGTCGATGACTTTTCTCACAGTGCATGTTGTACATTATTTTGAGAGAAAACATTGTTCATGAAGTTTTGGGATCCCACCCCTGCTCAGAGCGTTGTTTGTTGTCAGGTGTTCACAGCTTAGCAAATTTAGGAATTTAATTGGTCTCATGTCCTGATAGGGGTAATAATACTGGGGGTGTGCTACCGCGCTATCCAACCACCGTACGTCCTTTGTTCTGCAGTGAGGAGCAGTGAAGAATTTCGGGGTCCAGAACGTAATATAATGTTTCTACACTCCGTGTGCCCCTGTTGCCTGCTTGTGCTGTGTGGGTGTGTGTGGAGGGCTCTGTGTAGCTGTGTGTGTGGGAAGCTTTGTGTGGCTGTGTGTGTGGGGGGCTGTGTGGGTGTGTGTGGGGGGGCTCTGTATGGGTGTGTGTGTGGGGGGGCTCTGTGTGTGTTTGTGTGTGTCATTTGCGAGAGATAAAGCTAGTGGCATTGTAAATGGCAATGCCATTTATTTATGTTAAAAAAACATAAATAAATATAATGTCAAGAGCAATGCCAATAGCTCTAACTTTAACAAAGGCAAAACCATTGCATTGTAAATGCTTGTTAAGAGAGTTGCGCGCAGGCACACGCAACAACACAAGTGCACTGCCCAGTTCCCCGCACAGAAAGGATATTGTTGTCTGGAGGGCTTTGCGCATCTCTGCTTTTTCGCAGCAGTAAGTTTCGCTCCGTTGGTGGTGGTTGGAGGTTTTGGGTGAACTCCTCGTGAAAAGCGGAGTGGCAAAAATCAGCAAACTCCGCCAGCGGAGCAGAGCCCACCGCCCACCCTTATTTTAAAACTCATAGGCCTTCTTTTGTTCGAGTCTCTTGGTTGGGAGCAGTGAGGGGCCTCACACTGGATGTAAATGAAGTGGAGGGTAAACAAAGGCTCAACCCTGTTAGCTCTTCACATTTACTTAAGAGAGGCGGCTTTTCACTTCGTTCAGTCCCTGTTTAGGAGATATGCAGGCTCTATAAGAAAATCAGATGTGTTGGTCTTTCCCAGTATTTACACAAAGCAAATTGCATTTATATAGCGGTTATTTCCCCTGAGGATGCGTTGAAATAATTAAAAGTACCACTATTTTTTCTTGTATAGCCCTACTCACCCCAATGCAGGGCGTCAGAGCGCTTTACATCAACACATGCATATTACATGTACAATAAATTATATACATTTGTAAATGAATGTGCAGGATGTGTTACATAAAACTGGGGCATTGCAAGGTGTAGAAGTCACATATCAACTTCCATAGCCCACTGTGCTATTATCCTTGCAATGCGCTCAAACGAACACATGATAGACCTGCTTAACATATATGTACAGGCTTTAGATCTGATGTCACTTCTTGTGGTGCCACTTCCTATAAAGTTATGGGTTATGATGCCACTTTATATGATGTCAATTCCTGTAATGTCATTTGTGGTGTCATGCGCCATGATGTAGTGCGCTGTGATGTCACACGCCGTGATGTCACTTGCATACTGCCTAACTAGGTTAGTCTCCCCCACTTCTTTTTTTTTTTAGGTCTTGTGCCCTGGCAACACATAAAAGAAGCCAACCTATCGGCTTTGCCAATGCTTGCTACCAGTATCAGATAAATGACTAACAACAAGGATTTATTAGAGTTGAAAAACATTTTCTCATTTTGAAAGTATGAGTCAAATAAACATTGAAAGGTCTGTGAACAGGTAGTCTTCGTAGTGTCTCAAGCACTTTTTTCTGCAGGCTCCCTGTTACTCACGTATGCTCCTTTTCTCCCCACATCTGTCTGAATCTTTCATTGGCACATCTCACACATCATCTCTTTCCTCTTCAACACTCTCTTTTAACTCTCTCCTCCATGCACTTCCTTTTTTCTCCTATTCACTACCACTACACACAAAATGTACCCATTCACCAGAAAGCAGTGTTTTGTTTTACTTTCACTGTCAATATTGCCACAGTTGTGTACCTCCTTTACATGCTTTTGCATAGAATCACAATTCCATTTGACACACATGACCTATGCTCTGTGTGATTTGCAGAGAGACCAAGGACTGGATGTGCATGCATTTTGTACTCGTTTTATGAGCCACTGACAGGCAGATTGAGTAACTCATACTGCCTTCAGGCTTAATTTCAGAGCCCCCACTTGTGGCTGATTATAAATACCAACTCACAAACAGAGCTCACTGAGTCCTAGTGACATCACAGTTCACATTAAGCGCTATCCAAGCTTAATATGCTGCACGAAAAAACTACAAAACCATAACATTGTTTAAACAGCAAACATTTTCGGTGAATGCAAGATTAAGTAAAACATCTCAAATGTAAATAGGAACTGCAACGCTGGCCTAGATTACTTAAGCGGTTTTTACAGCGATTGTTTACCCGGTCTGTGTTTTTTGCATGTACAGTTTAGGACATTAGGATATGGCCCGAAAGGGACCCGTTTCCATGTCCGTTTTTAATTACTGACTGTTCTGAGACCTGGATTGACTCGGGCCACTTAAAGGCCTGAACACTCTCACTTTCAGGGACATGCATAGACTTGCTGGGACTTTTTCGGGGCGTTTTAGGGACGCATACGCAGAGGTACACTTAAACCCACACACACTCACGCATATTTTCGCAGTGTTGTATGGTATTGTAATGTAAAGAGTGCGCTGTTCACCTGTCTGTCGTGTTTTTTTTCCCCCTTAGGTGAAGACAGAAGGGGGCAGGTGCCGAGAGATACGCCCACGCACAGCCTCGCACCCTGCCTGTTCCTGAGGTATCCCGCACCCAGCGTGCTCTATTCATTACCGAACGGTGGCTAATCTGTAAGAGTCGGTCACTGCTGCCCTGGCTCGAGGTGCGCTGTGTTTTCGGAAGGCCGGATCAGCGCCTGATTCACGCTGGGCTGTGCATTGCTCTTATTTCTTTTAAATGAACTCATCAGGCGCCTGTGGGGTTCCCGGGACTTTTGACCGATCCGTAAAGAATACGGTAGAAGTGGTGCAAGACGGTGCAAACACCTCATGGCGGAAACAAGGGAACCACCAGAAAATACAGGATGGGGTCCACGCAGCTTTTGAAGCTGGCCAGCCCCCCCGAGTCACCTGGTACGTGGCGTAGACCCTGTCATTGAAGGAGCAGAGCTCCGGGGCTTGGAAGGTGTGCCCGCGGGTATCATAAACAAGAGGATCCCTCTTAATAAGAGGACTGGCAGATCACGGCCAGTGGATCCCGCGGTTGGGTAGGTGTGTGTCGCGCCGCTTACCTACCACCAGCCTCTGGATCATTGAGGATATTCTAACGGAGCCGCTTTCTCAGCCCGCCGCGTTATAAGGAACGCTTGCGCTGCACCCCCAATCAGCCATCCTCTGCGGCTCATCATCGGTCATTCACAGACTTAGGGATCTAAACTCAAGCCGTGATTGGCGGACTAGGCCATCAGCCCCAAGTAGGCTCTACCCACTAGAGATCACGTTAGTGTTGTGCAGACGCGGGTGGATCCAGCTGATCCCAGAGAGTCGGCTTTCGTGATTATCGGATCGGCTGGTGGAGAATGGACATGAAGAAGAGGATCCACCTGGAACTGAGGAACAGGACGCCACCCGAGGTAATCGATCTTCACGGGGGTGGATAAAGTGCGTTGTAGAAGTGGGAAGCACGTGCTCTGCGACCCTGCGTGATTCCGTGTGAACTGCCCCGCAATGGTGAAAGGGGGGCGTCAGGGAGAGAAGCGGGTATGTTCCCGTTACCCGGGATATTCGCTGCTGTCAGGGGTCTTTCTCCCACATGTAAAACTACAGTGGAACAGGAGCCATGTTAAGTTTGTAGCGAGATGGAAGCCATTTCTTTAAATGCGCGGATATTTGCGCGAGGAGGGGTTCAGCGGGGAGCGTAGTAAACCCGTCACTTATAAGGTACGGAAAGCAGCCCGCTTCAGTATGCGCTAAACGGAAGTGTGATGAAAACTTTTTGGGCAATGTCAGTGGGGTCAGGAGTGCCGTTGCGCGCAGTGTCTGCGCACGAGCCGCGGAGATCTATTATGTCCTGTCAGGTTCTTCTGTCACTGCACCGATTTGCGCGGTATTCCGACCACTCAACAAACAAGACACTGCGTCGCCAAAGTGCGAGACCTAACAAGAGCCCGGTGAGGTGAGAGGTAAGAGGTGTGTAGGTATGTAGGTGTGTAGGTGTGTAGGTGTGTGTGCGCGTGTGTGTGTGTGTTTCCGTGTGTGTGTGTTTCCGTGAGTGTGGATGTGGAGCAACAGATATGCACGGCGCCGGGCTGGAAGTGCGCGTCCACAGACCAGAATCGCCGCGCTTGCCCCGGTCTGTCTCCCTTGAGAGGCATCTCGACGACAATAGGTCTCGAGAGCGAGACCTAAAAAGGGGAACTATGAAAGAACAAAATTGAAAACCAAAGGATTTGCCAACCATCCCTTACACTGAAGCTCACTAATTTTTAAGTGCTTGTACACATGTGATCAGGAAATTCCACTATACAGAGGGCAAGAAAGCCAATGACTGATGTGGAGTGACCCATTACCTCATAGAGTGCGCTGTCATGGATTGAAGCAGAATGTAAATGACTCTCAGGCAGACCAATGGCAGAACAGAGCTTACCCAAAGACCCTCCATCTAAATGCATATATATTTATATACATGAATATGTGTTTTATTTAATGATTGTTTCACTACCAGATTGTGGCAGACGGATACGATTTCAGCCAGATTGTTACACTGTAAATCTTCGCCTCCTAGGGTAGGTGAGAGGCTGTAACAAACACATAAATCCTTCCCTACAAAGATAATCTGTGACATTTCATGTCCCATAATACATGCCCGTCTTTTTTAAGCACAGCAACATAACATCACTCTTTAATGCCTAATGACTAACATATGCTTTTCACAGTCAATATATGTCAAGCCTGCTGCATTTATCATAACTTTTTATAATAAACAGATTAGACCTATGGCATTGGAAATATGTTTCTTCTAGTGAACCAATCAATTCTCTAGTTGTTATCATTTGGTGGTCATCATAACCAACTGATGCCTCCTGTACTGAGTTTTATAATTCCCGCAAGACAACCATCAGGCACAGAGTCATGAAAATAAATAGTAGACAACTTTAAAGTTTTCAAAGCAAAACATGATCTCTCCTAGGAGGAACAACAAGGGTTCCGAGAGTGCAGTTTCTAATGAGGACAACCAGAATAAAAACCCTTGTCTACTATGGTAATATGTCTGGTTTGATGTAATAAAATACCTACCCGTAGGCCTTAATACAGAATATTAACAATCTACACTTAAATGCCTATTGATTTTAACATATGCTTTTCACTATCAATATGTCAGGCCTACTTCCTTTATCATAACTTTTCATTATAAACAATCAGGCCTGCAACCTTCATCAATAACTTGCCACTAATTACCTCAGACCTACTCTGCTGGTTATAATCCTTCCGATAAAGACACCATCCGATATGCTGTATGCCTTACAAATATGTACAAAATGCAGAAAACGATATAATATCCCTACTAAGAGAGCCTAATAGGGATTACTAAAGTGCAAATAGTTCATTCCTCATATTTTGTTCCGGTGGATCACAAACACTGAAATCCTTGCCCACTAGGGTAATCTATGAAATACCATGTGACAAGATGCTGGTTTAAAGGCGTCAGCACAGTGCATTAACAATTAGTCCTTAGAAGCCTGTTCTCTTTTTCACACAAAGTAGGTCGGGCTTATTGGCTTTGATATAATGTTTGATAATAACGGATCAAACCTATGAAAACTGGCATGACGGTTCCCAAAGAACAGAAGAAACCTTTACCATTTATTATTAGCTTAACACCTTACCCAACATGAGCCTATTTAAGGGCATATGAACTGGTAACCATCATACATAGTTTTAAAATTATAATTATAAAATGACAAATAAGTAGAACAATAGTTTGCAAAACAATATACGTCTTCTATCTAAGGGGCCTAACCAGAAGAACTAGGCAGACAGACAGCCAAATCAATAAGCAGTAAGACAGACCAACAGACAGCAGCAGATAGATACAGAGATGCTGCATGGTGCACACAATCTGCATGCTCAAAATGTACAATAACTTATGCCCCATCTTTCTCAGAAAAAAATAAAAAAAAATACATTCCCTCCCTTATCCTGAGATCACCATCCAGTCAACATCTAGGGTTGTTCAGACATTTCATGAGTCTTTCCTTATCCTACCAGGCGACTCTGCTCGCAGGGATAACGCTCTATACAAAACCCACATAAATAAATACATAAATACATAAATATAGATGTACAAATGGGGAAAAAGATCTTTAAACAGCTATTGACTCACATATATACTGAGGTTGGCATAAAGCTGTAATGCTAGCCAAATCAAGAGACAGGCAGCTAAACAGAAAAGTATAATTCAACATGGACAAAAAAATTAATGAGAACTAGAGAAAAATATAGAAAAATAGGAAGAAAATAGACATGTGTGTACATGAAAAGTAACATATGAATAGACAGCCAGCCAAACTGTAAAGCATACAGGCAGAAAGAAAGTTTCAAGGGTTGAAAGACAGAGCTAAACAACAGATAGACAAATGGATCAGGCAGATATGAAGACATGTTCTAGATTGACTGGTATATATATATATTTAAACATACAGACAGACAGAATATCGGTAGACAGGTTATCTGCAATTGCATGAATTGGCCATATTAAACTTGACTTGCTCTATTTGTGTGCTGGCTCCTGAAGATTGTGTAGAGTTCATCCCTAGTGGCATGTTTATGTTGTCGGTCAGGAGGCAAGGGCTGGACCACTCGAGTCCATCACCCAAATGTTGAATGCCCCGCAGTGCACGGCTTCCCATGAAGAAATTGTATCAATTTGAGAGTAACATTTGTTTTTCACAGGTATGTGGTTGGCTTAGCCCACGTGTACATGAGAGCCGGAAGCTCGGTATCACTAGCCCCTGGTAGTGAATGAAACATTATGCCTAAAAGTGGAGTCTGGCCTCTTTCCCTCAGCCCACCTCTACATGGAATGCATTGGTCACCTAGATTGAGAAGAAATGTGGTCAACCACAGGACCTGAAATGTTTTATATGGTGCTTGAAACAATGTGGCAAAAACTAATTTAATTGATGGTAGGCAGGACCATTGGAACTATGTGATTCTGCAGCCTCTGCTTTTTTTTTGCATAACTATGGATTTGCCACATTTGTCACATAATCCAACTTCTGCTACATAATCTGCAGATTTTAACCCAAAGACATTTGCTTCTAGCTCAAAAGGAACAAAAGTTATTAAAATGTTGCAATGTGTTTGTGTGCGGTGGAAGGCCTGCAGGTCATTTTTCAGTTGTTTATTTCTGTATTTGGTTGTTAAACTGGTACTAATTAGGTGAAATCTTTTCTTAGATAGTATTATCATGTGTGAAAATGATAAAATAATGAAGTAATACTTTAAAAAGTGTTGCATAATTGCATTTTCTTGGTGAATAATTTAGTCAACCCTGCTGCATAATTTGGTGCTTCCCAACGGAATAATTTTAGGGGCCCTCGTGGTAGGTGGGATACAGGAAAGGATGGTACAGCATGCATTCCTCAGTGGATGCTAAAAGCAATGGACTTGCTGCCTACTATTCACCATGTGGTAGATACCCATCTTCAGATAAATTAGCTACCACAGGAGTAAAAGCAATACCAGTCCAGAAGACAGGGTCATGGAAATTCACTTTCTGATACCCTGGAAAACTCCTATGCGGTTCCGGTCCTCTTCAGGAAACTCTGACTTGATTTTTGAGTGACAAAGTCGCTCTCATTCTTTCACCTATCAGTCATGGGGCACGGCACAATGATGGACGATGAGTTGACTTACAGCATAAAAGCTTCACAAGCTTCCGATACAATGATCTATTCATTCATCAGTCTAGTAATCACACCGACTGAAGCAGGGGCTACAAGGAGGACGGGGATGTCACAGAAGATGATGGTCCTGGCAGCGGAGACTCATTTAGCCCAGACATTTTTAAAGACAAAGATTTGAGGTCAACAAAAACTTCAAAATATGAATAAAATCAACTCTAAATTTATGAATAAAATTTCCTCAGTAGTTCATTTATTTATTTATTTTTTGACATTTATAGAGCGCGAACGAATACCCGTGGGCGTCTCGGCGCTAGACTGCAGAAATGTCCCTCCCTAAAGGTGAAGTCCTTGTTGACTGGTGTGCGATGTTATTGGTTGAATAACCATGTCTTCAGTTTTTTCCGAAACTGTAGAAGAGAGGGGCTGGTTTTTATGTGATGCGGCAAGGTGTTCCAGATTTTGGGGGCCGCAACTAGAAAGCGGCGATCGCCCCAGGAGACTGTTTTACTACGTGGAACCACCAGTTGGTTAAGTGATGTGGATCGGAGCTTTCTAACCGGTTTGTAAGGTGTTAATTGGTTTTTTAGAAAGCGAGGCCCTTGACCCTGCATCACTTTGTAGACTGTGCACAGTGATTTAAATTTTATTCTGTTTTGAATGGTCAGCCAGTGGTAGGTCCTCAAGGTATCTGAAATGGGCGCAAATTTAGGTTTTTTAGACAGCAGGCGTGCAGCCGCATTTTGTACTGTCTGCAGCTTTTTGATGACTCTTGTTTGTGCATTCAGGAAGAGTCCGTTGCAGTAGTCTAAAGAAGTTAAGACTAGTGAGGTGACCAGGGTCTTTGCGGCTGTGTCCGGCAGAAAAGGAATGATTTTTCTTATCATCCTGAGTTTAAAATGGGCCGTGGACGACACTTTATTAGCATGTGCCATGAAGTTAAGCTTGTCATCAAAGATGACTCCCAAGTTTCTGACCTTGGCAGTAGGGCACGGTGGAGTGCTGATGGCCACCACGTTGCAGACCAGGCTGGCGAGAGAGTGCCAAAGACGACCACCTCTGTTTTATCAGAGTTGAGCTTCAGGCAGTTTCCTGCCATCCACTCACCAATAGCAGTCATTCCCTTTTGGAACCGTTCTGCCACCTTCAGCCCATCATCCCTTATAGCCAGTACCAGTTGCGTGTCGTCGGCGTATGAGGTTAGGCTCATCCCGTGTGCTTTGATGACATTAGCAAGGTCCGACACATAAATGTTAAACAGTGTCGGACTTAGGGATGAGCCTTGTGGAACCCCACACGGTAACGACAGATTGGCTGATCGAAATGGTCCTAAAGTAACCGCCTGAGTTCTATTGGCCAGGAAGGAAGCAAGCAGGTCTCTCGCAATGGACTGAATGCCCATCTTTCCGACACGGTCGACCAAGGTCTTGTGGTCGACCGTGTCAAAAGCAGCTGAGAGATCTAGGAGTACCAATAGTGCTGTTCCTCCCTGATCACGGATGAGCCTAATGTCATCCGCTGATTTGATGAGCGCGGTTTCCGTACCATGATTTTTACGGAAACGAAACTGAGTGTCATCAAGCAGGTTATTTCTTTCAATGTACTCCATTAGCTGCTGATTCATGGCCTTTTCGATCACTTTAGCTAGAAAAGGGAGACTGGCTATAGGCCTGTAATTTTTCAATTCCTGTTTATCGAGATTTGTTTTTTTTAGCAGGGGTTTGATCAAAGTATTTTTCAAAGAGTCGGGGTAAATCCCAGAGCTCAGTATCGTGTTACAGACCTTGGTGATGACTGGGATAGTAGTGTCTGGTAACAGGGACAGGGATCTAGAGCTGACCCTGATTTGATAGACCTCACTATGATCTTTGTTTGATCAATCGTTAGGTGTTTAAAACTTGTCATAGTATCTCCTGGCATGGTCGGGGGGGTGAAAGCCCTGCCGGCATTAAATTCTGAGGAGAAAGCTTGGTATATATTGTTAACCTTTGAGAAGAAAAACTCAGACAAGGCATCGCAAAATACTTGCGATGGGGGAGGATTAAGGTCCGGTGTATTCCCGGATGAGGGTTTTGGCAATGTTATACAGTTGCTTGCTGGAATTTTTTGCATTTTCTATGTGTAGCGAGAAAAAGTGCTTTTTTGCTGCCGTTATCATAGTTGTGTAGGTGGCGAGAGATTCTTTATATTTAATCTTATTTTCGTTATCGTACGTTCGTCGCCAGCGCCTTTCCCTATTCCTAGTTAATTGTTTTTGAGTTTTGAGCTCTTCTGTGTACCACTGGGCAGTCGGCAGGCTCCTGTTTTTTGAGTAAGATTTAGTAGGTACCATCTGGGTCATGGCGTCGGCCAACCATTCCTGGAATTGGTGGGTCGCAGTGCTCGGGTTATTAGATAGGTCAGGACTGGTGTTGTTCAGAAGTGTGTTAAGGTCATTGTAATTTATGTCCTTCCACACTTTGAACGTGCCTGGTTTCGGGTAGGAGATCATCTTACTTGATGATCCTTTGAAGGCAAGGCTGCAAAATATGGCCGCATGATCTGTCCAAGTCATGGGAAGAATTGCGGTTATATTTAAATCTTCAACGTTGGTGAAGATACCGTCCAGCGTATGTCCTGCCTGATGGGTAGGAGCCATGACCAGTTGCCTAAGGCCTACAATTTCTAGGTCTGATGTGAGGGCGATAGTGTCTTTGTCATTGATTTGTTCCAAGTGAAAGTTAAAATCGCCCAATACTGTGGTAGAGTCTTCAATAGCTATAGATTCTAGTATGTCAGTTAAGTTGGTGAGAAAGGCTGCTCTAGTCCCAGGAGGTCGATAAAGTAGCACTCCCTTGAAGCTGAACAGAGGTGTAAATTTTATATTAAAATGTGTTGCTTCACATGATGTGGCAGAGATAGGAGAGATACGGACCTCGTATTGGTCTCTTGCTATAATGGCCAGTCCTCCGCCTCTTTGCCTAGCCCTATCCTGCCGATAGGCGTTGTAGCCTGGAGGAACTGCCGTAACGTAGTCAGGTGCGGATGCCTCATCCGTCCATGTTTCGGTAACGTAGAGGACATCCAAATTATGATCAGTGATGAGATCTGCTACCTCTTGGCAGTGTTTGCCCAGAGATCGTGCATTGATAAGGGCCATAGCGACTTGCTTTTCGCAGACATTTCTGCACACCATTAGAAGCCTCTTAGTCATTGAGTATTATTGACTTAAGGTAGTATTGATTGGTAGCTGTTCACGATCCATGGACCTGAAGGCTGAAATGGACAAACATCCAATTTCTAGATACAGTCGCATGGCCACAGGAAGATGGAAGACGCTCAAAAGATAATTAAGGAAAAGTCAGGAGTCTTTCTATCTTTATAAGCCAAGATAAGAGTCCACATGTGCTTCCCAAAAGCTGCTTGTTGATTCACTGTTACCCATTGAGACAATCTTTGAAATGACTTGAGACCCTTAGATTCAAGTCAACTGTTTGAGACCTTCTTTGCCACCTTGTTGTTTAGTCGCCTGGGACAGATTTCTGGAGCACATAGTGTGTGCTGCCAAGGTTGTGGAGATCATGCCCACAAAACATGCACAACTACACCAAGTGAAATGTACAACACTATGGGCCTGATTCTGATGTGGTTAGGAAAGCATTCCCACATCGGCCCGATTACGATGCGGTTAGGAAGGCCTCCTAACGGCATTTTCTCCTTCCGATTCAGATCCAAAACGTGTCTTCGCGACCGAGGGCCAAATTACGATGCGGTTACAAACATGGGCTCCCATAGAAGTCCATAGAAGTCAATGAGAGTCCAATCAAATCGTATCTGGAAGCATCCGCATGCATCATACTCGGTTGGTCGGACTCTCTCGATCCGAGTCTGTCGGAAACTATTTCCAAACCAATCATTTCGGGAAGATTTCCTAACCGCATCAGAATCGTGCCCTATATGTTGGCAGGAAAGGGAATCCATTGCAGCGGTGACGGATACTGCCCACAACAACATAGTGGTTCACCTGGCTGATCTATGTGCAGGCGGTCCTTACCTTTGGCCACGGTGGAGATTATTCTGAGTTCATTGTGGCCAAACTAATACAACGGCCCTGGGGGAGTAAAGGCCATTGGAGACATGGCAGCATGTCTGCCTGCCAAATTTAGATAGGCGGACATGTGGCCAACTCTTACTGTTTCTTACTGTCCGGTTAAGGAACGGCAAAAAATTATAATGCTCCCCCCGCCATGGCAGAAGACTCCCATGGCGGGGGGACCATTATAATTTTTATTTACAAAAAGAAAATCCCGTTTTTGAATTTTCCTTTTGCAAAAAAAAAAAACCTCTTGCTCTGCGATTCAGGTGGGACGCCACCATGTAGCAGAGAGTAATAAGCGTTGCCAGGAACCACTATGATGTTCATTCATAAGGGACGCAAAGAAATCAGGAGGTGTTATCCTCGTGACTCTAGGGTGGTGTACACCTGTTCTGAATGGAGCCATCCAGAGGGATGCTGAGACATTTGGAATCCTTCATTATCACTTAAGAGATGCGAGTACTTCTTGGCCTGGATTTACTAGTGTCGGTGGGCGCTCGTGCGGTGCTGCAGAGGTGTGTGCTGTACACGCAGCCCTCTTTAATAGTAAATCAATACAATGCTTAGTGGCACTTTGCACACACGAGCGCCCCCATGAAATTAATAAATAACTCGATTTAGAGCTTTTAGTGCTGAGGTTAGGGCTCCTGATGGAGCGTTCCAGTGTGGGCGGAAGAAGATATGGAAAAGCCAACTAACCATGATGTGGTTAGGTTTGATAGGCGTGTATTGACCTCATGTTCCAGGAGGAGGGTCAGGCTGAGCAAACAAATGTATTTATTGATATACATTCAAATCATAGACCAGGCCCCACAGTTCATGGCCATTTCAAGGAGAAGGTAACGTGGGAGCATGTAGTAATGAAAAGTACACCAGTAAATCGTTGTAATTAGGTTCTTTATTTAAACCCCCAGCACAGAGGAATAAGTTGTACAGCTGTCAGGATACAGAGCTTCTCTAATAACAGCTCTCTAAGAATGTACAAACACATATAAACAATTATGAAAGTTACTCATGGTTCCACACAATACACAGATCTTAAACAGATCTTAAAGTGATATACTACAGTGCACCAGGCACCAATGCACAAAGTGGCAAGCTGGGTTTCATCTCTGAGATACAAACATAGGAAAAGCTCTGGGAAATCTTTCATGTTAGCCTGTGTGTGTTGAGTGGATGCATGTATGTGCATGTGAGTCTGTGTTGTGTGTGTGTGTGTGCAATGCTGCGAAATGTGGAGAAATTACTCTGGGATCCCACAAATTGGGGTGATGGCAGCAGCACAATGCAAGTGTAGAGTCATACAGGGATGGACCAATTCTTTTTAGCAAACTCTCACCCCAAAGAAAGTGACAGCAAGTAAACTGTGCTTGGAAAAATGTTCTGGCTTAAATGGTGACAGAATGGTTTTTAAGGTAGCTTAAGGCTGGGGTATAGGCAGCTATAGCAGATAGTAGAGCGTGTGACCTGGTGTCCAGGATGTAATAATGGAAAAACAGCTGTAAACGCCATTTAGTAATCGGTTTGTAATCTCAGGTCACAGGTGTGAACCATCATGTGTAGGTCGCAGGGTTAGTTCCTGCTGCAGATTATTCCAGATAAAGAGTAGGTCACAAGTTTTTTCTTTATAAAACAACTTTTTTTGAAGAGATCTTTTGTGCCCTACAGGTCACACATAAAAATCCAGGTACCAATGACACCACAGCACGTGTTTAGTAGGGGTGGGCAGAATCTTCCATAATGCCCACAGAATTGGTGGAATTTTGGCAACCCCACGTTACTCTTGAGCGAGGAGACCCAGGCAAATTTCGACAATCACTGTATAGTGGAATTTTTTTATGCTTGCAGCTCCAGAAAGGTAAGTTGGCTAGCGCGAGTGAGATTCGGCATGATTTTCGGTCAGGAGGAGGATATCCGGCGACATTTTTCTAATTTGGGTGGTTGCGACCATTCGCAGTCAGAAGGCTGCTTCTCGAGTAGAATATCTACTCGAGCGGCAGTATTACCAATTTGAGTAGCTGCTCCCTCTGGCTCACCCTGTGGTGCCATTTATGTGGATAATTGGGTGCAAAATGCTCTAGTAGTGCTAAATCACAGCTCGAGCCTCACAACATGCCTATTTCTGCCGGTTGGCGGAACGCCGCTGAATCTCGCGGAGTATTTATGTAACTCCACAGAATGCCGCAGAGTCAAATTCCGCAAGATCTGCCCACCCCTAGTGTTTACCCTACACAGCATTGGTTTGAATCCTTCTAGGTTTAACTGAATCTTTCATTATCAAAAAGCTGTAAAAGCCTGTTCTGTTGAGTAGTTATAAACACTTGTTATTAAGTGCCAAACGAATCCAGGAGTATAAATGTTTTTATTATTATAATAACATACAGACATACATGACATTCCTACAGAGCAAGCACAAACCTACACATCTCACCAGGTTACAGAAGTTGAGAACATCAAAGTCACTTCCAAATGTGAGTTTATCTCCTGGCTACAGCTGGAGTGACACTCTGAATGCACCTCGGTTTCCCCCAATGTGCTACTGAGTCTGACAGCAATTGGTGCGCAACCGGCTGTGCTCCATCTGACTTCCACTCAACCTCTCATCAAGGATGATATACTCAAATAAAGAGTTAATGGAGGTGCACTATTTGTAAAAATATCAGTGCCAGGGCCCCTCATACTTCACTGCAGCTGGCACCACCCGCAGCTGCAGCCACTGCAGTCGAACTGCAGTGCCTACTGTAGGATCCATGTGCATGTGCACGTGCTGGAACCTTAGTTTTGTTAGGCGAAGGTTCCATGTGGAACCTGATTCACATTTCATGCCAGTTGGTGTCTACCTGTGTGCCACAAGCAGGCAGTGGCGGCTCCTCCGCTAAGGCAGAGGAGCATCACCCCACTGCTATTTCAGCAGTGCAAAAAAGGAAAACATGATAATAACAGGACGTTATTATCATTTTCTTTTTCAATGCTGGACTCGGAGCCAGGTCGGGGCTGGGCTCTGTGATGCAAGAGTAGAGTGAGGAGTAGTTTGCACTCCACTAAGTATGCATGACGGTTTGGCCAGCACTCTTGGGCCGGCCAAACCATCATGCGTTTTTAGCCTGTTCTGCATGGGGCTGTGTTGTACAGCCCTGTGGAGGACATGCCCAGGCTCCCAGGTACGGCCTAAGTGGCCAAACAGGCCGCCCAGACCAATCATGATGATGCTCATGCAGCGTCATGATTGACTGGGGGGGTGGGGGGGGGGGGGGAGTACTTATAGTGATAAAACTATTAAACTAAAGTTATTATTGATGGAAAATCCCTCGTTAGAAGTAATGATTAAAACAACTAAAAGTATTGAGACTTCTCAAGTGTCAGCTAAGGAGTTAGAATGTAAGATTCAGATTCAGTATCAACTGTTAATGGCAATTTGAACAAAGTCTAAAAAGATGTTAAGCAAAGGGACAAATCCAAAGCATTCGTCTCTTTACAAGATGTTTGTTTTTGTTGTGGAAATCATATGCGTGTCAAAGGTGGGCAAAAGATAGCCCAGCACACTTTACAAACATGTATAACAACTCAGTACTCGAACACAAAATTATTCCAAAGAAGAGTCGATGTTCTGTTTGTTTTCGTTTTGATCCTTTATTTTCTTTTTGTTTAAAAAACCTTTTGAAACCGCCAACGCGTTTCGTCCAGACAAGGACTTCTTCAGGGCTACAAAAGTATATAAAAACACTATTTACAATATTATCCAAAACATTTAAAACAAGATCCAAAAACATCAACATCATTAACATAATATTATGCTTGATAACATCGACCAATTATTACATACAATTATCACGTTTTTAGGTTATTTAGCACTAATTAATTAAAAAGCGCAGCATGTGTTGAGGGTGGGGGGGTAACAGAGAAGAGGGTGGTTGGGGGAAGACAGGGAAAAGTAGCACACGGAGTGTGAAGGGGAAACACAAATGGAGAGGACACTGGGCAACAGAGAGCAACAGTGTTGGGTGAGAAAGAGAAACACACGAGTGACAGGGAGAGAGCGCAGCAAGGTAGGGGGAGAGAAGCAAATTAGGGAGAGAGCTGGAAAACACATGTGCTCTTTTGAAGTGCTTAAGCAAAAAAAAAAAAAGAGTAGTTTCCTAAAAGTGAGCAGTAGAAGGACAGAGTAAATAGGCTATGTGCCAGGGGAGGAATAGACACAAGATGGACAAGGTAAACCATCGATTAAAAAACAAGCAAATGAGTGACAATAATGTCAATCAAAGGTAAGGAATGGGTGGGCTTTAAGCCCACTGTAAGATCTGATAAGCTGACAATAGATCTTTTCCAAACAGCCAGCTTGCACTGGGCTCAACATTAAAATCGTGCATAATACTGTGACAGTAGCACTGCTGTTATAAAAAACACTGTTCTGGAGAACAAAATAACAAAATCACGAAATACTGCAATAAAACAACAAATGAGACAATAATGTCTCCAGAAAAATAATAGATCTAAAATACAGTGCTAGAAACATGTTTTTCTAGGCCAATTAGCCTGAAAATAATAGTTTGGGTGTACACTGTTAGTGAACCATGACCACCGTAATATTATGCAACAAAATAATGCACCAGAACTCTGTGTCAGAAAAAAGTTCAACAAGAATAACACGTGGAGAGATATTATTGCTATAATAATCATATTATAGCACACCTCACTGCCACCTGTGTGATCTTGATACAGCACAGCTGAATCAAGGTTCTAACATAAACAAAGAAAATGTCACCCCATCTATTCGTTTAGTTGGCTATTATTGGGCTGCAGTGGGCTCCAGGGTCCCAGTGCCGCTGCACCTGCTGCACTATTGGTAGCTACCTTTCTCGAGTTCAGCATTAGTGATACTCTTCACTACCCTATGCCCATAAAAACTGGACTTCTTTGTAAAAAGGCATTTTAGTTTCTAGAACACCGATGATTTACAAAGTCACGGCCAATGTTGGTAAGGGGGGTGAGGCGCTGGGGAAGTTGACAGACTTTGGAAAAGAATGTCTTTATTATTTATTTTATTTCCCCTATTCCATTGTCTGTCTAATCCCCCTGCATCGCCCTGCCCCTGGCCAACCGCGCTTACCTGCACCGGCCGCCACTTGATTAACAGTGGCCCAGATATGAAAAGAGCCTGTTCCAGAAGGTGGTGGATTGCAGTTGAAAGATCTGCTTCCTTGCCACGCTCTACACAATTGTGGGACCTCCTGGAACTTATGCCACGAAGATGAGACTGTTCCAGTGGGGATTTAGCCAAGGGTGACTGTGGAGATGCCTTGACTAGAGCGGCAGCATGCCCGCCAGAGCCTAGAATCCCCTTGTGGCCTTTACTTTCATGAGGTACATCATACTGTTAACTCACATTGGGGCTGAAGCCTCACAATTGCTGCTCAGCCTAACTTGCTGAAGACACTGCTTTCCTAAAGCAAGATCCTGCTTAGGCCAGTTTATGCAAGTTCACCTCCGTAGCTGACCCTTGGTGGTCCGTCTCTCTTTTTATGGTAGAGCTTGATGCTCCCCCCTTTACATAAGGTATGAAACCTGAGTCTATTATCCCTTCTGATTCTCTGGGTTGGTGGTCTGTCGCCCAGCACTTCATCTAGGAGCCATGTTCTACCACCAGGCACCATTAGCAACTGCCCCCAAGCATCATGAACTTGAGTTGTCTTCCGGTTCCTACTTTCTTAGTAAGACTTGGTTTGGGCAACATGAGCTTCAAAACCATGGGGGACTGAGTCCACACACACCATCGGAATATGTTGACCTGGTTCCTGGCTAGCTCACAGTGCGCTATCTGGGCCCATAAGTCAGGCATGCCCAAAGAGGTACAAAAGAAATTTACAGGTGGCTTTTCAAATATTTATTGAGTCAACTGTAATCTTGTGCAAATTATATGTGTTACAATGATTCATAGAATTAAGCAGAACACTGTCAGCAGCATGACCAGCACGGTGAAAAGGATGAATAATTCAACCATGGTTCAATTGCATTAGATTATGTGACTTCATATAATTGCACTCCTACCTAGCTTTGCCTATCCTAATGAGCCTAGGTCTGCTAATGTGCCAGATCCACCAGAGTGGTCTAACTCCCCATTACCTGTGGGTGTATCATCCGACAGTCAGGACTGACGCAGAGCAGGCCGCCGTCCTTCTCAGGATAGAGATGGGATCCAGCTAGGCTCAAATTCAGGCTCAGAGTGACCATAACAGTCCTGTAGAATTGCTCCTCTGCCTAAGGAAGGGCTCATGTGGTTTATATATTAAACTAAATCCATGCATTCACTACCTGAGTTGCGGACATTCCACATCTTGTTTCTTCTACCCACCCAAGTCTGCCGTCTAATAGAAAACAATCCATAAAATAGTTTGCACAGTGTTCCCAGGGCCTTGTGGAAAGTGTTCTTAGAGATGATAGCGTGCCTACGACGACATGTACATTCAAGCAAATGTTCTCTGCCTCTGCTGATGTGCATGCAAAATGTGTTACAAAGATCACTGTTCAAAAAGATGTCAACTTTGAACGTGAATATGTAAAATGGAAGCGTTTGTACCCAGGGTCTATGCAACTACACAACAGAGTGAGACCTCACACCTTCCACCATAGCCACCTTACACTGGACCTCACCCAGCTGCTTCAATGACCATCACCTGGCTTGGCCCCAGGCCTTCCTACCAAACCTGGCAGTGCCACAGAGACAGTAACACCTTCACAGGGAGCAAACATTGACAGTAAGTGCACCAAACACGAGCTCAAAGAGCAGTGACTGTGAGTGGGATTGTAGCTGCTCAGTGCACTGGTATAGCGTACCGACTGTGATTGCACAAGACTATTAGAACTGCCACAATATATATTGCAGCTACGATACCTCCGGCTCTAGCCAGCACTATATAAAACTCAAATAAATAAATAAATTCATATTGACTTAATAATAATGCCTTATATATTTTTTCTAACAGACTAACACGACTTTAACATTACATGTAGGTGATACATGTACTGTATGAACTTGCCCCACCCTCCAAGTGAAACACTTAACTGTTTGACCCTACTATCCCTTTGAAGGTCAAATCATAAGGTGCACGTGGCATTTCAGTGAGGTCTCAGTAGAGCCAAGTTCCTGTGTTTCCAAGGTCAGCAGCAATGCTTTTCACATGCATTGCCTGAATGCACTTGGGACACACAGTTCCCGGAGAGCAAGCCTGACACTGGGAACAAGTTTGCGACACCCAGTGGCCCAGTGGTCCAGGCAAACAATGCAAATGTAAATGTAAATGGGTTTGTATTTATATAGCGCACTTCTACCCAGAGGTCTCGTAGCGCTGTATTCATACCGCTGTGGAACCCATCCTGGCTTTCCTGTGAAATGTCCACTCCTGGGCACCCCCAAGGTGAAATGAAATGAAATGAAATGAAATTGGGTTTATAGAGCGCATGGCTGCCCTAGAGCGTCCCAGTGTGGAAAAGTAAATTTTGCCATGTTCTGTGTCCCTACGTGTTCCCCATCCTATGTTATGTGTGCATGATTAATATGCATATGTATTCCCCATGTTCGATTAAAGACGCAATTACAGTTGTGTCCATCTCTAGTATGCCAGTTTCCAGTTCTCGTGAATACTACGAATATCAGGCCTATGTAAAGTTACGTTGCCACGTTTCCCAGTGCGCACGTTATTCCATTGTAAAGTCTCCGTTTCTAGGCCTAAAAAGGGCCTGGAAACCAGATTCAGCTCCTGTCTCCTGAGCTCTCGCTGAGGAGCGATACAGCCCCCACCTGTGTTCCTGACCCTTCACTTACTTCCTGCCTCACAGTGCCCGGCCCAGCCTGGCTCTGCCTGTTAGTCTGCCAAGAGTAGGTTATGATTCTAGTTATCAGTCCAGCCCTCCTTCTCTGCATTCCTAAGCTACTGAATCGCATCAATAGTTTCCGTCATCGTCTAGCCTTTACGTCTCCATGTAAGAGAAATACTGTATTTATGGTCATTTAATATTCTTCAACACGCACTACATGTAGAATAATGCATGCACCAGTCTTAGAGTCTGTTAGCCTTTACCCCGATACCTTTTAGTTTATATCAATATGTTCTCTAAACATCAGATACTAGATAGTCTTAGGCACATGTCGCCCTGACTCTCCAGACTTCAGTCTCTGCTCCTAGCGCAGAAGTCATAGCCCCCAGCTTCTCCTAGTAACACGTCATTGTCAGCTTGCGCGCACCACTAGGTCAGAGGTCCCGGCTCCTTAGGTAGCCCCCTCCATGTTTCCGCCCCATTTATGACATATTCTGTTACGTTTACATCACATGTCTATGTATACGCCTCCTGTTACACCTACTTTCACCCTTATCTTTCGCGACTGTTATTGACCACACCCACTGCTCCGCCTATCGTATGTATTGTAATGCAACTGTTTTAGTATATATGCTTGTGTACTGTTATTAAATGTTACGCCAACGCCAACGCTGATCCTGATCCCTGTCCCCGGCAGCGCTGCCAGGAGCTGCCATCCTATTCCTGTGCAGGTTGTCCTGTTCCTGTCCTTATGCTGTATTAAACCTGCAAACTCCTACTACCTCGAATCTTGACTCTTATTTATTGAGCTATCTGTTATTACTATGTCCAGTCAAACCTAGATCCGGTATTAGTCATTTATATACCACATAATGGCGCCCGAATAGGGACTTGCCCTTTCCCCACGCGCCGGTGAAGCCACGTATGCCCCCTGACCCTCTGCAGCCGTGACGGAACTCTTCTGCGCACCGGCAGATATTTCTGCTTCAAGTATCCCTCAGGCCCACGGAGGAGACGGAGGTTGCGGTCCAGCATCCAGACGAGGCGGTGGAGGAACGCGGCGAGTCCCGACCAGAGCCCAAGCCGAGAGTCCAAGGTCCGAGGTATCCGGAGGCCCACCCGTAACAGAAGTCCGAAATTCGTCCGTCTGGCATCGAAGCAGTCCAGTCCAGTCCGAGGCCTTCCGTTCTTGCTGCCCGGTGAGTACCGTTGCTGGGGTAGTATCTAGACAGGGTCAATCTAATTGTCTCTGGTCCGTGGGGTTTGGTGGTACACAGATCCCAAAACGAAGTGTCCACTTCGGTGTATGCGGGTCCTGACGTGTCTCTTTATGAGACCGGTAAGTTTCGTACTGTTTCAGCAGTGCATCTAGTTTCTGTTCTAGTCAGTTCTGTTCTCGAGAAAATTCATGTATTCTGTTTTCCGTATTCCAGGTAGTATTCTGTTCGAACTGTTATTTTAAATGTTCTTCATGTATTTTAATGTCGTGGTATGAAAGTGGTGTAATTATCGTGTTCATTGTGTATTGTATTGTGTCTAGATTACAGTTCCGTCATGCCGTTGTTCTCCAAACTACGTCAGTTAAGAACTAGGAAAGGTCTGTTAGAAGAAGCAGTTCCTGTCCCGCCTAGGGACAGTCCAGGTCATTTTATGTATCAGAAGCATGGCATAAGTGCCATATTATATCTAGATTTATGGGTAGAGTATACCAAACAGTTAGAAGAAAAGTATAGATGGCCCGTATCAGGTACGTGGGATGCCGAGTGCATCATGCGAGTAGAAGAAGCATTATGGAAAAAGAAAGCCAGACAGTCACAGAAAGATGCCATCCAGTTATGGCGCAAAGAATCTCATAAAAGAACCGAAAAAGAAATCAGAAAGTCAGAATTAAGTAGAGAATCCTTAGAACGAGCCCAAGAAAGGGAATTAATCGAGATAGGTGAACGAGTCAAAACCGAACAGTCAGACAGACAGAGGCATGCCCTCATTAAGGGTATGTATCCTCTTCTTGCCGAGGGCTTGCCAAAAGCAACCCCGGAGGCATCCAGTAATTTTCCGCCACCATTAGTTCCGACCAAGCTACGTCACAAACCGACCGCAGCTGATATTTTCATTTCGTCCTACTTGGACGACACAGTCCCAGAATATGCAAATCCTGTTCCGCCAGTCCCTGTAAATCATGCAATTCCTGCTCCTCCAGACACCGGGGCACCCTTTGCAGTACCTGCCACGGTACCCCCGGTCCAGCCTACCTTACAATTTCCCGCCGCGCCAATACGAAGAGTGTCAGTCGACGATTCTAGTTTAGGGGCCGCAGGAGGAGGTCCTCCTGGTACCCCGCCACCACACCAACGAGTAACGTTAGTCGAGTTACATGAATGTGCGTTACAGCGTACGCCCAAATATAAGTCCGTTGCAGATATCCGACGAGCTCTTACTGAATGCCGCTATGATCCAGTCGCAGGTGATGATAGTACGGTTATATATTCCATACGTGTAAGACGGGTGACCGGGTATTTGGACACCCTACCGAATATGAAAGAAGATCTAGACAGAATATATCGTTTCATCCGTACAGGGGATGATCCAGAAAGTATTGGTGAAGCCATGTCTCAAAGGAAAGCTGAGATCCAGCTCATGATATTAAAGTTTCTGATTAATTGTTTAATAAGGGAACAAGATTACCCGTCCAAAGATCCGAGCGAAATGAGAATCCTGACAAGGTGGAGTGATAATATAGCCGAGGGTAAACACAGAACTATCAGTAGTATAGAGAGTATGTACAAGAGAATTCGTAAGGAAATAATAAGGTTACACGAACAACGTAAAGCAGCACAAGTAAGCGAGAAAGAGAATGACTCTTCTACAGAAGAGGTAGAGGACGAGAATCCCGCCAGAATAGCGTATGTAGGAAAATCTAGATTTCCAGACCGCCATTTACGCCTAGAACACAAGTCAGTTTTTCATCGTCCGGCACCAGAGCAAGGTTCTCTAGAACAAGTATTTCAAGCTACCGATCATATTCTGAAATCACGAATCGGTTATAGTAAGTTAAGTACTATGCATGAACAAGAACTAGCCCGATCAGCAGTCCGATGGATTACTGATTCTACCACTTTTCCAGACGAAATAGTGGCACAAATGTTTCTGAAACTGCCCCCAGCCGAGCAGCGACTGGTGGGTATGTATATGATCCAGCACCTCATCACATTGTATGAGGGTCAACACTCTGATCCAGGTCCGTTACATGATGTCCTGAACGAGTTACTCCAGTATAGATGGAAAGGTTTAGGTACCGATTTAATTAGTGTCATTCTAGAACAGCGTCACAAATATAGTGCGTTCTTGAACCCGCATTTTGTTCATGTCTCACCTCCAGAAAGTAAACCGTTTTACATAGATAGACAGAATCCGTTACGAGAAGTACACCCAGTCAGGACAGCAGATGGTGAAATACAAAGAGTATTTGTTTACACCCCGATTACAAAGATGGAACTCTTAGAAATGAAGAAATTAATTCCTTGTCACGACAAAGATCCAGGAGGGTTCCACCGAGAATTAAAAGACATGCTCCGTATGGGAGAATACACGTATCCAGATATTATTAAAATGCTAAAGGTCCTGTTGCCCGCAGGGGTATACGAGAAACTCAAGGAAAAGGAATGGGAGGTGGGAGAGAAAAAGATCGATTGGGCAGTTCTAGAAGCTGAAGATAAGATACGAGTACCAGGTACTGGTCTTGGAGAGAAATGTAAAGAATTACCAGAATTGTTAATACAAGTTTTGCCCAGGTTATTAGCCACTAAAAAGGAAGACTGGGATGCAATCTCAGCCTGTAAACAGAAACAAGACGAAGACACTAGTGATTTTTATTCTAGATTTGAGAAATGCTTTATCATAAACAGTGGCTTGAAGACGAGTAGCGAGTCATACCCTCATCTTTTTGTTACTAAATTAGTCGAGAATTCAAGTCCACAAGTTAAGAATCGAGTTTTGAAAGTCGAAAGTACATGGCAAGCTAGTACCCCGTCCCAGATGTTACAGATGCTCCAGTACCACCAGAATAGAATCAGAGAAGAGCAAGAACACGAGAGAAAACGTATGAAAGACACGAAAATGAAAGTACTAGTTGCACAATCTATTCCTCAAGACAGTCAGAAGAGGGGTCCGAATCAAGCCAGTCATCCTGCAGCTCCCGTTAAAGGGACTTGCAATTATTGTAAACAGCCAGGTCATTTCATAAACGAGTGTGCAGTTCTGAAACACAATATAGCTACTGGTAAGACTAAAGAAAGACCACGTCCGCCGAGACAAGAACAAGTTTCACAGACTTCTCAGCCACAGAATGCACAACAGACAGTTCCAGCACCGCAGCCTATTGCTGCAACACAGCATGTTACACAGCAGATGTACCAGTATGCACAGACAGAGTATCCAGAGTATCAACAGTATTCATGAAACAGCCTAGAGAGGGAGGTAGGCTTGCCTCTCATCGAGATTCCTGTAGATCAAGAAGGTCCCTATGTTCATAGTCAAGTATTAGGGAAAGACAGAAAGTTTCTGATTGATACAGGGGCAAGTAGGACCACTATAAGTCACGCCGAAGTTCCAGGGGCTCCGCTCTCAGGCTCTAGAAATGTTTCCCTTGGATTTTCAGGAAAGCCTATTGTAAACGAGATATCTAAGCCAGTTACTCTAGAAGTAGGTCCATTGTCCCGCACTACTGATCTATTACTTACGAAGTCATGCCCAGAAAATTTGTTAGGTATTAAGACACTGAAAGAATTAGGTGCAGTTATTTGCTGCTCCCCAGAGGGAATACGATTGTTTTTGCGTGACTTCAAGGGTCACTATGTATTACGAGATTTTGATCCGAGATTGTCCAATGTTCCGCAGCATCTATGGGCACAAGGTCCAACTGATGTTGGCTTCATGCAAATCACACCCCATCGTGTGACTCTCAAACCAGGTGTAGTGTTACCACGAATCAGACAGTACAGATTGCCACCTGAGGCTGTAGCAGCCTTATCCAAAATTATTGACGAGCTCATGGCTCAAGGAGTAGTTGTAGAAACTGACTCCAATGTATGTAATTCTCCGATCATTCCAGTCATGAAACGTACTGATCCAAATGCACCCCCAGTATATCGATTAGTGATTGACCTTCGAGAACTCAATAAATGTATTATTCCCCAGTACCCAGTTGTCCCAGATATCTCTTCCCTATTGACAGCCATTGATTCCGAAGCCTCGTTTTTCACAGTCATAGACCTCAAGAACGCGTTTTTCAGTGTCCCCATTCATCCAGACAGCCAGTTTCTTTTCGGATTTTGTTTAAATGGAAGGAGCTATAAGTTCACACGAGCTCCTCAAGGTTTCACAGAAAGTCCTAGCATTTACAGTCAAGCACTTAAGAGACAACTAGACAGCATTCACATGCCAACTGATACTGCCCTGCTCCAGTATGTCGATGATCTACTGATCACAGCCCGTTCTGAACGTGCTTGCGAGCGAGCATCACTTACAGTCTTGTATTTCCTTGCCGAGATGGGGCACAAGGTGTCCCCTTCGAAGCTTCAATTCTGTGTCCAGCAAGTGATCTACTTAGGCCACTTACTGTCCAAGTGGGGTAGGCAGTTGACACCAGACCGTATCCAGTTAATAGCGAGTCTTCCTCAACCCAAGACCCAGAAGGAGGTACGTGCTTTTATCGGCCTTACTTCTTATTGTAGACAATGGATTCCTCAGTATGCATTTCTAGCTAAGCCACTGATACAGTTAACGACACAGGAGGCAGCCGTATCGACTGTCCTCCCTTGGACATCTGAACATACACTTAGTTTCAATGAGTTAAAGAAAGCTTTATGCCAAGCTCCAGTTCTAGCTACACCGAACTACAGTAAGCCTTTTACACTTTTCGTCACAGAACGCGAAGGTACAGCATTATCTGTTCTCACACAAGATCAAGCAGGACAGTACAAGCCCTGTGCTTATTTTTCGAGCACATTAGATCCTGTAGCCCAGGCTCTGCCTGCGTGCCTCAAGTCAGTTGCAGCCACAGCACTAGCTATCAGACAAAGTGATTCCATAGTATTAGGACATTCCTTGACAGTACAAGTTCCACACTCCGTGGAAGTTCTTTTAAACCGAACACAGACTCAGCACTTGACAATTGCACGTTTAACAGGTTATGAATTGACACTGTTCCAGCCACACATAGAAATCAGACGCTGCAACGTTCTAAATCCTGCTACACTGTTACCGTCAGTTATTTCGAATCCTGCCACACACGACTGTGTGGAAGTAGTTAATACTATGACTAAGCCAAGACAAGATCTGACAGATATTCCATTACCAGATCCCGACCTGACACTTTATGTGGATGGTTCATGTATGAGAACAAGTACAGGAGAACTAGTAGCCGCGTATGCAGTGACTACTGACACTGAAGTTATAGAAACACACCGTATTGACACCCTGTCTGCTCAAGCAGCAGAGCTAGTTGCTCTGACACAAGCCTGCATACACGCTAAGAACCTGAAAGTTAATGTTTATACAGATTCACGCTACGCATTCGGAGTTGTACACGACTTTGGAGTGCTCTGGCAGGAGAGAGGTTTCATGACTTCTCATGGAACCAAGATTCAGCATGGTCTCCTTATTCAAGCTCTGTTAGATGCCATACATTTACCGACATCTATTGCTATCATGAAATGCAAAGCACATACGAAAGTTACTGATATTATTTCCCAAGGTAATGATCTAGCAGATCGCACAGCCAAGCTTACAGCACAGACCCCAGACATACCAGTTAATCCAACACAGACACATACTCCAGATCCGACTACCTGTATGACAGTTAAGGACCCTACTCAAGATGTCATAGATATCCAGTCACATGCTACTCCCGATGAAATCAAGAAATGGTCCGAACAAGGAGGGGTCCAGACAGATCAGGGATGGGTAACGAAGGGTAGAGCCACATGGTTTCTCCCCGACTCTATGGTTCAAGTCATTATCAATACCGCACATAGTCCAGCACATTTAGGAGAAAAAGCTATGTTAGACAGTATCCAGAACATTTGGTTCAACAAGCATTTACGAGCTGCAGCCAAGCAGAAAGTCCGTACCTGTATGATATGTTGCCAGTTTAATCCAGGTAAAAGTGTCCCGGTGGAACAAGGTGGATTCCAGCCCCCTGACCACCCTTTTGAAGTCCTCCAGATGGATTATATTCAGATGGAGCGATGTCGAGGTTTCAAGTATGTCCTCGTAGTTGTATGCGCTTTGTCCAGGTGGACAGAGGCATATCCAGTCCCAGATTACACAGCCGCGACCACTGCCAAGCAGTTGGTTCGTGAATTCTTCCCCCGCTATGGACTCCCTAGGGTCATATATTCTGATAACGGCCAGCCATTCTCATCTGAGCTTATGAAACATGTTTCCCTTTTGTTAGGGTACCAGTGGAAGTTCCATTGTGTACGCCATCCTGAAGCAGCCGGTCTCGTAGAGAGACATAACCAGACCCTGAAAATCCGCATTGCCAAAATATGTAAAGAGAAAGGCAGGGGTGTGGAATTTTTAAAATAATCTACTTGGCCAAGGGACAAAATGCTACTGAGATCTACATGTCCTGTAAAATCTACTTGTCCCACCTACTCCTGTCCCTACATCAATTCTTGCCTTTCACCTTTGAACCAGGAGTCTGCTTCATCTGTAAAAAGAAAGCACCAAGCTTGTTATGTGAGCCTGGTGTGGGCTTTCATTTTTTACAGGTTTTTGATATAGCGCAAACATGACCCGAAGGCGAGCACTTCTAATAAACACCAGTTACATTTACACAAGGTCATTTTCATGTTATTTAGGCATGGGCAGATTAAGGGAGTTGCCCAGAATCACTTGATGTTTAGCAACGCTGAGACTCGAACGTGGTCCCCAAGGTTTAAAATCGGCAGCTCTGGTTGTAACTGTGGGGGGTGGGTATCGGGAGCAGGGTTGTTATGCATGTGTGTGTGATTGGCATAGGGATGGTGGTTGGTAATATGGTGATGAAGCAGCCCCACTCTTCACAGTATGTGACATTTTCTCCCTTTGCTCAGTCTTGAGTCTGTGACAGGAGTCCCTGGCCCTACTCCTTCTCATGCCCTGTTCTGAATACTGGATGTATGGGGCAGTGTGAGCGCAGCAGTGGTAGCAGGTACAGTATGTGAGGCTGGAGAAGGTGCTGTAGGCTCAGTGGTCGAAGAAGTGTATTATAAAAGAATGGGAACTGTTACTAATGCTGTACAAAATGAATACAGGGTGAAGGAGTCTGGGATTGCAGTCAAAGCAGTAGCAAAAAAATATATATATATATATTTAACTTTTTTGGGTCTTTCACCTTCAGGTAGTACAGTAATGGACAGCTTTATAGAAAATCAAATGCAGGTTATAAAAGCATCTGCCAGTTTCTGCACTTATCCTCCAGTTTTATCACATTCCCGTGGCATGGTTGCTGCTAACAGAGCAGAAGTGTGAAAGGTGTCACTTCCACTGATGTTTGTTGGGCAGGCACACTACACTGAAGTCTTCTGGGTGACTATGAATCGAGTTAGAGGTGGGAGGTGGAAGACGCAGGAATGTTGGTACATAATTCTAAGGATCTTGACAGGCAAGAAGTGAACACAGTTTGTGCCAATGTTAAAGTCTTAGTATCCATGATAACGACTTCTGCTCAGGGAGATAACACCACGCAAGATCACTTTTTCTGTAGTTCAGTTATTGATACCCACGCTACCGAACTACTCTAGGCCTTCCCTTCCCTTGATTCTGCGGGTCATTTAAAACAGGCTGGCTGGGAGCTCTATTATCTGAGGGCTCTGAATTTTTTCGGGTATGGGAGTGCTTCTATCTGCCTTTTCTTCAAATGAATCTATCAGGCTGGAATCCCTCCTACTTACTAGGAATTTCGTCATAGAAAAAGTCAGAGGATGTGGCTCAGAACAAGAATAGCAACACCTCTGTACCTCCACTGCAGCACGTTTCCATTTATTGAGCCTTCAGCACTCGTACCTGATGAACAGGCCACGCACACCAAACTGACCTGTTTACTTGAGGGCCTCGCCTACTGGGGAAGGGGAATCCTTAAAAAGGCACCAGAAAGTAAAATAATGATATTGCCACAATTCACCATATTTTCACATTTGAAATGGGAGACCCTTTAAACAAACTGGCTGCTGAAGTCTGTCCTTTTTGTGAGAGGAAGGATGAATAGATAAGCCGAAACATCTACAAACATTCCAATGATTTACGGGCCACATACATATTTCTGCATCGGAGTTTAGCACACCAGAGCGATATATGATCTTTCTGGCAGTACATTACACTCCCTTAAAACCTTACAAGGAAGGAAGGGAGGAGCAATGTGAATGCTCACAATGGCAAGTCGATGCTCCTGTGAAACCATGACCTTATCTGCGCAAGACACACGCCCAAATGAACCACCCATGCATGCACATATATCAACACAGTCACACAGTGAGCAGTGACTGAGGCCTTCATGCGCCCTCCAGGCAGCACGGCCTTGGCCTCTGGTGGGAAATAGAGATTACCCAGTGAGTCCGACTCCACCACGGTGTTATGTTCACTCCTTGAGAGCAATATAATTTTAGCATTCCAGAATTCTTTGTTTTTTGTGTAGCGCTTTGAAGCATGCGACGCAGCTCTAGGAAACAATATACATACCAGATCGCTTCAGCTGCAAAAGAGCAATAGAGTAAGGCATTGTATTTTTATGATTTATATACAACGTCTACATTCCGGTATCGGAGAGTACTGCCCCACTCGAGCCTATGCTGGTTTTAAGCACTAAAGTGTGCGCGGTAGTCGATTGACGAGGCTTTAGTTTAGTGTCTATTTGGAGGGCTTCGCATTTTGCCACCACTGTCTTTGGGGGCTTTGCAGTAATTAGGCCCGGGGATCCTGCTGTGTTGCTGCTATGCGTGATGTCAGTTTAACTGCTCTTCAGGTCACGGGGTGACAGTCACTACTGATAGCCTCTCGCATCTTCTATTACAGAGTAGAGGGGTTGAGAAGGGGGCTGGCGAGGCAGGAGTTCTCTTAGTAAAGGGTGGGGGCATGGGAGCGGCAAGTGCAGATACTTCGAGGGAGATACTCCCCGCCCGACATATATTCAACATAAAAGTCTCGCAATTGTGTACCTTAAGTGCAAGTACGGCTCTACAAAGCACTGATGACATGACGCACAGGCAGGCCATCCCGCAGCTGAGGAGATGCTGCACTAAGGTGCTGGCCGCCGATGCTCGTAGTCTGCACACCAGCACTCACAGGCAGTGATTCAGCGCACACACTGCCGGTCTCTTCTACTGCTCCTATTTGCTGCCGTCGCTCGCCATGAAACCGGGAGAAGCACTGCACACGGACCTGCTCAAAGGCAGCCTCTCAGCCTTCGTTCTGTTAGTATTGTTGTAGCACGCCTGGCGCGAAAGAGGCGTTTGATTCTACTCTGCGCCGACCAATTAACAGGTGCAGTCAGCACGGCTATGGCACTGCTCCAATAGCAGCGATTAGGTCAATATGAGCCCGCCCTTCCTGCAGCCACAAGAGCGCCTCACTAGACGCTTTCCGTGACAGCAGTCAGTGAGTTTCTATTGATGTATAGCGCAAGTTGGTTCCAAGAAGCTACACCTTCTTAGCAGTCATTATGGAAGTGCTTATTTTTAATATAAATGTAAGCCTCGCAGCGGTCGGCTACAAACTACCACTAGCTGAGAGAGACGAATGTTTCACTCCCCCAGCCAATCATTGGCTAGACTCGAGCCCAGTCATGGGTTGCTATCCAATCAGAGGCTTCTAACGGGTCTCTGGCTCTCTTCCAGCCTTTCTGATTGGCTGTGGGTACTATGGGCCTGTATTACTTACGTGAATTAATGTCTACTTGTCCGTGGGGCAGAATAGACATTAAATCTTCTTGCCCGTCACAAAAAACAACATGGCTCGGGCGTCGGGCGATATGATTCCCCCACCCCTGGAAAGGTGTGGACTGGTTAGTAGCTCTGCCAGTCGCTCTGTTTTATATGCGCATGGTCGCACATTCCAGATCAGGTCTGTCCCCGTACGAGGTCGTATTCGGCCGCCCCCCTAATATGTGGGGTACACCTAGACCCCGAAGTATTACCGATGTTTCAAGTAATATGCTGACAGATTACCTAGCTTCCTTGATGTCTGCCCTACACTCTTGTCGTTCACAGGTTTCCGCCGCATTTCCAGACAATACCGAGGTGGCACCGCATGACATCGTTCCCGGAAGTTTGGTCCTTGTAAGGAACTTTGATCGTTCAAGTCCGCTGGAGCCTCGTTGGAAGGAGCCAAAACAGGTCCTCCTGGCCACCCGTACTGCCGTCAAGCTGGAAGGCAGGAAGGGCTGGGTCCACCTGTCTCACGTGAAAAAGTTTTATGGACTAAAGACTGTTTCCAAGAACATTTCCGAGGATTTTAAAGACTGCCAAAGTACTATTCTTAAGGACTGTCCCGCAAAAGACAATGATACAAATCCCTCCCTGTTAGAGAAAACTCCGCAACAGGAGTATAAGAGAAAATTAAGGTCTAGTAAAATAAGTCAGCCAGTTTGATTGTCTAAGTCCTCCCCTAGGTGAAACGGTTAGACCGGTTTCTGACATGTATAAAATAGACCCCCAGAGTGAGAGAGTTAGTCAAAACTCAATCCGATGCATCGTTTTTCTAAGTTTCATATTGTTTTTCAGCCTCATGATTACCTGCACAAGTTATGCATTTTATTTGTGTTTTCCAGTTTCTCATGTAAAGAAGTCTTTCAATGTTACAGTAGAGCACACGTTTAGTGATCTGCCTCCTCATGAACTATCTTATCGTCTTGCTATGCGTAATAATTCCTTTATCCGCATGTTACATTATTCACACCAGACCAGCAATGCCACTAATTGTTGGGTGTGTGGTCGACTCCCCCCTTTCCAGACACCGAAGGGAGTTCTGCCACTCTTTCCTTATCCATTTTCACATAATGGTTCGTGTGGAGCATGGTCCACGTTAACGTCATCCTCAACAGATATGTCTTTTCTTAACAGTACATGTTTCCCAGACAAGCAAGGTCTTCCCCACAGAACAGGGTTAGATCTAGAAAATGAAGTTTATAATCTAGGTAATTATTCTTCGAATTTCATGGTCCTGAATGTTCAGTCTGATACTACTCCAGACTTACCTGCTATGTCAGTACTACCAGTCAAAGGCGAATTATGTGTCCGAAAGAATGGTTCCGTACATGTAGGACATAGTGATTGTACTATTATTGTCAAGTATAGTGACAGTAGGAAATCTATTTTTAAAGCTTCACGTCATTCTTATTTTGTTTGTGGTCAGACCGCATATGTTAGTCTGCCCCTCGATTGGGAGGGAACCTGTTACATTGCCTTTCTACTGCCACCAGTTTTTCTAGCTCCACCTGACTATCATAGGAATTCCCACCTAGTACATACTAGACACAAGAGAGACCTCCTGATTGTCGATTATACTGAAACTGCTCTAGAACAATATATAGATATCAATAAAGGTGTTTTCCCCTATTTAGGTACTGTCGTGAATAGTAAACTGATACGTAGATTAACCAGAACACTCGAAGCAGTAGTGATTGAGACTACCTCTGCTCTAGGTAACTTAACCGAAGAGCAATCTTTTATGAGAATTGTCGTGCTCCAGAATCGTCTCGTCCTTGACGTCATACTGGCCGATAGGGGCGGGGCATGTAGAGTCATCGGATCTAGTTGCTGCATTTTCATTCCTAATAACGCGCCGTCTGTTTATTCAGCTATAACCAGACTCCATAAAATTGCCCATATGTTACACCAAGATCCAGGCACCTGGACATGGTCCGGTTGGTTCTGGAACATAATTTCCGCCTGGGGATGGAAAGTGTTGTCCTTTCTAGGTATTGCAGTAGCGATCATATTCAGTTGCTGCCTCTGTATACAATGTGGCCCTGCGATTTGTGGCATTTGTGCTACCTCTTGTATTCCTAGTCCCAAGTCCCGTTCTAAATCCCGTTCCAAGAAAATTCGAGACGAGCAAATGATACTGTATGAAATGATAGATGGTATCATGAATATTGATGTATCCTGATGGAAACGTAGTGACAAGGAGGGAATGTGGAAAAGTAAATTTTGCCATGTTCTGTGTCCCTACGTGTTCCCCATCCTATGTTATGTGTGCATGATTAATATGCATATGTATTCCCCATGTTCGATTAAAGACGCAATTACAGTTGTGTCCATCTCTAGAATGCCAGTTTCCAGTTCTCGTGAATACTACGAATATCAGGCCTATGTAAAGTTACGTTGCCACGTTTCCCAGTGCGCACGTTATTCCATTGTAAAGTCTCCGTTTCTAGGCCTCAAAAGGGCCTGGACACCAGATTCAGCTCCTGTCTCCTGAGCTCTCGCTGAGGAGCGATACAGCCCCCACCTGTGTTCCTGACCCTTCACTTACTTCCTGCCTCACAGTGCCCGGCCCAGCCTGGCTCTGCCTGTTAGTCTGCCAAGAGTATGTTATGATTCTAGTTATCAGTCCAGCCCTCCTTCTCTGCATTCCTAAGCCACTGAATCGCATCAATAGTTTCCGTCATCGTCTAGCCTTTACGTCTCCATGTAAGAGAAATACTGTATTTATGGTCATTTAATATTCTTCAACACGCACTACATGTAGAATAATGCATGCACCAGTCTTAGAGTCTGTTAGCCTTTACCCCGATACCTTTTAGTTTATATCAATATGTTCTCTAAACATCAGATACTAGATAGTGTTAGGCACATGTCGCCCTGACTCTCCAGACTTCAGTCTCTGCTCCTAGCGCAGAAGTCATAGCCCCCAGCTTCTCCTAGTAACACGTCATTGTCAGCTTGCGCGCACCACTAGGTCAGAGGTCCCGGCTCCTTAGGTAGCCCCCTCCATGTTTCCGCCCCATTTATGACATATTCTGTTACGTTTACATCACATGTCTATGTATACGCCTCCTGTTACACCTACTTTCACCCTTATCTTTCACGACTGTTATTGACCACACCCACTGCTCCGCCTATCGTATGTATTGTAATGCAACTGTTTTAGTATATATGCTTGTGTACTGTTATTAAATGTTACGCCAACGCCAACGCTGATCCTGATCCCTGTCCCCGGCAGCGCTACCAGGAGCTGCCATCCTATTCCTGTGCAGGTTGTCCTGTTCCTGTCCTTATGCTGTATTAAACCCGCAAACTCCTACTACCTCGAATCTTGACTCTTATTTATTGAGCTATCTGTTATTACTATGTCCAGTCAAACCTAGATCCGGTATTATTTATTTATATACCACACCAGCGCTAACACAATTAATAGCAGACCAAATGAGGAAGAAAGTTAGGGGGCCTTGGGGAAAAGGAAAGTTTTGAGTGATTTTCTAAACTTCAAGTAGGAGGGTTCCTTCCGTAGGTCCCTGGGCAGGGCATACCACTTTTTTGCTGCATTCAGCGAGAACCTACAACCTCCAGTGCGGGCTTTCCTCACTCTAGGTGTTATGGCCAGGTTTTCTCCATCAGATCGAAGGGCCCGAGTCGGTTTATAAGGGCAGATCAATCCCCTAAGGGCTGGAGGGCCATTACCTTGAAGGTATTTGTAGGCAATACATAGTGACTTGAAGGAGATTCGCTCCTGGATTGGGAGCCAGTGTAAAGCTCTGAGCAAGGGTTTAGCTGAAACCCATCTGGGAGCTCCCATAAGGAGCCTAGCTGCGGCGTTCTGAACCTGCTGTAAGATGTTGATCGTGGCCTGAGGTGCCGCCAGGAGGAGGGCGTTGCCATAGTCTAGTCTGGCCAAGATTAGGCCCTGAATTAGAAGTTTTCTCGATTCGAAGGGAAGAAGGGGAGGCCAGGCATCCAAGCGCTGCTGGGGCCGTTGTGGAGATTAAGCAAGCTATTGCCCAGAGTCACAGAGTGGGACCCATGATTAGACTAGGCACCGAGGCGAGAATTATCAGGTCTGGGGAAATTGAGTCCATGAGCCGCCGAGGCGGGAATTGAACCCTTGTCCCGGGTCAGACCTCTGCATCAGGGTCTGTCGCTCTAACCATTGAGCCACGCTTCTCCAAATCCTCTCCTATTATTTTGAATTCAAGGTCCTTGAAAGGTGCAGCATATGAGGCTGTGTACTTCTCAAGTGTCCCACCAAAGCAGTCTTTTTCTGGTCTCACTGTAGACTTTGCACGCCACCTCTGGGCGGTTCTAGCTCCTCTTGAGTGGGATCATCAATTACTATTTGGGTACTTTTGTAGGGGGTGATTGTATGTCCTTTTGGGGCACAGATTGTTTTGAGGTGTTGTCTTCTGTTCTGAAATCTAAAACAGGGGTGTGGTCTCAAAAACAGGTTAATATTTTGGATCTATGGGCCATATTATCAATGAAGGGTGATACATTATCGCCGCTTTTATCTGCAGGAAACGGACGATAAAGCGGCGATAATGGGCTTGATAATATTCCCATAGAAGCCCAGGTTAACACCAGAACCTGAGCTTCTATGGGAATTCACTAGGGCATATTATCAAGCCCATTATAGCCGCTTTAGCGGCAGTTTCCTGCCGATAAAAGCGGCGATAATGTATCACCCTTTCTTGATAATATGGCCCTATGTTTCTACCATTTCCTTTGGATTACCTACACAGTAGTCTACATACAACTGGTAGTCCAAGGCACTACTGGCTTGCGCCTGCAATAGGTTCCCTATAGAGTAACATTCTCCTGTTTCTGTTACAGGTTTCTTGAAAGACTCCTGTCTCGAGCAGACCCCCGAAGCCTATTAGTCTTTAGTGCCAGGCTATGTTACATCTTCAGACCTATTGCATGAGGGCTGCGTGCCTACGCTGTCTGCGCAAGACCCCTCAGCTTTGAGAGATGCACAGGTCGGTGCAAGGAAGTGCCCTTCAGTACCTTCTGGTAATAGAACAGGAGGCATCACCTCTGATCACCTTCACAGCTAGGAACAGGTTGGTATTAACGAGAAATATCTGGTCTTTGTATCAGTGCTTAATTTGCACAAGAATGAGTGCTGGTGCCCGAAGCTCTGCTTAGAAACCTACAGTCCATACCTTAGAATGTCAGTGCACACAATACTAAGGTTGCATAGCCTTAAATCCACCTCATGCCTCTTTAATCCATGACTGGAGACTTCCTCCTCATTTTGTCACTCTTGTAGGTTCCACCTTTCTCCTTTTACGATGGTTTTTCGATCTTTCTCTTGCTCCGTGCTTCTCTTTCTATCTGTAAGTGTCTGATGAGGACAAAACATGTGCCGGTCCCCAAAAATGAGGGCCGGTGGCCCCCCACCAGCTCAAATTAAGCACTGCTTTGTATACTGAATCTGGTTCGGAACCACAACTCATGCTGTCCAACCAGGACTATACCACGTAAAACATCATATTTAAGTCTGCCTAAAATAACTGTGCAAATAAATATTACAGTATGCCTTCTGTTTTCGATGAGTGGAATCCTAATTTTCTGTCCTTTCTAACACTATGCCTCATGGTGGCCGGAAAAACCTCGGACACTGCTAACCATCCACGCCAAAAGCTTTGGAATCATCCTTGATGACAATGTTGACATGACAGCCCAGGTCAATGCGGATACCGCCACCTGTTTCTTCATCCCGATGATGCTGTGAAACATCTTCAAGTGCCTACCAGAGAACACCAGGAAACAGCCACAAAGGGCATCACACCAGCAGACGGCTATGGCAACTCATTCTACACCGGACTCACTAAAGAGCTCCTGAACAGGCTCCAAACCATCCAAAATGCTGCAGCAAGACTCATCCACAACAAACCATGTTGCACCCACATCACAAAACGCATCAAGGAACTTCACCAGCTCCCCATACACAAGCGCACTCACTTCAAACTCCTCATTTCAAACTACTCATATGCACAAAAAAACCACTACACAAGAAAGGACCCTCGTATACACTTCAACCAAACCTTCAGGCACCTCTGCCGCGGTGGACTCTCACTAGCACATGTACCCCGCATACATAAAAATAGAGCCGTAGATCACGCCTTCTCATACATCTGCCTCAAAGCATGGACCGACCTCCCCAGCACATCAATCAATCAAAGGATTTGTAAAGCGCACTACTTACCCGTGAGGGTCTCAAGGCGCTAAGGGGAGGGGAAAGCTGCTACTGTTCAAAAAGCCAGGTCTTGAGAAGTCGTCTGAAGGTCAGTAGGTCTTGGGTCGGCCATAGGCGGATGGGGAGGGTGTTCCATGTCTTGGAGGCGAGGTGGGAGGTGGGAGAATGATCTTCCGCCGCAGGTCACTCTTCGGATGCGGGGGACAGTGGCAAGGGCATGGTCGGCAGAGCGGAGCTAGCGGATGCGGGTGTAGAAGCTTGTGGACGATGGCAATTCCTCCTCCTACTCCGTTGGTACATTCCTTACGCGTGATCTTGTAGCCTTCCAGCATGGCGATGTCAGGTGCCAAGGAGGGGTTCAGCCAGGTCTCCATCAGGAAGGCGACATCTGGGGTGTTGGAGTTGAGTAGGTCCCAGAGTTCAACGGCATGTTTGTGGGCGGAGCGGGTGTTGAGAAGGATGCATCTGAGGTAGATCGGTTCTTTGGTAGGTGGGTTGGATGCTGGGGAATCTGCTGTACCAGCAGGAGAAGGGTCCTTGGGTGCGCTTCGGGGCGGCCAGGCAGCAGGTGCGCGATCGTCTGGCGTTGAGTGCGTGGAGGGTGCTGGAGTCATAGCGGAGACTGGAGTTGTTGCATTCGCGGGGGCCAGGGGTTCTTGCGCTGGGCGCTGTCCAGGCGCAGACGGGCTTGCCTTAGGTGCGCCTTTGCCGTGCCAGCGACACGGCCGTGCAGCAGACGCCATATTTGGGGAGGAGGGAGGGAGAAGCTGCTGGTAGGCAGGAGCAGGGTGGCGAATGGGAGAGTGAGGGGGAGAGGCTGCAGGGAGGCAGCGGCGGGAAAGGCGACGGGGATACAGAAGGCAAGAGGGTAAGAGGCAATCAAAAAAGTAAAGAAGCGGGTAAAAAAACAGTTCACACAGGGCAAAATAGGAATACAGTTACAGGCAACACAGATGAAAACAAGAGAGGCACAGAGAGAGTGAGGGAGCGGCGAACTCATGAAGAGACAGCAGCGGGCTCAAAGGCAGGGACACACAGGCGGAGCTGTGGGGTGTGGGGAGTGGCCTAACCTGCAAGCACGCTCAAGGGTCGCCTTCTCATCACTTCTCGAGTTCGTCAAGGAGGAAGACCTGGCTTTTCAAATAAATCTCCTTGGTGACCACCACCTATCCACCTGCAAAGAGCCTGGATACCCTCATGAGTGAATAGTGCGCTTTACAAATATGCATAATACGACAATGCCAATCCATGCACGTGTTTATCAGCGACCAGAGGACTTTTCTGCAGATTCATTCCTGCTGCAGTAAGAAAGACAAAAGATGTCATGCACACTCTGTTGTTATGGAGGAGGAGGAGCCTGTAAGAGGAGACATTTGTGTTACCATAAAACCACAACTATACAACATATTACACATGTAATAATAAGATAATTTAGTCTCAATTACCTCAAACAGGCAAATTTTCAGTCCTTCTAATGGCTCATAACTGAGGGACAGATATACAATCCTTTTTTGAGGTCGCAAACGGGACCCCTGCCTGCCCTTAAAAAATGAAAGTGAAAGGTTTCATTTTTCTTTTTTGAAAAAAAAAAAAAGCTGCTTTATTAAAAAGCAGTCCTAGACATGGTGGTCTGCTGAACCCAGCAGGCCATCATCCCTGGGAGGACCAGCCATTCCCAATCGGGTCGCAAATTGCGCTGGCCTCATGAATATTAAAGAGCCTCGCAATTTGCATCCCCATTGGGAATCGTAAACAGTGTGAAATTGCGCCTCGCAAATTGCAACTCGCAAAAGAGTCGCAATTTGCGATGCACAATTTTCTTGGTCGTACATCTGGCCCTGAATGAGTAAGATCTCCAACTGCACAGACCAAACGACATGGCTTGTAATCAAACATACACAAACTACTAACCACACCCACACTACCGAAGTTAGGGGTGCGCGGAATTCATCGCACTTTGTTTTTGCACAATTACGTCAAATTGTGGGGAAATTATGCAAAATTAAGAGTAATTATGTAAAATGCACATTTGTTATTTAGCACTGCATTTTGGCATGAAATGTGTTCTCATGTTAATTTCTGATGCAAGGACTCATATTGCGCTTAAAAATAACCCACAAAAACCACAAGTGCCAGGAACAACAGTCATCCTCGTTCTGTTTGTTCAGTTGGTCCTGGGCTCCAAAACTATAATTTTACATCGAATGCTGGGGTAATTACGCGATTGGGCTTAATGCTGTAGTTTTGGGGATTTCGTGTAACAAGCAGAACACAAAATTCCCACAATTACACAAATTATGCAGGTCATTTTAATTTCGCATAGGCCTACTAATGATACAACTGAAAGAGAAAACAGACTCCAGTCTGTAATGGAATCTTCAAGGCCAGGGCTTGAAGGTATCTGAGTCACAGCGCTGCGGGCCACGCCAGTGGATTTACAGCACTATACAAATCTGTTAGCATAACACAACAAAATATCATGAACGACTCACAAACTCAAAAGCCAATACAGATATTATTATATTTAGTTAGAAATCACATAAATATGGTACTTGTGGGAATATTGAAACTAACAAACGATTCAGGAAAGAGTGGGCAGTGTTATTGTTCGAACCAATAGGAGAGCTTTTCTTAGTACTGTCTTAAGAAGTCCTGCCTGGGTCTCATCAGTGAACGACTGAATGACATCTAAATTCTTTTCATTCACTCACAAGGTCATCGATAGGGAATTCACACCACACACTTTAGTTTCAGGGGTAGTAAACACTGCGGGGCATATTTACAAGGGCTTTATCTCCTAAAAAGCCAAAAAAGCCGTGATAAAACTATTGCCCTATTTACAAGAGGGTGCTAACATGCATAATCGCATGTTAGCACCCTTTTTCCCAACACCTCCCTGTGCATCTCTGATGAGATGCAAAGTGGGTGTCACTGGGCGTACCCTGGATGGACTACCTTACAAACATCGCTGCTGTTCACATCGCAATATTTACAAGGCTGCCCCAGCATTTTAGCACACGTTAATTTTTGGAGAAAACCGTGTTTTCTCCCAAAACTAACGTCTGCTAAAATGCAAACCTACCTATCCCTAACATTGGGGTGGATTATGCAGATAGTTATCGCCGTTTTGCAGGGAGCATCCTGGAAAAACAGCGATGCTCCCTGCAAAACTGTGATAATCTCGCTATCTATGGAATTTTCATCGCCCTGGAGAAACGCGTTGGTAATAAAGCGCTACCAGGGCGATAAATTCCAGAGACAGCCTGCGATAACAAAATTATAATTATCGCTGGCCGTTGATAATATGCCCCTACATAAATACTCATACCATACCATACCGCACCATACATCTAGGTAAACCTCAACATCCAGAGCTCTAATTCTCAGAACCTCAAATTACTCATTCCACCAAATCCCACTGATGTCTCCATCGCTGAGCCCAGCGACCTGAAGCAGGCCCAGGGAAGTCTTCTGGGTGAGCGAAACTGTAAGAGGCTTCAAATGACGATTTAAACCACGTCTCGTAAACGGAGTGAGCGAATCTCTAGTTACTGCACACTTGGAGGTGCCACTGGGGTATTAACATAATATAGCATACATAACAGAACACAATGTGGCAAAACACATAGTGCAAGGAAATAATTACAAAACAACACACCAGCGTACTCATGTGTTCTTATAGCACAACCTCTAAACTTAGTGGGCGAACCTCTAGTTACAATCTTTATAAACCCAGAGGAGGATTAACACAATACACCATAGGTGGCACCATGTGATACAACACATAGCGCAATATTAAAAAAACAAAAAAAACACAACAGCTTACTTGTTCTAATATTAAACCACAACTCCTACAACGAGTGAGCTTGTCTCTACTGACAACGTGCATAGTGGCCCCAGTGAGACATTAACACAAAATACAATACATTAGATACCATAATATAACGCAATGCAACAAACACACGACACAACAATATAAACACATTATAACACAGTCTCTAACTTGTTCCATTTTTAAACCAAGACTCCTAAGCTGAGTGAGCCATAGTGTGCTTGGAGTCTCCAGTGAGTTAACACAAAACAGCGCAAGTAACATAGCATAATGTATATCACAATGTAATAAAACACAGAGCATACAAAAACAAACACAGTCTTGAACTGTGGCTCTTACACTGAGTGAATGACCCTGCACGCGCAGTGCACCTGCTGCTCCCAGTGTGATATTAACAGAATACACCATGGAAAGCACAGCAGAATATTACACAATGCAACACAGCACACAGAACAAGATAATAAACATTAAACAATACACTGCAACAGGCAGAAAACACAGTAGATAACATAACTTAGAACATATCAAAAGAATGGTATCATCCCATCACATTCTTATACGAGAGCATCTAATGGTGCTGCACACCAGATGCTTTATTGCTAACCAACTGAACAGTATGTGGTATGCGCTCTAGTCTATGCGTGCATACGCGATGACGCGGCACGCACTAGACTAGAGCGGATAGGCGGCGCATGCGCAGTAGAAGGTGTAGCAAAGGCGCGAACGCTAGAAACGGCAGTTGGCGACCGGAGCTTGGCAGAGTTAGACGCTCGGCGCCCTTAGCTCGCAATATATTAAATGTGATTTAAATAAACCTGAGTTATACAGCTAACCTGCCTCTGTGTGTCCTGTGGGAGAAATACCAACATTACAGTGGCGACGAGGGTGGGATCCGGACACCACCAGGTGCAGTGGACGACAGCAAACACCCCCACAGCCACACTCACGAGTCAGCAAGGCAAATCACCTGCAAGGAAGAGCAAAGGGCGTGGCAGCAGCGCAGCAGCACGGCACGAAACCGAACACCAACCTTACAAGCCAGGTTAGTGTGGCCCAAGACTCCAGGAGCCCCCAGGCAGCAACCTGGCAACCAAGGGAGACTCCCCCAAGCCAGAGGAAGGGGGGGAGAGTGCACAGACTGCGCCCAGTGCGAGGGACAATACCCCAGGGAGCCCAAGGGGCCAAGGTGACACGGCAGAGAGCGCAGGAGCGTCTGGTGAACCCACCCAACGGAGGGCCCAGGAAGGCGAACCTAGAGGTGAAAAAAAAATGGCGAATCAGGCGTCAGCCCTGATGGCACCAGTCCCGTTCCTACCTAGACCAGGCGAACCCCAACTAAAATGGGAAGACTGGAAAGATTATTTCCTCAATTACATTGAGGCTCTCGGAGATGAGAGTGAAGGTGAATACACGCCAGAAAGGAAAAAGAGACTGTTGCTCCACAACTTAGGCCCGGAAGGGGTGAGGGTGTTTAAGAACCTGGTGCCCAAGGAGAGGGGTGCAACGGAGACGGATGTTTTTGTGAATGCCCTGGACGACCTGGACAGCCATTACCGCCCAGCGGTTTGCGTCTCGATAGACCGCTATAACTTCCAACAGCGAAAACAGGAGGCGGGAGAGTCCATTGATGACTATGTGGCAGCCCTCCGTCGCCTAGCGATCACGTGTAGGTATGGGAACCTGCAAGATGAATACATCAAGGACCAAATTGTAATGCACACCACCAGCAGAGCGGTTCAAGACAAGCTATGGGCTATGAACGAGACAACCCTGAAAGAAGTTGTGGCGATGGTCAAAAAGGCGGAAATGTCGAAGAGAGGCGCAGACGCGGCGAAAAGGGAAAGTGGGCCGAGACAGATGATCAACAAGATTGATGAGGCACCACAATCCAGCAAACCCAAGAGCAATTACGGAGACCCGAGGAAGGATATAAGAGGGTCTGGGAAACAGATGGCTCGCTCCGGCCCGGGAACAAAATTCGCGTGCTACAGATGTGGCAGTGCAGCACACGCGGCCCAGGACAGGCGTTGTCCCGCGTTCCGCGCCAGGTGCTCGTTCTGTGGGTTGACTGGTCACTTCGAAAAGGTCTGCCGGAAGAAAGGGACGAAGTCCACCGTTAAGTGCATCGATGCGGCCACGGCCAACGTAAGTGAGGAAGACGATTTGGATGAGGATGATCTGGTCCTGTGCATAGAGGATCAAGTGCTGGACGTGTCCGGGCAGCGAAGAGATAAGCCCCGCACCGACATGCTCATCGGGGGCGTCAAAGTACATGTGGCCGTGGATTCAGGGTCCCCCTGGACCATTGTACAAAGGTCGATATGGGAAGAGGACTTCGCGCCAGTCATAGGACCTGACCTAATGCCGCCGGACATCAGACCCATCTCGTATACCGAGAATGCCATCCCCCTGGTTGGGTGCAGGGACCTGGAGTTCGAATTCAGAGGACGGTCAGCCACGTGCACCCTGTATGTAGCAGAAAAAGGCCCGTCGGTGCTGGGATGGAGAGATGCAGGTGATCTCGGCATCATACTCAATCCTGGGGGGGAAAGAACAGATTTTGCTAACAGACGAATGGCCCCTCTCGAAGGAGGAAGACTGGAAGGCAGCATACCCCAAGGTCTTTGAGGGCACGGTGGGCAAACTGGACAAATTTGTGCATAAGATGGTCCTCAAGGAGGGAGCAGTACCAGTGGTGCATAAGGTCCGGAACATACCGATGTCCACGAGTGAGGCGGTGCGCCAAGAACTACTGAAGCTAGAGGAGCAAGACATCATCGAGCCAGTGGACAGTGCGGAATGGCTATCGCCCTTGGTAGTGGTCAAGAAGCCCAATGGCAAGGGCAGACTCTGCGTGGACCTAAGGGAGCTCAACAAAAACCTCATAGTGGAGAGGTTCCCGCTCCCTAGAATAGATGAGATGCTGGCTAGGACAAAAGGCATCACCCACTTCTCCACCATAGACCTGACGTCTGCGTATTACCAGATAGAACTGCATCCGTCGAGTAGGAAGTACACAGCCTTCATAACGCCCTTTGGATGCTACCAATTCAGGAGAATGCCGTTCGGCCTAGCATCCGCTGCGGCTGTGTTCCAAAAGCTTATGCACAGGTTGTTTAAGGACATCTCGGGAGTGCAATACTTCCAAGACGACATCCTAGTGATGGGCTCCGACAAAAGTGAGCACGATAAGAAACTACATCGAGTGCTGGGAGTGCTGCAAGGCAAAGGATTGACGGCGGAATGGAGCAAGTGTAGAATAGGGTCCCGCTCTGTGACCTACCTGGGGCACGAGATAGGGACGCATGGCATATCGCCGAAAGAGCAAAATGTGAAAGCAATAAAGGACGCCAAGGCCCCAACTACCAAAGAGGAGGTGCGGTCATTTCTCGGAATGGCCGAGTATTACAGCCGGTTTGTCAGACATTTTGCCACTAGAACATACAGGATGAGACAACTAATCAGAAACAATGCAAAATTCGAATGGGACACAGAAGCCCAATCCGAATTCGAGTCCATTAAAGACTGTATCAGCCATGCCATCCCATTGCAAGGGTATGTCCCCACCGGCAAGACTGTGGTGACAACAGACGCAAGCGACAAGGGCTTGGGGGCTGTCTTGGCGCAAGAAAGGGAAGATGGAGCCAAGGAAACGATCAGTTTTGCATCCCGGGCGCTGTACCCGACGGAACAAAGGTACAGCGTGATTGAAAAGGAGATGCTGGCGGTCACGTGGGCGTTGAGCAAGTTTCGTCAGTTCATATGGGGCACGAGATTCAGACTTCAAACGGATCACAAGCCACTCATCAAAGTGTTGACATCATCGGGCCATGACACCGCCACCCCGAGAATAGCGAAAATGACTTTGAAGTTGCTAGACTATACATATGATGTAGAATATCTGCCAGGAACGCAGAACAAGGTAGCTGATTACCTCAGCCGGGCAGCCGCAATGGAGGAGGCGCCGGGTGAGACCCCGGACACAGAGGAGATGGTTGCCAGCATGGAGGATCACGAAATGTCAATCAGCGCACAGGAATGGCAGGCGGCTTACGAGCTCGATGAGGAAAAGATGGAAGTAAGGAAACACCTTACCGTGGGGTGGCCGGACAAGAAGAAGCTCAAGGAGGGTGTGCGACGATTCTATGAAATAAGAGAAGAATTGTCCCTGAGTGACTCGGGGATATTCTTGTACAGAGGAGAGAAAGTGGTGCCCCCAGTGACACTGATACCTAGGCTGCTGAAATTGCTCCATGAGGGGCATTTGGGCATTGTAAAAACCAAGGCGCTGGTCAAGCAGATGTATTGGTGGCCAGGAATGGATACCCACATTGAGAGGCAAGTGAGGGAGTGCGAACAGTGCCAAGGAGTGATAAGGTGCTTCGCCCACTCAGACCAGCTCTGGGGAAGTTCGACACCCCGCAAGGCCCCTGGGAAGAGGTGGCCATTGACATTCTGGGGCCTGTGCTGGACAGCAGAGGTGTGAATAAGTATATCTGTGTGATAATTGACAAGTATTCCAAATGGCCGGATGTGGACATACAAGAGTCGATGGACACGGAGACGATCCTTAAGTTCCTAACCTCGGTGTTCCTCAGAGAGGGAATACCCAAATCCATTCTCAGTGACAATGGACCGCAATTTGTGTCGGACAGGTGGAGGAGATACATGAAGAGGAATGGGATCGAGGTGAAACACACGGCTGTGTACCATCCAGCTTGCAACGGTCAGGTCGAAAGGTTTAACAGGGTGCTCATGGGCTCCATTCAGGCAGCCATATCGCAAGGAAAAGACTGGGAGGTGGAAGTGATGAACATGCTGTGGGCCTACCGGATAACGCCCTCGGTGGTGGGGTATAGTCCGTTCCAAGTGCTTAGGGGACGTTATCCCTTCACCCGGGACAATGTAGCATGGAGGGAGAAGACCATCACCAGCAAGTGGTCCCCAGCGGTGGTGCAACACAATCTGGAGAAGGCCCAGAAGATCTATGCAGCCCACTATGACAAGCGACGCAGCACGAAGGACACAGGGTTGGAAAAAGGGGAGTGGGTTAGGATCAAACTCCCCACTCTGCAAAAGAAAGGCGAAAGTAAATTTAGCCAGCCGCTACAAGTCAAGGAGGTGCGTGGTAGGGCGGCTCTCCTCAGTGACGGGAAGGTCTGGTCGCAAGACCACATGGCCAGAGTCAACAAAATATTAGTCTGGCCCAAGGCTGAGGAGGGAGAGAGTGGCACGAATCACCAGGAGGCCAGAGCCCTCTCGGAGCACGGCACAGACAACCACGAAGAAGGTGCAGGTGATGACAGCGAAGTGGAAGTCCGGGAAGCCAGGATCTCCGACGGCGGTGACGTACAGGCGAATGCAGAACAGAGAGCAGATGCGAGAGAAGCTGGGGTGTCCCGAGGAGAGACAGAAGAGAGAGAGAACATGCCGGTAAGACACACCCGCAGCGGAAGGGCAGTTATTGTGCCCTCTCGTTATAGAGACTTTGAGATGGAAGGACACTAGCTTGTTGCTGCCCCCCCTGGGTGCCCCACCAAGACACTTTCACAGTTGGAGGACACTCAACCTTTTGGGGGGAACGTTTTAACCTTGTTTTCATTAAAGGGGGGAGATATGTGGTATGCGCTCTAGTCTATGCGTGCATACGCGATGACGCGGCACGCACTAGACTAGAGCGGATAGGCGGCGCATGCGCAGTAGAAGGTGTAGCAAAGGCGCGAACGCTAGAAACGGCAGTTGGCGACCGGAGCTTGGCAGAGTTAGACGCTCGGCGCCCTTAGCTCGCAATATATTAAATGTGATTTAAATAAACCTGAGTTATACAGCTAACCTGCCTCTGTGTGTCCTGTGGGAGAAATACCAACATTACACAGTAGTCATTGTATCGGCCTCGAGAGGATTAATGGCTGATTTGTATATGTGGCCATTAGTTCATACATACATCTCTTTACTGAACCATCCGACCCAGCATAATTCAACATATAGCACCATATAGCGTAGCACACATTCTATATCACATACCGCAATATAAGAAAGTGTTTTGTTACATTACAGCTTTACATGAGACAACCAACGTGTCATTTATTGACACCGAAAACCATATTAAACACTTTTTGGCAACAAATGTGTGCATGTTTTTAAATAAAGATAATGAAAGCATTTATAAAAAAAACTCCGTTCTCACCAAAGTACGGGGGTCTCCTATGGCAATATCACTCCATATATGTGCTTCCTCTTAAATGTCGGCCAAATGTTTGATTTTTCCGTTCTTTTTTTAAATGTAGCGTATGAGTTTGCAGGTCAGTTTGCACTTCCCTATTAACGTTGCCTGTTTTGTAATATCACGTTATGGCGCATGAACCCTATACTTCATTCTGAACACCGGGAAGAAGACGCCATGGCGGCTGCAGGTGGGGTGGGGCTCGCGGCAGGGAGACGGTGCCGGCTTCCCAGAGCAGGCTCTCGGAGCAGGGCCCTCCTCTCTGGCTCTCAGTGGGTCTCCCAGGCCTCGGGTCCTCGTGTGCGCATGTGTCGGGGTGGCCTCTCCGCAGCCTCACTTCCCGAGGGTCTTCCAGGTGAGAATAAACTCCTCAGTCACCTGCCAGGGCCTGGAGGTGGCTGGAGGCCGCCTCCCCCCTTCACCCAAGATCTTTGCTCACTTCAGACAGCGGTCTTGTCTTTACTTCAATGTCCTTCCGGGGTGATGGGTCAGGGCAGTCGATGTCCACAGAGTCAGGAAGACACACCCTCTATAGCTTTCACTCTTAATTGCAGTTTTGTAGAGGCTCTTAATTAAGGGTGTGCAAAATAGGCGCAATTTGCTTTTGCGTATTTATGCAAAAATTTGGGAGAATGTGGTAAAATTGCACAAAATACAAATCATTCATTTAGCGCTATATTTTAGTGTGAACGCAAAAATGCATTTTGTGCTAAAAAAAAAACCCTTCAACACAATTGCTTCAGACAACAGTTACAAATAACAGCCACTCACTTTCAGGTTGTTCGTGTTGTTCCTATGCTATATTTTCACCACAGATTGTGGCATAACTACGCGAAGTTCAGGAATTTCAATTAACAAGAGTAAGATGAAATTCTCAAAATTATGTAAACTACGCTAATATAATTTGAATTCCATAATATAAATGTAATTACACAATATAATAAACGAAATATGTCCTATTCCTTTACCAAATAGGAAGATAAGATATTTCTTTCTATCCCCAAATGTCATGATTATAGTAATCACATATCAGCACTTTTTGATATTTTTTTACCAAAATGTAGCCCGCCCCGAAATTCATACCGTGTGAGAACACTGATCAATGGTGCAAAAAGTGCTTCTGGAGGGAATAGTGCAACTGTTAACAGTGTAAACAATATTTTACTTTATAGCAACTAATCTGCATGGCATGGGTAGTAGCTGTGGCAGTAGTAGGGGAGGGGGGGGGGTCCAAGGGATTCTGGGCTACTATTTGACAGGAAGTAGAACGATTTTGACAAGATTCAGAATGTTGCCTTTGGTAAACCAGAGGGCTTCCCTTCCAGAGCTGGGGGGGTGCCTGGGGACCAACCTGGATCCAACCACGACTAGGAAAATCATGTTTAGAGGAGGGAGAGTAATATTAACACTGAAACTAGCTATTTATCTTTGGCATTTGCCGGTGAATGCCTTCTTGCCCTCAACCAAAAGTACAAAAGTTCTCCAAGCATTAATATGAAAGGTATAGACCTAGGAACAATCATTTTAATTGTGTCATTCAAGATACGTAACCCGAAGATGACCCAGAGACCACTACTAATTTTACCAATGGGAAGGCCATAACAATTTCAGCTAGGTTCTAGAGGGCGGTACTGTTATCTAGAGGGCAACTTTCATTGGACTAAGGAGGAAGTTGGAGGACACCAGACAAGACCGCCTTCAAAGAAAGCCATTTGTGAAGTCCAAGGGTTGAACAGTGCTTTGCTTCCGGGTGGAAGCTTAGTTCAAAGAAGCCAGGCTGATTTCTGCCACATCCAAGCTTAACATCAAGCTCAGGGAAACTTCTGGTTGAACATGATGCCGCAGGACAATCTGAGCACAGCGCTACCATGCACTCACATTGGCAGCCATGAACACGACTGCCTCTGACTAGTCAATAAACGTCTGTTTACTGAAAGATGGCCGCGTGCTGCTGGGTTCGCGCAAGCGGAATCTAGCGTTGCTATATCAACCAGTAGACTGCAAGGGCAGGAATGTTTTTTCTTCTTGGTCTCCATTTAAATATTAACATTGAATAGTTATAGAGTACCCAGGTGGTGACCAGCAATGCTGACCTTTCCCAGTCCTGCAGCTCTGTAGAGAAGGCTCCCTTCCTTGTCCTCCTCCCAGCTAGTAAAAGCCCTGGAACTACAAGGGCACCATTGTGTGTGGGATTGGGCAATCGCGCAGCAACGCAAGAGGCTCATGGTGGTGCTACCACGCACTGGTGTTCACCTCACGCCTGTGTATGTTTCTCCATGAGTACAGAAGCCTGACCCAAGCCTGGACTCCCACAACAGGAAGTGAAGAGTGGCACCATCATGTAAACACAGGAGGACATGGCTAAAGAGAAGGAGATCCCGGTCAGGCTTCACTAGAGTTCAAGTTCAAGTTCAGGCATTTATAAAGCGCACTACTCACCCAGAGGGTCTCAAGGCGCTAAGAGAGAGAGAGACTGCACCAGAAAAATAAGAACCAAAGTGACATTGAGAACAAGCACAAGGGTGGCAATGGTTTCTTGGTATATTTGTTATGGGATAAAAAATTATAGCATAGATCCGACTCAACAGCACCTGACCAAGGTGTTTACAGGTGACTCATTCAGCCTGAGTCCAGAACCCAAAAGGGAAATTTTAGAAGTCCTGCTGTAAACCTAGTATCACAGAAACTATTCATAGGCCAGTAAGTGTAAATAGTAGTGATTTTACCACCACGTTTGTGTAGTAAAGAATAATAATGGGGAAGGGTCAATGTGGTGGTTTCTGATGATGGGTGCAAGTGGATATGTTGCGTCAACCAAAAGGGACCCCAGGTATTATTTTTGTCTAGAGCCCCTCAAACAATTGGGAACTATATTGTAAAGGCCAGCGGAATAGGGTGCACGCCTATGGATATGATCAAATTTTTTTTACAATAATTTCATTCATTCATTCACTGAATAATTTCAAATTAAAACAATTGGCAGTGTAAAGTAAGAATCATGATTCACAGAACGGGGAAAGACATTTCATCCTCAGAAATGTATTTTGATAAAATAAAATTTCTTGCAGTGTGGTGGGATTTCTAGACTGAAAACTCACGGCTGGAGCCATCAGCAAGCAGTATAATCATTTCGTACTCTTTATCTCTCTGTTCTTGCTCCCACCTCATTGTCTGCGCTCAGTAGGAGGGAGAAGTGTGGCTCAATGGTTAGACTGGCAGACCCTGATGCAGTAGTCTGGCCGGGACCAGGGTTCAATTCCCGCATCGGCGGGTCTCGGGCTCAATTTCCTTGGACCTGATAATTGTCGCCTCGGTGCCTATTATAATCATGAGTCCCACTCTGCACCTCTGGGCAATAGCTTGCTTAATCTCTACAACGTCCCAACAACGCTGAGGGTGCCTGACTTCACCTTGGGGGTGCCCAGGAGTGGGCTCCTCACAGGGAAAGGCCAGGAAGGGTTCCTCGGCGGTATTCGGACAAGCGCCGAGATGCCTACGGGTAGTCGTGCGCTATACAAGTGCGTAATCATTTCATTTAATCATTTCAGAAGCCCTTTACCCATTTCCTTTCATGACCTCTCCCCCTTATTTCCCGGCCTTTTTCTCCCTTACTTAAATGTCCTCAATTCGTGTGCTTGACATTTTCACTTTCCTAGCCTCTGTTTGGGTGCCTTGTTTGGTAAATCAATACTATGCTGCAACATATTCCCCCTCTCATACTTCAGTACTGTGGCATGTTATGAAAGTCTTTCTACAGTGTTTAGCATGGTGTACTCAAGACATTAAAGAAGGACTACTCAAGTGTATACTCATTCTAGCGCATCTCGTGTCACTTACCACAGATACTGTGGAAGGATGGCTTATATCCTGTTATCTTTTTACCGAATCTGAATTGATAAGCGCTTGGCGTTGAAGGAGGCTTTATAGTTGGAGTTATTTTTGTTTATTTCTACGGCAATAGAGTCTAGAAAAAGAAAATTCGCACAGACTGTCACTCAACTTTCACTGAAGGGTAACTGTCTTGCATGCTTTTATGACGTATATTTATAATACATTATTGTGTGATTTGTGAACCAAATTCATATGTGTATATATATATATATATATATATATATATGTATGGAAAGGCAGTGCATCTGACGAAGGCGAAAGCTGAAATGCGTTATGCCACATCCTTTCAATAAATGAAATTTTAAACCCCGCCGTGCCCCTTGTCTGCCTGGAAAGAGGAGGACTGTTTTTGCATATATATATATATATATATATATATATATATATATATATATATATATATATATATATAACGCTCCAAATCCTTCCACAATTTCAAGGAAAGCGTAAAACAGCACTCGGAGGGCGAAATGTTGCCAACACGCTAGATTTTATTCAGCGGAGAGACACACACAGACGCGTATCGGCGTTCTGCCTTCGTCAGTGTGTGTTACACTGCGTTTAGTGTCGACATGTTTTTTAAACATCATTATGCCAAAACCACATTCGGGACATCAACAGAGAAAAGGGACTCATACCACAGACAAAATAGGGGCGGCCATCTTACAGTGTTGACTGCAGTTATTCAGACATAATCATCACCATATAGGTGAATAACATAGAGCCCACAGATGGGCAATTACCCTATTCTGATTGCGGTGTATATAATATACATATTCCAAAATGGAAAAGATAATCAAGCCGTGGATCGGCTAATGTCCCTTATCAAATAAATCGATACAGTTCATCAAATTATAAGACTTCAATTTCGATAACATTCCATTAGAAGTTACTTATAAATAAAATTAGAGGGTTCATAAGGCTGGATGCTGTATGCATGGCGGCAGATAGTACAATTTGACAAAATGCATGAAAAATCATCTATAGTTATAGATATAGTAGTTCATCTCTATAAGAAAATAATCAACCAACAATCACTTGAACAAATCACTTAAAAAATAATGCATCATATTTCAGTTCATTCCAATGAGGTTTGATAGATCCAATTTCTAGTAGCTTTCTTTCAAATGATATAGATACACACAAATCACAGTTATCTAAAATGAATTGCCATATCTTCAAAGACACATTGTTAATGAAGGGACTTGTATATATATCTCGTTTGATCCCCTTACAGATTTATGATCTCAAGGTGTCATCATATATCAAGTTTTTGGCTTTTAGAAAGTGTTGTAGTTTCAAAATATCTTCTAAACAAATATTGGGTAGACATTGGTGAATGAGATTTGAACAAGACGACCCTTAGCTGAAATGGCTTTCCTGAGTGAGCTGTCCCTAAGCCAAATATTCTGCCGATGCACCTCCATCCAAGATGTACCAGCCCTCTCCACTGATGTGAAAGGCCTACATTGGAGTTCACAAGTGGTGTGACCCTGGGCACGTGCACTGCTGTGCTGCTGATAATCACAGACTCGTCAGATGAGGTGAGATGGGAGAACGTGCAGACCCCTGGATGATTGCAGGAGTGATGGAATAAAGTAGGAATGTCACATAATGGAAGTGTTCAGGCACAGGAGAGTGGCATGCCATGAAATATGCCTAGGATTGTTAAGAACTGCAGTAGAGGCGTTAGACTTAGTTATAACATTAAGCCCAACCCTGGAAACAGCCTGTAATAAGGGTGAGGCTTGGCAGATGGAAAAGGCAATGCTAGTATGAAAAGGGTCTTCATTCGGGTAATACTTCAAATGAAGAATTTGTGCCCTTCAGACAATAACAAAAACACGTTTGTAGCAAGGGCAGGATTGCGTGCGATATTTTAGAGGCAGGCAGATAACATATTTATTTTATTTATTTTTATTTTATTCATTTGTAGAGCGCTTGGTTACACCAACGGTGTGTCCCCCCACTAAGACATAATTAGGTGAGATACTGCAGTTGCGGAGAATGTTTACACTCTTCCCTCAAAAGTATTGGAGAAAAGCCACGTCTTTAGCTGTTTCCTGAAAACTCTTTCGCTGGGTTCCAACCTTGTCGAGATTGGCAGGGTGTTCCAGATTCTGGCCGCCAGGTATCTGATTGAACGGGCTCCTGTGCGGGCTTTGAAGATTCTTGGGACTTTTACAAAAGCTAAATCCATGGATCTTAGGTTACGACCAGGAATATATTTGGTCAGTAGTGGTTGCAGGTAACTAGGACCCTTATGAGAGAGGATGCGGTGGCAATAGCACATTGCCTTGAACGTGGCTCTTTTCTCCACTGGCAGCCAGTGTAGGGTGTCAAGGGCCTTCCTAGTGTTTGTTCTCCTGGGGAGACTGAGAACCAAGCGTGCCGCAGCGTTTTGTACCCGTTGTAATTTGGCTAGGCCTTTCTTCGAGGCTCCTAGGTACAGTACATTCCCATAGTCCAGTTGCGAGGTGATAACCGCGTGGACTATGGTCTTTCTGGTTTTGGCTGGAAGTAGGTCTATGACTTTCCTGAGGGTTTTCATGGCACCATTTCATGGCAACACACAGAATTGATTAATGGAAATAGTATTGGTAATATTACAGGTAAGTGCAAACCCTTGTAGGGCCTTGAAGGAGGGGACATGTCCTCTTCCCCTGACTGAGGGCCTGATTATTCATGGACGGACGGCCCCCAGTTCTGCCATGGGGACGGAGTACATTACTCCATCTTATCTATCAATGTTCACCATCAGAGAGTCATTTCTAAAAGCATTGGTATTGCACTTGACTCTGTGCTACAGGGCTGCATCAGCAGGCCCCAGCTCTGTAGCATAAGGTATTTGTTTTTTCTTAACAAAAATAAAATTCAGAAACCAATTTTTCTTTTTGTAAAGAAAAAACATAATGCTCCCTACGCTATGAGAATCTAATTACAAGACGGAGGGAGCATTACTACAATTTTACTTTTCCCTTACCACAATGTTGTGCCCGGAGCATAGGAACAGTAAAAATGGCTAGATGTTCACACATCTAAACTGGGCAGGCGGACATGTGGCCATTTCTCTGGCGGCCTTCACTTCCCAGGACCATTGGAGAAGTGTGTACAAGGCACACATGGAGTAGTCTCCGCTGTGTCCAAACTAACAGTCTGCCTGACCTAAGTTAGGCAGGAGGACCACTATATTGACAAGGAGTGAACTTCATCGCCATCCCAACAGAGTTCCCTTTCCGCCAACATATAAATCGGATCCTAAGTTGCCGACACCACCTATTCACTAAACAATCTGGGGCTTCTCCATCTGGGCTGAAATTAGATGACTGAGTCTTGCTGTCTCTATTATTTGGGTGATGTTTTCAGTCTGCCAACACAGGGTGTATTTGCTGGTTGGTGAAGGTTGCCCATCCAGGTTCTGGGTGGAGCTGGGATGGATGACAGCCAGTACAGTGCTGTTAGAAGAGGCCCTGTAGTAATGATATCTCCCTTCATTGACAAGATGGCATCTTGATACAGAGCTTATGACCCAAGATGGACAACTGGAAAACAACACCACCTGCTCGGCCTCCCACACAAGGGTCTGGGCTTCTTCCAGAGAGCCGCTTCTCCTTTTTGAGCCTTCAGATAGAGTCAGACGGTCAGTTCAAGGCAACAAGAGGCGAGATCTAGCATCATTCCCTACTCAAAAGAAATATCCCTGCTCCTTGTAATGGTAAAGTGATCCGGTGTGAAGCATTCATAAGTGATTCACAAGTCATCAGGATGTCTGGTTCAAGCTGGTCCTGCCCATTTTGTTGGAGGCATGCATAATTCACTGGTCAACCTCCCCAGTCTTAATGACTTGAGCTCAGGCTCCTAAAGTGACAGTGTAACCTGGCAGCATACTGCATGCTCCCTAATCTCTGGAAGATACAATTCCACTAGGTAAAGCTTCGGGGTAGGTGACCATACAGGCACGAGTGAGCGCAATACACGCTCACCTACTAATGGTTGCTAAAGCTTAGACAGGCTCAATTACCATGTTCAACCTTTCTAAAACTAGTGTCAAAGTCTAAAGATGCCGCAAACATGTACTGGATCCTCTCAAAATGTTTGTTTTCATTTTAATTTGTAGATGATGCCCTAGTGGGCAAGTGAGACGAGAGCATGAAGACACGAAGCACAGATATGTTTTGGTGTATAGCACACTGTATGTAATATTTAAATATTACAAGACTTTATATAATTTTCACTACTGTAACACAATTGGTATAGAATTGTGTAGAGTAGCGTGCTGTGGAGTGGAGTGGCATAGAGTAGGGTGGAGTGGAACGGAGTAGAGTGAATAGGATGCATAGATTGGTGTTGAACGGAGTGGTGTAGAGTGGAGTGTAGAGTGGAGTGGAGTGGTGTAGAGTGACAAAGTAAAGTGGCAATGAGTAGAGGGGCACAGAGTGAATTGGCATATAGTGGCGTTGGGTAGAGTGGCATAGAGTGGAGTAAAGTGGAGTGAAATGGTATAGCGTGGAGTTGCATTGAGTTACATAGAGCGACTGTGTGGAGTAGAGTAGAGTAAAGTGGCATAGCGTAGAGTGGACTAGAATGGTGCAGAGTGGCGTAGAGTGGTCGCAGAGTGTCATAGAGTAGAGTGGCATGGAGTAGAGTGGTGTAGAGTAGAGTGCAGTGGCATAGAGTGGCATAGAGTAGAGTGGCATAACGTTCAGTAGAATGGCACTGTGTGGAGTAGTCTGGAATAGTCTGGAGTAGAGTGGTATAAAGTGGTATAGAGTGGCCTGGAGTGAAATGGAGTGGAGTGGAGTCATGTGGTGTGGAGTAGAGTGGAGAGAACTAGAGTGGTGTGTAGTGGCATGAGGTGGAGTGACATAAATTTGCGTGGCATAGGATGGAATGAAGTGGATTTGAGTGACATGGAGTAGAGCGGCGTGGAGTGGCATAGAGTGGCACAGAGTTGAGTGACATAGAGTGGTCTGGAGTGAAGTAGCATGGCATAAAGTGGTACTGATTGGAGTGGCAAAGAGTAGTGTAGCATAGAGTCGCGTAGAGCAGAGTAGTGTGGCATAGATGGGAGTAGAGCAGAGTAGAGAGGGATAGGCTGGACTAGAGTAGAGTGACATAGAGTAGAATGGCAATGAGTAGTGTGGATTGGAGTAGAGTGGCATAGAGTAGAGTGGTGTATGGTACTGTAGAGTTCCATAGAGTGGCATTGTGTAGAGAGGAGTAGATTGGCTTGGAGTGTAGTGGAATGGAGTTAAATAGAGAGCAGTAGAGTGGCATGGAATAAAATGGCTTGGAGTAGAGTGTCTTGGAGTAGAGTGGCATGGAGTAGAGTGGCCTTGTGTAGAGAGGAGTAGATTGGCTTGGAGTGTAGTGGAATGGAGTTAAATAGAGTGCAGTAGAGTGGCATGGAATAAAATGGCTTGGAGTAGAGTGTCTTGGAGTAGAGTGGCATGGAGTAGAGTGGCCTTGAGTAGAGTGGTGTGGAGTGGAGTGGAGTAAAGTGGAGCGGTGTAGATTGGTGTGTGGTATGGAGAGGAGTGGTGAGGCATGGAGTGAAATAGAGTGGAGTGGCATGGGTTAGAGTGGTGTGGCATGGGGTGGCAAAGAGTTGTGCAGAGTCGAGTGGTTTATAGTGGCATGTAGTGGCGTAGAGTGGCAAAGAGGATAGTAGCATTATAGAGGAGAGTGGCACAGAGTACAGTAGTGTAGAATAGAGTGGCATGGAGTGCTGTAGAGCGGTGCATAGTAGAGTGATGTAGAGTGCCATTGTGTGGAGTGGAGTGGAATACAGCAGAGTGAAGTGGCATTGAGAGGTATAAAGTAGAGTGGTGTAGCATAGAGTTGCATAGAGTGGAGTTACATAGTGTGGACTAGTGTAGAGTGGAGTAGTATTGAGTACATTGAAATGGCATAGAGTAAAGTGGTGTAAAATATATAGTGGAGTGGAATCACACAGAGTGGAGTGGCGTAGTTTAGAGTGGAGTGGTGTGGAGTAGAGTGGAGTGGCACATAGAGTGATGCATAATGTTGTGGAGTGGCTTAGAGTGGAGTGGCATAGAATAGAGTGGCATACAGAGGAGGGGTGTAGAGTCGAGTTGACTAGAGTGGCATAGAGTTGTGTAAAGTGGAGTAGAGTGCCATAGAGTGGCACTTTGTGGAGAGGAGTGAAGTAGACATAGAGTGGCGTATAGTAGAGTGGCAAGGAGTGGAGTAGAGTGGCATAAATTGCAATAGAGCAGAGTAGAGTGGAACAGGCTGGCATAGAGTAGAGTGGCATAGAGGATAGTAGCATTGAGTAGAGTGGCATAGAGTAAAGTGGCATAGGGTGCTGTAGAGTTACATAGGAGTGGAGAAGAGAGGATTAGAGTGGCGTAGAGTGGTGTGGTATGGAGTGGCATGGAATGGAATGGAGTGGATTAGACTGGCATGGAGTAGAGTGGCATAGGGTGCCATAGAGTTCCACAGAGTGGTGTTGTGTGGAACGTAGTGGAGTAGAGAGGAGCAATGTGGCATAGAGTGGTATGGAGTGTCATGTAGTGGCGTGGAATGGAATTGAGTGGAATGAAGTAAAGGAGAGTGGCGTGGAATAGAGTGGTGTGGAGTAGAGTGGAATGGAGTAGAGAGGCATGCAGTAGACTGCCATGGAGTAGAGATGTGTGAAGTGGAGTCATGTAGACTGCCATGAAGTGGAGTGGTGAAGTGGGATGTAGAATGTAGTGGAATTGAGTGCGTGGGTGGAATAGAGTGGAGCAGACTGGCATGGAGTAGAGTGATGCAGCGTGTAGTGGCATAGAGTGGTGAAGAGTGAAAAAGAGTGAAAAAGAGTAGAGCAGATCGGTGCAGAGTAGAGTGGCGTAGAGTGCACTGGCATAGAGTAGAGTGGCATAGAGTGGCACAGAGTAGAGTGGAAGAGTGATATAGATTGAAACAGAGTAGAATGATGTAGAGTGGAGTGTTGTAGTGTAGCTGGGATCCTGTTCTCCTACAGAACTGTGCATAGAGACCTGGAACCTCAGTGAATTAGGGTGTGCCAAAACTCACCTCAGTACCCAAAATCCCCTTACCGAGCTAGCTACAGTGTCTCATTGGTCATTACAAACTCCCAATGTTTAGACAAACCAGAACATGAACTTAGAATACCTCAGGTCACGTGGAACACATGAACACTCTTTCGTTATACAATCATTTCAGTCCAGAACGTGGAGTAAAGGAGGACACGTGCACATTTGAAATATTTATTTACTAATGCAGTGTTCTCAAACTCAGTATCTTAGATAATGCAAGCAAACATATTATAAGAAGCAAAGTTATCAGCATAGTTACTAGTCCATAAAAGGCAAAAGGTGACAACATGCTAAAATGTTGAAATGAATAAGGGTTAACAACACCTAATTCTCACCCTCCCTAACTAGCATATTATATTATATCTAAGAAGGTCCCTTTGGGTTTTAGCAGGGCGGCCCCATACCTCAAGATCTTAGTGGCAGAGGATCACATCATCTTCCACCAGCTCTCTGCTTGCGAAGCACCATCAAGTGTCTAACGTGTTCTCTAAGCAAAGCAATATAAAACGCACCTAAAGCCAGATTTTGGCAGCAGCTGCATTTATGTTATGTCTAGGAAGGTGCGAAGATCAGACCTCACAACAACACTGTGTCGAGTTATCCTTGAAGGCTTCAGCACTCACTGTACAGACATAGTTTACCAAGCAAAGCTGATATCAGATCAATAACATATTATTCTCGTGTAAATCACAACGCTCTTCTAGGCTGAAAGCTAAAACAACAATTATGTGTCGTGTGCAGAAGCAGCAAAAGGTACAATGGCGTTTAAACATTTACTAAGCTCATGCTAACTTAACACGGTATATAGGTAAGCAGTAACTATTTGACAGTAGAGTGTTGTAGAGTGGCATAGTGTGGAGTATAATGGCATAAAGTGGAGTGGAGTGATGTTGAGTGGTATTGATTAGAGTGGTGGAAATTAGTGGTGTAGAGTGGATTGGGGTTGAGTGGAGTGGCATGGGTAGAGTGGCATAAAGTAAAGTGGTGTAGAGTAGAGTGGAGTGGAGTGGAGTGACATGGAGTAGAGTGGGTGGTGTAGAGTGGCATAGAGTGGCGTTGAGTAGTTTAGAGTGGAATGGAGTGGTGTAGAGGGGAGTGTCATCAAGTTGAGTGGGGTAGGGTAGAGAGACGTAAAGTAGAGTCAATTAGATTACACTAGAGTGGGCGAATAGTAGAATAGTATAGAGTAGAGTGTCATAGCGTGCTGTAGAGTGTGGTAGAGTGACACTGTTTGGAGTGGAGTGGAGTGACGTGTCATGGTGTGGTGTGGTGTGGTGTGGAGTTTAGTACCATGGAGTGGAGTGGTGTAAAGTAGAGTGGTGTGGTGTATAGTGCAGTGGCATACAGTGGAGTAGCATACGGTGGCAAGGAGTGGAGTGGCATACAATAGAGTAGAATAGCTTAGAATGGGGTAGAATGGATTGATGTAAAATAACATATAGTGGTGTGGCTTGGAGTAGAATAGAGTAAAGTGGCATAGTGTAGTACAGTTGTGGGTGCAACTAACTAAAGCAACAATAGAGATGGTGGCAGATAGGGTGAAATTTTTAAAAATATGAAGTCGATTGCTTGTGTTAAGAAAGTAGGAAAGCACATTGCCCATATTGGAATAAAAGCAAAATGTTTATAAAATATAAAAAAGTAGTGCATTGCAAAAAGACGAGGTAGAACAAATACAAGGAAGAACACATGTACTTGATCCATGCTCCAAGGAGGAACTAACACAAGCAAATGAAGGGAAGCCTATGGGAGGTAAGCCATCAAAGAAGTGCAAATGAGAGTGACAATTAAAGCAACTAATGGTATGCTGAGGGCCAGTGTAAGCCCATTGAACTGTAAACAATACATCTTACAGCACAGACCACGCGCTGTGTAGGAGACGCCTAAAAAGGAGAGATATACAATTTAATGCATTTGCATACATGCCAACATTTTAGAACAGGAATGGGGGAGAATTTGAAAAACTACTCTAGAGATAATCTGGGGAACATAGTTTCTTCATTGGCGGATATTGCAGCAGAGTCAGTGTAAGGTGGGAGGCAGCTGAAATAAAACCATTTTTTGCTTCAAAATCTAGAGTTTCATGATTTTTGTATGCATTTTCATTTATGTGGGCATGCATTTGTTTCATATTATTCTAAACTCAGTCAAACTTCGGCAGAAATTCAGAAGGGTGACGCTGTTATCAGTTCTTTAAGTGGGATGAAAAAAGTGTGGGGAGGACTCTAAAAAGGGAATAGCAGAAAAGCTCAACTAGGAATCCCTTCCAAGAAGTATGGCCAATGAAATTAGGTGCCTGGCACACAGCATTTAAACTAACATCTAGTGCTTCACAGCATGAATGCTGACTAGTATTTCGGTACCTCTCTGAGGCCCTGTATTTCGGTACCTCTCTGAGGCCCTGAATGACAAACAGCCTCCTCACATGGGACGGAACCTCTGCCGTCGAGGTGGGATCTGCAAACTTGTGGCAAGATCTCCTCCCTGCAGATTCCCATTGTGGTGCTTCCGCCATGAGTGCAGAGACCTCTGCCCTCAACTGCACCTTACCACCTACTCCACCAGATGCCACCTTTGCAGCACGAAACCTCCACCACTGGATGTGGAACTGTGCCGATACACTCGCCGATACACTCGCCCCCCTCAAGAAAGCGACAGGAAGTCACATCAAGAAAGCAATTTGGTTCACTCCTGCACTCCAAGAATCTGGACACTCTGCAGACGAATTGAATAAACTTGGCACAACAACGAAACCCCAGAAACATGCGCCGCCTACAAAGTAGCCCCCACCATCTCATCACAGCCACAAGGAAGACATCCCACCAAGACAAAATCCTCACCAACCCTCACAACACCAAAGAACTCTTCCCCATCATCAAACCCTGAAGTGAAACAACAGACGACCCACCCTCCCAAGACCTATGCAACAGACTCTGCACCTTCTTTCACCACAAGATTAAGAGGATTTATGACAAATTCAACAACCAAAACCCCTGCACCGCTCCAGAACCCCCTACGTTTGACGCCACCAAACAGATCCTACTCAAATGGACCTTACTCACAACAGAAGACACCCTGAAAACCACGAAAAGCATTCAATCCGGAGCACCCTCAGACCCCAGCCCACATCATATCTTCCACAGAGATGCACCCAAACTACCTCGGACGATCAACCGTTCTCTCGAGACCTCTACCTCCCCCACCGGCTGGAAACATGCCACAATCAACACCCGCCTCAAAAAACCCTCTGCAGACCCGATGGACCTCAAAAACTTCAGGCCCATCTTCCTGCTTCCATTCGCAGCCAAGATTATCAAAAAGGCTGTCAATACCCAGCTAACAAACTTCATTGAAGCTTACAATGTCCTGGACATCTCCAATCTGGATTGCGCAGCAACCACAGCACCGAGACCACCCTACTTGGCACCACCGACGACTTCCACTCCCTCCTCGACCAGGGTGAAATGGCAGCCCACATCCTCCTGGACCTCTCGGCTGCCTTTGACACCATCTCCTACTGCATCCTAGCCACCAGACTCCACGACGCCGGCATCCACGGCAAAGCCCTCGACTGGATATGCTTAGTCCTCAACGGCATAACTCAGCGGGTCAGACTCCCTCCCTACCTCTCAGAACCCACTGAGGGCTCCTTCCTCAGCCCCACCCTCTCCAACGTGTACGTGGCCCCCCCTCGCAACCATGGTCAGAACCATGGGCTCAACATTGTTTCCTACGCCGACGACACCCAGCTCATCCTCTCCCTCGCCAACAAACCCAACATCAACAAACACAGCTTCCAAGACAGAATGAAAGCTAATGCCACCTGGATGAAGAACAGCTGCTTGAAACTCAACTCCGAGAAAACAGAAGTCTTCATTCTTGGCTCCACTCCCTTCACATGTGACGACTCCTTGTGGCCCCGGCCTACGGAAATCCTGCCACCCCGACAGGCCACGCACAAAACCTCGGCATCATACTAGACTCATCGCTCACAATGAACCGCCAGATCAACGCCGTATCATCGACGTCCTTCAACACCCTCCACGTGCTACAAAAAACATTCAGATGGATCCCATTCGAATCCAGGAAAATTGTCATGCATGCTCTCATCAGCAGCAGACTGGACTACGGCAATACCCTCTATGCCGGAATCAACAAGAAACTCCTTTGCAAACTCCAGACTGTCCAGAACGCCACAGCCAGACTGATCCTCGACATCCCCTGTCGCAGTCACATCACCCAACACCTCCAAGACCTCCACTGGCTCCCAGTCGAAAGAAGAATAACCTTCAAACTCCTCACGCATACAAGGCCCTTCCCAACACCTGACCTATGTACCTAACAACCGCCTCTAGCTTCCATACACCCAAAAGTCACCTGAGATCATCTGACCATGCTCTGGTCTCTGTTCCTCGCATCTACAAGACCAGAAAGGGAGGTAAGTCCTTCTCCTACCTCGCAGCCAAGGCCTGGGACGACCTCCCCCTCCAACTCTGGTTAGCCCCGACATTGCTTCAGTTCAGGAAGGACCTCAAGACCTTGCTCTTCGGATGACCCCAGCACTCTACTGAGCCGCCCTCCCCCACCCCCCAGCGCCTTTACACCCTTATGGGTGGGCAGTTGCACTTTACCAACCCCTGATTGATTGTTTGATTGATTGATTGATTGATTGCACCACGAATGCAGCAACTCAGCCCCGGATGCGGTGGCTCTTTGCGAATCACGGTCTGAGTTTTCTGTTATTGCGTCCAGACATGTCACACAACAACAAACTGATACATCTAAAACAATCCAGCTCTGGTGGCTTTGCTACTGCTTGTTAGCTTAATGAAGTAAATAAATAACTGAAACATTGTTATGGTCTATGGAAGGAGTATAGTGGCCTTCTGGGGTTTGTCGACACACGCACTCTCCTTTTACATCACTAGTTCTAATCCCTCTGTTAGGCACTATGCTCTTTTTCTCCCTATATTTTCCTCTGCTACCTCACTCCTTCCCACAATTACCATTGGCACATGTTCAGCTGTCACTCTGTGCGCTCTGCAGAGAGGCCCAGGATTGGATGGGCATGAAGTTTGCACTCCTGTATGAGTCACTGTGAGATGCTCGCACAGCCTTCAGCCTCAACCTCAGAGCAATTTACGCTTCATGAACAGCTGCCCACAATCTGAACTCGCTCAGAAACCTCAGTTCAAAATACTCTCTACACAAGAGTCAACTGCTGAAAGACAGACACGACAGAAACACATTCTGAGAAAAATGGAAGGCAAAATGAAATAAAACGCGAAATGTAAACAGTGATTCCATCACGGGGATACAATACTGCAATCCTTTAAGAGTATTTACATTAATTACTAAGGAAGCAATCAGTCTTTTGCCAGTAAAGTCAAGGAGATTACTACAGAGCCCGACAAAACCCGTTTCAGAGTCTGTTTTAATTCCCCTCTGGTCTCAGACCCGACATGACCCGGCCCACTTAAAGCCCTGGCTATCAGCACAAGTACAGCTGGATTTCATTTCCGCCTCTTAATGAGGTCATGGGTTGCACACGTCACCATAGATTTCCACCGCTGCTGCTGCCTGGGGTGCTTTGGGGCAGCGTCATGTCATGTTACGGGTCTGAGACTGTCTTTCGATATTGTTTATTCAGTGGAGCTCATTTTGGCAATAGACTGGAATGTTCTATTTATTTTCTCCAATAAAGTTGTTTTTCGCGGGCGCTCCGCGGCGGAAGCGGGCGGTGCTGTGCCTGAACGTGCCTGGAGTGGCGGGAGCTGCAATCAGGGACTTCCCGTGTGGCGGGTTTCATGTGTGCCAAGAGCGGGTGAGGCCCGGGTCACCGCGAGGCAGTGGTGAGCTGTAATGACAGGCTGCAGGGCCCAGAGCGCTCTAGAATTAAAGGTCTCTTCCTGGGACGGTCAGTTTTGCTTCTCTTGGGTATGACTGTGCCCAGGTACGACGCAGGGTGTGCATAAGATTCAAGCTCGTTCTCCCGTCATTCATGTATGCAAAAACTATACGCAAAAAAAAAGTGTAGGTCGTGAAGCTCAGCGCTATATGGAATTCAGGCTTTTGTGCAGGACAACATGTTCACGAGTTACCGGTGCGACTCGTTTTCACGGCACTCGTGAGAAAAATACATTTTGTTTCTGAGGCAACAGACGATGTAGAGAAGAGATATTCTTAGGAGCAGGTAAACGAAAAATGGCAAACAGGAAGGTATACAAGGGCATATTATCAACGGGCAGCGATAATTATCCCTGGCCGTGCTTAGCGATAGATTTTTTTATCGCAGGAAATTATCGCCATGCTAGTGCTGTATCAACAACGCATAGCAGAATGGCGATAATTATTCCTGCGATAGCGGTGTTTTCCATGGAACATTGCTGGTTTTCCAGCGATGTTCCATGGAAAACGGCGATAACCTTGCTGATATGACCCTGTGGTCGTATCAGCATAAACCACCCCCTATGTTGTGAATGGGTAAGTCAGGATTTTAGCAGACGTATGTTAAAATCCTGAGGGCCACCTTGTAAATATCGCAATGTGCATTTCATAATAATTTACAAGGTAGTCCGTCAGGAGTACGTACGCCCAGTGACGCCCACTTTGCATCTCATTAGAGATGTAAAGCGAGGCGTCGGCAAATCGCCTGCTAACATGCGCTAATGCATGTTAGCACCGGCTTGCAAACAGGGCGATAAGATTATCTCCGCTTTTTTGGCTTTTAAAGTAAAAAAAGCGGAGACAAGGCCTTTGTTAATATGCCCCTATGTGAGGCCAATAATAGGGAACAGCGAGAGACTTTGCTCACATAAACATTTACCCTTAGACTGAATTACAATCCCATGTGAATGTTGAAATGTGAGTCAGAGGGACCAGAAAACAAGTTTAGGCGGTTAGTAACAGACAAGCAAAATGGTTCAGGCATCTACCTGCCCCTTGAGTTAAAGTCTCCTTAGTGAATAAATGAATGGATGAATGACTAGACTTGTAGAGTGCACAGCTACTCGGGAGTGTCCATCAGCTAAGGCGAAACATGTTAGTAACAGTAGGTTGTTGACTAAACAGATGGGTTTTTAGCAATTTGCAAAAGGCAATCTCCCGCATATTTCTAAGTTGCACAGGGAGGTGGGTCTGGCAACACGGATCGAGAAATGTAAATGTAAATGTATACTTGTAAAGCGCACTGTTACTCCATCTCAGAGTGTCCTGGCGCTGTATACCGCTGGGGAACCCGTCCTGGCTTTCCCTGTGAGATGGTCCCTCCTGGGCACCCCCAAGGTGAAGCCAGGCATCCCCGGCGCTGATGGGGCCGTTGTGGAGATTAAGTAAGCTATTGCCCAGAGTTGCAGAGTGGGACCCATGGTTAGCTTAGGCACTTAGGCGACAATTATCAGGTCCGGGGAAATTGAGCCCAAGACCCGCCAAGGTGGGAATTGAACCCTGGTCCCGGGCCGACCTCTGCTTCAGGGTCTGCCGCTTCTAACCAGTGAGCCACACTTCTCCACGAAGGAAGATCCTCCATGTTTCGATCTTTAGAGTGAGGGACCACAATGAGCCGGGCATCTCTCTGGCACAAGGCCCGGATGACAGTATTGCCGAATCTTCATGTTGTGATAGTGTGGCCCATTTCTATGACGGATACGGTGGGCTAACACTAGGGCTTTGAAGACACATTTCTTCCTGACTGGGAACCAGTGGAGCTGTTTTAGATATAAGAACATCAAAGTACACCTAGTGACCTAAATTTTGTGTGTTTTGCTGTTCGCCCTATGTGGGAAGGGTATGCCCAGATGTGGGTCCCGTGCTCACTATGCCACTGGAGTCAAGCTATCCTGGTTGTGGACGGCTGATCGCCAGAAACCGGTCCTAGGATAACTGATTCCAGTCCAGGGAAGACATGGCTTGGCAGTTCAGGCTGGACTGTTCCCATGAGGCACAGGGTCAAGACTGATTTGCATATGGCCTTGTCTGAACTGGGGTGGCGTGGTGAGCAAAATAACGATGGATTAAACCCAGATCTGTGGCTGGGGGTGAATGTTTTTGCCATTGTGCAACATTCCGTCCATCATCTTGTGTGTTTTGCTAAATAGAAGATAAGCTACCTTGTTCTGCACTACTTTTGAGCATTGGGTTAGAAAAACTGGCAAACCCAGGTGTACAACACTTGAGTAATCCAAACTAGATAGAATTGAAGCTTGGACACTATTTTCTGAGCCTCCCAAGGAGAAGGTCAGGAACCTTTTCAGTGCCTTCATTATCCAGAAGCACACTTTCACTACTGAGGAGATTTGGGCCTTAAATGTAAGATAGCCATCAAACACCATCCTAAGATTTCTCACCACTTCCTTGGGAGATGGTGGGACTGGACACCGAGTCACCGAGAGATTCACCAACGCCCAGCTGACCAACTTCACTGAACGCCATCCTCGACTCCTCCCAGTCTGGATTTCGCAGTAACCACAGCACCGACACCGCCCTCCTTGCCGCGACCTCATGCTACTCGACCAGGGCCACACTCCAGCCCTTATCCTACTAGACTTCTCCGCAGCCTTTGACACCGTCTCACGCTGCACTCTCAGAGCCAGACTCCATGTCCCGAAATACGGGAAATTGCCCTAAACTGGATCCGCTCCTTTCTTTCCAGCAGAACCGAAAGGATCACACTCCCTCCCTTCCGCTTCAAACCTGAGGATCCTTGCTCCGCCCCAAACTTTTCAACATCTACATGGCCCCCCTCATAGCCATCGTCAGACAGCATGGGCTCAGCATAGTATCTTATGCCGACGACACGCAGCTCATCCTCTCTCTCACGAAGGACTCCGAAGACACCACTCTATTAGGTTGGAAGTGCTGCCCTAAGGACAATCGTGAACTCACACTACCCTGGGGGCAGCGTATTCAAGTGATATATGAAGCAACAGTTTCAAAGTCGCTCCATGTTTCACTGTGCAGGCAGCATCCGCCTGCACTTTAAAGAGGAGAGAGAGACCCCCTTGCAGTTTAATGCAGCGAGTGACTGCACCCATCTGCAAAGGAGTGTCTGGGTGGTCCATAGCACCCCCTTGACCCCCTCCAGAGAGCTACCATCAGGGGGCACACTGTCAGTGTACAGGCAGTGAGCCTCCTGACAGCTTATTTACCTCTGCACCCTGTCCATCATGTGGCGCGGGCATAGAGGTAAAGTGATTCCAGATTTGCATAGGTTCTTCACACCCCCATTCAAATGAGGGAACATCATCTTGAGATAGCGCATGTGAAATATATGCGCCAGTGCTATCTGTATTAAAGAAGGGGCTGCACAAGCATTGTTGGCCCTTTCTGTAATACCAAAGTGCCCTGGGCCACACTAAGCGGGTGCAAACACCCGTTGTGCCCCCGGGGCACTTCTGTAATGCGGCCCTAGGTGCATTTCTCAGCAGTATCCTGATTAGTGGCAATTCAAGGCCTATAGGCTCACCAATAGGCTGTCTTTTAATCCAGGATGGATTGTGGTAGTCTCCTACATCCAAGATAGACAGTCTGGAATCTAACTGCCTGTTCGTTGAATAGAGGCGCATCAGTTATAAGTAGGGTAGTGGGCAGTCTGCTTTAGCCTGTAATGTAAATGCAAATAGAACAATTGATGGACAGATTGCAGAACAGCATTCACCCCAGTACAGAGATCTGGGCCTAAATCCATTGTTTTTTTGCTCACCATGCCATTCCAGTTTGAACCCAGCCATATGCAAATCGGTCTTGACCCTGTGCCTCCTGGGAACAGTCCAGCCCGCACTGCCAGGCCAGGTAGTACCTGGACTGGAAACAAGCATCCTGGGACTAAATGCACTGATGATGGAAGCAAACACGAACTAAGGCATGAAGATTGGTGAATGTAAGGGTGAATGTCTTGGAGAAGGCACACCTGTACACACGATGGAAGAAAAGCTATAAATCAATTATACAAGAATGGAATCAATGAGAAACTAATAAATGTAGTGATGACTGCAAGGAAGGCATAGGCTGCATAAAACAATGAAAAGCAGCATGAAGTAAGAAGTTAACGCATGTAGGTAATGATGACTGCATCCCAGAAGGAAATAAGGAATAACTGACTGCAGGAAGGAGCACATCAAGAAAGAACTACATGACATGGAATGATAGACTGGATGAAGCAACGAGTGAATGAAGAGCTGCATGTGTATAGGTGTGTGTGTGGGGGGGGGAGAGAAGTAGAAACATGTACAACTTCTAACATTTAAGAATTAATCAGGAAGAACCGAGGACCGAGGACGTTTCATTACTCCTGAGGTAGAAGCCGGGAGCTAGTCTGGTGCTGTTTTAAATTTGCTGCTCGTTTTTTAATAATTCGCTTTGTGATTTTCTTAATAAAATATTGCACTCTTTCCCCTGTCCCTTGCCTTAGCAGGCGTCCACTGCTATTTGCGCTGTGTATTTTGACAACTTAGTGCCCTTCTCAGCCGATTAGATGCTGAGTGATCTCGAGGCTAGGAGCTGGCCGGCAATTCTCAGCGGCCATCTTGGGGTGGAGGCAGGTTGGCGCTCTAGGCTCGGGGAAAGAACTGAGGCACAGGCGCTTAGCGCATAAATTAGAGTGTCCTTTCTCCGCCCAGCGGACGCGATCAGCAGGCGCACTTTCCCGCGCCAAAGGAGCGCCTAAGGAAAGCCCGTCTGTGCCCGTCCGTGACAGGACGGGACATGGGGCTGGGAATGATGGAAGCCTTTGTAACTAGTGAGGCAGGTAATTTACAATATAGCGGGGAACAGCTTCGGAGACTGAGGGGTGATGGTCCTGTATTCTGCCCTCTCGTAACGCTATCTGAGGAGGTAATGGCGCCCTGTCCTTATTGTAAACCCCCGTTGGATCCCCAAGAAGTTGGTTCTCTGATAATCGCTAAACCCACAACTTATTTATTAATGCTTCATAAATGTCGGTCTCTCCCGAAACATGCGCACGAAATCCGCATGTTATTGGAGGAGCGAGACCCCGACGTCCTGTTTCTCACGGAAACTTGGCTAACTGAAGCCTCAGACCCTGACGTAGTTTGTGCTATCCCCCCGTGCTATATGATTTGCAGAACTGACCGGCAATCTGGTAGGGGAGGAGGGGTCGCTATTATCTATAGGAACTCTTTTGGGTGTCGAACTGTTGAGAGCCCACTCTCTGAGTTGAAAGCTTGGCGTTTTCTATCTCTTTTTTTCCTACTTGCACCCTCTCAGGGATCTTGCTGTATAGGCCGCCTGGAGCACATAATAGTTTTTGCAATGATCTTCATGACAAAATTACCCATATTATCAGTAGCTCCTCCAATTTCTCCATTCTGGGTGATTTTAATATCCACCTGGATAAACCTGAGGTGTCCTCTTCGCAAGATCTTGTGGAAGGATTGGGGTTGCTTCAACTTAAACAAATTGTGGCTGGACCCACCCATACAGCAGGTCATCTGATTGATCATTTTTTTACTAATCTGGAGGACATCAGCTGGGTGGAGTCACTTTTTGTTCCCTTGTCTCGCATTCACGTGGACTCCGGCCGATCCTAATCCTCCGGTAAAAATTTCTAAGAGGATGAACCGGATCTGGTCGAGACTTCCATTGGATGACTGGATAGCCATCTTAAAAAAGTCTCCCCCCTCCTTTCTGTGAGGATCCTGTTAGAGCTAATGCAGCTTTTAATGAATGGCTACAGATCTCCTTGGATCTGATCCTCCCTATGACAGAAGTACGGCATTGTACCGGTCCAAATAAAATGCCCTGGTATTCCACGGACTTGAAGAATCTTAAGCGAGGCTGTAAGAGGGCCGACAGGAAATGGAGAAAGAATTGCACAGTCAGCCTATTATCAAGGGTAAATCTCTGCGGCCGCCAATTCCCCTAGGGATTTTTTTTAAATTTTTAAGTCCCTGGTTACCCCCCTGGTCCCTCTAACGAAGCATCTGATCCTCAGAAACGCTGCGAAGATTTGGCCCATTTCTTTGCCATGAAGGTTGCTAATATCTATTCTGCCTTTCAACCTGTGGTTGTAATTGAGGCCACCTCACCTTTGGGGGTACCTGTACCTCCCACAGCACTTGAGTCTTTTCCTCTGCTTCATCTGACCTCGGTGGAAAGACTCCTGGGGAATCTCAAATCTGGCTCCCCCTCTGACATTGTTCCTCCCTCTGTACAAGCTACCGAGGACCGGTTTCTGGCATTTCAGCCATCTGAGTCCCCTGCTCACTTTTCCACTGGATTCAAGCAAGCCGGGCTGAAGACGGCTGAAATGCCAGAAACCGGTCCTCGGTAGCTTGTTTCTGGTCCAGGGAAGGCATGGCTTGGCAGTTCGGGCTGGACTGTTTCCATGAGGCACAGGGTCAGACTGATTTGCATATGGCCATGTCTGAACTGGGGTGAGTGGCAGAGTGGGCTAAAGAACGGTGATGGATTAAACCCAGATCAGTTGACTGGGGGTGAGTGCTTGTATTGTCAACGCTCTATCCATCATTTCCTTTGGTTTTTCCCTATCTCTCTCTTTCCTCAGCGACTGGAAAATCAATACCATGCAGTGCAGTGGGAAAAGAGGCATGTGGTTGTTCCAAGCACAATCCTAGAGATTTTGATAGAAGGGCCGCTTTAGGCCCAGTTAACGCAATTCAACACCTTAGTATTCTAGGAGTAGAATGTGTCCCTCTGCACTGCCGTTTGCGACAAGGAACCGCCAGAACCCGCAGTAAAATAGTGCTACCGAGCAGGCTCCACGACGCAAGTCCTGGCCAATCCAGACGCTGCTCCTTTGTTGAGATCAGTGCCAGAATTGGATTGGGCAGGTGGACCCAGCGCTCATTCTGAGTCCATGGAGCTTGGTTTACTAGCCCCACTCCCTCACTATGCACAGATAGTGATAGTCCTCCAGTGTGCATGTCGGACTTGCAGCAGAAAGGCAGTTGGCTGACCTAACATGCGCACTTTGAAGGGCAAGTGTGCGTCAAGGTAAGTCTAAGCCCCACCCACTCATCACCAAGCAACCCAGGTCCGGCAGGTTGTGATGTGGCCAACAAAAATAAATGCACAGTGCATACGGTACGAAAACAAATATCCACCGTAATTATATTTGAAACCAATCTCAGGGCATGGGGGGACCAAACTAAGTGGTGTAACACTCCAACGCTCACACAAAGGAGCTGCCGCTACTTATGATACCAGCACAAACTCTCCTCTGGTTCCACATTCAATCACAGAAGAATCAACCCAGGTTTGTTAGGAATTGGCTATCCCAAAACTTTCCTAATGTGACTTAAGATTTCTGTCCCAAAGGTCTAGATTACGTGTTGACTCCACCAGTGCATCAATCCAACCTCTGGCCGGCTTCACCAGCATCAGTTGTCTGTCTGTGGATAAATTGTTCTCAATCACTCGGGGATCATATGCCAGTAGGTGTTTATTTTATGGCCCAAAGTAGCTTAGATTAGAGCGGGAATAGTAAATGTAATCCCTTCTATGTCAAGCGCCGTCCCCAATGTCGTGTAGATTGGAATAGGAATAGTAATTAAAGTTAAGTTAATAGGTATAATTATTTTAATGTTGGGTAAAGTGGAGTGTTCAAATGTTTTACAAATAATGTACACACAATGTTTTTTTGAACATCATTCACATTTTTACATATTCAGATTGTTTAACTTTTTAGAATGCTTTTTATTGTAAGTACAATTTTTAGAACATATATTAACATCATTTACATTTTTAAAAAATGCATTTGTTTTGCTATTAATTTTAACAATACATTTTACACCTACAGTTTACATTTCAGTATGATGTAGGTTTTCACATATTTTTAAACAATATTTTATTTACAAATACATTTTATGTTTAAAAATGCAATTCCAAAAAGTTTTGTAAACACTTGTATATTTAGGATTTATTAATACATAATATAAATCGATAATATATTTTATAGGGTTTTTTAATGTATTTTTATGTTTTCAACTTTTTTAATGTTGTATACTTTTTATAACATTATTAAACAATAATTTGTAACATATATAAAAAGATATTTACATTTATTTTTCAATAACCATTGATTTTTTAAAATGACAAGTCACGTTTTATGTTTACTGATACCTTTCTTTTTTAGTCTGTCACCTCATTTGAGGCTGTTCCTTGCTCCTGTTGCTGGCAGTTCCCTACTCCTGCTCTACAGATCAGGTAATGTTACTTTAAGGAACATTTTGAGTATTTGGGGGCAATAGAATATGCTTATAGTTAGAAGAACTTGATGTAGTGTTTTTTTGTGGTATCCTGTCTGTGTGTTATATTCTGAGTGAGTTTTCGTAGTGTAGTACAGTAGGCCTTACTGTGTTATGTGTAGATTACTGTAGTGATTTAATTAATTATGTGTTTATTAATACTTTTTAATGAATATTAAAGTGTATGTAATGTTTGTAATGTGGTATAGATGGGTATATTGTAACGTTATGCAGGTTTTTTGTTAGAGTGGAAGATATTTAATATTGTTGGATGCTTTTTTTTAAAGAAATATACATTTAAAAGAAATCATTTTTAGTTTATTACTTTTTTCAGTTTTCTTAATTGGGCTTTTGTAGTTTTTAATGGCTTTCAAGGACTTTTTCTCTTTGGATATGTGTTTCATATGTTTACGTTTTCGTGTTTTGGGGTTTATGTAGATCTATTTTTGTGGATTTATTTGTTGTGTATTCACAGAAGATCAGAAACTTCAGCAACAAAACTGTAAGTCATATTTTGTAATGGGTGGAAAATATTTATTTATTTTATATTTGTTTTTTTATTGTAATGTTTAATTAACAATTATATATTTTGTGTATTTGTTGGTAATTGGTTGTATTTTAAAAATTAAATGTTCCAAAATTCATTTGGTTTAATTTAGGGCTAAATCTATGTTAGAATGTTATTGTTTATGGGGTTTTCGCTTGTGAAATAATTATATTTACTTACTTTTCGAAGTTTTTTTGTGGAATTGCAGTTTGAAATTTTGTTTGGTGTTTGGTTATTTGTATTTCCCATTTTGCTGTTCTCTATTTCAGGGAAATGTAAATAGAAAACATTATATGAATGGTTGCTTTTTAAAGTTAGGCAGTTAGTATTATTTAGTTGCTAATTAGAGAGTTTATATTATTAACAAGTTGGTTGTATTTTTCTTTTACTTTGTTTCTTCAGTTGTTCTGCCTGAATTCTGCCATAATTTTGGTTTTGCGAAGTCTTGGGGAAGTTTTGCTGCAAATTAAAGCTCATTTATGAGCACTTTTTATAGTGGTAATTCAATTAGAAAAGTGATTCTATTGGTTACTTTGTTTAAAGTGTAATTTTATTGCTTGTTTTATGTGGTGTTTGAATTTTTTATACCAGTGTACTCCTTATTTGGTGGATACTGGTTTATGTTTATGTGTTAAAACTATATACACCAAAGGTAAAAGGGGCACTATATTTAGGTGAATATGACAGTGACAACATTAACGTTTTGAACTGAAAAATACACAGAAATTCACCAGTTACAGCTAACAGAGCTAACTATAACTTGTGCCCCCTCCAAAGCACTGCTTAGGACTTCACATATTACATCACTTATGACATGTTCTATAACATCACTGATGGCATCACAAATGACATCATTGATTACATTACTTCAGGTGTGCACAGCAGGGGCTTAGCATGTGGCTAACCCACCTGACAACCAACCTCCTGCGGGCATCCAACCCCACACTGTTCTGCGATCAGCCTTTCATTATGTCCAGCGTGGGGATGGCCACAGAAACCACCTAGTGGTAGCCAACCCCATGCCACTCACAGGCATTGGCCACAGGGCTTCATCTGCTGCCAGGCCCTGTGGTCAAACACACTGCAGGCCTCCAACCCAATGCTGTGCACAGTCTTTGGCGTGCACTGCGTAGAGTTGTCCTTTGGCCCCTGGGGACCCCATTGCCCAGGGCCAAAACATACATATTAATGGGAGAAGGGCGTGCAGCCCCTTGAGCCTTAATTGGAGCCGAGGACACCATTCCCGGGATCCAATTCTAATAAAAAGTTGAGGGGACTTCCCCTCTCCCTAAGGCTCCAGGGATCCCATCTCCTGGGGCAAAATGAAACAGGGCAGGGGGGTATGTGTTCCCCTCCTAGGAGCCTTCTTGGACCCTAGGTACCTAATCCTGTGGCCAAATTCTTAGAGGAGGGGGGTGCAGCCCCATTACCTGAATATTAATAGTGCCCTGGGACCACATCCACACAGCTAAATACTATTGATAGAGCGCGCGGGTCACCCGACCAATAATTTCGCCACATCCGGCTTCGGGCCCATATATTTCAAATCACCATATACATTGATCGGATGACCTTACGGTCTGCTATCAGATATTTGTGAGTTCCTTTCGTTATTCTTCACAGTACCCGACTTACCATCCACCGATGCAGGTACCTATGACCACAATGGATCAGGGAGCTAGCTGTAAAAGGAAAGGCAGCAAAATACAAACCCAACAAATAATATTCAAAAACTCTTTGTAAATGACCACGGACAACTGGAAGTTTTAAAGTCTTTATCTAAAGTTCGTTCTCAGAAATCATTAGATTTACAAGAATAAGACAATCAATAATCAAGATAATGAAAGGTACATAGCTATAGAAAAATAAAGTCAGGGTAATCATTGAAATTCTGATATGAGATGCAACGGGATTATGCTATGCAGATTCAGAAGAAAGTTTAAGAATGGACTTTCATTAAGGCACGTACTAGAGATTCCTTATTGGAATAAGTTTATACTACGTTAAATTCTATGATCCTATATAACTATAGGAGAAACAAAACACGCTATGCATTAAGGCAACAGTTCTTTAGACAGTTTAAGTAAAGATGTTCTAGACCATATCAGGAAATGGCAAACTGCAATGCAAAATATAATTTCTAACAGGTAGGGTAACATAGGAACACGTTATGAAACGAAATGCAAATGACTTTATGATTCAATGGTTGCGGAGAAAGCATGGAAAAATAACATATGCAAAGGTATGTCTTTATTAAAGCAAAAGACAGAAATTTAGAAAGGTGTAGTTTCAAGAGATTTTGAGCAATATTTACCTAGACTGGTGTGGAAAGCAAACCCTGGCCACGGGTCAGTTAAGGACAGGAAACCCTCAAGGAAGGATACCCCTCAATGGACAGCAGGTGCAGAATGGACACCCAGGACAGGACAGGAAACCCTCAGATTAGGAATCAGGACAGGACCTCTCGGACAGGACCCTCAGGACAGGACCAGCACCCGCAGTTCGGAAGCAACGCCTGCGCTCCACCCTCTCTGCAGCTATCGATCAAGACCCCGATTGGGTCAGCGAACTCCCAGCAAAGTGCTTCGCCAGCACTTTAAGGTTTAGTAAAACCTTAGTCTATGGTCAAATTTCGGACAGAGTGCTCCGCAGCTCTCTGTATCTTCAGTCACCTATTGAGTGCGTTGGGTCAGTGACAGGTCAGCTAAACCAGACAAGTCGGACAATTTCCCTAGGTGAACCCAGGGTAGTTATACTGTTTTGGGACGGTGTACCACCCCCCAATGTTGCAAAGTGTCAGAATCCCTCAATTTGGATTGGTCCTAAGGTAGGATTTGGGTAACACACCAATCAGAATAGATTATTTGGAGGCCTAATTTACATCTCTGGGTACCGCCTAGCGAGATTGGGGTTCCCATGGGAAGCTGTACAGCAAACAATATCATAACACACAATGTATCATATAAGGAGCAACTTTCTCCATTCTCGTAGGGCAGAGGTGGCTTTCCCATGAGCATCTCGACTGTGGCTGCCAGCTGGCTGAGTTCCACTGTCCAATGTTGCCATCTTTCAGTGCACCACGAGTATGCGCAGAAGGGACCTTCAATATGGCTCCCAACCGGTTCGGGCCCCCATTTCCCGCAGTACATGAAAAGTAAGCGAGAACAAATTAATACATATAAATAAATGAATGCATTACATGTCATAATCTTGTACTTCATTCTTATCACTATAAAAATATACTATGCAGTTTAAACATTAGCAACATATACACGTTCACAAGAGCAATACCACGTTATTCACGAAAGCTGTGTATTACGCATGCGCACCTTTTCCCACCAAACTTATATCTACGTCAGGTCACGTGAGTGTGACTGACGCATGCGCGGAAGCAATTTTCCAAGAGGCGGCCATGTTTTAGAGACATGGATTAGTTGTATTAGAAAACACATACGCAAGCTTCCTCTACTTCGTTCAAACATAAAAATGAAGGATTAATAAGACGTACAAATTTATTAATTGATTACACACGGGCGAGGTTCATGACTCGAGCAAGTCGCGATGCGAAGCTTGCTCTATCAATCCCCTCTTTGATGATATTTACTATCATCACAAAAATAATGGAACCAGATGCCAACTTCTCACACCTTATACAACTCTATCTCTTCCAACAAACGATTCAGCTTCTCTTTTTCATTTTTGGTAGGGTGAGAATTTTTCACCCTTTTGTATATCTGATTATTCATTTCCTCTAATTCAAGCTCATCCACACTTCGTTTCACTCCTCGGGCATTCACTTGATGCTTTCTGGTGTGCTTACGGCATTTGCAACAGACAAATATGAAAAATAGGATAAGACCTATAATTCCAATTGGCATCAGTACCTTAAACAATAAGCTTTTACCTAAGCTAGCAAGCCAATGACCTACATTTGAGAGACCATCTACCAGTCTCTTCCAGGCACTGTCAACCTCGAGTGGTTTGAGTTCCTTTTCCAAATTAGTAATGTTTTTCACATATCTTTTGAGCTGCACACTTTTGTCCGGAATATAAGTGCAACAATGTTGCGCCTTCAACATCCGGCAGACTCCGCCCTCTTTTGCTAATAAGGTGTCAAGAGCAAGTCTGTTCTGCAAAACCATTGATCTGATCGCAACCATTTCGGTATTGACCAGCAGAAATCCATGAGCTGTGTCCGTAGACAACACATCCACTATGGTGGACAATTTGCAAATTCTGTGAGTGTTCAGAACCACTCCCACTTCAGGTATCAGTGCACTGAAAATACTACCCATTATTTCGCCTATGCTTTCTCTTTTACTACGCACTAAGCCATTAGTATTTTCACTGCTTCCAGCAATTTCATTCACGTGGTATATTTTCGGGAAGACAATGCCAAAGTAGCAGCTTCCATACCAGTGATCCGGCAATTTGAAATAAGCCTTGTCTCCACATATATAATAAATTCCAGGAAACACAGGCTCTGACCCATTTTTGAAACCCCATCCTCCAATTACCTTGTAATTATGTTCACATTCACTGGAACCAATGAAAATGTTATTATAATAGCTAGTCTTCTCGCGGTGAAGACATAGCTTTCCTTTCTTTTCAAAATCCAGCAACAGAGCAGGTCCCGCCCCACCCTTTGAGGTGCCTTCCATGTCCTCAGCCCATTTTGGCGCTTTCTGTCCATCATCTGCCTTTCTTTGTATTTTTATTCTCCTCCTCTCTGCCATGTTCAGGAACATCTTTTCCTGCTCACGCAAAGAACAGGTCAAGTTATCTCTGTGTGCGTCACCTATGTCTATATTACCTATAGTCAGAAAGTATTCGCCCATATAGCGAGTAACGTCACTTTTGGTATGTACAGGATTCAGGTTCCCACGTATAGGAAGTTCAGAAAAGATCACGTCATTGTTAGAGTAATAGTACTGTAACGGTCCTCTTTTGTAAAATAAGCTTGCTAAAATGCTACAGGATATTCCGTATGTCAAGGGCAGGTGATGGTATGTCATGCCTTCAGCCACAGAGGTAGGTAGCTTCATGCAGACATAGCAATCTTCAATTTCCATAGTCTCTACATAGTGTATTAACAAGTTTGCGAAAACATTTAAATGTGTCTTATTCTTAACTCCATGATAATGTAGTCCTCCCTCATCTGATGCTTCTAGGTCTCGTTTTGTTTGTTTCAGTGCTTTCTCATGTCTTGCTACACTCTGTGTTGTCAGTTCTTCAATGTCAGTATTTACAATCTCAGTAGGGTCAATATTAGTATTTTTGCTCACCGCAAAAGGAATGAAAACTGTTAGTCCTATCCAAACTAATATCACTATAATTATACTACATACACATACCTTGCAGCATGTTTGGCAACAACTGCGACTAGGTCTACCACTCACGTTTGAATCAGACATTTTGGCTCAGAAGAAGTTTCTCGACCCCTCTTTGTGTCTCTTGCACGAGTAGCTTACTTTGTGCAAATTCACGGTGGCTCGTCTTCTTCTTCGGCAGAGTACTCAGCAACTGGTTCTCCGTCGCTTTCGTCAGTTATATCAAGATCTTCAAATTCTTCCAAAACGAGCGTCCATTCAGGAGACTTGTACTTTTTGTTTTGTCTTTTTATTCGATCGCTCCTTCTTTTGGAAGTGTCTTCTTGTTTCTCTGCTATGCGAGAACTTCTCCTTTCTTCTGCACGTTTTTCGTCTACCGTTTTTATCCTCAGTCTCAATTTCTTTATGAATCCAGGCTCGATATGCTTTCTTTTCTTAAGTCTTTTAGCTGGCACCGAGACTTTGTTCTCTTCTCTTGCCCTTTTATTTTCATTAATTTGTGGCAATTCTGCTTCTTCTTCCCTTCCTATCTCACTAGTTCCAGGACTTGCATCTATTTCTTCTGCCTGGTTACTAATCTGGCCTTGTTCAGGAGAATGTTGTGTTTGCTTTTCAAATGTCTCTGTTTCTGTGTCCTGAACACGTTCTTCTAACCCTATCTGATCCTGTTCGAGCACTTCGATCTCTTGATTTTCTTCTGCCCGAACTATTACACTATGTCTAGTCTGTCCCTTTCCGACATCAGGAGTCAATGGAGGTGTATCAATTATTTGCTCAGTCCCTGTCTGACCTTCTCCTTCCTCAGTTTTGACGTGAATCTCAATAGTCTGAGGTTCTTCGCCTGTGCCTTGCTTTTCCTCTCTATTCCACTCTCTACCTTCCCAAATTCGCTCTCTTGTTCTGATTGGGTCTTCTGTGAGGTCAATCAAGGGTATCCACTCATCTGGCCATATGCTTGGCAGCTCGTCATCAGCTACTTCTGGACCAACTTCTGGGAACCCTTCAGCAGGCTCGACTCTCTGTAGCTCGTTATCAACTACCCCTGGACCAACGTCTGCGGACCCCTCAGCTTGACTGGTACTGGGCTGTACGTCGTCAGCTACTTCTGGTCTTGCTTCTGCAGGCCCTTCTGCTGGACGGTCTTCTTCTCCAGGCTCCTCGTCTGGTAGTACCTTCTGGGTGTGGCTGGCGTGGATCCAATGGGGTACACCGGCACACTTCACTGCTGTGGTTGTTACCAGGATCACTTGGCGCTTCTGTCCCCACCTTGGTGCCAGGCAACTCGACCGAGTATGCTTCTTGATTTTTACCCAGTCCCCTGGAACCAGTTTGTGGAGAGGAGTCGTGGGATTGGCGACGGCGTCTTCTCCGATCTGGCGAGAGATATAACGCACTTGGTCACCTAATCTCTTGCAGTATTCAAGCACCAAATCATCAGTAATACTCAACAATTTGCTTCCTGGTACCCATGCTTGTCTCATCACTCTTCCCATCAGGATTTCATGAGGGCTCAGGCCTGTCTTCCGGTCTGGAATACTTCGGAGTCCCATCAGAACCAGAGGCAGGGCCTTCACCCAGGTCATGCCAGATGCATCACACAATTTCGCTAGTCTTGTTTTGATAGTCCCGTTTATTTGTTCCACCACTCCAGAAGCCTCTGGATGATATGCACAATGGAGTTTTTGCGAGATCCCAAATGCCTTACAGAGTTGGTCAATCACATCATTCTGAAAATGTCGGCCTTTATCTGATTCAATAGTGACTGGAACCCCGAATCTAGGTATCAGTTCTTTCAGTAAACACTTTGCTACTGTCAGTGCGTCACTTTGGGGAGTAGGGTAAGCTTCCACCCATTTTGAAAACAGGCAGACAATGACAAGGACATACCGTTTCCCCTCACAACGTGGCATGGTGATGAAGTCAACCTGTATTCTCACAAAGGGACCCCCTGACCTCCCAATTTTCCCTAGTTCTACCATAGTTCTCTTGCCTGGGTTCATCTTTTGACATGACAGGCACCTCTGGCAGAGGGACTCTGCTACTTTCCTGAACTTTTTGCTGTACCAAGTCTGTTGGAATACCAGAATCATGGCGTCCCTACCAATGTGTGATCCCTCATGTATCAATCTCGCCATTGTGCCAAGCAAGTGTCTGGGTAACACAGGCATACCATTTGGGCCCAAGATGACACCATCCTCACGTCTTGGTCTACACCCTTCTTCCTTCCACTTCTCTCTCTCTTGCCAGGGTGTTGCCTGCTGCCATTCTCTCACTTCATCCCATGTAGGCACTTCTTCAAACACTCGAAGTTGGCAGCTGTTTCCGGGCCCCCCCGTTTTGGATTTATGATATATCGATCCCTGGCGCATAATTTTGCCACTCGATCAGCGAAATCATTTCCCAAAGATACAGTGTCAAAGCCCTTCTTATGGGCAACACACTTGACCACTGCCAATTCCCTTGGTAATTGGATTGCCTCTAAAATGTCTTGAACAACTTTTCCATTTCGAATAGGGGTACCTGATGAAGTCAGGAACTCCCTCTGTAGCCATAATTGGCCAAAGTCATGCACAACTCCATAACAGTACTGACTGTCAGTATACACTGTTAGGCGTACGTTTTTCCCCAATTTGCAAGCTTTTATCATAGCGATCAATTCGGCTACTTGTGCAGACTTTACTCCAAATAAATAACCTGCTTCTTCAATTTTGGTTAAGGAGACTACAGCATAGGCAGCATTCAGGCCACCTTGTTCATGTCTTAGGCATGAACCATCCACAAACAATTCCATGTCATGTTTAGGCAAAGGTGTTTCTTTAATGTCTGGGCGTGGTTTTGTGCTAAATTCTGTTAAATCAATGCAGTTATGCTCATCTTCCTCCCCATCTTCCATATCCATTGACTTGGGAAGCAAAGTGGCGGGGTTCAGAATGTTGCACCTGACAATTGTTATATTTGCAGCACCCACGAGAATCCTCTCGTATTTAGTCAGCCGACTAGGGGTGAGATACTGAGTTTTCGTTCTGGTTAGTAAAATTACCACTCCATGTGGAACATACACAGTTACAGGATGTCCCATGACAATTGATTCACTCTGCTCTAGACTTGTGCAAGTAGCAGCTACTGCTTTCAGACATCCTGGTAATCCAGCAGCCACTGGATCCAGGGTGGCAGAGAAATATGCCACTGGCCTTCTGGTTGTGCCATGCTCTTGTGTTAGGACTGACAACGCGCAATTATCGCGAGTGTCACAGAACAGGGCAAATTCCTTGGAATAGTCTGGCATTCCCAACGCAGGGGCTGTACACAGACAATCTCGCAATTTTGTGAAGGCTGTTAAGCTTTCATCATCCCATTCTACAATATCCGGTGTTCCTCGCTTGGTCATTTTTATCAAAGGTCTGGCTAGGACTGCAAATCCCACAATCCGTTGCCTGCAGTATCCTATCACTCCAAGGAACATTCTGATTTCTTTCTGAGTACGGGGTAACTGCATCTTTTGAATTATTCTCACTCTTTCTGACGTTACTTTCCTGATGCCTTTTTCTATCTGGTGCCCCAGATATTTCACTGATTTTGCACAGAACTGTAATTTTCAGGGGCCACTTTATGTCCCTTCTCACTCAGGTGATTCAGTAGGGCAATGGTGTCAATCACACAGTCCTTATGACTTCTGGACGCCACCAAGAGGTCGTCAATGTATTGCACCAAGACAGAATTTCCAGGTAAGACCAAAGTTTCCAAGCATTTTTTCAAGATCTGATTAAAGATAGAGGGGCTCTCTGTGTACCCCTGGGGGACCCTGTTCCAGACATACACGTGACTGTTGAAAGCAAATGAGAAAAGAAATTTGCTGTCTGGATGCAAGGGAATGGAAAAGAATGCATGACATAGGTCTATCACAGTGAACCACTCAGCATCCCAGGGAATCTGATACAGAATCACTGCTGGGTTCGGCACAATAGGACAACAAGGAACCACTATTTTGTTTACCTTTCTTAGGTCCTGCACTACTCTGTACTTGCCACTAGGCTTTTTGATGCCCATAATCGGTGAGTTGCATGGGCTACTCATTACTTCCTGTATGATGTTTCCTTCTAACAATTTTTGTATTTCCAGGACAACACCTGTTCTCACTTCTGCATTCATTCTGTAGGGTTTAGTATTAGGGTATACTGCATTGTCCTTTATGGCTATCTGTATGGGGTCTACGTTTTTCATTAATCCTACATCTTTTCCGGTAAAGTCCCATACCTCTGGCTTCACTGTTTCTTGTAGTTCTTTGGGCAAATCCTGCATAGTCATTCGTTTAATTTCTGAGTCGGGTCTGATTAACATTGATTTATAAATGCCATCTTCATCTGGGGTCTGAATTTCAACACCCTTTGGTGAGCAAAAGATGGTACAGTTCATTTTGCACAACAAATCACGTCCCAGTAAGTTCACTGGACTGGTGTCACAAACGACAAATCTATGCATTTCCTTAAAATTTCCAATTGAGATCTCCATGGGCTCGGTAACAGGAGTACTAATCAATTGATTAGATACCCCCACTACTTGGATTGCTTCTCCCGAGAGGGGTAGGTTTGGAACGTCCACTGTTCTTACAGTAGAACGGGTAGCGCCAGTGTCCAACAGAAAAGTGACATCATTTCCGTCAACCTTTCCTTCAATGTATGGCCCTGACTGGTCTACCGGCAAGGAGGCGCCAAGTACGCACTCCTCGTCCTCCCCTCTCAGGCCCCGTCAGTACTGGTCATCACAAAGGAAGGTATCATTTAGTAAATACTGCGAAGTTGCTGCATTTCTGTTCTTATTGCTTTCCCAGACTTCTACGACATCACCCTGCGTGGATTTTCCCTTAAATACTTGTTTTGGTGCTCGGGGCAACTGAATCGTTTTTACCTGTTGTTGAGTCTTTCTTGGTCTTTCATTCTGCGTCTGTGGATTTAAATCAGGTGTTTGGGCGTTATCATCCTGCAGATAAGGACACTCGTTTCGCCAGTGTCCAATTTCCCCGCACTGGTGGCAGGGAAATTTCTTCTTAGCCTCCTCCCTGCTCATTTTGGGCCGGGGCTTTCCTCCACCCCCACCCCCAGGACCTGGATTCTGTGTAGAATTTGCCATTTTATTCAATTGTTTTTCCTGCTGTTCTGCGAGCTTCACTTGAGCCCACATAACCTTCTCCTTGAGAGCCTTTTTCTTTTCTGCCATCTCGTCCTCACAGTACTTTGCGTACCGTAGGACCTCATCCATCTTTTTTGTGTGCCAACAGATTTTGTTATCTTTTATCCACTGACGAATTTCGGGTCTTAAACCATTTACAAACCTGTAAATAAAATGTGTCATATCCTTCATCTCGATGTTATCTATTCCACTGTATGTTTTGAACACCTGCAACAGCCTTTCATAAAAGGAGTGCACTGTCTCGTCTCTTTCCTGCGTGGTTCTATCTATCTTGGTCCAATCAGTTTCCTTTGCTGGCACTTTTAGCTTCAGATGCTGAATTACCTGTTCATATTTTTTCATCACCTCTTTCGATGGCTCCCCTGTTTTGCCATCTCTCTGGTATTCTTCACTAGGCCAAGCTATGGCTATTTTACACTCGGTCCATAGATCTACTGGGACCACTATGTCGAAAAACCCATCCAGGTCCTTCCACAGACATTTTTGTACCTTTACGAACCTCTCCACCTGTCTGTACCAATCCACGGGCTTTTCGCGTAATTTCGGGAAATCGTTAGTGAAGGACACAATATCCTGTCTGGACCATGGAACGTGCACATATTTTCCACCTGGTACTTCACGCATAGGGCATAACTGTTCTGGTTTCTCAGTTTCCCTTAGAACAAATTCGGGAGTTGCCTGTCTAGACCTGGCCTCATCCTTTTTCTTGACCCATCTGGCTTTCCATCTTTCCACATCTCCCCATTTTTGCAATACTGTCAATAGTTCCTTGACCTGTGTTTTCTTTCCTGAAACATTCAAGTTTTCCAAATCTTTGTCTGAGAAATCTGCCCTATATGGTTTTTGCAGCGGTTTCGATCTTGAAATATCCATTCCCATGCTAGCAGCAGTGTCTGTCAGTTTTTCATGAAGTACTCTGGTATTTCGGGTGAGATTTTTGCAAATAAACAGCATTTTGTCTTCAGAGTAGGTATTTAGTCTGTCTAATCCTACGTTTCCTGCCATCAATTCCTCTATTTCTATTCTCAGTTTGTAGAGATCTAAAGGTTTCGTTGAGGACGTTTGCTTTTCCAATTCCTGACTCCATCTTTCGATTTCTTCAGGAGTCACCAATGTGACACTCCTAGTACCCGAGGTTGACTCCATCTGAATTTCCCTCGTACTAAATGTGTGCGGCTTCGGTATCCTTTTTCCAGTCCTTTTAATGGGCAGATCTAGCAGCGAGACCTCCGACTCGCACTCACTGGTCTGGTCATCTATAATTAAGGGTTCTGGTCTGGTCGGTGCAATGATAGGAGTAATTACTGGAGGTTTCGGACTCCCTTGGCGGTCCCCGTACAACGGAACCACTGGTCCGATAGTTACTGGGATCGTCAAGGCTTCAGGACTTCCATTTAATTGTGACATTTTCCGTATTATTTCAGCTCTCTGATTTCCCAGCGCTTCTCGCTCTTTCTCTTCTAATAACCTGTCCAAAGTGTTTCCATGTAACACCTGCGGGGTTAGAGTGGGAGCATAACTCGGGGCAGTGGGATGTGTCTCACTTGGCCCTCCACCATAATTAGGTTGCTGAAACAGACTTCCTGTGCCTTGAATTCTCTGATCTTCCTCATCCCGGGACTGTAATTGTGGCATTCCTGAACTCAAAGACCTCTCCTCACCTCCGTAGGGGGGACGAGAGCAAAAATCTCCTTCACGTGAATATCCCGTCTCCCCACCCACGGGTCTCCTTGGGTAAATACTTCGGGCTTCTACGGGTCCTAGATTCTCAGTATAAGGAGGAATCAGATAATCCCCTCCCACACTTGCTGACCTGACCTCTTCTCTTTGTAGAGGTCTCCGGGGAATATCTCCTGCACTCGAAGGTCGGTGTCCTTCATTATAAGGAGGGGGACTTCTCATGCATATGTCATCTAACAATTCGTCATCTGATTCTCCCAGGGGCCCCCAATGTTTGGTCTTTTCTGTTCTTTTCCCCCCCCAGGAGGATCTTCTGCTGGCATCATGGGAAACAGTCCCTCAACAATCATACTCTGTCTCCATTGTTTCATCTTTTTGTCTCTGGTTTCTTGTTTCAGTTTTGGGTAATACTTGGTCAGCCCTTTATCCATTCGGGGCTTTTCTCTTTGGAAAGCCTCAATTTCCCATTCCTCTAATGCCTCATACTGCGTTAGTCTCGGTCTGGGATGTAATTCATTCATTCGGGTTCTTAAATTGAATAGAATCCTTCCATTAAAGGTACCTTCTAACGGAAAGGCCATTATTCCGTCATCTTTTGTGTACTTCACCCAATTTTCTAACCACACACATGTATTGTACCCTCTGTCAAACATCATGAAAGAGGCGGGAGTATTTGGTGGTGGAATAACAATGCCTTCTCTAGTTTTAATCGGCTTGTCCTTTTTGAAGTAATTCTTTACCTTATTTACGAGGGACATTTTTCTCTTATTTCCGTACATAATGTCGTATCTATTAGCTTTCCACTGATCTCTTTCGAACCCTAGGTGCCTTGGATCAGGTCTAGTATATGGCGTATACGTATGCCACATATAAGTTTCTGTGAGCGACCTTGTTTACAAATCACTTCCAATCGGAGTACGTTTTCTAATTTCGTTCGGCCAATGAAATGCACGATTTAAACAGTTTCGACCAATGGGTGCGCGGCCCTTTCGTGAGACAGTTCTCACGCTTTCGGCGCTCACCCCTCCTTCACAATTCCAGCCCCGCTACCCGCCCGCGGCTTTTACCAATCCCAGCGCGGCACGGAGTGACGTCAGAGACGCTTCGCGACTGACTCCCTCCCTTCACAAGGTTACGGAAACTTTCTTTCTTTCTAAAGTGCTTAGTACTTGGTTATTTTACGACAAATACACATTCGCCACAGTGCTCAAGTGTCTAGACAGGAGAGAGTTGTTTTACTGCAAGTAAACTACTTCCATTTACTTTTCACACACTACGGGTAGATCTCTTCCGCCTACCCTTCACTCTAGCATCAGTGAACCTGTTACTTCCCTAGACCCATCCACTCTTTCCGGGATATATCCGAGTCTAAGGTTTCCCAGCGGACCCCTTTGCTTTCACCCAAGCTCCGATGAACCTGCTACTCTTCCGATGTGACCCTTATTAGGTTACGCCACTATGGGAATTTTGCCAATGAACCTCGTTGCTAACATTTATTCACACATGTATTCAGAAAAAGCCCTAGTTAGTGCTTCCTGGTTCTACCTAACCTGCACCTAACCTTCCTTGAGCCTGCGACCTCAGGGCAAGTGGATTCTATTCACCAATTGCCATTCAATTCCCCGGGGATTTCCGACAACACTTAACAAACCGTTTTACATACGCATGGATTAATACATATAACAATATAAGAACAAGAATAACAATTTTAAAACAATTCATAAATTTTAAAAGCAACACATCTCAAGAGAGTGATCAAGTCCCCCGAAATGGCCGCTCTTGTAGCAGCATCAATATACTTAGCAGCTACCGACTTGGTTAACCTAACTAGTCCTACCTAACCTTTAACTATTCCCTAACCATAGCTCTGCTACCAGAAAAATACTGATAGAGCGCGCGGGTCACCCGACCAATAATTTCGCCACTTCCGGCTTCGGGCCCATATATTTCAAATCACCATATACATTGATCGGATGACCTCACGGTCTGCTATCAGATATTTGTGAGTTCCTTTCGTTATTCTTCAGAGTACCCGACTTACCATCCACCGATGCAGGTACCTATGACCACAATGGATCAGGGAGCTAGCTGTAAAAGGAAAGGCAGCAAAATACAAACCCAACAAATAATATTCAAAAACTCTTTGTAAATGACCACGGACAACTGGAAGTTTTAAAGTCTTTATCTAAAGTTCGTTCAATAATCAAGATAATGAAAGGTACATAGCTATAGAAAAATAAAGTCAGGGTAATCATTGAAATTCTGATATGAGATGCAACGGGATTATACTATGCAGATTCAGAAGAAAGTTTAAGAATGGACTTTCATTAAGGCACGTACTAGAGATTCCTTATTGGAATAAGTTTATACTACGTTAAATTCTATGATCCTATATAACTATAGGAGAAACAAAACACGCTATGCATTAAGGCAACAGTTCTTTAGACAGTTTAAGTAAAGATGTTCTAGACCATATCAGGAAATGGCAAACTGCAATGCAAAATATAATTTCTAACAGGTAGGGTAACATAGGAACACGTTATGAAACGAAATGCAAATGACTTTATGATTCAATGGTTGCGGAGAAAGCATGGAAAAATAACATATGCAAAGGTATGTCTTTATTAAAGCAAAAGACAGAAATTTAGAAAGGTGCAGTTTCAAGAGATTTTGAGCAATATTTACCTAGACTGGTGTGGAAACCAAACCCTGGCCACGGGTCAGTTAAGGACAGGAAACCCTCAAGGAAGGATACCCCTCAATGGACAGGAGGTGCAGAATGGACACCCAGGACAGGACAGGAAACCCTCAGATTAGGAATCAGGACAGGACCTCTTGGACAGGACCCTCAGGACAGGACCAGCACCCGCAGTTCGGAAGCAACGCCTGCGCTCCACCCTCTCTGCAGCTATCGATCAAGACCCCGATTGGGTCAGCGAACTCCCAGCAAAGTGCTTCGCCAGCTCTTTAAGGTTTAGTAAAACCTTAGTCTATGGTCAAATTTCGGACAGAGTGCTCCGCAGCTCTCTGTATCTTCAGTCACCTATTGAGTGCGTTGGGTCAGTGACAGGTCAGCTAAACCAGACAAGTCGGACAATTTCCCTAGGTGAACCCAGGGTAGTTATACTGTTTTGGGACGGTGTACCACCCCCCAATGTTGCAAAGTGTCAGAATCCCTCAATTTGGATTGGTCCTAACGTAGGATTTGGGTAACACACCAATCAGAATAGATTATTTGGAGGCCTAATTTACATCTCTGGGTACCGCCTAGCGAGATTGGGGTTCCCATGGGAAGCTGTACAGCAAACAATATCATAACACACAATGTATCATATAAGGAGCAACTTTCTCCATTCTCGTAGGGCAGAGGTGGCTTTCCCATGAGCATCTCGACTGTGGCTGCCAGCTGGCTGAGTTCCACTGTCCAATGTTGCCACCTTTCAGTGCACCACGAGTATGCGCAGAAGGGACCTTCAATATGGCTCCCAACCGGTTCGGGCCCCCATTTCCCGCAGTACATGAAAAGTAAGCGAGAACAAATTAATACATAGAAATAAATGAATGCATTACATGTCATAATCTTGTACTTCATTCTTATCACTATAAAAATATACCATGCAGTTTAAACATTAGCAACATATACACGTTCACAAGAGCAATACCACGTTATTCACGAAAGCTGTGTATTACGCATGCGCACCTTTTCCCACCAAACTTATAACTACGTCAGGTCACGTGAGTGTGACTGACGCATGCGCGGAAGCAATTTTCCAAGCGGCGGCCATGTTTTAGAGACATGGATTAGTTGTATTAGAAAACACATACGCAAGCTTCCTCTACTTCGTTCAAACATAAAAATGAAGGATTAATAAGACGTACAAATTTATTAATTGATTACACACGGGCGAGGTTCATGACTCGAGCAAGTCGCGATGCGAAGCTTGCTCTATCACTATAATAAAGGGAGGGGGTGCGTGCCCCCTCTTCCTGGACACTATTTGGTCCCTGGGACTCCATTCCCTGGGGCAAAATATAATAAAAAAGGAGAGGGGGAAAACAAGGCCCCCCTCCCTGATCCTGATTAGGCCCTAGGGACCATACCCTGGGGCCAAAGCATATACAGGGAGGGGGGCTGCCAGTCCCCCTCCCCAAGTCTTAAATGGTCCCAAAGTACCACATCTCCTGGACAAAATTACATATTTAAAGGGAGGGGGCATGTGGCTCCACTGCCTGAGCCTTCTCAAGCCACAGGGAACTCATCCCGGGACCATCTGTTTCTTAAAAGGGAGGGGGCTGTGCTGCCTCTCCCTTCCCAAGCATATTTGGGCCCCAAAGGTTCCTCTTCACCAGAGCCTTCATTAATGATAGGTGAAAAATATTATATCATAGAGAGCTGTGAGGGAAGTCCCAAGACCCCGTAGTCCCAGGCCGGCTAATCACATGGTGCGGGAGCCACCATTGCTCCACCTGGAGGGAGCAGCTGTATTCTGCTAACTTCTTCCAGGTGGGAGCAATATCGTTTATGTTTCCCTGCCTGCATGAGCAGGGAAACAAAACACAAGGCTACGCCCAGCTGGCGGGAGCATCTTTAAGTCAACTGCTGGCTAGAAGCAGACTTACGCATTTTCTCCCGTTTTGCAGGAATAGAAAAAATGCTTCCGCCATGTGAGAGCAACCATGTTTCCCTGCCCATAGTATTGTGGGTGGGGAAACTACTGTGTCCCGGTGGTGGAATTCCTGAGACACGGTCACTGAGCTGGCCCCGGAGATGTGGTCCCCAGGGCCTAAAAGGCTCAGGGCGGGGAGCCATGCGCCCTCCCCCCTCCTCTCAATTAATGTGATGGCCCCAGGTGATGGCGTCCCTGGGACCTTTTTTTTTTTTTTTCTTTTTACTTTTTATTAAAGAATAAAACCACATACAATAAAACAATAGACCCAATACACCATGGAATGAGCAACTCTCATACAAAAAAATTTCCGGCCAAGGGACGGGGGGTCAATATGACTTAGGCAGTTCTCAAAGCAAATAATACGTGGTCTGACGATACATGACAATCTACCATTCGACCCATCCACATTATTGACCAATGCGACACGAGATACAACAGGATTCTAAGAAAGCGAGCCAAGAAAGTCATCATCAGGGGCAACAAATAAGAATAAAGAGAGGAACTTCGATCATTATCAATCAGCAGCAATTAAAAACATAACATTACGAAGAATGTAAAACGCGTCGACACCCCGAGCCTCGTCTGCCCACCAATTGAGGATATTGCCATGAGTAGCGTCCACCATACAATTTAAACAGGAGATAAAGACATAAAACACTAACTAGGACAATACAACACATACCCAATCCCCCCTCCCTGCACCTCTGCATAAGGCTTACGCCCCACCCCAACTAGCAGCGTGCCTGTCGCCCCAAATAACTAAATACCAAACACGGAAAGTGGAGGAGGAAATTATAATACACGCTCCCGGTCTCCCCCCCCCACCCAAACCAGCGACCCCTACAGACAAGAATTATATAAAAAAGAAATTACAGGCAGACTAGTAGGGGAGGCCATACCAACCACCCAAACCCCCGCTTCGGCAAAGACAGTAGAATCCGTGTGTCCATTAAAGCCTGAAAGTCGAACCCAGATTATCAAGCTCATCCCTGTCCCTTACGATCTTTCATGCGAAATCCCACCAATAAAACCACTGCGCAGACAGGAGAATCAAAGCAGCAAAGAAAAGTCACAGAAGCACAGGATAGACAATTCAAAGATATGAAATCCCGCGATGCAGCAATTTCACTGAAATGTTCCCCCACCAACAATAAGTCTTGAAAATAGTTCTTAGGGAAATGCAGAAAAGCTAAACGGTGGGAAACGGAGAAAGTAGCAATCCAGAAAACAGTGGAAAAGTCTTCCAGACATGAAACGCGAAGTGGGTCTATCACAAGCATCGATGGTGTTGGGAGTGAAAAACTCAGAGAGTTCTCCTGCTCGCAGGTCGTTACTCGAACGTCGTTCAGGGGCTTCAGTTCGTTTATCTGCACGGGGCCATTCTCCTCAGTGAAGCTTCGTGTGACGGGAAAATCAGCTCGTTTCAAAGCTGGCAAAAGGTTAGAGTCCGGTCTTGGTCTTACGATCTCAACCACTGCGTTCATTTTGTGGATGACGGAGTCCACTTGTCGATGAAGTGCCCCGATGGCGGCCATTACAGTTCTTAGTGACAACGCACTCTCCGTCCGATCCATCTCCTCACGCTCAAGCACAATCAAAATTTCAGATCCCGGAGGACCGGTAACTCCGGGAGATCAAACAAGAGTGGAGCGGACGGTCACGGAAGGCGACCTATCGTCAAGCTGCGTTACTCGGCAGCGGCGAGCGGGGACCCCAGCCCGACAGACCCGGTGGCCGCAAGGTCTCCGGGGAGAGGGCCCCCACCCATGACCGAGTCGTACTTGTTCGCCATTCCTTCAGCGCCAATCAGACCACGCGATCGCCATCAGAGTGGGCGAAAGATAACATCCACTCCGGAAGACCGGACTCTGCCTGAGTCCCGCGGCCGATGTTGTTCAACTGAGACCCGGGTGGGTCTACACTCGAGGCCCCGGCTCACACTCTGGGCTAGGCCGAAAAATGAAGCACGGTATAACTCCACCGTTCGAGCCCGCAGAAGTTTCCAGAGCACACCGTCAGGATCCACAACTCCTCAGCCTCACAGGGGTCGGTGCAAAATCAGGATAGTTGACAGGATAATGTAGCTAGCGACGGAGGTCGGCGGAGCCGGGAGCTTATGCGGCCATCTTGGTTGCTAGCGTAGCTCCTCCCCTGGGACCTTTTTAAGGCTCTGAGAAAGGGGGCACACCTCTCACAGGCTTGGAAGTGAGCCACGCCGCCCCTTTCACTTTTTAGGTCTCGCCTGTCAATGCGCATGCGCATTGAGCGGAGCGAGACTATAGGGGCTTTAACAGAGTTTAACCAGACTGGCGATTTGATGTGTTTGAACTCAGTCTCCTGTGTTTTTTCTTCACTTTAATTAACGCAAACTCGGCTTGATGGTATCGGAGCGCTTTACATGATGAGCCAGTTGCAGTGCACACAGACAGATTCATTTTTATGCATGGAGAGATTAAGTGATTTGCCCAGATTCACAGGATCTTGACCCTCCCGCCGAGACTCAAACTCTGTTCCCCAGCTTCAAAAGCGACCGCTCTAGCCGTTATGCCACATCCTCACTTGCCGGCCGTGTCTCTCATTTCCCCTCCCCCTCCCCACAGCAATGCCAAGAGCATGTTATGCTACCAAATTCTCGCCTTCATTCTCTGCCACACGTGGTTGGTGTCTGTTGGCTATACTCCATGTAAGCTAAATTTGGACCGACCTGTACATATGTAGGAAGCGAGTTTGACCAGGTTGTTTCCGATTTGGAATTGTTATACACTTTTATACTTATTTTTGACTATATAGTTAAAATGTTGTGTGGCACAAACGCTCGCTCCTATTATCTTCCACTGCATACAGTATCCTATGTAAGTTCAGTTTTTCCACCGAGCTAAAATAATGTGTCCAACACTTGTTTTTTGCTGTTCTGGAAAATGTTTTCCCTGTTCATTTCATGCTGGTGTGGTGCAGCCTCCCCGTGTAGTAAAGCCTGCGAAACCCTTCCTCACTTGCTGGTCCTAACAACTCATTCCTTGGCGGCCCTGGGAGCTTCGAGTCATTCTACAGTTATGTGAGCTCTGATGGACCTTTGCCAACTGTTCATCTGTTATACTTTGACTGTGGGTAATTATTTCTGTCCTCTGGCACGACGCTGCAAACCCTGCAGTTGTCTAACACAGGATATTGTTTTATGTTTATAAACATTGGAACTGCACCGCCTATGATCCCATTTTAATAGCGAATATTTTTGAAATAACTAAAGACGGCAGACACGACATTAAGCTTGGGTACTGGACGCATTTTTTCAGCACCACCACAGCATCACTCAGCACCACCACATTATCACTCAGCACCACCACATTATCACTCAGCACCACCACATCATCACTCAGCACCACCACAGCATCACTCAGCACCACCCCAGCATCACTCAGCACCACCACAGCACCACTCAGCGCCACCCCAGCATCACTCAGCGTCACCCCAGCACCACTCAGCACCACCACAGCACCACTCAGCACCACCACACCATCACTCAGTGCCACCCCAGCATCACACAGCACCACCACATCACCACTCAGTGCTACCCCAGCATCACTCAGCACCACCACATTATCACTCAGCACCACCACATTATCACTCAGCACCACCACAGAACCACTCAGCACCACCACAGCACCACTCAGCACCACCACAGCACCACTCAGCACCACCACAGCACCACTCAGCACCACCACAACACCACTCAGCACCACCACAGCACCACTCAGCACCACCACAGAACCACTCAGCACCACCACAGCACCACTCAGCACCACCACAGCACCACTCAGCACCACCACAGCATCACTCAGCACCACCACAGCACCACTCAGCACCACCACAGCATCACTCAGCGCAACCCCAGGTTTCTGGTGTCACATTTGCAAAAGTTATAACTATTGACATTGTAAATAACAAAGCTATTAATTTAGCTATTTTCAAAACCAACACATAAATAAAAGAATTGTCATTTACAAGACCAATGGCTCAAACTTTCCTAATGCGACACCTATTGCATTGCAAATGCTTATTTAAAATATCATGGTCCATGGTCCCAGACGGCTCATCACATGGTGTGGGAGCCAGCATCGCTCTGCTCAGAGGGAGCAGCTGTATTCTGCTTGCTTCCTCCAGATGCGAGCAATATCAGTTATGTTTCCCTGCCTGCAGGAGCATGGGCAGGGAAACAAAATACAAGGTTCCTCCCAGCTGGCGGGAGCATCTTTAATTCAACTGCTGGCCAGAAGTGGGCTTACGTGTTTGCTTCCATTTAGCAGGAATTTTTAAAATGCTCCCGCCATGTGAAAGCAAACATCTTTCCCTGCCCATGGTAGTGCGTGTAGGGAAACTACTGTGTCCTGAGGGTGGAATTCCTAGGACACGTTACTGAGCCGGGCCCGGGGGATGTGGTCCCCGGACCTATAAAGGCTCAGGACGGGGAGCCATGCTCCCCCCTCTCATTTAATGTGACGGCCCCAGGCGATGGAGTCGCTGGGGCCTTTATAAAAGCTCTGAGAAGGTGGGCATACCCCTCCACTTTGTTTTGCAATACACAATGGGAAGAGGTCCTCGGGTCCTTGACAGGCTTGGAAGTGAGCCAAGCTCCCCCTTTCACTTTTTTTGAAAAATGAGCCCTGGAGGATGGGCACAGGGAAGGGGTGCCGCTCAGCCCCCTCCCCTTTTTTATGATTTTGATCCAGGGGGATGGGTTCCCCGGGGCCACCATGGGCTCAGGGTTCGGAGCTGCGTGCCCCTCTCCCTTTTATAAAAATATACCCTGTCTCGGAGGAATGGGACCCCAAATGGGCTGGGTGAGGTGGTCCTACTCATGTCATTATGATAGCTAAGGGTGCCCCCAATATTAATTTCTTTTAGGTCTAGAGAAGGGGGAAAACCTGAAAAATACGTCAAATAGAAACCTCTGGACTGACCTATCTAATTTCAACAAGTTGATATAACTCAAAAGATTTTCTTACAAGGACACAGCAAAGCTATATCAATATATGCGACAGACAGTATATAGGCTTTGTTTGTCATTTATGTCTTTTAGTTTATACTTCATTTCAAAAAGCCATTTTTTGATATTTTTCAAAAGGATTTTTTACAGAAATAAAATACATAAATATGATCATTCTTATAATTTAGAAAAAAGAGTAATTTTACAATCAATACACAGTACAAGATTCCAATTAGTGCCCCCACCTAAACATTCAATTTTTTTTTTTTTTAGCCGTGATCCCACTGGAGCCCCACGGGATCTTGGTAAAGACCGCCTAATTTTTTTTAAATGACAATATTATTGTTTACAGTATTGGCATTTTCAATATTTTGATAGTGCCATATGTATTTATCGTTTTGATGATATTTTGTATATCTTCAGCTATGTTGTCCATATTATGGTATTTTAGGTATTTAGCACAGTGATAATAAATGTAAGTTATACATGAGAAATCTGAAAAATCTAGAATGCCTCTCTGTAAAAATTGGTAATTTTAGGAAAATCTTAAAAACATTTCTTTTCTCCTTCATGACTAAGATTGATTACAGAAGTGGGTCAATTAAGTAGCATTAAGAAAGAATGATCATTTATCCAGAGGTTGAATGGAGTTGGACAACAATCCGAAGGAGTGAGTAATATGTGCAAGGTTTTACCCTCTGCTTCCCCTTTTGATATTCAACAATACTTGGGAGGGTTACCTTATTATGTTGGATCCTATTACAATCCACAAGACAGAATGTTGCGTTGCCACTATCTCACTCGGGTATTAAATTGTTCACCCATGTAATAATCACTGTACCCTGGTGGGATATATTTTAGGGTACTCAACCACAGGCTGCATCATCGGACCCTCGTCTCGCTTACCTAGTGTGGGGGGACGGGCTCAACACGTTTGTTAGTGGAGTTCTTTGGCTATGTAGTTTTAGGGATTGTGAGAAGTAATTAAAATTACCTTCCAGATCCTACTACTTTTTTAATAGTTGGTCCATTGGCAAGGTTAAAAACAGTGTGATGTCATAGGGGAGTAGTGACCCTATACATCTGAGATCAACATGTTTCAGCCGTTAGAATCGCATGTGTGGATCGGTCGGCTTTCTTCAGGACCTTACTTTTGTGCTAATCCCTATAAGTATATCTGGCCTCTATTGCTGTGTATATCTGTCTTTTTTAAGTTTTCAAAAAGGCATGCATATAAATCATACAGATCAGTATTTGGGACTTTTTCCTTTTTCCATTGGTCTTAGTTGGCCTATTTAGTCCAGGCTTCATAGGGTTAATCGGGGGGGGGGGGGCGGGGGGGCGCTCCTTATAGTCACACTTTCGTCAAAGGACAACGCCTCCTGCGTCTTTACCAATTCGGCTCCTAGCACAATGCAACAAGCAATTGCAAAGTCCAAAATACTGGGCTGTATGATTTGCTTGCATGCCTTTTTTGAAAACTTTAAAAAAAAGACAGGGTGAGAACCTTAAAATATATCCCACAAGGGCACAGTGATTGACACCAATCTACCTGGGTGAACCTGAGTGAGATAGTGACAATGCAACATTCTGTCGTGTGGAATATAATAGGATCCAACAAAATAGGATAACCCTCCTCAAGTATTTTTGTTGTTTATTTATAAAGTTTTTATATGGAGTTGTCAATAATGTTCCTGAGGCTTTTTTGGTGCTGTGATTGAGTTTCTATTTCATAGGTATGGCCCTAAAAAAATGTTTTTGTATGTGTGTTCATTTATTTTGCAAAACACAATTCGTTTAGTCAAGTATGGGACACTAGTTACTGATATGAAAGGTTCCATTTTGGTGAGCTCTGGGAGACTAATCACAAAGGCTGTAGGGTACTAAAGCCCCAGTAATACCTTCCTAACCCTGCATCTGGGAGACCAACTGTGCACCCTGTAGAGACAGCCAGCCCCAGTGACATCTTCACACCCCTGGATCTGGGAGAACAAATGCACATCCTTTAGAGAATTCCAGGCCCAATGACATCCTCTTACACCTGGATGTTGGAGAACAACCACACATCCCGTAGAGATATTCTTACTCAGTGACATTATCCCACCTTTGGAACTGAAAGAGCTGTCATGCAGCCCATAGAGAACCCCAGTTTCACTGTCGTCCTCCCATCCCTTCCCTGGATCTCGGAGACGAAACACACAGCCTGTAAAAAAATCCAGTTTCAGTACCGTCTGAGAGATTACCCTCACAGCTTGTAATGAATTCCAGGCCTCACTTCTTAGCATTCTCCCCTGAGGAATGAATAGCAGTTGTAAAGTGATTATCTGTCAAAGAGTTATAAAACATTTGTGAGGAAATCACTAAGTGATATTACACCTGCCATTTATGTTAAAGTTGTTAAAAATATTTACAAGGACATTGATACATAAGCACCATAGCTACTCATATAAGCCTACTCTAATTTCTAATCTAAAAATAATGTGAGCCTAGTATGAAGTCCTTGAATCAGACACTATGCCTAAGAAACAAAATAACAAAGCATATGCTCATCAGAAGCATATATCGTCAGTAGTATATAGTGATACCTTCACTTCAACTCTGGCCTTAAATTTGACAGCTCCGGCCAGGAATCCTGGCCTTAAATGTGATGGTTCTAGTCTTAAATATGACAGGCCTAGTCTTAAACTTGTGTCTGGAAATTTGACAAGTCTGGCAGCAACTTGCTGGCCGCAAACACTCTGGTTTTAAATGGGTGACATGTAGGGCTAGTCCCAAAACTGACAGGTTTGATTGCAAAACATGGGGTAATTGTGTATGTGTTTAAAAAAAAGTACATAGAAAAAGTCTGTGCATGTAGTAGGGAAATGCCTGGGCATGTTTAAAACTGGGAGGTTGCAGACAGCTGTTGGCTGAACACATGCGGAGCAGTCCTGAGTCCCCACAGCCCAGGGCCTGGGAGGAAGTCTGTGGCATGTAGGTGTCAAAGTTGTAAATGGTCCTCACAAACCTGCCTATGGTAATTCTCTCCAAAAAAAAATAGGTTAATACAAACCCCTTATAAAATAATAAACCCCAGCAAGCCCTGAGCTTTGAGATGCGAAAAAAAAGACAGGTAGCATGTTGAGGCAAAGCTTCCCATGAGACCCTGAAACAGGGGGCCAGCTGTTAGGATGTAAAAAACACATCGCAAAACCCCTGGTCCCAAATTTGACAGGCCTGGTAACAAACTCTGGCCTTAAATTTGACAGGTCTGGCCTTAAATTTGACAGGTCTGGCAGCAAACTCTGGCCTTAAATTTGACAGGTCTGGCAGCATACTCTGGCCTTAAATTTGACAGGCCTTAAATTTGACAGGTCTGGCCTTAAACTCTGGCCTTAAATTTGACAGGCCTTAAATTTGACAGGTCTGGCCTTAAACTCTGGCCTTAAATTTGACAGGTCTGGCCTTAAACTCTGGTCTTAAATTTGACAGCTCTGGCCTTAAATTTGACAGGTCTGGCCGTAAACTGCTGGCCTTAAAATTGACAGGTCTGGTCTTAAATTTGACAGGTCTGGCAGCAAACTGCTGGTCTTAAATCTGACAGGTCTGGCCTTAAACTGCTGCCTTAAAATTGACAGGTCTGGTCTTAAATTTGACAGGTCTGGCAGCAAACTGCTGGTCTTAAATTTGACAGGTCCGGGCAGGAATCCTGGCCTTAAATGTGATGGTTCTAGTCTTAAATTTGACAGGTCTGGAAGCAAACTAAAGGTCTTAAATTTGGCAGGTCTGGCAGCAAACTGTTGGTCTTAAATTTGACTGGTCTGGCTGCATAACATGGGTAATTGTATATGTGTTTAAAAGTGCAAAGAAAAGTGAGTGAATGTAGGAGGGAAATGTCTGGGCATGTTTAAAACTGGGGGTTGCAGACAGCTGTTGTCTGAACAGCTGCGGAGCAGTCCTGAGTCCCAGCCCAGGGCCTTGGAGGAAGGCTATGGCATGTAGGTGTCAAAGTGGTAAAGGGTCCTCACAAACCTGCCTATGGCAATGATCAAAAATAGGTTAATACAAACCCCTTATAAAATAATAAACCACAGCCACCCAGGAGCTTTAAGCTTTGAGCTCAATATCTAGGTCTGTTTCTATCTGTAACCATCTCTGTCTATCTCTCTGGCCCTCTGGCCATCCTTATCTGCTTATATATCTACGTATAGGGCTGTGTTGCAACCGCTCTCACTTTCATTATGTCTCTCACTGTCATCTATCTAGTGATCGATTCTAGTCCCTCTATTCTCTTTGTCAATATTTTTCTGTCTCCTTATGTCTTTTTTCTGTTTCTCTGCTGTGAGTAGGACAATAGTTTTAGCTAACAGTAAAATGTGAATTTGAAGCACCCACAAAATATAAGGAGTTTGTTGAATGTTCTGATTCGATGTACTACCCACCATTTGGGAAATGATTGAACAATATTTCATTTTGCAGTAACGTGTTGGAATACAGTGAAGGTTTTTAAAAGCTTGTGACTTCCATTTCAGATTTAATCACATCATGTGTCATCTCAGTTTTGGAAAACTAAGTTTTTTATCTTTTAATCCAGCCATATGAGGAAAAGTGTAATCTTTCTACACAACGTTACTTTGAAAATAGTTTTAGTACACTGAGAAAGTTCAGCTTATAACAATCTGTGGTGTTTACATTTGTTTGAATTGCCGTTATATATTGCTTACTATCACAACTAAATTGTAAAAAAACAAGCACCTTTTACATTTTCAAACTGTGTTTTCTCGGAGTCAGTATTCCGTTTTACTGACGAGATTCAAATGACCTAATGTTGACGGCTCAAGATGTGGTGACTGCTTCGTAAAGTCGTCTTTCTTGAATACCTAAAGCAAATACCTGGAGGATTGGGGGATGAGGATGCTTGGCTCTGGCTTTACATACGTTAATTTGATCTTCTTTCCCCGGCGTGGCTGTCCTGCTGCTGAAGAAAGGCTTTCTAATCCAGCGCCAGCCAGGTAAAGAGACAAAAAGACATGACAATAGCTGGAAGTTATGGGTCACGCCTTCCTCTTGAGGCTGACGGTCGGATCGTAGGATGCAGAACATTCGGAATCCTGCAAACTCCGAAGAGGCTATTGTGCGTGACGGGCCGCACCTGCACAGTATAAAATGAGTTTTTCTGCGAGAAACAATCTTTTCATTATTGTGGCCCCTCAACAGAAACCTACGACTTGTCCGCACCTTGTAGTTTATTGTAAACTGGATACAGATTACCCCCACTGATTTAACAATTCTTCATATTATGTCTGTTTTCATAATCTGCTTCAATATACTAGAAGTCTCTAATAGCTTTCTCCAAACTACCGCGGTGCCTGCATATATTGTGTAAACGGGAAAACATTATTTTTCTTTGCTGTTCTGGCCACATATCTCCCCACCCTTAGAAGATGTCCAGTGCAAGTAAAAAAACTGCTAAAACTGTTGAAATGGTTTTCAGCCCAAAGATTCTAAGCGGTTAAACAGAGAAATAGTCCTTTATTTGCTTTAATTTGAACTGAAAGGCACCTCTTTTTGGGGGGAAATGAATAAAGTACTGAACCATCAGAACCACTTTTAATTTCTATTGTCTAAATACATTTACTTGACTATTCACTTACAACTAACATTGGCACCCCAAAGACTAATGTGCTACCTGACTGAAAAAGCTTTGGTATTATGTTTGGAATTCTTTCACTGAATGTACAAAACAGCGCTATTTTAGGCACGCTTTGCATTCTTAGGAACACATTTGGTTCTGTATTTATCCAGAAGAGCCATCAGAAAAAGATTTCCCAGTAAGGGCTGGTTTGTTTTAAGAACTAGATTCTCGGAAATTAATACTGAAAATACATAATGTGCATCAACGTTAAGGAAATTATCCAAGAAAGGCGTTAGTTATTTACCAAAGTACGCTGCATAGCCAGATTTAGTCAACCACGGTAAATCCTGTTAAAATCCTCCAGTGGGAAATATGTTCCATTTAGTATTTAGTAATAAATTAAAAGGCATGCAACATTGTAAGATCATTACTACACTGTGTTGCATATTTCTTTTCCACTCAGTTAAAAGTATATTTTGCGGGCTGCAAATACAAATTCATTTTGCTCTGTATTAGATATTTTTTGCAACACTAATGCATAAAACAACATAACACACAGTCCTTCATTCTGGATACTGTGGTTCACGCAGGTGCATCATTTTTCATGAAGAGGTATGGTTACCGCACATTTGATGTTTTACCCCAGTTGGATTTCCACTCAAATGGAGTTTAAAAGTGTGACATGGTCAGATGCTTATGAATAGCTTTCCAGGTTAGGATCATTGGCCATAAGAGTGGGTTGTCCATTGTTTTCATGAGTGGGGAATCATGGTACATGTGTGGTATACCTTTGGGGGGTAGAATGTGTAGCCTCTATCGAGTCGGGCGTTATTGATTAGGTCTAAGAGTTTGTTAGCAAGATAGCAATATGTGACAGTTGAAACATATGATACAGCAAAATCGTTGTCAGAATATCATGTAAATATTGTGTCACAAACATTTTCAAAAAGTATTGCCCCAATGGAGTTACAAATAGTAAATCTACATCCAATGGGACTATACTTCTGTGAACAATATTAAGGAGACAATAAATAGGTCAGGTAATATTTTTGTAGATGATATCGTAATATCCAATTGTGTTGACTTGCTTAATCACAGGATGATATACCACAGGACTGCATATCAGCTCTTAGTTCAGAAGAGTTTGGTGTGTTTTATGTACCCCCAAAGAATAGTATATCTTTGTCTATCTGGTGAAGTAGAAATATTAGGATGAGCAGGGGGATCAATCCTAACAAGCAGGTAAAATGTGGACCACCCCCCATATTCACTGTTTAGGCCTTCCTCTAAAGAGTCAATTGTAAGATGGATCTTCGTATAAAGACATTGGTCTTCTCAGAGATTAAGGATGACTGATTATTATCAATCTTGTGTTTGAACCCTCAATTAACAAGTATTCCTAAAAACTCAAGATTATTCTGTCTCCACTCCAATTCAAAACCTAGTGGGCACTCTTGACATGGTTAATGTTATACTACCGTTCCAGCTAGCCTTAAAATGTACAAAAATGAAAATTATGAATTGAGGGGAAGTAGGGAGGGCTGTGAACTAAACTGCTGAGTCAAAGTAGAATACTAATAGCATGGGGCAGTGGTATAATTGTTGATCTTAGAGTGTTTGCTCCTATGACATCTGTCAGACAGTTGCCTGTTTCTAGAGGTTCTGGAACTAACAGGAAGAGATCAGGCAATAACGGGGCATCCCTGTCTCAGGCCCCTGTGAACTACAAAAGTATTGAATAGCTGCCCCACATATTTCCTGTGCCACAAGGATAACACATGGCCGACACAATTTTTTTATTCATACTCTGTCCTATCCATGTCTTTTTCAAGTGTTAGGAACAGATACCCCATATAACAAACAAATTCCTCTTCGGCATCCAGTGAGATAAATATAGCTTCTTCCAAGGTGTCCATGCTGAGCCATAACATATGACGCAATGTCCCATGATGTTTTTGGAATGAGAATCCAAGGACAAATAATTTAAAAACGTGTATTTTAAAATGCACATGTACCCTTATGTCTCATGGTGCTAAAATAATATGTTTATCGTTACCCACCAATAGTACAAAGTAGTCTTTCTATTGACTTCAGAATTATGAAGATCTGATTGGACCCACTGTGATCGAAACCTGTTCCCATGAGATAAAACAGAGATTCCTGAAGTGGATACATTTGTCCACGGAACCACCTGGGCCGCCATCTAGTAACAAATGTCACTTGTGACTGAGTTTATGATGGGCGACCATATGCCTGTTAGAATTTTAACCAGAGTCTTCAACAATACATTGATTAAAAATATTTGGAGATAGCTGACACTTTATAAGGTGCCCCTGACGGGTTTGAGATGAACACAAACTAACGCCTTGTACAACAACAATCCAAGTACCAGTGGATTACTCTTCCTTGTGTGAGTGAATCATGAATGTCAGTCAGCTGTGCTTTGCCCAGCTTATAGAATCTTTCTCCAACAATCGGGTTAATGGCAATTAAGTGATGGGTAAGTAATTTCACCCGCTGATATTTTCTTTCTTGTAATGCTTTCTTCTCTGTTTCCACTTGAGGTATGTCTTGCCAGGAAAAGAAATCTTCCGCTGCAGATGTGGTTTCCTCACTCCTCTGCAGGTTTGGTTTCCCCAATCCCTGAAATATACAACTCTATATAGTAACTATCTAATGTATTTAATATGTTTTGAGTAAGGCCATTGGGTTTATTCAATTTTGCAGCTGCGGCGATTTTCACATCATTGTAGATTTGTCACATTTGACACATAAGCCATCATCTACCACTTGATCTGCAGATATTAACAAAAAGTAGTTTCTAGCTCAAACTGTTCAAAAGTTATAAAAATAAAGCGAGATGTGTTGCTGCTCGGTAGTAGGCCCTTTGCAAAGCTGGAATGGTCACCTTTCTGTTGCTTATTGCTATATTTGGGTGTTAAACAGGTTTTAATGAGATGCAACCGATACCCAGACAGTGTTTCCAAGTTTACAAATTACTAAATAATGATGTAATTCTATTACAAAATATGCTGCTTTATGCTGCATAATTAGATTTTTCTTGCCATATAATTTTCTCAAATCAGCTGCATAATTTACTTAACTCTGCTGTATAATTTGGCACTCTCAAGCCGCATAATTCTGGTGGCCCTGGTATTGGGGATGCTTTTGTACGAAGCCCTGGCTATATTAGATGATAGGTATCGCAGAGAGTGCAAGGTTGAGTTGCTAACTGCATATCGAATTTTCACCTTCTTAATAAATTTGTCATTGTAGATGAATAAGGGAATGACCAGATCTGGGGTTAAGGAGCGAGTTAAGAGAGATCTTAGAACTTTTCTGTTTCAGTCAGTGGAGTGTCTTTTGTATCTAGGTGATAGGTCTTGAAAGAAGATTCAAGTCACTTCTGTTCCCACTTAATCTTCTTCTTGTGTAAGGCAATCTCTCTCATCATTCCCACTTGTAGAGAAGTCCTATCCGCTTCCTATGAGGTTACGCTGTTTTCCAACGGATATGTCTTACTATGGTTTGTAGCTCATTCATTTCAGCAATAAGTTTACGCTTGGTTAATTTTCCATGATTTGAGTAGAAGGGCAGCCTGGATACACTCAAGGACTAAGGTCTCTGGAGAGTGATCTGATAGTGTGCCCACATGGATGTATCAATGCAAAACATTTGGCAGCAGTGAGCCAGTGATAAAGACGCATTTTCTTCCCTTGGTGCAAATGGCATACAATAGAAAGGAGTGATCAATCTTGGTTGTATGTACCGGTCTGCAGACATCCAGCAGGAAGTCTCAGTTGCACAATTCTAGTTGCCCTGGTTATAAGACATATTTATGCTTAGATGTTTGGGTGTGCCTCTTGGTGCCATTTCCAATAGTTCCAATCCCATGAAAGGGGCAGCTGTCCTGAAGTGATTGTAAAGTCTGAATAAAGGCAAGAAAACCTTGTTCATAAACATATCACCCATCATGAGAAGTACCACGGTCTTTCTACCTCTTCCAGGCATTCTCTATCTCGGTCTTTCCATGTCTGCAAATGTATTTCTCTCTGTCTCCCATGTCTCTCTCCCCTGTGTCTCTCTCCTTTTGTCTTTCTCTGTACCAGTCTTTTTATCCTGTTCTCTCACTCTGACTCCCCTGACTTATCTTTGCAGCGTGATGTCTCTCTCAGAACCCTTCTTCTCTTTCTCTGACTTTGTATGTATCTCTCTGTCTTTTACTCTTTCAGTTTCCCTCTATCCATGTCTCTTTCTTTCTCCTCATCTCTCCCGGTCCTAGGACGTTCCTATTATCTTGGACAAATATTTTCAAACTCTGCACTTAATCTTTGAAGCCTGCTTTGCAAACTGGAAAGTTTCAGAGGCGAAATTGTTTGAATGTGCTTGTCTGTGCTCAATGTAGTCCGCTGTGCATTTTTATTACTACCATCTGACCCTGCTTCGATGGGGTCAGTGGACACTTCATCTTCTTAAATCTCAACTATTCTTTTCTCTATTTATAAATGTTAGCTGTAAGTCATCCTCATCCCTCCCATATCACACTAGATCTTACCATTTGCACCTACTCACATATACCACATACCAGACCTTCAATTAACTTCGACGTGAGAACCTTATGAAAAAGCTACAAATATGGATTCAGCTTTTGAAGGGATCTGAGAAATATTTGTCCCTTTACTAAGTAAAAAATGCCTCAGACATTTGTAGACTTAGAAGGATTAAGTTGTGAATTTATAACTGTAACTAGAAAACATGGATACATTTAAATATACTATGCGCTTTAAAATTGCACATGTTGTTTTATTGTTTTTAATGTAAACTCGAGCTGAGCAGGAGGCTATGATCAGTCAGCCTCTTTTTGAACACTGTAGCCCCATCCTTGCTGCAGTCAGGGTCTCAAATCATAAGCACCTGAGGCTTCTTGTTCCTAGAAAGTGTTTTACTTGCAACAGGGCCCATCCCCCAGTCTGCAGAGTAAACTGACTTCACGAGATCCTGGAACACTGGCCTCTTGATATTCTAATGGCCCTTGTAATGCACAGGTGCCTATTTACACGTTGATAGCTGCCCATATCGTAGTCCTGCCATGAGCGTCCTCTCAAGGCACATATTTTAACATCTTCGATGGTAGACTGAGGAAAGGGCATTGTCTACATGCTATGGAGCAAAAACTAAAGGCTTTTGTGTTTTAAAAGCAAAATAATGTGAATTGCACAGACCCCTAATCATCAGGCATTTGTAAAAATGTGTCATGTTAATAATTTTTTAACTTTCATGTAAGCCTTCTGCAACTTTGACACTGTTAAAGAAACGAATTTCTAACAATGAGCCTTCAATGAGAGATTAGCGCTAACAGCAGTTTTAAATTGACCTCATCAGAAGACCTGAAATAATTTGGTGCTGAAGTCATGTTAAAATATCATTGTTGCTAAATCAAGCAGTATGAGCAGTCTTTACATGCTTCCAGAATAAGAAGATATCGAGTCAGTGCAGAGATTCCAACACTCCCCAGTTCTTAAAGGCAGCTGCTCAGGTCATTTCCCCACATCCTCTACCTTCCTGGATTTCTCTTTGGTCACCCCATTATGTGTTCCGGTCCCCAGCAATATAATTTTTGTTTACTCACATATCCCCGTTTGTAGTGCGCACTACTGAAGATGCGAACAGCTTAAATAACCTCAGCATTTTAACTCCAAAACGTTCAGCTGGTGAAGAGATCGGAGAGGCATGTAACTCTTTAGGTCTGCGCAAACTCGCCATGGAACTGCAGTATGTTTAAGTACAAATGAAATATTTTACACAGTAAACTATGCTGCGCCTTTAAATCATACATCCTTAACAGTTGCTCTTGTTTGTAGAACTGCTCGCAGATTTAAGTTCTGCAGAGACAGCCTCTGTTTGCTCAACGGCATCCTATGCTGCTTCTCTGTAGAAAGGTGTGTTAGAGGCAGGACCCACCCCCCAGTCAGAGTTAAGAGAACGCGGATCTCTTGCGATGCTAATTGTCCCTTTGTTATGCGAAGAGAGGCATTTTGCAGCTCTAGTCCGGCGGCATCCTGAAGCCTTCTTAGAGTTTCCTCTCAAAGCAGCGTTCACAGACGCTGTTGAGAAATGCGTCATAGATTTTAGAATCATGCCAAACAAGTGCACCACTCTTTTAAGGGCTGATGACTTTAATCAGGTAACCTTCACGTGCCTAAAACAACAACAACAAAAAAAAAGAATGTGTCCGTGTGTAATGTTACACAGGCTACATACAGCACATAATATACACAATTGGGAATTGAAGACACATTTGTAGTGCACCTTATAGTTGTGTTGATTTGTATATACACTTATTTATTGTGTGAACACAAAATGTATGCCATGGAGCAGGTGTGCCACAATTGTAGATTCAGTGCTACCTCTCCTCCTGCTATAGCAATAGGTACCCCAAAACAACTTTCCTGTACTCTGTTCAGAACCTAAATATTAACTATGAATTATTTTGATGCTGGGAAAGCATCATGATATTTCTCGAAATTGGTTCTTTAGTTTCAGACAGTGCAGCTCAGAAATAGAAGTCAAAGGTCGACTATTTTTATTTCTGACCCAATCTTTTTTTGTTGTTGTTGTTTTAGGCACGTGGAGGTTACCTGATTAAAGTCATCAGCCCTTAAAAGAGTGGTGCACTTGTTTGGCATGATTCTAAAATCTATGACGCATTTCTCAACAGCGTCTGTGAACGCTGCTTTGCGAGGAAACTCTAAGAAGGCTTCAGGATGCCGCCGGACTAGAGCTGCAAAATGCCTCTCTTCGCATAACAAAGGGACAATTAGCATCGCAAGAGATCCGCGTTCTCTTAACCCTGACTGGGGGGTGGGTCCTGCCTCTAACACACCTTTCTACAGAGAAGCAGCATAGGATGCCGTTGAGCAAACAGAGGCTGTCTCTGCAGAACTTAAATCTGCGAGCAGTTCTACAAACAAGAGCAACTGTTAAGGATGTATGATTTAAAGGCGCAGCATAGTTTACTGTGTAAAATATTTCATTTGTACTTAAACATACTGCAGTTCCATGGCGAGTTTGCGCAGACCTAAAGAGTTACATGCCTCTGCGATCTCTTCACCAGCTGAACGTTTTGGAGTTATAATGCTGAGGTTATTTAAGCTGTTCGCATCTTCAGTAGTGCGCACTACAAACGGGGATATGTGAGTAAACAAAAATTATATTGCTGGGGACCGGAACACATAATGGGGTGACCAAAGAGAAATCCAGGAAGGTAGAGGATGTGGGGAAATGACCTGAGCAGCTGCCTTTAAGAACTGGGGAGTGTTGGAATCTCTGCACTGACTCGATATCTTCTTATTCTGGAAGCATGTAAAGACTGCTCATACTGCTTGATTTAGCAACAATGATATTTTAACATGACTTCAGCACCAAATTATTTCAGGTCTTCTGATGAGGTCAATTTAAAACTGCTGTTAGCGCTAATCTCTCATTGAAGGCTCATTGTTAGAAATTCGTTTCTTTAACAGTGTCAAAGTTGCAGAAGGCTTACATGAAAGTTAAAAAATTATTAACATGACACATTTTTACAAATGCCTGATGATTAGGGGTCTGTGCAATTCACATTATTTTGCTTTTAAAACACAAAAGCCTTTAGTTTTTGCTCCATAGCATGTAGACAATGCCCTTTCCTCAGTCTACCATCGAAGATGTTAAAATATGTGCCTTGAGAGGACGCTCATGGCAGGACTTCGATATGGGCAGCTATCAACGTGTAAATAGGCACCTGTGCATTACAAGGGCCATTAGAATATCAAGAGGCCAGTGTTCCAGGATCTCGTGAAGTCAGTTTACTCTGCAGACTGGGGGATGGGCCCTGTTGCAAGTAAAACACTTTCGAGGAACAAGAAGCCTCAGGTGCTTATGATTTGAGACCCTGACTGCAGCAAGGATGGGGCTACAGTGTTCAAAAAGAGGCTGACTGATCATAGCCTCCTGCTCAGCTCGAGTTTACATTAAAAACAATAAAACAACATGTGCAATTTTAAAGCGCATAGTATATTTAAATGTATCCATGTTTTCTAGTTACAGTTATAAATTCACAACTTAGTCCTTCTAAGTCTACAAATGTCTGAGGCATTTTTTACTTAGTAAAGGGACAAATATTTCTCAGATCCCTTCAAAAGCTGAATCCATATTTGTAGCTTTTTCATAAGGTTCTCACGTCGAAGTTAATTGAAGGTCTGGTATGTGGTATATGTGAGTAGGTGCAAATGGTAAGATCTAGTGTGATATGGGAGGGATGAGGATGACTTACAGCTAACATTTATAAATAGAGAAAAGAATAGTTGAGATTTAAGAAGATGAAGTGTCCACTGACCCCATCGAAGCAGGGTCAGATGGTAGTAATAAAAATGCACAGCGGACTACATTGAGCACAGACAAGCACATTCAAACAATTTCGCCTCTGAAACTTTCCAGTTTGCAAAGCAGGCTTCAAAGATTAAGTGCAGAGTTTGAAAATATTTGTCCAAGATAATAGGAACGTCCTAGGACCGGGAGGGATGAGGAGAAAGAAAGAGACATGGATAGAGGGAAACTGAAAGAGTAAAAGACAGAGAGATACATACAAAGTCAGAGAAAGAGAAGAAGGGTTCTGAGAGAGACATCACGCTGCAAAGATAAGTCAGGGGAGTCAGAGTGAGAGAACAGGATAAAAAGACTGGTACAGAGAAAGACAAAAGGAGAGAGACACAGGGGAGAGAGACATGGGAGACAGAGAGAAATACATTTGCAGACATGGAAAGACCGAGATAGAGAATGCCTGGAAGAGGTAGAAAGACCGTGGTACTTCTCATGATGGGTGATATGTTTATGAACAAGGTTTTCTTGCCTTTATTCAGACTTTACAATCACTTCAGGACAGCTGCCCCTTTCATGGGATTGGAACTATTGGAAATGGCACCAAGAGGCACACCCAAACATCTAAGCATAAATATGTCTTATAACCAGGGCAACTAGAATTGTGCAACTGAGACTTCCTGCTGGATGTCTGCAGACCGGTACATACAACCAAGATTGATCACTCCTTTCTATTGTATGCCATTTGCACCAAGGGAAGAAAATGCGTCTTTATCACTGGCTCACTGCTGCCAAATGTTTTGCATTGATACATCCATGTGGGCACACTATCAGATCACTCTCCAGAGACCTTAGTCCTTGAGTGTATCCAGGCTGCCCTTCTACTCAAATCATGGAAAATTAACCAAGCGTAAACTTATTGCTGAAATGAATGAGCTACAAACCATAGTAAGACATATCCGTTGGAAAACAGCGTAACCTCATAGGAAGCGGATAGGACTTCTCTACAAGTGGGAATGATGAGAGAGATTGCCTTACACAAGAAGAAGATTAAGTGGGAACAGAAGTGACTTGAATCTTCTTTCAAGACCTATCACCTAGATACAAAAGACACTCCACTGACTGAAACAGAAAAGTTCTAAGATCTCTCTTAACTCGCTCCTTAACCCCAGATCTGGTCATTCCCTTATTCATCTAAAATGACAAATTTATTAAGAAGGTGAAAATTCGATATGCAGTTAGCAACTCAACCTTGCACTCTCTGCGATACCTATCAACTAATATAGCCAGGGCTTCGTACAAAAGCATCCCCAATACCAGGGCCACCAGAATTATGCGGCTTGAGAGTGCCAAATTATACAGCAGAGTTAAGTAAATTATGCAGCTGATTTGAGAAAATTATATGGCAAGAAAAATCTAATTATGCAGCATAAAGCAGCATATTTTGTAATAGAATTACATCATTATTTAGTAATTTGTAAACTTGGAAACACTGTCTGGGTATCGGTTGCATCTCATTAAAACCTGTTTAACACCCAAATATAGCAATAAGCAACAGAAAGGTGACCATTCCAGCTTTGCAAAGGGCCTACTACCGAGCAGCAACACATCTCGCTTTATTTTTATAACTTTTGAACAGTTTGAGCTAGAAACTACTTTTTGTTAATATCTGCAGATCATGTGGTAGATGATGGCTTATGTGTCAAATGTGACAAATCTATAATGATGTGAAAATCGCCGCAGCTGCAAAATTGAATAAACCCAATGGCCTTACTCAAAACATATTAAATACATTAGATAGTTACTATATAGAGTTGTATATTTCAGGGATTGGGGAAACCAAACCTGCAGAGGAGTGAGGAAACCACATCTGCAGCGGAAGATTTCTTTTCCTGGCAAGACATACCTCAAGTGGAAACAGAGAAGAAAGCATTACAAGAAAGAAAATATCAGCGGGTGAAATTACTTACCCATCACTTAATTGCCATTAACCCGATTGTTGGAGAAAGATTCTATAAGCTGGGCAAAGCACAGCTGACTGACATTCATGATTCACTCACACAAGGAAGAGTAATCCACTGGTACTTGGATTGTTGTTGTACAAGGCGTTAGTTTGTGTTCATCTCAAACCCGTCAGGGGCACCTTATAAAGTGTCAGCTATCTCCAAATATTTTTAATCAATGTATTGTTGAAGACTCTGGTTAAAATTCTAACAGGCATATGGTCGCCCATCATAAACTAAGTCACAAGTGACATTTGTTACTAGATGGCGGCCCAGGTGGTTCCGTGGACAAATGTATCCACTTCAGGAATCTCTGTTTTATCTCATGGGAACAGGTTTCGATCACAGTGGGTCCAATCAGATCTTCATAATTCTGAAGTCAATAGAAAGACTACTTTGTACTATTGGTGGGTAACGATAAACATATTATTTTAGCACCAAGAGACCTAAGGGTACATGTGCATTTTAAAATACACGTTTTTAAATTATTTGTCCTTGGATTCTCATTCCAAAAACATCATGGGACATTGCGTCATATGTTATGGCTCAGCATGGACACCTTGGAAGAAGCTATATTTATCTCACTGGATGCTGAAGAGGAATTTGTTTGTTATATGGGGTATCTGTTCCTAACACTTGAAAAAGACATGGATAGGACAGAGTATGAATAAAAAAATTGTGTCGGCCATGTGTTATCCTTGTGGCACAGGAAATATGTGGGGCAGCTATTCAATACTTTTGTAGTTCACAGGGGCCTGAGACAGGGATGCCCCGTTATTGCCTGATCTCTTCCTGTTAGTTCCAGAACCTCTAGAAACAGGCAACTGTCTGACAGATGTCATAGGAGCAAACACTCTAAGATCAACAATTATACCACTGCCCCATGCTATTAGTATTCTGCTTTGACTCAGCAGTTTAGTTCACAGCCCTCCCTACTTCCCCTCAATTCATAATTTTCATTTTTGTACATTTTAAGGCTAGCTGGAACGGTAGTATAACATTAACCATGTCAAGAGTGCCCACTAGGTTTTGAATTGGAGTGGAGACAGAATAATCTTGAGTTTTTAGGAATACTTGTTAATTGAGGGTTCAAACACAAGATTGATAATAATCAGTCATCCTTAATCTCTGAGAAGACCAATGTCTTTATACGAAGATCCATCTTACAATTGACTCTTTAGAGGAAGGCCTAAACAGTGAATATGGGGGGTGGTCCACATTTTACCTGCTTGTTAGGATTGATCCCCCTGCTCATCCTAATATTTCTACTTCACCAGATAGACAAAGATATACTATTCTTTGGGGGTACATAAAACACACCAAACTCTTCTGAACTAAGAGCTGATATGCAGTCCTGTGGTATATCATCCTGTGATTAAGCAAGTCAACACAATTGGATATTACGATATCATCTACAAAAATATTACCTGACCTATTTATTGTCTCCTTAATATTGTTCACAGAAGTATAGTCCCATTGGATGTAGATTTACTATTTTTAACTCCATCGGGGCAATACTTTTTGAAAATGTTTGTGACACAATATTTACATGATATTCTGACAACGATATTGCTGTATCATATGTTTCAACTGTCACATATTGCTATCTTGCTAACAAACTCTTAGACCTAATCAATAACGCCCGACTCGATAGAGGCTACACATTCTACCCCCAAAGGTATACCACACATGTACCATGATTCCCCACTCATGAAAACAATGGACAACCCACTCTTATGGCCAATGATCCTAACCTGGAAAGCTATTCATAAGCATCTGACCATGTCACACTTTTAAACTCCATTTGAGTGGAAATCCAACTGGGGTAAAACATCAAATGTGCGGTAACCATACCTCTTCATGAAAAATGATGCACCTGCGTGAACCACAGTATCCAGAATGAAGGGCTATGTGTTATGTTGTTTTATGCATTAGTGTTGCAAAAAATACCTAATACAGAGCAAAATGAATTTGTATTTGCAGCCCGCAAAATACTACTTTTAACTGAGTGGAAAAGAAATATGCAACACAGTGTAGTAATGATCTTACAATGTTGCATGCCTTTTAATTTATTACTAAATACTAAATGAAACATATTTCCCACTGGAGGATTTTAACAGGATTTACCGTGGTTGACTAAATCTGGCTATGCAGCGTACTTTGGTAAATAACTAACGCCTTTCTTGGATAATTTCCTTAACGTTGATGCACATTATGTATTTTCAGTATTAATTTCCGAGAATCTAGTTCTTAAAACACACCAGCCCTTACTGGGAAATCTTTTTCTGATGGCTCTTCTGGATAAATACAGAACCAAATGTGTTCCTAAGAATGCAAAGCGTGCCTAAAATAGCGCTGTTTTGTACATTCAGTGAAAGAATTCCAAACATAATACCAAAGCTTTTTCAGTCAGGTAGCACATTAGTCTTTGGGGTGCCAATGTTAGTTGTAAGTGAATAGTCAAGTAAATGTATTTAGACAATAGAAATTAAAAGTGGTTCTGATGGTTCAGTACTTTATTCATTTCCCCCCAAAAAGAGGTGCCTTTCAGTTCAAATTAAAGCAAATAAAGGACTATTTCTCTGTTTAACCGCTTAGAATCTTTGGGCTGAAAACCATTTCAACAGTTTTAGCAGTTTTTTTACTTGCACTGGACATCTTCTAAGGGTGGGGAGATATGTTGTTATGTTAAAACAGCACTTTTTGAGCGCACGGCTACCCAGAACGGGTGTCCCGGCGCTTTGGCAAAGAGGCCTGAACATGCTGATGGCCAGAACAGCAAAGAAAAATAATGTTTTTCCCGTTTACACAATATATGCAGGCACCGCGGTAGTTTGGAGAAAGCTATTAGAGACTTCTAGTATATTGAAGCAGATTATGAAAACAGACATAATATGAAGAATTGTTAAATCAGTGGGGGTAATCTGTATCCAGTTTACAATAAACTACAAGGTGCGGACAAGTCGTAGGCTTCTGTTGAGGGGCCACAATAATGAAAGGATTGTTTCTCGCAGAAAAACTCATTTTATACTGTGCAGGTGCGGCCCGTCACGCACAAAAGCCTCTTCGGAGTTTGCAGGATTCCGAATGTTCTGCATCCTACGATCCGACTGTCAGCCTCAAGAGGAAGGCGTGACCCATAACTTCAAGCTATTGCCATGTCTTTTTGTCTCTTTACCTGGCTGGCGCTGGATTAGAAAGCCTTTCTTCAGCAGCAGGACAGCCACGCCGGGGAAAGAAGATCAAATTAACGTATGTAAAGCCAGAGCCAAGCATCCTCATCCCCCAATCCTCCAGGTATTTGCTTTAGGTATTCAAGAAAGACGACTTTACGAAGCAGTCACCACATCTTGAGCCGTCAACATTAGGTCATTTGAATCTCGTCAGTAAAACGGAATACTGACTCCGAGATAACACAGTTTGAAAATGTAAAAGGTGCTTGTTTTTTTACAATTTAGTTGTGATAGTAAGCAATATATAACGGCAATTCAAACAAATGTAAACACCACAGATTGTTATAAGCTGAACTTTCTCAGTGTACTAAAACTATTTTCAAAGTAACGTTGTGCAGAAAGATTACACTTTTCCTCATAAGGCTGGATTAAAAGATAAAAAACTTAGTTTTCCAAAACTGAGATGACACATGATGTGATTAAATCTGAAATGGAAGTCACAAGCTTTTAAAAACCTTCACTGTATTCCAACACGTTACTGCAAAATGAAATATTGTTCAATCATTTCCCAAATGGTGGGTAGTACATCGAATCAGAACATTCAACAAACTCCTTATATTTTGTGGGTGCTTCAAATTCACATTTTACTGTTAGCTAAAACTATTGTCCTACTCACAGCAGAGAAACAGAAAAAAGACATAAGGAGACAGAAAAATATGACAAAGAGAATAGAGGGACTAGAATAGATCACTAGATAGATGACAGTGAGAGACATAATGAAAGTGAGAGCGGTTGCAACACAGCCCTATACGTAGATATATAGGCAGATAAGGATGGCCAGAGGGCCAGAGAGATAGACAGAGATGGTTACAGATAGAAACAGACCTAGATATTGAGCTCAAAGCTTAAAGCTCCTGGGTGGCTGTGGTTTATTATTTTATAAGGGGTTTGTATTAACCTATTTTTGATCATTGCCATAGGCAGGTTTGTGAGGACCCTTTACCACTTTGACACCTACATGCCATAGCCTTCCTCCAAGGCCCTGGGCTGGGACTCAGGACTGCTCCGCAGCTGTTCAGACAACAGCTGTCTGCAACCCCCAGTTTTAAACATGCCCAGACATTTCCCTCCTACATTCACTCACTTTTCTTGGCACTTTTAAACACATATACAATTACCCATGTTATGCAGCCAGACAAGTCAAATTTAAGACCAACAGTTTGCTGCCAGACCTGCCAAATTTAAGACCATCAGTTTGCTTCCAGACCTGTCAAATTTAAGACTAGAACCATCACATTTAAGGCCAGGATTCCTGCCCGGACCTGTCAAATTTAAGACCAGCAGTTTGCTGCCAGACCTGTCAAATTTAAGACCAGACCTGTCAATTTTAAGGCAGCAGTTTAAGGCCAGACCTGTCAGATTTAAGACCAGCAGTTTGCTGCCAGACCTGTCAAATTTAAGACCAGACCTGTCAATTTTAAGGCCAGCAGTTTACGGCCAGACCTGTCAAATTTAAGACCAGACCTGTCAATTTTAAGGCCAGCAGTTTAAGGCCAGACCTGCCAGATTTAAGACCAGCAGTTTGCTGCCAGACCTGTCAAATTTAAGACCAGACCTGTCAATTTTAAGGCCAGCAGTTTACGGCCAGACCTGTCAAATTTAAGGCCAGACCTGTCAAATTTAAGACCAGAGTTTAAGGCCAGACCTGTCAAATTTAAGGCCAGAGTTTAAGGCCAGACCTGTCAAATTTAAGGCCTGTCAAATTTAAGGCCAGAGTTTAAGGCCAGACCTGTCAAATTTAAGGCCTGTCAAATTTAAGGCCAGAGTATGCTGCCAGACCTGTCAAATTTAAGGCCAGAGTTTGCTGCCAGACCTGTCAAATTTAAGGCCAGACCTGTCAAATTTAAGGCCAGAGTTTGCTGCCAGGCCTGTCAAATTTGGGACCAGGGGTTTTGCGATGTGTTTTTTACATCCTAACAGCTGGCCCCCTGTTTCAGGGTCTCATGGGAAGCTTTGCCTCAACATGCTACCTGTCTTTTTTTCGCATCTCAAAGCTCAGGGCTTGCTGGGGTTTATTATTTTATAAGGGGTTTGTATTAACCTATTTTTTTTTGGAGAGAATTACCATAGGCAGGTTTTTGAGGACCATTTACAACTTTGACACCTACATGCCACAGACTTCCTCCCAGGCCCTGGGCTGTGGGGACTCAGGACTGCTCCGCATGTGTTCAGCCAACAGCTGTCTGCAACCTCCCAGTTTTAAACATGCCCAGGCATTTCCCTACTACATGCACACACTTTTTCTATGTACTTTTTTTTAAACACATACACAATTACCCCATGTTTTGCAATCAAACCTGTCAGTTTTGGGACTAGCCCTACATGTCACCCATTTAAAACCAGAGTGTTTGCGGCCAGCAAGTTGCTGCCAGACTTGTCAAATTTCCAGACACAAGTTTAAGACTAGACCTGTCATATTAAGACTAGAACCATCACATTTAAGGCCAGGATTCCTGGCCGGAGCTGTCAAATTTAAGGCCAGAGTTGAAGTGAAGGTATCACTATATACTACTATCGTCCCCCACAATCATGGTCTATCTATCTATCTATCTATCTATCTATCTATCTATCTATCTATCTATCTATCTATCTATCTATCTATCTATCTATCTATCTATCTATCTTACTGAATGCGTGGGTTAGTGACTAAACTGTGTGAATGTCTGTATGTATGTAGTTATTGGTCTTGGAGTGTCTACGGTTTTGAGTATGGCAGTCTGTAATTTAGAGTGGGTGTGTCAACAGTTATATTAGGGCAGAGGTCTTCAAACTTTTGGATGCCGAGACCCCCCTGTCAACATTTACAGGCGTAAGGACCCCCTCCTGACAAAGATTTCTAAACCTCTAGGCAGGGCTACTGGAATTCTGAGGCTGCGTATTTTGGGATAGCATTGCTTTCATATTTTGAAATTTTTTAAACACAGTAACACTGAGGACAGATTTCACCCCATCAGTACCAGTTTATAACCAAAATACTGCAACTAACATCAGAAAGATGTCTAGTCAACCTTTGTGAAGGGCCTCCAACTCCGCAGGAATATGCGCTGCCACATTAGAAGCTCACCTGGCCTGGCCGGGAGCAGCAAGGGTCCCTTCAAACCCTGGCGGTGTTGTGTAGAGTTAAGCAGTTTACCCATGCCCCTTTCCTCTCACCTCTTCCTTCCATCCCTCTCTTCTCTCCTCTCCCAACCCAGGATCCCTCTCTCACATTGCAGGCAGATGGTTATTAGCCTCATGACACCTTTTGGTAACAGTAGTGCACTACAAATGTAAATAATAATAATAGGCAGAAGCTGGGGATCCACTAGACCCGAACTTCGGGGAGGTTTAACACTCCCATCCAGGGCTGGCCCTAGCACTGGTCGCACACGGGGCAACAGTCTTTCCACCTTCTCCATGAATTCCCTCACTACCACTCACCAACAATACACCTCATCTCTCTATAGCACCTGTCTGACAGAATACTCATAGTTTACTCACACTGAGTTCTGTGATGTGAATGGTACATCTTCTCTGTACCAGGTACTTTAACCTTCTGCACTGTGTGGGTGACAAGAGTGCCCATGTGACTGCACGGAGAGCAATGCAACAGTGTGAGAGTAGGGTAAAAGGAGTGACTACAGTTTGAGTGAGGTGACCATATGAATTTGGGTTCAGCTGTAAATGCAGAGTGGGACAAATTAGTGCATGGTTAGTGATGGCCTTGTTTGAGTGAGCTACAGATTGAGCAGTGAGGGGGGACAGGTGAGTGAAGTGTCACATGAGTGCAGGATGAGAAGTGTGCTTGTTTGACTGCAGGGTGAGGTACAGAGTGAACAATGCAAGCACATTTTTAGTGCAGAGTGATCACTGTGAGAGCAGGGTGAGAAGGTGAATGTTGTAAGGGCATGGTGATCAGTTTGAATGCATTGTGATCACTGAGTGCATTATGATCACTGTGAGTGCAGGGTGAGCGGTGAATGTTGTGAGTGCATGGTGATCAGTGTGAGTGCATGGTGATCAGTGGGAGTGCATTGTGATCAGTGTGAGTTCATTGTGATCAGTGTGAGTGCAGGGTGAGCAGGTGAATGTTGTGAGTGCATGGTGATCAATGTGAGTGCATGGTGATCAGTGTGAGTGCATGGTGATCAGTGTGAGTGCATGGTGATCAGTGTGAGTGCATGGTGATCACTGTGTGGCAGGTGAATGGTGTGAGTGCCTTGTGATCAGTGTGAGTGCATTGGGATCAGTGTGAGTGCATTGTGATCAGTGTGAGTGTATTGTGATCAGTGTGAGTGCAGGGTGAGTGGGTGAATGTTGTGAGTGCATTTTGATCAGTGTGAGTGCATTGTGATCAGTGTGATTGCATTGTGATCAGTGTGAGTGCAGGGTGAGCGGGTGAATGTTGTGAGTGCATTGTGATCAGTGTGAGTGCATTGTGATCACTGTGAGTGCAGGGTGAGCTCGTGAATGGTGTGAGTGCATGGTGATTGGTGTGAGTGCATGGTGATCAGTGCGAGTGCACGGTGATCAGTGTGAGTGCAGGGTGAGCGGGTGAATAGTGTGAGTGCATTGTGATCAGTGTGAGTGCATTGTGATCACTGTGAGTGCATGGCGATCGCTGTCAGTGCATGGCGATCGCTGTGAGTGCATGGCGATCACTGTGAGTGCATGGCGATCGCTGTGAGTGCATGGCGATCAGTGTGAGTGCATTGTGATCGCTATGAGTGTATGGTGATCAGTATGAGTGCATTGTGATCGCTGCGAGTGCAGGGTGAGCGTGAAAGGTGAGAATGAGAAGTGAGTTGTCTGAAAGCAGGGTGCATTCCCAGAAACTTGAAGTGTAGGGTTTCAGATATAAGTTAAACTGTTGCTATAATGGCATTAATCGGGGATTGAGGGTGGAGGAAATAATAATGTGCTGATCCTGCAACAAACTTCCAGTCTTATCATAAGGGTTACCAGCTCATTATTTTGATGGCCCAGAAATAAGCAGTCACCTAAAGCTGTATTTTTAGCACTTATCTGTGAATACTTAGAACAGCAAATGTAAATAGAAAGCACTTTTAATTTTGGAACTTTTAATTGTGTTCTAGGGCTGCCTCAATGATCCATGACTGAAACTTAAAGAGAACAAAGACAGAAAAGTCACATAACTAATTAATACATACTATTTTATTTATAACTCTATTTAGTGTCGAGAGCAGGCATTTTTCTTTTGTCAACCCAACTTTATATTCCTTTTCATTAAATGCATTCTCACACTACAGCAGTAAGTGTAAAAATACAAATGTAATGAATAGGCAGAGTGGGGGCCCAGGGGGTACTGGAACCATAAAAAACATTAAACCTCTGTAACCAGTTTACAAAGGCATGTAAATATGCTAATGGTCTTTAAAGACCTGTGCAAAACTCAGGCATGCCGGAGATAAGACTCCAGACACTGCCCAGCCGAGCCCCCAGCAGCTCGAGTTTCACTGCAGCAGCCTGGGCTGAGACACAGGACAGGGGAAGCGGGGGGGCTGAAGCCCTGGAGGCCAGGGCAGAAGTGTGACTGTGAACACGCGACCCCCTTCCCACGCGCCCCACAGTTTGAAGACCCCTGTAATAGGGTGTGAAAAGATGCATCAAATTATCACATATCACCCATCGCGAATTCTGCCCTTTTTTTAAAAAAAAAATGCTTTTTTGGGACCCCCTGAGCAGGCCTTGGGGGGCAGGGTATTTCTACACTGCCCCTTTTTCTTGTTTTGTGCATTTGTTTTACTGTATTCTTGTGCCTCGCTTCTACCGAGGCAAAAGATGGCTGCCAACACTTACTGGTTTGGAGTGTTGACAGCCAATTAGCCTAAAGTTCGTGGTCGGTACGGTGGTCGGATCCTCCGTGCCTCTAAACATCAAAACTCTTATTTTTTATTTTCTCAGCAACTACTGAAAGGATTTACACTATTTAAAAAAAGTGATGTTATTTGTAGCAAGCACTACCTTTTTGCCAAATTTGGTGTAATTCCATTGAGCAGTTTCGGCTGTAACCGTGTCTAAAGTTTCCTATGGGAAATTTATTTTTTGACCTCTATTTTTTTAATTTCTCAGGAACTACTGAACGGATTTACACCATTTAAAAAAGGTCTCTTTCTGAGCCAAGGACTACCTTTTTGCCAAATTTGGAGTCATTCCGTTCAGCAGTTCGGGCTGTAGTCGTGACTAAAGTTTCCTATAGGAAATAAAATGGAGAAAAACACGTTTTGGGACCCCCTTTTTTCTTGGCCCCCGCTTGCCGAATCTCCCCGAAACTTTCAAGACAGGAGCTGACCGGAGCGCCTCACTAGTTTTAGAAATTTTGCGATGATTCGTCAACCGGCGCTTAAGTTATTACGTTATGTGCAGTGGGGACCGAGAAATAGGGGCATGAAAAAAGGGTGTGTTTGTAATGTTAATTCCCATAGGAATGCATTGTTGAACATACTGCCCGAACCATTGGATTGAATTACACCAAATTTGGCAGAAAGATAGATGTTGTTACGCAGATTGTCCTTTCTGTTATTTTGTGCAGATCAGTGCAGTAGTTTTTGAGAAATCTTAGTCAAAAATGATAGCGATATCTCTGATATTTTGCAGTGCTTTTGCCACTTGTCGTGGGGCTGAAAATTTGTGTGAAAAGCTAACATAAGGGGCCAGGGTGGAGATACTCTGACCCCATGTTTGAGAAATGAGTGTGTTAGTGACACAAACTCTGTGTTCAAAATGTATTTTTATAATCTTGCGTGATATTCACGACGATGCCACGATCATCAACTTCGCCCCTGTGTACCATTGCGGGGACATCGCACATATCGCGTATATCACGGTCATCGCGAACATTAGTGAAAATATATAAAGAAATATATATGTGTGTACACACTCGCAGGTCGCTGTCACACACTCATGTATGTATTCACAAACTCAATTAGACACACACACTCATCCACATACCCACTCACACACTTATACATCCAGTCACATACCCACTCAGATATTCATAAACTCACTTACATACCCATTCAGGTACTTGTGCACCCACTTATAGACTCATGCTTACAGTCTCATACCTACTTAGAGAATCTTACACCCACTCACAGACCCACTTGGGCACTCATGCACCCACGGGAAATGTCATTAAAAAAAATCTTAGAAATTCACCAAAAAAAAAAAACAAAGGTTACAGAGATTTTAAAGTTAGGCTCAAGTTTCACTTGTAGAAAACCAGTGAAATTTAACAGTTATAGTTAGCTGAGCTAACTATAATTCATGCCTCGGCAATGCACTGCTTATAACCTCACATATGACATCACTCATGATATGGTCAGTGACATCACTAATGACAACACTGATGACATCATCACGTAATCACTGATGCAACCACTCACACCCCAATATAACCGTTCAAACACCCCCTCTACCTTCCACACTGCCATTCTAAGAGCCATTGACACGCCTATACCAGTACTTACACAGCCACTCACTGATTCAAAGGGCTTCACACACATCGACTCATACACGCATATAGCTACTCACATACTGTGAGTCACCCATAGACCTACCCACACTCCTACTCACTAACCCATAGAGTCTATCACTCAGCCACTTACTCACCTATACAGTCATACGCACACCCACTCACTTATTCATACAGATATTAACATATACTCACTCACCCATACTGTCAGTGAATCTATGACGGTATTCTGCATGAATTTAGGATGCATGCATTCCGAATGCCATCTTTTGGATGAACGCGTCTTTAGGAGGCATTCATTCAGCAAGCAAGTCGTTTTAACAACTTGCCTCGGGGGGTGTTGGATGTTAGAATAGTTTAATTTACTATTCCAATTGTATTCTGTGCAACAGTAGGGAAGGTGTTGGACTTTAAAAACAACACCATTCCACCAATGCGCCCCCCCTCTAAAAGCAAGCTGCTGTTAAGACTTGCACGCTGAACGAATGCGTGCTAATGCAGCATTTGTTTGTTTGCCAGCTTTGTGTTTGCACAGCATGATTCTGGCTTAATCCAAAAGGACGTTTCCCACTGTCAGTGACACAAGCACACACTGACTCATACAGCCACTCTCACAATCACTCACTCACACATACAGTCACTCCTATACTCCAACACTCAAATATACTGCCTTTCACATATGCAGTTACTCGCCTATATACCGTCCACACATCTATTCACTCACCAACACCGCCATACACAGCCTCAGTCACCCATACAGCTCCTCACAGATGCACTCACTAACCCATACAGTCACTGACTCACCCACTCACTCATCCATGCATGCACCCACGCAGACATGCATACACCCATACAGGTACTCAGACAACCAATGAATCACGCAAACAGCCATTCACATACCCACTCACAAACCCACTTAGCCACTTACACACCACCTGACTGATACAGACATTCAGACAACCTAGTCACTCTTCCATACGTTCACTGAGAGACCTACTCACTCACTTATACAGTCAATCTCGCACCCACTGAATCATCCATACAGGCAATATTACACCCACTGATTTAAAAACACTAACAGTCACTGGATGATATCATCAGTGATCTCATTTGAGATGTCATCAGTGTTGTCTCTGACCATGTCACGAGTGATGTACAGTGGCGGCTCCTCTGCTATGGTGGAGATGCGTCAGCCCACTACCTTCTTGCAGTACGAGAAGCAAAAATATAACATGGTAATAACTTTCACTTATTAACATTTCATGTTTCCTTAGCCATCGGGCGGGTGGGCGGGCCTGCTCTGCTAACGGAACAGAGCTGCGGAGGAGTGGTTTGCCCACTCCTAAGTGCGCAATGACTGTTTGGTCGGCCCTCCCGGTACTTCACCCTTCTCCATGGAGGCTGCATTAATGCCTGCATGGAGAACCCCTCCAGCGTTGTGATTGGCCTTGGGGAGGGAGTCTGGCTGCCTGCTTCCTGTTCCTGAAGTCAGAGACAGGAGAGCAGGAGCAGAGTTGTGGGACACAGCCCAAAGGTAAGTTTTTTTTTATTATGCTCCCTCCTGCGCCTCATATAGTACACAGTACCCCATTATGATTTCATTACAAGACCGGAGGCTTCCATTATGCTTATTTTTTTAATACTAACTACATGCAGCCACTTAGAAGCAATTCATCATTAAACAAACAATTCTAGAACAGAACCTTCTTGCTGTGTAATGGGCATGCACATACAGTAGACTGCCTCTTTTAAATGCGGCTTCATGCAGATAAGTATACTTGGAATATCCATGGTAACAACTTCGACGGCGTGTGACGCCGCTTAGGCAACCTAGAAGGACCCCCAGCAATGACCTCAGTAACCATGACGCCACCAAGCAACAATACTATAAAGACACCCGAACAGATGAACGCTTGAGACATACTGTGACGTCAGGAATTCCTGACAGTTGCGACTCCTTGGTAATCAGCTGCTAAGCCAGTAATAAGATTGTTACGATTATAACTAACAGAAAACCTGCCTTTTCATTTATATTTATATATTTACTTACCCACCATTGTAATCAGGGCATAGAGAGGGTAGTACCCTTATTATAAGCCCTATTTATATCTATATATTTACCTACCAACTATTGCAATCATGGCAAACAGAGGAGTATTCGCTTTATTATGAAGCCCACAACCACTAGTTTGTCTGAATTGCGAAGGGATCAAAAAGATTATACAGCCAGAAATACGCTCCTCCGTGCATGAAATGCTAATGTCCACTAAAAGGGCCTTAACTGACGATGAAGAAGGCATTACTGAGAGCCCCGGAGTGGGAAAAGTTGACTGTAATAAAATAGGGAGCACATTGGGAGGTCCAAGCACCTCAATATGGGAGGTCTAATCACCTCAACCTATAAACTAGGTCTAAGCACCTCAAATTATACGGGAGGTCTACGCATCTCAAAACTATCAGGCGTCTTACGTGGCACATCTTAGAAAGGTGTCTGAAGCAGCATTCATAATCTAAGTGCTCCTTATGAAACACAAAACATTGCAATAGAGGAACAAGGGCACCACGGTGCAGACTTAATGAATGAATACATTCTCCATCGAGATCAGGATGACCTAGACTTTGAGACCGCCTTATCAAAGAGGAACTCCCTTCATCCTCCAAAGCAATCATAACTGACCCCCTTGTGATGCGGATGTTCTCCCCATATAATATCAGAAATCCGAGGAGTACAGAATGGTGGTATCAAGACCATGCGGGCAAATTTATAAAGATGTGGATAAGAAACCCCCAAGAGAAAGAAAGACTCAATTACTTGAGAGCAGAATGCTCCGAACCAGTTATCCAAGGGAAGGTCTACCTAACACCTAACATAGAACCAGAACTGATCAAATTCCTACTTAAACTTGGTAGAGATCCCAGGAAAGGCATGGAAAGGTCACTCACGGTTTGCCAGGATTGCCTTCTGGATTTACTAGCCCTCTGGTGAGAATTATTGATATGGCAGAAGAAAGCCATGTCAGTGGCACTTCATTAGACATCAACCTTCTCAGGGGCTGGAGCCAGAGAGCCCTGTTCCCTCTAGGAAGTGAAAACGCAGGCATTAATGCAGAACGATGGAGAGTAGTCCTTACTAAGATCTACTCGAAATTGGACAACATGGCCGACAAGGAGCTGTCAGCAAACACCAAACGCTACTTATTTGGGTAAGACATTATTAAAAAAGTTAGGTAAGTACGTCACAACCTCTACAGCTCTTGACAAGGCACAGAACAGCATGAGAAGAGTCTTCAACCTTAGTGTTTTTGGGCAGGCCGGAAGAAGGGGCCTTTCTACCGGCTGAGCTACCCAAAGGCCCTACTCCTCACAGAGAGGCTTTTGTAGAGGTTACCAAGCGGGTAGCCTCCCACCGTTCTATCCCCAGAGAGGAAGATCCTACTGCACCAAAAGATTAAGACCCTCTGGACAAAGAACAAGCAATTTCCAGAGTGAGTACCAATACCCCTAAACTATTCTTCCCGGCAAAGGGGGGAGTAAGTAAGTAAGTAAGTATTTTTATTTGCATAATTAATTAAAATCATTGCAATTTGTACAGACAATAGTTGTGATTAAAAGAAAAGAGAAAACTGTAAGCTTATAAAGAAGGGGGGTGATAATTTTGGGGATTAAAGTTCATTCTTGGAATAATACATTTTTGATTCCTAATATAAATTGTACAAAGCGAGTGGCCATCTGAGGGGAGTCGCCCCTTAAACACAGTTCTAGTGCTTCATGACATGTCCTAATGTTGAAAGAAAGTCAAATCGGACGAAGCCAGAAGACTTGTAGGGCAATCAAAGGTCTACAAATGCACAGGATGTGGATTACATTTTCTTCCTCTAGATTGCAAAAATGGCATTTTCTAGAAATTCCTTTTTTGTATCCTTGTCCATATTTGTACTCCGTTAAAGGTGGGAGGTTGACTCAGATTCTTTTCACAGGCTTGGAAAGCAATTACACAAGACTACTGATCTTAGAAATCATTCTTTGTTTCAGAATTTAATTTTCTGAACCCCTAATAGAAATTTCCCTCCAAAGAGAGTTAACTTACCCTAGAACAACAGAAAATTGTGGAGGAGGTGGTAGTCTCCATGTTACACAAAGGAGCAATTTTAGAGGTTTCGTGGGAATGCATGAAATTTGTGTCTACTTTTTCTTATGGAGAAAAAATACAAGTGATGGAGACCAGTTATAAACCTCAGAGAAATTAACAGGTTCCTCATCTACAGACCTTTCAAGATGGAGGGAATCCACCTAATGAGGGCGTGCTACTAGAGAAAGACTGGCTAGTGATCTGAAGGATATCTACTTCACCATCCTCACGGCTATAGAATACCAACTCTACCTCCATTTCATTTGAAACCATGGCCTCTTTCAATTTCAGGCTCTCCCCTTCAGCTTATCTTCAGCACCGTGGTGCTTCACCAAAGTAATGAGAGATATTGCATCCTTCCTGAGAGAGAGAGGGGGATACGACTGATTGTCTATCTCGACGATATCCTGATTATGTCCCAATACCACTCTGAGATTCTACAGGATCTGAATAAAGTAGTAAATCTCATAGAGGGTTTAGGCTTCATAATAAACATAGAAAAATCTATCCTGACTCCCTCCAGATCGCTGGAATTCTTGTGCTTCACTGTAGACGCAATAAAGTATCTTCTCTTACTACCCAAGAAGAAGATCACCAAAATACGGAAAGAAATAAGATTTGTGCTGAAACAGCACCTTGTAACCCTAAGGGAAGTGGCCAGACTCCTGGGTCTCCTATCTGCTTCAATCCATGCTATTTTTCGTGTACCGTTACACTAACAGGCCCTTCAGAGGGTAAAGGTGAAAGCCCTACGAGCTGGATTATGGTATGGGAACAAAGTAACCCTGGACCAGGAGACCAAATTAGAACTGAGCTGGTGGCTAGAGAACCTGGATGCCTGGAATGGCAGACCCATTTAAGGGAGCTACCCAGAATACATCCTAGAATCAGACACAAGCCTTCATGGCTGGGGAGCTTGGCTGAACAACCAGCGTATGGAAGATGTGTGGTCTTATAAAGAGAGCTCACATCCCATAAATTATTTAGAACTGACAGCAGGGCTCTACGCTCTGATGAGATTCAAATAATTCCTACAAAGCATTTCGGTCATACTGAACAATGTATAGGCTGTGGCATACATAAATCGCCTAGGAGGTACAAAATCCTCAGACTTGTCGAATCTAGCCAAAAGATTCTGGATGTTTTGCGTAGAACACCAGATAATCCTGAAAGTAGAATACTTATCTGGGAAAATCAATATCACTGCAGATTGGAACTTGAGATTCTTGATAGACCACAGCAACTGGAAGTTCAACTAGAAACTGTCCGGGGCTCTCCATCACCTCTGGGGTCTCCTGAGGGAGATCTGTTTGCATGCAGACAGACATTAAAAAAAACATTATTTCAACTGGATGCCAGACCTGATTGCTTGAGCAGTCAATGCCTTACTTCAACCCTGGAAAGGAACTCGAGCGTATGCCTTTTCCCACTTTGCAATGTTCCAGAGTGTCCTCCAGAAAGTGAGACAGGAACAATGCTCCCTAGTATTAGTAACACCTTCTGGCCATCCCAAGCATTTTTACCGACGACCTTGAAATTAGCCTGCGACATTCGCTTACTACTGCCAGCCGAGGATGGCCTTTTAAGGGACATAGATGGAAAAGAACACTCCCTAGTCGAGACAGGGACTTTAAACCTTCTTGTCTGGAAGATGTCAGGAGATCTAATGAAATCACAGGTCTTTCGAGAGGAGCTGCACTACTCCTCAGAGAATCAAGGGCTCCTGGCACCCACTATAGATACAACAGAATTTTGAGAAGATGGGTACGCTGGTGCTTGGAGAGGAACCTGGATCCCATGGAGGCTCCTAGAGGTGGATGTAGCCAACATTCTAGTAGAACAATTTGAGAGGGGTATAGCTATAGATCAATTAATTGTTACAGGTTGTTAATTTCAGCAGGACATGCACTAGTTAATGGCAAGACCAGAGGTATAAAATGTCATAGTATGCAGAATTCTCAAATGTATTCGCCTAAGGAAGCCCTCTAATCCTAAATACAAGGTCATGTGGGATGTTAAACTAATCCTAGACTCATTCACATATTGGCCTAATAACAGGTACGTAGATAAGAGGAGACTATCGATAAAACTAGTCTCTCTTCTACCTAATCTTCTGCCATCGAGTATCAGATGCCAAAGCATTAGAGATAAGTAATAGAGTTTATTTTGCTTTTGGTGTTCAATTTGAAATTATCAGGAGAACTACAATTACGTTGGGCACAATTTTTTACCCTAAGTTCTACACCTGCAAAAAACGTTGTGTGGTAGATTGCACCAAAGAATATGATTCCATAATGATTGAACATCATTCGGATTGTGTCAATCAATTAATCATTTCATTTCTGAAACCCATAACGTCAACCTTTATAGAAATATGGGTTAAATGTACAATGCAGTTAGCTGGTATTGACCTAAAAAATGTCAAGCTCAATCAGTAAGAGGCGCTATGTCAAGAAAACTATTTGGAAAAGCAACAAACACCGGGCACAGTGCTACTTACTGCAGGAGGGCATGTAAACTCTAAATAAACATTCACATTATACAGTTATAGAAATCATAACAGATGTGTGATTAAGATAACTATTTTTATTTTCTATTGTTCTCTTTGTATTTAAGGTAAAAAAAATATATTTTACATGTAGAAATCACAAAATAGAAAAATTAGATATGCAATCCCAATGATGTAGTAAGATTTTAGAACTCAAAATAAGAGAGAGGGACCCACCATCCAAAGGGAGGGGTACCACAGAAGATCACGCTCATAAAAGAAACCCCTTTGGATTGATATTTACTCGTCACACCATTCATACACAACAATTAAATTACAAATCTAAAAAAGTACAAATGTATTCTTAGTTACAAAACATATATATCATGGTGCATACAATGCATAACATTCAAATAACCTGGCTAGGCAATAGTATTCAGACCATGTGGTCTATAATACACTGTAATCTTTGTTCTTTAAAAAAATACACATATATATCTACATAAAAACACAAAAATATTAAAAAAAAAGATTCAGGGACATAATAAAAAGGAAAAAATATTTCCGATTGCTAAAGAAACCTAATAAACCATATAAGGATCAATTGTAACAGCTGTAAATAATTCATTCAAATGCAGAAGTTTGATACAATTGTCACCACAGATTTGATAAAGTTTTCTTATTCAAGCATCGACGCGTTTCGGTGGGCACTAATTTATAGCCAACACCTTCTTCAGGAAAATTTGTATAAAATTCCCAATCCAAGTAAACATCTGGAAAACATGAATGTAACAATAAATATCTAAAAATAGAACATTTTTAGACAAAACATATGTCAATCCTTCTTTTTGGTAAAACAACCCTCTGTCCACAACACAACCCACCGTTAATGGGGCCAACACATCAATTCACATCTACATATGATACCACACAATTCAGCATAATAATTAGCTGAAAGTAGTCACACACTTTATTAGTCTCTTTATTATGCATCTATATAATTCAAAAGGTACTCCACTACAGCACCCAAATCTAAATATCTACACCTGCACATAGCAGATCCCAGGTGTAGCGAGGGTGCGTAAAATTCATATCGTATGTCTAGATCATGCCGAGAGGTACCCAGATGTGTGGTGTACTATACGATAATTGTATCAAAGACAAAAATCTACATTTATGTACCTATTATTTCTGGTCACACGGCTGTCTCCAGAGAATACTGCCAACCAGAATTCAGTAAGAACACAGCCAAAGGATCCTCTAGCTCATCGATACCGTTATTCGGGGATCAATGTGTTATCTACACTATTACTTCAGAGTGAATATTTTTATTATATGTGTAAGACAAATTCAAATTTCTCAATAATCTAGACCCCAGGACCCCTGCACTATATGGTCTCCCGAAGATCCACAAAAATCACACTGATCCACCAATGAGACCAATAGTCAGTAGTATTGACTCCCTCCTGGAACCGATTAGCAAGTATGTGGACCATTTTCTGCGTTCCAGTGTGTGTCGCTGAAATCATATGTGAGGGATTCTGCCCATATTATTTCCCTTATTGAAGGGAGAATGTTCTGTGGAGAGACTCAGTGTCTGGTTACGATTTTGAGACACTCTAAAACAAACAAAACCGGGCATTTGATGTTATAGATATGCATGAATCACTGTGCAGCTGATATAGCTCCATCTATTGGTATGTTGCTGTAAAGTGCTTCAATATCCATAGTGACCAGAAATTGTGTGTCTGGACAAAAAGATGTATTTTCCACAAGATTTATGATGTGCCTTGTACTTTGTACAAAAGCAGGTGTTCGAGATACGTGAGTGCATAATATGACATCCACATATTTAGCAAGAGGTTCTGTAGCTGAGCCTATAGTAGTAACTGTAGGTCTCAATGGTGGATCAATCACGCTCTTATGAACCTTGGATATGCCATAAATACTGGTCATCCTTGGTTTCTCGATGTTAAGGAATGTCCATTCCTTGTCACATATGTCACCATTTTTCAGTGCTCGTTTAGTGAGATTACGTATCTTGCTAACTATATTTGAAGTTGGATCTCTGGTGATTGGAGGATAGAAATGGGTATCACTCAACATATTTTCCATCTTGGTCACATATGTTGAGGTATCATAAACAACTATACCACCCCATTTGTCACATGCCTTGATGATCTTATCAGTGTGTAACCTGGGGGGTAGGGAAAGGCAGGAGACGTGTCTTGGTTAGAGTAGGTTTTAATTGATGAAATAGTAAGTCAGTACAGGTTTTCCTAGGTACGGCTCTCCTGGGGGATCTGCTCCTCTCCTTGCGGCACTTTCGCAGGACTCCTTCCTCCCTTCGGCGGGTCGGACTCCTCCTCTGCTTTTCTTCTTTGGGCTCCGTTGTGACCCAGGCTCCGCCGGTGGGGGAAACACAAGAGAGGGAGGTATCAGTGCACATGCTCTACTCACAATAACAGTCAGCGGGAGGGGGGGTGTGTAGGAAACCAAAGTGCTCGGGGTATAATGGGAAGTGAGGACCGTGGATACCAGGGAACTAGTGAGTGCTCACTGGGTGCCTATACCCTTCCTACCAACCCAGCCCGATATACGGTTACGCACCTCAGTTAACCACACCCCTCCTGGTGTGTGGCTGGGCGAATCGTAGTGCCGTTGGCCTCCTGGCTCCTGCTTCACCGCCGGGCTCCTTCGGATCTCTGCTTCCGGTATCCCTCGCGTCTCCTCCGCCTCTGATGTTCCTCGCGTCTCTCCCTCCTCCGTTGCTCCTCATGTCTCCTCCGCCTCCGATGTTCCTCGCGTCTCTCCCTCCTCCGTTGCTCCTCGCGTCTCCTCCGTTTCCTTTCTCCCTGCTCCGCTCTCGCCTTCGATCCTGCTCCACACCGCTCCTCTCCACACTCAGTCCGCTCCTCCGGTGTATAGACACACCTGTGCAATCTCGCTGACGTCCTTTAAGGTGGGACCAGACTCCTCCTCCCCAACACTCCCGCCGGTCCAATTAAAGGGCCCGATACCTTTGTCTTCTTCATTGCAACTGTAGCGTTCCTCGTGCATGTTCCACACAGGGGGTAGTGTCGGCTGTGGAAACAAGAGGGTTAAAGGCTCACACCGGGGTTCAGGGTGCGGAGGCCACCCGTCCCCGTTACACAGTGCTATGCTTGAGTTCCTCTAAAGCTTTATACTCTTCTTTATTCAAATTGAAAGGAGTTTTCTGTACATATTTGGTAATGTGAACAAACTTGTTGTACAGTACCCACTCAAAGATTGCTACTTCTGGTGGCAACTGATCAACTGAAGGGGTGAATGTAGATTTAGGGGCACATCCAGATGAATTGAAATTATCCAATTGATTTTCTTTACTTGAAAAGAATATCCTGAGTCTGATCTTTCTGAAAAAAGCCATTAGAAGTCTAAATAATTCAAATTTATTGAGATCTGAATGAGGCACAAATGTAAGGCCTTTAGATAATACTACCATGGTTGAATTGGACAAAGAGTAACCACTAAGATTAAGTATCGGTATAGCTTCTACTCCCTCCAGTACTGCGCCTTTCGAGTTGCAAGGAATTGATTGAAATCCATTTGTGGATTGGCGTGGAACCTCGGCTGATATTGAGGTCTCCAATTGCCTCGTCTGGTGAAACGCCTCCCTAAAAAAGGTTGTGTATTGCATTGTCACCGATTACTGTATCACGGGCTTCGAAATTCATTACCTCCAGGCTGACCTTCACTGTCGGAGTCCGAAGTGTCGGAAAACATTGTTACTTTCCTACCATAACTGTACTGTCTATTGGTAAATTGATCATACTGACCTCCTACAGATTGATTATAGTATCGATCTGATAGGTAGGGATAAGTAGTTTCCTTGCTAAAGAATCTAACGTCTTTTATTAGTTTGTCAATTTTACGTTTGGTCAAATATTCTGTGTAGGAATGTAGATCTCTTTCTATATCATCCAGCTTTTTTGGGAATCTTCAACTATACCTGAGGCTTTAATTTTGTTTTCCAGATCTAAAATTTCTCTTGCCAATTGTTCGATGACCTCTTTCGCTGTTTCGACAATCAGCACCACATAATCACGAGAGCAGCGATTAGATATCATAGCCCATCGTTCTAAGAACTGTTTTATTTGGATAAAAAGTCCGGGTATATTCCTAACTCTTAAACCTTGGGAAATTACCCCTGCCTTAAGGTATTCAAGCATATATTGCCCCTGTAACTCAATACGTTTCATTTTCTTTCTTAGGGCTAACAATGCTATAAAGTCTTCATTTTTATCCATGGTATTAGCTGTTTGGTGACCAAAATTCACTAAACTACCTACCATATTAGCAAATTGTTCATCAGTGAACCCAAATGTCGGTAGATTAGGCATTTCTTAGTGAGGGTTACAAAATGTCAACAAGAAGCAACAATCTATATACGTAAACAAAAACCTAAACCCGTCATCAAGTGTTGACGTACAAACAATCAGACACAAAAACAAGTGATAATAATAATAACTCAAGTCTAGAATCTCCAACCAACTGATGCAAAGTGTATTCGTCACAAAAAGGAGGGAGAGAGAAGGATACAAGACTTACAGGTAGATGCATCAAACATTTTTGAGAGCACAAACGGTGCAAATTGCAAAATTCGGCCATTTGCGCCCGCAAAAATGGCATTTGAGATGCATCAAGGGTTCATGCACTCGCAATTTAAGAATTCGCAAATAATTGCGAGTTCTCAAATTGCGATTGCATTTAAGGAATCGCAATTTGCGATTCTTTATATGCAATACATGAACCATTCCAAGATTGCTATTTATCGCGAATTCAAACTACGTGGCAATAGCAAAAACTTAGATATATGCACTTTAGTGCATTTTTCTAAGTTGTATATTACACACACACATGTCCTTGCGACATGTGTGTGCGCAACACCAGTGAACATTACCATTTCAGGGGTGCAACAGGGTGGCCTTTGGACACCCTGGCACCCTTGAAATTGCGGCACATTTGCGATTCGCTAATTGCTAATCGCAAATAAGGAATGACTCCCCATTCATTCCTATGGGCCTTTTGGCCCATAGGAATGAATGGGTAAGCCATTCCTTATTTGCGATTCGCTAATTAATCAGTGGGAATCGCAAATAACATTGCGATTCCTACATGCATCCCGTTTTGCGAGTCTTTAATAGTGAATTCTTAAAATTCGCTATTAAGGACTCGCAAAACATAACTTTGATGCATCTGGGTTAAACCCCTCACTGGCAAGGTGCGAGATACTCTTTCTGGAAAACGTAAAGAATATAATATTATGTAAATAACACACTGTAAGACTATAAATTATTAACTACATTGAATTATAAATCATGTAAGCTGCAACAGTGAAGGATCATGTTTATTGTATTGAATTTTGGAAGAACAAGCATATTTACAGTCCAAATCAATTGTATTGACTGTTCGGATACATATGTACATGTGGTTCTAAAAGATTACTACATCACTAGGATTGCATATCTATTTTTCTATTTTGTGATTTCTATATGTAAAATATACTTTTTTTTTACCTTAAAATACAAAGAGGACAATATAAAATAAAAATATTTATCTAAATTACACATCTGTTATGATTTCTATAACTGTATAATGTGAATGTTTATCCAGAGTTTACATGTCCTTCTGCATAAGTTACTTCCAAAGGGACAACATTCGTGCCCCTGCTGCTGCACAGCGGCAATGAGATAACTTTTTTCAGCATAAACCATGTTTCTTCCAATAATCAATATTTATCCATAGTGAACCAGTATAGTAATCCAAATAATCCCAGTTTGTCAAGTCACGCTGGAGACAGCCAGATGGTGCTAGAATGTTTATTCTGCATTTTCAAATATCATGTGTCGCCAAACGTGCTTAAACAATGATACGTGCTTTAACATTCCTTCGAGCCAGCACAGTAAAAGCCCAATGAATTTCGAACTCTTCTAAGTTCTTCCTCAGGGGCATTGTAATTAATCAAAGAGAGCTGTATAAACAATCAGACTGAAGCGCAAATTATAATCTAACTGAAAATATAACAGTATGGACAAAACCTCATCATGAAAGACTAATTAACCTAACCCACCCTCTACTGCATTCTCCTAATCAATGCCCATATGTGATTAAACAAAATGCTGTGAAATCCACACCTTAACCCTAATGCTCTAAAAACATAAAGTCCAAAACTTTTCCCGCTAATACATCCTGTTTGCTCGCCCAGTACTTGTTACAGAAAGAAAAGACACAATATCATCCAAATGCTCTCCCCTTTCCCCATGTTGTTCTAACATTTTTCAAAATACGATGAAATTCCCTTTACCTTGCTGCCAAACCCAGTGGCTTCAGATATACATGTCTTCTTGCATGTGTAGCAAAAGTAATTAAACCCACCGCCCATCATGCTCTTCTTTAAATCCCACACGCACATGTGTGCTAAATCATCCTTAATTGGCTCCAACCCTCGTGGCCTCTTGCGTTCACAATGCTCAGTCGAGCAAAAACTAACACTCCCATAACCCACTTCAACAGTGATTGAAACCTGTGAACTAGACTGAAAATAACTAAATCCCAGAATCCCTGTCAAAATAGCTGAATAAGCATTAAACACCAAATGTTAAAAATACTCGCAGCTTGCAAAAACGTGTCAAATGTATAAAAAACATGCACACCAAAAGTGTAAAGGAATATGAAAAAATAATAAGTAAGTAGCACTGTGCCCGGTGTTTGTTGCTTTTCCAAATAGTCTATTTCCCTGTTAGGGTTGTATCTTTTCTCAGGGGCCCTGTTCGTTTTCCAGAAAGGCTATGTCAAGTAAATCCTTCTAAAAGGGTGGTAAAATAGATGGCATTCTAAGAGCTGCTGACTGGTCTAATTCTAAAACGTTCGCAAAACACTATTGTAAACCAATTGAACACATCAGATGTGGTGTTACAAAACTATCAACATGCATAATGGTAGCCTCCGGTCTTGTAATGAAATAGCGATTATCCTAATTACATGCCAAGAGAATATGGATTTCATTAAGACACGAAGGCTAACATTATCCCACCCTTCCCAACCCAATTTTGCAGTTTATAAATGAATTATTAAACAAATGAAATGCATTGGAAATAATACAATATTTATTCAACTTAAGGTTATTATTCCGTTTCATACTGCAAGTAAATTACAGTTACGTTCTTTTTCACATTAGCATGACAACAGTGCATTTATACTCTTCACATGAGCAGAACATTTTCCAATACTCCTCAGACTGGAAAGAAGAGATACTAAAGGGACTCCTCCCGTGATCCAACCATTATGTTAAGAAGAAAAGAAAATGTTACAAGAAAAGAAGAAAGTTACTTTAATACTTTGCACTTAAAAGAGGCAGTCTACTGTATGTGCATGCCGTTTATACATCAAGAAGGTTCTGTTCTAGAACTATTTGTTTTATGATGTAATGCTTCTAAGTGGCTGCACAGAATTAGCATTAAAAGAAATATACATAATGTTAGCCTTTCTGTCTTTAATGAAATCCAGATTCCCTTGGCATGTAATTAGGAGAATCTCTATTACACTCAGTGTATTCATTACTATACTATAGGTCCCAGAGTTTGGAACTGAAGGAGTTTTGGTTTTCTTGTAGCTTCCTTTTTGTTTTCATCATGGCCACTAGTTTGGTTCCCAGAGCTTTTTTTTACAAACTACCACTGTTTATTCTAGAATTCAGTATGTGGTGTTACACAAACCCGACTTTAACAAGCCTTCATTGGCACAATGTGAATAAATCTGAAAATAGCTCCTAAAAGTTGAAGTGATGACAAGCCAGCAACATGGGTAATTTTCTGAGTATTTTGGATCAGGAGCTGAAGGTAAAAGGCACTTTTCGCCTAACCTCCCTTCTATGCATCCCATAATTTCCTCATCCCTTGGATTCGAAAATACATCAATCCTCAGTCATTTGGGCTTGGGTATATTGTGCTAACAGGGAGTGAGAGGAGACAGTGGGCTGGCAACTCCCTGTCTGGTTATCACTGCTGCTGCTGAGGAAAGACTATAAACCACAGAAAGCAATAAACAGCCCACAGCCCACAGAAACACAATGGCATCCACTTAACTCTGAGCTGCTGTACTTGTGAGATTCAGTGTTTCCCAATGCACACTTTGCACAGTTTTCTTTTTCGTTTTTTTAAAATCTATTTATTAACAGCTTAGAAACCAATCGTGGTCAACACTTTCGTACAGTACAGTCGTTTGAGCGCACCAGAGACAGCACAGGATTCACAGTTTACAATAGGTGTTAGAGCGGATACATCATTAAACCATTTAACAACTTACACTTCAGCCTCAATTTCTGTATGCAGGGGCTGAGGGGGCTCACAAATGTTGCCTCTGTACTCATTCCAATTGGACCACACCGCCCCCCATTTTTGAGGACAGCCCCTTGCCGTGTACACAGTCTTTTCTTGGAGCATGCACCAGTCCATGTCGTTTTTCCACGCGCTGATTCATTTTGCACAGTTTTTGAAGTGTACATTCTTGCATAGTGGAAATGAGCACAGTTTTCTTATTTTCCTAACTTTACCCTACTTAAATTTCCAAAATTATTTACTCCCTATACGTAGGCCCGGACCAAATTTGCATTACACCTGGCTAAATGGCTTAATTTAGGTAGTTTCAATTTACTCTTGTTACCTGAAAAGCCAGTCATTACAATATTATGCTAAATCATATACGCTAATCGTGGTAAACATGTATCATGAATGCACCACTCGTGGTGAATATTTACCGCAAGCGCACAGGAACAATATGAACGACAGACTGCAAGCAACTTTTATTTATGTTATTTCCCTTTTTTTGACAATTGTTTAGCACAAAATACATCCTTGCGTTCAAAGTGGATGGAAGGATTCATTTTGTGCTAAATTACAGTGCTAAATGACAGCTGTACTTTTTTGTGTAATTACGTGTAGCATAGCGTAATTTTGCATAGTTATGAAAGAATAAATTGTGCACGTTTTGCACACACTGGTCCTAAAAGGTGAGTGTGTTGTGGAGTTATTTTTCTGAAAATCTGTTTTCCTTTAAACGTTTTCTGATTCTTTAGAAAAAGCGGTGAGATGTTTTCAGGTAAGTTCCTGAGGGAAACCTTGGTCAGTATGATTTCCTATTAGGGAAAAACAACCCGAGTTTTTGTGATCAACAATGACATGCCTTTTGATCTGGACCTCCATGACAATGTTTTAGGATGCGGTGCCTGTCAGTTGTCAAAGCAGAAGAGAAAATGTAAAGGAAAATCAATTAGTTTATGGTATCTGATGTGTCCTACAATGCATGGAATTATTCTGACAAAGACAATCTACTTTTAGAGGAGTAATTATTTTGTCAGATTGGTGGCCCAACAATGGTCGCCAGCTCAGGATGTGCTGTTCATTTGGACAAGCCCTGTCCATATTTTGATAATTTCCTTACCCGACTAAGGCCTAGATGTAGGTAATAGCAAATTACCGAATGGTAAATACCGAATTTTACCGATTCGGTATTTACTATTCGGTAATTGCTATGTAGGTAAAAAATTCGGTAAAAAAAAACGAATCGGTAAGATTCAGTAATTAACGATTTGGTAATTACCAAATCAGTATTTGCCATTGATTCCTATGGGCTTTGAAGCCAATAGGATTCAATAGCAAATACCGATTCGGTAATTACCGAATCGGTAAAATTACCGATTTTACAAGGGGGACAGGGTGTCACTTTGACACCCTGTTGCACCCCTGTTTCTAGCTTCTGTGCCATGTGACACACAGACATGCCCTTAGGGCATGTCTGTGTGCCACATGGCACAGGTATTCACAGACATAGTGGCAAGCTACCCTGGTAGTGCCCATGACTCTTTTATTTTCAGACATAGTGCCATCCATAGGCGACTGATTGCTGGAGAGTTTCATGATGGTTATTTACTTGGTGAGTAATGTACTTTTTGGAGAATTGAGAGCAGATGGTCTTTAGGGTCATTATTTTAATAATTTATTTTCCTTTTGCTTAAACCCAAAGGTGATAGTGCATATGGAGTGAGATCATTCATACTTACACCCTTTCTGAATCCATCTACCCGCAAGGAGCAGCAGTATAACCAAGCCCATATTGCCACTCGCAATGTCATAGAGAGGGCTTTTGGTGTCATGAAATCCAGATTTAGAATTTTGCATAAAACAGGAGGAGCCTTGCAATATAGACCAGATGTATGTTGTAAGATTGTTGCAACCTGTGCCATGCTTCACAATGTAGCCACCAAGAGAGGCCTGGAACTTGATGTAGAGGATGAATTTCACAACATTGACAATCAACCTCAGCAACCTGTACCAAGAGCACATGGACCAGACGCAGCAGAGGGTAGGAGGAGGAGGGCGGAGATCACTCAACATTATTTTTAGCAGAGGTATGACGCATGAAGGGTTTTGAGTGTGCTAACATGTTTGGTTTATTAAGTTCATAAACACAAGTATTATAGTTTCCAAAGATGACATGCAATTTCTTTCACTACCAATGAAATCTGAAAGTATTACTTTATACAGTGACAGAAAACTTAAAATACTCCCAAAAAAATTGATGTAACTGTAGATGACAATCTTTTTATTTATTTCTACCGCGCACCCCTAATGCCTTAGCTGATGCAGTAGCTACCCCAATGTCTTTACCTTTTCCAGAGTCACATTTCCTATGGCTACGGCGTTCCCTAAATTTACTAGTACTTCCTTCTGCATTATTACTTTCTTGATCATTACATAGAGAGCCTTCCTTACAAAGACTGCTAGAAGTAGACTTTTGCCTGTCATTTGCAATGGTTTCCAGTGCATTCATTCCTCTGGTTATGTCCCTACAACACTGGGAGACATCTTTCTGCATGTCCAGAACTGGTTTAATGAGCTGAGAATTGGTGCGGCACATCATATTCATTGACCTACAACATGCCTGATTACTTAACATTGACCTAATACATCTTTTAGCATTTGCAATTTGCTGAGACTGCATTGTGTTGCACATTGCTTCCATGGCAACTGCCATGCGGTCCAGTTTGTTAGATGATTCAGAATGTGCTTTTTCAAATATCTTGGTCATGTGAGTGAGAGTTTTGCTAATAACACTTATGTCCTTTGTGACCTGATTGAATTTACCCTTTATCACCCTTATGTCTTTTCCCTGTAGATGTTGCACTTTGAGCAGCTTCAGCTCAACTTCACTGGCACTTGTATCTCCATCTGTAGCTGATTGGTGGAATGAAGAACGTGCCCTCTGCCTCACAAAAGGCTGAATCCTCTGTCGCCTGCCTAGTTGACTTTGAACAGGGGCTTGACTTTCAGACAAATTTTGATTTTCAACAGTCACATTAGGAGCCTCTTCACTATCTGACTCTTGAATGTGACACACTCTGCGCTGTGAAGTTGTTGGCTGCACTGTGGGAGAAGTGGATCCAGAATTCATTTCTGCAGATTCCAGTAGATTTTGAGTGAAAGACTCAGCATACTCAATGAAGTCAGTGTCCACCTCTGCATCTAAGATTAAACAGAGTATATTTTAATATGAGTTTGTGAAGTGTTAAATATGTGTTGTCTGGTGTAATTAATAAATATTTCACTGACATTCTCTTGTGTCAAGCCTATTTATTAACCTACAGTAATGCATGCATGAATGATGTTTTTAAAGTTTGTGAATAAAGCATATCTGTCAGGTTATTTGCAGGAAACTACAACTCCCAGGTTGCACTACTTTCATCAATAAATAACTCATTACAGTTTCAGACATTATTTTGAAAAACACAACTGCTGCACAGTGTCCACGTCAAGGGCATGTGTGCCAAAGTGACATTAACAATTGTATGAAAAACAAAAATGTCTTACCTTGTGAGGGTCCTGCTTGATCTGAAGTATCAATGTTTATGACTCCAATGACCGCTTCAGTGGTAAGGGTTCCTTCAATCAGGTCCTCCAGAGGTGTGTTTGGTCTGTCCCTGGGAGTCCCACCACCAGTTTTGTTGGCTGACTTGGTGCGTGTCGCAATCTTCTCTTTGGCACGACTACGCAGGTCATACCATCTCTTTTGAAGGTTGTTGATGTCTCTGTGCGCAACACCAACAGCATTAACTTTTGATTGTATTGCAAGCCAAATTTTCCTTTTGACCCCTTCAGGAACCTTTAAAGACAGCTTTCCAAAAAGCTGATCATTGTGCGCAGTCACCTCTTCAATAAGAATCTCTAACTCCTGTTCACTAAATTTAACTTTCCTTTTCCTGACAAGTGGCTCCTCAGAAATATTTTCTGCCATTTCAAAATCTCCAAAAACCACAGAGAGCCTCTTACTCCTCCAGCAGACTGCTTTCCAACTGAAAAAAGCCTCACCAGCAGTTGAAAGTGGGCCTCAGGTGGGTCTAATTGCAAGCAGAGCTTCCAGGGTGTGATTGGTATGAGATGCATCATGTGCGGTAATTCACAATTTGCGAATTCGCAATCTGCAAATTCGCAATTAAGAATTCGCATTTTTAATGCGATTCGGTAAAAATGGCGAATTTGACCGAATCGCATTAAAAATGCGAAAAATTTGATGCATACCATTTTGCGAATCGGTATTTGCGATTCCCTAAAATTCGCAAATACCGATTCGCAAAAGGGAACATTGATGCATGTGGGGGCAAATCTGTAAATTAAGCCTACCTACATGTCCAATACCAAATACCGGTCGGTAACGGACGAAATCGGCCGTTACCTACCGGTAATTGGTGACCTACATCGGGCCCCTGTAAATTAAGCCTACCTACATGTCCAATACCAAATACGGGTCGGTAACGGCCAAAATCGGCCGTTACCGACCGGTAATTGGCGACCTACATCGGGCCCTAACTGTCTCGAATGATCTCCTCAAATTTACCAAGGCTTTTAAAAAGACAGTCACATTTTTGGAACTTTTTGTCTACCAGATAAATGAAGATGATAAAGCCATAGATCACGAACCCCTGTGGCAGTTTAAGTTTTACATCTCACATCTCTAGAAGAGAACTTTCTGATTGGACAATTTGGATTATGGCTCAGTTTTGAGGATCTTTTGATGTTTCCTTATGATCATTCTCACTTTGGTGGAAAGGGAACCAATAGCCAAAACCCTGTAGTGTAATCTTATGCCTGTCACTGGACTGGCTCCAACGGAGAATTTCCCTGGCTAGTCAATGCTCATTGGAAGGCTTCCAGATAGTTCCACAATGTAATGATATTGGTTCAGCTTAGTATTCAGTGGGTTTCTTCTGTGTGCATTTGTCTGTCATGGTGCGATTCTGCCTACGCTGTGTGAATTGTTTCTATATTTTGCTTTGAAGCGTATGAGAAATAGGAGATTTCACTTGGTACATTCTCAACCACAGTCAATCAAGCCCTAACCTGTTATCCGATCTCACTTTAGAATCTTACTTCATTCATGCACCACCTATGGGAGCTTAGTTGAATATCATGTTTGGCAAGAGAGCTGACATATGAACTAAGGTTTAACTAATGCTCGCAAAATCAGTCAAAACCTGCATGGAGGAAGAAAAAGAAAAATATGAAACAGCACGGTAAACTCACTAGCCAATGTGTAAATCATTACAAAACTTGGGACCCGCCAAAGACTAAATGGTGATCAAGCCATTTAACCAGTCACATCACAGTGCAAAAGATAGACTATGTCACATACATTTTTTAGAAAATAATAATGATTGATATTTCTCTTAAGACTAGCATGAGTGGTCTCTATTATGCTGCCAAGTGGTATTCCCTTGATTAAAAGGGTGCAAAAAGAGTATTACTAGATATAATGGCCTTCTTTAGAGTTGGCAGATTGGATACTCCATCACAAATGTGACAGATGCCCCTTCCACATATTACAAATGCATTACAGCCTGTGGCACTGTTGGACGGGATAGTGCCACATTTTGACTGACTGAATATCCTCTCTGAAAACTCAAAAAAGACTTTTACTGCACCTGCCCAGACCACTTGTGATGTCATACAGCCTCGCTTTTAGAAGCTAGTGCATCAGCTCACAGCTCTGCGTCTGAGAACTGTCAGCCATTTTGTGGGTCAGTCCATCAGCTCGCACCTCTCCCTCTACAAGCCATCGGTTCCGTAGTTCTACTTCTGCGAGGCAGCACTGAAAATAGGGGAGGCGAACCCTCCGCGACTCCATGTACCAGCAGCTCTGCTTTAATTGGCTGGCTGCAACCTGTGTGGAAAGTTGAGGCTGCCATTTTATGAAGCAGAACTTGGCCCCAGGGGATGGAAATAAACCTTGGAAAGTATATGAGGGCTCAGGGTAGGGGTACCCTGACCCCACAGGTTCATTATAGGGATCTCTGAGGGATCGCTATTGAGTTTTAAAACTCTGCAAAACTGTTTTTTTTCTGGGTAGTCTCAGACCCATCACGATATTCAGCGCAGCCCCCATGGAGCATCACGACGAAGTCGCAGACATTGGCAAATGAAATTAAAATATACATACATTGAGACACTCACTGGCAAACTAATGCACATATTCAGAAACCCACACAGACTCTTGCACCCACTCAAAAATCCACCCAGAGACTTATACACCCACTCACAGATCTAGTCAGACTCATGGATCTCCTCAGTGACCTAGTCAAAGAGTCATCCACCCACTCACAGAACCACTGAGACACTGATTCCCCACCCACGGACCCATTCAGAGGGATATATGACGTTACAACGCGGACTTTTACCACGCAGACCATTACCACGCATTTTTTACAACGCAGGACCCTTTACCACGCATACCATTACAACGCTGGTATTTACAACGCAGGTACTATTACAACGCATACTATTACAACGTAAGTATAGGTAAGTAAATAATATGGTAAAATAATTATTAATAATATTTTTTTTTAATTAATAAATTATTATTTTAATATTTAATATTTTAATTATTTATATTAATATTTAATTATTAATTTTTAAATATATATGTTAAAAATACCCCTGTACCCCAAAACCCAAACCCAGCCCTAAAACCTAAAAATACCCCTGAACCCCAAAACCCAAACCCAGCCCTGAACCCTAAAAATACCCCTGTACCCCAAAAACTGAAAATTGACCCTGAACCCTAAAAATACCCCTGCACCCCAAAAACTGAAAACTGACCCTGAACCCTAAAAATACCCCTGCACCCCAAACACTGAAAACTGACCCTGAACCCTAAAAATACCCCTGTACCCCAAAAACTGAAAACTGACCCTGAACCCTAAAAATACCCCTGTACCCCAAAAACTGAAAACTGACCCTGAACCCTAAAAATACCCCTGTACCCCAAAAACTGAAAACTGACCCTGAACCCTAAAAATACCCCTGTACCCAAAAACTGAAAATTGACCCTGAACCCTAAAAATACCCCTTTACCCAAAAACTGAAAACTGACCCTGAACCCTAAAAATACCCCTTTACCCAAAAACTGAAAACTGACCCTGAACCCTAAAAATACCCATTTACCCAAAACCCAAACCTAAAATATTTTAAATAAAATTATATACTTACCAATACTTACGTTGTAATGGTATGCGTTGTAAAAGTACCTGCGTTGTAAATACCAGCGTTGTAATGGTATGCGTGGTAAAGGGTCCTGCGTTGTAAAAGTTGCGTGGTAAAGGTAGGTCGTGGTAAAAGTTGCGTGGTAAAGGTTGTATACCATTCAGAGACTCATGCGCACTCTCAGAGACCAACTCATCTTTTGAACCTGAACTCACTCCTACCTTATAAAGCCTGCCTGTCTCCATTCTAATATTAACCACAACCCATGATGAGCACCAAGGTTTAATATTCTATACCATAATTTCTAATTATAGATTAATATCACTCTTAACACCTTGGCTGCTTCGAACGTTTCGCGCCAGTGCGGAACGTTCGGGAAACGGGTGGGGCTGCGTCGGACGTTGGCCGTTCGCAGCACCAGCCAGGTAGTGCTCGGCCGACGGGAGCACGGAACGGGTTAAAACCCCATGAGACCCATTGCAACAACTACATTTTGTTGTTGTTGACCCTGTATTACCCCTCCTACAAACCATTCCAACCCCTAGTGACCAATAATTTATAACATGACTTAATATCCAAATGAATCATCTGACACATACCTCCTTATTCAAATATTGCAACCAGTATTGATAGATTTCAGTCTTAATAATCATTCAGTTGGTTTCTTCTTGTACTCCATTCAATTAAGTCTAAATGATGAACAATTCTAAAAGAATATATTATACAAAAAAGAGTCACATTAGTAACTCTATTTCCCATGGGTTACCCAATATCCCTAAGTTCAAAACAAGCATTTTCAATGCAATAGGTCTCGCAGTTGTGAGAGTTTGAGCTATTGGCATTGTAAATGTGTGAGTGGCGTTGCGTGTGTGAGTGGCGTTGCGTGTGTGAGTGGCGTTGCATGTGTGAGTGGCGTTGCGTGTGTGAGTGGCGTTGCGTGTGTGAGTGGCGTTGCGTGTGTGAGTGGCGTTGCATGTGTGAGTGGCGTTGCGTGTGTGAGTGGCGTTGCGTGTGTGAGTGGCGTTGCGTGGATGAGTGGCGTTGCATCGATGAGTGGGGTTGCGTGGATGAGTGGGGTTGCGTGGATGAGTTGCGTTGCATGTGTGAGTGGCGTTGCATGTGTGAGTGGTGTTGCATGTGTGAGTGGCATTGCATGTGTGAGTGGCGTTGCATGTGTGAGTGGCCTTGCATGTGTGAGTGGCATTGCATGTGTGAGTGGCATTGCATGTGTGAGTGGCGTTGCGTGTGTGAGTGGCGTTGCGTGTGTGAGTGGCGTTGCGTGTGTGAGTGGCGTTGCGTGTGTGAGTGGCGTTGCGTGTGTGAGTGGCGTTGCGTGTGTGAGTGGCATTGCGTCGATGAGTGGCGTTGCGTCGATGAGTGGGGTTGCGTGGATGAGTGGGGTTGCGTGGATGAGTTGCGTTGCGTGTGTGAGTGGTGTTGTTTGGGTGAGTGGCATTGCGTGGGTGAGTGTGGTGTTGCGTGGATGATAGCGGGCTTGCGTGGGTGTGAGTGGCGTTGCGTGTCTGTAAGTGTTGCTGTGTGGGTGAAAGTGGCACAGAGCCTTTGATGTGGCCACTTACTGATTAGCATTATTAAAATCTGCATGAAAATGTATTTTATTACTACTATTTATTCTTTGCCAAGCACTCATCACTGATCTGGGCAGCAGTCAAAGTGCATAAATAAAAGTAAGTGAACTTTGATCCTGGGGGATTTTGGTAGATGTTTACGTACAGACATACACAATACAACGCACATACCTTAAATGGAAAATATAAATGCAACTTACCTTTATCTGTCGGGAAAAAAAATTGGGTAGGAAAACTAGTTTGGTTAATGCAATCACTTTAGGCCCCTGCATGCTACAAGCGGGGACGCATTTTTAGTTTGAAGAATGTGATAAGCTGAAGGAGGAGGGGGTGCGAGGGATGAGGGAACACGGCCTGGGGGAAGCTGGCTGGGGAGGGGGAGGAGAAATGCAAGGAAGTTAGGGGAGGAGAAGCCGAGAAGCCGCAGAGCGCACGCTGGGCGAAGCCCTGTGATGTGCTGTGCGGCAAATGGAGGGAGGCTGATGCGCGTTCATGTTTGAACACGTGGTTCACATGAACTGCATGAAAACGCCAGCAAAAAGCTGGTGGTTTCATGAGCATTTTGAGCACTTGAATTCTCGTTCCTCAATGCGCTTGCGCGCATTTAAGGTCACGAGACCTAAAAAGGGGGACACAAAGAACATGCCAAATGATATCCCACTTACATCATTAGTGGTGAACCCTATGATCTATCAGACAGATTCAATTATTTCGTTATTGCAAAATCTAATTCTGGCAATGGCATTGCTCCACATCTTAATAAATTCTATTCATAACATGTAAAATAACTAAGGGTAAATGTACCTTATGAATAGCTGTATTACCTTATACTGTATTCCAGCTTCCTTGGTATTTAAGTTCAAATACCCTGTACAAATACCAAAACCTATAATTATTGCTCTTAAAGTCATGAAACTATTGATATTAGCACATCAATTCAATAGTGAATCAAACATATCTTAATATATACACATAAATATTTGGTCTTCGTAAGTAGTTTCCCACAGTATCCACTGCTCCACGGTATATATTTGTTCATAGTTTTCCATTAATCTACATAAAAAATATAGACAAGTAGAGTAAAACTCTTCCATAATCACAACTACCCCATCCCATTATCTACCAAACCACTTCGACATTACTGACTTTACAACAACTAGTAATCTCAAATGTATCTACCTCACCAGCTAAGGCCGCAATAAGCCTTCTCCATAAACAGCCGGTCCGATAATTCCCGCTGCCAAAGGTTTTCCCACTGACTTAACCGGGGAGAGGAGTTGGCCTAACGGCTAGGGCGCTCGACATCGGACTTGGAGGAACTGGGTTCGAGTCTCGGTAACAACGCCAAAACCTCCTGTGATTCTGGGCAAATCACTTAATCTCCCCGTGCCTAAAATGAAAGTAACTGGAAAACGTAAAAAAAAAAAATGTAACGTAACTGGGAAAATATGTAAAGCGCTCTGATACCTGATTCGGTTCGGGTCTAGTTCGCGCTATATAAAAACTCTGCAAAAAAAATACGTAAATAAATAAATCATGTCTCCACCAATCGGCTGTCAGCTGTCTTCACCCATTTGCACCAATCAAATCAATTTTCACAAAACCTACAAATCCGAATAATTCTGATATGTTTCCTTTCTGGTCCAACATCCCTTTAGCCAATCATAATACACCATTACCTTTCTTGATGGGTAATTTGGTGAGCCCTGCCATAATTTTACACACAAGGAAGGGTTCTCATGGCTGAAGCACTAAATCTGTGGTTTTCACAGGATCTTGTCGCTCAGCCAGAGTCATGCGCCATTTTTACCCTCAGAAGTGTATATTATGCCAACCCTAATCATATACAGAGCAATAACTGCAATTCACCTCTTGTAAAACACTCGAATCATGATGCGCACTATAGCACAGAAGGCGCTTAGGTACTAAAGATATTTGTACCAAGTTTGAACATACAGTGCTCAGGCTATGATTAAAGTGAATCCCTTTCACAGTGACTGTGGTTCTGCGCACAAAAGATGCTGAGGTTAGAAGCGTGCTGCCAGGGTGGCACAACGACAGAAGACGCCCCCAGGATGCTAGGGCTTCGTATATTATACATGTTACACGTACCCACTCACTCCCTGCCCATTACTCGCTAGCAGCTGCTAGCATGCTGCAGCTAATTCTTGGCATTAGCCTTAGAGCCCGACCTCTCCCCCGTTGAAGGGGACGCCGGCTCCCTGACAGTGATAATAGCGCCCAAACGCCAGCCATGAGAGCTGGAGTTCATGCAGTCATGCTGTTTCGAAAAAGTATAAACAAAAGCCCTAATAGACATCAATTTCACAACATCTGTAGGATAGAAGCCAGAGCTGGCTTTGTAGGCCTTCGAGCGCGTGAGATGCAAAATACTAAAGATAACATTAGTAAGCATTCAACTCACTGAGCCGTCTTGCGTCAAAGTCTAATAAATCTTACGTTCAAATAATAACAAAACAGCAATAATAAAATAGTACATGGATGCCTGTAATTACCCGAAAGTGCTGTTCATGTTCTTAGTGTGTGCTCGAGTCGCCTATAATAAGTAAATGATGTGGCTACTGAACTGTACCAAGCTATGGCTGCTGGCAGACAAGGTGTGTGCCAAGGCACCAGAGTCCGAGCCAGCAGACAGGGTGAAAGGTAGGGCATGGCCAGAATTACAACTGCTGTTCAACATCCAAGGGGGCCACTGGTTCTCAGCTCTTGATTCTCAGCCAATCTCCGTGACAATGTGCAGTCTCCACCTGAGATACGGTGTAATTTATGGCAGTAGCTTTCAGTATTACACTGTTCGGAGCTCCTAACAAATTTCCCAAATCATGTGCGCGGCGCCCCTGGCACCTCATTACGTCGCACCAGGGTGCTGCGGCGCACAGTTTGGGAACCACTGCTTTAACCAATCAAAATATACCATTACGCACAACTTTATCCATTGCACCAATCAAATCATCTTTCACAAAGCCTCCAAATATGAATAAACCTGATATGTTTCCTTTCTGGTCCAACATCCCTTTAACCAATCAAACTACACCATTACCCCTCATGTTCTTTTTAGGTCTCGTCTTGGTAGGTGCGATTTATAGAAAGCGTTCCGAAAAGCGTCTACCCAGCTGTGGAACGCGTACAGTTTATGTGAGCCAGGCGCGTGCACAGGAATTCGTTCCCCCTACCCCTCCCACAAAGCAAGACAAGACAAGAACATCAAAGCGACCGCGGCCGCTCTAATTCCATTTGCCACCAGCCACTTCATGCGCTCCGCAGGTCATAAACAGGACCATCTGCTCGTGAATGGGAATGCTGGCATGGTTGCCCCGCCCCCCTCCCAGCGCTGGCTTTTCTCTGCCATTCTATTCTTTCCAATACGTCTTACTAAAAGTGCACTTTCTCTGCTCCCTAAAACAGGCTTCTCCATTATAACCCTACTTTCGTTAATTTTACTCAGCTCTCATCTTTAACCCAGCCCACAGACACACACACACAGACACACACAGACCCGCCCCCCCCGCCGCGCAATGCCGAGAGCTGCACTGACACTTTCACTTTAATTCGGTTCTGGAAACACAAAATGTGTTCATTGACTGTAACATGTCTAAAAGTATATTTAAGGTAAATTTCACACCGTTTTGATTGAAAGTGGAACAATGCATGTGCCTAAATAGTAGTACAGCTTTTTTGGATGAAATTGGCGGCGAAAACTCTCCGTGAGAAAATTGGTCTCAAGAAGCAAGAAAGTTTCGGCGATGTCATTTTGCAGCACTCATTTAAAAAAATCGTAAATCCTACTTGCTACAAATAATATAACTTAATTTGAGCACGAATTGTGAAATGTTAAAAGTGAGTCTGACAACAACAATGCTTTTGTTAGGTGAAAGTTCAATGTGTCACATCACGGCACGCAAGAAACATTTTTTTTGGGGGGGGAAGAGTTGTGCAAGCACGAGGTGCCTAATTGACAGCATGCTCTTACCGTGTGAACGGAAACATACCATTTTGCAATCCCGAATGTGTAGGAATGTACGGAGTGAGCGCTCGGAGAACAGACGTCTCGCGGAATGACAGATGACAACAGCATGGGGGAAATTCTCCTGTTAACTTTAAAAAAGCTCCTGGGATGGCTTCATGGCAGAGGAATGCGCCTAGCCTGTATCATTTCATTCTATCGGACCTGAACCCTCGCCAAGTAAATGAAAACAACTGCTTTCAGAGACACCGTGGCCCAACCTCACTCACCCTCACACCCTTACCCACCCTCACACACCCTCACTCCACCCTCACCCTCACACACCCTCACCCTCACACACCTTCACACACCATCACTCACCCTCACACCCTCACCCCCCTCACCCTCACAACCCTCTCACCCTCACTCTCCCTCACACCCTCACCCCCTCACCCACCCTCATCCCCTCACCCTCACACCCCCTCAGCCTCACACCCCCTCACCCTCACATCCCCTCACCATCACATCCCCTCACCCTCCCTCACACCATCACCCTCACACCCCCTCACCCTCACACCCACTCACCCTAACACCCCCTCACCCTCACACCTCATCACCCTCACACCCCCTAACCATCACACACACCCTCACCCTCACTCACCCTCTCACCCACCCCACCCTCTCACTCTCACACACCCTCTCACTCTCACACATCCTCTCACCCTCTCACCCTCACACACCCTCTCACCCACCCTCTCACCCACCCTCACCAACCCTCACCCTCACAACCCCTCACACTCACACACCCTCACACCCTCGCCCTCACACCCCCTCACACCCCCTCACCCTCACCCCCTCAACCTCACTCCCCCTCACCCTCACACCAACTCACCCTCACACCCCCTCACACCCTCACACACCCTCACCCTCACACACCCTCACCCTCACACACCCTCACCCTCACACCCCTTCACCCTCACAAACCTCTCACCCTCACACACCCTCACTTACCCCCACCCTCATACACCCTCTCCCTCACACACCCTCACCCTCACACCCCTTCACCCTCACAAACCTCTCACCCTCACACACCCTCACTTACCCTCACCCTCATACACCCTCTCCCTCACACCCCCTCAGCCTTACACTTCCTCACCCCCCTCACCCCCTCTCACCCTCACACACCCTCACCCTCACACACCCTCACCATCACACCCCCTCACCCTCACACCCTCTCACCCCTCACCCTCACACCCTCACTCTCACACACCCTCACCCTCACACACCCTCATTCACCCTCACACCCTCACCCTCACACCCCCTCACCCTCACAACCCTCTCAACCTCACACACCCTCACCCTCACACACCCTCTCCTTCACACCCCCTCACACCCCCTCACCCTCACTCACCCTCACACACTCTCACACACCCTCACCAGCATAGCATAACAAAACATAGCATAGCATAACAAAACACAGAATAGCATAGCATAACAAAAAAAGCATTGGATTGCAAAATATAGCATAGCATAACAAAACAAAGCATAGGATAGCAAAACAAAACATAGCAAAACAAAACAAAACATAGCATAGCAAAACACAACAAAGCATAGCATAGCATAACAAAACATAGCATAGCATACCAAAACATAGCATAACAAAAGAAAGCATAGCATAACATAATAAGGCATAGCAAAATAAAACATAGCATAGTATAACAAAACATAGCATAGTATAACAAAACATAGCATAGCATAACAAAACAAAACATAGCATAACATAACAAAACATAGCATAACATAACAAAACATAGCATAACATAAAACAAAGCATAGCACAACAAAACATAGCATAACAAAACATAGCAAAATACAACAAAACATGGCATAGCATAACAAAACACAACAAAACATAGCATACATAACAAAACATAGCATAGCAACGCATAGCAAAACATAGCATAGCATAACAAAACCCAACAAAACATAGCATACCATGACAAAACACAACATAGCATAGCATAACAAAACAAAGCTTAGCATAGCATAGCATAACAAAACAAAGCATAACAAAGCATAGCATAACAAAACATAGCATAACAAAACATAGCATAGTAAAACAAGGCATAGCATAATAAAACAACCCAAAACATAGCATAGCATAACAAAACATAGCATAGCATAGCATAGCATAGCATAACAAAGCATAGCATAACAAAACAGAACAAAACATAGCATAGCATAACAAAACAAAGCATAGGATAGCAAAACTAAACATAGCATAGCATAACAAAACAAAGCATAGGATAGCAAAACAAAACATAGCATAGCATAACACAACATAGCATAACATAACAAAACACAAAACACATAGCATAACAAAACATAGCAAAACACAACCAAACATAGCATAGCAAAACAAAACATATAATAGCATAGCAAAACATAGCATAACATACCAAACACAACATAGCATAGCATAGCATAACAAAAGATAGCATAGCAAAACAAAGCATAGCATAATAAAACACAACAAAACATAGTATAGCATAACAAAACATAGCCTAGCATAGCAAAACATAGCATAGCATACCAAAACATAGCATAGCATAACAAAACACAGCATAGCATAGCATAACAAATCAAAGCCTAGGATAGCAAAATATAGCATAGCATAACAAAACAAAACATAGGATTGCAAAACAAAACATAGCATAGGATACAGCATCACTCAGCACCACCAGAGCATTATTCAAGGGCACCACAACATCACTATGCGCTACCACCACATCACTGAATGCCATAGCATGATTCGTTCCCCATCACAACATCACTCAGCGCCACCACAGCATCAATCTGTGCAACTATTCAACAACAACTGGTTCAAATATGTTCTCTCAATGTTTCAAGCTCTATTACAAATGTAACAAAAAGGTGTTAATATTTCACTTCTGTTCTTGGATTTTCGTCACAATAAAATACACCGAACATAATTTTCACAAAAGTTGTTTACAAAAGTTTAAGCTATTGCCATTATAAATTACAATAGCTTTTATTTAAGTATTAATAATTTAAAAAAATTAAAAACCAATGTTATTTGTAATCAGAAATACATGTAAGTCACGTAAATACAACACATATTACATTACAAATGCTATAGGTGTCACATTTGCGAAAGTTATAACTATTGGCATTGTAAATGACAAAGCTATTAATTTCGCTATTTTCAAAAACAAAACATATAATAAAAAAATTGTCATTTACAATACCAATAGCTCAAACTTTCCTAATGCGAGACCTATTGCATTGCAAATGCTTGTTTTATTTTCTTTCCATTTCCTGCTTTTTTTTAACCAATTGTATGAGACTTTCACAAGCTTCTCATTAATTTGACTAACATCAAGTTTCCTTTCTGATCCTCCACTTTTTGGACCAATGAACGCACTTGTTATGCATGCCTCCTATTCCTAGCCTTCCGGTTTCGTGATGGCGATCCTAATCCGTGTGCTATCAAAACTCATTGGTTCATGATCAAACCAATGGGATGACCAGTTCTATTCACCAACCTATTACCATTAAAACAGTAAAAGGAATACAAAGTTTTAAGTTGCTCTTAGCTACGCTTTTACCATTCAAGTGTAGAAATAAAGGCGCGAATAAAAGATGCTTTCCGGTCCTCCACTATCTTTGGACCAATGGACGCGCTTGTATGCGTGCACCATATTCATCATTAAGCCTTCCGGTTTCGTACCGGCAATGCTTTCTCCGTGCACCACTAAACCTCATTGGTTCCTGATCAGACCAATGGGATAACCAGTTCAATTCGCCATACTTTGCCATTAAAAACTAAAGAATAAAGTCAAGTTTTCACTACCAATATTGTGCTGGTAATCCTTGCTCGTGTACCATTAAACTACTCTTTACTACACTACTCCACTTCAAATGAAGGAATGAAGGCGCATATAAAAACAAAGAAATAAAGAGAAGTTTTCACTTCCAATATTATACTGGTAATTCTTTCTCATACACCATGAAACTACTCATTACTACACTACTCCACTACAGATGAATGGATGAAGGCGCATATAAAAATTCCAAAAACCAATTAATCAACCTTATTCTCATGTACCACTACAAGTATCAATTATACTCATTCCCTGTCACCCTATTCTGAATAAAGATTCAATACACTTGCCACTGTTAAAATCGATAAACTTTAGGTGTACCTAAGCGACGTTCATTTATGTTCACCACAGCCACTGTTAAAAATAAAATGACGATCGTGAACATTGCCTGCACCATCTTGTTTAGTGGGAATTTCTATGTGCACGTAAGCTGCAGCCATTTTGTACTCTGTTGGTCACCTTTGTTTCACCCTGTCCTTGCTAGTATCCTTCTGACTCTCTGACCAAATCTGATATGTGTGCTGGGGGCTATAAACCCTATTGTCACGACAAACTTCAGTGCCACTTGCTGCCCCAAACTCGTTTTTCCTTTCATCTCTGTTTACAGACAAGCCTTTGGACAATCTTCCCCTCACCGCACCTAGTTACTCAATCCGGTCTCAGACACTAATATGACCCTTGCAGACATGATTTATTGCACTACAAACAGCGAGTCTTGTTTTCACCAACAATGGGACCTGTTTTTATCAACAGAACAGACTCTTAGATCTAGCCGGTCTCACTTGTTTTAGACCCTGAAGAAAGGTCCAGCTGCGAGATAACGTTGTCTGTTTTTGACCAGGGCAGGAGGAGAATTAATGTTGGGCTTGTGTAACCATGTTGATGAAACAAATGCATTGTGTCAAACCTGTATAAAAGGAAGAGCCAAAGGAGTTGCCAGCAGAACACCTCCCTGAGACATTCCGGTGTCTGCAGTTGACGTGGTCTCCTCTTGAGAGTAATAAACCTTTTTCTTGCCTTCCAGTTCCCAGCGCTTGCCTCATTATTTTTATAGCAAATCCAAAGTGAATTAAAGGTGACCCTGCGCCGGGCAGCATTGGGGGTCTTAGGAGACTCGCTGCTTTTCCCAAATTGGCGTCCCAAACGTGGGGTCCATCAGCGACACGTGGGTCCGGTAAGTGAACATCTAAACGATTGGAGTTAACCTGCCCTGAAAAGACCCTCGTCTGGCTGCCGATTAACTGAACTTCACCAGTTCCGAACGGACCTCTCTCTCGAGTGACCTGCGGTCCTGACTGGGACCTTAGAGGAGTGCTGCATTGATGTTGGAGTGAGAGGACAATCAGGCGCTGGAAGGGGAAGACGAAGAACTGTCCATACGGTCCAGGAAAGGTCGCGAAAAAGCGACAAATTGATTGATTGATTGAATAGTTTGATTGAATACTAGTATTCCTTTTTTGAGTTATTTGAGACATTCCCTGCTTGCAAACAACAGAGAATAGGAATATTCTCTCTCTTTGCAGACAGCGAAGGACAGGTAGTGCAGGCTTTTTGTCTAAAATTGTTTGATTGAGATATTCGTTTTGACCGGTAAATACGTCATGCCTGTTTTCTCTAGATTGTTTTGTAGTTGTTTTAGAACGGACCGTTTTTTAGAGTCAGCCGGCACTGCCGGAAGGCACCCCTAACAAAGAAATGTCAGTTAAATATGGATTAGCCTTGTGAATATTGATTGATTGATTGTTTGAACAGAAGTTACTATCTGCAAATAGTAAAGGGCAGGTAATGCAGACTTCTTGTCTGAATTTAGGATTAATTGAGAAATTTATTTTAACCGATATCCATCTTGCCTGTCTTTTCTAAAGTTGTTGGAAAATGGTTGTTTAAGCTCGAATCGTTTGTTAGATATAAAGTACGGTGTTTGTCTCATAATGTATGGCTCATTGTGGAACAAATACACATAGAAGAAACTCGATTTTCAGCGGGCCAGTAGAATGAGTAATTCAATTCTAAAAAGTTAAAAAGATGCAGTACGCAGAAACAACGCTAAAAGAATAGTCAAGATTTGTTTGATTTATTTGCACTTCTACAACATAAGCAATTTGTAAGATTCTGGCGTTTAGGTATGTCAATGAAGAGGACAGTAAATTCAGCCTCTTTTACTTTGCAGCTCCATTGAAAGAGCAAAAGCACACATTTTTCTCATTAAACATTCCGGTACTACTATTGTATAGTTTCCAAGGGAGTACTTTAGCCAGATATTGGTTGACTGTGAGCCCCAGGTGCATTCTGGTTCTTGGGGTCCTAAACATCGTGATCTTTTTATTTTGCACACCATGTGTTTCACTAACCTTCCCACCCACGTTCCACTCTAATAATCTTGTCGACCTTCAGAGGGGTTTTTCAAATGCTCCTGAGCTTTACTAGGGGTATGCCATCCAGTCTAACATTAGACAGAAGTGAGATGTAAAGCTAATAAATGAAAAGACACATTGCTTGCATGGCCAAAGCCAGGGCTTGGAGAAACATCACAAGAAAGCTCATTTTAAGTGTTAGCAATTGATGTCCATGCACAAGTTACATGACCTGAATGAGCATTTGAAGGAAAGTCTTGCTCCGTTTTAACCACCCACAACCTCCTAGGAAAAAGGTCATCTGTTTAGATTGTAATATGGAAAAGGTTTTCTAGGCACCACATTTTAGGAGTCAAGCGCAAACACATATTGCTGGTTTTGGAAAGGCACAGCTTCTTTTATGTCATATTGAGTGGTGCACCCTGCACATGAATTAAAGGCATGTCCTAGTCAGTGGTTGCGGATTCCATGGGTAGGTCAGCCAGCCCTGGCAGTTACAAATCTGTGGTTTCCTGGCACAGCTGTGCCCCCACGTTTTTGAACTGGAGCTGCACTGTTTCCCCCATCCACCCGCAAACTGATCTCCATGCAAAAATTAAAGGAGTTTGTTAGTGGTCTTGCCACTGTAGCCAAAATGTACACCCTTAGAAACAAGGATGCACCCAATGAAACTTGCCACCTCCTATAGTTTCCCTATTCTGTGAATGGGGACAGCCCCAGACCACTGTAGATTGTTTTTTAATGAAAGCATGAATCCATCATCCCCCTACCTTATACTGAATCCCTCTGGCATCTGACCTTTTCCTACACGCTCCGTAATGCTGCACTTGAATGATCTATGTAGTGAACGTTCCGCCATTAGTTAACCTTGCCGCACAAACAATCTTTCTGGGCTTCGATACCAAGGTGCCAAGGACTGCATCCCAGAGATGAGTCTGATTCATGGTGGGTAAAAAATCTTCATCATCACGCGTATTGATGTGCTTTAGATCTGCCCCCCCCTTTTTCTTTAGGTTATAGCGGTGTTTCAACTGAAGGTTGGAAAGGCTTAGCACATTCCCCCAGATGCATCAACAACCCAATTTGCGATTCCTTAAGAGCGAAAAATACTGATTCGCTATTAAGGAATTGCAAAATGGAATGCATCAAGGATTCACTTAAAAAATAGCGATTTCTTAGAATTCCTTAATTGCGACTCGCAAATTGCAAGTCGCAATTAAGGAATACCTCCCCATTCATTCCTATGAGCCTAAAGGCCCATAGGAATGAATGGGAAGACAATCTAAATTTGCGAATCAAGTTGAGATTCCTTAAATGCAAATAATCGCAATTTAGCGACTTCTAAAATTGCGATTTTTGCATTTGGGATGATGCATCCCAAATGCAAAAATACCGCTCGCAAAGGGCCAGATTCTCAGAATCTGGCCCTTTGCGAGCGGATTTTTGTTTGATGAATCTGGCCCATTGTCATTTATGCGAAAATAGGCTAGTGTTTTGAGATTGTGCATTGTGTGTAGGGACTATCTCTGAGTGCATGAAATATCTGTATAGTATGTATGTGTACGTGTCATGTGCGGGTTGCTAAGCAAGTGGCCAAGGGGATGTGAAAAACATGCCTGAACCTGGTGCCCACGTGCGAAAGACAAATAGCATTTTTATTTAAAAAATGACACATTCCTTACTAAAAACGTGTCTCCTGGAAGCCAGTGAAGGGGATGGCAGTTTACATCAGGAGCCTGAAGGTTTATTGCAGTACAAAGAGCCCGGCTCCAGCAGGTATCACAAGTGTGCGACCTTTCACTTTTCCTAGGAACACTTTCTATCCTATTTAGACCGAAGTAACGCACACTAGTGAGAATGATGAATTTGATTTATGTACTGACCAAATGGAGAAGTGAAGGGTCCCCAGGGTTGGGGTTCATCCTATCTCCCTCCACCCAGAAGCTAGAGACATTGTCATGTTTCAGATTTGCCCCTACTTCTTCCATCCACAATGAAACATAAGAGCTGTACCATTGCACATCTGACTTCGATCCCTACTTTACACCTATACCGCAACTCGGACTATCGTTGCTAGATGTTGGGGACACCACTGTGAGTATTAGTATGACTGTGCTTGCATCCAGCCATTAAAAAGAGTAAGTATTTTTAAAAGAAGGCCACCTGCTTAGCTCATCTACTGTCAAAAAGGGGGGAAGGAAGGAGCCTGGCCCCTGGGTAAATTAAATGAACTATGAGATGCGCGACGTGCATGAACAAGTCCTTATGTGCAACTAACACTGCGTTTTTCTTCGGTTTCTGTGCTTGGTACATGTATTGTCGCATCCTATTCTGTATTGTGTGTATACAAGGACTGTGCGTTTTATGTTTTCCTTTGGCTTATGTGCTTAGTATGCGAATTGTCCTGTACTGTTCTACGTGGTAAGTGCACTGGATAGCTTGTTGTCGTGCACTCTCCCTCTCTCTCTCTCTCTCTCTCTGAATGACCATGCTGGGACCAATTCCATAAGACAACTAGGTGAACTCACTCTTAGCTATTCATTTCATAGAATGCTATGAATACGCTTTTGAATAAATGAAGACACTGTACCTCACAAGTACACGTCTAATTGGCTTTAACACAACAGTGTTTGAACAAATTGACAGGAACAAAATACCATATTATGCCATGTTACTGCCACTCCTTTCTGTAAAATGATGGAATTTCAATTGGCTGAAAATGAAAGGACGGGTAGACTGATGTCCCCTAATCTGACCCTTAAAAGGGGGCTATATGTCGGTGGCTTTCGTTTGAATGCCTTAGTGGCACCACCATCATCATTCATGTTACCACAAACATTGCATATTAGTTGTAGGTACATCACAAGCCCTTCATTAACTAGTGAAGTAGCTAGGTTGTAAAGGATGATGTAAAAATAAGAATAAAGTTTACAGAAAATGATTTGAACTAAACCGAAAGGAATGCTGTAGTAAGCCCTGCTGAGTGGGTACTAAGGTCAAGATGTTTGGTTAAAAGTAAGGAACATTGACAGGATGGGACAGTTCTCAGCCTGTGTATTTATGGTACACAATATTAGGAAGGGTACCTGTATGCCCATGATAATAGCGCATCACACTTGTTATTGTTATTGTTATTGTTATTTTTGATTTATAACGCGCTCAATCACCTACAGGCCTCTAAGCGCTTGGGAATCGATGGTAAACAACAACTTTGACAATACAGAGGCATCCACTAGCCTGAGTGGCTCAAAGGGCTCTCCTAAATAGCAACGTTTTCAACCCCTTTCTGAAACGTAGGAGGTTTCCTTCCTTACGTAGTGGCTCAGGTAATGTGTTCCATAGGTGAGGAACCAGCACCGAAAAGGCTCTTCCGCCCTTGGTGGCAAGTTTGTACCGAGGGCACACCAATAGCTGAGAGTTTGAGGATCTAAGAGCTCTCTTTGGGCTATACACTGCCAAACGATCTTTAATGTATGCGGGCGCCATGCCATAAATGGCTTTATGGGCTATGCACAGGTTTTTAAATTCCACTCGCTCCTTGATAGGGAGCCAGTGGAGACTCTGTAGCAGGGAGGATGCTTTAGTACGTCTTGGCAGTCTGAAGATAAGACGAGCAGCATCATTCATCACCACCTGTAGCCTATTTGTCAGGGTTTTTGGTAGGCCAAGGTAGAGGGCATTTCCATAATCTATACGTGAGATCACAGTAGCTGCGACGATAGAACGTAGCATAGATTGGGAAATGATAGGCACTAATTTCCGCAGCTGTCGGATAATATTAGTACAACTGCCCACTACTGAGGAAATTTGGTTGACCATAGTGAGGTCGCAGTTTTTATTGTGGTTAGCAGATCTTGAAGAAAATATAGCCCTGCAGGAATTTGTTTGTAACAACAGGTTTTTGCTGTAGAAGTCAGTTTAAATTTGACAGGCTATATAATTAATAATTTTAGATTCCTTGCCATAACCATAAACGTAAAAGGAATGGGCACAAGAGATAATACGTATGCTGGAAATTCCTAGAGGTGTTTGCAGACCTGCACAACAGTGAAGGTTCATGAGTGAATAATATACACAGATGTAAAGATTCAGAGTATCCATATTATCTTCCTTTTAAGTAAATGATACATATTTCCCCAGCTGCTTTGGATTGGGAGAGAAAACCAAATTGTGTAATGTCTTCCCCTGCCAGTTCGCTAAAAAATTGTTTTATACTCACTACTAGATTCAGGACACCCTCCAGTCAGTGGAAGAGAGAGGTCGGACGCGATGGACAGCCTGGCTGCTTGTCATGAAACGCCTATGACCACGACCAAGGTGGAGCCGCAGAGCAAAGATACGCTGGACGAGGCACTATCACCGACAAGAAGAATGAAAGAGAGAAGAGCTGTCCAGAAGCCCCCAGCCTGTTGGTCTACTTGTGGCTGAAGTCTCAGCCCATTGTGCCTAATTGGTGGGCTCACTTGTGTCGAGTCTCAACCCCCCTTGGTCCATCTCCAGTCTGATCCCACTCCAACCTCTCTTCCTTTGGCTCCCCCAACCCCTTTGTTCACATGCAGTTTTAATCCACTTGATGAAGGAACAGTGCACGAAGATAGAATAGGGTTAGTAGGGATGGATTTCACGGATCAAGAATAAGGTGCAGGTACCCTATCTAAGGTACCAGCGATAGATTAGTTAGTGAACAGGGCAAAGGGACTGTGATCCCAGAGAAAGAATGACCTCGCCCTGCAACGTGGAATCTGGATCCGAGCTTTAACAAATATCATTCCCTGACCATCAATTATATTAGGTAAAATTTCTCTCCCAATCACCTTGTATTCATTATGCCCCAAATGGACAAAAAAAAGGTTTTCCTTTGAAATTCTACATCAATTGCATCCATAGTGTCATTGTATTAATAATAGCAGAGGAATATCATACCATATGGAAGAAAGAGTAAACTGTGTATCACAAGGATTATACAACGCCAGTTGCCGTCATGAATATACTTATTAGTTTGACTCCTCACACAGTCCAGTTCTCAATAATGCACTTCGTGGTCCTTATCCTACAAAACAATTAGTATGATAAACTCGTTTTTGTGTTAGGATGAATTTACTGCATCATCTAGGAATTATGCTCATCACCAAGTTTAAACATGTGGTACAGCAAATACCCTTTTGTATACACTGTCTCCCAGTTTGTTACATTCACTGCATAAGTTATTGACAATACTGTTTGTACTGATAGCGATCTTCTTCTCCTGCTGTCTGTGCATCTGCCTGTACAACCTGTAGGCCACCAAAGACTACAATGAACTGCCCAACTACATGTTTAGCTATGGGGCAGGAAGTAAAGGAACTTATGGCAATAAATATTGACAAAGAAAAATGGACTCGATAATGATACCATTCTCTCCTCTACCACCCTCATTTCCCTCCAAACGATTATCATTGTTGGTTACCCACCATCTGCTTCATGTATAATAATGTTAACTTGTACACCACCACAACAGATGAACCTGAACAAAAATGACCTAGCTAATGTTAAAAAGCAGGGACTGTTAAAATCGATAAACTTTAGGTTACATAAGTGGCTTTCATTAATGTTCACCACAGCCACTGTTAAAAGTAAAACGACGATTGTGAACATTGTCTGCGCCATCTTGTTTAGTGGGAATTTCTATGTGCACGTAAGCTGCAGCCGTTTTAGCCATCACAGCCATTTTGTACTCTGTTGGTCACCTTCATTTCACCCTGTCCTTGCTAGCATCCTTCTGACTCTCTGACCAAACCTGATATGTGTGCTGGGGGCTATAAACCCTATCGTCACGACAAACCTTAGTGCCACTTGCTGCTCCAAACTCGTTTTTCCTTTCATCTCTGTTTACAGACAAGCCTTTGGACAATCTTCCCCTCACCGCACCTAGTTACTCAAACCGGTCCCAAACACTAAAATGACCCTTGCAGACATGATTTATTGCACTACAAAAGCGAGACTTGTTTTCACCAACAATGGGATCTGTTTTTATCAACAGAACGGACTCTTATATCTGGCCAGCCTCACTTGTTTTAGACCCTGAAGAAAGGTCCAGCTGCGAGATAACATTGTCTGTTTTTGACCTGGGCAGGAGGAGAATTAATGTTGGGCTTGTGTAACCATGTTGATGAAACAAATGCATTGTGTCAAACCTGTATAAAAGGAAGAGCCAAAGGAGTTGCCAGCAGAACATCTCCCTGAGACATCCCAGTGTCTGCAGTTTACGTGGTCTCCTCATGAGAGTAATAAACCTTTTTCTTGCCTTCCAGTTCCCAGCGCCTGCTTCATTATTTTGATAGCAAATCCAAAGTGAATTAAAGGTGACCCTGTGCCGGGCAGCATTGGGGGTCTTAGGAGACTCGCTGCTTTTCACAGCCACCATTGCATTATGTAATGCTTATTTGTATTGAACAACGTAAGTAGGGCGTCCCCAATAAATATAAACAAGGAGGATATCACCGTGATGTACGGTCAAACGGTGGAACAGATAGATCCCCTCTCTTTTAGATGTAGCTCAAGCCAATCAGAACCAGGCGAACAACTCCCTATACGCTAGGCGGAAATGATAAAAAATAAAAGAAACGCTAGTTCGTTGGCAGAGATCACGTGATAACCACTGTCCCACTCCGTATATCGACGCATGCACACACGTAGAATTTACTGATAATAGAAAGCGGACTAAGGCACAACAACCCATGTCGACCATCTTGTGGAGATGATTAAACACTAAAAATAATAGAAAAATACGCTATTAAACCAATAAAGGTTACAAAAACCGTAGAATGATATATCTGTACTCAACACTCCAATTGTATTAAAGATTAAGGACGGACTCGTACAGAAGGGGTAAATGGTGGAGGCCTGATGAAGGAAGTTATTTAAAAATCGCTTTTGGTATTTTCCGAAACGCGCGTCAGCGCTTTTCCTGTATATTTGCTCCAGTGATTCATTGGTCGACTTAATGTTTTGTGTATTTTCTTATGTTTTTTAATGTAATTTTGGACCCTATGTCCGCTTTCTCTTCATGTGATTATTTCTTAGCTGTTCATGTGAACTTTTTATATACTGTGGGATATTGATATTTAAGGGCTGATTTTTCTTCCTCAGATGTTTCACGAAACATTATCGGGTTATGGAATAAGAATAGATTCTTGTAATGTCTTATGGATGTAAGCAATGAATCATGCCTTTTCATCTTTATTATAAAAAAAGAAAATACTATAATGAAAAATAAAATGAAAAACTAACTTTTGAAACACTAGTAAGCAGGTCTGTGGGTGCTATTTCTTAAACTTTGGAACTTTTGTCCTTGTTTATATTTAATGGGGACGCCCTACTTACGTTGTTCAAGACAAATGTCCCCCTGGTGGGTTGTTCCCTATTCATTGTCAGGGTCCCCTTTTTGTCTATTTAATTATGTAATGCTTACACACTGGGCCCTACCTGCATCAATACAAATTCCGGTCATTATGATCTATCAGGGCACCCTCGACTATCAACATCTGTTAATGCTCATTAAATTAAAAAATAATGTAGCTCATTATCACAATTGAGACCATGGGATACAGATCTACACCTGCTAATCCATCTTGCCTCTTGCTCTCTCAAAAATAATTCCCAGTCTCCTCCTCTAGATCTTTTTTCTACTGTTTGAGTACCACGAAACTTAAATCTTTTTTATTTTCATGATTATCTTTTATATGTTGATAGAGGGGTGACCTAACATCCTTATTACTAATCGCTCTCCTGTGCTCCTGAATCCTGAGTTTTAAAGTGTTTTTAGTGCTTCCAATATATATTTTCTGACATTCACACTGAATTAGGTACACCACTCCATAACTATTGCAATTAATGAATTAATGAATCCGATATTTTTTGACAGCATTATAACTAAATTATTTTGTGCAGTTCATGCCTAAATCACAAATATTACATGCTCCACAGGTGAAAAACCCCTTCGGTGGTGGTGAGAACCAATTACCTTGTTGCGAACTTAAGGCTTCCAAATAGTTACATTTAATAATACCTCCTAAAGTGGGACATCTCCTATGAGTAATTTTCGGTTTATCAGAAATTACTTCTGATAGCCCTGGCACTCCTTTCAATAAATTCCCATTTTAATTGAGAATTCTATAAATTTGATTATGATTTACACAGTATGTCAAAATAAAGGCAACTCTTTCCCTTCCAGATGTTCTCTCCTTCTGCACCAAGGTTGTCTCTCTTTCGAGAATACCATCTTGATATTAATCTACTTTGCAATTCATCTAGTTCTGATTTGAAGTCTTGATCCAGGCTACAATTTCGCCTGATGCAAAGCATTTCTCCATATGGAATGCCTTTTATCAATGCTGGTGGATGGGCACTATCAGCTCTCAAAATAGAGTTAGTAGCTGTTTTTTTACGAAATAACTAGCTTTGCACTTTATCCCCCACTGTCAAAAATTCAACATCCAATAATTCTATCCTATCTCTATGATGACACATGGTGAAAGTGACATTGAAATCATTATTGTTGTATCAATATAGTCAGTTAACTCAGATTGCAATCCTCTCCAAATGACCAAAATATTGTCAATAAACCGTCTCTAAAACAAAATTTAATCCATCCATATGGATGCCCTTCTGCTCTAGGCATTCTCCCTCTCAAACCAACCCATAAACAGGTTGGCATAAGAGGGAGCAAACCTGGAACCCATTGCAGTACCTCTAATATGATGATACCATTCGCCTTCAAATAAGAAGAAATTGTTGTTAAGAATCAAGGCTCTCCTTCCCTCAATCATAATTGAGTGTTCTTGTAAATTAGCGCTCCTATTTCCCCAAAAATTATGCAAAGCTTGTTCCCCTTTATCATTTTCTATACATGTACATAACCCAACGACATCCAGAGTCACAAAACTCATCTCACCATCCCACATAATATACTGTAACTTATTTAGCACATCCATGGTATCTCTTATATAGGGGGGTAGATTAATTACCAAAGTTTTTAAAAATAAGTCCACACTGGAGACAATCGGCCCACGTGGGTCCCTTGCTCACAGTACCACTGGATTCAAGCTAGCCTAGCCTGATGAGGAGTAAGGACCTGGCCTGGCAGTTCGGACTACACTGTTCGCATGAGGAACAGGATCAAGACTGATTTGCATATGGCTAGGTCCAAACTGGGGTGGCATGGTGAGCAAAAGAATGATGGATTAAACTAGGGGTGGGCGGACATTTCCATTCTGCCCACGGAATATGCGGAAAGTTGCACTTTCTGACTTCCGCAAAAAAAGGCTGAAAACGGGGCAAATTTCCGCACATTCATGGGCGGAACGGAAGTTGGCTCCCCGCCCGCTTCCCGCTTCGTGCCCGTCTCCCGCCCGCCTTATTAAATTATATTTACAGGCTACAAATAAACTTAAATAAAACTTACCTTATTGAGCTGCAAACTTCTCCATCGCGGCTCCAGCGCTTGCGCAGTTTCAAATAAGAAGCCGCAATGGAGAAGTTTGCAGCGCAATGAGGTAAGTTTTATTTAAGCCTGTAAATATAATTTAATAAGGCGGACAGGAGGCGGGCGGGAGGTGGGCCCGCGAAACGGAAATATCACGGAGAGGCACGGAGATTGGTTCAATCTCGTGCCTCTCCGCGATAGTTCCTTCCGCGACTTCTGCCCACCCCTAGATTAAACCCAGATTTGTGACTTGGGGTGAGTGGTTGAAAAATTTCAGGACTCCGTCCATCATCTTCTTGTACTTGCTATGCTCCCCCTTTATATATGGTACAATAGGCATAGTCATCATTGGTATATTTAACTTAACTATAAATCCCTAGATATGGTACAGGAAGTACCCAGTGCCAGGATGTCCTAATGAACTGCAGCATCGATTGTGCCTTTCACTACAGTGAACATGGCTTCAAGCCTACCAGAGTAGCCTAACTGTAGAAGTATAAAGACTGCAATTTGGCCTATACAAATTAAGCCTTCTGACGGGACAAAACTTCCTTCTTATATATTTTTCAGTTTCCCCCATATAGGCCTTATTGCCCACAAGGCAGGGTGCATGGTATTTAAAAGAAGTACATGTAGAAAAGTATTGCTAATGTCCTTAGTGAGTAGCACCAAAAAGCAATTTTCGCTGTGGCAGGCCTAGTTGTCCTATGTAGAAAATGCTTGTAAAGATTACAAATCCTAATACTGTATCTTGGGAATGGGGCTAGCCTGAAATATCTTTTAAAAAACGATTCCTAATGGCAATTAAAACTGGTTGTAAGGCTAACTTCTGCTCAAGCTACAATGACACGATAAGCTACAAGAGCCTTTCCTGTAAATGCCCATCTATCAAGTGGTAACTGGAGCTGGATTGTACCCCGCTGATGGCCTCTGCCTGATACCCGGCGAGTCTCTAAGTGTCTCCTCATGGATCCTGGGGCCTTTAGAAGTGTACTCTTGTAGTGGATTGGGACTTAAAAGACTACGTCAGAAGGTAAAATCTTTGACCAGGGAAACATGGTTGGTGTACGCGACCCGCGCTCCATCACCGTTTGTCTCAAATTTCACCTAGGTCGCATTGTACTTTGACCATTAATTATCGTTGGCACTTTATACTTCTTGATGCTATTCCTACTGAAAACATTTTAAACTCATATCTCTGGTTCCCAGTATTGGATTTTTGTCATTTTTGCATCATTTTGTTATTCCATTTCACACTATGTTTCTAATTCAGTTTGGTATTTCTATTGTTTGGCTTTATGACTTTACTGTGTTTTGGTACTGCATAAATAAATACTCTACAAATTGCACTAAGTCAAACCTGGCTGCCCTGTGGCAAAGCTTGCAGGGACCAGGACTTAGGTTAATATAGTGACTTTGTGGGTCACCCTAACAAGGACTGTGTTTATTCCTTGAAGTGGATAGTCAGCCCCCACCGAAAATAATAATCCAATTACGTACAGGGATGCTGCAAATGTGACTATATTCTGTCCTTGATTACGTCAGTTCAAAGACAGGGTATATTACTAGACTCTGGAGCTACAGCATTGTGTGACTCACAATGCTGAACACATTTTCAGAATTTTGCAAGATTGATAAAGCACAAAGCCTGTAGGGCCTCATTTATGAGGCTGTGCGTCACTTTTACGCCGCCGGTGCGTCACTTTTTGTGACACACGAGTGGCGTAAAAGTTGCACATTGTTGCGCCATATTTACAAAGTGACGCATCTAGGTAGATGCGTCACTTTGTAAACCCCTGCGCCACAATATACCTGCGCCAGGTATAATGTATGCGAGGGGGGGGGTTTTGACGCAAGAAATAGTCATGGAAGTGATGCAGTGAAATCTATGAGATTTCACTGCGACATTTATTGGCCGCTAATCCGTCAAAATCTTACGCCTGCTTCATGGCAGGCATAAGACTGACGCAGGCACTAACAACATGGGACTTCCCCATGTGAAAGTACATATTGCTAGAGTTGCGTCACTTTTGTGACACACTGAAGCAATGCGTCACTTTTGCGCCTACAGATACGTCAGAAATACTGACGTATCAGTAACTCCTTTCGACATGATGCGTCATATTATAATTATGACGCATCAATCACGACGCAAGGAGTGCGCACTGAGAAGTGACGCACCGCTGCTTTCACGCAGCGATGCGTCATTTCTCATAAATGAGGCTGGTGATGTTTTTTTTGTTGTTTTTTTTAACCTACCGCAGCTTTAGCATCACTTTATGGTAGCTGAAATAAACCAGCCCCACCTCCATGAGGGGTGAAGGAGAGTGGATTGGCTGCTCATCCACTGTTCCTGGTCAGTATGCCTCCTGCACCACAGCTTGAACTTTCCCCTTCGCTGTGACCCCACGCTTCCTTTCTGACAAATTCCTTTTCTCCTAGTTCACCCACCCCAAGAGGCTTCCCCCAGCAGCCTGCACCACTTTTCACCATCCTGGTTTCCTGGTGCTCCAAAGAGGTTCATCTCCTGGCAAGGGGGTCAGGAACTCTTCACTTTAGCAGCTTGAGCGGGTTTTTGGTGTCACTGGGCAGTTCTGTGAAAAATTTACCCCATTTATAGCTTATATGACCTTCCAACTTCCCCGGAGAAGGAAAACCCACTTATAAATCAGTGTAGTGAGTAAGCATGGGCGGATTTTGCGGATCCACGATTCGCGGATTTGCGTATTCACGGATCGTGGATCCGCAAAATCCGCGGATTTTGCGGATTTGCGGATCTGCGGATTTGGGGCGGGGCTTCCATGCGAGTGCACATGCCTCTTGTGTGTATAAAAGGTCAGAGACCGATCAGAGCAGCAGATGAAGATACAGAAGCTCCTGGCCACAGGAACAGCACGAGGATTGCGCTCGTGAAAGTCAAGGATGCAAAGGCCTCTGTCCAGCATCACAGCTGATTTTCGATGGTATATTTGGGAAGAAGGCACATCTGCTCAGCCTTGACAACGCTCACGATTGTTTTTCGGGCCGATGAATGAGTCACTGAATTTAAGCTTCAACTAGGGCACATGCTTAATTGATATCTGTAAGTGCTTCCGGTTGAGGTTTAATTTTTGTGCCAGGACCATCGTGCCAGAATGAACCCTGCCCTTCATATTTATTCAAGAAGACGCCACCGTTTTGTGCCATACCTCTACTCAACTGGAGTACTTTATACTGGATAATCAGTAAGTGCTACCTCGTTGGGTAAATGTATAGTGCTTTTACTACACTACAGCTGCCTAAAGTGCCAGAGAGTTGTCTACAGCGACCAGGTGTGTGGTACTATGCAATCGCGCCGAAGGGCGCAGGGGTCCCTTGAGTGAGCTATCATAGTGGGTAAATGGCGGGAAGACGGTGCACACCGCGAGTGTGTGGGCGGGGCCAAGCGGACGGGGCTTTCATGCGAGTGCACATGCCTCTTGTGTGTATATAAGGTCAGAGACCGATCAGAGCAGCAGATGAAGATACAGAAGCTCCTGGCCACAGGAACAGCACGAGCATTGCGCTCGTGAAAGTCAAGGATGCAAAGGCTGTCCAGCATCACAGCTGATTTTCGATGGTATATTTGGGAAGAAGGCACATCTGCCTGGCCTGTTGTAACTATTTTACGATGGCGCCGGCAAGCTGCCAGGGCCATCCTAAAATAGTTACTAAATTAGCTTCAACAGGAAGCTCTAATAGATAAAATAAAGCAGGTGCTCGAGCACCTGCTTTATTTTATCTATTAGAGCTTCCTGTTGAAGCTACCTTAGTAACTATTTTAGGATGGCGCTGGCAGCTTGCCGGCGCCATCGTAAAATAGTTACAACAGGCCAGCAAGGCTTGAACTTTGGCCCCCGGAATCTGCCGCTCGCGGATTTGGGAATTCACGGTAAATTCGCGGGAGTTCGCGGATCGCGAATTTACCGAAAATTCGCAAAATCCGCGAGCGTAACGGATTTTACGCTCATGCTTAGTAGTGTGTCAGGGTGACAAAACCTGGTGTTCCAGGAAGGTGCAACGTTTGTCAACAACAAAATATTTTGCCTGTCGGGGGAAAGTATTTTTCCCACACAAGTACAGGAAGAAAACAAATCAATACATATATTTGGGACAATTTTCGCTAGTCTTGAGGACCTCCACTGAGAAGGATGAATTTCTGACAAGAAATGGGTTTTTCTGTTAAGTGACATAAACCGCCTTTGCCAGATTACAAAGACGTCACGCTTATGTATGGATTGTACAGATTGAATAATGCCAGAGAAATTCTGCAACAACTTCTGCCACCCTGAAAAATGTAAAAAAAAAAGTTTAATTGATGGCCAATGATATTAAAAGTTACATGGTGCAGCAGGTATGTTACCTTTACCGCAAAGTCTTGTCCATGTGGTACACAGATTAAAGTTGAGTTATAGTTAGGCCTTGTAATAATTTATAAATAATTTATAAACTATAGTTTTAAAACAAAAAACACTGAAATTCACCAACTGTAGTTTATTGAACTAACTATAACTCGCATTACTGATCAAAATATACAAGAGAGGTGTGATATTGAAGTGAGAGCTAGGGAACCCAATTCACCCCCTTAGAGCTTCCCCCCACCTCCTCTGCCTGCTCTTATGATCTCAGATATTACATCACTCATGACATGTTAAATGTTCTGTGGCTAGGCTCCCTGGCAAAGAATGCCCTAACACTGGACACCCCCCACAGTCACGCAACCCCCATTTCCGTGGTCCTGCGGTACTCCCATGGTACCATCGCACAGGCAGTGGTCCAGGGTACCGCAGGACAGTGCAAGATTCCCTTTTAACGCTTGCATGGTCCAGTGGTACCGCGCAGCCCTCCTGCGCGACCACATGGGAGGGTTGCGATGTGTCATGCAATAGTCCTGTGGTACCACACAGTACCTCATTGTTTCCCACGGTAGTACAGCAGGACTAGCAGCATTCATTATTTTTTTTTGTTTAATTTTGACCCCAGGGGCCACAACAGCCAGGGATCAGGGTACCTTTGCCCTGCCCCTTATACCTTATACAGAAGGCAGGGACTGGGTATCAGTACTTACCAGCAGTTTTGAGTGTTAACAGTACAATGTTGTAATACAATCCATTGTGAAAGTCAACACGAAGTATTATATGCATTGTAATGTACAATGTTGTACAAGCCTGCGTGATGACGACTGATATAGTTGCATCAGTCATTTAGTCCAAACGGTGGGACCGTTGTGGTATAGACGTGCATCTACACATTAACTCTGGTTCCTTTGCACACTTAGGATGGACAAGCATGCTTGCTGCTTTGTATACTTGCGTACGATGGAGCTTTTGAAAGCATTGCTTGCTGCCTTTCAGTTACTTCACAAAGTTTGAGAGAAGAAAGCACTGTTTGCTGGTGGGAGGAGCCAATACAATGCAATCAGACAGCAGAGATGAGCTGGGTTTGCAACTCTTCACTCAGCACCTCTCTTTGTGTTGAAGTCAGTCTTGATAGCTCAGTTTTAAAAGGTTTTCTGAATGGCATGTGATTCTGTCCAACTATTAGGCATGGGTTATGGGTTCTTCATTGTCTGGCCTTTCTTTGCACTCCCAGCCATTGTGCTTCATCCTTTTGAATGTTATTTGGTTAATTATTAATGAGTTTTGTATCGCGCGTGGTTACCCTTGGGCATCCCAGCGCTTATCCAGAGAGAGCAACCCTAGCAGAGACAACTCATTAGGCAGGGAACAGGTGAGTCTTTAAAAGTTTACGGAATCGTAGGATGCCAGTTTCAGAACGCAGGGCAAGCGGAAGGGAATTCCATAGAACTTCCACATTGACGGAAAATCTTCTACCGCCAGTCCTGGCCTTTCTTACTCTCGCGACTTGCAGGAGATGTTGGTGGTCTGAGCAAAGGGCACGGGGGGGCCTTGTAAGATTGAACCATACCCCGATGAATGGGTGGCCCTTTCCCCTGCAGGATTTTGTGGGCCATGCATAGTGCCTTGAACTTCACCCTCTCTCTGACTGGTAGCCAGTGAAGCGCCTTCAGCGCCGGACGGGCTGATTGCCACCTGGGAAGGTCTGTCAAAAGCCTGGCAGCGGCGTTTTGTACTTGCTGCAGTTTGTTCAAAGTTGATTCTGGCGCCCCCAGAAACAGCGCATTGCTGTAATCCAGCCGGGAGATGATGAGCCCCTGGATCGATTGCCTCCTGGTGGCCATCGGGAGGAGGGGTAGGATCTTCCGGGCTGACCGGAGCATGCCAAAGCACACGCCTGCGGTCTTTTTGGCGTGTGACTTAAAGGAAAGGTCCTGCTCCAGCCACACCCCCAAGCTCTTAATCTCCTGTTTAGGGGTAGGTGGCACTCCCAGACAGCTAGGCCAGCTGTTTAGGGGCAGGGAAGGAGAAGAGTTCCCCAACATCATCAGCTCGGTTTTAGAACCATTGAGTTTAAGGTCTGAATTGCACATCCAGGTAAAGATCTTGGCCAGGCATGCATGCAGCTGATCGGGTTGGTTCGCCGGCTGGGGGAGCCCTACCATCAAATGGGAGTATGTTGAGTCAAGGTTTCTGATACAGGAGGGGTAAGGTATCAGTACCTGCAGCTACTGATTATTTTGGACGTAGTCGTTCTTTCAAGAGGTGTCTGAATGTATTGCAGTTGTCATTCAGGGCCAATAGAGTGAGATGGGGCATGTCCATTGTGCTTCCACTTACAAACAAGCTTTGTCATTGTCAATAGTTTTAGCTTTGAAGGTATGTTGTATGAGAATGTGAAGCTTTACAAGTAAATTGCAGGGGAATGGATATGTATTTGTGTGGAAGCAAAGAACTGTAGAAAAATATTGTGTAGGTTAAAACGCTAGATGGCAGTTCCACTGTCAGGCCAGACCTAAACATCCACGTACATTAATGACTGCCCTCCTCCCATCTGTGCTGCTGCTGCAGAAAGACAAAGAAAATAAATTATATAGTTATGCAGGACACTTTTACCGAGTCTTGATGGCATGTGTGGGCCTATGAAAGTTCAACCTCAGCCAGCTGTATAAAAACCATCATCACAGCTTCAGTGGGGCAAAGTAATTTTTTTATGGAAGCACACAACTTCCTCCCAATCAAGACACGAACTTCTGGCTCCCAACATGTGAGCGGGGGCAAAGTTCCTCTCTAGTGATGCTCACTTAATTGGCTGGTGACAGCTGTGCTATCAAGCCAGACCATTACGATAAGGCACATTGTAGATGTCTGGTTCTGAAGTCCTTGGAATCAGGTGACGAAGTAATGGGGAAACTTGGGTGAATTATATTGCATTGATCGAGCCTCTCAAGGATAAGAGCTCTTATCAACTTTTCTTTGTGGTCGTCAGTGTGAAGAAGGAGTATGTTTATACTGAAAAGAGAGAAGCATGTTCACATCCTTCACCCCCACCTTGACCTGAGGCACAACTCAGATATTGCATCTAAGAGAACCAGTGGGTGCATGACTTTTGTGGAAGTGGGCTGGAGTTACGGAGACGTGTGGCCCGCCAAAAGATAGTGGGCTTTGGAATCTCAGTTTTGGCAGCGGTCATGAACAGGAAGTTCTCCTACATTTGGTGGTAATGCTGGTTAGAATCTGGCATGTTTTTCTGGGAAGTTATGGATTTGTGTGTCACCATCTTATATTTGGAAGATGACATGGAACTGTTAAGGGAACGGTGATATGGTGCCTAGGGTTCTAATGAAAGAAGCCATGACAGGGATGATATGTGAGGAATACCTCAAGACAATGGGCATGCGAACTAATTGATGATTGAGTTGGCGTGGGATAATTGTAACCATTGTAGAGAGTGGTGGCAGATATGCTTGCCCATTGCATGATCCTTTTCAGCAGATTCAGAAGGTCGATGGTGCTATTAGCTGAACAGAGATCAAGGACCATAAGCTGCATTGTGTTATCTTCCAAGGAACATAGGGGATCTCTCATGAAGGCAGTTTCAGTATACGCCACAATTCACACTAGTATTAGAGAGTGTGATTTCGTTCCATGTACTCTTGAAGATGTCTCGACACCTCCATTTGCCATGACATTGCAGAGAAACAAGAGGGTGGAGACATGCAAGGACTTAGATACTATTTCTGGGTGAGCAAACTTTTTTTTCCAGGAGTGGAGATAAAAATATACATTATGAAGACCATGATCAATGTGCAGAATATAAAAAGGTTATTGTGTTTGGGGGATTCTGGAATCTAGCGTTCACGAAAACAACAGCAAGTTTTTGTAGAGTACAATTCTCAGGGAGGGTTTCATAGCCCAATGCATACATGATGCATCTTTGAGCCCTCGAAGAGAAAAGGAATCAAGAGTATTTAAAATACGAGGACTAATGCATGATTTGTGCCTGTGTAATGTTGCATCATCTTTTCCAAAGTACGCAGATTCCAGTGGTTCAGTTTTCCTCTTTAATAAGTACAGTCAGCCCAGTTTAAACAGTACATTTTGCACTAATAGGTCGTTCTTTTTGTTGGAGTGTCAGTTCAAAATGCCAGGGCAAAATTATACTAACTCTAGTGCAGTCTGTGTCATTAGACCCTGTGGTAAATGAAAGATGCAGAGTCCACTTTGTAAGTTAAGATCCTTTATTGCAAGTTCCTTCCAAGTTAGGTAGACAGGTCGAGATCATAAGTAAACCCCACCAGGAGCCAGCTGTTAGCAGCTCAGCCTCAGATGACCAACTGCCACAGTAAGTTAGAGAGAGGCACTGTGAGCCAGAGGGACACCCAGGCATTCTATGATGTCACAGATATCACAGTACAGTCTATCCAGAGGAGAACAGTGGAGAGGACATTTACTACACACCCCATAGAGCAAACTGAGACAACCATTCTGCCATCTTTGTTTAAATGCCTTCTTTTTTGCATTTGTTGACTTGTTTCTTTTTTCATTATGTGACTTAAAGCCACAGCTCTTTCTAACCATGGTAACTAAAAGGATGTCATGTTACTAAATGTAATTATGCTAAAATTGTCTTCCTTGTAAGGCACTGCAGCCTCTGTTGGAATTCTTACACTTGCCCTTTAAGACTCCACACACATCATCAGCGAGTGACGTCATTTGCTGCTCTTCTTTCTCGCTTTGCTTCACGGCTCTTCAGTTTCATATGTCTAATGATTTTCATTCCCTTTATATTGCGTTGATTTCAGCAACAGTATTTACCACTCCTTTCATTTTTACTTTCTCTCCTATACTTTTTAGGTCTGGCTCAGAGACAGTTTTAACATTCTAAGCAGCCTCATGTTTAACATAATAAGATAAAGAAAAATAATTCAATTCTTAATTTACGTATTTATTCACATATATATATATTCTATTTTCTAACAGATAGTACTTATTTCCTAATACATTCTGCTTATAATGTATTAATTTCTCTACTATGAATTGTTACATGTTGAATGCCATTATCATTATTGTTCTTGTGATAAATGTTTACAAAAATGCTAAGATAAAATTACAAAATAAAAGATAAAGAAGAATACATACAAATGTGCACACACAGCGGCTTTCGATCAGATCTCTTCATCCCTTGATGTGTTCAAGCATCATTTACATTTTACTGTCAACCACAACAGTCCAGAGAATGGGGTAATGGGTCGGCCCACTTTATACATTGTCTATGCGCACCACGGCTGGCCACATTATTACATGGTCACCTGTGCCTGTGCACAGTCGCCTAAAAAGGAGTGTATTTTACAGCTATGGCTGGTGTCAGGGCCGGACTGGGAACCCAAAGCAGCCCTGGCAATTTGGTCGGACCGTCATTGCTGCAAAACCAGCCCCCAGTAACAAAACCGGCCCCCACCACTCCAACACCGGTCCCCACTCTTCCAGCTTCCCGGGCAAACACAAGATGCCCACTGCGGCCAGTCTGTCCCTGGCAGGTGTGCCCAGGATACTGAGCTACTTCTTTATTCTGTATACTTTTATATATTTTGCCAGTTCTTTGGCATAATGCATTCTTTGGAGAAAAAAAAACTCGTTTATAATGTTCAATTTATTGTTTTTGCCAGTGCTTGTTTTAAGTGTTCTCTCCTCCTTGCCCTCCGTCATTTCTCTTTTTAGGTTTCGACCTGGCGATCTGCGCAAGCAGTTCGCGCAGGTGAAATCTTTTGTTTACCATATTGGCTATTGGAACGTCCCCCACCTCCCATTGGCTAGCTCCATAAATGGAGGCTAGCCATTGGGAGCCGGATCTGTCCGTCAAGGCCGGACCAGATTCGGGGGCGTTCCCGCGATTTTTTCCCTCTCCGCCTCTGCGATGTCGTCATCGCGGCGGTGGGCGGAGCTTCGTTTTTTTTCCTTCTGTGTTTGTTTTGGTCATTCCATGCGAGGAAGCCCAGGTGAGTGCTTGTTTTTTAGTGGTGGAGCACGTGAATTCAGTGTACGTTAGTTAAAAATACATGATGAAGACACAGGCCACGATCTGGCTGTTCATCAAGTGCATGGGCGCTAAAACTAATTTTTGCCCCTTTATTTGTAGTGAGGACTACGCAGTGGTTTGTCTGATGTGAAATTGCTCGGCTGATCCCCTTTGTTGCAGCATGCATAACTTTTCATTCTTTCAGTTCGACTTTACAGTCCGTTTTAATAATGTCCTTAAAACTGCGGGTGTTCAGTACCCAAACGGCCTAAATAGACTCGTATGGGCTAAGCATCTCGTGCCCCTCGTGAGACATTGTAAAACTGCTCATAAGATTTGCAACAGGGAGTTTTTTCATGGTTTGGCATTTTTCGTAATGCATTACAGTTGAATTTATATAGCGCTTCATATCCTAACCGCACTGCAAAGCGCTGAAGAGCATCATAGAGAGTGCAGAGTGGAGAGTGCATGGGGAGTGCAGAGTGCATGGGGAGTGCAGTGTGCATGGGGAGTGCAGTGTGCATGGAGAGTGCATAGGGAGTGGAGAGTGCATAGGGAGTGGAGAGTGCATAGGGAGTGCAGAGTGGAGAGTGCATAGGGAGTGCAGAATGGAGAGTGCATAGGGAGTGCAGAGTGGATAGGGAGTGCAGAGTGCATAGGGAGTGCAGAGTGGAGAGTGCATAGGGAGTGCATAGGGAGTGCAGAGTGGAGAGTGCATAGGGAGTGCATAGGGAGTGCAGAGTGGAGAGTGCATAAGGAGTGCAGAGTGCATAGGGAGTGCAGAGTGTATAGGGAGTGCAGAGTGGAGAGTGCATAAGGAGTGCAGAGTGCATAGGGAGTGCAGAGTGCATAGAGAGTGGAGAGTGCATAGGGAGTGCAGAGTGCATAGGGAGTGCAGAGTGGAGAGTGCATAGGGAGTGCAGAGTGGAGAGTGCATAGGGAGTGCAGAGTGGAGAGTGCATAGGGAGTGCAGAGTGGATAGGGAGTGCAGAGTGGATAGGGAGTGGAGAGTGCATAGGGAGTGCAGAGTGCATAGGGAGTGCAGAGTGGAGAGTGCATAGGGAGTGCAGAGTGGATAGAGAGTGGAGAGTGCATCCCCTCTACTTCTCTTCTATGGACACTTGTACTTCTTCTACTTCTCCACCAGCACAGTGTGTGTTTCCACTCGCCCGTGGCACTGGAGACTGAAGCACATCCTTCTTAGGGTGACAACCGTCTAGCTGGTCATTATGGACACTCTTTCCAGTTCTGTACTTTTATGTGATCACACTATGCATTATGGGGGGTGTAGTGTTGTTTTGATTCCATTAGAACACAGCTGAAAACAATGATTTGTAGATAAAAACTCTAGTCCCACTAAATCTTGGAAGTGCTTATTCACACACACACATGCATGCACGCACATATGCAAACACACTCTCTCTCCCTCAACAGGTGCACTACCTCCTCACAAGCACGGACAGCAAGCGTCGCCTTAATGTGCCACCCCAGCACGGTTTAACCCCCTCAGCTGTCAATTGGCCGTCTGTCACGTGACACCTGCAGACCAGACTCTGAATTTCTTCAGTGAAATCCAGTAGGGTACAATAGGTCTTACATTTGCAAGAGATTAAGCTGTTGGCAATGTAAATGACAATGCCATTTATTTATCTGTTTTCAAAACCAACACATAAATAAAAATTTTGTCATTTACAATGCCAATAGCTCTAACTTTGGCAAAGGCGAAACCGTTGCATTGTAAATGCTTGTTATAATTTCCCGCCTTCCTTTCCTTCATGGCACGCCCCTTTCCCAGGCAGGAATGCGCGCGCGCCCTGTTCCAGGGCCAGTTATCAATAATTGATAAGGCTCACGGGTCCTCTGGCGCTCGTGGCCACGTCTGATACTTTGTGCAAACAGCCCGGGCTCCAGGGGAGCGGGGCCCTGCCTCGAGGCGCTGACTCATGGAGGGGCCCCACTGATAAAGCGGTCCATTTGTCACACCGGCTTTGGCTGAAAGGAAGCAGGCGGGAGACCGCGCTCATTTATCTCAAAAGACTACAGTGTTACCCGTGCGAGAGCCCTCTGACCGGAAAGGGCTCCGAGCGGGCATTATTAATGGCTTGCGGTAATGGCTGCGGATTACAGCATGTTTGCTCTGGGCCGAATCCTGACCACATCTCTTGCAATTTGAAGGGTTTAAAGAAGATGGATGTACAGAGAGAATCGAGCATCATAGGCCAGAGCCACACAAGTATTGCCCCCACCTCTGCCAGTGCAGAAGGGGTGAAAAGTAGAAGAATGCACGAAGTGTGCCACACAAGTGCCCACTGCCCGCATTGCCCCCAGTCCTCCACTGCCCATGAACAGAGGGCAGAAATTAATTTATACTCCGTATTTAGGCTTATAGATACAGAGCCCGATTCACACTGGTAAATTTAAACTTTTCGGTGTTCACAAAGTGAAACTTAGACCAAAAGCCTAACTTTACTACTTTTTGGTATTCACAAAGATACCATTGGACCAAAAGCCTATCTTTACTACTTTTCAGGAATTCACAAAGATGCCCTTAGACCAAAAGCCTATCTTTACTACTTTTCAGGAATTCACAAAGATACCCTTAGACCAAAAGCCTAACTTTACTACTTTTCAGGAATTCACAAAGATGCCCTTAGACCAAAAGCCTAACTTTACTACTTTTCGGTATTCACAAAGATACCATTGGACCAAAAGCCTAACTTTACTACTTTTCAGGAATTCACAAAGATACCATTGGACCAAAAGCCTAACTTTACTACTTTTCAGGAATTCACAAAGATACCATTGGACCAAAAGCCTAACTTTACTACTTTTCAGGAATTCACAAAGATACCCTTGGACCAAAAGCCTAACTTTACCACTTTTCAGGAATTCACAAAGATGCCCTTAGACCAAAAGCCTAACTTTACTACTTTTCAGGAATTCACAAAGATACCATTGGACCAAAAGCCTAACTTTACTACTTTTCAGGAATTCACAAAGATACCCTTGGACCAAAAGCCTAACTTTACTACTTTTCGGTATTCACAAATCAATCAATCAATCAATCAAGACATTTATAGAGCGCACTACTCACCCGTAGGGTCTCAAGGCGCTGGGAGGGGGGGGGTGCCGTTACTGCTCGAACAGCCAGGTCTTGAGCTTCTTCCTGAAGGAGAGGTGGTCTTGGGTCAGGCGCAGGTCGGTCGGGAGGGAGTTCCAGGTCTTGGCGGCCAGGTAGGAGAAGGACCTTCCTCCTGTTGTCAAAACCACCGCAATGGAGCGCACACCGCTAGCCCCTCCTCCGGATCGCCCCTCGGGATTCTGGTACTTGTAGTTCAGTAGTGGATCACCCAGGTCGGTGCAAGTCGGTACTTGTTGGACTGATGAATCTCTAGACCCGATACATGTCCCGGGTTTTTGGGTATCGCCCGAGACATGGCTCGGGTTTCGGGATAACTTCCCTCATCAGTAGAGAAAATGGTTTAGGGGTGGAGGAGAAGGCCGCCAAACAACAGTCAATGGCCTCGATGCCCGAACCGGCACGCAGGGCAGCATCCAGGAGCCCGTCGGCTCAAAGCTCAAGGGAGCCAATTAGTAAAAACCACCGCAATGGAGCGCACACCGCTAGCCCCTCCTCCGGATCGCCCCTCGGGATTCTGGTACTTGTAGTTCAGTACTGGAGCACCCCGGTGGGTTCAAGTCGGTACTTGTTGGACTGATGAATCTCTAGACCCGATACATGTCCCGGGTTTTTGGGTATCGCCCGAGACATGGCTCGGGTTTCGGGATAACTTCCCTCATCAGTAGAGAAAATGGTTTAGGGGTGGAGGAGAAGGCCGCCAAACAACAGTCAATGGCCTCGATGCCCGAACCGGCGCGCAGGGCAGCATCCAGGAGCCCATCGGCTCAAAGCTCAAGGGAGCCAATTAGTAAAAACCACCGCAATGGAGCGCACACCGCTAGCCCCTCCTCCGGATCGCCCCTCGGGATTCTGGTACTTGCAGTTCAGTAGTGGATCACCCAGGTGGGTGCAAGTCGGTACTTGTTGGACTGATGAATCTCTAGACCCGATACATGTCCCGGGTTTTTGGGTATCGCCCGAGACATGGCTCGGGTTTCGGGATAACTTCCCTCATCAGTAGAGAAAATGGTTTAGGGGTGGAGGAGAAGGCCGCCAAACAACAGTCAATGGCCTCGATGCCCGAACCGGCACGCAGGGCAGCATCCAGGAGCTTGTCTTGGGTCTAGAGATTTTGGGAACAACGAGTACCTACTCGCACCAACTTTGGTGAACCACTTATGAACTTGATTTCTATTCTTCGAACTACACGCACTTCAAATACCAGAGTGCTCAGGGGCGACCCGGAGGAGGGGCTAGCGGAGTGCGATCCATTGCAGAATTCCTCCTGTTGTCGCTCTTCGGATGCGGGGGACGGCGGCGAGGGCGTGGCTGGTTGATCTGAGGTGGCGCTTGGGAGCGTAGAAGTTGATTCGGTTGTTGAGGTAGCTCGGTCCTTGGTCGTGTAGGGCTTTGTGTGCGTGGGTGAGGAGACGGAAGGTGATTCTTTTGTTGACGGGGAGCCAGTGCAGGTCTCTCAGATGTCCGGAGATGTGGCTGTTTCGTGGGATGTCGAGGATGAGTCTGTCTGAGGCGTTCTGGATCCGCTGGAGTCTCTTCTGGAGCTTGGCGGTGGTTCCGGCGTAGAGGGCGTTGCCGTAGTCCAGTCGGCTGGTGACGAGGGCCTGGGTGACAGTCTTCCTGGTCTCGGTGGGGATCCACCAGAAGATCTTCCGTAGCATGCGCAGGATGTTGAAGCATGACGAGGAGACGGCGTTGACTTGTCTGGTCATGGAGAGGGAGGAGTCCAGGATGAAGCCCAGGTTGCGTGCGTGGTCCGTCGGTTTGGGTGCGGTGCCCAGGGCGGGGGGCCACCAGGAGTCGATCCCAGGCGGAGGGCGAGGAGCCCAGGATGAGGACCTCCGTCTTGTCTGAGTTCAGTTTCAGGCGGCTGGTCGTCATCCACTCGGCTACATCTCTCATCCCTTCGTGCAGGTTGGCTCTGGCGGCGGCGGGGTCGTTGGTCAGGGAGAGGATCAGCTGGGTGTCGTCGGCGTAGGAGATTATGTTGAGGTTGTGTTGGCGTGCGATGGCCGCGAGGGGGCTCATGTAGACGTCGAAGAGGGTGGGACTCAACGAGGATCCTTGAGGGACGCCGCAGATGACTTCGGTGGCCTCTGACTTGTACGGTGGTAGGCGGACTCTCTGTGTTCTTCCATCGAGGAAGGAGGTGATCCATTCCAGTGCCTTCTCCTGGATTCCGATGTTGCCGAGGCGCTGCACTAGGGTGCGGTGGCACACAGTGTCGAATGCCGCGGAGAGGTCCAGGAGGATGAGGGCCGCTGTTTCTCCGTTGTCCATCAGGGTTCGGATGTCATCGGTGGCGGCGATGAGGGCGGTCTCGGTGCTGTGGTTGGCTCGGAAGCCAGACTGTGAGGGGTCGAGGGATCCATTCGTCTCGAGGAAGGCGGCCAGCTGTTTGTTGACGGTCTTTTCGATGACTTTGGCCGGGAACGGGAGGAGCGAGATGGGACGGTAATTCTTGAGTTCGGTGGGGTCCGCTGTAGGTTTCTTGAGTAGAGCGCTGAGTTCTGCGTGCTTCCAGCTCTCCGGGAAGGTGGCGGTGTCGAAGGAGGTGTTGATAATGTCCCGCAGGTGGGGTGCGATGACAGCGTCGGCCTTGTTGAAGACGTGATGAGGGCAGGGGTCGGTCGGAGATCCGGAGTGGACGGAGTTCATTGTGCGGATGGTGTCTTCGGTGCTGATCGGAGTCCAGGCGCGGAGGGTGGTGGTGGGTGGCGTTGCTGCGGTAGTGGCGTGCGTTGGTTGGATGCTGAAGCTGTTGTGTATGTCCGCGATCTTGTTGTGGAAGTAGGACGCGAGGGAGTTGCAGAGGTCTTGCGACGGGGTGATGTCGTTGTTTCCGGCGTTGGGGTTGGAGAGCTCTTTCACGATGTTGAAGAGTTCCTTGCAGTTGTGTGCGTTGTTGTCCAGCCGGTCCTTGTAAGTATTTTTCTTGGTGGCGCGGATCAGTTGGTGGTGTTTCCGGGTGGCGAGCTTGAGGGTGGTCATGTTGTCCATTGTTGGTTCCCTTCTCCATACTTTCTCGAGGGCTCGGCAGTTCTTCTTGGAGCTCTTGAGTTCGTCGGTGAACCATGGGGTTTTTCTGCTGCCGGGTCTGCTGGGCGGGGTCCTCAGAGGGGCGAGTTCGTCCGCGCAGTTGCTGATCCACTTCGTGAGGTTGTCGGTGGCCTGGCTGGGGTTCGCTGAGCCGGCAGGAGGGTGCTGGCTCAGGTAGGCGGTGAGCTGGTCGGCTGTGATCTTGTTCCAGCTTCTTCGGGCAACCTGTTGCTGGTGGTGGTGGATCGTCGTTCTTTTGAAGGTGAAGTGGACGCAGCTGTGGTCCGTCCAGTGGAGTCCTGTTGCGTGGCTGAAGGCGATGTCTTTGCTGGATGAGAAGACGGCGTCGAGTGTGTGTCCGGCGAGGTGGGTGGGGGTGGACACCAGCTGCTTGAGTCCGAGGTTGGCGAGGTTGTCGAGCAGGGTGATGGTGTTGCGGTCGCTGTTGTTCTCCAGGTGGAAGTTGAGGTCCCCCAGGAGGATGTAGTCGGCGGAGGGGAGGGCATGCGGGCTGATGAAGTCGGCGATGTCCTCGCTGAATCGTGTGCGTGGTCCCGGGGGACGGTAGATCAGGGTGCCTCTGAGGGTGGACTTCGGGATAACTTCGGGTCGGTGTGGATCTGGAAGTGCAGGTGTTCGGCGGTGGTTAGGGTGTCGTCGGTGTTGGTCATGATGCGGATGGTGTCTCTGTGGATGATGGCGATGCCTCCTCCCATCTGGTTGGCGGTGCGGTCCCTCCGGGTGATCTTGTAGCCCTCTGGGATGGCGATGGCGATGTCGGGCGCTGAGGAGGCGTTCATCCAGGTCTCCGTGAGGCGATGTCAGGGGCTGTAGTGTCGAGGAGGATCCAGAGTTCGATGGCGTGTCTGTGGACGGAGCGGGTGTTGAGCAGGATGCACTTGAGGTGGTTGCTGCTGGTGTTCGGCTTGGCGGGTGCTGGTGCAGGGTAGGTCCGGATGCAGGTGAACTTGCAGGTGTGGCAGCTGAAGGGTCCGTGGGTGTGCCTCGGGGTGGCTCGGTGACATCCCGGGATACCGCCGGTGTTGAGTGCGATGAGTTCGGCGGTGTTGTAGGTTCGTCGGGTCGGCTTCCGTCGGTGGGGGCCAGGGGTCCTGGCACTGGGCGCGGTCCAGGCGCGGACGGGCGCAGACGGGCTTACCTTTGGCACGCCTTCGGCGCACAATCGGCGCGCCCGCTGCGCGTCAACGCTGCGCGTTCGCACGGTCGCCATATATGGCGAAGTGCGCGGGGGGGCGGAGCAGCTGGGAGGCGGGAGCGGGGAGGATACAGAAGGCAAAAGGGGCGAGGTTAGCGGCGGTGGCGGGAAGCCAAAGATACCATTGGACCAAAAGCCTAACTTTACTACTTTTCAGGAATTCACAAAGATACCATTGGACCAAAAGCCTAACTTTACTACTTTTTGGTATTCTCAAAGATGCCATTGGACCAAAAGCCTAACTTTACTACTTTTCAGGAATTCACAAAGATACCATTGGACCAAAAGCCTAACTTTACTACTTTTCAGGAATTCACAAAGATACCATTGGACCAAAAGCCTAACTTTACTACTTTTCAGGAATTCACAAAGATACCCTTGGACCAAAAGCCTAACTTTACTACTTTTCAGGAATTCACAAAGATACCATTGGACCAAAAGCCTAACTTTACTACTTTTCAGGAATTCACAAAGATACCATTGGACCAAAAGCCTAACTTTACTACTTTTCAGGAATTCACAAAGATACCCTTGGACCAAAAGCCTAACTTTACTACTTTTCAGGAATTCACAAAGATACCATTGGACCAAAAGCCTAACTTTACTACTTTTCGGTATTCACAAAGATACCATTGGACCAAAAGCCTAACTTTACTACTTTTCAGGAATTCACAAAGATACCATTGGACCAAAAGCCTAACTTTACTACTTTTTGGTATTCTCAAAGATGCCCTTAGACCAAAAGCCTAACTTTACTACTTTTCAGGAATTCACAAAGATACCATTGGACCAAAAGCCTAACTTTACTACTTTTTGGTATTCACAAAGATACCATTGGACCAAAAGCCTAACTTTACTACTTTTCAGGAATTCACAAAGATGCCCTTAGACCAAAAGCCTAACTTTACTACTTTTCAGGAATTCACAAAGATACCATTGGACCAAAAGCCTAACTTTACTACTTTTTGGTATTCACAAAGATACCATTGGACCAAAAGCCTAACTTTACTACTTTTCAGGAATTCACAAAGATGCCCTTAGACCAAAGCCTAACTTTACTACTTTTCGGTATTCACAAAGATACCATTGGACCAAAAGCCTAACTTTACTACTTTTCGGTATTCACAAAGATACCATTGGACCAAAAGCCTAACTTTACTACTTTTCGGTATTCTCAAAGATGCCCTTAGACCAAAAGTCTAACTTTTTTAGTAGTAACTTTACCTTTGCGAATACTGAAAAGTGGCAAAGTTAGACTTTTGGTCTGTATTTACCTTTGTAAATTGGGGCCACATGCATTGTCATGCACAAGATCCTTAAATATTAAAGCTGCTAGAAGTGCGTGCCTCAGTTGACCCTGCCCCAGTACACGTCGTTCAATGGAGCCAATTTAAATTAAAGTACGATACATGTGTCTTCTGATGTCATAAACACAAGTGCTGATCTGCACGGGCAAGTACAAAATATGTGGCTCCACATTTGCCTGGAGCCAAGCAATGTGCTGCCTTGTTGTTACAAATTGGCCCCATATGTATTGGTTGCATAACTATTGAAAGACAATCTGAGAACTATTGTTAAACCAGTTTTAGCTAGCAGTCTGTGAAGTTGCCAAAAGAATGTTAATACTCAAAGGCTTGTAGCATGGAGAATTATAATTTTATTAAAAACAAGGGGGGTAGCATTATGCATGAACCTTTATTCACCACCTCTGAGCAGCAAACACATAAAAGTTCAAAGTAATAGAACACACAATGCAATAGAACACTGACAATCCATTAGATTGGGGGGAGTCCCGCTATGCAGAACCCCACAAAGTTACAAACAACTACTCCAAGCGATGGAGAATTCCACGAGTGGCGGAGTCGGTTACCTTGTGCCGTTCGTGCTGATTTTTTGTGCCGGGTGTTTGTTCGGCCGCATGAGTACTACTCGAGTGGCAGGTTCCTCAACACGAACGGAAGGTTTCTTAATGCGAGTGGTGGCGACTATCCACGTCCCCCCCCGTGTTGAGGCATCATGCTGGGAAGTGGTCTAGCATTGGCATCTCCTTGTTCGCTCTCGACAACTTACCGTTGAAGAGCGTGAGTGAGGAAAAAAACTCAGTTCTGTGGAGCAGAAGATTTTGGAACTAAGTGAGCTAGGCAGAGATCGGCGTGCAAAAAACTCCACAAACTCATCGAATGGAGCGAAGTTCACCGCCCAGGCATACAATCCATACAAACACCAAGAACACCATCTTCTTCCTCTTTTCTAGTTGCTGAACTTACCTAAAACCTTTCAATTGCTGCAACTTTCTGTTATCATCAGTGAAACACTTGAATAATTCAATTCATTAGTTGTCTGAAAAAAATCAGACTTGAAATTAAGCAATTCCAAACATTAATACATATACCATAACACACATACTCTCATCAATACAAAAACATACACCGTCAAAACATAAATATGCAAATGTACCCCTATTATTAACATTCCATCCCTCTCTCCAGTAGAGGGGGGAGGAAGGGATAGAGCTAGCCTCCTTGTTTTTAATGAAATCACGATTCTCTATGCAGTAAGACTCTGAGAATCAACATTTTATGGTAAGACAGAAGGGTAGCATTATGAACATTCAAAGCAATGCAAAGGCCAAAACATGCTCTATTGGTTTAAAATATATATATTTTCAAACCTCAGCATTAGACCAATCAGCCACCTTTATTTTCTCTTTAAACATTACATCAGTGTAAAAAACTTTGGTAGCCATAACTCACCGAATGTGCTTTAAACAAAGTAATTTCTATTGCTCCTCCTTCATCACATTCTTAAACCACGTAGCAATAGTTGTTGCTGACGAAACTGCACTGAAAGGCCTCACATGGATCAACAACAAATTCACTACCGGTTTCCTATGCTTTATAACCCCTGCCTCATACTCCTTAATACACTTCACAAAACAAAGTTTTGCATACTCATCAAAAGAAGAGTAAAAAACAGAATCTGACCTAGTTTTAGTCCTCCTTCAAAATCTAAAAAAACTCACCATGTGGCTCATAAAAACTTTTACTTAGGTCCAAAACTCTCACATTTGATACTCTCTTAAAATAAATAAAACACAACACACTCACTAACTTACAAGTTCATTCTCAAGTATTCAAAAACCTATGACTAGGCCACTTCTCAAATAACTTAAAATCAACTCAACATCCCAGAGACTTTCATTGCTAGGTCTAGGGGTCCTTTAAAGCCTCATTCCTTCATGAATATACAATTGAAGGGCTCCTGCCACTCGACATGCCACCCAAAAGCAAATGTCCAGCCGCTATCGCAGATCTGTAATAATTAACTGAGTTATAACTGAGACCTTTCTCAAACAGCTCTGCTAGAAAATTTGCAATCATAACCTTATCAGCCTCCACAGGATACAACTTCCTGGCCAAGCACCAGCAAAGCCACACTTTCCATGTACACATATATATTTTCCTTGTTCCTGGAGCCCATGACTCATTGTGTAAGTCTGAAACATCTCCAGAAAGTTCTGCTGTTCTTTCTGAATTCCTGAAATCTTTCAAACTAGAAGCCTTAGCACTCCTATCCCCACTAGAGGATGTTCCACTCCTTCTATCCCCACCAAAAAACCCTTGCAAGGTCTTACAAGCAATGGCAGTTCCACTGATAATTCTATTATAGATGGAAGCCACACCTGAGTTATTTAAATCTTTTTTTAAAGATGTTTTTATTATTTTTGCACTGTGACGAAACCATACAGAATACATTGAAAGAAGGAAACAACACAATAACATCAGCTGGCAGTATATGTTGAGGCAATATCATTAACAAGTGGAAGGACAGTAGAACTGGAGCCCAAATCTCCAGGAGAGAACACAACACAAGCCCAAAGCCCATGAGAGGTCCTTGCCCCTCCACAAAGCCCATGCACATTTCTCCATGACAGTCATCCAAGCGCTCATCCACTTTGAAATACACTACAACATGCCCACATAGTCCACGTCAAACCCTGTCACAGAGGCACCAGTGATCGACCCGAGCCTGCTCCGTAATCAACATAGGCAAAGAACCTAACAAGTATTAATCATCCACAATATGTCTCTCACGCGAGGAGCAGCCATCTTTATGGCGTCCCATGCAGGCAAAATTGGCGCCCTCCGCACTACCCTGGCCTCTTCCTGGTGAAGGGCTTCCCTTTTACCGTCTGCACATTTCGCCAGCTCCAACCCCCATGGATATATGTCTGGATCTCAAGCTGATTTCCAACTCATTGTTATCTGCCTACGAGCAAGAATCAGGGTCAGGTCTGGAAACCAATCCGTAACCTTCCGGGCAGCAGTGTGCTTGTTAAGACCAGGGAGACACAACTGGAGACTAATGGCGAACATCCGATCGGTGGCCCAATGAACCACCTGAAGGCTCAACATCCAATATGGTGACAAGAAGGGTCAAGTCCAACCCATATGCAAAAAGACGGCAGCCTGAATAGCACAATGTGGGCACACCAACGTTGCCGCTGGAAACATGGAGCATATGAGCCGAGGGGGAAGGTAAGCCTGATGCAAAAAATACAACTGGATAAGCTTGAAGCGTGCATTCCGGGACACCCCTGAGGTGCACTCCAGTACACGCCTCCAAACCCGGTCAGGCAGCTGCGTTAAAAAATTCGGGTCCCAGCGCGCCTGGAGCTCTGCAATGTCTAACTGGGTCCCCTGTAGGAGAGCCGTATACAACAGGGTGACCACTTTTGTCCGCCCCATGATGAGGAGAAGAAGGCAAAGACAATTATGTTCTGGCGGTTCCACATCCCATGCATCCTATGCACCAGTGCACTGTGGAACAAGAAATGCCCCACTTGGAGGTTGTAAGACTCCCAGACGGCTAAGAAGGGACACTATTCACCCGCACAAAAATATCATCCAGCACTGTGACCCCAACCGACTTCCAGCAATGGAGATCCGTCCAACCCCCTCATCGCTCCTAAGAATGAGCCACCAAGTACGGGAACTAGAGTGTATATGGTGTTTGGGTATGTGTCTTACTAAGGACCTTGGCTCAAACATGGCACGTTGGGCTAATGAGCAAGTTCAGATTCCGCACACCAGAGGGCGGGGGCAAGCTCAACACTATCCTGAACAGTAATTCCCTAGCATAATTTCCAAAGTGCCTCATGGCGTTGCTATGTGCCCCAATATAAGGACAACAAGACACTATTGAGTCCTGGAAAGACCTTCCAAGGTAGCTCAAGCATAAGAGCTGCAAACAAATAGAGGAGATGGGTCAGGACAACCATCTTGGAGACAGGTACCCTGCAACTCACAGAAAGTGGCTATGTTGTCCAAAACGCCACTGGCTGCCGCAATCAAGCAAGTGCGCAGCCATTGTTGCCATCGAACAGTAAATCCGGCGACCCATAGATATAGACCCCCAGGTATCGAATAGTGCGCCATTTCCACTGCAGAGCTGGGGCCGCATAGTAGTGCTGACCTAAATGAACTGTACGAGTGAACGGCTCCATTGCCAGAGCAAACATTAGAAGAATAGGTGACAGCCCTGTCGGATGCCCTGTTCCACAGCAAAAGCTTCCGGCATCAGAGAGCCACTGTGGGTTCTAGCAAGTGGACGAGTGTAAAGAAGCTTTGTCCACCTGACAAAGTCGAGGCACAAGCCCATGACAATCATAGTAGCATATAGAAATTCCCACCGAAGCGAGTCAAAGGCCCTTCTGATGTCCACGAGAGAACCATGCCCTCCATGGCAGAATCTTAATTTGGTCCAAAGCGAGGAGCAACTGGAGAATATTAGGCATAGTACAACGCGCAGAGAGGAAGCCTGTCTGATCAGCATGCACCAGGGAGCAAGTATGGGGAAGAAAGCAGGAGGCCAACACCCTGCTCAGAATCTTATAATCCATATTAACCATGGAGAGTGGGCGGTAGGAATCAAGGCAGAGTGGGTCTTTATCTTTCTTTGGGAGTGACACAATCGTGTCCTCATGCAGAGAAGAAAAAAGTATACCCCTCTGACGTGAGTCAATAAAGAGGGCCACATAGAACTCTACAGGGTGACCATCGAGTCCTGGCACCTTCCCCCTAGCTGTGTCCTTAATGGCACCCCAGACTTCCTGTTCAGTGATACGCTCCCCCAACTGTTCCACCTCACCGGGTCTATGCGCAACCGGCAAGGAATACATACTATAATCTAACATATCTGCCTCGCCCGCCCGGGCTCTGCCAAATACATCTCAAATAGTAGCGCAGAAAGGCCTCAACAATATCTTCCTGAGTGAAGATGTCCTTCTCCGAAGGCTCACACACCTGAAGGACTGTATTCCCCCAGTTCTCAGCCTGATGGAGCCATGCCACCATCCTTCCAGACTTATCCCCATCAGCAGGTGCCCTGGCCACAAATGACTTAAAGTCAAAGTGCTTCAGGCTTTCGACCAATCCAAAAGATTTCTCCCTCTCCGCCATCACTTTAACCCACCCATTCTGAGTCCCCTCCAGCTCATGCGCGAGCTCATCAGCCACCGCCTCCTGATGCTAGAGATCTAAGTGCAGTTTATACCGAACCCCCACGTTATTAGAGATACAATAACTCCTAAGCACCACTTTCATGGCCTCCATTCAAATGCCACCAATGAGGCCGAGCCCGCATTATCGAACCAGAAATTAGTGATATGATCACTCAAGAGGACCCGTAAGGCCTGATCTTTCAACATCGCTAGGTCTAGGCACAAGGTTGGGTCCGTGGGTATAGTGGACCACCATTGCAAAGTGGACAGTGTATTGTTCATAGTATGTCTTCACCAAGTATTCAGTGGCCACCATCCTGTCATAGAACGTCTGACAGGTGTATAGTCGGTCAAGCCTGATCTCAAAGTCATGCATACCTAAAATGTAGGAGTAGACACTGGGTTCCACTGGACAACCAACATGTGTTCCAAGACTGCCAGTTTAGTCACTAGTGCACTGTGGGGAGGGATGCGATCTATCTAACACAATTGCCACCACACAATTAAAGCCCCCCAACAATCCTTCAATATCTTACCATGAGCGCTAAAAGAGAAGCCAACCCAGACAGGAATGCTGACTGGCCAACATTCGGTGCATAGACATTCAATAACGCCACATCCCTTCCATCCAGTCAACCCAATGCCAGCACACAGTGACCCTCCGGGTCCACGGATGCCCTATGCAACTGGAAAGGCACCCCCGTCAGAGTGATCTCAAGTCCTGGGATAAATGACTCACCAGACTCGGAGGCAGAGCTATGATGTGCCGGGGAAGGAAGTGGAGAAGAGCACTCATGGGTTCCCAATGACACAGCAGTCTCTACCATCCTCGTTTGCTCCAGCACTAATTCTGAAGCCGTAGACTGGGTAGCACCTCTATGCCTCAATCGCGTTGAGCAACAGCGGCATCTCAGTGCGCACTGTACCCTCATCATATAGTTCAAGCCAATCCCATGCCGCAGACAAGTTAAGAAGTGCACTTTGTCCTCAGCCTGAACTCGCAGTCGGGCAGGAAACAGCAGAGAGTAAACCAGTTCCCATGTCACGCAACTTCCTCTTCACCACTAGAAACAAGGCACATTGTTCTGGACCTGGAGAGTAAAATCAGGGTACAGCGATACTCTCGCATTTTCCAGGGCGGAAGGGCCATATGTACGTGCCTGCCGCAGGTGGTAGCCCCTATCGCGAAAATGCAAAAGATGTGCCACCACCGGACACAGCGAGGTGCATAGGTGTGGCAGTTGGGCCGGCACTCTGTGTTGGCTCTATAAGGCAAATAATTTGGGGCTAGATGTATCAAGAATTGATTTTGCGTTTCTTAACTAGCGAATTTTACTGATTCGCTATTTAAGAATCGCAAAATGCAATGTATGTAGGATTTGCAGAAAAAATTGTGAATCCTACATATTCCTTAATAGCGAATCGCAAATGTTATGGAATACCTTCCCATTCATTCCTATGGGCCTAGAGGTCCTCTGGGGCCACTACTTCGTGCAACCAATGCTCTAGGTACGCCAGCAAGGAGTCCCCTACAACCCTTTTGGGCAGCCCAAGAATATGGACATTATACTGGCACAAATGACCCTCTTGATCATCCAGCTATGCCACCAGGTGCCGAGTCTGCACCTCGAGAGTCCTGATGCGGTACTCTGCAGATTGGATGGATGGGGCCAGAGACTGCACAGTGCTCTCCAGAGAATGGACCCTGTACGACAGTTTTCACGAGTCTTACGGATGAAACCCAGTTCCACTGATAACAAGTCAATTTTCCCTTTTAAGCGCTCGCTAGAAGAGTCAATGACAGCCAAGAGTGCCTTGAGCTTGCTGTCCATATAGGCTATATCCCCGGACCCAGCTCCTTGCTTGATCCCCTCCTGTGGGGCACTGGTGGTCGAATCCTCTTTGCACCTTTGCGTGCGCTCCATGACGGTCCCGGCAAAGCAGGAGAGAGCACGCCTATGAGTGTAGTCGCACCCCAACTCGTGAGAAAGTTCCAAGAGCGGTAGTGGGGCAGCGCAATGACAGGCGGGACCCAGTATTAGTTCAGACAATCAGACCCACCAATGGTGTACGTATGGAGAGAAGGCACACCGCTCCAGACTGGAGAGTAGTTATTACTCTAGCAGTGACACCTAGGGGCCCCATAATCACAAAGAGCATAAATGCTACAGTGGGGCCCAAAAGAACGGCAGGATGAGTCGCACAGCATTCCCTCAGCCCTTCACAGTAGAAAGTGAAAAACACACCCCATAGCGGCTAGCTCAAGGAACACCTCTATGTGGTGTAGGATCCACAGTCCGTTGTGAAGCAAGTCACCAGCTGCAATACAAGGCACTCATCCCCATGTCCAAGGTTAATCAGGAACCAGGAACAGTGCAGTCCAGCACATAAGGCCCCCCAGGCACCAACAGAGCATGCCCAAGACTGGGATTGTGGCCCCCGCGGGCACTCCAATTCAATTGTGGCCAAAAACCAACTGCAGATTGCTCAGAGGCAAGGCGGGCCCAGAGACAAAATACCAAATTAATCCAGGGAGCCTGTTTGTTCAGTGGCCTCTTACGCAGGTAAAAGCAGCATGTCTAGCCATCCAGGGCCACCAACGTCCAATAAGTAGCTCCCCCCTGGCCAGTGATCATGGGAAAGGGCCAATCAATGCCCACATGGAGAAAGTGCCGGCCACCACAATCAGACCGGGGCCTCTACCTTGGGCATGCTCCTGTTCACTGCACCCGTACCCGCTGACACGGAATGCATCCTACTGTGTGATGGCCCATCAGTGCCCCCGCAAAGCTCGTCTCAGCTGCTGATCCAGGCAATACAGGAAAGTAGGGGCCCAACACTCTAATGACCCCTGCTTGTGATGTATTTCTATAGGTACTGTATCGATCCCCCTATTCCTGACCCTGGTTTGGTTAATAATTAACTAGCAGCCATCTAACGGTGCAAAAACCGTTATCTGATTAAGCCACACCACGGCACAGAAGCGCGTTATCTGATTAGGTCATAACGCATGCCATCTAATTAGGCAAGCGATATTCCTCCAGCCCCTGATAAGGCATACGGAGTTCTCAAAACAAATCAAACCTACAGCGACCTGGGAAATTCCCGTAGCCATTGTTTTGATTTCACCGAGAACTTCAGTAAAAGAATGTGCGAACGAACCCGTTCGTATGACATCCTTATTGACGTATATATGTCCATCCTTACGTCAATCTCGGCACCTTTCAGGTATAAATATTACCGACATTGCCTTAAGCAAACACACGCGGTGGTGACGAGATTGGAGCAGCGAGACTTGCCGAGGAGCCCAGCTGAGAGCGAAGCCCACAGACGCTGCCCCGCCTTCCTGACGCGCTGAGAACGAGACGCTGCCTTTCTCCTGCCGAGAAATCCAGCTCCGGCGCTTCCACGCAGCCCTCGCAGGCAGCTGGAATATCAAGACCTGGGATAAGAGATACCAGCCCTCAAACCTTCTAGATCCCAGGTACAGAACTGAATAACCCCTTGCAGAGAATTCTTGAGTCAGTCCCTTGGCAAAACAAACTTAACTTAAACTGCTACTTATCTACTTCCGCCCACGTATTAGGCTTAGGTCAGGTACACTGGGGTAGGCGTGATTAGAAGCACCAGTTGAGTACGATTAGTCAAATGTATTTATTTATGTATATATTTTATCCATTTTAAAGTATCATATGGCTCAGAAACCATATCAATGCTTTTACAGTATTATTTTATAATTCTGTCTTTACTGTATGCACTTTACTTAACTACAAGTATTACAATAGTAGCGATTCATTTCTCTTGTACGAGAAAAGAGACTGATCAATAAATACCATCTTTTATTGAACACGCCCATCTCTTCCTTTCTCTACAATCTGGTGAAACTAAGAATGCACTGAACTGACTGAGTAAAATAAGTTGTCTTTTGTTTTCACACGACTCTAGAGATACACTCTTGATTAGGGGAGAGCAAAGTTGTCATGTTCTATGGTTGTCAGAAACTAAATCCCTTCTTGTCTATCCAGGGAGGTTAAAATCCTCCTTGCCTATTCGAGAAAGTTTCTAGTGAACTCTGAGCTAGCTGGCAAACACAAAACTTTAAGTCTAATATCGTCGGTAGAAGACCTAGTTAACCTCTGCCCTAGGTCTATACTATTGAAGATATTATTCCAATGCGCAGAGCCTATTGGGATAATAGGAACTACACTACATGGCGCCCAACGGTTTGGATAGGCGATAAATCTAACGTAAGACATTAGAGTAACTCAGTCGTGCTTTTTCACTCAGACCCTTTTCCCCATAATACTCCAAAGACGTCTGGAGTGGGTGAAAGGTTATATCCGCCAAACTTCGTAGGAGGAGACTCCTATGTATGGTTCTTGGTTTATTCAACGTTGAAGGATACACTGTTCCTAAATATTGTGCATCTAATCTTTGTTTCCATAGAAACCTGATCTGCAAATAAACAAAATAACCTTCCTGTCAGTAAAATGTCAGACAGTGAAGAAGGAAGGGAGACAGCTAGAGTAGCAGCTGAACTCCTAGCAGCTGACAATAGTCTCCTACTGCAAGACCCGGACGCAATACTTATCCCGGTCAACATAAGAAAACTATAACTTTAAAACTTATAGAAAATGGGCTGACACCGGGAGGTGGTACAGTCATATTCGTAATTGAGGCACACGAATATCGGCAGACAGAGGTATTCTATTCATGGATAAACTTTCCAGCAGCAAACGCTGTAACAAAGGACTTCCACTATTACAAAATAGAGGAACCTCCGAATGAGTACACTCCTTTCGAGGAGGTGGAAATACCACTCAAATACCAAGAGCACCTGCTCTTGTTTAATGGCGCCCTAAAACATAATAATCACATCACCAGGCTCGGTCCACTAGGTAGACCAGGAGCAACGTGGCCGGTCCTAGCCGGATACACGCCACATCCAGACATTGAAGAAATGCCTGCACCAGATCTTTTAGCACAGCTAAAACAACTAATTAAAATACATAGACAATTAGTCCAATATGTAATGCGGACTTCAACAGTCCAACCAGCAATTAAAATTCCACAGCTGACCCCTACTCAGGGGAACACAAATAAAATTACACCACAGAACATACAGTCCTGTCTAGGTAAAGTACCCGCAAAACGGGAACAGATTCCATTCTGGTTAGCACAAAAAATCACTCAAATAGAGGCTGTGTTCCCAGATACCACCTCTGTTGAGAAACACAGGATTCTGACTATCTGTCTTCCAATGGGAATCGCACCACATGTGGAGGACTGTGACACTTGGGGTACAGTCTTTGCTTCTGTTCACACAAAAACACATGGTGTTCCATCCATGTCAGTAATACCAGATGTGCTAAAACAAATTCAAGATGAATACGGTCCAGAACCTGCTTTAACTCTTGGTATGAAATTACTAAAAGACTTCAAGCAGGTCTCGGCAATATTATTAGCCAATATAAAGGGAGAAGCAGCAAATGTGGTGATCCGCCAGAGGTTAAAAGAGACAAATATAGCAGACCAACCATCTGAAATTGCCAGAATCATAGAAAAATCCTATGAAGAACTAGGAAGAGATAGTTTGGGTGGAATACCAGTGAAACCCCAACTAGTGGAAAGTCCTGAAAAGGTATTTATTAAAAATAATTTAAACACTCAAAAAAAGAGCTGGGATGGAAATAAACAATCCAATCCTAAAGAAAAAAGATTCCAATCCAGAGGAAGGTCTCCTCGGCGGAGAGAAAGATCTCCTGACCAAGGACGCAAGTCTCCCCAAAGGGAGCCCTCTGTGAAAAAATACAACCTTAGAAATAGGGATAATAAAAAAAAAACCTGATAGATATCAAGATATTGATACACATCCCTCTCAATCTTTTCAGACTTCCTCGCAGAAATCGGAAAGAAGAGGACGATCAGAACACAGGGAAGATCACGTCAAGTCCAAAGACAAGGAACCTGCTCATCTGAATAAAAAATTACAATTTGCTAACTCTGGTATCTGCAGTTTCCACTTGAATGTATTCATTCGTGTCCACTGTCTCCAGATGATTCATAAGGACTTTGCGAGCTATGCTCACTTCTGCTGCGCTGTCTAGCATTGTCTGAGCCCATTCTCCGTTTTTCAGCTGTGTCCTCAGTATTCTCGGCATTGTTGATTACTTTAATACTGGCTACCTTCTTTTTTGGAAATTGTTATGTTATGTTATGTTATTTATTATTTAGTATAGCGCAACGGTTACTCAAAAAGAGAATCCCGGCGCTTTAGGTAAGGTGAAGCTGAAACCAGCTTCACCTTACCTAAAGCGCCGGGATTCTCTTTTTGAGTAACCGTTGCGCTATACTAAATAATAAATAACATAACATAACATAACAATTTCCAAAAAAGAAGGTAGCCAGTATTAAAGTAATCAACAATGCCGAGAATACTGAGGACACAGCTGAAAAACGGAGAATGGGCTCAGACAATGCTAGACAGCGCAGCAGAAGTGAGCATAGCTCGCAAAGTCCTTATGAATCATCTGGAGACAGTGGACACGAATGAATACATTCAAGTGGAAACTGCAGATACCAGAGTTAGCAAACCTCATAAAATATATGAAATAACATTGCGTATAGAGGGGGATAAGACTAGAAAAATAAGGGGTCTATTTTGGGATAATCTCTCCGAGGGCTATGACATCCTTCTAGCTGAACGAGACTGGCCACCCGAGTTTGTCAGGGAGTGCCCACATGGTGAAGAAATAATTATGCCTGCCTTCTCAAATCATGTTCCAATTCATAAAAAATATACACTTGCAAGAAAGTGGGCAGTAGCTCAAGCACCTGCCTTATATAAAAATCATGTGGGATGGGATGAGGACTCTCCTCCTCACAAAATCCAGTTAAAATCACAACCTACTGCACAGAGGCAGTACCCAATTAAGCAAGAAGCTAAAAAACAGATAAAAGAGATCCTAGATCAACTTGAATACCAGGGGGTGATTGAAACTTGCACCTCACAAATGAATAATCCTTTGTTTCCTGTCTCCAAACCAGACAATTCATATCGTCTTGTTTTGGACTACAGACACCTTAACTCATGATGCAAAACCTTTGCAGTACAAAACTCGCATAGTGCTGCACTAATGAATAACATAGTGCGCAAAAAATACAAAACAACATTAGACATCTCTAATGGATTCTTTTGTCAAAATATAGCACCAGAGAGCAGATATTTGACGGCGTTCTCAATAAATGGCGCGCACATTTTTTTTCTGTCGTTTGCCCCAGGGGTTCAAGAACAGCCCAGGATTATTCTCAGCGAGAGTAACAGAATTACTACAAACATATGATGACGAGGCATTATCTTATGTCGACGACATCTATCTAACAGACGATGACTTGGATACTCACTTGAAGAGAGTGAACACCATAATACTTGGGTTCGCAGCAGAGGGTTACAAATTCAACTTTAAAAAGTCAAGAATTGCCCATCTAACAGTCCTGTTTTTAGGATATGAACTATCAAGTGAAGGCAAAAGCCTGGCTGACAATTTCCTAGAGAAATGTGCTGTAATCCAAGCACCTAGAACACTAAAAAACTTACAATCAATTCTAGGCTTCCTGAATTTCGGAAGAACTTACATTATAAATTACGCAGAAAGGGTCAAACCCCTTTATGATCTAATAAAAACAGATTTTAAAAGAATCAATTGGACTCAAAAACACACAGAAATTTTGAGATCCTTACAAACAGACATGTTAATTAAAACAAAATTACAAACACGTGATAACACACGCAACCTTGTGATTCGAGTCATCCCAGGAAGATGCGGATTCACATACCTGACCTCTAATGAGGGAGAAAAGGTACCAATTGCATACAAATCACACTTGTACACAGAAGCTGAAAAAACGTTCAGCATTAAAGAAAACATTGTTCATGCGGTTCAAACGGCTGTAGCAAGAGAAAAAGACCAAGCTGACGGTAGACGTATTACAGTCAGAACAGCAGAATCAGCCTTTGAGGCATTAACACCCCCATGTAATTTACCTACTACAGCATTGAATCCAGAGTGGATACAATGGGTAAATTCAATTGCTACGGACAAAATAAAATACTATTTTGATCCAGAATTGAAAGAATTAAAATATCTAGAATATGAGAGAGAATACCATCTGCCAATCGACATTCTGCCCTTACGACAGTACGCCTGTGTAATTCATACAGACGGCCATGCTCAACCACCTGGGTGGGGAGAACAAGCGTACAACCCCACATGTGAAATTACAAAAAAAGTATGGCGTGGAGGAAAACTGAGACCTCTATTAATAAAAACACACTCAGTAGAAACTAATTCAGAACAACAGACTGAAATAATAGCATTGAAAATGGCGCTGGATAATGCCGATCGCGAATTCCCGACACTTATAGTGTCCGATTCGTATTACTGTGTCAAATCATACAATACCAATTTGCAGACATGGATTCGGAATGGTTACAAAGATGACACAGGTGCCACAATAAAGCAGAAAGCGCTTTGGGAACAAGTAGTTCTTTTAAAGAAAGAACTACCAAAAACTCACGTGATACATTCAGTGAGTAACCAGCGTGATGGCGTTCAAGTTGCAGGGAATTCATTGGCTAAGACAGCCACAGCAGTAGCAACTAAACCGGCTTCCGTAACTACAAAAAAGCGTACAGTAAAAAACATTGACGGTGAAACAGTGCTGGCGGTGAAAACGTCATCAAAGGGCGACTGCTCAGCGCTACCGATCAATTACCCACTCAACTATACATACATAATCGATGCAAACTCCGTTCCTTTTGCTCGAATCCCTGGAGTGGGGGATAGAGTAATTCCAAACACGGACAGGAGAAGCTTGTTAATAGCGGACGCACACATGGGTGAGGGTCTTAGTCACCTCAAGCTTAAAGATTCTCTGGAAGAATTACAGTCAGTCATAAGCTTTTATTCGATATGCAAGATATCTTATAAGCACATATACAAAACAATCATTACAAAATACAAAAAGACATAGCTTTAAGAAGTCAGCATAAGAACACATTTAAAAAAGATAAAAGGACATAGAGCGCCCATAAATAACTTAGCTAAAAAAGAATTAAACCGCTACTGACAATCTCTTACATCGAATAAGCCAGAACTGTTTTAAAAATTTAGCTATTCCGCACACAATGGGGGGGGGAAGTGTCCGTGGTTAGGATGCGCAGGGCGACTAAGTGGCTGCGTGTACCCAAAGTTTGGAAGAGAGGTTTCAACCAGTACCTCCGGGGCCTGGCATAGTCCGGACATTCAAATAGTACATGCACAATGGACTCAACCCTATTCGGGCAACATGCACAATTCGGAGAGGCACGGGCCACTGATGTCCAATTTGATACCACAGCTCCTAGCGGGAGGGATCCAACTCTAAATTTAAAATAAAGGGCTCGGTCAAAAGGGAGTGTGATCAGGTCCAGGTAGGGTTCAAAGGCCACAATATCTTTAGTTTGTAAAAAAGAGACAGTGGACTTGCAGTGCTTCGAGTTTGTGATTAGACGATCCGCCGTCCATTTCCAAAAGAGCGCTTTAACAACTTCTTTTGGAGGGGCTGAGCGTGAAGACCAACAGTCCCCTAGACCAATCTTCTCCAGGAGCTTCTTGGTTTCACTCAGCCATCTGATCTTGGCCCAACCCCCCAGACTCATTACTTCCCCCAAACCCTCGGCGTAAGATTTTAAATCCTCACCCCTCCAAATTCGTGTCCATAGTAGGAGAGGGCGAAGCTGAGCCTGGTCTTTGATGCTCTTACAGCCCGTGTCCAACAGCACTGGTACAGATGGCGTGCTCAGTGGAATGGAAATGATGGATTTTAGAAGTTTGGTCTCCGCTGTCGCTAGGGCATCCAATCGGCAGTGGCCCCACAGCTCAGCCCCATACAAGGCTGATGTCACTACTTTAGCCTTGTAGATGTCAATTACTGGGGAGAGCGAGCTCCTAGGTGAGGCCCAAAACTCCCTCACGAGTGCTCCTCCTACTCTTCTGTGGTTTAGGACCATTTTCTCAATGTGATTTGCCCAGGACATCCTGTCTGTAATCCGAATACCGAGGTAATCGAATTCGGCTACTTTCTCTAGGGCAACCGAATTGAGTGTAGGTGGACGGCCAAGTTTCCTGGGAGGATTTAGGACTAGGTATTTTGTTTTGTCCACGTTTATAATTAAGCCTTTAGCAGCGCAAAACTCCTGGAAACGCGTTAGCAATTTCTGCAGGCCTTGGGGGGTCTTGGAGATCAAAAGTGTGTCGTCCGCAAAAAGCAAGGTGGGGATGCGGACTCCCCCAAGACATGGGGCGTCAGCTGGTTCTTTTTGCAGATGTTTTACCACCCCATTCACATATAGTGAGAATAGGGTGGGCGCCAAGACGCATCCCTGTCTTACACCCCTTGACACTGGGATCCTCTCAGTGAGTTCTCCGTCTTTGCCCCAGCGGACCTGCGCAAAGGTATGGTCATGGAGGCTAATGAGAAGGGACAAGATGTAAGGAGGTAGTCCCAACTCATTGAGTACCCTCCAAAGCTCTTCCCGGGGGACTAGGTCAAAGGCAGTCTTCAGGTCTATAAAGGCCAAATAAAGACTGCCCTTGCCCAGATCCACAACCTTCCACCCCAGGAGTGCCAACCTAAACACCTGCTCAATTGTCCCCCTACCAGCCCGAAAACCTGCCTGAAAGTCCGATAGGATTTTGTTTTCCTCCACCCAATGTAAGATCCTTCCAAGGACAGCTTTACCGGCTATCTTTTGGGAGGAGTCTATCAGACTTATGGGGCGGTAGTTCCCCGGGGTTTCCCTACACCCTTTTTTGTAAATCGGGACCACCACCGCCCCTTTCCAGGATTCAGGCACTGCCCCTCCCATCATGATGTCATTTAAGAGAGCGGCAATGATCCTACCCCATTTTTCTGGGTAAGCCTTCATAAGATCCCCTGGGAGACCATCTGGGCCCGGTGCCTTACGAGGTGCCACCCATCCTATAACCCCCTCAATCTCTAAGGGAGTGAAGAAATCATATGCATGGGGTTCAATCGCTAATCTAAGCTCCCTCCCAACATTTAGTTCCCCATCTGGGGAGAGGTAAAGGGACCCGAAGTGTTTTACCCAGTGTTGCGGGGGGATATTGCAGGGTCTCACAGATGCATCTGGTTTGTTCCGTGTGCCTATGAGATTCCAAAAGGCCCTAGAATCCCTATCCTTACTAGCCTGAAGTAGGTCCTCCCAGAATTTGACTTCCCACTCCTGCCTAGCAATCTTGAGGGATTTGTTATAGGCCTTCCTTGTTTCCTGTATCTCACTTCGGGATTTGCGTTTGACTGCCTCAACTAACTTTGCCTTATGAAAACTACATGTTTGGGTGTACCAACCCTCAGCAGGTTTTCTAAATACTTTGTTACCCAAATTAATAGGATGAGGTGTAAACACACTTGATAAGGCTTCTACCAAGGAGACAAAAAGTCCACTCGCTCTACCCACCCCCTCTGAAGAGGTTCTAAGGTCTATTACCACTTGATTTAAGAGGGTCTGGATTTCCCCTACCTTTCCCTCAGAAAGAATCAGTTTTGCCCATTTTATTCGTCTTCCACAAGGGGAGACTTCGGACACATCCGGGGGTACAGCGAGCGGGTAATTGTTATCCTTCCTTAAGGGGCGCCACCACTGGTCCATACTCAAGGAGAGTGAGTTATGATCACTCTCCGTCGTATGGGCCACCTGCATGTCCTTTACAAAAGACCATAGACACACATCTATTAGGATGTAATCCAACCTAGAGGTGTGTCCTGGCCTATTATACGTGTGAGCACCCCCCCTATCTGAGATTCGGAATGGTTACAAAGATGACACAGGTGCCACAATAAAGCAGAAAGCGCTTTGGGAACAAGTAGTTCTTTTAAAGAAAGAACTACCAAAAACTCACGTGATACATTCAGTGAGTAACCAGCGTGATGGCGTTCAAGTTGCAGGGAATTCATTGGCTAAGACAGCCACAGCAGTAGCAACTAAACCGGCTTCCGTAACTACAAAAAAGCGTACAGTAAAAAACATTGACGGTGAAACAGTGCTGGCGGTGAAAACGTCATCAAAGGGCGACTGCTCAGCGCTACCGATCAATTACCCACTCAACTATACATACATAATCGATGCAAACTCCGTTCCTTTTGCTCGAATCCCTGGAGTGGGGGATAGAGTAATTCCAAACACGGACAGGAGAAGCTTGTTAATAGCGGACGCACACATGGGTGAGGGTCTTAGTCACCTCAAGCTTAAAGATTCTCTGGAAGAATTACAATCAGTGTACTGGTGGCCAGGCATGAGCCTGCATCACCACATTTTTGTAAAAAACTGCCCAGACTGCAACAGAGATCGCAGCGGCGAGAGAAACGGTGTATTACCATGGCGTTTCACTCCAAAAGGGCTAGACAATAATCAATAAAACCAACAAAAAGAATATTAAAAAAAAAAAAAAGCGTCAGATTAACACAAAAAGACTAATTTTCACTTATAATGTAGACCCCAGCGCTCGGCTGACGTCTGGACTGTTATAAAAAGATTTGCGAGTCTATAATGGCATATACGCTAGGAGCATGCTACGTTTTGACTAATATTTTCCCTTTAGTCCTCAAGGCTTATGGGGAGGTATGGCCAAATGAGCATTGCATAGCGGGACTCTTCTCACTTCCTTCCTGAGGGATACGGGATGGTGTAAAGAAAAAACCAAGGCATAGAGCAATCTATAACAGCAAAGGTATTAGGTTCGGGAGCTGGGTGGGTCAAACATCTAATAAGTGTCCAACGTAGTCTAAATAACCTGCCAAGAGATTCTCTGAGGGGATTCAGTCCGTACGAACTATTGTTCGGGACTAGAATGATGATCCAAGATCTTGATAGTCAGACTTCAGTGGTTAAAGATAAATGCTTTGATATCAAAGATCGTTTGGCTATTTTGCAGGACTTAAACGAAACAAGAAAAGACCTGAGCAACATAAAGTTGAAACAACTGCCAACAACCACTGAAGAGAAACCACCTGTCCCAGCAAGACCTGTCTGGATTCCAAAAGTCGGGGATCTAGTCAGAGAGAAGATCGCGGTAAAGAAGGAATTTGGGCCTTCTTACAGGAAAGCAGTTCCTGTCTTGTCTATCAACGGGACAAGATCAGTAGTACTACCGCCCCTTGCTGGTAAAAAGGAGAACAGAGTTGTATCCATCAACCTGGTAAAACCACAATCATGTGGCCGATAACAAACAGTAGGCCAAGTGGACTCCCAAGAAGTAGCAGAACACCGATGTTTGCTACAAATCCAGAGGTTCAAACTAAGAGGCTAATCACATTCGAAATGCCCACAGAACATCAACAAGGAGTATGCAACAAAGCAATGGAACTTGAACCTCTAAAAACCCAAATAAAAACATTTAGTCGAGACACACCAACCTACAATGAAGTAACATATGAGTATGCTGATAAAACAAAGGAAACTTCTAGCACAAAAAGTAATCCAGAAGCCATTGGAACAATTGACAGAACAGCATCCGGCTACTTCATCAACTTCAATGATTCATCTGAAGATCTGAGTGAATCTAACAAACAGCCATCAACAAAAAATGTTAAAGATAAAGCTAAGGAACTTTTTCAACAGCTGAAAGAAACCTATCTGATTTCTCCATGGATTGAATTTTGGGTGGCCTTATGTGCATTTATTCTCATACTTTGGCTCATCATGGTACTATGCTTGGGACATTTCATTGAAGGAAAATATGCTAAAATGGACACAGCAAGCCAGAAAATCAACTTGGTCCTTAAACCACACACATCTTCACACATTGAGAAAAGAGAACTTTCTTCAGTGAACTTCACAGCCAATCCTATAACAGGCGGTGTAGCATGGGACAAAACTGATTATGAAATCTATGGTCCGGTTGAAATCCTGAAGTATCCACACCAATTCAAGATTTCATTGAGTGACTTTGTGAAACCAAGTACATTTGCTGATGATTGGGACTTTGAAAGTATTAATGATATGATGTCTGATCTTGTGATGTCTGCTAAATTTACAGAACATGATTATTTGCAGGGTTCGTCTAATTATGATCAGATGTTCTGCTACAACCACTATGGTAACCATTATCTACACAAATCTGCACAACCTAGAAATGTTTTAAATTATAACCAATGGGAACATTGTGCTACTCCTCCAAAAGGTAGCTCGAAAACATTTTATGATAAATATTCATACTTTTCAGGGTTTAACACAAGTAATGCAGAAACATTTTATTTCAAATTGTCAAATAAGACAGGTATGAAGACCATGCTTACAAACACAAAATTGATATATTCAGATTCATTTTTTGAGCAAATGAATACATTTGGTTTTGATTTCTGGAACAATAATATTGAAGCAAAAACTGTTTGGGGTACAAGAGATTGGCAAGTACAAGGTATAGAATCATTGTTTAGAGCCTGCATGATCCCAGAACAAATTATATTTTTGAATGACACTATTCAACAAACTACCTGTCTTGGCTTAGCCAAAATCAAAGATTTAAACAAACCGTCTATTCCAAAGCCAACAGTGAATGATAATAGCTCTATAGATGTTGAGATAGACGTAAACCATATATTAAACCAAAACAGAACACATCCTGAATGGAAAGAATGGTTGATCTGGCCACAGATACAAATAACTGTCAAGACAGATTCCTGAAAAAAATACAGGGGTTCACATTGACCAGGCCAGACCCTAGATATTCCCAAAGACAACATCCAGGGATAGTAACCACTTACAGCGTGGGCAAGCTCTGCCTTCAATGGCTACAAACGTCCACACTGGCAGAAATTAAGCAACACCTAACTTTACTTACAGAAGGTGCTGACTTGCGTGATTTCATTATGGGACCACGCAAACAGCGTCAAAAACGTTTCATAGTGGCCTCTATATATGCAGCTTATAACGAAGCCTGGAAAGAAACTCAAATTGAGACAGCAGAGAAAATACGGCAAATTGACCGTATTAATTTGGAAAAATCACTTTCTGTGGTGGACAATGGGTTAATGACTCTGTCCTCCAGAATATATTCTCTGGACAGCATTGTGTCTTCAGCAATCGATATAATATCGCAAGACTTACTGATGTTACAACACGGTCAGTCCCAATTGCGTTCTATTGTACAGCTTGGCTGGACGTTACAAAATCTGCGTTCAGGCTATGTGCCTTGGCGTTTAATCAACACAACGTCATTATTTTATATCTTTAACCTTACTGATAAACAAATCAGTTTGGCACAGAAGGGTGCTGACTATACAATTCTGAGCATTGAAAAACTTGAGAGATTACCATTGACAATGTCAGAACGACCTGTCATTGAATGGATAATACATGGAATAATAAATATTCCAATAACTACTTTCCAGTTTCAATACTGCCAAAAATATATACAGGCAGGCCAGTATGAAAGGTTGGGTAAAGGGTACATTAAGTCAACATGGAACTTGCCCTATACACACGAATGTGTCAGTAATAAAGGCCAGAAAGTGTTTCTTAGTGGCAATAATTGTGCAAGATCACTAAGCGGTACACTTCTGTGTCAGGGTATTAGCTTGCATGGAGCCTGTGAAGGGACTTCAAATAACCTTTCATGTTACCAGCTAGGCACACCTGCAACACAAATAGAACCATTCTTTAGGAGACTCTGGAACGGGAGTTACATTCTAATTGTAGATCGCAGATGTTGTAGTTTGCGGCCCGGAATACCTTATCTCATAACCATGACTAGGAAGGTCATGTGCTGTGAACGAGTATTGTTGCCGAACGATTCTCCAGACAGGGAGGCAAGGTTATGGCCCGATTTGAAAATTGCTTCTATTCGAATTGATACTTTAAGCAGAATGAAGACAGTGCTCCTACAGACACCGACCAGGCTAACGTCATCAAAAGAAACGTATGATCTCCAAGTTGCAAGACAACGGCAGAGATTAATTCATTGTTATCAATTAATTCCCCCATACATTTCCCAGAAATACTGAACGAGATCTTAAATATTTCTGATACCAGTGGTGTCTCAAGTGTATTTAAGACACTGTTTTCAGGAGTTTTAACACCATTCAAAGCCATCCTGGGTATTTTTCCAGACTTTGTCCATTGCATTTTTGGCGGACTTCCTCTACTTTTGGGACTGGTGGCAGGTGTCCTATTTTTGATCCTGTTATTTCGCTATGGCAAACCATGTCACAGACAAAACACCTGCGACAAGGGAAGAAACGATCCTAGCCATTGGCTACCGGGACCGCATAACTAAAGTCCTTGGACTAGCACGGCTTCGAGACTTGAACATGACTTGGTTTCTTTCATTTAGACCGATGTGGCAACGTTGTGTTATGCCTGTATTAAGGTGCTTGCTATGCGGCGAAGAATGCGTGTTGGACACATGTTTGACACTACAATCGGATGTGCCATTGGACGCAGAAACCTTGTTGGGTCCGGTAACGGCTCATGCATTGTGCTGCCCCCAGCGGCTACCTATCCTGATGACGGCATTCGTGGAGACTTCACCACTACGATTGAGGGGTAGTGAAGTACGAGATGAAAGCAGCATCGATCAGGTACAACCTTCAGTCAGCTATGCTGATCAAAACATCAATGAAGGCAATCATGCTCATGAATGCATGGTAACAACTTTTACAGACTTAGTAGAACTTTCGCAAGAAGCTGATGACAGTTTTTTCAACAGTCTAAATGATATGATGTTTTCACCAGAGCAGAAGGAATAACTTTGAGCAAGCTAGCACACGGAGTTCCCTACATCCTGAATTTGGCCTTCAACTTTTCAAAAGCGATATGGGAATTTTTTCTCATCAGTGTGAAGACAGTGAGAACCTTTTTTCCCAATTCCAAAATATTTACACTTTTTTGGGACACTTATCTTCTGCTTAAAGTAGACATTATTCTTAGAGAACTGAATTTCTATTTAGGTAGTCAAGAGACATTAGCTACCCTCTAGCATTTTCATACAAAACTTTATGATTGTGATGAAATGGTCTCGCACTTTTCTTCTGTATTAAGAGCCATTTCATGTGTAGTTTTCGCATTTATTCGTGCTGAGTTTAAAATATGCGTTATATGTTTAGCATTATTATACTGCCTGTGCATATAGTACATGTGATTGTGTTTCGTATATTTCATAATTCCATCTTTCAGAATGCATATGAATGTATTTTGGGGTGGTACGGTATACACAAACGCTACTAGTTTCACTATGCCTAGATTTGTAAATATGGACATAGTCTACGTGGAGTGGGTGTGATGTATTTCTATAGGTACTGTATCGATCCCCCTATTCCTGACCCTGGTTTGGTTAATAATTAACTAGCAGCCATCTAACGGTGCAAAAACCGTTATCTGATTAAGCCACACCACGGCACAGAAGCGCGTTATCTGATTAGGTCATAACGCATGCCATCTAATTAGGCAAGCGATATTCCTCCAGCCCCTGATAAGGCATACGGAGTTCTCAAAACAAATCAAATCTACAGCGACCTGAGAAATTCCCGTAGCCATTGTTTTGATTTCACCGAGAACTTCAGTAAAAGAATGTGCGAACGAACCCGTTCATATGACATCCTTATTGACGTATATATGTCCATCCTTACGTCAATCTCGGCACCTTTCAGGTATAAATATTACCGACATTGCCTTAAGCAAACACACGCGGTGGTGACGAGATTGGAGCAGCGAGACTTGCCGAGGAGCCCAGCTGAGAGCGAAGCCCACAGACGCTGCCCCGCCTTCCTGACGCGCTGAGAACGAGACGCTGCCTTTCTCCTGCAGAGAAATCCAGCTCCGGCGCTTCCACGCAGCCCTCGCAGGCAGCTGGAATATCAAGACCTGGGATAAGAGATACCAGCCCTCAAAACTTCTAGATCCCAGGTACAGAACTGAATAACCCCTTGCAGAGAATTCTTGAGTCAGTCCCTTGGCAAAACAAACTTAACTTAAACTGCTACTTATCTACTCCCGCCCACGTATTAGGCTTAGGTCAGGTACACTGGGGTAGGCGTGATTAGAAGCACCAGTTGAGTACGATTAGTCAAATGTATATATGTATGTATATATTTTATCCATTTTAAAGTATCATATGGCTCAGAAACCATATCAATGCTTTTACAGTATTATTTTATAATTCTGTCTTTACTGTATGCACTTCACTTATCTACAAGTATTACAATAGTAGCGATTCATTTCTCTTGTACGAGAAAAGAGACTGATCAATAAATACCATCTTTTATTGAACACGCCCATCTCTTCCTTTCTCTACAATCTGGTGAAACTAAGAATGCACTGAACTGACTGAGTAAAATAAGTTGTCTTTTGTTTTCACACTACTCTAGAGATACACTCTTGATTAGGGGAGAGCAAAGTTGTCATGTTCTATGGTTGTCAGAAACTAAATCCCTTCTTGTCTATCCAGGGAGGTTAAAATCCTCCTTGCCTATTCGAGAAAGTTTCTAGTGAACTCTGAGCTAGCTGGCAAACACAAAACTTTAAGTCTAATATCGTCGGTAGAAGACCTAGTTAACCTCTGCCCTAGGTCTATACTATTGAAGATATTATTCCAATGCGCAGAGCCTATTGGGATAATAGGAACTACACTACATGCTCAGCCAGGTGCTACATGTTGGAGGCAGGGATCTCCCAACATGGCCATCGCCGAGAACCAGCACGTTCTCTACACACAAAGCAGGACTGCCATCTTGCAGGCTGAAAAACACTCCAGGAGCCGCGGACCTCCTGTCTTGCGGCGCTCCATCCTCATCCCCAGAGGCACAGCAGGGCCATCACACAATAGGAAGCATTCCGTGTCAGTGGGATCGGGTGCAGTGTGGGATTGTGGGCGGTGGAGAGCTCAAGCCATCTGCATGCTACTGCTATGGCAGTTGGCTCCACCCCCATGAACTCACCAACACTAACTGACTTCTTTGCCATCTCACCCGCAACAAAACCCTCTGTATGATCGAGAAAGGAGGAAAAGCATAAGTCTTCATGGCCTCTCAATTTAGACTGAAAGCATCTATTGCTAATGCCCCCGGATCCAGACGCCAACTCACATACTCTTTTAGCTGAAAAGTCAAACGGGATGCAAATAGATCCACCTCTACAAGACCAAAATTCTGTTGAATTTCCTGCAGCACGTCTATTTGGAGCTTACAACCATTGTAATCCTACACATGACGAGAACCCCAATCTTCCACAACATTCTCTTTCCTTGGTAAATACTGCACCCACAAACTTATATAATGCTCCAAACAATACTCCCAAATCTCCTTTGCCAACTCCAATAGCTTCTTTGATCTGCTTCCTCTTACTCTGTTTATCTAAGTTACAGCAGAAATGTTGTCCATCTTCAACAAAGCTGAACATCCTTGAATATGTTTCTCTAAGCTGTGAATCACAAAAATACCTGCTGTCATCTATAAACAATTGATATGATTCTTTCTCTCCTCCAAACAACATTTTCCACCTGTAACTTGAACTTCTAAACTTGCTCCCCAACCTAAATTGCTGGCATCTGACTCCAGGCAAAATCTGGTGCTGTTCCAAAAAATGTGCAATCATTCCAAGTGTGTAGATTTTCCATCCAACAAAGCAACTCTGTCCGACCTTCCTGAGACAACAAGACATTGTTCCAGTACCATGACCTCTTGAGAAATCTGACATGTTCCGATATTCCAGTGCTTCTAATGTATAGGTCTTGGAAAAAATGCCTGAATTAATGACGACAGAAGCACAATTACTCGAGCCAATTCCCTCAAAGCTACACATTTCTTTTTTCACCAGACATCCTTCATCACTCTTTATCAAACAGATATTCTTGCTGGTAATGGAAGCTGTACCATAATGGAAGCTGTACCTTCACAGTGTCTATTGCGAAACCCAATAATTCCATCTTCTGTGAAGGAACCAGAAATGATGTTTCCTGATTTATTATAAAACCCAGAGACTCTGATAACTCCTTTGTCCCAATCAACTGAAACTTCAGCATCGCCACATCCTGAGTCATTATCAAATTATTGACCAAATAAATGATCAACCACGTTCCTCTTTCGCTCAGAAACCCCAAAAGAGTTCTCATCAAACACCATGGGGCTGACGATAGACCAAAAGGAAGACACCTGAATTACTATAACTGCACCTCCAATCTGAACTGAAGAAAACTCTGACTTTCTAAAGCAATAGTAACTATAAAATATCGTCCTTCAGATCTTTTCTCACTATCCAAACAAAATCTTGCAAAACATTTCTCTACTGACGAATTTCTTCCATTTTGATGTGCAGGGACATCACAGAATAATTCAATCCTAACACATTTATCAGGGGTCTCCAACCTTTGTATTTTTTCTTTACTAAAAATTGGATACTCACAAATGTGACTTGCCCCTCATCTACTTTAATACTGCACCTTTCATTAACATCTGAGCCATCTTGTTTGCTACAATCTTTCTCAGATCACTGTCGAAATGAAACTCTCTTGACTCTTTCCTATGGTGGGGTCTTGAAATGAACTCTGTTACATACCTCAAAATTGAATCAATGAACCAGGGATGGTTTGCAATCTTTTCCAACTCTCGAATGAAACCCTTCAGTCTGCCTCCTAACTATCCCTAGTTAAAACCACAAGAAGTCATCATACTCACCTTCTTCTGACAAACTGACTTGTATTATCCCTCTCGCAGGCCTACTCCTGCCTTCTTTTCTTCTTCCATATAAAGTTACACCTCCAACAACTTTTCTCATAACACTATGTGCCTTATCTAAATCAGTGAATGTCTGAATAAATTTCCCAAGGGACTTAACCAATCCCTCACCAAAAACCAAACCTCTGGCCTCTTTCTTTGCCAAATTGCCCATTGTCGGACTAATACGTTACAACAACGCTTTACATCATTCAGAAATGAAGCTGGCACGGGCATTTCACAGAAAACAAATTGCTGTCTAGCTCCATCCTCTCAATAACTTCAAATCTAGACCACTGTCCTGCACTTAGGCTTCTTCCACCAGGTCAAACATTCTTGTCAAAGGACCTAACATATCCAGCAGTTTACCCTTGCATTGCTTCAAGGATCTCTCCAAATCTTTCCTTGGATCTCTCCCTAACTTAAAAAGGTTCATTATCAATTTAAGATCCACATTCAAAGTCATCGTCTCCTCATTACCAATCACAGGATGAGAACATTCTGCTCTCCAAGTGTTTCTTTGCTCCCTTTCCAAAGGCCTCCTACTCCAGAATTGAATGCTTTCTACCTCATTATCCATTGGTGACCAGTCTGAGCTTCTCAGATGTCTAATTTCTGATGGGCTAAATGACTTTGCGCCATGGGATTTGCTCCATTGGATTTGCTCACCTTTAATTGACAAGCCCACTCAAACGTCTCTAATGAGTGGTAATAATTTCTAATAAACTCCAAAAATTATACATTTTTTCTTTTAAAAAAAACGAATTATGGATAGGACAACAAGACAAACCCATCCGCTTATAAACCGCCTTAACCTAATAAAAATAACTTGCCTTGCTGAAAAAGACAATTCACAACCCATGAATTGGTCTTTCACACAAATTCATCAACCCATTCAACTCATAAATACTTAGGGGCATATTATCAAGGGATTTATATCCGCTTTTTTGGCTTTAAAAGCCAAGAAAGCGGAGATAAAATGATCTCCCTATCAGCAACTGGGTGCTAACACGCAAATTCGCATGTTAGCACCCTTTTTCTCTACACTTCCCCTTGCATCTCTAATGAGATGCAAAGGGGGCGTTCCAGAGAAAAATAATAGGAGAAATGTTGTTAAGCGACATTTCTCCTATTATCAAGGATTTCGCTAACCCTGTTAGTGATAAAAAAAGCAGCGCAAACCGAGGTTAGGGCTGCTTTTTTTACACTTGGTATTTTCCTGACCTAGCCATGATATCCTATGGAAGGTGGATATCATGGCTAAGTTTGTGAGCCCCTATCATCAAGCTAACGCCAAACTTCGAGAGATTATCGTTGGTTTTCCAGCGATAATCTGTCATTTGGCAGTTAGCGCGAGGATTTTTATCACTTCTGAGATAAACCTTGCTAATAGCAAGTTATCTCTGCGATAATTTCCGGCGATACTTAGCGTTAAAAAATTCGTTGCTAAGCCTCGTTAGCGATAAATATCGCTAATCGTTGGTAATATGCCCCTCATTTCTTAAACAATTAGAAATATTCAAACAATACTTATCTGCTCGAAAGCATCAAACAAAAGAGGAAGAAGATGGCGTTCTTGAAGTTTATACGGATTGTCAGTGCTATTTTAGATTGTGTTTTCATGTTGTGTTCCTTTACTTTGAACTTTGAAGGGTTTGCTGCTCAGAAGTGGTGGATAAAGGTTTATGCGCAGAGCTAAACTGCTATAAGAAGAGCACAGGAAACAGGTCTTCACCAGCTATGCCCCTGGGTTCTGGATTAACATCTCATCCGGACACACATGGGGGGGCTGAGTAATGAGGGGACAGGTTTGGAGAAAGGTAAAGGTGAGAATTTCACTTCTTGGAGAACTCTTCAGATGTGCATGCTGAGACTGACTCTCTGTGTGAAGATCACACCAAGAATTCTGATCTTCTTCTCCGGGAATCTCCCAGGGTTGATGCCCAAGAGAATAATAACTTCTTTGTGAACAATAACTTGTTTTTTGTGTAGAGCTTCATGTCACAGTTGTATTTGTCTCTGAGCCCTGTAAATTACTCATGTTATTATTACCAAAATTGATGGCACTCATATGAACTGATATCGGAAGAATGGAATGGTTAATCACCCTTGCCCAGTTTCAAATTCCCTGCGTGAAGTGACTCTTCTACTCACTGACCTATGGTGGGGAAACCTAACTAGCAATTCTTGAGTTTTGTCTCACCTAAGGATCACAAACTGAGCTTCCATTAGGCACTGTTGTTGGGATTTCATAACATGAAACCCTTAAGAAAGTATTTGAAAAGTATCTGTTGCTGTCCCCAAAAAGAAATTTTACTATGAAAATTAAAAAAGACTCTCAAAATTAAGACTCATTAAAGAAACATATCTGGCTGTACAAGTTTTTTTAATAAGGACATACCTCACATATTCCTGATCACTACTGTTTTAACTAAGGGTAAACCTCCGGCTGGAGGATGCATAACTACTAACCCTGTGATTATGCGAACATGTGTTAAAGTAGCGGAGAACCAAGATATACCGCTCTTACGCAAGACCCAACATGTGTATGAGGGTTTTTAATTTGGGACAAATTGGTACGTGACCTGCATACCCTAGTTATGCAGGACAAGTGATCCTTCCCCTTTTGATTGAGAGATATTGAATATTAAGGAAGCTGAACGGATCACGTTTTCCTTCTCCCCCCACAATTGATTTTTTGTTGGATGTGTTAACTACACCATCCATATTTTAGGTGCACACATGTACAAATTGGCTCTCTCTTCAAGGATTTTGTGTCGTTTTCCTTTCCTAAGATGTCAGTATGCCATGGGCAGGACATAGCCCTCTATCACTGTGAAGTGAAGACATCTGTGAAGACATCTGTCTAGTGGCCTCTGCTCATGGGACTCTAAACCTGCTAACACACCTGGCTGGAATGGTACGACAAACTTATGTGTCAGTCCTTCATTTTGTTGCCATTTAGGAATTAGACTGTATTATAGCTTACTGAAGTATCTTATATTGTATGTTCTGCATGCAAGAACTATAACTCTTATACTGTATGCAGTCAATTTCATAATATAAAATGATGCCCCCTGCAGAATCTGAAGCTGGCTCCCTGAGTGCTCCTTATCTTACAGATATTCATTGGCCTTTGGCAAAATGGAAAGGTCTGAGGTCCCCTGATGATTTGAGGTTCCACTGCACCACAGGTGCTGCAGGGTTCTAACATACGCACCTGTCTGTAGCAAGAACATTAACTGTTATACTATGTGCTTTCCAAAAAGAATGTTAACTCTTATACTGTATGCTGTGCAGCAAGAATGTTAACTCTTATGATATAGGCTCTGTAGCAAGAACATGACCTCATACTGTATGCTCTGCAGAAAAAAGTAAACTGTATACTCTGGAGCAAGAATGTTATCTATTATACTGTCTGCTCTGCAACAAGAACGTTAACTCTTACACCGTATGCTATTCAGCAAGAACGTTAACTCTTATACTGTATGCTCAAGAGCAAGAACGCTAACTCTTATACTGTATGCTCAAGAGCAAGAACGTTATCTCTTATACTGTGTGCTCTGCAACTAAAACGTTAACTCTTATACTGAATGCTCAAGAGCAAGAATGTTAACTCTCATACTGTATGCTCAGGACCAAAACTCTAACTCGTATACTGTATGCTCAAGAGCAAGAACGTTAACTCTCATACTGTGTGCTCTGCAACTAGAACGTTAACTCTTATACTGTATGCTCAAGAGCAAGAACGTTAACTCTTGTACTGTATGCTCAAGAGCAAGAACAATAACTCTCATACTGTATGCTCAGGACCAAAACTCTAACTCTTATACTATATGCTCAAGAGCAAGAACGCTAACTCTTATACTGTATGCTCAAGAGCAAGAACGTTAACTCTTATACTGTGTGCTCTGCAACTAGAACGTTAACTCTGATACTGTATGCTCAAGAGCAAGAACGTTAACTCTCATACTGTATGCTCAGGACCAAAACTCTAACTCGTATACTGTATGCTCAAGAGCAAGAACGTTAACTCTCATACTGTGTGCTCTGCAACTAGAACGTTAACTCTTATACTGTATGCTCAAGAGCAAGAACGTTAACTGTTATACTGTATGCTCAAGAGCAAGAACGTTAACTCTCATACTGTATGTTCAGGACCAAAACTCTAACTCTTATACTGTATGCTCAAGAGCAAGAACGTTAACTCTCATACTGTGTGCTCTGCAACTAGAACATTAACTCTTATACTGTATGCTATGCAGCAAGAATGTTAACCCATACTGTATGCTCTGGAGCAACAACATTAACTCATACTGTATGCTCAGGAGAAAGAACGCAAACTCTTATACTGTATGCTGTGAAGCAAGAATGTTAACTTTTATACTGTATGCTCAGGAGCAACAACATTAACTCTTATACTGTATGCTCAGGAGAAAGAACGCTAACTCTTATACTGTATGCCGTGAAGCAAGAATGTTAACTCTTACACTGTATGCTCTGAAGCAAGAATGTTAACTCATACTGTATGCTCAGGAGCAAGAACGCTAACTCTTATACTGTATGCTTAGGAGCAAGAACGTTAACTCTCATACTGTATGCTCTGGAGCAACAACATTAACTCTTATACTGTATGCTCAGGAGAAAGAACGCTAACTTTTATACTGTATGCTCTGAAGCAAGAATGTTAACTCTCATACTGTATGCTTTGCAAAGGAACGGTAACTCAAAATGTATGCTCTGCAACAAGAACGTTAACTCTTATACTTTATGCTCTGGAGAAAGAACGTTAACTATTATACTGTATGCTCTGAAGTAAAATGTTTACTTTTATATTGTATTCTCTGGAGCAAGAATGTTTACTCACACTGTATGCTCTGCACAACAAAGTTAACTCTTATACTGTAAGCTCAGGAGCAAGAACGCTAACTCTTACACTGTATGCTCTGAAGCAAGAATGTTAACCCATACTGTATCCTCTGCAGAACGAAGGTAACTCTTATACTTTTTTCTCTGCAGAACGAAGTTAACTCTTATACTGTATGCTCTGCAGTAACAACATTAACTCTTATACTGTATGCTCTGCAGTCAGAAGTTAACTCTTATACTGTATGTTCTGCAGCAACAACGTTAATTCATATAGGGCCAGATGTAGGTGGCCCATTACCGGTCGGTAACGGCCGAAGTTAACGAATTTCGTCCGTTACCGACCGGTAATAGGCTTTTCTTATGTAGGGGGCCAAAATTAAGGATTCGGTAATTTACCGAATCGGTAATTTAAGGAATCAGTAGATTACCGATTTCTTAAATATCGATTCGGTAAATTACTGAATTCCTAATGTAGGGAGCACTTAACTGAGTGCTTATCTCATGTTAGGATTCGTTATTTACCACTGTTAGACCTGTCTGGATTTTTTGCGCAGTCCCTCCTCATTATTATTTATTTTGTCCCCTTTTTGCCCCTCATATCCTTAATATTTTTCTGTCTACTATTTTTTTAGGTGTTGGTCAAGGGGATAGGTGTTCTTTTTCCCCCCATAATCTTTTACCTCAGGCCCTGAGGCCTGTTCTGACAGGAAAGTTGGCACTACCTAAAATGGTGGCCACCAACTGCTCTAACTGTCACACCCAGAACTTGGCCATAGCCTAGCATAGGGCATTCTAGAACCTTCTGGTCCACTCTGGACCACTGAAGGGCAGCCTATATAAGGCGGAATGCGGGGCAGCCATTTTGTCTACCTGTGGAAGTCAGCTGGAGGACAGGCTGTAGCCAAGGGTGGGAGAGGTTAGACATAGGGTTGACCTCCTAGATAGGGAAGCTGCCTTGGGTTGTCACCTCATTATCCCCTTTTGGGTTACTTGTCCTGACCCCGCTGTGAAGGGTTACTGGAGACCCTGGGCGCCTAGCTTGCCCCTTGTCCAAACTAAACAGGGGAAGTCCAAGGAGAAGGAGACTGCAGTGCTGCGGTGCGCAGTCCTCTGCCCAGTGGGAGGATCGGAACTAATGAAGACTCCTGAACCTGTCATCCGTCCAGTAAGGTGGGCTGGGGTTCCAGTGCCTTAAAAGTGCACAGTGACTGTCTACTGAGGAAGCCCCCCCTTGGTTCCCTCCTCCCTTCTGAGGATAGGAAGAAAGCTGGTGGCCTGGGTAGCGCTGTACACCCCTTACCTGTGGCAGGACTGCTAGTGAGCCGATCTCCCTCTGAACGCTAAGGTGGTGAAGTGTGAAGGAAAGTCTCATCCCAGCTGAGGAGTCCTGAGCGCTTCTGCCGTGATTGGGACCCCGGGGGCCCTCCCGCGCTGTAATTACATTGTTGGGGAGTGACCCGGTTGCCAGGGAAGAGCCAGAGCGAGACGCTGCAAAAAGGCGCCTTCGCGCATGCCCAAAGCGGGTTCATCGTCTCTTCAGGAAGGGCCTAGGGTCGGGCAGGTCCGTGAGTAGCGTTTTCCTTCCTGAGAGCGGGTGCGAGCGCTTCCGCGCATGACGAGGAGATCAGTGGCCCCGCCGATCATCGTGAGGAGGAGCATCGGAGCGAGCGCTTCAGCGCATGCCCGCGGGAGCAGAGACCCCGCCGAGCAACGTGAGGAGCCGGCTGCAGCCAGAGTGAGTGTCTCCCTGCTCCCCTGCTCGCGCGCCACGCAGAGGAGCTGGCCGAGTAGGGAGAGGGAGTTGAGAGACTCGGCTGTTTTTGGGGGCATTGGGAAATCGGCCCTGTTCTCCGCTTGAGCGCCCGGCAGAGGAGCTGGCCCGAGCGAGGAGAGAGCAGGGGAGCTTCCAGGGAGCCTTCGCCCCAGTTAAGTGATTGACCACCTCGGTGGTGTACTCAGCCCCCCCCCCCTTTCTCATCTTGCTGCTGAACACAGAGAAGAACTTAACCACGCGGTGGAAACAAGTAAGGAGTGGAAAAGCAGGGGGAGTGGCGCTAGTGCCTACAAAGGAGAGAATTAGATACTGGTCAGTCAATCCCTGCCAAACACAGGTTGGGGAATAGCATAAGGAAAGCAGATCTGGCCAATGTGGTGAACTTATTAACTGTACTGTTATCAATAACAAGTAAAATAAGTAAATATCCCTGAAAGTGGAGCTACTGTTTATATGTTATCTGGATGTAATGAGAGAATACTACTGATGTGGAATTTTTTATGACAGTTAACACTGCTGAAAAGTACCCTATTAATTCCATGAAATCTGCATGTACTTAAATTGAGTGGTAGTTTTCTCTCCCAAGGTTCTAGCAGATTATTATTTCACCTGTGTGATTATAAAGTAATGAACTGTGAATCCTAGAGTAAAAAGTGTAAGAGTACTGACAAGTTAAATGATTAATTGCTTAGCAGTTTAAGTGATATAAGTGCTGATACAAAAGTGACCTGCAATGTTCTAAGTTATATTTATATATTTTGAGGATAAGGAGAATATTATTTTTATAAAGCAGCTCGTATTTTTCTACAGTTTTGGTGTAGTGTTTTCTTTTGAGTGCTATTGCGTGGAATTACTTTTGGGTGGTCTGCAACCTTAACACTGTGCCTCTGAAATGTTTGTCTTGCCCTAGGCCAGGCTACCCCAGTTCCAACATTTGGTGCCTAGCGGTGGGATTACTGACTTGGTTGCAGCTACTCACTAGTAATTTAACGCAATACACTAAACCTACACCAGGAGTTTTCTCCTTGCGGCCCTCCTAATTTACATTTTTGTTTTTTCTAAATTTATTTCTGGTGGTGGGTGGAGGTTGACCCTAGGACACTTTTGGTTTCCTCCTGTGTGAAAAGTTTATACTCTAGCAAAAATGGAGATAAATGTGGAAGAGCTGGATAACTATACTGTGACCCAACTAAAGGACTGGTGTCAGCAGCAAGGTGTGTTTTTCAACAAGGGTGCCAAGAAAGGCGAGCTGCAGACAAGCATACGGGCATGGGTGGAGGCTCATTCCGGGGAGGTACCAGTGTCAGAAGGGAGTGACAGGGACACTGTCGTTGAGACTGCCATGCTGTACCAAGGGGAGGGGGGAAATCTACTGACAGGTTCCAAGACACCTCCCAGGGCGGGCAGCAGCGTCTCGGAGAAGGGTTTAACTGAAGCCGAGCTAGAAGATAGGAGGGAGGAGAGGAGAATGAGGCTGGAGTTAGCTAGGATGGATATGCAAAGGGAGGAAAGGAGGTTAGCTCATGAGCGAACCCTCAAGGAGATGGACCTACAGGTCCTGATACGAAGGCCTCCCACTCCAGACAATGGTGGCAGCGAAAAGAAAGTAGACACCAGGGAATCCAGACCCTACTTACCTAAAGATGTCATCGCTAGTTATACCTCAGGTGATGACATTGCCAAATGGTTAGCCGCCTATGAAGTTTCTTTAAGGGCTCACGGGATCCTAGAGACTCACTGGGGAGGTGGGCTGTACAAATACATGCCACCTGCTGGCAGAGACACTTTGTTGGCTCTGGAGCAGAATGAGCAAACCCACTACCCTGCCATGAAGGTGGCACTGGTGAAAAAGTTTGGACTTACCCCTGAAAAGTACAGACAAAAGTTCAGGGGAAGTCACAAAATGAGTAACCAGAATTGGGTAGACTTTCTAGACTATGCCAAGAAAGCTTTAGAGGGTTGGGTCAAGGGCAGCGAGGTAAAAGATTATGAGGGGCTGTACAATCTATTTTTGAAAGAACATCTCCTCGAGAAATGCTTTCCCGAGTTGCGCCAACACCTGGTGGACAGCAAGCTGACCGATCCCCGGAAGCTTGCAGAGGAGGCGGACACTTGGGCAAGTACCCGGGTGTCCTCCAAGGGGACTGGAGGGGATTCTCAAAAAGCCGGACAGGGCGCCCCCCAGAAGAAAGAGGGAGGAGACAAAAAGAAGGAGTTCTCCAAAGGTCCCCAAAATAATTTCCAAGGTAAGGGAGCAGGTTTCACCCCTAGGGCAAACCCGCCCAGAAACCCTAATCCTGGCCAAAGCCAGCAGCCAAGGGTTCTCCACTGTTTTGAATGCGGTGGTGTTGGACATTATAAGGGAGATGTCAAATGCCCAAAGAGACCACCCCCTCCCACCGGAGGAAAGTCACCGGGAGTAGCTAGTGTAGCGCTCGGGGAGGAGTTGCCCTTAGATAAGGGGGGTGAGTGGGCGGGTGTCACCTTAGTGTCCCTGGGAGAACGGGAGATGGTGCCAAAGATCCAGGTGCCCCCAAATACTATTAAGTATGGGCAATGGGTTACCATCAATGGCCAAAGAGGGGAGGCTCTGAGAGACACAGGAGCCAGTATGACTATGGTAAGAAGTCAACTGGTGTCTCCAGAGCAGGTTGTTCCTAATGTACTCCACCCCGCCGCGATGGCTGACGGCAGAATGGGCCACTATCCAGTGGCTGAGGTTCCCTTTGAGTGGGAAGGGGTTGCAGGTTCACTTCGAGTTGCCGTAAGCCCTGCCGTGCCAGTTGATTGTCTGTTGGGGAATGACATGGAGCACAACACTTGGAGAGAGGTGGAATACCGGACGCATTCTGCGATGCTGGGTACACCTGACTGGGCCTGTGTAAGCACACGGTCTGCGACTGCCCGGAGAGGGAGTTCGCCTGGGTTGGAGCCTGGAACAATGGCCCAACCCGCTGCCAAAAAGGGTCAGAAACGGAGACAGGGACAGCCTGCTCCGGCTTCCACGCCCCATGTGACAGATCGGCCACCTGCAGTGGTAGGCCAGGAGTCCGTGGAGGGGGAAGTAGACTCTCTGGAGGATTTGCCCATCCCTGCTGAATGGCATGTGGAGGGAGGTCCTACCAGAGAGGAATTCTGTAAGGGGCAGAGGGAGTGCCCTACCCTTGAGGGACTGAGGCGTCAGGCTGAAGCCCAGGCAGCAGGTGATGCTACGGGACACCACCATATTTACTGGGAGGATGGCCTCCTCTACAGTGAACCCCAGATACCTCTACCTGGCTCATCAAGAGCCTTGGTGGTCCCGCAGCAATACCGAGCCTTTCTGCTGGAATTGGCTCATGCGATACCACTGGCAGGACACTTAGGCCAGGACAAGACCTTTGCACGGCTTGTCCTCCACTTTTACTGGCCTCAGATGAAAGTGGCGTCCAACACATACTGTAGGACATGTGTATCCTGCCAGGCCAGTGGGAAGACAGGGGTGAAGCTAAAGGCTCCCCTGGAACCACTTCCTGTCGTTAGCACCCCCTTTGAAAGGGTGGGCATCGACATTGTAGGGCCATTGGATCCACCAACAACAGCTGGTCACAGGTTCATCCTGGTTCTGGTGGATCATGCCACACGGTACCCAGAGGCCATCCCTCTGAGGACTGTTACTGCACCTGTGGTAGCTAGGGCCCTGATGGGAATCTTTACTAGGGTAGGATTCCCGAAGGAGGTTGTGTCTGACAGGGGGACTAACTTCCTGTCTGCTTACATGCGGACCATGTGGAAGGAGTGTGGGGTGACCTACCGGTTCACCACTCCCTATCACCCCCAGTCCAATGGACTGGTTGAGAGGTTCAATAAGACCCTGAAGGGCATGATAAGAAGTCTGCCAGAGAGCTTACGGAGGAAGTGGGACATCCTCCTACCTTGCTTACTGTTCTCCTACAGAGAGGTGCCACAGAAAGGAGTGGGCATTAGCCCATTCGAATTGCTGTATGGGCACCCAGTGCGTGGGCCTCTCAGTCTGGTGAAGGAAGGATGGGAGAAGTCTCCCAGAAAACCTCCCCAGGATGTGGTGAGCTACATGCTGGCCTTCAGAAGCCAGATGGCCAAGTTGTGGAAGCAGACTGCTGACAACTTGGAGGCCAGTCAGGCAGTCATGAAGGAATGGTATGATCAGAATGCTCACCCGGTGGAGTTGGAGCCTGGCCAGAAAGTTTGGGTGATGGAACCTGGAGAGCTAAGTGCCCTTCAGGATCGTTGGACAGGCCCCTTTGAGGTGTTGGAGAAAAAGGGTAAGGCCACTTACTTGGTGGATCTTAAGACCCCGAGGCAGCCCCTACGGGTGCTGCATGCCAATCGCCTCAAACCCCACCATGAGAGGCCAGAGGTCATCCTGATGATGGTGACTGATGGTGCTGAGGAAGCAGAAAGCGAGCCTCTCCCAGACCTCTTTTCATGTCAAGAGAAGGATGGGTCGGTGGAGGGAGTAATTCTCTCCCCGTCTCTCACTCCTGAGCAACGAGAGGATTGCCGACAGGTATTGGGGCAGTACTCTTCACTGTTTTCCCTTGTCCCGGGAAGAACCCACCTGTGTACCCATGATGTGGACACAGGAGACAGCCCCCCAGTGAAATCCAAGACCTATAGGCTGTCGGACAAGGTGAAGGCTAGCATCCATGGCGAAGTCGCCAAGATGTTAGAGCTAGGAGTGATAGAACCGTCCAGCAGCCCTTGGTCCAGTCCGGTGGTGCTAGTCCCAAAAGCCGCCCCACCGGGCACCACACCAGAACTGAGGTTCTGTGTGGATTACCGAGGACTGAACTCAGTTACCAAAACTGATGCTCATCCAATCCCCAGGGCGGATGAGTTGATTGACCGGCTAGGAGCTGCCCAATACCTAAGTACCTTTGACCTCACTTCAGGGTACTGGCAGATCTCCTTGACAGATGGAGCAAAGGAAAGGTCAGCCTTCTCCACGCCTGAGGGACACTTCCAGTTCTGTGTGATGCCCTTTGGTCTCAAGAACGCTCCTGCCACATTTCAGCGACTGGTGAACCAGGTCCTCTCTGGAATGGAGGGTTTCTCGGCTGCTTACCTGGATGACATTGCTGTCTTCAGTAGCAGTTGGGAGGACCACTTGCAACATTTGCAAGCAGTTCTCCAGGCACTGAAACAAGCTGGATTGACCATCAAAGCCAGTAAATGCCAGATTGGGCAGGGGTCGGTTGTGTACCTTGGACACTTGGTGGGTAGGGGGTCAGTGCAGCCCCTGCAGGCAAAAATTGAGGCAATCCTGGCCTGGGAACCCCCCAAGACACAAACTGAGGTCCGAGCTTTTCTGGGCCTCACAGGTTACTACCGTCGCTTTGTGAAGGGGTATGGCACTATTGTAGCGCCCCTCACAGAGCTCACCTCAAGGAAACAACCTCGACGGGTAGTTTGGACAAAGGCTTGTCAGCAAGCCTTTGAAAAGTTGAAGCAGGCAATGTGTGAAGCACCGGTCCTGAAGGCTCCCAATTTCTCCAAGGAGTTTATTGTGCAAACAGATGCATCCGAACATGGCATTGGGGCAGTGTTATCGCAACTAAATGAAGAGGGCCTGGATCAGCCTGTAGTCTTCTTATCCAGGAGACTGCTTCCCCGGGAACAGAAGTGGAGTGCAATTGAGAGGGAAGCTTTTGCGGTGGTGTGGGCTCTGAAGAAGCTGCGGCCATACCTCTTTGGCTCGCACTTCCTAGTTCAGACTGACCACCGTCCCCTTCGTTGGCTGGTGCAAATGAAGGGGGAAAATCCCAAGCTCTTGAGGTGGTCCATCTCCCTACAGGGAATGGACTTCCGGGTGGAACATCGGCCTGGAGTGGACCACGCCAATGCAGACGGTCTCTCCAGGTATTTCCGCCTTAGTGATGAGGACTCCCAAGGGGTTGGGTAGTTCTCCCCACTTTCAGCTGGGGGGGACGCGTGTTAGACCTGTCTGGATTTTTTGCGCAGTCCCTCCTCATTATTATTTATTTTGTCCCCTTTTTGCCCCTCATATCCTTAATATTTTTCTGTCTACTATTTTTTTAGGTGTTGGTCAAGGGGATAGGTGTTCTTTTTCCCCCCATAATCTTTTACCTCAGGCCCTGAGGCCTGTTCTGACAGGAAAGTTGGCACCACCTAAAATGGTGGCCACCAACTGCTCTAACTGTCACACCCAGAACTTGGCCATAGCCTAGCATAGGGCATTCTAGAACCTTCTGGTCCACTCTGGACCACTGAAGGGCAGCCTATATAAGGTGGAATGCGGGGCAGCCATTTTGTCTACCTGTGGAAGTCAGCTGGAGGACAGGCTGTAGCCAAGGGTGGAAGAGGTTAGACATAGGGTTGACCTCCTAGATAGGGAAGCTGCCTTGGGTTGTCACCTCATTATCCCCTTTTGGGTTACTTGTCCTGACCCCGCTGTGAAGGGTTACTGGAGACCCTGGGCGCCTAGCTTGCCCCTTGTCCAAACTAAACAGGGGAAGTCCAAGGAGAAGGAGACTGCAGTGCTGCGGTGCGCAGTCCTCTGCCCAGTGGGAGGATCGGAACTAAAGAAGACTCCTGAACCTGTCATCCGTCCAGTAAGGTGGGCTGGGGTTCCAGTGCCTTAAAAGTGCACAGTGACTGTCTACTGAGGAAGCCCCCCCTTGATTCCCTCCTCCCTTCTGAGGATAGGAAGAAAGCTGGTGGCCTGGGTAGCGCTGTACACCCCTTACCTGTGGCAGGACTGCTAGTGAGCCGATCTCCCTCTGAACGCTAAGGTGGTGAAGTGTGAAGGAAAGTCTCATCCCAGCTGAGGAGTCCTGAGCGCTTCTGCCGTGATTGGGACCCCGGGGGCCCTCCCGCGCTGTAATTACATTGTTGGGGAGTGACCCGGTTGCCAGGGAAGAGCCAGAGCGAGACGCTGCAAAAAGGCGCCTTCGCGCATGCCCAAAGCGGGTTCATCGTCTCTTCAGGAAGGGCCTAGGGTCGGGCAGGTCCGTGAGTAGCGTTTTCCTTCCTGAGAGCGGGTGCGAGCGCTTCCGCGCATGACGAGGAGATCAGTGGCCCCGCCGATCATCGTGAGGAGGAGCATCGGAGCGAGCGCTTCAGCGCATGCCCGCGGGAGCAGAGACCCCGCCGAGCAACGTGAGGAGCCGGCTGCAGCCAGAGTGAGTGTCTCCCTGCTCCCCTGCTCGCACGCCACGCAGAGGAGCTGGCCGAGTAGGGAGAGGGAGTTGAGAGACTCGGCTGTTTTTGGGGGCATTGGGAAATCGGCCCTGTTCTCCGCTTGAGCGCCCGGCAGAGGAGCTGGCCCGAGCGAGGAGAGAGCAGGGGAGCTTCCAGGGAGCCTTCGCCCCAGTTAAGTGATTGACCACCTCGGTGGTGTACTCAGCCCCCCCCCCTTTCTCATCTTGCTGCTGAACACAGAGAAGAACTTAACCACGCGGTGGAAACAAGTAAGGAGTGGAAAAGCAGGGGGAGTGGCGCTAGTGCCTACAAAGGAGAGAATTAGATACTGGTCAGTCAATCCCTGCCAAACACAGGTTGGGGAATAGCATAAGGAAAGCAGATCTGGCCAATGTGGTGAACTTATTAACTGTACTGTTATCAATAACAAGTAAAATAAGTAAATATCCCTGAAAGTGGAGCTACTGTTTATATGTTATCTGGATGTAATGAGAGAATACTACTGATGTGGAATTTTTTATGACAGTTAACACTGCTGAAAAGTACCCTATTAATTCCATGAAATCTGCATGTACTTAAATTGAGTGGTAGTTTTCTCTCCCAAGGTTCTAGCAGATTATTATTTCACCTGTGTGATTATAAAGTAATGAACTGTGAATCCTAGAGTAAAAAGTGCAAGAGTACTGACAAGTTAAATGATTAATTGCTTAGCAGTTTAAGTGATATAAGTGCTGATACAAAAGTGACCTGCAATGTTCTAAGTTATATTTATATATTTTGAGGATAAGGAGAATATTATTTTTATAAAGCAGCTCGTATTTTTCTACAGTTTTGGTGTAGTGTTTTCTTTTGAGTGCTATTGCGTGGAATTACTTTTGGGTGGTCTGCAACCTTAACACTGTGCCTCTGAAATGTTTGTCTTGCCCTAGGCCAGGCTACCCCAGTTCCAACAACCACCAACTACAAGTTGGTGGTTGTTGGACTTGGCCCGCAGGGCTGGTTCACCCCTGAACTTTTTGCCTTATGTGTGACCCTGTGTCAGTGATTTTTGGGTCTCTGCGCACTTTTCCCTGGGTCCCAGAGTGAAAGTGCGTGCGTGTAGTATGGCTGGCCTGCCCTCCCATAGGAATGCATGGGGAATGTGTGTGTCCCTGGTAGTTCCTGATGCGTGGGGAGTGCAGGCTCGAGTTTAGTATGTGTAAACTCGTGAGAGTAATTGCTGCGAGATGGTGTCTGCGGCATGTATGTGTCTAGAAGGGAAGTGCTACTTCTGGACATTGATGTGCGTGTGCTGTGAGGGTGCTGGAGAGTGATTGGCTGGAGCTGGCTGGCATGCCAGGCTCCAGGAAGTCTGGATGGGTCTGCCCGGTGGTGAGTGGGAGATTAGCATGAGTGATGTGTGGGAGGAGTGTACCTGTGTCCTGGATGGGCTGGGTTTTCCCCACACAATGCTGGCTCCGCCCCCCTGTGGTGTGTCTAACGACCCTAGCCTCCCCAGTGAAAGAAATGGGTGGTTGGGCCATCAAGAGTGCTCCAAAGCCAGCTGAAACTGGTTTTCCCCCCACCCTGCACCTTGAAACAAAGGATTTGTTACTATAAGAAGGGGCTGTGTCCCCTTGGAAAATGTTCTGCTTTTGGATCCTGCCAGAGGGGGCTGCTGCTGCTGCTGGGGCCAGGAGGACCGCCACTTGGGGTGTCTCCCTGCCTGGAGACCCAGTGTGCTGGCTCTGGCCCAGCCTTGCCCCCCTGCCTGCCTCCAGCCCCTGCTGGAGCTTGTGCTGTGCCTGCAGCACTGAGAGCGCTGCTCTCTGCCCTTCAGCGCTGGGGAGCGCTGAAATCGCCTGCCTAGCGCTTGAAAGCGCTTGATTTTGGCCATAGCGCTGTAAGCGCTGTGTTTTGTCCTGTAGGCGCTTGGGAGCGCCTACCCTTCGTTTCTAGCGCTGCTAGCGCTGGGTGTGCACAGCCGGTGCCCACCCGGCATCTAATTGCCCCGTGTGGCGATTTGGCGGCGCGGGTGCCACCCCGCTCATTGCCGCTTTGTGTTGCCCGTTTTTGTTGATCCACGAGGGAGCCCACTCCTCGGATCACATGGGAGCCCGCCTGCCTGCCTAAAAGCGAGCCGCCGCGCTGCCCGCGGCGACCTGGAAGCACTGGGCCGGCTGACCAATTGCAGCGCGGCCCGAGACAGCCAACCCGGAAGTCCCGCCCCTCGCAGCAGAGAAGCTGGCGGCCGGGTCCCCGAGGCTCCCCGAGTGGAGAGGAGAGCCCCGGGACGAGAGAAGAGGAGCCCCACCGCCCAGGAAGAGTCCTGGACCTTCGAGGCCCCGGAGGAGAAGTGTGGAGAGAGCCCCCCGAGAAGCGGGAGCTCTCGTGCAGGAGCCGCCGCCCGGGAGTGAGGAGCCCAGCAGCCGGTGAGTGAAAGCCGGCCAGGGAGAGAGGCGCGAGGTCGCGCACCCTCTCCCCCCCCCTGCCTCTACTCGAGCGGCCCCACGTGACAGCAGGCCGCTCCACCAGGGTGCACAGTTGTTTCCCGAGTCCCCCAGAGGTGGGGACTCCCACAGAAGCGCCCCACGTGGTCGAGGGTCCCCCGTGAGGGGCCCCGATGCCCACATCATTGTTGAAGAGCCCAGAGAGGCTCCTGGGGGCCATTTGTTCTTTGAGCCAGAGAGGCTCTGAGGGTGCCATTCCCCCGTGAGGGTCCCCAACAGCCCAGTGAGGCTGCACCTTTTTGGTTTTGAGCCCTGAGAGGCTCGAGGTGGCAGATTGCTTTGTGAGCCCAGAGAGGCTCATTGCCCATTCTTGTTACGAGCCAGAGAGGCTCTGAGAGGGTCATTCGCTTTGAGAGTCCAGAGAGGCTCCGCAGTGCCACAGTGGTGGTTCTTGAGCCCAGAGAGGCTCCAACTTTGCCCTAACTTTCCCTGCACCAGTTGCCCAGCACTTTGTGGGCAACTGCCACGTTTAGGCCCTGACATTGGGACACAGGGACAGTCACAGGTGGTGACTTGTGAGTTTGGCGCAATTGTACTTTCTATGCACCTCTGAATGTATTGATATGCGTCATGTGCCTTTACACCTCTGAATGAATGGTATGCATTGCATCATGTGTTTTCCTCTTACACCCCTACAGGTACTGTGATGTGTAGGTGGTTGTTTTCTCCCTAGTACAGGTGGTGCTAGTGAGGTCCTGGTTACCAGCGATTACTGGTTGTGTGCTATATTCTATGTACTAAGTGCTATTTCTGAAAGTGCTACTTCTGATTCCTGACAGTGGTCCAGGTGGCCCTGTCTTGTAAATATCCCCTGTAAATTCTGCCCGTGCCTCTGGCACATTGTAAAGTGTGTGTTTTATCTAATGTGTTTTGGTGTAATACAAAGGCTATTTTTACATAACCTTGTGTGGAGTTTCCTTTGTGGTGGGCCTTTGGTTGTTGTTGCTGGGGTGCGTGCGCTCATACTTAACTTACATCGCCTCCAAGTTTAGCCTTGCTGCTCGCGCCACGTTACCTAGAGGGTGAGTAGGGGTTATCTTGGCGTGTAACTCCCTTGCCCTGACTTGGGTGTGGTGGTCTCTGACTGACTTTGGCGAAAGCCCTGGCCAGCCGGGGATCCCATTTCCAACATTGGTGGCAGCGGTGGGATAAGGATTTGTGTTTGCGTTGTACCACAGTAGCGGCTGGCCGCACTTCAAAGCTCTACATTTTTAGATAACCACATTTTTGGGGATTATTGTTTTGGTGAAATTCCATTGTTTCTTCTCCTGAAGAGTGTCATTTGATAATTGTGTTCAGTACATTTGTCCCCCGCCCTGCTTCCAGAGTTTGGTACCTGTGTCGCTTTTGGTCAGGTTGAGAAGTCAGGGGTGGTAGAAACTGCCTTACCGATCCGAGGAGAGGGTGTGTGTGGATGAATAGTGTGTTTTCCTGGATGCATGAGTATGAGTTCTCTTTGATAAGGAGAGTGTTGAAATTTTGGAATTGTGTACTCCTACTTCAGATTGCAAGGTCCCTTGTGTTGCACGTGTCTGTGAGCATCCTGTCAAGATGGAATCTCCTTTTAACCTTTGTGGCCTGTTTAAGTACAGTGTGCATGAGTTGGTACGGTTATGTAAGGAGAGAGACATCCCAGTGAGTGAGTCAGACACCCAGTCCAAGCTTAGGGATAACATGATCCTGTGGCAGAAGAGTGACTGGGAGCGTGAGCACAGAGAGAGAGAGAGGGCCCGGGCCGCACACCAGGAGGGTGGTGGGTCTGAGGGGAGCCCTGAAGAGTCTGATGTGGAGAGTGAGTTTGACAGTGGATGGGCGCCAGCAGAGAGTGAGTACCCCCTAGATAGGGAGTCCCTTGCTGGGTCCAGTGTCAGATGTAGCACCCCATCCCTTTCCCTGTCCCCAGAGGAGTGGTTGGATAGGAGAGAAGAGAGGGAGCACCAGCTGGCCATGGAGAAGCTCCGGTTAGAGTATGCCAGAGAGATGGTACAGCTGGGTGTGAATGAGCGGATTGCAGAGGCTGAGAGGGCCTTGGCCAGGGAGAAGATAGCCCTAGAGTGTAGGTTATCCCCTGACCGCAGTCTTAATTTTCTGGATCCCCCAGGGAGGGTTGAGTCCAGTGGTGGCAGCTATTTAGACCTCAGTGCAGGAAGTCCCCTACCCAGTGCCCAACGTATGGTACCTGTTTCCCAAGAGGAGGAATATAGGTTGACATTCAGGGGCAGTAGGAAACTGTCTCACCAGTCTTGGGGAGAGTTTGTGGATGACTGTTCTGATGCAATGTGGGATTGGCTGGAGGCTAGCTCGGATGATGAGAGAGACGGAGTACTGAATATGTTTCTCAAAGAGCAGTTGCTCAGTGTTGTTTGTCCAGAGTTGCGCCAGCACCTGTTGAAGTCTGAATCCCTTAGTCCTTGGGCGCTTGCTGAGGAAGCAGAGCGCTGGGAGAGTGCTAGAGGTTCTCTAGAGTCATTGGTAAGTGACTCCGAAAATAGTGGTTCAGGGATCTTCCAGCCCAGCGTGGTGGAAGATGCTCAGTGTAGCCCAGCTAGGTCCCAGTATAGTGAGAAGGGTGTAGGGGCTGACTACCTGGCTCAGTGGAGCAGGAGTCAGTGGGTGGCTGAGAGCCCCAAGAGGCCCGAAGCCCTATCTCAGAACCCGGGTGGTTTCTTGAGGGAACACCAGGTTGGGGACCTAGGCTGTCCTGTTAGCCCATTTGAGGAGGATCTCCTAGTGAGTAGAGGACCTGGAGCGTCTGTAACCAGAGCTCCTGTGGTTCTAGAGGCTGGCAGTACCGCTCCGGTAGGGAGGGTACAGGAGTCCAGCGTGAGGAGTGATTGGGGGATGAGTTTCCCAGTGGATGCACCAGTGGACCAGAGACTAGCCAGTTGGGCTAGATCTTCTTGGAAGGACCCGGGTGGTGCCACTTCTGGTCTGGGGGATCGTCACGCACTGTCAGGTGGACAGAGGGCGGGAGATCTGCGCCAGACAGACAGTCACACAACAGATGTGTCATTTGTTAGCCTCAGGGGGATTGTGTGTGAGTCCCCAGAAGTCCTGGAGTGCCAGGCAATTGTTCCACCGAAGGTTGTAGACCGGAGGTTGGAAGGCCAGGTTCAGGATCAGCCTGACCTGAAGGGTAGGACGACTGTAACCAGTGTCCTGACCGGTTCTTCTTCCAGAGGAACTTCTCCAGGTGGGAGAGGGCAGACCTCTGGAAGGGGGTGTGGAGGGTGGGAGAGCCCACCTCTGACCCCGGTGCAACCAGAGGGGTTAAACCCTGGGTTGGAATGGCGTTCTAGGTGTCCCCCTCGCACGGGGAGGAGGAACCCTAAAAGAAGAGGTAAGGGGAGGAGAGCCTTCCCTGAGACTCCTGGTCCACCTGAGGTTGTAGACCCTAGGCTGGAGAACCAGTGGCAGTCTAGCCCTGTCTTGCAGACAGGAGGAGTGGAAAATGGCTACTATGGGCCTGGGGTTACTACCCCCCACTTCGTGAGTAGGCAGGAACCAGTGGCACCTGGGTGGCCTAGGGCCTGGTCCTGGCCGCGGACAGCTGAGGAGTACCAGTGGGGTAGCCCAGCTGGTCCTTACAGTAGCTTTAGAAGGAACCCTAGGGGTTCACCGTGGCATAGAACAGGAGGGTGTCCCGGCAGTGGCGGGCCTGCGTCCGTGTTCTATCGCCCCAAGCAGGGAAGTCCATCACAGTGGTGAGTGTTCTCCCCTGCATTTTGGCTGGAAGGGGGTTGTGTTGGACTTGGCCCGCAGGGCTGGTTCACCCCTGAACTTTTTGCCTTATGTGTGACCCTGTGTCAGTGATTTTTGGGTCTCTGCGCACTTTTCCCTGGGTCCCAGAGTGAAAGTGCGTGCGTGTAGTATGGCTGGCCTGCCCTGCGATTGATTTTGGCCATAGCGCTGTGAGCGCTGTGTTTTGTCCGGTAAATAACGAACAAATAAATAAAAGCAATTTAATGCAAATTGCTTCGGTGCCATGTTGCACACATACATTCCTTAGGGCATGTATGTCTGCAACATGTGCACCCATAAACAATTAAGGGGTGCCACAGGGTGTCAAAGTGACACTCTGGAAGGAGGAGCTACGCGTGCGTCCGTGATGGCCGCGTGAGCACAGAGCTCCCCGGACCCTCGCCACTCTTCGCATTTTATCCCGACGAAATCCTGAATTTTTGGATGGCTTATTGCAGAGGAACCTTAGCTGATGCCATAACTCTTTTCAAATTTTGATTTGGACTTTGGGAACCGAAACTACGTTGTTTTGAACTTTTGAGGCCCACCGGTCGGTGAGCCGGGGTCTTGGTGGATTGTAACGCCGGGACGGAGTTGAACAACATCGGCGGAGGGGTTTTCCCCCAGTAGCCCTACCTCAACTTTCAGTTTCGCTTTCGATTTCTGGCATTGTCGAACTGCGGGGCAGTTCCCATCCGTGTCCAGCCGGCTCAGTTGAAGTGTGCCTCTGCCCCTTATGCAGTCGGATTGGGCCGTGACCCTGCCTCGGCCACGCGAGCCTGTTTTTGTGGACTGTTGTTGCTTTGCCCGCTAGCGGCCATTTTCACCAGGTCTCACAGGTCCCTCCGGGGCGCATTTCCAGCATGGCTGCCAGGATCGATGCCGAGAAACAGAAGACTAAGACGCCTCTCCGAGGGGGCCCGGTCCAATCCAATGTTATGGACCGGTACACCCTAACTAAAGGATCTCCTGGTGGCACTAGCTTCCCCCCGGGGGACCCCAAGGACGATTCCACCGCCTCTGCGGATCTCTCTCTTCAGGACATCATGGGCGCCATTGCCAGTATGAAGGAGACCATAGGTCAACAGTATGAGGCTCTTGCCAGTAAAATCGACACTGTGGCAATCGATGTCACCCTGATCAGAGCCGACCTAGCTAAAACCAACGAGAAGGTGAAATCGTTGGACCTGAAGACTTCTAGCCTCAGGGCCGATGTGTCTGAGCTTCAGACCGAGACTGGCACTCTGAAATCGGCTAATGATCTTCTGTCTCAACGGTTGGAGGATTTTGAAAACAGGGCAAGGCGCAATAACATTAGCGTCATAGGTGTTCCGGAGAATTCCAAGGATCTCACGACGGATCTCCTGGTTGAGGATCTTGTCCTGAACCATCTTGCCCCTTCTGGACTGAGCAAGTTTTTTGCAGTAGAGCGCGCCCATAGAGTTCCGGGTGGTAAGCCTAAACTGGGCGCCCCTCCGAGGCCTATCATCGCAAAGCTTTTTCACTTCAGAAACCGTGATGCTATCCTGCAGGCTTCGAGGGTGAGCGGCCCGGTGAAATTCGAGAACTCTACAGTCAGCTTTTACCTGGACTTTACTCAGCTCGTCCAGAGGCAAAGGATGGGTTTTCAGGGGGTAAAGCGACGTCTTCGAGACCTGGGCCTGAAATACGCAATGCTTTTCCCTACTAGGCTTCGTGTGGAGTATGAGGAACGGACACTTTTCTTTGATCGACCGGAACCTGTGATTGACTGGCTGGACTCTCTGCCTGCCCGGAGAGATCGCACTGAGCACCCTGGTGGTGCAGAGGGTGGTGAGCCTCGCTAAAACTGATGACTCGGCCCCTATTTCCCGATACGTGACATTGGTCAGCTGGATTCTGAGCTTTTTCTATGTATGTTTTTTGTTGCTGTTCTTTCTAGGGTATTTTGTTTTATAAAACAGTGGTCCCTATTTTAGAAGCGAAATAGTCTGTGAGGACAGACAAAACAATTCCCCCATCTCCCCCGCTAGGGTGGCGGGGGAGATGGGCCTCTTTCCTCCTCTGGGGTCTTTCTGTAGATTGGGACTGTTAGGACGACAGGCACACTGCATGTTGGGGTGGCTATTTAGTCTACTGCAGGGGTGCAGGGGGGGAGTTGTAACGGGAGTTGGTTGGGGGGTGGGAAGGGGTGTTTGTGAGTTTGTTTTTCTTTCTCAAGGTGACGTATTGGTTTCTTTCAAGCTTCGAATGTTCTACTCTTTGTGGGGTGCCTCATGCATTATCTGTTGGGATGGGGGGTTAGTGGGTTGAGGCTAATGTCTTGGAATGTTAATGGATTGGGCGACCGTATAAAACGGGGTGTGGTGCTGCAATATCTGCGTCGCTTGTCTCCTGACGTGGTACTTTTGCAGGAGACGCATTTGGTGGGAAATATGTGTCATGCAATGAATAGGTGGGGTTATCGACTGGTTGCACACTCCGGGTTTACCACTGGTTCTAGAGGGGTGGGTATTTTGATTCGGTCTTCTCTCCCTTTCGAGAGTGACGATGTAATCCTTGTCGGCAGAGGGTGCTACGCCACCCTCACCGGTAGGTGGGAGGGTAAGTCCCTTACTTTGCTCACTGTGTACGTTCCACCGGGTCCCCAGACTTCTACCTTCTCAGATATTGGTCGCCTGTTACTGGAGCTCCCTGAAGGTATCCTCCTCATGGGTGGGGCCTTTAATGCGGTACTTTCTGGCACTTTGGATCGTCACCCCCCCAGGGATATTTCCAACTCTCAGTCATGGCTACGGGGGTTCCTGGACACTTTTGGTCTGGTGGACTGCTGGAGACTGATGCACCCGACTCAGAGTCAGTACACCTTTCACTCTGGGGCCCATGGGAGTCTTTCCAGACTTGATTACATTCTCATGCCCGCTGTCCAATCCTCTTCTGTTAGGGAAATTAGACACTTGGCTCGGGGCATTTCCGATCACTCCCCATTGTGATTCTGTATGGATACTGGGGCGAATGCTGGGGGACGGGTTGCCCCTATCAACCCTTGGCACTTGCGTAATCCCAAAACCCGTCACAGTTTGGTAAAGTCCCTGGACCACTATTTCCTGGAGAATGAGGGGTCTGTTTCTTCCTCTGTTTCACTATGGGAGGCCTTTAATACTGATATCCGTGGGCAGGCCCTATCCTTAATTGCGGAAAGCAAGAAAGTTAGGAATCAGGAGGTGGTGAGTCTTGAGGATGAAATATTGGAATTGGAGGCTGACCTAGAGTCCGGTGTCACCCAGGATAGACTTCACGCCCTTGCTCTGAAGCAGCTAGATTATAAATCTCTTGTTACTGATGCTGCCAAGTCGATGTATAGGGAGCAGTAGGGTAAACTGTATGATGTCGAGGATAAGGTGGGTAAACTGATTGCATGGCTTGACAAGAGGGAGAAAGCGAGTCGTGTGGTTCCTGTGATTCAGACTTTAGATGGTGTGAGTGTGACTTACCCGAGTGAGATAGTGGAGTGTTTTGCAGATTATTTTCGTGGTGTGTACTCCCCGGTGTCCGACAGGGATGAAGAAGACTCCCATTCATTGTTGCGCGATATCGCGTTGCCTTGCCTTTCTGAGGAAGATCGGAAGTGTATGGATGCCCCGCTGTCCGTGGATGAGATTGCGACCGCGATTCGTTCTCTCCGTTCGGGCAAGGCTATGGGCCAGAACGGCTTGCCTATCGAGCTGTACAAACTGCGACCTGATAGAGTCGCTCCATATCTCCGTGATATGTTTCTGGAGTCACGTGACCTGGGAACTCTCCCTTGTGACCAGCGTCTGGCAACGATCGTGGTCATTCCCAAGGAGGGTAAACCGCGGGACCTTTGCGCATCATACAGGCCCATCTCCCTGTTGAACGCAGAGCCTAAGGTTCTTGCTAAGGTTCTCGCTAATCGTTTGCTTTCTGTTATCTGTGACCTGATCCATCCGGATCAATTCGGTTTTATACCGCATCGTAATACTGCTCTCAATCTGAGGCGGCTGCATGGTGTTCTCGCGAGAGCAGGGTCTCTTTCGGAGCCGGCCATCTTGGCCTCCTTGGACGCCATGATGGCCTTTGATACGATTGAATGGCCTTATCTTTGGGCCGCCCATGCGAAATTTGGTTTTGGTTCGGAATTTGTCGGGTGGGTGCAGCTTTTATACAAAGAACCGTTGGCGGAGGTCGTTGTCAACGGTCGTGTGTCCACACCCTTCGTTCTCGGGAGGGGTACCAGACAGGGGTGCCCGCTGTCCCCCCTTCTCTTTGCTCTGGCTTTAGAACCGCTTGCGGCCTGGCTCCGATGGGAACCATCGATAAAGGGCATCCGGTGGGCCCCCGATTTCGAAGACCGAGTTTCGTTGTATGCAGACGATATTCTTTTGTATCTTACCTCTCCTCGTAAGTCTCTTAACGTCCTGTTTGATGTCCTTTCTTCGTTTGGCAAGAATTCCGGATTGATTATAAATTGGACGAAATCCTGTGTATACGCCATCTCGGGTGGCCTTCCCTCGTTGCCAAGTAGATTTCCCATTCAAATTTCTCGTTCCGGTTTCAGGTATTTAGGAATTTTTCTATCACTGCATCCGGCTGCCCGCTATGAACATAATCTCCTTCCTCCTCTCCGTCGGCTGAGACTAGACGTGGCCCGGTGGTGTAGACTGCCGTTGTCGCCACTCGGCCGCGCCGCACTTTTTAAAATGATGTCTCTGCCTCGATTTCTGTATGCACTCCAGAATTCGTTCGACGTCATTCCAGCGAGCTATTTTCGGGAGGTGGAAGGCTTACAGAGACGGCTCGTTTGGGACGGCCGTGCACAAATTGCTCTCGTAAAACTGACTCTCCCCTGGTATGATGGGGGCATAGCGCTCCCGGATATCAGGCGGTATTATTGGGCCTCCCAGCTGTCTGCCATCAATCACGCATTGTATGCCCCCAGTCCGAATCCGGCTTTCGAGATGGACAGGCATCAATTGCCGGGAGGTGACTACAATAGGGCACTCTACTCTCGGGCAGCAGGGAGTGATTTGACTGGACCGACTAGGATTGCGGTGCGTGTGTGGAAGGATGCGAGTGCGGCCATGGGATGGTCCGATCGATTGACACGAGCTACACCTTTGTATGCGTCCGAAAGACTGGGAAGCCTCTGGACATCGAAAGGTTTTGAGAAGTGGGACATGATAGGTATAAGCAGAGTGGGTGACCTCTGGGTGAAGGGCGCGGTTAAATCCTTTGCGGTCCTTCAGAACGAGTATGAGTTGAGTGATAGGGAGTTTTTCCGGTATGCACAGATCCGCCATGCCCTGACGTCGGTCTTCTCCGCCGGCACTGATGTTCCCGAGTCCTCCCCGCTTGAGGACCGTATACTCGATGGTCTCCTGTCCAATAGTACGATATCGCTAATATATAAGAAATTGATCAACGTTCGGGCTGATCTTCTTGTGCGTCTCAGGGTGGCCTGGACTGGGGACGGGCTGGAGTTGGATGACGAAGACTGGCAGTCGGCAGTGTCTTCCTCAAAGGAGATCGCCATTCCCGCCCGTCTCCGTCTCGTCCAACTTAAAATTCTTCATCGGGTGTATGTTACTGGTCCTCGATTGGTTGCCATGGGCTTTTCCTCGGATGGGTTGTGTAAACGCGGGTGTGGTTTGAGTGCCACTTTCCTTCATATCCTTTGGGAGTGCCGGGTTGTGGCTGCATATTGGACCCGTGTGCATGCAGTGATGGAGTGTGTTACCGGGCTTGCTCTGCTGCCTGAGGCTCGGAGATGTTTGTTGAATGTGTGGGAGCCTAATGATTACAGCATCGCCCAGACCCGGTGGGCGGCCCTCAGGAACATGATTGCGAAGAGAGACATCGCCCAGCGGTGGGGTTCCCGACGGGCCCCCACCGTGTCAGTGTGGAAGGAGAGTATGGACTGGTGTATGTTTCGCGAAAAACCGTGTATTTGGCTAGGGGCACGCCTAAGGCGTGGAATAGAATCTGGAGTCAATGGAATGCTTATCGAGGAAACATTTGCACACCCCCACTGGATGACACACTGGATATTTCTCCGTCCCCCTGATCCGACATTCCTGGATGAATCTATTCCTCTTCTGATTCTCCAACCTCCCCACTAACCCTACCCCCCGGCGGTTTCCGTCGATTTCCTGGTCATTTATCCTTATTGTGGGTCCCCCCCCGTTGGAGCAGGCTTCGTTTACAATGGTTTCCGCCTTGAGCTTTGTTTGTTTGTTTGTTTCTTTTGTATTTTTCCAAAAAACAAAATCTTGATATCCTTAGTTCATCCTGTGTTGCAGAGCCTTTAATCCTGTATGTAGCCAGGCCTCTGGGCCATCGACCAATACTTTCTGATGTTCTAACATGTTTATGATACTCTAGCGGCCGGCCCCTGTGGTTGTAGGCCCATACTTGTAACCGTACTTGCATTGCACAATAAAGTTTAAAAAAAAAAAAAAATTTGACACCCTGCCACCCTTCAATGTTTTCCCCGGTAATTGCCATTCATTCCTATGGGCCTTCGGGCCCATAGGAATGAATGGCAATTACCGAATCGGTAAATACCGATTCTGTAAATAACTAATCTTAACGATTCAGTAATTTTTACAGAACTTTTAGCTACATAGCATTTACCGATTCGTAAATTCCGAATATGTAAAATTCGGTATTTACGAATCGGTAAATACTATTTACCTATATATAGCCCATAGTGTATGCTTTGGCGCAAGAACTGTAACTCAAACTATATACTCTGCAGCAAGGAGTTAACACTTATTCTATATGCTCTAGAGCAAGAACGTTAACTTTTATACTGTATGCTCTGTAGTAACAACATTAACTCTTAAACTGTATGCTCTGTAGCAAGAACGTTAACTCTTATACTGTATGCTCTGCAGTAAGAAGTTAACTCTTATACTGTATGTTCTGCAGCAAAAACTTTAACAGCCAGATTCATGAAGCAAAATTGCGATCGCAATAGCTGCGAATTAGCTATTGCGATCGCAATCTAAAGAAAAGCAATTCATGATTTGAAAAAGTCCAAAATTGCGAATTCGCAAATTTTTTGTGAAATCGCAAAATAATTCGCAGAATCTAGGAGGAACCCCTGTAGCGAATCGGATTTAGCGAGAATCCATGGATTCTGCGAAATATTTTGCGAACTCGCAAAATAATCGCTAACGTAATTCATGAAAACTAGCAAACTGCGAAAAATCAGAAAATCGCTATTTGCGACGCGCAAATTAAGGAGAACCCAAACCAGGTGGTACCATGAAAAAAATAAAAAAAATAAAATTATTTGAACTAGCCACAGGTGCAGGCCTGAACAAACACACTTAAGGAGACACAGTTGGAGCATGATGACTCTCACAATGCCAGGACTCTACATGGTGGTCAGCCGGCGTAGGCTCCAGGCTGCAGCAAGGAACAGACACAGGATCCAGGAGCTAATATTCCGCCAGCGTATCACCCTTCTGGGCCAAACTGCGGAGCACATCTACACCAAGTACCGCCTGAATGGGGCAATGATCAATAAGCTGATCCGGGGCCTAGACCCCCTGATGCTGCACCCAACAAGGAGGACCAATGCAGTGCCCACCCATGTCCAGGTCTTGTGCAGCCTGCACCTCCTGGCCTCTGGAAGCTTCCAGGGGATAGTTGCCATTGCAGGGGAGATCTCCCAGAGCACCATGTCCCGCTGCCTAAGGAGTTTCCTGGAGGCAATGCTGACCCGGCTACAACATTACATCAAATTCCCGACCACCCAACAGGACGTGAATGAAACCAAGCTTCATTTCTACAACATTGCGCAATTCCCACATGTAATAGGATGCATTGACTGTACCCGCATCCACATCTGCCCACCTGCACAAACAGAAAACATGTACCGGAACCGCAAGTCCTACCACTCCCTCAATATCCAGATGGTGTGCAACGCTAAGACAATCAACACGGACATAGTGGCACAATACCCGGGGAGCACACATGACTCCTTCATATTCCGGCACAGCGGCATGCACACGCGACTGGCCAGGGGAGACTTTGGCGACGGACACCTACTAGGTAAGTACACATGCCTCCAATTAATACATTGTGACCATGTAGCTGCGCAAAACAGGCACTCACCCTCTGCTACTTTCATTCAAGTGACAGCGCCTACGGTCTCCGTGAGTACCTGCTCACCCCATACCTCAACCCTGCCACACCACAGCAACGGCGTATCATTGGTGCACACATACGCACAAGAAATTGCATTGAGAGGACATTTGGGCTGTTGAAGAGCCGATTCCGCATACTTCACAAGACTGGTGGTGCCCTCAAATACGAGCCTGAGGTCTGCTGCCGCATCGTGGGCGTGTGTGCAATACTCCACAACATTGCTACCAAGTGCAGGATACCTGTAGAGATCTCTGGCAGTGAGTCGGAAGGGGACAACCGCCAACCTGCACATGTGCGTCTTGCACGCGGGGAGAATCCTGCTGAAGGACACAGGCGCTCAACCAAATTACGATGAACTGTTTCTAGTGCACCCACTCCCCTCACCAAACACTTCACTCATGCATGACAATAGAAATAATGACACGAGTCAGATTAACTGGTACTGAATATATATTATTGTTTTTTTCACAATAAAGTGGCATTTTTTTTCAACGTTACATACGAGCTGTATTGAGTCATACATCCCCATGTATGTGAGGAGGGCATGCTTGTCTCATCAGCATGGCCCTGCATGGTACGAAATAAATTGTCAATGGCACCTCCGGGCGGAGGCTCCCAGTCGCCTTTCCAACTCTTCCTCAGCATTTGCCCGTGAGGCAGCAGTGGGCCTGGTGGTGCCGCGGGGTACTGTCACCAATGGCAATGATTGGCTGCTGTGGCTTGAATTGCCCTCACTTGTGTCATCCCCCACACCTGCCTGGCCATGGCCAGTCGGCTGCAGACTCTGCACTGCAGTGGTGACTTGCTCCAGTGCCCTAGCGACATCCTGGCAGCACTGGACCATTTGTATCTGCATGGCTAACGAGTGTCGTGAGAGTTGGGAGGTGACATTCCCTATGATGTGGTTTGAGCGTGTGTACGCAGACAGCCGGATCAGCAGCTGGCGGTGGCGGCGCCGGTTGACGTCCCGCTGGGTCAACATGGCCTGGATGTTTTCCTCCACTGCAGTGGTCATCCTCTCCATTCTGTCAGACAGCTGTCCCACATTCCTTGCAGTCTTGTGCAGCTGCAGGTGAATGGCTGCAAGATGACGTGCCTGCTTCTGGTGTATGCGGAGCATACGGCGCTCAATTGACAGGCCAGGTACCCGCACATTCACCCCCCTGCTGGCGCGTGGTGTTGTGTCGCGTGCCTCCCTCACAAGTCTGCTGGACTGTGTTCTCACAGTGGCTGTGCGCCGTGTTTGTTTCCGTGCTGCAGCTGTTGTTGCCAGTGCCACTGTTGTGGGTGTCACATGGTGCGGTTGTGGCAGCCTGTAGTTGCTGAGGTGGCCCTGTCCACAGGGGCAGGTGGTGGTACTACTGCTGGTGCTGGTGCTTGCCCTGATGGTCCTGGTTGAGGGGAAGGATGGACGTCTCCCTCGGTGTCCTCAGGATTGTCATCTATTTGCAGGGCCTCACTATTAGTGCTGGGTTCCTCAGCGCCACCTGTGATGTAAAGTGGATGTTGATTAATGACATGTATCTTGCACATGGAAGGTTGCTACATGCATGCAGGCTGGCATTCCCTGACTGGCTGTAGGATTGACTCTCACTAGACAGGTCTGGCTGTATGGGGCTAGATGGAAATTGTGGTCAGACTACATGTCCCACAATGAAATAGGGCTTTTCTATTGGGCATGGGCTGCATGACTGGGGTTTCTAATGGGTAGCTCTGGGGTCATGGCCATTGTTAGGGGACAGGGTCACAGTCGCATGGCACTTACCTTGGGATTCTTGGGTGGGTCGGGAGGAGTCCAGCCGGGTTACCCCCACGCATGCCTCGGGATGCAGGGTGTCCTCCACGAGGTCCTCCAGTGGGGTGTTGGGTGGTACAGTGGGCTCTCCTCCTCTTGTTGCGACACGCTCCACCAGCCTGTCTGCAATCCTCTCCTTGGCACGCCCTCTGAGGTCATACCACTTCTTCTTCAATTCTTCTATGGAGCGCTGGGTCACTCCCACGGAATTTACTTTGGCGCGGATGCGCATCCAAATTCTTCTTTTGTCCGCCTCAGGCACCCTCCTTGAGTCCTTCCCAAAGAGCCGGTCATGGTCTTTGCTCACTTCCTCAATTAGTAATTCCAATTCTTGCTCTGAGAATTTGATTTTTCGTTTCCTTCCTGAGGAACTGCTCCCTGCTGCTTCCTGGGACATTTTGTGCTGTGGGGTGTCTCCTGAATTTGAGCTGGAGCTGGTCTGGAGTGGAGCCATGGACAGTGCTGCTTCCACTTCAGGCTCAGTATGCAGAATGAGGGAGGGAACTGCCTGCTTCCTGGTTGTGATGTCATCACTGTGTTCGAAATGCAACTTCCCGTTTTTGCGATCTCGCAATTAGCGAGATCGCAATTTACGATTTCGGTAATTGCGAGATCGCTATTTCAACATGGAAATTGGCAGATTCTGCGATTTTTATGCGATTTTTGCTAAATTGCAATCGGCAATTGCTGCCGATTGCGATTCGCTTTTTTTACTCGCATTTGTTCATGAATCCCATTCTGTGAATTCTAAATTGCGATTTGGTATTTCTCGCAATTTGGAATTCGCAGAATTTGGGTTTGATGAATCTGGGGGTAAGTCACATAGTGTATGCTTTGGAGCAAGAACTGTGACTCATACTATATACTCTGCAGCAAGGAGTTAACTCTTATTCTATATGTTCTGTAGCAAGAAAGTTAACTCTTTTGCTGTATATTCCGCTGCAAGATTGCTAACTCTTACACTGTATGCACTGGAGCAAGAACGTTAACTCTCAAACTGTATGCTCTCTAGCAAGAACCTTTACTCTTTTCTGTATTCTCTTCAGAAAAATATTTAACTCTTATACAGCATGCTCTGCAGCAAGAATGTTGACTCATACTGTATTATCTGTAGCAAGAAGTTAACTCTTTTAGTGTATGATCTGCAGCAATAAAGTTAACTCATACTATATGCTCTGCAGCAAAAAGTCATCTCTTATTCTGTATGTCCTGGAGCAAGAATGTTAAATCATATAATGTATGCTCTGGAGTAAGAATGATAACTGTTATGCTGCATGCTCTGCAGCAAGAAGTTTACTCTTATTCCGTTTGCTCTGCAGCATTAATGGTAACTCTTATACTGTGTGCTCTGCAGCAAGAACATTAACTCTTATACTGTATGCTATGCAGCAAGAAGTTAACTCTTATACCGTATGCTCTGCAGGAACAACGTTAACTCTTATACTGTGTGCACTACAGCATTTTCATTGTGACAACATCCTCCAAGTAACCCAGCAGAAACCCATTCTCTAGCACAAATGGCTCGAATACATTAGGGAGACAGCGTCATTCTGATGTCTGCTTAAGGTACAAACTACAGTATAAAAACAGTGTAGAAGATAGAAATCAATCTTGAATTAGGCATCTAACTATAGTCCTTGTGATTTGCAGGCACGGTAAATACAAATACTAAACTCAATCTCAAATAAGAAGTTTTGGTTGTAAAATGACTGAGGCCCTCTTTTCACTCTGATAAGCTGTCATGCCAGGGCAGCAGGTTGAAGGAATCCCACTATGTTTTACAAAGTTTTAATAACAATTCAATGCTTTCCATCTTGTTGTCCTGATGAAGACCCTTTAATTAAGTAATTTCTGGGGTCGAAATGTTGATATATTCAACTTATTGGCTGGACATTTATTGTGCAATTTCAAAGCCTGAACCATGACTGTGGTCGGCGCTTACAATTGAACAGTTTATGCTGACAATAGATTGTTTTATCGTTTCTGTCGTTCAGTTGCACTTTCTCCAGTGACCACTAGCAATGCACTGTCACATTGAGCACCTACGTTTGTGACTTTGACTCTAGTTTATTGAAGAGTATCAATACATGTTTATCTTGTTTAAAAATTACCATCCATTTATGTTGTCTTTTTTTGAGGGGTGTAGCACAGTTAGGCTTGTACCTAAGTCACTAACCCCTTTTTTCAAAATAGGTCAAAGGGAACCACTTTTACTATTAAGTAGATAGTAACAAGGCTGGGGTGCATTGGTACGGTAAAGGCTATATGTACTGACGGTGGAAATGGTTGGTTATCAATCACACATTGGCACTTGCCTGTTTTTGTGTCACATTACAAATATTTATAGTGTCAGGAACTTGGAGATAAAGAGATTTCCCCAAGACCATCCATGGGGGCATATTATCAAGAATGGTGTTAAAATTATCGCCGCTTTAGCGGCAGAAAAGTGCCATAAAAGCGGTGATAATGGGCTTGATAATATGCCCTTGTGAATTCCCATAGAAGCCTAGGTTCACACCAGAACATGGGCTTCTAAGGGAATTCACAAGGGCATATTATCAAGCCCATTATCACCACTTTAGCGGCAGTTTCCTGCCGATAAAGCGGCGATAATTTTTACACCATTCTTGATAATATGCCCCATAATTTGGTGAAGTGACAAAAGTGGGATTAGGACTCAAATCTCCATGGGGCATATTAGCAATAATCTCGTTAAAATTATCGCCCTGCCGCTAAAACGGCGATAATGGACTTGCTTATATGCGTTATAGAATTCCAATAGAAGCCCAGGTTAGATGTGCAGGACATATAACCTGGGTTTCTATTGGAATTCTATAATGCATATTAGCAAGCCTATTATCACCATTTTAGCTGCAGTTTCCTGACGTTAAAACGGCAATAATTTTAACATGGTTCTTGCTAATATGCTCCCAAGCTCCAAGACCAGCGGTTAACCCACTGGACTACAGTTATATGTTAGATTGTTGTGTGAAGAAATATTGTCCGTCATAGCTATACATCGGTTCCAAAAATATTGTACGACTGGGTGCAAACATCTTTTTATTAACTCCAAAGGGTCAATATTTTTGCAGGGGATATTTAGAGCACTAAATTTAGGTCAGACAATAGTCTGACAACAACACTCTGTACCACACCTGCTCCACATCACATTCAACAATCACATGTCCTTAATAATTCAAGATTGAATATTGTGCAGATTTAGTTCTCCTGTGACACTGCCATAACCTCATTTTAATACTAAAGACTTGTGAATTATAAAAGTGGTAACAGCAACTGCGTTAATACCTCTGGGTGATCAGCAAATCACAGATTTGAAGCCTGGTAGGCCAACACATACTTTCATCCTTCAGAAGTCTATCAAATGAGTACCATTAATAGCAGGCGTTAGACGCATTACAATTTTGCACAATGATGGACTAAACTGCAATATGACCATCAAGAAGTTATTGGTTTCCACTCCTAAGGTATATGTGGCAGGTGCAGAGAACATAGGGCCTGATTTATATTCTGGCGGACGGATACCGTATTACAAGTGCCATAGGATTTAATGCACTTGTAATATGCCGGACAGGATATCCATTGCATTTGTGATGGAGTATCCATTCACCAAAATACAAATCAGACCCATAGTCTGTGATGTCATTGGTATACAGATGATACCGAAGAATGTTAATTGTGACTTTGTAAGTGTCCACCCCGGTTGACTCTTTGTTTTCTCGCTTTTCAGTCAAACAGACATGGACCAGTGCCAAACAAATGGAAACAGAGATAAGTGCATTAGAATTGATATGCAGGCTTCTTGAAGATGAATTCTATGATTCTGGAAAAGGCTGGTGCCCTGGAAAAAGGTTAAAAATATAACATTTGATTAAGTAGTACATTGAGCCCTTCATGGTCAATGTCAGGCAATTTGATGTGCACTCCAGTACCGCAATGTGAGCAGGTTAAAGAGGGCAACGAGTGGAATTCTTTGTTAATAGTTTCAATCAGTTTTGTTTGTATTGCTTGAGTATGATTGTTTGAATGCAATTTATTGAATGACATTTATTTCAAACAGTATCTTTAGAACTAACGGGCTAGTAGTTTCAATTTATTAGTTCAAATCTGCATTTGCCTAAATTACAGATGTTGGTGAAATGGGGAGAAACCTCCTGTATATTTTCAATCAATGTTCCCCACCTCTGTTCCTAATTGGATATGGATCCTTGTCTCACATATCATGACTTCAGTGTGACTTGTTTTTTAAATAAAAATGTATTCAATTTTAGGTCTGGTTATACAGTATGGATACCTCATGCCACCTGTGATCCAATCTTCAAAACAAATTTCAAACTGATGAACTACCAATAGAAGGGGCTTTGGGTAAGCCCTCTTTAACCATGAGCTTTCATGTGTTCGTCGTGATTTGCAATTTCTTGTCAAGACCATGCCTTTATGTATAATTATATTTTCCCATTAACTTTTGGTTGATGGGTGTCAAGTTATTACTTTGTTCGGCTGCAAATGTGATATTGCGTGTACCTTATAAGTGCGTGCCAATGGGTGTTTTTTCATGCATGCAATTTGCTGACACAATTACTTTTTTTAAATTTTTAAACACATTTTTTATTATGTCCAACGTCACATATAATGCAGAGCTCCTTAACCCAGGATACATCTGCCACAGTAAACATTTTGAAACATTTCCAGGGACATTTGATATACACATTTTCTTTATAAGCTTAGTTGTAAAACAAAAAAACAGAAACACTTTAAACCCCACCCCCGTTGCCTGAACTCGCTGCAACATCTTATTCGCCACTGCACTCCCTGGCCCCACACATACAGATCCTCGCTGCCCCCCAAATCGCCTACCCAATGGGTCCACACAAAACCATAGGTGCTGAGAAGTCGATCAAGGGCACCGGCTCCATGTCTAGGTCTTTATAATCCACCCACCTCTTCCAACTTTTGGGATGTTTTTATGGACAGCCCCTGGCCTTAAATATTGGGATCTCCAACCCCATGCAGAATTCCAGTCCATTCTTCCAGGCAGAGAGAGAGGGTGGAGTTGTTCGCTTTCCACCCCCTTGCTATATCTCGTTTCGCTAATGTCAGTCCCAGCAACAACACGTGTTGTTTGTAGAGGTTACCTCCTATACCCTCCATAATGTGCATGATTATCAGTCTGGGGGAGAAAGGGAGTGCCCACCCCATCACCTTCGCCAGACAGGCCATTACCCCCCTCCAAAATTTAGTGAGTACTGCACAGTGCCAGATAGTATGCATCAGGGACCCATCCTCTCGGCCACAGCGCAGACATATCAGGGATTGAAAACATATTGGGCAAATTACGATGTTGGACGGACCGCCACCGACAGCCTGTTGGTGGTAGTCTGTCTGACATCTGGTGCTGCGGCCCGAATGCCACATTATGATGTGGGTGGTCAGAGGCAGCGGGTGGAGGGACCCACCAACTCTTCTGAAAGGATCTAGGAGCTCGTCGAACCGTCGATCAGAGCGCAATGCTCAACAATGGGATGGGGCCTGCTCAGGCTTACGAAGTCCCTTTCCGACAACCTTTCTTTGGTGGTCCAAACCAGATGGAAAAGCTGTTGGAAAGGGACTTTCGGGGCCCCTAACAAGGTCCCTGTCCTTCCTGGGCCTCCACGATGGAGCCGGGGGGCACCCGTGGCGCCCTCTGAAAAATTCAAGGACTGTTTGCCAGGTACTGTGTGGTACCTAGCACACAGTGCAGGGATGTTTCAAAAAATTCATTTTTTGCATTGCGGCTTGTGCTACAGATCTTTTCCAGGCCACAACAGTAGCCTCAATGCAAAAAGTCATGTTTCAACCGCCTACACGGTGGTTAGATATTAATTTGGTGGTTGGGACCGCCGCTTACTTATCAGGCGGTCCTGATTCCAAAATGATGTCGGTTGGACGCTCATCTGCCCGGCATCATAATGAGAGCCTTTGTTGGATTTAGGGCTTTTTTTCCACCAATAAATGACATGAACACATCTAGGGCCAGATGTAGGTAAATACCATTTACCGATTCTAAAATACCGAATTTTACTGATTCGATATTTTAGAATGGGTATATGGTATGTAGGTATTAATTCGGTAATTTTTACCGAATCTGTAAAGTTCGGTAAATACCGATTCGGTATTTACCGAATCGGTATTCCCCATTCATTCCTATGGGCCTCTAGGCCCATAGGAATGAATGGGGAATACCGATTCGGTAAATACCGAATCTGTAAGGGGGGAAGACCTACAAAGGTGGCAGGGTGTCACATTGACTACCTGTTGCACCGCTGAATAGTGCATGGGTGCACATGTGGCACACATACATGCCCTAAGGGCATGTATGTCTACCACATGGCACTGTTAAAAAAGCACAAAATTGCTTTTTTAACGGTTTTCGTTATTTACCACCAACTTGTAGTTGGTGGTAAATACCAACAGGCAGATGCATCCAAGAAAATACCGGGAGCAAACGGGCAGATTCTCGGAATCTGGCCGTTTGCTCCCGGTATTTTTGCATTTGGGATGCATCATCCCAAATGCAGAAATCGCAATTTAAGGAATCTCAAAATAGCGATTCCTTAAATTGCTCTTGCATTTAAGGAATCCCAAAATGAGATTCCTTAAATGCAATGCATGAAACCCAAAAAAATAGCGAATTCGCTAATAGGGGGAGCAAATTACCATGAAGTTGAACTTCGTGGTAATTTGCTAAAACTTTGAAAAATGCACTTTTGTGCATTTTTCAAAGTTACATGTTGCGCACACACATGCCCTTAGGGCATGTGTGTGTGTAACATTTGTGCACAGGTCCATTTCAGGGGTGCAACAGGGTGTACTATGGACACCCTGGCACCCTTGAAATAGCGGAACTTTAGCGATTCGGTAATTCCTATGGGCCTTTAGGCCCATAGGAATGAATGGGAAAGCCATTCCTTATTAGCGATTAGCTATTACCGAATCGCAAATAAGGAATCTGTAGGAATCGCTAATAACATTGCGATTCCTACATGCATCCTGTTTTGCGAGTCTTTAATAGCGATTCCTTAAAATTCGCTATTAAGGACTCGCAAAACATAACTTTGATGCATCTGCCAGCAAATCCTTACAGGTGAAAAGCACTCACTTGAGTGCTTCCTACATTTCAGATTCGGTAATTTACCGAATTCTTAAATACCGATTCGGTAAATTATCGAATCTGAAATGTAGCCACCTACATCCCAAATGCCTAATACCGGTCGGTAATTTCGGCCGTTACCGACCGGTATTAGGGTTCCTACATCTGGCCCATAGTCTTTCTTAAAGATGCAGCAAAAATACTGTCCTTTTGTTGAAATTATCTCCTGCCCAATATTTTGCTGTGTGTTTGTTCATATAAATTCATCACTTACAATGTACATTTTATCTTCAGACCCTTTTTCATAACAGTCCTCTTTAATGGTATAATTTATTTGCCCTAATGCATTCTGTTTTGGCATGGTGGCAATTTTCTTTATGCCAGAGTAATTTAGCATGTATTATTGGCATCTTGCATTATGCTCGTTGAGCGAAATGCACGAGATTACGCCACATCGCATAATGGAGATTTTGTTAAGGTAAAAAGCCTATTGTGGGTGCACAATAACAATGAGAACAAACAGAGCACGAGCGGCTGTTTGCATCGACACAATACTGAGCTATTTCTAAGTGCAAAATGCGACCTTGCATCCCAAATAGATGCAAGAAGGAATTTCACACTTAAAAAGTAGTGCAAAACCCTACACCATTATATTACATAGTAGAACATAATTCTAAGTTATTTTTTGGGCATTTTTGCACATTTCCCCCCCAAAACATTATGCAAATTTCAAGCAGGCCTAATTTTACTGCATTATGGTATTTTATTTATAGGACTGCTAGGAGCAACACACACAAAGTTGCTCAACTATTACCAAACACTTCGGCTAAGAAGACGTCAGACATCTTTGCTTTGACAAAGCTTGATACATTTATGATTTTTAAATATATTGTCCATTCTATCTAATTTTTCAAATAAATGGGCTTTAGAACAAACTGATTTGACTGCTTTGTATTACTCACTGCTTAATTCACACAAGTCATTCTTTACTTTAGCAGCTCTCAGCCTCCATGAAATAATAATCAGACATAAGTTTGAAAGGACTTCATTATTAGCAGATAATATGTAGCTCGGGTGCCACATTAGTCTTGCTGATTAGTGTGTAAAAAGAGGTATTGATTACCTTACTGCAGAATGAGGGCCTTGTTTTAGTTCTGCGGTTATCCCAGTAGGTGCTCCCATGAGCACAGCAGTGGTATCTCTCATTTTACATGGACACTGACATATCAGTTATGGCCAAGGAATAGGTGTCTCATTCTCGCTGCTCGAGAGAGGCACAACAAACTGTATCGGTCATTCCTCAAGAAGGGAGAGAGGTTGCACATTTTATGCTTTAATTTTTTGGAATTGGTTTGCAGTGAACCATTCGTAGAATCCAGCAATCAGATCTCTCAATAACCATTTCAAACTCAGATATGTTGAGTGTTCGTGAGGCATAGTGCCTTTCCGTGTTGTGACGCAAAATTAAGCAGTTCAATTATCCATGTTCACTGGGTACAAACTGTGGTCCTGAGTCACAAAGCATTTTCCCAGTGTATGTTTGATTAAGGCCTGCAAAATGGTATGCAGATGCAGGGCGAGCTGGGCCCCGGCCCAGGGCGCCAATCTTCTGAAGGGCGCAGGGAGCTATGTGCATTAAAGTTACACCGACAAGCAGCGCCTTTCTCATCTCATCGTGCTCCAACCTTGTCCTTGTCCCTATCTGTTTGTTTCTGTCTGATTTGCCAGTTTAATGTGGTTTTAGTCCTTAACTATAATACAGCAGGTGATGTTTTAACACCCTTTCAGCCACCTTCTTTGCCCTCCATTCACCCTCTGACCCCTGCTGGCACACATCAACAAAACCATCATCTGCATGAAGCAGCTAAGCCATCTGTGACTTAGGTGGGGGAGGTCCGGGGATGTTAATATTCAGGGTCCAGTCCCTGCTCATCAGGTACTGACCAATGAACACTAAAGGGTCCCCCTGCTGCCTCATTTAATTCACTACCATCGGCAAGGGCGCAAAACCCACCCTGGGCGCTAATAAAGCAAAGGTGGGCTCTGTGTACATGAAATGTACACAATCCATAAAAAGAACACAAATGCATTCAAAACACGCATTAGTTTGCACTCAAAGCAGTGAGTATGTAAAAATCATAGGATGGGTTGGGTGAAAGGACGCCACACCACTGAAAAGCCCAATTTTAAAGATTTAGGGCCAGATGTAGGTAGGCTTTTACCGGGTGGTAACGGCCGAATTCGGCCGTTACCACCCGGTAAAAGCAATTTGACATGTAGGTCCCTGTAATTTACAGACTCGGTAAATTTACCGGTAGGTAAATTTACCGAGTATGTAAAATACCGAGTCGGTATCATTACTGATTCCGGACAATTGGTATGTAGGTGGGACTCTTCTGAGTACCACAAGCAGTACCACATCGGTATTTTACCATCAAATACTACTTGATGGTAAAATACCGTTTCTGGTGTGTATGCACATGTGTGCATGCACACCTATGCCATATGACAGGCAGACCTGCCCTTAGGGCAGGTATGCCTGCCACATGGCACCCGAGCCTCTTTTGGGGGTGCCAGAGGGTGTCAAAGTGATACCCCCTGCACCCTTGTGACAGTCGGTATTTTCCGATGTGGTAAATACCGACCGGTATATGCCCAATCAATCCTATGGGCTTCAAAGCCCATAGGAATGCATGGGCATTAACTGGTCGGTATTTACCACATCGGAAATTACCGACTGTTTCCGATTCGGTAATTGCACATCTGCAATTACCTACATCTCGGTATTTTTATTTTCCGACCTCTTAAATACCGAGTAAGAGTCGGTGTGACTCGGTATTTAAGAGGTCGGTAAATAAAAATTACCTACATCTGGCCCAAAATGCGCAACTTACCTCATTTCAATAAGCTGTCCGTGCAAATGAAGAGAAGTAGAAAAATTATTTGAGAGTTTCTTGGATGTTGCACATTACAAAAAAAACTGCCGGCTTATGGAACATTCTGCAGAATTTGGTCCCCAGTGCTCAGCCATGTTGTTTGTAGAACTGCTTTTGAGGAATAAAAGACTCGGCGAGCCTTGGAAGAAGGAAAGGCTCTGTTGCTGCATGGCTGTTGCATGAGAAAGATGGGGGCTTATTCCCACCAGACCTCAGAAGCATCCATCGCTTGTGGAGTCAGTCAGAGTACAGTGAATAGATCACCACGTGCTGAGAAGTCAAAACCGCACTCCCTGGAAGAGATTGTAGGCAGCTATGTGATTGGTGTTGACGTAGAGAATAGCTAGAATAAAACAAATTCTAGCTATCGCGTCAAGAATTTTCAATTCTATTAAGGACATGGAGGCGAGGATTACACTTCTCTTTCTTTACTTAGAAATCACAGCAGCCAATGCAAACTTTAAACTACATCACCCATGAGCTCTCACAGCTCCTTCTCTCCACCAATCACAGGGACCATGCCTGAGTATAAACCTCCATAGAACCTTAGTCCTGCCTCTTTCTTTGCAAACAAACAACTGAACTCCATAAAACCTTGAACAAACAGGAACGTTAAACCGACCAGCCACCAGACCACTTCCACGGACCAGCTCCAACAGGTGAAGATGAGCATCCTTTACAAAGAAAAGGTACAGCACCAGCCGCACATCAGACCTCTATAAGGCGCTCTGGCATCCGTTCCTGAAAAGGAAATAAAAGCCATAATATCCTACCTCCATGAAATCCTTCACAAAACACAGGGGTGGGAATTCTAACGTGTTTACGGCAAAACCATACTGTTATTACATCAGAATCACACATGCATCAATCTGAACATGAAAACATCAGCGGACAGTGTTACAATAAACCCCCTCGTAGGGCAGGATAAATCTGTTGTATTCAATGTCCGGAACAGAGGCTTCGGTTTATGCTAGTTTAAAGTTGAGCCAACACATTAGATGCAGCATCTACAATTGAATCAGAAGACCAATCTGCTGCAGCCATAATGTCCTCATAATGAGAACTAGTGAAAAAAGGCTTTGGAGGTCATGCTCCCTCACTGAATGAGCTCCGAAAAGGGAAACATTAATTCCAGCTTCAAACAACAATTTTACCCAATGGGCCAAGGTTACTGAAGAGACCGGGAGGAAAGCTTTCTGCCAGGAAATCAACAATTGACCTGCCACATCACTGTGCAGTTCAAAAGTACAATTTTCATAACATTTCAAACACTTAATAACACACAATTTTTGATGATGTGAAAAAGCATGGTAACTCACACATCTCGAAGTTGCTTTGGTATGTCTAGAAATCAAAATAAACACTCCCGAAAGAGTAAATACTCTACCATTCCAATCCAAGGTGCGTACATCTGAGACCTATCAACAGGAAATAAGACACAAAAGTAAACGTGAGCTTCACTGACATTTGTTTCCGCAAAACGACTTTGTTAGCTGGCCAATCTCTGAGAAAACGTAACACTGCGTTCGCATCCCACACAATGAAATACCTAGGTTGTGGTGGACGGACTCACCGGATAGTTCTCAAAAGTTTACAAACAAGAGGATGTTGCCCAACCAGTTTGCCATCCAGGTGGGAATGACCTGCCGAAATAGCTGCAAGGGGATTAATCACTATCCTATAAGCCAGACCTAAAATAGGAATCTGACAGGAAATTCACAATCATATGGATTCCTGTGCCCAGGGGATCCAAACTCCGCTCACTACACCAATAAACCCATTGACGACAAGATGATTCATACTGTTTGTGCGCAAATGGAGCCCAAGGTTGTGACAGTAAAAACAGTGCATCCTGCAAAACTCCAAGCACTTGCCAGTGTTGCCTGAAAGGGTCCAGGCCATGAGGGACAATAGCCCCTGAGTCACCAATGGGCGTGGTAACCTCATCGGATCCTGGAGAAGATCCGGGGAAGAATGAAGATGCACCAGAGGTGGTGCACAAGGCAGGAACAGCGCCACTGAGAACCGGGACTGCACTTTCCGACTGGCATCGGATTCGAATATCACTTCTGGAATCGAAGCAAACATAGCCTAGCCATTCCAGGTGTCCATATGCTCCCACCACAATCTGTTCTGAATGAACAAGACCTTGGAAAGATGCATTATCTTCAACCGCTGAAGGGCCAGATAATGAAGGGGCCCCAGAAATGTAGCAGATCGGAGGAGGTAAAAAGTAATAACTGGCGATCCAAGATCCTCAACGATATACTCAGACAGGCAAGTGCTTCTCAACTCTTTCTTGATGGAAATCCATTTTTCAACAGAAGCAAAAGCTGGGCCAGGATTAAGTCCACCTGAAATCCCAAAAACCCCATCATCTGAGAGGGAATAATAATTGACTTGTCCGAGTTGACGATAAACCCCAGATCCTGAAGGAGCTGAGTTGTCCGAGAGAGGTGAACAAAAAACGGAGTCCTTGCCTTGTGCCATGACCAGAATGTCATCTAAATATATGTTCTCCATTGAGTTGGGTAACAATAAACATCTGTTATTCAGTGCCAAGAAACTTATGGGTGAATGTGCACTTTTCAAATACACATGTTATGTTATGTTATGCTTTAGTAGATATTGGACCACTGGTCGTAGTAGCTTGGTGTAGCACAAAGGAGCATTGCATAAACTAAAACCGTCAAAGGCACCACGGAAACTGAAGTAATCTGCGCAGGGGAGCAAAGCTAGGGACTGCTAGATAAGCATCCTTGAGGTTGAGATGAACCATCCAGTCTCCCTCTTGCAAAAGATCTCGCAGCAGGTGTATGCCTTCCATCTTGAAATAGGGATAAATAATCCAAGAATTTAATTCTTTGATATTCAGAAGCAACTGAAACCCCTGATCTTTTTTCGGACCCAAAAATATTTTGCTGACAAGACTATGAGGTTGAGTGGTCGATTCTGTTATCACTCCTTTCTGCTAATGAGAAGAGACTTCATTGTCTATGGAATTGCTCTGTTTGGGAAAAATGGAGGGGAACCAGTCCCTTCCTTTGGAGAGGGGAGGAGGAAAACTCCAGTTGAAAACCCCGAACGGTCTGCATTGCCAAAGGGTCCTGGTTAAGAACCTTCCAAATGTCTAGGAATTTCCTGATCCTTCCCCATCATAATTTCTGAGGATGAAAAACCCTTTATGTGAATAGGAGGTATCACTGGTGTTATTACCGTCCTAGTAACCTCCTTACTAGGCACAACCCCGGCCACCTTTGTTGCGGGTGGGGAAAAAGTTGGTAAGTATTGGGCCACCTCTTCCTCTGGGCGTATTTTCTCGTGAAGCCTTGTAGATGTCTCGGCCAGGTGCCTGACCTCGGAAGTGTCCTGCCCTGACAAAAAGGCCACTATAAAAACTTTCTTCAAAGAAGTCTGGGCTTTATCCGAGGTGGAAAATATGGACACACACTTGCCCAGGTCCTTTACAAACTTGTCTCCAAACAGTAAGCCATTGGACACCGTGCCTGCCTCTGTAGAAGCCAAATCTGCTAGTTGAGGATCTGTCTGCATAAGGGAGGATTGTGTCTCTCTGTAGACAAGGTGCCGTTAGTGCTGCCCAAGAAACAAAGGCTCTTTGCACCCATTTGAGAATCTCATTAGGGTCAAGTTGAGAGTTGGTATCCTTACCTTGGACAGCAAAATCTAATAATTTGGTGAGGGGTCCTGAAAAATCCAAGAGTTTGTCCTGACACCGCTTCAGGCCCTGTCTAGCCCCTTCTTAGGATCGTTTGCAAATTTCTTTAGAAATTTAGCCATCATGGGGTCTAGCTCAGGGGTCTCAGTTACCTTGCATAATAGAGAGGGTTGAGGTTCAATGTTTTGCGCCCCTCATGCTCAAAGCCCGATGAATGTTATCCTGCACATAATGTACAACTTCCATGCAGAGCATCCATTCAGTAGATCTGTGATTTTCTATATTTTTAGGGTCAAAAAGGAGGTTCTTGTTGGTTGGGACCGTAGACACAACATGATGAGTTTTGCGTTTGCACTTAGTCACTCGGCTCTTATTCTCCTGGTCGTCCTCTGAGTCAGAACAGGGAGGAGAGGATGGAGAGGACACATAGCCACCCCAGGGATGGAAATCGAGAAGGTACCCAGAGTGCCTTGTAAAATGGAATTTCCATAGCCATGGTTCTGAAGACGCTGTTCTAGGGCGGGGGAGGAGTGGCTTGCTCGCTGCTGATTGCGTTGACTGTTTGGTCGGCCATTTGGGGCCGACCAAACCAGTCATGCACACTCTGACTCTTCTCCATGTAGGTTGCATGCAGCCTACATGGAGAAAATGGCCTCCCTATAGGTACCTGGCTGGTCGGCGTCCCGGCCGATCACAGTATTGCATCTATTGTAGCGTTGTGATTGGCTTAGGGGAAGGCAGAGAGGCTGCCTGCTTGTTGTTCCTGCCGGAGGCAGGAGAGCAAGAGAGGAGCAGAGACGACGCGGGACCTGGCCGGCGAATGTAAGTTAACTTTTTAAAATTTTAAATAAACACCCCTGCGCGACCCCTTCCCTGCGCTACCCCCCGCGCCCCCACCCGCCAGTCATGCAAATTGCAACTGCAAACATGGCCTGAAATAATAGATTGATTTATTTGAAAAATAAAAATCAGCAAATAGCACTGTTAGTGGCTCTTATTCACTTGAAGCCAAAGCTGAAGTTATCAAAGTTGTAGTTAATACCATTCCCCAGCTTTACTGAACAAGGATCTCTGGCAGAATTTGCCATTAATAATTTATATTTTATGGTGCAAATCGATTTTATAGAGTTTGTAATATAGAACATAAACTCTCACCTACATCCAACAGCTGGTGAGGTAGAGGCCAGGGAGAGGGGTCCATAGGGAACAGTTGGGAGCAGCTTGTCCATGTCTCCGTCTCAAGGTTGCTCCTTTACACTGAAAGTTTAGCATGTCAGGTGGTGGGGTGCTACTTGAGCGTGGTCCTAGAGTTCAGCTTGCAGTGATCAATCCTGTAGACCCACTGGTGCTAGTCAGTCGAAGCACCCCCAGATATGGGGGGCAGATTCACAGAATTCTTGCACCAAAAACTTACAGCACTATGGGACAGATTTACAACAAAGTAACGCAGCACGGTGCCGCAAGTAATTTTGCTGCGCCGTGCTGCATTAATTTGGGAAGCACAGAGATGCGACATATTTACAAGAATATGTTGCATCTCTGTGCTTTCCCTGCGCTGGCGCACAAACTGCAGCCGTGCGCCGGAGCAGGCACCTGTGCACCATGGTGCAAGGAAGCCTGCGTCGTGGTGTGGTATATAAATAAATAATACCGGATCTAGGTTTGTCTGGATAAAGCAATAATCAGATAGCTCAATAAATAAGAGTCAAGATTCGAGGTAGTAGGAGTTTTTGCAGGTTTATTACAGCATAAAGGACAGGAGCGGGACAACCTGCATAGGAATAGGATGGCAGGGCCCAGCAGCTGCTGGGGCTGGATCTGGGATGAGCGCGCTAACATTTAATAACAATACACAATCATATATACTAAAACAGTTGCATTACAAGACATACGATAGGCGGAGCAGTGGGTGTGATCAATAGCAGTCGCGAAAGATAAGGGTGAAAGTAGGTGTAACAGAGGCGTATACATAGACATGTGATTCACTCCTGAGGCGGAAAGCCGGGAGTTAGCTCTCTTTTTAAATTGTGTACTTGTTTTTAATTGTAACACTTGCCTGACTCTCGAGCATCACTAGACCGACCAGCCGATTCAGGGCTGACGCTTAACACTGTTGCTAGGGCGACGCCGCCTTCCTGCCGGCGGACACGCCCACACGCGCTGACACGCCCCCTCTGACTACAAGAGCGAGCGCTGACCACGAGCGCCTGTTCATTGAATTCACTCCTGAGGCGGAAAGCCGGGAGTTAGCTCTCTTTTTAAATTGTGTACTTGTTTTTAATTGTAACACTTGCCTGACTCTCGAGCATCACTAGACCGACCAGCCGATTCAGGGCTGACGCTTAACACTGTTGCTAGGGCGACGCCGCCTTCCTGCCGGCGGACACGCCCACACGCGCTGATCACACCCCCTTCTCATGACACACGCTGGCCTATAAAGCATGTGCTACGATCGGAAGCGCAGCGGACGAGCGCAGCGGGCGCGCCGAATGCGCGCCGAAGGCGCGCATAAGGCAAGCTCGTCTGCGCTCGTCCGCGCCGAGGACGGGCCAGGGGCCACCCCCCCTATAACGCCAGTACCACGAACATCCTCGAATACGGTGAGACTACAATACTCATTAGCTGATTTACTAGAACTTAAAAATACTGCCTCTATACCCCATGCTCTACCTCACTTAGAACATTCCAATCCTGTGCTAGGTCCATTCCGATGTTCAACATGCACTCAAATATCCTCGACGGCTGATACAGCTGTCCCTCTACTGGTTCAAGCAGCATTAATAAATGCTAGATCCCTCCCCAAACATAAATTAGAAATCGCCGATCTGATTGATGCATACAAACTGGACCTCTTGTTTATTACCGAGACCTGGGGCGATGAAGCCTCAGGACCCGACTTTAGAGCAGCCACCCCCGCCAATTACAATGTAAGCAGATTGGACAGGCCAATAAAGAAAGGTGGTGGTGTTGCGATAATTTATAGAGATCATTTCAAAATTACAACGAAATACTTCACCTGTCCAGAATATGAATCTCTCCTTTTTTCGTTATGTCTCTCCACTAAATCTTCCTTCAAGGGCATATTAATTTACCGCCCACCCGGTTCAAGAGCTAAGTTCTTAGCAAATCTAGGCAACTTAACTGAAGCAGCTGCAGATTCCGCCCACTTTACGCTACTGGGTGATTTTAATTTTCACCTTGAAGCACTTGATAACCATGATACCTCACAGCTAACATCAGACCTTGCAGCAGCCGGCATGACTCAATTGATAACTTCCCCCACGCACCAAGCTGGCCACACTCTAGACGGTCTGTTTACTAACAGCCCCTTAGTAAAGATCACTCGAATTATTCCTCTCGTCTGGACAGACCATGCAGCGATTTTCTTCACTATACAAACTAATCCATCTAAACCAACAGTCTCAGCCTCTTCCCAATCCTCATACAGAGACTGGAAGAACATCAATCTATCGCACTTAGCTGAGATGATGCAAGAAAATCACATCCCTGAAGAGAATGACCCCATCATAGCGTCTTCCACCTATTTGAGGAATTTAAATATGGCTTGTAATAAGCTAGCCCCTATCAAAATCTCCTATCGAAATAGGAAAACACCATCAGCACCATGGTTCACTGAATCCCTTAGGATGCAGAAGCAACACTGCAGGAACACTGAAAGGCGCTGGCGACGCAATTATAGTCCGGCAGATAAAATGACCTACAAAAATGCCCTGGCCACCTACAAAGGACTTATAGTTGCTGAAAAAAGCCGCTATTACACCGCTCAAATTGAGCAAGCAAAAAACTCAGTAGGAGAACTTTACAGAGTGGTCAACACTTTGTCCAACCCCCCGGCACCTCACCTAGAAGGCTCCCAGTCATTAGCGGATGCCCTGGCCAACTACTTTGAGGAAAAAGTCAGATCCATCTTTAATACTTTTACGAATTCCGCTCCTCCTCCCTTCTCCGAGGCACCCCCTGATAATACCCTGCCCTCCCTATTATCCTTTGATACTGTCGAACAGGATCATATTCATCGTTTGGTAGCCAGTATCAAATCCGGTTCCCCTCTTGACCCTTGCCCTCCAGCTATATTCAACCGCATCCCTGATGCAATCTCCCCTGCTCTGACCACCATCTGCAACGCTATGTTTGCAACTGGAGTTTACCCGTCAGTCTGGAAGGAAGCCATTATCAAGCCCCTTCTAAAGAAGCCCACACTGGACCCTCAGCTCCCAGCTAGCTATAGACCCATCGCCTGTCTCCCTTTTCCAGCCAAAGTTTTTGAAAAGTCTATTAACATCCAGCTTTCCAAATTCATCAATGATAATAATCTTCTTGATGAGACCCAGTTCGGTTTCAGACAGGGTCATGGGACGGAGACGGCACTATTAAAGGCTGCAGACGAGATCAGAGCAACCATGGACATGGGAGGAGCAGCGGTTTTGGTACTTCTGGACCTCTCGGCTGCTTTTGACACGGTCGATCATGTCACGCTGATCGACCGTGTCTCAGCTTTAGGAATAAGAGGCAAAGCTAAAGACCTGATTGCCTCATTCCTAGCCAACCGCTCTCAGACCATCAAGATGGGCAATTTCAACTCCCACACCTTCTCCCTCCCCTGTGGTGTTCCCCAGGGCTCCTCGCTGAGTCCGACGCTGTTCAATATCTATGCGTCGGACTTAGCGAGGGTGATCAAATCTTATGGAATTGCCCTCACTACTTACGCCGATGATACACAACTTGTATTATCGGTGCATAACAATGGAACATCCATCGCAGCCAACTTTCAGGAGGGAATGAAGGCGATAGGCTCCTGGATGTCATCAAATTGCCTCAAGCTCAACTCCGATAAAACGGAGGTGATGACATTCGGGAGCTTGCGTCCAGCATGGTCTCCTCAGTGGTGGCCACCTCAGATGGGGCCCCCACCCCTGCCGGTGGCAAAGGTTCGCAACTTGGGAGTCATCTTTGACAATAAGTTGACGTTTCACCATCATGCCAACGCCATTGTTTCATCTGCTTTCTATACCCTCAAAAAAATAAAAAAACTGCTCCCTTACCTCCCACAATCAGCAGGAAAAACTCTTATCAGCTCATTAGTGTTCTCGAGAACCGATTATTGCAACTCACTTCTCCTGAATGCGCAGGAAGGAGTTCTCAATAAACTGCAGACAGTACAAAATGCTGCAGCTAGAACGCTACTGTCTATCCCCAAATTTTCACATGTGTCCCCGTACATCAGAAAACTCCATTGGCTCCCTATCAGGAGCCGAATCAAATTTAAAGCTATGTGCATAGCTTATAAGACCCTGAACAACACAGGACCACAGTTTTTAAAAGAAGCTCTCCGTCCAGTTGAACAACATAGGATTTTACGGTCCTCCTCAGCCTATCTGTTGAAAGTCCATCGAACAAAGAGGGCCAACTGGGGAGACAGACGCTTCACCATTGCAACGGCCAAACTGTGGAACACTCTACCGCTCCACATTAAAACTGCTCCCACGCTTCTAAAATTTCGTAAAAGCCTCAAGACATGGCTATTTTCCTCCTCCTAACTTCCCCTCAGACGTGGCTATTCTACACCTAACTCCCCCGACATCTCTTAGTGAGTTCTATGAATTTAGCGCCGAGACACCCTCACGGGTATTTGTTTGCGCTTTTAAAAATTGCTATAAATAAATAAATAAATGCAAACGTAACAGAATATGTCATGAATGGGGCGGAAACATGGAGGGGGCTACCTAAGGAGCCGGGACCTCTGACCTAATGGTGCGCGCAAACTGGCAATGACGTGTTACTAGGAGAAGCTGGGGGCTTCGAACTCTGTGCTAGGAGCAGAGACTGAAGTCTGGAGAGTCAGGGCGACATGTACCTAAGCAGTATCTAGTATCTGATGTTTAGAGAACATGTTGATGGAATCCAAAAGTTATCGGGGTAAAGGCGAACAGACTCTAAGACTGGAGCATGCATTATTCTACATGTAGTGCGTGATGAAGAATATTAAATGACCATTAAATGCAGTATTTCTCTAACGTGGAGACGTAAAGGCTAGACAATGACGGAAACTATTGATGCGATTCAGTAGCTTTAGGAATGCAGAGAAGGAGGACTGAACTGATAACTGGAATCATAACATACTCTTGGCAGACTCAGAGGCAGAGCTAGGCTGAGCCGGGCACTGCGAGGCAGGAAGTAAGTGAAGGGTCGAGGATACAGGTGGGGGCTGTATCGCTCCTCAGCGAGGGCTTCAGGAGACAGGAGCTGAAATCTGGTGTCCGGGCCCTTTTGAGGCCTAGGAACGGGGGCTTTACAATGAAATAACGTCCACACTGAGAAACGTGGCAACGTAGCTTTACATAGGCCTGATATTCGTAGTATTCACGAGAACTGGAAACTGACATACTAGGGGTGGACACAACTGTAATTGCGTCATTAATCGAACATAGGGAATACATATGCATATTAATCATGCACAGATAACATATGATGGATGACGCGTAGGGACACAGAACATGGCAAAATTTACTTTTCCACATTCCCTCCTTGTCACTACGTTTCCATCAGGAAACATCAATATTCATGATACCATCTATCATTTCATACAGTATCATTTGCTCGTCTCGAATTTTCTGGGAACGTGTTTTAGAACGGGGCTTGGGACTAGGAATACAAGAGGTAGCACAAATGCCGCAAATCGCAGGGCCACATTGTATACAGAGGCAGCAGCTGAATATGATCGCTACTGCAATACCTAGAAAGGACAAGACTTTCCATCCCCAAGCGGAAATTATAGTCCAGAACCAACCGGACCATGTCCAGGTGCCTGGATCTTGGTGTAACAGATGGGCAATTTTATGGAGTCTGGTTATGGCTGAATAAACAGACGGCGCGTTATTTGGAATGAAAATGCAGCAACTAGATCCGATGACTCTACAGGCCCCGCCCCTATCGGCCAATATGACGTCAAGGACGAGACGATTCTGGAGCACGACAATTCTCATAAAGGATTGTTCTTCGGTTAAATTACTTAGAGCAGAAGTAGTCTCAATTACTACTGCTTCGAGTGTTCTGGTTAATCTACGTATCAGTTTACTATTCACAACTGTACCTAAATAAGGAAAGACACCTTTATTGATATCTATATATTGTTCTAGAGTAGTTTCAGTATAATCGACAATCGGGAGGTTTCTCTTGTGTCTAGTATGTACTAGGTGGGAATTCCTATGGTAGTCGGGTGGGGCTAGAAAAACCGGTGGCAGTAGGAAGGCAATGTAACAGGTTCCCTCCCAATCGAGGGGCAGACGAACATATGCGGTCTGATCACAAATAAAATAAGAATGACGTGAAGCTTTGAAAATAGATTTCCCACTGTCACTATACTTGACAATAGTAGTACAATCACTATGTCCTACATGTACGGAACCATTATTTCGGACACATAATTCACCTTTGACTGGTAGTACTGAAATAGTAGGTAAGTCTGGAGTAGTATCAGACTGAACATTCAGGACCATGAAATTCGAAGAATAATTACCTAAATTGTAAACTTCGTTTTCTAGATCTAACCCTGTTCTGTGGGGAAGACCTTGCTTGTCTGGAAAACATGTACTGTTAAGAAAAGACATACCTGTTGAGGATGACGTTAACGTGGACCATGCTCCACACGAACCATTATGTGAAAATGGATAAGGAAAGAGTGGCAGAACTCCCTTCGGTGTCTGGAAAGGGGGGAGTCGACCACACACCCAACAATTAGTGGCATTGCTGGTCTGGTGTGAATAATGTAACATGCGGATGAAAGAATTGTTACGCATAGCGAGGCGGTAAGAGAGTTCATGAGGAGGCAGATCACTAAACGTGTGCTCTACTGTAGCATTAGAAGACTTATTTACATGAGAAACTGGAAAATACAGATAAAATGCATAACTGGTGCAGGAAATCATAATACTGAGAAATAATATGAAACATAGAAAAACGATACATCGGATTGAGTTTTGACTAACTCTCTCACTATGGGGGTCTATTTTATACATGTCAGAAACCGGTCTAACCGTTTCACCTAGGGGAGGACTTAGACAATCAAACTGGCTGACTTATTTTACTAGACCTTAACTTGAGTTTATACTCCTGTTGCGGAGTTTTCTCTAACAGGGAGGGTGCAGTATCAGTGTCTTTTGCGGGACAGTCCTTAAGAATAGTACTTTGGCAGTCTTTAGAATCCTGGGAAATGTTCTTTGAGACTGGTTTCAGTCCATAAAATTTTTTAATATGCGAAAGATGCACCCAGCCTTTGCGTCCCTCCAACTTCACGGCTGTACGGGTGGCCAGGAGGACCTGTCGGGGCTCCTTCCAGCGAGGCTCCAGCGGACTTGAGCGATCGAAATTTCGCACTAGGACCATGGATCCTGGAACGATTTCATGCGGTGCCACCTCGGTATTGTCTGGAAATGCGGCGGCAACCTGTGAATGACAAGAGTTGAGGGCAGACATCAAGGAAGCTAGGTAATCTGTCAGCATATTACTTGAAACATCGGTAATACTTCGAGGTCTAGGAGTACCCCACATGTTAGGGGGGCGGCCGAAAACGACCTCATACGGGGATAGACCTGATCTGGAATGTGCGACCATGCGCATATAAAACAAAGCGACTGGCAGAGCTACGAGCCAGTCCACACCTTTCTCTTGACAAACCTTTGCAATTCGGATTTTCAGGGTCTGATTATGTCTCTCTACGAGACCGGCTGCTTCAGGATGGCGTACACAATGGAACTTCCACTGGTACCCTAACAAAAGAGACACATGCTTCATGAGTTCAGATGAGAATGGCTGGCCGTTGTCAGAATATACGACTCTAGGGAGTCCATAACGGGGGAAGAACTCACGAACCAACTGCTTGGCAGTGGTCGCGGCTGTGTAATCTGGAACTGGATATGCCTCCGTCCACCTGGACAAAGCGCATACAACTACAAGGACATACTTGAAACCTCGACATCGCTCCATCTGAATGTAATCCATCTGGAGGACTTCAAAAGGGTGGTCAGGGGGCTGGAATCCACCTTGTTCCACCGGGACACTTTTACCTGGATTAAACTGACAACATATCATACAGGTACGGCTTGTTGAACCAAAGGTTCTGGATACTGTCTAACATGGCTTTTTCTCCTAAATGTGCTGGACTATGTGCGGTATTAATAATGACTTGAACCATAGAGTCGGGGAGAAACCATGTCGCTCTACCCTTCGTTAACCATCCTTGATCTGTCTGGACCCCTCCTTGTTCGGACCATTTCTTGATTTCCTCGGGAGTAGCATGTAACTGGATATCTATGACATCTTGAGTAGGGTCTTTAACTGTCATGCATGTAGTCGGATCTGGAGTGTGCGTCTGTGTCGGATTAACTGAAATGTCTGGAGTCTGAGCTGTAAGCTTGGCTGTGCGATCTGCTAGATCATTACCCTGGGAAATGGTGTCAGTAACTTTCGTATGTGCTTTGCACTTCATGATAGCAATGGATATCGGTAAATGTATTGCATCTAACAGAGCTTGAATGAGGAGACCATGCTGAATCTTGGTTCCATGAGAAGTCATGAAACCTCTCTCTTGCCAGAGCACTCCAAAGTCGTGTACGACTCCGAATGCGTAACGTGAATCTGTGTAAACATTAACTTTCAGGTTCTTGGCGTGTATGCAGGCTTGAGTCAGAGCAACTAGCTCTGCTGCTTGAGCAGACAGGGTGTCAATACGGTGTGTCTCTATAACGTCGGTGTCGGTAGTCACTGCATACGCGGCGACTAGTTCTCCTGTACTTGTTCTCATACATGAACCATCCACATAAAGTGTCAGGTCGGGATCTGGTAATGGAATATCTGTCAGATCTTGTCTTGGCTTTGTCATGATGTTAACTACTTCCACACAGTCGTGTGTGGCAGAATTCGAAGTAACTGATGGTAACAATGTAGCAGGATTTAAAACGTTGCAGCGTCTGATTTCTATGTGTGGCTGGAACAGTGTCAATTCATAACCTGTTAAACGTGCAATTGTCAAGTGCTGAGTCTGTGTTCGGTTTAAAAGAACTTCCACGGAGTGTGGGACTTGTACTGTCAGGGAGTGTCCTAATACTATGGAATCACTTTGTCTGATAGCAAGTGCTGTGGCTGCAACTGACTTGAGGCACGCAGGCAGAGCCTGGGCTACAGGATCTAATGTGCTCGAAAAATAAGCACAGGGCTTGTACTGTCCTGCTTGATCTTGTGTGAGGACAGATAATGCTGTACCTTCGCGTTCTGTGACGAAAAGTGTAAAAGGCTTACTGTAGTTCGGTGTTGCTAGAACTGGAGCTTGGCATAGGGCTTTCTTTAACTCATTGAAACTAAGTGTATGTTCAGATGTCCAAGGGAGGACAGTCGACACGGCTGCCTCCTGTGTCGTTAACTGTATCAGTGGCTTGGCTAGAAATGCATACTGAGGAATCCATTGTCTGCAGTAAGAAGTGAGGCCAATAAAAGCACGTACCTCCTTCTGGGTCTTGGGCTGAGGAAGACTCGCTATTAACTGGATTCGGTCTGGTGTCAACTGCCTACCCCTCTTGGACAGTAAGTGTCCTAAGTAGACCACTTGCTGGACACAGAATTGAAGCTTCGAAGGGGACACCTTGTGTCCCATCTCGGCTAGGAAATACAAGACTGTAAGGGATGCTCGCTCGCAAGCACATTCAGAACGGGCTGTGATCAGTAGATCATCGACATACTGGAGCAGGGCAGTGTCAGTTGGCATGTGAATGTTATCTAGTTGTCTCTTAAGTGCTTGACTGTAAATACTAGGACTTTCTGTGAAACCTTGAGGAGCTCGTGTGAACATATAGCTCCTTCCATTTAAACAAAATCCGAAAAGGAACTGGCTGTCTGGATGAATGGGAACACTAAAAAATGCGTTCTTGAGGTCTATGACTGTAAAAAATGAGGCTTCTGAATCAATGGCTGTCAATAGGGAAGAGATATCTGGGACAACTGGGTACTGGGGAATAATACATTTATTAAGTTCTCGGAGATCAATCACTAATCGATATACTGGAGGTGCATTTGGATCAGTACGTTTCATGACTGGAATGATCGGAGAGTTGCATACATTGGAGTCAGTTTCTACAACTACTCCTTGAGCCATGAGCTCGTCAATAATTTTGGATAAGGCTGCTACAGCCTCAGGTGGCAATCTGTACTGCCTGATTCGTGGTAACACTACACCTGGCTTGAGAGTCACACGATGGGGTGTGATTTGCATATAACCAACATCAGTTGGACCTTGCGCCCATAGATGCTGCGGAATATTGGACAATCTGGGATCAAAATCTCGTAATACATAGTGACCCTTGAAGTCACGTAGGAACAATCGTATTCCCTCTGGGGAACAGCATATAACTGCACCTAACTCTTTCAGTGTTTTAATGCCTAATAGATTTTCTGGACATGACTTAGTGAGTAACAGATCAGTAGTGCGGGACAATGGACCTACTTCTAGAGTAACTGGCTTTGATATTTCATTTACAATAGGTTTTCCTGAAAATCCAAGGGAAACATTTCTTGAGCCTGAGAGCGGAGCCCCTGGAACTTCGGCGTGACTGATAGTGGTCCTACTTGCCCCTGTATCAATCAGAAACTTTCTGTCTTTCCCTAATACTTGACTGTGAACATAGGGACCTTCTTGATCTACAGGTATCTCGATGAGAGGCAAGCCTACCTCCCCCTCTAGGCTGTTTCATGAATATGGCTGATACTCTGGATACTCAGACTGTGCATACTGGTACATCTGCTGTGTAACATGCTGTGTTGCAGCGATAGGCTGCGGAGCGGTAACTGTCTGTGGTGCAATCTGTGACTGAGGAGTCTGTGAAACTTGCTCTTGTCTCGGCGGACGTGGTCTTTCTTTAGTCTTACCGGTAGCTATGTTGTGTTTCAGAACTGCACACTCGTTTATAAAATGACCTGGCTGTTTACAATAATTGCAGTTTCCTTTAACGGGAGCTGCAGGATGACTGGCTTGATTCGGACCCCTCTTCTGACTGTCTTGAGGAACAGATTGTGCAACTAGTACTTTCATTTTCGTGTCTTTCATACGTTTTCTCTCGTGATCTTGTTCTTCTCTGATTCTATTCTGGTGATATTGAAGCATCTGTAACATCTGGGACGGGGTATTAGCTTGCCAGGTACTTTCGACTTTCAAAACTCGGTTTTTAATTTGGGGACTTGAATTCTCGACTAATTTAGTAACAAAAAGATGAGGGTATGACTCGCTACTCGTCTTGAGGCCACTGTTTATGGTAAAACATTTCTCAAATCTGGAATAATAATCACTAATATCTTCGTCTTGTTTCTGTTTACAGGCTGAGATTGCATCCCAGTCTTCTTTTCTAGTTGTCAATAACCTAGGCAAAACTTGTATTAACAATTCTGGTAATTCTTTACATTTATCTCCAAGACCGGTACCTGGTACTCGTGCCTTATCTTCGGCTTCTAGAACTGCCCAATCGATCTTTTTCTCTCCCACCTCCCATTCTTTTTCTTTGAGTTTCTCATATACCCCTGCGGGCAACAGGACTTTTAACATTTTAATTATATCTGGATACGTGTATTCTCCCATACGGAGCATGTCTTTTAATTCTCGGTGGAACCCTGCTGGATCTTTATCATGACAGGGAATTAACTTTTTCATCTCTAAGAGTCCCATCTTTGTGATAGGGGTGTAAACAAACACTCGTTGCATTTCACCACCGTCTGTCTTAACTGGATGCACTTCTCGTAACGGATTCTGTCTGTCTATGTAAAAGGGTTTACTTTCTGGGGGTGAGACATGAACAAAATGCGGGTTCAGAAACGTTCTGTATTTGTGGCGCTGTTCTAGAATGACACTAATCAAATCGGTACTTAAACCTTTCCATTTATACTGGAGTAACTCGTTCAGGACATCGTGTAACGGACCTGGATCAGAATGTTGACCCTCATACAATGTAATGAGGTGCTGGATCATATACATACCCGCCAGTCGCTGCTCGGCTGGGGGCAATTTCAGAAACATTTGTGCCACTATTTCGTCTGGAAAAGTGGTAGAGTCAGTAATCCATCGGACTGCTGATCGGACTAGTTCTTGTTCATGCATGGTACTTAACTCGCTATAACCGATTCGTGATTTTAGAATGTGATCGGTAGCTTGAAATACTTGTTCCAGAGAACCTTGTTCTGGTGCTGGATGATGAAAAATTGACTTGTGTTCTAGGCGCAAATGGCGATCTGGAAATCTAGATTTTCCTACATACGCTATTCTGTCGGGATTCTCGTCCTCTACCTCTTCCGCAGAGTCATTTTCCTTTTCGCTTACTTGTGCTTCTTTACGTTGTTCGTGTACCCTTATTATTTCTTTACGAATCTTCTTGTACATACTCTCTATACTACCGATAGTCTTGTGCTTACCCTCGGCTATATTATCACTCCACCTTGTCAGGACTTTCATTTCGGCTCGATCTTTGGTCGGATAATCTTGTTCCCTTATTAGACAATTAATCAGAAACTTTAATATCATGAGCTGGACTTCAACTTTTCTTTGGCACATGACGTCACTAATACTTTCTGGATCATTCCCTGTACGGATAAAACGATATATTCTGTCTAGATCTTCTTTCATATCTGGTAGGGTAACTAGATACTCGGTCACCTTTCTTACGCGTAATGAATATAAAACCATACTATCCTCGCCTGGGACTGGATCATAGCCACATTCATTAAGGGCTTTTCTTATTTCTGCAACAGACTGATACCTGGGCGTACGCTGTGACGCTTGTGCATGTAATTCGGCTAACGTTAAACGCTTGTGTGGCGGCGGGGTTTGAGGAGGACCTCCTCCTGCGGCCCCTAAACTAGAGTCGTCTACTGATGCTCTTCGTCCTGGCAGAGTGGGAAATGGAAATGCAGGCTGGACTTGTATGGCGGGCTGGACCGGGGGTACCGTAACAGGTACTCCGGTGTCTGGAGGAGCGGGAAGTGCCTGATTTACAGGGACTGGCGGAGCGGGATTTGCTTATTCTGGGACTGTGTCGTCCAAATAGGACGAGATAAAAATATCAGCTGCGGTCGGTTTGTGACGTAGCTTGGTCGGGACTAATGGTGGCGGAAAATTACTGGATGCCTCTGGGGTTGCTTTTGGCAAGTCCTCGGCAAGAAGAGGATACATACCCTTAATAAGAGCATGCCTCTGTCTGTCTGACTGTTCGGTTTTAACTCGTTCACCAATCTCGATTAATTCCCTTTCTTGGGCTCGTTCTAAGGATTCTCTACTTAATTCTGACTTTCTGATTTCTTTTTCGGTTCTTTTATGAGATTCTTTGCGCCATAACTCGATGGCATCTTTCTGTGACTGTCTGGCTTTCTTTTTCCATAATGCTTCTTCTACTCGCATGATGCACTCGGCATCCCATGTGCCTGATACAGGCCATCTATACTTTTCCTCTAACTGTTTGGTATACTCGACCCATAAATCTAGATACAATATGGCGCTTATGCCATGCTTCTGATACATAAAATGACCTGGACTGTCCCTAGGCGGGACAGGAACTGCTGCTTCTAGCAGACCTTTTCTAGTTTTTAACTGACGCAGTTTTGAAAAGAGCGGCATGACTGAACTATGATCTGGACACAATACAATACACAATAAACACGAGAATCACTTCGCACTCATACCACGACATTAAAATACATGAAGAACATTCAGAATAACAGTTCGAACAGAATACTACCTGGAATACGGAAAACAGAATACATGAATTTTCTCGAGAACAGAACTGACTAGAACAGGAACTAGATGCACTGCTGAAACAGTACGAAACTTACCGGTCTCATACAGAGACACGTCAGGACCCGCATCCACCGAAGTGGACACTTCGTTTGTGGGACTGTGTACCACCAACCCACAGACCAGAGTCAATTAGATTGACCCTGTCTAGATACTACCCCAGCAACGGTACTCACCGGGCAGCAAGAACGGAAGGCCTCAGACTGGACTGGACTGCTTCGACGCCGGACGGACGAACTTCGGACTTCTGTTACAGGTGGGCCTCCGGATACCTCGGACCTTGGACTCTCGGCTTGGGCTCTGGTCGGGACTCGCCGCGTTCCTCCACCGTCTCGTCTGGATGCTGGACCGCCACCTCCGTCTCCTCCGTGGGCCTGAGGGATACTTGAAGCAGAAATATCTGCACGTGCACGGTATGGTTCCGTCACGGCTGCAGAGGGTCAGGGGGCCGGCGTGGCTTCACCGACGCGTGGGGAAAGGGCAAGTCCCTATTCGGGCGCCATTATGTGGTATATAAATAAATAATACCGGATCTAGGTTTGTCTGGATAAAGCAATAATCAGATAGCTCAATAAATAAGAGTCAAGATTCGAGGTAGTAGGAGTTTTTGCAGGTTTATTACAGCATAAAGGACAGGAGCGGGACAACCTGCATAGGAATAGGATGGCAGGGCCCAGCAGCTGCTGGGGCTGGATCTGGGATGAGCGCGCTAACATTTAATAACAATACACAATCATATATACTAAAACAGTTGCATTACAATACATACGATAGGCGGAGCAGTGGGTGTGATCAATAGCAGTCGCGAAAGATAAGGGTGAAAGTAGGTGTAACAGAGGCGTATACATAGACATGTGATGCAAACGTAACAGAATATGTCATGAATGGGGCGGAAACATGGAGGGGGCTACCTAAGGAGCCGGGACCTCTGACCTAATGGTGCGCGCAAACTGGCAATGACGTGTTACTAGGAGAAGCTGGGGGCTTCGAACTCTGTGCTAGGAGCAGAGACTGAAGTCTGGAGAGTCAGGGCGACATGTACCTAAGCAGTATCTAGTATCTGATGTTTAGAGAACATGTTGATGGAATCCAAAAGTTATCGGGGTAAAGGCGAACAGACTCTAAGACTGGAGCATGCATTATTCTACATGTAGTGCGTGATGAAGAATATTAAATGACCATTAAATGCAGTATTTCTCTAACGTGGAGACGTAAAGGCTAGACAATGACGGAAACTATTGATGCGATTCAGTAGCTTTAGGAATGCAGAGAAGGAGGACTGAACTGATAACTGGAATCATAACATACTCTTGGCAGACTCAGAGGCAGAGCTAGGCTGAGCCGGGCACTGCGAGGCAGGAAGTAAGTGAAGGGTCGAGGATACAGGTGGGGGCTGTATCGCTCCTCAGCGAGGGCTTCAGGAGACAGGAGCTGAAATCTGGTGTCCGGGCCCTTTTGAGGCCTAGGAACGGGGGCTTTACAATGAAATAACGTCCACACTGAGAAACGTGGCAACGTAGCTTTACATAGGCCTGATATTCGTAGTATTCACGAGAACTGGAAACTGACATACTAGGGGTGGACACAACTGTAATTGCGTCATTAATCGAACATAGGGAATACATATGCATATTAATCATGCACAGATAACATATGATGGATGACGCGTAGGGACACAGAACATGGCAAAATTTACTTTTCCACATTGAACGCCTTCCTGCACAAAAACAATTACAAGAGGCTTTTTTCTCTTTCAATGCGTGCTGTAGAATTGCGCCTCGCAACACCATCTCTAGGGTGGTGTAGCATTCACAGGCATCTCCAGATTTACGATTTCTTGTAAATCTGGAGATGTATCTTATTCCATGGGTGTTGCGTGGCAACACCCACAGCAACACCCATGGAACACCCCTTCAATGCACAGTGCTGCGTGTGAAGGGGCCATATTTACAAGGAGAGGAAAAGTCACGCAGGGTGGCTTTTCCTCTCCTTGTAAGTATGGAGGAGCCCCCTGCGCCACCAGGGAGTCCTAATAATATACAGCTAGGTAGACTGGGGACGTCGTTTTGTAGATCTCGTTAATGTCGTTCAACACGTCCTCATAGTGCAATAATGTATATTTCACACCTGTTCTAACTAATAGGGTCATTAGTCCTATTCCTGAAAGCAAAGGAATCATGGTAGATATTCTCGCTAATAATACAGAAGCAATGTTTGCCATTCAGACCATCTACCCATATTGTGATAAAAGGAGATCTTTTGGTAACAGAGCATGCGCTAGGAGACGTAGATAGCGCCAGGACACCTCCAGGTAATCGTCGCGCAATAAAAATGGCACTAACATAACATAACATAACAAGACATTATTGGCCCAATGTAGGTAGGCATTTACCGGTCGGTAACGGCCGAATTCGGCCGTTACCGACCGGTAAATGCCTTTTCCAATGTAGGGGGCATGTATTTACAGAATCGCTATTTTTACCGAATCTGTATTTACCGAATCAGTAAAATTACCGAATTGGTATATACAGACTCGGTAAAAATACCGAATCTGTAAATGCAGATGTAGGTGGCGCTTTAAACAGTGCCACAGGCCCCTCAGAATTCGTTATTTACCATGTAATACTATTGCATGGTAAATAACGAATTCAGGTGTACATGCACATCTATGCATGTACACCTATGCCATGTGGCACACAGACATGCCCTTAGGGCATGTCTGTGTGCCACATGGCACACATGCCTGACATTGGGGTGGTACAGGGTGTCAAAGTGACACCCCGTTCCCCCTGGCAGGTTTAGGTAATTACCGAATCGGTATTTGCCATTGATTCCTATGGGCTTCAAGGCCCATAGGAATCAATGGCAAATACTGATTCGGTATTTACCGATTTGGTAAATACCGAATCATACAGATTCGGTAATTTAAAAAGAAAATTTACCTACATCTGCCTACTTCATATTTACCTACTCTTAAATACCGAATCGGTATGATTCGGTATTTAAGAGTAGGCAAATCGAAATTACCTACATCGGGCCCTATATTTTCAATCCCAGACCCTCTCTTTCATGGATCTTCATCGAAGGCTCTAATTCAAGTCGATGATGTTGGTAAAGATGATTCTGCCCAGTGTGAAGTGACGCAAAGGTTCTCTCCTCCGATTATATCTCCTGGAAATCAGGAGATGGTAAAAAGGCAGGTGGAATCATCAGATGCCTGGACCACTGAAGTTGACGAGTAGCTGCTCGAAATCTATGGGGCCAATGCGCAAAGGGGTTTATTAGAGCAAGAAGTATTGCTATGGGAGTACCACCTCCTGAGTGCACCTATGTCTCCGTGATTTGCACCGAAATGTTCAACTGCAAGAGGACAGAGCCTTTTCTATTTATATTCGTTGGATATGAATATTCTAATTTGATATATTATGGAACCAATCACAGCTGCATTCATGAATACATGAAGTAGTACTGTAGGCGTCGTATTTGAAATACTCATTAATAACTGTGCAATTGGTATCTATATTATTAATTATTGATTATAACTCAGGGTGTATTTTATAATGTTATTTTGACTGTGTTTTAACAAAGCTTCATAACGCTGCCATTCTTATTGATCATAATATGTAACCAGTTTTTGTGAGACAACGTTATCTGCCTTAGCAGAAGCTATTAAAAATCTAAAGGAAGGGCAGAGTATACATCATTTTCACATCACATCTAACAATCCCATATTAGGATTAATGAATTCCAATCTGGACTGTCCACATATATGTAGTAAAAGTGTATCAAACCATTGGTGGTGCAGTTTTAATGCGTATGGTCATAGCCATAGACAGTTGTAAACTTTATATAAAAAGGAAGCCACGCCATTATTTCAAGTCATAAAACTTAAATCAAACAGCATAGAATGAACATGTATGCCTGTCTGTCCCACAGGACAATTATGAATCCCATCAATCACTTAAATCATTCAATTTAGCAATAAAACGACTTATGGGTATTGTATCTTAAAGTGGTCATGGAATCTACTTCATTTCCTGGGATTATTTAATTCACGCACAGCCTATAGCTTAACTATTACTCACACTATTAGAAAAGGTAACCACGCCGTAGGCTGCCTACCCCTATTCTTTCTTGCTTCAGTGACACATATTTGTACACATGCACTGTATTTGTTTGGGTTTTAGACACAGGGCTTTCCATCCTATTCCATACATTGTTTTTTATGATTACTAAGCACAAGGGTTCGTTAACATACATTATTATTGTTATTATTATTATTAATATTATTTAATCTTATAATGCACACAGCTATCCAAAAAGGGTTTCCTGGCACTGAGAAAAGGAAAAGAAATCCAGATTAACATCTTAAAACAGCGAGGTCGTCAGACCTTTAAAGAATGCAAGTAGAGAAGTGCAATTTCCCAGGGGCTCTGGAAGGGAGTTTCACAGTTTCAGACCCAAGATGGTGAAATAGCGCCCTCCCATACGGGCCAAGAGAAAGCTAGGCACAATGCATAAGACCTGGTTCAAAGATCTCAGTGTACGTGTTGCCTGGGAAGGCACCACCAGGTCCTGACTGTAGTATGGACCAACCCTGTCTCTGGCCTTGAACATGTAGCAGAGAGCCTTGAATTGAATCCAAGCGGCACCGCGGGAACAAGGCATCCGCGGGACCGCTACAAACTCCAAAGACGAAATCACGTGCAATGTCCTCAGTCTCTCGCACGGCTAAATGCTTTCCTGGTCCTCCCTCATAAAGCTAAGCATTATGGGAGATGTAGTCTTTACCATAATGAATGTGAGGCAGGCACCTACATCAGATCCTGACACATAGGGGTAAATTTTACTATTCCCACTCTAGTGAAAATAAATTAATATAATTCACATAATTATCAATTAATCAATAAATAAAAATGAATTACCAATTAAGAATTAATTAATTATCAATCAAAAATTAATTAACACTTTATACAAAAGAAATACCAATAAATAAATTTACATATTTAATTAATTATAATTAAATTACTTCCCACCCTATTCCCCTAAAAAACCCACAACCCCCTACAGAAAATAAATTAATATTATTCACATAAATTATCAATTAATCAATTAATAAAAATTAATTATCAATTAAGAATGAATTAATTACCAATTAAAAATTAATTAACAATGTATTCAAAATAAATGCCAAAAAATACATTTACATATTTAATTAATTATAATTAAATTACTTCCCACCCTATTCCCCTATAAACCCACCACCCGCTACAGAAAATAAATTAATATTATTCACATAATTATCAATTAATCAATTAATAAAAATTAATTATCAATTAATAATTAATGAATTACCAATTAGAAATTATTTAACAATGTATTCAAAATAAATACCAATAAATTAATTAACATATTTAATTAATTATAATTAAATTACTTCCCACCCTATTCCCCTATAAACCCACAACCCGCTACAGACTTAAATTACGCAAAAATTAAATAACATAAAATTAATTACTTAAAATAAATTACAAAAAAATATACACTTTTCACACATATACTAACATACAAAACACTTAAACAAATTCGATATTATGAAAAATTCGATATTTTTTATAACCTATATTATGTACTTCGATATTTCGACTGTCTATATTTTTAAAATCGATATTACATTACTTACCTGCAAAACGATAGTTTTGATGTCTATATTCGGTCATTCGATATTTTGTCCATTCTATATTTTGGAGTCGATATTTGTGTTACTGGATATTTTGGACTCGATATTTTGACCATATACCTTTGCATACATCTAGACTGTGGACCGCAAATTGCATTGACACGGAATTCTTCGGAATGCCTTCGTTCGGTTATGACAGAAGATGCTGTGATTATGAAAAAGATGAGTGGAGTTACCTGCTTGTAGGTTGGGGGTAAAGATGGATGTGGGCTTAAGTGAAGATTCATATTAAAAGTCAATATTGATATTCCGTTCTTGAGACAGAGTTTTGATCCCTTGGACCCGTCAGCTTGGTAAGATTTTGAAGTGTGTTAATATCCTCTATTTATTTATTTATTTATTTGAAAGTTTTATATAGCGCGAACAAGATCTTCGCAGATATCAGAGCGCTTTACAGAGGAGGGGAGCATATATAAACAGATACAACAATAGTGTTAAACGTACAGTTAAGTGATATCATAAACAATCAAGTAAGTCAATTTCAAAGTCAAACAAAAATGCAAAGGGTTCGAACAAGTAGTACAGATCAGTATCGAGCCTTTGATGTTAACCCCCAGTAGTAGTTCAAGTGCATTTAGCCATGAGGATAGCTTTTACTTCTTTCTTAAAAAGTCTGGTAGAGGGGATGAGCCTGGTTTCAGGGGGGAGTGAGTTCCAAATCCTGGGTGCCATTCCTGAGAAGGAGCGTTTATAGGTTTTTTGCTTGCGGAATCTTTTAGGCTTTAGCAAAAGATTGTTTGTGCCTCTAGTGTTTCTGGAGCCTCCAGAAATCGTCAGCTTCTGAGCGAGGTATCTAGGTGAGCTCAGGTGGACAGCTTTGTGCGTCAAGCAGGCGATTTTCAGATGTATTCTGGCTTCAAAAGGCAGCCAGTTCAGGGATTTGAAGTCAGGAGAAATGTGTGAGTGTTTTTTTGATCCAGTGATGAGTCTCGCTGCGGCGTTTAAAGAGGCTCTTATGGGTGCCGTAGTAGCTAGGGGGAGACCGCAGAGGGCGATGCTGCCGTAATCTATTCGAGGTATGACTAGTGATTGTACCGCAGTTTGGAAGTCTTTGGCTGGAAGGAAGGGTTTAAGTTTCCTAAGGGTGTTGATTTGGTAGTTCGCTCCCTTAGTTGCTTTGTTGATGTGTTCCTGCATGCTGAGATTGGTGTCAAGTGTTATGCCCAAAGATTTTGCTGAGTCCACGATGGTGGGTTGAACATTGAGTGCCGTTAGGTGTTTAAGCCACATTTGTGTGGTAGTGGTCTTCGCGGGAGGTGAGATCAGAAGGAACTCTGTTTTAAGGGCATTGAGTTTGAGATGATTAGAGGCCAGCCAGGATTGGGTGCTTCTAATCGTTGAATTCAAGAGCGTGATGTCTTTGGGTGATTGTAGTTTGAGATAAAGTTGGGTGTCATCGGTATACATGTGGAAGTGTACATTGAATTCTTGTAGCAAGGTGGTGAGAGGTTCCATAACTAAGTTGAACAAAGTTGGGGATAGGGAGGATCCTTGTGGTACGCCTAGCGATACAGGTCTTGGCGAGGACATCAAGTTGTTGCTCTTGAATTTCTGCGACCTGTTATGCAGAAAGGACGTGAACCACTTGAGCACAGTTCCAGATAGACCCGTTCTTGTGTTTAATAGTTCGAGTAAGTTCTCATGTTTGACAGTGTCAAATGCAGAGGAGAGATCAAGGAGGATGAGGAGGCAGGTATCGTTATAATCTAGGATTTGAAGGGCGTCGTCAATTATGTGAGTCATAGCAGTTTCAGTACTGTGATTTGCTCGGAAGCCTGATTGATGAGAGTTGAGGAGATCAAACTGATTAATGTGTCGAGTCAATTGTATTTGTGCACATTTTTCCAACAGTTTGGCAAGAGTCGGAATATTGGTAATGGGACGGTAGTTATTTAGGTCAGAGGGGTCAGCTGTAGGTTTCTTTAGCAAAGGTGTGACTTGTCCAACTTTGAGGGAGTCGGGAATGGTCCCTTGTAGAAGTGAGCTGTTAATGATTTTAGTCCAGAGTGGAAGGAGCGACGGTGTAAGGACTTTGACAGCGTTAGCAGGAAGGGGGTCCGTGAGGTGATTAGATGGTTTCAGAGTGCTGAGCAGTCTGCCAATTTCTTCTTCCGTGTAGGTGACAAAGGATGACCAAGTGGCATTGTTTTTTGGTTTAGTGGGTGCTATGCAGTGGGGTTCGGAATAGAGGCTTGCGTCAATAAGGAGATCATTCTTTATGTTGTCCGTTTTTTGTATAAAGAAAGAGGCGAAGTCTTCGCAGGAGGGAGCTTCGCAAATAGTGCTGAGCGGTTGGGGTTGTTCTTTGGATTGTGTTCTGATAAGCTCAAACAGCTTTCTCGGACGATTTTTGGCTTGGTCGAGCTGACGGCTGAAGAAGTCTGATTTTGAGCGTTTTATTTTCCTGAAGTAGGCATTTCTCTTTTTCTTCAGGGTTTTTAGGTTCAGTGCAGAGGGAGCTGATCTCCAGGTGCGCTCTGCCATTCGCATGGCACGTCTGTCGTCATTGAGACTCCCGTCGTACCAGGGATTGGAAATTTTTGCGGAGGCTTTTTTTAGCTGCAAGGGTGCGACTTCATTAATTATTGAGGTCATAGTGTTGAGATAGTGATCAGTCAAGGATTGGACGTCCTTAACGCCCGTAGGAGGAAGTAGTAAGTTGCAGCTGTTGGGGGGTAGAGAGTTTGAGTTTAGTTTTTTCATGTCTCTTTTCCAGACTTTGGGCCTGGAGGGTTGAACAGGGTTAAATTTAACTTTTTCATTGATGAAGAATGTGATAATATGATGGTCTGACCAGTCACAGGGTTGGATAGATTCGAGTTGGGTAGAGGCCTCTTTGGAGATGATAAGGTCGAGGATAGAGCCTTTCTCGTGTGTCGGACTGTTGCAAATTTGAGTGAGGTCAAGGGCGTTAAGGAAATTCTTCAGACCTTTTACCACCGCATCATTACGATCATTCCAGTGGAGGTTGAAGTCACCGAGGTATATTTGTGTGAGTTGTCGCCCGGAGTTGGTTGAGATCATGTCCATGATTTGTTGGGAGAAGATAAGGTTGTCGCCGGGTGGGTGGTAAATGCCGTGAAGAGTGCATATCGGTTTGCCCTCATTGATAATATCGAGGCAGATGTATTCACAGGAGGTTGGGGAGGGTAGGGAAGGGGAGTTTACTTTCAAGACAGAGAGGTTGCTCCTGTATATACATGCGATTCCGCCACCTTTTTATTGCCAGACCTGTTAAGTCTAGTGATGTTGTAGTTGGGGGGAACCAGAATGTCCATTATAGGTGTAGAAGATTCTGTTAGCCACGTTTCAGTCATGATGATTAAGTCAAGATCCAATTTTAGGATGAGGTCAGCGATAGCGGAGGAGTGTCTAGCGGCTGATCTGCAGTTGAGGAGAGTGCATTTGAGTCGTGGTGTGTCGAGGGTGGGAGGGGGTTCTAGAGCGAGGGGGACTTTACTCAGGTTGCTATGGTTAGCGATTCTGTTATTTAGTGTGGGGGGTCTAAGGGGATTGGAGTGAATCGTAGGAATGGCGATGAGAGTGTCGGGTGTGTTGTTATGGGGAGCTGAGTCGTAGGAGCGGAGGAGGGTGATTGTGTCGAGGTCCGAGAGAGGGTTGCAGGAGCGATGGGGGCGGTTTTCACGGTTGTGAACAGGGATTGAGGTCCAGTGCGGTTGGAGTCGAGTGCGAGAGTTCGCCGCCCGGGTGGAGGACCAATTGGGAGGGGTGGTGATGGTGGAGGCGCGTGAGGGGTGTCTGGGGTGTGTGCTGAGTAATTGTTTGATGATGTGAATGTCTTGCTTGATCTGGTGGAGGGTGTTGGGTGAGGGGTGACTGGAGTGTGATAGACAGAGTAGTTGTTGTTTGATGATGTGCATGTCTTCTTTGAGCTGGAGGAGGGAGGCCGAGATGCAGTCCAGTGTGGGAGAAGTGTTGGTGGTGGGGATGGGAGGGTCGGGGGTGGATGACCTAGGGGAGAGGTTGGTGGTAGAGTGCAGGGTGGTGGATGGGCGTTTGTTAGTGGTGAAGGGGGTGGATGTTGGGAAATGAGGGGTGAGACTGGGGGGGGAAGTGGGATTGTAGATGGTTCTTTTTTGAGGGGGTGGAGTTGAGTTGATGGAGGTGGTGTGTTCTGTGTTATTAGTTAATGGGTGGAAGTGGGGGCTGAGGATGGGGGGGGATAGAGTGTGGGGTTTGCCTTTGTGTGTGTCGGTCTGATGCTGATCTAGGTTAGGCGGGTTGCGGGTGGGAGCTGTGGTATCAGGGGTGTGAGGAATGGGGATGAGGGCTGGTGTGTGGGGGGAAGGGGTGAGGTGGTTGGTGTATGAGGGAGGGAGATCTATGTCTGTGTTTGAGGGGTGTGGGGTAGCTACGGTAGGTGGGTGAATGACTAAGGTGTCAGGAATAAAGGAGAGGTGCATGTCGTTTTGGGTGGGAGCTGTGGTATCGGGGGTGAGAGGAATGGGGATGAGGGCTGGTGTGTGGGGGGAAGGGGTGCGGTGGTTGGTGTAAGAGGGGGAGAGATCTATGTCAGTGCTTGCGGGGTGTGGGGTAGCTACGGTAGGTGGGTGGATGACTAGGGTGCCGGGAGTAAAGGAGAGGTGCATGTCGTTTTGGGGCTGGGTTAGGTTGGAATGTTTGTGGTTTGAGGCTGTGGTGTCAGGGGTGACAGGAATGGGTGTGGTATGAAAGGAGGACAAGGTGAGGTTGGTTGGGGGGGAGGGGGTGCCACTGGAATGTGTGGGTGAGGAATCTATGTCTGTAATTGAGGTGTGCGAGGAAGCTACATTAGGTGGGTGAATGTCTAGGGTGCCGGGAGCGGAGGGAAGGTGCGTGTCCTTTTGGGGTTGAGCTAGGTTAGAGGGGTTGTGGTTGGGGGCTGAGAATTCAAGGGTGATAGGCCTGAGGGTGCTATGAGTGGGGGTCCGATGATTGGCGAGGTGTTGTTTGAACGTGGGGAACAGGTTGTCTAGTAGTTCCAGGTTCTTGTCTGTGGATTGAATTAGGATAATCCCGTTATTGTAGGTAGTGATGGTGGTTCTGCCCGGGAAGAGTTGGGATGATGTGATGGAGAGTTTTAGGCCATGCGCAAAATTCCTGGAGGTGGAGACGGTGAGTAAGGTGAGGAACGCTTTTCTCCATTGGGCTCTGCGTGTGGTGTGGAAGATGATATCAATGTTCATTGAACCATTGACTGGTGAGAAGTAGGTGTCTGCAAAGGGAGTTTCAGGGTGGGACCTCAGGAAGTTGTGTTTAAAGCGTTTAGCGGCTTTTTTAGTGAGTGAGGGTGGGTAGTTTATTCTATATGTGTGCTTGCCGATGGGTTCCATGATGGGAGGACAGTCTAGGTAGGTGTAGGAGGGAGGGTGCACTGTCATAAACAGTTACATGGGCCAAAAGTGACACTAGTGAGCGGCCCAGTGTATGAGGTAGTAATCAGTGCTTACAGGAATAAGGCTTGGAAAGGGTGCAGGTTGCACAAATGTAGGGAGCACAATAATGCTATAGGCAGAGTACAGATGCAGACAATAATAGTGAGATAATCAGAAGTGACACTAGTGAGCTGCCAAGGTATTTGAGGTAGAAATCGGTGTAAACGGGAAGGAACCAGTGTAATGAGTGCAGGTTACATCAAGTGGCAAGTCTGTGTGAAATATTCGTCGGTACATTAAGGGAATAGAAGTGTGTTCGATGTAGGTTATAAACAAGTGCAGAATAAAGTAGAAGTATAATACTGACAAAATACTGGCATAAAATAACTGTGCAGACCATAAAAATACCTCAATCGAAGGTGACAATAGTGAGTAGTCAAAAATATGTAAGGAACAGGAGTTAGTGGCAGGATACAATTGCACACAAAAATTATATGAAACAACAAGTGGCATTAGTGAGCATCAAAAAAATATATATGAGGTAGCATACGGTGTATTACCGGTGACTATAAAGTGGGACGTGCAAGATACAATTAGGAGTATAAAATATAATACCACTGTATAAGGCAATAATATATGGGTAGCAATAGGTGCAGAAAAAGTGAAATGTGCTGGATACAATTAGGAATATATTAATAAATACCACTGTAAAAAGGCAGACTATCAAAATCCGATGTGAAAAACACCAAGCTGTGTAAATTGTGCAGCCGATAAGAGTAGTCTAAAAGGTCTTAGGTCTTTAGGTCATACAAATAGAAATATAATACTGCTGTAAAAGGCAGACATTCGCTAGTGAGAATCGGTTGGAAGGCCACTAGCCTAAGCGATAGCAGTCTTATAGGAGTGTACAGTATACACGTAGAAATATAGTATTAATGAAATATCGAAACAAAATATTCGAATAACAAAATAGACACAGAGCCAAATGAGTCAAAAATTGCGACTAGAGAGCGGCCAAGAAAATAGGAAGTAACAATCGGTGCATTAACTACAAGTAGCCATTAGACTAAGCAGGCCACCTCAATGGATGACTAGTCAAAGATGGCCGCCCGAGTATCCTATACAGAGACAAGCGTCCTTTGTAGTAGTCCTTTGTCTGTTGTGGATGTCTTTTTGAGAGTTTTGTTTCCCTTTCTTCTCTGGGGCCGATCTGGTTAGTCCCTCATCTATGTTCGTTGGTGGGGAGGAGAGAGAACATCTCCAGTGTTGCAGGGAGGAGAGGAGAGCGTCTTATCTCTTTTTTTTGGTAACCCTTGCCCCTTTGGTATGTAGCCTCATGGTCGTCTGGTGGTCAGAGGAGGCGATTTATAGCTCTTCTTTATGGCCCCGCCATTTTAGTTGGTGGAGAGAGCAGGACCGCTTTGTCCGGAGAGATAAGATCTTGCAGGCATAGAATCTTGCATGCAAAGGACCCCTGTAGTAGTCGGTTTTGCACATTCAATATAATTGTTTGCGTGCAAAAACCTTCACGAATCTCGAGTTCATCATGCACATAGGCTACACCACTTTTGCACACAGCAAGCGCCTCGCCGAGGACGCCCTTGTCGCCCAGGTCACCTGTGCAGGTCTCTCTCTTTTCTCACTGTCTACATTGGAGGGGGTGACGGGGTGCATCCGGCTGAGGGGTTCGCGAACTAAGTTCCGCGTTGACCCCGAGAGTACCCACGGGTATGGGGTCGCTCTCCCTTCTCCGCGCTTTGCCTCCCCTCTACACAATTAGTTCCCCGGTCGCGGCTCCACAATACCACCAGCTGTTCAGAGGGGGGGGGACGAAGGGCTTATTTTGTGGAGTGGGGGCGGACACAGAGCTCACCTTCCTCCAATGTCGCCGCGTTGTGCAGATTCAGCCCGGGGCAAGATTCAGGCGCCGCGCAGGACAGCCCGGCACCCTGCTTGAACGGGGCACCAGCGCTGCTTGCGGCGGTGATTGTATTTGAACAAGCGGTAGCTGCAGGCAGGCAGGAGCAGAAGTCAGGCGACCAGCCCGCAGGACAGCAAGGCTCCCACCGTGTACGGGACACCAGGGGTCTCGGCTGTGCTTGCAGGCAGGAGCATTCCGCAGTGGTATTCCCGCTATATGTTCGGCGCCAGCGATGGTCCCGGTCCGGATCCAGCTCCACTATGGCTATCAGCGTGGCTGTGCACAGGTCGATCTCAGCGTTGTCGTGTTCTACCTCTGGCCACCGAATAGGCAGGTGGGGATGGCTCGTCTGCTCTTCTCCTGCGAGGCTCCGCGCACCAGTGCATGCAGGCTCCCGGAGCCTCAGCCGCTCAGTCCCGGCAGTGCATTGGGGGGTCTGCCGTGTCCAGTCGCAGTGGTGATCCACGGGGTAGGAGCCAGTGCAGGCAGGCTCAGTCCAGTATCAGACCGCTTGTGCTCCGGTTCCGTGGAACGGACGGGCGGGCGGGTCCGTTGTCGTGGTCTCGTCCCTTTGCAGTCCCGGCTTAGCTACCAGCGTCTTCTGCCATGGGAACGGCCGGGAGGAGGTGTCTCTCAAAAACCTCCGATTCCACAGATGTTCCTCTGCTGCAGCGATGATCCGTGGGGAAGTGTAGGCTCAGCAGGCTCCCGGATTTTCAGCCGCACAGTACAGCAGCGCGATGTGGGTGCCTGAACGCGAGTGTTCAGCAGCCGATCTCTGGGCTTTGCAGGTTCAAAACCTCCATCGATCAGGTAAACAGGCAGTCCGGGGCAATCCAGTTACTTTTGTAATATTCCAGTTACTTTTATTGTTTTTTCCAGTTACTTTTCGTGAGGGCTGATGGGTGCTGACAGGGATAAAGCCCTAAATGGGATCCCGAGCACTGGGAGCTCTTAACGGGAGCTCCTACCAGGAGGCCATCTTGCCATCATCATCTCTAAATCGTCATTGAATACTTGTGTGAGTGTGGAGGGTTTTACCATGCTGCTTCCTGTGTTTTGCTTGTTTTGAATTATGGGGATGGCAGTGTAGGATAGTTTAGATCCACCAAACGATTGCCCACATCAGCGCTACTTACCATGATCATTTACACAATGAACGGGCAATGTCCTGGCTATAGCGATACAGCTTCCAGTATGGATCACAAACCCAATATTGGCTTTGGTGATATATTACATGAGTGCATGTATTGAATGATTCTGAAATGTTGTATTGGTGATTTCACCCAAACACATCTTGTAGTCAATATGCTGTACCACTCTGCATGATTTGTGACTCTGCCCCTGTGCTGTGTCCAACATCGATATCTGGGGCTCTAGATCCATCCAAAGTCACTTCAGATACCTCTGTCCATTGGTAGATGGAACAAGCTGGTCTAACCCCAAGACTTCAAAACAGCCACTATACAAAGACTTCAGCCACTGTGACACAGTGAGCAATAATGGCGATTTTTGCGAGCTAACAGATTGTGCGGTTATATTCAGATTTTTAGCTAGTGCGTCCTCAGTGTTGATCCACAAGAGCTTCGACAAACGCGATTCTAAATACGGACTGCCACAACAGCATTCAGATATGGATCCGGTCCCTTGCCGAAGTCAGTTTTTATTTATTAATTATCTGACTCCACTAATATATTCCACATTCGATTTTTTGAGGGTCATCCATTGTAAAATTCCTACAGTCCTGAAGATGGTCAAGTAGACGACAGCCCATCGACCGAAACGTCGACAACCACACTTATTTTCTGTATAAAGCTAATACAGGCGATATCCATTTGTTTTATTTGTTGGTTTGCCTAATTTCCATTTTGAAAAAAGTGTATACAATTGTCCCTGAGAAGTACAAAGAACAACTATTTGTATATGCAACTTCCTGTTACATTGTGTGTTCAATGATTTAGTACCCCTTATAATGTTTTTTTAAATAGGATTAAATCTATTTTTCCAATATACACCCGTGTCCTGAAACGTCACTCATTGAGAAATTTGTTTCACATATTTTTCTGACATGTGTTGAGGTTTTCGCATTTCTTGGAGAACTAAAACTATGTGAGTTGTTTGTATACAGACATATTATTTGAAAAAGATATCATTTTGCAAGCAGATTATTTAGACTTGCCCTTAGTAAAAAGTGAAATAACTCAAAAAAATGGTATGAATAAATCCCTTGTTGGCACACTTACCTGCTTACTAGTGACAATAATACTCCCCTTGATTGCTCTCATGCACTTAGGGTTAATCAACACATAATCATCATTGCATGGATTGAGGTCTGATAAGGATGTAATTTTGTTGAATGAGCTCCACAGTCAGATAGTCAAGGGGCTCACAATGGTAAGTTGTCACACATCTCCATAGGAGAGATGTCACCAATTGTTTCACTGCAGTGCAGATGCTCCTGTCTTAGGATGGTGTCCAGCTCCAAAATAGGAGGGGACGGCGTACCTACTTTGGATGGGAAGGGCACGCTGTAGAGGAAATATGCTTACCGGAGCTGACGCGTCTTGGGTCAGCAGAAGAAGGACCATACCAGTAAGCGTGTGGTGCTCTTCTTTTCACAAGACACAGGTGTAATTTTCATTACATGAACATATTCTGGCACAATCTCAGGAATTTCACATTGCAAAAACTATTTGTAGTGCCTGAGATTATGTCATTACGTTTTCTAGTGTGAATGAGATGTCAACACAATGAACACAGTGATTGACGCGCAGCAACAATGCAGTGGACCCAAAGGCTGGCAGCATGTTTTTTAACCTTGGCACTAATAAAATAACAGAAAAAGTTATTTCCCATTAAGTTTTTTACAAGAGGGAACTGTTTGGGTAAATGTTCAGCATGAAATGCATCTTTATTTATCTATTTTGGACGCGAGGGGGGATTTACACACAAGTTCCATAGAGAGCGAGGCTTCTATACACACAGTATCTACTCCTTCTTTGTGTCCTGAAGACTCCTCTCTGTGTTCTGTTCAGCCCTTGGTCATTTTGGATTTGGATTGTGGAGGGAGAAAGCATCACTCTCCTTTGGCTGCAATCTATGCTTCATCCTCCACCCTTGGATGTTGGAATTTGTACCTCTTTTGGGGAAAATCAATCAAGTTCAGTGAAGTTCTTTGCAAAATGGTTGTTTTGGCAAGCACCATAATTTGTGTTCCTTTTTTTATTTAGTTTTTTCATTTTGTTTGTTTGTTGCTGATAGGCTGGATTTTAAGTTACTGGGGGTGCAGGCAGGCCAATGGAAGATCAATTTGGATGGTGGCAGTCTGGGGTTAATAATGTTTCCTAATTTTCAGTGTGTCTGTTTGAGTGTTGTCCAGATCTGTTTTCATATTGTACTCTGTATTACTATTTAAGGCCCAGTGTTCAGTAAGCCGCGGGTTGATTTTTTACTTTCACACTGTTTATGTGATAGAGGTATTTGTTTTATTATTTGACGGTTTTTGTCTGTTGGTGGCAAGGGTCTGCTGACTCCCGGGCTCGGTACACTGCTTGTTCCGTACACGTTGTGTCTTCAGCTCTGTTTCAAGTCCTAGTTTTACCCGGAGGGCAAAATGAAGAGCCTGACAGGGACCCCATCCCAGCACCTGGCTTAGAGAACATAGGACCCAGACCACTAATGCCCTGCTTATTATCTGCAGGTGTGATGTATTTTGGGAAACGTGCCATTTCGCCCATTTATCCTCGCATTGCGGACCCCAGGAACGATCCGGATGGCCTGCTTGCACCCTCCGAGTTTCTGGAGGGAGCGCCCACGGAGCTTTTACCAACATGGCCGCTGGTTTGGCAGAGATGCTTCGCTGCTGTGGAGTCTGAGCTGGCGGCTCTCCCCCCTCCGACCGGGAGGAGTGGTGATTGCGGCGAGTAGCCTGCGAGGAACCGCTCCAGTGTAATCCATTGCTGGAAACTGGAGCCTGTGGAAACCAGAGCCTGCAGTGAGTGATGGCGGTCCTGAGATTTAACCCTGGACATTTCTACCCTCCAGTCCCGACCTATATTGCTTGGCACACCGCAACCCCTTCTGGAACATACCCACCCCAGGCTCCCAGAGAACACTCTTCATCGGAGCGGCCTGTCCAGCCGCGGACTCTCATTGACTTCTTTACTTTTTCTTTTGTCCTGGCCGCCATTTTTCTGCTGTTCTCGGCCGCTTTTCTCTGGACCCTGAGCAGCCATCTTGTCAATTCCCTCGTCCTTTACCCTTTTCCCTAGTTCCCCCCTTGATGATCCTCAAATGTTTCTTCCCTTTTCTGTTTTGCCTTTTCCCCATACCCTTGTATCCCTCCCACCCTCCCTTGGTGCTGTGACTGCGTCCCCCCTCCGACCCCACTTAATGGAACTCTGTTCTCCTGATTTGTTTTTTTTTTTTTGGGTCTTGTCCTGAGAAAATCTACTGTGTGTATATATATTATATCCATTTGTATCTCTTCCCTATGTATATAGAGACAACTCTAATCACTAGTATAGGCAGTAGACCTTTGTACTCTCTACCATTCCTCTGTGACTCTTAGAGTATATTCCTTGACTGACTTACTGACTTTACTACTTGTACATTTGCAATTTTTCTTTCTGTTTGTATCTCTTCCTTGTGTGACTTTACATCTTGTACATGTGCATTTTTTCTGTTTGTATCTTTTATATAACGCATGTAATCCTAAATCCTTATGTTTTGCAACTGGTTCTTATGTAAAGCGCTTTGACACCTTGAGATAAAGTTCGCGCTATATAAAATCGCATTAAATAAATAAATAAAAATGAATAATAAACTCCAGGAGTCCAGGCCCATGTAGCCAGATATTTAAATTTGTGTTCCTAATGTTCCGTTTGTGGGAGATGGGTGATTAATTGTTTTACTGGAATGTTTGCAGCCAGGGATAATTGTTGCCTTTTGTTGTTTGTATTTGAGGCATTTTTAAAGTGTATTTGAATGATTTGTCACTGTTTCTATTTTGCTGTGCTGTTGAATTTATTGTTGCTGCTTTACTAATCACTTTCTTTCACTTTGAAAGCCATATTCTACGAGTGTTGGTATTAGAAGAAGCCCATGTCCTTTTTGTTCACTTTTTGTTTTTTCCTAATATATTTTTTATGATATATTTATTTGTGCTTCAATTTGTGCTCACCCCTCTGCCTCCCATAGTGGCCACTTGGGCCCTGAGAGGATGCCAGGTATTTATTTTAATTAATGTAATCGATTTTTATCATGTTGTTATGATAATAATGGTGATTACATGTATTGCATTGACAAGAATGGCCAAGTCTCACTCTTTTATATTGCCTACTGGTGCACAAAATATAACGGATCTAGAGTAGATTATGTGAATTAGGGGACACCAGAGTCCGCCAACCTTGCTGGTAAGTCCTTCTGCTCGTGCTACTGACCCATGCAAGAAGTAAAGAAATTAGCCGCGAACAATAAGGTTTCTGCATTAAAAGCGCCACTAAGCAGAAGAAGATGTCTGTTGCACATGACACAACTGGCAGCAAGCCCTCATCCTTTTTCTGGCAAAGCAGCACACATACTGCACCAAGCACCTGGTAGAAAGAAGATGGTCACCCCTAGATCAACAACAACACCACCACAACCCCCTCCAAAACTGAAAAGATGTTTCCCAGCACTGCAGTGACTACAGCCATGGCTGAGAGCAGTGAATTAGACATCAAATTGTCCCATCAGCAAATCTTCCCATCCAACTCAACAGCAACTACAGTCTAGTCTACCTTATCTTCTGCTGATGAGGAATGTGTTTTTTGTGACACATCAGCTCTTCCATGGACACATCAGCTTTGTGATCTCCTGCAACAAAAAGAAGGAGAAGTCTCCCGTCTTTTCCAAGCCCCCTTCTGAGGACCTTATCATGGATTGGACCCTGGCTGAGATCTGCCGTGAGACATACGAGAAAAGGAAGGATCCTGAACGCCTTGGAATTGAAGAGGATAATGGACAAGTGGCTGTTTGTGTAGAGAGCAACAAAGAGGAAGTGGGCATCAACTTTATTTAACCTGCTCTGAGTAATGTAGAACAACAAACACCACCTGCTTTGATCTTATCCAGAAGCAAAAAACCTGTAGCAACCGCCACCACCTTCTCCTCAGTCACCGCCCAGCCTAGAGAAAGGCCTGGCTCCACATCAACAAGTTCTTCAGGCATTGGTTTATTAAGAAAACTCTTGTAGGACTTTTTTACACTCAAGTTTCATGAGGAGCACATCACAAAACCTCACTTTGCCACAAATCAGTGTGTCATGGAAAGCCAGGTGGACATCATGGTACCACGAGCCAACAGGCCCAGCTGAAAAATTGACACACAATCATGTAGTATAAACTCCTCAAAGAGATGGCTGCTAGTGAGAGAGGAGAAGACATGGAGCTGACAGAGGAAAGTGGCAGTGAGGTAGAAGATGTGATGTGAAGCATCCGTGTCTGATGCTCATAGTTAGGGCCACTGGAATTATAAGATTTTGTGGTCCCATTATCTTTAGCATAATTATGGTTGTGCCACATTTGCCACATAATCCATAATCTGCTGCATAATCCGCAGAGTTAAACAGAAGAAATGGTATCTAGCTCAAATGGATCAAAAGTAGCTAAAACACTGCAACTTGTGTTGCAGTGCATTGGAAGGCCTTTTGGAAAGGTTGACCTGTCTTGTCTCTGTTGCTTATTGATGTATTTGGGTGTACACTCTATGCCTAGGCAATGTTAACCTATGGGAAAATAGGGAAGTAATACTGTCACAAAATATGCAGTACTATGCCACATAATCTGCCTTTTATCATATAATTTAGTCAACTTTTCCGCATAGTTTGGGCCTTCCCTGCTGCATAATTCCAATGGCCCTGCTCTTAGTGTGCAGTCATTACCTGCAGCATTCTGAGCAAGGCACAAGGAAAAGAGGTATACAGTCACCCCAGCACTCCCAATCAACATGCTTGCTGCTGTAGATCACTTGTGGAGGAATCTAGGTTTGGGTACAGTTTAAATTAGGGCAGTGTAATGTGAATACGTTTGGGAAGCTTGTATTAGGCTTTTTATATGAAATTCACAAAATTATCCATTACGCCACTTCATGCAGGGGCGGCTCCTCCATTAGGGCCGAAGAGCGTTGCCCCGCTGCTTTCTCGCAGTGCGTGAAGCAGAAACAAACGTTTTTATTTTTAATACCATTTTGTGTTTCTGCTTCTCGCGCTGTGAGAAAGCAGAAGACAGGGGTTTGCCTGGTTGTGGGCGGGCGGGAGACGTGTAACTTCTTGCCACCGTATATTTGAGTGTTAGGATCCCCGTGTGGGACCTTGTAAACTACCCCGGCAGGGTCTTCTCTTGTTCTATTTAGCGGGCGGGAGAGTATGCCTGGTTGGGGGCGGGCGGGTTAGCGGGTGGGGGGGGATTGGCTTGCACCACTCTGAGTACTCTGACTGTTTGGTCGGCCGTGGGGCCGACCAAGGCAGTCATGCGCCCTCTACATTTTCTCTGTGTAGGCTGCATGCATATGCAGTTTAGTCCATGCGCCGCACAATAGACATGTGGACCAATCGTCAAGCAACAGACTACATGTACATGACTGCACACTGGGTCTCCTTCAAAGGGATTAAGCAAAGGCTCACCAGTGGTCTCACTGTTAAGGATAATTTCTGAAGCCTTTAGCTCCATGCAACAGTTGCAATGTTCTCAATGGAGAAATCATGTACAGCTGCCTTTATCTTGGAAGAACTTAAGACCAAAGTTGACGAATGATTTCACACTTAAGGTCCCAGCACTGAATTTGTTGTCACTGACAATGGCAGCCATGTTGTCAAAGCCATGTCTGATAGAGGATACTTCAGAGTCCTGTGTTTACTACATTGCATCAGCCTAATTGTGCAGTTCAAAAAAGATTAAACAATCCACATTATACTGATCATCTTTTGCCAGATTTGCACTGATTTTAGTCATTCTTTCAAAGCCTGCAAGCAGTTGTTAATCATTCAGGGGCTTATTTATGAGCACTTGCATCACTTTTACGCCGCTAGGCAGATGCGTCTCTTTGTAAACCCCTGCGCCACATTATACCTGCCCCAGGTATAATGTATGCAGGGTGGGTATGCCCATCGCAAATAGTCTCGTAGAAGTGGTGCATTGAAATCTCTGAGATTCCAGTGCGCCACTTCTAGGACGTCATTGCGTCAATATCTTATGCCTGCCTCACAGCAGGCGTAAGACTGATGCAGGCCCTTTCATAGGGGGCTTGCCCCATGTGAAAGGATACATTGCTGTAGTTACGTCTGTTTTCAGACACACTGCAGCAATGCGTCACTTTTGCCCCTACAGATACATCAGAAATACTGGTGTATCGGTAACTCCTTGCGAAATGATGCGTCATACAGTAAATATGACACATCAATCATGTCGCAAGGAGGATGCAATGAAAACTGTTGCATCCCTATTTTAACGCAGGGATGCGTCAGTTTTCATAAATAAGCCCCACAGGGTGTTAATAGCCCTCATATAGGAAGTGCCAACCTGTTGTAACATCACCTTCTACATGCTGCAAAACCAGCTTGAGCTGAGGTTCTGTGAATTCTGAACCCGTTTTATAAATGGCATGGTTTCGTTACGAATTTGATAATAGCAAACCGTAACTAGTGAGTTCGGCAAGTACGAGTGATCTTGTCACGCTAGACTTACAGATTCACTACGTTTGTGGAGATTTCGTTCTGAACCGTGGGTTCCATTTTATGTATGGCAGCCATTTTTTTGTTGCCCTCACATAGGCCGATGACTGTGGTTGAACCAGTCTTTTAAGGACATCAACACCTTAGCTCGAGTTCGTGCTGACTCCTGTTTGACCTGAGTGAACTGACCCTGTTGCCTGAAGCTGACCTTGTTAAACCAGTTCCTGCCCTTTAGCTGATCAAGATTAAGGATCACAGCACAGGACATCATAAAGTTTTACTGCACACAAACATGCCTTATCCTACTTCTATCTGTTTCTGTTTCTTCTTTTATGGTCTATTTACGATGTGGGTTGTGGTCCTTTTTATTATGGGTTTGTCCGGCTTGTCTAAAGAAGAATGTTGGGTTTGTTCAATGATTGATTATGGGCCGGACAACTGTAAAGTGGGTTTCGTCATCATGCAATACTTTTGTTGTGGAAACATGTGATTGGTTAAACTATAAACAAGGAATGTTTGCCTGAAGCATAATGTTTGGCATAAAAAGGGATGACTTGCTTTGTAATGTTGAGCAGTCTCCTGAGAACTCATACCGTGATGATTTCTAGGACTTCTGTTACTGGCTGCAGCCAATAAATTTGATCTTTGACGCCACTCAGAAGTATCCCGTGTCTCTGTATTCTAAGACAGGTGAACCCGAAGACTTTGGGCGTGCCCCTGGCGCCGCTGGGTTCTAAAACCCGGTTCTTCAGTTGGCGCCCAACGTTGGGCGACTTCAGCGGAACCAGTCCAAGCCTGAAGATCGTGAGGAGCTTCGTGAGGAAATTCTGGAAGACGGCCACCACTTCATCGACCCCGGCATGTCGAACGTGGACTGATGGTCTTTTCTGCGAGGCTTCCCGCTTTCCTGAAGGCTACGAAGGACTGCTGCCCTGACTGTCGCCCTGTCTTGGACCCATTTGTGATGCTTTGTATGGCGAGACGATAGACAGGTCTTCTGGTGGCGTGACTGATACCTCAGTTAAGTATAAGTGGGTCGCTCCCAGTCCTTAGTTTTTGGTCCTTTGGTTCTTAGTTTGTTTGGTCCTTAGTTTTGAAAAAAAATTGCAATTTCCAAAGCCGAGGGTCTCGTATATTTACGAGTGTATCGGTAGAGATAATCCCTTGAAGTTTGAAGCTCGATTAGTGAGCGAAGATGCCTAATCGTAGCAAATTTGGTACTTGGTTTGGTTGTGGTTGCAACAGGGATTCCCGATTGGAGGATTCGTGTCCGATACCTCCGGTTGGAACTCCGACTTATGAGCTCTATTCTAAACACGGCGTGGGCCCCATTACGTACAATGAAGTATGGGTCCACTACACTAGAAAAGATGGTGTCTTACAATGGCCCCAACATGGTAGCTTTAATACAGAGATTTTAGACAATTTAGAAACTAAATTATTTAGGAAGAAAGCCCGGCCGGCAATGTTTGACTCCTTTTGCCTTTGCCGTAAAGAAGCCAGACAACGAGAAATTAAACAAGCTAAAAGAGATAAAAGAGAAAAGGATGTATCAATAATGCAAGCTGCTAGGCAGTTTAAAGAAAACGAAGAAGATAAAGCAATTGAGGTGTCAGATAGGCAACGTTGCATGGCCATAGATAAATGTTATCCGGCCTTGCCGTCTTCTCCTCTGAAAGCGATTGAAGATCTTGAAAAAGATTCTTTGATCTCTCATTTACTGAGATTGCCACCTCCTTATGTACAGGGTGCTACTGCGCCTCCATTACCACCGGTTGTTCCACCCTTTGTTGTTCAACCTCCTGCTGTTGTTCAGCCACCCGGTGCTCCTCAGATCGTTTTACCTTCTCCTGTGCAACCCGCTCTAGGGTCGCCTTCTTTGCTGCCAACTTTGCCTCAAGCTCCTTTGCCTTCTACTTCTGTTTCTTCGCCTCCGACTGTTCTCATGCCTACACCTTCTTTGCCTCAGAATACTTGTTCTCCTGTTCTTATGTCTGCTTCTTTTCCTTCTGCTCGAAAACGAATGACCGAGACTGTTGTTAGTCTGCTGTCTCCATTGTTTGGATCATTGAATATGAACCCTGTTTCGGAACGTAAGCAGAGTCGTAGTCAGCTTCCTATTTCTGAGGAACGGACAGTGTTGGATTTGTTGGCTCGTAGATGGATTTTGAATGCTTCAAGGTATAATTTGCCAGCGGTTATGGATGTTTTCTTTCAGTGGGAACCGCCTAAGCAAAGGTATGTTTTCGATGTGATGTGTACTTTCCTGCGTCAGGAATGAGAAGATAATGAGTTGGGTCCGATTCCGCAGGATGTGCTTGATGTTCAGTCAGATTTTGCTAAAGGGATGATAGTGGACACTGATGTTACAGATGCTGTAGAGACGATATTGGCTTTTAGATCTAGACTTCTGCCTCAGACGTTGTATGAACCTGATCCCTCTGTTAGGAGGAAAGTGAGACAGTATCCAATGAGAGAGGTTCCTCCACTTTGGAAAGAAGGAGACGCAACTGCTAATCCGCCTGTTTTGCCTCATTTTCAGCGAATATGGGTACATGTCCCTTGGAAGAGAGCAGAGGTCTTGGCTCTTAAGCAGACCTTACCTGATCCTCGTAAGAATCCTGCTGGTTACTACAAAGAGTTGTCTCAGACAGTAGATGCGTGTATAATGAATTTAGCCGACGTTGACATGTTGAAGGGTAATGTAGTTCCGCAACCTTTGTGGACGAAGATTCGTCATGAGAATCATGCGCCAGAGTTAGGTGATACTTGGGCGAATATTGTTGCTGCAGATGGTAGACAAGTAGGAGGTGCTAAACCTGAACCCTTAGTTGCAGAGTTACCTGGTAGAATTATTACTTTGATGAAGACGATGATGCCTGCTTTACGAGTGAATTGGGATAAGTTAGCAGCATGCAAGCAGAAGAAATATGAGAGTGTGTCTGACTTCTTCACTAGGTTTGAAGAGACGTTTATCGATCACAGTGGTCAGGATATGAGTACGGAAGGTGGTCAAAGGTTGTTTGTGGATAAATTTGTCTTTAATTTGCTTCCCGAACTTTCTAATAAGTTAAAGGACTCTGAGAGTTCATGGGCCGTTTCTTCGTTGGCCCAGATATTGGCTACTCCTCAATATTACGAGAACAGGGATAAAGATGAGAAGGATAAAGTAGAGAAGAAAACGAAGGATTTAAAGACAAAAGTTCTTTTGCAGCAAGCTTATCCGCCTCGTCAGAATCAGCCTCAGTTTCAGCAACCTCCACAATTTCAGAGATTGTTACAGAAGCCTGAGCCTTATGTTCAGCGATTCTTTCCTGGTCCGAATCAGTGTGCTTACTGTAGAGAGGAAGGTCATTTCAAGAATAATTGTCCGACTTTGTTACAGCGTGCGAATGGTGCACCTGGTCAGAGAGGTCGTGGTGGTTTTCAGCAAGCGCCTAGAGGAAGAGGTTGTGGTGTGATCCCCCAGAATGAGCGTTCCTCTTCCCTACAGAATTCTGCAAATTATTTTGATAGACAGAGTGTTCCGAGTGGTCAGTCTCCTCAGTACTATGTTGAGGATTACTATGTCGGAGGTGAGAGTGTTGGTTATAATGATAACTAGGACAGCCATGGACAAAGTAAGGGAGTAGTGTCAGTTCCAGTAGATCAGAGTGGACCGTATGTTGAAGTGATTACATCAGGTGTAGTAGAACCTTTTCTTTTGGATACTGGTGCGACAAAGAGTTCTATTATGCATTCTAAACTCCCTGGCGCACCTTTGTCTGACTTGACCAATGTTTCCGTCGGATTTTCAGGCGCCCCAGTTCGTAATCCGGTTTCTAGTCCTTTGTCCCTTTCTATTGGCCCTTGTGAATTGGAAGCTCCACTTATTCTAACGACTGGTTGTGGTGAGAATTTGTTGGGATTGGACTTGCTGAAAAGATTGTATGCAACATTGCATTGTTTTCCTTCGGGAGTACAACTTAATCTTGGTAAGAAAGTGATTTCTCCAATGTATTTGTCTAAAGATTGTTTGCCACTGGAATTACGTTCGCTTCCTGAAACGCTTTGGGCTACAGGTCCAAATGATGTTGGTCTTTTGCAGATTCCACCGTATGTTGTTACGCTAAAGTCGAATGTTAAGTTGCCTCGTATACCACAATACAAGATCTCGAGTGATGGTGAGAGAGCTCTTTTAGCGATTGTCTATGATCTGGTTGAGAAGGGTGTGGTTGAGGAAACGAGAGGTAACGTGTGCAATAGCCCTGTTTAGCCTTTTCTTAAGTGTACAGATGCTTCTCAGCCACCTGTGTACCGGTTTGTGATCGACATTCGAGAGGTCAACAAGAGTGTCGTGCCACAGTTTCCTGTGGTACCTGATATTACCGCATTATTGACTTTGATTCCTGCTTCGGCAGCCTGGTTTTCTGTCATCGACTTGAAGAATGCTTTCTTCAGGATTCCTATTGCTGAGGAGAGTAGGGATATTTTTGGCTTCTCATTAGGAGGACGAAGCTTCCGATTTAAGAGAGCGCCCCAAGGTTATTGTGAAAGTACCTCAATTTATAGTCAAGCGTTGAAAACTCAGCTTGACGGGTTTGTGTTACCAGTTGGTTCTACTCTTATTCAGGATGTCGATGATTTGTTGATTACTGCTGATGACGAAGAGATTTGTAAAGAGGCTACTCTTTCGTTGTTGCGATATTTGTTTGACCTTCATCATAAAGTGTCGCCTTCGAAGTTGCAGTATTACCCCCAAGAGGTAACCTACTTAGGTCATCTCTTGTCGAAGGAGGGAAGGAAATTGACCTCAGAAAGAATTCAAGCGATTGCGCAAATGAGTGTGCCATCGACACAGAGAGAAGTTCGTGCCTTTTTGGGTATTACGTCATATTGTAGACAGAGGATCCCCAATTTTTCACGGTTGGCGAAACCTCTGTTAGCATTGACTCTGAAAGATACTCCGTATCCTCTTCCTTGGTCTGATGAATGCCAGAAAAGTTTTTCTGAATTACGTAATGCATTGTGTTCGGCTCCTGTGTTGGGTACTCCAGACTATAGCAAGCCTTTTAAGATGTATGTGCACGAGAGAGAAGGATGTGCGTTGTCAGTGTTGACACAATCTTTTGGGGACAAGCAGCGTCCATGTGCGTATTTCTCAGCAACGTTAGACCCAGTTGCTAAAGCATTGCCGAGTTGTTTGAGAGCTACAGCCGCAGCTGCCGTTTCTATTCGACAGTCTGCTGGTTTGCTATTGGATAATACGCTGATTGTGATGGTTCCGCATGCAGTGGATACTTTACTAAATAGGACTAAGACACAGCACCTTACTAGTGCACGTCTTTCCGGTTACGAGTTGACACTGTTGGCTAGCCATGTTCACATTAAAAGATCTCTACAGAAACGGATGCTCAAGAACAGCATGATTGTTTTCTTCGTACAGAGGAAGAAACAACAGCTAGAGTGGATCTTAAGGACACTCCTTCTGAGAATGTTGATGGTACGCTGTGGGTTGATGGTTCGTGTTTTAAGCTTCCGAATGGTGAAACGACCGCAGCGTATGCTATCACAACTTTAAATACAGTCGTTGAGACAGCACGCATACCACAGAATTCTGCGCAAGCAGCAGAATTGATTGCACTGACTAGAGCGTGTGTGTTGTCGGAAGGAAAGCGAGTGAATGTTTATACCGATAGTCAGTATGCGTTTGGTGTTGCGCACAGTTTTGGACGTTTGTGGAGAGAGTGTGGGTTCCTTACTTCCCATGGAACTAAAATTCAGCATGGGCAGTTAGTGAATGAACTTTTGGAATCTCTCACTCTCCCAAAGCAGATTGCAATTGTGAAATGTAGTGCGCATAAGAAAGTTGTGGATGATGTTGTTCGAGGGAATGCGTTTGCGTATGAAGTTGCGAAGGAAACAGCGAAAGACATGATGAGCCGTATTTATGTTGCAGGACCAGCAAGATGGGTTATGGCTGGTGGAATGTGTGAAGACACGATAGAAAGTGTGAAAATGATTCAGGCTGAAGCTACAGAAAAGGAAATGAATGTTTGGAGAGAGAGTACGGGTATGTTGGATTCTACAGGTTGTTGGATTGAGTTGTCGGAACACCAGCGATGGTTGTTGCCAGACGCGTATGAGCTCCCAGTGGTTACAATGGCTCATGGATTGGCTCATATAAGTTCGAAAGGAATATGTAAGTTGTTGGCTCCAGTTTGGCAGAATGCTGGAATCCCGAAATGTGCAGAGAACATGGTGAAACATTGTATGATTTGTCTGCAATATAATCCTGGTAAGGGTACTCCAACTCCAGCTGGTCATTTTGCTCCTCCGACGGATCCGTTTGAGGTGATACAGTTAGACTATAATCACATCAAGAGATCCAACAATCTGAAATATGTTCTTGTGGTTGTTTGCGCCTTTTCTAGATGGATAGAGGCTTACCCCCTAAAAGATAATACTGCCTTGTCTACAGCCAAGGTTTTGTTGAGAGAGTATTTTCCTAGGTATGGATTGCCGAGAATTGTATGGTCAGACAATGGGAGTGAATTTGTAGGTCAAATCATGAAGAAAGTATGCTCTGGATTGGGAATCAGTCAGAAGTTCCATGCAGCGAATCACGCCCAGTCTGCTGGACTTGTTGAATGTTACAATGATACGCTTAAGCTGAAATTAGCTAAGGTACAAGCGAGCACTGGTTTTACATGGCCAGATGCCTTGCCGTTGGCTCTTTTGTCAACAAGGACGACTGTGCATTCTCGAGTGGGACTTAGTCCGTATGAAATTGTGTTTGGTCGTCCAGCGAATGTTTGGGGAGTGCCTCGTCCGAAAGAATACATCAGTATTGAATACCCTATGTTGGTGGATTACTTACATGACTTGACTGCTAAATTACGTGTTCTCCACCAACAGGTCTATGACAGTTTGCCGACAGCTACTACAGATCCAGGCCACGTACTTGAACCTGGACAGTACGTTCTTGTGAAGAATTTTCAGCGCTAGGTCCCTAGATTCGTTCCATTTAGTGATGCTCATTTGACATGGACACGGTCTGAACGTGAGGATGATGATGTTCTACAAGCTGCTGTGCCTCCTCATCTGAAGATTGACACCACCAATCCGGATCTTCTATTCAAAGATCAGACTGTGCCTGACAAAGAACGCTACGATTTGAGACCAAGAAAGATTGTACATATGGACAAATAAATATTTTCTTTTTTATGTAGTGAATTTACACTTTGGCAGATCAAGAAACTTTTTTGTCTTTTTTCTTTTTCGAACCACCATCCGGGTTCAGCTGTAGGGTCGCGGTATAAAGACTTGGGATTGCAAGCCGTGTAGACACAAGGTCGACGGTTCTGGTTGGTCCAAGGGCGTTCCCTAGACTGACAGGCGCATTCCTTAGCGGAGGAGAACCAACTGCCGCGAACAGCACGGTTAGAGGATGGAGTTTTTTGACACTGCCCAGAATGTTAGGAAAATGGACTCTAAAGTACGAATATGTATATTGGTTCGTAGCAAATGTTTTTTAATAATGTGCTTTTAATGCTTTTGAATATTGGATTAGCTTGTGTGGGTTTGGTTTTCTATGCCACACAACAGCCGTTTGCACCTACTTCTCAACCTATGTCTTTTCCTACTACTGTTTCTTTACATTCTTTTCATATTTTACCTGAACACGAGCAAATTAGAAGGTTAGAATTTGTGAATAATTCCTTTGTGCAACTTCTCCATCAACACCAGTTAGTAGTGAACACCACTAATTGTTGGGTGTGTGGTCTTATGCCACATACAATGGATAGAGGTATTCCTTATCTGGTTCTGCCATTCAGTTACAATGGGTCCGTATGGGCAGATCAGACGATGTTTATTTATGCCATCGAACTCTATCCCCTGCGTTCCATGAGAGTTAACTCAAGTAGTAAAGCCTTGGTGAAGGGAATTACAGATATGATTAGAGATATCGAAACGTATAACACTCTTCCCAAGGATGAGTTACTAGCATATGTTGGTTGGAATGCAACCGGATATAGTATTAGTCTGGGTGAGAAGCAGAGATGAAAAAGGTCACCTCCGATTTGGATTGTACCCCATCGTGGTCATTTTTGTCTGCAAGGGAAAGGCAAGAATCCGAGAGCTCAGTTAGGGAAGAGTGTTTGTACTCAGACGTATGTCTTTGTGTCCCAAACTTCCCCACCGTTTTTAGCAGCTAAGGGCACGTATTTTGTCTGCTATGATAGAGCATATACATGGTTGCCCCCTGATTTTTCGGGAACATGTTATGTTGCATATTTGTTGCCTCCTACTTATACTGCTGCTGTAGATTACCACAGAACGAGAGTTGTTAGGGGTGTCTTCAGTAAGGAAGATACTACGGGACAAGAAGTGGGAGACTTTTTCAAGGGTTTCCTACCGTTTTGGGGACCTATGGCAAACAGTAGAAACCTACGGCAATTGACAAGAGTGGTTGAATCCGCCATAAATGAAACTGCTGGTGCCCTTAGTAATCTGACCGCTGAGCTTCAAGCATTTGCTGAGCTTTATGACATTACCGAATCGAATGGTTTTGGACGTCATACTTGCGGACAGAGGTGGGGTATGTAAAGTGATCCAATCGAGTTGCTGCGTTTTCATACCAGACAATGCTCCTACAGTATACCATGCCATTTCTAAGTTACATAAGATCTCTGAGTCTATAAATGTGGATAAAGGAGATTGGTCGTTGATTGGATGGTTTTGGGAACTGTTATCGACCTGGGGATGGAAGATTCTGATGATCATTGGGATGGTTTTAGCGATTCTCTTCTCATGTTGTCTCTGTGTACAGTGTGGCCCTGCCATATGTGGCCTTTGTACTACTACGTGTGTGAGAAGACTGTCTTGAGAGAAGTCCTGAGTAATAGGATGATGCTCCAGCAGCATCTTGATGATCTGATGAATATTGACATCGACTCAGACGCAGACTGAGTGATTGCCTATGTAAGGGCAAAAGGAGGGCTGAGGTTCTGTGAATTCTGAACCCGTTTTATAAATGGCATGGTTTCGTTACGAATTTGATAATAGCAAACCGTAACTAGTGAGTTTGGCAAGTACGAGTGATCTCGTCACGCTAGACTTACAGATTCACTACGTTTGTGGAGATTTCGTTCTGAACCGTGGGTTCCATTTTATGTATGGCAGCCATTTTTTTGTTGCCATCACATAGGCCGATGACTGTGGTTGAACCAGTCTTTTAAGGACATCAACACCTTAGCTCGAGTTCGTGCTGACTCCTGTTTGACCTGAGTGAACTGACCCTGTTGCCTGAAGCTGACCTTGTTAAACCAGTTCCTGCCCTTTAGTTGATCAAGATTAAGGATCAGAGCACAGGACATCATAAAGTTTTCCTGCACACAAACATGCCTTATCCTACTTCTATCTGTTTCTGTTTCTTCTTTTATGGTCTATTTACGATATGGGTTGTGGTCCTTTTTATTATGGGTTTGTCCGGCTTGTCTAAAGAAGAATGTTGGGTTTGTTCAATGATTGATTATGGGCCGGACAACTGTAAAGTGGGTTTTGTCGTCATGCAATACTTTTGTTGTGGAAACATGTGATTGGTTAAACTGTAAACAAGGAATGTTTGCCTGAAGCATAATGTTTGGCATAAAAAGGGATGACTTGCTTTGTAAAGTTGAGCAGTCTCCTGAGAACTCATACCGTGATGATTTCTAGGACTTCTGTTACTGGCTGCAGCGAATAAATTTGATCTTTGACGCCACTCAGAAGTATCCCGTGTCTCTGTATTCTAATATAGGTGAACCCGAAGACTTTGGGCGTGCCCCTGGCGCCGCTGAGTTCTAAAACCCGGTTCTTCAGAGCTGTGCAGGTCTGTCAATGATTTCATACTACAAATGAGGGTGACTGTAACTGCCAAAGGCGTGATGATGGTGACTAGTAAAGTGACTAATCCAAATGCTAGTGTCTTCTGAGGAGGGGTGGGCAAAGCTTGCGTAGTTGCACTCCGTGGAATCCCGCAGAGTTGCATAAAAACTCTGTGGAATTCTATGGAGTTCCATGGAGTTCTGCTCCGCCCTACTCTGCAGACAATTTGCTGCTTTAGATGCGATCTTCAAGTGCATTTATCTGCATTGCAGTCAATCTACTCTCTGATACAATATTCATTTGAGTAATATATAACAACACGTGTATATGCAGGTGACACATCCCCTGTATATTCATTTTACGTACTTGTATGGCAGCTTCTCTGCACTAGCGCATCCCAAAAGCGTTGTCTTGCATAGAGGTTACTGCACTCTTTTCATATTTTACTGAAACTGTATTACAAACCCTTTATAAGGATAGCGGGACACAGTGCCCATAGCACTGCACCGTTATAGCAGAAAAAACAGGAAAAAAACATGTCGTACATTGAGTGTCTCTGTTAAAATGCTTATAAATAACTAAATAAATAAATTAAAAACGTAACCCTAACAAAAAGCCATTTTTGCACCTGCTGCTTATATCTTCCACCATCCGATTCCACATTCGCCAGTACAAGTATCGAAACAGAAGAGGGGCAAGACTGGAATCACAGTCAGAGCTACCACTCCAGTAAGTACTTGAAATATATTAGAGGCCTTGAGCCCTCAAAATTGGTTGCCCCACCCCCAAATGATGAGAGGGTACAGAGGGAGGGGGTCTGCAGCTCAGTGGAGATCTCGGGGTCTTATATACCCCCAAAGACAGAGGGACGAAGGTCGCTTATTTCCAGGCACAGTTTGCAGGAGGAAAGGGAGAGAGTCCCTGTGCCCCACAGTTTGCTTTTGTGTTAGGAGGCACAGATTCAAAGAAGGGGTGGAGGTGGGAAAGGGGGTTTTAGTTTCCCATGTCCTTTTCCAGTATGTGCTGCTCTATCTTGGCTGGGACCAGAGCAAAGGCCCTCCCTGAAGCATGTGAGAACTGGAGCAACACCTCCTTGGTATCCTGGCCATCTCCTCAGAGCCTCAGAGCTTCAAGCCTCACTTGTGTCTGCTCTCATCCCCTCCTTTCACCCTAAGTGCCCAACCCAATTCAATTCAATTCAAAATTTCTTTATTCGACTGCTTGCAATACAGTCATAAAAGTGTCATAAAAATTCCCAACCCACACCTCACAGGGGCAGTGTCACCCACTCGCATCACATCCTTGACTCTGAGCCTATACTGCCCTGCCTTGTTTCTGTTCTGGAATTGTGCATGCACGCTTTTCTGGCACTGTCCCTGAGTGCAGCAGAGATGGTGACCTCCATGCTATTCTGCCAGGTCTCGGCGGGGCTCATGAGGCAGAGCACCCGTATCACTCTGAGCGTAGCAGCCGCGAAGATAACTTGGAGAGAAGGTAGAGAGCATGGTCTCTTAGGTGTGGAAGCTAAGGATGTTCTCTTGAGTACACCGTTTACTGGGGTTGTCAAATGTAGGGGTAGGCTGGCACTGGCAAAGCTCCACTACGTGGCAGGGGGCAGAGTTTTTGCTGAACTCCACTCTCCAAGCAGAGCGCAGAGTGGCAAAAACTTTGCAAGCTCCACCGGCGGAGCAGAGTTCACCACCCACCCCTCCTTTTGAGATGGTGACACAAGAAGTCAGCAAGGAAGACAGTACCACGAGCCATTGTTGAACATTTGCAAAAGATGGAACCAACATTTAACAATATCAATTGAAGCAGCAACTGCTTTGGTCTGCTTCTTTATCGTTCATCTAAACACAAAACAAAGGCTACAAAAAGATATTGTGTTCTCAAAGAGTAAACAATGCTTTAGTGAGTGTGTGTGTTGAGCAGTGACACAGAAAGAAACATATTTCAACTTTATGGTCAACCATAGGCTTTTCAGTGACCAATCAATGGTATCTAAGTCAGCAATCAATGCTTCCACACAATTTCTTGAAAAAAGTGAGATACCTGTCTCCAATTCCTAGCCCTTCATTCCGATGCTCAAATGTAAGTGAAAATGCAAAGTAGTGTACTGCACAGTTTGTGTATGGTGCTTCCGTAGAAAAAAGAGACGCTAAGATGTGACAGTTAGCTTAGGTAAGTTTGTTATTTAATGCTTGGGTGCCCATTTAATTTAGGATGAATCCTATGAGGATGACTTTATTAGCATATTGGTAATTTGCACTGCACATCTCGTGTTTCTTCTGAAATTTCTCAGTTTAACTAGACAAGGCTAAGACAGAAACAATTTTTCATTTATGGTTCAACAAGCCTGTCTTTACTGAGAAAAGAAATACAAACTGCAACTTTCATCATCAGAAGAAGGACCAATTTCTGTCTACTTCTAATGCGAGGATTTATAAAGAGGTTTACCGCTGTAGATTGAGCCTTATGATGGTGTTGTGCCAGCTAAATGTTTATATTATTTGTGAAATCAATTATTCTGTGTACTTGTAGCAAGTTACCTGGAATTGCTGGTAATAGTACATATTGTATCCTAGCTTAAGCAATGAACTATGTCTCCTTGTGTGGCATGTTTACCTTCACTTTCAAATACTGTAATTTTCTTTTTTCATCCTACAGGCCTTCTCTTCTGCAAATAACTAGAACCTCCTGGGTGGTCCTGCTCCGCGGTTCACCCCTGATCCCAAGACAGACAATGCTAGATAAATGCTGTTGCACCCTTTATATACAGGATCATTTTTCTCAGTTTACATTTTAAATAGTTTTCAAATGTGTATAATGTTGCTGTTTTGGACTTCAGTGTAGCTAACTACAGTTAACTTTGGAGTCTATTGGTTACTAAGTCTAATGTCATCTTCCTTCCCTGACAGATGTGCAGCACTCAAGCACTTGCTAAAAGCTATGTTTGTCTCTAATGTTTTCTCTAGTTCCCCCTACTCCTCCAATCATCAATAACCTAAGCTTCTTCCTCCAAGTCATGAGATCTTTTGTGCTGTTATCTATTTCCATCCTCAACAGACCTTACACTTGGCTGGGTGGACCTAGTACACTCATAGTTAAACTGTTACAGGAGGAGGTTACACAAATTGCTAATTTGCCCAAAAGATCCCCCTTATCTAAGCCAGAAATGGATATCATGGGGCAGAAAATAAATAATAACAATGGCAGATAAAGGCTAGGCAGTGTGACGTTTTTCTTCCACAACCAATGACACACTGAGAATCAATTTACCCGATAAATCTACAGAAGCTAACCTCTTTCTGTGATTTGATTGTGCATTACACTTACTTTGGTGGCCCCTTTACACTGTGTTGATTTATACAGTTTTTAGGTTTTGCCTGCAAGTGCGCACGTAGTGCGCATGCACTAAAAAACCTCTTGAGTTCTATGTCGGATCGATGACCCGCCTCTGTCTCTCATTGGCTAGCTCCATAAATGGAGGCTAGCCATTGGGAGACAGAGGCTGTCAATCACGCTTTCTCTTGAAAACGCGATTCGGGGGCGTTTCGTGGTTTTTTTTAAGCCCCGCCCCTTTGTCCTGGGCCGCGCTGCGATTGGCTGCCGGCCCGGGACACCCCCGTGACGTCATTCCCGGGCCGCGCTGTGATTGGCTGCCGGCCCGGGACCTGACTTGTTACCTAAATCTTCTCACATTTTTCAGTTTTAAAATGTTTGCACGCATGCCAAAAGACCGTAATCGGTTGGGAGACTCCCGATTTATAAAGTAAAAACAAAGATTAATTACAAGCATAAACTTGCCTGTTTCAATTTTAGTCAGTATGAAAAATACTTTGCCATTATTTTTTATTAAATTTTTCCTATTTTGAAATGTTTGTATGTACGATGCTGACAGGTGTGCCCCCGCCCCTCTAAGAACTCGAGTTTGAAATGTGTCCGATACTTGAAGTCTTTGATTCAATGTACTTTCTAAAACTAAAAAAGCCAGACCTCGCTTTTGCCAATGCTTGCCAAGTCTCCCTGCCACACTGGTGAGCCACGTCGCAGTCCCTTCCACTAGATGTAATAATGATTAACTGCGCATTACATCAATACGCTGGACCACATAGAGTAATTTGTAAACAACGTCCCATATTTCGGGTTGCCTGTCTCATAGCTATTGACTGCGCGTGTCCATATGTACCTTGGCGGTCATGGTATAGTCAGGCAAACGGTCGGCATATTGATAAAAGACGTTCAACACTTTTCTGTTTGCCTGTCCTTACCATGGCTGCCGCTGGTTTGAGACCCCGCCCCCTAAGGCACATAAGTGATTGGAATCATACAATACACTTTTGGAAATCTCGCGAGACCCGGAGCTTTGAATGATAGGCGCTATGCTGTACCGTAGGTTCGGTTCTCGGTCCGCGCGGCGCGGTCGGCCTGTAAAGTCTCGGAACCATAAGCGGGCAGCGACTGTGAACCGCCACCCACAGCCCACAACAATGCCACCCGCACCGGACCAGGAGGAGGAACAGTGGCGGTCCTACGCAGAAGAGGAAGATGGCATGGCACAGGGAATACAAGAGTCTACTGTGCTGGAGGAGCATAATGACGAAGCTGGAGCTAGCGAGCCTGATCTTCCAGGGCTGGTTGCTGTACAAGCCGCCCCAGGAGCCTGCGTGGTTCTCATACCTTCGGCACAGGTGAGTGAGAGCTGTTGATGGCACTAAGCCTAGGTATAACTAGAGTGATCAAGCCTTAGACCACGAGTAAATGACTGTCATGAACAGAGAGGAAGGACTACACTCTAAACATGCAAATGTTTTGAGCTAGGTGGACAGTAGATTGGATCGTACTGGGGCCATTTATATAGTTGAAACTTGCAGTAAATAGTACCCAACTACGCCCTGCATAATTCATGAGTCAAATAAGTATCTTTTATTTTGGATTATACAAGAGACAAAACGTGAATTGCAGTTTTGACATTGATAGTATTCTTGCTTTCGTGTCTGCATGAATTTGGGTATGTGATTGCACAAGGTGTTTGATCGGCCAGCAGGAGACTGGTTCTAGGGGCTGGTTTTATTCAGAGTAAGTTTATGTGCGCTATGTATCTTTTAATTTGAAGCGTGAAGTTACCAGGGTATGTACTTCCGTCCCTTTCCAGTGTGTGTGCAGGGAACTTGTACACAGCTGAGCAATCAGTTGGTGCTTGGCATTGATTTGTTACACTTTGGCTTTCTCTCGTGCTCCCTACATTTAATACTGTCGGTATACAACCTTTACCACGCAACTTTTACCACGACCTACCTTTACCACGCAACTTTTACAACGCAGGACCCTTTACCACGCATACCATTACAACGCTGGTATTTACAACGCAGGTACTTTTACAACGCATACCATTACAACGTAAGTATTGGTAAGTATATAATTTTATTTAAAATATTTTAGGTTTGGGTTTTGGGTAAATGGGTATTTTTAGGGTTCAGGGTCAGTTTTCAGTTTTTGGGTAAAGGGGTATTTTTAGGGTTCAGGGTCAGTTTTCAGTTTTTGGGTACAGGGGTATTTTTAGGGTTCAGGGTCAGTTTTCAGTTTTTGGGTACAGGGGTATTTTTAGGGTTCAGGGTCAGTTTTCAGTTTTTGGGTAAAGGGGTATTTTTAGGGTTCAGGGTCAGTTTTCAGTTTTTGGGTAAAGGGGTATTTTTAGGGTTCAGGGTCAGTTTTCAGTTTTTGGGTACAGGGGTATTTTTAGGGTTCAGGGTCAGTTTTCAGTTTTTTGGGTACAGGGGTATTTTTAGGGTTCAGGGTCAGTTTTCAGTTTTTGGGGTGCAGGGGTATTTTTAGGGTTCAGGGTCAGTTTTCAGTTTTTGGGGTACAGGGGTATTTTTAGGGTTCAGGGCTGGGTTTGGGTTTTGGGGTTCAGGGGTATTTTTAGGTTTTAGGGCTGGGTTTGGGTTTTGGGGTACAGGGGTATTTTTAACATATATACTTAAAAATTAATAATTAAATATTAATATAAATAATTAAAATATTAAAATAATAATTTATTAATTTAAAAAAATACTATTAATAATTATTTTACCATATTATTTACTTACCTATACTTACGTTGTAATGGTATGCGTTGTAATAGTACCTGCGTTGTAAATACCAGCGTTGTAATGGTATGCGTGGTAAAGGGTCCTGCGTTGTAAAAAATGCGTGGTAATGGTCTGCGTGGTAAAAGTCAGCGTTGTAACGTCATATATCCAATACTGTCACCACTTAATATGCTCATTGCCTTTCACATTCCCTCTCTGTGACTGGTTCAGTAAAGTATAACTGTCTTGATAGTTTGGTGTCAAATGTATTTATTTATAATTTTTTTATAGCGCTTGCTAGACCCGAAGGTGTCAGAGCGCTTTACATGATCGTGAACGAGTCCAGTAAATCAAATATTGCTAGGTCTTAAATCCCAGTAAGCAAAGTGATGATGGTGAAGAAGACCACTCTTTGCTGTACTTACTTAGTGACCCAGGTCCATGAGTTTTCAGGGCCCACCCCGTTAAAACTCAATACTCCGGAAGAAACTAAGCACAGAGTTTTTTTATTTAGTGCATTTTTATATAGCGCGGACATTACCCAAAGGTGTCAGAGCGCTGTACTATAGGACCAGTTACTTTACATGAGAAACGTGTTACTCACTAGAACGTTTCAAAAAATTAACAGGAGACTAAAAAAGGTAGGGTACTCGCAGTGTGTGGGGGGGCTCGCAGTGTGTGGGGGGGCTCGCAGTGTGTGGAGGGGGCTCTGTGTGGGTGTGTGGGGCGGCTCGCATTGTGTGGGGGGGCTCTGTGTGGGTGTGTGGGGGGCTGTGTGGGTGTGTGGGGGGGCTCTGTGTGGGTGTGTGGGGGGCTCTGTGGGTGTGTGGGGGGGCTCTGTGTGGGTGTGTGTGTGGGGGGGTGTGTGTGTGTGTGGGGGGCTCTGTGTGGGGGGGCTCTCTGTGGGTGTGTGGGTGTGGCATTTGCGAGAGATTAAGCTATTGACATTGTAAATGACTGCCATTTATTTATCTGTTTTCAAAACCAACACATACATAAAAATTTTGTCATTTACAATACCAATAGCTCTAACTTTTGCAAAGGCGAAACCGTTGCATTGTAAATGCTTGTTTATGTTTGTTTCCTGGTGCAAAATGAGAACCCTGCTTTGCTGATTTTCCAGTTCTAATCTGAATAAGAAGAGCATTGTTTTTCCTGTGACACCTTTTCTGTTTGAGCCTGTTGGGTTTACCAGCAGTTACCCTCTTTGGAAAAACAACTGCATCAAAAGCAAATCTTGAGGGATGTAAGAAATGGTAGAAGGTAGTGCTTGGGTTTGGGGTTGGAAAGGACTTAGTAGTATGCATCATATATATTAACACTTGTCCTGTAATGTCATGAGGGATGTCATCAATATTATAATAGACCATGCCATGAGTGATATGTGAGGTCATGAGCAGTGCATGATGGATGTGAAACTTATAGTTAGTTCACTGAACTATAACTGACGAATTTCAGTTGTTTTCTATTTTTAAACTTTAGTTATTATCTCATTTTAGCACTTAATTTAAGGTCATTGCAAACTTTATTTTTAAAGTGAATAGCTGTTGCTTTCAATGTACATACTGAACTATAGCTTCACTTTAACTGTTGTTTTTTTTAGTTAATTTACACATTCTAAGTTTTGTGTTTGCCCCACCCTCTGAAGCAACCTTCAACTAACTTCCCCACTGTGCATGGCCTTTGGTTGGGTGTAGCAGAAGTTTGGCCCTGAGGGGTGGGAGGTGGCCTTCGGCTGCCCAACTCCCTGTGTCCATTTAATCCCCTGCGGAGAGCCAACACTCCTGCTGCACATGGTCTTTGGACATGCACAGCAGGGGATTAGCTGTAGGGCCGGCCTCAGGACGGCACCAGTATTTAACTCAACGAGGGTGTCGAACGCCTCTCTGCGGATGGCCTTTGGTTGTGTTCAGTGAGTGTTGGTCCCTTGCAGGTGTTCAAATAAATTATGTTAACGTCTTTCAGCCCTGCACCCAACCACCCTTGGGTAGCTTTAGAATTGTACTCATGTGGTTAGTTGGGCATTAGAAAAAAGTTTGTAAACTTTTGAACACTTTTCCTCCAGACCAGTAAGACCAGGACCCATCCACTTTGTATCTGACCTGAGTCGGCCTGAAATTGCACCTTTGTCTCAGTCTACCATGACCATTGACTATCACTGGCGCTTTATTGTTTCTTGGTGCTATTTCTACTTAATATTATAACAAATCTTATAAATCATATCTGATATTCCATGAAATGCATTTTTGTCATTGTGGAGTAATTTTGTTTATTAAATATGATTTTATTATTTAAATTCAGTTTGGAATTTTTTACTGTTTTGCCTTTTTATTGTGTTGGTACTTCGTAAATACTTTACACATTGCCCTAAGTTAAGTCTGTCTGCTCTTTGCCAAAGCTACCAGGGGACTGAGCTCAGGTTAATTTCGTAACTTTAAGGGTACACCCTGATGTGAGTTGTGATTATTCCTCGAGGAGGGCAGTAGTTCACCAAATAATCAGCCAATTCTTCCTATAAGAATAAACCTTTTGGGGGATCAGGTATAAGAATTATATATATATCTTTCCAAAACCAACAACATGCTCAGCCCTTCCATCACAAGCACAAACGTTGTGGGAAAATTAGAACATTTTTGAAAAAAAACAGATTTAGAAAGCAAGACTTTGGTTTCACCACATCTGTTCCACTCACTTCTACTGGGCATTTTCTGTTTAAGAGGTTTATTTAATCTATCTTTTTCCTGGACTGTAATCGGTTTTGTCACCAAATTATTAAGGAATGTGAGACTTTTGTTGGGGCAATATCTATCTGTGGCTTTTTTTTTAATCATCTGGGGCTTTGATGTGGGAAAACAGGTTACTGAGTAGCCATCAGTGCCTTCATAATTCTGTTAAGGTAGAGCATTTTTTTGGATGTTTGTGCATCTAATCACAGATATGCCCACTTACTGATTATGGTATTATGGTTGTATTTCAGGAGTTTAAATTCATTTAAGTGGTGAGTATCTAAAGAGTGTGGATAAGAGACATCTTTATAATGGTCGCTATGTAGTTAAGGATTCTTTAATGTCCCTATCTTTGGTGGCCATAAGTTTCATGTTTTTTCCCCTAATGGGGCATCTAAACGCGTCCCATAAGGTTACTGGGGAATTGATGGAGTTCATGTTTTTTGCATATAAAACCTCAATTTCCTTCTTTAATTCTTGTACACCTGATTCATTGTCTAGTATCTCGGAGTTCATCCACCATATTGATTTCTTCACATTAGTGGGTGTATTAAGGATAGATATAGATACAACAGCATGGTCTGATATAATTATATGGTGGATTATGGCATCTCTGGTAGCTTTAATAGGAAGGTGTGTACTAATAAGCAGTCAATGCAAGAATAACCTTACTAGAGAGTGGAGAAAATGTAAAATCACTACCCTTAGAGTTGTGGATTCTCCAGACACCGGAAAAACCATGAGTGGTGCATAAGTTCAGCAGTTGTTTATGAGGGTCTATATTTAAAGGAGTAGTGACATTCCAGTACAACATCCATCAGGAGATTGAAATCTACCCCCAAACTTTTTTGTGAGTCACTCGGCATAAATAAAAACAAAATTGATGAGAAAGTGCCAGAATCATGGGTCATCCCAATAAGGGGAGTATATGTTCATTGTGTAAGGATTATTTTCTCAATTTTTGAGTCTGATAAACAAGCACCTTCCCTCAGTACCATGTTCTGTCGAGATAATAGATAGATGAGATCTTCTAGAAATTAAAGTGAGTACCCCATTCTTTTTCTTACAGGCTTCGGAGAAAGCTACCTCTGCCACCCAGCCCATCCTAAAGGATAATGCTTCACTAAATCCAGTTTTAATTTCCTGTAAGAATATCACGTCATCTTTCAGTTCATTTCAGTAGTTTAATACTTTTGTCATTTTGACAGGGCGGTTCAGCCCTTTAATGTTAAGGGAAATTATGCTCAGGGATGCCATTGTAAGGCCATGGTATATGCTTGGTCTAGAAGGGCCTGTAAGTGGCGAGCAATAAATTATAAGCTGAAATTGCAAGACAAGGCATTTCACTGGATCTGAAGGGGGGAGAAGTAAGAGTCTGATGAGACAAAAAAAGAGAAACATCAAAAATGTACAACAGTTGGAAGCTATGGGTCCCCCAACAGAGGGCCCTGCCCCCCATCCCACCTGGAGGCATATGTAAGGGACAAGGTACGTGTGGGGTAATGGGAGAAATTGTAGAAGCAATAAAATCCATTTGGTCTAGTAAAGCTCCAGGATTTAACAGCTTTCCCATAATATTCTATAAAAAATTGAGAAACGCCATTATAAAACCATTGAAGCATGCCATTAATCATTTTGCGCTGCTGGGATGGCCTCAGGAACCGCAGCAGGGGCCACAATTTTAATGATTCCCAAAAAAGGTAAAGATCACACTGAACCCAAAAACTACTGTCCCAAATCCCTCTTAATCATTGATGCTAAGATCTACGCAAAGGTTCTTGCTAGACATTTGGAACCAGTTATTTCCAAACTCATACATCATTTCCAAACGGGGTTTGTTAAAGGGAGATTTCCAGCAACAATATATGCACATTCTGTCATATTGTAAAGAAGGCTCAACTGTCCTCACACCAGGCAGCTGCAATAGCCCTTGACACGGAAAAGGCTTTTGATAAGGTTTTGTGGCCATTTTTGGAATCTGTACTCAAAACACATCACTTGGGTGATTCATTCATTAAAAGACCACGGCATTATATGCCAAACCTATGGCGAGAGTCAGAATTAATGGTGCATTGTTTACTCCAGTTAGGTTGCACCAAGGTCATGGCAAGGCTGCCCACTATCCCCACTGCTTTTCCTGTTATCCATTGACCCTTTATTACAAATGTTGCACAACTCACCAGAAATTAAAGGGTTTCATTTTGACAAGACATCATATAAAATGGCTGCATATGCAGACGACATTCTTATATTTTCCGATGAATTTGTGGAAGCCATACCAGCGATCACTAACATAATCCACTAGTTCTTGGTATCTGGGTATAGCTTAAACAAAGACAAAACTGAGGTTTCACCTCTTAACCAACCTTGTTTAATTATCTACCCTGGGAACTTGGGCTTTAATGGAAACCGATATTCATTATATATCGAGGCATATGGTTCACCAACGATTTCACTGATTCACTATAACATAATGAAACCCAAACTATAGCTAAAGTCAGAGATAATCTCTCCTTCTGGACACCGAAAGTAGGGTAGGTTAAAAACCCTGAAAATAATGGATACCCCTGAGATAAACTTTGTTACATCCACGCTTCCCATGGGCCTCTCACCTGCCTTTTTTAACACCTTAGATAAATTAGCACCGGCAAAAGAGCCAGGATTGCCTACAGAACTCTCAGACTAGACTTTGTACAGGGTGGGTTCAAATTACCGAACTGGAGCCTCTATGAAACTGGCTTTTTGTCAGCCTAAGGAGTTCACTGGCTACAAGCAGACTCAACTCCTCATCCTGGCTGGCTAGATATAGATTGCGCATTATGTGATCCTTACCATATATATCTTTTCCACCATCACCATGTCGGGGTACATGGTACCATACTCCCCACCCATACTTATAGACACTATCACAGCATTGACAATACTACATAAACTCATTCCAAATTCGTTTTCTAAATCAACACTCTTTTCGTTATGGCATAACCTGAAAAATAAAACAGAAGCGATCATTAACCTTGGACCAGCCTGGGCCAGCACAGGTTTAGGTTTAACCAAGGACTTGTGTAATGATCAGTCTATTCCTCGCTCTTTTGCAGAGCTCCAATCAATATCACATTGTCTTCTGCCTGGGATCGTGGAATTACACCAGGGATCTAGAATTGCAAATATATAAATTGCTAACCAGTCCCACACCAACAACTACAACATCCGTCCAAATGAAATGGGCCAAACAGCTGGAGGCATTACACATAGATTCACCTCCATTAGCAACTGGAAAACAATCTGTTGCACAGCACTAGGAGACAAAAATCATCCCCACACTTACTCAAACTCTGTTTTTTACTATGTATTTACTTTACTGGACTCCGCCGAAACTATACAAATTAAAACTACATGATAATGATGGCTGTTGGAACTGCAATTCGGCCCCTGGGACAGCAGAACATATGTTCTTTAGTTGCACCCAACTTAGCTCATATTGGGAATTGTGGATCAATTAGTAAAGATATTCAAGACAACAATTACCTTAAGCTTCTCGATTGTTGTCTTAGACCCATGGTTCTCACCACCTACATTGCATCTTGACATTCGTGATCTTGCCCTTCTCGACCGTCTCTTGGCCCTTGCCGCAAAGATTATCCTTATTAAGTGGAAATCATTCAAGCACATATCTTATCACACTTGGTTGGTATGGATCATATACCTTAGAAGTGCTCCCAGGTCCCAAGAGGCTCTACTAGGAAATCCCAGGACTTCAAAAACAATATGGTAGACATTACATAACTTTACTGGACACAACATTTCTGTTCATCACCCTTGATTATGTCAGTGACAAGACAAATATGAAATATGCATTCTGACTGGCCAAATCCCATCCCGATTCAGCACCCACCAGATCTCTTGGTTGTCTACCTATCTTTTTACTTTCTATTATCATCCTAATATACACAAGAGCATTTAGAATGAGCTCAAAACCCAAGCTGTGTCTGGAACCATGTATGGAAATATCTTTGGGGCCCTCTTTCTAACAAACTGTTGCACTTACCAGATTATTGTTACCTGTTTGCTGCACCAATGTTGACTGGTCTGTTATTAGTCAGACCCGATTATTATGTAAGGATGTGATTTCATTTGTTTGTAAAGAACTTTAATACAATGTTTGTAGGAAGAGTATTTTTTTTCTGTTACTTATGTTTTGTTACTACCTGTTGCAATAAAACTTCAATAAAGAATTTCTGAAATGAACTGGGCACTTTCCTATAACACAAACTGAAAGGCTAATTGCAAAAAGTCAGTGCACAAGTTGTAGCCACTTTTTGTGACTGATGTTTTAGTTCATCTGGTCGGTGGTGTACTGGAAAGGTTACTTTCAGTCTAAGAATACTCCGAGCAATATTCCTTATCATCTGTGTTCTAGGGAACAGGGGAATCTGAGGCATTGCCCCTGAGTATGCTAAGTTGTGAGTATTGTTCAATAACAAAGGGCCCGAGTATGATTTCGAACGGACTGCCACTGATGGCCTGTCAGTGGTGGTTGTCCGACATCTGGTTCCTTGGTCCGACCGCCGGAATATGATGTGCAGCGGTCAGAGGCAGTAGGCAGAGGAAATGACCTTCACCTGGGGCAGTGGCTGCTCAGGCACTGCTGTAGCGATTACAATAGCCCATTCCGACTGTTTTCATGGTGGTCCGGCCGCCATGAAAAGGCAGCCATAATGAGACTTAGGGGTCCCCTAGCAAGGCCCCAATCCCACGTGGGCCTCCTCTACGGGCCTTTAAAAAAAATGTACACAATCAACAAATATTTAGTATTAAAAAAAAATTAATTAATGAATTACAATAAATTTACTTCTCACTCTATGCCCCTACAAAACCCACAACCTGCCCCTAAAATGTAACTTAAAAAAATTAGTGTGAAATTAACATAATTATTTATTAATTCAATAATTAATATTGATTACAAATTAATTAGTAGTTAATTATAATTAAACTACTTCCCACCCTGTAACCTTATAAACCCCACAACAGGCTACGGTACTAAAAATCACAAAAAAGCATTAAACTAAATTTAATAACTACTAAAAATTTAACAACTATCTTAAAAAACATAAAGAATAATTATTATACAAAACATTTATTACATATACATTTAAAATAAAAACTAAATTACATAACATTAATTGAAAAATTATATTAGAAACAACTATATGTTTGGGAACAATATTAAAGAGTTCGATGTATTCAAAATTAATACTTACCTTAAATTCGATATTCTTGACAATGATATTCTTAGGAAGATATTTCAATGTCGCGATACTTTAAACTCAATATTTTGGTATGACGATATTTTGCGTTCAATCTTTTGCCAGAATACCGTGAGTATATTTGAACCCCTGTGAGGTGTTGTCTGCTTTTGTCATTGGATCACTGGAAGTCATCAGTAGGTGTGGGAGTAACTTGTGCCATTTACTATAGCATAATTAATCAAAATTACAAACACAATTGTGCAAGATTATGTAGAATTGCTTGAGGATCTTAACCCAGAATTAAGCTTTGCTTTCTTAGCCCAAAATGAACTCTCAAGTACTAACTGGTCCCGGGGATGCATTTTGAGCTAAGAAAATTGTGCTAAATGCAGCAGAACGCGAATAGCAGCTGCTCACACTCACTAAGTTTGTTGTTCATATGCTCCAGGGGCAGGATTTCTGTGCCATCGTGAACGTGTATAATAGCATTGTTTTCGGTAATTTGACGTCAATAAAATAACTCAAAATTACCTAAATTACTTCGATTACTTCAAGTTAGTAGAAAATTTCACCCAGGCCTAGTCTTCAGTACTTTCAAGTGGGTGATGCAGTTGTTTGCCAGTTGCAAAGTATAAAGCTTCTTTCAAGTGGTCATTCGGTTCACACTCCATGGCCCGGAGATCCAGTTCAAAGAGAAGCCTTACAGGCTACTGCTCTTTTCGTGATCAAGAAGAGAGACGTCCTATCAGCTACCTTTTCAGGGGAAAGAGTCAGGATGGCAATAAATAGAGCTTCTAGTCCAGAAAACTTCAGGTCAGTGTGAAATGATGAAAGGCGTTAAATCACTCAAACATTCAAACCAACTCACTCCAGAGGAAAGGGGTTTCTTATCAAAAATGGTCCTACAGGACACAAATCTGCAGAAACGCATCAGACGTTCCCCATGTTGGTGGTGTAAAGAAGACTGGTATCCTGAGTAGGCCTGGGCGGCAAATTCTGTCTCGCTCGTGGAATTTGGATAAGTTTGTGTTCCGCGGAGAGCGCGAAATTGCCCTAAATTCTGTGTTACGCGACTTCGCAAAATTTTTTGCTTCTTCGCGTTCTCAAAATGCATGTTCACGAGATATTTCCCCTCAAGCACGCAAACAGCAATTGTGAACATGAAAAAAGCATCCCGAACAAGCAATTCCGCGTGTTCGCGGTATTTTTGCGTGTTCGCAGAGATTTTTACAGTTTCGCGGAGATTTGCGTAACGCGATTAAGCAAATTCCGCCCACCCCTAATCCTGAGGTCATCTCATATGAATTAAAGCCCCCCTAAATCGTCTTCAAAAAGATGCTGGTTCAAATGATGTTCCTCCTTTTCAAACATGGCATCCGAATATATCCCTCCCTGCATCCTCGTCTGATTTCTTGCCCTCCTTATGCAGAGATGTGGTGATTCAGTTTTCAACAGAGTTTTGATTTCAGAATAATTGGAAGAAGTCCCAGGGCCTCAAATAGATTGAGGCGCAGTTAAGGACAGATCTGTTTATGGTTTTTCTTACATCAGCTCGGACAGAGAAAGTGAGGAACTACCTCAGAATGCTGTTTCAAAAACAATGAAATAAGCAAAAAAGGTGATTGGTGGGATGCTTCAATTCATCTCAGCCACTGTTAATTAGTTGCCCACAGCCCAATACATAATTTTTTTGCCTGCCATGTCACCTCAAGACTGGACCTTGACGTATGCAAATCAGCCTTCATCCTGCTCCAATAGGAACAGCCCATCCCATACTGCTGAGCCAGGGCCTCGATGAACCAGAACACCACCAACCCAAGACCAGTTTCGCCCTCGTTGGGTCTCTTCAGCCAGGTGAAATTTGGTTCCAGCGGAAGTGAGCCTGTAACCCACATCTGGGCATTCGTGTGCCACCTATGGCATCGACCTGAAGTAAACAAAAAAAGTGATGGGTGGAATGTATGAATTATTCTCTGCCACTGGTAATTACTTGGGCCCGCATCCCAGTCCATGTTTTTTCTGCATAAGACTGGATACAGACCGAGATGCCCGGCATGCAAACATAAATGGTTAAAAAACAATATTTAGGCGGAGGAGCTTCGCGCGCAACCGAGATGGACGCGTGAGCACAGGGCTCCCGAGACCTTCGCCACCTCCCGCATCTATCCTGAACTTTATCCTGATTATGACGACGGGTTATTGAAGATGCAACCCAGCTGATATAATAGCTGCTTTCAAAAATCTATTTGGACTCCGGGAACCGAAACTACGGCACTTCGAACTTTTGCGGCCTGCTCCATGGCACTGCCCAGGGCTCAAGTCACTGTGGCACCCAGGTAGTAATTGAACAACAACGGCCTACCGGGCACTGCTCACAGCCCCGGAGTTAACTTTCGGTTTCGTTTTTGGCTCCTCGGCTTTCTCCTGTCTGGAGCCGCTCTGGCGACCTGGGATGCAGTTTGTCCCCGCAACCCCACTGTGTGATTACCACCGAGTGTCTCCGGTCGTGTGAAATCTAGCTGGAATTTGGTTTTTTGGTGAACCTGGTGAGTGAATTGAAAGGAGCCATTTTTACCAGGTCTCGAAAGCCCCTCAGGGGTGCAACATCCAATATGGCGGGCAAACTAGACCGCGAGAAATGGAAGACCAAGACCGTTCACCGGGGGGGCACTACTCAATCGAATATCATGGAACGCTACACTCATCCTAAGGGGTCCCCCGGTGGTACGTGTAGGGCTCTGGGAGATGCGGGAGACGACTCTGCGGCAGTGGATGACTTGGCCCTGCGTGATGTCATGGGCGCCATTGCTAGTATGAAGACCTCTATCGGCCAACAATATGAGGCTCTGGCCTTTAAGCTTGACACTGTGGCAATTGATGTCAACTTGATCAGGATGGATTTGTCAAAGACTAATGAAAAAGTCAAATCCTTAGACTTGAAGATCTCCAGCCTCACGACTGATGTGTCCGACTTACAGACGGAGGTTCGCAATCTACGATCCTCCAATGATCTCTTTTCTCGCCGGCAGGAGGATTTTGAAAGTCGGGCCAGACGCAACAACGTACGTATTATTGGGGTCCCTGAAAAACCAGAAGATCCAGCAGTTGGTCTCCTTGTCGAGGACCTCATCCTCAATCATCTTGCCCCCAAAGGCCTGAGCAACTTCTTTGCGGTGGAACGTGCACACAGAGTGCCGGGTGGGAAACCCAAGCTGGGCGCCCCTCCGCGTCCTATCATCGCCAGAATTTTCAACTTTAGGGATAGAGACGCTATCCTGCAGGCATCGCGGGTGGGCGGCCCTACGAAGTTTGAAAACACTACGGTGAGCTTCTACCCAGATTTCACCCAGTTCGTTCAGAAACAAAGGATGGGGTTTCAGGGGGTGAAGCGGCGATTTGAGAGACATGGGTATGAAATATGCTATGCTTTTTCCATCTCGGCTTCGTGTAGAATACGAAGATCGGACGTTTTTCTTTGACCGCCCTGAGAATGTGAGTGACTGGCTCGATACGTTGCCCATGCAGCGTGACCGCTCTGAACATTCCGGAGGAGCTGAAGGCGGCCCGTTGGAACAGGAGGGAGCAGTGGCTTCGGACTTTCTGGACATTGCGCACAACTGTGACGGAGAAGTGTGGCTCAGGGGTTAGAGGCAGCAGACCCGGAAGCTGAGATCGGTCCTGGACCAGGGTTCAATTCCCCGCCTCGGCGGGTCTTGGGCTAAAAATTCCACGGACTCGATAATTCTCGCCCCGGTGCCTCCTCGACTCACGGGTTCACACTCTGCGACTCTGGGCAATAGCTTGCTTAATCTCCACAACGGCCCCTCGCGGCGGGATGCCTGACTTTCACCTTGTGGATACCCTGCTATCTCACAGGGGAATATCAGGACGGGTTCCCTAAGCAAGCGCCGGGACACCCACTGCGGGTAGCTGTGCGCTATATAAGCTCAACTACATTTACAACTGGCAGCTGTGGTTCGATGACTTTTATACGTGCACTGTTTGTGATGGGATACCCAGAGGTGGCGGGGGGTGAGACTCTTTCCTCCTCCGGGTTTCTTTTTGTAGACTAGTTTAATGTTAGGGCGACAGGCACACTGCAAGTTGGGGTGGCTTTTGAGTCTAACGCAGGGGTGCAGGGTGGGGGGGGGTGTTTTGGGTATTTGTTGGGGGAGGGGGGTTTGTATATGTTTGTATATGTTTCACTTTGTTTCAAGGCAACGCATTGTTTAACTCTCGGACCTGGGTGCTGTGCTCGCTGTCGGGTGGAATCTGCATTTATTTCTTGGGATGGGGGTAGGGAGCTGAGTTTATTGTGCTGGAATGTTAACGGGTTGGGGGATAGGATAAAACGTGGTGTAGTGCTGCAGCTACTGAGACGCCTTTCCCCTGATGTAGTGTTGCTACAGGAGACTTATCTGATCGGAAACACATGCCATGCCATGAATCCGCGAGGTTATCGTCTTGTGGCACATTCTGGATTTACTACTGGTTCTAGGGGGGTAGGTATCCTGGTCAGGGGTTCCCTCCCCCTAGAGGTTGATGACATAATCCTTGACGACAGGGGGCGCTACGCTGCTCTCACTGGTAGATGGGAGGGGAAGACTGTCTCACTGCTTTCTGTTTATGTTCCTCCCGGCCTACAGACTACGACCTTTGCTGATTTGGGGAGTGTAATTTTGGGGCTTCCGGAAGGCATCCTGGTGATGGGTGGGTATTTCAATTCTGTCGTCTCCGGTAGGGAAGACCGTTACCCCCCCAGGGATCTCACGAGATCACACTCTTGGTTGGGTGACTTCTTGGAAACGCTGGGACTGGTAGATTGTTGGAGGCTACTGCATCCGGGACAATCACAATACACCTTCCACTCTGGTGCTCATGGCAGTCTCTCTAGACTGGATTATGTTCTGATGCCGGCGGCGCAGGCCTCTTCCATCAGGGAAGTCAGACATCTGGCTAGGGGTATTTCTGACCACTCCCCACTGTGGCTTATGATGGATACGAAGATGGGAACTGAGGGTCGAGTGGCCCCGATCAATCCTTGGTACCTCTGTGACCCCAAAACCCGGGCTGAGTTGATCAGGTCTCTGGATCATTATTTTGCCGAGAATGTGGGGTCTGTATCCTCTTCTGTTTCGCTGTGGGAGGCCTTCAAGACGGTTATCCGTGGCCAGGCACTGTCGTTAATTGCTGGCGCCAAGAAAAGCAAAAACGAGGCGGTAGTCCGCCTTGGAGACCGAAATAGCTGAGTTGGAAGCGGATTTGGAATTGTGTACCACTCACGACAAGATTCATCTTCTCAGTCTTAAACAACTTGACTACAGGGCATTGGTAACGGATGCCGCTAAAGTTATGAGTAGAGAGCAGCAGGGGCGTTTATATGATGTGGGTGATAAGGCTGGGAAATTGATTGCTTGGTTAGACAGAAAGGAGAAGGCGAGTCGTGTGGTCCCTGTGGTTGAGAGAGTGGACGGAGTGAGAGTGACTGATCCTGTTGAGATTGTGGAGTGTTTCGCGGAATATTTTTAAAAAGTGTATTTCCCAGTATCCGATAGACCAGAGGAGGACTCCCATCTGCTGCTACGGGACATTGCATTGCCTTGCCTGTCGGATTCAGATAGGGAACGGATGGACGCAGTACTTTCCATTGACGAGGTGGCAACTGCTATTCGTTCTGTACGCTCAGGAAAAGCTATGGGCCCTAATGGTCTCCCCATCGAGCTTTATAAACTGCGTCCTGACAAAATGGCGCCGTATTTTCTTTCTTCTAGGCCTATTTCGCTTTTAAATGCCGAGCCCAAGATCCTCGCAAAATTGCTAGCAAACCGTTTGATAACAGTGATCAGCGACCTGATCCATCCGGATCAGTCCGGTTTCATTCCACACCGTAATACTGCATTGAACTTGCGGCGCTTGCATGGCGTTCTTGCGAGAGCAGCGTCACTGCGTGAACCGGCCATCTTGGCTTCCTTGGATGCTACGATGGCCTTTGATACGTTGGAATGGCCGTATCTCTGGGCCGCTCTTGCAAAGTTCGGTTTTGGTCCTGGTTTCATCGGCTGGGTGAGACTTTTGTATGAGGAACCATTGGCTCAGATTGTGGTGAATGGTCGGGTTTCTAGTCTTTTATTCTTGGGAGGGGCACGCGGCAGGGGTGTCCGCTGTCCCGGCTTCTTTTTGCCCTCGCCTTAGAACCCCTGGCTGCTTGGCTGCGGTGGGAGCCATCGATGAAGGGGATTCGGTGGACCCCGGATTTTGAGGACCGAATATCGCTCTATGCTGAAGATATTTTGTTGTATCTTACGTCGCCTCGAAAGTCGCTGATTGTCTTGCTTGATGTGTTGAGCTCGTTCGGGAGAAACTCCGGCCTTGTGATAAATTGGACTAAATCCTGTGTCTATGTACTCTCGGGTGACTCTCCTTCTTTGCCACCCGGTTGTCCCATGCAAGTAGTACAGACTGGGTTTAAGTATTTGGGGATCTTTATCGCCTTGGACCCCGTGGTCCGTTATGAACGTAATCTGTTTCCCCCGCTCCAACGCTTAAAATCCGATGTTGTGGCCTGGCGCAGACTGCCATTGTCCCCCCCTCGGGCGTGCAGCTCTTTTCAAAATGATGTCTTTACCGCGGTTTCTCTATGCACTGCAAAATACACTTGACGTCATTCCGGCGAGCTATTTGCGGGAGGTGGAAAGTTTGCAGAAACAATTGCTATGGGGTGGGCGTTCGCGTATCGCCCTCGCCAAGCTGACGCTTCCCTGGTACGACGGTGGTATTGCACTTCCAGATATAAGGCGATACTATTGGGCTTCCCAGCTGGGAGCGATTAATCATGGAATGTACGGTCCTGCGTCAAATCCTGCGTTTGAAATGAATAAGTGGCTGCTGCCGGGTGGCGATTATAACAGGGCGCTTTACTCCAAATCTGCTGGGCAGAAACTTTCGGGACCCACTAAGATAGCGATGCGAGTGTGGCAATGTGCTAATACGGCAATGGGATGGAGGGACCGACTGACTAGAGCAACTCCGCTCTATGCATCTGAAAGACTGGGCAGCCTGTGGAAGACGAAAGGTTTTGAGATGTGGGATACGATTGGTATCTGCAAGGTGAATGAAATGAAATGAAATGAAATGATTACGCTCTTGTATAGCGCACGACTACCCGTAGGCATCTCGGCGCTTGCTTAGGGAACCCGTCCTGGTATTCCCCTGTGAGATACCCCGGCAGGGTGTCCACAAGGTGAAAGCCAGGCATCCCGCCGCGAGGGGCCATAGTGGAGATTAAGCAAGCTATTGCCCAGAGTCGCAGAGTGTGACCCCGTGAGTTGAGTAGGCACCGGAACGAGAATTATCGAGTCCGTGGAATTTTTTGAGCCCGAGACCCGCCGAGGCGGGGAATCGAACCCTGGTCCACAGCTGATCTCAGCTTCCGGGTCTGCCGCCTCTAACCACTGAGCCATGCTTCTCCACTGATATCTCGACCAAAGGTAGGGTCAAGACCTTCGAGGAATTGAAAGTAGAATATGAGTTGAGTGATAAGGAGTTCTTCCAATATGCGCAGATTCGCCACGCGCTGAGTTCGGTTTTTCCTGCAGGTACCGTTATCCCGGAATCATCCCCGCACGAAGATCGGGTGCTTGACGGATATGTTCCCGACAGCACTATTTCCCTGATATATAAAAAATTGATTATTGATCGGGTTGATTTGTTGGTCCACCTCAGAGAGATTTGGACTAGTGACGGTCTGGAGTTGGACGACGAGGACTGGCAATCGGCTATATCCTCACCGAAGGAGGTAGCGATTCCGGCTCGTCTCCGACTCGTACAGCTCAAGATCCTGCACCGGATTTATGTGACCAGCCCTCGCCTGATTCGTATGGGATATTCTGTGGATGGGTTGTGTAGGCGTGGATGCGGTTTAACTGGTACTTTCCTCCACATAATTTGGGAATGTCCGGAGGTGGTGCTGTTTTGGATTCAAGTGCATGCTGTGATGGAGGAGGTCACGGGTATAGCGCTGTTGCCGGAAGCAAGGCGTTGTCTGCTGAATGTATGGGAGCCGAATGACTATGATGTGGTGCAGACTCAGTGGGGGACCCTTGGGAATATGATTGCCAAGAGAGATATCGCGCAATTGTGGGGCTCCCAGAGACCGCCCACGGTCCTGGCATGGAAGGAGAATATGGACTGGTGTATGTTTAGAGAGAAGACGGTGTATGTAGCGCGTGGCAGACCTAAAAAGTGGGGTAAAGTCTGGGGCCATTGGAACTCCTACCGGGGTGATATATGTACACCTCCCCTCGTGGATGCTCCGGATGTTCCGTCTTCCCCCTGACCTGACATTCCTAATAATTTTTATGCTTTGATGTCTATGACTTTGAATTTCCCCCCATGCTCCCCCCCCTTTGCACTGATGATTTGTATCAAATTGTAATGCACTCTCTTCCTCGCTGAGTGCCCATCCAGCTGTACTGACTTTTATTGCCTTGTTTGTTTATGTTTATTTGAAATAAAAAGAAGTATAAAAAAAAATAATAATAAATATATGGATGGTGTGTGCTGCGTTATTTAATAGTGATATTTGGCAGGCTGGTGCAGGAAAGTGCTGAATTGTGTAACATCATTTCACTCTTTGAGGGGAGGCCTAGTGCACGGTTCCGAATGGTGATTCAGTAGGAAGTTTATCACTATATGATGCCAGGGACGGCTCCCCCGTTTGAGTGGAGGACCGTCGCCCCACAAAGAAAAGGCTCAGGACAGAGCTGAAAAATAAAATCCGGAACTAAGTGACGGGGTGGGGTTAGTGCTGCTGAGTGGCCGCAGGGAGCGGTGCGCTTTAAAATGTGCATGTCACTTTGACCAGCAGTCTTGTGACGGCCAGCCAAACATACTCATGTTAAACTTCTCCAACCTAGCTGTATTAGCTGGGTTAGAGAAAGCACAGGCCTCCAGTGCTCTTGAGAGCGCGGAGTGAGGCCCTTCCCTCCAATCCTGGCAAGCAGCACCAGGATTAGCTAGGGGAGTTGGCTGGGTCCCCCGTTGGAGCCTCCCTGGAAGAGAACACAGGTGGGAGAGGACATTGTGTCGCTTATCAAGGAAAGTGTGTTTTATTTATATTTTTGTGTGTGTGTGTGTCTCGCCCCACTACTCTTGGTACATGCCAGCCGACCACTGTAGGATGTACAGGGACTGAGAGTTGTCATAGAAATTTATTCTGGCACTCCTGAAGCATAAAAGGGGCTGAGATCACAGGAGGAGGGGCCGTCATGTGCGTCTGTTACTGTCCAGATGTTCAGTGATTGGGAATCTAAAGGTACTAACAGCTCTCGCACACAGTGCAGTTTACAAGTGGAATGCTTTGAACTTGGGGCCAAATTTATGAAAGAGTTACGCCGTTCTTGCACCACGCAACAGGGCGCAAGAGCAACACAACTCTTAAGTTCGATTTATCAAGCAAAGCTATGTTGCGTGGCTTCCTAAATGTAGCTAATGAAACGCATCGCAAATTGCTGCATTGCGTTACTCCGCCCCAGGGAGGCGTTCCATGGGTGGTGCGTGGGTGTTCCCATGACCTACCCATGAATTTTTGTGCATTCCCGGATTTATTATTGCAGGTACATATGGGAATTGATAAAAAATGCTATGCATCCCAAGGTAAGACGAATCAGGGAGAAATATGTTCACTTCTTCTCCTTACTTCATCTTTCTATGAGTTCTGCAGCACACATAGAAAGAAGAAAATACCTCAGGGGGTTGTTGTTGTGCAGGAAGGAGCCCCTTGGAGCCCCTTCCTGCACAAAAACAAGTTTGCTTTCAATGCAGGCACCCTTGCACTATGGTGTCTTCATAGGCGCTAGGCTGCACGTTGTGCCAATGCCAATGACTGGAATGTGCCTTTTCCCCATCACAGGGTGACTTGCTGCGCTACATGATTGTTTATTAAATATGCCCCTTGGTTTGCAAATGTCAACCAATCACGCACGGAGGGCGCTTCTCTATGGGCAAAAAGGTATTTGCAGAGACAAACAGCTCTATGAACAAGGAATAGTTTTTACTGCAACACAATCTAAACGTGTGCCATTCCCCTGCCATGCTTCTTGCACAAGTGAGTCCACATCTAGACGTCACAAATCACCGTGAACAAAGAGCTGGGCACGCTCTTGGCAAAGGCAGTGTCTGATGTCTGGGCACAGCTCGTGTTCAGACTCCGCGTTACACCTGGCGACGGGGAAACACGTTGTTTTTCACAGAAGGGGGTGTGTCCGGGAGATCCTGCTACCTGTTGCACCGCGTCACAGCAGGGGAGGGGGGCAGGGTGCGTGCCTGTGCGCGCGCGCGTGTGTAAGGGGTCGCTTCGGAGAGAGGGGGCTCCTCTTTGATTACAGATCCAGGGATTTCAACACCCCGTCCTAAAAACACATCTCCTGGGACTTCCTGAACCGTGGGAGGAGCAGAGACAGGGAAAAAAAGAAGCACGGGCTGCTCCCAGAACTAAACACTGCCCCTCTCCACTCACGACGGACCGGAGGAGCGCCTGCACCGCGGTGGGATGGTGCGCAGCGCTTGGCGCGCGGGTGGTCATTCTTTCATCCAAGGGGGCTCCTTCTGGGGATCCCAGAGGCCGGGATCTGAGCTCTTGTGAACGGAGGGAGACGACAAGAGCTCGTGCGCAGTCCGTGCAGGGGCTGCGGAAGGACGGTCTGGGGGAGACCGGGGTACCCCTGCACTGGGACACTGTGAGCTAAGGAGTGAGAGTGAAAGGAGAGGTGCGCCCCGGCCCGTGCATCGGTCCTGGGTGCCAGGGTCTCTGTGCCAGACCCCGATGGGTGTTTGTTAACTCGGGGACCCCCCGCTGACCCACCTGCCTGGATGGGATGTAAGGTGAGCTTGTTCTGCTGCGAGGAGGAACCCCTGCAGATGCCGTTTGCAGGGCGGGATGGAGGGCAGAAGGCGGAGGAGAGGAAGCAGCTCCTGGCAAAGGTGAGGAGAGGGGGGGGGGCGGGGGCAGGAGTGACAGGTCATGGTTAGGTCATGTCTTGGTTTTGTGCTGTGGGTGGCCTCATGATCAAAGCACACTGCTATGATGTCTAACCGTGCATTCTGGGACTTGTAGTCTTGATTGTTGTAATGGTACTGATTTGTAAAAGAGATGCTTGGAACTGGAAAAGTTGTCCTCATAACTTGGAGACATCAGATTAATGTATCTGTATCAAAGATTGAACCCCAAGTTCCAAGTGTCAGGAGACAATTGTACCAGCAATTTGGATGGAGTCTTGGGCCTACCTCAGTGGTTTAAATGGGCTGGTACTATGGGTACTCACTCCCCGCAGTCCTTTAATTTGGAAGGGATAGTACCTGCACTTCTCATCACCGCTCCAAAGCTGTTAACTGATGAGCACCAGCACTTCTCAGCAGCTAACAGGTACCAGAGGGTGCCAGCACTTCTCAACAGATAACAGGTACCAGAGAGTATCAGCACTTCTCAGCAGCTAACAGGCACCAGAGAGTACCCGCACTTCTCAGCAGCTAACAGGTACCAGAGGGTGCCAGCACTTCTCAGCAGATAACAGGTACCAGAGAGTATCAGCACTTCTCAGCAGCTAACAGGTACCATAGGGTGCCGGCACTTCTCAACAGCTAACAGATACCAGAGGGTGCCAGCACTTCTCAGCAGATAACAGGTACCAGAGAGTATCAGCACTTCTCAGCAGCTAACAGGCACCAGAGAGCACCCGCACTTCTCAGCAGCTAACAGGTACCAGAGAGTGCCAGCACTTCTCAGCAGATAGCAGGTACCAGAGAGTACCAGCACTTCTCAGCAGCTAACAGGTACCAGAGAGTACCAGCACTTCTCAGCAGCTAACAGGTACCAGAGAGTACCTGCACTTCTCAGCAGCTAACAGGTACCAGAGAGTACCATCACTTCTCAGCAGCTAAAAAGGTACTAGATTGTACCTGCACTTCTCAGCAGATAACAGGTACCAGAGAGTGCCAGCACTTCTCAGCAGATAGCAGGTACCAGAGAGTACCAGCACTTCTCAGCAGCTAACAGGTACCAGAGAGTACCAGCACTTCTCAGCAGCTAACAGGTACCAGAGAGTACCTGCACTTCTCAGCAGCTAACAGGTACCAGAGAGTACCATCACTTCTCAGCAGCTAAAAAGGTACTAGATTGTACCTGCACTTCTCAGCAGATAACAGGTACCAGAGAGTATCAGCACTACTCAGCAGCTAACAGGCACCAGAGAGTACCGGCACTTCTCAGCAGATAACAGGTACAAGAGAGTGCCAGCACTTCTCAGCAGATAACAGGTACCAGAGAGTACCTGCACTTCTCAGCAGCTAACAGGTACCAGAGAGTATCAGAACCTCTCAGCAGATAACAGGTACCAGAGAGTACCTACACTTCTCAGCAGATAACAGGTACCAGAGAGTACCAGCACTTCTCAGCAGCTAACAGGTACCAGAGAGAACCTACATTTCTCATCCCTTAACAGGTACCAGAGAGTACCAGGCTACCAGCACTTCTCAGCAGCTAACAGGCACCAGAGAGTACCAGCACTTCTCAGCAGCTAACAGGTACCAGAGAGTATCAGAACCTCTCAGCAGATAACAGGTACGCTGTGAAAGAAGTACCAGCACTTCTATATTTCCATTTCAAGCACTGGACAATTTTCAACTGGACTCAAGCCACAAGATGAACTTTCAAGCCAACCCTGTTGTTTCAGACTCTAGCACAAAGTACCAGATATACAAAGCAATTTTGCGGTAGCAAACCCTATAATTCGCAAAATCACAGGGTGTGTGACAGCAAAATGGCTTTAAGTTATACACTAAACCCATTTTGTGAATCAGAAAAGCCTTACCAACCCATTCCGAATGCCAAATAGGATGGGGCACGAAAGGGGTGCTGCAGTCTGGAGTGGAATGCATCAATTTGCGGCTGCAACTGTTGTTGTAAACCATTGAAAAGTTATCCACTCCTCGAAGGAGGTGGTACCGGATTTGCAACGAAGTATCTTTTCCTGTCTTTGGGAATCATCTTTGACAGCCTCGATTGGAGCAGGCAGTGGTCTTTGATCACTGGCTGCTCACAACCCCAATGACTTCCAAAATGAAAATTTTATGTTTTAATGTCAAAGTGCTACGTCTTGAAAGAAAAAAAAGTGTCCCATTTGGGAATACAAACACAGGAATGGTGGTCTGCCATGCCGTGAAGGCCCCATTCATTTGTTTGCTGCCTTAGTATTAATATTAATTAAGAAGGCCATTGTGCCCCTCGCTCCAATTGGGCATTTTCCAGTGAGCCCTGTTAGAGCTTAGGCCTCATCACAGAATTAAAGACTAAATGCAAAACGTCAGAACACAAGTTACGACCACTTTTTGTGACCAGTCTTTTAGGGCATCTGGTGCATGGTGTGCTGCACCTGGTCCATGGTGTGCTGCACCTGGTCCATGGTGTGCTGCACCAGGTCCATGGTGTGCTGCACCTGGTCCAGGCTGTGCTGCACCTGGTCCATGGTGTGCTGCACCTGGTCCATGGTGTGCTGCACCTGGTCCAGGCTGTGCTGCACCTGGTCCAGGTTGTGCTGCACCTGGTCCCTGTTGTGCTGCACATGGTCCCTGTTGTGCTGCACATGGTCCTTGCTGTGCTGCACCTAGTTCATGGTGTGCTGTACCTAGTTCATGGTGTGCTGAACCTGGTCCTTGCTGTGCTGCACCTGGGCCATGGTGTGCTGCACCTGGTCCATCGTGTGCTGCACCTGGTTCTTGCTGTGTTGCACCTAGTTCATGGTTTGCTGCACCTGGTCTTTGCTGTGCTGCACCTGGTCCTTGCTGTGTTGCACCTGGTCGAGGTGGTGCTGCACCTGGTCCATGGTGTGCTGCACCTGGTCCATGGTGTGCTGCACCTGGTCCTTGCTGTGCTGCACTTAGTTCATGGTGTGATGCACCAGGTCCTTGCTGTGCTGCACCTAGTCCATGGTGTGCTGTACCTGGTCCATGGTGTGCTGCACCTGGTCCATGGTGTACTGCACCTGGTCCATGGTGTGCTGCACCTGGTCCATGGTGTGCTGCACCTGGGCCAGGGGCTGTGCTGCACCTGGTCCATGGTGTACTGCACCTTGTCCAGGCTGTGCTGCACGTGGTCCATGGTGTGCTGCACCTGGTCCAGGCTGTGCTGCACCTGGTCCAGGTTGTGCTGCACCTGGTCCCTGTTGTGCTGCACATGGTCCCTGTTGTGCTGCACATGGTCCTTGCTGTGCTGCACCTAGTTCATGGTGTGCTGTACCTAGTTCATGGTGTGCTGAACCTGGTCCTTGCTGTGCTGCACCTGGGCCATGGTGTGCTGCACCTGGTCCATCGTGTGCTGCACCTGGTTCTTGCTGTGTTGCACCTAGTTCATGGTGTGCTGCACCTGGTCTTTGCTGTGCTGCACCTGGTCCTTGCTGTGTTGCACCTGGTCGAGGTGGTGCTGCACCTGGTCCATGGTGTGCTGCACCTGGTCCATGGTGTGCTGCACCTGGTCCTTGCTGTGCTGCACTTAGTTCATGGTGTGATGCACCAGGTCCTTGCTGTGCTGCACCTAGTCCATGGTGTGCTGTACCTGGTCCATGGTGTGCTGCACCTGGTCCATGGTGTACTGCACCTGGTCCATGGTGTGCTGCACCTGGTCCATGGTGTGCTGCACCTGGGCCAGGCTGTGCTGCACCTGGTCCATGGTGTACTGCACCTGGTCCATGGTGTACTGCACCTGGTCCATGGTGTGCTGCACCTGGGCCAGGCTGTGCTGCACCTGGTCCATGGTGTACTGCACCTGGTCCTTGCTGTGCTGCACCTGGTCCAGGCTGTGCTGCACCTGGTCCATGGTGTGCTGCACCTGGTCCATGGTGTGCTGCACCTGGTCCATGGTGTGCTGCACCTTGTCCAGGCTGTGCTGCACCTGGTCCATGGTGTGCTGCACCTGGTCCATGCTGTGCGGCACCAGTCCATGGTGTGCTGCACCTGGTCCATGGTGTGCTGCACCTTGTCCAGGCTGTGCTGCACCTTGTCCAGGCTGTGCTGCACCTGGTCCATGGTGTGCTGCACCTGGTCCATGGTGTGCTGCACCTGGTCCATGGTGTGCTGCAGCAGTCCATGGTGTGCTGCACCTTGTCCAGGCTGTGCTGCACCTTGTCCAGGCTGTGCGGCACCTGGTCCTTGCTGTGCTGCAAAATCACAGGGTGTGTGACAGCAAAATGGCTGTGCTGCATCTGGTCCAAGGTGTGCTGCAAATGGTCCATGGTGTGCTGCCCACATTACCGCCAAGCGGCCCCGTGTCATCTTGAACACCTTATGCCAGTCATGGTGTGTTTACTTGGCTTCAATGTACATTTCTTCTTTAAGCACCTACTAGTCCGGGCACAAACCGGGATGTTGGTGAAAAATCAGCAACTTGACAGAAATACACCCCCACCCCCCATAATAACTGAGGGAGGGGGCTGCACATATGCGGTTCACGTGGCTGTAAAGTTCTTCTTTCTGAAATGTGAAAGCAACAGGTTGTTGATGACTCGTGGAACAATTTCGTGTTGACGTTTATGGTGAGATGCAGCTGTGGGCATCTCTTGAGCCTTTTCTGTAAGATTGTTATTATCGTCGCGTGCCTATAAAGTACTTTTTTTTCGCTTCATAGCGCTTCGTGTGGAGTACAACACCTCTAAGTACAAATACAACTGATGACAAGTGCCTATGTGAAGTATGAGAAACTGATCAGTACTTAGTGGTCACGCCCCTTGTTGCTTACATTCAGTGCCTTGCCAAGAGAAAACTTCACCAGGCTAGGACAAAAAGCAATAGTGTGTCATATACAAGTTTGGGGCAAAACTCATTTTGCACCTGTGTAAGCTCAAAGTAGCTGGACTGGTGCCCACCTGGTCAGATAAATGCAAGTCTGTACAATCACAATTGTAGTATTCGTCTTCTTACAATTCTTTGAAGGGCCTTACATGTGCTGGAAACCAACAGAAATCATAATACAGCCATGTGAACATTTGTGTTCAAACGATAAAAGAAAAGGAGAAAGCTTCTGATCATCATTTGTCCTGTTGCTCATCACAGTGATACATTTTGAGGCAACACGTTTCGCAGCGACACATGCCGCATCTTCAGGGCCTTCTTCAGAGAACTCAACCCTGTTGTGTAGCATGGATTATCATTGTTAATATGGCAAAAATATGATTTATGTTGGTTTTCAACATAGGTAAGCTCCTTGAATGAATTATAAGAACAATACTCTACACAAATATGACACTAGAAATCGTAGTTTCACATCACATACAGGGGCTCCTTGTCCTCGGTGTGAGGGCATCATTTTATATTGTGTGCAGGGATCCCTCGAAGGCAAACCATTCTGGATTCTTATGCAGGATGGTTTAACTTGGTTTATGTCTGGGAAAGATGCTTGCGTCCCATTTCAGCACTGTCCACACTGCTGGTGGCTGCTTTTATTAAGGAAAAGATAGCAGGCAGTCTCTCCACTCTACTGATCCTATGGAACTGTGTCCAGTTAGTAACTACATCAATACCATGTATATGAGTAATGATATCACCGCAGCTGGCCTCTAAAGTTTCAGAGGCTGGGCAGGCTGCACCCTCGCCCTGAAGTACTTTTTCTGTTGACATCTGGAAATGACTGAAAAGATTAGTACATATACAGAGAATGCCTTCAAGTCTTGTTTGTCAAGGCGGGGAACAGCCATGACAACGCGGGGATTACCACGCAATGCCATTACAACGCGGGGATTACAACGAAAGTCGTTACAACGACTTTCGCTGGAGGGCGCTGTTGATTAGGGAATAGTTTAATTTTCCTTCCCTACTGTCAAGGTGGGCTGGAGTTGGAATAGAAAATTAAACTATTCCACTATCCAGCGCCCTCCAGCCAAAGTCGTTGTAACGACTTTCGTTGTAATCCCCGCGTTGTAATAGCATTGTCATGACATACAACCGTCAAGGCATAATCCTCTAGCCCTTTTTACAGAGGAAACTCGTAGAACGAACCATAACACTCAAATGAGGATCAGTGACAGAATATCGGAAGCACAAATATTGGGTGGACAGAATATTGCGTCAAAAACGTCGTGGACAAGATTATCGAGTAGGTACGTGCAAATAGATCAGTATAAATGTATTATTCTTAACTCCAGATCCACGTATATATATTATCATGGTACATATATGTGCGGTTGTATATAGTAAAACATTACTTACCCATAGAAAATGACCTACACAATATTCTTCTCCTCAATATTTTGTCACAATATTCTGATGCACGATATTTGTGTTTCTGATAGTTTGTAGCCCAGGGTTGGTAATTTCCGGAGTTGTGCCTACTCCGCATTCAGGTGCGAACACGGAGCTTACACACAACTCCGACTCCATGGCCGAGCGGAGTTAGCTGGCCCCTCCACCATCCCAAAGTAATTATAGTGTTAAAGAAGGCACTTACCTGCCTGTGGCTGCATCCTCCTCACCATGCCCGTTCTCCTGCTTCGTCCTTGCCGTCCTTATTTTTAGATAACCCCTAAATTGTACGTTTTCCGTGTGCGACTGCGCACACACAAGACGGTCAACGTAGGGGTTATCTAAGTAGCAGGAGGGCGAGGACGAGGAAGGAGAGTGGCCATGGTAAGGAGGAGGTATCCACGGCAGGTAAGTGCCTTTTTTTAAACATTATAATTAATTTGGGAGGGGGGAGGGTGCGTAGCGGAGCGGAACGAAGTTCCACAGAGTTGCTTTTCGAATCGGTGGAACTTTGCATAGAGGCACTACGCCTGCTCACCCACCCTTAATATTTTGTCCAAATACCCTCAAATAGTATTCCTTGCCAGTACCAAGAACTATTCTAATACTATTCCCACCTTCACTGATTGCCTGATTGAACCTCGCATCAATCTATCAAAGTTCCGGCTCTGTCTATCTGCTGTCTCTACTAAAACTTTCATAGAATGCATCAATGGAAACCCATAAACATGAATATGGAACAGAGGATACAAACAGATAAAGTAACTGACAGGATGTAGCCTTACGGCTAGAGTGGTCAACATCAAAGGTGGGGAACCGGGTTTAAGTCTTTTCAAGGGACGCTCAACATTCTGGGCATATCACTTAATCTCCCCGTGCCTAACATAAGTGAATGTGTCCATCTGTAATGCAACTGGTGCTCATATAAAGCGCTCTGATACCTTCCGGTCAAATTTGTGCTATGTAAAACTTCAAAAAAGAAAAGAAACTGTTAGGTGCTTTTGATTTTTGGGAAATTGTTTCAAATGTTTTCTATGCATCACATGATTTTTAGAGTAATTAGTATCTCATTGAGTTTGTGCTGTACCAGACATCAAACATTTGAGTGTTAAACCTTGTTGACATTTTTTTTATAAGGGTGTGTTTTTTAAGTTTTTTTTTTTAATTTCTTCAACTTTCTAGTTTACCATTAGTAGATATTTTCATGATGCTGGGCCCACTGAAATGTATAGACACATGTAGTTTATTGGGAGTGGTGATTTTAGTGGGATTTTAATTTTTTGAAAGTAGATTTCATTTCATGTTAATAACGAAATGTATAAAGTCACCCATTTCATGAGGATGAATTATTATCTGTTCAAGGAGGGGGTATATCCGTTGAAATCAGTAGAGCCACATACGTATGTGAATCGTTTGTTTCATGAAAAAAATAGCTACATCATGTTTCATATTTTAGAGACAGTTTTCACTACATTTCATAGGAGTACCTGATTTCAAATGTTGTATTTTATTGTTTAACATGACCCCACATAAACTGATTGTTAGGGCAGACCCTATTATTTATATGGAGTTGTGCCATACATGAATCTTTTTTGGAGGGTAATCACAGAGTGACTTCCGTTGGTATGTATTAGAGCAAAATACATTTGATAGAAGCATGTCATTAGGTGTGTAGAAATCAAGTTATTGAAGATTCTGATAGTAATGTGCTTTTATTCTTGCGAGATCAGTCCTATTGAATTTCCTTAAGTAGCACAATATTTCAGGTCACCTCTTCTCATCGTTAAGCCCCGACCAATAACAATTTATGGGCAAATCTGATTGATTTTATACTTATGGTGCTTAGAATTGTGCACTTTTTGTTGAATGTGACTGTACAGTGAATTCACTTTTGGAAGAAGACACTTTTGAGTTTAATGGAACATTATTAATACTCCTGTGTTTTGTCAGCTCACTTGTAATCTTTAGAGGGAATTGATAATTGTGACATACAGTAAAGGGGTGTAGTGCAATTTTTAAAAATATATTTTACTGTTGGTTAATTGTGAAGGAGACAAGAGTCCTGTCTTTTTTGCACTCTTTTATGGCTATTCAAGCCGAATAAAGATTTATTGATGATGAGTCCTGTGTGACATGTAGAGTTTAGTCATTGTACCATCAGCATCATTATCTCCCCTGACTTTAGTACCCTCAGTTAAGAGCCTTTGTACTTGCAGCAGATAATTTAGGGACAAATATTCCTGTATTTCTTGCACACATTTTACATTGAGGTGGATAAGACCCGTCAGTTCCAGAGCAGGGGTATAAGGATTGAATAAAAGAGAGTGTGACAGGTGTCTTTATTGTGACCCCATTCTGAGCAGAAACAATTGAAAAATAAACCTATTTGTCCAAGTATAAATATGCCCAATATAACAGAAATCCCTGTCACTACACAGTGCGGCCAAGGCTGATCTCCAGTGTTTACTCACATTACATTGTTTGTGCCTGCTCTGTCTGAAGGGCTCTATTGGAAAAGCCCCAAATGCATTAGCAGGGAGCCCAGGCTGAAACCAGAAACCTTCTTGTTTGTCAAATAAGACATTTTAATTGCACTAAAAGTAAATTTATAAATCCAGTAAAGAGGTCATTACTTTCAGACATAAACAGTGTTTAATGTGCAGGCCCTGGCAACTGTCTGAATGAATTGACAATTTCCTCGTCGAAATGAGGAAGGGATGTTAGGGGCTATGCAGTCTCCATTATTAATGAAACTTGTTATCTAAGGTATGTCTGAGATGTTGTGACCTTTAGAGGTTAGTGTTTGACCTTAAGGAGTTATCATGTAGGCTCCTATCACTGCTGTAAATGCATTTGTTAAGGAACAAAGGAGTGTTAGTTGAACCTGCAATTAATGTACATGTTTCGTACAGCCCTTCTCAAAAACTTTACGGTGTAACTTAAAGAAACACTCTTCTGTTTCATTATGTTTTATGAGTAAACACAATTTCATTCTTCTAGTTACTGACAAGGGTGGCTGCAGCTGCCAAACTTTCCCTAAATTCTGTAATAGTCAAAATTAGGGGCATATTTACAAGCCCCAATCACCACCACAATGTCACTTTTAGCGACGTTGTGGTGGCGATATGTGCTTCCCCCTTATTTACAAGGCAGAGTGAGGCCACTCAACATGGCTTAACGCTGCCTTGTAAATAGGGTCCCCTTTCACGCTGTATTTGGCGTGGAAGGGGAGGGCAATGGGTGTTGCGGTGGTCGTTCCACCGCAACACCCATTGTTTTTTATGCCACTCCCTATTTACAAGGGTGGCATAAATAGAACGCAGTGCCAAAATTAAGACCGGGGAAAACCTGGTTTTAAACAGGTGAAACGAGAAGAAATGCTTTTTTTCTCCTGGTTTTTCCTGTTTCCATGTGTGCTGCGTTGTGTTCTGTGATGCAGGAAGGATGAAAACCATTGTAACACCTGATCCAAAAAACTGTTTTGCCGGATGGATAGGAGGTAGTCATGATTAACCGTGTCGAATGCGGAGGAAAGGTCGAGGAGGATCAGGAGGCAGGATTCGTTTTGGTCAAGCATTTTTAAAATGTCATCCAATCATCATAAATGAAGATTAGACCATCTATCCAATTTCTCTTTGGTACTAGCTAAAATTGTGGAACAATTGGTTTCAACTGTGCTTTTAAACAAATAAGTAAGTGTTATCTAGATATTTGAGTGTTTTTGGTGTGCATAACATATCAGTAATTGCTAACATTGTAGAATTACAAAAACACTGACTTATTAATATTCAATAAGTATCCAGAAACTGTAGCATATTTATGAATAATATTGAGAATGATCATTAACATATAATAGCACATCATCAGCGTAAGCAGAAACTTTAAAGTTAGTATTATTCAGAACAACACCTGTGTATTTATCACTAATGCAGAGAGAACACAAGAGGGGCTCTAGGGCAATAAGAAATAGGAATGGAGATAGTGGACACCCTTGACGTGTACCACTATATAAACGGAATGGAGAAGAACAAGCACCATTGACAAAAATGGAAGCCGAGGGTGCTGAGCACAATGCTTTTATCATGTTGAGAAAAATAGCCCCAAATTGAGAAACTTCAAAAGTATTAAATAAAAATTGCCAGTTTACCGTATCAAATGCCTTTTCCGCATCCAAGGCCAACACACCAACTGGGCAATTGATGTCTTTAGCAAGAGAGAAGGTAGGATAAAGCAAGCAAGTGTTATGGGATGACAACCTACCCTTCATGAAGCCCGGCTGGTCAAGTTGAATAATGGAGAAAAGCAGGGGGGATAATCTATTTGCTAAAAGTTGGCATATATTTTACAATCCTGATTACTTTGTGATATGGAAAGATAATTTGACACTAAAGTAAGATCTTCATTAGGTTTGCAAAGGACAATGATAGTGGCTTCATTAAAAGAGCTCCCCATCATGGTAGTGTGTTGAAAGTCCGTAAAAAAGAAAATAAGACAGGAGATAATTGGTCCTGAAAACATTTGTAGAATTCAGCCGGAATACCATTGGGGCCAGGTGTTTTATTGGGATTTAGTGCTTTAATGGCTGTGGTTAGTTCTTGAATATCAATGGGATTTTTTTAAGTCTAGTCTATCAGTATCAGAAATGTGAGGTAGTTGACAAGTATTAAGGAAGACAATGATGACATCATTTTGAAGAGCGAGAGGTTCATGATATAAAGAGGAGTAAAAGGAAAATAACTCTCTCAGTATTTCCTTAACACCTGTCAATAAAGTACCATTATTTGTTCTGATGGCTGGAATTTGGAATTCTATTATGCTTAATGCGTATCTAGTTAGCTAATAGTAGGCAACCTTTGTTTGAATTAAAATGAAAATTAGATTTTCTTGTGAAATAAGTCATCATGCTCTTTTACTAAGCATGCAATTACATTCATAACTATATTTCTGAAGTTGGCACTTATATTGCATATCACGAGATTAAATGAAAAGTCTTTCCACAGTTGCTATGTGTTTCTCTAATTTGGAGAGGTTGGTGTAGAATAATTTCTTATCATACAGCATAATGGAAATTGTAACCTCTCAAATATAAGCTTTAAAGGCATCCCAGTGGATAATTTTGGAGGTATCACATGAATTATTATGCAAAAAAATTGATTAGTTTGAATTTCCTCCAAAACTTTTGATAGTGAATTCTCTTGTGAATCTATAGCATTGGACTTCGTAGGAGGTGGAAACAGCTTGCTTTCATTTGTTTGAGTGGTTTGACACCAATTTGGACTTTATGTTGTAGTACAGAGAGCAGGTAAATTGTTTAAATACATTTAAAATGTAAATGGCATACAATAAACATAAACCTTGAAGTATGCTATGGCTTTCCTTGCGAAATATTAATTTTGTTGGGGAAAAATCAGTCAAAAAGGTCTTGAATAAAGCTAAATTATGTTTAAATGTCAAATTAATGAAAAAATAAGAAAATACCCTTCAAACTTGGGAAGGTGAAAGAATCCAAGCAAACCAAGTTATAGGAAATCCCTTTAAGGGGGCAGAAAGCTTCTGAAGAAAGGAGGTGCTGAGGAAGAAATGCCCGCCTCCTCCACAGTTCACACAGAGCCCTAAAGGTGAAAGGAGCCCTTCCTGAGGAGAATGAAAATTAGCCTACCGCGCTTCACTCGTTTAGTCAAGGTGCATAAATTTTCACCTGCAGGTTCCCCAAGGAGTGATAGGGAACTGCTGAGAAGGAGGACCCGAATAAATTCCCCTTTCATCAGGAAATATTCGTCAAAGAAGCAGGTGAGCACAGAGCTTAGGTCGTGGCGGCCATCTTGCATCATGCGCACTGCTGACTCCTGATTTCTTCCCATTTTGACCTATAGGACTGTGTTTCTCCCACTTTATGCGGGTAAATATTGCCTACAATGCCCATGGGACCACTGGGAGGAATACTAGCTATACTGCCAAATGTCTGCATCTGTACACCGCCTTATTGAGGACATAACCACATCACCTCTTCGTGATAGGGACACACTGATGGAGTTGTATGTGTACTACCCAATAAGGGAGCTAATGAGATAAACTCTCCAATGGGAACACACCTACGCCTCCTATTTGCGCCAAATACACCTCATTATGAAAATACTAAGAAAGGAACATGTCACCCAACATTGCGAACATTACACCGGTTACCAGTCAGTCAAAGCATTTCCTTGAAGGCCTTGGTTGTTGTACAGGGCCTTTATTCTCGTAACCCAGAAATTGTAGCAGAGACATTCCTCTGGTCTCTTCCTTATACCAGATACTATATCCTATATGGTCAATGCCAGTGCAAAATATTTTTTAACAGCAACAGCAAACCTCTGGAATGCCCCTCCTACTTCTATGTAAGAGCCAAATCTAACATCACCTGGTTCAGGAATCTGCAAGATACTCATCTTTTTTTACTGCACAGACATCTGGTTTTGCCTGACATCTGCTTTGCTTTCACAGCGCCAAGAAGCTTCATCGAATGCCCACTGCACAAGTACAGAGACATAGAGATAGACACACTGATGTAATTGCTGCCTGTACTTTCCAGTGTGATGACATTTCTACTGCCTTGCACTTAACTATTACTACATATACTGCCTCATGAGGTCATACGGATCTACAGTATACTGCAAGTCAAGATAAGGAAGATTACATCCTATCCTGTCCGAGGGGGACATTCATGAGTCTGCTGAGCGAGTCTATCTTGAAGATAGCTTTCACATGGACAACCAGTTCTTACTCGGGCACAAGAGGAAAGGTTCATGCTCTATCTCTGAGCTGCCATCAAACCAGGCTTTAACTTGTGCATTGAGGTGGAACTTGGAACCAATACTGAAGATGGAGTCCCTGAAGAATTAGGATTCTCAAGTCATTTGCAGTGAAATTTGACATTAAATCTGGGAGAGAGAGGGTAGGAGGAATTTAAGCTTCATACAATTTTCATAGGATTATGCTTCAATTTCATTCATGTAGTGTATTTGGGTAAAAGGGGAGAGTGAGGACATTTTGGCACCGTTGATCATCAGATACAAATGAGTTCCATCAGGGTGTTGGTTGAAGGTGACACCAATTTTGGCCAACATGTCACCAAGTGGTTTTATGTAGAGGTTGAAAAGTAAGGGGGTAAGTATAGAGACGTTTTGGGAATGCTAGAAGGAAACTTCTAGGATCCAGAAGTTGAGTTTCCTACCATAAATTGTTGTATTATGTTAGCCACAGTAGGATTTGTGGCAAGGAAGCACTGTGCCATCAAACTCAATACTTTAGCTCAGTACATTCAGAAGCTTGTCATGCTTGACTGTGTGGAAAGCAGCCAAAAGCTCCAATTAATTGAGTAGGCAGGGCATATTTTACTCAAACAGTCACAAGGTGTCGTCAACAGATCTGAGAGTGTTTCTGCAATGGGATCCAACGAACAGACACCCGCCGGGAGGTGAAATATTGTGGTGCGCACTTGGTTTGTCAGACACCTTTCTAGCAAAGTCTCTTTGGTAATTGGCCTATAGTTTTTTACCCATTGAGGATCACAGTAATGCTTTTTTTAGCACTGGAAGAACATGTCAAATTTTTATGGAATCAGGAATAAATTTAAGTTTCTGGAAGGCACTGATGCTGGCCGGCAGTGAGGAATGTGGACAGACTTGTGTTCCTGGGCATGAGGAACAGAGCAGAATGAGAAGGTTAGGTGTCTGCAATGATTTCATTCAGGAGGGTAGAGGTAATATCAATGTACTTGTTAGAGGATGCAAGAGTGTTTTTCTGATTAAAAAGCAACGCATCTAGGTCAGGGGGAGGTGGGAGGGAGACAATGCCATTTTAAATATGCATCATTTGTTGTGCACTTGTGTATTTACTGTATTATAGCTTTTGAATAACACAACATACTCAACATTGGGCTGGTAAGTGCTCTGATTCTCATCGTCCCTGAATGTCCTTTTGGAGGTGGGTGGTCGGAAGCTTTCTAATATAGAATGACTTATATTGATGATGCGGGGTGCAGTAAGTGTTCCAACCTTATTCACCACATAATACGGTGCGATTTGACGCAGCCATGCATACCTATTTATCAATATATTTTCATAGAGAAGGCAAGAGCCTAGAGTTTAGCCTTTAGTGCGTTCCAGAAATGGAGTTTGTCGTCAATTCTTCTTATTCGAGCAGGCCTTGAATTCCAGAGTTTGGCTGCCTGGACAGAGGATTCGCGTTGGAGTCTTTCTGAGTGGAAGTACAGCCAATAAAGGGTTAGGCTGTAAGTGCAGAGGTCTTGTTTGCTGGTATGAGTAGACTTTTTGTTAAAGGAAGAGTGGGCTTATCCCATGGATTGCTTGTTGAGCTGTGTACCTACTGGAAGCCTTTTTCAGGAATATGCTGGGTGCCATCCGAGTCTGCATTGATACGCTAAATCCTGTATTCTCCTCCATATTCATCAGACACCATCTAAATAAAGTAGAGCCCATTGGCACAGCCATAGTTTCTGTGTCCTAGGGTGATGGCAGCTTGAGCCTTTTATGGACAATTCAGGTTTTGGAAAATTCATCAAAGTCGTTTTCCCATGTGGAAGCTTTGTTTGGCCACCTGCTTAACTTGAGGAATAAGGGACAGGTTTGAGTCCATGATAGTGACACACTTACCCACTTCAGCTCAGTCTGGTGATGGAATCCGAGATCCTGGTGTCATATGATTGACAGGCAATGATTGGTCCGGTTACTAAATGCAATAATCTCTTTTTACGGGTTATTGAGCTAAGTCTGTTTGCTAATATCAAACGAGCAATGGATTGGAGGCTTTTCTTCACGTACCTTGGTGGAGGTCACGTGAGTTCTCAGACCTTCGAGTAGTTTGACTGCCATCAGCACAGGTATCACAGCTGAGATTAACAGGATTACATGAGCTGCTGCAGTGAATCGAGGTAGGAGGGGGGCAATGTCGAGCCTGTGGCATTAGTACAAAACAGGATCACCTGTGCCATTAATATATGTTGTGAAGAAAACCTGGATTAGTCGTAGTCCCGGCCAGTTGTGGCAGCTAGCAGGTACACTTCTTTATACGTTTGAGAAAACAAACAGCACGAGGTATGGCACTCACTAGAAGCCTTAATTGTGAAAACGTGTTATGGTACAAGGTTTCAACAATTAATTTATGACACATTGTAACAATCTAATACATCACATCATTGCACTTAACAAGTACTGTGGCAACATGTTTATATATTGAAATTGTAATGTCTCAGAGCAGAGGACATGTCTATCTTTGTTAATTCTGATGTCCTTTCAAGGCACTTGGAAGGCAACCATATATATAGTGAGCAAGCGGCGACAAGCTGCGAAACGCGTCTGGACATTGGGAAATAAAATAAGTTGAGTACTTACTCTGGGTCCGTGTCCTGTTTGATTGGCCTGTGGCGTGAGATACGACGCGAGCGAGCCGAGGACTGGAATTCTTATATATATATATATATAATATATATCAGAGACATATTGTTTAAACTTCTCTTTTGTGTCTTGGGTGAAGTTTTAGAATTTTCTTCATGCCCTCCTTAGTCTTGAATTATATACTGCGTTTCCACCATTGGTGGCCCAGCTGGGGCCTTCTTCAGGATAGGAGTCTACTACAATGTCACCCAGAGAGAAATGTCTTACAGATTAGCCCTTTTATGTGATCATAGACATTAGAATTTCAGTAAATACACACTCTTTTACAGGTGTTTTTAAGGGCAATGGAGCATCGAAGCACACCAAATATTAACTCTTGTCTAATTGTGCTGTTCAACATTGTGCTCATTTATTCATTGTTAAAATATGACCTAAATGAATTGTTGTAAACTTGTAGCACAGACGTTTTTACACTAAGAGGCTTATCGTGAACTGCATATATGGAGTAGTTGTTTTCTAAAATATATAAAGGGGAAACATCACTTACAACGCAACTTTTACCACGCAGTGCCTTTACATCGCAACTTTTACAACGCAAACCATTACAACGCATTGCGCTGGGGGGCGCTCTAGGATAGGGAATAGGTTAATTTACTATCCAATAACCTTCCCTACTATCCACGGGGACTGGAGTTGGAATAGTAAATTAAACTATTCACTATCCAGCGCCCAAAAGCACTATGCGTTGTAATGGTATGCGTCAAGTCAAGTCAAGTCAGAGAATTTATATAGCGCACTACATACCCAGAGGGTCTCAAGGCGCTAAGGGAGGGGGGGAGGATTACTTGTCAAATATCCACGTTTTAAGTTGCTTTCTGAATGCTAGGTGGTTCTGGGTAAGGCGAAGGTGGGTGGGGAGAGAGTTCCATGTTTTAGCAGCCAGGTATGAGAAGGATCTGCCACCCATGGTGGTCTTGTTGATGCGAGGTACAGTGGCGAGGGCTAGGCTGGAAGAACGTAGTTGGCGGGAGGGGGTGTAGAAGGACAGTCGTGAGTTGAGGCATTCTGGTCCAATGTCGTAGAGTGATTTGTGTGCGTGGGTTAGCAGTCGGAAAGTGATTCTCTTGTTGACGGGTAGCCAGTGGAGGTCTTTCAGGTGACCAGAGATGTGTTCGTTGCGTGGGATGTCTAATATGATTCTGGCTGAGGCGTTTTGGATTCGTTGGAGTTTCTTCTGGAGTTTAGCGGTAGTACCTGCGTAGAGGGTGTTTCCGTAGTCCAGTCGGCTCGTGACCAGAGCATGGGTGACTGTTTTCCTGGTTTCGGTGGGGATCCAGCGAAATGTTTTTTTGAGCATGCGAAGAATGTTGAAGCAGGATGAGGATACGGCGCTGACTTGTCTGTTCATTGAAAGTGAAGAATCCAGGATGACGCCTAGGTTCCGTGCGTGGTCTGTCGGGATGGGTGCTTTTCCAAGGGCTTCCGGCCACCAGGAGTTGTCCCATGCAGAGGGGGATGTACCTAGGATGAGGACTTCTGTTTTATCTGAGTTCAGTTTCAGACGGCTGTGTTTCATCCATTCAGCAACTTCTTTCATTCCTTCGTGTAGGTTATTTTTGGCGGTGCTGGGGTCCTTGGTGAGAGAAAGGATTAGTTGAGTGTCATCCGCGTAAGAGATGATGTTGAGGTTGTGTTGGCGGGCGATGGCCGCGAGGGGGCTCATGTATACGTTGAAGAGGGTGGGGCTGAGTGAGGATCCTTGTGGTACGCCACAGATGACTTCGGTGGCCTCGGACTTGAATGGTGGAAGGCGGACTCTCTGGGTTCTTCCGGTGAGGAACGAGGTGATCCATTCAAGTACTTTTCCTTGGATTCCGATGTTGCTGAGGCGTTGTAAAAGGGTGCTGTGGCAGACTGTGTCGAATGCTGCAGAGAGGTCGAGGAGGATGAGGGCGACTGTGTCTCCATTGTCCAGTAGAGTTCGAATGTCGTCTGTTTCTGCGATGAGGGCGGTCTCAGTGCTGTGTTTTGCTCGGAAGCCAGATTGTGAGGAGTCGAGGGATTTGTTGGCTTCAAGGAAAGCGGCGAGCTGGTTGTTGACAGCTTTCTCGATTACTTTGGCCGGGAATGGAAGGAGCGAGATGGGGCGGTAATTTTTGAGTTCGGTGGGGTCCGCTGTGGGTTTTTTCAGAAGGGCAGTGAGTTCAGCGTGTTTCCATTTTTCCGGGAAGGTGGCGGAGTTGAGGGAGCAGTTGATGACGTCTCGGAGGTGCGGTGCTATGATGGAGTCTGCTTTGTTGAAGATGTGGTGAGGGCATGGGTCTGTGGGGGATCCCGAGTGGATGGAGTTCATCAGGCGGATGGTGTCCTCAGTGGAGATTGGGTTCCAGTCGTTAAGGGTGTTCGCGGGGGGAGAGTGTTCAGCATGTGGTTGGGTGGGTTGGACTCCGGGTTGGTTTTCGAAGCTGTTGTGGATGTCTGCAATCTTGTTGTGGAAGAATGAGGCTAGGGAGTCGCAGAGGGCTTGAGAGGGGGTGATGTCGTTGGAGTTGGCCGAGGGATTGGAAAACTCCTTGACGATGTTGAAGAGTTCCTTGCTGTTGTGGGCGTTGTTGTCAAGTCGATCCTTGAATGCTGTTTTCTTGGCCTTTCGGATTAGTTGGTGGTGAGTGCGGGTGGCGTTTTTGAAGGTGTCTTTGGTGCTGGTGGTTGGATCTTTTTTCCAAGCTTTTTCAAGGGTGCGGCAGAGTTTCTTGGACTTCTTAAGATCATCGTTGAACCAAGAGGCCTTCTTGTTGCCAGGTTTGCTTTGACGTTTTTTCAGTGGTGCTAAGGTGTCGGCGGTGATGGATAACCATATGGTGAAGTTGGCGGCGGCTAGGTTTGGGTCCGAGGAGTGGGCTGGGGTGTTTAGAAGGAGCGATGAGGAGATCTGGTCGGTGGTGATTTTGTTCCAGTTTCTTCGCAGAGTTGGTTGGAGGTGGTTGGTGGGTTTGGGCTTGTTGTAGGTGAAGTGAACGCAGCTGTGGTCAGTCCAGAGGAGATCCGTTGTATGGCTGAAGGAGACATGATTGCTGGAGGTGAAGATGGGGTCGAGTGTGTGACCTGCGATGTGGGTGGGGGAGGTGACCAGTTGTTTAAGTCCGAGGTTGGCGAGGTTGTCCAGGAGGGTATTGGTGTTGTGGTCGTTGATCTTTTCAAAGTGAAAGTTGAGATCTCCCAGAAGGATGTATTCTTTGGAGGGGAGCGCGTGTGGAGTGATGAAGTCCGTGATGTCTTCACTGAATTTTGCGCGGGGTCCTGGTGGTCTGTAGAGATCATCTAAAAATAAAGAGGCCGGGAAAGCCTTTCATGATGCTCAGGCAACATATTATAAAAAAATAAAATTAGCCAGAAAAGCCTACTTCTCCGTACAACTGGAGGAGGCTGGAAACTGCCCACGCGAACTGTTTAAAATTTTGCAAAACTTTATTAAACCTGCAGCCACTGAGAGTACGGAAGATGCTTCTCAACCACTATGTGACGAAATTTCTGAATTCTTTGAGGAGAAAATCAGCTTGATTTATGATAAAATTTTAAACTCTAAAGTTGGAGTTCCCACATCCACTCCCGAAGTTAAATCCAGCACTCAGACTGTAAACTCCCTGCTTGTCATTCCCCCCATCACAGATCAAAAACTGGCAACCTTGATCGGCCACATGAAAACAGGCTCCCCCAACGACCTCCTTCCAGCTAAAATGGTGGCCCCTCTAATTTCCATCTTAGGCCCCTCGATCCAGGCAGTTATTAACACCTCCCTGGCCAAAGGTCAAGTCCCCATGGAATGGAAGACTGCGGTAGTAAACCCAATCAGGAAGAAGGCGACCCTACCCTGGACGGATCTAACTAACCTCCGACCTATCTCTCTCCTGCCTTACATCGGCAAGTTAACAGAGAAGCACGTGAACACCCACTTTTCTAACTATATCGAGACAGCGGATGGCCTAGATCCCTCACAATCTGGTTTTAGGCCCAACCATAGCACCGAATCCGCCCTACTGGCTGTCACCAATAACATCAGGATGACGCTTGACAGTGGAGGGTCAATGATTCTGGTGCTATTGGACTTATCCGCTGCCTTCGATACGGTGTCTCACGATTTGCTTCTCTGCCGCTTGAGAGAGATAGGATTGGGAGGCATGGCCCTGTCCTGGATGGAGAGCTTTCTTTCCGGTCGTTCTCAAGAAGTCAGATTGGGCTCCCACAAGTCCATCGCCAGGGAGCTCACCAGGGGTGTGCCACAGGGCTCATGCTTGAGCCCCACATTGTTTAATGTCTACGTGGCCCCCCTGGCTGACTTAGTGAGATCGTTTGGGTTTATACCGGTGTCCTACGCCGATGACACCCAACTTCTGTTCCCCTTTAAGACCTTCTCCCCTGCATTACAAAGAACATTTGCAGAAGGAATGAGGGCAGTTTCCAAATGGATGGCCAACAACTGCCTACAGTGCAACGTGTCCAAGACAGAGGTTGTACTGTATGGGGAAGCAGCAACATTATGGTCCAGTGACTGGTGGCCTGGTGAACTAGGACCCGCCCCCATCCCCAAACAGACCATAAGAAATCTGGGAGTGCTATTCGATCAGGCACTGACTTTTAAAGATCACGTTAACCAGGTTGCTGGCACCTGTTTTGGGGTTATCTCTCTGCTGAGAAGGGTGTTTCCTTTTCTCCCAGACCATCACAGAAAGACCTTGGTTCAAGCTCTGGTCGTTAGTAGACTGGACTACTGTAATGGCCTTCTTTTGTCATCCAATGAAGGCCAATTTAACAAACTACAGGTAGTGCAGAATACGGCCGCGAGGTTAGTCATGAATGCTCCACCTAGGACTCCCTCCCGGCCACTGCTGATGGAACTGCACTGGCTGCCAGTACGACAGCGGACCAAATTTAAAATCCTGTGTACAATTCATAAATGCCTGATGGGGATAGGCCCGAAATTTCTCAGTACAGCCTTTACACCCTATGTTCCTGGCCGCTCACTTCGGTCGAGCAATCTCCAGCTCCTCAATGTTCCCAAAATTAAAAAGGTCCGTCAAGGAGGTAGGGCTTTGGCCTACACAGGGCCTGTTCTGTGGAACACCCTTCCCCTCTCATTAAAGCACAGTTCTGATCACTTGTCCTTTCGAAAAACCCTGAAAACCTACCTCTTCTCCAGCATTTAATTTAATTTCTTTCCCCCACTATTTATTAGAACTGTCCGGGTACAGCAGCAGGTCTCTCCTGGATGGCAAAGCGCAGAGATACCCCTTCGGGGGTCTATTCAGGCGCTATAGAAGCATATAAATAAATAAATAGAGGAGGGTGCCTCTGAGTGTGGTTTTGGGGTCGATGTGGATCTGGAAGTGAAGGTGTTCGGAGTTGGCGAGGTTGGCATCAGAGCTGGTTGAGATGCGGATTGTTTTCTTATGGACGATAGCGATTCCTCCTCCTGTGTGGCTGGTCCGGTCTTTGCGAGTGATCTTATAGTCTTCAGGGATGGCAATGGTGATGTCTGGTGCGGAGGAAGCGTTCATCCATGTTTCCGTTAGGAAGGCGATGTCTGGAGAAATGGTGTCTAGTAGATTCCATAGGTCAATGGCGTGTCTGTGGACCGAGCGGGTGTTGAGAAGGATGCATTGTAGGTGGTTGGGGTCGGGAGTCTGTGGTGTGGTCGTAGCGGAGATGTTGTCGGAGCCGATGAATTTGCAGGAGTAGCAGGAGAAAGGTCCATGGGTTTGTTCAGGAGCTGCTTGGACGCAGTTGGGGACGCGACCGGGGTTAAGGGCTAGGAGGGTGGCGGCATCGTAGGTAATGCGGGAGGGCTGGGAGGGACGGGGGCCAAGGGGTCTGGCGCTGGGCGCGGTCCAGGCGCGGACGGGTGTAGACGGGCTTACCTTTGGCGCACCTTCGGCGCGGATTGGGCGCGGTCGCTGCGCGTAAACGCTGCGCGCGGGAGCAACTGTCATATATGGAAAGTGGAGGGGGAGGGGCGAGGGCGTCTCAGCTGGGAGGCGGGGCGGGTCACGGAGGAGGACAACAACAACTAAAATGGCAGCGGAGGGGTCAGCGGAGCGGAGCGCTTGGGGCCAAATGCGGTGATACAAATAAAAAGCTTACACAATGACAATTGCGCGTTACAAAATAATTTAAACAAAGCGGCAAGCAGTGCAGACTGCAGGTATTCAATCACGATAAAAGCGCACAACGATACCACAGTTCGCCAGGGAGGCAGGGGAGCGACCACTCAGCTGGAAAGCGAAGCGAGTCACAGCGCGTGGAGGACACGGAGCGCTGTATCTAGGCAGTGGGAGGGCGTCTCAGCTGGGAGGCGGGGCGGGTCACGGAGGAGGACAACAACAACTAAAATGGCAGCGGAGGGGTCAGCGGAGCGGAGCGCTTGGGGCCAAATGCGGTGATACAAATAAAAAGCTTACACAATGACAATTGCGCGTTACAAAATAATTTAAACAAAGCGGCAAGCAGTGCAGACTGCAGGTATTCAATCACGATAAAAGCGCACAACGATACCACAGTTCGCCAGGGAGGCAGGGGAGCGACCACTCAGCTGGAAAGCGAAGGTTGTAAAAACCGCGTTGTAAAAGCATTCGATGTAAAAGCATGCGTTGTAATGTCGTACATCCATATAAAGACAAGTACTCACTAGTTGACGCAACAGGCTGGGACGCGACAAATCACGTTTCACTCACATTGAAGGACTAGCATGGGAAACGGTGGCCTCATTTGTAACTAATTTATTAAGTGGCCTCAGCACTCTGGGGGTTTATTAGGCCATGCTCCTTGCATTATCCCCTGAGCCTTGTGGAATGCCAGCTATGGGTGAATGGTTCAGATAAAAAGGATGAATGTGATATGCAGAGCATACTGTCGGTGACGTCATATTGGATCCATTGCAGGTGGTCTTCTGTCTTTGAAAGAGGGCGGGCGATGAACCATGTTGTATGCCAACATAATAACGGGCAGAGGTGGAGCCACGCCCCCGCTAGACCAAACCCTCAAGCGTGTCAAGATTTCAGACGTTTCAGTTATTTTCCACAATCATATCGAGAAACCATGGCTTTCACAGGGTTGGTAGTAGATGAGGAGGAGTGCAGTGCACAAGTGATGGTGAGCCCTGGTGAATAGTGATTCACACTCAGGGGCTTCAGCCGCCTCTAGGCGTTTGCCCAGGAGGAGGCTTTGCGAACAGTTGCCATGTCCACCTCTGGAGGACTCCCGTTGTCCCTCAGCTGGATTTCAGTCACAGATTCGAGCCCAGGGGTACAGGTGTGAATTCACTATACAAAAGCCTGGAGTTTGTCGGGGCCTGGTCACAGATTGGGGGTCTCACTGCTGTCACCGGGGCAGAAAAAGCTGTTATGAGGTGATGAAAGTTGCTGAAAGATCTGATGCCACCCACTAAACCGACAGAAACTGCTTGTGTCCCCACTCATCCACAGCAACAACAAAGCTAGTCGCTGCGGGAGGGAGAAGTAGTTCTGTGGCGTCAGTTGTTTTCCTTTTAGGAGACCTGCTGAGCTGTGGTCACGTGAGAGTTTGATTTTAATTTTAGTAACTTGCTTCTGCACGTCAGACTGCACCAACCCTGACACCACACCTGCACTGCTCAGCGGGGGCAGCGTCCACCGAAGCGCGCGGATTCATTCGTATTCAGATGGCATCCTTATGCCTCCAGGGCCACAGATGCACCCTGCCTCGTCCTAGGGAATGAGTGCGCCTCGGGCAAAAGGTGGGAGAGGGCAGACAAGGGGCTCTCAGGGTATGCAGAGCCACAGAAGCACCTTCGGCCCTGTTCTAGGCCATCTGCCTGGGTGGCACTGCACATACCACCGTGGAAGATGGCAGATGAGGGGCGCTCGGGGTATGCTATGTGCAACAAAGACCAACAGATCTTCTTTGGCATGCTACCATCATTGTCACCTTAAGCTTCCATACCCTGAAGATGCTGAGCAAGATTTTCAAATGGCTCCCAAGCAGCATCCGGGAAACACTCAAGCATGCCCTGGTGACAAGCAAGCTGGACTATGGCAACACCCTCTGTGCAGAGATCAACAAAAAACTCAACAGAGGGTGACAGACCACCAGCCTCAACCTGCCACCCTGTGCTCACATCACACCACACCTGAAGCAGCCCCACTGGTCCCCCAATCAAAAACCAGCACAATTCAAACTCCTCACCCACACTTTCAAGGCAAAACATAATATTGGCTCAGCCTACCTAAAAAATTGCATCTGCTTTCCCAAACCCTCCAGACACGTACTCCTCCTTTAGACTTCAACTTGAAAAAAGTCTCACACATACAGAAAACCAGATCTGGCGGTCGCGCCTCCCCCTACATCGCTCCTAAGGCGCGGAACGACCTGCAGCTACACATCAGAGCCTCCTCCTCACTCCTTGAATTCTGCAAGAAGCTGAAGCCTGGATTTTCAAGTAGTCCCACTAGTTCCTTTGTGTGGCTATATAAGCACCTGTTCAGCGCTAGGGTCCCCTCCCAGGGGATCGTGCAATCTACAAATCTTCATAGCATACCATAACAGAAACACCCTTGGCCCTGTCTAGGCCATCTGCCTGGTTGCACTGCAGATACCAGAGTGGACGAGGTGTGGAAAAGTAAATTTTGCCATGTTGTATGTGCCTACGTGTTCCTCATATTATGCTATATATGTATGATCGATATGCATGTATTCCCCTTCTGATCGATTACAGACGCAATTACAGTTGTGTCCATCTCCAGTATGCCAGTTTCCAGTCTTCGTGAAAGCAACGAATATTAGGCCTATGCAAACCTACGTTGCCACATTTTACAGTGTGCACGTTAATTCATTGAATTGTCCCCGTTTCTAGGCCTCAAAAGGGCCCGGACTCAGATTCAGCTCCTGTCTCCTGAACCCTCTCCGAGGAGCGATACAGCCCCCACCTGCATCCCTGACCCTTCGCTTACTTCATGCCTCGCAGTGCCCGGCCCGGCCTGGCTTTGCCTCCCAGTCTGCCAAGAGTATGTTATGTTTCTAGTTATCAGTCCAGCCCTCCTTCTTTGCATTCCTAAGCTACTGAATCGCATCAATAGTTTCCGTCATGGTCTAGCCTTTATGTTTCCATATAAGAGAAATACTGTATTAATATTCATAGAATATTCCTCGCATACGCAATACATATAGAATTATGCATGCACCAGTCTTAGAGTCTATTAGCCTTTGCCCTGATAACTTTTGGATTCTATCAACATGTACTCTAAACACCAGATACTAGATATGCCTTGGGTACATGTCGCTCTGACACTCCAGACTTTAGTCTCCTCTTCTAGCGCAGAAGTCATAGCCCCCAGTTCTCCCTGGTAACACGTCATTGCCCGTTTGCGCGCACCACTAGGTTAGAGGTCCCAACTGCTCAGGTAGCCCCCTCCATGTTTCCGCCCCATTTATGACATATTCTGTTACGTTTACATCACATGTCTATGTATACGCCCTGTACACGCCTTCTTGTTACATCATTTTGCCCTTATCCTTCGCGACTGCTACGAGTCACGCCTACTGCTACGCCTACTGTATTGAATGTAATGTATTTGTTTAAGTATATATACTGTGCACCCATATTAAAAGTTGCCGATTCGCCAGCCTGATTCCCAGATCCTGCCCCCGGCAGCTGCCTTCATTTCATTCCCGTACAGGCTGTCCTGTTCCTGTCCTTTATGCCTGATTAAAGCCTGTCGACTCAAGATACCTCGAATCCTGACTCTTATTTATTGAGCTACCTGTTTTATTGATTGTATTGAAAAATAGTACCGGTAATTAATTATTTATTTACCACATAATGGCGCCCGAATAGGGACTTGCCCTTTCCCCACGCGCCGGAGAAGCCACGCAGGCCCCCTGATCCTCTGCAGCCGTGACGGAACCATACCGTGCACGTGCAGATATTTCTGCTTCAAGTATCCCTCAGGCCCACGGAGGAGACGGAGGTTGCGGTCCAGCATCCAGACGAGGCGGTGAGGAACGCGGCGAGTCCCGACCAGAGCCCAAGCCGAGAGTCCAAGGTCCGAGGTATCCGGAGGCCCACCTGTAACTGAAGTCCGAAGTTCGTAGTCCGTCGTCGTAGCAGTCCAGTCCAGTCCGAGGCCTTCCGTTCTTGCTGCCCGGTGAGTACCGTTGCTGGGGTAGTATCTAGACAGGGTCAATTAAATTGTCTCTGGTCCGTGGGTTTGGGTACGCAGATCCAACACGAAGTGTTCACCTAGGTGGACGCGGGTCCTGACGTGTCTCTTTATGGGACCGGTAGGTTTCGTGCTGTTTTAGCAGTGCATCTAGTCATTCTAGTAAATTCTGTTCTCGAGAAATTCATGTGTTCTGTCCGAACTGTTATTTTAAATGTTATTTCATGTGTTTTCAATGTCGTGGTATGAGTGATTTGTTTTTCCAGTTATTATTGTGTTTATCGTGTATTGTATTGTGTCCAGACTCCAGCCTAAACTATGCCTCTATTTTCGAAGTTACGTCAGTTAAAAACCAGAAAAGGATTGCTCGAGGAAGCAGTTCCTGTCCCGCCTAGGGACAGTCCAGGTCATTTTATGTATCATAAGCATGGCTTGAGTGCCATATTATATCTAGATTTATGGGTGGAGTACACCAAGGAATTAGAAGAGAAATATAGATGGCCCGTATCAGGTACGTGGGATGCCGAGTGCATCATGCGAGTAGAAGAAGCATTATGGAAAAAGAAATCCAGACAGTCCCAGAAAGATGCCATCGAGTTATGGCGCAAAGAATCTCATAGAAGAACCGAAAAAGAAATCAGAAAGACAGAATTAAGTAGGGAATCCTCAGAAAGAGCCCGAGAAAGGGAATTAATCAAAGTAGGTGAACGAGTTAAAGTCGAACAGTCAGACAGACAGAGACATGCCCTTATTAAGGGTATGTATCCTCTTCTTGCCGAGGGCTTGCCGAAAGCAACCCCGGAAGCACCATGTAATTTTCCGCCGCCATTAGTTCCGATTAAGTTACTTCACAAACCGACCGCAGCTGATATTTTTCTCTCGTCCTATTTGGACGACACAGTCCCAGCATATGCAAATCCTGTTCAGCCAGCTCCCGTAAATAATGTAATTCCTGTTCCTCCAGCCACCGGGGCACCCGTTACAGCACCTGTTACGGTACCCCCGGTCCAGCCTACAGTACATGTACCCGCTACATCAGTCACTCTCCCAGCACGTACAATACCCGTTGACGATTCTAGTCTAGGGGCCGTGGGGGGAAGTCCTCCTGGAACCCCGCCTCAACACAGACGTCTGACATTACTCGAGCTACATGCACGAGCGTTACAGCGTTCGCCCAAACTTCAGTCAGTTGCAGATATCAAGCGAGCTCTTACCGAATGCCGTTATGATCCAGTCCCAGGCGATGATGATATGGTCCTGTATTCATTACGTGTAAGACGGGTGACCGAATATTTGGACACCCTGCCGAATATGAAAGGTTATCTAGACAGAATATATCGTTTCATCCGTACAGGAGCAGATCCAGGAAGTATTGGCGAGGCCATGGCTCAAAGAAAAGTCGAGATTCAGCTCATGCTTTTGAAGTTTCTAATAAATTGTTTAATAAGGGAACAAGATTATCCGGATAAAGATCCGGAAGAAATGAAAGTCCTGACCAGATGGAGTGACCATATAGCCGAGGGAAGACACAAGACACAGAACTGTATAGAGAGTATGTACAAGAAGATCCGTAGGGAAATAATAAAGTTACACGAGAAACGAGAAGCAGCACAAGTAACCGAGAAAGAAGACAACTCTGATACCGAAGAGGTAGACGACGAGAATCCCTCCAGAATAGCTTATGTAGGTAGAACTAGACTTCCCGACCGACATTCACGCCTAGAACACAAGAAAGTTTTCCCTCCTCCAGCACCAGAACAAGGTTCTCTTGAGCAAGTATTTCAAGCTACCGATCACATTCTGAAATCACGAATCGGTTATAGTGAACTTAGTACCATGCATGAACAAGAACTAGCCCGATCAGCGGTCCGATGGACTACTGATTCTACCACTTTTCCAGACGAAATAGTGGCACAAATGTTTCTGAAACTGCCCCCAGCCGAGCAGCGACTGGTGGGTATGTATATGATCCAGCACCTCATTACACTGTATGAGGGACAGCATTCTGATCCAGGTCCGCTACATGATGTTCTGAACGAGTTACTCCAGTATAGATGGAGAGGTCTAGGTACCGATTTAATTAGTATCATTCTAGAACAACGCCACAAATATCGAACGTTTCTGAATCCGCATTTTGTTCATGTCCCACCTCCAGAAAGTAAATCATTTTACATAGATAGACAGCATCCGTTACGAGAAGTACACCCAGTTAGGACAGCGGGTGGTGATCTAGAACGAGTATTTGTTTACACCCCTATCACAAAGATGGAACTCTTAGAGATGAAAAAGTTAATTCCCTGTCACGACAAAGATCCAGCAGGGTTCCATCGAGAATTAAAAGACATGCTCCGTATGGGAGAATATATGTATCCTGATATCATTAAAATGTTAAAGGTCCTGTTGCCCGCAGGGGTATATGAAAAACTCAAGGAAAAAGAATGGGAGGTGGGAGAGAAAAAGATAGATTGGACAGCTCTAGAAGCTGAAGATACTTCACGAGTACCAGGTACCGGTCTTGGGGGTAAAGTTAAAGAATTGCCCGAGTTATTGATACAGGTTTTGCCAAGGTTACTAGCCACGAAAAAGGAAGATTGGGATGCAATCTCAGCTTGTAAACAGAAACAGGATGAAGACACTAGTGATTTTTATTCTAGATTTGAAAAATGTTTTATTATTAACAGTGGTCTGAAAACAAGTAGTGAATCATACCCTCATCTTTTTGTTACCAAACTAGTCGAGAATTCAAGTCCACAAGTTAAAAATCGAGTATTGAAAGTCGAAAGTAGTTGGCAAGCTAATACTCCGTCACAAATGTTACAAATGCTCCAGTATCACCAGAATAGAATCAGGGAAGAGCAAGAACACGAAAGGAGACGTATGAAAGACACGAAAATGAAAGTATTAGTTGCACAATCTGTCCCACAAAACAGTCAGAAGAGGGGTCCGAATCAAGCCAGTCATCCTGCAGCTCCCATTAAAGGGACTTGCAATTACTGTAAACAGCCAGGTCATTATATAAACGAGTGTGCAGTTCTGAAACACAACATAGCTACTGGTAAAACTAAAGAAAGACCACGTCCGCCTAGACAAGAACAAGTTTCAAAGACTTCTCAGCCACCCCAGAATGCACAACAGACAGTTACAGCACCGCAGCCTATCGCTGCAACACAGCATGTTACACAGCAAATGTACCAGTATGCCCAGACAGAATATCCAGAGTATCAACAGTATTCATGAAACAGCCTAGAGAGGGAGGTAGGCTTGCCTCTCATCGAGATACCTGTAGATCAAGAGGGTCCCTATGTACACAGTCAAGTATTAGGGAAAGACAGAAAGTTTTTGATTGATACAGGGGCAAGTAGGACTACTATCAGTCATGACGAGGTTCCAGGGGCTCCGCTCTCAGGCTCTAAAAATGTTTCCCTTGGATTTTCAGGAAAGCCGATTGTTAATGAAATTTCGAAACCAGTTACTCTAGAAGTTGGTCCATTGTCCCGAACTACTGATTTGTTACTTACGAAATCATGTCCAGAAAATTTGTTAGGCATTAAAACATTAAAGGAATTAGGTGCAGTAATTTGCTGCTCCCCAGAAGGGGTCCGATTGTTCCTGAGAGACTTTAAAGGTCATTATGTATTACGTGATTTTGATCCAAGATTATTGAATGTACCACAGCATTTATGGGCGCAAGGTCCAACTGATGTAGGTTGTATGCATATCACACCCCATCGTGTGACTCTCAAGCAAGGTATAGTTTTGCCACGAATAAGACAGTACAGATTGCCACCTGAGGCTGTAGCAGCCTTATCCAAAATTATTGACGAGCTTATCGCTCAAGGAGTGGTTGTAGAAACTGACTCCAATGTATGTAATTCTCCTATCATTCCAGTCCTGAAACGTACTGATCCAAATGCACCTCCAGTATATCGATTAGTGATTGACCTTCGAGAGCTTAATAAATGTATCATACCGCAGTACCCAGTAGTCCCAGATATTTCTTCCCTATTGACAGCCATTGATTCTGAAGCCACGTTCTTCACAGTTATCGACCTCAAGAACGCATTTTTCAGTGTCCCCATTCATCCAGACAGCCAGTACCTTTTCGGTTTTTGTTTAAATGGAAGAAGCTATAAATTCACACGAGCTCCTCAAGGTTTCACAGAAAGTCCTAGTATTTACAGTCAAGCACTTAAGAGACAACTAGACAATATTCACATGCCAACTGACACTGCCCTGCTCCAGTATGTCGATGATCTACTGATCACAGCCCGTTCTGAACGTGACTGCGAGCGTGCGTCACTCACGGTTCTGTATTTTCTGGCCGAGAGGGGCACAAGGTGTCCCCTTCCAAATTACAATTCTGTGTCCAGCAAGTGGTATACTTAGGACACTTACTGTCCAAGTGGGGTAGGCAGTTGACACCTGACCGTATCCAGTTAATAGCGAGTCTTCCACAGCCCAAGACACAGAAGGAGGTACGAGCTTTTATTGGCCTCACTTCTTATTGCAGACAATGGATTCCTCAGTATGCATTTCTAGCCAAGCCACTGATACAGTTAACGACACAGGAGGCAGCCGTATCGACTGTCCTCCCTTGGACCCAGGAACATACACTTGTTTTTAATGAGTTAAAGAAAGCCTTATGTCAAGCACCTGTTCTAGCAACACCGAACTACAGTAAGCCTTTTACACTTTTTGTCACAGAACGTGATGGTACTGCATTATCTGTTCTCACACAAAATCAAGCAGGACAGTACAAGCCCTGTGCTTATTTTTCGAGCACATTAGATCCAGTAGCCCAGGCTTTGCCTGCATGCCTCAAGTCAGTTGCAGCCACAGCTCTAGCTATCAGACAAAGTGATTCCATAGTGTTAGGACACTCCCTGACAGTACAAGTTCCACACTCCGTGGAAGTTCTTTTAAACCGAACACAGACTCAGCACGTGACCATTGCACGTTTAACAGGATATGAACTGACACTGTTCCAGCCACACATAGAAATCAGACGCTGCAACATTCTAAATCCTGCTACACTGTTACCGACAGTTACTTCAAATCCTGCCACACACGACTGTGTGGAAGTTATTAACACGATGACAAAGCCAAGACAAGACCTGACAGACATTGCATTACCTAATCCCGACCTGACACTTTATGTGGATGGTTCATGTATGAGAACAAGTACAGGAGAACTAGTAGCCGCGTATGCAGTGACTACTGAAACCGAAGTTATAGAAACACATCGTATTGACACCCTGTCTGCTCAAGCAGCAGAGCTAGTTGCTCTGACCCAAGCCTGCATACGTGCCAAGAACCTGAAAGTAAACATATATACAGATTCACGTTACGCATTCGGAGTCGTACACGACTTTGGAGTGCTCTGGCAGGAGAGAGGTTTCATGACTTCTCATGGAACCAAGATCCAGCATGGTCTCCTCATTCAAGCTCTGTTAGATGCAATACATTTACCGACAGCTATCGCTATCATGAAGTGCAAGGCACATACGAAAGTTGCTGACATCATTTCCCAAGGTAACGATCTAGCAGATCGAACAGCCAAGCTTACAGCTCAGACCCCAGACATTCCAGTTAACACGACACAGACACTCACTCCAGATCCGACTACTTGTATGACAGTCAAGGACCCTACACAAGATGTCATAGACATACAGTCACACGCTACTCCCGAAGAAATCAAGAAATGGTCCGAACAAGGAGGGGTCCAGACAGATCAAGGATGGTTGACGAAGGGAAAAGCCACATGGTTTCTCCCCGACTCTATGGTTCAAGTCATTATTAATACCGCACATAGTCCAGCACATCTAGGAGAAAAGCTATGTTAGGCAGTATCCAGAACCTTTGGTTCAACAAGCATTTACGAGCTGCAGCCAAGCAGAAAGTCCGTACCTGTATGATATGTTGTCAGTTCAATCCAGGTAAAAGTGTCCCGGTGGAACAAGGTGGATTCCAACCTCCTGACCACCCTTTTGAAGTCCTCCAGATGGATTATATTCAGATGGAGCGATGTCGAGGTTTCAAGTATGTCCTCGTAGTTGTATGCGCTTTGTCCAGGTGGACAGAAGCATATCCTGTTCCAGATTACACAGCCGCGACCACTGCCAGGCAGTTGGTTCGTGAATTCTTTCCCCGCTATGGACTCCCTAGGGTCGTGTATTCTGATAACGGCCAGCCATTCTCATCCGAGCTTATGAAACATGTTTCCCTTCTGTTAGGGTACCAGTGGAAGTTCCATTGTGTGCGCCATCCTGAAGCAGCCGGTCTCGTAGAGAGACATAATCAGACTCTGAAAATACGCATTGCAAAAGTATGTAAAGAGAAAGGTGTAGACTGGCTAGTTGCCCTGCCAGTTGCTTTATTCTACATGAGGATGGTTGCACATTCCAGATCAGGTCTGTCCCCGTATGAGGTCGTATTCGGCCGCCCCCCAAACATGTGGGGTACACCTAGACCCCGCAGTATTACAGATGTTTCCAGTAATATGCTGACAGATTACCTAGCTTCCTTGATGTCTGCCCTACACTCTTGTCGTTCACAGGTTGCCGCCGCATTTCCAGACAACACCGAGGTGAAACCGCATGAAGTTGTCCCCGGTGATCTTGTGTTCGTCCGAAATTTTGATCGTTCAAGTCCGCTGGAGCCCCGTTGGAAGGAGCCTCGTATGATCTTGCTAACAACAAGGACTGCTGTAAAGCTCGAGGGCAGGAAGGGGTGGGTCCACCTGAGCCATATAAAGAAATTCCATGGATTACGAGAAAAGACTTTTGCTAAGGACTGCCTTATTCCTAAAGACTGCCTAAAAACAGACTCTGAACTTGACTCTGAACTCAAAGTTCCCCGGTTAGAGAAAACTCCGCAGCAGGAGTATAAAGAGAAGCTTCGGTCTAGTAAAATAAGTCAGCCAGTTTAATTGTCTAAGTCCCTCTCGGGTGAAACGGTTAGACAGGTTCCTGACATGTATGAGATAGACCCCCACAGTGAGAGAGTTAGTCAAAACTCTAAAAGATGTATTATTGTTCTATGTTTTCTGTTATTTTTGAGTCTTATGGTTACCTGCACAAGTTATGCTTTACATTTATGATTTCCAATTTCACATGTACATATGTTTTCTAATACTACAGTAGAGCACACATTTAGTGATCTGCCTCCTCACGAGCTATCCTATCGTCTTGCTATGCGAAATAACACATTCATTAGAATGTTACACTATTCACACCAGACCAGCAATGCCACTAATTGTTGGGTGTGTGGTCGACTCCCCCCTTTCCAGACACCGAAGGGAGTTCTGCCACTCTTTCCTTATCCGTTTTCACATAATGGTTCGTGTGGAGCATGGTCCACTCTAACGTCATCCTCCAATGATATGTCCCTTCTGAATAGAACATGTTTTCCAGACAAGCAAGGTCTCTCCCATAGAACAGGGTTAGATCTAGAAAATGAAGTATATGATTTAGGTAATTATTCTTCGAATTTCATGGTCCTGAATGTTCAGTCTGATACTACTCCAGATTTGCCTGCTATTTCAGTACTACCAGTCAAAGGCGAATTATGTGTCAGAAAGAATGGTTCCGCACATGTAGGACATAGTGATTGTACTACTACTGTCGAGTATAGTGACAGTGGGAAATCTATTTTCAAAGCCTCACGTCATTCTTATTTTGTTTGTGGTCAGACCGCATATGTTCGTCTGCCCCTCGATTGGGATGGAACATGTTACATTGCCTTCCTACTGCCACCAGTTTTTCTAGCCCCATCTGATTATCACAGAAACACACATCTAGTACACGTCATACCTAGAAGGGAGATCGAGTCCCCAATTGTCGATCAAACTGAAACTACTCTAGAACAGTATCAAGACTTCAATAAAGGTTTCTTCTTCTTTATAGGACCTGTCCAGAATAGTAAGTTAATACGTAGGTTAACCAGAACCCTTGAAGCAGTAGTGAATGAGACTACTTCTGCTCTAGGTAACTTAACTGAAGAGCAAACTGCTATGAGATTTGTTGTGCTCCAAAATCGTCTCGTTCTTGACGTCATACTGGCCGATAGAGGAGGAGCATGTAGAGTCATCGGATCTAGTTGTTGCATTTTCATTCCTAATAACGCGCCGTCTGTTTATTCAGCTATAACCAGACTTCATAAAATTGCCCATCAGTTACACCAGAATCCAGGCACCTGGACATGGTCCGGTTGGCTCTGGAGTATCATATCTGCCTGGGGATGGAAAGTATTGTCATTCCTAGGTATTGCAGTAATGATCATATTCAGTTGCTGCCTCTGTATACAATGTGGCCCTGCGATTTGCGGCATGTGTGCTACCTCTTGTATTCCTCGTCCTAAATCCCGTTCTAAGACAATTCGAGACGAGCAAATGATGCTATATGAAATGATAGATGGTATCATGAATATTGATGTTTCCTGATGGAAACGTAGGGCACAAGGAGGGAATGTGGAAAAGTAAATTTTGCCATGTTGTATGTGCCTACGTGTTCCTCATATTATGCTATATATGTATGATCGATATGCATGTATTCCCCTTCTGATCGATTACAGACGCAATTACAGTTGTGTCCATCTCCAGTATGCCAGTTTCCAGTCTTCGTGAAAGCAACGAATATTAGGCCTATGCAAACCTACGTTGCCACGTTTTACAGTGTGCACGTTAATTCATTGAATTGTCCCCGTTTCTAGGCCTCAAAAGGGCCCGGACTCAGATTCAGCTCCTGTCTCCTGAACCCTCTCCGAGGAGCGATACAGCCCCCACCTGCATCCCTGACCCTTCGCTTACTTCATGACTCGCAGTGCCCGGCCCGGCCTGGCTCTGCCTCCCAGTCTGCCAAGAGTATGTTATGTTTCTAGTTATCAGTCCAGCCCTCCTTCTCTGCATTCCTAAGCTACTGAATCGCATCAATAGTTTCCGTCATGGTCTAGCCTTTATGTCTCCATATAAGAGAAATACTGTATTAATATTCATAGAATATTCCTCGCATACGCAATACATATAGAATTATGCATGCACCAGTCTTAGAGTCTATTAGCCTTTGCCCTGATAACTTTTGGATTCTATCAACATGTACTCTAAACACCAGATACTAGATATGCCTTGGGTACATGTCGCTCTGACACTCCAGACTTTAGTCTCCTCTTCTAGCGCAGAAGTCATAGCCCCCAGTTCTCCCTGGTAACACGTCATTGCCCGTTTGCGCGCACCACTAGGTTAGAGGTCCCAGCTGCTCAGGTAGCCCCCTCCATGTTTCCGCCCCATTTATGACATATTCTGTTACGTTTACATCACATGTCTATGTATACGCCCTGTACACGCCTTCTTGTTACATCATTTTGCCCTTATCCTTCGCGACTGCTACGAGTCACGCCTACTGCTACGCCTACTGTATTGAATGTAATGTATTTGTTTAAGTATATATACTGTGCACCCATATTAAAAGTTGCCGATTCGCCAGCCTGATTCCCAGATCCTGCCCCCGGCAGCTGCCTTCATTTCATTCCCGTACAGGCTGTCCTGTTCCTGTCCTTTATGCCTGATTAAAGCCTGTCGACTCAAGATACCTCGAATCCTGACTCTTATTTATTGAGCTACCTGTTTTATTGATTGTATTGAAAAATAGTACCGGTAATTAATTATTTATTTACCGAGGTCAGATGACGGGTGCTCTGTGTATGCTATGCCCTGTGAAGACCACAGAGGCACACTTGGCCCTGTTCTAGGCCATCTGCATGGGTCGCTCTACGGCTCCAGAGCAGTGGCGGGGAGACAAGGGAAGCGCTTATTCTTGTACAATCACAGTCTGTTTTCGAGGAGCGGCTGAATTATGTGATAGTGCAGTGTTGCCTTTTGGGTCAGAATCCTATGGTAATATCATGATTGGTGGTGGTGATGATGATTATGGCTGTTGTTATTACTACTATTACTATTTGTTTTAATGTAATTAGAGTATTGCTTGCTTCTCTTTCATGATATAAAACATTTATACCACCTGATTTTTTGGGCACACTTCTCATATTAGCATCACAATGGACAGACTTTATGAGTGGCTTATTGTTATAAGGCTATCATGCAGGATTAGTGCCAAACAACTGAAAAATTTCTGCCCCATTTCTAACATCCCCACTCTAGCTAAACTACTTGAAAAATGTGTACAAACCCAACTTTGCGCTCACATTGAGAACTTCCAGCTTCTTAACCAACATCAATCAGGCTTTCGGAAGGGGCACAGCACTGAATCCGCACTCACGCACGCTATGGACGACATACTAAACATACTCGATCAAAATGACTCTTGCCTCTTGATTCTCCTTGATCTTTCCTCCGCATTCGACACGATTAATCATGAAAACCTCCTTTCCACTCTGAAGAACAGGATGGGATTCTCGGGTCTGGTGCTACAATGGTTCTCCTCCTTCCTCCACCACAGAACACAAAGAGTTAAGGCAAACCACTCCCTCTCCCAGCCCTCTCCAGTACTCATGGGTGTACCCCAAGGGTCCACCCTCTCTCCTATCCTTTTCATCCTCTTTTTGGAACCTCTTGCGAATTCTCTAAATGACATTAACATTCCCTCCCATATGCACGCTGATGACACACAACTTTACCTGAAAATCTCAGTCCTGGATAACATAATTTCTCTCAACTCTACATTAACGTCTACCCAAAATTGGTTAACTGAAAACCACCTCCTGCTCAACACAGCCAAAACGTAATTTCTTCTCATCTCTCCTCCGAACCACCCCTTCAGCCTAGACCTTTGGTTGACTCACCTCACTGCCTTCAATTGCACCCCTCTCATCATAGACGCTGCCAAATCCCTCGGAATCACCCTGGACAAGCACTTGAATATGAAAAATAATATCAGCAACATATGTAAGGGAGCTTATCACTTGATGAGGACACTCAGAAATCTCAAGCCATTCCTTCCACAGAATGACTTCAAACATGCAGTCCAAGCATTGGTATTACCAAGACTATGGCAGTTCTACACGTTGTGGCCTTCCCAAGTACGCCTTGGCTCCACTGAGGTCAGCTCTGAATGGTGCGGCCAGACTAGTTACTGGTACCAAACCAAATGAGCACATATCCCCAGTCCTAAAGTCTCTTAAATGGTTGCCCTACGAAGCCCAAATCCAGTTAAAGATTATTGTTCTTGCACACAAAGCCCTGCACGACAACACCCCCAGGTACCTAGTACAAAAGCTTGAATTATCATGTGGCGAGAGATCTTCAAGAAGCGCTAACAACTTCCTCCAGAAGCCACGTATCATGAATAAAATGAGTACTTGTCGTCGAGCCTCCTCGGGTGCTGCACCAACGATCTGGAACTCTCTTCCACCGGATTTGCGCAGAATATCATCATTAACTGCTTTCAAACTGGAAGTCAAAAGATTCCTATTGAACAAATTCTTACCTTAACTTGGCCGATTGGATTAACTCTACATCCTTTTTATCATCCTGTGTATTTGCTCTCTGCGCCTCTCGGATGTAAGGTTTGCCCCCGAAGCAGCTTGGTATTGACCTGTTAATTGCATTACTCGCTGTCTTCCACCTGTCTGTGATTATTGTGACAATAACTGTGTCGTATTCTTATCTGATATCGTTACTGGAGCTATATTCTCCTCTTCTCGTGATGTATCACTTGTATTTGATCTTTGGTTACTACAACTGTTTGGCATTCTTTTTGTTATCGATACTAGAGTATTACTCTACCTGCTTCATATTGTAAAGCGCTCTGATATCCCTTGGGATCTTGTTCGCGCTATATAAAATTTTATAAAATAAATAAAAAATAAAATAAGTCTTTTTTTATGCGTTGTTGGATCCCTCAGCTGGCAAAATTATTTTTTATTGGCAGAGCTGAATATTTACGCACCGTTCGCGGTTTTTATGTAGACTTACTATAGTCCCTTTATGTGTGCATAAAGTTGTGACCTACTCAGTATGGTGCTGGTCATAATGATGTAAAATTCATGTGGACTGCATCGTGCCAGGGTAAGAGTACTATCTGGCTAGCCAGCAGGGCTGGTGGCCACAAATGTGTTTTGGAAAATTATGACGCTGGCCCGCGCAGTGGAAATGCTGCACTAGTGTTTGCTCCTTCACCGGCTAATCCCATGACTGGCGACTACTTGTTAGTGTGAACACACAATCTACAGCATCACTAAGACCTATGCTCATGACATACTGCGATTGACCTCTATGTGCCTCTGCTGCACCAGTGTTTGAGGCTTCCTTCAGCTTGAAATCCCATGTCTAGCCACTAGTCGTCAGTGTGAACATGCTGAGTCTGCAGCATCACTGAGACACATTATCATGACATACTGCGATTGGTCCCTGGGTGCCCCTGCTGCACCAGTGTTTGAGGCTTCCTTCAGCTTGAAATCCCATGTCTAGCCACTAGTCGTCAGTGTGAACATGCTTAGTCTGCAGCATCACTGAGACCCATTATCCTGACATACTGCGATTGGCCCCTAGGTCCTGCTGCTGCACCAGTGTTTTAGGCTTCCTTCAGCTTGAAATTCCATGTCTGGCCACTAGTCGTCAGTGTAAACAGGTTGCACCTACAGCATCACTAAGACCTATGCTCATGACATACTGCGACCGGCCCCTAGGTGCCGCTGCGGCACCTGTGTTTCTTTTCAAAGCAAAGGAGCGTGCCAAAGAGCAACGCTGCAATGTGCTGTTATACAAATTTGGAAAATGTTGTCCCTCTGTCCTTGGTGGGATGGGCAGACATAAGTGTAATAGATTGGGTCTCCTCTCCTGGCTCTACCCCCGGTTATGTGCCACTGTACCTGCTGGAGCACTACTCTGGGGGAGTGCCACAGATGCAAACATGTCTGTTATATACCTATGGTGTTAGTGTTTTGATGATAGCTGTTCCACAGGTCACCCAGTGCTTGACCATTTGCTTCAGTGTAGTAGTCGATGCCATACTGTAGCCACTGGCTATCAGTTCTGCTCAAGGGTCCACATGTCTTTTCGACACCTGAGTGTATGGTGATGTCACTGCCCAATAGGCCCCTCTGTCTCGCATGTTTGCCAGCACCCTTCTGTCTCTAAGTGAATCAAGTACTTTTGGGCGCTAGGTGTCTCTGCTGCCTGAGCATCTGTCTGATCCTCCTCACCCCAGCCATCAGCAAAAGTAAGTTTCTTTAGCCAACCTGTGGGAGTCACTGTGGTGCCACCCAGATCGTGTTCTATTTTTTATTTATTATTTGCAGATTTATATTGCGCAAACTCGACCCAAAGGTATTGGATCACTTTACATGAGCACCGGTTATGTTACACAAGGACACATTCATATTTTTGGTAGGCACGGGGAGAGTAAGTGATTTGCCCAGAACAGGATGTGGAGTCGACCCTAGGCTGGAACCCTGGTTTCCCCGCTCCAAGGTCGGCAGTCTAGCCGTGAGACCACATCCTCTCCTTCTATGATAGTTGCATTTATATATCGCTTCATACCGACTAAGTGCGCTACGCGTATTTGTTGAAGGTTGTGAATGCAATGGATGGGAATATGTTTTTAATGTGACGTATATGGTTAGTGTTTTAATGTTGTTCTTGAAGACAACAGTTGTGTGCAGGGCACGAGTCCTAAAAAGAGAAGTGGGGGGGACGCTCTGACCGTAAGTGACGTCACAACAGGAAGTGACGTCACGAAAGTCGCACTCCGATTTCGTCCCAGAGAGGCCAAAGAGGGAAGTCCAGCTGTTTGGCAGGGGGGGACAACGTCCACCCAGTAAAATAAATGGGGGGACGCCGTCCACCCGCGTGGTACCCCGACTCGAGCCCTGGTTGTGTGGTTATGGATGCATATCTCTCTCTTCCAGACATGATGAAGCGCTGCAGGCATCACGTGTCCCTCCCCTGGGTGTGGAACTCAAAGAAGGCCATGAAAGTTGTGCACGTCGACAGGCGAGAGGGATAGTGGGGTAGAGACTCAGAGAGGTGGTGAGTGGTGAGGACTCAACAGCTGCAAGGGAAGGGGGCGATGAGATAGGAGCTGTTCAAGGGGAGCGGTGCAGCTGTAAGTAAGGATGTGATGTCGAGGGGACAGTGAGAAGAGAGTGCTGCAGTCCTTAACAATGAGGATGGCGTTCTCGTGTGTGGGGGGAGGGACTAGGGATGAAGCTTATAGTAAGGTCGGGTGATGTAAGAGGGAGGAGTAGGGGATGCCTCTGGAAATGAGGAGTGGGCATGTAGGGCAAGTGTTGATAATTACTAATGGGTAGGAATGACGAGTGTAGAGTTAGTGGCACAGCTGGTGGACAGGGTGTGGCTTAACGGGCTGCTGACTTTGGACTTGGGGAACCATGTTCGAGCCTCGGTGTCGGTTTGACGATGCTAAGGGAAAATTATTTATTTAATTTTCCCTCTGCATCGTCCCTCTAAATACCACCCCCTTCCACAACTGGCCTCACCGGTTTTACCTGCACGGACCGCGGCTGCTGGCTATGGAACGTTGCAGCTGGTACTGTTAACGCGGGATTTCTGGTCTAAGGTTATAAATCCAGATCCCAAATCAAGTCGAATGAATCGTTGGTACCTGTCATTGAGTAAAAGGCAATCCACTACTAGGTTAATCAAGAAAGAACTTACACCACTCTAAAGAACCACTGACTACAAGTAAGTTTAAAGATTTATTATAAAGCCAAAAGTATCTGAAGATACAAACATCTCAGAATAAGATTCAAAAGATATACAGGTATCAATATAAAAAGAAATTCTCTGAATGCTCTTAAGCGGCAAAAGGAAATTATCAAAAATATCTCAAATATCATGAGAGTTGCAAGTATCGCTATTAGTTGCAATTTGAGAGTCATTTACAGAAAGGAAAAAGTTCAGATTAGTCTGTCCCTACACTAGACTAAGTGACATCCCTACTTAACAAGATCTTTACCTAAAAAGGTGTCAGCAGGTGGTGACTTCCAAAGAAGATCACGCACTTCTCTTAGTCTTCTTGGTGAATCGCTCTCTTGTGTTCAATCTATCTGCCTACCCATCCGCTTTCTTAGGCTTCTCAGACCCTCTGCCCTGTCTCCTCCCCGGGGTGCTGTCCCTAATACAAAATCACATTTCCAATAGGAACGCCCCTCACGTGGTATCAGTTCTGGCGGTAAATTCCATGCTGGTGCTCCTCTGGACCCTTTGTTAAAGTTGACCTTGCTTCCCAGGCTTCTTCTCCGCTGGTCGGTACCCCCAAGGAAATTCCTGAAGCCTCCTCCAGGCCTGTGCCAGGCGTCTCTGAACAAAGCCCATTCATCACCAAACTGATTAGGGCTCCTCGCACCTGCAAATAGACAGTTCTACTGTGGGCCCCAAATTCCGGCCTCCACCATATCTTTAAGTCGTAAACTATGTCTTCGTTTGTGCTCTGTGCGACCTCTCCTTAACGAGCACATGCAGATCAAAGAAGCGACTTTATCTATTCAGGCCTAATAAATTACATGAAACAGGCCTCTGCACTCTGCACATTTAATTTCTTTGTTTAAACAGCATTCTAACTAACACACATTACTATAATGTAACACATCTATATAAAGCATATATTTCAATTCTATGCTCAATAATACTTTGCAGAAAAATGACATTAGTATCCAAGTTACTTAAAAGTGTAGCAGCATCTTTCGTTTCTTGTGAAATGCCATGTGGCCTACACATTTCCATGGTTTGCAGAGTTACATTTCTTTTCACACAGTCACATAACGTGAGATTCCAACATCATTCTAACATTTCTACAAACTTCTACATTAGTTTTCACACAGATATATGTATCCCTATTCTAGTTAAACACTCTTATATTTTCACTCTATGAGTATAACACTCTGGTGCAATCTATATTTAAACTAATACTACGTGCTTGTAAATATGGTGCACTTATACATTTTTCAGATTTGCGCACTCTCAATCCCCCCTTTGATGACTTCCAGTAGTCATCATCATCGCAACACCCTCATTTAGGTATAGATTGTCAAACTGAAGTCGTCGCAACATTCGCTCGTTTCATCTCCTCTAGAGCCCTCAGACTCCTGTACTGATTCTCCTGCATCGCAGCTAATCTTCTCCCCTGCTCTCGCATGGATCTCTGCAACTTGTTTGCTCTATACCATTTGGTCTCCACCCTTTTCAAAGAGACGAGACATCTCTTCGCACTCCGTGCTTCTACCATTTCGCTCCTGCTGGTCCCTACCATCCATAGGACGTATAACTCCTCTGTTCTCCTGACTTTGACCCTCACGCTCTGTGGTATATAAATAAATAATACTGGGACTATTTTTGAATTACATTAACAATAACAGATAGCTCAATAAATAAGAGGCAGGATCCGATGTGTCCGAGTCAGAAGGATTTATTCAGGCAAAAGGGAAGGGACTGGAACGGGACAGCCTGAAATAAAATGAAAAGGAAGGAAGGAAGGCAGCTGCACCATTTCATCGACAGTGCAGCATATATATAGTAAGACATTTGAAATACATTACATACAGTAGGCGTAACTTGTGACAAACGTAAGATAAGAACACATGGGTGGAAGAAGAAGGCGTGTACAGGGCGTGCACTGAGACATGTGATGAGAAACGTCACAGAAGTGTCATGAATGGGGCGGAAACATGGAGGGGGCTACCTGAGCAGCTGGGACCTTTAACCTAGTGGTGCGCGCAAACGGGCAATGACGTGTTACCAGGGAAAACTGGGGGCTATGACTTCTACACTAGAAGAGGAGACTAAAGTCTGCGGTGTCAGGACGACATGTACCTATAGCATATCTGGTATCTGGTGTTTGGAGTACATGTTGATAGAATCCAAAAGTTATCAGGGCAAAGGCTACTTGACACTAAGATTGGTGCATGCATTATTCTACATGTATTGCGTGAGCTAGGAATACTTTATGAATATTAATACAGTATTTCTCTTCTATGGAGACAGAAAGACTAGACCATAGCTGAAACTGTTGATGCGATTCAGTAGCTTAGGAATGTGAAGAAGGAGGGCTGGACTGATAACTAGAAGCATAACATATTCTTGGCAGACAGGCAGGCAGAGCCAGGCCGGGCACCGCGCTGCGCGAAAGGAAGTAAGTGAAGGGTCAGGGATGCAGGTGGGGGCTGCATCGCTCCTCGGAGTGAGTTCAGGAGACTGGAGCTTGAATCTGGTGTCCGGGCCCTTTTGAGGCCTAGAAACGGGGACAATGCTTGGAATTAACGTGCACACTGTAAAACATGGCAACATAGGCCTAATACTCGTTGCTTTCACGAGAACTGGAAACTGACATACTAGCGTTGGACACAACTATAATTGCGTCTTTAATCGATCATAGGGTGATACATGCATATCGATCATGCACATATAACATAGGATGGGGAACACGTAGGCACATACAACATGGCAAAATTTACTTTTCCACATTCCCTCCTTGTGCCCTACGTTTCCATCAGGAAACATCAATATTCATGATACCATCTATCTGTTCATATAGCATCATTTGCTCGTCTCGAATTGTCTTGGAACGGGATTTAGGACTAGGAATACAAGAGGTAGCACACATGCCGCAAATCGCAGGGCCACATTGTAAACAGAGGCAGCAACTGAATATGATCATTACTGCTATACCTAGGAATGACAATACTTTCCATCCCCAGGCAGATATGATACTCCAGAGCCAACCGGACCATGTCCAGGTGCCTGGATTCTGGTGTAACTGATGGGCAATTTTATGAAGTCTGGTTATAGCTGAATAAACAGACGGCGCGTTATTAGGAATGAAAATGCAGCAACTAGATCCGATGACTCTACATGCTCCTCCTCTATCGGCCAGTATGACGTCAAGAACGAGACGATTTTGGAGCACAACAAAACGCATAGCAGATTGCTCTTAAGTTAAGTTACCTAGAGCGGAAGTAGTCTCATTCACTACTGCTTCAAGGGTTCTGGTTAACCTACGTATTAACTTACTATTCTGGACAGGACCTATAAAGAAAAAGAAACCTTTATTGAAGTCTTGATATTGTTCTAGAGCAGTTTCAGTTTGATCGAAAATTGGGGACTCAGTCTCCCTTCTATGTCTAACGTGTACTAGATGTGTGTTTCTGTGATAATCGGATGGGGCTAGAAAAACTGGTGGCAGTAGGAAGGCAATGTAACATGTTCCATCCCAATCGAGGGGCAGACGAACATATGCGGTCTGACCACAAACAAAATAAGAATGACGTGAGGCTTTGAAAATAGATTTCCCACTGTCACTATACTCGACCACAGTAGTACAATCACTATGTCCTACATGTGCGGAACCATTATTTCTGACACATAATTCGCCTTTGACTGGTAGTACTGAAATAGCAGGCAAATCTGGAGTAGTATCGGACTGAACATTCAGAACCATAAAATTCGAGGAATAATTACCTAAATCATATACTTCATTTTCTAGATCTAACCCTGTTCTATGGGAAAGACCTTGCTTGTCTGGGAAACATGTTCTATTCAAAAGGGACATCACTTGAAGATGACGTTAACGTGGACCATGCTCCACACGAACCATTATGTGAAAACGGATAGGGAAAGAGTGGCAGAACTCCCTTCGGTGTCTGGAAAGGGGGGAGTCGACCACACACCCAACAATTAGTGGCATTGCTGGTCTGGTGTGAATAGTGCAACATTCGGATAAAAGTATTATTACGCATAGCAAGACGATAAGATAACTCGTGAGGAGGCAGGTCACTAAATGTGTGCTCTACTGTAACATTAGAAAACATATGTCCATGTGAAATAGGAAAACATAAATGTAAAGCATAACTTATGCATGTAACCATAAGACTCAGAAACAATAAAAAGAATGGAATGATGATACATCTCTTAGAGTTTTGACTAACTCTCTCACTGTGTGGGTCTATCTCATACATGTCAGGAACCTGTCTAACCGTTTCACCCGAGAGGGACTTAGACAATTAAACTGGCTGACTTACTAGACCTCAACTTGGATTTATACTCCTGATGCAGAGTTTTCTCTAACAGGGGTAGTTTAAATTCATTGTCTGGGCAGTCCTTGAGAACGGGGCAGTCCTTGAGAAAAGTTTTAGTTTTAAGTCCATGGAATTTCTTGACGTGGCTCGCGTGTAGCCACCCTTTTCGGTTTTCCACTTTCACCGCGGTCCGGGTGGTGAGGAGAACGAGACGGGGTTCCTTCCAACGGGGCTCCAGCGGACTTGAACGATCAAAGTTCCTTATAAAAACAAAGTCACCCGGGACGACTTCATGCGGTTTCACTTCGGTGTTGTCTGGAAATGCAGCGGCAACCTGTGAACGACAAGATTGTAGTGCAGACATCAAGGAGGCAAGGTAATCTGTCAGCATATTACTGTCAACATCAGTTATGGTACGGGGTCTAGGTGTACCCCACATGTTAGGGGGACGACCAAACACTATCTCATAAGGAGATAGACCTGAACGGGAGTGGGCGACCATTCTCATATAAAAAAGGGCAACTGGCAGTGCTACTATCCAATCTACGCCTTTCTCTGCACACACTTTTGCAATGCGGATTTTCAGGGTCTGGTTATGTCTCTCTACGAGACCGGCTGCTTCGGGATGGCGTACACAATGGAACTTCCACTGGTACCCTAACAGAAGGGATACTTGTTTCATGAGCTCGGATGAGAATGGTTGGCCGTTACCTGAATACACGACCCTAGGTAATCCATAGCGGGGAAAGAACTCACGAACCAACTGCCTGGCAGTGGTCGCAGCTGTGTAATCTGGAACTGGATATGCTTCTGTCCACCTGGACAAAGCGCATACAACTACGAGGACATACTTGAAACCTCGACATCGCTCCATCTGAATATAATCCATCTGGAGGACTTCAAAAGGGTGGTCAGGAGGATGGAATCCACCTTGTTCCACCGGGACACTTTTACCTGGATTGAACTGACAACATATCATACAGGTATGTACTTTCTGCTTGGCTGCTGCTCGTAAATGCTTGTTGAACCAAAGGTTCTGGATACTGTCTAACATGGCTTTTTCTCCTAGATGTGCTGGACTATGTGCGGTGTTAATAATGACTTGAACCATAGAGTCGGGGAGAAACCATGTGGCTTTTCCCTTCGTTAACCATCCTTGATCTGTCTGGACCCCTCCTTGTTCGGACCATTTCTTGATTTCATCGGGAGTAGCATGTAACTGTATATCTAGGACATCTTGTGTAGGGTCCTTAACTGTCATACAAGTAGTCTAATCTGGAGTGAGTGTCTGTGTCGTGTTAACTGGAATGTCTGGAGTCTGAGCTGTGAGCTTGGCCGTTCGATCTGCTAGATCGTTACCTTGGGAAATGATATCAGTGACTTTCGTATGTGCCTTGCACTTCATGATAGCGATAGCTGTCGGTAAATGTATTGCATCTAATAGAGCTTAAATGAGGAGACCATGCTGAATCTTGGTTCCATGAGAGGTCATAAAACCTCTTTCCTGCCAGAGCACTCCAAAGTCGTGTACGACTCCGAATGCATAACGTGAATCTGTGTATATGTTAACTTTCAGGTTCTTGGCACGTATGCAGGCTTGGGTCAGAGCGACAAGCTCTGCTGCTTGAGCAGACAGGGTGTCTATACGATGTGTTTCTATAACTTCAGTTTCAGTAGTCACTGCATACGCGGCTACTAGTTCTCCTGTACTTGTTCTCATACATGAACCATCCACATAAAGTGTCAGGTCTGGATCAGGTAATGCAATGTCTGTCAAGTCTTGTCTAGGCTTTGTCATGGTGTTGACAACTTCCACACAGTCATGTGTGGCAGGATTTGAAGTAACTGACGGTAACAGTGTAGCTGGATTTAAAATGTTGCAGCGTCTGATTTCTATGTGTGGCTGAAACAGGGTCAGTTCATAACCTGTTAAACGTGCAATTGTCAAGTGCTGAGTCTGTGTTCGGTTTAAAAGAACTTCCACGGAGTGTGGAACTTGTACTGTCAGGGAGTGTCCTAACACTATGGAATCACTTTGTCTGATAGCTAGAGCTGTGGCTGCAACTGACTTGAGGCACGCAGGCAGCGCCTGGGCCACTGGATCTAATGTGCTAGAAAAATAAGCACAGGGCTTGTATTGTCCTGCTTGATCTTGTGTAAGAACAGATAATGAAGTACCATCACGTTCTGTAACAAAAAGTGTAAAAGGCTTACTGTAGTTCGGTGTTGCTAGAACAGGTGCATTACATAAAGCTTTCTTTAACTCATTAAAAACAAGTGTATGTTCCTGGGTCCAAGGGAGGACAGTCGATACGGCTGCCTCCTGTGTCGTTAACTGTATCAGTGGCTTGGCTAGAAATGCATACTGAGGAATCCATTGTCTGCAGTAAGAAGTGAGGCCGATAAAAGCTCGTACCTCCTTCTGTGTCTTGGGCTGTGGAAGACGTGCTATTAACTGGATACGGTCAGGTGTCAACTGCCTACCCCTCTTGGACAGTAAGTGTCCTAAGTAGACCACTTGCTGGACACAGAATTGCAATTTGGAAGGGGACACCTTGTGCCCCATCTCGGCCAGAAAATGCAGAACTGTAAGTGACGCACACTCGCAGTCACGTTCAGAACGGGCTGTGATCAGTAGATCATCGACATACTGGAGCAGGGCAGTGCCAGTTGGCATGTGAATATTGTCTAGTTGTCTCTTAAGTGCTTGACTGTAAATACTAGGACTCTCTGTGAAACCTTGAGGTGCTCGTGTGAATTTATAGCTTCTTCCATTTAAACAGAATCCGAAAAGGAACTGGCTGTCTGGATGAATGGGGACACTGAAAAATGCGTTCTTGAGATCGATAACTGTAAAGAACGTAGCTTCAGAATCAATGGCTGTCAATAGAGAAGAAATATCTGGGACCACTGGGTACTGGGGTATAATACATTTATTAAGTTCTCGAAGGTCAATCACTAATCGATAAACTGGAGGTGCATTTGGATCAGTACGTTTCAGGACTGGAATGATAGGAGAATTACATATATTGGAGTCAGTTTCTACAACCACTCCTTGAACAATAAGTTTGTCAATAATTTTGGATAAGGCTGTTACAGCCTCAGGTGGCAATCTGTACTGTCTGATTCGTGGTAAAACAACACCTTGCTTCAGAGTGACACGATGGGGTGTGATATGTATACAACCTACATCAGTTGGACCTTGCGCCCATAAATGCTGTGGTACATTCAATAATCTTGGATCAAAATCACGTAATACATAATGACCTTTGAAATCACGCAGGAACAGACGGACCCCTTCTGGGGAGCAGCATATGACTGCTCCTAATTCTTTTAAAGTCTTAATGCCTAACAAATTTTCTGGACACGACTTCGTGAGTAACAAATCTGTAGTTCGGGACAATGGACCAACTTCTAGAGTAACTGGTTTCGAAATTTCATTAACAATGGGCTTTCCTGAAAATCCAAGGGAAACATTTCTAGAGCCTGAGAGTGGAGCCCCTGGAACCTCGTCACGACTGATGGTAGTCCTACTTGCCCCTGTATCAATCAGAAACTTTCTGTCTTTCCCTAATACTTGACTATGTACATAGGGACCCTCTTGATCTACAGGAATCTCGATGAGAGGCAAGCCTACCTCCCTCTCTAGGCTGTTTCATGAATATGGCTGATAATCGGGATACTCTGACTGTGCGTACTGGTACATCTGCTGTGTAACATGCTGTGTGGCAGCTATAGGCTGCGGTGCTGTAACTGACTGTTGCGCATTCTGGGGTGGCTGGGAAGTCTGTGAAACTTGTTCTTGTCTAGGCGGACGTGGTCTTTCTTTAGTTTTACCAGTGGCTATGTTGTGTTTCAGAACTGCACATTCGTTTATAAAATGACCTGGCTGTTTACAGTAATTGCATGTCCCTTTAACGGGAACTGCAGGATGACTGGCTTGATTCGGACCCCTCTTCTGACTGTCTTGTGGAACAGATTGTGCAACTAATACTTTCATTTTCGTGTCTTTCATACGTCTCCCTTTCGTGTTCCTGCTCTTCCCTGATTCTGTTCTGGTGGTACTGGAGCATCTGGAGCATCTGTGACGGAGTATTAGCTTGCCAGGTACTTTCGACTTTCAGGACTCGATTTTTAACTTGTGGACTTGAATTCTCGACTAGTTTGGTAACAAAAAGATGAGGGTACGACTCACTACTTGTTTTCAGACCACTATTAATAATGAAACATTTCTCAAATCTAGAATAAAAGTCACTAGTATCTTCGTCTTGTTTCTGTTTACAGGCTGAGATGGCATCCCAATCTTCCTTTTTCGTGGCTAGTAATCTTGGCAAGACTTGTATTAATAACTCGGGCAATTCTTTAGCTTTATCCCCAAGACCGGTACCTGGTACTCGTGAATTATCTTCAGCTTCTAGAGCTGTCCAATCTATCTTTTTCTCTCCCACCTCCCATTCTTTTTCTTTGAGTTTTTCATATATGCCCGCAGGCAACAGGACCTTTAGCATTTTAATGATATCAGGATACGTGTATTCTCCCATACGGAGCATGTCCTTTAATTCACGGTGGAACCCTGCTGGATCTTTATCATGACAGGGAATTAACTTTTTCATTTCTAAGAGTTCCATTTTCGTGATAGGGGTGTAAACAAATACTCGTTCTAGACCACCACCCTCTTTCTTGACTGGATGTACTTCTCGTAACGGATTCTGTCTATCTATGTAGAATGATTTACTTTCTGGGGGTGAGACGTGAACAAAATGTGGATTCAGAAAAGTTCGGTATTTGTGGCGCTGTTCTAGAATGACACTAATTAAATCGGTACCTAGACCTTTCCATCTGTACTGGAGTAACTCGTTTAATACATCATGTAGAGGACCTGGATCAGAATGTTGTTCCTCATACAGTATAATGAGGTGCTGGATCATATACATACCCACCAGACGTTGCTCGGCTGGGGGCAGTTTCAGAAACGTTTGTGCCACTATTTCATCTGGAAACGTGGTAGAATCAGTAGTCCATCGGACTGCTGATCGGGCTAGTTCTTGTTCATGCATTGTACTAAGCTCGCTATAACCTATTCGTGATTTCAGAATGTGATCGGTAGCTTGGAATACTTGCTCAAGAGAACACTGTTCTGGTCCTGGAGGCGGAAAAGCTTTCTTGTAATCTAGGCGTGAATGTCGGTCGGAAAGTCTAGTTCTACCTACATACGCTATTCTGTCTGGACTCTCGCTGTCTACCTCTTCAGTAGAAGAGTCCTACTCCTTCTCTGTTACTTGTTTTGCTTCTCGTTTCTCGTGTATAGTTATGATTTCCCTACGAATTTTCTTGTACATACTCTCTATACAAGCTTGTGTCTTGTGTTTTCCATCGGCTATATTGTCACTCCACCTAGTCAGGACTTTCATTTCTTCTTGATCTTTTTCTGGATAATCTTGCTCTCTTATTAAACAGTTAATCAGGAACTTTAAAATCATGAGCTGAGTCTCGACTTTTCTTTGAACCATGGCTTCGTGAATACTTCCTGGATTCACTCCTGTACGGATAAAACGATATATTCTGTCTAGATGTTCTCCCATATCGGGCAGGGTGTCCAAATAGCTGGCAACCCGTCTTAAACGTAATGAATATATGACCATGTGATCATCGCCTGGAACTGGATCATAACGACATTCAGTAAGTGCTCGCTTGATATCTACGTATGTAGACACTTTTGGCGTACGTTGTAACGCTAGTTCATGTAGCGTCAGACGTCTGGGTTGAGGCGGGGTACGAGGAGAACCTCCCCCCGCGGCTCCTAAACTAGAATCGTCGGTGAATACTGTACGTGCTGGTAGAGTGACTGACAAAGCGGGTACATGTACTGTGGGCTGGGCCGGGGGTGCTGTAACAGGTACTGTAACATTAACTGGACCCGCGGGACCAGCGGTTGGAGGAGCAGGAATTACATTATTAACGGGAACAGGCGGGATAGGATTTGCATATTCTGGGACTGTATCGTCCAAATAGGACGAAAGAAAAATATCAGCTGCGGTCTGTTTGTGACGTAGCTTAATCGGGACCAATGGCGGCGGGAAATTACAGGGTGCTTCCGGGGTTGCTTTTGGCAAGCCCTCGGCAAGAAGAGGATACATACCCTTAATAAGGGCATTTCTCTGTCTGTCTGACTGTTCTACTCTAACTCGTTCACCTTCTTCGATTAATTCCCTTTCTTGGGCTTTTTCTGCGGATTCCCTACTTAATTCTGTTTTTCTTAATTCTTTTTCGGTTCTTTTATGAGATTCTTTACGCCATAACTCGATGGCATCTTTCTGGGACTGTCTGGCTTTCTTTTTCCATAATGCTTCTTCTACTCGCATGATGCACTCGGCATCCCATGTACCTGATACGGGCCATCTATATTTCTCCTCTAGTTCCTTAGTGTAGTCCGCCCATAAGTCTAGATATATTATGGCATCTAAGCCATGCTTGTGATACATAAAATGTCCTGGACTGTCCCTAGGAGGGACAGGAACTGCTTCTTCGAGTAACCCTTTTCTGGTCTTTAACTGACGTAATTTCGAGAACAGAGGCATTTCGGTTCTATACTTGCAACACAATACACAATAATCACAGTAATAAAATAGCGAACAAAGCACTCATACCACGACATAAAAATACATGAATAACAGTTCGAACAGAAATACTACCTGATACACTGAAAACAGAACACATGAATTTCTCGAGAACGAAACTTACTAGAATTACTGGATGCACTGCTAAAACAGTACAGAACATACCGGTCCCATAAAGGGACACGTCAGGACCCGTATCCACCTAGGTGAATACTTCGTAATGGATCTGCGTACCCAAACCCAACGGACCAGGACCAAACTAATGATCCTGTCTACATACTTCCCCCGCGACGGTACTCACAGGGAAGCAGAAACTGGAAGGCCTCGGACTGGACTGGACTGCTACGACGTCGGACTACGAACTTCGGAAACTTCGGTTACAGGTGGGCCTCCGGATACTTCGGACCTTGCTCTCTCGGCTTGGGCTCTGGTCGGGACGAACCGCATTCCACACCGCTTCGTCTGGATGTCGGACCGCAGTTTCCGAAGCAGAAATATCTGCCGGTGCGCAGTAGAGTTCCGTCACGGCTGCAGAGGGTCAGGGGGCCTGCGTGGCATCGCCAGCGCGTGAGGAAGGGGCTCGTCCCTGTTCGGGCGCCATTATGTGGTATATAAATAAATAATACCGGGACTATTTTTGAATTACATTAACAATAACAGATAGCTCAATAAATAAGAGGCAGGATCCGATGTGTCCGAGTCAGAAGGATTTATTCAGGCAAAAGGGAAGGGACTGGAACGGGACAGCCTGAAATAAAATGAAAAGGAAGGAAGGAAGGCAGCTGCACCATTTCATCGACAGTGCAGCATATATATAGTAAGACATTTCAAATACATTACATACAGTAGGCGTAACTTGTGACAAACGTAAGATAAGAACACATGGGTGGAAGAAGAAGGCGTGTACAGGGCGTGCACGGAGACATGTGATGAGAAACGTCACAGAAGTGTCATGAATGGGGCGGAAACATGGAGGGGGCTACCTGAGCAGCTGGGACCTTTAACCTAGTGGTGCGCGCAAACGGGCAATGACGTGTTACCAGGGAAAACTGGGGGCTATGACTTCTACACTAGAAGAGGAGACTAAAGTCTGCGGTGTCAGGACGACATGTACCTATAGCATATCTGGTATCTGGTGTTTGGAGTACATGTTGATAGAATCCAAAAGTTATCAGGGCAAAGGCTACTTGACACTAAGACTGGTGCATGCATTATTCTACATGTATTGCGTGAGCTAGGAATATTTTATGAATATTAATACAGTATTTCTCTTCTATGGAGACAGAAAGACTAGACCATAGCTGAAACTGTTGATGCGATTCAGTAGCTTAGGAATGTGAAGAAGGAGGGCTGGACTGATAACTAGAAGCATAACATATTATTGGCAGACAGGCAGGCAGAGCCAGGCCGGGCACCGCGCTGCGCGAAAGGAAGTAAGTGAAGGGTCAGGGATGCAGGTGGGGGCTGCATCGCTCCTCGGAGTGAGTTCAGGAGACTGGAGCTTGAATCTGGTGTCCGGGCCCTTTTGAGGCCTAGAAACGGGGACAATGCTTGGAATTAACGTGCACACTGTAAAACGTGGCAACATAGGCCTAATACTCGTTGCTTTCACGAGAACTGGAAACTGACATACTAGCGTTGGACACAACTATAATTGCGTCTTTAATCGATCATAGGGGGATACATGCATATCGATCATGCACATATAACATAGGATGGGGAACACGTAGGCACATACAACATGGCAAAATTTACTTTTCCACAGCTCCTGACTGCTTTCGCTAGCCCCGCAGTGAGATACCGTCCCGTTGCCTCGACTTCCCCATTCAGCTTCTGCTCTTGACCTGTTACTCGGTGCTTCTGTGGACCCATCCCATTCTCTCAAGTCAGCTCTTAACTCTTTAAAGGATTTCGGCCGTGGTTCCCTTAGGTCCATCGGTCCTCTTTGACCCTCCTGTCCTGTTGTGGGACCCACTGCTGAATCCAATGGGGTGTTCCACGTTACTGGTCCTGGCAATTGCCTCCAGGCATTTATCGTGTTATTCCTCCTTTCCATCTCAACCCTTTCTCTGTCTAACCGTATCTGTTCTTCCTCTCTGTCTCTCTCAGGGTTGTAAATCGATACTATAGGACCTATGGTAACGGGTACTTGTAGAGCGTCTGGCAATCCATAAGACTCAACCTTCTCAGTGGTTGGTGTCTTCTGTACCACAAACCTTCCGACTACACTCTGTGCTGTACTATGTTGAGGTGTCTCCTCGCCTTTGGTAGGTGTCCATTCCGATATAGGAAGTGGTACATACCCCTCTATGGCAGCCCCATCTTCCCTTGCGAGTCCTCTACTTTCAATCCCCCCAACTCTCGGAGGCGGTCTATCTATCAGCAATCTATTTATCAAATTGTCCTCCGACTCGCTCTCCTCATCCTCTTCCATGAGGCTCTTTTCTCCTGCCACCTCTCTCACTGTGTACAACTTATCCACCTCAATAGCCTGTACCCTCCATCTCTTGGCGTCCGCATCCCATTGGGCATCTCGCACTGCTCTTACCGATCGCTTCAGCCTTTCTTGGCGCCTATTCAGATTCCTGTCGTGCGCCGCCCTAATCCATGCGTTAAGGGCCTCAAACTGTGTTGGTCTAGGCGAAGGGTTCAATGAGGACATGATTGCTTTCAGCCGATGTAACGCCTCTAACCTGAACGTTCCATACCTAGGAAACGTCAGTTCCTCATTCCCTTCTGAAATCTTGCTCCATTCACTAATCCACAGTATAGTATGCAACCCAACATTCGTTGCCAAATAGTAAGCTGGTGTACCCTCTGGCGGTGCCTCTTCCCCGTAATAAGAGTCACTTCTTTTTCTTTTGAAAATCCCTCTCAAACATTTAAAGCACTTCATGTTCAAAACCTACAGAATTTCTATTTTTCTCCGCGTTTGCTTACTTCCTGATGACAATCCACCAATCTCAGCGCGGTTCTCGCTAACTGGCCTATCAGAGCGCGACTTCTCGCCAACGTCACACCAACCGCCCTATCACAGCGTGGCTCCAGCCAACGTCACACCAACCGCCCTATCACAGCGCAGCTCTAGTCGACGTCACTCGTCCCCCTTTGCAGCAGTTCCCCTCCTTTCTCAGCTCGTCTCCGCGGTCATGCATGCGTCCCATTCATACTCTGAAAAATGATTACTTCCGTCCAAGCGATCACTTTCCTTGACTGTACGTCCACAGTCTAACTGTAATTGTCACCTTAACCGACGAAATGTCTTTCCGTTTACGTCCAGACAATCGCCTTCTCTGATAGGTTACTTACACACAGTAACTTTCGACCAGCGTCCGTTACTCACACACTCACTCTTACACTCCCCCTATCTCGGTCATGCGGCGGTCAATGGTACCTCATGACCTCCTTACTCTGGTCGACAACTACTCTGGATGTTCGATACACCCGAACCACTTAAGCTCTACCTCGAACTTAAGATTTTCACCAGTTCACCCGTTTACCAGGTTACCAGTTTACCAGGTTGCGCGCGCTCACAACCCTCTCTCAATCACACTACAGGCATTCAACTCCGCAAGACATTATAATACAGATACAACACAAAACACCGCAATCTGTTCACGCATGACCCTTGTTATACTCACTCTCCTCCGACACTGCTGCTTCTCTCGCACCGTCAGCACCTTCTTCGGCACTCGATTCTTCCGCTGCTCATCTCTCGATCTCTAGGGGCCTTGGGATAATCTAACCTAGTCTAGATTACCTTCCTCAAGAAGATAACCATCCTCTGCTACCAACTGTTAACGCGGGATTTCTGGTCTAAGGTTATAAATCCAGATCCCAAATCAAGTCGAATGAATCGTTGGTACCTGTCATTGAGTAAAAGGCAATCCACTACTAGGTTAATCAAGAGAGAACTTACACCACTCTAAAGAACCACTGACTACAAGTAAGTTTAAAGATTTATTATAAAGCCAAAAGTATCTGAAGATACAAACATCTCAGAATAAGATTCAAAAGATATACAGGTATCAATATAAAAAGAAATTCTCTGAATGCTCTTAAGCGGCAAAAGGAAATTATCAAAAATATCTCAAATATCATGAGAGTTGCAAGTATCGCTATGAGTTGCAATTTGAGTGTCATTTCCAGAAAGGAAAAAGTTCAGATTAATCTGTCCCTACACTAGACTAAGTGACATCCCTACTTAACAAGATCTTTACCTAAAAAGGTGTCAGCAGTGGTGACTTCCAAAGAAGATCACGCACTTCTCTTAGTCTTCTTGGCGAATCACTCTCTTGTGTTCAATCTATCTGCCTACCCATACGCTTTCTTAGGCTTCTCAGACCCTCTGCCCTGTCTCCTCCCCGGGGTGCTGTCCCTAATACAAAATCACATTTCCAATAGGAACGCCCCTGGAGACGCCCCTCACGTGGTATCAGTTCTGGCGGTAAATTCCATGCTGGTGCTCCTCTGGACCCTTCGTTAAAGTTGACCTTGCTTCCCAGGCTTCTTCTCTGCTGGTCGGTACCCCCCAGGAAATTCCTGAAGCCTCCTCCAGGCCTGTGCCAGGTGTCTCTGAACAAAGCCCATTCATCACCAAACTGATTAGGGCTCCTCGCACCTGCAAATAGACAGTTCTACTGTGGGCCCCAAATTCCGGCCTCCACCATATCTTTAAGTCGTAAACTATGTCTTCGTTTGTGCTCTGTGCGACCTCTCCTTAACGAGCACATGCAGATCAAAGAAGCGACTTTATCTATTCAGGCCTACTAAATTACATGAAACAGGCCTCTGCACTCTGCACATTTAATTTCTTTGTTTAAACAGCATTCTAACTAACACACATTACTATAATGTAACACATCTATATAAAACATATATTTCAATTCTATGCTTAATAATACTTTGCAGAAAAATGACATTAGTATCCAAGTTACTTAAAAGTGTAGCAGCATATTTCGTTTCTTGTGAAATGCCATGTGGCCTACACATTTCCATGGTTTGCAGAGTTACATTTCTTTTCACACAGTCACATAACGTGAGATTCCAACCTCATTCTAACATTTCTACAAACTTCTACATTAGTTTTCACACAGATATATGTATCCCTATTCTAGTTAAACACTCTTATATTTTCACTCTATGAGTATAACACTCTGGTGCAATCTATATTTAAACTAATACTACGTGCTTGTAAATATGGTGCACTTATACATTTTTCAGATTTGCGCTCTCTCAGTACCATGGAGTGGTGATGTGTTATAGTGGCTGGTATGGAAGAGGTGCGATGTGTTACATGGGTGGAGTAGGGAGTGACGCACCTGGTAATTCCCCTTGCCAGGGGAGCTGGGAGTTCCCTTGAAAGTGAGCCAGCCCTGCTCGGTTGCAGCTTTGCTGTGTGTGTTGTGCCGACGGCAGGCCCTCCTACTCACACACTACAAGGAGAGCACATGTCCTTCCTCTGTTGTTGACACGGGTTTCAGCGCACGCGCATGCTCTGTGCTTGTAATGGAAGTGGCTGACTAGGTTCCGGGGAAGCCCCAAGGGGACGTGTTTGTTAATCTCTCTCCAAATAATTCTTGCGAAATAAAGATCTGTAGCTATGTTATTGCATCGGAAATAAACATCTAACATGTAACGCTGTAAAGTAACACCCACACCAGCCTGCGCGTCACCCACATAAAATACTTTAAATATACCGGAGAATGTTCTGGATACCGTAACCTCTCGGTGACCAAATAGGTTCTCCAGAGTTTTCTGGATGCCTCCCCTGTGGTCACAGAACAGTGTTCTGAATTTTAGTACACAACATGGCCCACCTGGGCCCTTGAGCGAGTGATGCAATGTGCCACTCCTCTTTCGGGGCATGTAATGCATTCTGGGCATATTTTCATACTTGAGTATATCCTGTTGAATGCACCCATCTATCTATTCGCTGCTAAAACCAGGGCTTTAAGTGAGCCGGGTCCTTCCGGTGTTCAGCATCAGCAGTTCTAAAAAGCAGGTGCTGAGACGGGTCCCTATTGGGCTCTTCATTTTTGTCTTCTCCTTCATGGTGAAAAAACCTTACCTCTGCAGCAGTACCACCCTTCACTGCCTTTGAGGTACTATTTTCTAAGAGACTTGTTATAGTTCTTTCACAGTCATTTCAGAACGGAAGCATTTTCAATATTCTATGCAACCAAGACACAGTTGTTGCTTATTTATCTTACACAACTAACAACCATTGGCAATGCCAATAGTCTTGGCTTTTTGTAGGTGTAATGTTACATATTGTATTATATATCTGTATGCAATAAGAGATGCAGCACGATACCAGGCGGGCCGAAGACTATGCTAAGCACCTTGGGCCTCGTTTATGAAAAGTGACGCATCGCTGCGTGAAAGCAGCGATGCGTCACTTTTCACTGCGCCCTCCTTGCACCACCAATGATGCGTCATATTCACAGAATGACGCATCGTTGCGCAACGAGTTACAGATACGTCAGTATTTCTGACGTATCTGTATGGCGCAAAAGTGACGCATTGCTGGAGTGTATCACAAAAGTGACGCAACTCCAGCAATGTATCCTTTCACATGGGGCAAGCCCCATGTGAAAGGGCCTGCGTCAGTCTTACGCCTGCTGTGAGGCAGGCGTAAGAAATTGGCGCATTTGTGTCCTAGAAGTGGCGCAGTGAAATCACATAGATTTCACTGCGTCACTTCTACGACCTTTCTTACGTCAATGCGCCCCCTTGCATACATTATACCTGGCGCAGGTATAATATGGCGCAGGGGTTTACAAAGTGACGCACCTACCTAGATGCGTCACTTTGTAAATATGGCGCAACAAGGCACATTTTTTACGCCACTGGTGCGTCACAAAAAGTGACGCACCGGCGGTGTAAAATTGACGCATGGCCTCATAAATGAGGCCCCTTGTGTATTGTAAAGCCACGCCCCTGATTACATCGGCCACGTCCCTTTGCGAGACCCAGCTGTTTTTTCATTCCATTTAAAGCCCCGGCTAAAGCTGTGTTCCACCCCTTCGCTCAGTGCTGCATGGAGTACACTCATTTGACCGGCCTCTCTGTTCCATCTGGCAGCAATCCCCTGTGACATCTGGTTTTGGGTGGATCCTGAAACTTGCATGTGAAAGCATCTTACACATCCCACTCATGCCCCAGAGGGCTGCAACGCCCTGAGCTTACATGTGTGTCCTTGAGGGTGAGGCACCACGACGTCACACATGCGACACCCTTGAACTACCTAAAGCTCTCTGTAGTCAGGGATCAGGAAGTTTGTATAGGGTTCTGTAAAGTTTGGAAACTTCATTCAGGCCCAGTTTTTTATTTTTATTAAAGGTCACCAACTTCATTTGTTCATCAAGCAGGCAAAAAACGTTGGCAAAAATCTCAAGGAGAAACCGGCCACAAACCTACTTTTTGTCGGAGAATTCTCCCACAGAAAAAAGAATTAGTTTGAAAAATCTGGGACTAGAGAAATGTTTGCCCATGGAAACAAACACTTCACTGTCAAAAATTCTGCACAGCACAAACGTGATATGTTTTTGGGATTACACATCACTTTTTGCCTTTTGGAACATTTTGCCCACATTCTTTTAGCCAGAACCGCAAACTATATACTGCATGCTTTAAAGAGTGATATGAATATTGCCCACTCCTGAAGCGGTAAACATTGCCCTCTGGTGAAACACTGTTCACAAAGTAACGTATTCTAAATTTGCCATAGGTTTTGTTTGCGAACATTGTTCACGTCCACCAAATAATAGTTCCTTTCTCTTCAACAACAGAGATGTTTCAAAGTTTGCTTTACTTGCTATTAACTTCATACTGGCTACCTTGCCTGCACTTTGGGTGCCCCGTTAAATAGTGACTTATTTTTTGTCTACTTTTAAAATTTCTGAGGTAAAAAGTTTAAGTGGCACTGTAAAATGGAAGCTATCTGACATTTGAATGCTTTGCTTGGTGGTGGTTTATTCTCGTTTCCTTCACAAACAATAAAATGCACATCCCAAATGGAAAGTGCGGAGGCAGGGGGCGGAGCCGGAGCCGGTCGGTCGTAATCCGTCTCGGCTCCCGGCTCCAGCGCTGCTCGGGAGCTTAATTTGGCGGTTCCCCAGTGGCCTGGGGGCTGTTTCCAGCACGCCTCGGAAGCAGAAGGTGCGGCGCTCAACTGTAGAGCGCTTAGATGCTTCTGGAGATACAGGATCGTCCCTGGCGCGACCTCGGGGGGGATCTCGTGCTTGTGATGCAAAATGGCAGCTGCCGGGCGGCTTTGTTCACCGGAACCTGTCGTGCCAGCGGAGGTTGCCACCTGAAGACCTTGGCCTCCCATGTTACACCAGCACTAGAGGTGAGCCGGGCTCCACCGCAACTAACGGGGCGCCCTCGCTGCTCTCCTCAGAGAAGCGCTCCAGTCTGCTCTGCCCCGGGGCTTGCCTGACCCCAAAATGGTGGCGCCTTAGGGACATCGGTGCCAATGACTCCCCGGACAGACTTTCAAGCTCGCGATCGGCTGCTGCCTAAGCATAGCCTGAAGAGCTCTCCTCCTGATCCCTCCTCCTGTGCCCATCCAGCGTCGGCGTTGCTTAGGCTCCTCCAGTTGGCCCCAGATGATGTGGGTCGGCTTTGTGGCGTGTTCTCCCCTCCTCCCGGTACTGCCTCCCGTTCTGCGAACAGCTGTTTTGGCGCCTGTGGTCTTTCTTCCCTGACCCCTGGTCTCTGGATCGAACTCCTCTGCCCCAGCTCCTCATGGACGATGAGGCTGTGACTTTGCCGCGGACTGCCTTTTTCCCCCCGGACTTGCTGGCTATGGCAGCCCTCTTCCTGGACTTTCGGACCTGGACCTCTGAGTTTCCCGCCATTTTCTTTTTATGACTCGCTTCTTATTCTACTTTTCTCCTCCGCCACTTTAGCGATCTCTGACCTCCCCCTCTGTCCTAACGACCTTTCTATTGTCTCTCCTGCTGCCTCTGACACACACCTCGCTGTCTTACTCGTTACTATCTGCTTCCCTCTCTGGTTTGTCTCACTTTCCTGCCCTTCTCTGTCCCTCCCTTGGTGCTATGACTGCATCCCCCCTCCGACCCCACCTAATGGAACTCTGCTTTTCCGTATATAGAGATAACTCTAATCACTAGTATATGCAGTAGACCTGTATTCTCTCTACCATTCCTATGTGACTCTTAGAGTATATCCATTTGTAGCCCTTCCTTATGTATATAGAGATAACTCTAATCACTAGTATATGCAGTAGACCTTTGTACTATCTACCATTCCTATGTGACTCTTAGAGTATATCCATTTGTATCTCCTCCTTGTGTGACTTTCCATCTTGTACATTAGCAATTTTTTCTGTTGGTATCCTTTATGTAACGCATGTAATCCTAAGTCCTTATGTTTCTCAACTGGTTCTTATGTAAAGCGCTCTGACACCTTCGGGTAAAGTTCGCGCTATATAAAATAGCATAAATAAATAAAGGTTTCTTATTTAGAAAAACATCACTAGTAATGTGTAAACCTCAGTGAACGTTTTTCTTAATTTTAATATTTTTACTGTATGCATATGGTAGGCAAGCATATGCTTGCATTGCTTGCATTAAAACACAAACCCCACCAAAGACTAGACCTATTGGCTTTGTTAATTCTTGTTTTACTTCTGGCCATGGTTTGTTTAGGCACTGAAAGGTATTTTAAAAACTTGTGGTAAATATTACCATCAATGGAATTTATCATCCGTCGTGCTTTATTGTCAACATTGAATGTTTAATTATAATACTGATGTAGCATTTGGGCGGGGGAGGGCAGGGGTGGAGGTGGTCATTCTTAGCAAAATCCTCACTTAGCAAGAGGAATTTTGGGCACCTACATAAACACTGAAACACAAATACACAAACCGAAACACAAAATGACTAACTTAAACACACAAAAATCTGTTGAAGCATTGTTATGTATGTATGTAGTGGGGTAAAAGTGTTTCTTAAGACACCCTTAGCACAGCACCTTATGAGTGCAGGTTTGAGCTGTTTCCGCCATAATACAAATGCTGTCTGAAAAGAACTCCTGTGCTCCTTGGAGCTACCACCATGATACATGAAATACCAAAAAATCAAGCAGTTAGCCAGGTTGGAGGGTTCCTGGATAGCACAGGCTACTTGGCTTTGGGGGCAGGTTTAGTAACATAGTCACCGCCTGACCTTCCACCAACCCCCCAGAAACCTGCACCCCACACACCTTGCCCTCGCGCAGGCACCACGCATCGGCTACAGAGGAGGACACTCCTTTTCTCATCGCATCGCTAAATCGTGGAACAGCCCCCTCTCCACCTAGGTACCTCACCCTCTTCAGCAAAGGACACAAGACCTGGCTCTTCGACTGAGACCAGCAGCACAGCGCCTGGATACCTTGCAGGGTGATAAGCAGCGCTTTACAAACACTATTTCATTGATTGATTGATGATCCAGTCCCTTGGAAGTATGATGTGACGCTTGGATTTGCAATAATTAAAATTCTGATTGCCTGGGTCTGGACAAATTGTGACTCCTTGCGACGGGTCAAGGGGTTATATTGCTCCTACCTTTCCTGTCCATGCCATTGGGGTCTCACTTAGAACTAAGGACCAGAGGTAGTCAGACTGGTACTTCCTAACACATGTGATGGATAGCCCGTCCACCTTATTACAAGTGCATCCAATCAGCAAACTCTAAACCAGGCTCTAGTCACCAGGGCTGAAGAGTCCATTCCAGACCTGATAGAAAGAGTCCAGACCCCATCTCCTTTGTTTGCATTCAGTCATTCCAATGCCAATGCACTATTGTTCTTCAATCATTTTGAGGGCCTTAGCGAGTACAGCACACAAAAAATATGCTCCTAGTTGTGTCAATTATTCAAGTTTGGATGTGCAAACTGTCTACCACACACCTTTCCCTGTACCTCAAAAGTCAGACCTTCTTCTCTGTACATCTCCAGTGTTGGTAGGAGAGACAAAGTGATAACAAATGTTCTTTCCCTAGTGTTTTACCTATTTCAGGCCCTTCTGATAAAGGTAGAGGGGGAGTTCGACAATAACAGGCTGCGCTACACTTTGTCTAGAAAGTGTCTTGCCTGGGGCTGTGATGGGGGAAATTCTAGGAGGATAAGCCCTACCAAATTTACCAACTATGCTATTATGGGCACCAACTGTGAGTAATTAATTATGGAATGGTGTAAGAAAATGCAAGAGGGATTATAAACTCACATGACTCAGACTTTGCTAGGAGGTGCAACAGTAGACCTGGTGCGGTGGGAAAGAAAAAACAGATTGCATACCTCAGTACCCCTAGGAGTATGGTCCGATGAATTAGGACACAACAGTGGTCAAATGGGATCTTGCAATATTTCCATCTCCTGATACTATGGTTCATTTCGATAAAACCTTCATCTCTGCATTGCGCTCTAGTCCTTTTGATTAGTGGAGTGATGGGAGATGTAGACTGATTTCTAGTATGTTCTTCGGACGCGATTAAATCGTATGAGAGATGTAAAGGAAACTGAAATGTTGATGAAACAGAAAGATTCCATCATGTATAATTTAAGATTTGGATATCTTATGGAGATCTGCTGCTCTGAGGGAGAGAATTGATTTAGTTAAGTGTATCATTGCAACCGTCTGTATGAGGGTCTCATTTGGAAGATGGATGCTGTCGTATCTGTGTCCAGGTAACATGGTCCCTTGGCCTTTATGAATACATGAGCAAAGACTCTTCAACCATGATAGTCGCGTGAGAGAATGTGAAAACGATAGGTGGGGTAGAGCCCGATGTACTGAGTCTGTTAAAAATTCATTAAAAGATATTGTACGACTGGTATTATACACCATCCAGGTAGCCGCATACGTAGCTTACGACACCCTGAACTGCATGAGGAATTGCAATCCACAGGGGATTCAGTGTGTATAGGGTAGAGATGCCCAAACTGGCCTTTTTCTGGAAGTAGTAAGTGGGGTTAAGGATAATTTGGAGGAAGCCACATCAAGAGACCCCAGAAATGTGCTATTGGTCTTAGACGTAGGATCCCTTTCAGACTATCAGCTGGGGACAGAGACCTCATATGGCCTTGTTTAGGAGCGGCAAAGCTAGTTTTCCTTCTCATTGGTAGACCGCGCTCAGACCCTTAGAGAGGAATCCTGGTGATGGGCAGGTTGTTACGTAATGGGAAGGGGGTGCAGTTGTTATTTGATGGTATTTGGAAAGCACTTTGGGTTACATGTCAAGAGAAATGGCAGATGTGGCTTGCCCACCAAAACTGAGAGTATTGTGTCTACCGTCATGAACATTACACTTCAAGCAGTAGAAATGAGGTGTAGAAATGAGTCCTAGCTCTGTCCTGTCTGAAGTACGTACACAATATTTTACAAGGCATGATGGGGGAATGCGCTCTGTTTGAGGGGGGGGGGGTTGAGTGATGTCCCTTAATGAGATACGTTATTTAACCTAAGGTATTTTGGGGCAGAGCAACATCTCCGTTTATTTGTTATGTATTGATAATAAGTGAATAAACACATTTCAAACAATTCAGTACCTCCTCACTGGACACTCAAGCAGTTAATAAAGGCCCATGCTTAGAGTTAGAAACACTTTGTTTATCTAGAATGCTGAAATGATGATATAATGATGTCTGTGCCTGGATCCAACTGGATGTCATCTGTTTCAGGGTACTTAATCAGGTGGCCATTGACACTAAATTAGTTGCCACTGTAAGTGAATTGTAGTTTCTGATAGTTGATGAGAGGGTGTCCAGCTTCAGCTTTACTAGTTGGGGGTCACATGGTTACACCATCTTAACCAGTGCTTCCAGCAAGCATATCTCCTTCACTCATACCACACCCCTCCACTGGACGGACCACAGCTGTATCCACTTTATCTACAATAAGACCTCGACCCACAACCACCCTCAACCAACTCTGCGAAGAAATTGGAACAAAATCACCATCGACCAGATCTCCACATCGCTTCTTCAAAAACCCCCTGCCTATTCAACGAACTCTAACCAAGCCGCCATCAACCTCACACAATGGTTAACCCAAACCGCCGACAAATTAGCACCCTTGAAAAAACATCAAACCAAGCAAGGTAGCAAGAACGCCCCCTGGCTCAACGACGAACTTAAGAAATCCAAGAAGCTCTGTCGTTCCCCTTGAGAAAACTTGGAAAACAGACCCAAACGCTATCACCCAAGCCGCCTTCAAAAACGCCACCCGCAAACACCACCAACTAATACGGACAGCCAAGAAATCAGCACTCAAAGACCGACTAGACAACAACGCCCACAACAGCAAGGAACTTTTCAACATCATCAAAGAATTCACCAACCCCACCGCCAGCTCTAACGACATCATCCCCTCTCAAGCCCTCTGCGACTCCCTTGCCTCATTCTTTCATAACAAAATCACCGACATCCATAACAGCTTTGATAACACACCTGTAAACCAATCCACCCCACTCACCTCCGAACCGTCACCCCCTCCGAATATCCTTCTCGAATGGAACCCAATCACCACAGAAGAGACCATTCGCCTGATGAATTCCATCCACTCAGGATCCCCTACAGACCCATGTCCCCATCACATCTTCAACAAAGCAGACTCCATTATCGCGCCCCATCTCCGAGATGTCATCAACTACTCCCTAAACTCCACCACATTCCCAGATAGCTGGAAACACGCCGAACTCAGCGCCCTTCTGAAGAAACCCACAGCTGACCCCAACGAACTCAAAAACTACCGCCCCATCTCGCTCCTCCCATTCCCTGCCAAAGTCATTGAGAAAGCCATTAACAATCAGCTCGCCACCTTCCTCGAAACTAACAAATCACTCGACTCCTCACAGTCTGGCTTCCGAGCCAAGCACAGCACCGAGACCGCCCTCATCGCAGCAACAGACGACATTCGAACACTACTGGACAACGGAGACACAGTCGCCCTTATCCTCCTTGACCTCTCCGCGGCCTTCGACACAGTCTGCCATAGCACCCTTATACAACGCCTCAGAAACATCGGAATTCAAGGAAAGGCATTTGACTGGATCATTTCATTCCTCGCTGGAAGAACTCAGAGAGTCCGCCTCCCCCCTTTTAAGTCAGAGGCCACCGAAGTCATCTGCGGCGTCCCGCAAGGATCATCACTCAGCCCCACCCTCTTCAACGTCTACATGAGCCCCCTCGCTACCATCGCACGTCAACACAACCTCAACATCATCTCCTACGCTGATGACACTCAGCTGATCCTTTCACTCACCAAAGACCCAACCATCGCCAAAAACAACCTACACGAAGGGATGAAAGAAGTAGCCGAGTGGATGAAACACAGCCGTCTAAAACTGAACTCGGACAAAACGGAAGTCCTCATCCTAGGCTCATCCCCTTCCGCCTGGGACGACTCTTGGTGGCCAACGGCCCTAGGAAAAGCCCCCATACCGACGGACCACGCACGGAACTTAGGCATCATCCTGGACTCCTCACTCTCGATGACCAGACAAGTCAACGCCGTCTCTTCTTCATGCTTCAACATTCTACGCATGCTCAAAAAAACATTTCGCTGGATCCCCACCGAAACAAGAAAAACGGTCACCCACGCACTGGTTACAAGCCGTCTGGACTACGGAAACACCCTTTACGCCGGTTCCACCGCGAAACTCCAGAAAAAACTCCAACGCATCCAAAATGCTTCAGCCAGACTCATACTAGACATCCCCCGCACAGACCACATTTCTGCTCACCTGAAAGACCTTCACTGGCTCCCCGTCAACAAGAGAATAACGTTCCGTCTCCTCACCCACGCACACAAAGCCCTATACGAACTTGGACCTGATTGTCTCAACACGCGCCTTTCCTTTTACACCCCCACCCGCCAGCTGCGTTCGTCCAACCTAGCCCTCGCCGCTGTTCCGCGCATCCGGAAAACCACCATGGGAGGAAGATCCTTCTCCTACTTAGCGGCCAAGACCTGGAATTCCCTTCCCACCCACCTCCGTCTTACTCAAAACCACCTAGCCTTCAGAAAACAACTTAAAACATGGATATTCGATAAGTAAACCTCCCCCCCCCCTTCCTCAAGCGCCTTGAGACCCTACGGGTATGTAGTGCGCTATATAAATTCTGACTTGACTTGACTTGACTGGCCACAAGACAAGCCAGGTTTAGGGCAGATAGGCACGCCATGAGTCTCAGGGGATATCCTGCACAAAAAGCGAGAAAGCCTCACATACCGACTGGGGCAGACAATGGCGCATCACGATTAGACTCTGCAAGTATGATGGTGATGTTTGTTAATGCGTTGGTTTGTAAACTGAAAAACCCAATACAAAGTGTTTTAGAAATACTGTTAGCAACTGCAATGTGTTGCACACTATTGGGTAAATGTTCTGACCCAAGTTCAACCATCTTTCTTTATCAAATATACAGTTGGAGGTTGTTTGTGTTTATTGACCTTGTAAATGTCATTCAAGTTATCAAGGTGAATATGATGCATGAGTTATGTCACTTGTATTGCATAACAAGAGAGAGCAACTAAGACAGCACCCTTCCCCCAACACAATTAACTCCTGGATTTGCTCCACTCTCCCACCACATTCTAGATTTGCCTTAAAGATCTTAATATCTATAGTATAAAATGACCTTCCTTAATTTGGAGACCTTTGTAATGTGAAGGTCAGTGAAGAATCCTCACAACCATAAGAGATGGATCCTTGTTCATATCAGTGATGGGTCCTCATGCACGTCAGTCATGGATCTTAGTGCACGTTAGGGATGGATCTACATACACATCAATGATGTATGCTCATGCATGTCAGAGATGGATCTTCATGCACATTAATGATGGATATTCAAGCATGTTAGTGATGGATGTACATACCTGTTGGTGATGGATATTCATGCATGTTAGTGATGGATCCTCATGCCCATTAGTGATGGATGCTTGTGCCAGTCAAAGATCGATACACGTGCCTGTCAGCAATGGATGCTTATGCCCATTAGTAATAGATGCTCGTGCTTGTCAATGACGGATGCTTGTCCCTCTCAGTGATGGATGCTGGCGCCTCCCTGTGACATATTCTTGTGCTTATCAGTGATGGATATTCATGTTATGTACCTCCAAGATGGATACTAATGCTCATCAATGATGGATACTTATGCCAGTTAATGATGAATGCTCATGCCCATCAGTGATATATGCTAGTACCTGTAAGTAATCAATGCTTGTGCCTGTCATTGACGCAAATGATGGATCATTATCCGCATCAGTGGTGAATGCTTATTGTCATCAATGTTGGATGCTCCTTACCATCAGTGATGGGTGCTCATTGCCATCAGTGATGGATAATCATTCCCATCAATGATGGATGCTCCTTACCATCAGTGATGAATGCACATTGCCATCAGTGATAGATGCTCATTCCCATCAATGATGGATGTTCCTTACCATCAGTGATGGATGTTCCTTGCCATCAGCAATGGATGCTCCTTGCCATCAGCGATGGATGCTCATTACCATCAGTGAAGAATACTCATTGCCATCAGTGATGGCTGCTCATTGCCATAAGTGATGGATTCTCATTACCATCAGTGAAGAATGCTAATTGCCATCAGTGATGGGTGCTCTTTGCCATCAGTGATGGATACTCATTGCCACCAGTGATAAATGCTCTTTTCCATCATTTGTGGATGCTCATTGCCATCAGTAAAGAATGCTGATTGCCATCAGTGATGTATACTCTGTGCCATCAGTGAAGAATGCTCTTTGCCATCAGTGAATAATTCTCTTCGCTGTAAGTGAAGAATGCTCTTTACCATTAGTGATGGATGCTTATTGCCATTAGTGATGGATGCTTATTGCCATCAGTGAAGAATGCTGATTGCAATCACTGCGATCAGTGATAGCTGCTCATTGCATCAGTGAAGAATGCTCTTTGCCATCAGTGATGAATGCTGGTTACCATCAGTGATAAATACTTATTGCCATCAGTGAAGAATGTTCTTTGCCATCAGTGATGGATGCTTATAGCAACCCTTTCATGATTGATTCCAAATTTGCATAAAAAGTCTTGCATTTCCCTTGACTCTAGCTGAACACCAATATCTGATACCAAATTTTTCGGAATTCCTTCATTCAAGAACACTCTGTCCATGAATGCAATCACCTTTTGTGTATTCACACACTCAGTGGTTTTAACCACAAACTATTTTGAATGATAATCGACCAGAACCATCAAGAACTTGCTACATGAACCAAGTCTGGAAATTGTGCCCAAATAATCAATTGCTACTCTTTCCCATGGGCACTGGGAAATAGAATACATGCTACAGGAGGCTGGCTAACTGCCTTAGTTTTATCAGCTTAGGCACACGCACAGTATTCCTTCCCTACATCCTCTATGTCACCATCCATACCCGGCCACCAATATGACTGTCACACCTTTCCCTTAGTCAGATTCCTTCCCAGGTGCCCCTCATTGGCAATGTTCACAATTTTACTCCTTAACCCAGCCGGCGGCACTAACTGACATCTTCTCCTTAATCCACCGTCACACACACTTAATTCGCTTTCCACATGGAGGTAATTTTTAAAACAAACATCCCCAATGAGACTTTCGTCCCATCATTCCGACACACACCTTACTACACTTTGCAAAATGTCATCATTTGACATATCGTCCATCCATTTTTGTTTACTAAAAGCGCCTTCCTTGCTACCACTCTTGAATACATCCTCAATCACATCATCCACATCAGAATCAACTTCTTCTATTGGCATCCTGGACAAATAGTCAGCCACAACATTTCTTAACCCTTTAACATACTCAACCACAAAATTGTATTCAAGCACCGACAATATCCACCTCGAAATTCTGGGAGTAACACTACCCTCCAAACCTTTGCCTCCTTTAAATAAATGGATTAAAGGCTTGTGATCTGTGCGGACTTTAAATGGTAAACTCCACACAAAATATTTAAAATGTTTTACCATTTAAAGTCCGCACAGATCCAAAGCCTTTAGTTCACTTATTTAAAGGAGGCAAAGGTTTGGAGGGTGGAATTGTCATAAAAGGTGACAGCAAATTCTCTGAACCAATGCAAGTGAAATCTGTAAAGAAAAATATTGTTGTTCTGTCTGACGGTTGTACTTGGAGCACTGATAATGTATGCAAATGTTGTGCTCCTCTACCTGTTCTTGACACTAATTGTTTTAATAATATTTTATGAATCTTGTTATTGCTAAAGGATAATATAAGGGGTAGATGTGTGAAGTTATCTTACATCTGGTGGAATGTTGAGCCTGTTGCTAGGTTAGAATGTTATCCTTTGAATGGGATTGTATTTGCTGATAGCTGTGAAGCTGAGCTGGAGGTACCTGCTATTACTCTAAAATAAAGATACCTTGTTGTCACAACCTGCGTGAAAGTGGATTTTTACAAATGCTCATTGCCATCAGTTATGAATGCTCATTGCCATCAGTGATGGATGCTCATTGCCATCTGTACTGAATGCTCATTGTCATCAGTGATGGATGCTCATTGCTATTAGTGAAGAATGTTCTTTGCCATCATTGATGGATGTTCATTGCCATCAGTGAAGAATGCTCTTTTCCATTTGCAATGGATGCTAATTTCCATCAATGAAGATTGCTCATTGCCTTCAGAAGTGAATACTCATTGCCATCAGTGATGGATGCTAATTGCCATCAGTGAAGAATGATCATTGCCATCAGTGATGGCTGCTCATTGCCATCAGTGAAGAATGCTTTTTACCATCGGTGAAGAATGTTCATTGCCATCAATGATGGATGTTCATTGCGATCAGCGATGGATGCTCAATGCCATCAGTGATGGTGTAGTGTAGCTCCTATTTTCCCAATAGGCTCTGCGCATTGGAATAGTACCTACAGCAGTAAAGGCCTAGACCAGACGTTAACTAGGTCTACTACTGTCGATACTAGACTTAATTTTTGGGTTTGCCAGCTAAGCTCAGAGTTCGCTAGAAACTTTCTCGAATGTTCAAGGAAGGATTAACTCCCCTGATTAGACAAGAAGGGATTTAGTTTCTGACAACCATAGAACATGACAACTTTGCTCTCCCCTAATCAAGAGTCAATCTCAAGAGTCGTGTGAGCACAAGGCAATTATTTTACTCAGTCAGTACGTGCATTCTTAGTCTCATCAGAATGTAGAGAAAAGGAAGAGACGGGCGTGTTCAATAAAAGGTGTTATTTATTGATCAGTCTCTTTTCTCGTACAAGAGAAATGGATCGATATTATTGCAATACTTATAGTTAAGTAAAGTGCATACATTAAAAGCAATAGTATAAAATAATACTGTAAAAACATTGATATGGTTTCTGAGCCATATGATGTTTTAAAATGATTAAAATATATTTACATACACATATACATTTGACTAAACGTACTCAACTGGTGTTTCTAAATACGCCTACCCCGTGTACCTGACCTAAGTCTAATGCGTGGGCGGGAATAGAAAGTTACAGTTTAAGTTAAGTTTGTTTTTGCCAAGTGAATAACTAAAGAATTCTCTGTGAGGGGTTATTCAGTTCTGTACCTGGAATTTAGGATGGATGAGGAATGGTATCTCTTTCTCTGCTCTCGATATTCCAGGCTGCCTGCGAGGGCTACCCGGAAGCGCCGGTGCTGGGTCTCTCGGCTTGAGATAGCAGCGCGTCTCTCAGCGCGTCAGGAAGGCGGGGCTGCTGCCAGCGGGGTCTGCTTCTGCTCTCGGCTTCGGCAAGTATGGCTGCTCCGTCTTGTCACCACGCATGTGTTTGCATAGGGCAAGGTCGGCAATATTTATACCTTAAAGGTGCCGGGATTGACGTAAGGATGGACATAGGTACGTCAATAAAGATGTCATACGACTTGCTCGTTAGCACATTCTTTACTAAAGTTCTCTGTGAAATCAAAACAATGGCCGCACGGATTATCCAGGTTGTCATAGGTTTGATTTGTTATGAGAACGTCGTATGCCTTATCAGGGGCTGGAGGAATGTCGCTTGTCTAATTAGATCTCAAGCGTTATGACCTAATCAGATAACACGTTCCTGTGCCGTAGTGTGACTGCGTCAGATAACGGTATCTGCATCATGGGGGATTTCTTGCCTCATGGGCTGACTGTTAGTTAACTAGATAGTTAGTTTAACCAGAATAGGGTCAGGAATAGGGGGACTGATTCAGAACCTATAGAAATACACGACACCCACTCCACGCTAACTATGGTCATATCTACTAATCTATGCATAGTATAACATAGTACAACATACTATAGAGTATAGTGTATACCTTACCACCCCAAAATACATAAATGCATTTCGAAATTTTCAAATATACTGAAAAATTGCAGTCATATATATTGTATGCACTTAAGCTATGAAGTAAATGCAAAAGTAAACACGCATTTTTATGTATTATTGCTCTTTGGTATATGAGTAGTACACATGAAATGGCTCTTAATATAGCTATACAGAAAGGAAAGTCGAGACCATTTCATCACATAATAAAATATTTGTGAACATACCAGCGGGCAGCTAAAGTCTATATAAAGTATCTAAAAATAGAAATCTTAGTTCTCTAGGAATAGTTTCTTACTTTAAGCAGAAGATCAGTGTCCCGGAAAAAAATATATAGAAAAATATTTTAAGGGGCTTGCTGAAAAAAGTTGCTGTCCGTGAACTGGATTGTAATTGTTCATGTGACTTTATTTTTTAAAAGTTGAAGGCCGAATTCAGGGAACGCCGTGTGCGAGTTTACTCAAAAGTCTCTATTTCTGTTCCGGAGAGAACATCATATCATTCAGGCTTTCGAAAAAACTGTCAACAGCTTCATGGGAAAGTTCCACTAAGTCGGAAATAGGTGTAACCATGCATTCATGCGCATGATTGTCTGCATTGACATTCTGATTTGCATTGCTGACAGAAGGTCGTACCTGTTCGATGTTGCTTTCATCTTGAACTTCACTACTCTTCAATCGTAGTGGTGAAGATTCCAGGAATGCCGTCATCAGGATTGGCAGCCTTTGAGGGCAGCACAAAGCGTGAACCTTGGTAGGAACCAACAGTGTATCTGCATCCACTGGCGCATCCGATTGTAGCGTCAGACAGGTGTCTAACACGCATTCTTCTCCGCATAGCAGACACCTTAGTACAGGTAAAACACACCTTTGCCACATTGGTCGAAATGATAGAAACCAAGTCATGTTTAGGTCTCTAAGCCGGGAGAGTCCCAGGATTTTTGATATCCGGTCCCGGTATCCAATGGCTAGGATCGTATCTTCCATTGTCGCGAGAGTTTGATCTGTGACATGGGTTGCCATAACGAAAAATAAGGACTAGGAATAGGATTCCTGCAATTAGTCCCAGGATCAGGGGAAGTCCGCCAAAAATCGAATGGACGAAATCTGGAAAAATACCCAGTATGGCTTTGAATGGTGTTAATGCCATCGAAAATACTGTATTAAATACCTTTGAGACCCCAGTGGTATCAGAAATATTTAAGATTTCGCTCAGGATTTCCGCGAAATGTACGGGGGAATTGGTTGATAATAATGTATGTATCTCTGCAGTCGTCCTTGCGACTTGTAGATCATACGTTTCTTTTGATGACGTGAGCCTTGTAGGCGTCTGAAGAAGCACTGTTTTCATTCTGCTTAAAGTGTCTATTTGAATAGAAGTAATTTTCAAACTGGGCCATGCCCTCGCCTCCCTGTCTGGAAAGGAGCTGGGGAACAAAGCACGTCCACAGCACTTGACCTTCGCCGTCGTAGTGACGAGATAAGGAGTCCCGGGCATAAGACTACAACATCTGCGGTCTACAATAAGAATGTAACTCCCATTATAGAGTCTTTGAAAGAATGGTTCTATTTCAGTTGCAGGTGCGCCTTGCTGGTGACATGAAAGGTTGTATGAATTCCCTTCACAGGCTCCGTGCAAACTAATACCGTTACACAGAAGTGTGCCGCTTAGTGACATAGCACAATTGTTGCCACTAAGAAACACTTTCTGTCCTTTATTACTGACACATGCATGTGAATAGGGCAGGTTCCAAGTTGTTTTAAGGTACCCCTTTCCCAATTTCTCGTACATGCCAGCCTGTATATATTTTTGGCAGTATTGAAACCTGAAGGTTGAGATTGGAATATTTATGATTCCGTGGATTATCCATTCACTGACAGGTCGTTCTGACATTGTCAACGGTAATCTTTCTAGTTTTTCAATGCTCAAGATTGTATAATCAGCACCCTTCTGTGCCATACCGATTTGTCTATCAGTAAGGTTAAAGATTTGGAATAGTGACGTTGTGTTGATTAAACGCCAAGGCACATAGCCTGAACGCAGATTTTGTAACGTCCAGCCAAGCTGTACAATAGAACGCAATTGTGACTGACCATGTTGTAATAACAGTAAGTCTTGCGATAATATATCGATTGCTGAAGACACAATGCTGTCCAATGAAAATATTCTGGAGGACAGAGTCATTAACCCATTGTCCACTACAGAAAGTGTTTTTTCCAAATTAATACGGTCAATTTCCCGTATTCTTTCTGCTGTTTCAATTTGAGTAACCTTCCAGGCCTCATTGTATGCTGCATATACAGAGGCTGCTATGAAACGCTTATGACGCTGTTTGCGTGGTCCCAGTATGAAATCACGCAAGTCAGCACCATCAGTAAGTAAAGTTAGGTGTTGCTTAATTTCAGGCAGTGTGGAAGTTTGTAGCCATTGAAGGCATAATTTGCCCACACTGTAGGTTGTTATTATCCCTGGGTGATGTCTTTGGGGATATCTAGGGTCTGGCCTTGTCATTATGAAACCCTGTGTTTTATTCAGGAATCTATCTTGACAGTGATTTGTATCTGTGGGCCAGATCAACCATTGTTTCCAATCAGGATGTGTTCTGTTTTGGTTAAGTATATGGTTTATGTCTATTTCTTCATCTGTTTCAGAGCTATTGCTAAACATTGTTGGCTTTGGAATAGACGGGTTATTTAAATCTTTGATTTTGGCTAAGCCAAGACAGGTGGTTTGTTGAACAGTGTCATTTAAAAATATCATTTGTTCTGGGATCATGCAGGCTCTAAACAAAGCTTCTAAACCCTGTACTTGCCATTCTTTTGTACCCCAAACACTTTTCAAATCAACATTTTTGTCCCAATAATCAAATCCAAAAGTATTCATCTTTTCAAAGAATATGTCTGAATATATCAATTTTGTGTTGGTTATCATGGTTTTCATCCCTGTCTTGTTTGACAATTTATAATAAAATGTTTCAGCATTACTAGTGTTAAAACCTTGAAAGTATGAATATTTGTCATAAACGGTTCTAGAGCTCCCTTTTGGAGGTGTAGCACAATGTTCCCATTGATTATAATTTAAAACATTTCTTGGTTGTGCAGATTTATGCAAAAAACTGTTACCATAATGGTTATAGCAGTACATACTATCATAATTTGTAGAACCTTGCAAATAATCATGTTTTGTAAATTTAGCAGACATTACTAAGTCAGACATCATATTGTTTATACTTTCAAAGTCCCAATCATCAGCAAATGAGTTTGGTTTTGCAAAGTCACTCAAGGAGATCTTGATTTGGTGTGGATATTTCAGGATCTCGACCGGACCATAAATTTCATAGTCAGTGTTGTCCCAGGCTACCCCACCAGGTATTGGAATTGCTGTGAAGTTGGCTGAAGAAAGTTCTGAAGAAAGTTCTCTTTTCTCGACGTGTGAAGATGTGTGTGGTTGAGGACCAAGTTGATGTTCTGACTTGCTGTGTCCATTTTAGCATATTTTCCCTCAATGAAGCGTCCCAAAGTAAATACCATGATGAGCCAAAGTATGAGGATAAATGCACCAAAACCCACCCAAAATTCAATCCATGGGGAAACCAGATATGTTTCTTTCAGTTGTTTCAAAAGTTCCTTAGCTTTGTCTTTAAAGGATTTTGATGATGGCTGTGTCTTTTGTTCGCTGAAACCTTCAGAGGAATCATCGAAGTTGATGAAGTAACCAGATGCAGTTCTGTCAATTGTTCCAATTGGTTCAGGATTTTTGTTTCTTGCATTTTCACTTGGAACTTCATTGTAGATTGGTGTGTCTCTGCTAAATGTTTTTATTTGGGTTTTCAGAGGTCTTAGTTCTATTGCATTGTTGCATAGTCCTTGTTGTTCTTCTGTAGGCGTTTCGAATGTGATGAGCCTCTTTGATAGGACCTCTGTACTGGTAGCAAACCTTGGTGTTCTGCTACTTATTGGGAGTCCACTTGGCCTACCGTTTGTTATCGGCCACATGTTGTGGTTTTACCAGGTCGATGGATACAACTCGGTTCTCCTTTTTTCCAGCAAGTGGCGGTAGTACAACTGATCTTGTCCCGTTGACAGACAAGACAGGAACTGCTTTTCTGTAAGAAGGCCCAAATTCCTTCTTTACCGCGATCTTCTCCCTGACTAGATCCCCGACTTTTGGAATCCAGACAGGTCTTGCTGGGACAGGTGGTGATTCTTCAGTGGTCGTTGGCTGTTGTTTCAACTGTATGTTGCTCAGGTCTTTTCTTGTTTTGTTTAAGTCCTGCAAAATAGCCAAACGGTCTTTGACATCAAAGGTTTTTTCTATTACCACTGAAGGTCAGAGATCAACATCCTAGTTCCGAATAATAATTCGTACGGACTGAATCCCTTCAGAGAATTTCTTGGCAAGTTATTTAGACTACGTTGGACACTTATTAGATGTTTGACCCACCCAGCTCCCGAACCTAATATCCTTTCTATTATAGATTGCTTTCTGCCTTGGTTTTTTCTTTACACCATCCCATACCCTCAGGAAGGAAGTGAGAAGATTCCCGCTGGGCTGTGCTCATTTGGCCATGTTTCCCCCCCAGGCTGGTTTGCCTGAGTGAAAGAAATGGTCGAACGTAGCATGCTCTTAGCGTATATGCCATTTAGACTCGCAAATCTTGTATAACAGTCCGGACGTCAGCCGAGTGCCGTGGATCTACATTATAAGTGGAAACTAGCCTGTATATGTTAATCGCAAGCCATTCTTTTTGCTGGTAATATTATCTGCCTTGATTCGACGAGGTATTAAACTGCTTCTCTCCCCTCTGCGATCTCTGTTGCAGTTTGGGCAGTTTTTTACAAACATGGTGTAGTGCAGGCTCATGCCTGGCCACCAGTACCGTGATTGTAATTCTTCCAGAGAATCTTTTAATTTAAGGTGTCTGAGACCCTCGCCCATGTGTGCGTCTGCGATTAACAAGTTTCTCCTGTCCATGTTTGGAATCACTCTATCCCCCACTCCAGGGATTCGAGCAAAAGGGACGGAGTTTGCATCGATTATGTATGTATAATTGAGTGGATAGTTGATCGGTAACGCTGAGCAGTCGCCTTTTGATGACGTTTTCACCGCCAGCAATGTTTCACCGTCAATGTATTTTAATGTACGCTTTTTTCGATCTACGGGAGCCGATTTAGTGGCTGCCGCTGCGGCTGCTTCAGCCAATGAATTCCCCACAACGTGAACGCCATCACGCTGATGACTCAGTGAGTGTGTCACGTGAGTCTTTGGTAGTTCTTTTTTCAAAAGAGCTACTTGTTCCCAGAGCAGTTTCTGCTTTATTGGTGCATCTGTGTCATCTTTGTAACCGTTCGGAATCCATGTCTGCAAATCCTTGTTATATGCTTTGACGCAGTAATATGAATCTGACACTATAAGTGTCGGGAATTCGCGATCCGCATTATCTAGCGCCATTTTCAAAGCTATTATTTCAGTTTGTAGTTCTGAATTAGTTACTACTGAGTGTGACTTTGTTAATAGAGGTCTTAGTTTACCTCCGCGCCACACTTCTTTTGTAATCTCACATGTGGGATTGTATGCATGTTCTCCCCAAACGGAGGGTTGAGCATGTCCGTCTGTATAGATTACACAGGCGTAATGTCGTAGAGGCAGAATGTCGATTGGCAGAGGATACGTCTTTTCATATTTTAGATTTTTTAATTCTTCTAGTTCTGGATCAAAGTAGTAGTATACTTTGTCCGTTGTGATTGAATTCACCCATTGTATCCATTCCGGATTCAATGTTGTTGTTGGTAAATTACACGGTGTTGTTAGTGCCTCAAAGGCTGATTCTGCTGTTCTGACTGTGATATGTCTACCGTCAGCTATGTCTTTTTCTCTAGCTATTGCGGTTTGAACTGCACGAATGATTTTTCCTGTATTACTGAATTTCTGTTCAGCTTCTGTGTACAAGTGTGATTTGAATGCAATTGGTACCTTTTCTCCCTCATTAGAGGTCAGGTATGTGAATCCGCATCTCCCTGGGATGACTCGGATCACAAGGTTGCGTGTATTATCACGGGTTTCTAATTTTGTCTTAATTAGCATGTCTGTTTGTAAGGATCTCAAAATTTCTGTGTGTGTTTGAGTCCAACTGGATCTTTTAAAGTCTGGTTTAATTAGATCGTAAAGGGGTTTCACCCTTTCTGCGTAATTTGCAATGTATGTTCTTCCGAAATTTAGGAAGCCTAAAATTGACTGTAGGTTTTTTAGTGTTTTAGGAGCTTGGATTACGGCACATTTCTCTAGGAAATTGTCTGCCAGGCTTTTACCTTCACTTGATAGCTCATATCCTAAGAATAGGACCGTCAGATGGGCAATTCTGGACTTTTTGAAGTTGAATTTGTAACCCTCTGCAGCGAACCCAAGTATTATGGTGTTCACTCTTTTCAAGTGAGTCTCCAAGTCATCATCTGTTAAGTAAATGTCATCGACATAAGATAATGCTTCATCATCATATAGTTGTAGTAATTCTGTTACTCTCGCTGAGAATACCCCTGGGCTGTTCTTGTACCCCTGGGCTAACCGACAGAATTGTTTTTGAGTGTCATTTACTGAGAATGCAGTTAAATATCTGCTTTCTGGTGCTATGTTTTGACAAAAGAATCCATTGGAGATGTCCAAGGTTGTTTTGTATTTTTTGCGCACTATGTTATTCATTAGTGCAGCACTGTGTGAGTTTTGCACTGCAAAAGTTTTGCAACATGTGTTAAGGTGTCGGTAATCCAAAACTAGACGGTACGAATTGTCTGGTTTGGAGACCGGAAACAAAGGATTGTTCATTTGTGAGGTGCAAGTTTCAATCACCCCCTGGTATTCTAGCTGATCTAGTATTTCATTTACTTGTTTTTTAGCTTCTTGCTTAATTGGGTACTGCCTTTGTGCAGCTGGTTGTGATTTTAACTGGATTTTGTGAGGAGGAGAATCCTCATCCCATCCTACATGATTTTTTTATAAAGCAGGTGCTAAGGCCACTGCCCACTTTCTAGCAAGTGTGTATTTTTTATGAATCGGTATTTGATTCGAGAAGGCAGGCATAATTACCTCTTCGCCATGAGGGCACTCCCTGACAAACTCTGGTGGCCAGTCTTTTTCAGCTAGAAGGATGTCATAACCCTTGGATAGGTTATCCCAAAATAGTCCCCTTATTTTCCTAGTCTTATCTCCCTCTATACGTAATGTTATCTCGTATATCTTGTGGGGCTTGCTAACTCTGGTATCTGCAGTTTCCACTTGAAGGTATTCATTCGTGTCCACTGTCTCCAGATGATTCATAAGGACTTTGCGAGCTATGCTCACCTCTGCTGCGCTGTCTAGCATTGTCTGAGCCCACTCTCCGTTTTTCAGTTGTGTCCTCAGTATTCTCGGCATTGTTAACTACCTTGATACTGGCTACCTTCTTTTTAGGAAATTGTAATTTCTTTTTCAGTTGAGCAGGTTCCTTGTCTTTGGACTTGGCGTGCTCTTCTGATCGTCCTCTTCTTTCCGATTTCTGCGAGGAATTCTGAAAAGATTGAGAGGGACGTGTATCAATGTCTTGATATCTATCAGGTTTTTTAATATTATCCCTATTTCTAAGGTTATATCTATTCCCAGAGGGGTCACTCTGCGGTGACCTCTGTCTTAGGTTTGGAGATTTCTCTCTTCGCCTCGGAGACCTTCCTCTGGACTGGAATTTCTTTTCTTTGGGATTGGATTGTTTGTTTCCATCCCAGTTCTTTTTTGGTGAATTATTATTATTAAAAAATATTTTTTCTGGACTTGTAGTCAGTTGCGGTTTTACTGGTATTCCACCTAGACTATCTCTGCCTAGTTCTTCATAGGATTTTTCTATGATTCTGGCAATTTCAGCTGGTTGGTCTGCTATATCTGTCTCTTTTAACCTCTGGCGGATCGCCACGTTTGCTGCTTCACCTTTTATGTTGGCTAGTAATATAGCCGAAACCTGCTTGAAGTCTTTCAGTAATTTCATACCAAGAGTTAAAGCTGGTTCTGGACCGTATTCATCTTGAATTTGTTTTAGCACATCTGGTATTACCGAAATGGATGGAACACCGTGCGTTTTTGTGTAGATGGAAGCAAAGACTGTACCCCAAGTGTCACAGTCCTCAATGTGTGGTGCGATTCCCATTGGGAGACATATAGTCAGAATCCTGTGTTTTTCCAGCGGGGTGGTGTCAGGAAACACCGCCTCTATTTGGGTGATTTTCTGTGCCAACCAGAATGGTATTTGTTCCCGTTTAGCTGGAACTTTACCTAGGCAGGATTGGATGTTCTGTGGTGTAATTTTATTTGTGTTCCCCTGGTGAGGGGTCAGCTGTGGAAGTTTAATCGCTGGCTGAATTGTTGAAGTCCGCATTACATACTGAACTAATTGTCTATGAATTTTTAGTAATTGTTTCAGCTGTGTTAATAATTCAGCTGCAGGCATCCTATCGATGTCTGGATGTGGTGTGTATCCGGCTAGGACCGGCCACGTTGCTCCTGGTCTTCCTAAAGGACCGAGCCTTGTAATGTGATTATTGTGTTTTAGGGCGCCATCAAATAAGAGCAAATGCTCTTGAAATTTGAGTGGTACTTCCACCTCCTCGAAAGGAGTGTATGTTTCAGGAGGTTCCTCTACTTTGTAATAGTGGAAGTACTTTGTTACAGCATTAGCTGCTGGAAAATGTATCCATGTATAGTATACCTCTGTCTGCCGATATTCGTGTGCCTCAATTACGAATATGACTGTGCCACCTCTAGGTGTCAGTCCATTTTCTATAAGTTTTAAGGTTATAGATCTCCTTTTGGCGACCTGGATGAGTATTATATCCGGGTCTGCTGTTTGCATGGTAGCATCAGCATCTGCTATTTCAGTAGCTAATCTAATTGCCTCTCTTTCATCATCACTCTCTGCCATTTTACAGACAGGATGGTATTATGTTTGTTTGCAGATCAGGTTTCTTTATGGAAACAGAGATTAGATGCACAATATTCTGGAACTGTTTTATCCTGCAACGTTGACTTGACCAAAAATCATACATAGGAGTTCCCCCCTGCGAGGTTTTGGAGGATATAACCTTACACCCACTCCAGACGTCTTTGGAGTATTTGGGAAAAGGGGTCTGAGTGAGAAAGCACGACTGAGTTACTCTAAATGTCTTACGTTAGTTTTATCGCCCTTTCCAAACGCGTTGGGCGCCATGTAGTGTAGCTCCTATTTTCCCAATAGGCTCTGCGCATTGGAATAGTACCTACAGCAGTAAAGGCCTAGACCAGACGTTAACTAGGTCTACTACTGTCGATACTAGACTTAATTTTTGGGTTTGCCAGCTAAGCTCAGAGTTCGCTAGAAACTTTCTCGAATGTTCAAGGAAGGATTAACTCCCCTGATTAGACAAGAAGGGATTTAGTTTCTGACAACCATAGAACATGACAACTTTGCTCTCCCCTAATCAAGAGTCAATCTCAAGAGTCGTGTGAGCACAAGGCAATTATTTTACTCAGTCAGTACGTGCATTCTTAGTCTCATCAGAATGTAGAGAAAAGGAAGAGACGGGCGTGTTCAATAAAAGGTGTTATTTATTGATCAGTCTCTTTTCTCGTACAAGAGAAATGGATCGATATTATTGCAATACTTATAGTTAAGTAAAGTGCATACATTAAAAGCAATAGTATAAAATAATACTGTAAAAACATTGATATGGTTTCTGAGCCATATGATGTTTTAAAATGATTAAAATATATTTACATACACATATACATTTGACTAAACGTACTCAACTGGTGTTTCTAAATACGCCTACCCCGTGTACCTGACCTAAGTCTAATGCATGGGCGGGAATAGAAAGTTACAGTTTAAGTTAAGTTTGTTTTTGCCAAGTGAATAACTAAAGAATTCTCTGTGAGGGGTTATTCAGTTCTGTACCTGGAATTTAGGATGGATGAGGAATGGTATCTCTTTCTCTGCTCTCGATATTCCAGGCTGCCTGCGAGGGCTACCCGGAAGCGCCGGTGCTGGGTCTCTCGGCTTGAGATAGCAGCGCGTCTCTCAGCGCGCCAGGAAGGCGGGGCTGCTGCCAGCGGGGTCTGCTTCTGCTCTCGGCTTCGGCAAGTATGGCTGCTCCGTCTTGTCACCACGCGTGTGTTTGCATAGGGCAAGGTCGGCAATATTTATACCTTAAAGGTGCCGGGATTGACGTAAGGATGGACATAGGTACGTCAATAAAGATGTCATACGACTTGCTCGTTAGCACATTCTTTACTAAAGTTCTCTGTGAAATCAAAACAATGGCCGCACGGATTATCCAGGTTGTCATAGGTTTGATTTGTTATGAGAACGTCGTATGCCTTATCAGGGGCTGGAGGAATGTCGCTTGTCTAATTAGATCTCAAGCGTTATGACCTAATCAGATAACACGTTCCTGTGCCGTAGTGTGACTGCGTCAGATAACGGTATCTGCATCATGGGGGATTTCTTGCCTCATGGGCTGACTGTTAGTTAACTAGATAGTTAGTTTAACCAGAATAGGGTCAGGAATAGGGGGACTGATTCAGAACCTATAGAAATACACGACAATGGATGCTTATTACCATCAGTGAAGAATACTCATTGCCATCAGTGATGGATGCTCATTGCTATCAAGGATGAATGCTCTTCGCCATCATTTATGGTTGTCCATTGCCATCAGTGTTGTATACTCATTGGCATCAGTGAAGAATGCTCTTCGCCATTACTGAAGAATGCTCTTTGTCATCAGTGATGGATACCAAGTCCCATGAGTTATGGATGCTCCTTGCTATCAGTGATGAATGCTCACTTTGCCATCAGCGATAAATGCTCTTTGCCATCAGTGAAGAATGTGTGAGAAATCGCGACCTCTGGCTCTGTTTTTGTTTATGTGGAATACATGTATTAATGGGGATATGGCTAAATGGAGGTGTCTGGGAGGTTGGCGGAAGTGTATACAGGTATTGAGGAAGTCGGGCCTACTTTGTATAGTGCTTTGTATGTGTGTGTGATGAGTTTTAACTAATTGCATTTGTGTGTGGCAACTGGCAAGCCAGTGAAGTTCTTTGATGTGTGGGGTGACATGGGTATGGTGAGGGAGGGTGAGGAAGAGTCTTAAGGTGGTATTTGGATGGTTTGGAGCCTGTTCCTGCTTCCTGTGTAGAGTGTGTTGCCGTACTCCAGCATTCTGATTATCAGGGCCTGTGTGATCATCTTCCTAGTATTTTTTGGTAGCCACTTGAGGTTTTTTCGCAGTATCCTCGAGATGTATAAACGGATGTACATTGTTACAACGCATGCTTTTACCACGCATGCTGTAACAACGCAAGTTTTAAAACGCATTCCATTACAACGCATTACACTGGGGGGTGCTGGATAGTGAATAGTTTAATTTACTATTCCAACACCAGTCCCTGTGGACACTAGGGAAGGTGTTGGACAGTAAATTAAAACGATTCCCTATCCTAGAGCGCCCCCCTGTGTAATGCGTTGTAATGGTTTTCGTTTTAAAGTCTGCGTTGTAATAGCACTGCCTGCTAAAAGTTGCGTCATAAAGGTTGTTCCCCTGTATAAACAGGTGGCTGTCATGTCGAGTTTGTTGTCTAGGACGATTCCTACGTTCCTATGTGGGTGGTGAGGGGCATTGTGGAGACAAGGTCTGTGAGCCACCAGGTGGAATTCCAAGCAGATGTTTTCTGGGTCAAGTTGGTCGAACGGCCCGGTGCATGATCAGTATTTCATTGTCTTTCACAGGGTGATGGCACTAGCTGGAGTGCATAATTACCTATTTAGGATGACATAAATATTCCTATGAATCAATAACGCTTTCTCCTAGTATTTCATTGGTTGATGGAGCTGTCTGGGGCTTTTCATGTGCTCGGGTGACCAACTGAGATAGTACGTGGGCTTAAAGTTTTTTTGACTGGCGGTTGTTCATGGTCTGATGACCTACGCATTATTTTGTCTGGACATCTTATCCTAGACACTTGCAGACTGATTCCAATGCCAGGGTATTTAACCTAGGAGGAACACCACATAGATATGGATTATGTTCTTAGGAACCAGGCAGTGCTTAATTTGAAAAAACTGCAGCATGCACCACCCATACCCTGCCAGCGCTGCCAATGGCAGTACCAACATAACACCCAACCACTATACTTCTACAAGTGAGACAATTCAGACTATTTCAGCCAACACACACCTTTAATAATGTCATGAGAGGTGGGTATTATTCATTTCTTATGTATTGACTTATTAACAGGGTTGTTGTGCTCATCTCAAAATTAACATTTTCGCTGCGGTGGACATTCCGCCCCTGTGCTGAAAAAATGTACGTGTGCGTGGTTTGGACAGCCCGCGGCCGTCTGACGCACACGCCCATCATGACGTCGGATGGCCAGAGGTCGTCCGACATGGAAGGGGTTAAAAAATGACAGGGCCACCATGTGGTGGATTATCACTAGAGTTTGGGCTGACAATAAAGTGCAGGTGCCGAGCACCGGAAACCACAGGCACAAATGAAGCACTGGACAATGAAGAATGTTTTGCGGTGATGGCATTACACTGTGGGTGTTTCATGAGATTTAATAGAAGGTGCATCATAGATTTATGTCACAAAGGCCTTTTATGAGCTGGTGGAAGTGTGGTCTTTTAATTGAATTGTGACATAGGTCTAGACTAGTTTATCGACATTTTATCAGCTTATCACATTTTAATAAATCATTAAATCGTGACCATGAGTATTTTCATGAGCTAGAAGAGACTAGTGTGTTTCAAGAGCAGATGCCTTTGGGTGAGGCTCGGGCACTCGTCATAACTAAATCCTGATGCAGGCTGCAACACAGTGCAGATGTGAGTCAACATGTGGCCGGCCTATTGTGGCACTTGCTGTTTGACAAAATTCACAAACACCTTCTGCAAACCTTGTAAAAACGTGGAGTTTTCTGTGTTGCACTTTCTCATGCCTGGTTAAAGTAGGTGTAGAGTGGATGTTCTGAACAGCCTGAAACAGGCACTTGTTTTATTGTTGGACCATCACCTCTGAGTTCTGGCCGCATTGTGTTTGCATTCTACTCTCTTCTTTCCTGGGAACATTCCTGGAGTTAGTGTAGACCTGCGCGTGCGCACTACTGAAAGGAATTCAAGCCTTGCACACACATGCCTCCTGTCCTGCAGTTGCACACAGACATATCTTTGTGAAGGATGAATACATTACTCATGCATAATTTATGACGTTTTCCTATCCTCGTCTCTCATATTACGGAAACAATATTTTGTACTGCCCCGTGTTTAGCAATTTATTGTGTAAAAATGTGTTCTAATCAAAACAACTACATCGTTTACAACAACTATACTTCAGGAGTATTGTAAACTCAACAAAAAAGCCGAATGGTCCTAAAACGCTGTGTATAGAAATTCCTTGGACTTCATGTGCATTTAAAATGTAGAATTTTGCAAAATATTATCCAAATTTACGAAATTACACACTCTATTTTAAATGTTAAACATTTGACTTTTTTAAGGAAGTCTTTTCAGTTGTGTTTTTAAAATCCATTCTGTGATTTATAAATCTTATGTTCACTTTAACATTATTTTACTTTTGTTCAGCGAAGGGGCCTGAACTTTAGGCACAGCTATGATTTTAGTGCTGCCAATAAGACAGGGTGGGAATCTTCCACACCACTTCCATCAGAGAGCTCTGTGCACATTGGTACCCACAGGCCACCTCTGGTGAGCTTAGAGCCTTCCCAGGCCTACAGCAGCCCATATATTGCCAGGCAGAAATCCAGGTATCGATGGGTGAGGACAGGAATCCCCCCAGGAAGATGGTCCCTTTAAATGACCCATCCCAACTAATTTACACATTCACATAGCCCTGACCATAGGACTGCTTCCTCCCAGTCCTCCAGTGGGCCAACCTCTGCTCTCTGCTCTCTATCACACAAGATAGTGGCACAAACAAACATTTGAGGTGAAGGAAGAGAGATAAGACTCAAGGCCAATCATAGACAACAGAGTGACACCACCCAGGAGGCCCTCAGTGGGGGCTGCAGCACTCACCAGAATAGACATGTAGGACATCAGATTAGAAAGGAGTTAGTTATAGGTGGGATCTTGCCATCTGCCTTAGCTCTTCGAGTCGGCGAGTTGGTGGTTTCTCGGGTATTGTTGTCTTTCGCGTGTGGTAGATTTGGTGAATTGTAATCTTTTGTCGGCCTAATGCATTCTCCAGTGACTCTCCGTGCACGTTAAAGAGTGCCAGACCATAAATAGATAGGCAGTCGCCAATGAAGTGGCAGAGTGTCAGACTAGGAAGACTCCTCGCTCACAAGGTGACTTCCAGCGCTCAGAAAGAAAGAAGGAAAGGAAGAAAGAAAGAAAGCAAGAAAGAAAGAAAGAAATGAATGAAGCAAGAAAGAAAGGAAGAAAGAAAGAGAAAAAAGAAAGAAAGAAAGAAAGAAAGAAAAAAAGAAAGAAAGTAAGGAAGTAAGTAAGAGAAAAAAAAGAAAGAAAGGAAGAAAGAAAGAGAAAAAAGAAAGAAAGAAAGAAAGAAAGTAAGAAAGAAAAAAGAAAGAAAGAAAGGAAGTAAGTAAGAGAAAAAAAAGAAAGAAAGAAAGAAAGAAAGAAAGAAAGAAAGAAAGAAAGAAAGAAAGAAAGAGAAGATGGGGTGGCCAGTAAAGAATGCAAAGAGTGCCGCGCAGTACTAGGAATGATGCCGTTTCTCTGAGGCCATGAGTTTGAAGTCAGTTTCACAAGGGTCTAGCATGTACGGACAGGCGGATTGAGGGAGATAGACCCTAAGCAGTGGCATAACACAGTTCCCCGCAGTTCTCGCAATGAGGGACTCCCCCCGAGGTGCAGGGGGTCCCCTCAGTACAATACTCGGGCTTGAGAGCTCCTGATTAAATCCGGAGCGGGCCCCTCCATGTGCCTTGCAGAGGGACCCCCCTCAAGTTTCGTTACGCCACTGACCATGAGATAAGTAGTCCTCTGAAAGGATGCTTCAACACTGGTTTAAAGTTTTGCAGATCAGAAGGTTCTAGGTTCAGCTTCTCGATGACGGGTTTTTGGGCCATATTTGTAGGACACAAGGAAGGTGCTTTGCTTTAGTTAGGCATTGACACGTGTGTAAATGATTGTAGCTCTGAAGAGACTCCTTTCCTTAGAAGACCAGCCGGTGTATCACCATCAGTTCTCAGCCGCAGCCCGTGGAGGGAGTTCCTTGGGGCAGAAAGGCGGGGCGGGGGAGGGGCAGGGTGGTTTGGTGCTAAAAACGGAATATGGATAATGTGAGGTAAGTAAACAATTGAATAAATAACGAATTTTGTAGCGCGCGGCTGTCAGTTCTGTGAAAGATGTTTAAGAGGAATGAGTATGACTTTCAGGGTATTTGTTTTATGCAAATATGACTAAATCAGGGCATGTCAAGCAGGCAAATTGAGGGCAAGTCACTGGAGAAAGGTAAGTGACGGCTTCAGTCATAATTGAAGAAGATATTATGCTGTTGTGACATGATGGTCTAATGATGGTACTCTGACACAATATCGAAACCAGAAATATTGTGCTACAGAAATACCTTTTCCAAAATATAGAGTACAAAAATATTGTTTTCCTATACATATAGAGGTAAGTAAAAAATATCGGAAAAAACATTGTTTTACACTAATATCGAAAAAATATAGGCAAAAATATAATTTTTACATATATATAGTTAAAAGTAGGACATCTTAAATATCTAAACATTAATATAATGTAAATTAAATATGTTTAAGAAATATTTGAAAATATAAGTAAAAATATACTACGTTAAACAAACACACAAGTATATATGTATGTGTATATGTTATACATATATATCATGCAAAACTATTATACAAAATCTTAATTTTCATTTATATTATAATTTTCTAAGTGTTTTAAAATATACAAATATAAATTTCCCTTTTACACTCTAGTAAGTACAACAGTACGGTAAGCATTTAACTCTGGAGGGGTAAAGCGTAATATTCTCACTCCAGTCTGTGCAACAGTAGGGTAAGCATTGGTCTCCGGAGGGATACAATATACTATTACCACTGCAGTCTGTGCAAAAGTAGAGAGAGAGTAGTTCACCTCAAACAAATAACATATTTTATCAACTGTATAAAATAACCAAAAATATCACATTCTAAAAATAAAAATAAAAATTAAGAAATTATAAACAAAATTACCTAATGATTGCCATTTTTAATAATCATTATCAAATAAAACTAATAGTAATCATTTAATTAAAATAGCTCACTATATTCTTACAAACATTACAAACAACAATTAAAATGTAATTGAAGTAAAAAAAATGACACAACATATTAAGTAATAAAACTATTTGTAATAAATGATTAAATATTAATTATTTATTAGTGTCTAAATAACTCCCCACCCTATTTTCTTACAAACACATCAAAAGATATATAATATAATATATTATATAGAAATAAATCATTTCATTTTTTACAAAAGTGTAAATACATTTATTATATCAATTAAAATTAATAATTAATGAATAATTAAATATTACTTAATTAACTTCCCACCCTATTCCTCTACAAACTAATGAGCACACACCTTAAATATAACTTAACAGATATAATAATTTCACAATTGACATAATTATCCATATTAAATAATGAATAAGTTATTATAAATAATGTATTTCTTAATTAACTTGCCAACCCACTCCCTTAAAAACCCAACAACCCACATCTAAAATATATCTTAACAATTATGATAACTACACAATTTACATAAGTATCAATTAAACAGTTAATTATAATTAAAATGAATTAATAATTACCCTACCCTACCCTCTACCCCTACAAATCCACAACACGCACCTAAAATAAAATTTATAAAATTAATTAATTTCACAATTTACATAATTTTCAATTAAATAATTAATTCCACTTAAAATTATTTATTAATTATTAATTATTAATTTACTTGCCACCCTTTACACCTACAAATCCCACAACCTGCACCTAAAATAAAACATGATAAATTATTTACACAATTTACATAATATTCAATTAAATAATACATTTTAATTAAAAATAATCATTAACAAATTGTTTCTTACCACAAACAATTCCCACAACTGCCTAAAATAAAACAAGAAATACATTAATTGCACTTTTTAAATAATTAATTATCAATTAAATAATTCATTTTAATCACAATTAATTATTAATTAATTATAATTTATTTACTTCTAATCCTGTACCCACTACAAACCACACAACCCGCTACAACACAAAAAATTGCAATAAAAACTAAATTACATTTAAAAATAACTTAAAATCTGCAAACTATATTTAAAAACATTGACAATAATTATACAAACAACTTATAACATATACATTTAAAATATATACTAAAATACATACAAATAATTTTAAAATGACATGTTTTACAACTAGGTTTTTGTAAACAATATCAACATCATAGATATTTTTAACATCGATATTACGTACCTTAGAAAATTTCTATTCTTGTCACTGATGTTCCTCCATCACGATATTTGTGGAGCACGATATTTTTAACTTGATATTTCGGAGTCTTGATATTTTTAACTTGATATTTTGTCTGAATAACCTTATGATATTGGACAGATATTGAATGTGTTCTTGCAGGCTTTTTTTTTTTAACATCTTTTTATTAAACAAAGGACATTACACAACTCAAAACTGAGCAGAGCGCATTGAGTACTTCACATATGTATATAGAGAACATAGACTTACAGAGGTAAACAAATAAAACAAAATATGTGAATAGGTCTAGGTGTCCTCCAAATCCACACCGGCAGGGTCAATTTCAGGTGGTGTGCAGATGTCCCCACGATAAGCGTTCCAAACACCCCAGATCTTACCCCACTTGCGGGGTCGCCCCCAAGATACATACACAGACCTCTCCCGAAACATACACCAATCAGGGTCCTCCATCCACTTCCCAACCCGAGGTGCCTGAGTCGCACCCCAGAGTTGAGCAATATTGCGCTTGGCAATTGCGCAAGCAAGAGTGACCCAGATCTTGCCATGAATAGAGAGGTCGGAGGGCTCCCAGACATTCAGCAAACAGCGACACGCTTCCAACTCGATCCGTACCCCCCACACTTCACTCATCTTCAGGTGTATCCTCGTCCAAAAATCGCGAACCTTCTCACACTCCCACAGTATGTGTAGGAACGTTACCGGCCTCCCACACCCTCTTCGGCAATCCGCAGACGCTGCCAACCCCATCCTCAACAATCCTGGGCCCGTGGTGTTGGAACGGTGCAGAATCCTAAATTGGACCAATCTAAGTCTCATTGGGACCGCCACTATTCTAGGGGATGACACCGCCTCCCTCCAGTCCTCCTCATCCAAAACAAAGCCATCTGCGACCCACTGGTCCCTAAGCTTCACCATGGGATCCTCAGTGTGATTAATCAGCTTATTGTATGTCAATGATATGGCTCTGGTCGGCATGTGACCGTCTAGTAAGCGATCCTCAAGCAGAGAGGCCACCGGAGGTTTCACACCATGGGGGACCACTGCACATATAGCATGTCGAATCTGAAGGTATCGAAACCGTTCAGTATCATGCAGCTGGTACTTGGCCTGCAGCTCCTCAAACGTTAACATCCCATCTTTACCCCACACATCTCGCACCTGCACAATTCCAATCAAATCCCACCGTACAAACCCTTTCGTTTTCCACAGTGTCCCCAACTTCTCCGAGCTCCATAAGGGAGTAGTCATTGTTATACGCCCTGCCCAGTTAAGAGCCCTTGTAGCCTTGCGCCATATCTTCGTCGCCGTTGATGGAGGACCTACCAAGGGGAAATGACCATATTTCGCGTATAACACCCTAGTATACTCTCCCCCGGGCACGTGGCCACGGTCCATAGCGAAACCCGGATCCATCAGCGAGCCATAGATTGCTCGATTAATGGGCGCCAACTGGGACGCCCAATAGTATTTCCTAATGTTGGGCAGACCTATACCCCCGTCGTACCAAGGCAACATCAATTTAGACAATGCAATACGGGGCCTACCCTCCCACAAAAGGCCTCGCTGCAGCGATTCTATCTCACTAAAATACGACGGGGGCAACGGATCACAGGAGTTCTGCAAAGCATACAAAAAGCGCGGGAGGGCCATCATCTTAAAAAGGACCGCACGGCCCAATAAGGAGAGCGGGAGTGTTTTCCACCTAGTGACATCGCCACGCAGTCTGGCCATCGGGGGCAACAAATTCAATTTGAAGCGAACCCTGGGGTCTCTCGAGATCTGGATACCCAAGTATCGAAAACTAACCAGTTCCAGCTTCACTGGACAATTCTCTGGCACCCTGGGAGGCTCACCACTCAACACGAAGAGGACCGACTTCGCCCAATTGATTACGAAGCCCGAGTACCTCCCGAAAATCGCAAGGATATCCTTAAAGACTATCAGGGAACTGCGCGGGGAGGTCAAATATAATAGAATGTCATCTGCATACAAAGAGATCTTATCCTCCCAGTCCGAGGTCCAGCGCAATCCCCTGGTCGAACGGTCCCACCGTACCCAGGCCGCAAGTGGCTCGAGAGCCAGGGAGAACAAAAGAGGTGAAAGAGGGCAACCCTGTTGAGTGCCCCTCCCAAGTGAAAAGTCGCTGGATTTATGATTGTTCACGACAACGCGAGACAGTGGGGCCGAGTAAAGAAGGCGGACCCAACCGATAAACTCGGGGCCAAACCCCATCTTCTCCAGGACCGCAAAAAGATACGACCATTCCACTCTGTCAAAAGCCATAGTGGCATTAAGGGACAACAACACCGCCGGCTCATTGATGCGGGACGCGCTTGCCACCACCCCGTGGAGCCGACGGAGATTAAGGGTGGTGTTCCACCGAGGCATAAAGCGGGACTGGTCCAGATGCACCAACGTCTTAATGACCTTCACCAGGCGGGCGGCAAGCAATTTGGCCAACACCTTCGGCTCCACATTCAACAGGGAGATCGGGCGATATGACGAGCAATCCAAACGCGGCTTACCCTCCTTATAGATGACCACTATATTCGCCAGATGTTGATCATAAGGTAGCTCGCCACGGTCTCTGCTCTCAAGATACATATCTTTTAAATATGGGGCCAAGCGGTTGGCGTGTAATTTAAACAATTCAATGGGAAGACCGTTTGGGCCAGAAGCCCTGCCAGAATGAACACCTCTGATGGCTATTGCCACCTCATCATTAGTGAGAGCGGAATCCAAGAACTCTTTATGCTCAATAGACGGAACCGGCATCGGGATGTCACGAATCATGTCGGCATTCTCCTCCTCCGTATAGCCCCCGGCTGAAGTATAAACCTCCTTGAAAAACCGGGCAAAGTCATCCACAATCGCTTGGGGATGCGATGACACCGTGCCCGTGATACGCAGTTCCGGAATCAGCCGGGAACCCCAATCGTCCTTTTCCAACCAAGCTATCAACTTCCCGGCCCTGTCGCCGTGTTCATATAGTCTACTCTGCGTGTTAGCGTGCTCTGTCACGTGTCAGGGTCCTGTACTCATCCCAGAGGAGACAGCGGTTTCTACGACCAATAGCTCCGCCTCCACTCTATCTATTTCGGCCCTGCTCTTCTTCTTCTGCCCGGATATTAGGGAGAGTACCTCCCCCCGTGCGACGGTTTTGTAAGCCTCCCACAGGGAGCATTTCGACGTAACCGACCCCTCATTCTCCTGAAAGTAACGGTCCGTGACAATCACAAGCTCCTTCCTGACAGTAGGGTCTTTCAGGCGCCATGCATTAATCGGTGCAACCCTACCAACATCACCCAGTCCCATCCGCAATCGAAGCCAAATTGGCGAGTGATCAGACACCCCCCATGCTAAATGAGTCACCTCCTGAATAAAGGCCGCCTGAGATGCCGGCAGTAGAACATGGTCTATCCGAGAGAGCGAGTGGTGCGCCGCAGAGGCGTGGGTATAACTCACTTCACTGGGGTGCCGAAGTCTCCATCCATCCACCAAACCCGACGCGGCGACAAAATCCGCCAGCCATCTGCGGGAAGGCAAAAGTACACGGGGGGGAGTCCTGTCTAATTCACCATCCATCACAGCGTTGAAGTCCCCGCCCAGCACCAAAGTTCCAACAGGCAGCGTAAGACACACTCTGCACAAATCGCGAAAAGTATCCGCCTGTAGCGCTGGGGGGACATAAATAGACAAAAACATGACAGTCCTACCTTCACAAAGCCCCGATATGCCAACATATCGGCCTCTATTATCAGACCACGTCGACTGAATAGTGAGAGGAAAGGAGTTTTTTACCAAGATCCCCACTCCTCTAGAGCCAGAAGTGAAGCCAGCATGCGCCACTAATTTGTTGCCCCCACGGTGAAGTGCCATACATCGTTTACCCATAAGATGGGTTTCCTGCAACAACGCCACGTCCGGCGAGTTCCTTCTCATCAACTGATTCACCATAGAGCGCTTTATCTTATCTCCCAGGCCATTCACATTCCAGCTGAGGATGGAAAACCCCAGACCCAAGCTACCGGAAGCCATTCACATCTCCAGAAAGGAACAGGATATCCACGGGTAGCCATAGCGGATTCTGGTCACACAAAACAAACAAACCAACAAACAAAAGCCCCTCGGTCCCCAACCCCCACCCCCCTCCCTGCACCCCTTCATGTAGCATACGCTCATCCCCAACTCGCAGTGTGCCTGTCGCCCCCAACTAACTACAAGTATCTAAAAGTAGAAGAACAGAGGAGGACCTTACAACAGGCCGCCCGACCCCACCACCCCAAACCAGCTACTACCCCCGCCACCCGGTAAAGTCAAACAAGAGTCACGGACAAAATAGTCCAAAAAAAAAGGGGGGGGGGAGAACGATCAACCCCTACCAGACCCCTTTTGCCACCAGCCACACTAATACAGTGCGAAGTCAACTAGTCACTGGTCTTCATTATCAGTTTGGGCTTTAGTCCCGGCATCCGAGCCCTCGATCCGGTCCAGCCAGTCCGCGGCAACCTCAGAAGTGTCAAAGAACCAAGTCTTAGCATCATGTTCAATCCGCAGACGAGCCCGATACATCATCGAGTACTTCATGTCCCGGTCTCTCAGTCACCGTTTGATGACCATAAAGCCTTGCCGTTGTCTCTGTACCATCTGGGTGAAGTCCGGGAAGAACAACAGCGAAGCGTTCTCATAGGCCAGCGGGCCCGTGGACTTCGCCGTTTGCAGGATAGCATCCCGGTCTCGAAAATTCAGAACTCGGGCGATATTGGGTCGTGGAGCCGCACCAACCTTCGGGCGACCACCGGGGACTCTGTGGGCCCTTCCCACAGTGAAAAAGTTACTGAGGCCCCTGGGCTTAAGATGCTGCAGGACGAGCTCCTCAACAAAGAGATCTGGAGCAATCCCTTCCGATTTTTCCGGCACTTCCAAGATGTGGACATTATTGCGGCGTGCTCGACCTTCGTACTCATCGAGCTTTCGATCAATTTGAGTCCGGGCCGTCTTGAGATCACGCACCTCCTTCTGCAATTCAGTCACTTCCTCGATGAGACTCTTCATCTTTATTTCGAGGTTCTTGACCTTCTCAGAAGTTTTGGTGAGGTCAGCCCTTATGAGACCCACCTCGATGGATACCGTGTCAAGTTTATTGTCCATCCTGCCCAAGGAAGATTGGACCCCAGTAATAGCAGCCATCAAGTCTTTCATTGTGGGATCATCCTCAGTTGGCTCACCATCCCTGCCCCCCGCCGGGGCTCGTTTCGCATCGACTAGGGACCCCTTGGAGGTAGCATATTTATCAATTTTATTTGACTGGACCTGCCGAGAGCCTTTCGATGTTTTCAGCTGAGGCTTCTCAGGGTCACCTCTTGACGCCATCGCCACCGCAAAGGCAGGGGAAACCCACCACTCTTCAGTCGAGCCCAGGCAGGTTCTTCGGTAGTTAGTCGCCGACCAGGGCTGGGAGGCCCAGAAAGTCCCATCCGTCACCCTGCAGCGACAAATGGAGCTCCGACCGGTCACTTCCGGTCCAGGAGGCCGCTGTTGTCGCCCTCCGTCACGGGCGGCTCCACACTTGAGGTCCCGGCGTCTGAGAGCGTAGGCCCCAATTTTCCCGACGACGATAATCGGTCGCCGAAGCGCCCGATCGAACCAGAATTTCACCCGGTGACTCAGGTGTTGGTACCCCACCCGATGGTAGGGACTGGGCTCAGGATACTGTGCCGGATAGCTGGTCAGGATGTGGGGGCCGGCGGAGCCGATGCTCAAGCGGCCATCTTGGTCGCTGGCGCGGCTCCTCTGTTCTTGCAGGCTTTAATGTCTTCTCCTTTTGCTCCCCCACCTCCTAATGTGATAGCAAGATTGCCAGAACTGCAGCCTTTGTGCCTGGGAAACCCCGGGACGCCATCCCTATGAGACGTCCAAGACAACAGAAACGCCTCTTGAGCTTTCATATTCAGCCGAGCGCGCTCCTAAATTGTTAACAAACTGTGATCCCTGTCAGTCATGCCTAAGTAGTACATCATTTACCCTCATTCATGTTTCTGTGCGCGCACAGCTTGAGAGCCACAGTGGCCATAGCGGCCTGTTCTCTTATGTCCTACATACACATGAAGACCTGTGCTTCTACTCAAGTTAATCTTCTTTAGCATTTGGCTTTTTTCTCAGTTTCCATTGCCTGAGTGGATTCTTGGTCCCATATTTCCTGGTCTGTGGCTCTAACCTAGGTCCTACCCTACTCTGTAGGAAGTCACATTTTGGCAAAAGTGTCTTTTTGGTCCCAATGAATGTTCAAGTTTAGAAGAACATGACGATGTGTAAGGAGAAGCCCAGTCCAACAAACGACCTCCAGAGGCAGATCCTTCTCCTACCTCGCTGCCAAGACCTGGAACACCCTCCCTACCCACATATGGCAGACCCAAGACCTACTCGCCTTCAGAAGACTCCTCAAGACCTGGCTCTTCGAGCAGTAGCAGCATCCCCCCCCCTCCACTCAGTGCCTTGAGACCCTCACGGGTAAGTAGTGCACGCTACAAGTACTCTGATTGATTGATTGATTGAGTGATGTGTTTTCCAGGTCCTCTGAAGAGGTACAGTGAGGGACATCTGCAAGGCTAGAGTACTGCACCTAAATCACTGCTTTGCCTCTGATATTGCTCTTTGACCTCTGCTCTTCCTGGTCTAAAACTCCCGCATTTCACATAACATACATTTTCCTAGTTTCAATACATCTGAAATAGAGAGTCCAGCCTCAAAACTTCCAGCACCCTTCTCTCTAACTTAGGGGGTCATTAGGATGGCGGGCGGACTTTGTACCCCCGCCATCCTTTCAGGGATTGGGATCGCTCGCCATTGGTGTGGGGGTCCCATCGCAGACATCAGGATGCGCCCGCCACACTGGCGGGCGCATCCTGCATTCCTAACATTGCGGCGGCCAGTGCTCTCAGCACCGCCCGCCACAATGCCAGGAAGGCATTTTGTGCAGTTCCATTCACAACGTGGCAGGCACCGTGCGGTGCCTGCCATGTTGGGCATGGAACTGCCCCCATGTGCACCACCCACCCCCGTTATGGGCCCCCAATGGAAAAAACGGATGCAGGCACAACCCCACATCTATGCTAATATGGAGGGCGGTGTCTCCCAGACAACGCCACCATGTTAGCTGTTTTTCCGCCCGATAGACTCTGCGACAGGGCGGAAAACCGGCAGACGGTCTTTCCGTCTGCCGGGGTCCCCCCCCGCCATGGTACTGTGGCGGGGGAAAATGCAGAGCGGGCAGTGGTTTTTAGCGGGCGGATCGCCACAGCCAATCGGGCGGTGGCGATCCGCCCGCTAACCTAATGGACCCCTTAGTGTCATAAATATTTGATGTCTTTTCTAATTGGTCCCTTCATCCTCTCCTGCCATATTCCATGTTTGTGACTCATCCTGAGCTGAGTTGCTGTACCTGACCCTTTTTTCATCTGAAGTACATTTAACCTAAACGTGTCCTTGTTGTTACTTTGTTATGTTATGTGGATTTGCATAGCGCACTAATCACCCAAGAGGTTATCCAGGCACTTGGGCAAGGTGTTTAGAAATGTTTCTTAATGTGCGGGTTTACAAGTATATAGTCTGTTTTACAATGGAAAATGGCAAAGAGAAGAGAAACATTGGACACAAAGCTGTGAAGGAGCAGTAGGGGGGTGAGGGAGATGGAAATGGCCCAGAAAGAAAGAAGGAAGTAGGAACAAATGAGAGACAGGAAGGTGGAATTAAAGTGGGGAAATATATCTAACAGGTAAGGAGGGAGAGGACGAGGGGAGGAGTGCAGGAGAGAGATGGAGGGAAGTGAGAATGACTTTAAATTGAGAGCAGGCGAGATGTTTGTGTCCACAGAGAGCTGCCAAGGGGTCTGCAAGTCTAAGGGGAGAAAGAGAGTAGGAGAAGAGAGAGAGAGGTCGAACGGAAAGGGTCAAAAGGGATAGACAGGCTCTGAAAAGCGACTGAATGCCGAGGGGCTCCCGAAAAACGAAAAATAAGAAACAGAAAGACCTACAGGAAACAGGCAGGAAGCCAAAACGAGGCCTCCTGGGAGAGAGAGCCTTCAATCGAATTCCTTAAACCTGATATTGAGGCATTTGGAGGGGAAAACAAGAGAGAGAAAGTAAATGAAGCGCATTCCGACAGGTAGGGGCCCGCGCGGGGGCGGGGGGGGCCCTCTCTGCAGTGTAACATTACTGGGATGCCTTTGGACGACCTCCTTTGTCATTCCCCCTGTGGGGCTCCTGGCTTTTCCCATTAGGTAATCCTATAGTTCGACAAACAACCCCTGTGCCTGCAGCGTGGAGAGCGCAGAGCGGTCAAATCTGATTCCAAGTTCACGTTCAATCCTACATGTATGGCAGAGTAGGCATTGGCTGTTTTCTGAGCACGCTTTTGTAACCTGCACACATGTCACTTTTTCCTCCTGTAATGTTCCGTTTGCTACCTCTTGTATTTTGTTTGCTCACTTTTTTCACTTTTGCCTCATGTAAACTTAACGTTTGCTTTTGTAATTTGTTCACTTGTAATCTTCTCCTCCTGTATCGTTACTGTTCCTATTGTGAGGCGCTCTGACACCTTCGGGTAAAGTCCGCGCTATATAAAAACGAATAAATAAATAAATAAATATGAGTGGGGGGAAACCGCGATAACGACAACGGCTGAAACATGCGTTGCCTTTGCAGCGTGGTTGGAACCACAAATGCGTCTTAATCACACATTCCTTTGCTGCGCATCTAGTTAAAATGGTAAGAAAGATCTTTTGGTCTTCAAAGTGCAGTGATTTCCCTACTGTTGCGCAGACTAAAGTTGGAATAGTAAATTATACTGTTCGAAAGTACAGCGCTTTCCCTAAGGCAAGTCATTGCTAAGACTTGCATGGTAAAGGAATGCGTGGTAAAGATGCATTTGTTGTTCCGGCTGCGTTGTTAAGGAGCGCTGAATGTATTGTATTGCGACTTATATAGCGCACGTATCACCCGAAGGTATCAAGGCGCTTGCTTAGGGAACCCGTCCTGGTATTCCCCTGTGAGATAGCCCGGCAGGGTATCCACAAGGTGAAAGCCAGGCATCCCGCCGCGAGGGGCCGTAGTGGAGATTAAGCAAGCTATTGCCCAGAGTCGCAGAGTGTGACCCCGTGAGTCGAGTAGGCACCGGAGCGAGAATTGTCAAGTCCGTGGAATTTTTGAGCCCGAGACCCACCGAGGCGGGGAATCGAACCCTGGTCCACGGCCGATCTCAGCTTCCGGGTCTGCCGCCTCTAACCACTGAGCCACGCTTCTCCACAACCACTGAGCCACGCTTCTCCACGCTTCTTCTGAAGTGCTGGTCACGTGGGCAGCATGCTACACCTTGTTGGTGTGTGGTTGAAAGAGTGTTGCCTTTGCTTTGAGCCTGTATGGGAAGTGTTACCTTGTTGTCCATAATGACAACCGAGTTGCTGGTATCGGGGTGTGGACCACAGCGCTTAGCGATGTAATGAGCATAAAAATAGATGCATGGTAGTCGAGTTTGTGGTTTCCGGCTGACAGCTCTGATTGGCTGCATAGGACCCTTTATTATGTTGGTAGTTACAGGAGGCCGTCCACACTGTGATCCTATGGATCCACAAGAGGTAACAGGAGTTGATAAAGATAAAAGGGGAGCAAAGATACTACTTTGTCTTAACAGACATCCTTTGCATGCTTGCCATTACGAGCTGCCAATGGAAGAGATTTGCCAAGATAGATTGCACTATGCATGTCATTTAAATGTCATTGTAGGATGTTGACGCCCAATATGTGTGACTAATTGAGACCTGTCCGGGGGAGGGTCACGTTGGACTCTTTCATTGGCCAGCAATTTGCAGCAGATTTCTTTGGATTCAGCAGGCTGGTGTGGCTTGTTAGTATTAACTGGTTATTTAAGCATGCTGTATAGTCTGTATCTGTGCCAGCCAATAGTCAGAAAAGTTCGACAGGTCCTATCATTCATTTTATGTCGGGACCATTATTAATGTTGGGTAGATCACTTATTAATTTGGTATATAATATGATACGATGCCATGGATTATATTCAATTGATGCTGGGAAGATCATCCTAAGAACTAGATTAACTGTCCTCCATCTTCTGGTGAGAGGTAGACGGTAGAATAGACATCGTTTATTATGTCAGTGTTATCCCATCCTCGTCGCCAATGTTAAAATACTGAAATCCATGCAGTTGTCAAACTGAATAGAAGTATTTATTGATAAGATAGATTTCTCAGCATCAACGTCCAGTCAGTTCTCCGTTCATCTCACTACTGACTAGGCTTCTACCTTTAACATTCTATGACTTCACTAAGTTCTTTCGACATGCATTCTACTGTAAATCATAACAGTCAGTGAAGTCTATGGGGGTAGAGGAGTGTCCCATATGTCATTAGGCAAAGGTGTGGGTTTTCAGGTACTAAGAGGTAGCAGGTAGCTCTACTGTCGATTGGACAGATGTAGTTATTCCATCCCCATCATATGTCATGGTCTGTGTGAAGTTCTGTTTGATTAAGCTCCACAACTTAGGTTGAATGTGTGTATCTGTCCGCTTGGTATCGTATGATGATCCATAGTGCTCCACAGCTCTCGACTATGCATATATTGGTAGGAGAGTTATTGTTCTGTGTTCTATCCCAGGGTCAACCACTTTTATTTTGAACTTGCAATGCTGACATCAAACACACATAAGAACTACGGGTTGGAATAGTACCCAGAGTGATTGCCAGTGGTCAGACTTATTGCAAGCAGTCCTCCCATCACCTTTTGTGTGTTTGATGTACCACACTAAGCTCACTGTGCCCTTCAAACCAAGCTACAGTTGATTGAAGAGTCCCAATCAGAGTGAAACTGGCTTTCAGTTGCTTGGGTCCTGGTTCAGGGAGGACCTGGTCTGGTGGTTCAGGCTGGACTTTTCCATTTAGAGCAGAGTCAAGAGTGTTTTGTTTATGGCTATTTGATATTTGATATTTATGTGTATTTATAAAGCGCAAGCGTTCGCTCCCAAGGGAGCATCATGGCGCTAAGCAAGTTGCAGAGGATAACTGAAAAGTGGGGAGTGGTGTAAAATTGAAGCTGAATGCTAGATGGCAGCAGATTGGCTAGACCCAAACAAGGGTGGCATGTTCAGAAAAATAATGATGGTTGGAATGCTACCCTGGGTAATTTCTAGTGGTTAGACTTGTTGCAAAATCACTCCCATCACTTTTTGTGTATTTGATGTACCACCCAAGATGTGGGTCCCATGCTTACTTTGACACTCAAACCAAGGTTAAGCCGACTAATGATCCTCTATTAGGGCGAAACTGGTTTTGGGTTGTTTGTGTTCTGGTTCAGAAAGGACCTGGCCTAGCAGTTTATGCTTGGCTGTCTCACTGGAGCAGGGTCAAGACTAATTTGTACAAACCTGGATCCAAACTGATGTGGTGTGGTGGACAAAAGAACAATGGGTTAGAATGCTACCGTGACCAATTGCCTGGGTTATACTGATTGCAAGCATTGCTTACTTCACCTTGTATGTGTTAGAATCATTGTGTAGCCACCAGTAATTATTACGTTCCTCCATTCCGTTGTATGTCTGAGGTTACCACCCCCTCCACCCTGCCCCTCCCCCGCCCCACTTCACCACCCCTATGCGAGCTGCCACTGGTAGCCATTGACTGATTGTCATGTCTATGGGTTTTACATATAACACATATGGTGCTCTTGAAAGAATGGAATTTGGATGCTAAAACAATTCTTGTGTATCCATTAGCTGGTTGCTGGAAAACAGTGCTTTTGTTTAACCAAACTTCTGTCTCTGGGTTTATTGGTGATATAGTGGCTGCTTCAAACTGAATTTTGGTATTAGATGTGGTAGGATGCAAGGTTTGCCATAGCACACTCCCCACACAAAATCCCTGCACTTAAATCCCAGTTTTAGCATGGCTGAATACATTCACCAGCTTGAAAATAGCCAAGGTTGGTATCGTTGGCCCCAGGAATGTTTAACCCAATGGTTCAGTCATGGCCAAGTGTCATTCCCGCACACTACCTTGTGCCAGACATTAATGTGGCATCTCCAGGCACCCACTTCAGAAAACTCTCTGGGTCTGAGAAAGAATACAAGAAGGCTGGACTGATGTCTGAGCTCCGAAAAGAGCCCTGAAGGGCAAGAAATGCTCTCTGTTGTATCCAGTACAAATAAATGGAGTCAAGGGTCATAGGGGCTGCCCTCCTGTTCAATCTAATGGGATACAACAAGCTACAAGAGGCCTTTCCTGTAATTGCCCAGATGACCAGAACTAACTGAACCTGGACTGGAACCTGCTCTGTACCTCTACCTGACTCAGTTTCAGTCTCTGTGTGCCTCCCCTGAGGGCCTGTAGAAGTGTTCTCAAGCAGATGATTGTGATTTAAAGGACTAAATCAGAAGGCAAATTCTTTGACCAGGACAAACCTGTTTGGTGTATCTGATCCTCACTCCATCGCTGTTAGCCTCAAATTGTGCATAGGTCCTGGTCTACCGTGACCAGTGACTTTCATTGGCGCTTTGTGCTTTTTGGCACTATTGCTAAAGATTTTTTTTACATTCATTTCTCTTATTCCTCTTAATCGATTGTTGTCATTTTGTTTATGTGCAAGGGTAAAAGCCCAGGCAAAAATGCAATGTCTGACAAAAAATAGGGAGGTGGACACACCATAAGGAGAAAAGAACTCAGGAAAAGGTATTATATGATAACATAGAAATGTAATTACATTTATAAAAATTGATTTAAACATATTCCATAATACACATGATTAAAAAGAAAAAGGATAAAAAATTCATTTATATAAAAGGAAAAAATTCTACAAGAAAGAATCTACATTAATCACGGAATTAATGTCAACATAATGATAATGCCCAAAATTCGTTGAGGGTGCTGATTCCTGTCAACGCGTTTCGACACACACTTTGTGTCTTCCTCAGGACAATTTCAGCAAGATTCTTTAGGGCTTTTACAAAGAGCGGAAGATTTCTGAAGTCAAAACGCCAAGGAGGTGTAGACTTCGTTTTAAACACTATCATATGCGGAGTCTGAAACAACCAAAATGATTTCTTAACGCCGTGAGTACTGCGTGTTCCTTGACTTTTTTAAAAACATTTCACATTCACAAGATGCTGCACTCGTATGCTAAACATTAAATTGCAACGAGCGGTCATAAAACGGCTACAGGCTCCAGTGGCGGATAAATCAGATGCGGTCTTTTTTTCTCTTTCCCTTTTTCGGAAATAAAACGCCTATTTAAATAAATCCTTCGTTCTTTGCGGTAGGATTTTGCATGTGTTCAAGGGCGCGGTGAGTTTTCGAGAAAACCCTTCTCTTTAACCTTCTTCGTACTGGATTATGCCGCAAGATAGCGGGAGCCTGGTTCATATTTCATTTTGTTTATTACATTTGTCTAGTATTATAGTTCAGTTTAAACATTTTATAATTTTGCATTTTTAATTTATTACTCTTTTGTACTGCATAAATATGTTAAACATTATCCAAAGTTAAGCCTGCCTGCTCTGAATTATGGCTACCAGGAGGTTCAGCACAGGTTGATTTAGTAACTTTGAGGGTTCTTCTTCCTGACTAGGGTTTTGATTATTCCTAGAGGAGGGTAGTCACCCAGCCCAAATAGCTGTCCAATTTCTTACATGATGGAATAATTTTGCACTTTCCTACTTGACAACCTATTCCTAAACTGCAAGTGGCCCACTGCTCAATGATCACTGACCTTAAGGTACACATTGCTACCTAGCACACAGAGGAATAGGCTCTGTGGCTTTTAGGTGTCTGGAAGTGGACGCAAGGTTCTGGTGGTGACTTCAGAAGGGTCAGCCTTCAGAAGGGTCAGTGTGTCCTGCACAACATATGTCATTGACACTATGTTTAGGTGGAAGTTAGTGGAGCAGGACCGGCTCTAGGGCGGTGCGATAGGTGCTACCGCACCAGGTGCTGACTTGGGTTTTGAGCATCATTTTTGCAAGTATGTTTTTATTTAAAAAGCACCTGCTGCCTCATCCCTGGTCTCCAGCAATTTTCAGGCATCAATTAAAATGTCAAGATAACTCTGGTGATTAATCGTCTTCCTGGAAAGAGACGGACGTTTGTCTAGTTTTGACTCATCCAATGGTAATGCAAAGGGTTAAAATGCCTGCTGCTAAGATCATGTACCAAAGTGCATGTAATGTAGATAGGTCAGTGGGTTACTGCTTCTGTAAGAGAACGGCTTTTGTTACTTGTCGTTTGTAAGTCAAAATCCTACTATAAAACATTGAACTATTAACCGTCATCAAAGAGGTGTGCGTAAACTACAAGGTATATGTTAGAGCTGTATGTTTTTTTCCCAGCCTTTTATTATCCTAATCTTGCCAAAAGGGTTAATTTGGGTAGAAAACAATACTTATTATTAAAGAAAACACCTAACAATGGTGTTACATTTTAAATTCTGAATTTGTGCTTTTCCAGAATAAGGCCTCTTAAACTATATTGCCTACCAGTATCGATGACACTCCTACACTACACCTTGTAGTCCTGTCTGATGTAACATTACCTGATTCACACACATATGATTGTCTCTGTGCAATGTGTGTGTGATGTAAAGTGCTCTGACACCTTACACTGGTATGAGTGGTGCTATAAAACTGAATGAATCCGAGAGACAGTGGTTCTGGAGACTTGGGGGGCACTGTTAGATGGTGGTGGTGAGGGAATCCGTGGTAGAGGTGGTCATTGGGGTGCGGGGGGCGCCGACAAACATTGTGGCACAGGGCTCCACCAGTGTTAAAGCTGGGCCTTTAGTGGAGCACCATTACAGCATGTTTGATATGACTTTACATTTTAAACCCCAGGACCTCCTAGCAATATGACGCGGTCTGTGCAGGGAACAGCGGAGGAGCAATGGGGCCGGGTGTTTTTTTTTCTTCGAGGGATGATGCTGAGGGGAAATTAAATAAATAATCAAGGTTCCCTCGTCATCGTCCGAGGGAATCCCCACCCCCACCCGGCCCCACCTCCCCATCGATGTTACATGTGAGGTCATATTTACAACAGGTTTTATGATATTGTTTAACAGGATATACATTTATATTCAATGAATGAATGAATGTAAATTGATCTTGTTTACATAGTCGGTGCTCATACTGGATATCGGCCATGGATCCGACCTTCCGGGAACCACACCGGGCACTTGCACTTAATGATTTTGCATTTTCCTTCTGATACTTCCTTAGGCCAGAGCACATATTATTGCAGTAGTCCAAGTCCCAGGTGAAAAATAAATTATGGATGTATAATTTGTATCATTTTGGCAATTTTGTGTTACACTTTTGTAGCCCAAATCCCCCAAATTATGCCATTACGCCACCTTGCATGATTACACACCATTTGAAGTAAAATGCCTATAGGATGGTGGGACTAATGTGAATTGTCGCTCGCACCACTTTAGTTTTTCGAGCACTTTTTTTTGTACTGTGAAACCGTCCCCGCATCAAAAGCTAATACAAGAACACATTCCATGCTAAAATATACTGCTAAATAGCGGGTTCACATTTGACCTAATTAGGTGTGATTTTGTGCAATTTTTGCTGAATTTTCACATAATAACATGGAAACAAATTACGTGCTCCCTAAATCCAACAAACGCAACACACCTTAGGACCGGTCCATCTCAATTCAGTAGGAATTAAAGCGAGAAACGGTGAGAGACTATTTGGGTGGGAGATCTTCTTGTTGGTGTCAAGGCTTACTGAATGTCTACCTGAAAGTTCAGCCTCTTTTTGACTATTTCCAAAATCCGCCCAGGTAAGCTCAAATATGTGCGAAAATAATCGACTGTGTAGTGCATTTTGGAAGCTACATTTAAGATGTCCATCTACACAGGCCACCCTACAGCTTCCTGTCTCTTACCAAGGAATTCCGGTGCTCATGTAAAGCGTTCCAATGCCCTTGTGCCACCTTGGCACTATATGAAACTGCAAAAATGCATTTCCATCTTTCTAATTGAGAGTTTCAGTTCAGACTGAAAGTTTAAACACAGGCCTTCTACAGATAACATGGGCGCTCAGGACACTGGTTCTTATTTCATGGCCTAGAGCTAAAGGACAGGCTCTCTAGAACAGCGCTACCCTAACACTATAGAAACAAGACCCAATTTTTAGAACTATAAATTCCATGACGCACCCAGCTTCAATAGACACGAGGCGGGCGATTTTTAAAAGGAACAAATGCATGTGTGTGCTGTCATTTACAGACAGCAAATTTTCCATAAAGGGGAAAGTTGTGGCGCAGTGGCCAGGGCGGCTGACTCCGGAGCACGGGGCTCACGGTTGATTCCTGGCGCCTGCGGCTGTGCAGCCCAGCACCATGTGACTCTGGGCAAAAGCTCGCTTAATCTTCCCGAACGGCCCATAGCACCTTGAGACCCTTAGGGGTGATTAGTTTGTGCTTTACAAATACCACAGGCATATTAGCAACGCTTTGCGATAAATATCAATCATTTTTTTATCGCTAGTTTTTATCGCGGAGATAGCGCGTTATTAGCATCGCGTATCTCCAAGGCGATAAAAAATCCAGCGACAGCGGCGAAATGCCTGATTATCACTGAAAATCCAGCGATTACATTTCTGCGATAGTGAAATCCTTGGTAATAAGCCAAGGTGGTCTCAGCCTGACAATCCATCTCCCATTGGAAAGATGGCTAAGTCAGGTTTCAATCAGGTGTTAGGAGCCAGCGATAATCGCGGTTAGCACAACTTTTTTTAACGCAACGCGGGTTTGCGGCTGCATTGATAATAGGAGGTAGTCGTGTTAGCGATTATATTCATGGTGTTTCTCGCTTGCACCGCCTACTTTGCATATCATTAGCGATATTTATCGCTGAGATGCTTAGAGTTAGTTTTTCGGCAGCTAACATGCGCTAATGCATGTTAGTGCCGCCTTGGTGATAGGGCGATATTAATATCGCCGCTTTAGCGGGAAAAAGTGCAGCTAAAGCGGCGATACTGCCCTTGATGAGATGCCCCCAGGTTGTTTCCATTGCATTGGCTACTAAATTTGCACAGACACACAGTCCGTCTTATACACCTTGTTGTGGGTGGCATAGAAGTTACAAATACGGCACAATTCCCAAGTCATACTATTGTGGGTAAATTACATCATTTTTTTTTAGATTCACAGTCTTTCAAGAACTGCTCGTAAAAAATGTCTCTGTGCCAAAGATAATTCACCGACTGTCTCTTCTGTTTGTTGGAGGGAGCACACCCCTGCAGCGTCACAAACTGCAGAGCCCGCTTCCCCAACACTTCCACAAGTTTGGAGATATTCCCTTCCCATTCCCATGCTGCAAACAAAATTACTTCTCCGATTTGGAGGAGTAAATGTGTGAAATTTTCCATGGTGTGAATGGTCTGAGAAAATGTTTGTCCCGAAAAGCTTTCTCGGACACCAACACTATGAAACACCACCCCACAATGACTATGCTGATGAAATGTTATGTGCGAGTAAATGGATAAACAAATTTAAATCTATGTATGTGAATACATCACATTAATTTGCACTCTATAAATAAAACTATTTTCATCACTAAATGAAACTTACATGTGCATTTTACGTGTGGTATGTAATTTTTGACTTTTTATCTGGGTAATTGTGAGCCATGTATTTAGTTTCACTTTTTTGTTCTTATTATGAATTGTGTACACTTCTCTATGCTTTTTACACCTGTGTGGTGTAGTGTTTTTTATACAACTTTATATGAGTGAATATGTAAATCTTTGTTTGTCCGGTATTTTAAATTATTCGTGTAGTTTGTTCACATTGTTATGTTTGTGTTCACAAGTAAAATGTGGCCCTTTTATACTACTGTGTTTGTGTGTGTGTAGATATGCATGTGCATTTGTCGTGTGTAGCACGTGGCTGAATTACATATTTTTCTCTGTGTATATGCACGGTTTCGGATCTCTTAAAATATATGCATGAAACCGTGTGTGTTGGTTTTTCTTGTATACGGTTGTAGAGCATTACTGTGGTGGGATTTTATTAGTATTTTCGGTGCAAACACACACTAGGGGCAATGCTATAAAGGCCCCCTCGCTCATGTGTTTTAGTTGTGAAAATATCTATTTAATGCTAACTGATGCCGACAGCACTTACGTGATGCTTGTTTTTACCACTTTGTGGTGTGTAGATACACCTGTGCCCATGCATGGCTTTGTACAGGTCATGAGGAGTGTGCATAGGACTTCTGTCAGCGCATGTCTCATATATGTGTGTGACGGGGACATGTGCGGTGGAGTGCGCGGGTTGTTTACCCCGTGCAGCTGTGTGCGCGCCTGTGGTGTGTGCCCCTTGTTTACAGAGCTCGGTGTGTGGCTGGGAGTATGTGGCTCTGTTGATAGATTGCTTTTTAAACCAGGATAGAAAATGTGCTTCCACTTCCTAATGACTCATAAGCAGCTAATCTGTCTAAATAACAGAGCACTGCTCCCCCTCTCTCTCCACCACAGGCCACCCGCCCTCCGCTGTGCCTTCCCCTGTCTCACTAGAGTGGAGCGTCTCTTCTCTCTCCACCACAGGCCACCCGCCCTCCCCTGTGCCTCCCCCTGTCTCACTACAAGAGTGGAGCTTACAGGGGCGGCTCCTCCACTAGGGCGGAGGAGCGTCGCCCCACTGCTTTCTCGCAGTGCGAGAAGCAGAAACATAAAAAAAAAATTAAATACCCTTTTATATTTCTGCTTCTCGCGCTGCGAGAAAGCGGGAGGGTATGCCTGGCTGGGGGCGGTCGGGTCCGGGTGGAGTGGCTTGCCCACTGTTGTGGGCCCTGCCTGTTGGGTCGGCCCTCTGGGGCCGACCAAACCAGTCATGCATATTCTCCCTTTTCTCTATGTTGGCTGCATGCAGCCTACATAGAGAAAATGGCCTACCTACAGGCGCCCGGCTGGGCACTGTCCACACCGATCACAGCACTGTCATTGCAGCGTTGTGATTGGCTTAAGGGAGGGAGGCCGGGTTACTGCTGAACGCGGAAACCGACCATGAGTGGAGACGGGCGCGAGACCCGGTAAGGTACTTTATTTTTTAACCGCCCACCTTGCGTGAATCTCCGCGCAACCCACCTACCTGCACCCCACACGCGACTAGTGGAGCACCTCCTTACTCAATCACAGGCCACCGGCTCTCTGCAGAATTATGTATACTCAACACAAATACATGTAGCTCCTTCTCTCTCTCTCCACTACAGGCCACTCGTTCTCCATAGAAGGGCCTTCTCCACAGAAGTATCTGCACTCAACGCACACCCTTGCAGGCCCACCCGCTCTCCATAGAAGTGCCTTCCCTACAGAAATATGTACACTCAACACACATATAGATCCCCCCCCTCTTCGCCACAGGCTACCCTCTCTCCACAGAAGCGCCTTCTCTGCACTCCATACACAAGTACTTCCTCTTGCCATCACAAGCCACCCGCTCTCCACAGAAGGGCATTCACCACACAAGTATCTGCACTCAACGCACACCATGCAGCCCCACCCGCTCCCCACAGAAGGGCCTTCTCCACAGAAGTATCTACGCTCAACACACACCATGCAGCCCCACCCGCTCCCCACAGAAGGGCCTTCTCCACAGAAGTATCTACGCTCAACACACACCATGCAGCCCCACCCGCTCTCCACAGAAGGGCATTCACAACAGAATTATCTCCACTCAACACACACCCATGTAGCACACCCGCCCTCCACTGTGCCTTCCCCTGTCTCACTATGAGTGGAGCGCCTCCTCACTCAATCACAAGCCACCCGCTCTCCACAGAAGTGCCTTCTCTGCACTCCATACACAAGTACTTCCTCCCCCACTCTCCACAGAAGGGCATTCACCACAGAAGTATCTGCACTCAACACACACCATGCAGCCCACCCGCTCTCCACAGAAGGGCCTACACCGCAGAAGTATCTGCATTTAAAACACACCCCTGCAGCCCCACCCGCTCTCCACAGAAGGGCCTTCACATCAGAAATATCTGCACTCAACACACACCCATGCAGCCCCACCCGCTCTCCACAGAAGGGCCTTCACATCAGAAGTATCTGCACTCAAAACACACCCATGCAGCCCCACCCGATCTCCACAGAAGGGCCTTCACTGCAGAAGTATCTGCAATCAACACACACCCATGCAGTCCCACCCGCTCTCCACAGAAGGGCCTTCACTGCAGATGTATCTTCATTCAACACACACCCATGCAGCCCCACCCGCTCTCCACAGAAGGGCCGTTTACACGGAAGTATCTGCACTCAACACACACCCATGCTGCCGCAGCCGCTCTGCACAGAAGGGCCTTCACCACACAAGTATCTGCACTCAGCACACACCATGCAGCCCCACGCGCTCTCCACAGAAGGGCCTTCTCCACAGAAGTATCCACACTCAACACACACCCATGCAGACGCACCCGCTCTCCACAGAAGGGCCTTCACCACACAAGTATCTGCACTCAACACACTCCCAAGCAGCTCCACCCGCTCTCCACAGAAGTATCTGCACTCAACACACATCCATGTGGACGCACCCACTCTCCACAGAAGGGCCTTCTCCACAGAAGTATCTGCACTCAACACACATCCATGTGGACGCACCCACTCTCCACAGAAGGGCCTTCTCCACAGAAGTATCTGCACTCAACACACACCCATGCAGCCCCACCCGCTCTCCATGAAGGGCCTTCACCACAGAAGTATCTACGCTCAACACACACCCATGCAGCCCCACCTGCTCTCCATGAAGGGCCTTCACCACACAAGTATCTGCACTCAACACACATCCATGCAGCCACACCCGCTCTCCACAAAAGCGCCTTCTCCACAGAAGTATCTGCACTCAACACACACCCATGCAGCCCCACCCGCTCTCCACAGAAGGGCCTTCACATCAGAAGTATCTGTACTCAACACACACCCATGCAGCCCACCCGCTGTCCACAGAAGTGCCTTCTTCACAGAAGTATCTGCACTCAACACACACCCATGCAGCCCCACCCGCTGTCCACAGAAGTGCCTTCTCCACAGAAGTATCTGCACTCAACACACACCCATGCAGCCCAACCCACTCTCCACAGAAGGTCTTTCTTCACAGAAGTATCTGCACTCAACACACACCATGCAGCCCCACCCGCTCTCCACAGAAGTGCCTTCTCCACAGAAGTATCTACGCTCAACACACACCATGCAGCCCCACCCGCTCTCCACAGAAGGGCATTCACAACAGAATTATCTCCACTCAACACACACCCATGTAGCACACCCGCCCTCCACTGTGCCTTCCCCTGTCTCACTATGAGTGGAGCGCCTCCTCACTGAATCACAAGCCACCCGCTCTCCACAGAAGTGCCTTCTCTGCACTCCATACACAAGTACTTCCTCTTGCCGTCACAAGCAACCCACTCTCAACAGAAGGGCATTCACCACAGAAGTATCTGCACTCAACACACACCCATGCAGCCCCACCCGTTCTCCACAGAAGAGCCTTCACCATACAAGTATCTGCACTCAACACACACCATGCAGCCCACCCGCTCTCCACAGAAGGGCCTACACCGCAGAAGTATCTGCATTCAAAACACACCCCTGCAGCCCCACCCGCTCTCCACAGAAGGGCCTTCACATCAGAAATATCTGCACTCAACACACACCCATGCAGCCCCACCCGCTCTCCACAGAAGGGCCTTCACATCAGAAGTATCTGCACTCAACACACACCCATGCAGCCCACCCGATCTCCACAGAAGGGCCTTCACTGCAGAAGTATCTGCAATCAACACACACCCATGCAGTCCCACCCGCTCTCCACAGAAGGGCCTTCACTGCAGAGGTATCTTCATTCAACACACGCCCATGCTGCCGCAGCCGCTCTGCACAGAAGGGCCTTCACCACACAAGTATCTGCACTCAGCACACACCATGCAGCCCCACGCGCTCTCCACAGAAGGGCCTTCTCCACAGAAGTATCCACACTCAACACACACCCATGCAGACGCACCCGCTCTCCACAGAAGGGCCTTCACCACACAAGTATCTGCACTCAACACACTCCCATGCAGCTCCACCCGCTCTCCACAGAAGTATCTGCACTCAGCACACATCCATGTGGACGCACCCACTCTCCACAGAAGGGCCTTCTCCACAGAAGTATCTGCACTCAACACACACCCATGCAGCCCCACCAGATCTCCATGAAGGGCTTTCACCACAGAAGTATCTGCACTCAACACACACCCATGCAGCCCCACCCGCTCTCCATGAAGGGCCTTCACCACAGAAGTATCTACGCTCAACACACACCCATGCAGCCCCACCTGCTCTCCATGAAGGGCCTTCACCACACAAGTATCTGCACTCAACACACATCCATGCAGCCACACCCGCTCTCCACAAAAGCGCCTTCTCCACAGAAGTATCTGCACTCAACACACACCCATGCAGCCCCACCCGCTCTCCACAGAAGGGCCTTCACATCAGAAGTATCTGTACTCAACACACACCCATGCAGCCCCACCCGCTGTCCACAGAAGTGCCTTCTCCACAGAAGTATCTGCACTCAACACACACCCATGCAGCCCAACCCACTCTCCACAGAAGGTCTTTCTTCACAGAAGTATCTGCACTCAACACACACCATGCAGCCCCACCCGCTCTCCACAGAAGTGCCTTCACCGCAGAAGTATCTGCACTCAACACATACCATGCAGCCCCACCCACTCTCCACAAAAAGTGCCTTCACCGCAGAAGTATCTGCACTCAACACACTCCATGCACCCCACCTGCTCTCCACAGAAGTGCCTTCTCCAGAGAAGTATCTGCACTCCACACACACCCAAGCAGCCCCACCCACTCTCCATGAAGGGCCTTCAACGCAGAAGTATATGCACTCAACACACACCATGCAGGCCCATCTGCTTTCCACAGAAGGACCTTAACCGCAGAAGTATCTGCACTCAACGCACACCATGCAGCACCACCCTCTCTCCACAGAAGTGCCTTCTCCACAGAAGTATCTGCACTCAACACACACCATGCAGCCCCAACGGCTCTCCATGGAAGTGCCTTCTCCACAGAAGTATCTGCACTCAACACACACCCATGCAGCCCCACCCGCTGTCCACAGAAGTGCCTTCTCCACAGAAGTATCTGCACTCAACACACGCCCATACAGCCCAACCCGCTTTTCACAGAAGGGCTTTCTTCACAGAAGTATCTACACTCAACACACACCCATGCAGCCCCACCCGCTGTCCACAGAAGTGCCTTCTCCACAGAAGTATCTGCACTCAACACACACCCATGCAGCTCAACTTGCTCTCCACAGAAGGGCTTTCTTCACAGAAGTATCTGCACTCAACACACACCATGCAGCCCCACCGCCTCTCCATGGAAGTACCTTCACCGCAGAAGTATCTGCACTCAACACACACCATGCAGCCCCACCCGCTCTCCACAGAAGTGCCTTCTCTGCACTCCATACACAAGTACTTCCTCTTGCCATCACAAGCCACCCTCTCTCCACAGAAGGACCTTCTCTTCAGAAGTATCTGCACTCAACACACACACATGCAGCCTCACCCGATCTCCACAACAGCGCCTTCTTCACAATCATTGCACAAGTCTGGAGCTCCCACCTCTCCATCAGAGGCCACCTTCTCTTCAAAGAAGTACCTTCTCCTGCACTCATATGCTGAGCTCGTCTCATCTCTCCACGCACACCACTCTTGCTACTGAGATTATGTTGGTCTGTTAAAGTAATTTGTAGAACTCTTATTCTTCAAAGATATCTTAGTGTAAACACACACGAGGGGCAATGCAGCACAGACGCTAGGCTCTATGCATTGTATCCTAAGCCTGGATGTCCTCGAACCATACATACGTCATCTGTTAAACACTTCTTACGAGACACAGACTGTTCCCGCTGCGTGGAAGCAAGCGATTGTTCTCCCGCTGCAAAAGAAAGCTAATGTCAGTTTCGATAAACTTGAGAACCTGCGCCCTATCTCCCTCCTGCCATATATGGCGAAGGTTGCGGAAAAAATTGCGAATCTCCAGCTGATGAAATACGTGGACGATACCTCTCTGCTCCACGATTCTCAGTTTGGTTTCCGCCCCCGTCATTCGACGGAATCAGCCCTCCTTATGGCGGTGGAGACCTTACGTCAGGGTGTGGATGAAGGCCAAACTATGGCTTTGATCCTGCTGGACCTCAGCGCTGCATTCGACACTGTAGCACATTCCATCTTGCTACAGTGTCTGAATGAAGGTGGAGTCTCAGGAGCAGCGCTGGGGTGGATAGAATCATTTTTAACTGACAGACGCTTCCAGGTCCGGTTAGGTGACTGTTACTCGAGAGAGATTGGGTTGGGCCAGGGAGTTCCTCAGGGCTCGTCCGTGAGCCCCACCTTGTTCAATCTCTATGTCTCCCCACTGGCAGGAATCGTGGAGAAATATGGTTTGCGCTTAGTGTCCTATGCCGACGACACGCAGCTGGCCATCTCCCTCTCACGTACCCCAGATCTTGCGGCGGACAATTTCAGGAATTGCATGAGTGATCTAGCAGCCTGGATGTCCGCCAACTGCTTAAAACTCAACGGCAGCAAGACCGAGGTACTGATTGTGGGTGGAACACCAGCTGCTTGGTTGTCGGCCTGGTGGCCTCCCTGCTTGGGAGAGACGCCAGTCCCTTGTCGGGAGGCAAGAAATCTTGGGGTCTGGTTGGACACTGGCCTGACTTTTGACACACAGGCCGGTCGTGTGGCTGGGGTATGCTTTGGTGTTCTGAAGACTTTAAAACAGGTGTTAGATCTTCTTCCGCTTGCAGCTCGCAGAACGCTGGTGCATGCCCTGGTGACATCCCGTCTCGATTACGGTAACCTGTTATACTTGGGTGCCACGAGAAAAGTCACCAAACGCCTCCAGGTGCTGCAGAACGCGGCAGCCCGCTTAGTACTGAGACTCCCCAGGAGGTCTCCCTCCAAACCAGCGCTCCACGAACTTCATTGGCTCCCAGTTGCCAGCAGGGTGGAATTTAAATCTCTTTCCACATGCCACCGTATTCTGAATGGCAAGGCTCCTGCTCTACTCAGAAGTCTGGTGACCGGGTACGAGCCTGCACGCAACCTTCGCTCTTCTTGCACGGGTCTGCTGACGGTGCCAAGAGTAAGGAAAGCACGCATGGGAGGTAGATCCTTCAGATACCTGGCGGCCAAACATTGGAATGCTCTACCCTCATGTCTGCTTTTAGAACCGTCTGAATCTATTTTTAGGAAAAAACGTAAGACTTATTTAGCAGGTAGACGATTGGGAGGGTGGGTGGATTGTTAGTTCTCACTTATCACAGCGCGGGGACACGCCGGTGGGCGTACTTCCAGGCGCTTTACAAATGCCCAAAATGAAATGAAATGAAATCCTATCATTGCTTTAGAGTTTTCCTATATGCAGTGAGCACCAGCAGGACCCGGCCCACTTAAAGCCCTGCTTGCAGGGAGTCTAAAGATTTCAGAGTATCACTAGTGCATGCCATGAGGAGGGTACAGGTTGAAGTGTCAGCTGTCAGTGTTGTGTTATGGCGTCTAGTGTAAGGCACCAGTTCTGATACTGTGCCAGGTAGTAGCGTTTTACAACATGGAGTTGCAAGCAAAGAGAATGCCAGGGACAGTTTTGCATGTTGTGTGTACAAACCTGTAGTCAGAGAATCTGAGCATTTATTTTGGGAATAGTCCTGTGTTTTGGCTTTTCTAAATTCTAAATGTTTGTTGATAGTTTTTTTTATTCTTTTTGGGACCATGTTGGTAGGAAGGTAGGAACCTTCTGCAAGGTTACCCCACTCTTTGCCTGATGCTAAACTGTTAATGACTACTGGGATCCTGCTAATCAGGACACCAGTCCATCTGCTTTCTCCCTTAAATGGTGGTTAGTACTTAGGTACATCCCAGATTGGATATTGGGGTACCCTTATCAGTCCCTAGTATATGGTACTAAGGTACCCAGGGCATAGGTACCCCTGAGGTCCCCCGTGAGCTGAAACATGCATTATACCACCCTTGGATACCATGCAAAATGGAACTACAAGCCTGCCATTGCAGCCTGAATAAGTTGGTGTTAGCACCACTTACTACAGATATAGGTTTCCTAGGGTCACTGCACTTAAAACCTATAAGTCACCCCTATAGCAGGGTGCTTGGTTTTAAGTGAAAGGGTGCCCCTGCATGAGCAGGACACCCCTACAGCCTACGGAGTCCATTCTCCCGGGTTGTCAGCGAAGCAGCCATATACCATATAAAGGGGCACCGGGTAATTACGCAATAACCATCTTGAAACTGGCTGCAACGTATCCTATCATGTTTGGTATCAAACATGTTGGAATCATACCCCCACACCGTAAATGGTGTGGGAGACATGATTCCAAACACTGTAAGAGTCCTCCGTTAGGGTCTCAGTGTTCCCGGTACCAGCCTTCTTGACCTGGACAGCACAAAATGGTTGCTGCCGACCAGAGAAGCGATTCTGCCCTCCTGCTGCTGAGCCAAGCTCGAGGAGGGGGAGGCAGAACAATAGGCATCCTGTTACAGGGAGGTGTGACCACCTACCAGACAGGATTTAGTGTATTGGGGTAGGGTGGGTGTGTTTGCCAGCACCACTCACTCTGCATTAGAGGCACATTTGGGGTCCCCATGCCTAGCCCAGTTCAAACCAGTCCTGGGGGCCATTGGCTCCCGCTCTGGCACGAAACTGGGCAAAGGATATGGGAGTAATCTCCCCATGTCCAGACCCTCCCCTGGGAGGGTCCCCTGAATCGTTCCAACCCTTTCCCTAGGGTACCTAAGATCTTACCTGGGTGTAGGTCCCTAGATTCGTCATGGGACAAGATTTAAGTCAGACATCACTTCTGCTTCTACTGTCTGGGCACTCTGGACTTCACTGGACTTCGTTTGGCCTCAATCAATTTTGTCTCCCTTCCAGTCTCCAAAGACACCTGAAGGAATTTCCTTTGGAGTGAAGGAGTCATTCCCCTGAATTCCAGGCACCGCAACTAAGTCGATCGGTCTGCTGATCCTGAGTTCCTCCAGACTCCAAAAGGTTATGCAGACCAAGAGGTGGTTTTCCACAGCTCCTGAGGCCTGCCCTGCCTTCTCACCAAGTTTGAGGCCAGTTTTCCTTGTGGGGGCTGCAACAACCGAACCCCAGTGCACAGCTTCAACTTGCAGTTGCAAAGACTTGTTGGTTTCCTTTCAAGAAGATCTTCGGGCTCCAAGTAGGCCCAACCTCGAGCACCTCCTTTGGCCCGAATCTTCAGCCACACCGCATTGTGTGCATCGTGGCCTGCATCTTTTGGTGAGCTGCTTGAGGTTCTCTCGTGACTTTAGTACCTCCGGCCTGTGGGTCCATTTGAGGGTCACCTTTGTTTCTCTTGGGCTCCCCTGATTGCTTGGGGCCTGCCCTGACTCCCCTGCTTGTGGTGAGTCCCCCGGATCTTGCTGTTCCCGACGTTGCTGCTTCTTCAGTTCCTGTCTTGGTTGCATTAGCCCAGGCTTGTTGGTCCTTCCGTCGGACACCGACCCCTCAGCACTCGACATGCTTTGTGGGACAGCTCGTGCATGGCTCCTGGTCTTCCTCAGGGTCGCTTGGTCCTCACAGCTGCAAATTCAAAGTCATCACCCATCCTGTGACACCTGACATCGGAGGGCATTCGCTTTCCAAGTCTCCTGGTCACTCCTGAGTGACAGACTTTGTCCCCTCTGCTAGCAGGTACCTCTCATTTAGAATCCACATTTATATTCCACCAGACACGTTCTCCTTCTTCAGCAGCTTTTTTTTTTTTTTTTTTTTAAAGACAACAAGGGTCCTCAGGAAATAACAATAACCAGAAAAAAATGATTTTACAGACCACAATCGGTACTATAATCAAGTTTCCAGACCCAGCCGGGTGAGGAAATGTTTAATTTAGAGATAAAAAGGAGTTTGGTTGACCTAGAGGTAGTCAGTTATAAACATTTTAGATAGGGCACAGTCCTGTACCTATCCTTCAAAGAAGAAAGTGTAGTAGAAAAAGAATAAAAGAGTAAGAAAAGTTTTTCAGGCAAGAAGTTTGGAGCCAAATGTCGCTTGTAACTTAATGATCAATACAAAGACAAGTTTCGACATACAGTGTTTACAGAATGGTATACAGTTGAATTTTCCGTAATACTGTTTAACCGTCAACGTTTCGATCCCCTGGCTCCTAATGAACCAGGATCATCATCAGGACTATTTAAATCATTTGCCTGTTTTTAAGAACGCCTGTGGAAATAAGGGAGAAAAAAGAGATTGGAAAACATAAGGCATCCGCCTACAAGAGTGAAATTATACAGACATATACAAACAATTTGCGTGGCGAGGATTACTTACACTATGCATGCTTGTGTGGCTGGCCTGAGGGGTGGTACTCAAAAACAAGGAGCCGTCCTGTGAGATGCAAACATTGGATTGATTGATTATAGCGCAATTATGTGGTGAGCGTGAGGAGTTGTGGACTAGTGGATAGAGCTCTTCAGGTTCGGACGAGTGGGTGCCTATCATGCACGTCGGGTACTTGTTATTGCGAGCAGTGTGTCAAGTTATAAACTGTATCGCGGTTGTGGTGAGCGTGGTAAAACGTGGGCTACAAGGTACTTTGTATAGATATAAGGGTGGTCCAGCGAGTAAGTGCGTTCCATGCACGGCGGGGTGTCTGGTCTTCATCACGAGAAAGACCTAAGTGTTCATGCATAACTAGTGATTTAAGTACACGTAGCACTGACCTGCCGGGCAGTTTGTTTTATCCTGGTCAGGCACTAGAGTGAGCAGTCCGAATATTGAGACAGTAGCGGTACCTAGATTAGGAGAGAGATAATTATCATTATCTATCCGGGTTTGTGCCTAGTGTGAACCTGTGCCTCGCCGGTGCTTAGGGTAGCGGGTACCTGGTTTCGGGGTGAGGTTACTTAACCTCAGCGTTAAGCGAGCCTTATGGTTTCACTCGCGTAGATGAAGAGAACCCTTTGGTAAAGGCCGAATTTTGATCCAACACCCGATGGGCTGAAATGAGAAATGGAGGTTTTGAGAAAGGGCGGAGTGGAAACAAAATCCAACCGGGGGTGCTTGGTTCGCCCTAGGGCCTACGCTTACCTGTTGTAGCCGTGAGAGTCGAGGCGGGATGACGGCGAGACTCGGTGGTCTCTCTCCGTACCTTTTGCAGCATAGATGTGCTGTCCGGGTGTTGAGGGTCCACCGGGGCTTAAGGCATAGAGTGGACTTGAGACACAAAGAAGGGACTAATCGTTCGCGTACCCTTTGGTCGCCATTTTGGAATGGGCATGGACACCGAAATGGTCAAAGGACTGAAGTGCGCGCTGAGTTCAGGGGTGGTGAAGGTGCTTTAGCGTTTGTGATAGTGAAAGTGCAATGTGGGTCTGCCATATTGCAGAGACCCCGACAGTGAGAAACTAGCGGTGTGTTTGAGGAAGAAGTCCTCGTGATGGTGCGACGTACTCCTAGCAGCAGCACTTTTCTGAAGTCCTCCATTGGGTTTGACGGCGGTTTCCGACACCACTTCACACGTATGCACCTGGCTTCCCCGGTGAAGCTTATGAGGTACTCAGGTATCCATGGGTGGGGTGCCTCTCCAATCTTCTGTCTTCCACGGGGTTCCGTTAGGGTCTACTGGGAAGGGTCCTTGGTCTTCAAAAATCTAACCGCGACTTACACATAGAGTTGTACGGAGCACGGATTGTGTTCCCACATTGCACATGCTCTCCATGGGGTCCTTGTCTACTCACCTTAGGTGGTTTCTTCGGTGCCCAGTAATTCTACGTCCTCTTGACCTTGTCTTGACCCAAGTCGTGGTTCTTATACCACTTTCTTAGTGTATGGTTTGGTCCCCCCCTGGGGTCCGCTGTGTAGTGCGTGCTATTTACTGTATTTCTATGCAAAGTATTGTGTGCATTACGTTTATATCCATGTAGGAGATATCTAAATGCGTTAGAGAGTATATTATAATAAATACATATTTTTATAAATAACTTGTGCGGTTCTTTTTCACTTAATCGATACTATAAGATTGCATTCTGGTAAAACAAGCTGCTTTACACTCCTTCTGGACTAAGCCTGAAGGCAGCACTCCACAGCTACCACTTATAGAGCTTTCTACGGTTGTTGAAGCCCTCTTAAATCACCATAAGTGTTGGCTGGACTGGTGCAGGGTGTCCACTTACATTAGTGGACATTATATACTGGGCCAGCTTCTCACAATATTCTACAATGTTCGTGTCTGTACTGAGTAGAAGTAACTTCCACCTATGCATATGTTTTGAAAAGGGGGAATTATTAGGAGTAGGTCCAGCTGCCCCTGAAATGCTTATCAGGATTTACCAGTGCCCTTCCAGGACTTACATCCCACAATTTAAATCTTCACAAACCTGCCAATCTACCTTCTAACCTCAGCTACGGTTTCCTTAGACTTCCTGTTCTTTACAGACTCGAGTTGATTTACATTCAAATCTATCTGTACACCTTCGGTTCAGCTGAGCTGTGACGATTTCAAGGTTTATAAGGAGCTTTACCCAAAAGGTACCCTCAGGCAACTGTTCTAGGCCAGGAGTCTAGAACAAAACTCAGTCCTCCCCTGTATGTGTGACATGCCCCCGTGTCACAAACCGAGCAAAAGAAGCACGTGTTCCACCTCACCCATTTTGAAAAAAGAGCGACAAGTGGTGCTTTTACATAACAATATTCATCGAATTTGGAATCTGTCCAAAGGTGGCAGTAGTATATGTAAGTTCTTAATGAGTATTACAAGCTGATGCTTAGGGACCAAACATGATGCTGAAAAGGTGGTAATTTTTTATTTTTTTTATTATTATTATTTTTTTTTTACTTTCCCCCCAAAAACAGGGAGTAAGCAGCAACTAGACTAGCACACAGCGTTAAGCCTACAACCCTCTCGGGCCGGCCGCGTCAGTAAATGGGCAATAAGGAACAGTTACAAGTCTTGCACTCAAGATTATTGTACACAGCGTTCCGCCTACAACCCCACAGGGCCGGCCGCGTCATAGGGCAGGCTGCTGGCGAAAAGGTGGTAATTTTTGACATAAAGTATGCTTTCATTGAAATGCTCATAGTTATTAGGATGAGAAGGGCTGTCCATACATAAAATGGAAATTCTGTATTTGATAGCAAAATGTGAGTAGTTTTGGAAAGCAGTTGGAAACTGAATGAAGGCTTCTCCAAAACTAGTTTCAGAGTAATGATTGATACTGAGCTCAGGAGACATTGCTGATGTTGTCTTCGTGGTGACCAAGGGTTCTTACTGCCCTGAGTGTTACTTTATGAGTTGGGTGGTTTATATTGCTACCATTTTTATGTCATTGTGAGTCTGGGATTGCTGTGACCTTTTTGTGTGAACCTGAAAAGCCCATGTAATCAAGTGGAAACAATGCTTTGTAAGCCTCCATATTTTGGTGTTAACAATATAGAAGCACCAGACAGAATAACAGTTTGCCATGTGTGCACTCCTCTTCTCTAGTAACAAGTAGAACTATTTTAGCCTCGTCTTACGGAGCCGTTCGCCAATAGTCTACATTGGTCTAATTAGCCACCAGACTTGGGAGCCTCTAAGATCTGTTGTCTACTACCTCAGAAGGAGAGATCTGTGTAGCTTTTATTTATCCACCGTACATCGCAATAGATTTTCAGTCAAAAAATATTGCAAAAAATCTATTTAGAATACATGATTTTAAAATATAAAAAAATATGGATTGTAAAGGCAAAAAAAAAATCTGTATAGGTTTGATAAATGAAAAGCCATGTGAAATTGCTTACCTAGTTTTTTTCTTAACTGAATGTGGTTCCCTCTTTCTCAGACCTTGACCTCAAACTCCCCACATCAACAGTATCCCTTTGGAGGGGGAGTCAAGTGTCCCACTTGTTTCGAGGTAGGTATTAACATCTCATTACTGTCCAAGTTTACTAGCCACCGAAACCAGTACCTTTTGGCACATACATTAACGTTTAGCAGTGAACTCTTCAAGTGTACTTGAGCAGCCACCTATAAAGAAAGTAGTGCAAACACTTTGGGGCACTGCATTTGGTCCGACTAATGTCAGGATGTGGTTGGACAGAGGAAAGAGAATGTATTTACGCACTTGTAAACACCCGCGGACCGCAGTCATGACGGACGGGGTGCGCGCGTGGGTTATTATTAAATGTGAGCACTGAACATGAATACGATGCATCTGCGCATTTAACGTATTGTAGCACGTGCCTAGTGAAACATGGGGTATTTCTTACATAATATATTTATTATTTCGCGGCAAAATGGTACCTCAAGCAGATAGAAAGCCGGGTGAACCCAACAACATCCAATCCTGTGACAGGGGGGTAACGCAAGCAGTCGGTGCATTAGTTCACTGAGCACCAGGTGTATATTAATATACACACATTACAAACAAATCAAGAGCGCAAAGGCTAACTACTTGAGACATAAATTGGATCAAGCACCAAACCGCCCCAAGCAAGTTTTTGAAGTGGTCAAACAACAATCAGTTGCTGGTTAAAACCTCTCGGAACCCGGAGTCAGCCCACCCTCTTGTGACGAACTCGCTGCTTTCTTCATTGAGAAATCAAAACTCATCTCCAATGACCTTGCCTCTAAGAAGTCTTTACTGCTCGCCTCCAGGGCAGCATCACCCCTCGTCCTCTTAGATAAGCTCAACTCTACCCACCAGAACGCCAAGAACAATGCGTCTTGGGGTACATTTACACCATTTAGTGAACAAGACATCAAAAAGATCCTCCTGAATATAAACCCATCCAACCACTTCAGTGACCCATTACCCCGTCCATCTTCAAGGAAATCAAGAATGCACTCATCCCCACCTGAACAAGGATTGTAAACGCTTCTCTATCACAAGGCACAATCCCCGACTGCCTAAAAGCAGCACAGGTATCTCCTATACTAAAAAAACTTAACGCTGACAAGACTAACCTCAATAATTTCCGACCTCTCTCCAACATCCCCACCCTTGCGAAACTCCTTGAAAAATGCGTTCAATCCCAACTCTGTGCACACATTGAGAACTACCAAATCCTAGATCAGCATCAATCCGATTTTCGGAAAGGGCAAAGCACCGAATCGGCCCTTACTCATGTTATGGATGACATTCTAAAAATGCTCGATCAAAACAAATCCTGCCTCTTGATCCTCCTTGACCTTTCCTCCGCCTTCGACACGGTTAATCATGACAACCTCCTATCCATTCTGCAAAACAGGATGGGTGTCTGTGATCAGGTTCTACAATGGGTCTCGTCCTTCCTCCACCACAGATCTCAAAGAGTCAAGGCAAATTACTCTCTCTCCCAGCCCTCCCCAGTTATCATGGGAGTCCCCCAAGAATCTGCATTATCTTCTCTCCTCTTCAACCTTTTCCTGGAACCATTAGCAAACGCTCTAAACTCCACTGGTGTTCTTTTCCACATGTATGCCGATGACACGCAACTCTATTTGAAAATCTCATCCCCGGAAGACATCATCTCACTCAACACTACCCTAACGTTTACTCAAAACTGGTTAACTGAGAACCATCTCCTGCTCAACACCTCAAAACCAGAATTCCTACTCATCTCCCCCCGAACCACATCCCCAAGATAGACCTCTGGTTGAGTCACCTCACTGCCTTCAACTGCTCTCCTCTCATCGTAGACTCAGCCAAATCTCTAGGAGTCAACATGGAGAAGCACTTGAATATGAAAAATCATATCAGCAATAGATGCAAGGGTGCAAACCACTTGATGAGGACTCTCAGAAATATCAAACCTTTCCTTCCACTTAATGATTTCAAGCAGGTGGTCCAAGCACTTGTCCTACCGAGGCTAGACTAAGGCAGCGCTACCCTCTGTGGCCTTCCCAAATACAACCTGGCTCCACTAAGGGCATCACTGAATGCTGCTGCTAGACTTGTTACAGGCACCAAACGCAATGAGCTCATATCGCAAGTCTTAAAATCTCTAAACTGGCTCCCCTACGAAGCACGAATTCAGTTAAAGATTGCTGTCATGACGCACAAAGCTATCCGCTTCAATACTCCTAGGTACCTGCCACAAAATCTTGAACTATCTTGTGGTGCAAGAGCCTCAAGTAACGCCACTACTTTCCTCTTGAAACCACTTATCCTCAGCAAAAAGAGCACTTGTTACAGAGCCTTCTCTGGCGCTGCCCCAAAGTTATGGAACTCGCTACCACTGGATGTACGCAGAATCTCCTCAACAGCGGTGTTCAAACTGGAAGTCAAAAGATTCCTCATGAATAAATTCCTTCCGTAAGTGGGCTAGGCTCTCCTGCCCGATGACATTGTGCCTACTTTCATGGTACCATCATTTACGACCACGCTTCTCTACGACATACTATGAACCTTTACTACTGTTTAATATCACCACCTTGTGTTTTTTTTTTTGTTTTTTGGCTTGTAACCTGTGATCATTCTTGTTTACATCTCTACCTTATGTTGTTTTTGCATTATTGTTCCTTCCTTTCCTTCCTAATGTAAAGCGCTCTGATATCCTCTGGGATCTTGTTCGCGCTATATAAAACTTTATAAATAAATAAATAAATAAATAAATAAATACACTCACAAGGTAGCGTTTAATAGTAATACAAATGCAATATGTTTTTATGGTCGGGGATCGTGTGCACTTTCACGCATGCCTGGATAGAAATGAGAATTGCGCTCTTTAGATACCAGTGAAAGAAAAAATAAAATGAAAGGTGTGCACTGTTGGGCGCAAAAGGTGAAAGAGCACGGATCTGACACAGATCGCTTCCCCCTTGTGCGTGCTCGAGTAAATTTGACGCACAGGAATGCGAAGGTCACGCGCATGTACGCACAGCAGTATTACACAGCAGCTGCAATGGCCCATTAGGACGATGGAAGGTCACGTGCAGACACCCCGCTGCTTGGCCTCTCGACCTCGACGCCATAGGCACAGAAAGGTCCCTCACGTTATCAACATTCGCCTGGTGGGAGCAGTGGATTCTGTGGATAAAGAGGGGATGCAAACTACGAGACAATTATATTTATAGTTGAATTAGCCTAATATCGTTATATGAGGGTCCGGGTCACAGCCCGGAAGTAGATTGGATTGTGAAGACTTTGGGAAGTGTCTGCTGAAAGGCCACATGACTGTTTTAACTCCTTGACGGCTGTTGTGCAGTGGCGTTCAGATGCTGAAGCATCCTAGGTATCTGATCATGTGAATTATGGCTTTAAACGTTGCACACAGAGGATCCGAATCATAAAGAAAGTTTCAGATGTGATTCTTCACATTACTTAGAGGTTTCAAGCCCATTTCTGACTTTCTTTGAAATTCAGTAAAAATTCCAGGTGCTCTCCTGTGTATCCAAGGCCCAGCGATTTCGCTCATCCAGAAACGTGCCCGAGAAATAACTTCACGAGAAGAGCTGCAATGACTTAACAGTTAAAATAATGTCATGACTCTCATCTGCTTTTGGTGTTTACCCTGAGGGGCAGATCTACAAGAAACTAACGCAGCGCGGTGCCACAAGTCATTTTGCTGCATCGTGCTGCGTTAGTTCCGAAGCACAGGGATGCAACATATTAACAACAATATGTTGCATCTCTGTGCTTCCCCCTGCGCTGGCGCACAAACTGCTGCCATGCACTGGCGCAGCCACCCATGCACCATGGTGCAAGGATGCCTGCACAAAAACAATCAATTGAGGTGATTTCCTCTTCCAATGCGTGCTGTAGAATGCAGCACACATTGAAAGAGGAAAAAAACGAGGAGAAATGAAAACATTTCTCCTCATTGCACCTTGCTGTGCCAGCCCTAGGGTGGCGTACAATTCTGACGCATTTCCAGATTTACGATTTCTCGTAAATCTGGAAATGCATCAGTGGACATGGGTGTTGCGTAGGAACACCCATAGCAACACCCATGTCACGCCCTTAACACGTAAAGTGTTGCGTGAACAGGGGCGATATTTACAACCACAGGTCAAGTCAGGCAGGGTGACTTTACCTGTGCTTGTAAATATCACTCTGAAATGGGGTGGCTGAGTGGGCTAAAGAATGGTGATGGATTAAACCCAGATCAGTTGACTGGGGGTGACCCTAAGTGTGGCAGGGTATGCTCAGACGTGAGTCCCTTGCTCACTTGGCCACTGGATTCAAGATAGCCTGGCTGATGAGGATTATGAATCCGAAACCGGTTCCAGGATGCTTGTTTCCGGTCCATGGAAGACATGGCTTGGCAGTTCGGGCTGGACTGTTCCCATGAGGCACAGGGTCAGACTGATTTGCATATGGCCATGTCTGAAATGGGGTGGCTGAGTGGGCTAAAGAATGGTGATGGATTAAACCCAGATCAGTTGACTGGGGGTGAGTGTTTGATTTGCTCAAGCGCTCTGTCCATCATCCCCTTTTGTATCGCTTTGTAAATATCACTCAGCAGGCTGAGCCAGTGCACCGGCGGCTCACAGTGCACCGGCGGCTCAAGGGGGTTGTAAATCTGCCCCTGAGTATTTTTCTTTTTTCACCTCTGCCGTTTGAACTTTTCTGAGGTCTGCGGCCTGCTGTCCAGGTCTCGGGCCAACATGCTCTGCTGCAGTGGTGCCCCCTTCCCTCTCACTTCAACCCTTGCTGCTCTGGGGCGCCCCTCCCATTACGACCTTTAATGAAACTTGGGAGGCAGGGGAGCTGGACCCACAGCCGACCCAGTGGCTGGACTGAAACAGGGTGGATGGTACAAACGAATACCTCTGTCTGCAGAGTCATCATTTGCGTTGAATGTTCACCTGCTCGTGACCTTTAAATGCCAGGCAGCTTCTCAGTGTGTCTGTTTTCACCTGATCAGATAGTTGGCTGGTCTTGGCTCGGGCCTGCCCCGGTTCATGTTGTGTTTGTGGAGCCGGTGGGCCTGAGCGGTAAAAGCAGCAGTGTCTAGAGCCCAGATGTACCAGGGCCAAAGGGGGAGTCTGACAATGCTGTCTCTGTGCTCCTGTTGGTCAGGTGATACCCAGGCTGCCCTGGGCCTTGGCAGGCACTCAAGGAGCGGGATGAGGTTGTCGGATGGGAGGATAGAGGAGGCCAAGACATGCAGCATCAGGACCACTTGTAGCTGTAGCTTGTGAAGGAAGTCCCAGGATGTAGGAGCATTTGACAGTACAGGGTGCTCTGTAGTTGTTATCAGTCACTGCCTTACTAACTCACTGAGCGACTTACTCACCGGCTCCCTGTTGTATCACTGGATGTGCTTGTTTGCTCCGACCATAACTATGTTGAACACAAAGGAAAGCTTTTCAGCCTTGCAGACAGCCAAGTCTGAAAACAAATTGTGTAGGGCATGGGTACTCACAAACTTTCTCTCGGGGGCCAAATTTACAGTGTGGTTTGTGGCCGAGGGCCGCACCGGTGGAGGCGGGGTCAGTGGGGGAGGTGGGAGGGGCTAGAAAGAAAAAACTGTGACCATGAAGTTGAACACAGGCCCCTGCAGCGGACGCGTTTATCCACTGAGCCAACAGACCAGCATACACACACATCTCTCTCTCTCTCGCTCTGTCTCTCTCTCTATCTCCCTCCCTCTTTCTGCCTCCCTCCCTCTATCTCTCTCTCGCTCTCTCCTTCCCTCTCTCTCTGACTCCCTCTGTTTCTCTCCCTCTGTCTTTCTGTCTCACCTCTCTTCCTCTTTGTCTCCCTCCCTCTCTTTCCTTCCCTCTCTCCGTCTCCCTCCATCTGTCTCCCTCTATCTGTGTCCCACTGTCCATCTCCCTCTGTCTCCCTCCCTCCGTCTGCCCTGTCTGTCTCCCTCCTCCCTCTGTCTCCATTCCTCCCTCTGTCTCCCTACCTACCTCCCTCTGTCTCCCTACCTACCTCCCTCTGTCTGTCTCCCTCCCTCTGTCTGTCTCCCTCCCTCTGTCTGTTGCCCTCCCTCTGTCTGTCTCCCTCCCTCTGTCTGTTGCCCTCCCTCCCTCTGTCTGTCTCCCTCCCTCTGTCTGTCTCCCTCCCTCCCTCCCTCTGTCTGTCTGTCTCCCTCCCTCTGTCTGTCTCCCTCCCTCTGTCTGTCTCCCTCCCTCTGTCTGTCTGTCTCCCTCCCTCTGTCTGTCTCCCTCCCTCTGTCTGTCTCCCTCTGTCTGTCTCCCTCCATCTGTCTGTCTCCCTCCCTCTGTCTGTCTGTCTCCCTCCCTCTGTCTGTCTCCCTCCCTCTGTCTGTCTCCCTCCCTCTGTCTGTCTCCCTCCCTCTGTCTGTCTGTCTCCCTCCCTCTGTCTGTCTCCCTCCCTCTGTCTGTCTCCCTCTGTCTGTCTCCCTCCGCCTGTCTCCCTCCCTCTGTCTGTCTCCCTCCCTCTGTCTGTCTGTCTCCCTCCCTCTGTCTGTCTCCCTCCCTCTGTCTGTCTCCCTCCCTCTGTCTGTCTGTCTCCCTCCCTCTGTCTGTCTCCCTCCCTCTGTCTGTCTCCCTCTGTCTGTCTCCCTCCGCCTGTCTCCCTCCCTCTGTCTGTCTCCCTCCCTCTGTCTCCCTCTCTCCCTTTGTCTGTCTCCCTTTCTCCCTCTGTAACCCTCTGTCTCCCTCCCTCTGTCTCCCTCCCTCTGTCTGTCTCCCTCCGTCTGTCTGTCTCCCTCCTTCTGTCTGTCTCCCTCCTTCTGTCTGTCTCCCTCCTTCCGTCTGTCTCCCTCCCTCTGCCTGTCTACCTCTGTCTTTCTCCCTCTCAGTCTCCATCCCTCCCTCCTTCTGTTTCCCTCTCTCCCTCTGTGTCTCTCTCTGTGTCTCTCTCTCTCTGTCTCTGTCTCTCTCTCTCTGTCTCTAAAGCTGTCTGCATCTACCTCTATCTGTCTCTGTCCCTGTCTCTAACACCCTACCTAGCTCTGTCTGCCCCTGCCTCTATCTGTCTCTGCCTCTATCTGAATCTATATATCTTTATCTGTCACTATCTCTATCTGTCTCACCTCACCCGGCTCTCACTCCCTGCTCTGCCCTCCCACCTCACCCAGCTCTCAGTTCCTGCTGTCCGCTCCTCTCTCCCCCACTGCTCCCCTGTGTGTCAGGCTGGGCTGACACAGCCTCCAGGGCACCCCAGTACTTAACAGGTCTTTGAAAGACCATTTACATGTAAATGTAGCTTTGTTCACCTCTTAGCGCCCCTGCAGCTCCACTCTTGACTGTGGCTGGAATCGCCCGGCCCCCACAGAGCAGTGTCTCTGACTCCGCACTGCGGCTACACAGGTGTTTGCTGAAGTTTAAAAAAGAACACAGGTGCGATGTCTCAAGGTCCGCGGGTCGCCACGGAAGGCTTGCCGGGCCGCTACTGGCCCGCGGGCCGTACTTTGAGTACCCCTGGAGTAGGGGATGCTTCAAAAATTTCAAACCCACTAAGACTGAGTCTCCTACATAAAGCCTACTTTTTCACACAGGATTTAAGACCGCTTCCAGCCCACTTTAGTTTGGGATTAGGAGACGACAAGTGACCCCATCCACACGGTCCACTAACCCTTTTAGCCACCTTTTGGTTTCCCCTCCAGAGATCCTTTAGGCCTTGTTCACACGACAGGTAGTTGGATACCTGTAAATGCCACTGTTGAATCGTCCCACCGACTCCCATGTAACCTGTGAGTCTGTTCATAGCGCCTATAGTAAAATAGACAGTGGGCGAGAGTGTGTATTTGTCCGACGCCCCCAGAAAGCACCTAAAAATGGCTATTATTGAGCAAAATCTCTTTTGCCAAAATGAATAGCACTTACAAGTTCACATGAAGTTGATGCAAGGACTGAGATTTAGGAATGCATATTGGGGCTAATACAATATACACCTAGGCAAATACCACGTCCACCATCATCTCTCTGATGCCAATCTGCAGGACATTGACAGTATGCCCAAGTGGGTGTCAGCGTCACAGAATCTCATGTCTACAGAGCCCATTTTACCTTTTGGAATGCACTGTAGCCCTGTGTTCAGTGGCGGTTGGTGGCATACAAACATGGTGAGGCGATATGAACATACATTAAAAATAAACACTACAGCACGCCCTCGATCTTCTCCTGTCCATGGCTCCAGACTCCTCTGAGCGCGAGGTCACACAGCCAACTACATTATCCAATCCAGGCACTGTTCTCATGCTGTTAAGCAGAATGAGTGAAGCATCTGGATTGGCTGGAGAAGGTTGGCTCAGCACTCCCGAAAGGCACTAGAACCCTGTGTCTACTCTCCAGCCCAGCTATCTAAGACAGTTGGGTTGAAGAGGTTTGAATTGAGCATGTCGGCTGGCTGTAGTAAGATAGCCGGCCAAAATGTCTTGACGCTCAACTGTCTGAAAACACACCTTGAAAATGTTTGCTAGTCAACTCTAATGTACCTATGTATGATCAGACCAGGGAAACGTGCTGGTATAAATTGGATCCTATTCTAAATTATAAAGTAGCATCCCCTGATTTATGCAGTACAAGTCATTTATGTATATGAGCTGCTCCTCACCTAAACTTGGGAACTGCCCAGAGTTCTCTGCTATTATCCTTCTTAAGGATATGCCCATTCCTTTTTAATATCATTCTAAGATCATTTGCGTTATCTGAGAAGGTGGTTATCATACTGAACTGCGTTACATTTGTTTCTCTATTTCCTTTATCCTTTTCCTTTAATAGATTCTCCCTTGGAATACTTTCAACCCGTTGCAAGGTAGTATTCAACAGGTTCTCATCGTACCTTCTTATTTTGAATCTATCCTGACTGGCTTGCACTGCAATTGTAAAATCCCTGTCTTCTGTACTTAAGGAATTGGCATATCCTTAAGATGGATACTGTCATACGCTCAGATATACCTGTAACACCTCAGATAACCTTCAAAAAAGTAAGATCTTTAAGAGACTGCCCAGTACACAGCCACTTGGGGTAAAATCTAATCCAGCAGGTACCCTGAGGGAAATTAAGGGATTCTATCCCCGTGGAAAATGCAAAGCATGTTGTGGCAGCAAAAGAACACTCACTTACAATGTACCGGGTCTAGAAAAACATAGGACTATAAACAAGTTTTTAACGTGTAACACTGCTTTTACAGTGTATTTTTTAGTGTGTCCATGTGGACTGAGGTACATTGGAAGCACCATCCACCCGGTGGAAATTCGCATTTTAGAGCATATGAGGGTGATAGCAAAAAAGCATGCCACGTATCCCATGGCCAGGCATTTTGCAGAAAAAACATCTTAGCGATAGGGATCCATTGGGCTACTTTGGTATTGATCAAGTGCCACCTAATGCTAGAGGGGGTGATAGAGTGATCAGATTACGAAGGCTAGAATCAAGATATATAAGTGATTTACAGACGAAAACATCGAAAGGGATGAACAGTGGGGAGAGATGGCAATACATTTGGGAGATCAAGGATGATAGTCTGATGAGATTTAAGATCATGTAATTGTCTGTGGTTAAGAATTGAAGATGAAATGTATACTCTATGAATTCTTTCAAATTGAAATGTGTTCCATTACCGAGAGGGTTTTTTTAAATCAAAGTTGACATCTAGCATTGGTTTATTATTTTAAATGGTGACCAAATGCCAATATATGGTATTATAAGTATGCACAGCAGAGGTTTTGCTAGTTGCAATCATAATAAGAACTCAGGCCAATACATGGCGTGATAATGAGAGCGTGATTGTGCGCCGAGAATTTGGGTCAAGTAACGTAATCCAGTATAAAGGCTGGCTATATGTTAAAGGTTATGTACCGATATGGCGCTTACGTTCGTAAGGCACTCTGTTGTCTCAGTCTGTCCGTTGTTACTGTTCATGTCGTGATACATCATGTGACACATTGATTTTATAAAAAATACACTGTCCTTTTGGTGCGCTATTCAAACATTAGAGTAAGGCGGATGCCGAAACGCGTCATGTTTGCTCCCAAATAAAACGGATGGAGAAAAAAATCCCTGTGAGGGCTTCTTTCTTGGATACAGAAAATCAAGAGAAGTGGGGCGCTGATATATATATATATATATTTAGATTCACTGAAAAAACCATAGGTTATAGACCATATATAGTTAGGAATTAGCATTTAAAAAACCTTATTTTACTCACACAAAACCATTGAAATTCCATATATAGTTAGTTGCACTAACTATATATCGCGCACCCGCAATCCACTGCTGATCATGTCACATATTACATCATTCATGACATGGTCAGTGACATCACTGATGACATCACTGATGACAACATCCAGTGATTATGTGTTTCTGTAAAGTTTAAATATGTTTTACATATTGAAGAATGAGTGGATGTATAAGTGTCTGAATGAAGGTTTTAGTAGGTGCGTGATTGACTGTATGAGTGAGTGATTAAATGCGTCTTACTGAATGCACGGGTTAGTGACTAAACTGTCTAAAAGTGTGCATCAGTATGTCTGTTGTTGTGCAAGCTGCTGCACGTGTTGATCAGTAGCTATATAAGTAGCTATATGGGTTATTGATTGGTTGCACAAGTATTTGTATGGGAGACTGAGTGTGTGTATGGCTGGCTGGGAGGTGTGTGACTCTGTGCAGATCAATGTGTACTTGTATCAGTGATTCTATAAGAGAGTTACTATGTGTTAGTATATGTTTCAAAAATGTAAGGTGTTCTGTCTTTAACTGTATAGATGAGAAAATGGAAGTGTGATTGATTCTTTTCAGGACTGACTAGGTGTGTGAGTAACTCCATGGATGAGTGGCAGAGTGTGAGTGTCTGTATAGGTGTATGAGTGCATATGATAGTGTTGTAAAGATGAGTGATTGTATGTATGAATGATTGTATGAGTGAATGTGTGTGTAGACATAGGAATCAGTGAGTGCGTATGTAGTAACTAGTATTGGTGTGTCAATGGTTTCAAAAATGATACTCTCTATTTAACACTGGGTGTAACGGAGGTTATATTAGAGTGTGAGGAGATGCATTGTATTATCACATGAATTATATCATCAGTGATGTGATCATTGATGTCAAGTGAGATGTCATCAGTGATGTCATTTGAGATGTCATCAGTGATGTCATCAGTGATGTCACTGACCATGTCATGAATGATGTAATATGTGACATGATCAGCAGTGGATTGCGGGTGCGCGATATATAGTTAGTGCAACTAACTATATATGGAATTTCAATGGTTTTGTGTGAGTAAAATAAGGTTTTTTAAATGCTAATTCCTAACTATATATGGTCTATAACCTATGGTTTTTTCAGTGAATTTTCAAGGTTTTGTAAATGCTAATTCCTAACTATATATGGTCTATAACCTATGGTTTTTTCAGTGAATTTCATTGGTTTTTTAACAGCTAATATCTGTAGGTGTAAAATGTATTCTTCTTTAAATCCAAAAATATATTTTATATGTTTATTAATAACTTTTTTTTAAAATATTTTTTTTTCTTCGTTCCCGCTTCGCGAATCGGGAAGCTTCCCGTTAGCTGACCTTGATGCCGCGAAATAGACCGCGAGCCGGTAAACGTTTCTTTACCGCAACTGCCGCGTTAGAAAACAACATCGTGAAGCCTCCCGTCCGCATGACGTTTCGCGTTGTCGCGTGATACGTCATATGACGTGCTACGTTAGCGAACTCGTACGCTTACCGAGTCGCAAAGCACAGGTTTCTGGAAGCAAACCGGGAGGCCCTGCAAAGCGCGTAACATACACACAGCAGATCATGTGACTTGGTAATAACACTTTTCATTGGTTCATTTCACTTTCGGTTTCCTAATGATGTAAGACTAGGTCATATGATCTAAAATGAACACTTTTCATTGGTTGAGAACTATTTTTTTTCCCAAATGGTGAAAATCCCTCCTTCTTTCCTCACTCTGACTTTCATCATTGTGAGAGAAAGACCCTTTGTTACCAGTGAGCAATGGCTTCTTTACTAGCTTCAGCTGGTGCTTCCCCACCACCTCCACCACATCCAAGGAAGAGTGGACCACCTGCTAAAGTTATAATTCAGCAAGAAGAGGAAGAAGAGGAACAGGACGACCTAGATAATCTCCCTATTATGGCCAGAAGATCTGTTGTACCGGAAGTAACGGGACCAGAGGGCAGGGAGATGGTGCCAAATATACAAACGAGATTTCGTGAAGTAAAACAAGTCTGCGTACATTGCAGTGGATTCATTTGCTACGCAGAAAGTAGCATCACTCTGATCAACAGAGCTATTGACAATCATACTCATGTTTGTCCGAAACTCCCCAAACAATAAATTCTTTTTTTTTGTTTTCTTGCTCCTGTTGAGCCCTTTACAATGAATCGTTTTCGTTGCCCCCTCCGAAAAAACCCCCAAAAAAATATAAAACTGTTCAGAAAAATTCAAAAAAAGTAAAAAAATGTTCAGAAAAATAATAAAAAAAATATAAAACAACAAAAACAATTTAAAAAAAAGTTCTTTTCAGAACTACCTCCCCGTTATTAAAAAATTGGTACAATATTTGAAACTGTGCCAACCTCTATTTCTCTTAGTTCGCTTCCCAGTTCGCTCCCCGGTACGCGAACCGGAAGCGAACCAAAAATTTTTTTTTTTTAAAAAAAGAACAGTAAGTATAAGGGAAGGAAACAGACACTTATGTTAAAAGAAAGACAGCTATAAGGGAGTAAACTAGAGATACTATTACCCGTAATCCACTGCTGATGATGTCACATATTACATCATTCATGACATGCTCAGTGACATCATCAGCAGAGGATTGCGGGTAACAGTATCCCTAGTTTATTCCCTATAGCTGTGTTTCTTTTAACATAACTGTCTGTTTCCTTCCCTTATACTTACTGTTCTTTTTAAAAAAAATTTTTAGATCAGTCAGAAACAGTGAAAGTAATGAAATATAAAAGACTACGTAAATATGAGCACTGTATGCAACAACTTTGACACTTACAGAAGCCTCACCTTCTCCATGCCTCCTACACAGTTCTACATGTACATCATAAATGCAAACAGAACAGAATTAATTATACATGTTAAATGGTTTATTTTTGCTTTTCTCAGAATGTATCAAATTTCACTAAAACAGTGACTTGAAGGTGTTCATCATATAACAGCGGGGGGAAAAAAACACAATCAAAATGATTGTGTTTAAAAAACCCATACAACATTAGAAATCAGAATTCAGAACTCCTTAAAGTTAACTTACTTTCCATGACGGCCAAGGATGTCCTATGAACAGCTTACACTCTGTTGTGCTGTTATTACTTTCAACCCGCCACTTTCTGAAAGAAAACCTCCATCGTTTTCAAAAACATGTTACATACAATAAATGACTTCTTGCTCTCTACCACAAGATTCCACAAGGCCAAATCTTGTCAGAGCCATGTATAACTCTTGGATTTCTTGTTAGCCAATCCCGTCTTTTCGCATTTCCGCAACTTTCAGAATTAAAATGTTGAAGATCATTTACACAATCCTGGACTAGTAATATCTTCCCCTTCTTGCTCAATCATGTTCTACATTTCCTATCACACTGATACTGCTTACTATGAAGCAGACTTACACTACCTTTATGACTAGTACAATTATTTAATTCTCTACATCACTTTTAATCACAAAGCAATGTAAAACAGTAGACAGCATTGCAGACTTACATTCCCTCTACTCCATGTTTTGATTGGCTGCTTCAATTAGCTTATAAAAAGAAATAGTTTTTCTGAACTCATTCAAAGTGCACGTATTTCTCAATAACGTCCAGTGTTATGGTAAAAAGTTATGTCTCTGTACTACACTTATCCTCAAGGCCAAATAGTGTAGGAGCCATGAGAACTTCTTGAAATTCCTCAGAGCACATCCCGAGATTCTTTCCCTAAAATTTTGGTTTTAAAAACACCAGGTAAGAGTTTTTAAGGTCATATGGCAATTTGTTTTTGAAAATTAAAACAGAATCATTGCAGAATGACCAGCCATTTCTAGACTTTAAATAAGCTGTGTAATGTCCTGATGTTATTGAAGGGCCATCATGATATATAATTGCTGCAGTTACAAAAGTCCTTCCTGATATTGACAACTGCGAAGCTACAAAATTTTTAATTAAAGTTGTCAATTTTGTTCCATCAGGCCTACATCGTTGGAACATTAAAATGACATACTGGCCATATGTTCGTATAAATAATGTGGACATCATTTCAGATTTACATTGGCTACACTCCATGTTGTGATCAGCTGCTTTTACTAGCTTATTAAAAGAGACTGATTTACTGTCTGGCAAAGTTAAATATATAAATCTTTCTGAGTCTACACTAGTAGTACTTGATACCCTACAGTTCTCGCAGTCATGCTGCCATTGATAAGAAAGCCCAAACAGGTGATCTACATCTACACCTTCATCATGCAATACATCAAGCATATACATTAAAAACTCCTGACAATCTTGCTGACTATTTTGAGAGAATTGTGTTTGGCCTGAACATCTGTCTAACAGATTTCGAATTTCAGACACACTTTCTATGTTTGTTCTATCAGTGCTACATTTCTCTAACACAGAATTTAACAAACTGCAAAATCTTTGATCAGAATTGACCACAATCTCTTCTTTTACATTTTGTAGAGAAAACAAAACATTTACCACTACATTAGCATAGCAGTTGACACCAGAACTGTTTTCAAATTGAAAACCAACAACATCTTCAACAGAATCCTTTTTGTTTCTGCTTATAATTTCAGGTTCATCGACTTTTCGTCTTTTTGCTACAACCTCCCCAGTATTGGTCACATTTCTTCGTTTCCGGCCTACCACACGTTTCTCAAACAAAGGATACTGAGGCAAATGTGGCGCATACTCTCTTCTCAACCTATTGTATTCCTTAACACAATCTAGATCCGCACAAATGTTTGTGACATCACACTCAATCAAGTACAATCCCGATAAAGTCCTAACTCGTGACAATGCCACATATGCCATACCCTCCTTGAACACAGAACTGCCAATATTCACCAATGCACAATCTACACTTAAACCTTGCGATTTATGGATTGTCACCGCATATGCCAAGCAAACAGGAAACTGCTTACGACGAACATATAAGTCTTTTACAAGCAAAAATCTAGCAGAACAACGAGCAATTAGCTGTACTTCCTCAATGCCATCAAATTTAATTTTTAAAAATTCAATTCCATCTCTATTTCTGTATTTCACAAAATCAACAACATTACCCATTGATCCATTTACCAGACCTCTTTCAACATGTAAATTCCTTCTTAAAATTATACGGCAGTTCAAGCACACATTCAGAGTCTTTTCAAAACCCGCAGTTTTAGATATACTCTTCTCTAATGAATCCAATTTTGTTTTCAGATTCTCAGACAAAATAATTGTTGATCCCATATGCTCTACTCTGTCAATAGCTTCCAATTTCACAATCTCTTGCTTTTCTAAATGCAACATTTTGTTGTTGAATTTGGCACATTCTGCAAGAGTTGGCATCAAACATATTCCAGATTTTTTCTCAGTAACTTTCTGAAAAATATTCTCAGGCACAACATCTTCGTCTGGATATAAATTTGTCAGTAATCGTGCATGTAAAGCTTCTTTCCCATGCTCGGTCACTTTTCCAATTCTAACATCTTGTAGAATAGTCTTGTAAACTTCATCCTTTGCCTGACGCATATTTTCATGCAGTTCAGCATAATTGAAGTTTAACCATATATTGACGTTGCCAATACTCCCTAAGCACTTCCTGGTATCTTCATGCGTGAGCATTTTGAACACAGGTTGCCCTTTCACTGGTGTCAGCTGCAGAACATCTCCGAAAACAATGATGTGTTTGCCACCAAATAACACATCATACTCTGTTTTGAGAACTTCTTGCATTCTCAAATGCACAAAGGCAAGCATGACATTGGAAACCATGCTTACTTCGTCAATGATAAGAAGTTTAATTTTCCTCAAGACTCTTGAAACTTCAAAACAAGCATCTCCAGATAGCTTGTGATATTCTAATTTGTTGTCATGCTCCACTGGCAGCATCAGTAAACGATGTAAAGTAATCCCTTTAATGTTATGTGCTGCCAGTCCAGTTGGAGCGGTGACAACACAAGACAGCGATGACTCTGTCCTTTCCTGCAAATAACATGAAATTGCTTTAATAAGGAAACTTTTTCCAGTTCCCGCTTCTCCACTCACGTACAGTCGGACAGGCTTCAACGACGTACATGAGCACTCTTTCTTGTCATGACTTAATCCATGATCAATTTGCATGGTAAGTTCGTCATATATTTTCCTCTGCTCAACGTTGAGTTGTCTTTCCAACTCTTCTAAGTTAACCACATCCTCCTGAGCATGTGCCATGGCTCTTTCCACTTCATTCATAGCAGTGGCAGCTTCATTTTCGATAAGAGGTCCTCCTAGTGGATCCTGACTCAATGAAGCAGAACTCTGACTGTCCTGAGAACTGTCTCTGGCAATCTCGGCTGCAATCGTTGCTTCCTGCTCAATTTCCACATTCAACATTTCTACATATTTGGGAAAAGCAGGACATTCTATGGTCTCCTTGGCAGCATTGAATGAGTCTTCGTAACAAAGGAAATCTCCAAGCAGTTCCTCTTCTGCACGCCAAGGCTTAAAAAGTTGCAAAAGTGCTAAATAGAAAAACTCCTTTTTTTCAGGAGATTCGCCACTCAATTTTCGATGGTTTATCAAGTGGCATTTTCTTTGCTTGACCAGCCATCCCTCACTTCCTATTACAGCATACACTCCTTTCTCAGTATCTTCTTTGATGTTCCTCTTGAATATGTAATTTTGCAGAACCTCATACAGACAAACATTCTCGAGGTGACTGCTTCGATTTGGATAATATGTATCCAACATGTTGCTCTTCAAAATGTCGGTACTGTTTGGCTCCTTTTCCGCCAAATACTCAATTTCCCGCACAGGTTTCAGAACTCGATTACGCGTTGCAGCAAGACCAACACTCGCCCAAACGATACTCCTGGACTTGGCATAGAGACTTGCTGAAGACAACCGGTCAGAACATTCGTAAGCTCCGATTTCTCGATGCGACAACATCTTCAGACTGAAACTGTACAACTTCTTGCTGAGGCTCTTTTCATGGGAAATGTCCTCCCACATATCCTTCAATTCTGTCTTCTCTTTTTTGGTGATGTAAGATGTCACATACCGAGCCACAGCCATACAGTTATCAGCCACAAACTGTATATCCATGTTAGCATTCCACATGGACAAAATCACCGGGTTGTAGTCGTTGATGTACTTAGACTCTTCGTTCCTCTTCAAATTGTATGTGTTTTTAGGTGATTTCTTCATCACATTATGTCGCAGCGAAGACATCAAACTGTTCACTCTTCCTTTAGAAATCACCGATCGTGGAAAGCCGAAACGACATTTGGTGTAGAACTTGTCTTTGTTCCGGAATTTACGACGACAGTACTTTCCACATCGATGGCTTTGGAAACGTAGAACTTTTTCTCTTAGGCTTTTTTTCTCCTTTGCGTTTGGAACAGCACACGTAGAATACTGTTCTATGAAACTCATCACTGAGTCGTCTGCATCCGTTCCAAATTTAGGTGCATCCTTGATCCACAGCAACATATGTATATGAGGAGCACCTCTTGCTTGGTACTCCTTCCTCCAGAAGAAATCCAACACCTCTCCAAGAGGTGGATTCTTCTTATTCATGATGAAAGACATCATACCTTCAAATCTATGATTGAAGTACCTACATACATTGACTGGATCCAAAGAGCACAGTTCTCCGGGTGTCTTGAATTCGATGTTTTCTACGTTAGCATTTGCCTCTCGTAGAAATTCAAGTAAGTCTTCCCAGCCATACTCAGCACAGCTCAAAGTGAGGAACCATGTGGGAGTTCCTAAGTTCCTCAGCATACATTTTAAATCACCATGACGACGGTACCAGTACTCATTAGTACCACGCTGACACGCCATGAGATTAATCAGGTGAGAATCCAAAATACTGTCTTGGACATTGACTTTATCCATAAAGTCACTTGCCGAGATGTTTTGCATGTGTATACCACTTTTCAAGATGTGGTTCACTGCATATGACAGTCCAGACAGATCGCTTTCAAACAGGAGATGAAACAAATAAGGAATGCATTGTCGAAACCTAGGATCTCCTGCATACAATCGCAAAGTCCGGTATTCAGAAGCAGAAATTTGATGAGGTCGCTCATCATATCTTCCTCCCTGACCTGTTGGAAAAAGCTGTGGGAAACACCGAGCTTCCAAACTTTCCTCCCAAACACTAATGGGACTCCCTTTCGCTTGTTTCATTTGAAACAACTCAATAGCATTCCCCATGACTTCCTTGGAATGCAAAGGATGAACACTATAATGTTCATATATTTCTTCACTAGTACAGGGTTCTACTTTCTCAATTTGACCAGCACACAAATCGCTATCCTCTTCCTCACTTACTTCCTCTTCTGCAACATATACATTTTTATAGTATTTATTATATTTTTTCAAATACAATGTTGCCCTTTTGACTTTCCTAACATCTACTAAATCTTGCCATATTTTCTTATTCTTTGTCGGAACCCCATTAACTAAGATAACAAGAGGTTCCTCTTCCACTTTTTCTACTCCAATTGTGTTAATGTTTTTCTTCAAATCTAGAGGCAAATAAACAACTCTTCCCTTTAATCCTCTCTGTAAATCTGATGGAGGCAATTTCCCTGTCTTTGGCTCCATTCTTACAATAGCCTGAAAGGGATGGATACTTTGAATCAAAATAGATTCATAAGTATTTAAATCCTTCAATTCAGAAGGAATCTCAACCAATTCCAGATTATTATGAACTGCTCTAGCAGGCATCTGGTTTTGATTTAATTTGTTACAACAATAAGTACACACACGTTGATCCAATCCCAAATCAAAACAATTTTCTACCATCAAGTATGTTGCAAAATCCTTCCATTCACTATTATTTTCCCTTTCACTTTTTCCATATAAATCCACTAACTTAGTCTGATTCTTATAATAAGTGCGTCGACAACACACACAAGTGAAATTTGGCCTCTCACTTGATTTCACCTCAAACGTCGCAATTTCCCTCTGGAAATTATCTGTACTGGAAACCTGTACACTATCTTCCACATTACTCTCTTCTTCTTGGTCAATTTCAACATTCTCCTCTTTACTTCCAAAGTAACAAAACTCAATTTCTTCACATATATTCTTCACATCTATTTCAGAACCATGCAAAAGAGCAGCGCATAATTGTTTAAGCATAATTGCTGGACTCTTAGCATAATACAACATTCTAACTAATTTCCTCACTTTATTATGATGCACTGCTAGCATCCTGAAATGATGAAAAACACTCTGGCATACTCTCCTGGAAAGACAAGCCAGTGAATGACCATGCAAACCTATCACTTCTCTCACTCTGCAAGGATCTAATTCTTGCAACAACTTCATTTTCTGCTTCAAACTTTTCTTACTAAATGACCGTATAAAATCACAAAGCAAATTGATGGAATCCTGTCGTACACTGCAAATACTACTACACTTCCAGGTGTACACAGGACCCTTAGGACGTCTCCCTAAAACCTCATTACCTAACACCTCTTCTATCTCTGTTCTCACAAGTTTTTCTTTTTCAACTGGACAACCATCTTTCACTTCATAAGCTCGACCACTGGTGTCAACTGCATGCACCAAATCATTATCCTGGAAATAACTCTCCTCATTAAAAAATGCCTCAGAGCTTGAACTATGCATCCATTCTCCAGAAAAAACTTCACAAAAATTACTACGATTAACTATTCTCTTCCATCTACTATTTCTTTTGAAATCATAAATTACCTTGTTTAGCTTCCTAATTCTATTGATTGTCAAAATAAATAACTTACGTTTAATTTCAAATGCCTGATCAATAACTTTCTCAACTATTTTTTTTCTCTTATAAAAAACCACTTTCTGCTGACATTTCTTAATATTTTTAAACAAATTCCAAATTATCCTGTGGCGGAACATTCGTTTACGAATATCCCTAAACTGTTGTTTCCTTCTACTTTCATGCATAGAGTTATCTCTTACTCTAGCAGTAACATTTCTCATTGGCCTTTCCTTACCATTTGAATTTTTTCTCCTTTTCTGGACTGAAACATTTTCTGTAGTAATATTTTTTTTACTACACATATTTCTTATGACTGTTTTTCGACTCTTACCCGGTGCTTTCTTGGTGACTTGACAAATCTTTTTGTTAGAGGACTGCTGCATTATTCCATGGTCCTGCTGTCTTTGACGTTTTGCAGCCTTTCTTACTCTTTCTTTGCTAGGCATCCTAAAATCTTGAAATAATCTGCAGTTGAATCTGTGGTAAAATATAATAAAAAATGTTATTAACCACTATTACCCAACAGTAAATTAATAACAGTCATCAAAAACTTAACACACTACTTAAGTATATAATATACTGAAGCCTATCTCCAATTTTTCACTGAACAGGACTCATCTCTTCTTAACCTTGGATAAACCTCACCTACTCTGTGTCCCCTGCACATAATTAAATGTAAAGGGGCAGATTTATATTAACTAGCACATCCCCAGGGATGCACCAGTTAACGTGCACCGCTGCTCTGCCACCCACGGTGTGCCGCATTTACAATCAGATAGGACAAAGCTACATCAAAACCCTGCGCCTGCTTGAAGCAGGCATAGATCTTGACGCAGGTAGGCTGAAAGCTAAAGCAACAACTAAGTGTCGTGTGCAGAAGTTACAAAAAAGGAAAAATGGCGTTTAAACCAGTAATGAGACCATGCTAACGTAATACAGAGTAAAAATATCCAGGATCTACATCAGTTTGGGGTTCACGAACCTGGCAGGTACAAGGCACTGAGGCTTTCCACCGTGCATGTCTCATCCCAAAACATATGTGGTTTGTGAATGAAACAATTTCCCAGACCAAATGCTTTGGATTGGCTACTTCTAAAAAATTAAACACCCCTACTATCCCGGAGTTAGAGGAATATGATGGTTGGAGTAATTTTACTCGTTGTCTATTAAAGATTTACAGGCCCTACTCCGTAACTCTTCCTTTAACATTTCCAGTATAAATCCAAAAGGTTGACTGCTTTGGCAACGTGCCTTATCCACGGTTTAATAACGCTGCCTTTTGCTTTATATAAGTTTTCAAATTGTATGAAATATATACCAATAGGTCGTTATTAACCTTTAGGTAGTGGTTTTCTTCATGAAGTCTGGTCGCTTCCATACACATACAGATTTTCAAAGATGATCAAGAACTTTATCTGAATGGAGAGGAATGCACTGAGACGCCAGATCATTCACTAATGTGTAGGCACATACAGTTACACGGTTCATGCAACAAACACCGACCAAATATGGCTTGCGTGTTGCAAGGCACACCAGTTCCTGCTATCATCACCACGTTCAAGTTCTTGGAAAATGGTAGTTATTTGATGCTCAATAATGAAGATTGTTCTGGGTTAATTAAAAGTATTCATTTTATCGTAACAGTAAATGAACGGGTTATTTGCTGCAGAAATGTTCTATTTCCTCCCACACATGAACATAGGGAGTTTTCAATCTGGCCACAAATACCAACCTTGGCAGCACATTTCAACGGCATGGCAAGAATAAGAGCTATTTTGTCTCAGAGAGAGGTGGCCTTGAGTTCGGCCCGTGAAACTTTCGTGCTTCACACAGCGAACACCCGTACAGAGGTGCAGACCCTTTTAAATACAGATTCGCCTTTCCATTTCAGCAAGATGGTTCGGACTATCTCTAACGCGTCCTCCACAAAGGGCCTGGCGCACTTTTTTAAAATTGTTACCAGTGGTCTCGTGACTTCATTTGAGAAAATCTTTGGAGTCATCCCTTCTTTCTTTCATTCTATATTTTTCCACTGTGCTTCGTGGATTCCCATTTTTACTTGCATTACCAGCGGACGCTCTTGTGCTTTTTTACATTTTTAAATATGGATGTCCCTCCTGTGCAAGCTCCCGCCCTGCAGCTGCTGACACTGTTCCGCAATCGCATGCTAGAATATTATGGCACAATGCCGTTGGCGATATTAAGCACGGCATATGGATTATCTTTTCTATGCTGATGTGATTCCTTCAAATCTAAGACACTAAAGTATCGGCACGCCCTAAACCAACACAAAGAGACCTTCTTAGCAAATAATATAATATGTGTATTAGGGAGGGTGAGATATAAGCAGCCGCGGGCCGTGGAGGGAGTTACGGTGAGGCAGGGAGGCGGGGAGGGGGAGAAGCAGGGTGGAGCCCTCTCTACCTTGCCCCTCCCCCTCCCCGCCTCCCTGCCCCACCGTAACTCCCTCCACGGCCCGCGGCTGCTTATAAGTGTTGCTAACTCTTATTCATTTACAGCATGTTAACATACTGTCACCATTCGCTTTTTATGTACTATTGACTATGCTGGTAATTTTGCTACTGATAATATGTGTACTTGTATAATCTAAGATACTACGCCTGAGAAGACGGCATTAGTAAATAAACATTTCAAATACACATGTGTTCTTCTTGTTTCTAAGAAATATATAACGACCGACTGTTCATGAGTTCCACGTATCCTGAGGTACTATAAGTTCATATTCTGGATTGTCTAAACATTGAGAGTTTGTTATATCCAATGTGACACTGTACCTAGCTTGCTAAGGGGTTTTGATTACTAAGGTGAGTTTTGGGACACCCTAATTCGCCGAGGTTCCAATCCTCTGTCCACAGTTCTGTGTCAGAACAGAAACCCTGCGACAGGGGCACCCCTCAACCTTACTGGAGCTTCATCACACTTGCGATACAACTCCAGCAATGCGCCAACTTTACGGCACAAATACGTCACGCATCTGTGCTGTTTTTGCCCCATGATGCGCCGCATTGTAAATGCAGCACACCATAGGTGACGGAACAGCGGCACAGAATGACTAACACATCCCTGGTGATGCGCCAGTCATCATAAATCTATCCCTATGCTTCTTATCTTGTTAGAGATAAACCGCCATATGTATCATCAAAGTTTTTTGCATTTCCTAAATAGCGAACTTTAAGGAATAAATAGCGATTCTTTACCATTCCTAGTTTGCGATGAGCTATTTGCTAATTACAAATTACCCATTCATTTCCATGCAGCAGGAGGCCCATAGGAATGAAGGTGCAATTTGCGATTAGCAATTACCTCATCGCAAATTACGAATTTTTCCGACGGTGCATGGGTGTCTCAAGAACACCCTGCTGCACCCCTGAAAAAGAAATTTGGGGTCATATGGCGCACATAAATTTTGAAAACATTCCTTTACCTCAAAAACGATTTTCAACTCATAATTTGAAAACACTGCACATGGGGAAATGACTTAAAATGTCCTTAAGACACATAAAAGCATTTTTTGATTGCCTTTGCAGCATGTTTCAATCACCTTTAACATGCCTATGTAACGGAAACATTCAAAATCTAAATTTGCCATGCACAGGTGGGAGCATATTTACAAGCAATTTGCTCCACAGACAAACTTCTTACATTGAAATGGGAAAAATAACATCAGAGACTCTCAATTACCTTATAAAGAAGCAGACACCATTATGTCCTTCTCATCAATATTAAAACCATTGCTTTTTCTCAAAAACGATTTACAAGTCATAATTTGAAAACACTCCACAGCTCCTATGCACATAAAAGCCCTGTCAGTACTAATACTTCACATTTTCTCCAATTACAATTTCTCAAAGAAACAAAATCTATTTGTGAAACACTTGAGACAAAGCAACATTTGAAAAACACAACTTTCTTCATAATTTTCTCCTTAAAGCACACTATTTTCTATCTAAATTAAAGAAATCTTTTCTCACCTTAGCAAATACTTTGAGTTTCAAAACAGTCTCAGAAACACACCAATTTGTCTTCAGCAGAGCAAAAGGTATGCACTCCAGAGTCTGCAGCTATCAAAAGCACAGAAATGCTGTAATTCCTCACACATATCTCTCATGTCACCCAATCAAAACTCTTCCCTCACTTTTTTTCAAAGCAAAACCCTTCCCCCCTCTGCCCCCTCTCTGCTTTTTCTGCATAGCAACCACCTCTTGCAAGACCTCTCACACAACAATGTTGCAATTGAACTCTGAACTCTCAGTGCACCTGCATATCCAGAGCATTCTTTCATTTAATGATTTTTTCTTCGCCACTCAAAATACATCTTTCAACGAACTCATCCATGCACACTAACTTTCTGTTTTCAGCAATCAAAATCCACCAATCACTCTTACTGCTTCCTTAACACAGAAACTCCTCAGTTTTTTTCATTTTACACTCTCATTTTTTCAACTGCCATTTCATTGCCACACTTCATCTGACTGCAGCAGAACCTTCTCTCACCATGTTTTCTGTCTGGATTGTTGGACATAGTTACATATATTGGGCTCAAAGGTACGCTGAAAACAGGAATTTACCTAACCTCAATTTACAAGATGTGGAAATTAAGTGGTTTGGCCACAGAGGATTAAAATGTCACCAATTGATACCATTGGTGAAAACCTTTATGCATTTGCCAAAACCTGACCTGTTAATTGTGCACTGTGGAGGTAATGATTTGGGCACTTTGACTGGGGTAGGTCTGGAAATGCTTTTAAAGGACACCTTTGAGCAATTGATGGCACTTTTTCCTCAGACTGCCTTGGTATATTCAAATATATGCCAAAGACAGAAATGGAGGTGGTCGAACCAATTTTGTCCACAAATTGAGAAGTCGAGGAAGCATGTAAACAAATCTGTTTCAGCTTACATGAGAGACCATGGAATGGGCTCCCTGTACAACAATAACTTGCGTTACTACATGCAAGATATCTACAGAGGAGATGGAGTTCACTTCTCAGATGAGGGCAACAGAGTTTTCACTCTGAATTTAAGAATGTGCATTGGTACCTACTTATAAGTACCTAAATGTACCATAAACCCAAAAGCTCTTCTCAGAGCTACCCTACATCTGATCACTCACAATTATTATTTTACTCTAACTTTTTTCACCAATTTTCAAGAAAGTACGCTCCCCAGAACGCTTCCCGGTTCGCGAACCGGGCGCACTCCACGCAAAAAAACTAAAAAAACGGTATATTTTTTTTTGCCCTGCGAGACCCCTTCAAAGCCTCCACATCAAACCTAGGGAGTCAGGGACGATCTACTATGCCCCCTTATGGTCATTTGCCCCTTCGCTTTGGCCTCCTCTTGTCTCTCGATCCTACCGAGAGACAAGATGGCGGCCGCTACGGACTGTTTGGAATGTTTACAGATGCCGAAAAACCAATCAGCTTCGCAAACCTCCGTAACGCGAAAAGTACGCGAAGCGGAGCGCTGTTACAGATATATATCTTTTTTTGAACGTTAATTTCTCAAAATCCACTGGAGCACATATATTGAGACCTAGCAAAGGCACATCGGGCTACCAGTCCCTACAATTTTGCCAAGTTTCGTGCAAATCCATTCAGCCGTTCGATTATTATTATTTTATTTTTTTTTGCCCCGCGGGGCCCTTTTAAAACCTCCACATCAAACCTAGGGGGTCAGCGAGGATCTACTATTCCCCCTTATGGTCATTTGCCCCTTCGCTTTCGCCTCCTCTTGTCTCTCGATCCTACCGAGAGACAAGATGGCGGCCGCTACGGACTGTTTGGAATGTTGACAGACGCCGGAGAACCAATCAGCTTCGCTTCACAAAGCTCCGTTGCGCGTAAAGTACGCGTCCTGGGACGCTGCCAGGTCCGCTGTTACAGATATATATCTTTTTTTAAACGTTAATTTCTCAAAATCCACTGGAGCACATATATTGAGACCTACAAAAGGCACATCGGGCTACCAGTCCCTACAATTTTGCCAAGTTTCGTGCAAATCCATTCAGCCGTTCGGGCTAAAAGTGAGGCCAACCGCCCTATGGAAATTAACATGGGAAAAACGCGTTTTGGGACCCCCCTTTTTTCTCGGCCCCCCCTTGACGAACCCCCCCAAAATTTTCAGGGGCTGCTCAGAAACTAAATGTGCCATTTTCCTGAAAATTTCAGCCAATTCCGTCCACAAACGCCAAAGTTATTAGACATAGAATTTTCAAAAATCCCATAGAGAAAAAATCCTAACTATATATACCTACTGGCGACCGCCAGTAGGTAATATATAGATATATCTAAAATATATATATATATATATTTCTAATATATATATATATATATATATATCTATATATATATATATATATGTGTATATATATATATATATATATATCCTCGCTCCTCCTGCACTTGGTTCACGCACTCATGCACGGGTGCTGTATTTGCGGTAAGTGCCGCCGCAAAATATAACGCTCCTCGTCCCTTACCCTTTCAAAGAGACACAGCACTCACGGGGGGAAAGTCGTAGATTTTAATATGACTTTCAAACGCATTGAAAGTCATATTAAAATCTACGACTTTCCCCCCGTGAGTGCTGTGTCTCTTTGAAAGGGTAAGGGACGAGGAGCGTTATTACCTACTGGCGGTCACCAGTAGGTATATATAGTTAGGATTTTTTCTCTATGGGATTTTTGAAAATTCTATGTCTAATAACTTTGGCGTTTGTGGACAGAATTGGCTGAAATTTTCAGGAAAATGGCACATTTTGTTTCTGAGCAGCCCTTAAAAATTTGGGGGGGGTTCGTCAAGGGGGGGCCGAGAAAAAAGGGGGGTCCCAAAACGTGTTTTTAACATTGAGTTTTCCATAGGGCGGTTGGCCTCACTTTTAGCCCGAACGGCTGAATGGATTTGCACGAAACTCGGCAAAATTGTAGGGACTGGTAGCCCGATGTGCCTTTTGTAGGTCTCAATATATGTGCTTCAGTGGATTTTGAGAAATTAACGTTCAAAAAAAGATATATATCTGTAACAGCGGACCGGGCAGCGCTCCAGTTCGCGTACTTTTCGCGCAACGGAGCTTTGTGAAGCGAAGCTGATTGGTTCTCCGGCGTCTGTAAACATTCCAAACAGTCCGTAGCGGCCGCCATCTTGTCTCTCGGTAGGATCGAGAGACAAGAGGAGGCCAAAGCGAAGGGGCAAATGACCATAAGGGGGCATAGTAGATCCTCGCTGACCCCCTAGGTTTGATGTGGAGGTTTTAAAAGGGCCCCGCGGGGCAAAAAAAATAAATAATAATAATAATCGAACGGCTGAATGGATTTGCACGAAACTTGGTAAAATATTAGGGACTGGTAGCCCAATGTGCCTTTGCTAGGTCTCAATATATGTGCTCCAGTGGATTTTGAGAAATTAACGTTCAAAAAAAGATATATATCTGTAACAGCGCTCCGCTTCGCGTAACGGAGGTTTGCGAAGCTGATTGGTCATTCTGTCACTGGGCTATAGTTGGGCTACATCTGGCTGATATTTGGGCTACATTTGTTTTTTTTGTCTCTGGCGGCCATCTTTGGGCTACATTGGGCTACATTGGGCTTCATTGGGCTTCATTGGGTTACATTGGGCTACATTTGGGCTCCAACATATATATAGGCCAATGTAGCCCAATATATATTTTTCAAAGTTAATTTTCGTAAAAACCACTGGAGCATATATCTTGAGACATAGCAAAGGCACATCGGGCTACCAGTCCCTACAATTTTGCCAAGTTTCGTGGAAATCCATTCAGCCGTTCGAGCTAAAAGTGAGTCCAGCCGCCCTATGGAAATGAAGGAAATGAATGGGTAATTTGTAATTAGCAAATAGCTCATCGCAAACTAGGAATGGTAAAGAATCGCTATTTATTCCTTAAAGTTCGCTATTTAGGAAATGCAAAAAACTTTGATGATACATATGGCGGTTCATCTCTAACAAGATAAGAAGCATAGGGATAGATTTATGATGACTGGCGCATCACCAGGGATGTGTTAGTCATTCTGTGCCGCTGTTCCGTCACCTATGGTGTGCTGCATTTACAATGCGGCGCATCATGGGGCAAAAACAGCACAGATGCGTGATGTATCTGTGCCGTAAAGGTGGCGCATTGCTGGAGTTGTATCGCAAGTGTGATGAAGCTCAAGCAAGGGTCGGGGGTGCCCCTGTCGCAGGGTTTCTGTTCTCACACAGAACTGTGGACAGAGGATTGGAACCTCGGCGAATTAGGGTGCCCCAAAACTCACCTTAGTAATCAAAAACCCCTTAGCAAGCTAGGTACAGTGTCACATTGGATATAACAAACTCTCAATGTTTAGACAATCCAGAATATGAACTTATAGTACCTCAGGATACGTGGAACTCATGAACAGTCGGTCGTTATATATTTCTTAGAAACCAGAACATGGAGTTAAGAAGAACACATGTGTATTTGAAATGTTTATTTACTAATGCCGTCTTCTCAGGCGTAGTATCTTAGATAATACAAGTACACATATTATCAGTAGCAAAATTACCAGCATAGTTACTAGTACATAAAAAGCGAATGGTGACAGTATGTTAACATGCTGTAAATGAATAAGAGTTAGCAACACTTATAAGCAGCCACGGGCCGTGGAGGGAGTTACGGTGGGGCAGGGAGGCGGGGAGGGGGAGGGGCAGGGTGGAGAGGGCTCCACCCTGCCCCTCCCCCTCCCCGCCTTCCTGCCCCACCGTAACTCCCTCCACGGCCCGCGGCTGCTTATATCTCACCCTCCCTAATACACATATTATATTATTTGCTAAGAAGGTCTGTTTGTGTTGGTTTAGGGCGTGCCCATACTTTAGTGTCTTAGATTTGAAGGAATCACATCAGCATACACCAGCTCTCTCTTCATGTGAACCGCATCAACTGTTGTGTATGTGTGTTCGGCAAAGCAATATAAAACCCGCCTCATGCCCAGAATTGGCAGAAGCTGCACTTATGTTATGAGTATGAAGTCGTGGAGATCAGACCTCATAACAATTCTGTATCGTGTTGTTCTTGAAACTTCAGCACTCGCTGTACAGATATAGTTTAACAAGCAAAGCAGATAGTAGAGCAATAACATATTATTCTCATGTAAACCACGGTGAACTACTAGGTTGAAAGCTAAAGCAACAACTAAGTGTCGTGTGCAGAAGTTGCAAAAAAGGAAAAATGGCATTTAAACCGGTAATGAGCCCATGCTAACTTAACACGGTGTAAAGATATCCAGGACCTAGATGACACCTCCCCATGATCCGGAAACGAACTGAATAAGATAATAGAAGTGCCATCTCATGAGAGCAGATTGCAACTATATATGTGGACAGTCCGCAAGGTAAAACATTAAAAACTAGGAAAATTTAATGCTAAAGAAAAACAAAACAGCCAAGTACTTTATCGAGTCTTAAGCCAATAGGCAAGCTAAATAATAAAAACTTGACAAATAAGTCAATGAATTGTCAATGAAATGCTAGTACTCAGCATATCAAACATGAAAAAGGTCTATGACATAACTGTGTATGCAAAATAAGCTGCAACAGCCTCCAATAGGAAGTCACCGTCTTCATCCGAAAAGAGTTCAGCCATCCAATTTAAAAGCGGAAAAGAACATACGTGCTCTCCCAGCACCGGATCCTCTATCACCATCAGAGGACAGCTCGGTGGGTTTTCAAGAAAGCTCTGTTCCAAGAAAGACTGTGTTGCCGCCAGTAAATTCCAGGGACCAATTAGTCCATGCATCAATGCCACAGCCATAATCCTTTCGCCAGGACAAACCAACTCGTGAGTAATGATAGGAGTCATCAGCTGATTAAAGTCGACGTCAGGAGAAACCGGTCCGCAGAGACACAAATCAATGGCCCAATCGAAATCACAGGTCAGGCAGTGAAATACAGGCTGGACACAGGTGAAGTAGGAGAATCGAAAAGATAATCCATATGCCGTGCTTAATATCGCCAACGGCATTGTGCCATAATATTCTAGCATGCGATTGCGGAACAGTGTCAGCAGCTGCAGGGCGGGAGCTTGCACAGGAGGGACATCCATATTTAAAAATGTAAAAAAGCACAAGAGCGTCCGCTGGTAATGCAAGTAAAAATGGGAATCCACGAAGCACAGTGGAAAAAATAGAATGAAAGAAAGCAGGGATGACTCCAAAGATTTTCTCAAATGAAGTCACGAGACCACTGGTAACAACTTTAAAAAAGTGCGCCAGGGCCTTTGTGGAGGACGCGTTAAAGATAGTCCGAACCATCTTGCTGAAATGGAAAGGCGAATCAGTATTGAAAAGGGTCTGCACCTCTGTACGGGTGTTCGCTATGTGAAGCACGAAAGTTTCACGGCCCGAACTCAAGGCCACCTCTCTCTGAGACAAAAGAGCTCTTATTCTTGCCATGCCGTTGAAATCTGCTCCCAAGGTTGGTATTTGTGGCCAGATTGAAAACTCCCTATGTTCATGTGTGGGAGGAAATAGAACATTTCTGAAGCAAATAACCCGTTCACTTACTGTTACGATAAAAGGAATACTTTTAATTAACCCAGAACAATCTTCATTATTGAGCATCAAATAACTACCATTTTCCAACAACTTGAACGTGGGGATGATAGCAGGAACTGGCGTGCCTTGCAACACGCAAGCCATATTTGGTCGGTGTTTGTTGCATGAACCGTGTAACTGTATGTGCCTACACATTAGTGAATGATCTGGCGTCTCAGTGCATTCCTCTCCATTCAGATAAACTTCTTGATCATCTTTGAAACATCTGTATGTGTATGGAAGCGACCAGACCTCATGAAGAAAAGCACTACCTAAAGGTTCATAACGACCTATTGGTATATATTTCATACAATTTGAAAACTTATATAAAGCAAAAGGCAGCGTTATTAAACCGTGGATAAGGCACGTTGCCAAAAAACCCGCAATCCTCTGCTGATGATGTCACTGAGCATGTCATGAATGATGTAATATGTGACATCATCAGCAGTGGATTACGGGTAATAGTATCTCTAGTTTACTCCCCTATAGCTGTCTTTCTTTAACATCAGTGATGTCATTTGAGATGTCATCAGTGATGTCATCAGTGATGTCACTGACCATGTCATGAATGATGTAATATGTGACATCATCAGCAGTGGATTGCGGGTGCGCGATATATAGTTAGTGCAACTAACTATATATGGAATTTCAATGGTTTTGTGTGAGTAAAATAAGGTTTTGTAAATGCTAATTCCTAACTATATATGGTCTATAACCCATGGTTTTTTCAGTGAATTTTCAAGGTTTTGTAAATGCTAATTCCTAACTATATATGGTCTATAACCTATGGTTTTTTATGAGTTTCAAAACAGTCTCAGAAACACACCAATTTGTCTTTAGCAGAGTAAAAGGTATGCACTCCAGAGTCTGCAGCCATAAAAAGCACAGAAAAGCTGTAATTCATCACACATATCTCTCATGTCACCCAATCAAAACTCTTCCCTCACTTTTTTCAAATCAACACCCTTCCCCCCTCTGCCCTTTCTGCCTTTTTTGCATAGCAACCACCTCCTGAAATACCTCTGATGTTTGCAAGTTCACACAACAATGTTTCAATTGAACTCTGAACTCTCAGTACACCTGCATATCCAGTGCAATCTTTCATAAAATGATTTTTTTTGACCATTCAAATTACATCTTTCAAAGAACTCATCCATGCACCCTAACTTTCTGTTTTCAGCAATCAAAATCCACCAATCACTGCTACTGCTTCATTAACACAGAAACTCCACAGTTTTTTTCATTTTAAACTCTTATTTTTTCAACTGCCATTTCATTGCCACACTTCATCTGACTGCAGCAGAACCTCCTCTCACCATGTTTTCTGTCTGGATTGTTGGACATAGTTATATCCACTGGGCTCAAAGGTTTGCTGATAACAGAAATTTACCTAACCTCAATTTACAAAATGTGGAAATCAAGTGGATTGCCCACAGAGGATTAAAATGTCACCAATTGATACCATTGGTGAAAACCTTTTTGCATTTGCCAAAACCTGACCTGTTAATTGTGCACTGTGGAGGTAATGACTTGGGCACTTTGACTGGAGTAGGTCTGGAAATGCTTTTAAAGGACACCTTTGAGCAATTGATTGCACTTATTCCTCAAACTGCCTTGGTATATTCAAATATATGCCAAAGACAGAAATGGAGGTGGTCGAACCAATTTTGTCCACAAATTGAGAAATCGAGGAAGCATGTAAATAAGTCTGTTTCAGCTTACATGAGAGACCATGGAATGGGCTCCATCTACAACAATAACTTGCGTTACTACATGCAAGATATCTACAGAGGAAATGGAGTTCACTTCTCAAATGAGGGGAACAGAATTTTCATCCTCAATTTAAGACTGTGCATTGCTACCTACTTGTAGGTACCTACATCAGCCACAGGACCCAAAAGCTCTTTTCAGAGCTACCCTACATCTGATCACTCACAATTATTATTTTACTCTAATTTTTTTCACTAATTTTCAAAAAAGTACGCTCCCCGGAGCGCTACCCGGTACGCGCACCGGACGCTAACCGTGCGAAATTTAAAAAAAAATTCCCGCACATATGGGCCTCCTCAGCCACCCTCAGAAAACCTAGGGGGTCAAGATACGTCTACCGTGCCCCCTTCTAACCATTCTGAACATTATTTGCCCTCCATCTTGTATCTCAATTCTACCGAAACACAAAATGGTGGACTCCCGTAACGCTGCCGGTTCGCGTACCGGGGCGCGCACCGGGAAGCGCTCCATTAAAAAAGGTGGGAAAGTAATTTACAGAAAAAACCCTGGAGACAATGTCACCAAATATAGATTAACTCATACTACATACCAATCCCTACCATTTTCACAAATTTGGTTGGAATACCATTTAGCCATTTAGCCTGAAGACCTCTCTAAATACCCTGAGGTAAATTACTTCACAAAACACATCTGAAGTGTTGGAATTGACAACCAATTAAAATGTTACTTTCATTTTCTACTTTTTTTACCTGACATTTGATTGGTTATATACCTGAATATATATAAAAAAAGAGAGAAAAACACAGCCATTTTGACTACTACTTCCTGAACTACATTACAAGATCATTTTCACTCACAACTTAAACTTGTTTTTAAAAGGTAAGATATTATTTTATAAATTTGAAAACATTTTCAGATAGTTATATACTATCCCTCTGTAAGAGTTAGACATTGAGAAAGGCTTGTTTATTATAATTATGGATTGATTTAGGTTTCTGTGGTATAATTATGAATTTACATAGGCTTTTTCACAGGCACTTTTTAATAGTACTACTTCATGCCTCAAAAGTACCTGTCTGAACTTAAACCCAACAGTGCCCTATCTCTACTGATATATACATTTTTTTCAAATTTCAGCACAAAAATGCAAGGAGAACAGAACGTTTCCTTTGAAATTGTCCTAGACATGAACAATGAGGAAATAATTGAACCCATTGACTTGGAATTCATGGATGAATCACGAGACCATGAACTTCTACAATGTGTAGAATCTGTGGATCATTTACTTCATTATGATGACGGTCAAATGTGGGAAGTTATGTTCACTCAACAAGAGGACATATCGGACAGTCAAATGTTAGACGTTCTATTAAATTTTGAAAAACAATCCGAAAAATAAAATTATATGTAATATTAAAAAATTGTTTGAGTCTTTAATCATTTTTATATGTAATTCATAAACTAGTACCAAATTGATTATAATGTAAAGTCAGACTTATAGTATACTGTGCACAATTCCAAAAATACATTTATATTTAATAATCATTAATACTGCTACTTAAATAAAAAAAATAAAAAAAACAACAAAAAGAACAATCAATAAACATACAATATTTCAAAATATCATAGTCTATCATTCTTTTTTCCTTATAGTACGCTCCCCGGACCGCTTCCCGGTGCGCGTACCGGGCGCTCCCCACGCAAAAAAAAAAAAAAAATTTTTTTTTTTTGCCCCGCGGGGCCCTTTTAAAGCCTCCACATCAAACCTAGGGGGTCAGGGAGGATCTACTATGCCCCCTTATGGTCATTTCCCCCTTTGTTTTGGCCTCCTCTTGTCTCTCGATCCTACCGAGAGACAAGATGGCGGCTGCTCCGGACTGTTTAGAATGTTGACAGACACCGGAGAGCCAATCAGCTTCGCTTCGCGAAGTTCCGTTACGCGTCAGGTACGCGAACCGGGGCGCTGCCCGGAGCGCGCTTACAGATATATATATTTTTTTGAACGTTAATTTCTCAAAATCCACTGGAGCACATATATTGAGACCTAGCAAAGGCACATCGGGCTACCAGTCCCTACAATTTTGCCAAGTTTCGTGCAAATCCATTCAGCCGTTCGGGCTAAAAGTGAGGCCAACCGCCCTATGGAAATTAACATGGGAAAAACGCGTTTTGGGACCCCCGTTTTTTCTCGGCCCCCCCTTGACGACCCCCCCAAATTTTTAGTGGCTGCTCAGAAACAAAATGTTCCATTTTCCTGAAAATTTCAGCCAATTCCGTCCACAAACGCCAAAGTTATTAGACATAGAATTTTCAAAAATCCCATAGAGAAAAAATCCTAACTATATATACCTACTGGCGACCGCCAGTAGGTAATATATAGATATATATATATATATATATATATATATATATATATATATTGTAATATTAACCATTAAGTGCCCACAGGAACCACTTTTTTTGTCTAATTTGTAAGTACCCTGGTTCCCTGTGAGTAGGGTGTGCCTTTTGTTTTCTTACACAACATTTTTAAACACAGCCTCTTTTCCGACGAATAAAAAAAAACAAAAAAAAAAAACTGGCTGCATTTAAAAAAAAGTTACTTTATTTTAAGGTGATCACAGATAGTGGTGATTTGACACTAAAAGGCGACCATCCCTGTGATGGCCACAAGAACGTGTGGCAATTTGCTACCTACCTCATTAATATTTGTAAGGAAGATTGAATTGTAACATACTCTAAATCAGAATTTTATGAACTGCTCTATTAGTCCGTGGGTCAGTTTATAAAAAATTCTAGTTGCTGAAATACTGATCACAAAAAGTGACCAGATTTGGTAAGTAGTCCAATGGTGGCCGGTAAGTTTAGGAGGGAAGGGGGGTGGATGGGATGCACATGCACACAAACACATACACATTCACAGCCATGCATTCACATGTGTGAATGCACAACACTCATAAGCAAACATTCATACAGACAGGCATCAAATATTAATTTAAAAAACACACACAATTAACTGCAGTTCAGCCTCAGAGGTCCCAGGAGGCTTGGTACTTCTGCCTTCTGTCATTGGCTGACCCAAGGTCAGCCAATGAGGTGAGGCAGCAGTCCCAGTGTCATCACAGAGTGGATGGGGTCAGTGAGACTGCTGACCCCCCCCGCCCCCCCTTCACTCTGTGATGAAGTGTCACTGATTGACACTCAACCCTGAATGCTTCAGGGCTTAAAACTGAAGCGCCCAGTTGCTAGACAATCGGTGATGCTATTCCTCGTCACTGAGGGGAGGGCCTCTGGGACATTTGGTGAGCTGAGGAAGTGACACCCACAGGAGTTGGGACTTCCTCATTCCAGCAAAGTTCAGCTCAGGCAGCCAGGAGCCTGCATATTTAGCATGTCTGGCTCCCTGTCTGTCTGACCTGAAAATGACCAGTATCCTTTGTTTAGCCTGACAGACATTGTTCCTGAGAGGCAAAAGGTGGGGGGGCCCTCAGCCCCAATGGATCATTTGCGGCTGGTCTAGTCCTGTGTACATCTGGAACCTAGAGAACTAAGAGCCAGATGTAGTAATTATTGGTCACAAAACTGGTCCAATTTTTAACCAGTATTTGTGCAACCAGAAAAGAATGTTATGAACTGAGTTATGTACTAATAGGTCAGTTAGTAAAATACTGATCCGGGTGGGTTGTGATCTGACCTACCTCATGACCATTAATGAGGTACGGTATGGAGACCACCATATTTGTAATCACCTTTTAATAAAGTCAACTAATACTTTGATTTCTGCTTTTGGAACAATCTTTTGTGATGAGTCATTGATTGATATTATGAAATTAATGCCCAGTCCACCCTGTGTACACACACCCATGCACGTGAGGCACTGCCTCCAAAGAGTCTGCATGCCGCCCTGCATAAGACAACTGATGCGCCGAGAGAGGGCGCACTGGTGGGGGTGGAAGGTCAGACCTGTGAGAGCAACAAAGCAGGTGTTCGATCTGTAAATAAATACATGGTGGCTTATTTACAAGCCCCTTGCGCTGCCGATACATCACTTTTTGAGACGCACCAGCAGTGCAGTGCGCTAGCCCATATTTACAAGGGCACGCAAAAGCCACCCTGTGCGGCTTTTCGTGTCCTTGTAAATATAGCCCCTTTTCACGCAGCACTTTGCGTAAAAGAGGCGTTCCATGGGAGTTGCTGTGGGTATTCCCACTCAACACCCATGAAACCAGACACACTCCCAGATTCATGAGGAATCGTGAATCTGGAGATGCGTCCGAATACTACGCCTCTCCAGGGGAGGCGTAGGAAGGCGCAACAAGGAGAAACCTTTTCATTTCTCCTAGTTTGTTCCTATTTCTATGTGTGCTGCATTTTGCGGCACACATTGAAAGAGGAAAACACCTCTCTTGATTGTTTTTGTGCAGGAAGGTATCCCTTCCTGCACAAAAACAATCTTCTCACAATGCAGGAACCCAGGGTACCTGCGTTGGCAAATGGCAGCCAATTGTGCACCAGTGCAGGGGAGAGCACATGGATCCGCCATATCGTTGTAGATATGACGCATCCCTGTGCTTTGAACGTGACTCAGTGCGACGCAGCCAAATGACTTGCGGCACCGCCCTGAGTCACTTTCTTATAAAAAAGACCCATGGAGTTTTTGAATTTGAACCCCATCAGCACGCATGGCGGAAGTAGCATCACCTGTGCCCATGTCATACAGTACCTGTCACTACAGGCTTCAGACACATTGATTTATTATGCTACCTTTTCAAGGACTTCAGGGCCAGGATAGGCCTAATAACTAGAGTAAACAGTAGAGAATACATGTTTAGCTACTTAAGATGCGGTGTCACCGCCCAGTTTGTGTTCTAGCATCAGTCATGCAGATGGCACACTAATGTTTACAGTTATGCAAGAATCAAGCCCCACCATGATCGCTGCATGTGACAATGTGACGAGTGAGGCCAGCACCGCCACCTCTGCAAGTAATGAACAGCTGGAGATGTTGGTGACACGTGTGACAAGCTGTAAATGTCTGGCAGTCTTGACCGAGGCTTCATAGCAAACATCTGAATGTGTTAATCAACCACAGACACTCACTTCCGTTTGTAGCTCATTGAAACATGTGTGCCAGGCTGCAGCTCCGGCTGTGGGCAAGGCCCGGGCATCAAACAAGCGGGCACCTCTGGTTCTGCTCAGCAGGCCCGGCTGCTTTGCTTCTCATCGTGGAAACTCTTAAGGCCCCTTTGCAAGACATTAGGCTTCAAAATAACATTATTTTTTTAACTCTACCATTTCGATGGAAAAGTGTAATGTAAGGTTGAGTAAAGAACACATGTTTTTACAAGCCATTTAATGGGGTTCAGAATACCCATAAATACAAAAAGGGGAGACCCAAGGAGCTATATGAAGGTCCAGTGTCCGTGCTCCCAAACCAATATCTCAACAACAAAGAGGACACTGTACCTAGACGTGAGATGCAAAAAGTCATCTGAAACGTCAGGGTGCAAAAAGTCACCCATTCAGTCTAAAGTAAGAGGAAAAAGAGGGGAAGAAAAGACTGGAAGAAAAGACTAGGTGTGAAAAGAGACAGTATTGTCCATAGTTGCCCTCACACACCCATAGGATGTCATGCTTCCTCATCGGGCCATTTTGCTCCACGTAGGGCCGGCGCTGCAATTCCCTATGGGCCCCATACAGGGACACTTTGGCGGAGATCTTTTAGGACAGCCGGATGGTGCATGCGGGTGTGCGGGGTATAGTTGATAGAGGGAAAGTGCGTGCCAAGTGAAAGTAGGAATAGTGAAAAGGTACATATGCAACAGTTTGTCATATAGGTGTACCTGTAGCTGTGATGGCTTGTTTTTGTAGGCATGTTAACCCCAAAGTATCATAGGTCGACATGTTTCACGCCTTAATCGCCAGGGTGGTCGTTGGCGTTTCATCAGGACCAAAAAGCTTAAAGCAACATGTGCACGTGAAATGTGTTAAAACCCTCTGGATTTAACATGGCGGGCAAAAAGATTATCTACCTTGAAGCAGGCTATATCTTCAATAAGTGTCCCGCTTCTGTAACACCTAGAAAAGAAGAAAGACACAGATATATATGTATATATGTATATGTGCACCAGTAACTACTTGATGCCATACAGTGTTCCACCTTAGCGTGCACATTATCAATACAGAAAAGATAAAACAGGAACTAAGCACGCGAGATACCACAAACACAGTTCGTATAGAATAAAGTAAGGGCGCCCTATACTAAGGACAAAGTCTTAACGACTTGTTAGTAGAATGGCCTGTTGGGGTCCTAAATGTCAAATGCAAGTAAAATTGTCCCCTAGAACACATAGTAGTAACAATATTCAGGGACCAGAAAAAATGCTCGTTATTCGTGGGACCAAATTGAATGCTCGCCATACTAAATGATGGTATGCTCACCTCGTTCTTGAGGGGTGTCCCTACTGGCAAGGACAATACGCACCCACACCGTACCGAAGTTACGATCACTGAGCAAAAAAAGGGGGGAAGAGAGGCAAAAGTAAGTAGCTGAGTGGAACCTGTAGCTCGCGCCGGAATAGTCCTAGAGTTGCAGGACACAAAAATCCTCCATGGGGCTTAATAAACACTTACGTTTTTGAGGGTGCTTCCAAGGGAGCACCTGCACGTCCCGAGGCCAGTGAAGAATAAGCCCGGAACTCGCTGTTTGTTAAATAGGGCAGGAATGCACCCAGAATGCGGCATATTGCCAGAAAGCTTCCGGTGACTGCAAGACCGGCGTCTGCGCGAGATACACGAGTTAGGTGCGCTGGCGCACAAAGCGTATAACTAATCCTCCGCACATGCGCAGAGTGTTAGTATCACAGGAGCAAAAAGCCGGGAGACACTGTGTAGGTCCCTGGGCTAGGTGGATAGCTTCCTGTTCCATACGTGCTCTCAACTAAATGGAAAATCATATGATAAACGGAGACCACGTCTTGCAGTCCAGGTGAGAGCCTACAGAATACGCAGGCCCCCTAAAAATCAAAAACATGTGTAGTGTAATAAGCTGCTAGTAGACCACTCAAAATACGAAAATATTAATGTATTATAAGGAAAGGAACCATGATGGGGCAGTATTTCAGAATACCTAAAGGGTTCCTTAACGAACGGTGGTGGTATTAGAAATATAGGTACCACTCACAATCTTGGCCAAAGGCAGGTCCAATTGTGTAAAATTAAGGGGTATCTCGCGTGCCTGCTCCAGAGGAAGAAAAAAGAAAGATACATAAGGGTCTACGGCTGATCCGCCGTGCAAATACTTATAAATACAAAAAGGGGAGACCCAAGGAGCTATATGAAGGTCCAGTGTCCGTGCTCCCAAACCAATATCTCAACAACAAAGAGGACACTGTACCTAGACGTGAGATGCAAAAAGTCATCTGAAACGTCAGGGTGCAAAAAGTCACCCATTCAGTCTAAAGTAAGAGGAAAAAGAGGGGAAGAAAAGACTGGAAGAAAAGACTAGGTGTGAAAAGAGACAATATTGTCCATAGTAGCCCTCACACACCCATAGGATGTCATGCTTCATCATCGGGCCATTTTGCTCCACGTAGGGCCGGCGCTGCAATTCCCTACGGGCCCCATACAGGGACACTTTGGCGGAGATCTTTTAGGAAAGCCGGATGGTGCATGCGGGTGTGCGGGGTATAGTTGATAGAGGGAAAGTGCGTGCCAAGTGAAAGTAGGAATAGTGAAAAGGTACATATGCAACAGTTTGTCATATAGGTGTACCTGTAGCTGTGATGGCTTGTTTTTGTAGGCATGTTAACCCCAAAGTATCATAGGTTGACATGTTTCACGCCTTAATCGCCAGGGTGGTCGTTGGCGTTTCATCAGGACCAAAAAGCTTAAACCAACATGTGCACGTGAAATGTGTTAAAACCCTCTGGATTTAACATGGCGGGCAAAAAGATTATCTACCTTGAAGCAGGCTATATCTTCAATAAGTGTCCCGCTTCTGTAACACCTAGAAAAGAAGAAAGACACAGATATATATGTATATATGTATATGTGCACCAGTAACTACTTGATGCCATACAGTGTGCCACCTTAGCGTGCACATTATCAATACAGAAAAGATAAAACAGGAACTAAGCACGCGAGATACCACAAACACAGTTCGTATAGAATAAAGTAAGGGCGCCCTATACTAAGGACAAAGTCTTAACGACTTGTTAGTAGAATGGCCTGTTGGGGTCCTAAATGTCAGAATACCCAACATGACTTTTATATACGCAAGTAGGCTGAAAACATGACGTATATTTTGTACAAAAGAAAGGTCAATATTTGTTCTATCTCTCTTCCTGTTTTTTCTCTAGTAGCGTGAGAAGTTGCAACAACTGACGACTCTCCACTCTGCACATTTTTTAACCTACTAGAGATTAGCAGATGTAAGAAAAAATGATAAGGCACTTTCAGTGGCTATTTACAAGAGCAGGAAAATGCCCGGCTTTTGCGAGCGGCCTCTCTGAGCAATGGGGTGAGGGGAACTCACAGTGAGAGGCAGCCTTGAATGCCCACCCCGAGTCGTCTGACACCGAAGGAAAGGTCCCTCGGCGACCAGACCAAAGGAATACACGGTCATTATGCTGGGACCATCGAACTGCGCCATTCATGGTCCCACCACACTCCTGTAGGGTTCCTGATGGCACCCACACGCACCTCTCACAAGGGACTGCGGGAGGGTGCAGTCTGCTCATCCAAGATGTCTTGCCCCGGTACATCCTGGAGCTGGGAATGTCCACCTGGAATCTAAGTCAGCATCAACGCTTGGAAAACTGGACAGCACCGAGAACATGCGGGTGGTGGTGGACACCTTGGGTTTGAGCCTTCTGGACAAAGCTGTCCTCAAAACAAGAAATATCTGCAAAGATGTCTCTGGGCAGAGCCCATCTGTACGTGACCCATCCATACTGTGCGTGACCCCCGCCACTGCTATGCGACATGCAACTCACCCCTGCTGTGCTGTACATGACCCCGCCATTGCTGTGCTACATACGACTCACTCCTGCTGTGCTGTACATGACCCTGCCAGCGCTGTGCTACATGCGACTCAACCCTGCTGTGCTGTACATGACCCTGCCAGCGCTGTGCTACATGCGACTCACCCCTGCTGTACTGTACGTACCCGTCATTGCTGTGCTACATGTGATTCACAAGTCAAAGCTCACAACATGTTGTTATTTGGAAGCAATTATCCTGCAACCCAGCAATACCTAATCTCCTCCAGCCCCTCTATTGATCCCACCAATCACCTGCATGAACTTACAATTTCACCCCTAATCATCGCACCTAACTTAATCCACACAGAGACTGGAATACACGCGTGGCATGATCTCCTTGATAGCACAAGACTAACCACAATAACCAACAGGAACCATTGGGTTCACCACCAGCCTTGGGTTCAGTGGTTCAGTGCCTCATTAGCGGTAGGAAGTGAAACAGTTACAATACACAACAATACAGAAAGGGCTTTCTATTTGTGAAGCATCACGGCGCTGGGGGAAGATGGCATGCAGTTCTCGAGGTTTGAGGAGGGCATTCATTATTTAAGTCAACATCGTGTTGCACAGGGACCACGGAGAGTATTTGATACGTCAGCATGTGACGAAGCTGTACTTTTGGTTGTAACAACTGTTGAAGCTGATGTTTCTTACTTGGCTACTTGGTTATTACTCTCTTGTCTGATTTGCCCGTTTTGGAGGTTGAAGTATAGCTGCCATGAGAAACACCCACTAATATAAAAAATCAGAACCAGCAAAACATGCATATACAAGGATAACAAAACAACAACAAGCTCAAGGTGGAAATAAATTTACCAGCTCATGGGAGCCAGCAGTGTAAACAGGTGTGACTCTGACGCACAAGGTGGCTTAGTGCATCAGGAGCACACTTCAATGACACTTTGTATGACACACTTCTTGTGCACGGTTTAAATTTTCTCCAGAACATTAGTGCTGCCATGTTAGATATTCACACCTGTGAGCAACATGTTTCTGGATATTTATTTGTTACTGTGTTTCTTAATCATACTCCCGGCAGAACATGGGAAAGGACATCTGTACACTCATTTCCTTCTGTTTTCTCGAGACATCACCCACTAAAAATGGAACCGACCATTTTCTGATGTCTTTCGAAATGTTTGATTCCAACAACACTCCTCAAAATTCGTATTTTCTGGAGTCCAGTGGATTAAATATATATTTTGATGCAAACTGTAGTAAGTAACACTTGTGGGTTTATCTGTAGGGATAGGAAACACATACTGTGAATGGTAGGTTACTGCTTTATCTGCAAGTGTATGCCCTACATATTTTTAAGGTATCTTGCTACTGATGGAGAAGTGGGTCCTTTGGAGGGGCGCGTCCACTTCCTGCCCAGGCAGGCGGAAGTCTGTGATGATGATGTCCAGTAGTCCACAGTCTGGCCCTAAGTGGTACTGCTCCAGTTACCTGATAAGATGAATTAATGGGAGGGGGGGAGGGGGGGGGGTCGGGTTTCTGGTTCAGGGGTTGGGGTGGTTTGCTCTGGACCAGTATAGAAACCTGATGTTGTTTTTGGATTATTGTCCTTCCTTTCCTTCCTAATGTAAAGTGCTTTGATATCCTTATGGGATCTTGTTCACGCTATATAAAACTTTATAAATAAATAAATAAAAAGAGACACTTCAGTTTACATCGTGCAGATGTCATGCCTGTGTACCTCCTGCCAGTCGGAGGCTGGAGGAAGCAGCAGCAGGTGGAGGCTCCGCCTCTTCCTCCCAACAGCTCACACTCTGGCATGCTGGGTGAAATGCGCCTTGTGTGAGAGGGGAGTGCTCTCTGCATTCGCATGTGGCGGTCACCCACTGCTCACCAGATTGGAATGACTTCTTTTGCGCCCCCACCTCCCCGCATCCACCTCTTCTCACAGTTGGATTACAGTTGTTCCCCTGCTGAAGGAGGCGTGGCTGTTCGGCCTGAGGGCATCATGGGCAACACCTCTGGCTGAAAAAACAATATACAACAACACTATTGGCCAGTCGGATTGGGCTCCACTGGGTATCATCTGACCCCTCCTCCTCCCATTGACCCCACTCTAGGCCCAACAGGAAGTGCCCTACTTGATTGAGCATTTCCTTTTCACTACTTACACACCAAAGGACCATTCAGTTTCTTGTGGCTGCTACATAAATGTTGATTGTGATGTATTAGTATCAGGGCTCCAGTTGGGGTACCACTTATTTTACCAGGAGCTCGATTACTGGAGCGAATGGAGCCACACGTTCACTCTTTGGCCTCTCTCGGGCGAGATCAGAGCTAATTCAGAACGCTGCTCACACGCTGGCTTCTCTGATGCAATCGCATCTAAGTGGTGAGCGAGGAGAGGCAATGAGTCTGATGGTGCAAGCCACCTTTCGTGACGTCACTTCCTGTCGTGACGTCAGCGTCCCCCCACTTCTTTTTTAGGACTTGTGCCCTGATTAGTATTAATACAATGACGGTGTGGAGGAGTTCACAGCAGTCACAGAGCTAAGCATGGCTTGACTATGAAAGCCATGCTTTGTTGATGCCTGCCTTCCCTGCCCCAGAAGCCTCTGCTTTCTTTCTTTGTTGTCACTTCACAATTTGCTGCCAGTTGCTACCCTGCGGTTTGCGGATGCATTTGATCGAAATTGGACTTGGATCAAAGTATCTGATGTGTATTTCTGTCTCATGTACTGAATACAGACCGGGTACCGATGTGAAGCACACGAGCCAATCAGAGGGCTTTACTTGCCTTATACAAGCCATCGATAATAAGATTTAATGAACATGAGAGGTAGTTTGACATTCTACAGGGGTACTTATCTTGATAGTACTTTGCATGCTATGCGCGTGCACTGCTCATCAATCCATTCTCTTGGCTATTTGCTGTATTCATGTTTTATAGCTCGCCCTAGTCAAAGGTAGATGGAGAAGTATGTATTGTATTGTATTGTAATTGTATTGCGCTTACTACCCCTGTCTACTCCGGAACACATAAATGATTAGTGTTGAATTAGTGTAGTAAAATATGAAAGTAATTTGAGTGGTGGATAGTTTAGTCGGTTATTTGGATTGAGAAGGGGAGGGGAGGTATACACGAGAGAAAAAGGTTTGCATTTATATAGTGCTTGTTACCCCTGATGGGTTGTTAAAGCACTTTTTTTGCAAGTAGCACGCTACTCCAGAACCCATTAAGGATTAGTGTTGAATTAGTATAGTGAAATATGAAAGTAATTTGAGTGGTGGATATGTTAGTCTGTAATTTTCATTGAAAAGGATAGTGGAGGGATAGAAAAGTGAAGAATTTAGACTTTTGTTTTAGGTCATATCAGTAGGAGGAGGCCTGGGATGAGAAAAAAGGGATGTGAAATGGAAGAGTCAGAGGGAAAGGCTTGTTTTGGGAGATCGGTATAGTAAAAGAGTCTAAAAAAGGGTTATTTTGGGGGTCATTGTAGTGTTATGGGGTTTGGGATGAATGAGAGAGTGGATGTAGAGGATATATTGATAGAGGTATAGGGTGAGAAATAGTATAGTGCATTAGAGAGAGTAGTAGAAAGAGATTTGAGATGAGTCAGAGAGTTGAGGTAGAAGATATATTGAGAGAGGCATAGGGTGAGAAATAGGGTAGTGCATTGGATATGCTGAATTAGAAGAAAGTAATAAATATAGATCCATAAGTACATTGAGAGTATATAGATGCATAAAGGAAGTAAGTATATGAAGATTAAAGATATTGAGAAAGTTATAGGGTGAGAAATAGGATAGTGCATTGAAAATGTTTTTTAGGAGAAAAGTAATAAATATATATATCCAAGTATAGAGAAGGTATATAGATGCATAAAGGAAGTACGTATATATAGAATATTATGCATCAGATAAACTCTGGTCTTCAATTGGTGTTGTGCTTAAAACTTTTTTTTAAACAATTATTCTTTATGTGTATACAAATCTATACACATATATAGGTACATATCTATAGTACACATAAATGAATATATACAGAGGGATATGCTGTATATTTATGTTTGCATATGGTGCTTATGCGGGGAAGAGCCAATTCTTGAGTATGTCATTCTGTGTGTTTAAAAGGCTGGTTGGGCTGGGGCAGAATCAGATAGGCTCATCCACACTGAGAGACCCATATCTCAGCTCTAAAGGTCCCATAGAGGCACCTTCCACCCAGTGTCCCTTGGCCTAATTATCTACATCTGCCAAACCCTCCCAACTTTGTTCAATGAACTCATAAAAGCTTTAGATTCCAATACAATTATATTGGCTTGTAAATGCTTAATGTGTTTTTTCATTCCTTATAATTCATGGGGGTGATGTCAAAGTAACACTAAATGATGCTAAAAGAAGGTTTCAATATGGGGTTCAAGAATAAAAGTGTTAGTCAGTTTATCTGAAGCTACGTTGTTGTTTGAAGGTTCATATCGGGAGGGAGGTCTTGAATTGCAGAGAACTTCCTGAAGAGAGATCCTCAAACTGACCATAAGTGCACTACCCTTTTCACTTTTCACTTTTCCCTTTTCCCTATCCCATCATTTACTATTGTGAGGTGAGTCATCTTGGGATACATGTGCCCCATTGGCCAATCAAGCTAGCTTTTTGTGTGTGGTGTGTAACCTCCTATTTGTGCCCTCCTTGTAGAGGGTGGGTTCTGAAGAAACACATTTTCTCAAACAGCTTGGACAATAAGCGTGTCTGCCACCCACAGAGCAGTAATCTAGCACCAGCGTGGGGTTTTTGAGCTGATGCAGAGATTTCCTGTGGTGACCCCAAGGGTGCAGCTTGAGGGAATCCCATTGATTCAATAACAAGACGGTAGGTGTTACATTGCAGAAATTCTATACAGGATTGAGCCTCATCTTTGTGGTATATGTGCCACTTATACATGCAATAACTTTTGCTGATCACAGATGGAGGCAGAGGACTGTGCAGAGCTTGTCAACAAATGGAACATTCTTGCACCTTTCAAACCTGGTGAACCTTCCTACAGGTTCAATAGCCTTGTCCTGAGACAGTCTGGAGATGTCACCTCCAAAGATAGGGCTTGCAAAAGGATAACATTACCAGCCTCCTTTTCATGGACTCTCCTTTCTTTTCTCCAGAGCATATGGAACCCTCACTGGCAGTCCTGGTCAAAGAGAAGCATAGATTTTGTTTCAAGGAATATTGCTGTTCTTGGCATGAGGAGTGTCAATCTTCACTCGGTGACGAATGTGAGGATCAGAATTGCTTCTGGAATAAAACTTCTTCCAGGAGATCTCGCGAATGTTTGAGCCTCCATTTGGACTGGGAGGATGACTGACAGTTAGTGACTCGGTCGTACGGCAATCTAGATCTGACTCGGCTAGCGAGAAAGAGTTCGATGTAAGCTGCTGACCGGAGTGATCGTGGAGAGGTTCTAAAGAGGTCTTGGAGGGGTTGTGAAGTGAACGTGGATAGGTTCTGAAGAGGTCGTGGAAAGGCTGTGAAGTGGTCGTGGAGCAGTTCTGAAGTGGTCGTGGAGCGGTTCTGAAGCGGTCGTGGAAGGGTTGTATAAAGAGAGAAAGCTGATAAATTATGTCTTTTTCTGAGCTATGTTCTTGTTGAGCCCAATTTTGAAGTCGCAGGTTTTTTTGGAGATGTCTTCTTCAGTGATTTAATTTGTGAGGTAAAAAGTGGCAAATGGCGGGGCTTGAGTTATGATTTGTGTGGCTTAGCTTTGTGAATTTTTTTAATAAACATCAATTTAATGCCTTATGAATTAAAGTAGCAATAACTTACCACTGACAAATGGCAGCATTTTTTTTCTCAGATGTACTATAGTCAACTTCCATATATAGATTACCCACCTCTTCTTGGAAAATGTCAAGTTGGAGTGACCACAGGATATGGCCTTTGCTTAGGTACACAACCCCTCAGCTGTACCACTGCACCATGTATCAATTATGGAAAAAGAGTAAACCATTGTGGGCACACAGCTCACGGTGCATGGTCTGGTTGTGTGCAGAGGGTGTTAGATGCAGTGCCTGCCATTTGGATAGTCACAACACCAAACAGCGGTGTCCTCACAGCACACTGGGCGTAGCCTCTGACCGGAACGATTGGTTGCCCGCGGTGCACTCAACCACCAAGCACACACACCCAACTGCAGAAAAATAGTGTTGTATTTGTCTTTGTTTAAATATGATTTTATAGTTTGAGGATTGTAAATTCAGTTTCACAGGAGATGATAAACACAGCCTTTCCCATTGGTTGATGGTCACAACATCAGCACGTTCATTTGCAGCAGAAAATTGCATGGCTCGAGTCCTCTGATGCTGCCCGATCCATTGCTCCATGGGAAAATAATATATCCCCTTGAGATTGCTTTTTTAATTTGCATAACAAAGATGGTGACTGTCAGGATATCTAGTCCTTTTTGTACCTCATTTCACCCCAATTTTTTTGCTTTTTTGCAAAACCTGCCAAACGGATTTTCACCAATCTTAAAAAGATTACGAGTTAGATCAGCCAATTTCACTTCATTCAAATTTGCAAAAATCCAGGTACCGTTCTTGTGCTGTAGGTGTGAGTTTTCTTCTCTCTAGGAAGTAATAAGGGGTTCAGCACTTTTTGCCCCCCTCCGGCCCCCACCACTACTTCGCCCTCTACACAAACCTGCATATAGGCAAAATAAACTTAAGGAAGGTTTTTCTGTCAAAACCACAGTTGTTAAAGATTAAAAGTATGCTATTCTCATGGGAGTTTGGTTTAACCATAAGTACTAAGTTGCAACAGTGTCTCAGAAATAAAACAATGCACTGGGAAACATCCTGTTTAGCTTTAACGAGTCCACAAATAATATTACAATATTATGCCTTCACTTTTTGCATTACTGTCATCCAGAGATAGACTGCTCTCAAAGCTGTTAAACAATCATAGACGTTTCTGGGTAGTAGTAGTAGTAGTAGTAGTAGTGCTTATATAGCACGTATCACCCCCGAAAGGGTCTCAAGGCGCTTTACACATACCGCTGTGGAACCCTTCCTGGCTTTTCCCTGTGAAATGTCCACTCCTGGGCACCCCCAAGGTGAAGCCAGGCATCCTAGCGCTGTTGGGGCCGTTGTGGAGATTAAGCAAGCTATTGCCTAGAGTTGCAGAGTGGGACCCCAATTAGAATAGGCACCGAGGCGAGAATTATCAGGTCCGAGGAAATTGAGCCCAAGAACCGCTGAGGCGGGAATTGAACCCTGGTCCCAGGCCAGACCTCATCAGGGTCTGCCGCTCTAACCATTGACGATACAAAAGGGGATGAGGATTATGAATCCGAAACCGGTCCCAGGATGCTTGTTTCCGGTCCATGGAAGACATGGCCTGGCAGTTCGGGCTGGACTGTTCCCACGTGGCACAGGGTCAGACTGATTTGCATATAGCCATGTCTGAAATGGGGTGGCTGAGTGGGCTAAAGAATGGTGATGGATTAAACCCAGATCAGTTGACTGGGGGTGAGTGTTTGATTTACTCAAACGCTCCGTCCATCATCCCCTTTTGTATCGCTTTGTTCGCCCTAAGTGTGGCAGGGTATGCTCAGATGTGAGTCCCTTGCTCACTTGGCCACTGGATTCAAGATAGCCTGGCTGATGAGGATTATGAATCCGAAACCGGTCCCAGGATGCTTGTTTCCGGTCCATGGAAGACATGGCTTGGCAGTTCGGGCTGGGCTGTTCCCACGTGGCACAGGGTCAGACTGATTTGCATATAGCCATGTCTGAAATGGGGTGGCTGAGTGGGCTAAAGAATGGTGATGGATTAAACCCAGATCAGTTGACTGGGGGTGAGTGTTTGATTTGCTCAAACGCTCCGTCCATCATCCCCTTTTGTATCGCTCTAACCATTGAGCCACACTTCTCCACTCGTACTGAATGATTGGTTAAATCATGTTTTTCTCCAGATGAAGTAGTTGAGATGCTATCTCCTGTCTTTTCTCATTTCTCCATCATGCTGTAGCCGTGAAGGATTATGGAAACAGTATTCGGTCTCCCTCTGTATGCCACTCCCAGTTTGTGGCCGCAACAAAATATGACTGCAAGGTTTTTTCTGGGTTTAAAGCATTGTCTGGAATACCTACCCGTGCCTGAACCCCTCCCAGATGTGCTAGTGAACACCAGTCCCGGCCTTCCTCATTCACCCTTTTTATCCCATCTCAGTAAACACAAGTTGAATCACTGTTGGTGCACATAGGCCGCAGTTTATTCACAAATATAGAACATAAACATCACATTTTAATGGTCCCTCATGCGCTCCATGATTTCAATGCTTCACATCTGTCATCTTTATCAAAGTCTGATTAATTGGTCCACAAAAATAAGCTGTTTAAGACTACCCACTTTTGTTTCTGATCTCTGCAATCTTTGCAAATTGATATGATGCCTGACTAAAGAGCAGAGATACTCACTGAAGTCGATTCTGGCGCTATATAAAACATAAAAATAAATATATGAAATAACTATTACAGCACTACCCGCCCACCAACCCTGATTTACGGCCCTTTAGCCGGTGTCCAGCGTTCAAGGCCTCCAGGCCCGGACTGGCCGTTGTGGGCACCGGGCAATCCCCCGGTCGGCCGCAAGGGTGGGGGCCGGTTTTGGGCCCTGGGGGCCGTTTTTGTTGCAGAGCGGGTTTTGCAGCATAGCTGCAAAATCGGCCCTGTAACAAAATCGGCTGAAAAGCGGCCCTGGCAAAGCGCTCGCCCCCCTCCCGCCCGGGGGGCATGGGGGCCGGCCAAGCACTTTGCCAGGGCCGGTTTTCGTTCCCAGTCCGGCCCTGGAGGCCTCTAGGCTTCCCTAGCTACCAAGATCTGAGTGGCTGGCCATCAGGCCTTGCTCGGGCTTCAAGTCCTGTGTCCGCCTGCTGTGGACACCCTTGCTGGCCCATCGCTTGCTCCCAGTGCCCCTGCTGTAAGGCATCCCAAGGATACTGTTTGAGCGGCTCCTCTTCCTGAACTATTGTACTTTCTTGGCTGTCTGAGCGTGCTGTCCCCATGGTCTCCTTGACCACTCCCAACCTGCGGTTGCGATGCCTGCAATCTGGTGTAGGTGGGTGCGCCAACATGGAGAAGTCAACGTATGCCCGTGGTGTTGTACCCTGTACTTTTAACCCTCTTTTTTTTCTGTTGCATGCTTCCTTCTGATTGGAGGGTTTGAACCATGCCACCCAATCGCCTGCTTCCAATTTTGCAAGCTTGTATTGATTTTTTCCGTCTTGGCGCTCCCGCCCTCGGGAGGCATTCATCGCAGGCCCTTCATTGCTCCAGCTTTGCCTTCCCGTCCTGCGTCTTTTGCAAGCGTGTCTTCCCTTTGAAATGATTTCCCTATACATCCATGAATTGATTGATTCCCTGATTTCTTAGGAGCACATTTCAGAAGTACTCACCAAGGTGCTTCTGTAGATCACCATCAAGTCATTCACTAGTGATTGGCCCATTTTGCACTGCTAGGCTAGGAGGCAGGTCCTTTCATGTGCAGGTATCTCTTCTATAGAACACTCTGTGAGTCTTTTGGAACTTGCACCCTGTAACTGAGGGACCAGCTGATTTTTTTTTCTAACGTTTGTGTATACTAATGGTTTTCATTGAATTTTAAAGAAATTCAGTGATCGGATCAAGAAGGAAGTTGGCGACCATTGCAAATTGTCATAAGCACTCACTCACATGAATAGGCTATTACGCATCCAGAAATGTAAATGGAGTCTAGCTCGCATAAATTACATTAATGTATGTATGTAGTATTTCTATTGCCCAGATGTAACCAAACAACATCGGATCACTGTACATAGTCATAGACTAGCATAAAGTCCTCAAGTCTGGAGAGGAAGCTGGGTTGTGGATCATTAATGAATTGTGATGTAGTTTTCTTTAAATAGTTGTTCCTTCAACTCTTTTCAAATTTGAGCAGTGCTGCGATGTTCCCGATGGATACAGGGATGTTGTTTCAATCCTTGATGCAATCATGGAAATAGTCTGGTGCTTTGTTTTTTTTTGTTTTTGATTTTTTTGTACACTTCTTAGTCTGCAGTCTGATGGTATCCTCTCTGTGGATGTGCTAAGAACCACCAGATCTGGTGAGTTTGTCCACAAGATAAGCAGCTGTGGAACACTCTGCCGGTCACTCTCTGAAGGAACCCTAACCTGTTGGCCTTTAGGAAGGACTTGAAGTCCTGGTTGTTTGTTCAGTAGGTTCTTTCCCTCCTTGTCTCTGTCCCTTGTTCGTCTGGGTTAAAAGCACCGGGACACTCCCCGGAGTAGCCGAGCGCTATATAAAACACACCATAACATAACATAACATAACAGAGGTGCTGGTTGTGTTGGCTTTTTCCCATAGATGGGCAAAGAACATTGTGAATTGTGGCTGTGGATTCTGATGTCACAGACACACTACATTCAGCAGGTTATAGGCAATGGTTTAGTGTCTTTTTTGTGTTCTTTTTTTTGTGTTCAGATTTATAAAGTGCGAACCTGACCCACAAGTATTGGAGCGCTTCAGATGAGCACCAGTTACAATACACGAAGACAGGAGCAGTCAGGGGGACTGTCAATGGAACTGCTAAGATTCCCAGGTGAATGTGCGAATAAATGATCCAGTTCAGAAGTTTCCTGCGTATGCTAGGACTTATAGCCTTGTTTATCCCACGATAAATGCAAGAAGATAATTGGCCTATTTACAAGGAGCTGGTGCCACCACAGCATTATTTTTTTTACGCAGCGGCGGCGCAATCAGTGCTTCACAATGCATCAGTTTGCACCAGGTATAATGTATGCAGGGTAGGCGTTCCCACGTGAAAAGCCACGTAGAACTGACACAGTGACATTTACAACTTTTCACTGCGTCACTCTATGAATTGACTGCGTCTAAATCCCTACACCTCTCAAACCAGGTGTAAGGTTTGACACAGGGCTTTAAACATGGGACTCGCCTCTGTGTTCCGACGCATTTCTGGAGTTGCGTCAGTCTTCCGACAACTCAAGCAATGCGCAGCAGCGGGCGGTGCATGTAAGCATGGTGGGGCAGTGGTGTGGGGCGCTGTGGGGAAGGGTGTTGACAGGCAACAGAATAGGAGGTATTTATTTATCTAATTTGCCCTATTCGTCATCTGATGACAATGCCCTTGCCCCGCCCTATTGTCTCACCACTCTTACCTGCACTGGCCGCTGCTGGCAATACGTCACTTTAGCATCAAAAGATGCATCAGAATTATGGGTTTCTTATATTTCACCTATGTATTCTTTACGGGATTTATTTGTTATTGGATCACACATAATACTGTACCTATGGATCTTTTAATTGATTGTATCACTGTATATTGCATTTAATTATTTATTATCCTTCTTAAAATTTAATAAACTTATTGAACAAAAACATGGGGCTTGTTTGACGAAGGTAAACTTACACTTTTGTCTAAGTTTTACGATTTTGTTTGCAATTCACAGAGCAATTTTACAAGAATTATCTTTACCACTTTATGTGCAGAATCTCTGCCACGAGTACAGAGACACCAGTCATAAGATAGTACTCGTAAAATTGCTTTGTGAATTATAAAAAATCGTGAACTTACACAAGGGTCTACTTTCATCTTTGTGAATCAGACCCGTGGTGTCTAAAACATCGAATACCGAAATCTCAAATTTAAAATAAAAATCTTCCTTGAAGAAAAAAAAAAAAGATGCATCAGAATTTTTGACGCATCCGTGAATCATTGCGCCCTGGAGCACTGTATTGGAAATACAGAGCAACCATGGCGTACTTAGGGCATTTGCAGCAGAAGCAAGAAATCTGGCGCATCAATGCCGATGCGTCAGTGCTTGTAAATGTGTCCCTCAGCTCTTGAATGCAAGAAATAAAACTGGACTGAATGAGCTACTCACACATGGACCTTGGAAGCATGAGGGCTCTGGCATTGCCAAATACTTGTCTTTATTCTGAAGCAGCAAGAAGCCCTCTCAATGCAGCTAATGCCCTGTACAAGCCTTCACAATACAGCCCAATCCATCACAACAAGCACAGTCTGTACTAATGCCTGCTTGAGTCAGATAAAAGTTTTAAGAATAGGAAACCTCCCTTAATTAGATGCTGCAGATATGAGGCTGGTGCTCAGGGTCTGATCCCCGCACCTTCCCTCCCCACCTGCCAAGTTCAAGGCTTGTTTTCACATCCAGAGGCGGCCAGGCCTGATGAATCTCCGGTTGCTGTGGTGATTTTAGGGGTCATTGGCCTACACCAGCTCAACTGTCTTTAATTAACTTTCCCTTACGCTCCAGCGACTGCCTTTCAACTGGGCCTCGTCAAGGCGGGCATTCCTGGGCCCGGGGCCCTCCCTGGCTCCGAGGGCCGGGAACGAAAGCTGCAGAGGCTGCCGGCCCATGGCGTTCCCGTCGCCGACATGGCGGACGGCTTATCAGCCGGTGGACCCCGTTTATTGTTGTTGCATATTTATATAGCGCTAACTCAACCCGAAGGTATTGGAGCGCTTTATGTGAGCACCATATTTACATGACACATTCAGGCACGGGGAGATTAAGTGATTTGCCCAGAATCACAGGATGTGGACGCGACCCCGAGGCTCGAACCCTGGTCTCCAGCACCAAAGTCGACTTTCAGGTTCACTGCTAATGGTGCAGGGGCAGAGTGGCTTGGGACGGGGTCCTGGAGCCTTAACCCACTGAGCTACCCTATGTAACCACAAAGGGGCATATGTAGGTAGCCGTTTGCGATTCGCAAATGCCGAAATTTGGCGAATTTTGGCATTTGCGAATCGCAAACGGCATTTTGATATGTAGGTGCCACTTAGCAAAATAAGGAATCGCAAAAATTGCGATTCCTTGTTTTGCTTATAGCATTAAAGGAATCGCAATTTTGCGATTCCTTAAATGCTTTGTAGGGGAGCTTTAAAAATTGCGATTTTTGCATAAGGAATCGCAAAATACCACCTACTTCAAGTAGATGGTATTTTACGAATTCCTTCAAAAATGCATTTTTTACAAAAATTCAAAGTGCCATGTGGCACACAGACATGCCCTTAGGGCATGTCTGTGTGCCACATGTACTTACAGGCACTTTCCAGGGGTGCAACAGGTGTCCTTTGGACACCCTGGCACCCTTGGAATTGCGATTCAATTTGAGAATGTATCCCCATTCATTCCTATGGGCCTCTTAGCCCATAGGAATGAATTGGACACTAATTCCTTAATTGCGATTCGCAATTTGCTAATCGCAATTAAGGAATGTTAGAGATTCGCAAAAAAATTGCGAATTTTTACCTACATTCCATTTTGCTATTCTCAAATAGCGATTCCTTAAAAATTGCTATTTGGGAATCGCAAAATGGAAATTACCTACATATGCCCCTAAGTCACCTGAGCCAGGTCCATGCTGATCATACGGTATTAACATCTTGCAGTTTGCTTTGCTGTCTGTGACAAATTAGAGGATGTCTTTAGTCCACTTACCTCTGCAATGTTTGCACTAAAAACCATCATCCGTAACTTTCTTTTTAAAACCCGTTTTTGACACCTCTGTCATTGTCTCTGTTGACACCCTTGAGCAGATGCTCCATCCCCCTTTTGACTCCACTTTTAGACACTTTTGTCAACTCTCTTATTGACTTTAGTTTGGTAAAACACTTTGTTGACAATGTTCATGTTCCTTTTATTGCAACATTTGCTTGTGACTTATTCAAAGTGGTTGCCATGCTCACTGTGACCCTGGAACTGCACCCTACTAACAAGCCCCAATACGGGCAAACCAGACTTGGGTTGCTTCTGTTCCAGTACAGGGAGGACCCGGCCTGGCAGTTTGGGCTAGATTGTACCAATCGGAGCCTGGTCAAGCCTGATTTGCATATGGCTGGGTCCAGACTGAGGTGTCTTGGTGGGCAAAAGAACAATGGGTTGGAATGCTACTCCAGGGGATTGCCAGTGGTTAGACTTATTGCAAGAATTCCTCCCATCTCCTTTTGTGTGTTTGATTTGTCTTATTTAATGACTTGTGTGGGCTTTACTTCTCCGTTGTGAGTTTGGCCCTGTCCTAAAGAATGGATGCATTACTGTGTCCTTACGCTGCACTTTATTTAGTGCTGTTTTCTTTCTTCAGGTAGTACCCTACGAGAGTGCATGTGTTTTCCAGGTGTCTCCCTTGTGTGTTTCTCTACCCTGCCGTCTTTGTGTTGCTCTGTCTTGCTGTGTGCTTCCTTGTTCCACCCCCCACCTCTGTGTTGCTCTTTTTCACTGTGTGCTTCTTTGCCCCTCCCAACCCTGTCTCTGTGTTGCTCTGCCTCATTGAGTGACTCTGTGTTTCACCCTGTCTCCATGTTGCTCTGCTTCACCATGTGCTTCTGTACCCCCCATCTTGTTTTGTCTCACAGTGTGCTTCTGTGTTTCACCCTGACTCCATGTTGCTCAATTCACCAGGTGGGCATGTATGTGCGCCACATGGCACTTTGAAAACTGCTGAAATGTGCATTTTTCAAGGAAATCGCAACTTACCACCAAGTAGAAGTTGGTGGTAATTTGCGATTCCTTAAAGGCATTTTGCAATTTTTTTTGGCTTCATACATTGCATTTCAGGAATTGCAAAATTTGCGATTCCTTAAATGCAATTGCAAAATAAGGAATCGCAAATTTTGCACCAGATTTTACTTCATACATATCATTTTGCGAATTCGCATTCGCAAAGGCCGAAATTCTATGAATTTTGGCCTTTGCGAATGTGAATTTCAATGATACATATGGCCCCTTGATACCAGAACTCCACCCTATCACCCTAAGTGATCAATCATATTTACAGCATTACTTTCCTAAGGTATAAAATTAGAAGTGGTGTGAGGTGCAGTACAACAGTGCGGTGGGGCACAGTGGGTGCTGTGGTGGGCCTCGGCACTCCTTGATGGGCTCAGCCTTTTTTCATCATAAGACTTAAACCAAGGGAGAGGGAAGAAAGGAGTCACAACAAATAATGTGTTAGAATTCAACAAAGACCTAGGAAGTGTAGGGTGTGGGAAAAAAGATAAGTGAGATGGCATCTGTACTAGCCAACCATGGTAGTTGGCAGTCCCATCAGTCAGCAGTGTTGTTTAATTTACAATTAATTTGAATTACATTTTTATATAGCTCGTGGTGGCATCGGAGAACTTTACAGATAAAGCAAAAAAACTGTGATATAAATAATAAAAAATGTCACAGTGACAGGAAACAGCTAACCAAACAAAAAACAAGAACTAACAAACCAATCTGTTATTGGCCACCAACATTTTTGGCTCTGTCAATGCTAGTTTTGCTGTGGTTTTTGCAAAACCTTAATGTAAAATAGCTGGCAGGCCCTCCCAATCTAAAGAAATAATTGTATAAAAGTGAAAAGATTTTTTTGGGGGGTTGGCAACGCCAGCAGCGTTATTGAATGACATTTCTTTCTCTTTGTGATTTTTATATAGCACGTGGAAGACCAGGTGGCGTCAGAGCACTTAACAAAGTAAGCAAAAACACAGTGTGTAATAGGTAATAAAATTGTCAGAGTGAGAGGCAGCACCTAAACCAAATAACAAACAAGCACGAGCAAGTCAACAAGTCTGCTTTTGCTCTCCTGCCTTTAGCTTTGTCAATGATTGTTTACTTTGTCATGGTTTTTGCAAAACTTGATTGTCGGGGAGCTGCCTGGCCTTCTCAAACAATAAAGCAATTAGCTAAAAGTAAAATTATGTTTTGGGCATAGAAGGAACACGTTGCCATAATTGTCACTGTAGACTACTAGAGCAGGATCCTGTCACTCACAGTGAAGTTGGCCAATGGCCAAAATCTCCTTATCTATTACCCCATGCTGTGTGCTCTCGGGGCAAGATATGCAAAAATCACAGTTGATGGACAGAATTTAGAACAATGTCATACATTCACCCCAGTACAAGGATCTGGGCCTAAATCCATCGTTTTTTTGCACTCCACACCACCCTGGATTAGACACTGGCTATATGCAAATCAGCTCTGACCCTGTGCCTCATGGGAACAGTCCAGTCCGAACTACCAAGCCATGTCTTTCCCAGACCGGAGTCAAGCATCCAAGGACCGGTTTCTGGCTATCAGCCTTCATTCAGCCTGGATAGCTTGACTCCAGGGGTGTGGAGAGCCTGGGACTCACGTCTGAGCATACCCAGCCCACTCGGGGTGAAAATTGCAAAAAACACAGTTGATGGACAGAATGTAGAACAATGTCATACATTCACCCCAGTACAAGGATCTAGGCCTAAATCCATCGTTTTTTTGCACTCCACACCACCCTGGGTTAGACACTTGCTATATGCAAATCAGCTCTGACCCTGTGCCTCATGGGAACAGTCCAGTCCGAACTACCAAGCCATGTCTTTCCCAGACCGGAGTCAAGCATCCAAGGACCGGTTTCTGGCTATCAGCCTTCATTCAGCCTGGATAGCTTGACTCCAGTGGTGTGGAGAGCCTGGGACTCACGTCTGAGCTTACCCAGCCCACTCGGGGTGAAAATTGCAAAAAACACAGTTGATGGACAGAATGTAGAACAATGTCATACATTCACCCCTGTACAGGGTCTGAGCTGATTTGCATATAGCCAGTGTCTAACCCAGGGTGGTGTGGAGTGCAAAAAAACAATGGATTTAGGCCCAGATCATTGTACTGGGGTGAATGTATGACATTTTTCTACATTCTGTCCATCAACTGTGTTTTTTGCAATTTTCACCCCGAGTGGGCTGGGTATGCTCAGACGTGAGTCCCAGGCTCTCCACACCACTGGAGTCAAGCTATCCAGGCTGAATGAAGGCTGATAGCCAGAAACCGGTCCTTGGATGCTTGATTCCGGTCTGGGAAAGACATGGCTTGGTAGTTAGGACTGGACTGTTCCCATGAGGCACAGGGTCAGAGCTGATTTGCATATAGCCAGTGTCTAACCCAGGGTGGTGTGGAGTGCAAAAAAAGATGGATTTAGGCCCAGATAATTGTACTGGGGTGAATGCATGACATTGTTCTACATTCTGTCCATCAACTGTGTTTTTTGCAATTTTCACCCCGAGTGGGCTGGGTATGCTCAGACGTGAGTCCAGGCTCTCCACACCACTGGAGTCAAGCTATCCAGGCTGAATGAAGGCTGATTGCCAGAAACCGGTCCTTGGATGCTTGATTCCGGTCTGGGAAAGACATGGCTTGGTAGTTCGGACTGGAATGTTCCCATGAGGCACAGGGTCAGAGCTGATTTGCATATAGCCAGTGTCTAACCCAGGGTGGTGTGGAGTGCAAAAAAACGATGGATTTAGGCCCAGATCATTGTACTGGGGTGAATGTATGACATTGTTCTACATTCTGTCCATCAACTGTGTTTTTTGCAATTTTCACCCCGAGTGGGCTGGGTATGCTCAGACGTGAGTCCCAGGCTCTCCACACCACTGGAGTCAAGCTATCCAGGCTGAATGAAGGCTGATAGCCAGAAACCGGTCCTTGGATGCTTGATTCCGGTCTGGGAAAGACATGGCTTGGTAGTTCGGACTGGACTGTTCCCATGAGGCACAGGGTCAGAGCTGATTTGCATATAGCCAGTGTCTAACCCAGGGTGGTGTGGAGTGCAAAAAAACGATGGATTTAGGCGCAGATCATTGTACTGGGGTGAATGTATGACATTGTTCTACATTCTGTCCATCAACTGTGTTTTTTGCTCGGGGCAAGATATAACATGTGAAAGAAGGAACAACCAAGTGTATGAATAGAGCTGGCTGAAAATCGCAAAAAGTAATTTATTATATTTAATTTTACTAAATTCAAAACATCATGGCTAACGCCAGTCCTAATAAACTGAGTACTAAGTAACTCAATGTACATAAGCATGTAAATATCATATTCACCTATTGGAATTTGTCAGTTACATAGTATGTACAAAATACTAGCAACGAGTGGCATGAAACTGCACAAGAATATACAACTATTAACACAATAGCGTAGCACTAAGAGTCGTTAACCCCTTAGCTGCAGCGGCTATTCCGCCGCAGTGCTAAGGGGGAGGGGGCCGCGCGGCGCTCGCGTACTAGTGACGGAACCGCTCCATCATGGCCCTCGGGTGAGCTGTGCTTATGACGGAACGGTTCCGTCACGGCCCCGCCCGCCTAATAGAACACTCCGCGAAGGCGCGGAATTCACGCAGCGCAGGCACGGCGAGCGGGCCGTGACGGAACCGTTCCGTCACGAGCACAGCCCACCCGAGACTCGTGACGGAACGGTTCCGTCACGAGCACGCAAGGGGTTAAAGGATATTTATAGAAACATACAGGGGATTAAAAAGATTTTTTTAATGAAAGTATGAAGATATCTTCCTATATAAAATGGGTCAATGTCATGGTTTGCAGGGATATAGTTAAGGGGGCAGAGGTGATCAGGACCAAGTGAACAGACCCTGTTTCAATTCCCATGAGAAACTAATACTATGACATGGAGAGCAGGGTGGACAGAGCTCCAGATTCCAGCCATAAAATAATTGATTTGCAAGGGATTGTTCTAGAAAATTGAGTATTCCAAGAAACGATTTTCCATGCTGAATAGTGAACATGCCAACCTGACATGTTAAAAGCATTATGCATGCATCGAGTCTCACCGGGTATGCATTGCACAGAGATGAGAATGAGAGTGTTGGACTCATTACTGATGCTCACGGTGCACATTGTGTAAATTGTGTATCAGGTTTATTTTGCACATTATTTTACCTCGTCATCCGGGCACTCCTTTTCTACTGTGAGGTTGTATGTCAGAATATCGACCCCAAACATAATGTCTGACATAAATATTGTGGCCTAAATATTGTTTACAAAAATATTGCTCCATTGGGTGAAGATTTGCTATTATTAATTCCAGTGGGATGATATTATTGTAAACAAAATGTACGAAATGGCATTCATGTTAGACGATAAATTAGACAATGATATTCCATTGTTGGATGTGTCATGGGAGGATGCTACATTGCTGCATCTGGTTTCTGAAGCTGCTCTCTTGAAGTTTCATCCTTCTTTGATACCCCAATATCAGATTAGATGGTCCTGCAAGAGTTGGAAGCTTCCTAACACAACATTCTTAGACACAGATGATACATGGTAAATCTAGTCGCGTGTTATGAAACTTTCAGGTCTCCATGTTTGTGCAAAAAGTGTCCTGCCTGATCCCAACTGTAAGTCAGGAAGTGAGTCGGCGAGCACTAGGATACCCTTCTGGGTGATAGTACCCTACATACCATAATATAACGTAACATAACATAACTTCAGACCAGGCTCTTGAAAGGGAGCACCACAATAACGTAACAAAAAGGGCATCTTACCCCTCAGATGCCTTTCAGAAGTCACAAGGCTCATTTGTATTGGACGAAGCAGGTGCATACTAGAGTTTAATCATAAGCGCTTTAAATCGTGTTACTAATTGCAATACATCATATAAAGAATTTTAAAAAGTATTTAAAAAAAACATAAACATTACTAAATTCAGTTCATCAACTTTGTTATGTTGATTTTAAATTACAATGGAAAAACATTTTGTGTCCACGCTCGAACAACACCAAGATCAGGACAAATATACAATGTGTGCTTTAAGACCTGCACCCCACCATAACCGGAATCACATGCACTAACCAGATTACGAAAACTGGGCAAACTCAAAGGTAGAATACCAAGTGGAAGCATGAGTAAAATACATTTTACACTGTGGTCCAGGGACAGGAATAAATACTTTGGCGGCTGTTTAAAATGTACAATATCTGAAGAGGGTTTACACAGTGGGAGATACAAGATATCGCTGACGTAACTTAACCTAGGAATTGCGTTGTTTTTTTAAACAGTGTAGGTTGAGCAGGACACCATGTCTGAAAATATTCTATTGTACATTCTAATTGTGTTAGAACAGTCCTAAGATTTACATTAAAAGTATACTACATATTACATGTGTCAAACGTTTCCCACTTCAACAAGCCTCTCAAAGGGCCATCTGATGCATGAAGAAGACTGTAGTCCCACCTGGCTTTGTTTGGAAGAGCTACAAATAACTTAGCAGATGAGTGTGAACGAGTGTAATGCTTGCACAGGAATTAGTACATCAATCAAATCAATCACACGTTTGTTAAATGAATGAATGAAATAAAATTTATACCGCGCAACTAAAACCCGAAGGCATCAAGGCGCCTTTTAAGCCTTTGTTAAGCACTACTACTCACCCGTGAGGGTTTCAAGGCAAAGGGGGAGGGTGGTTTCACAGGTTCAGGTCCTTCCTGGAGGGTGTCTGTCGAAGAGCCAGGTTTTGAGGTTTCTTGTGAAGATGTGGAGAGGTGTTGTCTGTGGTGGAGAGGGAGGGAGTTCCAGGCTCTGACCACGAGGAAGGAGAAGGAGTGTCCGCCTGATCTGGTTTTTCTGGTGTGGCGGACCACGGCGTAGGAGAGCTGGGCTGATCGAAGGGTCCTATGGGGTGCGTGGAATTTGAGTTTGCTGTTCAGGTATGCTGGTCCGGTGTCACGGAGGGCCTTGTGAGCATGGGTGAGCATCTTGAAGGTGACTCTAGCTTCGAAGGGGAGCCAGTGGAGTGTGCGCAGGTGCTGGGAGATGTGGCAGTGGCTTAGCAGGTTGAGGACCAGTCTTGCAGCAGCATTCTGGATGTTCTGTAGCTTGTGTGTGAGGTTTTTGTTTATTCCGGCGTAGAGTGCGTTGCCGTAGTCGAGTCTGCTGGTGACCAGGGCGTGAGTGATGCTCTTTCAGTGTTCGAAGGGGATCCATTTGAAGGTCTTGCGTAGGAGGCAGAGGGTGTGGAAGCAGGTGGACGAGACGGCGTTGATCTAGCAGTCCATTTTGAGTTCGGAGTCCAAGATGATACCCAGGTTGCGTGCTTGGTCTGTGGGGGTGGGCGGACTTCCGAAGGCAGGGGGCCACCAGGTGTCGTTCCAGGCATCGGGGTGTGGGCCCCTGATGAGTTACTTCTGTTTTGTTGGAGTTTAGTTGAAGGCAGCTGTTTTTCATCTATTTGGTGACGGCTTCCATGCCTTCTCAAAAATTGTGTCTGGCGGTGTTGGGTTCGTTGGATAGGGAGAGGATGAGTTGGGTGTCGTCTGCGTATGACATAATGTTGAGTCCGTAGGTTCTGACGATGGGGGCGAGCGGAGTCATGTAGATGTTGATGAGCATAGAGCTGACGGATGGCCCCTGGGGGACTCCACAGGTGGTTGGTGTAAGGTCCGAGAAGAAGGGGGGAGTCTGACCCGCTGCGTTCTGCGGGAGAGGAAGGAGCGGATCCAGTTGAGGGCCTTGTCTTGAATCCTTGCGTCATGGAGGCTGTGTATTAGTGTCCAATGAGAGACTGTGTCGAACGCCGCTGAGAGGTCGAGGATGATGAGGGCAGCTGTTTCTTCTTTGTCCAGTAGGGTGCGGATGCCGTCTGTTGCGGCGAGGAGGGTGATTTTCGTGCTGTGGTTTTTTCTGAAGCCGGATTGGGAGGAGTCGAGGATGTTGTGCTCTTCGATGAATGTGGCGAGTTGGCTGTTGATGGCTTTCTCGATGACTTTCGCTGGGAAGGGGAGCAGGGAGATGGGTGAAGTTCATCGCACCTATAGGTGTAAAGCATCATTCCCTAGGTTAGAAAGGTGTGGTTTATGGTCTAGGGACTGTGTAAGCACCCTGCCCAAATAAGTTTGTTATTTTACCATTTCTAGGGGGATTCCACTGAAATCAGCGGTGGCTGGCACAGGTTAGCGTGATGGGGCAGGGGAGGGCATGGCAGGGGGTAGAAGCCGACAGACAACAGAATAGGTGTTATTTATTTATTTAATTATACCTATTCTGTCATTTGTCAACTCCCCCCCCCGCGTGCAACCCGCCCCGCCACCGCTCCGCCGGACCGTGTTTACCTGTGCTGGCCGCCGCTGCCCGAGATGTCATAGGCCAGGGTGCAACTGCTTTCTTTCTTTAAAAGGCATCACTTTTGTTTTAGCGGTATTAATTTTAAAGATGCTTTACTTCGCATATATATTTAGTGCATTCAAGTTTTCGTTGACGACCGATTAGGGTACGATCAAAAATTATTACGTCAACTGCATACATCAGAGCATGTAAGTCATGAGCAGCAATCCTGGGAGGAAAATTCTTGATATTTGTACACTGGGCTGGGAAATTATACAGATAATTGGAAAAAGCAGAGGAGGGAGGACACAACACTGGGGGTTAGCACTTTGTACACCTCCAAAAAGATTTTGCACTAGGTGGAAGAGTTGTAGAGTGATAATCAATCTCATCAGATTTTTGGGCATTCCAAGCCTAACCAGTATCTTCCTGAGAGGAGTTCTGTCCAATCCGTCGAATGGCGTTGAAAAGTCAAAAGAGTACAGAATTTGCAATGTCAGCATTACATATTTATCAATCAAAGATTGCACAATTGCGATATTGTCAGTTACTGACTCTTTAGGTCTATAGCCTGCTTGCACATAAGGAATCCGTCCTGTTCCCCTCGCCAACTCCTCTAAGTGTTCCAGGATGCTAAATACACTGGGGCAGATTTATGAAGGCCTTGCGCCGCCGGTGCGTCACTTTTAACATGGGAAAAAGTGACGCACCGGAGGCGCAAGGCCTTCATAAATCTGCCCCACTATACTTCCACTCCAATAATACATAATTTTGCATATTTTATGCAGTTTTATGCAGTTGCAGTTGTGGCTCGTGTCGAGGAAAAGAGGCAGGCGGGAGGGTCGTGGGTGGGGGGAGGAAAGAGGGACGAGGGAGATAAAAAAAAAATAATAACTTACCTGCTGCACACCACCATCACGTCACGCTTGTCTGCTCCTCTCCTCTTCCGAAGGCACAGACTCACAGCATGCCCTGCGGCCAATCCTGAAGCTGCTTTCATGCATGACAGCAGCTTCCTGATTGGCCTGAGTGCCTTCAATTTGGGCTCCAGAACAGATTGGGAGTCTGTGCCTGCTCTCTCCGACCCAGCAGCATGGCTGGGTTGGCGAGAACTTTCACTGTGCAGGATGGTTGGGCTGGCCGGAGATGGCCGGCCAAACCGTCAATTTCAGTGAAGGGAGTGCATACACAACTCCCTTCAGTGCCTGTCGTCACTGTGGCCCCGCCCCCAAGACTCGACACAAGGTAAATAAAACGATAATAACATGGATTTTAAACCAGTTTTATTTTTCATGTTTTGGAGGGTGCTAGCAGGGGTGGCGACGCTCCTGCACCATAGTGGAGGGACCACCCTGATTTTATGGTGGTATGTGAACTGAGATGCAAGACATTTTTCCCAACCTTCGGAGGCCTCTTTCAGAACTTTTACTGGAGGCCTATTTAAGAACTTTTACTGGAATCTGGTCCGGGCTCATAGTTGCAGAAATCTTGCTGTTCTTATGTAGGTCTCAATCTGCTTGTCATTTGGTGGTTTTAGTTCCTCAGAAATTGCTGATGTCCATACCATGAGTTTATAGTCATCATATTTCCTTTTGAATCTGTGTTTTCTGCATAAAGTTGAGAAATGTAGAGTAGCCATTCCGGAGCTGGGATTGAGCCATCCGATGGGGTTTGTTTACTTACTGCACTGCCCAATAAGGCTCCAAAAAAAGTCTATGATATTTTGTTGTAGATGCCTGATAAAGACCGAGCTGTTTTTTGATCTGTTGCTTTCTGTTTGAGCACAAGACACATTTTCCTCCTTTTTAGGTCTCGCCTGGCGATGCAGCGCGAAAGCACTGTTGCCATTGAGATGTATTGTTATGGAGTTGCCTCCCAAGTGGTATAGACCGGGGCACGTGCCGGTTGTGGTCTGTGGACGCGCTTCTGAGACACGCTTGCCACAAAGTGTGTACAGCTGGAGCACTTAAATTAGGGTTGAGTAAACAGTGTGAAAGCGCTCCAGAAGACGTGCTAGCATTCAGCAGCATGTGGGGCACCTGGCGGCTTGCCGAGATGATTACTTTCTGTTTTTCCAGCTTTGTTGTGAGGGCATGAGCGGCCATGAGCGGCCGTCTCACTGGCGCCATGTGGTAGAAGCTCCATTTGACATTCATTTGTACGTGATATTACAAATCGTGCTTACTCTGATGCTTCTCGTACGCTATACATTTATTGGCTTTCAACAAATTTCATTTCAGTATGCGCATACCACCATACCTCATTGTTTTTTTCCCACAAACAACTACCAATAACACCGTATGTCATTGTCTTTTACCCACAAACAACTTCCAATACCACTGATCTGTATTATGCTCGTATATGCCTTTTGCACACAAACAACTTTCAGTCCCACCGGACCTAATTGCTATTTCTTTTGCTTCTAGACATCCTTTGCTCACAGCTACCCTTCAGTACTATGTTGCTTAACCATTATGGTGCGCAAGGACATTAGCTCGTGCAGAAACAGTGTGGAACAAATAAATACTTTTTCGGATTGCGTAGCAATAGTGTATATTATTTAAAAAGCATACGCATGCTTTAATGAAATTATGTTAGTTGGCACCAGGCGTAGCTGCAGTGTGTTGTGCTAAAAAAGCAAAAGGCACTAAAAATGTTTTAACAGCGTTACTCGTGCTTGCTTCTAAAGTGTGTTCGTCTGGTGTTCATGGCACGGCACTTTAATTAGGCCTGAGGCTCGAGGCTACAGTGTGAACGCGCTCCGGAAGATGCGCTAGCATTTAACATGTGTTTACATAGCGCTTTGTTGTAATTTTGCAGCGATTGGGTTAGCATTAGCAGAAGCCATCCTGTATTTAGAAGTTATCTTGTCCGTTTTGTGGAATCCATTTTGTATTTCTGGCAGCCATCTTGTTTGCCATGTGCTACCACATGCGTGCCATGTGCTCTGCCCTACCTTGCTGTTGTCTGCTCTTGAAATCTGCCTAGAGACAGGTTATATTTAGCCTCTTCTGCTTCGCACATGCTCAGTTGAGCTTGCAGCTGTTCTTGCAGCTGTCCCTAGTCTGTAAATGTCAGGATGTGTTCACTAGAATTAGCAACTGTTAGCTCCTCCCACTTGTTGACTGTGCATTTTTTGTATGACCTTATATGTACCTGAAACCTTCTCTTGTACTTGTACCGCCTTCTTTTGAGCCCCTGTGTGGGTATAAAAGGACCAAGCTCCTTCCATTCAGGGTGCTACTTCATACATTGCCGAAGGGTGTTGTGTGAATGTAGTTCCACCTCATGAGGTTTAATAAACTTTGTATTTTCTATTCCAGTTTCTGTGCCAACTTCTATCCTATTGGTCTGAGGACTTGTGCAGGGAAGGGCGAACCCCTCGCACTGGTAGGCCTTGCTGAGGCCCCCCACCACATCTTGGCAGTGGCGGCCACACTCACCCGGTCTGCACCGTGCACACGCGCCGCCACTGGGCACGAGCCGCAGAGCACGTGAACGCTGTACTGCGCATACCCGAGCATTTCTTTTTTTTGGGGAAGAGTCAGCAATACTGTTTTTCTATAGGAAACCCCGCTTTCCCTTCTTCCTTCCTGCGCCAGTCAATGCTAGGCAACACGCTGCATTTCAAGAGGCCACAGCCCACCCTCGAGAAGTCTGTTTGTCTTCGTGCTCCTCCCGTGGTGGTCCCCTCACTGCCTGTTGCTCGCTCGCACTCTGCTGAATGGGGATGTTGTGATACTGCTTGCCGGGTGTTTGGCTTGTTTTTCCTAGCCAATGGCAGGATTTGCTGGGAAGCAGAGCCGCAGCGACCCTCCTGGTGACACACCTCGCCCTGTCAATCACCATGAAACCAGCGTCCCCATTATCTCCCGTTGCCTCCGCGCATTGAAGTTGGTGACAGTCGGGAGTGGAGCAGAGGCCGGCGGCTTTGGAAAATTTTCTGCCAGGAGGAGGGAGGTAAGGGTCGCACTCGGGAGCTCTTGCAAGCATTGGGATATGTCTATGCGCCCACTCCGGTCTCTCCCGTCAGGCCCCTCTCCTCCCGTGGCGTCCTGTCTCTCCTGCCCCAATCGTAGTTCTAGTAAATGTCAACAGCTGACAGGGTGACACAAAACACCTACAGGATAGGGATCCCCCACGTGGCTTTAGGTTAATCGGATTCACTCACAAACAGTACAAATCCTTTCTCACACTGGTCCTCGGTTGTTAACTTACACCTCCATGGTACAAGCATTAGAGCTGCAGCATTATTCTCTCTTTTTGCCAGCAGTGTGAGTAATGAAACGATGTTTCTTGGAAACACATTCTCGGTCCCTAAGCATGCAGATACTCAGTATGTTGTCCATGCACCCATTTAAGGTTAGGAAATACGGGAATATGCTAGAAAAGTTGCTGAAAAGCATGCATTTCGGTATGTAAGCTACAAACCTGATTAAGGGGAAAACCCATACCCCTAAGAGCTCTATTTCTCGGGTACACAGTTGTAAGTATCGTCAATGAAGAGTCACACGCCCTTTTGAGATTTACAGCTTCTTTGAGAGTAGGGCCTATATGCCCTCCCTCACCGCCTTAACACTGTGGAAAATTAGTGCGTTTTGGTGAACATTATCTGCGCCATCTTGCCTCTTCCCCTGATGCCACACTTTTGTTGCGCGCGTCCGCCATTTTAAGATGCCCCGATCAGAACCAACCCTTTTGCATGCCGCTGGCCCCTGACATAGCCCTTTGCCTTCGCTAAGCCTGCCCGCTGACCACCCCCCCCTGCTTGCACCTGCCTGGAGTCATAAACCCCTCTTCGGCGCTGCTCTGCCCCCGGCCCTCATCCTGTTCCCAGCGCGACACCTCCCTGCTTTCCTTTCATGATCTCCGGCCCTTAGATGCAAACCCCCTTTTTCCCCGTGTGCCCGTTTTTCCTCCCCGTTCCCAAGCCGACACCCAGCTCTGCCGATACCACCCTCGCCCCTCCCCGTACAATAGAAAGCTTCCCCCATCAAAGAAATCCCCGGGTTGATCAAAGCCCCCGCCCCATGAGATCCAATCAGACTCCCCTCATCCCGTGAATCGGCGGATTATCCAGCTGCGCGATGCTCACCACCTGTTGTGATTGGGGTGGGGATTTCAACTGTAAATGTGTGTGGGAACGGGCCCCAAAGGGGGATTCCGGGTATGTCTTTCCGTATATCAAAGCTTTGTCACATATTTGTAAACTGCAATAAAAACCGTAAAACACTGTATATAAGGGGCCAGGCCTCAAATGTACGTTAGAGCACCTCTGAACGATACCTTCTGTCCGTTTCGTTGTGTTCTCCTCCGGAGAGAATAAAAAAAACCTTGTTTCCTGCTTTCCAGTCTCCAGCGCCTGCCTCTTCATTGATTTAAATAACTAGAGGGTCACAGAGGCAATACCGCCGGGCAAATATCGATTGTCCCCGACCCGATTGAAACTGTTTTTACAATTGGCGTCCCAAGCGTGGGGCCCATCAGCGACTCGTGGATCCAGTGGGAGAGGTCCCGACGACAGAGTGAACGACTGCAACGATCGGGAGAGCTCTTGCCCAATAGACCCTCGTCTGGCAGCCGATCATCCGAACTTCACTAGTTCCGAACAGACCTCTCTCGAGTGATCTACGGTCCTGACTGGGAACCATCAGGAGTGCCGTGAGAAATACGAGAAAAAGAGGACGATCGGGCGCTGGATTCGGAAGACAAGAAACTGTCCACATGGTCCGGGTAAGGTCGTGTTGCCACGACAAATTGCGAAAGAATTTGTCTTGATTGATTGTCAAAAAATACTAGTATTGCCTTGTTTATTTTTATTTAGAGATTCACTGTCTGCTAACGGAGAAGCAACAGGCTCTCTCTCCCTTTGCAAGCAGTGGAGGATAAGTAGGGTAGCAGCCGTGCTTGTTCTTTTTCTCCCCCACTCAATAATTGCTTGAAACTGAACTGTTGTTCACAAACTATTGTTTCCTGGAGATTCTCTGTCTGCAAGCAGGGAAGAGACCATCCTTTTTGCAGATAGTGAAAAGGGTAGGTGACGCAGATCTTTGCGGTCCTACTCATTCTCCCCATTGTTATTTTGTTGGTCTATTGGTTTTTTTTGGGATCCATGAGGTATTCACTGCCTGCAAACAACGTAGAATAGAAATATTCTGTCTAGTCTTTGCACCTAGTGATAAGATAGGCAGTGCTGACTTTTTAGTCCCTCGTTACGAGCCGTCATGTCTGTCTTCTCCCCATTGATAAATAGCCTGTTTAGCCCGGACCGGGTGTTAGAAGTGGACCATATGGCTCCACTAGAAGGCACCCCTAATAAGGACATGTTCATAAACTATGGGTTAGTTACCATAGCTTATAATAAATTATGGCACAGGTATACCGAAGATAGCCAAGACAAACAGTGGCCACTGGCAGGATCCTTCGACCTTGATAAAATAGAAACGTTAGAAATAGCCCTTCGAAATAATAAGACAACGCCAATTATGCTCGACAGTCTCGGTATGTGGCGCAGAGAGGCTATGCAACGACAGAGAAAAGACGAGGATAAACCAAGTAGGGAAATATACCGACAGGACAACCCCAGGACACCGCTACCCACAACTTACCCCCCGACACTATACCAAGGACGACCAGACTTAGGGTCAGACCAATGCGCTTTTTGTAGGTATGTCGGACACTGGAAAGCCCAATGCCCGACTCTACTGAGCGTGAGTAGGAGCAGAGGACCGACAGGAACGACAGACCGACAGTACGAGAAAAGGCGCGAGACAGAGAAGAACCCGACTTACATAGACAGGCCAGACAGAACCACCACGTTTGATTATGCCCGATGGCACAGATTTCGCCAGGAAAATCTCAGCGGCATGATCAAGTTCTCCTAGGTCGGGCAATGTCAAGACGGGAACCCAGCCTCGTTTAAAAAACTTACAGACGGAAAGAGATAATTATGACCGATAACTGTTTTTATATTTGTCTTGGGTCTTTGTATGTCGTACTTGTACTGTCCCCCGTCTGAGTTCGTGTGTATGTAATGTACAAATCTGCGTCATCCCTTTTACACGTGTTTCCGTGTTACTCGACCCCTGTTAGCAGAAACTTAGCATAAAAGCAACCTGGAAAGAAAGAAATGATAAAACAAAATCCGTAGAACATTAATAAACTTGAACTTTTAATTTAACACAACAAACAAGGAATAATAACGATAAACTGTAGAAAATGAAAGTCAAACGGAACATTCGCCCCCCCCCCCATTCTGGAACCTTCCAAAATAGGGTAGGGTTACGGCTACGCCCAACCAACGGCAACCCATATAAGGCGAGCCCCGCCGCCAACTCTTGGTCAGGAAATCTTAACGTATGGGGGAGCCGGAGGAGAGGCGGGAGCCCGCAGCCTGGGCATTTGCAGGTAGTCCCGCCACATGTCTCTTTGGCCGGCCGCAACGGGCCTGGAAAGACTAAGGTAGTCCCGCCACATGTCAAGAGGAGAACGAGGCACCTCTTCCTTTTCTCTTCCGTCACGGCCGCAGCAGTCCTGGACGGCGGGATGTCCTGCACGTACCTCCACAACAATTTGTCCAAGTTGGACTGGGAGGGAGAGGCGACGCGGACGAGCCTCTCCCACCTCCACCGGTAGGAGGTTTCCCAGCCCCCAGCCCGGCACCGAACACCCCCAGTCAGGCGATGGTGCCCATACTTCCACAGCACCGGACACACCATGGTGGCACCCCAGTACTTGCGCAGCACCGAACACACAATGGTGGCACCGCAGTATTTGCGCAGCACCGAACGTACAATGGTGACGCTTGGGGAACATCGGATGTGGAGAGGCCTTCATGCAGGGCGATGAAAAGGAGCGGCATGGAGTGCACCGGGAGAAGGAGACGATGTGAACGAGTCTCCCTCGCCCCCCCAGGTGGGGGCATCACAGCTGCACCCCAGCTGAACGTCCCGCTCTCACAAAACAGGGACCTCTTCCCTTCACTCCAAAGGGTCTCTTCCATTCTTGCAAACTCGACGAGAGTGGCCCCTGTAGGGCCTCAAAATGGCGTCTGGATCCGCTGGAAGGCGGGCCCCGGCCACTAGAGTAACTTTGGCCAGCCATACAACTCGAACATTTGTCCCATGGAGCACGAGCCCCCATCTCCGACAGCATCTCCGCAGCCTTGAAGATCATGCAAAGGTCCCCGGCGGAGCCTTCGGCCTTAGCAGGCTTCCGGTAAGGGACGGCTGCTTCGATCGCCAACGAAACAAACATGACATTGCCACACCTTCTGTTAGCGTGAATTCTAGAACTGCCGAAAAGGACTCTGGTCCAAACTGCCAGTAATGGAAACATTTCCCCCTGATGCTGCTTCCGGACTGTGCCGGCCCCGCCCAAAATGGCGCTGGTATCAATCGGAACTTACGAACACCTCGTGGTGTTCCTTCGCACTAATATAAACTTGATGTTCTGAGATTTTTGTGATCCTTTGTACACTTGGCTAGAAAAGACAAGGAGAGCTCACTCGACGAACTGTATGAAAAGATCCCCGTTACAAACGTTGATTACAAATATACAATGTATTATATTTTTATAACTGATGTAGACCTCATTTACGATACATGCGTACGGTATGTATATAGGAAATCTGATTACAACCGTTATGATTATGTTTCTAAATTATGAAAATATATGCCCCCGAACCCCCAGCCAATTAATAGACGTTTTAGTCTCTTACAAATGAATGAGTAAAACTTTCCGATGTTTTTACTGTTGCAAACGACACCCCCCACTGTACGCACTTTAGCCATTGCCACGACCGACCAAATACGACCACACCCTCCTAATCCATATGCTGAAATGAATTTGCAAATTAAAGTCTTTTAAACTATGGACGGGTATTGCATGTTTTATTTTAAAACAATATGGGATGGGTAGGAAAGTTCTTTTTCTGTGCACCCTACTCTGCTCTCTCTTTAAGGTTAAAAGAAGATGGTTGCCCGGCCTTGGAGGACGGATCGGATCGACAACCCGACGCTCCGCATTAAAGGTACGCGACTGACTCATGAACCCTCGCGTAGAGGAAGAACGTGACTTCCAAGGATGGGTAAAACGAATGGTGTAAATAAGGGAATGTAAAAGGAGGGTGAAATGAAATAATGTAAATATTGTAAAGTACAACGTTCCGAAGTAGCAGGGACCCAAGAACCGAAGAACTTTAGAACGCCACGGCGTCGAAAGAGGTTTAAGGACCCCGATAGTAAGATATATCCTTTGACTAGATACCTCGCACTAGGCACCTCTGGTTTCCTTTTTATGTTTCCCCGCACACGCCCTACATGAACACACTACCCCCCGACTCCGAAAACCATATCTCCGGGGACCCTGCCCCAAGGAGGAAAAGACGAGTAAGAGGTAAGTAAAGGACTTATGAATCCATGTATTTGAATGCGCGCGAATGCTGTCTCCCCCACCCCCCCCCTCTTTTCCTCCCTCTGCAGGTTACGTCAGAAATTACAGCCGAGGTGTGGCGAAGATCTGAGACCTTGCCATGTCCAAATACACGAAACGGACTAGCGCCGCAGGGTAGTGCCCAAGCACGCCTGCAAACTACTCACGTATCGAACAAGCCCGAAATATTAGCACAACCTGATAAAAAAAAATGACCACCCTTAAACCAGACCGGAAGAATGAACCCATGTCACGTATGATGCGAAACTGTGAGGGAGTGTGTGTGTGTGTGTGTGTGACTGAAACATTGACCCAACTGGTCAAAGGACCGAGAATGCGAGAAAGTGCGACAAAATGGTACCTCCTTTTTCTTCTTTCCTTTTCCCAAAGCACGTCCCCTCTACCCTGTCTAATGCTCAAACTGCATGATTACAAGATTCTAAACGTGGACTCGTGAATACCCTTTACTGTGTAATGCACTAAATAGCCTTTCTTGAATGCACTGCCGCCCTCTCCGTTGCACGTGCACTATTTAGCCTGCCGTTGCACACTCTCTCTCTCTCTCTCTCTCTCTCTCTCTCTCTCTCTCTCTCTCTCCCTCTCTCTCTCTCTCTCTCTCTCTCTCTCCCTTTTTTTGCACTACCACTCTCCCGAGTGGTTAGCCCCGAAATTGGCAGATCGCCACCCCTAGCACACCACCTAATTGGCTTCAAATACCGTCAGTATTTGCACAAACATTTGTCTTTAATGCAATCACCCTGAGGCCGCGTCATTACCTCTCCTTTTCCGCTAGAAGTCAATAAACCCAGGTTGGGCCGTAAGGGAAAGGACAGGTAAGACAACAGAGGTTCCCTAATCTGGCCCGAAATAAGGGAACTACATGTCAACGGCTCCTATAGTATAAAACAAGGACCTCAGAATACGCGACCCTCCCCTCCCCGAATCGTCGCAATACCGAAACCAGAAAAACGATCACCCCCGTTGCCTCCCCTGTCTATGTCCCTGGTTGTCTCCCATAAAACCCCTGTCCCTCCTAGTTAAGTAACCGGGCTGTAAAAGGTTACGTAGGACCCAGAATGATGTTTTACAAGGTTAACAGACTAGACCAAGGTAAAGAAATCATCAAAATGAACCCCGCAGTAGTTGAAAAACAGGATGCACCGATAAAAAGGAAATGTTTAGCCATGTTCGTCTCTCAGCAAAATACCTGTGTAGTACCATGTTGACGACTCACTGTACCCTTTTGTAAATGTGAAACTCTAGAGAACGGCATATCTTTGCCAGATTTGTCCCCCGAAGGTGGGTTACCATCAGACGAACCGTCATGCCTGTAATAAATGATTCTGAAGGAAAGTCATAGTAAATCCAGCAGGTCCGCCACCGGTCATTCATATGCCAGTTGTGAACGTTAAAAATGACGGACATTTTCATTCTTTGCCTGGAGCTGGGAGAGAAATAGACTTTTTTGATTATCTTCATCCGAAAATTTTCTAAAAAACTGTCTTTTCAAACTTGTTTAAGGGTACTGCTGTTGGAGGAGAGAAGGACCGGATGTGGGAGCACGAGGCCCGACTGCAGACTAAGGGACACCTGCGACATTAGCCAAGGCGAGACCACGACTGAAAAGAGCTGCAGGACGAGGCACTGTTTCCGACAGCGTGAAAAGAAAGGGTCGACCTGATGCCCCTGCTCGACGTCCAGTGCCTGTCGACAAGTCCCCGCTCTCCGAATTCCGTCACACGCCCGCCTATTTGAAGTCTCTCGGTCCCCTAGTTTGTTCCTAATTTGGCCTTGCTCCATCCCCCTTTTTCCTCTGACCTACCCTATGGACTGTCTTGAACGCTCTTCTTCCATCGGAACTTTCTGACAATCACCTCAAAGGGCACGGGGCGAAAAGGACCTTTCCGACCAGAAACGCGAGGAAAGGGTCGTGCCCTGCAACGCAGAACTTAGAACAGAGCCGGACTTGTAGCTCCACCGCCGGTGCTCAACAGCGCCAACGAAAGATCACAAAGAACAATGAGAACTCGTAAACTTCGAACATTTGGCATCCTCAAACCACCGTTTTTTTTCTACGCCTCATTTCTCTCCCAGCCACCATTGTATTGATCCTGCTCCAATCCGAATCCGAAATATGTATTAACCTGCCAGTTTATGTTATGATATGTACTTGCTGCTCGCCGTTTTTGTATTTCATTCCTATGACTTTCCTGCTGAACAAATTTATCAAAGTTCATCAAATAGGTGCACCTCCTAAAAACTAGAAACCTCAAAATGTATTGTTTACAACTCTTTATCTTGGGTTTCCTACAGTTCTCTCTCTCATGCTCACCACAATAGACCCGAGTGGAAGATGAACCAACAAGATGTCTTGAATATGTTAAAGGAGGGACTGTGGAAAATTAGTGCGTTTTGGTGAACATTATCTGCGCCATCTTGCCTCTTCCCCTGATGCCACACTTTTGTTGCGCGCGTCCGCCATTTTAAGATGCCCCGATCAGAACCAACCCTTTTGCATGCCGCTGGCCCCTGACATAGCCCTTTGCCTTCGCTAAGCCTGCCCGCTGACCACCCCCCCCCTGCTTGCACCTGCCTGGAGTCATAAACCCCTCTTCGGCGCTGCTCTGCCCCCGGCCCTCATCCTGTTCCCAGCGCGACACCTCCCTGCTTTCCTTTCATGATCTCCGGCCCTTAGATGCAAACCCCCTTTTTCCCCGTGTGCCCGTTTTTCCTCCCCGTTCCCAAGCCGACACCCAGCTCTGCCGATACCACCCTCGCCCCTCCCCGTACAATAGAAAGCTTCCCCCATCAAAGAAATCCCCGGGTTGATCAAAGCCCCCGCCCCATGAGATCCAATCAGACTCCCCTCATCCCGTGAATCGGCGGATTATCCAGCTGCGCGATGCTCACCACCTGTTGTGATTGGGGTGGGGATTTCAACTGTAAATGTGTGTGGGAACGGGCCCCAAAGGGGGATTCCGGGTATGTCTTTCCGTATATCAAAGCTTTGTCACATATTTGTAAACTGCAATAAAAACCGTAAAACACTGTATATAAGGGGCCAGGCCTCAAATGTACGTTAGAGCACCTCTGAACGATACCTTCTGTCCGTTTCGTTGTGTTCTCCTCCGGAGAGAATAAAAAAAACCTTGTTTCCTGCTTTCCAGTCTCCAGCGCCTGCCTCTTCATTGATTTAAATAACTAGAGGGTCACAGAGGCAATACCGCCGGGCAAATATCGATTGTCCCCGACCCGATTGAAACTGTTTTTACAACACCACTCCCGGTATCAGGAGCAAAGTGTCTGATTTACTAGTATTCCAAAGTTTAAGATTGTTTTAGCCAGAGAAGCAATTTAGTGGGCAGGTGCACTTATAGTCTGCTTTTCCTTGCCTGCTCTTTATCATACTCACCGAAGCCATCAGTGCACACATCAATTATTAACGCATCCACAATTAACTATTGTGGCAATCGCAGTATAGCGCACTTTAGTTTTAAACATATTCACCTAAAGCGCAGCATGCTACCATTGCTAAAAAAATAAATACACATTTTTTTGCCCTACAATTTATAGACTTTTGTTGCAATTGGTGTTGCAATATTTAGCAATGCCAATAGCTCAAACTTAATGAATGCAAGACCTATTGCATTGCAAATGCTTGTTTCCCATAGTTATGTTATTAGTTTATAGTATTTGGGTTTCCTTCCTCCCTGGGTGACTTGTGCTTAATAAATTACTGCTACATGAGTTTGTTTATCTGGATAGAGTCATTTTTCTGACGGCCGGGGTCATTTGTCACTTTTACCTTCTTTTTATGTGGCTTGCAAATTCTTTGTATCCCAATCACAACTTCAGAAATGTACTCCACATATTCGTGAATTTGGTTTTTGGAGTTTTTTCTAATTTGGCCTCAAAAGGAGGCAATTGTTTCGGTAATTTGAGTAGTGATAAGGGAGTTACTCTGTATCCAACCTTGTTTTGAGTCAATTAATTGCAGTTCGATAGCCTGCATCCAGCATCCACTTCGAGTTACGCTGGGTTTGTAAATCCATAGATATACATACATCTCCATGGTCACGCCCTGGATAAAACTGAACTAGAAGTTGTGAGAATTTACAAAACAAATCAAGGCTAGAAATTATATAGTTGATAATAGAAAAATTGGTTCTCCCTTTTACTGTATATTATTCTGGAATGTCTCTAATTCTCTTTTCATTTAAAATCACCCTATTGAGGCCCGATATTCAGTTGAGGATCAGTCCTCCTCTTTTATTGGCTTTAGGATTAAGATGATAGATAGGATCAGGAATATTCCACATTTCATCAAGTTCTTTGTTCTTGCGGGTGATTAGCGTAACAATCGATATCAAGTGTTAAAATCGCCTGACAATAATATTAGAAAAGGTAGTTCCTGTTCGTGGATGGATTCAAAATGATCAAATACCTCGATCAGGTGAGAGTTGTATTGTGGGCCTACGCAAACATAGATATTGAAGAGAAGAGGAACTTTAGTAGACAACCTTCTATCTTTGGCATTTTTATTCAAATACATTGCACAGTATAGGATGAAAGAGGTAGAACGAATGTCAAAGTCCCACTAGTAGTAGTATGTAGAGAGTAAAATGAAGAGACCACCTCTGTTGTGACCTGTATTTAACAACTGCGCGGGGACATCAATCACAGAATTGGAGTCCATAACAAATTTTGTGGTAAACCAGGTCTCCGGTAGGCAAATTATTGAAAGTTTCAAATTTACAAAAATACTAAGGGGCTGATTACGAGTGTGGCGGTCTTTGACCGCCGCACTTGCGGTGGTGTAGCAGTGCGGTCCACCACCCGCCAGATTGCAACTTTCAAAGTCATACTGGCGGTGGACCGCCACCTGCGCCAAGGAACCGCTGTTCCATTGCGCTGGAGCAGCGGAGGCCCAATGTAACATGCTGTGAGAGACTGGCGACGTCCTGCTGAGCATATTATGAGTTTCTCCACCCCAGCCATTTCATGGTGGGCTCCCTGCCATGAAAAGGTTGGCGGTGGAGGAACAAAGGTGGCCCTATAGGGCCCCCATACCTTTTCGCCACATAGATGCATTCAGGGGTGCACAACATGTGCCCCCTTGTCTGCTTGCTCACCCAGTTCCAGCACAGTATGGAAGTCAATGTCCATGCTGTGCTGGAACATTTTTGACGCTCCCATTGCGGTGCATGTTTTTCTGGCAATGGGAAAAGCAAAATGACAGTCCGCCTGCACTAGTTGAACTTGTAATTGGGTCTGCGTTCCTTGCACGGCTTTGGCGTAGCCGTGCCGGCAGGGAGACGGCGCAACTGCGCCAAATTCGTAATTGGGCCCTACGGTTTTTGTCATGCAAGCCTGCCAGATTCCAGGGGACCAACAACAAATTATTTGAAACAAAACAAATCAGCTGCAAAAAAATCTGAAAGAACAATATAAATGCTATCAAACAACCAAACTCCAGAAGCACACAATTGATGTTGAGGTGCTTTTCCCATCTTCATACTGGCTCCTTTAGATAGAATAAAGAGCCTAGATAAAGGGCTTCAGCCTCAGTCACAAAAAATGTGGGAGTCTTGGTCTGAATTTTTTTTTTTTAGAAGAGAGAGTCTCATTTTGAAACATACATTAGAGATCTATGTTTTTATGCGAGTAGGGTGCTTTTATCGACTCACTTAAGCGCCCAAAAGTACCAATTGTTTATGATGTGGTCTTCTCTGCTTGTAAAGTGATGGGTTTTAAATGCTTTTTGTATGATCACAATGTAAAGTTACACAATGCAATGTGACATGGGAGATACAAAGCATGGAAACAGAAAGCAATCTTCAGATCAACTTGTTCTGATTGCCGTAAATTGATTTGAAGACTCATCGGCCTCAAGAATGATGTACAGACCACAGCCTCTGGGATGTGGAGCTCTGTTTCCTAAACACAAGCTTCATTATTATAATCCAAATGCATTTCTTTCATACAGATCATGGCATTGAGCTAAAGATTTTTTATCGTGGGAAGTTCCCCTGCTATGTTGGCTTCAATCCTCGCTTGAGCATCATTTGAACAGTGCTTAAAACCACAAGTGTATTATAATGAAGCAACTAAGATTTGTTACTGCTGGCAATCATTTCCTGGTTAATCAACACTGGTTCCATTCCAACCCATGTTCTTAAAGGATAACTTCTGCCAACCTTTTCATGGGTTCAGTTTGTGATCCAAGCCAGTCTCAGAGGATTCTCCAGCGTGTCTGCACTAGGGGATGGCCAGTCTAGCAGACGGCGCTGTACGGTCCCTTGCTCCTTCATTTAATCTGTTTCTTGTTTGTTTGATTCACTTCTGACTCATAAAATGGAAATAAATCAAAAGCATCTTTTTATAAATGGTAAAAAAGCCAAGAAACAAGAGTTTAGCTCAATGTATCCTTACTGTCAAATTTTTTATTTTTTTCAAAATTTGTTATAAATTTCATCTCATTCTTTAACCAGTTTATACCGTTTTATAACTATTCTTACAACTGTCAGACAGACGTGATTCATGTATCTAGTGCCCTGATGTATCGAGCAATTTTACAGTCGCAAAGGCCAAATTTGAGCCTTTGCGACCACCAAATGAGTTTTGTAGATGTATTAAATCCACATTGCGATTTGGTAACATGTTACCAAATAGCAACTTTATTTTTAGAATAAATACAGAGTCAGGATGTGGAAAAAGAGTGTAAAGGGGATATCTTCCGAATTCAGACTCTTTAGCTTATGTATCAATGTTTTGCAACCAAAATCCGGTCGTAAAACATCCATTTTTTACCATCAAATCACTAGGGGGGCACTTTCCTCTTTGTGAATGTCAGCAACAACATTTTTTACGAGCAGGCAGTGGTATTTGGGACCATTGCCTGCTCGTAAAAATTGTTTAAAAAACTATAAATTTTCTTTTTTAAATGCATCCCGGTCTCCTTTTAGGGAAATTGGCTGTATTATAAAAAAAAATAGATTGCTATATTTGAAAGCAATCATAAACATGGTGCTCTGCTGGTCCCAGCAGGTCAACAAACCGGTGACTTTAACTAAACACAGAGGGTCCCAATTTATAATCTACTGCATGTATATTAATGGGGAGGTCAAATTGGGACCCACTACAAGTTAGTATTTTGTGAAGCAAACTATTACCAAACCACCAATACACTCAGTAGACGTTGGTGTGCAAGCTTCACCTACTTCAACATAATGCATTTTAGTGGATTCCTGTAAAGAAATAGCAAATCATTATTTGATGCAACTTACGATTTCTAAATGGGAATCTGGATACACAGACCCTATGTATGTAGATGGTATGTGGCGTTTGCCTAAACCAATTTAAAAAACAGAGGAGCGTTGTATCGGGTCCAAGACAAAGATATTGGGCGATATGTATCATTGAAATTCGCATTCGTAAAGGCCAAAATTCACAGAATTTCGGCCTTTGCGAATGCGAATTCCCAATATGGTATGTATGTGGTTCAAAATAAGGAATCGCACAATTTGCGATTCCTTATTTTGCTATTGCATTTAAGGAATCGCAAAATTTGCGATTCCTTAAATGCAATGTATGATGCAAAAAAACATTGCTAATTGTCCCTAAGGAATCGCAAATTACCACCAACTTCAAGTTGGTGGTAAGTTGCGAATTCCTTTAAAAAGCATTTTTTTTTTAAACAAAAGGTGCCATGTGACGCTCATACATGCCCTTAGGGCATGTATGTGCGCCATATGCGCACACATGTCATTTTCAGGGGTGCAGCAGGGTGTCCTTTGGACACCCCTTCACCCTTGAAAATATTCTCAATTTGCGATTAGCTAATTGCTAATCGCACATTTCCCCTTCATTCCTATGGGCCTCCTGGCCTATAGAAATGAATGGGAAATTATTCCTTAATTGCGATTAGCAATTTGCTAATCGCAATTAAGGAATATTAAGAAATCGCTAAAAAGAAGCTGATTTCTACATACATACCATTTTGCGATTTCTAAATAGCGATTCCTTAGAAATCGCTATTTAGGAATCGCAAAACGGAATGTTGATACATATGGCCCATAGTCAACATGTGATTGGAGTGGTAGCCGCTTTCTAAGAGTGAAAGCGGACTTTGGGTGCAGCATAATTTGGACTCCCAGTTTACAGTTTTCACTGATTTTTACAGATAAATACAGACAGAAAACATTGCTCCTGTCTGCATTTAATTAACAAAATTACAAAAATTGGGCTTCTTTTGATTGCCTTTCATTACTGTCTTTAATGAATTCCAGGCCAACATCTGAGCAGAGAGATGGAATATGGAGTTAAAAAAAACAGGATAAGGTTTTATTAAAAAACAACAGATGTCAACATACATTTGTAGTATAATGCCAATATTTACCTGTGGGTGTATGGTATTGTTATGTGATGTTTGGCTGCTTAATTTGCTAAAACACAACAGGCGTCAAAGTACAAAGACATATTTATTAGTTAAATAAATGTGGAAATATACCATATTTCCACCTCATCCATTCATAGAAGATAAAATAAATATGGTTAAATGCTGACAAGATGGACACCAATAAGGATAAATACAGATGAAAATGTATAAAATATAAATACCATAAAACTGGGAGCCCCTAATCATAATGTAGTGTTCTTTAAAGAGGTGTGATTTCACGTCTGACTTAACTTGCTGGGTTCCTAATTCATACCCAGCACTGTTTTGTGTCTAATGTACTCTGATTTTTATCCATCCGTTAAGGCAACCAATAACAGCAAGACATGTCTCAGCATCCTCTCAAAACAGTCAAAGTGCTATGTCAAGATTTCAATCTTCCTTCTCATGTTGATATGGAACAGGGTGGCCCAAAACCTACCCGGAACCAGGGGCATAAACACATGTGTGAAAACAGAGATTCTGAGTGGAACTAAATTAGAAATGTAAATTATTCACAGTCAGCCATGAATAAAGTGCATCATTAATGATAGAGAATACTGGTAGACTAGCATAACTAAGTTGTATTTAAATTCCTTGAAAAGCTTATCAATAGCTGAAAGAAAATAGCTCTGTGCTCAAGTGATTACACAGTTAGTGGCAACAAAACAGTGCAACAGTGTGTATAATACAGGGAGGCAATAGAACAACCTAATTTCCCAAATTTGTGCAATTCAAGGGTCTCAAACATTCAGACACCAGACAATTCATAGATGTTTTTTGTTCGCAGTGTCGTGGGTTTCGGCTGAATTTCAACCTGTGAGGAGCTGAGGATCGTCCTCAGGACTCATACTTTGATGTAACTCAAGTCGTTGATGGAGAGGGGTGAATTGTAGCATGCGCCTCCTGGGCTCCTAAGGGTTTGGAATTCAACTACTCTGTAATTGAAAGTGAGCCATGTTCTTGTATCTGGGTGGTGAAGCACTTCAAAGTGTTCTATTTTAGTTAGACATGACCATACACTCCTTTCTAATGTTTTCACATGCAAGGGTTTGGAGTGTCCCAAGAGTGGTACAACTCCGCTAACTCGATCCACGGAGCGCAGTTTGATGCTCACCCTTACCTACAAGGAGCAGAGATCTCCTGGAAAACATAATAAGGTATTGGGAAGTCAGAAATGTACTAAATGTTGATGTCTAATGGTTTACATATAAACTTTTCCTCATAGCACTGTGAGAGACTGAATTATCAACTTTAGAATTTAAAAGACACTTTGTCAGGAGCCTAACTTAAAGTAAGTTCAGATCAGATCCAAACACTTGTGGTCAAGTTTTGTTTAAGATGTGGCCCCTTCCTCCCAATATGACTTATACCGTTTTTAAACCGAGACGCGGTAGCTACGGACGATCTATTAATAGACACTATGATTTGCGTGTCGTCCGCATATGACACCAGTGTAAATCCAAAAGTTGTTATCAATTTGGCCAATGGAGTGACATAAAGATTGAAAAGGGTGGAGCTAAACGATGAGCCCTGAGGCACTCCACAGGGCAGTGTAAAGTCTGGGAAATCAAACGGGTCAAGTGCTACGTACTGTGTCCTGTTTGACAGGAAAGATTTGAGTAGGAGGAGTGCTTCGTCCCTTATTCCCAGTGAGACAAGACGATCGACCAGCATGTCATGATTGACGGTGTTGAATGCCGCTGATCTAAAAGTATCAGGGCAGCACTTCCACCTTTGTCGAGGGTTAGCCTAAGTTTCTCCGTGGCTGTGATTAGGGCCAATTCCGTACTGTGGTGGGCCCAGAAGACAAATTGTGAGTGACCTAAGATATCGTCTTCTGTGAGGAAGGCAGACAATGCCTCATTTAGATATTTTTCTATGATTTTACCTGGGAATGGTATCCTGGAAATTGGTCTGTAGTTGGAAGGATCATCTTGGTCCAAATTTGGCTTTTTCAAGAGAGGCAATATAGAAGCTTTTTTCCATTCAGTAGGTAAGGCTCCTGAGGAGATCATGGTGTTGAAGATGGGCCAAAGGACAGGTCCCATGGTTTCTGGGACTAGATGCACAATTTTTGGGGGACAGGGATCAAATGAGGATCCTGAGTTTACTAGGGAGATCAGTTCAATAGTGCGATCAAGGGTAATTGGTGAAAACGTAAATAGGATTGTGATGGGAGGGCTGGCTATGTTAATTTGGTAGGATGTGTTTTCACTAGAATTCTTATCTATGACTGCAGGTGATTATACATTCAAATGCCAGAGTGCTGTAAGAGGTATCACGGATACAACACGAACAGGTTCCTGTACCATGCATATCACAGTAAATTGCTTTATCGGGATAATGAAGGACTGAGGATGAAGGAATTTTGATTGATAGCAGAAAATTGTGCAAGTATATATGTGGAAGACAAGGATTTAAAACACTGAAAGGATAAGAATGGAACTGCTAAGATGGTATGCCTTTATTAGGAGTTTCAGTTTCTTCTTCTGCTATATAATATGTGACATTTTAGTAATACACTAAAAAGGAACGTTGATGGAGAATTTCATTGTGGATGTACAGTTATTAGAAATGTTGTCATAACATTTTCTTTTGATTGAAATGAATTCTTCACTTCCCACAAAATGCACTGTATTGTTTTAAGATACAAGTTAAGGTAGGATCATAAATGGGGTACAAGGGCTGGCCAGTTAAGCCAGGGGATTTGTACAAATGAAGATCCAGAAGGCACAAAACACAGAACCAGTACCTCTTCCAACCTTTGCAGGCTTCAGTGGCTGGGACACTGTGTGGTTACCCTAGAAAATGGTCAAACTGGAGCATTGGGTATCAAGTCACAGCCCCAGCAGCGTCATTGATGCCTCAGGCTCCTCCTTTTCAGATGTTGGACAGAGATCAAGGGAGGGAGTAAGAGTCAAGGACATTGTCATGAAGTGAAAGGTGCCATTGTGAAGTGAATGTGCTATTTATTCATGTGCCTTGCCATTTTGTTTGGGGAAGAGATGTGTTATATTGTTTTTCTTTTCCTATTGCAAGTACACTTAGGAAACGAAGCACACAATTATATGAGCGTGTTACCTTCTTTTATTCCCCCTTCCTTCCTTTCGCAGTCCCCTCCACCCCTTCTGTTCCTTACCAGTAGGTGCTTTCTTTAGATGGTATTATGTTACCCACCTTGATGGTGGTTGGTCTGTTTGACCAGCCTGCTGCCAAGCCTGGGGATTACCTTTATAAATAAAGTTCCTATCAACATTGCTTGTATTGTTTGTTCATCGCTTTTTAACAATATCTCAATTTCATTGTGGATTTTCTGCATTTTTTAGATCAACCTTATTATTTCTGTACCCCAGGTATTACCGACCGGTATTAGGCTTCCTACATCTGGCCCTTAGTGTTCCCCGGAGCCCACGGAGTTCTGAAAAACTCTGCGTTGAGAAACCTTCCGCACGCATTGAGAAAACTGCAAATCGAGTAGAACTTCTACTCGAGCAGCAGAAAGAAGCAGCGCACTTTTGCACCATGCGGAATGCCAATTGCACTATTTTACAGTGCGGGACGAACACCCAGCACTAAAAATCAGTGTCACTACGCTGAGTTCTGAGTAGCAGAACTCTGCGAACTCCGCCCAGGCTTAATTATAATGAGTGTAACATATTGAGGAACTAATTATCCAGAAGGTAACTGCACATAGATAAGAATAGAGTTGCTATTCTTAACTCCACACCTAAGCACTTTAAAGATATAAATCGTCAAGGTACATACATGTGGAGTTAAGTATAGCGATTAAGTATTACTTAATATTTTGCTCCTAAATACGTTTCCCACATTATTATGGTAGCACAATACGTTTTAGATTAAATTTAGATGAAATACCCCATAATTCTCTGGCTCTGGCTGTGAACCAAGGCTTTAGGGAGCCTGAGGGGATTCCAATCCCCTCACACTCCCACAAGGCTTTGTTCTTTTTGGTTAGAACATTCTGCCCTCTAGTGGCAGAATGTTCTAATAGCCTTATAGCCCTTCGTAGCTGGGCTATACCGGCTATTAAAGTCCCTCTCCCTTGTTAAAGGCCCTCGCCTTCTGCTCGGGCCCTTAACGCTGGAGAGGGCCTTTAATAGCCAGTATAGCCCTCTACGGCGGGCTATACGGCTATAATAATGTTCATTAAATGGACTTTTATTGCCTCAGAGGACACCAGCCAGAGGCTTCTCAGAGGCTTGTGAAAGAATCCAGGGGTTCGATGGCCACCATGCTTGACTTCTTTACTCCTCTTTGCTCTTCTCTCCATAGTGCATTGCACAGTCCGATTCTTCTTAAAATTGCTTTATATTTGAAACCTGTGTATATAGGTGCATCCTCTGTAGTAAGAAGTACTTCAGTGAACATTGTATGACTTCTCTCAAATTCTACACTAATTACTTGCTGCATTGATCAGCTTGGATTCGAGCTCAGCTGTCACTAAATTGTGTTTCGCTCTTCTTGGTCCAAATACCCGGAAGTGAATTGCTTAAGGGGCATCAGTTGCTTTGTTTACAAAGGACTTAATATACCAAGGCCCCTCTGGCTAGTAGCTTGTCCAGCTGATGTAGCTGACACACACATCTTTATTCAGCCTTAGTGACCTGGAGTTGCTGTCTTTTGCTTCACTTTCTTGGCTCAAGCAGTTATTTGCTCTGGCTCCATCTTGCTCCCTTTGGAGCCCACTCTGTGGTCTGTGTTTACTCTCACTTTACTTGTTTCTGGCTCGTTGTGCCAAGGTGAGACCCCTGCCAGAGGTCTGACATTATTTGTGCCTCGCCTACTCCTCCTATGAGACATAAAACCTTAATCAAAAGACATTTTACAAGGTTCAAAGACTTGTGCTAACAATGTTTGTCTCTTCATAAATATTTTTCTAATAACAGCTGAAAAAAGCAAAATGAGATAGTCCTTGTAAAAACAAAAATCCAGCATTTAACTTCAAGTAACATCCTTCTGTTTCATGCAGTTGCCAAAGGCTTGAGCTTCAAAGACTCTTGATAAGAGGGGGTCATGCACTTCCCTGAAGGGGTGTGTCTGGAGGCTTAAAAATAATAAAAGGCATCAAGATAAATTTTTCCTAGATCACATTGTCACTTTAACCTTTAGCACCCTTTGTGGAATACTGGCAAGTCGTTATCCAACTCTGCCCCAGCCCTGCTGGCCATCAAAGGCACCCTTATTTTGTTGACTCGCACCTTCCCACAACGAGCCATTCAGCACCTTTTTAGCAACAGTCCCTGTAAATCCCGCTGCAGGTTTTGCACAAATAGCTTTTCAGAGTATTATTGGCCACATCAGTTATAGTTGAGGAAAATCTCAGAATCCTTTAATTCAAATAAGTGAAAATCTGAGACATACACATTTGAATAAACGAAATACTGTTTTATAAAAAGTTAAACACACATTAATAACATTTCAAAATTATTTGCACGCTCTAAATAAGACAATATTTTCATGTTTGTTATAAAAACAATGGAATGTGATATTATCTACATTATACATGCCTGTTCCACCTAAAATGTCTCTATAAATTATATGGCACGACTTAGTGAGAACGGAATCTCTGTTCTGCTTCTTCAGCATTTCTCAAAAAGAACAGAAAATTCTGCAAGTTTGAGTAGGCTGGAATTTGCTTATTTTCAGTTTAGTTTTTGGTTCCATTCTTTTTTTTTAATCAAACTATGGCATTACTTTTTTGGAGTTTACTATCAAGGGCGTGTGTCAAGACCAGGATTTGTAAGGAGCGTAATGTAAACTTCTAGCCCCTCTGGGCCTTCGTTTTGTTATCAGACCACAGGTATTTACCTTATTCTTAGGTAAGTCGCAGCGGGTGCCTTCACTTGGAAGCAGGCAGCCAACTCTGGCTTGTTTTCTAAAATTGTGCTGCTGAGATACGACGTACATAGTTGATTTGTCTAACATTTGACTGTTTGAGCTCATGTCAAAATGCACAGTTTGCAAAATCATGGTGTTTTTGGACCTTGCTGATTGTAATTAAAACTCATTCAGGTTTGTTGTAAAATAACAGAAACATGTCTGCCATAACTTGAATATGAATCAAAGCTTGCTTTGCTGACACAGACGTTTCCGAACAGTGCTGACAAAAGTTGGTATCAATGTAGCTGAAAAGTTACATTTTGATTCCTGTAAGAGGAAATATTGCCAAATGTCACCATACTTGCAGTTTTCAAGGTTTATCAAGTTTGAAACTTTACCAAACTTCACCTAAAGCAGTTTAAGCGAGAACATTTTCTTGCACAATTTATTTTGCAATATAGGTTTGCTATTTAGTGTGAAAGGGTTGTCTGGATGGGCCTTTCTCCCACAAACCTACTTTTACTGGCAGGTGCTCACCCACTCTTATTTTTTTTTAAAAGTTTGAGCTGCTTAGTGAGTGCAAAGAAAGATTGCAAAGATTTTTTTTTAAATCTTGTTCATTTAAATAAAAATAAAAATAAAAAAAATTCGAAGGTGGGCGTACCCCCAGATTTCCAGTCAACCCTACATGTTGTCTAGCAGCTGGTCACTAGTGCCAGGGGGTGTTGGTGTTTTTGTCTCTGCAGCGAGTGAAGCGCTTCTTGGCAGTGATGCAGATTGTGGGTGGAGCCTTATTTGTGCCAAGATTGAGGGAAGTCTGGGGTGGTGCAGACAATTAGCCATGACGCTGCCCCTGAGTACAGTCACTGTGGTGTGGCTCTGTCTCGTCTCTGCCTGTCTGATCGTTGTTGGATGAAGGGCGGGGTCAGCTAGGCAGCAGGGCCTGGGGACAGCTGAGGGGTCAGAAGCAGCTTTGAGGACTCTACGTCATGTTCTTTGCAGCTCTACTATTGGCCTGCACCTCTGCCCATCTCCAAGTCTCCTGACTGCAGCTGGATCCGCTTTCATCGGATGTACGTCGTTACAACGCATGCTTTTACAACGCATGCCTTTACGATGCAAGTTTTACAACGCAAGTCGTTACAACGACTTGCGTTGGGGGGCGCTGGATAGTGAATAGTTTAATTTACTATTCGAACTCCAGTCCCCGTGGATAGTAGGGAAGGTGTTGGATAGTAAATTAAAACATTTCCCTATCCTAGAGCGCCCCCAGCGCAAGTCGTTGTAAAAGTTGCGTTGTAATGGTTGCGTCGTAAAGGTACTTTGTTGTAAATGTTGCGTTGTAAACGCTGTTCCCCGCTTTCATCTTGCCTTTTTACCTATCCAAACTCGAAGAAGCTTTTCATCCTTGTTTGAATGCGAATTATAGATAGCTTTGGGTTTTTGGTGGGATTCACCTCTCTTAATTTGGCACCCAGCAGGCTCTAGTGACTTGGCCTGAGTTTCACGTCTAATACAGCTTTAAGTTGCATCCCATGGAAGGATTTAGCTGATCTTCACATTAACCAATTAACCATCAAGATCACTCACAGTGCTGTTCAACCAGTGTTCGCAGTGGAAAGGGTGTCACACAACTCCCCTAGTCTAGTGATACTCCACCAAGGAAAGCTGGCAGACCAGATGTCCTTTGTCGTCCTCATAGCGTTGACCTGGATGCCAGGCGTGCCAATATCTGGGTCCCAAATGTGAAGAACCCACACCACGTGTGAATGATGCTCACGAGCGGCCACTGTACAAACCAATGAAACATTGTGTTTTGGTGACTCAGCAGTAAAGCCTGCGCCATTCACCGTCCGCTTAGTCGCGCCTCTGGCCAACAGTGGGTCATGTCCCGATGAGCGGGTCAAGCAGCGTCACATACCATGGACTAAAGCAGCTTTGTACAGTCTTAAAAATCCCCTTTGATACCTCCAGAGCCTCTTCATTGGTCTGCTGCACTCTGTGCAGTGTGATTGGTTCAATGAGCACAGCCAGAGCTGGGGATTGGTGGGTCTTTGTTTGAATGCCATTGGTCCCGCACATGTTTGGCTTTATGTCTCTGTGCCTCCTGGAGGGTTCATGTGTATGGGCACTTTATTCTGTACACAAGACCTGAGGTCTACTGATCAAAGAGGCCCAGAGAAAAAAGTCTAATGTAATGATTCCCATCAATGGACTCTCAGCACCCAAGCTGGGCTTCGTTGTAACATCTTGTTGCGCTCCAGTGCGCCTTTCAAGGCATCAATTGACCCACTCGTTGCAACCATCCCTGTCCATGTAAAGCACACAGAATTAAGACACTTTAAACCATAGTTCCTTGATACAGACCAATATGCCCATTAACAACACACCACGTGAAATACAGAATCAATGACACTTTATAATGGCTGCCATTTGTTCTGCAGGCAAGTTCAGTGGTAAAAGAATGAGTACTTCTTTTTATAGAGCATTGTATACCACTGGCAGGGAGAGACAGACATGCACTCTACAAATAAAGCACAATGCCCGCTGATCAGACTGGCGTGTGTGGTATTTATTTTACATATTAACAATTTCACGCAACACAAACCTTAAACTAAATTTGCAGAGCTCTTTACGTAGGTTGAGTGACAAGAGCACCTACAAATGATACAGACATACGTGGAAATTAAATATCTCCATCTATACAGTGTACACAATATATAGACAATACACATCCACACTTTTAAGCGAACATACAAAATAAAAGTTGTTTGTTTAGAATAGTTGGAATCCCCACAACTCCAACAGTGGAATGCCTTAGTTGTGAGGAAGTGACGTTGGAAATGTAACATTTTTAGTTCTTGCTTGAAAGTACTGTAGTGTGTGACTTACCTACGGGCTGGAAGAATGGCATTCTACCTCTGTGTGCACTTTCATAGATAGTTGGCATAAGTGTTGTTGTTTTTTTTTTTTTTTTAAAGACTTTAACGTCCAGAAAAAGGTTGCTAGAGCTCTCCAGGCAGTGTTTACACCCTGACAGGATCAGTTCGTGAGTTGATAATTTGGTGAATCCGCATGGAGTGATCTATAGGTAACACAGACCAGTCTGATAAACGTTCTGCTTCGAGCAGGAGCCTATGTTAGTGATCCATATAGGTGTTATGTAGTCATATTTTGTCGCAAAAGCCAATGGTTTGGTGGAAAGTTGCAGGTCTCAACGCCTGTCACTGCCACCATTATTTGGTACCCATAGGTAAAAAACAGGAGTTTGCAGGGCAATAATAGTAGCTATACCTAGCTAGAGTCAGCCAGGTACTGTATGAACACATTAAAACATGTCTGTAATATTGTTAGTCTGATAATCATCACCCCCCTTCTGAAAAAAGACAAACGCTGGCCTTAAGATCCAGGGCAATCTCTAACCTTCCTTTTCTCTCAAAGATCCTGAAGGAGGAAATGAAGAGAAGGCTGATGCTCATGTGGATTCAAACAATCCTCTACAACGCCACCACTCTGTGTTCAGAACTGCGAGAGGTGCCGTAGAAACCAATGGAAAGCTTGTCCTCTCAATGGACGAGGATACTAAAACGTCCTTCGTGCCCTAAGCCTCGCCATTGCGTAGAAGTACAATAACGCTCGGCTTGCCTTAAATTCATCAACAATTTTGCATTTTCAGTACACAGATTTTAATCAATGTGCTGTAATTTATTACTTCTTACTATACCATTTTGTGCATTCGTCCTTATCATTTGTAAATGAAAAATTGACAATGTGTAGATGTAGCCCTCAAGAGAGATATTGTTGGAATAGATGACGAATGAGTTACTGATGAGGTCTGTAATTCCACCGATCAAGGGTTTGCTGCGGTTAGGTCTACAGAGAGGAAAGGTGGTGGTCTGAGAGGCTGACGGGGAAGTAAATAAAGAGTGGTTATCTATATTTAAAAGTAGTGGAATTCTAGATATTAAGTATGCCAAAATATGACAATGTGCGCCCCAAAAATATCACTGCCCAGGGCCCCCCACAAAAATCTTATGATCGCTCTGACAGAGTTGAAAGTAGATTGAAACACTGTTTCAGAGAGAACACTTTAGAGGGTCACTTGATAATCATATGTCTGTGTTGAAAATGTACTCTTTTCTCAGGGTCACCCCGGATATTTTGTAATTTTTGTTGAACCGTATTTTTGCTGGCAATAGAACTCTGTGCACTTTACCCCTGCTAACCAGAGGTAAAGTGCTTGTGCTCCTCCTTTCAACATGTTAAAAGAGGTATACACTTGATTGGCACATTTTGCACGTTTAAATCCCTAAGATATGGTACAAAGTGTACCCAGGTTCTGTAAGTTAAATGCCACAAGTGGACTGCAGCATCTATTGTGCCATACACTACAATGACAATGTAAACATGACTACAGACCTGCCACCACTAGCCTGGCTGTGTGTGTATTAACTGCAAATTCGATCTGTCAAAACAACCCCTTTTGATAGGCCTAAACCTTCCTTTTAAATATAAATTAGGCGCCCCTACGTATCCCTCAGAGCTCAGAAACGGAGTGTGCATGGTATTTAAAAGTAGGACATGTAAAAGTTAAATGTTCCACGTGTCCTACCAGTGACTAGCCACTCAAAGCTATTTTCACAGGAGCTGGGTTGTTCCATAGGAAATTACCATTAAATGCTAAAATTGTATCTCGGAAATGAGACTAAACAACTATTTTTAATATTTATTAGAAATCTAATTCAATGGTGAAGTCTGATTTTTTTCGGAATATTATAGAAAAGTAATTTTAGAAAGTTACCTTTGCCATGCCTGAAGTCCCTGAAATCTAAATTTCCATTTTGGTCTCAATCTTGTGCCAACCAATAATTAATATTTCAATCGGCATGAAAATTGTGTGCTTCAAGGAGCAAAACTAAAAGTTGAGCTGAGTGGGCAGAGATGATCACTTTGATCCTGACAGCATATGCAAGGTGGCCAGAGAGGGTTGTTTTTTACATTAAAGCGCCAAGGCAGATCTACTGGGGCGTTTTAAATGACACTTCAGATACACTTCAAAGAGGCCTCCCCTATCACAGGCACATTTTAGCTTACACTTGGGCAGGGTCCTTCTGTTGTCTCCCCAGACAGTCTGGCCCCAGTAACAGTGGGCCTTGTTTGATATTTCTGTGTCACAGCTTGTTTGACAGGTCTGCTGGGTTGACAAATAACATTTGGGGTGCATTTCAAAGGAGACAAATAGAATGCCAAAACTATTTGTGTATTTTCACTGTCTGATTGCTGAAAGCTCTACTTTGTAATACCAGGCTCCCGCTAATGGGGTTTTGTGGATAGTGGGGCTGTATCAGACTGGATATTGGTGTTAAATATGGGAGGATTCTAAGAGTACAGGCCCAACACAGACCCTTGGCCCTCGAACCCCAACTTTAGTGTGGCCGAAGATTTCAGCCATCAGAAAATGCCCAAAGTAGGTTGAGTTAGCCCTGGGATCCTTTATCCCACTGGGACCTTGTTAGGGTCTCCCTAGGTGTCATTCTCAACAACTAGCGCTTGCCAGGCATAAATATGGCACCTCCCACCAACCATTTTAGTTTTTTTTTAAGTTTACTCATGTAATTGATTGGCACTTCAATGACTAAAGTCCGAAGGTACATTTTTAGGATAATCCTGGTTATTGTTTTCAACCCACGCTCCATTGCGGTTAGCGTCAAATTGTGCCTATTACCTATTCTTCTGTAACCATTGACTCTTATTAGCACTTTGTGCTTCTTGTCGCAATTATTTTGCTTAAAACTTCATGAATTCATATCTCTAGTTCTCCTTATTATATTTTTGGCAATTTGGTGTCATTTGGTTTATTATATTTGTTGTTACGTTTCTAATTCATTTTAGGATATTTTCCATTTCAACTTTATTACTGTTTGCATACATACATTACATATTGCCTCTAAGTTAAGCTTCTCTGCTCTGTGCATTAGCTACTAAGGGGTTAAGCAAAAGGTTATTTATTGATTTTTGTAGCTCACCTTGATGATAAGGACTGTGATTGTTACTAGAGATAGGTTCTTAACACCCTTAACTAATACCCCAGTTTTTTTACAGCCTGTGTGAGGTGTTGCCTCTTGCTAAATGCTGGTGTAGAGGTAGAAGAATTGCAACACAAAGTCTGGTTTTGCTTCAGGATTTAATTCTGCTTCGATCAGAGTGAAAACAAATATTTGGTCCAACGCTAGTCCCCATGGTAGGGAGAATGAGCAACTTTTTCATGGATGGCATTATAAGAAGGTAATGCAACGGAGACCTTCATGGCGATGGAGGGTTTTGTCCTTTAAGATTACCCCCCGTCAGCCACCAATGGAGCCAGTAGGGGGCAAAAGTGGCTTTGTGTTGATACACCTGTGGAACTAACCGCTTCACAGTTTCTATAATACACGGTGATACCTGTGCCAGCTATATGTGTACAGGAATCCATCCTAATCTCTGGTTGATTATATACATATCATACTTTGCATTTTCCTCCATTGGACCTTTATAAGTCACTGTTAAGAGGTATGGGGTGGTGCTTAAAGAGTATGTTAGACAACATAAGTGATTCTCAAAAGGAACGTATATTGGCGTCCATGCAGCATAGAAACAAGAGGTAAGTACATCCATGCGAGCTCCTCATAATGGAATTCTAGTTCGGAGGCCCGCGCAGTCAGCGGAGGGCAGTGTTGGATGGAGGATGCTTTGTCCACTGGCCACAGACTGAAGCGATATCCCCTAAACAAGGATGAGCCAAGGAATGTGTTTTATAATAATATATAGAAAGTAACCAGAATGTTGAGATTTATAGAGATATATTGTATTGCTCACTCCTGTTCTTTAACACTCTTTCTGGACTAGGGTCGTCCTCTGACCGATTTGATCCTCCAAGATAAGAAGCCGCACCAGTAATTGCTTATAGGTTCCGCTAAGGAACTTAAAATTTATACTGATTGGCGAGTGTGTCGTTGTTGGGCAATGAATAGGTTGATTGATTTATTCATGAGGATTACAGTGACAACAGTACAAGTGATCAATAGCTCACAGCAAATGAATTACTTGAAATAAAGTGTTGAACAAGTGTGTTAAAACGAATGGACGCTATGTCTGGTTGAGATGCAAGCACCTATGTATTATGTCACATTGTGTTTGAGAACATTTGAATGGCAACAGAACCACCACAATATGGGAAGCACTGGGGCTTTTTATGTTGTGTTAATATTAAAAAACACTTTTCGTGAGTTGTGTATTTAATTATTTGTCATATGAATACTATAATGTTGGTATTAGTTTTTTACAGGTTTTAATTATTTACATCTGTTGTATGTGGGAAAATATATATGTTGGTCCTGAAGAAGTTGACAAAAGTTTGTGAGATTCACCGAAACGTGTTGTTGTAATTAAAAAAATTTAATCTGTATAATTTCTTAAAACAATAGATGGTGATTTCTATACTACACCATGTATTGTGTATAATGACTGAACGGACCAGTATTATTTAAATAGATAATTGGTAGTTGTCTTCTTTTTTCTATTTTATTTTATTATAAAAAAATGTCTTGCATCGACTGTGAGGGTTTTAAAATAAGACTTCTTTTTTTCTGTAATAAGTGCTTTAACTTTGTGTAGGGGATATCATTATTGTGATGTTATTTATACATACAGTGTAATGGTTTACAATTTAAAAAGGTGTTTACGAACACGCTATTAAAGCTTTGTGCCTTTTAATTCTGCTGTGGCACTGGATTTATAGATAGAATTGTGTATGTGACTTCAGCCTAAGGGGTGTTTGAAGAGTTGGGTGTACATGTGGTATAGTGATTTCCCAAGGGGAGATTTCGTTTTAATGTCATCAAAATGCAAACCAGAGCCAACATCAACACATTTAATTTTAGACATTTTAACAGTAGTTTGGAATTCAAATGCTTTCTGCATTAAACATTTTTTTACCTCTGGAATTCCAGCCAAGTGTGTTTACACTAGATCCCTCTGCAGTGCACCAGGCATGGACAGGCGTGGCTGGAACTTCCCTCACATCCCTGGACCACACTGCCTTCAGGACAGTGCAGGTTTTCACAAGGAAAGAGCGTGGTTGCAGGCCACTGATGAACCACCGTGGTGCATGGCCCATCGCAAGGCTTTATGCACCAGCAATGCTTAATTTGTAAAACAGTGAGTGGCCGAAATGTATTTTTAGAAGCCCCCTGCTGGTGCTGGTGAATGCCAGATTTGACCACGGCTGCCTTGTTTTCATTCCACCTGCTGCCTCTTTCTCCCACTGCCTTATACTTCTTGTACCTTAATGTCATTCTCAATCACTTTTTGTAGAGCTCACTAATCACCCCGAGGTGTATCCAGGCGCTGCATGGGGTGTTCTACTCGAACAGCCAGGTCTTGGGACCACTCCTGATTTCCATGAGGGAGGTATTGCAGATTCTCTTTAATCGCTTCTTGTTCCCTTTGTCACTGTTTTCTTATCGTTCTCTTCTGCCTCCTTTCTGCCCTTTTCTCTCTTGCTTGGGGCCTCAACCTAAAGATGAAAAGTGAGTCCCTGTCCATGGGTCCGAGTGCCAGAATCCATAACTTGCAACCATGGACAACCAGCCCTCCTATGGGCATGAAAAGGCCTCTGTCATTCCACCAGCATGGTTCTGAAGCCAACAAATATTACTAACACAGCAAGTGAGATGCAGCAGATCACAGGCACTTTCTCACAGGTCTTGCCTTTTAACATATAGTTCGTGTTGTGAGTCAGAACCTGATCACACTGTATCTTGTGCACACTAGTGCAGGAAATGAAAGGTATCCAGCCAGATCCTATAACAGGCATCTGTTATCGAGTGTGGGCCAGGATCTGGGCTGGACCTAGTGAAACATGCTTAATTTTTTCTAGTGTAATTTGCAACACTTGGACATATTCAGCCATACTCTAGTGTTGTCAGCGTTTCCTTCGGAAAGCAACTTACAGGCAGCAGCGAAGGGCTTTCTTAATTTTACTTCCAGCTGGGCCATCACATAATGCTTCACTTAAAGGGCCATCGTCCTTTCTTTTGTTCTAATATCCTGTCTGGGAGCTATATGGTTCCAACCTCTTGATGCTAGTGAAAAGGAGGAAAACAAAGGCACTCAGCTAATTATCACTTCACAAGTACTTAAGAGAAACTATTATTTCGTGGCATGTTTTTGCCTCTGTTGAACCCCTGCATGTGAGCGATATCTTGTGCATGCACTGTGAGATGTATTTGTCTGTATCAGTAATTACACAAATAATGATTGAAATACGACTTTCTATTCTTAATTTAATTATTTTATAGGGCCACTCATCTCAGTGTAAAGTGTCAGGGCACTTTATGTCTCACATGCACATTAAGCACAAATAGAAAAATCATACAAATATGCAAATTAATATATTACGAAAACGTTACATAAGACAATGAGGGTTACAAATTGTAGGATTCACATGTCATCTGTAGTAGCAGGCAGTGTATGTTAAGAGTGCAGATTGGTAGCAACACAGCCAGGATTTAAAACATAATGCAGTGGTCGGGGTGTTCTTTAAAATAAGACTGTTACCAAATGAACCCTCTTAGCAAACTTAAAATACGGCTGATTGAGAAAAATATATATAATTATTCTAAACCCATGCCATGCAGTTTTCATGCTAAGGACAACAAGGGACCCCAAGTGAATTAGCATCGGACCTCGGGGAGCATATTTTGTGAAACAACAACGGTCCATGCAAAAGAATTATATGCAAAGCAATGAATATAGACTGAATCAATTCTAGAGGTCTTCAATTTTTACTCAATTGAAATTTTTCATACACAGGAATACCTCCAACAAATCACCAGTGTGGGGGTACAGGCTTGTGCCCCACACTGGTAATTTGTTGAAGGTATTCCTGTGTATGAAAAATTTCAATTGAGTAAAAAATTGAAGACCTCTGTCCGGCTGGACATGTCGCCCCAAATATAGAACTGATTCAGTCTATATTCATTGCTTTGCATATAATTCTTTTGCATGCAGTTTTCATGCGGCTCCTTGATGCTGGTTCATGTGCTGTATTCTAAGGAGAACAACTTATGAACTGCAAGTAACACAAGGATCTCTGTGTCCAAAGCAGTTACCTATCTACATAAAGTACAAATCTGTGATGTGCATTTTAAACGATGTACTTGACAACAGGTACATTAAACGTCTATGCAACTTTATAAGCCAAAACTGTGGCTACACAATGGATCGCTCGAGGAAGTGAATTGACCACCAGTGTTACCTTACCATTATCCTTCCAGTATCCTTTTTTTCAATCCAAATAACAGACTCACATGTCCACTGCTCAAATTAATTTCATATTTCCCTATACTAATTAACCACTGATCCTTTTTGGCTTCCGGAGTAGTGTGCTACTCACTGAAAAGCGCTTCAATGCCTCATCAGGGGTAGTAAGCAATATATAAATGCAATTACATTTATTATTCTCTGAAAATTGCTAGGCACACAAAAATCTATGCAGCAGGTGCTTTAACCCTCTAAGATAGTTTAGAATTTTGTGACCAATTAGGTATGCCAGAACAGATTCACTATTGCATTTGTCCTTGTTGCCGATTTCTTTGGCAGAGATTTTGAAAAATAAATGTATGCGATGACTGCCAGACCCAGTTTTTCATGACTACGCCCTGTTCGAATCCACTCTCTTTCTGCTGTCACACCTTGGCCCTCAATTTATGAGTTTTAGTGTACGTATATTTCATTTCCACCACGTTTGAACTCTCACATTTAGGGATCACAAATTATGAACCACTAATGTTCACGGCCACCTTCGTGTACCACCTCCAGTTCTGTGGACTGCAGTGGGCTTCCAATGCACACTCTCCTGTGAGCCAGGGTGCTGTGACTAGTACTTAATTTGAGCTGGTGGTCCCTGGTGCTCGGCACCGACACATAATTGTCAGCACCAGCGCTTCTCACAGTCTGCCACAAGGTGGTGCTGTCTGCCTGATTTAGAGATGACCACAACAACAGTCAACTGTTACTTCAATATACACTAAAAATTACTATTACCTGCCTCCCAAACCATTCTTATAGCTTTGAGGGCCTGAAATAGACCTAATTGTCACACTTGTGGGAGTGTGATGGTTAGTAGTTGTGTTGTTACTATTATTGCCGCGTCACAGGGGTGATGGTGTGTGGTGCAAGGTGCAGTAACCTCCTGACGAGAGCCCTGGCACCTTTTTTTTTTTTTTTACAAATTAGGCACTGGCTGTGACCGAGTAGGGCGAGGAGGCGGACGGGCTGTTTTATTACTAATCACCAGATGGAGGACCAGAGGTCACCAAGACTTGGAGAAGGAAAGAGAACTGAATTTCTTTACTGAACAAAAACTCACGGTTTCTCCCTTAAATAGTCATCCGTGAGCACTGGAGGCCGGGGCCAGCTCTTTGGCAACCTGTTGTTTACCTTGGCACGGTCTCCCTCGGCTCGTAATGTGGGTTTCCTGGCTTAAGATGTGTGTTTGCTGAGGAGTGACCCCCAGGGGCCGAGGCGCTGCCAAAGGCCGAGGGCCCTATAGCGCTCCGAAGCCAGTTACCTGTACCACCCGCACAGACTCTTGCACAAGGACATGTTACAGCCGCGCCAGAGAGCGCCTTGCTGGCAGGACACGTCTACCCTTTGGGGTGCTTTTATTTATGACGTGCCATTTGTTGAAGAATAAGTGCTCCTGTGGCAATTTTCTTATTCTTTTTTTTTTTTGCATTTGGTACTCCGCAGCAAATTCACACGCAACGACGTCCCGTAATTGAGAGAGTAAAAGGCAGAACGAAGGAAAAACTATAACTCTGTGTTAAAAATGGAGAAAAAATACTTCGGGTGTGAAGGAGTGCCAATGAAAGTTAGAGACTGAGTCACAGGCTGAGGGGTCACTCAGATCAGAGTCTGACAGCCAACTTATGCATTTTTTTAAAAACTCTGCACAAGATTGAGGAAACACGTCATTTTAAATATGTTCAGACTTGCTTAACTGTTTGCGAAAAAACTGCATGTTTAAATACCTTACAGGATTAAGGCACCTGCTGCAGAGGCTTTGTGTGCTCAGTAAGTTCCAGAGTATAGTAGTGGTAAGATAACTGTGGTGGTTAATGCATGTGCTGAAGAGACCTGCGTGTGTTTGACTCATAAAATAGAGGGTTGATGGACATGCTGCAAAATACAGCATGTAACATGGGTATGACAGATCTGTATTCTATGTAGAGAGCTCAATGGGTTAATGGTCGTCTGTGCCCATCCATGTCTGAGCCGCGCCCAGCTCCCCAGACCGTGTTTCTCGGACCGCCCCACCGATATGAAGACAGCCCCCGCATTGCCCTCAATACAGGACACCACGCCACGGCCATCTTGAGTTGACAAAGGACACCCAAGGACCTATCTCCTAATGGAACTGCAGCTACATCCACGCTCACCGCAGCTCCTCTCGCCACCCAGCCGACCAACAGCGCATGGCTGGCTCAGCTGCATCCTCCTCAACACGCGCTTCCGCCACAAACGCGCCAATGCAATCTGGGACCTACTAGAAGCAGCCTCTCTGACACAGCCTTTCATCATGGAAACTCGGACCAACCCAGTTCTGGTCTGGATATCGCCACTGCCATCCACCAGGCTACATAATCACCCACAAGGACCACACCGACCAGGAGGAGGCATCGCCATCGCCCACAAGAACACCATCTGCCTGATACTCACTCAAAAGAACCATGACAACCAGGGAACACCTCCATTTCCAGAACCACACCAGCCCTAACACCAACCTCCGTGGCACCCTCGTCTATGCCCGCCCTTCGCCAACGCCATCGTACACCACATCGCATCAGAGGCTCTCGTATCCACCAATAACATCCTACTTGGTGACCTCAACTTCCACCTGCACAATCCCAGTGACCAGAACCTCCCCAACATCGGACTCAAGCAGCTAGTCACCGCACCGACCCACACTGCCAGACACACGTTTGACCCTGTTTTCTCTGCAAGGGGGAACATCTCCTACAGCCGCATCACCGAACTCCTCTGGACCGACAACCACTCAGTTCACTTCGCCTTCACCACTCCCACAGTATACCACCACCCTTACCACCCACCACCCTGATGTAGCTGGAACAAATCCACCATAGAACTTCTCACCACCTTCCTCACACTACCACACCACCAACATCAGCAGACGCCAACACCTCAGCACACAACCTTCACCGATGGATCTCCCACTGCGCAGACACTCAAGCCCTCGGGAGGCACCTGGCAAGCCACTCTCCAAGAAAGCTAGCTGGTTCACTCCCGCCCTCCACAAGTCCAAAGATGCACCTGCAGATGACTCAAGAAGAGATGGAGGATCGACAAAACCCCAGAAACCCATGCAACCTTTAAAACCGCTGTCAACGCACACCATCTCATCCTCAGAACCACAAAGAAAACAGCCACCCAAGACAGAATCAATGCCAATGTTTACAACAGAAAATAACTCTTCGCCACAGTCCAGGAGTTAACCAGGCCCAACAGCAAGACCACAGACTTCCCACCCTCCCAAGGACTCTACAATAAAATCAGCATCTTCTTCCACCACAAGATCAGGTAGATCTACGACAGCTTTGACATCGAAAACCCTGCCACAGCACCTGTTACCACAGCATCCTGCCCAACTGGACTCCGTTTACCACAGACGACACACTCAAGACCATGAAGAGCATCCACTCCGGAGCCCAATCGGACCCTTGCCCATATCACACCTTTCACAGAGCAGCCACCTCCATTGCTCTCGAGTATCGCCACACCATCAACTGCTCCGTCAAAACTGCCACATTCCCAATGACTGGAAACACGCCGGGATCAACCCACTGCTGAGGAAGCCATCTGCCAACCTGACAGACTCAAGAACTTAAGACTCATCTCCCTCCTCCCCTTCCCAGCCAAGGTAATCTAGAAGGGCATCACGCCCAACTTTCTGAGTACTTTGAAGCAAACCACGTCCTAGGCATCTCCCAATCCAGCTTCCGTAGCGACCAAAATACCAAGAACTCACTCCTCGCCGCCACTGACGACATCCGCTCCCTCCTCGTCTAAGGCAAAACCACAGCTCTCAACCTACTGGAAACCCCCCACCCTCATGGACCACACACGTAACCTCAGTATCATACTGGACTTCTCGCTTAAAATGAACCGCCAGATCAACGCTGTGTCCTCATCCTGCTTGACATGCCTCAGCTGCTTTGAAAGGTAATCAGATGGATCCTCACAGAATCCAGAAAGACAGACACCAATGCACTCATCACCACCAGACTTGACTACGGCAACATACTCTACGCCAGCGCCACCCAGAAACAGCTCAGGAAACTGCAGAATGTTCAAAACGCCGAAGCCAGACTGGTCCTCAACATCCCCCGCTGCAGCCACATCACAAAACACCTCCAACAACTCCACCGGTTCCCAGTCAACTAGAGAATCAACTTCAAGCTCCTCACACATGCCTACAAAGCACCCCACGACGTAGGACCGTCATACATCAAACACCGCCTCTCATTCCGCATAACCGCCAGACAACTCCACTCCGTCCTCTCATTCTGCGTAACCGCCAGACAACTCCACTCCGTTCAACTTGCCCTGGTTACCATTGCACGGATCCACAAGACCAGAACTGGAGAAAGATCCTTCACGTACCTCACCACCAAGGCCTGGAACATCCTGACTCTACACCCCAGGCCCATTTCTGACCCTATTCAGGAAGGATCTCAAGACCTGGCTCTTTGGCTGAACCTCAACGCCAGATGGATCAGCAGCCCCCTACTACCCTCAGTGCCTTGAGACCCTCACGGTGAGTAGCTGTGCTTTTCAAACTCCTGATTGGTTGATTGATTGACTTGTGTGTAGTCTGTGGTGCAGGTGTGGTTTTGGGCCAGAAGAGGAAATCATTGATTCTTTTTTTTTTTTTCTTTAATTTTTATTATTGCAGGAAGAACAAAGAACAGAATTCACATGTAATGTATATCTTAGAATGAGGTTACAATGTAAAAGAGAAAAAAAAAAAAAAAAAAGAAACAAATTAGCAGCAAAAATAAGAGCATAGAGAGCGGAAGTCCAACAAGTACATATCTAAACACAAAAAGCTAAAAGTGAATATAGTTTACCAAATAATATACATATGTAGAGGCTGACCTCATTTTTTTTTTAAATCAAATATATCATAGTTCAAAAAACTTTAGCCAAATTTTTTCCTTCTTCTGCAAAGCCTTAGGACCTCTAAGTCTTGCTAGCGAGAGTTCCATAGTGTTTATTTCGTTAATCAAAATCCATCATTCGAAAACATCTGGAACATCTTTTGAGATCCAAGATCTTGCTATAACTAGCCTGGCACATGCATAAATGATAGTAATTAAATCTTTATGAGGACAGTTGATTTCCTGAATGTCTAATAGAACCAATTGTGCTGTCAATGGCGGGGTAGCTATTTGTTTAGTGTTTAAAACATCAGTCAGCCCTTTCCAAAATGGTGAAAGGGCCGGGCACGAAAAGAGCATATGTTCGATGCCTGCAGCGTCTAGATCACATTTCGGACATTTTGTTTTCTCGTTGTTTAGCGGAGTTGCATGTGCCCAACTAGCTATTCTTTGTGGAGTGTAATAGAGTTGTGTAATGGTTCTATACGACTGTAGCCTCAAACTAGAAAACTGAACAATCAGATTTATGTGGCATAAAGAATTTGAGATATGTATTGGGTTGATGGTCATACCCCAATCTCGCAGACCATTTGACCGCAATTTTCGTGCTGTCTTCCGATTTACCTTGTATTAGGTATCCATACCCCAGACTTATTAATGATTTTGTTTTATTAGAATACAAGCATGTTAGTATATCTGAATCTCCTACTTCCATGATTTTCATCTTACAGAGAAGGTAATCCCTTATTTGAATGTATTTAAAGTACATATTGTCCCTTAAATTAAATAAAGTTTTAAGTGTATCAAAGTTCGAAAAGCCATTCGGACCATAAAAGTCTCCCAATGTATTGATACCATATTTCTCCCAGAGAATGCCTGCTCCGTCAGAGAAAATATCGGGTAGTCCTGGATTGCCCCATATTCTAAGCTCAGCGTTGTAAAAAGATATATTCCCTATGGTCTGAATTTGGTTCCAAATTTTAATAATGTGCCTGGCTGACTTGAATTTCACTCGTTTAAAGTAGTTAGGATCATGTAAACGATGTAAAAATTGATTGCAATCTAGTCCCAGCATGAATCGGTGGTAGAATAACGAACTCTCGTTTTTCATCAGGCTTCGTATGCGACGAAAGAATGTGGCTATAAAATAGAACCTAAAGTCTGGAAACGTTAGTCCCCCCTTTTCTATTGGAAGTTCTAAGAGTTTCAATGCCCTACGCGCCCTTTTATAGCCCCATAGGAAGCTGCTACAGATACCCTCTAACTTCTTAAAAAAGGATTTGCTAGGTTGAAGAGGGATACATCTAAATAGATATAGTGCCTTCGGCAAAATCTTCATTTTAACTACATTTAGGTGTCCCATTAAACTGAGCGGGGTCTTGTGCCATTTTTGAGAGTCGTTTCTGTTTCCTTTAGAAAAGAATCATAGTTCAACATTATAATTTTGTCGATACTAGACGCTAGTCTAATACATAGGTATATCGCACTTTGACATAAGCGAGGGATCGATTCCGAAGGTTTATAGTTTGCAATAACCTGCGTCTTTCCTACGTTAAGTTTATACCCTGAGACTTTGCCATAATTTGCAGCCTCTTTTATTATTTGCGGTGTGGCTTTAACTAAATCTGTAGTAAATACGGCGATGTCATCTGCAAAAGCAGTAATTTTTAAGCTTTCACCGCCATGCTTAATTGGAAGAATATTTACTTGGGTAAAAAGGGCGTTTAAAAATGGCTCCAAAGATAGAGCAAAGAGCAAAGGGGACAGAGGGCAGCCCTGCCTTGTTCCTCTCCCTATTGAAAAATTCGCTGATTCTCTTCCACAATAACTGATTTTGGCCTGCGGGTTATCGTACAGCGAGCGTACCCACGCTAAGTATTGGCCGTGGATGCCTATTTTCTTTAATACCTCCCACAAATACTCCCACCCCTCTCGATCGAATGCTTTCTCTGCGTCTAACATAACCATTCCGAGTGGGGTGAGAGTTGTTGAGGAAACATCAAAGGCTGTAATTGCAGTGTTCACATGAGCCGTAGTATCCCTCCCCGTCACGAACCCATGTTGTTGAGTGTTGACCAAGGTCGGCATGATGGGGGCTAAGCGATTTGCTAATATCTTGGAAAAGATTTTTACGTCTGCATTAAGCAGAGAGATCGGCCGATACCAGCCACAATCCTCCGGAGGTTTTTTTTTTTTTTAAAGAAAAAAGATTATTTTAGATATTTTCCATGATGTAGGAGCCATCCCTGACTTGTATATGGAGTCAATAACAGATTCTAAGAGTGGTAGTAATTCCTGTGCGCATGTCTTATATAGTTCGATAGGCAAACAATCCTCTCCGGTGGCTTTCCCCGGTGGTAAGGCTGAGATAGCTAAATTTATTTCGGCTTGTGTTATTTTTGAGTTAAGTTGTTGGACAGATTCTGTAGCAATATCTCTTTGTGTGGGCATGTATTTATCTAGGTATTGAGTAATTGCAGCTCTAGTGGGAGTATTCTCAGGAGTATATAAGTTTTGGTAGTACTTAGCAAACTGATCCAGAATCTGTTCTGGCTGATCGTATGTATGCGAGCCAGACCCTTTGATTGTTTTGATCTTTGTTCTAGCTTTTTTGTCCGCAACCTTATATGCCAATATTTTTCCAATTCTGTCTCCTCCTTCATATTGAGCTAATTTGTACTTGTGTATTTTGGCACAATACCTATCTCTTAGTATCTTTTTGAATCATTGATTCAAGTGCTCTCTGGAGAGAATTATTTGAGGACTGGAGGCAAGTTTGATGTTTGACCCAGGTCTAGTTTACAGGGACAGAGGTTTTTCTGGATAGTGTGTACAGTCTTTGGAGGAGCAATGGCCTGAAATATGACCGCATCACCCCCAACTCTGATAGAACTGATCCATCATTCTATCAAAACCTGCAGCATCATCTACGAATCCATCATGACGCAAAGCTCTCCCGAATTAGATGTTGACTCTTGGCACACTTGATGTCAAGGCACCATCAGCCAGGAAACCAATAACGTAAGTCAAAAAAACAAAGGCAATAGGCCCTCTCATCTATGCAGGATCTGGAATTGCATCCCCACGTCTACCAGGAAGGCCTTAATCCTGTTCAAAGTTTAGAAAGTGCTGACTACATGACTCTTTAAATCACACTACATCACAACGGAGTAATAGTCCACGTCAAATCTTATCACTAAGCTAACCCTCCAAGCACTCACTGACTGTATCTTTGCCTGTGGCCACGTACAGTGCTCCACTGCCCTTTGGCCAGGTTCACACAAAACCTATACTAAGCACATAAACATATGCTTTGTAGTCGTTGGTTGAAGTCTGGTTTTGATCGAAAGAATGAGTATGTGATCAGCTTCTGTCTAGAAGGCGTTGAGGTCTAAGGACCAATGTGAGTTGTGGATTGAGGTGGAAGTGTCACTTGAGGATATGTAAATGTGCTCTGAGTAGGAGGTTTGGTCTTGGATGACTTGTGGTTTTTAATTGATGAGTGTTATGGGGCAAAAGAGTGATCACAGGAGCAGGTCTTTGGGGGATGAAGGTTTGTGGATAGGTTTGAGTTGTGGTTAGTGGAGGAGGTGTTGTTTGGAGCGTGTGCACAGTCTGGGGAAGAGGTGTAATCTAAGATGGCTTTTTCAATCTCAAGGATGAGTGGTGTGGGTAACAAGTGATCATGGAGGCATGTGTGGCCGAAGGAGGAGTTACCATCTGAGGTAAGTGTGATTCTGTGAGGAGCTGTTTTGTGAGGAGGAGGTGTTATTTGCATAATAAGTGTGTCTCGCGAAGAAGAGTAGCCCCTATTGGTGTGGCCTAGTGGTCCCATCATCAACCTAGTGAGAAATCTAAGTTTCATAATTTGATTCACGTTATGGAATATTTAAAGTACATAGATTTCCCCCCGCCTCAGCGCTTTGAGACCCTCCCAGGTGATTAGCCTCTCTTTACAAACCCCTGACTGATTAATTGATAGATTTGATCTAAACCATGTTAGGTACAGGACGCCTAACTTCTGTGAGTCCCGAAATGAGAAAGTGCCTTCTGTGAATACCAAAATGAGTAAGTGCCTTCTGTGAATACCAAAATGAGTAAGTGCCTTCTGTGAATACCAAAATGAGTAAGTGCCTTCTGTGAATACCAAAATGAGTAAGTGCCTTCTGTGAATACCAAAATGGAAGTAAGTTTAGGATTTTGTCTTAAGTTAGTTCTGTGAATCGGGCCCATAGTAAGTAAAAGACAGATTGCAGAAGCAGGAGGGACATGACTCTCTTCTCTCACACATGTAATGCAGGTGGCTAAGACACTAAGGGGCATATTTACAAAAGAATGGAGAAGCGTGGTGTTAAGCAAACATTGCTAACGCCACACTTCACCATTCTGAAAATGCAGGGATGTGCCATATTCACAAGAATACGGTGCACCCCTGCACTTCCCCAAGCGTTGCCACTCAGTTCAGCTGCCAACGTAGGCACCCTTGAGCCATAGTGCAAGGGTGTCTGTGTTGGGGAAATGATTGTTTATATGCAGGAATGTCCCCCTTTCTGCACATAAACAATAATTCTTGGCGTTTTATAACTTCTATGTGTGTTGCTTAATCATTTTTTTATTGTTTATATGCAGCATGGGACACCTTCCTGCACATAAACAATCATAGGCAATTTGCTGTTTCTATGTGTGCCGCACAAGGCAGCACACATGGAGAAAGCAAAAACGAGGACATTTGTCCTCATTTCGCCTGTTTAAGGCCAGGTTTTCCTTGGTCTTAATATTGGCACTGTCTCCTAATAACGCTGCCCTTGTAATTAGGGGGGGCAGCGCCAAAATCAATGTGTGTTGCGGTGGAACATCCATCGCAAAATCCATTGCCCTCCCTTTTCACGCTAAGTACAGCATGAAAGGGTGCATTATTTACAAGGCAGCATTAAGTCACGTAAAGTGGCTTAACGCTGCCTTTCAAATAAGTCGAAGCCCCTATTGCCAACACAAAGTCACTTTTAGTGGTGGTGATAGGGCCTTGTAAACATGCACCAAAATGTGGAGTGAGAGGCATTAAAGAAGTATTGGATGCTCTCTGGAAACAGACATACTCATAAAGGAAGAACAACAGTCCTGCAAGAAACAGCAAAACGTATTGAATTACTATACATTCATGTACTCACATAGGATGAAGAACCCTCACCATCCCTAGGTCAAGGCACATTTTTCTGCATGACCTGTTCTAGCAATGGTGCCACACTTGCTTATTATTATAAAAATATAACGCCCCCTGCTGGTGGCAGCCTGGGCACACACTTACTATTCTTTTCACCAAAATTGCCCCTCCTCTCATGTGTCTCACATTGTCCTCTTTTCTCAAAGCCACTCTCTTCAACTCATTTTATCATTCATCCCCCTTTTTTTCCTAAATGCTGAGTCACACACTTTCTTTTCCCAACCCTCCACTCCTCTGTCTCTATCCACATACTGCCCCCTTACACTTTTCATTCACACAGCCATTTCTGTCCATCCTCTGATACCCTGCTCACCACACACACACAACTCGTCCTGTCTGTCGTCTCACTATTGCTTTATGTCACTTGCTTTGTTCACCCATCTTCCTTTTACATATCTTCTAATGTGACTTTTTTCACACACCCTTCTCTCAAAGACCCTCTTTTCTGTCCCAGGCAGTCCTCTTACATTTCAATTTTTTCTCACACAAATTCTCACGCCCTCACTTTTCAACTACACGTGCCTCTCACAAACGTGTGCACCTTACTTTCCCTCTTTCTTGCATTCCCTCTTTTACCTCACAACCCCACTTACTTGCCCTTCTCACACTCAATTTCCCTTACATGGTCTTCTCTTGCTCATATCATTCCCTCTTTCAGCTCCTCTTTCTCACACATACACATTCATTTTTTAAATTTTCCCTAACACAGATGCAAACTCTTAAGGTTGACTGGGTGTTTATGTTCCCTATCACCAGCTGGAATGTTGAATGATCATTTTTTAAAAGGGAAACATCCTTTACAACGAAACTTTTACAACGCACTACCATTACGACGCAACTTTTACAACGCAAACCATTACAACGCATAGCGCTGGGGGGTGCTCTAGGATAGGGAATGTATTTAATATACTATCCAACACCTTCCCTACTATCCACGGGGACTGGAGTTGGAATAGTAAATTAAATCACTATCCAGCGCCTAAAAGCACTATGCGTTGTAATGGTATGCGATGTAAAAAACGCGTTGTAAAGGTAGGCGTTGTAAAAGTATGCGTTGTAACGTCATACATCCGTCTGAAGAGACAATCCTACACCGGATTGAAGACCTAAATGAAAGCAATGATGTCAGGATGGAGCATGGACATTGAATTGGCAAACTGGAGCAAATTGAAAGTATAGGGCCATTTACAAAATGCCTGAGTTTGTGATGATTTTTAGGTTTTCTGCCTATTGAGGAGCAGCTCTTACCTAGTAGATCCTTGTTATTTGAAGCTGCCCAGTTACTAGACAGGCTCACAGGTGACAACCTCTTCGGAAATGGTTTGAGTGTGTGCACCCCCAGCACTGTGCATTCCATACTTAAGTACTGCCCCTGTTCAAATTGTTGTGGCCACCAGTGCCAGCCATGTCTGGCGCTCCACCACCCTTCAACAGAGCTCCCAATATTGCAATATTCTAAATTCAATGTACACATGTCGGGTGGCATTGTCTTACGGGGTAAGTGGTCTTGAAGCCACTGCCTCCTCGCAGAAGGACATTTCACAACCCCTCTTCCACTGCACTGAGAAATAACCCACCACAGGAGGTTGAGGAGAGGAACTGTAAAAAGAAAAAAGTTGGGAGAAGGAGGAGTACGGGGGCACCTCAATAAGAAAGTCCCATAGCTGAAATGAGGTTGAATAGTCAAGTTTGACGTCCACTCTTCTTGCTAAACTTGGATGCCACTCTACTGTCTCCACAAACTAAACACAAGAGAGTTGAAATAAGTCAGTAGAGTAGCAACTAAAAAAATAACTAAATAAAAGTAAATGGGGAACAGAGGAAGGAGACTCAGCCTGGCAGAGATTTCAAGGCCGGGTTTGAGTCGGTGAGGGCCCGCTGTGAAATGTCTTAGCATCTATTTAATGGTGCTGCCTGTTTGTTTTTTAAGGCTAATTTAGTTTTCAATTACAACATGCATGAGTCTGAAGTAAAAGAATGAGTTACTGCTGAATTATTCATGACCGAATGGTTTGACTGCAGAGTGCAGTTCCTACACCCTATGCTGTCAGCAGTTCTGTTTCCCATGCGTCGTGCACTATTCTATGAAAATTACAAGCTATAATCACCATATTTTCATTTAGATATAGGTATTGATCACCAGCAAGGACTTCTCCTCTAAAACTCCAGCTCTCAATTACTGGGAAGAGCTTTGCAATTACAGCCGCAGTTCCCCTGCATCCTTTTCATTATGGGATGCCATCCACTAAAGCATATTATTGGCAGCAGGAGCCAAGGGTGATTGTAATCAACTCGTGTAATTGATCAATTATAACATGGTTGGGCTGTGTTATTTAATGAGGGTGTCATGTTTTAATCTAGCACTTGGACAGGGTTTGCCTGCTTCTCGGCCTCTCAGCCTTGCTAGATTATGGAACTAATGCATAGGGCGAATAAGTGACCTGCCCAGAGTCACACAATGCAGCTGAGTGGAAAAGTCAGAATTAGACCTTGTGTCTTCTCGCGACACATCCGATAAGATAGCCATTACCTCAATGTCCGCCATAGTTTTTGCTTTTGTGTAAGGTGGCCTGTGTGTGCCAGGCAAAGGTGTGTCTTTTTCCCCCAATACGTTTTGCAATGTTTCTGAGTTTCACCCTTTGCATTTCTCACAGAGCTTTCTGGTTTCTTTCACAATTGCCCATGCAAATGTTTTTTTTCTACAAAGAAACAAGAATTGAATGTATTAATATACAAAGTAGACACAAATACACAGGATACAGGACAAAAGAACATAATACTATTTATTATTGCAGAATCTCATCCCACCATTGCTTAATGCAAGCATGGACTTCACTTAGGTGTCGCCAGGGGTCGCTGCTGCGACCCCTGGCATACCCCCAGTGACCCCTGGCACTGCGTTTGCGACCTCTAGTGTCAGACGTGGCAGAATCAGTGCCAGGAACAGAAGCAGCTGGTCCTTATGGACATCGGTGGGGGCTTCACACTCATTATTATTTGTCAATTTGTTATTGCACTAATAGTCAATATTACATTATTCACTACCAGTTAAATAAAAAATGGAGTACAAATAGCTGGAATAGGACTTTCCCTTGAGGATGAGGTAAGTTAAAAATGCTTTTATATGTAAGTATATTGTGTGCGTGATTACAGTTTTGAGTGTGTTTATGTAAGAGAGTGTATCCATGTGTGAATGTGAGTGTAGTGTAGGTAGAGTGAGCATGTGTGTGTGTGTGTATTTGTGAATGCTTGTGTATGTGTAAGCATGTGTATGTGTAAGCATCTGTATGTGTGAGTGAAAGTGTAGGTCAAAGGGCATGTGAAGTCACTTCCACTATCCCAGGCATTTTGGTGGTGATGTCCATGAATGTAAGCAGGTGTTTTTAGTTATTTGAGGTATTGCAACAAGGTGTACCGAGCTACTAGGGCAGCAGAGTGCATCACAGATAACAGAGTAGCTTATGACCATCATTAAACAAGCCTTGTCAATATGTATCAGCTTTAAAATGCTGAGTTGTTTGCTTTGCCATTGCTTTTTGGCACTGGTATGCAAAGAGATATGCACAAGAATGATAGACACTCTGGGGATGGGCTTTCTCTTAAAATAAAACCATTAAAAGTCTGGTCAAATAGCCAGTAGAAGGGCAGAAGGTATCTAGTCAGTCAAATCACTGAGAGACCAGTGTTCCTGGGTGGGGCAAACTCAAGAATAGGAAGGAAAGTCATTGAATGACGAAAAGACAACTGAGATAAACAAAACCATCCATTCAAGAGCAATGGGCTGGCCCAAAGCACATTCTAAGTCTATGTTATATATTGAAAACAATAGGTCTGCCTATAGACAGCAAGGAAAGCATTATTAATGTAAGAAAAGTCAGAAAAAGAGCATTTTCTGGTCAGTTCGGAATACAAGAAAGGGTGCGTTTAGGCTGATATAGTCTGGCAACAAAGTTACTCTAAGCTGCTCCTCCAGTGATTCTGCTACAGTTTCCTACCTACTTATAGAATGCTATAACAGAGGAGGTCACATTAGTTGAGCCATAATGATAGGACTGAAATTTGTTTCTACAGCACACCCATTACAGTATTGAAAGTGTACTTAACGTACACTTCTGATATTGAGTGAGAACTTGTAATCATTGTGGTTCCTAATCTGCAAACTTTGGGTCATTTCACTGGATGGTAGTACACCCGCTCTTGTTAAAACTCTCTGGATGCATTAGATAATCCCTTGGTATTCAAAATACCCCGGCAATCCTAATGTAAAGATTTTAAGTATATGACATTGTTAGGTCAACGCTAATGAGACCGAAATCTACTGTTACACAGAAAAGCACCAGAGATTTCCTTATCCAAATATTCGTAGATTTATTTATTTCATACAAAATTCAAAAATTAGCTAAACGCGTTCTTTAACAGTATTAGTGAGGACTGAGAATACAAGTACAAAAGAGGTCTCTTAAATTGTAAAAACGTGATCCAGTAACAGAACACGGGAACAGCCAACACATGTTTTGTCACATCGGTGACTTCCTCAAGACTCTGAAGAGATTGCTATGCTATAAAGTGATGGTAACTCGCCATTAATTTCATGGGGTCGAAATATGAATTCAAATTCATAGTAGATTTTGAGGCTTCCGAATTTTGTTGTGGAAGTCTTTCAAAACTTGGACCAAATCACGGATAATATAGTCAACAGAGTCCTTCAAGATAGGATTCACATCTTGTACCAAGAATAGATTTTAGAAACAAACAGGTAGTAACCAAATTTCCAATTTCTTGAACGTTAGCAGCGAACAGTTCAATGCAAATCCATATTTGAGGTAAGACACATCTATCCTGGAGAGCTGTAATAGGCCCCTCCCAATGAGAGCCGATCGTCAGCAATCATGGATCCCAGTATGTTCGTATGTACTGGGATCCATGATTGCGGACGATCAGTTCTCATTGGGAGGGGCCTATTATAGCTCTCCAGGATAGATGTGTCTTACCACAAATATGGATTTGCATTGAACTGTTCGCTGCTAACGTTTGCGAAATCGGAAATTCTGGTTACTATCTATTTGTTTCTAAAATCTATTCTTGGTACAAGGATGGGAATCCCATCTTGAAGTGTTCTGTTACAAGGACTGGATCACGTTTTTACAATTTAAGGGACTTCTTTTGTACATGTGTTCTCAGTCCTGACTAATACTGTTAAAGAACGCTTTTAGCTAATTTTTTTATTTTGTATGGAATAAATAAATCTATGAATATTTGGATAAGGAAATCTCTAGTGCTTTCCTGTGTTAAAGTAGATTTCGATCTCATTAGCATTGACCTAATAATGTCACATACTAAAATCTTTGCATTAGGCATGCCGGGGTATATCGTTTTGCATACTATTCTCAATGGTCACCGTTGAGGTCACTTGTGTTTTCTGCACCCAAGGGAGTGGGGTGTTCTCTACCGTGAGTGGCACCGTTTTACTAATTCTTTTGCCTCTTGATTTGTATAAATTATTATTTGTACTTGATAGCCCATTCCAATTTGTTCGATCATTGATGTGCGACCCGTGTATCTACCACTAACGTTCTGTGACTTGTTCGATAATCCCTTGGCCTTGGAGGCTCATGCCATTACATGGCCCAGATTAGTAGACCAGCGCCTTCTGCATGGGTCCTGGTGGATGAGGAGTGAGCAGCCTGTAGGGCCACTGTCAGCAGGACAAGACGTACATGAACCAGCCCCATCTGCTTTATCTGCATTGGCGCTGGGCAGGACTTGAATTAGTTTCAAGATTTTTCAATATTGCAGTGCCTTTGAATGGCAGAGAGCCTCCATATGCGAAAACAACTCTCTTGTATACCCTTTCCTAAATGATGGACAGGATAGGTAACTCCTTAGCTTCTAGAAGACAAGTTATTATCTTTTCATTTTAGACTATTGTTCCTTCTTCTCTGTTTCAGCACCCTTCAGTGCTTTCATGGGCAGCCTGGATCATTACAGATCAAATATGCATACAACTATCAATATCCATTGTTCAATTGATACGGGTGTAAAGCAGCATTTTGTATGTGATGCTGGTTTTAATCAAGAGTATCCTATGTTTATACTCCTAAATAGTTTTTCTACAAAAACTGGAAATTTTTCATCAAAAATGCTAGCTGTGCCAAAAATGTTTTCCTGTTTTCTCAGGTGTTCGCTTTAAAACTGTTTTCCTGGTTACCTTGAAAGTGGATCAGTGTGTGATCGCTTTTTTGTTGTTGTTGTTAAAGCACGTCAGGTACAGTGCTTTAAATGGGCTGGTACTGTCCGGTACTGAGCACCTGTGCTTATTTATTTTGAGAGGGAGTAACTGCACTTCTCAGCAGAGGTGAAATACTTTTAATTGGAGAATACCTGCACTTCCCAGTGGCACTTAGGTCTTATGGGATAGCAATTACTTGCACTTTTATTTTCCCATTTAAAGCACTGTTTAAAGGGATAGGAAAATCCTAATTTTAATGCATGTTGGGACGGAAAAGTCCTCTGCATGGTAAAAGGCATGTACCCCTGCCAATCTCAGAGATTGTGGTCTTGTTAGACCGGGAGGGCTACCCAAAGCACTACCCTAATGGTGGTAGAAGGCTACCAACTACACCACAAGTGTGGTGGTGGAGGCATGTGCACTGAACAGTAGTACTGAACAGGTCATTTTTTATTAACCTCTTGCACTGGAGTGAGGCCTACAGGCTCACCCACCTTTTTAAAAGTTCTGCTGCTGTGTGATAAATACACAATTGTCTACATCAGGTTACTGTAGAGCACTGCGCTGCACAATAGTGACTACACTGGATGTATGTGTGCCCGGTTAGGGTACTGTACAGGGATAGAACATAACTGTGGAGTAAATCTCTGGTTAATACATTACATGAGAGATGTAGTGCTTGTGTAGTGCGTGTGCAATGAAAGCATGTGCTTGGGTTTAAGTGTGCTTGCAAGAAGTTCAATACGTAGGGTGAAATGGTGTGTAGTGCGCTCTTGTGGAGTGTGTGTGCTGGAAGTGTGTGTGTTTACAAATACACATGTTGGTACAATACAGATAGGCTAGAGTGCAAGCAGATTGAATGTTTATACTGGACGTATGTGTGTCTGTGATGGCAAAATAGAAAATACATTGAGGTATCAGTACTGCATACACACTGAGTACAAGTGTGCCTGCGATGGTAGATTACATGTAGGACCATGGCATGAATGTCATTTGGAGGTAGACAGCGGTCGCACCTGAGACCTCTAGCTTGTTCCCTGCTACTCCTGGAACTACATTTGTGACACCTGGCCTTAGAGGAGGCAGAATTCTGTCCCCTCTGAGACCAGGGGATGCCAGGGAAGTGCCTGGAGTAGCAGGGAGTAAGCTAGAGGTCTCAGCTGCGACCCCTGCCTACCTCCAAATGGCGTCCATGGACCATGGGTTTCATTTTGGGAAGCCTAGGCCTGCCAAGTGAAGACATGAGGACAGACACATTTGTGTATTGCTACCACCCTGTGAGCTGGGTGGGAGACACTAGAGAAAGGGAGAGAGAGACTTCCCCTGTACACTTCAAAAGAGTGCTCTGTGATTCAATGATAGGTCACAAGGAATGGCTGGGACACATCTCAGGAAGGAGATGGGGCTGCTAAGAAAATCATAAAGAGTGAGACCGGGAGCCCAGGATTAACCTTTTGATGCACATGTCACTATGGCTGACATCCACGTGTGACCTCTAATCATTCCCATGGCCTGTCTTGTAGGACTATCAGCTTTGGAGTCTCTCCTGTTGTGATAGACACCCTTTCAAGATGAAAGAAGAGAAAGAAAAGTGCACACTTCAAAAAAAGCAGAACCTCAACATAAAATGTAAAAAACTCAGACCCTAAATTACAATTGGTGTCTGGAAAGGGACTGACTATATGAAGGGGAGGTTGAGACCCCAAAATGTGCTATCGGCTGAGCAGCCAGATGGGTTGTGTGAGAAGGGGAAGCTGAAAGACATCTGCCTGTCACCAGGACTGGGGGCCATGGCCTGCTAGTGTCGCTGCTGGATGAGGGAAAATCACCCAGGGAAACCAAGATCACCTGCCCTGGAGCACCAGAGCCTGTCTGCTTGACAATGCCGGTGTGAGGGAGAGGAAAGCTTTGGAGGGAGTGAGATCCAGTGGGGAGCTCTACCATCAGGATTCCCTGTGTGAGGTGTGAGGATACAGCTGTTCACCAAATGGGTCGTTGCCCATGTGCAGGATTATTTTGGTGCCCCCGTATGCCAAGAGAGGGCTACCGCGGGCTGATCCATCAACTGAGCATTGTGCGTGGAGCACCAAGCCCGTACCACGTCATTGCAGTCTCCCTGTATGCCAGAGGGGGCCACCGTTGAAGTGAACCCTAAAAGAGTTCTAAGACTCGTGACCTCCTAAGCAGCGACCCCGTCTGCCAGGAGTGGCTGCAGTGGTGTGGACAATTGCATCATGGGAGTCTACTCTGGGCCTTAACTTAACGCGGCCCCCTCGTATGCCAGGAGGGGTTGCAGGTACCAACTTTACTTAAGAGTCGGTCATTTCCTGGGAAAACATTGCTACGGCGACCAGTGGACTGGGCCTACACAATGATATCCGCCCCTGACTGACCCCTGAGGACTGTGGAGAATACTGAAGAAGACATCACACCCTTGCTAGGCTCTGGTCGGGAGCTGAAGATTTGAATCCTCCCCTCCTCCCGGGAAAGATGGACTTACCGTGTCTTTTCAAGATTTTCCAACCACTTTCAAAAGCTGGGAGCACCACACGGGAGAGAGGCTATCCCGCCATGTGCTGCCATATGCATGGCTAGCAGCCAGACTTCTCCAAACAGGATCAGAACTCCTGGATGCCCTGGGTCAGGGCACTAGCTGCAGCACTCCACACTTCTGTGCTGCAGGAGCAGGAAAGACTTGAATTGGGCCTGTTGTGCCCCGGGGGACACTTTTGAGTAATTCCTAAAGGGTCAAAGAGGAACTCTTGAATATGGCCTGCTAGTAAGCACTCCCTAGATGTGTCCACCAGTAAATGGGGATTAACCCCGACCACGATACAAGGAAGAGAGAGGGACAGGGCTGCCTGACAAACAGTAGAGTCCTGACCTCAAGAAGATTGTGTTGTTGCTGACGAATGTCATTATTTTTTTTTAATTTGCAGAGTTAGGAAATAATTATGATACTTATTTTTTTATTTATTGACATTACTGTGTGCTCGTTGAGTAGTGTTCACTAACCTGTAACTATATTCCCTCCAGAGCCCCTACCCCTTCCCCGAGGGAGCTATTGCCTACTTTTCCATAGCTATGACTGAGAGTCAAGAGCTGAAGGTGTTCTTAGCTCAGTTGTCTAGGATCCATAGTATGTCGGGCCCTGGGACATCAGGAGTTAGGGGCATATATATCAAAAAAGAGTTTTGCGATTCTCAAATTGCGATTTTTAGCTATTCGCAATTTGAGAATCGCAAAATGCAATGTATGTAGGATTTGCAAAAAAATATGCAAATCCTACATATTCCTCAATTGTGCGTCGCAAATTGCGAATCACTTCATTCCTATGGGCCTAGAGGCCCATGGGAAGACATTCGCAATTTGCATTTACCAAATAGGTAATCGCAATTTGCAAATGCAATTTCAAGGGTGCAAAGGTGCCAAAAGGATTCCCTGTTGCACCCCTGAAATATGCATCCCCTTTGTGGATGATACATCCCAAAAGGCTTTTTCCCATTTGGAAATGGACAGATTCTGAGAATTGGTACGATTGCAAACGGGAAAAAGACCTGAAACATATGGCCCTATAAGCCTTAACCACTACGATTGGGCCCAGCAGCCCCACAGTGCCCTGTGGATCACTGAAAGTGGTTCTGACAATGTGCAAACTGACATGGAGGAAATTTCACAAACTATAGTTAGTAATCCTGTGTGTGACAGACACATGAAGCTCCCAAGTAAAAATCTGCAACCATACACCCAAATAACGGAGGAGAAATGGACTTTACTTGTTACTTGCCATTTCTGTTATTTTACTTCTCCACTGATATTTTTAATAATTATTCATATACTGAACTTTAGCAATTGACATAGACCCTGTTTTTTAATGTTAAGTTACCAGTTGTGTTTTACATAGTTGTTTTTTTGAACATATTATTTAGCTACCTTAATTTAGTAACTTTTGTCCATTCTGTTTCTTTTTTAGAGTCTTGGGCAAAGATTGGCCAGGTAAAAGAGTGCTATTTTTACAGCTGCCGAGTTTTTAAAGTAGCCCTCAGGGAACCTAAAAGTAAAAGCCGGTTTCAAAGGGTGAAAGCCTTTCCACGCGCGCAGATATTAATAGCAGGAATTAGCAGATAGCTGGCACCCGTCCCAGGGCAGGCAGCTCTTCATTTCACAATGGCACTGTGTTCTTTGAAGTAATGTACACAACAGTCCTTTTCTAAATTGAGCTTCACTTTTGCCTGGAGCACTGTGAAACCGAAAAAACAACTACCTGCTCTGTCTGAAGCGATCAGAAGTGTGTTCCCCATTCGTGTTCCCTTTTAATATTTAAAAAATGTGCCCTCAATGTGACTCACTGAATTAAGACTTGCTACTGACATTATCGGTGATGTAGAGGACACGAGTTCAAACCTTGGCAGGGCTGACTCAGCCTTCCATCCATCCAAGGTCGCAAGCTGAGTCCCATTTCAATAGGTAATAATGACACCTGTTATTTACAGCGCTTAGAAATGACAAACGTGTGGTTTTGAAAGATATTAAAAAATATATTTTTGTTATTGAAGCAAACAGTTGCTGTGCCTTGAACTCTAGCCCACCTTGTGTTTTAGAGTTCTATTTTTTCCCCAATTATGTGCTCACTTTACACATTCATTTATTCCAATCTTTTAAAGAATACGGATTTAGCCACAGGAGAAGAAGAGCACTTTGTACATCACAAAAACTTAGTACAATGTACTTAAAGGGAAAACAAGAATAATTTAGTACAAGAGGTCCATCTAAGAAAGTAGAAGGTGGTAACTCCAAAGAAACATGGATGGAAGGGGATATCAGTTGAATAGAAAGAGGCTTAAAGTGAGTATAGAGAGAGAAATGGGGTTCATTTTCAGGCCAGTAATCCGGGGAGGTGCACTACTAGCTGGGTTGGATGAGGTAGTTTGTTTTGAGCTAGTAGTGAGCAAAACTGAGGGCCTTTGCTTCTAGCAGCTGTATGAAACTGAGGGCCTTTGCTTCTAGCAGCTGTATGAAACTGAGGGCCTTTGCTTCTAGCAGCTGTATGAAACTGAGGGCCTTTGCTTCTACGCACTTTCTGAAACTGAAGGCCTTTGCTTCTACGCACTTTCTGAAACTGAAGGCCTTTGCTTCTACGCACTTTCTGAAACTGAAGGACTTTGCTTCTACGCACTTTCTGAAACTGAGGGCCTTTGCTTCTAGCAGCTGTATGAAACTGAGGGCCTTTGCTTCTAGCAGCTGTATGAAACTGAGGGCCTTTGCTTCTAGAAGCTGTATGAAACTGAGGGCCTTTGCTTCTAGCAGCTGTATGAAACTGAGGACCTTTGCTTCTACGCACTTTCTGAAACTGAAGGCCTTTGCTTCTACGCACTTTCTGAAACTGAAGGCCTTTGCTTCTACGCACTTTCTGAAACTGAAGGCCTTTGCTTCTACGCACTTTCTAAAACTGAAGGACTTTGCTTCTACGCACTTTCTGAAACTGAGGGCCTTTGCTTCTAGCAGCTGTATGAAACTAAGGGCCTTTGCTTCTACGCACTTTCTGAAACTGAGGGCCTTTGCTTCTGCACACTTTCTGAAACTGAGGGTTTTTGCTTACACTCACTTTCTGAAACTGAGAGGCTTTGCTTTTACACTCCTTCAGAAACTGAGGTCCATTGCTTCTACCCACTTTCTGAAACCGAGGGCCTTTGCTTCTACAAGCTTTATGAGACTGATGACCTTTGCTTCTACTCACTCTCTAAAACTGAGGATCTTTGCTTCTACCCTCTTTCTGAAACTGAGGGCCTTTGCTTCTACCCTCTTTCAGAAACTGAGGGCCTTTGCTTCTACTCACTCTCTGAAACTGAGGGCCTACTCACTCTCTGAAACTGAGGGCCTTTGCTTCTACTCACTCTCTGAAACTGAGGGCCTTTGCTTTTACTCACTCTCTGAAACTGAGGGTATTTGCTTCTACACACTTCCTGAAACCGAGGGCCTTTGCTTCTCCAAGCTTTATGAGACTGATGACCTTTGCTTCTACTCACTCTCTAAAACTGAGGATCTTTGCTTCTACCCTCTTTCTGAAACTCAGGGCCTTTGCTTCTACACACTTTCTGAAACTGAGGACCTTTGCTTCTACCCTCTTTCTGAAACTCAGGGCCTTTGCTTCTACACACTTTCTGAAACTAAGGGCCTTTGCTTCAACACACTTTCTGAAACTGAGGGCCTTTGCTTCTAAAAACTTTCTGAAACTGAGGGCCTTTGCTCCTACTCACTCTCTGAAACTGAGGGCCTTTGCTTCTACTCACTCTCTGAAACTGAGGGCCTACTCACTCTCTGAAACTGAGGGCCTTTGCTGCTACTCACTCTCTGAAACTGAGGGCCTACTCACTCTCTGAAACTGAGGGCCTTTGCTTCTACTCACTCTCTGAAACTGAGGGCCTTTGCTTTTACTCACTCTCTGAAACTGAGGGTATTTGCTTCTACACACTTCCTGAAACCGAGGGCCTTTGCTTCTCCAAGCTTTATGAGACTGATGACCTTTGCTTCTACTCACTCTCTAAAACTGAGGATCTTTGCTTCTACCCTCTTTCTGAAACTCAGGGCCTTTGCTTCTACACACTTTCTGAAACTGAGGACCTTTGCTTCTACCCTCTTTCTGAAACTCAGGGCCTTTGCTTCTACACACTTTCTGAAACTAAGGGCCTTTGCTTCAACACACTTTCTGAAACTGAGGGCCTTTGCTTCTAAAAACTTTCTGAAACTGAGGGCCTTTGCTCCTACTCACTCTCTGAAACTGAGGGCCTTTGCTTCTACTCACTCTCTGAAACTGAGGGCCTACTCACTCTCTGAAACTGAGGGCCTTTGCTGCTACTCACTCTCTGAAACTGAGGGCCTACTCACTCTCTGAAACTGAGGGCCTTTGCTTCTACTCACTCTCTGAAACTGAGGGTATTTGCTTCTACACACTTCCTGAAACTGAGGGCCTTTTCTTCTACTCACTCTGAAACTGAGGGTATTTGCTTCTACACACTTCCTGAAACTGAGGGCCTTTGCTTCTATGCGCTTTATGAGACTGATGGCCTTTGCTTCTACACACTTCCTGAAACGGAGGGCCTTTGCTTCTATGCGCTTTATGAGATTGATGGCCTTTGCTTCTACGCACTCCCTGAAACAGAGATTCCTTTGCTTCTACAAACGTTCTGAAATTATGAGAATAACTGTTTGCGCAATTGCAGGAGTTAAACTCTTCAGTTCTGGTTTGCACCTTAGGGGAAGTTCCACTAATTCTGCTGGTGATAAAAAATGTATTCATGTTTACCTTTTTCACATATTTGAGTGAGGAAAAAATGCCAAGAAACCTTTTACTGTAGAATTTCACCAAAGTGAAGCACGGAAAGAGAACGAAGATTTAGCAGTTTCATGAAGCATAAAGTGGTAAATGTTCCCTAGTCATTCCAGAGGAATTCAAATTTCCCAAATGACCAGTAGAACTCGGTACTAAAAAGGAAACTTCTGTGTCAGGTTTTGCAGCGATTGATATCAATGACTGTACCTTTGTGGAGAATAGCTTAAACCCATTTGAAATCCCTATATGTCTCCCGCTTTGAAAAAGTATTAATTACTTTCACGGGCTGATTATGCTCAGGTTGGAAATGATTCATTGTTGTTTAAAGATGCATCTGAGTCCCCTTCTCCTTCTGGCAGATCTCTTACACTTGTCTCAATGTCTACCCATGCAGAGGAATGCTGTGATCCTGGCAGAGGTTCATAGATGATATTATGTTCTTCATTACGATGTTGGACGGATCGCAATCGACAGACCATCGGTTGTGGTCCGACCGACATCTGGTGCCGCGGTCCGACCGCTGCATTATGATGCGGGCGGTCAGGGGCAGCGAACAGTTGGACCGACTAATGCTTCCGACAGGCTGAAGTAGCTAGTCTCACTTTCGCTCATAGTGTAATACCCTACAATAGGGGTGGAGCTTGTCCAGGCTTAGGGAATACGATGTGCGTTCAGACACCCGATCAATGGCAGTCCAACCGCCATAGAAAGGCTATCGGAAACTTGCTTTGGGGGGCCCTAGCAGGGACCCGGACCCACAGGGCTCTGCTATGAGGCCTCGGGGGCACCTGCGGCTGGTTCTGTGGCCCTTTTCCAGCCAAGCACAAGCAGCAATGGAAAAATGTATGTTTCTAACGCCTCATCGGCGGTCACATCCTAATTTGTCGGATAGAACTGCCGACTTCTAGTCGGGCGGTTTTCATTCCGAAACGATGTTGGTTGACGCGCTTCCGACCGGCATTGTAATAAGACTCTAGGGGCCGATTCACAAAGTAATCTGAGACAAAATACTAACTTCATTACTTTCGGTATTCACAAAAGGCATTTAGGAGTAGTAAAGTTAGGATTTTGCCTTAAGTTTGTCTTAAATTTTGGTCTTAAGACAAAATCCTAAATCCTAAATCCTAAATCTTAAGACAAAATCCTAATTTAAGATTAAATTAAGTTAGGATTTTGTTTTAAGACCGGCATCGTAATAAGACCCTACTGGCCCGATTCATAAAGTAATGTGAGACAAAATCCTAACTTTACGACTTTCGGTATTCACAAAAGGCATTTAGGAGTAGTAAACTTAGGATTTTGTCTTAAGTGTGTCTTAAGTTTTGGAGGTTGCACTGCCATGCTATAGAAAGGTGATAGTAAATTCACAAGGGGAGTTACCTGCTGCCGTCATATAGAATGGTGATGGTGAATCCTTGTGAGGAGTTTCCAATGTCATGCTGTAGAATTGTGAGAGAAAATTCACAAGGGGAGTTTCCACTGCCATGCTGTAGAATGGTGAGAGTAAATTCACAAGGGGTGTTACCACTATCATGCTGTAGGATGGTCATAGTAAATTCACAAGAGGAGTTACCACTGCCATGATCTTGAATGGTGATGGTGAATCCTTGTGACGAGTTACCACTACATGTTGTAGAATGATAATGGTGAATCCTAGTGAGGAGTTTCCACTGCCATGCTGTAGAATGGTGATAGTAAATGCACAAGGGGCATTACCACTCCCATGCTGCAGAATGGTGATGGTGAATCCTTGTGAGGAGTTACCATTACTTGTTGTAGAATGATGATGGGGAATCCTAGTGAGCAGTTTCCACTGCCATGCTGTAGAATGGTGAGAGTAAATTCCTGAGGGGTGTTACCACTAACATGCTGTAGAATGGTGAAAGTAAATTCACAAGAGGAGTTACCACTGCCATGATGTTGAATGGTGATGGTGAATCCTTGTGAGGAGTTTCCACTGCCATGCTGTAGAATGGTGATAGTAAATGCACAAGGGGCATAACCACTGCCATGCTGCAGAATGGTGATGGTGAATCCTTGTGAGGAGTTTCAACTGCCAGGTTGTAGAACGGTGATAGTAAATTCACAAGGGGAGTTACCACTGCCATGCTATAGAATAGTAAGAGTAAATTCACAAGGGGAGTTTCCGCTGCCATGCTGTAGAGTGGTGGGAGTCAATCCTCGCGAGAAGGTACCATTGCCCTGCAGCAGAAAGACGATGGTAGAATCACATGATGATTTACCACTGCTGTAGAGAGGCGATGGTAAATTCCCATGATTAGTTATTGTTAATGATCATTTCTTGGGCGGAGAATCAACTGGTGAAAAATAGATTTACGAAGGATGGTAATTCCCAAGGCTGAGAGTGTGGAAAAATACAAACTGGGGGGCACTACCAACCAGAATATAAGATCCTTAATTATTGCCCGGCGATGTCGCCTCTTGAACCCACAAAGAAGTTAAACTATTGAAGAGGCAGGCGCTGGAGACTGGAAGGCAGGAAACAAGGTTTTTATTCGCTCCGGAGGAGAACACAACGAAAACGGACAGAAGGTATCGTTCTGAGGTGCTCTAACTGCATCCCGGAGGCCTGGCCTCTTATACACGAGTTTATCTCTTTATTACATGTAACACATTCTCGTCGATACTTTGATGTATGGAAAGACATCCTCAGAATCCCCCCTTCCCAGCCCGTTCCCATGCAAGGCTACAGTGGAAGTCCCCGCCCCGTTCACAACAGGTGATGATCATTGCGCAGCTGGGTATTCCGCCGATTCACGGAGTGTGCGGGTTTCGATCGGATCTCGTGGGATGGGGGGGGGGCTTTGATCATCTCGGGGGTCCTTTGAGGAGGGAAGCTTCCTATTGTATGGGGAGGGGCAAGAGAATGGTATCGGCAGAGCTAGGTGTCGGCCTGGGAACGGGGAAGACAGACGGGCACACGGGGAAAAGGGGTTTGCATCAAAAGGGCCGGAGGTCATGACGGGGAAGCAGGGAGATGTCGCGCTGGGAACAGGATGAGAGCCTGGGGCAGAGCAGTGCCGAAGAGGGGTTTATGACTCAAGGCAGGTGCAAGCAGGGGGGGGTTGCCAGCGAAGTTAGGAGAGGGAGAGAGAGACGCGCTGGCTCTCGGCGAGAGCGGGGAAGCCATGGTGTCCAAAATGGCGGCTGTTTTACGCGCACAAAAGGTTTAAGGAGAGCAAGAGGGCGCCGATAATGTTGACGGTTTTCAGCCTAACTTTTAACAGTCCTCCCTTTTCAACATATCTAGCCAACTTGCTTACTCAATGTCAATTTTCATCAAATTCCTAACTTCGGCATCATATAATGCCCTCATGTGTTCGCTTCCAATGTCCACAGTTTTGGGAAAAATACGACTCGCACATAAAGAACACATAGGTGGCAAACATTGAATCCCTAAGCATAGGCCACATATTACAACTACGGGAATCAGGATAATGGTGAGCAGTCTCCAGCCCCAACTTTTGATGGTGTCCCAGAACCAACCACCAAGCGACCATTCTTCTTGTTCTTGGTGAACTTCCGAGGAGAGTCTGTGAAGATGTTCGATGGCTTTGTACACTGAGGGTGAGTTGTCCGGTATGTATGTACAACAGCTGGCCCCAATAATGCGGCATGCTCCTCCACGGTCCGCCAGAACCACATCTAGAACGAGGCGGTTCTGAAGAGCCACCAAACGGACCGCTTGGAGCTCGGCAGTGTTGTTGGCAAAGATGCCCGCTGTGATGTTCATGGTTGTCTCGACTGCCTGAGTCAAATGTCGGATGGCACGGCTGTTTGCCATCGGGCCCCAGAGGGGGACGAGTCCTTTCATAGCATCGAGGAACTGTGCTCCTGTTGAGTCGGCTTGCTCAACGTCTTTTGCTCGTTTTTGCCTGTGGTGATTCGCTGGGGCCACATAAGTTGGAGGAAGGACGAAGGAGATGTAGCAAGTGCCCCCCCAGCCTTTGGGGAGCCAGGTGTAGGCCTTAGTGCCACAGATGAAATACATGTTTGGGGATGACACAAAGGAAGGTGGATCCGTGGAGTCCAAAGTTCTGGTAAAGCGGCAAGCGCTGTGACCCACCAGCTGTGTCCCAAGTCCTTCTACACACATGTGGCCTGTGACGTTGATGACCGTCAGGGCTACAGTCAGAGTGGCAGCCGTTCGTTTCCGCAGATAGGAGAAGGTGGGTCTGGTTGGATTGTGGAACACCTGCATTTCGATTCGTTCTTTGGCCGGAATGTCCATTTGGATTGAGTCGCTGGGGGTCAGCGGGCAGAAGTGTGTCTTTGTCTTGTTTCGCCCGGCCCCATGAGAAGAATGTGCTGCAGCTCTGCTGGAGGTGGCATTTTCCGTATAGCTCTCTTGCAGGAGGATCAGCCAGGCAAGGCAGGAGCCGTGGACGGAGAAGGGTGAAGGGATGAATGGTATTGAATGTCCAGTGGCATGGGGTAGCAACCCACAGATCCAGCAGTTGGTGGCGTTGGTGGCAAGATTGTGCTGGTGAAGTAGCTGCACGAAAGAGTTGTTCCAAAACTCCTTTCGCCTCTCTCTTAGTTGAGGAGAGAGCGAAATTAGATAATGTTCCTTCGTGGTGGTAGGCTGAGCAGTGGTTAGGAATGTTTCGTGAGCAGGTGCGTGTTCTTCCATAATCCAGAGCGTAGAAAACAGAGGAGGATTACGATGAAGAGTGCAATTGTCTTTGAGCTATGGAGTCTGTCTGTTCTCGGATTTCTGTAGTGGGTATTTCCTGTTGTCTCAGTCGGCTTCTTGTTTGGCGCTTCCATCATCTTCGTCTTCAAGGTGCTCGGTAGTGGGCAGGACCACAGACTCAGTTTTAGCTTCTCTCCAGGTAACCCTTGGTAGTTTGGGTCACCGTTCTGAGATTCTTAAGCTTAGTCCGTGGCCTACTTAGCCGAAGCTCCCTCCTTTCGACGCAGGAAATACCCTTCTCGAGATGGCACAGTGGGGTCAGGATGTTTTGAAAGTTCAAGTGTCTCTGTATCAGGGTAGCAGCTCAACGATGGTCGGTCCCGGTTCAGGAGCTCTTCTTGGGTGTTGACGGTGTCTGTCGTGGCCAGGGCTGGAGAGACCTTTTTGCAGTGATGAGCGTGCAGCCAGTGTTTCTTCCCCTCCACTCGAAGTGCGGTCCGAGTGGTGATCAGCACTTGCCAGGGGCCCGTCCACCGGGGTTCCAAACTCTTTGATCGCTGAAAGTTTCGGATCAGCACGAAGTCCCCCGGCTGGATGGCGTGACCCGGACCCCTGGAAGCATCGGGGATGGCCTGCCGCACCTGCTGATGAAGGACAGACAAAGTTTCAGTCAATTTGTACAGATAATCAGACATTAGGACATCCGGAACGTCATGAATGGACGTTGGTTTCGGGGCAGACCAGACGCTCATGGGTCGACCGAAGACAACTTCATAAGGGGTTAAGTGATGTCGGGTGGGGGTAGAGCGCATCGATAGCAATGCCAATGGGAGGGCGTCTGGCCATTTCAGGCCCGTCGTAGCCACTATTTTGGCCAGTTTAAGCTTTAGTGTGGCGTTGTGTCGTTCGACAAGCCCAGCAGATTGAGGGTGGAAGACTGCGTGGAATTTCTGTCTGATACCCAGCCCATTTAGGATGAGCTGGATAACGTTGGCTACGAAGTGGGGGCCATTATCACTCCATAAAACACGACAGAGGCCATAACGGGGGAAAAACTCCTTTAACAGGACCTTTGCTGTGGCCATAGCGGTGTTGTCGCGGGTTGGATATGCTTCCACCCATTTGCTAAATGCGCATACCACGACAAGTACATATTTCAGGCCTTGGCATCTGTCTAGCTGGATGTAGTCCATCTGCAGGACTTCAAATGGGTGGTTTGGGACCCCAAATCCCCCCGGGGTACTACAGTTCCCTTCCCGGGGTTGTGTTGCAGGCATATTAAGCATTGTTGGACCAGGCGTTTGGCGGAATCTGGGATCTTGTCATTGTGCCAAACCCTGGAGACAAGTTCGATCATGGGGGCTGATCCTATGTGGGCTGGGGAGTGTGCCATGGTTAATATGGGAATCAAGTATGAATCAGGTAGCAACCATCTGTTCGTGTCTTTTGTCCGCCAGCAGCCTTCATCGTCTTTCAATCCCACCCGTGCCCATTCAGTCAATTCGTGTTGTGTGCTAGCCATTTGTATGTCTCTAATTGTGTCCTTGGCGTCAGTCCAGTTTTCTGCTTGTGACCTGGTCACGTACATACGTGTTGTCGTTCTATTTTCTGCTGTCGTTCGGGCGGTGATGTCGGCTAGTGCATTTCCCTGTCCAATAATGTCTGTCACCTTCTTGTGTGCCTGGCATTTGATAACGGCAAGTTTGTTGGGGAGGAGGACAGCTTCGATTAAGGCGGAGACTAAATCCCCGTGCAGAATGGGTGTGCCGTGTGAGGTCAAGTATCCTCTCTCCCTCCAGAGGAGCCCAAAATGGTGAACCACCCCGAAGGCATACTGGCTGTCGGTGTAAACGTTCGCCGTGGTTCCTGTTGCCAGGATGCAGGCTCTCGTCAAAGCAATCAGTTCCGCTGCCTGGGCAGATCGCTGGGTGATGCGGGCTGTTTCTACTACAGTTCGAGCCGTGGTGACTGCATAGGCAGCGGAAGTGGTACCATCGGAGAGTTTGATGCAAGAACCGTCCACCCACAACTCCCCGTCGGGGTCAGGGAAAGCTGTGTCTCTGAGATCGACCCTACTCCTGGTCTGTTCGTCCGTAAGAGTCACGCAGTCATGTACGGGGTGCACATTGGGGTCGTTCTCTGGCAGGGGTAACAGAGTTGCTGGGTTCAGTGTGGTGCATCTTTTCAGGGTGATATGGGGGGCAAGCAAGGTTAGTTCGTATCCAGTCAGTCGTGCACTCGTCAGATGTTGCGTCTTGGTTTGGTTCAGGAGGGTGTCGACTGCATGGGGTACCAGTACCGTGAGGGAATTCGAGAGTACAATCCCCTCACTCTGTCGGATAGAGACTGCAGCAGCAGCTACAGCTCGAAGGCAGGCAGGCAAGGCTCTGGCGACAGGGTCAAGAGTGGCAGAGAAGTAAGCGCACGGTCGTTGCTTAGGACCGATGGCCTGGGTCAGGACAGATAAAGCGCACCCCTCCCTTTCGTGAGTGTAAAGGGAGAAGGGCTTCCTGTAATCAGGGGTACCCAGGACAGGGGCTGAGCAAAGGGCATCTCGTAGTTCTGTGAAGGAGGTTTGACACTCAGGAGTCCAAGGGAGTGGGAAAGGGACGTCTTTGTTTAGGAGAGAGAGCAGTGGTTTTACAACGAGGCTGAAGTTTGGCAACCATTGTCGGCAGAAGGAGGTGAGGCCTAATAGGGAGCGAACCTGCTTCTGGGTTTTAGGGACAGGGGTGTCTAGAATGGTCTGGATTCGATCAGGGGTGAGTTTCCTTCCATCTTTGGACAGAAGGTGGCCTAGGTAAGTGACCTGGGGTAGGCAGAATTGCAACTTCTTCTTGGAGACCTTGTGGCCATTTTCCGCAAGGAAGTGCAAGAGTTGAATGGTGGCGGTAACCGCTAGAGGGGTGGTGTCGGCTGCCAAAAGGATGTCATCGACATATTGTACCAACACCACCCCGTCGGGTAACCGGACTTGGTCTAGTTGCCTTTTGAGGGCCTGGCTGTAGATGCTAGGGCTCTCCGTGTAGCCTTGAGGGGCTCGGCAAAACCTATATGAGCGGGATTTTAGGGTAAAGCCGAAGAGATATCGGCTGTCTGGGTGGATGGGGATGGAGAAGAATGCGTTCTTGAGGTCGATGACGGAAAAGGTGGTTGCAGTGGATGGAATCAAGGTCAGGATGGTGGTGATGTCTGAGACCACAGGGTACTGGGGTACTACCACTTTGTTGATCTCTCGGAGGTCGATGATGAAACGGTATGCTTTCTCATCTCCCTCTCCCTGCTTCTTGATAATGGGCAAGATAGGGCTGTTGCAAACGTTGCTAACCACTTCCTCTACCACTCCTGCGTCTATCAGTGACTGGATAATCATTACCAATGCCTTCTCGCCTTCTGGCGATATCCGATATTGGGGGAGTTTTGGGAGTGTTGCGTCTGGTCGGACAGTAATGTGCACTGGGTCAATTAACATACGCCCTACGTCCGAATCCGCTTTGGCCCACAGATACGGAGGTAGGGTGTCAAGCAGGGACGCGTCGACGTCGGTGATGGAAAACATGTGTCGGGGGGAACAATGTTTAAGCAGAACGGGGTTGTCGTAAAGAAACACTCGAACTCCATCTTGAGAACACCTAATCGTCGCTCGGAAGTGTTTCAGTAAGTCAAGTCCCATAATGGCGTCAGGGCTATTGGAGGAAAGCAAGAACGTGGTGTCGGTGGTGTTGTTTTCTACGTCAAAGAGAATCGGGGCAGACAAAGGGTTGGTGGAGGGCGTTCCATCGAAACCTGTCGATGTTATGAGTGAGCCAGACAAGGGTGCCCTTGGGATCAGTCGTTTAGATAACGCACTACGTGTTGCGCCAGTGTCTACCAGAAATGGAGACTTGGTACCCAGGACCTTAGCAGTGACATAAGGGCCCTGCTGGTCAACATAGAGCTCGACTGGATCCCTCCCTCGCCCTTGGCTGTCCTATGCAAAGGTGTGAGTGTCGTCATAGTCAGATTGTTGATATTGGTTCTGTCTGGGTCGATCGAACGTATTCGGTCTGCTTGATCTGTCATTAGTCGCGTCATTTGGGGGCCCTCGTTGTGGTCCCTTAGGTCTCGGTCCGTTTGCTACATCCCTGGGGTCTCTGTTCCTGATCATTTCCAGGAGAACTGGGCACTGGGATTTCCAATGGCCAGTCCCTTTGCAGAAAGCGCACTGGTCATCTCTAAGGTCTGTGCGTCCACTGTAGGGAGTCAGAGTGCGGTCCTGGGGAAATGCAGTCTTAGGGGCGTTTGTCTGGTAGTTTCCCCGGTATTGGTCTCGTCCTATAGTCACCCCTTGCAGTTTGGCAATCATCACCCTCTCTTTTAAGTCTTTCTTCTTTTTCTCTGTCGCCCTATCGTTTTCATTTTTCTGATGCTCATAATATTGGGCGATTTGAAGAATCGCGGTAGGTTTGGAGGCTGCCCAACTACTCTCGCTGGCCTGTAGTTTCTGGGAGATGTCCAATGATAGGCCCTTAACATAATTCTGGACAAACAGATGGTGTCCGGTTGCAGTGGTCATGTCCTGGCCGCTGTAATCGGAGAACACCGTTTCAAACCGGGAGAAGTATTCCGATACATCCTCCTGGGGTTTTTGGCGACAGGCTGTTACTATCGACCAGTCCACTTTCTTTTCTGGGATCAGGGTTTTTAATTTCTCTACAATTTTATCTGGGAGGTCTAGAATGGATTTCAATGGCTTTTGTCCTGGTCCCCGTTGTTTATCCAAGTCATCGAGTTGTGGCCAGGTATGTCCGAACAGCTCAAGGTGGTCGACTTTCCGGATTTGCTTCCACACATCAGCTGGTAGACATAACCCGAAGAACAAGTCGATGTCAGCCAGGGTCATGATAGTTGAACCCAGGGCTGTACCCAATTCAGTATAGAAGGCAGTGGGGTTTTTACGTAGGTCGGGTAGAGATTTCCGGAATGTCAGTATCTCTTGCCGGTCCCATGGCTGGTAGACCCAGTTGTATACTACCCTTCCCTTCGCATCTTGGTTGTTTGCATCATCGTGAGTCCCTGTACCTCGAGGGGGAACCCAGTAAGGGGCAGCCTCACGTATCGGCATCATGGTGTTAAATTGTTCGGTTGGTGGTTCGGTCACTACGGGGGCCGTGGATTTAGCTCCCGGCTTTCGTTCAGTGAGGTGGCGGAAAACCTCAAGCGTACGCGTAAGGAGGTCCGACACATCACACTCGCCCTCATCCCCGATATCGACCTTCCGGTACAGAGTCCTTAGGCTCTCGGGACCTTTTTCTCGATATCGGTCCTCGTATGCATTCAAGACATGATAACACAGTCGTACGGTAAAATGTCGTCTGTGACTCCCTGTGTACGAGCTGAACATATCTGTGATGTACTCTTCATCATCCTTCCTTTCTACCAGTGTCCTTGCTATTTTGTCGATCCCCGCTCGCTCATCTTTGTCTAGTCTGTTTGTTCTTGCAAGGCCAGCCCCTCGAGTCTCATGCTCGTCTAACGTTGCCGTTGATGCGGGTTTTAATACCAGGGGTTCGGCTGGCACAGAGGCCATTGGGGCCGACGCTGCGGCGGTACCTTCGCTTGTACCTGGGGGTGGCGCGTGCTGCGCCAAGGGTCGAGAAGGGGCATATGGAGGGGGCATGTAGATGATAGGGGGACCTAACAGCAGGTCCTCATTGGCTTGTCGTTTCGAGGGTAAATCAGGGTAGAGCATGGAGGGGGTTCTAACCGGACACTGGCTTGGCGTTTCCCTTTCTAGTTTCTGTTTAGCTTTCTCTCTTTCCTCTATCTCCTTTTTTAGCTTCTGAGCAGCTAGGTGGGCTGCTTTTTGCAGCTCTTTTTCCAACCTACTCTCAATTTCTTTTTACGCTGTTCAGTTTCTTTTCGCCACATGCCGAAGCTATCAAGCATAGTAGGTGTTGTCTTGTTTTTACCTAGGGCAGTTTCTAGCGTTTTTATTTTGTCATCATCGAAGGATCCTATCAGGGGCCATTGACTTTCTTGACCTTGTTTTGTATATTTATGCCATAGTTTACTATAGGCAATAGCGGTCAATCCATGCTTCATGAACATGTCCTTATTAGGGGTGCCTTCCAGTGGGGCTGGATGGTCCATCTCTAATAAGCGGTCCGGGCTAAACAGGCTACCAATCAATGGGGAGAAGACAGACATGACGGCTCGTAACGAGGGACTAAAAAGTCAGCACTGCCTATCTTATCACTAGGTGCAAAGACTAGACAGAATATTTCTATTCTACGTTGTTTGCACGCAGTGAATACCTCATGGATCACAATAACCAAAGACCAACAAATAACAATGGGGAGAATGAGTAGGTCCGCAAAGATCTGCGTTACCTACCTTTTTCACTATCTGCAAAAAGGGTGGTCTCTTCCCTGTTTGCAGACAGGGAATCTCCAGGAAACAATAATTTTGCGAACAACAGTTCAGTTTCAAGCAATTATAGGGTGAGGGAGAAAAAAATAAGCACGGCTGCTACCCTACCTATCCTCCACTGCTTGCAAAGAGAGAGACCTTTGTTTCTCCGTTTGCAGACAGTGAATCCCTCATGGATCAAGATAACAAAAGACCGACAAATAGCAATGGGGAGAGTGAGTAGGTCCGCAAAGATTTGCGTTACCTACCTTTTTCACTATCTGCAAAAAGGGTGGTCTCTTCCCTGTTTGCAGACAGGGAATCTCCAGGAAACAATAGTTTGTGAACAACAGCTCAGTTTCAGGTGACTATTGAGTGGGGGAGAAAAATAAGCACGGTTGTCTGCCCTACCTATCCTCCACTGCTTGCAAAGAGAGAGCCTGTTGTTTCTCCGTTTGCAGACAGTGAATCTCCAATTAAACAAAAAAGAGCAATACTAGTATTTAACAATCAAGCAATTTTTTCGCAATTTGTCATGGTAACACGACCTTACCCGGACCGCATGGACAGTTTCCTGACTTCCGAATCCAGCGCCCGATCGTCCTCTCTTCTTCGTTATCCTCGCGGCACTCCTGATGGTTCCCAGTCAGGACCGTAGATCACTCGAGAGAGGTCTGTTCGGAACCAGTGAAGTTCGGATGATCGGCTGTCAGACGAGGGTCTATCGGACAGACGCGTTCCCGATCGTTGCAGTCGTTCACTTTGTCGTCAGGACCTCTCCCACTGGATCCATGGGTCGCTGATGGGCCCCACGCTTGGGACGCCAATTGTGGAAAAATACAAACTGGGGGGCACTACCAACCAGAATATAAGATCCTTAATTATTGCCCGGCGATGTCGCCTCTTGAACCCACAAAGAAGTTAAACTATTGAAGAGGCAGGCGCTGGAGACTGGAAGGCAGGAAACAAGGTTTTTATTCGCTCCGGAGGAGAACACAACGAAAACGGACAGAAGGTATCGTTCTGAGGTGCTCTAACTGCATCCCGGAGGCCTGGCCTCTTATACACGAGTTTATCTCTTTATTACATGTAACACATTCTCGTCGATACTTTGATGTACGGAAAGACATCCTCAGAATCCCCCCTTCCCAGCCCGTTCCCATGCAAGGCTACAGTGGAAGTCCCCGCCCCGTTCACAACAGGTGATGATCATTGCGCAGCTGGGTATTCCGCCGATTCACGGAGTGTGCGGGTTTCGATCGGATCTCGTGGGATGGGGGGGGGCTTTGATCATCTCGGGGGTCCTTTGAGGAGGGAAGCTTCCTATTGTATGGGGAGGGGCAAGAGAATGGTATCGGCAGAGCTAGGTGTCGGCCTGGGAACGGGGAAGACAGACGGGCACACGGGGAAAAGGGGTTTGCATCAAAAGGGCCGGAGGTCATGACGGGGAAGCAGGGAGATGTCGCGCTGGGAACAGGATGAGAGCCTGGGGCAGAGCAGTGCCGAAGAGGGGTTTATGACTCAAGGCAGGTGCAAGCAGGGGGGGGTTGCCAGCGAAGTTAGGAGAGGGAGAGAGAGACGCGCTGGCTCTCGGCGAGAGCGGGGAAGCCATGGTGTCCAAAATGGCGGCTGTTTTACGCGCACAAAAGGTTTAAGGAGAGCAAGAGGGCGCCGATAATGTTGACGGTTTTCAGCCTAACTTTTAACAGAGAGCTCCTGTGGCAATGGCACTTATGTAGGGCATTAGCTCGGCACTGCTTTTGTGAGAATTATACATTACCACCCTTAACTAACTCAGCTTTACCATAGTCAGCTGTCATGGCAGATTCACGAGATCCAATTTCCATACGTTCATCCCTTGCACTTTAAATAACTTTTCCAAGTAAATGTTTCAAATGCTGGTAAACGTGTACTGTTCGCCCTCCTGGCGAGGAATGTGTGCTTATGGTGTGCTGTGCACAGTGGACTCCGTCTGTGCAACGCCCTACTCACTGTTCTTTATCAATGAAGACAGTTAGATAGGAACTCCGTGAGCAAGCAGTGCCCAGGCAGGCGCCTTCCTAACCACCTAGTGCCCAGGCAGGCCCCTTTCTAACCACCTAGTGCCCAGGCAGGCGCCTTCCTGGGCACTGAGTGCCCTGGCTGACACCTTCCTCAATACTGAGTACCCTGGTTGGCAACTTCCTAACCACCTAGTGCCCAGGCTGGCACTGTCCTGAGCACTGAGTGCCCATGCTGCGACATTGAGTACTGGGGCAGGGCTGCCACCTTCCTCAATACTTAGTGTCCACGCTTCCACTCCTGAATACTGAGTTCCCATGCTGCCACCTTCCTAAATACTGAATGCCCAGGCTGACACCTTCTTAACCACCTAGTACCCAGGCTGACACCTTCTTAACCACCTAGTACCCAGGCTGACACCTTCTTGAGCACTGGGAGCCCAGGCTGACACCTACCTAAATACTGAATGCCCAGGCTGACACTTCCTAACCACCTATTGCCCAGGTTGACACTTTCCTGAGCACTGAGTGCCCGGGCTGCCACCTTCATAAATACTGAGTGCCCAGGCTGGCATCTTCCTGAGCACTCAGTACCTGGGCTGACACCTTCCTAAACACATATTGCCCAGGGTGGCACCTTCCTGAGCACGGAGTGCCTGGGCTGACACTTTCCTGAGCACTGAGTGTCCGGGCTGCCACCTTCCTAAATACTGAGGGCCCTGGCTGGCACCTTCCTGAGCACTGAGTGCCTTGGCTGGCACCTTCCTAACCACCTATTGCCCAGGCTGACACCTTCCTAAACACCTATTGCCCAGGGTGGCACCTTCCTGGGCACTCAGTGCCTGGGCTGACACCTTCCTAAATACTAAATGCCCTTACTGGCACCTTTCTGAGCACTGAGTGCCCAGGCTGGCACCTTCCTGAATACTGAGTGCCCTGGCTGGCACCTTCCTGAATACTGAATGCCCTTGCTGGCATCTTCCTGAGCACTGAGTGCCCTGGCTGGCCCCTTCCTGAGCATTGAGTGCCCTGGCTGACACCATCCTAACCCCCTAGTACCCAGGCTGGCACCTTCCTGAGCACTCAGTGCCTGGGCTAACACCTTCCTAAATACTGAATGTCCTGGCTGACACCTTCCTGAGCACTGAGAGCCCAGGCTGGCACCTTCCTGAATACTGAGTGCCCTGGCTGGCACCTTCCTGAGCACTGAGTGCCCTGGCTGGCACCTTCCTGAGCACTGAGTGTCCAGGCTGGCACCTTCCTGAATACTGAGTGCCAAGGCTGGCACCTTCCTGAGCACTGAGTGTCCAGGCTGGCACCTTCTTGAATACTGAGTGCCATGGCTGGCACCTTCCCGAGCACTCAGTGCCTGGGCTGACACCTTCCTAAATACTGAATGACCTTGCTGACATCTAACTGAGCAATGAGTGCCCAGGCTGGCACCTTCCTAAATACTGAGTGCCCAGGCTGGCACCTTCCTAAATACTGAGTGCCCAGGCTGGCACCTTCCTAAATACTGAGTGCCCAGGCTGGCACCTTCCTAAATACTGAGTGCCCAGGCTGGCACCTTCCTAAATACTGAGTGCCCAGGCTGGCACCTTCCTAAATACTGAGTGCCCTGGCTGGCACCTCCCTGAGCACTGAGTGCCCTGGCTGGCACCTTCCTAACCATCTATTGCCCAGGCTGACACCTTCCTAAACACCTATTGCCCAGGGTGGCACCTTCCTGAGCACTCAGTGCCTGGGCTGACACCTTCCTAAATACTAAATGCCCTGGCTGGCACCTTTCTGAGCACTGAGTGCCCAGGCTGGCACCTTCCTGAATACTGAGTGCCCTGGCTGGCACCTTCCTGAATACTGAATGCCCTTGCTGGCATCTTCCTGAGCACTGAGTGCCCTGGCTGACACCTTCCTAACCACCTAGTGCCACTGCTGGCACTTTCCTGAGCACTGATTGTCCGGGCTGCCACCTACCTAAATACTGAGTGCCCTGGCTGGCACCTTCCTCAGCACTGAGTGCCCTGGCTGGCACCTTCCTAACCACCTAATGCCCAGGCTGCCACCTTCCTAAATTCTGAGTGCCCGGGCTTTCACCTTCCTAAATACTGAGTGCCCTGGCTGGCACCTTCCTGAGCACTGAGTGCCTGAGTTGGTACCTTTCTGTACGTCGAGTTCCTAGTAGGCACCTTCATGAGTGCTAAGGCTGGCATCTTGTACACACCCCCTGCCTGGCCTGGCATCATCCCAAACAGTAAGTGCGAAGGCTGTCACATTCCAGAGCTTTGAGTGGCAAGCTGGCATCTTCTTCACACCCCCTAGCTGGGCTGGCATAATCCAGAACAGTAAGTGCCAAGGCTGTCACGTTCCAGAGCTTTGAGTGCCAAGCTGGCATCTTCTTCACACCCCCTAGCTGGGCTGGCATAATCCAGAACAGTAAGTGCCAAGGCTGTCACGTTTCAGAGCTTTGAGTGCCAAGGTTGCAACGTGTGCCCAGGCTGGCAGCTTCCTGAGCATCTAGTGCCTGGGTTGGCGCCTTCCTGAGAATTTACTGCCCGGATTGCCACCTTTTTGAGCACTGAGTTCCCAGGCTGACACGTTCCTGAGCGCTAGCACCTTCCTGAGCACTCAGGGGCAGATTTACATGAAACTAACACATCTGTACAGATGCGTCAGTTTTCCTGTGTCTGAATGAAAAACCCATGCGCTACCATAGATGCGCCGTATATACAATACGGCGCACTATAGCGCAAGGATTGACAGATGCGTCAGAAATTCTCACGCATCTGTTGGTGGAAAAGTCACGCATTGCTGGAGTTGTGTCGCAAGCATGACGCAACTTCAGCAATGCGTGTTGTGGCCTATTTGCAATACACTGCGTCACTCCTTACGCCTGCTTCAATCAGGTGTATGGTTTTGTCGCAGTGGCGTCCTAAAAGTCATGCAGTGAAATCTTGTCGATTTCACTGCGTCGCTTTTACGAGGCTTTCCTGAGTGGGAACGCCTACACTGCATACATTATACCTGACGCAGGTGGATGTATGACATTACAACACATGCTCTTACATCGCATGCCTTTACAACGCGGTTTTTACAACGAAAACCTTTACAACGCATAGCGCTTTGGGGTGCTGGATAGTGAATAGTTTAATTTACTATTCCAACTCCAGTCCCCGTGGACACTAGGGAAGGTGTTGGATAGTAAATTAAACGTATTCCCTATCCTAGAGCGCCCCCAGCGCAATGCGTTGTAATGGTTTGCGTTGTAAAAGTTGCGTCGTAAAGGCACTGCGTGGTAATGTTGCGTTGTAAAGGATGTTTCCCGACGCAGGTATAATGTGACGCAGGGCTTTACAACGTGACGCATCTACCTAGATGCGTCACGTAGTAAATTTTCCACATTTTTTACGCTGCCGTTGCATCGCAAAAGTGACGCAACAGCAGCGTAAAAGTGACGCAAAAGTCTTGTAAATCTGCCCCTCAGAGTCCAGGCTTACTGTGCTTTACTATGGTGACGGTGCTTCCTGGGAGTGAACCAGGCTATGACTCTAGGATAGGGAGTGAGGCCAGCTGATACCAGGGCATTGCTCTCCAGGGTGTAATGTAACAACAACCTATGGGATGACTCTCAACCATGCCCTCAGTCTGTGAATATGATATCCTAAGATGTGTACGAAGGGATGGGGAAGGTTCTAATGAATGGCATTATTCATGCACATGACGTCAATTACCCTGACAGCTACTACTTCTGTAACACGAGGACACTTAAAAGTGTCTCTAACGGGAAGTCACGTAAGCACACCTGGGGGTTTGAGAGGGAGCAGGTTGGTGCGGGGTGCTTTACTCTGAAGAGGGTGTAACTGTTGTGGCAAAACAAGGTGAATCAAGAAGCAATTGGAAGACAGGCTCAAGGTGTGGAGCTCGAAGGCCAGCTGGACTCCTGGAACCAACAGAGCTTATAACATAGCACCCCACAAGCTAACATTCAAAGTCAGCCGAAAGCTTTAACATATCTCCCTTTCTTATACACAACATAAGATAAAAATTTGATGACTCAAGTAACATAATACAAAAGAAATAACTTGCTGCAGCTAAGAATGCTGGGAAGAACCTAGGAGCCACATGGTCGCATCACAAAGTCACCCAACAATGTAGATGTCCTATAAAATATTTGAAATGTGTGTGTGTGTTTGACATTCTTCTATCTCACCCCTTCTTCATGTGTTGTGATGCCTGAGTGTACGACTGTCACCCAAAGCGCCTCCATGCATGCCCAACAAGTTCTCATCAGTCATCAAATCCAAACCAGGGCAACCCTCCACACTTATTTCACATAGTGCACTGCACTCCCCTTTCTTTTGATGGAAATCCACTCTCCCTTTCATTTCTTTTCATTTTCTGTCTGTGCCCAGTTTTATAAATCTTCTTTACCTTGAATGGTCCCTTAGACTTCGAAAATCCAGATGATACTCTCTAAAATTTAATCTTAACCCAGTATCCTGTCTCAATCTTCTGTGGAGACACACCTTCGGTGGATACAGTACTCTGCCCATCACCCACTGTCCAACCAACATGGCACCAGCCTTTATCCATCCTTCCAACCTCTCATTTTGTAAAATGAAGAAACTCCAGGGTGACTATTGGCTGTGGTATGAGACACCAACAGCATGTCACTAGCAGCCTCGTCCACTCTCAAACCACTCTTGACTGCTATTTCCAGAGAACGCTTCACTAACCTGGTTGCCCTTTCTACCTAGCCATAAGATTGTAGATTGCAAATTGAAGTCCACCATGCTTGAATCCACTTTGAGTAAGAAAATCTCTTTTTTGTTCTGAAACTAATTGTGCCTAATTGTCTGTGATAATATACTGCAGTACGCCTTCCCAGGTAAAAAGTAGGCTTGATCGAAATTTTAATCACACAGGCGTAATTCATGTAATTTGGGAATTTCACGTTATGTTTGTGATGCGAAAATTCTGAAATTACACCTATGGTTTGATTCCACACTTAATATATATGTGCATTAATTCGATTTGCTCTACGTTTGAATTCACACATGCATAGTAACATGAAGCTATGCCAATTGAAACAAAATTGTTATCTTATTTTAATGTGCTTTCCTGGCATAGCCCAAACTAGGCCTCAGTTAGTCCTCATCCATCTGTAGAAAATGGTTGCCGTAACATGATGTTTATTGTGTGTTTACATTTTCTCACTTTACACCACATGCTGCAAGATGTGCGCTGTTTATTGTGTATGACATCATTTTCGAAAAAACCTCTCTAGGCTCTTCCTGCTGGTTCACTATATTGCGTTCATTCATTATTGTCTTATATTGTTTGCGTAACTAGTTTGCTCGGATGCCTCTGAATGACAATAGATTAGAAGGGGTGAATCCGTTTTTTTTCTGGGTATTTTTAATTCAAATATGTTCATTAAGTTAATAAGAAAATTGCATTAAACATACAAAAACAATACCAAATTAGTGAGAACACTAAATAAAAAAGATAAATGTATAATGGACTGGCAAATTTTAATATCAGTTTGCAGTGTTACTAACAATAGTTGAAAAACAGGAGGTACAAAAATGTAAAATTGAGCTACTCAAAAAGAAGAAAGACAACTAATGAAAAAGAGCGTTTTAACATAAAAAATAGTAATGCTTTCTTCTTTTCCTCTGTCCTTTTCTTCTTTCTTTCCTTTCTTTCTTTTCTTTTTTCTTTCTGTCCCTTGTTTTCTCTCTTTCGCTTTTACCCCTCTTTCTTTTCTAATATAATATTGCTATCAAAGTGATACCGTTATTCTTTATTTTGGTCATTGGAGATGTTTTATATTGCATATATGAAATACCTATTTGCATTCTCTGGATCATATTTGTATCTTTTCTGCATATCTTGGATTTTCTCGCTCATTTATCATATAACTTTTGTTATTATACCTAACTTATAGCTCTTTGTAAAATTAATAAATTTATTGAACAAAAAAATTGTAATGCTTATAAATAACCAATCTGAATCAGTACACATATATGGATCCATTCTGACCTAGAGGCTTCCAAACTTGGCATGCTTAAGTGAAAAATATGCAAATTTTTTGTGACCCTGTCTCATAGAAGTAATCATAAATGTAATCGAGGCCCACCATTTATGACGATATAATAATTTGTCATCTTTCCAATTAGAAGCTATAGATTTAAATTTTGCAGACATTAAGAAGTCAAATAGTTTCTTATTATCTTAAGACAAAGAAGTAGAAAGAGCTTTCAACTTACAATAATTAAAGATATAAAAGAGGGTTTGAAATATTAAAATTTGTATTTTTTTAAACAATATCCCAAATATGAGACCAACATTTTAAAACAATAACACAATCGAATAACATATGTTTTAAAGTACCCTCATTATAATGACAGTGTCAACAAAGGATTATCGTTAAGAATTATATTTAAAAACTTGTAACAGGAATCCATAAACAGTTAGGAATAATAAATACATTAGTTTGATGTAATAAAATAGGCAACCAACCAGAAATATGACTGATCCATATCTGTTGCCACTGTTTAGAGGAATATTTATTTACTTATTTTTATTTATTTATTTAAAGAGTTTTATATAGCGCTGGCTAGACCCGGAGGTATCAGAGGGCTTTACATGAGAATCAACAATGTAACAGAAAAAGTTCAACAATTACACCATAAATCCCCCTTTCCCCCCCCCAAAAAAAAGAATAGACAATACAATTAGGGGAATTGCCCCAGAAATAAATTTTGAACAGAATTTTGGTAGAAAATGTGGGTTAAGCCTTTGAAGAAATCTAACCAGGGTTAGTAAATATATTTAAACACAATTCTACCTCTGGGTTATAGTGTTTAATTGAGCATTAGAGAAATATTTAAATATATAATACCATAGTAATTCAGATTTACTGGATTCGAAATCTGACAAGTTATATGTTCTTTTGGTATCTGTGAATGATAAAAAGCATATTCTTGACTGATACCAGCTAAGTAAAAAATTCCAGGATCAATCCCGGACTTCCAATATGTCACTTTACAAGGTAAATTAATTAAAGCATTTGATCACAAGAACGTTTTCTGAGAATCTTTGATACCAATGAAAAATAATGTTTCATATTATAAAAGAGCATTTTTGAAATTCTTTAATTTGGAGATTTCCTAAATTTCTTTTTATTATTGGAGATAGTGAGCAATGTAAGTAGTGTTAATGTGTGTGCCATATTTTCTTCAACCGTGAGACAGGTAGGAATAATAGTTTTTGAGTGAGACTGAAACTATAGAGTTCCTTGGTGAATAAGGGGCAGCATGATAATCATAAAAACATAAAAACTACTCCACCACCAGTTTTGGAGCATTTTGAGTTTGGCATATCTAACTCTAGGAGGCTTATGAGTCCATACAAAAGTGGATATGATGCATTGTAATTGCTTATAAAATGATCTGGGGAAAAACTTGGTAACATGGAAAGGAAATATATTACTAGATGTATGGTAACCATTTTTGTAGATTGAATTTCGTTCCACCAACTTAAAAGAAGAGGGAAAAATTCTCCAATTTGTTTCTTACTGTAAAAATGATATATTCACTATTAAGAATAAATGCTTGCCGGATAGTAGAGGCAAAACATATACCTAATAATTATCGTACAATGAAAATAAGTTACATACTGCATAATATAAATGTCTTTGCACAGAACTGAATTTTGTGCTACCAGAAATCAATAGACAGAAAAATTATGTGAGAGTAAAACATTCTTAATTATAGAGTACACACTCTAAGAGAGAAGTTGGTGTTAGGTGACATTGTAACAGCAGCCATCAAATACTACAATACAATCTAACTACTAGCCAAACACAAAGCCATTGTAGCCTCAGTCTTAGCCAGCATCATTGTCCAAAGTTATTTATATCTAACAAGCCTCAAAGGTCTCCAGCTCATTAATGTAGTGTAACTCAGCCAGCCTCAGTGTATCCAGGGACTTCACTATTGTTGTACACCTAACCATCTTCAATGCTAAATAGACTTACGCTGAGCCTTACTCCTAATCAGCCTCGATTTAACCAGGGACTTCTCTGCTGCCGTACACCTAATTGGCTTAAATTCCAAATAGACATGTTAAGACTTACTCCTAGTCAGCGTCGATGTATTCAGAAACTTCACGGCTACCGTACACCTAATTTGGCTACAATTCTAAATAGTCCATCTTTAACCAAAGTGGTGCACATGTAAAGCGCTCTGATACTTTCGGGTCAAGCTTGCGCTATATAAAACAAAAAAACGAAACTGTTGTACATTTAGACGTACTGCTAGCCAGTCTTAGCGTATTCAAGGACTTTACTGCTGTAGTACACTTAACTTTCTTGAATGTTTAATGGATGTACATTAAGCCTTGCTCCTAGCCAGCCTCGATGTCCCTAAGATGGGGCTCGAGGTGTGGTTTTCTTGTGGGGCCACCTTGGCAACCAAATGCTGCAACTTCAATGAGCCCCTGATGGTAGTCTTGGCCAGCCACAAGAGCCCGAAAGACAAGGATGGCTTCCCATTTTAATATATTTTTTTATATGTAATACTTTTTTACATTGTATCTACATAGAGCAGAAGAAGCAGTGCTTCTTATAACATTTTATTTACTAAAGAGTAATCAAAATATGAAAGAATAACATTAAATTTCCTGACTCTACCTGTCGGAGCTCACACCTTAAGGTCTGCTCATTGTTTTTCGTCCCTGACTCTACCTGTCGGAGCTCACCTCTTGAGGTCAGCTCATTGCTTTTGGTCCCTGACTCTACCTGTCGGAGCTCACCTCTTGATTGAGGTCTGCTGATTGTTTTTGGTCCCGGACTCTACCTGTCGGAGCTCACCCATTGAGGTCAGCTCATTGCTTTTGGTCCCTGACTCTACCTGTCGGAGCTTACCTCTTGAGATCTGCTCATTACTTTTGGTCCCTGACTCTAACTGTCAGAGCACACCCCTTGAGGACAGCTCATTGCTTTTGGTGTCTGACTCTACCTGTCGGAGCTCACCCCTTGAGGTCTGCTCATTGCTTTTGGATCCCGACTCTACCTGTCAGAGCTCGCCCCTTGAGGTCTGCTCATTACTTTGGGTCCCTGACTCTACTTGTCGAAGCTCACCTCTTGAGGTGTGCTCATTGCTTTTGGTCCCTGACTCTACCTTTCGGAGCTCACCTCTTGAGGTCTGCTCATTACTTTTGGTCCCTGACTCTACCTGTCGGAGCGCACCTCTTGAAGTCTGCTCATTACTTTTGGTCCTTGACTGTACCTGTCGGAGCTCACCTCCTGAGATGTGCTCATTGCTTTTGGTCCCTGACTTTACCTGTCGGAGCTCACCTCCTGAGGTGTGCTCATTACCTTTGGTTCCTGACTCTACCTGTCGGAGCTCACCTCCTGAGGTCTGCTCATTGCTTTTGGTCCCTGACTCTACTGTCAGAGCTCACCTCTTGAGGTCTGCTCATTACTTTTGGTCCCTGACTCTACCTGTCAGGGCTCACCCCTTGAGGTCAGCTCATTACTTTTGGTCCCTGACTCTACCTTTCGGAGCTCACACCTTGAGGTCTGCTCATTGTTTTTCGTCCCTGAGTCTACCTGTCGGAGCTCACCTCTTGATTGAGGTCTGCTGATTGCTTTTGGTCTCGGACTCTATCTGTCGGAGCTCACCCATTGAGGTCAGCTCATTGCTTTTGGTCCCTAACTCTACCTGTCAGAGCACACCCCTTGAGGTCAGCTCATTGCTTTTGGTCCCTGACTCTACCTGTTGGAGCTCACCCCTTTAGGTCTGCTCATTGCTTTTGGATCCTGACTCTACCTGTCAGAGCTCACCCCTTGAGGTCTGCTCATTACTTTTGGTCCCTGATTCTACCTGTTGGAGCTCACCTCTTGAGGTCTGCTCATTACTTTTGGTCCCTGACTCTACCTGTTGGAGCTCACTTCTTGAGGTCTGCTCATTAGTTTTGGTCCCTGACTCTACCTGTTGGAGCTTTGGTCCCTGACTCTACCTGTCGGAGCTCACCTCTCGAGGTCTACTCATTATTCTCACTTCTTGAGGTCTGCTTATTACTTTTGGACCCTTACTCTACCTGTCAGAGCTCACCTCTTGAGGTCTGCTCATTACCTTTGGTCTCTGACTCTACCTGTCGGAGCTTTGGTCCCTGACTCTATCTGTTGGAGCTCACCCCTTAAGGTCTGCTCATTGCTTTTGGTCCCTGACTCTACCTTTCGGAGCTCAGCCCTTAAGGTCTGCTCATTACTTTTGGTCTCTGACTCTCCCTGTCGGAGCTCACCTCTTGATTGTGGTGTGCTTATTGCTTTTGGTCCCTGAGTCTAACTGACGGAGCTCACCCCTTGAGGTCAGCTCATTGCTTTTGGTCTCTGACTCTACCTGTGTGAGCTTACCTCTTGAGGTCTGCTCATTACTTTTGGTCCCTGACTCTACCTGTCAGAGCTCACCCCTTGATGAGGTCAGCTCATTGCTTTTGGTCCCTGACTCTACCTGTCGGACCTCACCTCTTGAGGTCTGCTCATTGCTTTTGGATCCTTCCTCTACCTGTCGGAGCTCACCCCTTGAGGTCAGCTCATTACTTTCGGTCCCTGACTCTACCTGTCGGAGCTCATCTCTTGAGGTCTGCTCATTACTTTTGGACCCTGACTCTACCTGTCGGAGCTCACCTCTTGAGGGCAGCTCATTTCTTTTGGTCCTTGACTCTACCTGTCGGAGCTCACCTCTTGAGGTCTGCTCATTACGTTTGGTCACTGACTCTACCTGTTGGAGCTTTGTATTGTATTGTATTGCGACTTATATAGCGCACGTATCACCCGAAGGTATCAAGGCGCTTGCTTAGGGAACCCGTCCTGGTATTCCCCTGTGAGATACCCCGGCAGGGTATCCACAAGGTGAAAGCCAGGCATCCCGCCGCGAGGGGCCGTAGTGGAGATTAAGCAAGCTATTGCCCAGAGTCGCAGAGTGTGACCCCGTGAGTCGAGTAGGCACCGGAGCGAGAATTGTCGAGTCCGTGGAATTTTTGAGCCCGAGACCCGCCGAGGCGGGGAATCGAACCCTGGTCCACGGCCGATCTCAGCTTCCGGGTCTGCCGCCTCTAACCACTGAGCCACGCTTCTCCACGCTGTTCCCTGACTCTACCTGTCGGAACTCACTTCTCGAGGTTTGCTGATTATTCTCACTTCTTCAGGTCTGTTCATTACTTTTGGTACCTTACTCTACCTGTCGGAGCTCAGTTCTTGAGGTCTGCTCATTACTTTTAGTCCCTGACTCTATCTGTCGGAGCTTTGATCCCGGACTCTACCTGTCGGAACTCACTTCTCGAGGTTTGCTGATTATTCTCACTTCTTGAGGTCTGTTCATTCCTTTTGGTCCCTGACTCTACCCGTCGGAGCTTTGATCCCTGACTCTACCTGTCGGAGCTCACCTCCCGAGGTCTGCTTATTACTTTTGGTCTCTGACTCTACCTGTCGGAGCTCACCCCTTGAGGAGTGCTCATTGCTTTTGGTCCCTGACTCTACCTGTCGGAGCTCACCTCTTGAGGTCTGCTTATTACTTTTGGTCCCTGACTCTACCTGACGGTGCTCACCCCTTGAAGCCAGCTCGTTGCTTTTGGTCTCTGACTCTACCTGTGGGAGCTTACCTCTTGAGGTATGCTCATTACTTTTGGTCCATGACTCTACCTGTCGGAGCTCACCCCTTGATGAGGTCAGCTCATTGCTTTTGGTTCTTGACTCGACCAGTCGGAGCTCACCCCTTCAGGTCTGCTCATTGCTTTTGGTCCCTGACTCTACCTGTCGGAGCTCACCTCTTGAGGTCTGCTCATTACTTATGGTCCCTGACTCTACCTGTCGGAGCTCACCTTTTGAGGGCAGCTCATTGCGTTTGGTCCCTGACTGTACCTGTCGTAGCTCACCTCTTGAGGTCTGCTCATTACGTTTGGTCCCTGACTCTACCTGTTGGAGCTTTGGTCCCTGACTCTACGTGTCAGAGCTCACCTCTCGAAGTCTGCTCATTATTCTCACTTCTTGAGGTCTGCTCATTACTTTTTGTCCCAGTCTCTACCTGTCGGAGCTCACCTCTTGAGATCAGCTCATTACTTTTGGTCCCTGACTCTACCTGTCTGAGCTCACCCCTTGAGGTCTGCTCATTACTTTTGGTCCCTGATTCTGCCTGTCGGAGCTCATCCCTTGAGGTCTGCTCATTACTTTTGGTCCCTGACTCTACCTGTCGGAGCTCACCCCTTGACTTCTGCCGATTACTTTTTGTCCCTGACTCTACCTGTCAGAGCTCACCTGAGGTATGCTCATTCCTTTTGGTCCCTGACTCTAACTGTCGGAGCTTTGGTCCCTAACTCTAACTGTCGGAGCTCACCTCTCGAGGTTTTCTAATTATTCTCACTTCTTGAGATCTGCTCATTCCTTTTGGTCCCTGACTCTACCCGTCGGAGCTTTGATCCCTTACTCTACCTATCGGAACTCACTTCTCGAGGTTTGCTCATTATTCTCACTTCTTGAGGTCTGTTCATTACTTTTTGTCCCTTACTCTACCTGTCAGAGCTCAGCTCTTGAGGTCTGCTCAATACTTTTAGTCCCTGACTCTATCTGTCGGATCTTTGATCCCTAACTCTACCTGTCAGAGCTCATTTCTCGAGGTTTGCTCACTATTCTCACTTCTTCAGGTCTACTCATTCCTTTTGGTCCCTGACTCTACCTGTCAGAGCTCACCTCTTGAGGTCTGCTTATTACTTTTGGTCCCTGACTCTACCTGTCGGAGCTCACCCCTTGAGGACTGCTCATTGCTTTTGGTCTCTGACGCTACCAGTGGGAGCTTACCTCTTGAGGTAGGCTCATTACTTTTGGTCCTTGACTCGACCAGTCGGAGCTCACCCCTTGAGGTCTGCTCATTGCTTTTGGTCCCTGACTCTACCTGTCGGAGCTCACCTCTTGAGGTATGCTCATTACTTTTGGTCCCTGACTCTACCTGTCGGAGCTCACTTCTTGAGGGAAGCTCATTGCTTTTGGTCCCTGACTGTACCTGTCGTAACTCACCTCTTGAGGTCTGCTCATTACTTTTGGTCCCTGACTCTACCTGTTGGAGCTTTGGTCCCTGACTTTACCTGTCGGAGCTCACCTCTCGAAGTCTGCTCATTATTCTCACTTCTTGAGGTCTGCTCATTACTTTTTGTCCCTGTCTCTACCTGTCGAAGCTCACCTCTTGAGATCAGCTCATTACTTTTGGTCCCTGACTCTACCTGTCGGAGCTCACCCCTTGAGGTCTGCTCATTACTTTTTGTCCCTGACTCTACCTGTCAGAGCTCACCTGACGTATGCTCATTCCTTTTGGTCCCTGACTCTACCTGTCAGAGCTCACCTCTTGAGGTCTGCTCATTGCTTTTGGTCCCTGACTCTACCTGTCGGAGCTTACTGCTTGAGGTCTGCTCATTACGTTTTGTCCCTGACTCTACCTGTCGGAGCTCACCTCTCGAGGTCTGCTCATTATTCTCACTTCTTGAGTTCTGTTCATTACTTTTTGTTCCTTACTCTACCTGTCTGAGCTCCCCTCTTGAGGTCTGCTCATGACTTTTGGTCCATGACTCTACCTGTCGGAGCTTTGGTCCCTGACTCTACCTGTTGGAGCTCACCTCTCGAGGTTTGCTCATTATTCTCACTTCTTGAGGTCTGCTCATTCCTTTTTGGTCCCTGACTCTACCCATCGGAGCTTTGATCAATGACTCTACCTGTCGGAGTTCACCTATCGAGGTCTGCTCATTATTCTCACTTCTTGAGGTCTGCTCATTCCTTTTGGTCCCAGACTCTACCTGTCGGATCTCACCTCTCGAGGTCTGCTGATTATTCTCACTTCTTGAGGTCTGCTCATTACTTTTGGTCCCTGACTCTACCTGTTGGAGCTTGGGTCCCTGACTCTACCTGTCAGAGCTCACCTCTCGAGGTCTGCTAATTATTTTCACTTCTTGAGGTCTGCTCATTACTTTTTGTCCCTGACTCTACCTGTCGGAGCTCACCTCTTGAGAGCAGCTCATTACTTTTGGTCCCTGACTCCACCTGTCGGAGCTCACCCCTTGAGGTCTGCTCATTACTTGTGGTCCCTGATTCTACCTGTCGGAGCTCACCCCTTGAGGTCTGCTCATTACTTTTGGTCCCTGACTCTACCTGTCGGAGCTCACCCCTTGAGGTCTGCTCATTACTTTTGGTCCCTGACTCTACCTGTCGGAGCTCACCCCTTGAGGTCTGCTCATTACTTTTGGTCCCTGACTCTACCTGTCAAAGCTCACCCCTTGAGGTCTGCTCATTACTTTTGGTCCCTGACTCCACCTGTCGGAGCTTTGGTCCCTGACTCTACCTGTCGGAGCTCACCCCTTGAGGGCAGCTCATTACTTTGGTCCCTGACTCTACCTGTCGGAGCTCACCTCTTGAGGGCAGCTCATTGCTTTTGGTCCCTGACTCTACCTGCCGGAGCTCACCTCTTGAGGTCTGCTCATTACGTTTGGTCCCTGACTCTACCTTTGGAGCTTTGGTCCCTGACTCTACCTGTCGAGCTCACCTCTCGAGGTCTGCTCATTATTCTCACTTCTTGTGGTCTGTTCATTACTTTTAGTTCCTTACTCTAACTGTCAGAGCTCACCTCTTGAGGTCTGCTCATTACTTTTGGTCTCTGACTCTACCTGTCGGAGCTCACCCTTTGAGGTCTGCTCATTGCTTTTGGTCCCTGACTCTACCTGTCGGAGCTCACCTCTTAAGGTCAGCTCATTGCTTTTGGTCCCTGACTCTACCTGTCGGAGCTCACCTCTTGAGGTCTGCTCATTACTTTTGGTCCCTGACTCTACCTGTCGGAGCTCACCACTTGAGGTCTGCTCATTACTTTTGGTCCCTGACTCTACCTGTTGGAGCTCACCCCTTGAGGTCTACTTATTACTTTTGGTCCCTGACTCTACCTGTCGGAGCTCGCCTCTCGAGGTCTGCTCATTATTCTCACTGCTTGAGGTCTGCTCATTGCTTTTGGTCCCTGACTCTACCTGTCGGAGCTTACCTCTTGAGGTCTGCTCATTACTTTTGGTCCCTGACTCTACCTGTCGGAGCTCACCCCTTGAGGTCTGCTCATTACTTTTGGTCCCTGACTCTACCTGTCGGAGCTCACCCCTTGAGGTCTGCTCATTACTTTTGGTCCCTGACTCTACCTGTCAGAGCTCACCCCTTGAGGTCTGCTCATTACTTTTGGTCCCTGACTCCACCTGTCGGAGCTTTGGTCCCTGACTCTACCTGTCGGAGCTCACCCCTTGAGGTCTACTTATTACTTTTGGTCCCTGACTCTACCTGTCGGAGCTCGCCTCTCGAGGTCTGCTCATTATTCTCACTGCTTGAGGTCTGCTCATTGCTTTTGGTCCCTGACTCTACCTGTCGGAGCTTACCTCTTGAGGTCAGCTCATTACTTTGGTCCCTGACTCTACCTGTCGGAGCTCACCTCTTGAGGGCAGCTCATTGCTTTTGGTCACTGACTCTACCTGTCGGAGCTCACCTCTTGGGATCAGCTCATTACTTTTGGTCCCTGACTCTACCTGTCTGAGCGGTATACAACGTTTACAACGCACGCGTTACAACGAAGTACCATTACCATGCGGTTATAACAACGAAAGTTGTTACAACGCATTGCGCTGGGGGGCGCTCAAGGATAAAAAATCATTTAATTTACTATCCCAACACCTTCCCTACTATCCACGGGGACTGGTGTTGGAATAGTAAATTATATTTTTTACATTTGCGCCCCCCCCCCCCCCAACACAAGTCGTTGTAACGACTTGCGTTGTTACAACCGCGTGGTAATGGTACGCGTTGTAACAGTGTGCGTGGTAGTGACATACATCCGTCTGAGCTCACCTCTTGAGGGCAGCTCATTGCTTTTGGTCCCTGACTCTACCTGTCGGAGCTCACCTCTTGAGTTCTGCTCATTACTTTTGGTCCCTCACTCTACCTGTCGGAGCTCACCACTTGAGTTCTGCTCATTACTTTTGGTCCCTCACTCTACCTGTCGGAGCTCACCTCTCGAGGTCTGCTCATTATTCTCACTGCTTGAGGTCTGCTCATTGCTTTTGGTCCCTGACTCTACCTGTCGGAGCTTTGGTCCCTGACTACCTGTCGGAGCTCACCTCTTGAGGTCTGCTCATTGCTTTTGGTCCCTGACTCTACCTGTCGGAGCTCACCTCTTGAGGGCAGCTCCTCGTGGGCGAGTCACAGCCACAAGTGATGCAACACTGGGTTCATTCAAGGTAGCTGGGAGAGCGGGGTGCTTCTGGCAGCCCCCCTGGAGGTAGCGCTAATCCGGCTTGGAACATGCAGGTAATTAGCACTCGTTTGCTAATATTTGTTTTCGCGGATGCTGAACACGAAACCTTCTCCTAAAGGGAGTTTTTTAAATGCCAGGATGCATCCCTGGTCGCGTGTACAGAGCACGTGTCCTGGCACCAGAGGGGCCGGACAGACTGTTCTCTCCTCACGTCTCTCTCCTCACAGACGCGCTTGTATGGACCGTTTGACCTTGCGCTGACCTTCAGCGCGCTGCACTTTATCACTGGGCACCCCTCGTCATCAACGAGTCCTTCAATTGTGTCACCTGCACGAGCAGCGCGCCAGCCCCTCGACTGAGACGACATGACCTCACTCATGTGTCAAAGGTCACACCCAGAGGGTGGGTCCCCGCACTCCCGCTGTGTCTCCACCTTGAATGAGTAGTTGAGCACAGCGCGCTGTATCCAGGTTCAAACCTTCCTACAAAGGATGATGTAAAGTGGTAATTAATATAAGGCAGCACTATTGGCTGAAACGCTCACTGCATGGGTGGCCATTTTTTCAAATCATTTTCCAGTGACAAATGATGGACACTTCCTGACCTCGCTTTGAGACTTCACAGATGAAAGCCAATGAGGTGCACAAACTGCGCCTTCACACCTGAAGGCTGCCTTCATCTCTGAGCATGGGCCGAGGGGAGGGCCATGGACCGCGCTAGGGGGCGCTAGGGGGCTGTTAGCCAACTGTACGGGGGTGGGAAGGAAATATGTTTCTGCTGTTGATACCAAGACCTGAAATGCGCCCACCTTTAGAATCAAAACGTCGGTGGTCCCTTAGACCTTGCACGAGAGCGGAGTAGCTTCCAGGCACTTGGGCACCAGGACCCTGTTTTTAGACCTCCTGACATTAAAGGGAATCAGAATGGAAAATTGAATGAAGACATTGGCTGCTCCCTCTCGATGCAGGAGATCCGGGGTGGCCAAGGGGTGAGCTGTATCGCACAAAAAATGCATTGTATAAAATACACAAGCCCACTGCCCACTCTATTCAGGTAGGACAAAAAGTTGGACACAATCCGAGTTTGGAGACAGAATGCAAATGACAAAAGGTACTCCATTTTATGGACCATCCACTAGAATGCGCTACTCGACGATACCTGAAGCAGCAATCTCTAGTATAAAGCAGTATAAGACATATAATGTACAGCACCCTATATGAATAATCCATCCATCGATTCTTTAACACTCTGTCCGGTCTCTTACATCTGTAAGCATTGTCCTAGACTATTTATATTGGGACAAGGACACAAACACTATTTTTAAAGATGCTACTGTTCCCTTTTGGCTTTGGGGCCAGTATCAAGCTATTAAATATAGAAGTACATCATATATCCATGGTTCAGGGTGGACTGGGTGAACTTTGCCTTGGCAGGGTTTTCTCTTACTGGAACTTCTCACTAGATTTCAAAGTCAGAGCCCTTATCATCAACACGAGTGAACCCACCAGTGGGTGGAACCATTGGCCCCAAGACACAACTGCGAACGGGGCAGAGAAATCCAAGCTCCAAGCCCCTGGGAAAGGACAGCATGGAGCGGCACGTGCTGACTTCGGCTGTTTATCACACAAACATACTTTACGGGCATTGGGCACACGGATCAACCCTGGAAATATGTAAGCAAACTTTTATAGTATAACAAACCACGCAGCTCATTAAAACTGGCATCTCACGCAACTGCCCACACATCTACCCAGAACCAATTCAGACTCTTTTCTGCATGATACAAATGCACATTATCAGTATCAACAATAAGTCACTGGAGTTGAAAATGTTCAACCTCGACTGGTAGATCCTGAGATTTCTGTACCAAAGGACATGTACCATGGAGGCACCAGGAAAAGTATGGATGACATATCTAGTGTTTTATTAAGTTTACTGACGTTTTAAGTTGTCTTTAATCTGACATTTATACTTCCAATTTGACTCTGACATAATCTGCCAAAATACTCCATAAGTAGTCAAATATTTGGTGAAAGAAACTGAATATTCTCTTCAAGTTACCTATAGGGCACTTGTACCGGCTGCCATGTTAACTTGTTGCATCAGTTGGGGCAGATGTGGAACTGCCCCGTGCAATGAAAGTCAACAGTATAAACGTGTCCCATTGTTTCCAATGAGAGGTTTCAAAACCAGTTCAAATCAATTCACCAACATCAAAAACCTTTCCATAACGACCTCTTGCAGCCGGGAGGATCTATTTGAGGCCCTAGCTCTACACCCCTCATTACAGACCTGTCTGAGAAGGTGGTTAGCTGAAAGAAGATCAAGTATTTGGGTTACCCTCTGTATGTATTTTTGTGTATGATTGTATGGGTATGTATGTCTGTATGCCTAAACATATGTGTGTACGTATGTATGTATGTATTTTTGGTATGTATGTGTATGTTTGTATGCATATATATGTGTGTGTGTATGTATGTATTTTTGTGTATGTATATATGTGTATGTATGCCTATTTATGTGTGTGTATGTATGTGTATGTATGCATGGGTGTGTAGGTCTGTATGTATATTTATGTGTGTATGTATGGATTTTTGTGTATGTATGTCTTTATGTATATACATATATGTGTGTATGTATGTATTTTTGTGTATGTATGTCTGTATGCATATATATTCGAGCTCTGAGCAACATTTCTACATACGTCACACGGCGGCTCCGGCCGTGGAAGCGACGCACCTCCGAGAAAAGGAAGAAAGGACCGGCCGGGGGGCCACACCCCCCTTGCATTGGCACTGAAGGGTCATTAAATAGAGTGCACTGCACGCCTTCTGGGGCCCACTGGAGGGCTTAGGAACATATCCTGTATTGTGGCATGGGGACCGGACCCACTGGAGGGTGAAAAATTGCTGAAAGAAACTTCATCTCCCAGGATGCAATGTTGAAAACAACACGTGACCAGCACGAGCACACCAGGGCAGGGGCTAATTAAAACTTTAAAGCATCGTGGAGGGAGTGAAGCAGCGAAGAATCGTATCCCCATGTCGGCCTCTGAGGAGATGCACAAGAGCATCGAAACGCGTCAGGCCAAAGGATTGAAAGACTAGAGGGAATGCAATGTACTTAAGAAATAAAGGTTTGTAACCAACCCTTCAATGGTGTGCGGCTTCGAGCTCTGAGCAACATTTCTGCATATATATGTATGTGTAGCAGCAATCTTCACTCCCTCCAGCACTGCGGCGAAATGAAGAGACAGACCCCACGGCATCAGGCAAGGTAAGATTTTATTTTACCTTTCACGGGTGACGCGTTTCGAGCAACCACGTGCTCTTGTTCATATATGCTATGTATGTGTATGTATGTCTGTATGCATACATATGTGTGCGTTTGTATGTATTTATAGGCTACTTCTAATGCACAAACCCAGCCAAAAGGCAGCAGAGCGCCGTACATGGTCACAGACAATGAAAGGAAGGCTCGGTAGGGGTTTACTGGACTAGCCCACCTGGCAGAGTATGAGGCTGAAGATTGCCACAGGCCAGTATGCGAAAAAAATACAGCAATGCTGCTAATGGATATTCCATGGATTACACAGGGTCAGATCCAAGGATGGCGTCAACAGCAATCAGCAGAAGCAAAACAGGTCCAGAGGGTTCCACACTATTGGTCGGCACAGGAGCTACTCTAGGCCGACAGCGGCTAGGACTATGAGGCATTTTTCTGTTCTATTGTTTAAATAGCAGCCCTGACTGTCCTTTAAACTTTATTCTGATTGTGATGGCTTTGCTACAAAGTGTATTGTATTGTATTGATATCTGTATAACACGTTGCTGCCACTGGTGTGACTTAGTGGCGGTCTGAGGTCCTTTCTGGAATTAGCGGCTAACGAGAGTTTACCTGAATGGTTAATCGCCCGGTATGATGCACGCCCGGCTCGACTGCATCATTCTCTAAACTGATGCAACACAGAGCCTGTGTGTGCAGTCACCCTGTCCATTCTGGCTTGCTTGTGTGGTTGGCACGGCAGGTTTGGAGTGTGGCACAAGTGGTGAGCATTGGTGCTGTGCATAAAGCCCTAAGATGTTCTATGCACTTCTCGCTCTAACTTGGCCCTGTGCAAGTATGTTTTTGTCATGATGAGGCGTGAGGTGGACAGAGTAGCCACACTTTAACTCAAATAGATACACCCCTGTCCTTGATGGTGATGTAGGGCCGTGTTGGACTTGTATCAACTCAATCAAGTTGGAGCTTCCAACAGTGGCCCCTTGTTTGACCTAGGACGCACCAGAGCTTGGGCCCTTGGTTGGCTGGTCCGATTGATGGCTTCGGGTCTGTCCTTCTGGGATCTGTTGTCAGGGATGGAGGAGGTTCCAGTACAGGTGTGCACAACCACAGTCCAGACAAGTTACATCGCTCAGCCTGCTGTGGTGCACCCTGGGATCAAGCTGCCGGCCACACAGAAGATCACAAAAGATTCCTATGCATCCAATCATAGCCTGGAGTCATCTCAAGTGTGGCCTAAGTGCAGGACAATACTTGAAGGCAGAGTAGTAGCACTACCCAGCTGCAGCAACAGTGAGGATTTCATTTTGTCCAGATTTCCCAGTTTTCAAGATTTGTCATCTGTATCAGAAGAATGTAGCAAACTCAGCAAAGTAAACAAAGACAATGGAGTGGCATGAGGCTGACGGTGCCCTCAACCCTAGTGTACAAACTCCAAGACGGGAAACGTGTTTTAGCATCTTTAGAGAGTGGAAAGATAATGTAATCACCTGAGTTATTCCAGAGGTTAGGGCAGCTGCTTTCCCTTGATGACACCAATGTTCCTGACCTTATTGGCTGAAGTTGTTGGGGCTCCCATTGCCCTGGCCAATAGGCACATTGATGGACAGTCGACCAGTCACCAGATGGATTTCCAGGCTTTGCTGCGTTCAGTAAATCCTGAAGTGTGCCAGACAGTAGCCCTAAAATAAAACAAAGTAGCTACTGTACGTCAAGGTGGCATATTATTGTTGGTACATGGATGTCCCCATGCACTCACCAGTGGATTTTGAAGTCATCTTTATCTACTACCTTTGGTAGAAAGGGATCTGCATGAAAGAATTACACCTCCATGAAGCACGTGTTTAAGTAGGAGAACAGATTTATTTTCTCCAAAGCTTCCCAATTTTCCATGTGTGCTGCACCATATAGCGAACATATAAAGTGGTAAAATGTAAAAAAAATTCAAACAGTAGAACTTTGTGGTGGAAGGGTACCCATCAAGTGTAAAACCCAAGCCTGACATCACGCAAACAGCCCTGCACTGTGGTGCAAGGGTGTGTGTATTGACGCAAAGCAGCATAAGGTACGCCAGCACTAGAGGTGAGAGCGATAGCACCATATCTTAGTAGGTATGATGCTGCAATGCTCTCAGCTTTTCACGCAAAGCAACGACTTTGATTACTGCACATCATAAATATTTAATTAATCTACACATTTGTTTCTACAGACCAAGCACTCTTAATATATAATGCCTGCCCGTATGGATGACATGACTCTTACACCTTATAGTACTCACTTTCTCAAGTAACATTTACTATACATTGTTTTACACACTTTTTATGACTCATTGTCTCTGGGTGTATGTTTGTAATGTAAAGTGCTCCGACAGTATACATTGGGATGAGTAGCGCTATAAAATAAATGAATGTGGAAAAAGGGTCAAGGAGAGACCAGATGCAACATTGGAGGGTGGTAGTGAGGGAATCCGTGAAGGAGGAGGTCATGGGGTTGGGGGGGGGGGCGCCACCAAAGTTTGTCATTTTGGTCTCCACCAAAGTTTGTCACTTTGGGCTCCACCAACGCTAAGCCAGCCCTGTATGTAGGAAGACTTGTTTCACTCCGAGTTTTGTCTATGTGTCAATCACAAAAGTCAAAATCTTTACGAGAGTTTTGAAAGCCCCTTCCTTAGACCACACCCACATTTATCTATAGGCCGAGAGAGATTTTATTTGTAAACCTAGTTGGCATTGCATTAAACATCAAAGGTGGGCTGCTTCTTTAAGGAGCATAATCACATTATTATTTTAGAAATATTTTCATGAGAAGTAGCCAAGTTGTTATATTGTAATTTCACCTTGTTCCAAAGTTACAGTATTCGACCCGTGCCCTGTTAAGGACAAGTCTCCTCAGTTCAGTGTTTTTCAACATAGCAGTGATCCTGTGTTTCCTTTCCTTTTTTTTCCCAGTTGGGGACCCCTTTCTTTCTAGTGAGCCCTGGGTACTTTTCCCATGTCTCTGTTTAAAAGGCTCCCGCCTAAGGAAAGGCAGTTGTAGTGTGATTGAGCCAGGATACAGAGTAATCATACCTCAGCCTTGCATCTGGGATACTGCGCCCCAACACGTTCCTGACAGGTCAAACATGAGAAAAGTAAGCTGGAGAGTACCAAAGAACTTACACATTCTTACCAACAGTGCACACAATGATGAATGTGCAGGTAAACATCTCTTGGCCAATGCTTAAATTGAGTCGGTGTTTCCGGTGCTCACCACCGGCACTTAATTCTCAACAACTGCACTAATGTTAGCCAACCACATAGTGGCGCTGTTTGTCTAATTTTGAAGTTGGCACCACAACAGTGTTTAATACTTCAATAAGCATTATAAGCATTAGCTGCCACCCACCCAATTAGTATAGCTTTGGGTGGCCTGGAATAGTCTGAATTGCCACACTTAAGAGTGTGATAGTTTCTAACAGTCATTAGCAGCGTTGGTAGGGGCAATTGTTGGTACAAGCTGCAGTGCCCTCTTAAGTAGGGCCATGGCACTTACTTTTTATTACAAATTAAGCATTGCCTTTGGCATAGCCCAAATGTTTGTCAAGTGTGATTGTTTGTTCACGCTCCCCCTCCCAAACTCGAGAAAACCTTGCCAACCTCCAGTTTGGCCGTGCTCTGTCTGCCCAATGTTATCACTTGCTCAAACACCCTAAGAGCCACCACCTCTCTCCACATGGGCATGCACAGCTGCTGACTTTGGAACTGGGGTACCACATGGGAGTGCCACTGTCAGGTCAACAGCCTGGGATTCTGGGTAAATCTGTCGGTGCCTTAAAATATTTTTATCTGATCTTGTGAAACATTATCTAGAGTTCATGTAAAGAGCTCCCACACCTTTGGGCCAACTTTTCGATATATTGTAATTAGGCTGCACACACTCTGAGGCAAGTGTTTATAGTGGGTTTTATTCGTAATATCGTTTGAGAAAGGCAAGTTTCCACCGAAACCATTACGTATAAAACCTAATATAAACCCTCACCTCGGAGTGCGCGCATCCTCCTTCGACTGTATGGAGGAACGCAGAGCGAACATGGCACTTCTGTCTCATGCCATCCAGATGCAAAAAGAGCAATTTAACTTTAGTCCCCCATCTTTTCCCTTATAATGCTTCTGTTTCATGCAGCCTAGGAACTGCCCCTGCAGCGTGAAGGCTTAACATGGAAACCCAGAGCGCCTAGCTGTGGTCAGACAACTCTAGAACAACTTAAGGTCCTTGCAGGTAGAATTTTCCATCTCAAGGTGACCCCTTAATGTATCATGTAAGGAAATGCCTCTTTTTTCATGATCACCCCCAAAGTTTTGGACTGATGCTGTTGGGTTTTGGACTCTGAGAGTGCACTGAGGCCTGCTAACCAGACCTCAGTGCCAGTGTACTATCCCCTTACAAATGTATGTTAAACTGGCTACCCCCAATTGGCAGAAGCCGACTTACTTATAAGTCCCTAGCTGTGGTACCAATGGTACCCAGGGCCCTCTTTGTTGCTGCCGCTCGAGTTGATTTTCTACTCGAGCTGCTGATTTCTCACCACGAACAGTTGTGAATGCCCACAATTGCCGCGTATTGAGAAAATCCCGCCCGGTGTCATCCTAGCGTCCAAAATCACATTAGGGGACGCCAATTCTCTCTAGCAAACTTAACATTAGCGAGCCGCTTGCAAAAAAAAAACTCCGCCACGCTGCGGTTGGTGGAGTTTTGGCAGAACTCAGTGTTACAAGCATAATGCAGAGAGGGCAAAACTCAGCGAACTGCGCCCGTGGAGTGGAATTCCTTGCACACCCTAATTATTATTAGCTGTTATTTCCATGCATTTGCTTAAACGGCTATTATATGCATAAAGTATGTATGAGCAAATGTTTCTGAATGAACTGCTCTTTCACAAGGAGCATGTTGGCACAAAAGAAGTAGCTCAGTTTATTGCCAGTGACAAGTATGGCAAACAGCGATTTGTGACATTAGAAAGTATGTTTGCTTGAGGCTATGTTCGCCCCACTCACTGCTGCCGCTCCTGCCTGCCTTTGCCGCCTCCTGCCTGCAGATTCCTTCGCTCGCTGCCCGCTGCTCCTGGGAATTTCCCGCTGCTCCTGGGAATTTCCCGCTGCCCGCTGCTCCTGGGAATTGCCCGCTGCTTCTTGGAATTTCCCGCCGCTGCCTCCCTGCGGCCCCGCCCCCCTGTGATTCCATTCGCCGCCCCGCTCCCGCCACCCAGCTGCTCCTCCCTCCCGGCTCCTTACTTATGACGCCCCCAGAGCGACCGCGCAGCGGACGCGCGCAGCGGGAGCGCCGATTGAGCGCCGAAGGTGCGCCAAAGGTAAGCTTGTCTGCGCCCGTCCGCGCCCTGCGCCAGGACCCCTGGCCCTCCCCGCCGAGGCAAGACGACCCGACTGACCTACGACGCCGCCACTCTCAACGCACTCAATGCCGGCCAGACCCACGCCTGCTGCCGAGCCACCCCGAGACGCACCCACGGACCCTTCACCTGCTGCACCTGCAAGTTCACCTGCCTCCGAACATGCCCCACACCCGCCAAGACAAACACCAGCAGCAACCACCTCAAGTGCATCCTGATCAACTCCCGCTCCGTCCACAGACACGCCGTGGAACTCTGGAACCTCCTCGACGCTACATCACCGGACGTCGCCTTCCTCACGGAAACCTGGATGAACGCCTCCTCGGCACCCGACATCGCCATCGCCATCCCGGACGGGTACAAGATCATCAGGAGGGACCGCATCAACCAGACCGGAGGTGGCATCGCCATCGTCCACAGGAACACCATCCACATCACGACCGACACCAACGACTCCTTCGCCGCAGCCGAACATCTCCACTTCCAGATTCACACCGACCCTAAGACGACCCTCAGAGGCACCCTCGTCTACAGACCCCCGGGACCACGCACACAATTCAGCGAAGACATCACAGACTTTATCAGCCCGCACGCCCTCCCCTCCACTGACTACATCCTCCTCGGGGACCTCAACTTCCACCTGGAGAACAACAAGGACCGCAACACCACCGCCCTGCTGGAAAACCTCGCCAACCTCGGACTCAAGCAACTGGTCAACACCCCCACCCACTACGCCGGCCACACGCTTGATCCCGTCTTCTCTTCCAGCAAGTACATCACCTTCAGCCACGCCACCGGACTCCACTGGACCGACCACAGCTGCGTCCACTTCAGCTTCAAAAGATCCTCGACCCACCACCACCCGCAACAGGTACCTCACAGGAATTGGAGCAAGATCACCGCAGACCAGCTCACCACCTCCCTCAGCCAGAGCCCACCCGCCAACACAACGGACCCCAACGAAGCAGCCCGCAACTTCACACAGTGGCTGACCGCCTGCGCCGATGACCTCGCGCCACTAAAGAACCCTCCCAGCAGACCCAGAAGCAAGAAGGCATCCTGGTTCACCGACGACCTCAAGGACTCCAAGAAGACCTGCCGCACCCTCGAGAAAGCCTGGCTCCTCGACCGGACCACCGACAACATGACCGCCCTCAAACACGCTACCCGCAAGCACCACCAGCTCATCCGCACCACCAAGAAGAAATCCCTGAAGGAACAACTGGACAACAACACCCACAACAGCAAAGAGCTCTTCACTATCGTCAAGGAGTTCTCCAACCCCAGCACCGGCACCAACGACATCACTCCGTCACAAGACCTCTGCGACTCCCTCGCCTCGTTCTTCCACCGCAAGATCGCCGACATCCACAACAGCTTCGGCGCCCCACCCACGCACCCAACCGTCGAACCAACGCCCCCCACCGCCACCCTTCGCACCTGGACCACGGTGACCACCAAAGACACAGCCCGCACGATGAACACCATCCACTCCAGATCACCGACCGACCCCTGCCCACACCACGTCTTCAACAAGGCCGACTCCACCATCGCACCCCAACTCCGGAACATCATCAACGCCTCCTTCAACACCGCCACCTTCCCGGAGAGCTGGAAGCACGCCGAGATCAGCGCCCTCCTGAAGAAACCTACAGCGGACCTCACCGATCTCAAAAACTTCCGCCCCATCTCGCTCCTCCCTTTTCCTGCTAAAGTCATCGAGAAGATCGTCAACAGACAGCTGACCGCCTTCCTCGAGACGAACGGATCCCTCAACCCCTCGCAGTCCGACTTCAGAGCCAACCACAGCACCGAGACCGCCCTCATCGCAGCCACCGACGACATCCGGACCCTGCTCGACAAGGGGGAAACAGTGGCCCTCATCCTCCTGGACCTCTCCGCTGCGTTCGACACGGTCTGCCACCGCACCCTAGTCCAGCGCCTCAGCAACATTGGTATCCAAGAGAAGGCACTGGAGTGGATCATCTCGTTCCTCGCCGGAAGAACACAAAGAGTCCGCCTCCCCCCGTTTCGCTCCGAGGCCACCGAAGTCATCTGCGGCGTCCCGCAAGGATCTTCACTCAGCCCCACCCTCTTCAACATCTACATGAAACCTCTCACAGCCATCGCACGCCAGCACAACCTCAACATCATCTCTTACGCCGACGACACCCAGCTGATCCTCTCCCTCACCAGAGACCCCGACACCGCCAGAACCTGCCTACACGAAGGGATGAAAGACGTCGCCGAGTGGATGAAGGACAGCCGCCTGAAACTGAACTCGGACAAGACGGAAGTCCTCATCCTGGGATCTTCGCCCTCCGCCTGGGACGACTCCTGGTGGCCCCCAGCCCTGGGCACCGCACCCAAGCCAACCGACCATGCACGCAACCTGGGCTTCATCCTGGACCCCTCCCTCTCGATGACCAGACAAGTCAACGCCGTCTCCTCATCGTGCTTCAACACCCTGCGTATGCTTCGCAAGATCTTCCGCTGGATCCCGACCGAGACCAGGAAGACTGTTACCCAGGCACTCGTCACCAGCCGACTGGACTACGGAAACACCCTCTATGCCGGAACCACAGCCAAACTACAGAAAAGACTCCAGCGCATCCAGAACGCCTCCGCCCGACTCATCCTGGATGTCCCCCGACGCAGCCACATCTCCAGCCACCTGAGGAACCTGCACTGGCTCCCCGTCGACAAGAGGATCACGTTCCGGCTCCTCACCCACGCACACAAATCTCTCCACGACCTGGGCCCCAAGTACCTCAACGACCGCCTGACCTTCTACACGCCCACCCGCCAGCTACGGTCCACCAGCCTCGCCCTCGCAGCCGTACCACGCATCCGAAGAGCCACAGCCGGAGGAAGATCCTTCTCTTACCTGGCTGCCAAGACTTGGAACTCCCTCCCCATTCACCTTCGGCTGACCCAGGACCATCTCGCCTTCAGGAAACAATTCAAGACCTGGCTGTTCGAGCAGTAGCATACCCCTCCCCCCAAGCGCCTTGAGACCCTCCCGGGTGAGTAGTGCGCTATACAAATGGCATGATTGATTGATTGATTATTCGTTACGGCCTGGCAGCTCCACCAACAAACAGGTTTGCAAAAACCACAACAAAACAGCAAAAGGTTGGCAGCCAAAGCTTTGTAACTGAAGTGTACTGCTTAAGCATCATCGATTAGGCTTGGCGAATGCTTGTTGATTATGGTAGGTAGAAATTATTAACTTAAATCTGTGCTGTGGTCTGCACATCAACACGCTGAGCTATCCCTCTAGGTAGGGTGACCAGGCGTCCCCGTTTTTCACCAGCTGTCCGGGCAGATTTCCAAAAATTTAGCTCATGTCCCGGTTTTTGGAGAGGGTCGACTAAAAACGGGGGGAGGTTTTTTTTATGTTTTACAAAGTGGGGATAGTTAGCAGTTGTTCCAAGAAAGCCATTTAATTCACAAGCAAGATAATGGGTTTAGAAGGTGCATCTTATATATGTTCTTACTGCCTGTTTTCAGGCACAGCCCGTGACGGGCATGCCACCGGGCGGTGACATGGGGCAGGGGAGGGGCAGGGTGGTGGTTGTAAAATTTGGTGATGCAGCGCACGCAACGAAGTTCGTTTTATTTATTTTATTTGGTACTTACCTGAAATCGTCAATTTCCCGCATTTTACAACCCCCCACCCTGCCCCTCTCCCGCCCCACGTCACCGCCCGGTGGCATGCCCGTCACGAGCCGTGCCTGCCTGTTTTGTAATTCTCTGCTGAGGAGCGCTGTCATTATGTGCGCTCGCTTGACATAAATTATAGTCCTTCTTCTATTTTTGTGAAATGTCCAGGTTTTTGGCTTTAAAATTCTGGTCACCCTACCTCTAGGGCTACAATGCCTGGCCTTCTCAAATATCTTCAGCGAGCACTTTAACCCACTGAGTTGCCTCATTCACCGAGGTGGCTGTTATCTTCACTGCCTGTGTTGCAAGTACCAACCAGTTCTCTGCTTTTATAATCCACCCTGAACCGCAACGGCTAACACCAGAGGTAGGGGGGCACCGTTGCAGTGTCTCCTAGTGGTTAAATAAAAGATATCAATAGTCAAATTGTCCTCATTATATTGAACCTCGTAGGTTGTACTGATCAGCCTAACCCTATTGCCTAGGGTACACTCTATTTCTTCTGCAGAATGGACCTAAAAGCTCTGAGCTGTCCTTCCTGGACTTGCTCACCTCCACCACCCCCAAACAAAGTGCCGCTCTGGCCTCTGGGCAGACATTATTATTATTACACTTATAAAGCGCGCAGCTACCCAACTGGGTCTCCCTCAGCTACTACTAAACAAAAAACTGTTCAAAGCTGGGGGGTCCTAGGGAAATTTTTAAGACCACACAGGATTTATTCCCCAACACTTAGGCCCAGATGTAGGTCGCCATTTACCGGTCGGTAACGGCCGAATTCTGCCGTTACCGACCGGTATTTTGGATTTGGCATGTAGGTGGCATCTTATTTACAGAATCGGTATATTTACCGATTCGGTAAATATACAGAATCGGTAAATTACCGAATCGGTAAATTTACCGATTCTGTAAATCAAGATGTAGGTGGCACTTAAAGAGTGCCACAGGCCCTTTAGGAGTCGGTATTTACCACCCAATCCTATTGGGTGGTAAAATACCGATTTCCAGTGTACATGCACATCTGTGCATGTACACCTATGCCATGTGACACACAGACATGCCCTTAGGGAATGTATGTGTGCCACATGGCACACAAGCCTGCAATTGGGGTGCTACAGGGTGTCAAAGTGACACCCCGTTCCCCCTGCCAGGATTCGGTATTTACCGATTCGGTAAATACCGAATCGGTATTTCCCATTGATTCCTATGGGCCTTAGCCCATAGGAATCAATGGGAAATAATACCGAATCTTACAGATTCGGTAATTGTTATTTAAAAATTACCTACATCTGCCTCCTTCTAATTTACCGATTCATAAATACCGAATCGGTAAAATTCGGTATTAATGAGTCGGTAAATTAGATTTACATACATCGGGGCCTTGATCACTAACAGTACGAAATCCTTGGGTCATTACTAGAATCTGAGAGTGTGGAAATCCACCACTAAATAGTTTGTGAAAAAAAACTTAAACAACACAGAACCAATGACTCCACGCCCCAGAACTAACTGTGGGCACTTCCCTTTTCAGGACGAAATCCCTCACTCACCAGAGGTGACACGCTTCATCATATGGGATTCTCCTTCCAGTGGAAAAACCTAGTTCTTTGGGGGCTACAACCCCCTCTCTGAGAGGAAGGAGCTCAGGGAGGTTTTTGAATAACTGTTAGGATATTCTAAATCCACATATGAATAGACAGCTGTGTGAATGAGGGTGCAGCGCAAAGAAACAAAAAAAGGTGGGGAAAGTGAAGTTAAAACTAGTTAAGGAGTGTAAAAATGATACTTTATTTAGATACGCCCCCTGCCGGGATTAAAAAATAGTGCACCAGCTGTATGGATTTAAACCGCAACGGTGAGATAGAAAGTGATGGTCGCCCTCACCTACGCCACTGCTGGACTGCAAGGTAAACACACGTGTCTGCAGCACGCACTCACACCCACCGAGTTATCTCACTGACTGTGGTTGGTGGTTGTTTGCCTTGGCTGCTTTCCAGGTGCCAGCACTTCACTGTACTAATCCTCCCCGCGGGAATGAGACCACAAAGGGAAGGGGGATCAAAAGCGAGGGTCCTGGGAGTGGTGGGAGGGGAGAGAGCTGTGATGACTCAGTGGAAGGTATGTGTCATATTTATCTTTTCTTTCAGCGACAAATCCCAGAATAAACCAGCACTGAAATGTGTGTGAGGTGGGAGATAGCAGGCAGAGGTGGGTTTGTGAGGAGGGCATGTGGGAGTAGAATGAAGAATACAGGGGGGCTTATTTACAAGCCCCTTGCACCACTTTTGTGTAATTTTTAACATGGGAAAAGGGACGTATGGGTGGCGCAAGGTGCTTGTAAATATGCCCCAGGGGTTACGGTGACGGAGACGCAAGTATAGAGCTGACCCCAAAACCTGATGAAGGCCCATGGAGGTTTCTGCGTGCCGCCCCATGTCAATGCTCAACGTGAATGTTATAATCCTAAATTAAGGCACTCATGGCCAGATTGTCAGACTTTTAGCTTATACCTGAAGATAAATGCAGCTTTATCCCAGGTAGGAGCACTTTTTGTAATATTCGCCGGCTGTCGCATGGCTTTCTTGTGCCACTACTGGCTGCGGATGAATATGCTTTGCATTGTCAGATATGGAGCAGGCATTGGATGCTGTGAATTGGGAGCACCTCCGGGCACTGCTGGAACAGGTTGGACTAGGAGCAACATTTGTCCAGTGGGTCAAACTGCTCCAGGCCGCCGGCTAGCTATGCACAGGAGACGCGGTGTCGGAGGGGCTAGGTAAGGCTGTCCACTCTCGCTGCTGTTATTTGCTCTGGCCATTGAACCACTTGCCTGCAGACTGGGGAATGTTCTTCGACTCTGACGGATCCAGGTGGGAGCTGCTGCGCATGTAGTATCACTGCATGCTGAAGGCGCCTTGGTGAATCTCCGACAGCCGGCGGATTCGGAGCGCATCTTGGATGCAGAAAAATGGGCTCCCAATCCGCCTTGACTGACTTTGGGGAATTTTCTGGCCTTTCTATAAGTTACTCCAAATCTAAGATATTCTGATTTGGCCAGATCATGGATGTAGTGGAAGATAGGTTACTAGGGATAGGTGTGACTTGAGTGACCGCTACTTTTCGATATCTTGGTGTCCATATCACTTATGACGCAGTGGAAGGTTATTGGCTACTTGTCGGTAGGGAAGTGGACGGCCTCCGCACCTCTATTTGATTCTGAAATATCCTAAAGCTTTCTTTGATGAAGAAATTGGCATTGACCAAAATGGTCTTTCTGCCACACTGTTTTTATGTGTTATAGGGTTCTCTGTTTGAATTTCCTATAATACCTTTGTTGAGTTGCACAGTCTGCTGGTTGAGCTCCTCTGTGTGGGTAAGAGAAGTAGAGTTAAACTCACCACATTGAAAAGATAATGGAAGACGGGCGGCTTGGAAATTTCTGATTTTGAACTATACTTCATGGTGGCACACACACGACACAGGTGGCTAGATGAGGATGACAGCTGGGAAAAGAGACATTTACGCAGTACTCATATGAGGGCGAAGGGGTTTCTGCCTACCCTGACATTTATAGTGCAGCAGGTGTGGTTGATTTGAGACCAGGCGTAAAAAAGATTATCAGAACAGCTCCCTAAATGTCTGATTTGCATATCTGGACCAAGCATCCCTCTGCACAACTCACTCATATATGGCCATAGATAAGTGGTGCCATGGTGGCTGTGAGCCACCTCTGGATCTTTATCCGAATGGTAGGTTTTATTACTGAGGAGGCGATTGAGTCTTACAGGATTGGGACGGGTCAATTACCTGCAATACGCCAAGATCTCAGCTACATATTGTTCCCGTAGACGTTTCACTCGTCCGAGATACAGACCGACCTTCCTGGCTTTCTCGCCTTCCTGGATTGGATTGAAATTTAAATTCCTTGGCCGCATTCCTTGCTCCACCACGAGCGTGAAATTTCACCCTGCTCACTGGTCACAACAGACATTGGACCTCCTTTCTTGTTTAGTTCCTAAAGTTTGATTGCCCTCCAAAGACGCTCCACTCGGATTCCAGATGTGGAACCTACCTCCTTGTCTGACAGAGCACTATACCTAACTTGTGTAACCATCGTCCTGATGATGACCTCAAGTCATAGAGGTTGAAACACCGTCGACCCTGCAACGCCATTTGCGGCATCCTAATGGTCACTTGCAAATAATTAATTTTTGTTTGTAAATGTAAATACCTTTGTTTTGACCTTCACCGACTTCCTTTCACTTTGCGCCGTTTCACGTTGTTTTTATAATCACATGTGTCACTGCGCCATTCACTCACTTATACACTGCCAGTACACATCTGGTTGTTATGGTTACTGCAATTTAGTTGTATTGATGTGCTTCTATATGCAAATAACAAGCTTTGTACTCTCTGTTGGTCTCCTTTGTTTTTTTCCCTGTGCTACGTGATTTACTCTCGCTTTGAACTGTCCTCCCACGTGATATTCCTGTTGAGACACTGTATTTTTGTTGCAAGATCTCAGCTACGGCCAGAGCAACATGGCCGACATTTCCAGACGCGCCCACCATAGGGTGAAATCCATCTGGGTGTTAAAACAGTGTCAACAAATGCCTGGTTTAAACTTCTACCGTACAATTATGTCCATATGACCTATTTGACTCCACCTAAACTACACACAATGTATCCAGACCATACTGTCAGAAGCCCTAGATGTTACAAAGGAGAGGCTAATTTTCTCCACATTACAAGGACCTTCCCTGCGATGTGTCTTTTGGCATGAAGTGGCTCATGGGTTGAACACAGCCACGGGGTGGAGCACGGGGTGGAGCATCGCGTGCTGGGACTGGTTCCTGAAAAAAAAGAAGCAACTTTGTAGGACATGTATATCACTGGGTTTAGTATTGGCCAAGGGAGGGACAGCTATGAGATGGTTGAGCAACAGTCCGCTATCCTATGGCACTTGGTTTACAGATATGCTGGAATGGGCTCCTGCCTAGGAAATTTACAAGAAAATGGTACGTATGGCTAGATCAACGGTTAGATGAAGATTTAATTGCCGGGCCTATGATAAGCCACATGTTGAGTGATCCGCCTGGCATGGCGCCCCCTTGACCACAAAGCTCTATGTTCTGCTCTTACTAGGGGTGATATCAATGTATGTTTTGATCATGGCCTGCTAGATCCTGGTTCGCAGTCTAGATGCTAGAAGGGGCTTGAATTGCCCCTTAAATATGCAGTTTAAGTGTGCTGATTGGGACACGAAATCCAAGGGTGCTTGACACAAATGGGTGATTTGGTGGCCTGTGAGATAGGATGAGTGAAAACTTTTTGTTGAGTAAGTTTGCAATTTTAAGCTGTTTATTGTTTGCTGAAGTGTACTGCTTAAGTAGTGTCGATTGGGACATGTAAACTTTATTGTCACAAATATATGTTTTGAAATTCAACTGTATGATTTCTTCTACTTTAAACCTCATAAAAACAACTTTAAAAAAATAGAAGACAGACAACAAGATGTCCTCTTGTTTTGAAAAGCTGAATGTAATGGGCAAGAGGGGGGGTGGGTCCTTAAGTAAATAAAATGATATATCAGCGCCGGGACGCCCCTTTGCTGGGGCAGCTGCGCGCTTTAAAAATGGAAATAACATAACATAACATAACTTAGAACAAATGTGGTCTCCAGCTTTACGTCTTTTTGTACGTTGCCCTTTCGGTTCCACCCCAATGCACCATCCAGCCCCAGGCCCTTTTCAATTAATTCGGTATTTGTCTGCTGCACCCTCCATGCATACCTGCCCAGTTTGCAGATTTCTTATGTGTGACGTTTCTGTTGCGTATGAGTGACATTCTACTGTCAAATGTGTGAAACTTCGAGTGACAACTACTTGTATGTAAATCATAACAATGACCACTCTTGAGTGCCTCTCTGTGAGCTTTCTGTTACTAATTGCAGACATACCGCATGACCATAGACATACGCCTGACCTATTGGAGTAGCCAATGCTTGCAGCAGTATCAGATCCTTTAGGAATAACAATGATTTTATTGTAAATAAATAGAATTGAAAATGCTGCAATAGAAAGTCTGTCAGATGTTAATTAAATATTACTAGGTCTTTGGAAGGGGTGGTGGTCTCCCAAGAGCATTTATCACTCCTATTCTCCCTTATACACTCCTTTAATGGACAGTCTCTCTCTCTCTTTATCCCCACATCTTTCTGAAATCCTTTCCATAGCTCACATATCTTCTTCTTCCTCCTCATCACTATATTGTCACTCTCTGTTTCTGCAGGCACTACCTTAAATTGTCCCCTTCATCTCTCTCTCTCTAGATTTCAATCTCTCTCCCTCTCTTGCTCTTTTTATCTCACAAACACCTCCCTTTGACCTGGGCCCACGCAGCGGGTGCGCTACCTGCTGAGATTAATTAACCCCTACAGAGGAACAGTGCCTGGTGTCACATAGAGGAGCTATAATTATGATAGCAATAGAATTAAAGCACAGTTATGCGGGCACCAGCACTAAAATGAGTTAGTCTAACTCCTGATGAGTGGTACCTGGTGGGGCTGTGCATTTATTCATTATCCTTATCTGAAAAAAAGAGTATCATTTTGGTCTGTACGTCTGACCTCCTCTGGCCTCACTGCTTTGTCCTCTAGTCCAACGAGGCCTCTGGAACTGGGCATATTCTTGATGAAACTCCAGGACTTTATATAGAACTGGACAAATGATGTCAGGTAAAGAATACAGAACTGGACACAGAACTAGAGTCAAGCTCTCCTAAATTCGAGACAGTAATCTAGTTGAGACAGGACACAATTCTTTTGTTTTCAGCTGCGGGGGCTTCAGCTTATCTCTGGATAAGGCCCCCAGAACTGGACACATTAGCTGAAGCCACTTGTAAATGGTGCTCTGCATGAGGCCTCTAAGCGTACACAATGCTTTAAGATAAGTCTCTGGAATTTGAAATAGTGCTGTGGATGAGATCTCCGCAATAGGACACACTACTTTAGATAAGGCCTCTGAAACCAGAAACAGTATTCTAGATAGGGATTTGAGGAATAGGCACAATACTTTACAGACCCTCCAGGATTTCGCGATTTCCCAAAAAAATGCGAAATCGGCACTTTTGTAAAAAAGGTTGCACTTTTTAGAAAAGTGGCCGCAAAATCAATGGTTGCAGTGTCAGGGTAGAAATAATAATATAAAGGGCACATAAGGTCAATGAATGCCTCATCTGCTCATGGTGACTAGCTCCCGTGCACCGGGGATTTACTTGTCTGCCCCAGTATAAGACTTTCCAGCAGTGGTGACTAGCTCCCCTGCACCAGTGAATGCCTCATCTGCTTAAGTAGAAGACTTTCCAGCAGTGGTGAGTAGCTCTCCTGCATCCGTGATTGACTCATCTGTCCCAGTGTAGGACCCTCTAGCAGTGGGGACTAGCTTCCTTGCAGCAGTGAATGCCTCATCTGCTCATGGTGACTAGCATTCCTGCATTCATGAGTGAATCATCTGCTCCAGTGTAGGACTCTCCAGCAGTGGCGACTAGCTCTCCTCCATCCGTGAGTGACTTGTCTGCTCCAGTGTACGACTCTCCAGTACTGCACTGCCACCAGTGCCTATGTAACGTTTGTTCTTGTGCTTGAGTGTCCTCCATATATTGCAGTATTATACTTCTATGTTTATTTTGTACGCTTTTGTCACCGGCACACGTCACTTTTTCCTCCTGTAATGCACCGTTTGCTACCTCTTGTATTTTGTTGGTTCACGATTGTCTTTTTTGCTTCATTTAATGTAACGTTTGCTTTTGTATTTTGCTCACTTGTAATGTTCTCATGTATCAGTTCTGTTCCTATTGTGAAGCGCTCTGACACCTTCGGGTAAAGTCCGTGCTATAAAAAAATGCATAAATAAATAAATAAATAAAATACTGGTGACTAGCTCCCCTGCACCAGTGAATGCCTCATCTGCTCATGGTGACTAGCTCTGCTGCACTGGTGAGTGACTTTGCTCCAGTGTAGGACTCTCGAGCAGTGGTGACTAGCTCCCCTGCACCAGTGAATGCCTCATCTGCTCATCGTGACTAGCTCTGCTGCACTGGTGAGTGACTTTGCTCCAGTGTAGGACTCTCGAGCAGTGGTGACTAGCTCTGCTGCACTGGTGAGTGACTTTGCTCCAGTGTAGGACTCTCGAGCAGTGGTGACTAGCTCTGCTGCACTGGTGAGTGACTTTGCTCCAGTGTAGGACTCTCGAGCAGTGGTGACAAGCTCCGCTGCACTGGTGAGTAACTTTGCTCCAGTGTAGGACTCTCGAGCAGTGGTGACTAGCTCCGCTGCACTGGTGAGTGACTTTGCTCCAGTGTAGGACTCTCGAGCAGTAGTGACTAGCTCAGCTGCACTGGTGAGTGACTTTGCTCCAGTGTAGGACTCTCGAGCAGTAGTGACTAGCTCCGCTGCACCAATTAATGCCTCATCTGCTCATGGTGACTAGCTCTGCTGCACTGGTGAGTGACTTTGCTCCAGTGTAGGACTCTCCAGCAGTGGTGACTAGCTCCGCTGCACCAGTGAATGCCTCATCTGCTCATGGTGACTAGCTCTGCTGCACTGGTGAGTGACTTTGCTCCAGTGTAGGACTCTCGAGCAGGGGAAACATCCTTTACCACGCAACTTTTACTACGCAGTGCTTTTACAACGCAGGTTTTACAACGAAAACCATTACAACGCATTGCACTGGGGGGCGCTCTAGGATAGGGAATAGTTTTAATTTACTATCCAACACCTTCCCTACTATCCACGGGGACTGGAGTTGGAATAGTAAATTAAACTATTCACTATCCAGCACCCCTAAGCGCTATGCGTTGTAACAGCATGCGTTGTAAAAACTGCAATGTAAAGGCATGCGTGGTAAAAGCATGCGTTGTAATGTCATACATCCCTCGAGCAGTGGTGACTAGCTCTGCTGCACTGGTGAGTGACTTTGCTCCAGTGTAGGACTCTCGAGCAGTGGTGACTAGCTCCGCTGCACTGGTGAGTGACTTTGCTCCAGTGTAAGACTCTCCAGCAGTGGTGACTAGCTCCCCTGCACCAGTGAATGCCTCATCTGTTCATGGTGACTAGCTCCCCTGCACCAGTGAATGCCTCATCTGTTCATGGTGACTAGCTCTGCTGCACTGGTGAGTGACTTTGCTCCAGTGTAGGACTCTCGAGCAGTGGTGACTAGCTCAGCTGCACTGGTGAGTGACTTTGCTCCAGTGTAGGACTCTCGAGCAGTGGTGACTAGCTCTGCTGCACTGGTGAGTGACTTTGCTCCAGTGTAGGACTCTCGAGCAGTGGTGACAAGCTCCGCTGCACTGGTGAGTGACTTTGCTCCAGTGTAGGACTCTCGAGCAGTGGTGACAAGCTCCGCTGCACTGGTGAGTAACTTTGCTCCAGTGTAGGACTCTCGAGCAGTGGTGACTAGCTCCGCTGCACTGGTGAGTGACTTTGCTCCAGTGTAGGACTCTCGAGCAGTAGTGACTAGCTCTGCTGCACTGGTGAGTGACTTTGCTCCAGTGTAGGACTCTTGAGCAGTAGTGACTAGCTCTGCTGCACTGGTGAGTGACTTTGCTCCAGTGTAGGACTCTCAAACAGTGGTGACTAGCTCCGCTGCACCAGTGACTGCCTCATCTGCTCATGGTGACTAGCTCTGCTGCACTGGTGAGTGACTTTGCTCCAGTGTAGGACTCTCGAGCAGTGGTGACTAGCTCCGCTGCACTGGTGAATGTCTCATCTGCTTATGGTGACTAGCTCTGCTGCACTGGTGAGTGACTTTGCTCCAGTGTAGGACTCTCGAGCAGTGGTGACTAGCTCCGCTGCACTGGTGAGTGACTTTGCTCCAGTGTAAGACTCTCCAGCAGTGGTGACTAGCTCCCCTGCACCAGTGAATGCCTCATCTGTTCATGGTGACTAGCTCCCCTGCACCAGTGAATGCCTCATCTGTTCATGGTGACTAGCTCTGCTGCACTGGTGAGTGACTTTGCTCCAGTGTAGGACTCTCGAGCAGTGGTGACTAGCTCTGCTGCACTGGTGAGTGACTTTGCTCCAGTGTAGGACTCTCGAGCAGTGGTGACAAGCTCCGCTGCACTGGTGAGTAACTTTGCTCCAGTGTAGGACTCTCGAGCAGTGGTGACTAGCTCCGCTGCACTGGTGAGTGACTTTGCTCCAGTGTAGGACTCTCGAGCAGTAGTGACTAGCTCCGCTGCACCAATTAATGCCTCATCTGCTCATGGTGACTAGCTCTGCTGCACTGGTGAGTGACTTTGCTCCAGTGTAGGACTCTCCAGCAGTGGTGACTAGCTCCGCTGCACCAGTGAATGCCTCATCTGCTCATGGTGACTAGCTCTGCTGCACTGGTGAGTGACTTTGCTCCAGTGTAGGACTCTCGAGCAGGGGAAACATCCTTTACCACGCAACTTTTACTACGCAGTGCTTTTACAACGCAGGTTTTACAACGAAAACCATTACAACGCATTGCACTGGGGGGCGCTCTAGGATAGGGAATAGTTTTAATTTACTATCCAACACCTTCCCTACTATCCACGGGGACTGGAGTTGGAATAGTAAATTAAACTATTCACTATCCAGCACCCCTAAGCGCTATGCGTTGTAACAGCATGCGTTGTAAAAACTGCAATGTAAAGGCATGCGTGGTAAAAGCATGCGTTGTAATGTCATACATCCCTCGAGCAGTGGTGACTAGCTCCGCTGCACTGGTGAGTGACTTTGCTCCAGTGTAGGACTCTCGAGCAGTGGTGACTAGCTCCGCTGCACCAGTGAATGCCTCATCTGCTCATCGTGACTAGCTCTGCTGCACTGGTGAGTGACTTTGCTCCAGTGTAGGACTCTCGAGCAGTGGTGACTAGCTCTGCTGCACTGGTGAGTGACTTTGCTCCAGTGTAAGACTCTCCAGCAGTGGTGACTAGCTCCCCTGCACCAGTGAATGCCTCATCTGTTCATGGTGACTAGCTCTGCTGCACTGGTGAGTGACTTTGCTCCAGTGTAGGACTCTCGAGCAGTGGTGACTAGCTCTGCTGCACTGGTGAGTGACTTTGCTCCAGTGTAGGACTCTCGAGCAGTGGTGACAAGCTCCGCTGCACTGGTGAGTGACTTTGCTCCAGTGTAGGACTCTCGAGCAGTGGTGACTAGCTCCGCTGCACTGGTGAGTGACTTTGCTCCAGTGTAGGACTCTCGAGCAGTAGTGACTAGCTCTGCTGCACTGGTGAGTGACTTTGCTCCAGTGTAGGACTCTTGAGCAGTAGTGACTAGCTCTGCTGCACTGGTGAGTGACTTTGCTCCAGTGTAGGACTCTCAAACAGTGGTGACTAGCTCCGCTGCACTGGTGAGTGACTTTGCTCCAGTGTAGGACTCTCGAGCAGTGGTGACTAGCTCTGCTGCACTGGTGAGTGACTTTGCTCCAGTGTAGGACTCTCGAGCAGTGGTGACTAGCTCTGCTGCACTGGTGAGTGACTTTGCTCCAGTGTAGGACTCTCGAGCAGTGGTGACTAGCTCCGCTGCACTGGTGAGTGACTTTGCTCCAGTGTAGGACTCTCGAGCAGTAGTGACTAGCTCTGCTGCACTGGTGAGTGACTTTGCTCCAGTGTAGGACTCTTGAGCAGTAGTGACTAGCTCTGCTGCACTGGTGAGTGACTTTGCTCCAGTGTAGGACTCTCGAGCAGTGGTGACTAGCTCCGCTGCACCAGTGACTGCCTCATCTGCTCATGGTGACTAGCTCTGCTGCACTGGTGAGTGACTTTGCTCCAGTGTAGGACTCTCGAGCAGTGGTGACTAGCTCCGCTGCACTGGTGAATGTCTCATCTGCTTATGGTGACTAGCTCTGCTGCACTGGTGAGTGACTTTGCTCCAGTGTAGGACTCTCGAGCAGTGGTGACTAGCTCCGCTGCACTGGTGAGTGACTTTGCTCCAGTGTAAGACTCTCCAGCAGTGGTGACTAGCTCCCCTGCACCAGTGAATGCCTCATCTGTTCATGGTGACTAGCTCCCCTGCACCAGTGAATGCCTCATCTGTTCATGGTGACTAGCTCTGCTGCACTGGTGAGTGACTTTGCTCCAGTGTAGGACTCTCGAGCAGTGGTGACTAGCTCAGCTGCACTGGTGAGTGACTTTGCTCCAGTGTAGGACTCTCGAGCAGTGGTGACTAGCTCTGCTGCACTGGTGAGTGACTTTGCTCCAGTGTAGGACTCTCGAGCAGTGGTGACAAGCTCCGCTGCACTGGTGAGTAACTTTGCTCCAGTGTAGGACTCTCGAGCAGTGGTGACTAGCTCCGCTGCACTGGTGAGTGACTTTGCTCCAGTGTAGGACTCTCGAGCAGTAGTGACTAGCTCAGCTGCACTGGTGAGTGACTTTGCTCCAGTGTAGGACTCTCGAGCAGTAGTGACTAGCTCCGCTGCACCAATTAATGCCTCATCTGCTCATGGTGACTAGCTCTGCTGCACTGGTGAGTGACTTTGCTCCAGTGTAGGACTCTCCAGCAGTGGTGACTAGCTCCGCTGCACCAGTGAATGCCTCATCTGCTCATGGTGACTAGCTCTGCTGCACTGGTGAGTGACTTTGCTCCAGTGTAGGACTCTCGAGCAGTGGTGACTAGCTCCGCTGCACTGGTGAGTGACTTTGCTCCAGTGTAAGACTCTCCAGCAGTGGTGACTAGCTCCCCTGCACCAGTGAATGCCTCATCTGTTCATGGTGACTAGCTCCCCTGCACCAGTGAATGCCTCATCTGTTCATGGTGACTAGCTCTGCTGCACTGGTGAGTGACTTTGCTCCAGTGTAGGACTCTCGAGCAGTGGTGACTAGCTCAGCTGCACTGGTGAGTGACTTTGCTCCAGTGTAGGACTCTCGAGCAGTGGTGACTAGCTCTGCTGCACTGGTGAGTGACTTTGCTCCAGTGTAGGACTCTCGAGCAGTGGTGACAAGCTCCGCTGCACTGGTGAGTAACTTTGCTCCAGTGTAGGACTCTCGAGCAGTGGTGACTAGCTCCGCTGCACTGGTGAGTGACTTTGCTCCAGTGTAGGACTCTCGAGCAGTAGTGACTAGCTCAGCTGCACTGGTGAGTGACTTTGCTCCAGTGTAGGACTCTCGAGCAGTAGTGACTAGCTCCGCTGCACCAATTAATGCCTCATCTGCTCATGGTGACTAGCTCTGCTGCACTGGTGAGTGACTTTGCTCCAGTGTAGGACTCTCGAGCAGGGGAAACATCCTTTACCACGCAACTTTTACTACGCAGTGCTTTTACAACGCAGGTTTTACAACGAAAACCATTACAACGCATTGCACTGGGGGGCGCTCTAGGATAGGGAATAGTTTTAATTTACTATCCAACACCTTCCCTACTATCCACGGGGACTGGAGTTGGAATAGTAAATTAAACTATTCACTATCCAGCACCCCTAAGCGCTATGCGTTGTAACAGCATGCGTTGTAAAAACTGCAATGTAAAGGCATGCGTGGTAAAAGCATGCGTTGTAATGTCATACATCCCTCGAGCAGTGGTGACTAGCTCCGCTGCACTGGTGAGTGACTTTGCTCCAGTGTAGGACTCTCGAGCAGTGGTGACTAGCTCAGCTGCACTGGTGAGTGACTTTGCTCCAGTGTAGGACTCTCGAGCAGTGGTGACAAGCTCTGCTGCACCAGTGAATGCCTCATCTGCTCATGGTGACTAGCTCTGCTGCACTGGTGAGTGACTTTGCTCCAGTGTAGGACTCTCGAGCAGTGGTGACTAGCTCCGCTGCACTGGTGAATGTCTCATCTGCTTATGGTGACTAGCTCTGCTGCACTGGTGAGTGACTTTGCTCCATTGTAGGACTCTCGAGCAGTGGTGACTAGCTCCGCTGCACTGGTGAATGTCTCATCTGCTTATGGTGACTAGCTCTGCTGCACTGGTGAGTGACTTGTCTGCTCCAGGATAAGACTCTCCAAAATGGTGACTAGCTCCCCTGCACCAGTGAATGCCTCATCTGCTCAAGTATAAGACTCTCCAGCAGTGGTGAGTGACTTGTCTGCTCGAGGATACGACTCTCCAGAATGGTGACTAGCTCCCCTGCACCACTGAATGCCTCATCTGCTCAAGTATAAGACTCTCCAGCAGTGGTGAGTAGCTCCCGTGCACCGGGGAGTGACTCGTCTGCTCCAGTGTAGGACTCTCCAGCAGTGATGACTAGCTCTGCAGGAGTGGTGAATGACATCTGATGCAGCATGGCAGCTGTTTATGAGATTTTATGTCAATAACCAGTGGACAAGACAACAGAATTACATGTGAATGTGCACCCTGCACACATTTAGTAAAATAACAAAATTAATATTCTTTCCATGTAGACCAGCATACCATAGCTTAGATTCTAATGCATAACAGGGACATTCATAGATTATTCTCAGAACACCAGATTCTTTTGTTATTATTCTGCACTGCTTTAGCAGATTTACTGGTTTAGGGGCGTGGCTTCGGGGGAGGGTATTATGGGTGTTACAGCCCCCTAAATTATGTATTTTGTGATAAATCATTGGGTGCAGGTGCTTTCAGTCGGGTATGGTGAGGAGTCATTCGGATTTCTCTAGGAATTTTTGCACACAGACAAAAACGCACACACACACTTTCCTTCTCTCTGTTTGGAAAGACTTAAACAATGTTGGTTATTTCACAAAATAATGTGCTTTCTCTCACTTAGAACCCCCACCAATCCGCATTCCTCTCCCTTTCTGCTGCCCCTTAATACCCCCTTCTTTGCCCTGCTTGTCACCTAATGTATTTTAACAGTATGTGCCAGCATGATTGTTGTGAAATCTGAAGCGCACTCCCTCAATCCCCAATCTTACACTGGTGTGTATGTTGTAATTCTTTAGGAGGTTTGGGGCCCCCGTCTTTATCTCATACATTTACAGTATGATCATGAGAGTGATATATCTGAATTTGTTTTCCATATTGTGAGTTGGTCACCAATTAATTGGTCCTCATTGGGTAACCAATAGTGGACATCCAGATTCCTCACCCCTCAATGCGACTCACAAGGTCCATCTGAGGACCAAAGACTCTGTGGGTGTGAGTAGAGATGAAGATTGAGAAAGGGATAAAAGTGAGAGAAAGTAAAGAAAGATGTGGGTCCGAAGATAAAGTAAAAATATATTTGGGCTTCCGATGCAAGACAACCTAGAAGTGGTGAACAAACTTTTTCGACTTGCCTGATGAGGTACAGACGCCATTCCTGACGGCAGCACGGCAGCACGGCCCCACATACAGAAAGCCGGAAACTAATTCTTCCCTTGCTCCAGCTCGATAGTGACGAGCCACTTCACATGAGCTAATAGGAGCGGGTTTGTTTCACATACACATCCAGTAATCGGAAATTGTTCCAGTTCTCATCGTGCCATATAACATCTAACATCGCTCAAGCATTTTCGACGTATGTCACGCTTGTAACTGGGTTTTTGGAAATCATCTTTTAAATCATCTTTTAACCAAGTCACCGAGGATATTTTATTTGTGTAACCGGTTTAGTGTGGAGAGAATTGACATCACGTTTTGACACAAGGAGTGGATACATCAATTAAAAAAAGCTGCACCTCAGGTATAGAGGCCCCTCTCATAGATCCTGATTGGACTTACTACCAAGTCGATTTTGTCCAGGCTTTAAAGTAACAAGATGGTATTGTCCTGATGAAGACATACTCAGAGCGTCGAAACACGTAGACACAATCCATCTATTCTGTGTACCATTGGGAATACTACTGATATGAATAATTTATACATCCTGTATATTTCTTAAAAGAAGGAAGGGTAAATTTTTTGTTACTGTTTTTTAATTATTGATTATGTCAATGAACAATTTCATGATAATTTTATCAAACTTACTAAATTAAATCCTTTATGCTATTTCAGTGCTGTATTATTATTATTTTCTTTCACTTGAACGTTGCCATTTTTCATGTTTTGCCTGGGAGTGTTTATTTGCCATGAACAAACGTTGTGTGCCATTGGGTGACTGCAGCACTGACAAAAGCCCTTACTGGTTAGTAATGTATATCCCACTCTACCAAGTGCCTCTCCGGTTGTTTTGGTTGGTTTTGTCTTCCGCTCTCTTCTCCTGTCTCTTTTTCTTGTTTTCATGCATAGAACTCACTCTTTCTTTATTTCATTCTGTCATCCCTTTCCTCTTGCTTTGTTTTAATTTTTGTCGCCGTAGCTTCTGTCTTTCGCTGCACACTTGTCTCCTGATATTCTTTGGCATCCGATGGAAATGCGTAGTGAAGAGAAGCCTGTGACACCAGACCAGTCCCAGCGCGCCGCTGACGCGCCCAAAGCCTTGGTACGACCAGTTTAGGGAAAGCACCCCCAGCTGATGGGCTGTGAGGTGAGTGGGTGGGTGTGGATATGGGCACGGGGACACATCTTTATAAACTACCACACAGCTCCTTTGCAAGGTATACATGTGTGTTTTGGTGGACTGCTGCTCACGAGAACCAGGGTGAGGTCGCCGAAAACGAATCATCCCCTGCTCGGGTGAAACCAGACATTGCGGATGCAAAGTTTATCTGACCGCCAATTAGGCTGTTCTCCGACCCCAAGAGGACCCGTCCAGGCAGGGTGGGGCAAAACAGCCTCTGGTGATCTCTAGGTATGGAAAGGGAACTGGGTCGGGGGCATGTGTGCTCTGTAGACGCGTGCGCCCTGCTTCCAGCAAACTGGAACCCAGGGGCCATGCCATTTGGAAGAGGTGTGGCGCCGCGGCCAGGGAGACTGACTCGGGGATCACGGTTCGATCTCCGGCACCGGCGGCAGATTAGCCCAGCACCATGTGATTCTGGGCAATAGCTTGCTTAATCTTCCCGACGGCCCCCAGCGCCTAGAGACCCTTACGGGTGATTGTTCGCGCTTTACAAATGTGGATTATTAATTATTATTATTTGACATTGCATCTGCGCTTGCTGGTCACCGGTGTAGGGTGACCAACCGTCAGTAAATTTCACGGACCGTCCGTCAATTGTAATTTGGGGATCTCAAATTACGGACGCCTTAGAGGCATCATACTAAAATCGAAATAGGACATTTCAGTAAGGAATGCTGTTTCCCTTGCGAGAGGCCTCGTGAGTTTAAAAGATTTCTCTAGGGCCTCTCGCTCTTAACTTTTAATCTGTAGAGGCTGCCTGCAGAGGCCCCTCCCGGACCTGGCCCAGACTGTGGACTGGCCCATTGTCATTCTGAGACTGCAGCTGATTAGCACTTTAGAATGACAAAGGGCCCAAATCTAGTGACAGCATGTGGTGTGCCTTCTCCTGCATGGGACTAGGGCAAAGCATTCTGCTTTTGTCTTGGCGCCATGCTGGAGAAAATAAAAATAGAATAACTAACAGCGTTTTCACTGTACATTTAAAAGACAGATTTCAACATGCAAATACAAAAATACTATTTATTAATATTTATTGTTACTAGCACAAATCTTGATTGGCGAAAGTGCCCGATGTCGCTTTGCAAAGCTGCACGCATACTGAAAAACTGTAAAGTGCACGATTGGCGCAACCTTTTATAAACTTATTTTGACTTGTATTTATTTTGGTTATCTATTTACTTATATATATGATTGTGCCACCTCCTCGGATATGTCTGTAAAACGTATTTTTTGTCCCAAATTTTTGTCCTGAATTTTGACCTTCTGTCCTGAATTTTAGTCCTGAATTGTGACCCTTTGTCCTTAATTTTTACGCTGACCGTCCTGAATTTTCACTCATGCTAGTTGGTCACCCTACACCGGTGTGATCTGGCGCCACCTCCTGGTGGTATGTGGAAGCACGGAATAGAAGGAACCGGTGTGACTGTGCCAGGGGCAAGGAATGCCCCTGCCCTCCGTGGCTGCTTTCCAGTAAGAGGGTGATGGGCTCGCTGTTGTTTACCGGGATCTCGGAGGCGGACAAAGGTGGCTCTGTTTTATTTTTCAAAGCTCGGGGCAGGGAAGAGAATCCGCGCGCTCTTCTGGGAAGGGGCGGGTGAAACGAATACCGCTGCTGACATCAGGGACGAAAACACCGGTTCAAAGGAGGCGGCATGGGAAGGAAGAATGGTTCCCAAGCCCTGCCGATTCCGGTAGCGAGACAAGTTAATGAGGAGGGAGGTTTTACTGCAGGGCCACGCGGTCACCAAAGGGTCACTTAGACATCACAAACCAGCCCTGAAGGAGACGACTTACACCAGCCTCGACCCCACTGAGCACAGAGGGTTCAGAACTGGGCTCAGTGGGTTCGAGGCTGGTGGAAGAACTCCAAGTGATGATGCGATGCGCTTTATAAACATTAAATAAATGAATGAATAAATAAAGTGACACGTCGGTGACCGCCTGACTCTTGAGTCAATATTGCTGCTGCTCACATGGGTGAGGTGTTAGTCCTGTCTCCGCGGGTGTGTCTCTGTTACTACAATGCTCTTAAGTGTTCTATTTCAATGTCTCCTCTTTATTACATAGCTTTCATTTGCTCTACATAAGACATACGCGTCTTTCTCATCATTCGAGGCTTCATATAAATACCGCCATTGCATAGTCTTAACTGGGGAGGGCTCTTCACTTAGTCTGTTTGGGCAGCAGGTTAGATTGAGCTCAGAGCCTCAGGAAATCCTAAATAAGTAGACTACTGTACTGACCTCTAGCAGGCCTGAGCAAGTGCGCCTGCTGTCCACGGCGCCTGCGCAGCCCCAGCCCTCCTGGAATAGACGCACCTGCGCACTGCCGCAATGCTGGGGAAAAGCACGACGGACGTCATTGTGTGCAAGAGCTTGTGTAAGCATATGAGTGTAAGTGGGTGAGAATCAGTGACAGGCAGTCAATGAGAAAGATCGAGTGTCGGTAAGTATGAGTTTATCAGTGAGTGAGTAATAGGGAGTTGAAGATGGTGAATACAAGTGAATGAGTGAGGGTAAGTGAGAATGAATGAGGGAGTGTGAGTGAATCAATATAAGTGAGCGTGAGTAAAAATGTAGTGTGCCATTGACCCTAGCATACTGTTGGTAACTCGTGCCTTATGCAGGCATGCGGGGAAAAACATTGCTGCTGGCACACTGAAGGCCACTGTTGTCTATATTGACATCACCAAAATACCGAATTGAGTTTAAAAGTGTTTATGAGAGCCTCAATTAGAAAAGGAAGTATAAAGGGTTTTGATCTTCCCAGGCTCCTTGTAAATATGTTGTGGGGACCAAGACAAAGGAATAAGGTCTTATAACTTGCACTACCTGCACACCTGGAGATTGCCTCGCCGCTCAGCCGAGTGAAGCGCTGAAGCAGGCAGCAGGCAACCGCCGCGACCTCCCGGGCTCCGCCCACCGAAATAGGCCACGCCCCTTCCCACTGATATTTAAGAATGGGCTGTTTCCGGAGGCGCAGCGGGCGCGTCGGCGGTGCGCCGAAGGCGCGCCAAAGGCAAGCCCGTATGCGCCCGTCCGCGACCAGACGGGACCAGGGGCCACAAACCCTGGTTCCCCCACTCCCCAGGGCAGGTCATATAGCTGGACAGCCTTACACAGCATAAGAAGAACTGTTGCTGTCCAGTGCACGCATACATATGCTCCTACAGAGCTCCCACCCCCCCCCCGCTGCCCGGACTGCAAACACTCCTTTCGTAACATCTCCCCGTTGGCCACAGCCCAGAAATACTGCATGTACGCGTTAAACTGTCGATCACTGCCAAAACATTGTACACAAATCGCCATGCTGCTAGAGGAACACAAGCCAGATGGGATCTTCTTAACAGAAACCTGGCTCTCGGCTCAATCAGAGCCTGATTTAGTCTCAGCCTTATCAGCTGGCTACCATATCTTCAGAGTAGACAGACCGGAAGGGAGAGGCGGAGGTCTGGCCATTATATTAAAGGACCAGTATCATTGCTGCACCACAGCAGAAACTATCCCTGGTTGCGAGAGTGTAGAATTTTGTATAGAGTTCCACGCGAATAGTTCATTCTCCGGCACCTTGATCTATCGCCCCCCGAGTCTGCAAAATTATTCTATACATCTCTCCCAGAGATTATAGCGAAAAGAATTTTATCCTCTGCCAATCACACGGTTCTAGGGGATCTTAATCTCCATTTTAACTCCCCTTCAGACCACATTGCTAAGGAGCTAATTGATGACCTTGGAGCTCTTCAACTGGCCCAACTAGTCACAGCCCCGACCCACGAAAAGGGGAATCTACTGGACCCTATTTTCAGTAATTGCATTGATTTGACTGTCGACCAACCTATTCCTCTCCCATCGTCGGACCATTTCTTGGTCCCGTTTACCTGGGTCACCCATAAAGCCCCCCAATTAACCCCTCAAGTCACAACTAGGCGAAACTGGTCAAAACTACCCGTGGAGTCATGGACGCATGATCTGGACTCCACCCGTCCGCCACCCTGCCCAGACCCCAACGTGGCAAACGGAAACTATGTAGGCTGGATTACGAACTCATTAGATATGATCCTCCCTCTTCGCAGATCGTCCTCAAAGAGAACGCAGAAATCAGCCCCCTGGTTCTCTGACTCGCTAAGAGAGCAAAAACGCCTCTGTAGGCAACGAGAGAGAGCCTGGCGATTAGACTTTCTCCCGGAAAAAAAGGCATCCTACAAAGAGGCGATTAAAGCCTACAAAGAAGGGATTAGGACGGCCCAGGCTACTTATTACTCTGACAAAATCCTGGAAGCTAAATCAAAGCCCAAGGAAATTTTTCACATAATAAAACAATGCACCAGTGCCACCACTGCCCCCCATCCGATCAAGACTCAAGATCAATGCAATGAGTTGGCGGAATTCTTCCATAACAAGGTGCTGAAAATCTACTCCACTTTCCCAACAATAGTCTCGACTCCGGATGCGACTGACCTACCTCTCCCGAGATTCCCCCTCCCCCAGACCAGCCTGTTCTTGATCATTTTCCCCTTTTGGACCTTGACACCCTAGACAAAGTGGCATGTCAAGTTAAGTCGGGCTCTCCACGTGACCCAGCGCCTCCAGAAGTCCTGATGCAGGCAGGTGAAGCCACCTTGCCTGTGATCCTGGAACTGCTAAATTCATCCATATCCGCATGCTCAGTTCCCACAGCCTGGAAACAAGCAATGGTGCGGGCGCTGTTGAAAAAACCCAACCTGGACCCTGATGACCACTCCAGCTACCATCCCATCTCACTCCTCCCTTGGGCTAGCAAGGTGCTGGAGAAATATATAAATGCCCAGCTGGTCCAGTTTCTAGAGAACCACTCCCTACTACATACGCCCCAGACAGGTTTTAGACCAAAGCATGGGACTGAAACCGCCTTATTAGCAGTCACCGAAGAATCCCGAAGGATACTGGATCAGGGAGGATCAGTGGCAGTGATCCTCCTTGATCTAAGTGCCGCCTTCGATACGGTCAGTTATGCCATCTTGCTGAACCGTCTCTATAACATCGGAGTCTCGGGTGATCCACTAAGGTGGTTCGACTCTTTCCTGTCTGACAGATCTTTTCAGATCTTCGACGGCGATACAATGTTACCCAGTAAGCCTCTCAGCTGCGGAGTACCGCAGGGCTCTGCGCTGAGCCCTGTGCTGTTTAATGTATACATGAAACCACTGGCTGGGGTAGTTGAACCGTACGGCATTAAAATCGTGTCGTACGCCGACGACACTCAGCTAGTGGTTTCATTGGCGCAAGAGAGCAACAGGCAATCCCCGGCAGGTCTGTTGAAATGTTTAGAGGACGTGAAGGAGTGGATGACCAACTCCTCCCTTAAGCTGAACGGAGGAAAAACAGAGCTCATGCTCCTAGGCCCAGCATCGCCAGTACCATTTACCTCCTTGTGGCCCTGCGGTCTGGGCACTCCCCCCCACCCCCAAGGAAAGTGTCAAGAGCCTGGGAGTATGGTTGGACAAAAAGCTCTCCTTCTCCACCCAGGCCACTAAGTTATCCGCCACCTGTTTTGGCCTACTTAGAGTCCTGAGGAAGGTCCTCCCACTTCTGCCTCTGGAGGCCAAAAAGGTGGCAGTACAAGGCCTCATCCAGTCCCGCCTAGACTCAAACAATGCTCTATACGTTGGGGCCCCTGAGATGACCCTTAGGAAGCTGCAAGTGGTACAAAACTGCGCCGCACGAACCTTACTCCAGATTCCGCGAACCCAGTCAGCTAGACCTGGACTGAAAAGCCTGCACTGGCTGCCAGTAAGGCTAAGAGTGACATTCAAGGCGCTGTGTATTGCGCACCGGGCCTTTTGGAAGACGGGATCAACAATAAATAACAACTTTGTTATCCCCTACCACCCAAATAGGAACCTTCGATCTACGGATGCTTTCCTTGCAGTAGTTCCTAGAGTGAAAAGAGCCAGGACCGGGGGTAGGCTGTTCTCGCTGAACACCGCCAAGCTCTGGAATGCTCTCCCCCTCTCTCTTCGCTCCAACACTGACCTGCTCTCATTCCGGAAAAAGCTGAAAACATTATTGTTCGCCAAACCCCTTTAGTCCAAATCTCCCTCTTCCGTCATATCTCTGCTCTACTCAGCGCTTGGACGCCCGTGGGCAGCAACCGCGCTTAACAAATCCATTTCCATTCCATTCCATTCCATAATTTAGTGCCATATATTTCCTTGTTTGAAATAATTGGGCACAAGAACCAGAAAAACGGTTCAGGAGAAAAATATATTTATTTTTTGGTGCTTATTTGTATGTTTGTAGATATTGTGTATATTGTACAAATATATATCGTTAAAACATGTCTAAAATGTATATATGTGTAAAAAAAAGTAAATGAAAAGTATAAAAAGAGAAAATTAAGTTTCCCAATAAAAAAAAATTGGTTTACTAAAACAAGTTACAAAACCAATTTTTGTTTGATAGATTTATTGAATTGATTGGATAGTGATCAGAAGAATCATGATAAAGTAGATCTTGAGATTAATGCATGAAGTATTCTTGAGTAAACTGAAGACAGATAATTGATGGTACCTGTCTTTCATTAAAGATTCATAGAACTATTACCATAGTCATCATTGTGTAAAAGTTTAGTTTATATTCCCAGATTCCCTAATGGTTTAACGGGTTGCCCCTGTGATAATAGGAGAATTGTTAGCATGAAAGGCACCTGTGAGAAAATACTGCACTGACATACTGGAGACCATTGTTAGCATGGCAGGCCACTGTGAGAAAATACTGCACTGACATACTGGAGACCATTGTTAGCATGGCAGGCCACTGTGAGAAAATACTGCACTGACATACTGGAGACCATTGTTAGCATGGCAGGCCACTGTGAGAAAATACTGCACTGACATACTGGAGACCATTGTTAGCATGGCAGGCCACTGTGAGAAAATACTGCACTGACATACTGGAGGCCATTGTTAGCATGGCAGGCCACTGTGAGAAAATACTGCACTGACATACTGGAGGCCATTGTTAGCATGGCAGGCCACTGTGAGAAAATACTGCACTGACATACTGGAGGCCATTGTTAGCATGGCAGGCCACTGTGAGAAAATACTGCACTGACATACTGGAGGCCATTGTTAGCATGGCAGACCACTGTGAGAAAATACTGCACTGACATACTGGAGACCATTGTTAGCATGGCAGGCCACTGTGAGAAAATACTGCACTGACATACTGGAGGCCATTGTTAGCATGGCAGGCCACTGTGAGAAAATACTGTACTGACATACTGGAGGTCATTCTTCCATAATGGTCACCTTTTACAAAATACTGGAACTAACATACCAACAGTAATTCTTGGCATATGGACACCCATGCAAAAATGCTGGCACTGGCATACTTGAAGAATCTGTTGGTGTTGGGGCACCTGTGGGCTAGCTCATTCGAGATACTTATTGACATAAGCGAGGGGGCAACCATCACAAAATAATGGCCCTGACTTCTACCTAACATAAGATACATGGAAGCCATTAATTCCAAAATTCGAATACTGGCGTATTGTAGGTACTTTTTGGCAGGAGGGCGCAACCATGGCATATGATAAATGTTGGCCCTGGGACAATGGAGGTGGTATTTAGGTCGAAACCTACCAGAGAGTGCATCTGCCTAGTTTGCTAAAGACGTCTTGAGGTCATTCGGAAAGCTGCCTTTGAAAAGTATCTCCTACATTTCTTACCATTAGCTTTGTGGTTTGTACCTCACATTTGCTTGCTTTCTATTTGCTGACATTATTTGTTTTAGGCTGCCCAGCTTGAGTTAGTCCAATCCGTGGCGAATAGCTTGTTTACTAGGCCTTTTTGTATTCTTCATGACTACTTGCTTTCCTTAAACAGTCCTTCAGATTTTGATATCTTGTCACATTTGCTGTACATTTAAAGACAGAGGTCAAATGTCAGGCTATATCTTCTGAAGAATATTGGTGTTTACTTTTCTTTCATTGACTTCAAAGTGAGAAGATTTATGTGACAATTCTGCTGGGTACCCATGTGAGAGGAGAGGCTGTAGGATGATAGATATTTTTATAGCACACAAGACAATTTAAATATCTGTAAATGAATTGTGCAAATATTTCAGTATTAATCAGAATTAGGAAAGCACAACTGAATCTGTTTTTGTTTTGTAATTCTAAAGTCCGGAGGAAACAAATATTTTATTCTGATCAAAACAAATCAATACACTTGGTGGTGCCATTTTCACATATTATTGATGGTGCAATGTATAGTTTTATAAGTAAAACTGTATGTCTGTGAAAATGTAATGGCCATTTCAATTGAAAATGTGTTTTCTGTAATGGTAGTGCTCTATAACTCTACTCTATGACACTCTACTTCTCTCTCCTCTTCACCACTCCAGTCTACGCTACTGCACTCCACATCACTCTACGTCACTCAACTCTATTACATTCTACTCTACTCTATGGCACTATACCCCACTCTACTTCACTCCACTCCACTTTACTCTACTCCATTGCATATCTCTCTACTCCATTCCACTCTGTCACTCCACTCTTTCCATTCTACGCCACTCCATGCCACACCACTCTAAGCCACTACACTCTACGATGCTGTACGCAACTCTACGCCACTCCACTCTACGCAACTCTATGACACTCTGCCCCACTGTATGCCACTTTACTCCAGGCAACTCTATTCCACCCTTCGACACTCCACTGTACTCCACGATACTCCACTGTGACACTCAACTACACTCCAGTCTACGACACTATACACCACTTCACTCTAAAACACTTTACTACACTCTATGCCACTTTACACTACACCATTCTACTCTAAGCCATGCTATTTTATGACACTTTACTACCACTCTATGCTACGTCATTCCACTGCACTCTACGGCACTCTACACTATGGCACTCCACTCTACGCCCTCCACTCCACTCTACGCTATGCCACGTTATGCAACTGCACTTTAAGACGACACTCGATTCCATGCCACTCCACTCTACGCCACTCTACTTTCCTATATGCCACTCTACTTAACTTTACACCACTCCACTGTACTTCACTCTGTGCCATACCACTCTGACTCTCTACTCCACTACATGCTATGTCACTCTACGCCCCTCCACGACATTCTACTCCACTTTACAATATTCTACTCCACTCTGTGTCACAACAATCTAGGCCCCCTTCTAGGCCCCCCTACTCCACTATACATTTCTTCACTCTGTCAGTTCTTCAACTCTAAGAGCCTCCACAGTATGCCACTCCACTCTATGCTCCTCCACTCTACGTCACTCTACTCTACACCACTCCACTCAACACTACTCTACTTCACCAGCGGCCGTTTCTTCATGAGGGCAGGGGAGCTTTGTCCTTCATCCTGCAGCGAGCTGCACTAAGTGTGAAAATAAAATTGCAATGAAATTATTTAATTGCTATATTCTTTTTCACCGAGGTGCACCACAGCTGCCAGCCTGCCCCGAGCTGGGAGAAATGGGGGCAGTGTGCTCTGCTGCCGATTGGCAGCATAGAGGACTGGAGCAGTGGCTGACTGGGTGCTACAAAAGGCGCATGTCAGTGTAGCTGTCTGGCTGATGGTGTCCAGCCCGACAGCCATACTTTGCAGCTCTCCAACCTGGGTAGAACAAGCACAGTCCTCCCGGACCTGAAGGAGCAGCCAGCCAACCCACTCCATCCTATCCTGGTGCTTCTCTCATGCTGGCAAGCAAAATGAGAGCAGCTTCTGGATTGGCGAGAGGAGCTCTTCATGCATCAGATTGCAGAAGAACACAGAGAAGGACGCGCAGCCCGTGGGTAAGTACCATTTTCTTTTATTTATTAGAAATGTGTAGTGCATGTAAGTGTAGTGGTTATGTTTATTTTGTAGTTAGTGGTTATGTTTTTATTTGGGCTTGTGGGGGATGTGAGGATTTATTTTGGGCTTTTGGGGAGAGTGGGTGTTTTAATTTGTTTTTTTGAGAAGCGGTGAGGCACTTCACTGGCCCCACTACTTTAATAGGCTATCAGCCGCACATGTACTCCACAACACTTCCCTCTACTATATGGCATTCCACTCTACTCGACGACATTCCACTCTAATCCATGACACTCCAATCTAACCTGGGACACTCCACTCCACGGCACTCCACTCTATAACACTCTTCTCTATGACACTCCTCTACAACACTCCACTCTATGACACTTCACTTTACAACACTCTATGTCCCTTTATAACTCTCCACAACACTCCACTCTATGCTACTCCACTCCACTCCACTACACTCCTCTCTATGCCACTCCACTTGCCACTCTCCTCTATGTCACAAACCTTTAGCCATGCTGAACAGCAGCCACGCTGGTGTACAAAAAGGATAAAACACATTGGCAAAGCCAATAGCTCTTGAATAGGCATTACCTATTGGCTGTGCCAATGCTTGGAGGCATATGGAGGCAACCATCGCACATTCTCAAAACAATGGGGTCAACTCTGGAGCAGCAGGTTCAATGGCTGGCCACGCCATGAAAGGACTTGAATAAGAATGAGTATTCTTTCAACGCCAATGGATTTATAGTAAATTTACGTGAAAATGGTGCTTTTTAAAACACTCTTTGACAGTGGTTTCTGCCCCCCGCACAAGCTCCCATAGAGAAATGGGAGTTTGTGACCGCGCCATGTGTGGTCGCATTGTAATAGGCTGTGCGGAACTGCTGACCGATGGTCCGTCTGTTCGCACACAGAAACGGTGTCAGTCGGAGGCAACTCCGACTGACATCGTAATTGGGGCTTTATGTTTTCAGGGTTGAGGTTATGTGACACCACTTACTAAGGATATTCAGCATCACAGGTTAAATGATGTTACTTCCTGGGAGGTCAGAGGGTGCGTGATGTCACTTCCGTTACCTCTGGTATTTTGTTGAATGGATGTCCATGAACAGCGCCAATGCTGGAATGTCCTTTTGGGCATTTTGGCACTGCCAAATGGTGCAGCTTAAATTTGCTACAATTGGGAAAACATGTCAACAGAACAATCTTGAAATTATGCACCAGAAAAATGAGTAGTAGCATCAAAACGTAAGCGTTAGCTCAGCATTTAACACAACTTTAGAGAGTGGACAGAAATGTAAGCCACACTTGTACAGCAATTAGACACAACATCTCAAATATGAGATTGTCGAGGGCCTTTTAATATAAAGCGCGTGGCTTATCATAAGATTATGCGATTCCATTTAAAATGTTTTCAATTTACCCTTGGGGTTACCTCCTACTTTTCAATACATTTCTGATTTTGTGCATTTTCAAAAGTCTTTCAAGTGTATGCATGTGAAGTTGCATCAGTCCCAGGAGTACTCTTGGAAAACTTTTACGAATTGTTAGTTACTCCCACACAGAGCTTTTTTTGTATACATCACTGAATTTAATGTTAATTTGTGCATGAGACAATGTGTCGCAGTAGTGAAATTACTCATGTTAACACTTTGGGCCTCATTTATGAGAAATGACGCATCGCTGTGTGAAAGCAGCGATGCGTCACTTCTCAGTGCGCACTCCTTGCGTCATGATTGATGCGTCATATTTATAATATGACGCATCATGTCGCAAGGAGTTACAGATACGTCAGTATTTCTGACGTATCTGTAGGCGCAAAAGTGACGCATTACTAGAGTGTGTCACAAAAGTGACGCAACTTTGGCAATGTGTACTTTCACTTGGGCAAGTCCCATGTTGTTAGTATCTGCTTCAGTCTTATGCCTGCCATGAAGCAGGCGTAAGAATTTGACGCATTAGTGGCCAAGAAATGGCACAGTAAAATCTTATAGATTTCACTGCGTCACTTCCATGACACTTTCTTGCGTCAAAACGCCCCCCCCCTGCATACATTACACCTGGCGCTGGTATAATGTGGCGCAAGGGTTTACAAAGTGACGCATCTACCTAGATGCGTCACTTTGTAAATATGACGCAAAAAGGCACATTTATTACGCCACTGGTGCGTCACAAAAAGTTACGCACCTGCGGCGTAAAAGTGGCGCACAGCCTCATAAATGAGGCCCTTTGTTTCTCCTTTGGGAAATTCTTTTCTGCGTAAAAAATCCCTCACCATTCGCACCCTGAAATATGATTTGATTCACTTGTGACAGGAGTAAAACCCCAACCTTTTCCAGAGTGGGAACGGGCAGCGAAAAGGGTTGCCCATCCTTTTTTGTGGGTGTTCCCAAACAATGAGGGCTTTCCTGCCAGAGAACTCCTATTCCCCGCCCTCTTGAGAATATTTACTCCTATGAAAAAATGATGTGTGGGTAAATCTCTTTACGAATGCCAAAGGACATCTGATGATTCACAGACCCGCCTCTATGCATGGAAAGAAGGCCATTGGCTGGCAGTAAGATGTGCTTACGTACACATTGAACTTTGAGAAGTGGTCCCTCAGTGTCCATCAGTCGTGTGGGCGGGGCCCCGTTGATCTGAGAATATTGAATGACACAAACATTACTCAGGGTAAGGCTAAGCCAGACCCACCTCATAGCCAAAGCATCGCCTGGGGGGGCTCTCCAGCAGAGAGCATCTCCTTCAAGAAATGACATCTCTCAGATATATATGCAGAGAAATAAAATGGTCTAGACTTTCTTTGGAAATTAACCAGTTGACTCTTTGTGATGAAAATAATGGGAAGAGCAAACTCCTATTGCGAATAACTTTGTAAAATGTATTTTACCCGTGTTCTGACAAGCACAGCTTAAAACATCTATAATTTAATTCTGTATTGCAGAAGAATGTTCAGAGGATAGCACAATTATTTACTAAAGTTCATTCTTTTAAAACCAGGTTTAAAAACATTTGCGATCCGCACAGGCTCGCAAATGACAGGTTCTAATAAAACATGACAGCGGATATCTACAACAGACACTTACTTAAGGACATAAACAACATTTCGAACAACCTACTTAACTCAAAGCTTTCTTGTGTTGGTTTCTTGATGACTTTATTACAATTCATACTTTTGAACACCATGTTTAAGAATAGAGGGGCATATTACCAACAAATAGCGATATTAGTAGCGGCAATATTTTTATCGCCGCGCATCACCGGTTTTTATCGCTGAGTTAACTTGCTATTAGCAAGGTTTATCTCAAAAGCTATAAAAATCAGGCAAAATGCGTGAATATCGCTGAGAATACGGCGATATTCACGCATTAGCGACAATATGCTCTTAGCCATGTTATCCACCTCCCATTGGATAACATGGCTAAGAACTGGTCTGAGCAGGCGTTGGTTTTTGGCGATAGCGGGAATATTTCCATCACTACGCCTGCCTTGCTAATAGGCGATAGCGACGTTAACGACTGCTTTCAGTCGCTAACAGGTTGGGTACGCCCATTTTGCATGTCATTAGCGATAAATATCGCTGACATGCAAAGCGGGCCCCAAACCGCTCGCTATCGCCTAAAAGCTGTCGCTAACATCAGTTAGCGACAGCTTGCTAATAGAGCGATAGAGTTATCGCCGCTTAGCGGCCGAAAACGGCCGCTAAACCGGCAATAATTGCCTATTGCCACCCTTGGTAATATGCCCCTTAGTGATTTGGGCTAGCACAGTCATGTTATTGGAATTAAAATAACATTTTAATGCACCCATTTTTTGAAAGACGTTTCAAGGAGGTTACACATTTTTTGCGTTAAAACAGAGCAAAAGCAAAGCTGATGAAAGATAGATTCTTTCTCGTGGTTGCAAAACCTACAATGAGGTTGATCAGGTGCGAGGTTGGTCCATCTGCCCCCAAACTCGGTGATGGGAAAACCGTGAAATGTTTATTGTTTGCGGATCCTGCTTATTGACTCGCTCAAGCATTTATGAAATTAAATATTTTATAATTGATTACATTGTATCTTGTATCCTTCTTTTTTATATGTGGCACCAATTTTTGCATAAGGCATGACATTTTGAAAAATCATGTTATCTGAGATTGCCATGGTGAATTGTATTTTGAGCAATGTGAAGTATTTTTATATCCTCTGCTAATTTTATGGTCTTTGACTGAAATAAAGTATTTGAATTGGAAATCGGATTAGCTCAAATGAGATCACGTTTCTTACGAGGAGCTAATTATTTCTGCAGGGCTGGATGGTCAAAATTGTCTAAATCTGTTTCTGGTGATGTAGTCAGTTGCTGCCTCTTTAACTTGTGTAGGACTGGTCTGCACGTGCGGTTTCCTTTTCTGTGATCTGTGACCATGGCCCAGAGATTGTTGTCCAACCTAGAAATACCTTGTAAAATGATTTCAAAAGAATATGGCGGTCAATTAGGATGGCTGACGGATCGCCACCGCCATGCAGACGGTGGCGATCCGTCTGCCATCCTTGCCCGTCCGCCACCTATTTCCCCCGCCATATTACAATGGTGACGGGAACCATGGCGGACGGGAAGAAGATTTGCTGCATTTCCGCCGGAAAAACTCTAATATGGTGGCGGTGTCTATCAGACTCCGCCAGCCATATTAGGATGTGCTGGGGGATATGCATTTCCGTGGCGGCAATTCCGCCACGAAAAGGCATACGGTCCGTGCATTGGGGGCCCGTTGCAGGCCCCCAAGGTGAAGGGGGTGGTGGGGGGTGCACATTGGGGGTACCTATGGTACCCCCCTGCAGTTGCATGCACAATGCGGAAGGCACAGCGCGGTGCCTGCCGCTTTGTGCATGCAAATGCACAGCATGCAGTTTTAACTTTGCGGCAGGTGCTGCTTACAGCAGAAATGGGAGTTTGTGACCGCGCCATGTGTGGTCGCATTGTAATAGGCTGTGCGGAACTGCTGACCTATGGTCCGTCTGTTCGCACACAGAAACGGTGTCAGTCGGAGGCAACTCCGACTGACATCGTAATTGGGGCTTTATGTTTTCAGGGTTGAGGTTATGTGACACCACTTACTAAGGATATTCAGCATCACAGGTTAAATGATGTTACTTCCTGTGAGGTCAAAGGGTGCGTGATGTCACTTCCGTTACCTCTGGTATTTTGTTGAATGGATGTCCATGAACAGCGCCAATGTTGGAATGTCCTTTTGGACATTTTGATATTGCCAAATGGTCCAGCTTAAATTTGCTGGAATTGGGAAAACATGACAACAGAACCATCTTGAAATTATGCACCAGAAAAATGAGTAGTAGCGTCAAAACGTAAGCGTTAGCTCAGCATCTAACACAACTTTAGAGAGTGGACAGAAATGTAAGCCACAATTGTACAGCAATTAGACACAACTTCTAAAATATGAGATTGTCGAGGGCCTTTTAATATAAAGCGCGTGGCTTATCATAAGATTATGCGAATCCATTTAAAATGTTTTCAATTTACCCTTGGGGTTACCTCCTACTTTTCAATACATTTCTGATTTTGTGCATTTTCAAAAGATTTTCAAGTGTATGCATGTGAAGTTGCATCAGTCCCAGGAGTACTCTTGGAAAACTTTTACGAATTGTTAGTTACTCCAACACAGAGCTTTTTTTGTATACATCACTGAATTTAATGTTAATTTGTGCATGAGACAATGTGTCGCAATAGTGAAATTACTCATGTTAACACTTTGGGCCTCATTTATGAGAAATGACGCATCGCTGTGTGAAAGCAGCGATGCGTCACTTCTCAGTGTGCACTCCTTGCGTCATGATTGATGCGTCATATTTATAATATGACGCATCATGTCGCAAGGAGTTACAGATACGTCAGTATTTCTGACGTATCTGTAGGCGCAAAAGTGACGCATTACTAGAGTGTGTTACAAAAGTGACGCAACTTCAGCAATGTGTACTTTCACTTGGGCAAGTCCCATGTTGTTAGTACCTGCTTCAGTCTTATGCCTGCCATGAAGCAGGCGTAAGAATTTGACGCATTAGTGGCCAAGAAATGGCGCAGTGAAATCTTATAGATTTCACTGCGTCACTTCCATGACACTTTCTTGCGTCAAAACGCCCCCCCCCTTGCATACATTACACCTGGCGCTGGTATAATGTGGCGCAGGGGTTTACAAAGTGACGCATCTACCTAGATGCGTCACTTTGTAAATATGACGCAAAAAGGCACATTTATTACGCCACTGGTGCGTCACAGAAAGTTACGCACCTGCGGCGTAAAAGTGGCGCACAGCCTCATAAATGAGGCCCTTTGTTTCTCCTTTGGGAAATTCTTTTCTGCGTAAAAAATCCCTCACCATTCGCACCCTGAAATATGATTTTATTCACTTGTGACAGGAGTAAAGCCCCAACCTTTTCCAGAGTGGGAACGGGCAGCGAAAAGGGTTGCCCATCCTTTTTTGTGGGTGTTCCCAAACAATGAGGGCTTTCCTGCCAGAGAACTCCCATTCCCCACCCTCTTGAGAATATTTACTCCTATGAAAAAATGATGTGTGGGTAAATCTCTTTACGAATGCCAAAGGACATCTGATGATTCACAGACCCGCCTCTATGCATGGAAAGAAGGCTATTGGCTGGCAGTAAGATGCGCTTACGTACACATTGAGCTTTCAGAAGTGGGCCCTCAGTGTCCATCAGTCGTGTGGGCGGGGCCCCGTTGATCTGAGAATATTGAATGACACAAACATTACTCAGGGTAAGGCTAAGCCAGACCCACCTCATAGCCAAAGCATCGCCTGGGGGCCTCTCCAGCTGAGAGCATCTCCTTCAAGAAATGACATCTCTCAGATATATATGCAGAGAAATAAAATGGTCTAGACTTTCTTTGGAAATTAACCAGTTGAATCTTTGTGATGAAAATAATGGGAAGAGGAAACTCCTATTGCGAATAACTTTGTAAAATGTATTTTACCCGTGTTCTGACAAGCACAGCTTAAAACATCTATAATTTAATTCTGTATTGCAGAAGAATGTTCAGAGGATAGCACAATTATTTACTAAAGTTCATTCTTTTAAAACCAGGTTTAAAAACATTTGCGATCCGCACAGGCTCGCAAATGACAGGTTCTAATAAAACATGACAGCGGATATCTACAACAGACACTTACTTAAGGACATAAACAACATTTCGAACAACCTACTTAACTCAAAGCTTTCTTGTGTTGGTTTCTTGATGACTTTATTACAATTCATACTTTTGAACACCATGTTTAAGAATAGAGGGGCATATTACCAACAAATAGCGATATTAGTAGCGGCAATATTTTTATCGCCGCGCATCACCGGTTTTTATCGCTGAGTTAACTTGCTATTAGCAAGGTTTATCTCAAAAGCTATAAAAATCAGGCAAAATGCGTGAATATCGCTGAGAATACGGCGATATTCACGCATTAGCGACAATATGCTCTTAGCCATGTTATCCACCTCCCATTGGATAACATGGCTAAGAACTGGTCTGAGCAGGCGTTGGTTTTTGGCGATAGCGGGAATATTTCCATCACTACGCCTGCCTTGCTAATAGGCGATAGCGACGTTAACGACTGCTTTCAGTCGCTAACAGGTTGGGTACGCCCATTTTGCATGTCATTAGCGATAAATATCGCTGACATGCAAAGCGGGCCCCAAACCGCTCGCTATCGCCTAAAAGCTGTCGCTAACATCAGTTAGCGACAGCTTGCTAATAGAGCGATAGAGTTATCGCCGCTTAGCGGCCGAAAACGGCCGCTAAACCGGCAATAATTGCCTATTGCCACCCTTGGTAATATGCCCCTTAGTGATTTGGGCTAGCACAGTCATGTTATTGGAATTAAAATAACATTTTAATGCACCCATTTTTTGAAAGACGTTTCAAGGAGGTTACACATTTTTTGCGTTAAAACAGAGCAAAAGCAAAGCTGATGAAAGATAGATTCTTTCTCGTGGTTGCAAAACCTACAATGAGGTTGATCAGGTGCGAGGTTGGTCCATCTGCCCCCAAACTCGGTGATGGGAAAACCGTGAAATGTTTATTGTTTGCGGATCCTGCTTATTGACTCGCTCAAGCATTTATGAAATTAAATATTTTATAATTGATTACATTGTATCTTGTATCCTTCTTTTTTATATGTGGCACCAATTTTTGCATAAGGCATGACATTTTGAAAAATCATGTTATCTGAGATTGCCATGGTGAATTGTATTTTGAGCAATGTGAAGTATTTTTATATCCTCTGCTAATTTTATGGTCTTTGACTGAAATAAAGTATTTGAATTGGAAATCGGATTAGCTCAAATGAGATCACGTTTCTTACGAGGAGCTAATTATTTCTGCAGGGCTGGATGGTCAAAATTGTCTAAATCTGTTTCTGGTGATGTAGTCAGTTGCTGCCTCTTTAACTTGTGTAGGACTGGTCTGCACGTGCGGTTTCCTTTTCTGTGATCTGTGACCATGGCCCAGAGATTGTTGTCCAACCTAGAAATACCTTGTAAAATGATTTCAAAAGAATATGGCGGTCAATTAGGATGGCTGACGGATCGCCACCGCCATGCAGACGGTGGCGATCCGTCCGCCATCCTTGCCCGTCCGCCACCTATTTCCCCCGCCATATTACAATGGTGACGGGAACCATGGCGGACGGGAAGAAGATCTGCTGCATTTCCGCCGGAAAAACTCTAATATGGTGGCGGTGTCTATCAGACTCCGCCAGCCATATTAGGATGTGCTGGGGGATATGCATTTCCGTGGCGGCAATTCCGCCACGAAAAGGCATACGGTCCGTGCATTGGGGGCCCGTTGCAGGCCCCCAAGGTGAAGGGGGTGGTGGGGGGTGCACATTGGGGGTACCTATGGTACCCCCCTGCAGTTGCATGCACAATGCGGAAGGCACAGCGCGGTGCCTGCCGCTTTGTGCATGCAAATGCACAGCATGCAGTTTTAACTTTGCGGCAGGTGCTGCTTACAGCAGAAATGGGAGTTTGTGACCGCGCCATGTGTGGTCGCATTGTAATAGGCTGTGCGGAACTGCTGACCTATGGTCCGTCTGTTCGCACACAGAAACGGTGTCAGTCGGAGGCAACTCCGACTGACATCGTAATTGGGGCTTTATGTTTTCAGGGTTGAGGTTATGTGACACCACTTACTAAGGATATTCAGCATCACAGGTTAAATGATGTTACTTCCTGTGAGGTCAAAGGGTGCGTGATGTCACTTCCGTTACCTCTGGTATTTTGTTGAATGGATGTCCATGAACAGCGCCAATGTTGGAATGTCCTTTTGGACATTTTGATATTGCCAAATGGTCCAGCTTAAATTTGCTGGAATTGGGAAAACATGACAACAGAACCATCTTGAAATTATGCACCAGAAAAATGAGTAGTAGCGTCAAAACGTAAGCGTTAGCTCAGCATCTAACACAACTTTAGAGAGTGGACAGAAATGTAAGCCACAATTGTACAGCAATTAGACACAACTTCTAAAATATGAGATTGTCGAGGGCCTTTTAATATAAAGCGCGTGGCTTATCATAAGATTATGCGAATCCATTTAAAATGTTTTCAATTTACCCTTGGGGTTACCTCCTACTTTTCAATACATTTCTGATTTTGTGCATTTTCAAAAGATTTTCAAGTGTATGCATGTGAAGTTGCATCAGTCCCAGGAGTACTCTTGGAAAACTTTTACGAATTGTTAGTTACTCCAACACAGAGCTTTTTTTGTATACATCACTGAATTTAATGTTAATTTGTGCATGAGACAATGTGTCGCAGTAGTGAAATTACTCATGTTAACACTTTGGGCCTCATTTATGAGAAATGACGCATCGCTGTGTGAAAGCAGCGATGCGTCACTTCTCAGTGTGCACTCCTTGCGTCATGATTGATGCGTCATATTTATAATATGACGCATCATGTCGCAAGGAGTTACAGATACGTCAGTATTTCTGACGTATCTGTAGGCGCAAAAGTGACGCATTACTAGAGTGTGTTACAAAAGTGACGCAACTTCAGCAATGTGTACTTTCACTTGGGCAAGTCCCATGTTGTTAGTACCTGCTTCAGTCTTATGCCTGCCATGAAGCAGGCGTAAGAATTTGACGCATTAGTGGCCAAGAAATGGCGCAGTGAAATCTTATAGATTTCACTGCGTCACTTCCATGACACTTTCTTGCGTCAAAACGCCCCCCCCCCTTGCATACATTACACCTGGCGCTGGTATAATGTGGCGCAGGGGTTTACAAAGTGACGCATCTACCTAGATGCGTCACTTTGTAAATATGACGCAAAAAGGCACATTTATTACGCCACTGGTGCGTCACAAAAAGTTACGCACCTGCGGCGTAAAAGTGGCGCACAGCCTCATAAATGAGGCCCTTTGTTTCTCCTTTGGGAAATTCTTTTCTGCGTAAAAAATCCCTCACCATTCGCACCCTGAAATATGATTTGATTCACTTGTGACAGGAGTAAAGCCCCAACCTTTTCCAGAGTGGGAACGGGCAGCGAAAAGGGTTGCCCATCCTTTTTTGTGGGTGTTCCCAAACAATGAGGGCTTTCCTGCCAGAGAACTCCTATTCCCCGCCCTCTTGAGAATATTTACTCCTATGAAAAAATGATGTGTGGGTAAATCTCTTTACGAATGCCAAAGGACATCTGATGATTCACAGACCCGCCTCTATGCATGGAAAGAAGGCCATTGGCTGGCAGTAAGATGTGCTTACGTACACATTGAACTTTGAGAAGTGGTCCCTCAGTGTCCATCAGTCGTGTGGGCGGGGCCCCGTTGATCTGAGAATATTGAATGACACAAACATTACTCAGGGTAAGGCTAAGCCAGACCCACCTCATAGCCAAAGCATCGCCTGGGGGGGCTCTCCAGCAGAGAGCATCTCCTTCAAGAAATGACATCTCTCAGATATATATGCAGAGAAATAAAATGGTCTAGACTTTCTTTGGAAATTAACCAGTTGACTCTTTGTGATGAAAATAATGGGAAGAGCAAACTCCTATTGCGAATAACTTTGTAAAATGTATTTTACCCGTGTTCTGACAAGCACAGCTTAAAACATCTATAATTTAATTCTGTATTGCAGAAGAATGTTCAGAGGATAGCACAATTATTTACTAAAGTTCATTCTTTTAAAACCAGGTTTAAAAACATTTGCGATCCGCACAGGCTCGCAAATGACAGGTTCTAATAAAACATGACAGCGGATATCTACAACAGACACTTACTTAAGGACATAAACAACATTTCGAACAACCTACTTAACTCAAAGCTTTCTTGTGTTGGTTTCTTGATGACTTTATTACAATTCATACTTTTGAACACCATGTTTAAGAATAGAGGGGCATATTACCAACAAATAGCGATATTAGTAGCGGCAATATTTTTATCGCCGCGCATCACCGGTTTTTATCGCTGAGTTAACTTGCTATTAGCAAGGTTTATCTCAAAAGCTATAAAAATCAGGCAAAATGCGTGAATATCGCTGAGAATACGGCGATATTCACGCATTAGCGACAATATGCTCTTAGCCATGTTATCCACCTCCCATTGGATAACATGGCTAAGAACTGGTCTGAGCAGGCGTTGGTTTTTGGCGATAGCGGGAATATTTCCATCACTACGCCTGCCTTGCTAATAGGCGATAGCGACGTTAACGACTGCTTTCAGTCGCTAACAGGTTGGGTACGCCCATTTTGCATGTCATTAGCGATAAATATCGCTGACATGCAAAGCGGGCCCCAAACCGCTCGCTATCGCCTAAAAGCTGTCGCTAACATCAGTTAGCGACAGCTTGCTAATAGAGCGATAGAGTTTTCGCCGCTTAGCGGCCGAAAACGGCCGCTAAACCGGCAATAATTGCCTATTGCCACCCTTGGTAATATGCCCCTTAGTGATTTGGGCTAGCACAGTCATGTTATTGGAATTAAATTAACATTTTAATGCACCCATTTTTTTAAAGACTTTTCAAGGAGGTTACATATTTTTTGCGTTAAAACAGAGCAAAAGCAAAGCTGATGAAAGATAGATTCTTTCTCGTGGTTGCAAAACCTACAATGAGGTTGATCAGGTGCGAGGTTGGTCCATCTGCGCCTAAACTCGGTGATGGGAAAACCGTGAAATGTTTATTGTTTGCGGATCCTGCTTATTGACTCGCTCAAGCATTTATGAAATTAAATATTTTATAATTGATTACATTGTATCTTGTATCCTTCTTTTTTATATGTGGCACCAATTTTTGCATAAGGCATGACATTTTAAAAAATCATGTTATCTGAGATTGCCATGGTGAATTGTATTTTGAGCAATGTGAAGTATTTTTATATCCTCTGCTAATTTTATGGTCTTTGACTGAAATAAAGTATTTGAATTGGAAATCGGATTAGCTCAAATGAGATCACGTTTCTTACGAGGAGCTAATTATTTCTGCAGGGCTGGATGGTCAAAATTGTCTAAATCTGTTTCTGGTGATGTAGTCAGTTGCTGCCTCTTTAACTTGTGTAGGACTGGTCTGCACGTGCGGTTTCCTTTTCTGTGATCTGTGACCATGGCCCAGAGATTGTTGTCCAACCTAGAAATACCTTGTAAAATGATTTCAAAAGAATATGGCGGTCAATTAGGATGGCTGACGGATCGCCACCGCCATGCAGACGGTGGCGATCCGTCCGCCATCCTTGCCCGTCCGCCACCTATTTCCCCCGCCATATTACAATGGGGACGGGAACCATGGCGGACGGGAAGAAGATCTGCTGCATTTCCGCCGGAAAAACTCTAATATGGTGGCGGTGTCTATCAGACTCCGCCAGCCATATTAGGATGTGCTGGGGGATATGCATTTCTGTGGCGGCAATTCCGCCACGAAAAGGCATACGGTCCGTGCATTGGGGGCCCGTTGCAGGCCCCCAAGGTGAAGGGGGTGGTGCACATTGGGGGTACCTATGGTACCCCCCTGCAGTTGCATGCACAATGCGGAAGGCACAGCGCGGTGCCTGCCGCTTTGTGCATGCAAATGCACAGCATGCAGTTTTAACTTTGCGGCGGGTGCTGCTTACAGCAGCACCCGCCGCAATGTTAAATATACGGGATGTGACCACCAGGGTGGCGGTCACATCCTAATTCCAACGGAGGGACCGCCGCAGCCCCTGCAGAGGGTCCCTCCACCTCGGGGGTAGCGGAGAGACGCAGTAGATACTCAACATTTCAAAAAGAGAGAGGGTCCTTAGTGCCTAAGAGGTAGAGCATCCAATAGACGAAAGTCAGAGAAAGAATCCTGTTTGGCTAAATCAAAACACCTTGATTACATACACCTGTTACAGACACCTCACATCCGTACTGCATCATCAGAGCATAAACGTTCCAATCTCAGAAATTACATTTTTTGTTTATTTCAGAAAAAAATACAAAATAAAAAGGTTAAAAAAATGTGTTCCTTTAAAAAAAATCCTTTTTTTTTATATACAAATAAACATAATGTCTCAGTTCACAGTCTTGATTGAGACTGAATCTAGTTTTTCTGTGGGTACTTTGAACGAGACTGATTCAGCCATACACCCTTGAAGGACTTTCAGTTTACCTTAAAATATCAAGATTATAACTTTGATGTCAGAACACAGGATCAGAGACTTCTCGGCCGACGTCCTTGACATCCTCGAGTAGATTGATAATGCTCTAAAGGCTGATTTTGCCAGTTACACAATTTAGAAAGAATTCACAATTTGGTTCTAGGAGCCTTCAATTATCCTGAATAAGGTGGTCTGTATTCAACTGCAATCCACTGAAACATGTTGATGCTTTTAATGTATAGACACCTGACTACTAGGGTATCTGCAAGTGTATGAAACAATATGTAGTACCTTAAGTAGGCAGATAATTCAACAGTTGCTTGTGTTTCTGTACTATTTTATGAACATCTATGTATGTCAAAAAAATTCTTCTCCCGTTTTGTGTGTATAATTTCAGTGTATTTCAATATTTGTTTGTCACGAATCTCATTAGGTCCTGTTGTTATGAACTGTGACAATATGTTTATTTGTATATGAAAAAAATGTATATTTTTTTAAAGCATCAATTTTTTAAAAACTTTTTATTTTATATTCTCAAATAAACAAAAAAAATTGAATTTCTGAGAATGGAACGTTTATTCTCTGATGATGCAGTGGTAACAAGACAAAATATCGAATTCAAAATATAGAATTACCAAAATATCAAAGTCAAAATATAGAATGGACAAAATATCGAATGGACAAAACATAGTGGTGAAAAATATCGAATTGAAGGTAAGTAATATAATATTGATTTTTTAAAATAAACAAAGTATGTAAGTGAAAAGTGTATATTATTTTTGTAATTTATTTTAAGTAATGATTTTTATGTTATTTACTGTTTGCGTAATTTTATTCTGTAGCGGGTTGTGGGTTTATAGGGGAATAGGGTAGGAAGTAATTTAATTGTAATTAAGTAAATCTTTTTTATTTATTTGTTGGTATTGATTTTTTATTTATTGTTAATTAATTGTTAATTGGTAATTAATTTTTATTAACTGGTAATTAATTTGTATTATTTATTAATTGATAATTACGATAATTATATCAATTTATTTTCTGTAGCGGATTGTGGGTTTATAGGGGAATAGGGTGGGAAGTAATTTAATTGTAATTATTTACATATTAAAAATACTTTTTGTGTATTGATAATTAATGTACTGTTAATTAATTATTAATTGGTATTAATTTTTATTATTAACTAGTTTTTGTTGAAAATTAATTAATTGTTAAATAATTATGAATCAGTAATTGATTTTAATAACTAATATTCATGTGTATATTATAATTGATTACTTATTACATAATATTATATTGCCAATTAATTTTAATTAATGTTTTATTTGTATTAATATTTAATTTATTTTTATTAATATATTAAACCATTACTTTCCCTACTGTTAAATTCACTAGAGTGGGAATAGTAATTTTTACCCCTACGCTATCCAACGCTTTCTCAACTGTTACACTCTCTGGAGTGGGAATAGTAATTTTTACTCCTACGCTATCCAACACTTTTCCTACTGTTGCACTCTCTGGAGTGGGAATAGTAGTTTTCACCCCTAAGCTATCCAATGCTTTCTCTACTGTTGCACTCTCTGGAGTGGAGTGGGAATAGTACTTTTTACCCCTCCTCCCCCCGCTATCCAATGCTTTCCCTACTGTTGCACTCTCTGGAGTGGCAATAGTCATTTTTACCCTCCCGCTATCCAACGCTTTCCTTACTGTTGCACTCACTGGAGTGGGAATATTAATTTTTACCGTCCCTCTATCCAACGCTTTCCCTACTGTTGCCCTCACTGGAATGGGAATAGTAATTTTTACCCTTCCACTATCCAATGCTTTCCCTACTGTTGTACTCTCTGGAGTGGGAATAGTAATGTTTACCCCTACGCTATCCAACGCTTTCCCTACTGTTGCACTTTTTGGAGTGGGACTAGTAATTTTTACCCCTACGCTATCCAACGTTTTCCCTACTGTTGCACTCTCTGGAGTGGGAATAGTAATTTTTACCCTCCCGCTATCCAACGCTTTCCCTACTTTTGCACTCACTGGAGTGGGAATAGTAATTTTTACCCTCCCGCTATCCAATGCTTTCCCTATTGTTGCACTCACTGGAGTGGGAATAGTAATTTTTACCCTCCCGCTATCCAACGCTTTCCCTACTGTTGCACTCACTGGAGTGGTAATAGTCATTTTTACCCCTACGCTATCCAATGCTTTCCCTACTGTTGCACTCACTGGAGTGGGAATAGTAATTTTTAACCCTACGCTATCCAACGTTTTCCCTACTATTGCACTCACTGGCGTGGTGATAGTAAACATTACCCTCCAGTTATCTTACAGTAAAAATATTGTATATTTTTTATTAATACTATGTTAATATATACATATATCTATATATATATGGAAAGATGAAAGCATATTAAGTACAGATGAATTTTCCTATTTGGCATGCAAATATCCAAAATTGCCTGTTTTGTACTTGCTTCCCAAATTGCATAAGAATGCCCAACGACCACCAGGGAGACCGATTGTTTCCTCTTGTGGAAGTGCTTTAGAGAACACTTCAAAGTATGTAGACCATTTTCTGCAGCCTTTGGTCCAGTCTCTTCCTTCGTTTGTCCTTGATACCAGCGATTTTTTGAAACACATTAGTGAAATCGAATGGTCTCCACAGTACCTGATGCTAGGCCTAGATGTTTGCAGCCTGTACACAAGCATTCCACAAACTCTAGGTCTGGAAGCTTGCAAACATTTCTTTCTAAATAGACCCTTAGGTTTCTTTCAGCATACGAACATGTTACTTAAAATGATTGAGATTTGTTTAACAAACAATGTTTTCTTATTTGATAAAAACATCTATAGACAAATCCAGGGGACGGCGATGGGGACCTGCTTCGCCCCCAGCTTTGCGGGTCTTTACCTGGGCTGGTGGGAGGAGCAGGTCGTCCATAAGATCAGGCTATTCCAAGACCACGCCGTCCTCTGGTTGCGGTACATAGACGACATTTTTTGTGTGTGGAGTGGCACTGAACTACAAGCAATTGAATTTGTGAATGTACTAAATAACAACCAAATGAATCTTCAATTCACACATAATATAAGCAAAGACTCTATGGAATTTCTAGATCTCAAACTAGAGATAAGCAATAACACTATTGTAAGCTCCTTATTTAGAAAAACAACGGCAGGCAATAGTCTACTGCATGCGGACAGCTGCCATCCTCACAATCTTATAAAGAGCATACCTTACGGTGAATTGTTAAGAGCCCGCAGGAATTGCAGTACAACCGAGAAATTTGAACAAGAGAAAGAAATCATGAGTGAGAGATTTTTGACCTGAGGCTATAGTTCCAAAACAGTCAAAAAAGCCATTAATAAAGTGGATGCTCTCAATCGCCAGGAACTTATTTTTCCAAAACCTGATGAGTCTTTAGATAAGCCCAAAGAGAAAATAAGATTCATCACGACCTATAATACTCATGCGTGGGAGGTTAGAAAAAGCCTCAAGAAATTTTGGGAGGTCTTAAAAACAGACAATGACCTGAAAGACTATATAGGTGATTATCCATCCCTAACCTTTCGTAAACCCAAGTCACTAGGGGATCAGTTGTGCAGTAATATGATCCAGACCCCTATAAAAAAGAATGCAGTGCAAGGCTTTTTTACTTGCAACCAGTGTAAGGCCTGCAAATATAGCAGTAGTGTTAAATCTCTGAAATTTCATGACAATGAGGCTCCGTGGGTCATCCACAAACATCTAAATTGCAACACTGAATATGTTGTCTACACCCTCAAATGTCCTTGCTCAAAGTATTACATTGGCAGTACCATCCATAAAGGCAAGAAGAGAGTGTTAGAGCACCTAAGGGCAATCAGTAACAATGATAGAACCTATCCGATAGCCCGACATTTCTATGAGTATCACAAAAGTAATGCTAATCTTGTTAGATTTGCAGCTATTGATTGTGTTTCTCCCAATATGAGAGGGGGCAATAGACTTCTTGAACTAAGGAAACTAGAGTCCAAATTTATTATCAGATTCAACACCATGGTGCCCCATGGGTTGAATATGGACGAAGAAATGGAAGTGCACTTGCACTAATTTCATGTCATACAGTTGTAGAATTATTGTTGTTGCTGTTGCTATTCTGTTTGATTGTTTTTAGAATTTTGTGTATTTGCTTCAGGAACCCCTTTTTTTGGGTATGAAGATTTTAAAAGGACTTTATTTTATTTTTCTAGATATTACCGATGTATGTACAAGAATGAGTGATGAGAAGCTACTTTGCTGACCAAGACCAATATCCCACTGGGGCATGATTTGTCACTAACATCTACTGGGAATAGTACTGGCCCACTTGGGCAATACTTTACAATTTATTTCCTTTTCATTTGTCACAATGTGATAATGGACATTGTGTGCCCTGTTGTTTGCCTACAATATAAATCTGATTTTTGGATTAGACCTATGAGCTACGTTAGCCCACTTGGGCTTTATTTTGAATTGTTAAAAGATTCTTAATCAAGTATCATCACTGATGTATTACAACAGTTCTATATTTAGCAGTGCCGAACGGTGTAGCGCAAGCGGTTATCAGGCCGTCATTGTGTCTTTTGGCTTTTGAGACGGAGGGTTCGAGTCTCATGTTTGCCGAGTAAGAAACATTAATTACTCATTGTGGTTTCATTTCACTTTAATTTATTTTATAGTAGACACAGGGCGAGCATAATAGTTATATTTGATGCACACATGCAATTAAACCTTTTAAAATTACGGACGGTAACTTTTGAGGTTGGAGACATTTTGAATGTTTAAAATTAAGTTCTGGTCGTAACATCAGTAAGCGGTCACTCATTTACAAAAATACATAATATACAATGTATCTACAACATCATCGGTAACAAAAGTACAAGCATTAAATACTTTGTCTATGTTGTTATACCACGTGACACTTTACTTTACTTTATTAGTGTTGTTAAGATGCACATTTTTTGCCCGTGATGAAGGAGTAGTGTTGACTCCGAAACGCGTAGGACGTTGTGTCTGAAAATAAATCCGCACTTTAACCGAGGCCACGGCTCCTGTGTAATTCTTTTCCTTAATATCGGGAAGGAGAGCGCTAGCACTGCGATAGCTGGGCTCGTCTCAGACACCTTACTTTTAACTGCCCCGTTTTTGTGTCATATAATTTATTTGCTTTTTGCACCATTCTCTCTTGGTTTTAAATTCCCCGGCCGCATTACCTGCATTTTAATAGTTCCCTCACTGCCTCTTTGGCGGGCCGGTCCCTCGCGCTTCACGTTTGGTGAGCGCCATCTTGGGTGGGGTAGGGAGACGCTGGTCACTCCCGCGCTCTAGCAGTCACGAGGACTAGCTAGAGCCCTATTTGAACTGGTCATCATGACGCGCAGCGTGTGCGCGCAGCGTGTCAGTCGCAGCCACGCCGGAGTCACGCCAGAGTCCAGCCCGTCTGCGCCCGTCCGCGCTGAGGACGGGCTGGATGGCTGGACTGCTGGCCAGGCTAAGGTTAGCTCCTATCCACCTAAGTACTCCCTACAGGATTTATTAAGGCTTAGACCTCCATCCGCACCCTGTTTTCGCCGGTGCACTCCTGAAGACCTTTTACCACCTCGGGGGTGCGCCTGTTTTCAGACAGACCTAGGGGATTTTAATCCTCTCCCCCCCCCTACCCCCTGGGAGTTATGCTCTTCGGTGGGGCCCAATATGTCGAGCGACTTCGGCTTTCTTATTAACGCTCGTTCTCTCGTTAAAAACAATATTGTTTTTAAGGAGTTTGTCTCAGAAAGGAACCCCTCCTGGGTATTCGTTACTGAGACGTGGGCTAAAGATTCCTCCGGCCCCGACCTTGTGGAAGCTATCCCAGAGGGCTATTGCCTAGCAAGACAGGACAGGATAGGCCGAGTGGGTGGCGGCTTGGCTATCCTGTATAAGGACAGGTTTCACTGTCGCATTACACCCCTCTCTGACCCCAAGGATGCGTTCCAAGCACTAAATTTCTCACTGTCCGATCATCCTAATCCTGTGTTCAATGGGATTCTGCTCTATCGGCCTCCTGGCCCTAGAGCGGATTTTGGGCTGAAATTGCTTCAGATCTTGGAACCCTACTTTGGTCGCCAAGATCTCACGATTTTAGGTGATTTTAATTTTCACCTGGAGTTGCTGGAGGCAAATGACACCATCTCCCTTCTGGAAGCTATGTCGGCTTGTGGACTCACCCAACTGGTGAAAGGACCCACTCATCGAGCCGGACACACGCTCGATGGTATTTTTTCTAATGATCAAAGGCTGACAGTTACCAACTCCCTCCAGCTTTCTTGGTCGGATCATCTGGCTGTTTCCTTCAGTCTGACTTATCCGACCCAGAATATTGCTGGAAGGTCTCCAGGGACGGTGGAAGTACGTAGGAACCTTAAAAATATTAAGGAAGATTCTTTCCTTCCTTGGATACCTAGACTGTCTACTGCTCAGGAGCAGGACGTCTCATCAGCGGTCTCACAATATGAAAAGACCATTTCGGAGGCCTTGGATCTTCTGGCTCCTGCTAGGTCCTGCTACACAGCCAGGAAAAGACCCTCAGCTCCCTGGTTCTCTGAACAATTAAGGCTCTTTAGACAACAAGTAAGGAGACAAGAACGCTTATGGCACTCTAGTTGGAATCTTAAGGACAGAGAAGCACATAAGATCTTGCTCAAAAAATATAAATTGGAAGTGATCAAAACTAAACAGGATTATTTTACGGCCCTCACTTCCTCACTTTCATCTCCTAAAGAGCTCTTCAGAATTGTTGATTCCCTCACCTCTCTCCAGACCCCAGATCCGGTGGTTGCTTCCCAGAGGCTCTGCAACAAAATAGCCTCTTTCTTTCAGTCCAAAATACTGGACATTCATAGTGCTTTGGAATCCCAAAAATCTTCCACCATTATGCCTTCGGTGCCCGCTTTCCTGGACTCTAACGGTGCCGTCCCTCCCCGGCACATGGATCTTGAATCTTTTCCCCCTCTCTCCTACCAAGATCTTGAGATCCTTCTTACCAAAACCAAATCTGGATCTCCACTTGTATGTATGTCCGCTAAAGATCCTAAAGCAGTGCAGAGAATCCCTCCTTCCCCCTCTGGTTGACATCATGAACAGGGCGATGGAGGAGGGCGTTTTTCCCCAGCAGTGGAAAAATGCTGTGGTAAAACCTCTGCTCAAGAAATCTTCTCTTGACCCTGGGGTTTTAAAAAACTTTCGCCCCATTTCTCTGCTCCCGGCTCCCGCAAAGATGCTGGAAGCCCACCTTAACAAACATCTTGCAGCATTTGTGGAGAACTCCGGATGCCTGGATCTTTCCCAGCATGGATTCAGGAGGGAACACAGCACCGAGTCTGCCCTCACCATAGTGCTTGATAACATCTGCACGCGGGTTGATGGGGGACAGACCTCCCTCCTGATCCTTTTAGACCTCACGGCTGCTTTCGACACCCTTTCTCCCTCAGTCTTAACATCTCGACTGAGGGACATTGGAGTGCGGGGGGCGGCCCTGGGACTCCTTTCCTCTTTTCTCGATCTTAGAGAGCAAAGGGTGATGCTGGGTCAGTTTCTATCTCCATCCCTGTCTGTGCATTGTGGGGTCCCCCAAGGGTCAGCGCTTAGTCCTACCCTTTTTAATATCTATGTGACCCCCCTTGCCAGACTCATTAGATCTTATGGGATGGAGGTAGTCTCCTACGCGGACGACACTCAGATCCTCGTCTCTCTCTCCCAATCAGTTACGTCGACTGCCGCCAACTTTAGATCTTGTATGGAGGCAGTCGGCCAATGGATGATTCACAATTCATTGAAACTGAACGGGGAGAAGACGGAGGTGATGGTGTTTGGAGGGAGGGAGGACACTTGGTCCGCCGAATGGTGGCCGGACTCTTTAGGTGCCTGCCCGGACCCCACATCCTCAGCGAAAAACTTGGGGGTCATGATTGACCCTATCCTTAGTATGTGCCAACAGGTCAACAGGACTGTATCGACCTGTTGGGGGATCATCCACATCCTTAGGAAAATCAGGCACTACCTGTCCTTACAGGCAAGAAAGCAACTGGCTGTTGCCCTGCTGGGCTCGCGTCTGGACTACTGCAATGCGCTGTATGCTGGACTTAACAAGTGCCAGCTGCAGCGCTTGCAGGTGGTTCAGAACGCAGCGGCCAGATTTGTTCTCGATCTACCCCAACGTGCCTCTGCCTCCGCTGCTCGGAAGCAGCTGCACTGGCTCCCCGTTGCGGATCGCATCCTTTTCAAGTCCATGTGCATGGTTTATAAGGCCTTAGCTAAAACCAACCCCACCGGGATTGGTTGCATCCTCTCCCGCTATAATCCCGGTAGGAACCTTCGTTCCTCCAATAGACTCCTCCTCTCCGTTCCCCGTGTTCGGAAGGCTAGATGGGGTGGCAAGGCCTTTTCCATTCTGGCCCCTAAATGGTGGAATGCTCTCCCTCTTGAGGTTAGGTCTCTCCCCACTCTCCAAGCCTTTAGATCTGCCCTGAAAACCTATCTCTTTGTACGTGCCTACCTGTAGTAGTGCTGTTGTAATTTGCTGATCTTTTTTAGATAGGCGCCTTGACACCTTCGGGTTTAGTACGCGCAATACAAATTGCCAAAGAAAGGTGGTGACGTGATTCATATATATATATATATATATATATATATATATATATATATATATATATATATATATATATATATATATATATATATATAGATATATGTATATATGTATTAAAAAATAAAATTGTATGTTTTTTAACTTAAATTAATTATTTAAAAATTTTAAGGTTATTTAAGTATTTTCAAGTATGTTTTAATTAATTATATTTATTATTTCATTACTTTTTAATTAATTTTAAGACATTTAAAAAAAATCGATATTTTGACTAACTATATTTTTTAAAACGATATTTTGAATTCGATATTTTTGTACTTACCTGTTTGTAGATAGGAATTCGATATTTTTGCATTCTATATTTTTTCTTCGATATTTTGGTAATTCTATATTTGTGTATTCGATATTATGTCAGTGATCCGATGCAGTATGGATATGTGAGGTGTCTGTAACTGAGGTATCTGTTATCAAGGTGTTTTTATTTAGCCAAACAGGATTCTTTCTCTGACCAGTAGATACTCAAACCTGAAGTAGTATGAAGTAGTCAACTAACAGACAATAATTCATTGTTCCACCCAATCTAAAAAGATAATCACTTTAATCTCACAGCAACAACATACTACACACAGATTTCTACAAAACACAACTACAGAGCTCTAGCAAAGTTCTATAGGAAGCTCACTACGACTGTAGAGATCTAGCAGCAATGAAAAAGATTAAAGGGAGGAGCCAAGCACTGGCGCGAGCTCATGGTTGGCCTATGCAAGCAACTACTCTGTCCAGTAATCCATAGGTCAATTCATATCATATCTTGTTTGAAAAAAACTTTGATGGCAATCGTTAATCTTACTAACGTGCAAAAATATCTTTCTTAGTCCACCGCATAGTATTTCTGTTTCTAGATTGAGGCCCTTTGTTACTTGTTCACTTGGATGCAATTTGGCACCAACGTTAATGGAGCGCCCTTTGCTTTGCCCATAGTCACCGACTCAGTCACAGCATGAGGGTTGTTGGCAGTGACCGCACCTCTCATGTCTTGATGCTAAATACAGGACATCATGACAGGCCTCTACAGCTATCACTCGTCTTTGGCACCTACAGCCTCTTGGTTTGGGGGTCCTCCACTACAGCACTGTTGTCAAGCCTCATAGAACTTGTAGCACATCGAAGGCAGTAGCACAGCGGGCCACCTTATGGTGATGCCAGATGGGCACACTGACCATTGGGGATGGTGATGATTCATGCTGTTTGCCACATAAATGATGCAGGGACACCAGGGCATCCTTTATAGCTTGGGTCAATGTGAGTTACACTTCTGTGAGCAAGTCCACTTATCTGGGACCCCTATACCCTGGGAATGCTGCCATGGGAGTTGATTCACTAAAATCCCTCGGGTAGCGGAAGTTACTTCATATGAACGCCTGACCCTGATTTGGAGGGCCAGAGTCCTTCTCTCTCTGAGCAGGCGGGTAGTCTTACAGGTGCTATACAGACCCACAGCTCTCCAACTAGTTGCACAGACTTCAGATGATGTCCCTCACCTCTGGATTGACTGAGTGTTGAACAGACTTGAGCCCTGAATCACAGCAACTCTTCGAGTACTGTGCCGATCACTCCCATACTTGGTCAAGAAGAACTTAAAACTGGAAGAAAATGTGGGATAGGATGGGTTGGATCCACCTTTGCTGATTTTCGTGATAGCGGATGTTGATCCACTGTCAAAAGTCCAAGAACCGGTTTGGGGTGTTTTTTTCAGATGTCATTTATGGGCTGCAGCACAGATACAGCCTTTGTGAAAAGTGATGGATCACAAAGCAGGTAGAGTCGATTCTGGTTCCATGCACGAGTATCCAAAACATTAACCCTTGGCAAAACACTACGGTACGCTCGCGTAGTTTGCGAAGTCTCCGCTACTTCGCACTACGCGAATTGCACGTAGCACAGTGCAAACACGCGTAGCGTAGTGCAGCAGTCATTTTTTGCTTGCTCGCAGTCCTCAATGGCAAGTTGGCGACCGCAAGCAAGCAAAATGACATCGCGGAGAGACTTTTTCCTTGTTCGCGATCAGCTACATCAAGTTGCCGATCGCGAGCGTGGAAAATAAACCTCCCGGCGAGATTCTCAACGCGGGGATTTCAAGTTTTTTCATTGCGAGTGGTCAAATATGCTCACGACCGCTCGTGACGAGAAACTACCAGTCTGAGTTGAGAAAGTTGCTGCTCGAGTAAAAATTTACTTGAGCGGCAGAAAACTACAGCTCGCACTGTGCAAGATTCCGTTTTCAATTATTGCACAGTGCCAGATGCTTGTCCGCACTGTGCAATCATTGAAACCGGCATCTTGCACAGTGCGAATAGGCTACTACGCAGTTCGCGTAGTGCGAAGTGCACTTCGCGTAGCTACATGTAGCGCTACTTCGCGAACTACGCCCAGGGTTACAAAACATAAGCACAATGAGCTGTGATGCCTCTGCACCTGGTTGACATCAGCTTTCCTTAAGTAGCGCTCAGGGAGAGACAAAAAGAACAGGCCCTTTTAAAAAACTTCCCTTTCCCTAGAACAATAAAACCTGCTGCCTTATTTACACTTCCTTACCATTAACCAAATGGCAGTGCTTTGGAAGGATTAATCAGCAAAACCCTACTAGAAGGATATCATAGAACTTCTAAAGGCAGAACTGTCTCTATCCTTCGACATGTCTATGGCTCATCCTATAAAGTTCTGTGAAACAGTTCCCCTACTTCCAACTGTGCAATATAAAGCCTGTGAGAATTCCAACATGGATCCCGCTGGACTCAGCAACCATGCACTAATGCACCATGCACTAATAACAGCATGAAACTCTGCTACCATCCATGCTTCATGATCGCCGTGTGTCTAGTTGGAAGTGTGCTTTAGTTTCAATCATGACGGTGTAATCCGCACAATATGGAGTTATGGTTTTTGATAAAATTCCTGAAATCACGCCTTTATGCCAAGTCTCATAATTATGCACCATTCATGGTAAAAAATTTGACTGACAGTGTCCCAATGATGTTAAGAATTTACAGCAAATCCATGCAAATATCAGAACATTTTGCATATAAAATATAGCGCTATCTGATAAATTTGCATTATGCATAATTACGTGATAATGTAATAATAATTTTGCCTACATTGTGTGTAATAATGTGAAAGCAAGTTAATCGATTTTGGACACCCCTACTTCAAACACGGGTATGCAATGTGCACGGGGGATCTCTGCACAAGGTCTGGGTTCCCACATCTACCCTGAATTTTAGCCAAGTGAGGCCTGTAGACACCGCACTCTGCCTGAAGCAGAGAAGAAGGCCTGTTCAGTAATATAATCACCAAGACAATGCAACAGGCAACTGCGTTATGTCAACAACACAGGACGTGGGCCGCATTGTATTGTATTATTTACAACAAGGGGTGGTGATGGACAGAGTCTCTGAATTAAGCAGAGTACTCTCACCCAGTCAAGAGATCAGGGCTAGATCCAACACCGTTTTTTAGCTCATTGCACCATCCCAGTTTCAGAACCTGGCTGTATGCAAATTAGTCTGTCCCTGGCCCAGTGCATCATGGGAACAGGGCAGACCAGACTACAAAAGCCAATTCTTACACTGGGAAGGAAACAAGCTTCCGGGGACCGGTTTCTGGCATTTCAGCCGTCTTCGGCCCGGCTTGCTTGAATCCTGATGGTGCAATGAGCAAGGGACTCACATCTGAGCATACCCTTCCACGCTTAGGGTGGACAAAATTATTTACAACAAGGGGTGGTGATGGACAGAGTCTCTGAATTAAGCAGAGTACTCTCACCCAGTCAAGAGATCAGGGCTAGATCCAACACAGTTTTTTAGCTCATTGCACCATCCCAGTTTCAGAACCTGGCTGTATGCAAATTAGTCTGTCCCTGGCCCAGTGCATCATGGGAACAGGGCAGACCAGACTACAAAAGCCAATTCTTACACTGGGAAGGAAACAAGCTTCCGGGGACCGGTTTCTGGCATTTCAGCCGTCTTCGGCCCGGCTTGCTTGAATCCTGATGGTGCAATGAGCAAGGGACTCACATCTGAGCATACCCTTCCACGCTTAGGGTGGACAAAATTATTTACAACAAGGGGTGGTGATGGACAGAGTCTCTGAATTAAGCAGAGTACTCTCACCCAGTCAAGAGATCAGGGCTAGATCCAACACCGTTTTTTAGCTCATTGCACCATCCCAGTTTCAGAACCTGGCTGTATGCAAATTAGTCTGTCCCTGGCCCAGTGCATCATGGGAACAGGGCAGACCAGACTACAAAAGCCAATTCTTACACTGGGAAGGAAACAAGCTTCCGGGGACCGGTTTCTGGCATTTCAGCCGTCTTCGGCCCGGCTTGCTTGAATCCTGATGGTGCAATGAGCAAGGGACTCACATCTGAGCATACCCTTCCACGCTTAGGGTGGACAAAATTATTTATAACAAGGGGTGGTGATGGACAGAGTCTCTGAATTAAGCAGAGTACTCTCACCCAGTCAAGAGATCAGGGCTAGATCCAACACCGTTTTTTAGCTCATTGCACCATCCCAGTTTCAGAACCTGGCTGTATGCAAATTAGTCTGTCCCTGGCCCAGTGCATCATGGGAACAGGGCAGACCAGACTACAAAAGCCAATTCTTACACTGGGAAGGAAACAAGCTTCCGGGGACCGGTTTCTGGCATTTCAGCCGTCTTCGGCCCGGCTTGCTTGAATCCTGATGGTGCAATGAGCAAGGGACTCACATCTGAGCATACCCTTCCACGCTTAGGGTGGACAAAATTATTTACAACAAGGGGTGGTGATGGACAGAGTCTCTGAATTAAGCAGAGTACTCTCACCCAGTCGAGAGATCAGGGCTAGATCCAACACCGTTTTTTAGCTCATTGCACCATCCCAGTTTCAGAACCTGGCTGTATGCAAATTAGTCTGTCCCTGGCCCAGTGCATCATGGGAACAGGGCAGACCAGACTACAAAAGCCAATTCTTACACTGGGAAGGAAACAAGCTTCCGGGGACCGGTTTCTGGCATTTCAGCCGTCTTCGGCCCGGCTTGCTTGAATCCTGATGGTGCAATGAGCAAGGGACTCACATCTGAGCATACCCTTCCACGCTTAGGGTGGACAAAATTATTTACAACAAGGGGTGGTGATTGACAGAGTCTCTGAATTAAGCAGAGTACTCTCACCCAGTCAAGAGATCAGGGCTATATCCAACACCGTTTTTTAGCTCATTGCACCATCCCAGTTTCAGAACCTGGCTGTATGCAAATTAGTCTGTCCCTGGCCCAGTGCATCATGGGAACAGGGCAGACCAGACTACAAAAGCCAATTCTTACACTGGGAAGGAAACAAGCTTCCGGGGACCAGTTTCTGGCATTTCAGCCGTCTTCGGCCCGGCTTGCTTGAATCCTGATGGTGCAATGAGCAAGGGACTCACATCTGAGCATACCCTTCCACGCTTAGGGTGGACAAAATTATTTACAACAAGGGGTGGTGATGGACAGAGTCTCTGAATTAAGCAGAGTACTCTCACCCAGTCAAGAGATCAGGGCTAGATCCAACACCGTTTTTTAGCTCATTGCACCATCCCAGTTTCAGAACCTGGCTGTATGCAAATTAGTCTGTCCCTGGCCCAGTGCATCATGGGAACAGGGCAGTGAGATAAATAACGGTGATGGATCAAGCCCTGATCTTTGGACTGGGTAAGAGTGGTCTGCTTAATTCAAACACTCTGTTCATCACCACCCCCTTTTCTGTATCGTTTTTGGCCACTATAGGTGTGGCAGGGTATACTCAGACATGAGTCCCTTTCTCACTGCTCCATCAGGATTCAAGCAAGCCGGGCCGAAAAGGCTGAAATGCCAGAAACCGGTCCCCGGTAGCTTGTCTCCTTTCTGGTGAAGAATTGGCTTGGTAGTTTGGTCTGCCCTGTTCCCATGATGCACTGGGCCAGGGACAGACTAATTTGCATATAGCCAGGTTCTGAGCTGGGATGGGGCAGTGAGATAAATAACGGTGATGGATCAAGCCCTGATCTTTGGACTGGGTAAGAGTGGTCTGCTTAATTCAGACACTCTGTTCATCACCACCCCCTTTTCTGTATCGTTTTTGGCCACTATAGGTGTGGCAGGGTATACTCAGACATGAGTCCCTTTCTCACTGCTCCATCAGGATTCAAGCAAGCCGGGCCGAAGAGGCTGAAATGCCAGAAACCGGTCCCCGGTAGCTTGTCTCCTTTCTGGTGAAGAATTGGCTTGGTAGTTTGGTCTGCCCTGTTCCCATGATGCACTGGGCCAGGGACAGACTAATTTGCATATAGCCAGGTTCTGAGCTGGGATGGGGCAGTGAGATAAATAACGGTGATGGATCAAGCCCTGATCTTTGGACTGGGTAAGAGTGGTCTGCTTAATTCAGACACTCTGTTCATCACCACCCCCTTTTCTGTATCGGCATTGTATTGTATTGCAGCATTTAGATAGCACTTTTTAGGGCTCGGCTGAACGCGCGGAAGCGCGTCTCCGCCGAGAACCCTATTGTGGCCGTGTCTGCTTCCCAGGAGACAATCCTGGCCACGCGCATGGCGATTTGAAAGTGCCACGCGCACGCGAACGCGCGCTGTGGCCAGGCGCTGTCTCCTGGGAAGCTCGAATCACCACACGAAACACCACACACACATGCGCATACACACAGACACAAGCGCCCATGCACGCACGCACATACATACATACAGCCACCCCCGCACACACACACATACACACACACAAGTGCACCAAGGCCCCCCCTCCCCGCCGCCGTCACCGTCGCACACATACATACACACACGAGCATACACACACACACACACACGAGTGAACCAAGCCCCCCCCCCAGCCCTTTTGAACTTACCTGGCCAATCTCGGGGGACTCTGCTCTCCGCACGCGGCGCACAACCTCCTGCTGGCGCGGACCCGGGGCTCTCTACCGCTCACAGGAGCCCCGGGCGCGAGACGCATGGACTCGTCCTGCCTCCTCTTCCGGTCCGGACGCGGCCCCGCCTCCGTCACAGGCGACCTTGCCTGACTTCCGTTTTTCCGCTTCTTGTTTTTCACTGGCGCAAGTTCTTTCACAATCTTCGTCAGGGCTCATAATGCAAGCAAGATTATTGACTTTGTCAACGCTAACAATTCTTTTTACATCGGTCAGGTCTTGTTACTGTTGCATTTATGGCTTTGAAGCTACCTGTTTTCAATGTTAGGTCTTCTGTCAGCTCTGACACTGTTCAACTCCCTTAAAAATCTGATGGGCGCAGTGTGGCTTACACCACCTGCCTTCGGCTGCATAAACAGTAGTCTCAGCAAAGACGAAATCTGTTATGCCTGTAGTATACTATTGAAATCCTGATCGGAAATCTATGCCGCAGATTGCTCAATACTGATCTTGAAAGAAGATTGTGAAGAGCCAACTCGCACCGGACTCGAGCTATGGGGACAGTGGTGTGTTGAACGAAAGAATGTGATCCCGTTTGGTTATGCACGTCCTGGGCCCGGGCGCCAGGCAGCGAGGCTGAAAGGCAAGGTTTTATAGAGGTGGTAAAGTTTGTGGCTGTTGCTAAGTGTGTACTGTAGATGCCATGGGATGCACTCAGCAAGCAAGAATGCCTCAGCCTGACAAATCCCACGCACAAATCTCCTTGTCGCAAGCTAAAGGCCAGACTCCTGTCAAGTCACAGAAACTTTCCACATGTTGGCACCGCCGGGTGGGAACGTTTCATTTCTTGCGATCTCTGGCTGTGTATACTTGCGAGTTCTAGTACAAACTTGATGTGTATTTAGATAATTGGTGGTTTTAGAGTTTCCAATAAATATGTGTAATTTAGTATTGTATGGAGTTTATGTGGTTTTAAAAAAACGTTTAAACTATAGTTTAAAAAGTAAGTCCAAAAATTGTGAGTTTAATCATTTGATGAATTATTTCTGCGACAGTTTATTTTCTGATCTGCTGTGGTGCTGTACAAATCTGATGTAAGGTTTCATTGTATCATGTATCTCTGCAAGTGCAGGGAGGTACTTCTTTGTTAAATCCCACCCTGGGTGCTTGTCGTCAGTGCTGTGAGATGGAACATTCCTTGAGTGCATGACTGGGGTTCCTGTTGTAACTTCCTTTACATCTAATCACTGGCCGGTACATGCTAGCTTGAAGTATGTTCTTCATGTCATTACATGCCCAGAGTGGAATGCAAAACGTTAACCTCGGCTCATCTGTGGTGCCCTGTGCAGAACGCTTCGAGACCCCCTCCTCGTGGAGAGGCGTCATTTACATAATATGGCACTAAGGAAAGGTTCATTACTCTGTGTGATTAATGGCATTGTTGCCTCTATCATTTGCCGCAATTTTGCTAACTATCTTTAGTGACAAAATATGCCAAACATGTTTAGTCAGAAAACTACAATAAAAATCAGCAAGTGCAAATGTGTGTATTGATTTAATGTCGCATTCATAAATGTGCAATTGTTTTCAGAACTAGCATACTCACTGAGTTGTTCGAGTGCTGCTCGTTTGTTTTTATTTTTCTGTCACTTCGAGGTTCAGAAGGTGCGACGGCACTCTCTCACAACTCTAGACCATGGGATTGATTGGAACAGGGACAATGCTAACTGCGCATGTCTGCTAGGCTGGCATGCCAACAGGCCTCCGTGCTGCGAAGAGGTCAGAAAGCGGTTGGGAGGCGCTACTTAGAACAATCTATTCGGGAAAAAATGAAGGCTGTACAAATATATATATATATATATATATATATATATATATATATATATATATATATATATATATATATTTAATATTTTATGTTGCGATGGTAATTTAAGCAGACTTTACGTATCACTTAAACCATAATAACACTGTATAATGCAGGTTATTTCGTATATGTAAAGACATTCCTAATGAAGTTTATACAACAGTATTGCCATTGAGTAGAATCTATTTATGCAACACCAGCCCTTAGCGTTGTAGGTGGTAACAGCTTAGTGGTCAATGCACATGTTGCAGACATCTATGGAGCCTGCTAAGTATGTGTGCGAAATGTGGCCATGTGCAAAACTGCCTTTCATCCTTACAAGGTCAGGAGACAGTTTTAAAGACTGGTAATGGTAACACATTTTATTTATAGTGTTGTTACTGCATACGACTATCACTAAGTGCTTGGCGAAGGCTACTTTTTCTTGGAATTATGCACCAACAAAATATGTCGTACTATGAAGGGGCAACTACTTATCGTAGAGTAATAGGTGTGAAGAGACGGCGATCTTTGTTTCCCCTGCTTTGCCTTTTTCCATAATCCTTTCCACCAGTCCCTTGGTGCCCAGTGAAGGTCCACACAGGCCTCCTCTTTGCCAGAAGTTCAGGGTATCCATGTAAAATAAATGTACATATAGTGTAACCCAGTGAAACTCACCTGCTTAAACCATGGCTATCTTATAAATCCGGTGTGAATCTTGCCCTCCTGGACCTATGTTGGACACTCCTGCTATACTACATTCTGCCATTACCCTTGGAAGCTAGTATTTTAGGTCACGGTGGTGCGCTAATTTTCCCTAATCTGAAGAGTTCCGTTTTCTGAGGGATGTCTCCCATCATCTAATCCCCCACAGCAAGAAATATTACCTGTAAGGAAGCGTTAATTAAGTGAAAGGGCACTCGTCAGGAGGCTACTGTAGTTAGCCATACACATTACGCGACTTTGAGCTATTGGCATTGTAAATGATAATGACTTTTATTTATATTTTTGTTTTTACAACATAAATAAATGACCTTGTCATTTACAATGTCAAGACCTTAAACTCGCGTTAATTTACAATGCTAATAGCTCTAACTTTTGCAATGCCGAGACCGTTGCATTGTAAATGCTTGTTTTTTCTTGTCTTCCTATACTCTTTCAAATATTTTGCTTCTTAACCGAGACCTTGCTGTTTGGCCCTGGTCCGGTGGAGCTACCTGATAGTTAAAGAGGATATGGGCTGTGGACTTCCCCCTTGGCCGTCACCTACCCAGCCGGACTTGGGGCAGACTTTCTTTCGTCTCCCTGTCCTATATTCCACTCCCCCACCTTCCCTACCTCCTTACCCTTCTTCGCATCTATGCTCTTGAAAGTTTTCCTAGCAACTGATGTTACCTGATTCTAATGTACTGTTTAATTTTATGGATCCTTATGTAAAGCGCTCCTATACCGGCGGGTCTAGCCAGCGCTATGTAAAACTCTCTAGATAAATAAATAAACTTACTACCCCAGTCCCATGTTGAAGTAAAGGGTCTGCTTTATGGGCCTCTCAAAGTCACAGAGTCATGGGTGTAAGACTCATCATGGACATGCTCAGGCCTCAGTTTGGCCAAAGAAGAGCAGAATAACAATCTTAGATGCACCTGGGTCTCCCTGGGCAGTGGTACATGCCTGTTTACTAATGATGGGGACATTAGCGCCCCAATAGGGAGAATGGCTTATGTCTGCAGGAGGAAATACAAAACATCCGTAGCTAAATGTTGGAAAGAAAGGACTTCTTATTGTCATGATATTCCTCTTTTTCAGAATTCTTGGACGTTGTTCTCAGCGAAGCAGAAGTTTCATAGACTGTTGTCAAAGCATCAGTTATGTCAGGAGGGCCTAAGGTTTAGAACCATCCTAAGAATATTGTATCTCCTTGTAAGGTTAAGTGTATTGTATCCTAGAGTGCTCTTTAGAGTATGTCACCTACAATATTGTTCTGAAGGCAGCGCTTAATTTCCAAACAAATAAGTGTCAGGGCTCTCGTCAGGAGGTCACGGCAGCTTGCACCACACATTGCCAATGTCAGGCTGCAATTATAGTAACAACACAACTACTAACCACCACACTCCTACAAGTGTGATAATTGACCCTATTTCAGACCTCCACAGCTCTAAGAATAGCTTGGGTAGCAGGTAATAGTAATTTTTGATCTTACCCGTCCCGCCATGCAACACCATGTTGGGACTGGTAAGGCGTCAACACTCCATTCGGATTTCACTGACATTACGCCACCATCCCAGATGAACTATGGGAAATGTAGTGCAGTAGGAGTGGGACATGTGATCAGTTACACCTGGGACACTGCACTGATGGGGCAACACCTTTGAGAAAGGCAATTGGCCGAAACGCGTCAGGTGCCTCACACATGCTGTTCCCTGCGCCAAAAGAAATAAAGCTTTTCTCCAGAAACTGGGTTGTGGCGCTTCGTTTGTTGTTATTTTTTATTCATATCCATATATATATCCAAACTGCAGATATGAATAAAAAATAAAATTATGACGATGAAAAGTAAAAGATATTGTTCAGTTATGGGGCAATATCAAACAGATAATTAGAAAACAGTAAGAGAAACAAACCTTGGCAGAGAACACAATCTTTATAATGATACTCTAATGTATTGTGAAGTATACAGTGACACAATACTGACCTGGAACTTCACAAAACCGAGATCTCATTAAAACTCACAGATCTCACACTCATTGTATAAATTTAAACCGTCCTTCCAAATAGGCAGACAATAATATTCCTGCATGATTTTGAAAGGATACACTCTTTAGTGAGTCAAGAGAAACCTATTAATCTGAAGCAAATATGCGATGTTACATCGCATGCCCTACAACGCATGCGATTACAACGCAGTTGTTACAATGACTGCGTTGTTATAATGCAAATCATTACATTGTAAGTCGTTTCTATGACTTGCTGTAGGGGGCGCGCTGGATTTAGGAATAGTATAATTTACATTTCCAACTCCAGCGTGTGCAACAGTAGGGAAGGTGCTGGAATAGTAAATTATACTATTCCTCAGTTTAGCACGCCCCCTACAACAATGTGTAGAAACGACTTGCGATGTAATGGCTTGCGTTGTAACAACGCAGTCGGTGTAACAACTGCGTTGGAATCTCATGCTTTGTAGCACATGCGATGTAACCACTGTTTCCCATCTGGAGCACATACAGTTTGTTACTAGAGGAGAGAAGGTGATGCCTTTAAATAGAATGTAGTCTAAGCACATTACATTTTGATTGAAGTCATAGCATCAATTACTCTGGCTCTCTCTATATACTAATTTCAACTTTTAAGAGTATTCACTAATGTAACATTGATTATGACTCTACATTTCTTAGACATCTGCCTGCTAGTGGCTACTTTATAGCATGTGTTACTGCAGGATGGCAGCAACCGGAGAAGATGTAGGTAGACGCAGGTTCATTCATTCGTCGGTGTCCAGTCGGGAAGAGGTAGGCAGACACAGATTAACTCATTCATCGGTGTCCAGTAGAGAAGATGTAGGCATGCGCAGGTTCACTCATGCATGTGTCCAGTCGAGAAGATGTAGGCAGACGCAAATTCACTAATTCATCAGTGCCCAGTCCAGAAGATGCCAGCAGACGTAGTCATTCATGCATGGGTGTCCACTCAAGAAGATGCAGGCACTAGATGCAGGTTCACTCATGCATGTGTGTCCACTCAAGAAGATGCAGGCACTAGATGCAGGTTCACTCATGCATGCGTGTCCAGTCGAGAAGATGCGGCAGACACTAGTTCACTCATGCATGCATGTCCAATAGAGAAGATGTGGGCCGGCGCAGGTTCACTCATGCTTGGGTGTCCAGACTAGAAGATGTGGGCAGGTGCAGGGTCACTCATGCATGGGTGTCCAGACTATAAGATGTATGCATGTGCAGGTTCACACATGCATGTGTCTAATCGAGAAGATGCAGTCAGACCCAGGTTCACTCATGCATATGTGTCCAGTATAGCAGATGCGGGCAAGCGCATGTTCACTCATGCATAGGTGTCTAGATGAGAAGAAGCAGACAGATGTAAGTTCACTCATGAATGGGTGTTCACTCGAGAAGATGTAGGCAGATGCAGATTCACTCATTCATCGGTTTTCAGTGGAAAAGATGTAGCAGGCGCAAATTCACTCATGCATGCGTGTCCAATCGAGAAGATGCGGGCAGACACAGGTTCACTCATGTGTGGGTGTCCAGTCGAGAAGATGTAGCCAGATTTATTCATTCATTGGAGTCCAGGGGAGGAGATGTAGGCATGCGCAGGTTCACTCATGCATGTGTCCAATCGAGAAGATTTTGGCAGACTAAATGCAGGTTCACACATGCCTGCATGTCCAGTCGAGAATATGCGGCAGGAGCAGGTTCACTCATGCATGCGTGTCCAATCGAGACGATGCGGGCAGACACAGGTTTACTCATGTGTGTGTGTCCAGACTAGAAGATGCAGGCAGGCGCAGGTTCACTCATGTATGGATGTCCAGGCGAGAAGATGTAGGCAGATGCAGATTCACTCATACATCGGTGTCCAGTGGAGAAGATGTAGGCATGCCGAGTTTCACTCATGCATGTGTCCTGTCGAGAAGATTTTGGCAGACACAGATTCACTCATTTATCGGTGTCCAGTCAATAAGATGCATGGCTTTCCACTCAAGAAGATGCGGGCACTAGATACAGGTTCACTCATGCATGCGTATCCACTCAAGAATCTGTGGCAGACGCTAGTTCACTCATGCAGGCATGTCCAATAGAGAAGATGCGGGCAGGCGCAGGTTCACTCATGCATGGGTGTCCAGACTAGAAGATGCGGGCACTAGATGCAGGTTCACTCATGTATGCGTGTTCAGCCGAGAAGATGCAGCAGAAACAAATTCACTCATGCATGCATTTCCAATAGAGAAGATGCGGGCAGGTGCAGGTTCACTCATGCATGGGTGTCCAGACTAGAAGATGCAGGCAGGCGCAGGTTCACTCATGTATGGATGTCCAGGTGAGAAGATGTAGGCAGATGCAGATTCACTCATACATCGGTGTCCAGTGGAGAAGATGTAGGCATGCCGAGTTTCACTCATGCATGTGTCCTGTCGAGAAGATTTTGGCAGACACAGATTCACTCATTTATCGGTGTCCAGTCAATAAGATGCATGGCTTTCCACTCAAGAAGATGCGGGCACTAGATACAGGTTCACTCATGCATGCATATCCACTCAAGAATCTGTGGCAGACGCTAGTTCACTCATGCAGGCATGTCCAATAGAGAAGATGCGGGCAGGCGCAGGTTCACTCATGCATGGGTGTCCAGACTAGAAGATGCGGGCACTAGATGCAGGTTCCATCATGCATGCGTATCCACTCGAGAATCTGCGGCAGACGCTAGTTCACTCATGCATGGGTGTCCAATAGAGAAGATGCGGGCAGGCGCAGGTTCACTCATGCATGGGTGTCCAGACTAGAAGATGCGGGCACTAGATGCAGGTTCACTCATGTATGCGTGTTCAGCCGAGAAGATGCAGCAGAAACAAATTCACTCATGCATGCATTTCCAATAGAGAAGATGCGGGCAGGTGCAGGTTCACTCATGCATGGGTGTCCAGACTAGAAGATGTAGGCATGTGCAGGTTCACTCATGCATAGGTGTCCACTTGAGAAGATGTGGGCATTAGATGCAGGTTCAATCATGCATGCGTGTCCAGTCGAGAAAATGCGGCAGGCGCTAGGTTCACTCATGCATGCGTGCCCAATCGAGAAGATGCGGGCAGACACAGGTTCACTCATGCGTGGGTGTCCAGACTAGAAGATGCAGGCAGGCGCAGGTTGACTCATGTATGGATGTCCAGTCGAGAAGATGTAGGCAGACGTAGACACACTCATACATCGGTGTCCAGTGGAGAAGATGTAGGCAAGTGCAGGTTCACTCATGCATGTGTCCAGTTGAGGAGATTTTTGGCAGACGCAGATTCACTCATTTATCAGTGTCCAATGGCGAAGATGCCAGCAGACTTAGGTTAACACATGCATGCCTCTCCCCTCAAGAAGATGCGGGCACTAGATGCAGGTTCCCTCATGCATGCGTATCCACTCGAGAATCTGCGGCAGACGCTAGTTCACTCATGCATGGGTGTCCAATAGAGAAGATGCGGGCAGGCGCAGGTTCACTCATGCATGGGTGTCCAGACTAGAAGATGCGGGCAGGCACAGGTTCACTCATGCATGGGTGTCCAGACTAGAAGATGCGGGCAATAGATGCAGGTTCACTCATGCATGCGTGTCCAGTCGAGAAGATGCAGGCAAACACAGGTTCACTCATACATGCGTGTCTAATCAAGAAGGTGCGGGAAGACGCAGTTTCACTCATGCATTGATGAATAGTCGAGAAGATGTAGGCAGGCGCTAGTTCACTCATGCATGGATGTCTAGACTAGATGATGCAAGCAAGCGCAGGTTCACTCATGCATGGGTGTCCAGTCGAGAAGATTCATGCAGACACAGGTTCACTCATGCATGGATGTCTAGTCGAGAAGATGTAGGCAGACGATAGTTCACTCATGCATGGGTATCCAGACTAGAAGATGCAGGCAGGTGCACTCATGCATGGGTGTCCAGTGTATCGCTGCACTACAGCCAAATTATGTATTTGGACAATATCATGTACAAAAGCGGCCCTGCTTTACGCATAGGGTATCTCAGACGTAATCGACAGCCCCAAGGTGTCTGTGATTACTGTACATCCATGAGAACTACAATCACATTATACTCACTTATTATTATTATTATTATTATTATTATTATTATTATTATTATTATTATTATTATTATTATATTTATATTTATAGAGCGCACAGCTACCCGGAGGTTTCCCAGCGCTAAGGACATGTTGAGGGAGAACACAGTAGAGAGACAACGGGCCTAAAAGGGAGCTTATTGGTTAAACAACCATGTTTTCAAATTCCTACGGAATTGGAGGTAACATGGGTCTGTACGAAGATAAAGGGGGAGAGAATTCCAGAGGGAAGGTGCAAGATATGAGAAAGAACGTCCACCCATTCTTGCTCGATTAATCCTGGGTACCTGAAACTTATATTGGCCTGAGGAGCGAAGGACCCTTGAAGGGCAGTATTGGTGAACAAGAGGGCTAAGGTAGGATGGTGCCTTGCCTGATTTTATTCTGTGCATATAGCACAAGGCTTTAAATTTAGTGCGTCTTTCGATTCGGAGCCAGTGAAGGTTACGTAAGGAGGTGGAGGATTTGTTAGGCAGTTTGCAGAGTAGCCTCACCGCTTCGTTAGAATCATGAGGACATTGTTATCACATTCTGCTTGGACATATGGACGCAAGTAAGTGAACGTGCACAACAGTCCCACGTGCTGTGTGTTGCCTTGAATCTTGGACTGAAGGAGTGGGGACTGGAGGGAGGGAGCAGAGGAATGGCAAGTCTTTGTGAATGATTAAGGGGCATGTGTGATTTATTTTGTAAATCAGAATAAACTCTTCCAAGCAACATTCTCCTTCAGTTGTCTGCTGAGTGATTAAAGTCTCGGCGCCCTTAGGCTGTATTCTGTCTCCAGTGTGATCTTGCTTTCTGTTGATAATAATCAGCACTGACTCTCCATGCTAAGCCCTCACCTGCACACCTGTGAGGATAATTAGCTTTCACTGGGTATTTATGGACACAACACCCCCTCCTGCCCTGCCCCTGTGTGGGCTCCTCTGTAATTTACTGCTTTTTATGACCTCTAATCTCTTTCTCACCTCACACAATAAGCCACAAATTAGAGGGATCAGTGCCTTGAAAACCCCCACGTCTCTTCGGCCGCTAGAGGCGCTACTGTTCTGGCTGGCAGTGTTAGCAGTAAGCATTTGAGAAAAAGAGAAACTGTAGCAAACAATTTATATCTCATACGCCATTTCCTATAGGGTGGACTTCTGTATCAATACAGTGCACAATAACAACATGAAAAAACAAACAATAACTAGCTAAATTTTATAAAAATATATTCTGTTTATTTGTAATTATCGCTGACCCCATTCACTTGAAATGATATGAATTTTTGAAATTAAGTATAATTGAATGAAGATAAAATAAGAAAATAGAAATAAACATAATATATTTTTATAAAATTTAGCTAGTTATTGTTTGTTTTTTCATGTTGTTATTGTGCACTGTATTGATACAGAAGTCCACCCTATAGGAAATGGCGTACGAGATATAAATTGTTTGCTACAGTTTCTCTTTTTCTCAAATGATTATTATACCCTACGTGTAGTGAACGCATTATTGGTAGGGGTCCCCTGTTTTTCCAAAAGTGTTAGCAGTTAGCACACCCTGTTCATTGCTGGTTGTTTACCAGAGGCTATGAGAGTTATAGGCGCACACCTCTTGATGGCAGTGGGTGTTCTGTGCATGGCTGCCAGGGTCAGCAGGGGCTCTACTGTTCTCAGCTGGCAGGGTTAAATGAGTGTAGTGTTCTTGCCTGGCGGTGTCAGCACTGCCTAGGAGGTATGCCACCCAGGAGTGGCAGTGGTAGCGGTGTTAGCAGTGCGTGTACTGCCCAGGGCTGGTGGTATCGCAGTGGGCGTAGTGTTCATTGCCAGAAGTATTAGCATTGTGTGTAGTATTCTGGCATGCGTGATAGTAGGTGGTGTAGTAGGACTGGCAGTTGTAGCTGTGTTAGAAGTGTGAGTACTGGCCAGTGCTGTTTCTATTCGCAGTGGTTACACTGCTCATTGCTAGCTGTCTTAGCAGTTTGTGTAGTGTTCTGGGATGGGTGATAGTAGGTGGTGTAGTAGGGCTGGGAGTTGTAGCAGTGTTAGCAGTGCGTGTACTGCCCAGGGCTGTTGGTATTCACAGTGGGCATGGAGCTCATTGCTAGCACTATTAGTAGTGTGTGTAGTGTTCTGGGATGGGTGATAGTAGGTGGTGTAGTAGGACTGGCAGTTGTAGCTGTGTTAGAAGTCCGCGTACTGTCCAGTGTTGCTACTATTCGCAGTGGGTACGCTGCTTATTGCTAACTGTGTAGTGTGCTGGAATTAGTTGCAAGTAGTTGTAATGGTGCTCAGGAGTAGTAGCACTGTTCGCAGTGGGTGTACTTCAGAGAGCGTGAAGTGTTGCAGTTCAAGTGTTGCAGTTCAAGTGTTGCAGTTCAAGTGTTGCAGTTCAAGTGTTGCAGTTCAAGTGTTGTAGTTCAAGTGTTGCAGTTCTGGTGGTTGGCATCATTAGCAATGGGTGCAATTGTCATAACAAGAAATAGGTGTTCTGTTCTAAGATGGCTGTGTTTGTTCAGTGTATACATTTCTGGGCATGCTAGCAGTGTGTATATTGTTGTAGTCTGACACCGTTTGCAGTGAGTATGCTGATTATGGCTGAGTTTTAGTACTGCACATGCTGCCTCTACCTGGCAGTATTAGTGGTCTGGTATGGGAGTCTTAGCAGTCAGTATATTGCTGTAGTCTGACACCATGTGCAGTTTGTATGTTGATTATGGCTGACAGTTTTAGTAGTGCACATGCTGCCTCTGCCTAGCAGGGTTAGCAGTGGGTATATTGCTGTAGTCTGGCACTGTTGCAGCAGCTATGCTGATTATTGCCTACACTTTACTATTCTGTATGCTTTCTCTGCCTAGCAGTGGTAGTGTTCTGGTATATGAGTGATTGGCAGTGGGTATATTGCTGTAGTCTGGCACTGTTGCAGCAGCTATGCTGAATATTGCTTACACTTTACTATTCTGTATGCTTTCTCTGCCTAGCAGTGGTAGTGTTCTGGTATATGAGTGATTGGCAGTGGGTATATTGCTGTAGTCTGGCACTGTTGCAGCAGCTATGCTGATTATTGCTTACACTTTACTATTCTGTATGCTGTCTCTGCCTAGCAGTGGTAGTGTTCTGGTATATGAGTGATTGGCAGTGGGTATATTGCTGTAGTCTGGCACTGTTGCAGCAGCTATGCTGATTATTGCTTACACTTTACTATTCTGTATGCTTTCTCTGCCTAGCAGTGGTAGTGTTCTGGTATATGAGTGATTGGCAGTGGGTATATTGCTGTAGTCTGGCACTGTTGCAGCAGCTATGCTGATTATTGCCTACACTTTACTATTCTGTATGCTTTCTCTGCCTAGCAGTGGTAGTGTTCTGGTATATGAGTGATTGACAGTGGGTATATTGCTGTAGTCTGGCACTGTTGCAGCAGCTATGCTGATTATTGCCTACACTTTACTATTCTGTATGCTTTCTCTGCCTAGCAGTGGTAGTGTTCTGGTATATGAGTGATTGGCAGTGGGTATATTGCTGTAGTCTGGCACTGTTGCAGCAGCTATGCTGATTATTGCTTACACTTTACTATTCGGTATGCTTTCTCTGCCTAGCAGTGGTAGTGTTCTGGTATATGAGTGATTGGCAGTGGGTATATTGCTGTAGTCTGGCACTGTTGCAGCAGCTATGCTGATTATTGCTTACACTTTACTATTCTGTATGCTTTCTCTGCCTAGCAGTGGTAGTGTTCTGGTATATGAGTGATTGGCAGTGGGTATATTGCTGTAGTCTGGCACTGTTGCAGCAGCTATGCTGATTATTGCTTACACTTTACTATTCTGTATGCTTTCTCTGACTAGCAGTGGTAGTGTTCTGGTATATGAGTGATTGGCAGTGGGTATATTGCTGTAGTCTGGCACTGTTGCCGCAGCTATGCTGATTATTGCTTACACTTTACTATTCTGTATGCTGTCTCTGCCTAGCAGTGGTAGTGTTCTGGTATATGAGTGATTGGCAGTGGGTATATTGCTGTAATGTGGCACTGTTGCAGCAGCTATGCTGATTATTGCTTACACTTTACTATTCTGTATGCTTTCTCTGCCTAGCAGTGGTAGTGTTCTGGTATATGAGTGATTGACAGTGGGTATATTGCTGTAGTCTGGCACTGTTGCAGCAGCTATGCTGATTATGGCTTACAGTTTACCTACTGTGCATACCTCCTCCGCCTAGCAGTGGCAGTGGTCTTGTATGGGAGTCTTTGCAGCGAGTATATTGCTCTAAGCTGGTAGTGTTGTCAGCAGCTAAACTGTTCTGGACAGTGATTATTTGGAGTGCGTGTAAAGCATACGTCCCAAAACCTGCAGTGCTAGCATATATTCAAGTATGTATGTATTTGTACTGCGCAAACATAGCTAAAGGTTAGTGCAGACACTAAGGCAAAGACATTGTCAACAATTGATTGGAGAGTACCTGCATTTGTAAAGTGAAGTGGGCTGTTTCTACATCGTTAACAGTGTTCCTTAACCCCTTGTCCGTGGCGGTAATCCTGCCGTGGCGCTAGGGGGGAGTGGGGAGGGGGGCCGCGCGGCGCCGCCATGCTCGTGATGAAACCACTCCGTTACGAGCCGCGGTGGCGCTGTGCTTGTGGCGGAATGGTTCCGTCATGGCCCCGCCCGCCTAATAGAACGCTCAATGCAGGTGCGAAATCAGCACCGCGCAGGCGCGGCGGCCGGGCCGTGACGGAACCATTCCGTCACCAGCACAGCACCACCGTGGCTGGTGACGGAATGGTTCCATCACGAGCATGCAAGGGGTTAAAGCGGTGAGTCTTCAAGTCTTTATGACATTGAAATGTTGTGCAGTCCTGATGGATGCAGATGTTCATTCCAGATCGAGGGTTCCTATTTTTGCTCATCCTTGTCTTCAGTCTCAGGGTGTCCCACCTGCTGGTGTGCCGAGAGACTCCAGCGAGGGGGCAGCCTGCCACAAGGTGGCGCTGCTCGTGTAATTTAGAGATGAGCAGTATAACAGTTGTTTAGGAAAACAAAATACATAAAAAAATTACTAATACCTGCCTCCCAGCCCTTCCTTTATCTTTGGGGACCTGGAATAATCTGAGATGGCTAGTGGTTGTTTTGGCAGCAATGACAGGGGCGGTGGTGGTGCAAGCTGCCGTGGTCTCCTGGTCAGAGCCCTGGCACTCAATATTTTACAAATTATGCACTGACTGGAGTGTGGAAGATGCAAAAGGAGCCAATGACATTCCATAGGGATGGGCGTGTTGTCATGGTTCTTCATGCCCTTGATAAGGCATGTTGCACTGTGTAGGATGCCCTAAAGGGGGATCAGTGGGAATCAGGAATGCCATGGATCATGATGTAGTCACCAGCAGAGACAAGACTGTGAGGGCTTTTTGAAAACAACTTGTGGGGAGTCTAACTCTGTTTTCTTCAAGATGTTTTCCATGAGGATGAGGTAAGTGGAAGGGGTGAATCTGAGTCACTTGTCATTGGGTGAAATTTGGGGTTCACACTCATCCAGATTCATGTCACTGAGCCAGGCTTTGGGCTAGTTACTGCTTGCTGTTCTTGGTGAATCGCAAGCACTGCAAATTATATAAGCAGCGTGTGAGTCTTTGCATGCCTGCACAGCCTAGGACTGGCTGTAGCGGACACTGGGCAATCCCCCGGTGCGCCGCACGGGTGGGGGCCGGTTTTGAGCCCCTGGGGGCCGATTTTGTTACAGGGCCTTTTTGCTGCAAAATCGCACCTGTAAAAAATCGGACGAAAACCGGCCCTGGCAAAGAGCTCGGCGGCTGGCCGAGCACTTTGACAGGGCCAGTTTTGGTTCCCAGTCCGGCCCTGTGCCTGCAGCAGAGGAGGCTGTGGTCCCAAGAGGCTCCGTGTAGACTTTGAAGATGACTGGGATCAGATGGAAATCTGGGGGACTCCACAGATAGGAGGGATCTTCTATACATGGATATGTGCCTTTGAGAGTAATCTGGTAGCCATAGGATAGGTGAGACGCAAACCAGTGTAGGACTTCGCTGGTGAACTCACTCACACCCATTCGTGCACACACACTCCATTCATAGCACAGACTCTCAAATATTCATACTGCACGCACACGTGCACCAAGCATTAAAAAAAACCCACCTGCACAGCTCTGCTTCGAAGGTCCCAGCAGGATTAGGACTACTGCCTGCCAATGAGGAGTGGCAGCTGTCCCTACCGCGTCAGAGAGGGATGGGGTCAGTGAGAATTGCTGACCCAACCCCACTCTGTGAGGAGGTGTCAGTGATTGGCACTCGGCCTTGGGCACTCCAGGGCTTAAAACTAAAGCGTGCAGGTCCGAGGCAATCAGTGGCACTCCCTCTTACCATGAGGGGAGGGCCTCGAGGTGATTTGCAGGCTGAAGAGGACACACCCACAGGAGCTGTGACATTTTCAGCCCAGCAAAGTTCAGCTGGCATGTCTAACTTCTGGCTGCCTGACCTGAAATTAAAGAGTATCTCTCAGGCTGACCTCTGCTCAGCTTGACAGACACTCTTCTTTTTGGGCAATAGGTGAGGAGGCGTGGCCCCTCCGCCTGTTAGGATTGGCCGCAGCTGTCAGAAGTTTAGCACTGTGTTCACTGCTCAGTGGAAGGCATGTTTGCATGGAGTGCCTTGCTGATGCCTTGCACTGGTTATGCTGGTCAGAGGTGGGGATGCTCACAGAGGTTGGCGTATTGGAATTATATCAAGAAGATAAGCATTTGAGACCTTATTCACAAAGCAACTAAGACCGTAAACCCATAGTTATGGCTGGAAATGGCTCCTTTCATACCTGGCAAGTATAAATCGTTTTAGAGCTGTATAACCGTTTGCGACAACTACATACAATTACTCAGTAGTAAATGCCACGCAAGGAATGTGGAGTGGCAAATTCAAGGTGTGGTTTGACTTGAGAGTTTGTGAACACCCACAGAGACCTGTGATTTTAGAGCCTTTCATCTCTGATAATTTTCTACCCTCGAAATGTTGAGAGATTTACTCCAGTAAAAAGATGGAGTAACTCCGCCTTTTAGGGTGGGAAGGAGAATGCAACACCTGTGCGGCTGAGGGAAAGGGATTTCTGCACTTCGAAAAATATTTTTAACAAGGACAAAAAACAGAAAAAGAATTAAATGAGCATTTGCAGAGCAGACTAGATTCACCAAGCGGGACATGTACTCTGTGCACTATTTCACACTTGTGTCATTATGGATGTAATCTATCAGTTCCAGTAGTACGCCTGGTAGGCTGCACTTTCTGTAGGTAATTTGAAAAATCCACTAAAAAATTGTGAACATTTGAAAAATCTCCTGGGAAATGAGAAAATTTGCAAGGAGATAGGAAAAGTGTCTTTTTGTTTGCAAAACGGTGCTGCAGATATGTAGTGTCTCCGCTCTCTCTCTTTTCAATCTGAAATATACTTCCTGTTTCAAAACAGGATGCGTTCTCCCATGCCACCCTCCACCCCCTTTTTTAATATTAATAGTAGAACTGGCTACTGTTTATGTTTTAAAGATCTTTTATCCTGTAAGAGTCTCAACACATCCTGCTTGTAAATACAGCCTACATCTATTCCTGGGCTGAATCTATACCACACTTAAGTTCTATAGGGCAAGATCATTGGAAAATCTGGCCTACTTCAGACTTCTCAGTGGATGATATTGCCTCAGGTTTGAGGGGTGACGTAGTGTAAATAAGGTCTATCGGACATGGCAGACGTGATTACAAGCATGTGATTTGAAAACTGCAGAAAGAAAGAATTCTAATAGAATCCCCTCTGCAGCAGCCTGCTGCGTGTCTGTCCTCTGCGCAGTCTGGAAGGACCCATTCAACCAATGAGATTGTCTTAGTGTCTCTGGTCGTGGGGTGCTCCTGGTTGTGTTTTACAATCAGGAAGGTGGTTTCTGCTTGTACCGCTGCCAGGTAACCCCAAGTTATCTGTGATCATTTGGTCCAGTCCTGGCTTTTAAGCGAAGACCTTGCATTGTGGGACTTGTAGTTTTCATTTTCCTATTATATGTACAATCTTGAAACCACATGTCCATCCTCTGGATGTAGTCTTCCTCAAGGTGCACCTCCAGGAGCTATGTGTAACTTCTGATCATTTTAGGACTAGACGGGAAGCATTCCTGCTTCTGTCTACCTCCATGGATGGTGCTCTGTGGCTTCCAATGTAGGGTCAAGAAGTCTAAATCAGATTAGAACATTGGAGTGTTGGAAGCTCCATTGAAAACAATGGGGTGCTCCGGGCTTATAATGGCTGGTATAAGCCTGGAGCTCCAACATTCCAATGTTTCTTTGTTCACTGCTCTGGCTGTGAACAAAGGCTTCAAGGAGCCTGAGGGGATTCCAGTCCCCTCACACTCCCACAAGGCTTTGTTTTATTTGTTAGAACATTCTGCCCTCTAGTGGCAGAATGTTCTAATATCCTCATAGCCCTTCGTAGCAGGGCTATACTAGCTTTTAAAGTCCCTCTGCTTTGTTAAAGTCTCTCGCCTTTGGCTCGGGCCTTTAACGGTGCAGCGGGCCTTTAATAGCCGGTATGGCCTGCTACGGCGGGCTATAGGCTATAATATATACGTATGTACCAGCATGTAACGTGCTGGAAGCTGTGAGCAGTTTTTACTCTCCGAAGGTCCTGGGCACAGGACTTCATTCAGCATGAGGACAAATGATGAATTTGAAGTCAGTGAGTTTCCTTGCCTCCAAATTATGACCTTGGGGCCATGAATATTCATTATGATGGAGGAGTCAGGGTCACATCATGAGTCATCCTTCGTTAGCACAAGATCACCTTCAAAGAGGCACGACCTGGCCCTCCTTTTCATCTCAGGATATGATTTCATCTCTCTCTTTTCCACTGGTGCTGATGCTGTGTCAATGATGGCACTAGTTCTGTCCTCAGGGATAATTTGCTCTTATTTTTCTCTTGATTGTCACTTTTGTCAGATTGCCAGTGCCATGGGGAGGGTCCGTGTAGTCACTCAAAAGTTTGGCACAGTGCTTGGAAAACTGGCTTCTATGTGAATTTCCTCAGCCACTAAACAGGGTTCTGCATCATGGCCATAAATCATTCCAAAATGCCCCCAGTGTGTGACCACATGGATGTGCGGTTCCTGTGATGAATCGCCATGTGGCAGCCAATGTTCTTGAAATAGTTTTCGTAAACCCAGGATCAATGCCAGATGGAACGGTTAGCGGTATGATCAATATGAGCATGTAAATTGATACTTGTATAGCGCACTACTCACCCGCAAGGGTCTCAAGGCGCTTGTATGAATACCGCTGTGGAACCCATCCTGGCTTTCCCTGTGAGGTGTCCACTCCTGGGCACCCCCAGGGTGGAGGCCAGGCATCCTTAGCGTTGTGGGGGCCGTTGTGGAGGTTAAGCAAGCTATTGCCCAGAGTTGCAGAGTGGGACTCCATGATTGGAATAGGCACCGAGGCGAGAATTATCAGGTCCGTGGAATTTTTGAGCCCAAGACCCGCCGAGGCGGGGAATTGAACCCTGGTCCGGGGCTAGACCTCTGCATCAGGGTCTGCCGCTCTAACCATTGAGCCACACGTCTCCACAGCATGACCTGGGAACTGCTATCACTTAGGAAGTCATGATAAAAACAGGAATTACCCTGATGCATTTGTTCCAAAAAATCAACACTCTCTCCCTCCAAGGTGCCCTGAGTAGAAACATCACAAGGGGCTTGGATGAGCACGGTTTACATAGTCGTTGTCTGAAAAGCCAGGAAGTAAGCATGTCTTCCTCTAGTTAAACCCGGAAGAGATACCATACCTTCTGTCTGAGCAGTCACTTGTTGGACACAATCCGATGACGGTCTTCATAAGTTGGACCAAGAAGACCCCTCCCCGGGGGTCTAGGGATACTGAATCTGGTTCCCCCGAGAAGCAGTTGTTGACTGCAACAAGGCAGCTCTCTCTGGTCGGTGAGCTCTTAATTCTTTGAGTTGACAGATTGGGGGGGCCGTTTTGACTTTGCAATGTCTCTCCAGATCTCCATCTAGCCGGTGACAGAACCCACTGTAGTATCCTCTGAAGTGGTTTTACTGGTGCGTTCGTTACCTAAGGCCACAGGGAAGGTCTAATAGTCCAAATATCTGATGTATCCTCTGCAGCAGAGAGCAGAGACTCATACAAAGCAAAAGATATCTTGAAATCAAATCAAAAGACTTTCAGTATTTCCCTTGCAAATGCACAACATGGAATACACTTTCTTATAATTTCCAACTTCACCTCTCAGTGCCAGGGGGCCTCCTTAGGCCTTTAGAGTTCTGAAAATGCAGATGAGGTTTTGATGGGTGAGGGACAACCGTAAAGTCGTTTTCAAATAGAAAGAGATGAAAATGTTTGCATGCCCAGACTATGGCTAGACTCTGCTTTTTAGGTCTCGGCTAAGCGCGCGGAAGCGCGTCTCCGCCGAGAACCTATTGTCGGCGTGTGTGCTTTCCAGGAGACAATCCTGACCGCGCGCATCGCCTTGGAGGCGATTTCAAACTGACACGCGCACAAGTACGAGTGCTGTTGCAAGTTTCTTGCAATGCGCGCAGCTCCACTACAACACACGCATGCGCATACACATAAACACACACACAAGGGCACACGCACGCACATACATACAGAGACACACACACGCCCCCACACATACACACACGCGCGCACACACACACAAGTGCACCGAGGACCCCCCCCGACCCCCCACCGTCACCGTCGCACACATACATACACACACGAGTGCACTAAGCCCCCCCAGCCCTTTGGAACTTACCTGGCTAATCTCGGGGGACTCTGCTCTCAACACGCGGCGCGCAACCTCCTGCTGGCGGCCCCGGGGCTCTCCACCGCTCACAGGAGCCCCGGGCCGCGAGACGCATGGACTCCGCCTGCCTCCTCTTCCGGTCCAGATGCGGCCCCGTCCCCGTCACAGGCGACCTTGCCTGACTTGCGGTGCGGCCGCGGCGGGATTCCGGGGGCATTTTCTGACAACGTGCAAGTCTGCGGTTTGGAGATCGATGATGGTGCAAGGCTGACCCACACCTCGGAGAGCGTCACACATCTTTGCCTCGGAGGGCCTGGGCCCAGGGCGGCTCGCTCTGGGGAGGGTCGATGCACAGGCGGCCCACAGGAGGCACCACCGAGCCACAAAGGCAAGACAGGGCCTCTAAAAGGGAGGTGGGATGGATGTCTCAGAGCAAAGCACACATAGAGCCACACCAAGATTCGCCTTGTAAAGTGCTTTAAACGTATGACAAAAGCTTTTGAACATTCAAACAATGATTACAGAGCAAGTGTGAGCAGCGCATGTAATAAAGAAACGCGGAATTAAATGGTTAACTCGCCTCTGCTTTGCCTGCTACACAGAGTCTAGTCATCCCTTAAACTCAATGCACCCACCGCGACTAAAGAACTCCACATACCTCACAACAGGGGATTATCTACTCTTCCACTTACGAGCCACGTGGAACTCCTAGAACCCACAGTGCCCATCGGAAGTAAGGGATGGAGCAAGTAATTCCTCTCTCTCTGACCCGTGAACCTGACCCACAATCCTTAGAAGGCCTAATGCCTCTGAATGACCACGTACGTGTTTATGGCTATGTTGTATTACTCTGAGGGCTCCAGTGTTTGTGGCTCTGTATTTTCATATTTAGATATGGCTCTGTATTTTGGTATTTAGATCTCTATTTAGCCTTCTTTTTGTCATGTTCTTGCACTTTATACATAATTATTTTTAGGTAGGTGAAAAAAATAAGCTGCAATTAGTGGCTTTCTACATTTATTTAACTTTTAAATGTACACTTGTGTCAGTAGTGTTTTTAGTTTGCTACGTGGCCATATGCAATATATCAATATACTTTTGTGAAACCATTTACTTTGTATGTAGTGCGTGTACACTTATACATTTGCAGCTATTTAAGCTTCATTAGAGAATCTCACATTTTCATTTTATTTAACTATGTGCTGTCAATATGCACAACTGTGTGCCTGGTTTATCCCTTTCTGCATGTGTCAATGAGTTAAAGTCAGGAAGGACACGAAGTGGGTGGAGGGTACTGCTGGCCTGGTGGTGGCGGTTGTCGATTCGGGGTGGGCATGCTGGGCACGGAAGAAAGACGGGCTGGCAAGAGATGGGTGGAGAGGTGCGCAGCCTGCGGCGGTGGACAGGAACGTTTGTATAGAAGGCTTCTTGATATGTCCAGGCAAGATCGCACACTTTTTTTTTTTTTTAAAGCTTTGACTGGTGCCAAAAACCCCGCTGCTAGTGGTCTCCAGAAGGCACCACGCTCCAAAAGTGAAATCCGTATCCTAATACGAGCATACAAGAGGATTTGATCCCAGCCCCGTGCCCCTAATCCCCCAGACCAACAAATCTGTAGCAGAATACACAAATATAGTCTGCCTATCCTCATTCAGGAATTAATGTATGCTAATCCTGAGCCAAGAGTACTTGTGTGAGAGGTACACTGTAGCCGTCAAGAGCGCTCAGGGGCACCACTCCGGGGCACCACCACATCACTCGGGGACACCTCCACATCACTCAGGGACACCACCACATCACTCAGGGACACCACCACATCACTCAGGGACACCACCACATCACTCAGGGACACCACCACATATCACTCGGGGACACCACCACTCATCACTCGGGGACACCACCACTCATCACTCGGGGACACCACCACTCATCACTCGGGGACACCACCACTCATCACTCGGGGACACCACCACATCACTCGGGGACACCACCACATCACTCAGGGCCACCACTCGGGGGCACCACCACATCACTCAGGGGCACCACCACATCACTCGGGGACACCACCACATCACTCGGGAACACCACCGCATCACTAGGGGACACAACTGCATTACTCGGGGACACCACCGCATTACTCGGGGACACCACCGCATTACTCAGGGACACCACCACATCAGTCGGGAACACCACCTCATCACTCTGAGACACCACCACATCACTCGGGGACACCACCACATAACTCTGGGACACCACGAATAAAACAATTACAGTTAATTGCGTTTGTGCCTGGGTGTTAATGGATTTTATTGTCTATGGCCTGGCAGCCCCATTCCTAGAAGGAGATGGTGAATGGTCTTTTCTTTTTGCACGTTATTTATGGTCTGGTGGACGTGGTACAGGTAGGCTTTTTTTATTTATTTATTAGTTTTCATTTTATATGGCGCAAACTTTACCCGCAGGTATCAGAGTGCTTTAAATCAGCCTGCTTCTAACAAGCAAGACTAGCACTCTATATGACTGCCAACGTTGCTTAGCATAAGCAACATCTAACCATTCACAAACAATGTTTATATACCAATTGCAAATTAAAGAAAAAAAATTAATGCTAAGCATTGTCATTTACAATGCCATTAACTCAAACTTTAATGCTGCGAGACCTATTGCATTGCAAATGCTTGTTTAGTTTGGAAGTATGTTTCATCAGATTTGTCACACTTGATCACCCTGGTTCCTCCTGATACTGGGTTACCTGAAATGGAAAAGTGCACTCCCGGCCTGGGGAATAATACATTTCGGTGATTCAGGGTCCAGTTTAAGTTGGGTCATAATGGCAGTGGCAGCCACCACAAACAGAGGGTGGTGGGGCAGGTGTAGGGAGCGCAGGAGGGGTAGCGTGGTGGGGGTTGCGGGGAACAATAATAGTAGAAAATAAATGGAACTTACCATAAGCTGCTGGCTGCCTCCCGCCTTGCGTCTATGTGTGCTCTTCCTGGTCCCAGGCTCCCAGCAGACATTGAGACAGACTCCCTGTGCAATCCCTGTGCAGCTCTAATGCAATGAGAGCAGCGTGGGGATTGGCCTGAGCTGTCTGCTCAGGACAGGGAGTCTGTGAAGTTTCTCCAGTTCTGCTGTACAATACAGCCAGGTTGGAGAAACCTAAGTGCGCATGACTGTTTGGCAGGCCTCTGACAGCCGACCAAACTCACATGCGCACTTAGAAGAGCACGACCAGTCCTCCTCCCCGCTCCTATGGCCCTGACCCCACCCCTCCCTGCACACACTGGCTCAGTGCCGGCAAATGAAAAATAAAACTATGATAGAACATCGTTTTATGGTTCACCTGCTGGCTCTAAGCCAGTAGGGCGAAGCTCCTTCACCATTGTGGATGAGCCGCCACTGCAGAATGGCCCAAAGGCTAGCCAGACTGCAATGGATGATTACTTTAGTTTGCAGTAAGGGGGTCTAAATAGGAAAATATATTCACGTACATTTTGTGAGGCTTTATGTATGTATTGCTTCCATCGCGCCTGGTAAGAAAATATAAACAGTAGAGAAACTAGGATTATGCACCCTTTTCTTAACTGATTGCATTAGTAAAGTTAAGATATTATGAAAATGAGACAGAAAATGAAGGTTGTGTTGTAAGTGGGGAACATAAAAGGCATATATTGCAACATATTCTATAGTAGATACAGCAAGGAAAATGGCAGTATATTCATTGTATCGTTAAGAAGGCCTGTGTCTTTGGATTGGCAATCAAGAAGCTTTAAATCCAGTAATATGTTCTAACGAAAGAAAAGTAAAGGAAATGTACACTCAATGGTGATTAGTAAAAAGCACTGTGATTTTATGACAGTCTAATGCATCCAAATAGCACACATTTCCTAAACAAAAAATACCTAAACCAGCAACGAAAATGTTGCTGGGTCAGCAACATAAACGTAGCAAAAAGAACAGACCAAATCTAGTAGAAGAAAAAAACTCCTGGTGCCCATCAGGAAAACCTAATGGGAAAACAAATGGTATAATGGCACAATTTAGAATATGTTTGGACTTTGATGAACAGCCGATGAAGGGCAAGCCATGTGTGCTCTGTAATTGATAGTGCAAATGTCGTGGTGTGCAGATGCACGTGCCGTGAAACCTTCTGAGGCTGCACTGATAAGGGTTTGCTATTGGGATGCCGCAACATCATGACTGAAGACAGGACAGTTTATGGTAGTGGGGTTCACTAGGGGGCGCCTACAAAACCCCATAGCAGGATGCATACGGATCAGGTTCCTGGACACTTAATGCATTTGTACACGCTTCTGTAAATCGAATTTGCATAAGTGTTCTGTGTGATTTCCTTATATAGATGAGGCAACTTCCCACGTCATTTGGCTGCTTCATCATTACTATTGTTGAATTCTAATTGTGTGTGAATATCATTAGCACCGGCAGCGGAGGGCTTTGTACCCCAGTGCAGGTTTTTCTGTAATCACCTAGTAATACAGAGCTGAATACCATGCAATATTTCTAATCATATTCAATATACATATGTATCTATGTGGTACTAACTATATAGTGCAATGTATGGTGAGCTGTGCACGCTCAGGGGAGCAGTAGTGGAGGGAGCCCGGGGGGGGGGGAGAGAGGGGGATGGAGCAGTCCACAGGTTTCCACGCGGCGCATAATACAGAGTAGCACGTTCTAAGCAGTTACAGGCACATGCATCAAAGTAAATTCCCGATCGCAAATGGGCAGATTCTGAGAATCTGCCCATTTGCGACCGCTATTTTTGCATTTGGGATGATGCATCCCAAATGCAAAAAATCGCAATTTAAGGAATCTCTAAATTGCGATTCCTTAAATTGCGATTGCATTTAAGGAATTGCAAATTGAGATTCCTTAAACGCAATGCATCAAAGTAAAAAAAATAGAGAATTCGCTAATAGGAGTAGCAAATTACCATGTAGTTCAACTTCATGGTAATTTGCTAAAACTTTGAAAAAAGCACTTTTGTGCATTTTTCGAAGTTTCATGTTGCGCAAGGGCATGTGTATGTGCAACATATGTGCAGAGATCAATTTCAGGGGTGCAACAGGGTGTCATGTTGACACCCGTGCACCCTTGCAATTGCATGAGCAATTTGCGAGTACCTACTGGTACTCGCAAATTGCTCATGCAATCTCCAATTCATTCCTATGGGCCTGGAGGCCCATAGGAATGAATGGTACAGCATTCCTTAATTGTAATGTAATGCAATGTATGTATACTTGTAAAGCGCACTGTTACCTCGTTACGTGGTAGCGGCTAGCAATGTGCAAGTAGCAATTAAGGAATATTTAGGAATCGCTATTTTAATAGCGATTCCTACATGCATAGGCTTTTGCGATTCCTAAATAGCGATTCCTTAAAAATCGCTATTTAGGAATAGCAAAAGGCTACGTTGATGCATCTGCCAGTTTGTTGTAACGCAGGTAGGCTGAGCCATAGTTACACAGTAAATGTTATCGAAATCATTGAATCATCTGAATACTTTTGACTGCAATCAAAATAGGTAAGAAATACAAACAAGCGCAATCAGTTGCTACATAAAATAAGCAATAAAAATTCTCTCCGTTTGAGAAACCGGTCTATACTTTTCTAATATGGATTCTGAAGCCTATGAAATGCCTCTCACTTCAAGATTCAATCAATAGTAAAATGCGGCTCAGCAAACACTGTCAAACCTTTAGTTACTCCAGAAAAACTCTGCAATTGTTGAAACTCTTATTGAAGCCGCAGATCGTTACATAGATTAAAATAACTGACATTTCTTAACAATGAGTTTGACAAGTTACTGATTTTTGTTTTAAAGTAAGATGTAATAAATCTTTTTTTAGCAGAATGCGTTTTAGGCTTAAAACATTCCCTCTACATGCTATTTGTAAATCTAAGTGAAACTTAAGTGCACATGTTTCAACATTTGAGAGAGCTGACCTCAATGCATGATTACACGAATCCGGAAAGGTTGAATTTTGCCTATATAAATTAGTACGTGTTTAACCCTTTAAGCTTATTTTTATGTTGGATGATGAAGGTATCAAATAACTGTAAGTCCAAAACATAGTATGTTTGATAATTAGTATTTAAATTATGCACCATGTTATTTCTTACTTGCTAGAAATTATTAAAACCAAATGCATTGAAGGAAATGTGACATGGTGGGAAATAAAAGAAAGACTACTGATGCAGCAACAATGGAAATCACTAATTGCTCTATAATTAAAACATTAAACAATAGTATATTGACTTCAAAGAGTGTGTACGAAAATAAATGTCACCCTCTGCCAAATTGAAACTGATGCATTTAAATACATTCGTATGTTGTGCTTCTCTCCTACCAAGCTACATACATTCCATCCATGTAGTTGTGCATGGCTCGGCTCAGCACATGCTTGATGCTGGTAGAAGGTCTGTAGCCTGTTTCCTCCTCGCCACCCATCCTAACCTTCAGAGGCAAATTTCTGCTACAGCTCAAAGTGCTCGCCGATATCTCTGGCTCCCCTGGAAGAGCAAGTGATTCATTTCAAATGGGGACCTAAGGGGCCGATTCACAGAATTAACTTAAGACAAAATCCTAAACTTACTACTTTTGCTATTCACAGAATGCATTTAGTAGTAGTAAAGTTAGGATTTTGTCTTAAATTTAAATTAAGACAAACTCAAGACAAACTTAAGACAACCTTAAGACAACCTTAAGACAGACTTAAGACAGACTTAAGACAGACTTAAGACAAACTTAAGGCAAAATCCTAACTTAAGTCTGTCTTAAGTCTGTCTTAAGTCTGTCTTAAAACAAAATCCTTCCTTTACTACTGCTAAATGCCTTCTGTGAATACCAAAAGTAGTAAGTTTAGGATTTTGTCTTAAGTTAGTTCTGTGAATTTTGAAGTTCAGATGCTCGTCTCGTCCAGGCTAGAATATGGGAATATGCTCCTCTCTGGCCTCATCTGGCATCATTCCAAGCAAGGCTACACAGGAAGTGCACTCTGTGAGGGGACACAAGAAACATGGCCATGTCAATACCGCTCTTCAACTCTTCAATGGCTCCCCATTAAACCAGGTCTAAATTCAAGTCTGCTTGAATCACTTGCATAGGTCTTCTTGAATCCTCTCCCTCCTACCTGTCCAAAACACTAAACATCTCAGCTGCTAACTTGGGTGCAAGTAATGCAGACTCCCTACTTCTCAACCCCCCAACATTCAAACGAGAACAATGCATGACTCTGGCCTTCACCTTAAAAACGAACACAAAATCCTCCTAGTTCCAAGACATTTTGGCTAAGGTCGTCATGAGTCACTTCTTCATACTTACACAGCTAAGACTTACCTCTCAAGCCTAAGATGCCGATACTTGTCTGTACTGTTTCTTATCCTGTACTGCGTGTTGCCTTTGTCATCTATTGTCCTGTAAGAATGTCCTGCACTTTTGTAAAGCACTCCAATGCCGTCTAACCACGATCACACTCAATAAAAGCACATCAATGAATTAAAGTAAAAAAAATGACTTAAGTTCCATGCTACATTCATGTAAGACAATCATGATGGACTTACCTCCAAATAGTAAAACATAAAGATAGCGGCAATATCCAAGTGCATATATTGGCTTACCTGGTGTCGAAACTCACAATCGTTTAACCATCGGTGTTAGAAACACCACAAGTACTTTTATGAAACTGAGATTTGGCTGAATGGCAGTTTGAACCTAGAAGCAACACACATGGCACATGTATTCAGTGTGCAAGATTTTTAAAGAGTGCTGCTATAACCATGCTTAAAAATACCAGCATGTGTGAGGTGGAATGGTAACCTTAAACAGGAAGTGTGTTCAGGGAAACAGAACTGCAGTCCACGCTACATTCCATTTGTGAAACTGTGTTAGATGCATCACTGGATAAAGGGGCATACCCCAGATACAGTGCGAGTCTCCAGTGGGTAGGGATGGAGAGCAGCTACACAAAGCTAAAAATAAGAAAATAAAAATAAACCACAAACGCTTAGCTGAGTTTCATAGAAGAGTAGGCAGGTTTGTCTCAAATAGTGTCTGTTCTTCCTGTGAATGCTCTGAACACTGCCAGAAGTGTGCAGACTTTTCTACACGGAATTCTCCCTTTCACCACTTGCAACCCTTTCAAGTTGTTGCATGAGAAAAAAAGATTGCCACCATCCACCCACTTCAGAGGTGTGAGGAAGACGGTGTTCAAATTAAATCATAAGAGAAGTGGCAAATTCTCTTTCGCTGCCAACTAACCCTTGTGGACAGTTTTCATGAAAAAGCTCCAGCCGGGTGGAAACAGGGGGAAGTGGGAATCTACTTGAAATATTTAGAAGTCATCGGTATCTGGACACAACTTTGCTTCTGTAATCCAAACCGTGCGCACTACCACTATGTTAGCTGGTCTTGTGGATTAATGCGCCCACCGTGGGGGCCTGTGTTCCACCTCATGGTCACAGGTCCAAATACCGGCGGGCCCACTCAGCCTTTCATCCTCCGGAGGTCGATAAAATGAGTACCATTGAGTTGCGTAACAATAAACATCAGTTGTTCTGCACCAAGACATTATGGGCCAGATGTTGGTGGCCCAATACCGGTCGGTAACGGCCGAAAATACCGAATTTCGGGCGTTACAGACGGATATTGGGCATTTGGGATGTAGGTGGCCTAAATTGCAAATTCGGTAATGTACCGATTCTGTATTTTAAGGAATCGATAAATTACCGATTCCTTAAAATACCGAATCGGTAAATTACCGAATTTGCAATGTAGGGAGCACTCAAATGAGTGCTTTCCCATTTTAGGATTCGTTATTTACCACCAACTATAAGTTGGTGGTAAATAAGGAATACCTTTGAAAATGCAAATCTGTGCATTTTCAACTGTGCCATGTGGCAGACATACATGCATGTGTGCCACATCTGCACAAAAGCACGATTCAGGGGTACAACAGGGTTTCAAAGTGACACCCTGGCACCCTTGATTGTTTCCCCCATTTTACCGAATCGGTATTTACCGATTCGGTAATTGCCATTTATTCCTATGGGCCTCCAGGCCCATAGGAATGAATGGCAATTAACTATTCGGTAAATACCGATTCGTTAAATACCGAATCTTACCAATTTGGTAATTTTTACCGAAAATGTATCTACATCCCATTTACCTATTCTTAAATACCCAATCGGTAAAATTCGGTATTTAAGAATAGGTAGATTGGGATTACCTACACCTGGCCCTATGTTATTAAAATCCAGTGGTGTTTATCGAGCGGCCAAACAGATCTTAACATTGTAGTAGGCAGAGAAAGGAGTTTGGGACAAGCTTGCATTACCAGTTCCTGTAACCCGCCCAATGGATGCTGAATAAAAAAACTCGATTTTTACAGATAAGGGTCCTTGGTGGTTGTGGAGTAGACAAGAGGGCACGTCCCTGTCCGCTTTAGCGTAAGACTGGGTAAACAGTGCTGATGCAGGAGTCACAAACATGGGTACAAGGCCAGCACAGGCAGCCACGAGTGGTTTATTAGTGGCAGGTGGATGAGAGAGTGGGACAGATCGACATCATTTTGGCAATAATATCTGCATCTCCTTGTCAGGACATTGAACTATTATTTGCATTTAGAATCTCGAAATTGAAGAGTAACATTTTAAAAGGAAGTTAAGCTTCTAAAATTCTAGGACGCTTTATTAAGAGAGCATCAAAAGATAAGACATCTTTAACTTGTGTAAATGTTTTGTAATGTTTATATTTGAAAGATGATTGTGTTTCTTTTCTTTTCTGTATGAGCTATCATGTTTCTGTTTGCGGACATAAACTTCAATAAAACTTCAATAAAAAAAAAAAAGATAAAACAGCTGGCACCCGAATGCCCTGCCATGTCATACTTCGACCCAGGTAGGATGAGACATGTGCATTAGAACATAGGCCCTGTGTAGTGCGCTCTACAGCTCGAACGGTCTCTGAGAGTCCATATGCTGAGTCTGATTCGAGGCAAAGTCAGCGCTGCACATCTTATCCAGCTCAGAGTGTTTGCTTAACACCTCCAGCAAGCGCGCAACCCACTCAGTTATCTTCCAGGACAGACACCCTGACACCTACATGTGGACTGCTGCTGCAGTCAGCGTTCCCAGGGTGCAAACATGCAAGATTTAGAAAAGGTTGGATACGATAATTGATTTAATTTCTAACTAGCAAACTAGTAAATGGGTGGATTTCCAGCACATGTCGATTCCTGCCCTCACACCAGCCCTCCCCGTGGAATAAACTCCGCCATTGGCAGCTGCCCTTCATTTCCTTGTCTTTCTTACCCTGGTCCTGCCCGAGCCTTGGGTCTGGCACGGCACTCAGAGGGTGGCAGAGGCCCGGGTCTGTCAATAAATTACAGGTGCTAATCCAAGGGACGCGTGTGTTCGGGGACATTGACCCCCGCTGATTGGCGCACGTGGTATGCGCCAGTTTAAAGGGCCTCTCCTGTTTTCTTTTGTTTTGCTTCTCGCCATTTCATCGCAAAGGCGGTCTGGATGGTCCCCGGAGGATCGAAGGAGAGCCGGCGAGACACGCCCCCCGGCCAGGGGTCACACCTGTGCGTAACGTACCATACTTTCTCGCGCATTATTAATGCATTTATGTGTTCATGTGTGTCTGTCACGCTTTGAGTAGCTCTGAGTTGCGGACACATGTTTACTTTACGCAAATCAAAGCGCTTCGATGCCATGGATAGCGAGGGAGGCGCGAGAGAGAGAGAACAGCGAGGACGGAGAGTGAAAGGGCCAATTTAAGAAAACAATGTAGCCGAGCATTGGGCCAGTGCTCAGCACTGGACAAATGAGATGGACCCGACTTCCTATGTGTAAGAAAACTGTTCATATATTTTTGATGTTTTTGGGATGGATCAGAATTGAGCACAGTGGTCATTTCAGGGCACAAGTCGAGGGTACAGGGGGGTACGGCGTCTGCCCACTCTTCTCACAGGGTGGACGCTGTGTAGGCTGCCAAGAGGTTGGGCCCCAGAGAAATAAGAACTTGTCCAGGGTCATTGTTTTCCTTCAGAGCAGGTGGTAATGGGCTTATCGGATTCCAGCTGGGCCCATAACAAAGGCTGATGTTAAAGGACCATCAGCCCTCCTTTTGCTGGAGTATCCTGTCTGGGAACTACAAGGAGCCTCACACCTAAAAGCAAAGGCACACAGCTTGTTATTAATTCACAGCGAGGCATGCTTTTGATTGTGTTCAGTCCCTGCATACAAGAGCTATGCATGCACTGTAAGAATCTCAGATGCCTTGGTATGTACCAGTATTTACACAATTAACTATTTAACCCCTCCCATGCTGATGACGGAACCGCTCCGTCATCAGCCGCGGTCGCGCTGTGCTGATGAAGGAGCGGTTCCGTCATGGCCCGCCCAGCTCGATAGAACGCTCATGCGCGGCGCGAATTCCGCGCCTGCGCTGAGTGTTCTATTGAGCGGGGCGGGCTGTGACGGAACCGCTCCGTCACGAGCACAGCTCAACCGACGCTGGTGACGGAGCGGTTCCGTCACCAGCATGCGGCCGCCGCGCGGCCGCCCCGCCCCCTTAGCACTGCGGCGGAATAGCCGCCGCAGTGAAGGGGTTACATACCAATATTTTGTTTTATTTCTTTTTTAGCGCTACTCAACCCAATCCAGGGTATTGGAGCTGTTTATATTACACTTATGTATTATATAATGACAATAAATCATATATATGTACATGAATGTACAGGATGTGTTACGTAAGACAATGAGGGTTATAAGGCATAGGAGCCACACGTCCTTCATAGCACACTGTGATACATTAGAAAGATTAAAAATGTTGTGCTGCAGGTAACAAACGGATCTCTGTGTTAAAAGGAGTAACCAACTTAAATATGCACTAAAAATAAAAATCTGTAATTTGTGTGTTACATAATGTGATTTGCAGGAGACATATTAACCCTCTATGTGACTCTGATGCAAAACTGGGACTAGACAAAACACAGATCTCGCGAGCAAATACGTTAACCTCCAGAGGTATCTTACCATTATTATTATTCCATGAGATTTAGTTGCCACACAAAGACCTCTGCAGCTGGTGCCTTAACCCCATAAGATATTTTAAAATGCAGACTTTGCAACCAATAAAGCAGCCACGCTTTTCCTTGTTGCTAATTTCTTTGTGGCAGGGTTTAAAAAAAATAAATGTGTAGTTGAGGCCCAGAGTGGGGTTCCGTCACTTTTTTGGCACCACCCCGATGCAAATTCTCACGTGTTAAATATTTTAAGGTGCTCAAAAGTGCTCAGGATAGACCTGCTAAACATATCTGTGAGGGCTTAAGATCTGATGTCACTTCTGTGATGTCACTTCCTGGGAAGTCATGGGTTGTGACGCCACATCCTGTAATGGCACGTGTGATGCCATCCACAATGATGTCAGTTGCATATTTCCTAACATGGTTAGTCCCCCCCACTTCTTTTTTTAGGACTTGTGCCAAAGGTAATTTGTAAAGAAACATTTTGTTGACGAGGGTGTTTGGTCAACACAAAAGCAACAGGAACATGTGCTTTGTTTGCTGTTGTGTCAAGGTATTGTGTAATGTTTGCGATTTATAACAGCGGCCTTAGAAGACACGGCATGGTAGATTGAAAACAGAGTTGGAAACTCCATGGACATTATGCTGCAGCAGGTAATACATTCCAAACTACACAACTGCCCTCCTGCACTTTTCCTTTACTTATTATTGTTTATTTCAATCAAATTGTGCACGATAAATAGCAAAAAAATGTCTGGCATGAAGTCCACACCAAGTACAAGAGAGATGTTAATATAAGACACTTATGTCTAGGTGCTGTTTCATGTAAACACATAGCTTCTGTGATTCTAACTTCCAGAAGGAAAATGAAGGATGGGAAAAGGCACTGCAGGTAGAGGCCCCAGCCATGAGGGGGGTCGCATGCATTGTGTGTGCATAGGAGAGCCATCAAATCTTACAGCCCAAAAGACAATACAATAGCACTGCCATGGGTGGATGGATCGGGGACGGTGTTAAACCTCAGTTTCATTAGATAAGCAAAGGCAAACCATATCAAATATTTAAAAAAAAATAGCCCAATAAGTAAGGACAGACCCTGTAAGTGAGCCATAGGGCAGAATTAGAAAATGTAATAAAGTTTAGTACAATAATTCAGAATGGAACAATACAGAAATTGTGAAGTGCAAATGCATAAAGTCATTGGCACGAAGACACTCAGCAATAGAGCAATACAGACTAATAAACAAAATAAAAAAATATTCCAGCTCCTAAATGAGCATCAAAACCAGTAAGAAATCAGACAACATCATAATCAAAGATCCTGCTCACCCCCAAATCCGAGGGTTTATATAGGAAATGTTCTCATAGATGTAGAGTATTTATATAGCGCACTTCTACCCGGAGGCCTCGTAGCGCTGTATTCATAACGCTGTGGAACCCATCCTGGCTTTCCTGTGAAATGTCCACTCCTGGGCACCCCAAAGGTGAAGCCAGGCATCCCAGCGCTGCAGGGGCCGTTGTGGAGAGCAAGCTATTGCCCAGAGTCACAGAGTTGGACCCATGATTAGACTAGGCACCGAGGCGAGAATTATCAGGTCCGGGGAAATTGAGTCCAAAAGCCGCCGAGGCGTGAATTGAACCCTGGTCCCAGGCCAGACCTCTGCATCAGGGTCTGCCACTCTAACCATTGAGCCACGCTTCTCCACTTAGACTTTAGACTATCATTGAAAGCGCAGAGTCAACACGGTGTGAGCAAAAGAATTACAATTTCGACAAATCAGAGAACTGAAATGAAGGGCGTCATAGAGCCTTACCACCAAAGCACTATCCCACTACATGAATAATGATTCAGCCCCTATCCCACCCAATGCTAATGTCAGAACAAACTAGCTACAAAACAACAGTGAAACTTTGTGAATGAATGCAATACTGAAGGCGAAAGAAGCCTGAAGGGAAGTTAAGTTACCAAACCTATGTTTCTTTGAGAACAGCATCATTCAGAAATAACCAAACATAATTTTTTTGAATATGTGCTGGAGAAATAATAAGCAGTGAATGTGCGTGGTGAGACGTTTATTTGGAACAAGTTGTTGTTGAGGCCTTCTTAGCATAAGCCAAGAAAATGCACTCAAACAGCTGATATCAAAATAATTTTGAAAGCAATACCAGCATATAAGTGTACACATGTAGGTTTTTGTGTAGTTTACTATTTTGTACTTTGTTAGTAATGCACACTTCTATAAATTCACAAAAACATCTACAATTGTTAGGCAACTGTTATATTTCTGAAGGATTGAAATGTCAGCAAAGGGTCAGGAGCATCTGTAGAGTCATGCTGGAGCCCAGGGTACAATAATGTACCCCTCTGCATCAGTCAGGGGCCTTCATAGATTTCTATATCCTTTTTGAACGCCCGTGAAAAACTTCACACCACCACCAAACTTGTTTTAATGTTGCAGGGGCTGCAGGTAGTCTACGAGCCCCCCAGGAACATTAAAAACACTCCTGGGTCATTAAATCCTTGTTATTTAATAGCACTCCGACCAGGAAATTTATGCTCTTCAGCTGGAGTGTAGAGCCCTCTAGTGGTTGGTTGTATGATTGCACTTTGTGTCTTGAAAAATGTTAAAAGAAAGGCTTAAAGGCATGTTTGTGTGTTTTCTTTAAAAAAAAGCTGTATTCAAAATATTTTATGACTAAAAACTGTTTTAATCATTGCAATGTGTGAATTTATTAAATATACATTTGATTATAGTTATTGGTGACTTTTTGACAAAGCCAGTATATTTGCCTTACTAAAAAAAACACCTTTTATATTGTTACACATAATCAGCTGTGCACGTCAACGGGGGTGGGTTGCGGGCTGGCCGCATAAAAGTATTTGTTTTAAAGAATACTAAAGTAACGGAGTGCACTACAACTCCATATAAGGTAAAAGATGTCACCTTCCACTGCCTCACAATAGAGACGATTGGGCGTGGGGCTTGTGCTCATGTGCCAAAGTCAGTACTGGATCAAGTAGATACGATGCAGGTATTTAAATAGGATGTTATGTTATGTTATGTTAAGGGGATTTTGTATAGCGCACTGTCACCGGAGGTATCATGGCGCTGAAAAGGTGCTGAGGAAACAGAGGGGATTTAGCAGGATTGTGGGAAGAGCCAGGATTTTAGTGATTTGCGAAATTGGATGAGAGTGCCGGAGGTCCTAACTGGGAGGGGGAGAGAGTTCCAAAGTTTGGGGCCGAGAAAAGCGAATCTACGACCCCCAGATCTGCAGAGTTTAAAGGAGGGGACCACCAAGAGATGCAGGTGAAGTGATCTAAGGTTACGTGAAGGACAGTAGGGTCGGATAAGGGATTTCAGAAAAGCGGGGCAAGAACCAGAGAGAGACTTGAAGATAAGACAGCCAACCTTGAAGGCAGCTCTTAGGCTGACCGGGAGCCAATGCAGTTTGACAAGAAGGGGTTTGGCGGACTGCCACCTCGGAATCCCGATGGCCAGTCTCGCCGCCTGGTTTTGAATGATTTGCAACCTATAGATGGAACATTTGGGCAAACCATAATAGATGGAATTTGAAAAATCCAGGCGGGAGAGAACAAGGGCCATGATGACTTGTAGCAAGGCATCGGGAGTGAGGAGGTAGGCCACCTTCCTAATCCTGCGTAGTTGGAACATGCAGGAGGAGACCACTGTCCCCACCTGCGGCCCCAGGGAGAGCCCAGCATCAATAGTGATCCCAAGGCTTTTCACCGAGGCTACCGGGGTGGGAGGGGAGCCAAGCTCTGTCGGCCAGAAATGTGGACCCCAGTGGACCGTGCTCTTACCCGGCAGGAGGAGCTCCGTCTTTCCTGGGTTCAATTTCAACTGGTTCTGAGACATCCACTGAAAGATATGGGACATAACTGCCTGGAAAGTGGGAATAGCAGAGGGAGAGTTTAGAGAGAAAATGAGTTGTAGGTCGTCCGCGTAATTGAAGACGCGGACGTCCCACTGCCTCAAAGAAAAAAGAAGAGGTTGAAGATAAAGATTGAAAAGAAGAGGGGATAAAGAGGAGCCCTGGGGGACCCCACAAGGCAGGTGTTCTCTAGGGGCCCTAAATGTACCTAGGCTGAGAGACTGGGATCTCCCCATGAGGAAAGATTTCACCCAGGCCAGCGCCAGGCCCTGGATGCCGGCCTGTTCGACACGGTGGAGAAGGATGTTGTGGTCCACCGTGTCGAAAGCGGCCGACAGATCTAATAATACCAGGGCCTGGGAGGTACCCTTGTCAGCTCCGTCTCTCAAGGTGTCTAGGACAGCCAGGATCACAGCCTCCGTAGAATGACAAGGACGGAAGCCGGCCTGGTTGGCCTCGAGAAAGATGGAACTCTCGATAAACCCCGAGAGGCAGGCAGTGACATGGGCTTCCAGGATTTTTGAGAGAAAGGGTAGGAGGGAGATGGGACGATAGTTAGCCGGGACGGCAGGATCGGCTCCAGGCTTCTTCAGCAGGGGCACTAGAACGGCCTCCTTGAAGGAGCTGGGTACCATCCCGGAGAGAAGAGAGGAATTGAGCAGAGGAAGGATGCAGTCAGGTAAGGAATGGCAGATGTCACGAAGTATGGAAGGTGGACAGTGGTCGTCAGGAGAGCCAGACTTGATCCGGACAGCCAGGTTGGCTAAAGATAGGGAGTCTAGTGGAGGGAGCTGGGTAATAGAAAAAGCATTATGGGGGGATGTGACAGAGTCTGCATCCAGTGAAGTGACCGGGATAGTGCCCTTAATCAAAACAATCTTTTGTAAAAAAAAGGTACTAAGTGCGTTGCAAGATTCCTGGGTAGGGGCCTGGGACAAGAGCGTTCTGGAGTCAGACGTAAATTCGTCCAGAACCCTGAAAATCTCCTTCGACTTACAGGGGGCTGAGAGGATGCGCTCGGAGACATAGGCTTTCTTGGCGGCAGAGATAGCAGATTTGTACCTATTACGAGCTGCCACGTAAATATCTCTGCTTGACGGACGGTAGTCTCTTCTCCATCTGCGTTCAAGTTGACGAAGTTCTAACTGTAAGGTTTTGAGATGAGGAGTGAACCATTTATGTGAATGGTTATGGCGAGAGCGGGGGAACTTAGTTAATGGGGCGAAGATGTCGCTGGCTGATATAAGCCAGCTGGAAACTTGCCCATCTAGCTCATTAATGTCGAGGTTATTGAGGGAGAGGGGGCGTGTATGAGACAGGTGAGTTAGCAGTTTGGAGGAATCAACGGCCTTCCACTTATGAGCCATGCCACCCTCCCGCAGAGGGATCCTAATCTGACCAACCACAGAAATGGTGGTGTCGATAAGGCGGTGGTCCGACCACACGCAAGGTGTAATAAGCGGGTGGGAGGGCTTCACCCCATAGACCCAGATGTGATCAAGTATATGGCCACCACTGTGAGTGGGAGAGGTGACTAATTGGCTGAAGTTCAGGCTCGAGAGACCTTCAAACAATTCAAAAGCATGGGGACCAGCGTCCCTGTGCTGAAACCAATAGTTAAAATCCCCGGCAATGACTATGCGTGGGGAAGAAGTGGCAATGCTAGCAAGCTGTTCAATAAACAGCGCAGGGAAAGAGGGCATGGATTGGGGGGGGCGGTAGAGTACCATAAAGGTAACTGCGCCCACCTCGGTACCAAGACTGAAGACTAGGTTATCTACATCGGGAAAAGTCATAGAGGTGGGAGTGATAACCTGAATGTCCTTTCGTATTACCGCTGCGACCCCCCCTCCAGGGCGACCCCCGTGGCGGTTGGTGTTGAGCAGGCAGTAGTCAGGAGGTAGCGCTGCCAATATGTCCGGGAGGGAGTCGTCCGTAAGCCAGGTCTCAGAGAGTAAAAGGACGTCAGGCCTTTCAGTTGTAAGTAGATGGAAGATATCAGTTTGATGCCTGACTAAAGAACGGGTGTTCAAATATAGTAGGCGGATCTGTGACTCGGGAGTAGTAGGAGAGGTGGGGGGAGTGAGCGGACCCAGGTGAGGGGGTAGGTTACCAGTGATTCCGAGTGAAGTAATCCGCGTCCAGGTATCGAACGATAGAGGGCAAGCAGCAGCTCGGAGGCGCATAAGGGCGGGGGATGAGTAGGAGATGGTAGTATCCACATCCATAGGCCCTAGGCCCGTCCTGGCGCGGACGGGCGCAGACGGGCTTGACTCTGGTGCGACTCCGGCGCGCCTACGTCGCGCCCGCTGCGCTCGTCCGCTGCGCTGACACATGAGGCCTGTCTAAATGGGTGATGACGCCGAGGTGGGAGGAGTCAGGAGGGCGGGGTGGGGGAGGGAAGTAAAAACACAAAGTGTGCCACTCACCGCTCGCAATCAGCGGGATAAATGGAGATTAGAGCTGCTAGCACTCAGCAGCAGGAAGGCAGGCAAGACAAAAGTTAAAATAATGCTTTACAGCGCTCAGCGCGTTAGACCTCAGCCCTCTGCCACAGGGCTTTGGTCAGACGCGAGGCAAAAGTGGGCGGAGCCTAAATAGGCGATGACGCCGAGGTGGGAGGAGTCAGGAGGGCGGGGTGGGGGAGGGAAGTAAAAACACAAAGTGTGCCACTCACCGCTCGCAATCAGCGGGATAAATGGAGATTAGAGCTGCTAGCACTCAGCAGCAGGAAGGCAGGCAAGACAAAAGTTAAAATAATGCTTTACAGCGCTCAGCGCGTTAGACCTCAGCCCTCTGCCACAGGGCTTCGGTCAGACGCGAGGCAAAAGTGGGCGGAGCCTAAATAGGCGATGACGCCGAGGTGGGAGGAGTCAGGAGGGCGGGGTGGGGGAGGGAAGTAAAAACACAAAGTGTGCCACTCACCGCTCGCAATCAGCGGGATAAATGGAGATTAGAGCTGCTAGCACTCAGCAGCAGGAAGGCAGGCAAGACAAAAGTTAAAATAATGCTTTACAGCGCTCAGCGCGTTAGACCTCAGCCCTCTGCCACAGGGCATGTAATCTTCATTCTCAGGGAATACTTACTAATAGAAAAAAGAACTTGGCACAGCTGAAATATGAAAAGACATCTTTATTAAATGTAATAAGTAAGGCCACGTCACACAGAAGCCTTAGCAACTGAATGAGGTAGTCTGAGGATTACAGAGAACAGAGGCCTTATATATGCTCAGGGTTACAAAACTCAGCATAAAAGTAAGGGGCAGTCCTTGCTTTTGCAAGCATGCAAAATGCCTAACATTCCTTCTTACACAGACAAACCCATAATTAAAGGACCACAACCCATATCATAAACAGACCATAAAAGAAGGAACAGAAAACAGATAAGAAGCAGTATAAGGGGTGTGTGTGTGCATACAAAACTCTACAATGTCCTGTGCTTTGATCCTCAATCTTGATCAGCTACTGGGAGAGGAACTGGCCTAACAAGGTCAGCTTCAGGCAACGGGGTCAGTTCACTCAGGTCATTCAGTAGTCAGCTAAAGTGTACGTGTACTAAAGACTCGTTCGGCCGCAGTCATCGGCCTATGTGAGGGCAACCACAAAATGGCTGCCATACACAAAATGGAACCCAGGGTTCAAAATTCACGGAACCTCAGTCCCTCCTTTTGCCCTTACATAGGCAATCACTCAGTCTATGTCTGAATCGATATCAATATTATCCGTTATTCCCTTCACTAAGGCATTATTACTCGAGTTATCTTTCATGGAACCCAAGGGATAGACTTCTTTGGCATAAATAAACATCGTCTGATATGCCAATACAGATCCATTGTAACTAAATGGCAGAACCAAATAGGGAATACCTCTATCTGTAGTATGTGGCATAAGACCACACACCCAACAATTAGTGGTGTTCATTACTAACTGGTGTTGATGCAGAGACTGTACAAAGGAATTATTAGTAAACTCTAACCTCCTAACCAGTTCATGTTCAGGTAAAGTATGGAAAGAATGCAAAGAAGTAGTAGTAGGAAGAGACATAGGTTGGGAGGTGGGTACAGATGTCAATTGGGTAGCAAAAACAATCCAACCCACAAAAGACAACGTCATGCTTAAAAATACTAGAAAACACATTATTAAGAACATATAGACAACAGGAGAAAGTAATGACCACTATTACAAACACAATTATCATTTTTCACAACTCTAAGCAGAAAGCAAATCATAAAATTATCTTGTAACATTTTTATGGCTCCTATGCATTTCAGTAATTTATGTTCAGGTGAAACAGTGGTGATCCTCATCAATGCTCTGAGGTGAAAAGGGGTACTCATCCACAAAGAATGGATTTTATTCTGCTTTTACTAAACAGAATACTACTTTAAAACAATGCCAGCAAAACAATAAGAATCAGCCTCCTAAAACCCATTTTATGCAATCACGCGGAAACCACTTTGTGCAACAATTATGCCCAGAGTCCGTTCAAGCCTCTCTGGCAGGCTTCTATCGTCCATCAAATCTTCTCCCATTGTTGCATGGGCTTCTTGATTCAGGCCTCCCATGAAAAATAGTGTTTTTCAGTATCCGTTGGAGTGCCCTCCTGGCAAACACTCACAGCTCATTTGAAAGTCTCAATGTCTCAAGGCAGTGCACCAATATCTCTCCTCTGCGGCAGGCACTACAGATAGTGTGCTCTTCATTGATCAAGGGCACAGATCATCTTATGCAGATTCGGGTCTGCATTCTCAGGCTCCAACACTCATTACTCAGTGTTAGAGAACACTTAGGCTGCTCTTTCATGGGCACCAGAATGTAGTGCCTTTTGCCAAACTCGAATCCTCCGGTGCACTGCACTTCCGTTTGACCAAAGGAAAAGGGGGGGTGTGGCCAAAACTCAGGCCAAGGGGCTCAAGGGACTGCACACTGTCAAAGGTTACCAGCACATGACAGGTGGGTGGAAAACTGAAGCCTTAAACAACAAGAATCCTTCTCTTTCGCTCTTTGCACTGAAATTATTGTTCTGTGATGTCCAATGCCGTCTGATGGAGCAAGTGCGATGCTTTAAACAGTTCATTGTATAACAAGGGGACTGCAAGCAGGTGGCCTGCAATCTTCAAAGGAGTGGCCATACGCCATGGGACAATTCTGGTCTAGAATACACTGTCATTTCTCAAAGGCAATACAAAATCAAAGGCAGTAGGCAAAACAGTGTCTCTAGGCTCTTCAATTGGGTTTCCGTGTGAGAGCATATCCTCCACCATCTAAGGGTAGATAGCGACATGATTAAGTCTAGGTATTCCTAAATTCCTTATCTAGAACATCTCAAAAGAAAAATTGCATAATACAGATTATCAGGGACATGTAGATACCTCCCTTTTAATAACTGTGCATCAAGTGCACTAGGCAATACACAGGCTAATAATCAAAATGTGGAAACTTGTCTTATAATAGCATTGAGTCAGTTAACCAGTCCATCACTACAATGAGGGTTAGACTGGAAAACATCGAGTTAGGCCTAAAGAAAATTCTTAAAAACCAGTCTAGTCATACAAAAGGGAATTATACATAATATAGGGGTTCCTAGTACATTACTGCAATCTGCAAGTGTGAACCTAAACAATACACCTACAATAATAAAAGGGCTGACTGGTGAAAGGAATATGGAAAAGGGAAATGGGACTAGGTCACAGCTAAAATCCCCAAACGCTAGGCACTATGCAACATCGGTCAGGGGAGAAAAAGAAAAATCTATAGGAAGAACAAGAAATTACTTGGGTGAACAAAAATCAAAAATAGTTCAGAAATGTTAGCTCTACCGCTGGCCGCTAGACCATATACGATAATCTCAGCTAATGTTCCAGTTCCTTCTTCAGGGAAAAATGAAACCTTGTTTCCTTTATGGTTCAAAGCCATACACTACTTAGGAAGCAGAACAAAACTGACTAATGTAATATAGAAATTAGGTCACCATGTACAGGAGTCAAAAATCTATAATTTTATCCTTACGTCCAATCAGGATACATAAATGTAGGGCTGCCTGTTCCTTAAGGGGAGGGGCAGTACGTGACTAACAGCATGTGACACACTTTGATCCTGTATATCTCTTTTTTATTTTCCTTCAAATACCATTAAAGCCAAATTTGACATACACTGATAAAGTGTTGTCTGTCTATCTGTGAAATTTAGTGTCAGAGCAAATCTACCCAACTGTTGTGCAGGATACACATCGTCATGTATATCCCTTCACAACACAGGTAAACTTGTAATAGTATCAAAAACAACAACATGAAACAAAAAACATGCAAAAAAACGCACAAAACGGACACGTCAAGCCATCAGATATACTTGCTGTATATCAAGCACAAAAAGCATAGACATAGACAAAACAATGGCATATGTGAGTGAGCGGTGACACACACACTTCAAGGTATGTAGTTTATGCACTGTGAACCTGCAGCCCAAAACTCAATATTCAGGCCTTCTTAATTTGTCAGGTTTAAAATCAAAATTACACTTTCTTTTACACACTTTCTCTTACTTTCCTTACCCTCCTTTTGACAGTTGATCACTAGTCAGTCGTGATCGGCTGGCAATACAATCTACGGTGTCACTTCTGACATACAGGACCATCAAGAACAATTCCTGATAGGACCAAATACACAAACATGAAAACCACCTGAACATTCCTTTCCAAAGGAGTTACGCAAAAACACATCTCTTTTCAACCAACCAAACTCACGTGTCTTGTCAGCCTTAAAATCACCCAGAAAAATCCATGAAAGATCTGTGGGCAGAAGCAAAAAAAAAAAATACACAACACACAAAAGAGAGACATTTCTCATAACAAACAAATATCCTATATAACTTGTAATCAGAAGACAAAACATGATGCACATTAACAGACACAAAAATAAATTTCCATTACTTACTGCTACCATCTTGTCAGTCAGCTTGCAACATTAAATCATTTTAACTTTTCAAAAGTAAAATTCTTTCACTGACACTCCATGTTATCGTTGGGCCACAATTTCCACTGTAAAAAAGAATTCTTAATTGGCAAATCGTTCTCACTTAGGCATGTAGCCTTCAAAATTTCAATAAAAAGCTTCGTCTCATTTTCTGTCTAAGACTTAATGCAATGCTTCATTTTCGGTCAAATAAAAGCAACTAGCAGACATTATTTTTTTAGAGGCAGGGATACAAATATATCATTTCTGCAGAGCATTTAGCATGTGTTGGGACTTTCAAAGTAACGTTTTTCATATTTTCCCTTTGGAATTAAGTTCTTTAATTTTGTGGAGAAACCAGAAACCCTTCCTTTTAGAGGCCTGTTTAGCAAGGTCATTCTGCATTTCACAGAGACAAGGCCCTAATTTAAAAGGTCACAAATGTCAACATGACAGCCTCCTTCCATTGTTTACAGGGAAACTAAAGATAACACCTCAGCGCGACTTGAGCAAGCCTCTGCAGCTCTACTAGCCCCCACCCTCTGCTCATTCTGAGGCTGACAAAGGCAAAAGGCCTTCCTAATTCCTCCTAACCTGCAATAATTCACTCTATTTTGAAAAATAATGTCTCCTTTTTAGGCGCTAAAAAAATTATCTCTGTTTCCAGATTATTAAACAACGTTTACTATGAATAATTCACAGAACCTAATAACACACATACCAGTTTTTAGAACAAATGCTTGTTGCAATGGTACTTATTTCATCAACCTTAAATGGATCTCACTGGGTCATTTAAAAGCAAACCCCAAATGGGGACAGCCTGCAAATTTGTATTATACCTAAATGTATGCATTTACTGAAGCCTAAAGCACTTTAAAGCTATTATAAATGGCAAAAATACCCAAATTCGACTTTGATATTTGGGGCACTTAAAAATAAATATCATATAAGTATGTTACATATTAATCATCCTCAGAATGTTGTTTACACATTACAGATATTAGACATTAGACATATCTCATGTAAATCCTTAGAAAAATTAGTTTTTTTACGCCTGCGCTAAGTGAGATGTCATATGCTAATGTCCTCATTATGCAGTGCAACACAACTCATATTAAATTTTAATGCTAGGGGGTCATAGTATGAGTATTAAGCTTAATGAATAGTAAAAAACGAATTTTGTAGCACTTATTTTTAATAATTATTTTTCATAATTTAATAATTATTTTTAATAAACCCAATAATTTTTGATAATACCACATATAAAAGCAAGCTGCATCCCTTGCCTATAATTTTTAGACGCATTCATTTATAAGCATAAGCACAGAAGCCTAACTTAAAACATGACAAAATTTGGCGCCACATTTTTCTTTCTAAAAAGGACGATTTTTATTTAGCAACAGAGCCAAGAATATGCGTACAAAAATGCTTAAAGAGAGGAAACCCTTAATTGAAATGTCTTCTTGTAATACAAAATAATGAAGAAATGCTATAAGTTGGTTTTTCAAAAAAAAAACACCATTCGTTTTTGGGGGCCTTTTTATTCCTAGTGAATGTGAATTTCAATTTTATTTTTTAAGCATTTAGACATTTTGCTTAATAGACTGAAAAGATCAAACAGAAACACACACACACATTTGAGCTCATTTCAGACATAAACAGAAAGGGGTCAAACACTCAGGACACACAATACAGCGCACTTTAGCCATGCATTTCGTGAATAGCGCCAACGCTATTCACTTACAGAAATTGCACTAATGGGAAAACCACATAGACATTTAAACACATATTTAACCCACAAACCAATACTCAGAACAAAAACAAAGGACAGCCCACCGATGGACTTAAACCAAACCATTTGTAAATACTAGTTGTAAGTCATATTTACAAGAAACGCTTCTCAATTGTGTTTCAAAAGACTGCAAAAACAGCCCAACAGACTGATGTATGTCCAAGAAGCGAAAATACACTCAATTCACTAGCTTTGGCTAGCAGAACACCAAAAATCGCTCTGCATATCTTCATTCATAAAATTGCACAGAACAAAGGATCCTTGTATGTATCATGTCCATATTTTAATTACCTAGGGATACAAAATCACCAAGGAAGAAATATGTTTGTAAATCTAAACCTATTTAGATATTTCCCGCTAGGGGAGGGGGGGGGGGCTAATTTACTTCACATCACACTATGGTACCTTCCAAAAAGCAACACATTTTTCCATGTGAGCTTGAAAACAGGCATGCCAAAAATACTGCGGAATACGCAAGTATTATAATCAAAGTGGTGCTTAATGTACTTTTCGTCCGTGTACCGTTCAACTAAACCAAATGGAGAAATATCTCCTCATTACCTGCCTACACAAATTGCAATTTGCATATACAAACCTATACAAATCCAAAAGTTGGCCAACACAAATTCCAAAATTCCAAAGTTACAGTCCTAAATTTGCTAAGACCAGGCATCTTATAGCTCACTAATCTAGCTTCAAACTTCAAGGGGTTATCAAAAACGATATACTCGCAAATATACGAGCCCCTCAGCTTTGGTAATTGCAATAACCAAATCAAAACCAAGAAACCAACCCCTCGGCTTTGGTAATTGCAATAACCAAATCAAAACCAAGAAACCAAACAAAGTCGTGGGAGCGACCCACTTGTACTTCTTATTTTTACTAATCAAAAGGTTATCCAAATTGTAACTGTCAAGTTCCACATGACCTAACGGTCTTTTTTAGAATACTCACGCCAAAAAGGTTCTCAGTCTGGAGTGACATCATGTGGAGGATGAAAATCAGGAAGATCAGAAATATACTGGGCTGCAGAAACAAAGAATCTCCAGAATCCCTGTGCACAGAGTTCCTCCTTAGTAGAATCCTGTTCTGTACTCCTCAGTAGATTTCAGTCCTCTGACAAGATCACTCCCACAGATAGTCACTTCTCTGATGAAGCCTCGTTGGCCGCGCCATTTGAAGAAATGTAATCTTCATTCTCAGGGAATACTTACTAATAGAAAAAAGAACTTGGCACAGAAGCTGAAATATGAAAAGACATCTTTATTAAATTTAATAAGTGAGGCCACGTCACACAGAAGCCGTAGCAACTGAATGAGGTAGTCTGAGGAGTACAGAGAACAGAGGCCTTTTATATGCTCAGCATAAAAGTAAGGGGCAGTCCTTGCTTTTGCAAGCATGCAAAATGCCTAACATTCCTTCTTACACAAGCCGGACAAACCCATAATAAAAGGATCATAACCCATATCATAAACAGACCATAAAAGAAGGAACAGAAAACAGATAAGAAGCAGGATAAGGGGTGTGTGTGTGTGCATACCAAACTCTACAATGTCCTGTGCTTTGATCCTCAATCTTGATCAGCTACTAGGCAAGGAACTGGCCTAACAAGGTCAGCTTCAGCTAACGGGGTCAGTTCACTCAGGTCATTCAGAAGTCAGCTAAACTGTACGTGTACTAAAGACTCGTTCGGCCGCAGTCATCGGCCTATGTGAGGGCAACCACAAAATGGCTGCCATACACAAAATGGAACCCATGGTTCAGAATTCACGGAACCTCAAGGATCAGTCTGAAGTGCACAGAGGCAGCGACTTCTCAGGCACCATGCATACCAGTGTTTATTCAAAGTCATCAAGTGGGCCTACAGTTTGCTCCAACTTGTACTTGAGGCCCAAGAAGGTGTCTGGAGTGTGAATGATCAGTGTCTTATAAATAATAGACACCTTATGCCGACTAGGGAGAAGTTTGTGACCTTGACCTTTAGTGGGTGATTATCGGGAAGTGCTGTTATCACTGGGAGGTAGGGACCCAGTGAATGCCCAAGCTGTAGATACGGGAAAAATTGGTAGCTCTCTAGCACAAACCCCTCCTGGAGGCCCTAAAAGGAGTTCATCCCTGTAGGGTTAACTATTTGGCCGTGGGAGGAGATGCCAAGGGAGTTCCATGCACCAAACCTCTCCAAGGTTGTGACTTGGGATAGGTGGGTACCATGCTACCAAAGGCTTTCACCCGTAAGTTTTCCTTCTCATCCTAGGTGCCGGAGTGTAGTCCTCCAGAGTCTTAACTCCATCAATGCTACAGCAATTCTTCCTCTGTGCTGAAAATCTTTGAGACCCATGTTTCATGACGAGCTCAGCTCGTCATGAGCACACAAGAAGTGTACTGCATGATGAGCTGAGCTCGTCATGAGCATGGAAGGGGTTAATAGTGTCAGGGCAGCTGAGGTATCGTTCGGGTGATTTGCCTCCATATAAATAGAGTAGTGAGATCATCTGGGAGGTGGTAAAGCTAAAAGTTGAGAACTAGAAGATGGAAGGACTGAAGAGTTGCCTGTCACCAGTTGGAAAATGACTTGTTCCACCTCACCAGGACTGAGGGTCTTGATGAATGAGGTGCACTGGCTTGGTGTTAGTCGAAGAGAGTGTACAGATGGGAGGCAGTTACCAGCGTTAGTCAGTGGTGTAGAAGGATGTTCGGCATATAGAAAATCATAGTAGGTTGCAAACGTCTCAGCCATGACTTTTGAGGCATTCATAAGGGTACCATTCACGATGTTAGTGATATGCATGTATTTAACAGCCGTCAGACTGAAGTAGTATGGCAGTTTTCTACTTTTCTTGCAATACTCATTCCATTGCTTTTGGGAGGCTTGTCAAATTTTCCTTTCATCATCTAGTTAAGTTTGCAGCAGCTGTTGAGTTGCAATAATACATCTATAAAGGGATATTGGGAAACCAATTTGTGTATAATCCCTTTCAGCATCAGCCGCCACCTCTTCAAAAGGACCTATGGTAGGAAGTTTTTCTCGCTTGTGATAGGCTGTCTTGGTGTATTTTTTCACCTAGTATATCGCCCCATAGACCCTAACAAGATTCCAGGTGGAAAAGCCCAATCTGACACTCTTGTTCTTTATTTACAAGGCTATAGTTACATAACAATATCTGTGGCAGACCCACCACCCTGTACCCCATGCCCCCCACCGCCACCAAACTCTGTTTCCCTTCTACTGGAAGCATACAGCTGACCGCCCCTTACACTGCATGGAAGAAAAAGAAGATATGTCACCTGTAGAAAGGAGAGCACGTGCTTCAATTCTGCTTTTCAGGATGACTTTAGGGCTGGCGTTTGCTAAAACTGAGCAACGCCAAATTTAACACCCCTTATAACCCTCTCCTCTCAGATTTCTCTCTTCCCCTCCTTTACAGTTCTGCCCTTTCTAAGCCACTGTATATATTGACCATTACCATGACACACATTACCAGGGCTACCTTTGTGTTATGCTTTCCACCGGGATGAGAAAAGCCTGCTTTGCTGTCTGAAACTGTTATATGTTGTAGCCATTATATTTGTAAATGGAGAGGAGAAAGGGAAGGAGACAAACAAAAATATGTTAAGTTACATGAATTTGTGCATGGCTGCCCTAGCACGGGCTACCCAGTGTGCCTAACAAAGACAGCAAGAAAGAGACAAAAGCCTCAAAGCCCTAAAACAACCAGACCTTAATCTGTTTGCTAAAAGTGATATAGTTTGTGTTGGTACTAAGGCTTACCTAAAGTCTATTCCACAGAGCAGTCCCCAGACAATGGAAGGTACTACCTTTCAGCCTAACTAACTTAAACCAATGTAATAGTTGCCAGAAGTGCTTAATTTGAGCCAGTGATGTCTGGTGCTCGACACTGGTACTTAATTGTCAACACCAGCACTTTTGACAGTGCACCACAAGATGGAGTTGTTGGTTTAGTTTAGACATGAGTACTACACATTGAAAATGACTAATGCCTGCCACCCACGCCAATCCTTTAGCTTTGGGGAACAGAATATTCTCAATTGTCACACTTGTATGTTAGTAGTTGTGTTGGGACTGTGATTGGCAGTGGTGGCAGTGGGTGGTGCAAGCTGCAGGGGGCTCCTGACGAGAGCCTTGGCACTTATTATTTTACTAATTCAGCAGTGGTTGCCAGGTGAAGCTCAGTCGATCTCAGACAACTAGTGGGACGCTAGGGCTTCACGAAAGAATTGAGAATGGGAAGACCAAAATTATTGAGAGTTCGATAAGTAACTTACAAGGCCTTGAATTGAATGCGCTACTCCACAGGGAGCCAATGCAGAGTCCGCCAATGATTGGAGACCGGATCAGATCCAGGCAGATGGCATAGCAGCCTAGCAGCAGCATTTTGGATAATCTGCTATCTATTCCTTGCAGGCTTGGGGTGGCCAGCTACAAGATGTTACGGTAGTCAAAGTGTGAGATGATCGAAACCTGAACAACCGTCCACTGATTAGGAAATACTACTAAGATATGTAGAGAAAAATATAGAGGGAACCAAAAGTAGTTGGTCAGCTCATTGGGTGCCCCTCTAAACCTGTGCGCATTGGGACCCCTGGAAAATTTTCTGAAAACTGGAGTTGTACTGGGATATCCAGGATTTCTGGTCACCCCAACCTAGAAGACGCCCAGTTCACATATTGAACTCTACAAGAGTAATGCTGTACAAACAAAAACGTAACTGCAGAAACAGAACATCTTAAAAAAAAAACAAAAAACAGTTAGGGAATGCTAGATTAATAAAAGCAAGCGAAATGTAAACAGCCACTGCATTGCTGCAGCCCTGTCACCTGTCCCAGGTACAGGAGTGAAGTGCAGCTCCAGCCCAGGTTTAGTCTTTGAATTCTGGGACTTGTAGTCTTATTTATTTTAATATAAAACGGGACTACAAATCCCAGAATTCAAAGAGAAAAAAAAACCTGGACTGGACTAACACATCACACATGGGCCTGGGAAACTTTGCAGCTGTTGTTCTGCTGTTATTGATTACCTCAATTAACAGTTTAACAATCATTGTCAGAAATTGATCAGAGTTTCGCTAGTCAAGTTAAGCAAAGAAACTGAGAGCCCCAAGAGGGTCTGCTTTCAGTCTTCATTTTAATTGCCAGTGGTTAGCCAGCCGGGACAGCGGGTAGTCCCCGGAGGATAGAGCCCCAGGGGCCGGTTCCGGCCTCCAGGTGTGGTGGGGCACCTTACCTGATCCCGACGTCACCCTGAGAGTGTTGCTGTGTTTTTAGAGCGCATTAGCAGGTCTGCACCTGGGGGCTGAATGCATGCATTTAGCCAGGGCTGTTTTACATTCCCAGTCCGGCCCCATCTGCGACCCGTAGGGACCCGCTCCACTTGAAGCCTCCAGGCCTGTGTGAAGGATCCTGGCTCCCGGCTGCACCCCTGACGCCCTGGAAGCGGGCACAAGAGGCAGAAGTGGGACTATCGATCTCCGCGTGTGGAAGGGCGAGATTTTGATCGATACCTTATCACTATTGATCTAAACCTCGATCTGGTCGACTGAACCTTTGTTGCCTGTCATTGAGGGAAGAAAGTGCATCTCTTACCAAGTTAGTTCACCCAATAAAGGACTCCGCTCCAAAAGATCACAAACAACTTCTAGCTTTCAAAAGTTTATTGTAAGGTTAGGATAAGCTGCAAATACAGGCATCTCAGAATGAGATTCACGAGATACACAGGTCCAACTACATACATGTGCTCTCTGAAAGCCCTCAGACGAGCAACGGAAATTACCAGCACAAGTTCTAAGAATAATAAAGCTATCAGCATTGACGCATATTGAGATCTCTCCTTCATTTAAGTTGGAGGAAAACACACAGGTTAGGCTGTCCCTACCCTGCTCTAGATGGTATCCCTACTTAACCAAGTCTCAACCTAACAAAAGGTGTCAGCAGTGAATGACCCCCAAGGGAAGTCACTCACTCTTAGTCTCTTGGTGAAAACCTATAGTTCTCCAGTCATGACCCCTCTCTGCCTACCCATCCGCTCTCTAAAGGGTCCTCAGGCATCTCCTCTAACTCCACCCAGGGGTGCTGTCCCTAATACAAAACAGTCAACAACATTTGAGACGCCCCTCGTGAGACGCCCCTCACGTGGTGTAGCTTCTGGCTTTTTCCATGCTGCTTTGTATTGGGCCTCATACGTTGGAGTTGACCTTGCTTCTCAGACTCTTCTCCGGCCCGCTGATACCCCTTAAACATTCCGGAACCCTCCTCCATGTCTGGGCCGTCTACTGAACAGACCTCTATTCATTTATTTATAATCGGATCCTCCCTTCTCTCTTGCAGACAGACATCTGCAGCCAAGAACCCAACTCTCATAGACTTCCAAAAAGGTTCGCAACATTTCTCGGCCCAGACCAATACGTGTAAATCAATGTTAAAACATTTCAGGCCTACAACATTTCTCATAATGATTATAGCATTCAACTTCTTCATTAATCAAAGCATGTTAATACTCTTATTCTATTATTCAGTAAACACATCTATAAATCATGGCCCATTAATGCAATGACCAAAACATTAGTTCAATCTATGTCGTGGAAAGAAACACCTTCCCCTTCCCTTCTAGCTCTGGCCCTGAGGCCTACCACATTCTGCGTTTAACCACATGCCATCTTACATTTTAGCAGCTACACGACATGGATTCAGGAATAATCACATCTAATAAAATCGTATAGTGTCACACATTTCTGTATTAGTTCCACTTCTACTTAAATCTCTACATTAGCTATACATTCAGAATATAATTGCAGATACTACTAGCACTCATGGCATTTCTCCTCATGATTTGTGCTTACTACGGGTAAGTGTGATGAACTCATACATTTAGGTCAGTTTGCGCTCTCTCAGTTCCCCCCTTTGATGACCTCTCGGGGTCATCACTAACATTTAAACTGCAGTTATTGCTAGCATAACTTGTCTCTGCGTTTCCAGAGCCCTCAGACTCCTGTACTGATTATCTTGTATGGCAGCCAATCTCTGCAGCTGCTCTCTTTGGGCCCTTTCTGACCTTCTTGCTCTGTACCATTTGAATACCTTCACCAATCCCCACAATATGATCCCACAGATCAATATTATGATGATAGGTTTTAGTATATACCACACAAAGCTTTTGCCTAAGGTGGAGATCCACCCTCCAACTTCACTCATTCCGTGGCCCACCTTTTCCCAGACATTTTCTCTACTCAAGTCTTCGATCTCCTTGTGAATATCAGTTATGTTCCTAATAACTTTCTCAAGGGGCTTTGAATTGTCTGGAATGTAGGTACAACATTCCTGGACCTTCAAAGCCTTACAGACCCCGCCCTCTTTTGCTAGTAGGACGTCTAACGCAAGACGGTTCTGAAGAACCATAGCCCTTATCGATTGCATCTCTCCTTCTACCAGCATTAAGGACTGAGCAGTGCTGGCAGACAACCTGTCGACGACTGTTGCCAGTCGTCTAATTTTAACATCATTAAGGATTAGTCCCAAAAGAGGGAACATAGCTCCAAAGACATCTCCAACCATTTCTGCATCTCCTATATCTCTCCTTCCCCTCGATGATGTCTTGCCCTCGATGATCTCTAAGTCTTGTGCATGATATATTTTGGGGAAAACAATTGCTAGGTAACATGATCCATACCAGTTGTCAGGTAGTCTCACGTAGGCATTTCTTCCACATACAAAATACACATTTGGAATCACTTGCATTCCCTTCAGGAAATCTTTAGTATAGTACTCTATATTGAAAGCATGTTCACAGCTGACTTCTCCCACGTATACATTTTCGTAATACGTTTTGGCTCGGTGAAGACATAGCTTTCCTTTCTGCGTCTTATCTAAAGCTATTGGACCACTACTACCCTTTCTCTTGTGTGCCTTCTCTTCCTCGGTCCAATCTGTTTTCCATTGTCCTGATTTTTTCAAAATCTTTTGTCTCCTGTAACGATCATCCACCTGCCCTATGAACTTCTTCTCGACTTCTGACACTTTGCATGTCAGGTTATTTCTACGGGCATGTGAAGTATCTAAGGTAATCCAAGGAATGAAGAACTTGGCCAATCTGTCTTCACTTTTCCAGTAGTCCCATTTGTTCATCTGCTTATAATTTGGGACTTCTGGCAACACTGAATCATAATTGGAGAAATAGTATTCAAAACTATCTCTCCCATAAAATATACTAAGCAATAAGCTACATGTAATGCCATATGTCAGCGGGAGGTGATGATATCTAATGCCTTCATCTACAGACGCCGGCAACTGCATGCAGACGTAACAGTCCTTAACCTCCATGGCATCCACGTATTCATATAAGAGTTTAGCATAAGCATTTGACCTAAAGTCTCCTTGGGACTCATCTACGTGTAACCTGCGGGCTTCTGCAGCTAATAACGCTTTCTCTTGAGTGTTTTCCCTTTTCTCACCAGCAACAGTGGGTGTAAGCGTTTCTACAGATTTCACATCAGTTACCTTCGCCTCTTCCTCATGTCCCTTTACATAAGAAATTGTTACCACTAAAGCTATTAATATTATCACTCCTACTATTAGTGTACCTATTATACATTTAGCTCTGCGGTTCTGGGTGCCGGCTTCCATTTCGTCAGACAATATAGCTCTCTCTTATCTTGGCACAAGTTCCTTTCTTCTCGTTCCTTTACAGTCTCTTTTTACTCCTTTTGTCTTTAGAATCCACACAACTGGAAGCTGACAACCTTCTTCGCAAAAAGTCCTTTAACAGTTCAATAAAGACAACCCTAGCCCTTCTCCATCAACTCAAGGGAAGTTCCCTAATATTCTCTGCTTCCTGGGCGCTAGGTAATCTTCTTTTTCTGCTCGCTTTATTTACAAAGTCCTTTAAGCATCTACTATCAGGTTTGTGCCTGCAGCTTCGATAGCAAAGTTCAGTATTTCCAAACGAAGATTGTGCTCTTCATGGGCTGTTATCGTTGTACCAAAGTCGGGGAATTGCAATTCTGAGAGAAACATGTGTTTTAACTTGCTGAGGCGGGGAGGTCTGGGGAGCATGAATGTTAGTGACCCTTCTTGTTCGACTCCGGGTACCAACAGTCGTATTTCCACGGTGACGATGGGCTCAGAACTGGACACCACCACCGCTCGAATCCTCCCTGTCTCCTGTTTCAAAGACATTTGTCGCCAGATATGTCCACTCAGGGGTGGAGTATCTTCTGCTTGGCACACGCACTCTTCTTGACCTTCTTCGGTCCGGTGCTTCAGCGCCCTGAGCACCTTCTTCCGGGTCTGAGTCTTCTGATATTGGAGGAAGGGTTATCTCTGGAGTTGACCTCAGGCTAGAGCTCCTTCTTTGAGGCCAATTAGCTTCTCCACGTGCCCTTCTACTCCTTCTCCTTCTTGTCTGTTCTCGCTCTCTCTCAGACCTGTCAGTGTCTGACTCGTACTCCCAGCTACTTTCTCCTTCTGTAGCGTCGTCTGTTTCGCTGTTGTACTGACCGTCCTCAGCTTGGTCAGACTCGTTCCCTGCTTCCGCTGGCACCTCTTCAGCTTGGCTAGCCCCCTCTATGGCTTCTCGGTCCTCTGCTGGACGTCTATCCGAGAGAGGAGCTGTTTCTTCCCGAGGTGCTGGAACCCTTCGCGTATGTGACGCGTGGATCCAATTGGGCAGGCCTCCCACCTTTACAGCCGTATTCGCGATCAGGATGATCTGGAAGGGCCCACGCCAACGAACATCCAAGCAGCTTCTTCTCACATGTTTTTTCACCAGGACCCAGTCCCCAGGGTACAGGTCATGGCACGGGCCCTGGCACGATGGAACCTCGGCAGCCTGCACCTGAAGGGACACAGAATGAATGGCGTCAGACAGCCCCTTACAATAGTCCAGGATCATATCATCTGTGATATTTAACAGTGCAGTAGTTGGGACAGATGGCAGCCTCATTGCTCTCCCCATTAACACCTCATGTGGTGACAACCCCGTTCTTCTGTCTGGGGTACTACGAAGGCTCATGAGGACCAATGGCAGGGCGTCAGGCCAACTCAGGGTCGTTGAGGAACACACTTTTGCAATTCTGGCTTTGATCGTGCCATTGATCTGCTCCACAATTCCTGAGGCTTCTGGTCGGTAACTGCAATGCAATTTCTGATCTATGTTCAGAGCCGCACAAATCATCTTCACAAGCTCGCTGTTGAAATGCGTTCCCCTATCTGATTCCAAAGAGGCCGGCACCCCGAAGCGCGGAATGAGTTCCCTAAGCAGTAACTTGGCCACTGTGAGGGTGTCGCACCTACGTGTAGGGTATGCCTCAACCCATCTGGAGAATACACAAACAACCACCAGGACATAGCGGAGGCGGTTGCACCTCGGCATTTCAATGAAATCTATCTGCATTCGATTAAATGGACCTCCAGACCTTCCTATGTGGCTCAGTGCAACTGGTGTTCTTTTCCCTACGTTCAACTGCTGACAGGTCACACAACGCTGGCACACTGCTTCTGCTGCTATTCTAAACTTAGGATTGTACCAGGTCTGTCTAAACACTCTCAGCATAGCGTCTCTCCCTAGGTGTACGGGACCATGTATGTGTCTGGCCATTGGGCTCACCATCTCATTGGGCAACACTGCTCTGCCGTCTGCTGAGACCCAAAAATGGGACTCACCCACTACACATCCCGCCTTTTCCCATGTTTCTTTTTCAAAATCAGGAGCATTTTCTTGCATGTTTGCCAGTTCGTCCCAAGTATCAACAGTTTCCAATATCATGGCTAATTCAGTCCTTACATTTATTCCACCCACTTCCACCTCTGTGAAAGAGTACCCTTGTTCTGCGCAATACCGCGCAACTTCATCGGCATATCTATTGCCTTTCGAAACGAAGTCCTCATTTCTGGTATGTGCGGTGCACTTTACAACTGCGATACCTGCTGGACATTGCAACGCCTCTAACAATAGGCGCACAAACTCTCCATTGCGAATGGGAGAGCCTGAAGAGGTCATGAACCCTCTTTGAGACCATAACTGCCCGTAATCATGAACCACCCCATAACCATATTGGCTGTCGGTGTATATGGTGACTCGAATTTGATTGCTTGCCAAGCAAGCACGTGTCAAGGCAATAATCTCGGCTACCTGAGCGGAGTGTACTCCTTCCAGGCACCCAGCTTCCACCACTCCAGTAATTGTACAAACAGCGTAAGCTGCTCTCAACTGCCCAACTTCGTCTCTTACACATGAGCCATCGACAAAGAAAATTTCGTCTGGGTCGGTCAGTGGCTCATCTACGATGTCGGGTCTGGGTTTGGTGCATAGTTCAGTCACATCGAGGCAGTCATGGTCTGTACATTCATCATCATCCTCGATATCATTTGGGAGTGGCATCAAGGTGGCAGGGTTCAAAACAGAGCATCTCCTGAGGGTCACATTCTCTGCAGCCAGAATAACTTGCTCATAGCGCGTGAGCCTGCTGTTGGTCAGATGCTGTGTTTTGGTCCTGGTCATCAACAGTTCAACAGAATGGGGCACGCACACCTCTAACGGGTGCCCCATGACGATATTTTCACATCTCTCAATGCTGACACCCGTTGCAGCAACGGATTTGAGACATCCGGGCAACGCTGCGGCTACTGGGTCTAAAGTAGCCGAGAAATAAGCAACTGGTCTACGGGCATTCCCATGGATTTGGACTAACACAGACAACGCGCAACCTTCTCTCTCACAACAGTAAAGCAAAAATGGTTTATTGTAATCAGGCATTCCCAATGCCGGAGCACGACACAGGTCCTCTCGCAGCTGTAGGAATGCCATCAAACAGTCTTTGTCCCATGGTACCGGATCGCTCACCTCCTTATGCGTCAGTTTTTGCAAGGGCTTTGCTTTCAGTGAAAAGTTCGCGATCCACTGTCGGCAATAACCCACCATCCCTAGGAACATCCTGACCTCTCTCTGTGTCTTAGGCGCATTCATTTTCATGATCGCCTCTATCCTGTCTGGTGACACCTTTCGTTTGCCTTTCTCTATTCTGTGTCCCAAGTACTGCACTTCTGTCAGGCAGTACTGCAACTTTCCCGGGGACACCTTGTGCCCATTGGCAGCTAGGTGATTTAACAAAGCAATGGAGTCTTCCCTGCAAGCTTCTTCTGTTTCTGACGCCACGAGGAGGTCGTCTATGTACTGGACCAGAACTGACTTCTGGGGCAGCACTAGACTTTCAAGATTTTTCTTCAAAAGCTGGTTAAAGATCGATGGGCTCTCTGTATACCCCTGAGGAATACGACACCATGTTAGGACGCGACCTTCCAGCTTAAATGCGAAAAGAAAATGGCTTTCTTCGTCCAGAGGGATCGAAAAGAAAGCCTGACAAAGATCAATCACAGTGAACCACTCAGCTTGGAATGGAATCTGAAACAGTATCACTGATGGATTCGGTACCACTGGACAACACGAAACGACTATGTTATTAATCTTTCGAAGGTCCTGTACTATCCGGAATTTCCCATTTGGTTTCTGCAGACCCATAATCGGGGAGTTGCATGGACTACCCACGATTTCTTTCAGTATTCCCTGTTTAATCATGGACTCGATCACGGGTTTTATGCCTGCAATCGTTTCTGGAGTTAATTTATATTGGGGTGTTCTTGGGAACTCAGCATGCGGTTTCACTACAATTTTCACTGGGTCCACCCCTTTGACCAATCCAATCTCTTCCCCAGTGAAGTCCCATACTTCTGGTGCCACTGTCTCTCTCAAGTCCCAGGGGAGCTCATCTACTGTCAAAGTAGGGTACAGCTCCACGCATATTCTTGAGTTTGCAACTTTGAAGTCTGCGTCATCATCATTGGTCAATACCTCCACTCCCTGAGGTGTACAGTATATTGTACAATTCAATTTACACAACAGGTCTCTGCCTAGCAGACACACAGGACTTGAATCGCAAACCACAAACTGGTGCTCATCGCTGTACTTCCCTATTTTCACCTGTACCGGTTCTGTCAATTGGCTGGTTATTCTCCTGTTTGCGACCCCCACCACTTGTATGGTCTCTCCAGACATGGGCAGGTTTGGAACTGCAGCTGATCTGATCGTGGACCTAGTGGCTCCTGTGTCCACCAGAAATGTCGTGGGGCACCCTGCTACTTCTGCTTCGACATAGGGTCCCCTCTGGTCCACCTCCAAGGCTGCCCCGAGGGTGCAGTCTTCTCTTTCCACTCTCTGTCCGGTTAATGGGTCCACATAATAGCACTCTTCTCCTTCTACAAACAGGGGCATCTGTCTATAGGTCTTACCCATATTCCCTACTCGGGGAGGTTGCGGGAACTGGGCTCGGGGAGGAGCCCCCCCCCCTTTGAGCACCTTTCCCTGGTATGGCGTCACCCCTCTCGTAGGCGCGCTCTGGACCTCTTCCTCCTCTTCTTCTTGTTCTCCTATCTCTACATTGTAGGGACACTCGCGTTTCCAATGCCCCACCTCGTTACACTGGTGGCACCTAGTCGTTTTCTTCAAGGCAGCTATGTCTATTCTGGGTCTAAAGGTGGAACTCTCCTCATTGCCCTTGTTCTGACTATACTGCTTCTTTCCTCCTGTACCTGTTCCTTGCTGCTGTTGCTGCTGTCCCCCCTTCCCTGCTGCCTGCATCTGTACCACCATCAATTTTTCTTTTAGTTTCTTAGCCTTGGAGTCTATCTCATCACAGCAGTACCTGGCATATCTCAGTATTTCGTCTAGGGGTCTATTTTGCCAACAAATCAAGTGTTGCTGAATCATTAAACTAATATCCGGTCTCAGTCCCAGGACGAACTTGGACACAAATTGCCCTATGTCTTTTGGATCCATTACATCCAAGCCGCTATACTGTTTAAACGCCTTCAGCAATCTCTCATAATATTCGTGGACTGTCTCTTTGGGTTCCTGTCTGGTTCGGTCTATTTTGACCCAATCTATGTCTTGCATTGGCACTTTCTCTTTCAGCCAAGTCATCACTCTCTCGAATTTTGCCATCACAATCTCGGACGGCCCATTAGTCTTAGCATCTCTCTCCGGCTCCGTTGTGGGCCACTCAGCGCTAACCTTGCATGCTGTCCACAGATCTCCTGGTACTACAATGTCAAACAGCGTGTTCAGATCTATCCATAGGACCTTTGAGATTTTTACAAATCTCTCAACTTGCTTGTACCACTCCACTGGGCTTTCCCGCAATTTGGGGAAGGAGGTGGTAAAAGCAGCTAAATCTCCCCTACTCCAAGGGACATGTACATAATTCCCATTTGCGACTTCACGCAAAGGGTATGCTTCTATTCCCTGCAGCCTTCCTGGTGTCGTACCAAGCGTGCTTCTCCTGACGGTCCCTTTCTTGGACCACCTCTCTTCCCACTTATCTAGTGCCCTCCATGTCCTTATTCCAGTGATCAGTTCCCTTATGTGCGTTTTCAGCCCGATCGTTCTCCTCTCATCTAGGTCTCGATCTGTGTAATGTAGCCTGTGGTTACCCTGTAATGCTTTGGTTCTTGACAGGTCCACCATATATTTGCCTGCTAATTCGACTAACTTCTCATGGATTGCTCTCGCCTTTCGAGTGATGTCCTTTGCCATATACAGTATTTCATCCTGCTCATACATTTCCATTCTCTCTAAAGGCAGGGTACCATCTACCATGTCATCCAGGTCTGACCTTAAGCTGGCGACATCGAGTCTCTTGGCTTTTATCTCAGCTCGCAATATGTCTTTCGAAGGGGGCTCACTGGTCTCCCTACCATCCCAACTCCGAGCTCTACGTTTGGGCTCGGGAGAGTTAATGAGTGCTCTCCCTTGCTCCCATCTCTCCAGGTCCCATGCTCGGCCATCCGATCTTGGAAGGTGATGGAACACGGGCCTGTTACCCCCACTCTTGCTCTGCCCACTCTCTCCTTCTTCTCTCCTTTCACCGTACACCTCTCTGTTATTTTCCCTCTGGTCGCTACTCTCCCTTTGCCTAGTATCGCTCAGTATCCGATACGATCCTTCCTGGTTCCCCATATTCCCTGGGCTGCGCTCGTTTCCGTCATCACAGGGACTATGGTGCGACCTCTCACAACTCCCATTCAGTTCTCTGGTGCCGGGCACACAGTGGGTACACTTAAAGCTGTTTCTGTACTCTTGCGTTCTCCTCTCCCCTTCACTGAGTATTGGGCGCGCCACCCCTCCGCTCCCGGGGCCCCCGGTTTCCAGGTCCGTTCTATCTCCACTCCGGGCCCAATGGGTGACTCCCCTACTATCTCTCTCTCTCCAGTCCCACTCCGGGCTGCTCTCCCCAGCCCCGCAGTGAGTCCGAGCTCTGCTGTCTTGACTTTCCCTTTCAGCTTCTGCAGCTATGATGCTCTTGTGAGCCTCCACTGCCTCATCCCACTTCTTCATGTACTCATTTAGCTCTTGAAAGGATTTTCGTCCAGATCCCCTCAGATCCACTGGCCATCTAGGGCCCCCAGGATCCCCTCCTGGATCCCCTGCTGTGTGCATCGGGGTGCTCCACTCTCTGGGTATCGGCATCTGACTTGGGGAATTGATCGTATCGTTCCTCCTTGCCGTCTCTGCTCTTTCTCCGTCCTTCCGTACCCGTTCTTCCCCTCTTGCTCTCTCTGGGTCATATATCGATACTATAGGACCTATGGTAACAGGTACCTGTAGTGCAGCTGGTAATCCGTAGGATGTGGCGCACTCCGTTTCCGGCGCTCTTTGTACCACAAACCTCCCGACTACCTGTTGCACCTGACTAGGCTGGGACAGCTCTTTCTTTGCCTCAGGATCCCACTCTGAACTGGGAAGCGGTCCATGCTCTCCTGCATTGCCCCCCTTCCCTCTTTCACTATGCTCGACCTCTCCCCCTGCTCTATTATACGGGGGTGGCCTGTCTGTCAATAATCTGTTTATCAGGCTGTCCTCTGTTTCGCTCTCATCATCCTCTTCTAGGGGGCTTTTATTTCCGGGCACCTCTAACACTGGGTACAGTTTATTTACTTCCATGTTATGCACTCTCCATCTTTTAGCATCCGCATCCCACCTGGCATCCTGCACTGCCCTTACCGATCGTTTCACCCTTTCTTGTCGTCTGTTCATATTTTTTTCATGCGCTGCCCTAATCCATGCATCAAGGGCTTCAAACTGGGTCGGTCTAGGCAAGGGTCTCATTGAGGTCATGACTGATTTTAATCGATGTAACACCTCTAATCTGAACGTCCCGTACTTCGGGAACGTCAGTTCCTCATTTCCTTCCGTAATCTTACTCCACTCTGATATCCAAAGGATCGTATGCAGCCCAACATTCACTGCCATGTAACGAGCCGGCGTACCCTCCGGCGGGGCTTCTTCCCCTTCATCCGATCCCCGCTTCTCTTTTTTAAACGCCGCTCTCAGCCATTTAAAACACTTCATAATTATGCGCACAATATCCAGCCTCGCTACTCTGTTTACTTCCTGATGACAATCCACCAATCCTAACGCGGCTTTGCTAACTTGGCCTATCGCAGCGCGGTCTTTCTCCGGTCGGCCAATCCCAGCTCGACACTTTCTGACGTCTTTGCTAGCTGGCCTATCACAGCGCGGTCTTTCTCCGGTCAGCCAATCACTGCGCGACACTTCCTGACGTCACTTTTCTCCGCTTCGCAGCAGCACCCCTCCTTTCTCAACTCGTCTCCCGGTCATGCATGCGTCTCATTCATACACCGAAAAATGACTACTTCCGACCAAGCGGTCACTTCCCTCGACTGTACGTCCACAGTCTATATGTAATTGTCAACACAACTGACGAAATGTCTATCGTCTCTCTGATAGGTTGCTTACACACACAGTAACCTCCGACCAGCGTCCGTTACTCACGCACTCACTCTTACGTTCCCCCTATCTCGGTCTTTCGGGTGATCAATGGTACCTCATGACCCCCTTCACACTAGTTGACAATTACTCTGGGTGTCCGATACACCCGAACCACTTAAGCTCTCCTTGAACTTAAGATTTCCACCGGTTGCGCGCGCTCACAACCTGTTCCACAGTCACTCTACAGACATTCAACTCCGCCAGACATTACAACATAGATACAATACAAAAACACCGCAATCTAACACGCATGACCCTTTATACTCACTCTCGACCGATACTGCTGCTTTTTCTGTCTCACGTCATCCGGATCTTCTTCGGCGGGCGGTTCTTCCGATCATCGATCTCTAGGGGCCTTGGGGTAAGCTAACCTGGCCTAGGTCACCGTCCTCAAGAAGGCAACCATCCTCTGCTACCAACTGGAAGGGCGAGATTTTGATCGATACCTTATCACTATTGATCTAAACCTCGATCTGGTCGACTGAACCTTTGTTGCCTGTCATTGAGGGAAGAAAGTGCATCTCTTACCAAGTTAGTTCACCCAATAAAGGACTCCGCTCCAAAAGATCACAAACAACTTCTAGCTTTCAAAAGTTTATTGTAAGGTTAGGATAAGCTGCAAATACAGGCATCTCAGAATGAGATTCACGAGATACACAGGTCCAACTACATACATGTGCTCTCTGAAAGCCCTCAGACGAGCAACGGAAATTACCAGCACAAGTTCTAAGAATAATAAAGCTATCAGCATTGACGCATATTGAGATCTCTCCTTCATTTAAGTTGGAGGAAAACACACAGGTTAGGCTGTCCCTACCCTGCTCTAGATGGTATCCCTACTTAACCAAGTCTCAACCTAACAAAAGGTGTCAGCAGTGAATGACCCCCAAGGGAAGTCACTCACTCTTAGTCTCTTGGTGAAAACCTATAGTTCTCCAGTCATGACCCCTCTCTGCCTACCCATCCGCTCTCTAAAGGGTCCTCAGGCATCTCCTCTAACTCCACCCAGGGGTGCTGTCCCTAATACAAAACAGTCAACAACATTTGAGACGCCCCTCGTGAGACGCCCCTCACGTGGTGTAGCTTCTGGCTTTTTCCATGCTGCTTTGTATTGGGCCTCATACGTTGGAGTTGACCTTGCTTCTCAGACTCTTCTCCGGCCCGCTGATACCCCTTAAACATTCCGGAACCCTCCTCCATGTCTGGGCCGTCTACTGAACAGACCTCTATTCATTTATTTATAATCGGATCCTCCCTTCTCTCTTGCAGACAGACATCTGCAGCCAAGAACCCAACTCTCATAGACTTCCAAAAAGGTTCGCAACATTTCTCGGCCCAGACCAATACGTGTAAATCAATGTTAAAACATTTCAGGCCTACAACATTTCTCATAATGATTATAGCATTCAACTTCTTCATTAATCAAAGCATGTTAATACTCTTATTCTATTATTCAGTAAACACATCTATAAATCATGGCCCATTAATGCAATGACCAAAACATTAGTTCAATCTATGTCGTGGAAAGAAACACCTTCCCCTTCCCTTCTAGCTCTGGCCCTGAGGCCTACCACATTCTGCGTTTAACCACATGCCATCTTACATTTTAGCAGCTACACGACATGGATTCAGGAATAATCACATCTAATAAAATCGTATAGTGTCACACATTTCTGTATTAGTTCCACTTCTACTTAAATCTCTACATTAGCTATACATTCAGAATATAATTGCAGATACTACTAGCACTCATGGCATTTCTCCTCATGATTTGTGCTTACTACGGGTAAGTGTGATGCACTCATACATTTAGGTCAGTTTGCGCTCTCTCACGTGTTTAACGCTCTTTAATTTCACCTTCGGATGTTTACCTCCGCCAGCAGAGTCAATTGATTTCCGATCACGTGTTATCCATCCTGCCGCACTGGAGTTTTAAACCGGTTCCGCTGCGTCTTTTAATCGTTTCGCGCTCGGCTGACGGCCCCAACATGGATAGGAGCTGACTGACATGATCCAGAGAGGCGCATGCGCACTGAGGAGGAGGATGGGTGAGATACAGAGAGAGCACAACTTCACACATCACACCTCCAGAGACAGCACTCCTTCACACATCACACCCCAGATACAGAGACAGCACTCCTACACACATCACACCCCTGATACAGAGACAGCACTCCTTCACACATCACACCCCCAGAGACAGAGACAGCACTCCGTCACACATCACACCTCAGTAACAGAGACAGCACTCCTTCACACATCACACCTCCAGAGACAGAGACAGCACTCCTTCACACAGCACACCCCAGAGACAGCACTCCTTCACAGACCACAGCCCCAGAGACAGCACTCCTTCACACACCACACCCCCAGAGACAGAGACAGCACTCCTTCACACATCACACCTCCAGATACAGAGACAGCACTCCTTCACACATCACACCCCCAGATACAGAGACAGCACTCCTTCACACATCACACCCCCAGATACAGAGACAGCACTCCTACACACATCACACCCCTGATACAGAGACAGCACTCCTTCACACATCACACCCCCAGAGACAGAGACAGCACTCCTTCACACATCACACCTCAGATACAGAGACAGCACTCCTTCACACATCACACCTCCAGAGACAGAGACAGCACTCCTTCACACATCACACCCCAGAGACAGCACTCCTTCACAGACCACAGCCCCAGAGACAGCACTCCTTCACACACCACACCCCCAGAGACAGAGACAGCACTCCTTCACACATCACACCCCCAGATACAGAGACAGCACTCCTTCACACATCACACCTCCAGAGACAGAGACAGCACTCCTTCACACATCACACCCCAGAGACAGAGACAGCCTTCACACATCACACCCCCAGATACAGAGACAGCACTCCTTCACACATCACACCCCCAGATACAGAGACAGCCTTCACACATCACACCCCCAGATACAGAGACAGCACTCCTTCACACATCACGCCCCCAGATACAGAGACAGCACTCCTACACACATCACACCCCTGATACAGAGACAGCACTCCTTCACACATCACACCCCCAGAGACAGAGACAGCACTCCTTCACACATCACACCTCAGATACAGAGACAGCACTCCTTCACACATCACACCTCCAGAGACAGAGACAGCACTCCTTCACACATCACACCCCAGAGACAGCACTCCTTCACAGACCACAGCCCCAGAGACAGCACTCCTTCACACACCACACCCCCAGAGACAGAGACAGCACTCCTTCACACATCACACCCCCAGATACAGAGACAGCACTCCTTCACACATCACACCTCCAGAGACAGAGACAGCACTCCTTCACACATCACACCCCAGAGACAGCACTCCTTCACACACCACACCCCCAGAGACCGAGACAGCACTCCTTCACACATCACACCTCCAGATACAGAGACAGCACTCCTTCACACATCACACCCCCAGAGACAGAGACAGCACTCCTTCACACATCACACCCCCAGATACAGAGACAGCACTCCTTCACACATCACACCTCCAGAGACAGAGACAGCACTCCTTCACACATCACACCCCCAGATACAGACAGCACTCCTTCACACATCACACCCCCAGATACAGAGACAGCACTCCTTCACACATCACACCCCAGAGACAGCACTCCTTCACACACCACACCCCCAGAAACAGAGACAGCACTCCTTCACACATCACACCCCCAGATACAGAGACAGCACTCCTTCACACATCACACCTCCAGAGACAGAGACAGCACTCCTTCACACATCACACCCCAGAGACAGCACTCCTTCACACACCACACCCCCAGAGACATAGACAGCACTCCTTCACACATCACACCCCCAGAGACAGAGACAGCACTCCTTCACACATCACACCCCCAGATACAGAGACAGCACTCCTTCACACATCACACCTCCAGAGACAGAGACAGCACTCCTTCACACATCACACCCCAGAGACAGCACTCCTTCACACACCACACCCCCAGAGACAGAGACAGCACTCCTTCACACATCACACCCCCAGATACAGAGACAGCACTTCTTCACCCATCACACCCCAAGTGACAGCACTCCTTCACACATCACACCCCAGAGACAGCACTCCTTCACACATCACACCCTCAGAGACAGAGACAGCACTCCTTCACACATCACACCTCCAGATACAGAGACAGCACTCCTGCACACATCACACCCCCAGATACAGAGACAGCACTCCTTCACACATCACACCCCTGATACAGAGACAGCACTCCTACACACATCACACCTCCAGAGACAGAGACAGCACTCCTTCACACATCACACCCCTGATACAGAGACAGCACTCCTACACACATCACACCCCTGATACAGAGACAGCACTCCTGCACACATCACACCTCCAGATACAGAGACAGCACTCCTTCACACATCACACCCCTGATACAGAGACAGCACTCCTACACACATCACACCTCCAGAGACAGAGACAGCACTCCTTCACACATCACACCTCCAGAGACAGAGACAGCACTCCTTCACACATCACACCTCCAGAGACAGCACTCCTTCACACATCACACCTCCAGAGACAGAGACAGCACTCCTGCACACATCACACCCCCAGAGACAGAGACAGCACTCCTTCACACATCACACCTCCAGATACAGAGACAGCACTCCTTCACACCCCCAGAGACAGAGACAGCACAACTTCACACATCACACCTCCAGAGACAGAGACAGCACTCCTTTACACATCACACCTCCAGATACAGAGACAGCACTCCTGCACACATCACACCCCCAGAGATAGAGACAGCACTCCTGCACACATCACACCCCCAGATACAGAGACAGCACTCCTTCACACATCACACCCCCAGAGACAGAGACAGCACTCCTTCACACATCACACCTCCAGATACAGAGACAGCACTCCTTCACACATCACACCCCCATATACAGAGACAGCACTCCTTCACATATCACACCCCCAGAGACAGAGACAGCACTCCTTCACACATCACACCCCCAGAGACAGAGACAGCACTCCTTCACACATCACACCCCCAGATACAGAGACAGCACTCCTTCACATATCACACCCCCAGAGACAGAGACAGCACTCCTTCACACACCACACCCCCAGAGACAGAGACAGCACTCCTTCACACATCACACCCCCAGAGACAGAGACAGCACTCCTTCACACATCACACCCCCAGATACAGAGACAGCACTCCTTCACATATCACACCCCCAGAGACAGAGACAGCACTCCTTCACACATCACACCCCCAGATACAGAGACAGCACTCCTTCACACATCACACCTCCAGATACAGAGACAGCACTCCTTCACACATCACACCCCCAGATACAGAGACAGCACTCCTTCACATATCACACCCCCAGAGACAGAGACAGCACTCCTTCACACACCACACCCCCAGAGACAGAGACAGCACTCCTTCACACATCACACCCCCAGAGACAGAGACAGCACTCCTTCACACATCACACCCCCAGATACAGAGACAGCACTCCTTCACACATCACAACTCCAGAGACAGAGACAGCACTCCTTCACACATCACACCCCAGAGACAGCACTCCTTCACACACCACACCCCCAGAGACAGAGACAGCACTCCTTCACACATCACACCTCCAGATACAGAGACAGCACTCCTTCACACATCACACCCCCAGAGACAGAGACAGCACTCCTTCACACATCACACCCCCAGATACAGAGACAGCACTCCTTCACACATCACACCCCAGAGACAGCACTCCTTCACACACCACACCCCCAGAGACAGCACTCCTTCACACACACACCCCCAGAGACAGAGACAGCACTCCTTCACACATCACACCCCCAGATACAGAGACAGCACTCCTTCACACATCACACCTCCAGAGACAGAGACAGCACTCCTTCACACATCACACCCCAGAGACAGCACTCCTTCACACACCACACCCCCAGAGACAGAGACAGCACTCCTTCACACATCACACTTCCAGATACAGAGACAGCACTCCTTCACACATCACACCCCCAGAGACAGAGACAGCACTCCTTCACACATCACACCCCCAGATACAGAGACAGCACTCCTTCACACATCACACCTCCAGAGACAGAGACAGCACTCCTTCACACATCACACCCCCAGATACAGACAGCACTCCTTCACACATCACACCCCCAGATACAGAGACAGCACTCCTTCACACATCACACCCCAGAGACAGCACTCCTTCACACACCACACCCCCAGAGACAGAGACAGCACTCCTTCACACATCACACCCCCAGATACAGAGACAGCACTCCTTCACACATCACACCTCCAGAGACAGAGACAGCACTCCTTCACACATCACACCCCAGAGACAGCACTCCTTCACACACCACACCCCCAGAGACAGAGACAGCACTCCTTCACACATCACACCCCCAGAGACAGAGACAGCACTCCTTCACACATCACACCCCCAGATACAGAGACAGCACTCCTTCACACATCACACCCCCAGATACAGAGACAGCACGCCTTCACCCATCACACCCCCAGAGACAGCACTCCTTCACACATCACACCCCCAGAGACAGAGACAGCACTCCTTCACACATCACACCTCCAGATACAGAGACAGCACTCCTGCACACATCACGCCCCCAGATACAGAGACAGCACTCCTTCACACATCACACCCCTGATACAGAGACAGCACTCCTACACACATCACACCTCCAGAGACAGCACTCCTTCACACATCACACCCCTGATACAGAGACAGCACTCCTACACACATCACACCCCTGATACAGAGACAGCACTCCTGCACACATCACACCTCCAGATACAGAGACAGCACTCCTTCACACATCACACCCCTGATACAGAGACAGCACTCCTACACACATCACACCTCCAGAGACAGAGACAGCACTCCTTCACACATCACACCTCCAGAGACAGAGACAGCACTCCTTCACACATCACACCTCCAGAGACAGCACTCCTTCACACATCACACCTCCAGAGACAGAGACAGCACTCCTGCACACATCACACCCCCAGAGACAGAGACAGCACTCCTTCACACATCACACCTCCAGATACAGAGACAGCACTCCTTCACACCCCCAGAGACAGAGACAGCACAACTTCACACATCACACCTCCAGAGACAGAGACAGCACTCTTTTACACATCACACCTCCAGATACAGAGACAGCACTCCTGCACACATCACACCCCCAGAGATAGAGACAGCACTCCTGCACACATCACACCCCCAGATACAGAGACAGCACTCCTTCACACATCACACCCCCAGAGACAGAGACAGCACTCCTTCACACATCACACCTCCAGATACAGAGACAGCACTCCTTCACACATCACACCCCCAGATACAGAGACAGCACTCCTTCACATATCACACCCCCAGAGACAGAGACAGCACTCCTTCACACATCACACCCCCAGAGACAGAGACAGCACTCCTTCACACATCACACCCCCAGATACAGAGACAGCACTCCTTCACATATCACACCCCCAGAGACAGAGACAGCACTCCTTCACACACCACACCCCCAGAGTCAGAGACAGCACTCCTTCACACATCACACCCCCAGAGACAGCACTCCTTCACACATCACACCCCCAGATACAGAGACAGCACTCCTTCACACATCATACCCCCAGATACAGAGACAGCACTCCTTCACACATCACACCTCCAGATACAGAGACAGCACTCCTTCACACATCACACCCCCAGATACAGAGACAGCACTCCTTCACATATCACACCCCCAGAGACAGAGACAGCACTCCTTCACACACCACACCCCCAGAGACAGAGACAGCACTCCTTCACACATCACACCCCCAGATACAGAGACATCACTCCTTCACACATCACAACTGCAGAGACAGAGACAGCACTCCTTCACACATCACACCCCAGAGACAGCACTCCTTCACACACCACACCCCCAGAGACAGAGACAGCACTCCTTCACACATCAGACCTCCAGATACAGAGACAGCACTCCTTCACACATCACACCCCTGATACAGAGACAGCACTCCTACACACATCACACCTCCAGAGACAGAGACAGCACTCCTTCACACATCACACCTCCAGAGACAGCACTCCTTCACACATCACACCTCCAGAGACAGAGACAGCACTCCTGCACACATCACACCCCCAGAGACAGAGACAGCACTCCTTCACACATCACACCTCCAGATACAGAGACAGCACTCCTTCACACCCCCAGAGACAGAGACAGCACAACTTCACACATCACACCTCCAGAGACAGAGACAGCACTCTTTTACACATCACACCTCCAGATACAGAGACAGCACTCCTGCACACATCACACCCCCAGAGATAGAGACAGCACTCCTGCACACATCACACCCCCAGATACAGAGACAGCACTCCTTCACACATCACACCCCCAGAGACAGAGACAGCACTCCTTCACACATCACACCTCCAGATACAGAGACAGCACTCCTTCACACATCACACCCCCAGATACAGAGACAGCACTCCTTCACATATCACACCCCCAGAGACAGAGACAGCACTCCTTCACACATCACACCCCCAGAGACAGAGACAGCACTCCTTCACACATCACACCCCCAGATACAGAGACAGCACTCCTTCACATATCACACCCCCAGAGACAGAGACAGCACTCCTTCACACACCACACCCCCAGAGTCAGAGACAGCACTCCTTCACACATCACACCCCCAGAGACAGCACTCCTTCACACATCACACCCCCAGATACAGAGACAGCACTCCTTCACACATCATACCCCCAGATACAGAGACAGCACTCCTTCACACATCACACCTCCAGATACAGAGACAGCACTCCTTCACACATCACACCCCCAGATACAGAGACAGCACTCCTTCACATATCACACCCCCAGAGACAGAGACAGCACTCCTTCACACACCACACCCCCAGAGACAGAGACAGCACTCCTTCACACATCACACCCCCAGATACAGAGACAGCACTCCTTCACACATCACAACTGCAGAGACAGAGACAGCACTCCTTCACACATCACACCCCAGAGACAGCACTCCTTCACACACCACACCCCCAGAGACAGAGACAGCACTCCTTCACACATCACACCTCCAGATACAGAGACAGCACTCCTTCACACATCACACCCCTGATACAGAGACAGCACTCCTACACACATCACACCTCCAGAGACAGAGACAGCACTCCTTCACACATCACACCTCCAGAGACAGAGATAGCACTCCTTCACACATCACACCTCCAGAGACAGCACTCCTTCACACATCACACCTCCAGAGACAGAGACAGCACTCCTGCACACATCACACCCCCAGAGACAGAGACAGCACTCCTTCACACATCACACCTCCAGATACAGAGACAGCACCCCTTCACACCCCCAGAGACAGAGACAGCACAACTTCACACATCACACCTCCAGAGACAGCACTCCTTCACACATCACACCTCCAGAGACAGAGACAGCACTCCTTCACACATCACACCCCCAGAGATAGAGACAGCACTCCTTCACACATCACACCTCCAGATACAGAGACAGCACTCCTGCACACATCACACCCCCAGAGATAGAGACAGCACTCCTTCACACATCACACCTCCAGATACAGAGACAGCACTCCTTCACACACCACACCCCCAGATACAGAGACAGCACTCCTACACACATCACACCCCCAGAGACAGAGACAGCACTCCTTCACACATCACACCTCCAGATACAGAGACAGCACACCTTCACACATCACACCCCCAGAGACAGAGACAGCACACCCACACACATCACACCCCCAGATACAGAGACAGCACTCCTTCACACATCACACCTCCAGAGACAGAGACAGCACTCCTTCACCCATCACACACCCAGAGACAGAGACAGCACTCCTTCACACATAACACCCCTGATACAGAGACAGCACTCCTTCACTCATCACACCTCCAGATACAGAGACAGCACTCCTTCACACATCACACCCCCAGAGACAGAGACAGCACTCCCTCACACATCACACCTCCAGAGACAGAGACAGCACTCCTTCACACATCACACACCCAGAGACAGAGACATCACTCCTTCACACATCACACCTCCAGATAGAGACAGCACTCCTTCACACATCACACCTCCAGATACAGAGACAGCACTCCTACACACATCACACCTCCAGAGACAGAGACAGCACTCCTTCACACATCACACCTCCAGAGACAGAGACAGCACTCCTTCACACATCACACCTCCAGATACAGAGACAGCACTCCTGCACACATCACACCCACAGATAGAGACAGCACTCCTTCACACATCACCCCCCAGATACAGCACTCCTTCACACATCACACCCCCAGAGACAGAGACAGCACTCCTTCACACATCACACCTCCAGATACAGAGACAGCACTCCTTCACACATCACACCCCCAGATACAGAGACAGCACTCCTTCACACATCACACCCCCAAGGACAGATACAGCACTCCTTCACACATCACACCCCCAGAGACAGAGGCAGCACTCCTTCACACATCACACCCCCAGAGACAGAGACAGCAATCCTTTACACATCACACCTCCAGAGACAGAGACAGCACTCATTCACACATCACACCTCCAGAGACAGAGACAGCACTCCTTCACACATCACATCCCCAGATAGAGACAGCACTCCTTCACACATCACATCCCCAGATAGAGACAGCACTCCTTCACACATCACACCCCCAGAGACAGCACTCCTTCACACATCACACCTCCAGAGACAGAGACAGCACTCCTTCACACATCACACCCCCAGAGACAGAGACAGCACTCCTTCACACATCACACCCCCAGAGACAGAGACAGCACACCTTCACACATCACACCCCCAGATACAGAGACAGCACACCTTCACACATCACACCCCAGATACAGAGACAGCACTCCTTCACACATCACACCTCCAGATACAGAGACAGCACTCCTACACACATCACACCTCCAGAGACAGAGACAGCACTCCTTCACACATCACACCTCCAGAGACCGAGACAGCACTCCTTCACACATCACACCCCCAGAGACAGAGACAGCACTCCTTCACACATCACACCCCCAGAGACAGAGACAGCACACCTTCACACATCACACCCCCAGATACAGAGACAGCACAGCTTCACACATCACACCCCCAGATACAGAGACAGCACTCCTTCACACATCACACCTCCAGATACAGAGACAGCACACCTTCACACATCACACCCCCAGATACAGAGACAGCACACCTTCACACATCACACCTCCAGAGACAGAGACAGCACTTCTTCACACATCACACCTCCAGATACAGAGACAGCACTCCTGCACACATCACACCCCCAGATAGAGACAGCACTCCTTCACACATCACACCCCCAGATACAGCACTCCTTTACACATCACACCCCCAGAGACAGAGACAGCACTCCTTCACACATCACACCTCCAGAGACAGAGACAGCACTCCTTCACACATCACACCCCAGAGACAGAGACAGCACTCCTTCACACATCACACCTCCAGATACAGAGACAGCACTCCTTCACACATCACACCCCCAGATACAGAGACAGCACTCCTTCACACATCACACCCCCAGAGACAGAGACAGCACTCCTTTACACATCACACCTCCAGAGACAGAGACAGCACTCCTGCACACATCACACCCCCAGATAGAGACAGCACTCCTTCACACATCACACCTCCAGAGACAGCACTCCCTCACACATCACACCTCCAGATAGAGACAGCACTCCTTCACACATCACACCTCCAGATACAGAGACAGCACTCCTTCACACATCACACCTCCAGAGACAGAGACAGCACTCCTTTACACATCACACCTCCAGATACAGAGACAGCACTCCTACACACATCACACCTCCAGAGACAGCACTCCTTCACACATCACACCCCAGAGACAGAGACAGCACTCCTTCACACATCACACCTCCAGAGACAGCACTCCTTCACACATCACACCTCCAGATACAGAGACAGCACTCCTACACACCCCCAGAGACAGCACAACTTCACACATCACACCTCCAGAGACAGAGACAGCACTCCTTCACACCCCCAGAGACAGCACAACTTCACACATCACACCTCCAGAGACAGAGACAGCACTCCTTCACACCCCCAGAGACAGAGACAGCACAACTTCACACACCACACCCCCAGAGACAGAGACAGCACTCCTTCACACATCACACCCCCAGATACAGAGACAGCACTCCTTCACACATCACACCTCCAGAGACAGAGACAGCACTCCTTCACACATCACACCCCCAGAGACAGCACTCCTTCACACATCACACCTCCAGATACAGAGACAGCACTCCTTCACACATCACACCTCCAGAGACAGAGACAGCACTCCTTTACACATCACACCTCCAGATACAGAGACAGCACTCCTGCACACATCACACCCCCAGATAGAGACAGCACTCCTTCACACATCACACCCCCAGATACAGCACTCCTTCACACATCACACCTCCAGATAAAGAGACAGCACTCCTACACACATCACACCTCCAGAGACAGCACTCCTTCACACATCACACCCCAGAGACAGAGACAGCACTCCTTCACACATCACACCTCCAGAGACAGCACTCCTTCACACATCACACCTCCAGATACAGAGACAGCACTCCTACACACATCACAAACCCTGATACAGAGACAGCACTCCTACACACATCACACCTCCAGATACAGAGACAGCACTCCTTCACACCCCCAGAGACAGCACAACTTCACACACCACACCCCCAGAGACAGAGACAGCACTCCTTCACACATCACACCCCAGATACAGAGACAGCACTCCTTCACACATCACACCTCCAGAGACAGAGACAGCACTCCTTCACACATCACACCCCCAGAGACAGCACTCCTTCACACATCACACCTCCAGATACAGAGACAGCACTCCTTCACACATCACACCTCCAGAGACAGCACTCCTTCACACATCACACCTCCAGATACAGAGACAGCACTCCTACACACATCACACCTCCAGAGACAGCACTCCTTCACACATCACACCCCAGAGACAGAGACAGCACTCCTTCACACAACACACCTCCAGAGACAGCACTCCTTCACACATCACACCTCCAGATACAGAGACAGCACTCCTACACACATCACACCCCCAGAGACAGCACTCCTTCACACATCACACCTCCAGATACAGAGACAGCACTCCTTCACACATCACACCCCCAGATAGAGACAGCACTCCTTCACACATCACACCTCCAGAGACAGCACTCCTTCACACATCACACCTCCAGATACAGAGACAGCACTCCTACACACATCACACCCCCAGATAGAGACAGCACTCCTTCACACATCACACCTATAGAGACAGAGACAGCACTCCTTCACACATCACACCTCCAGATACAGAGACAGCACTCCTTCACACATCACACCTCCAGATACAGAGACAACACTCCTTCACACATCACACCTCCAGATACAGAGACAGCACTCCTTCACACATCACACCCCAGAGACAGAGACAGCACTCCTTCACACATCACACCCCCAGATACAGAGACAGCACTCCTTCACACATCACACCCCCAGAGACAGAGACAGCACTCCATCACACCCCCAGAGACAGAGACAGCACTCCTTCACACATCACACCTCCAGAGACAGAGACAGCACTCCTTCACACATCACATCCCCAGATAGAGACAGCACTCCTTCACACATCACACCTCCAGAGACAGAGACAGCACTCCTTCACACATCACATCCCCAGATAGAGACAGCACTCCTTCACACATCAACCCCCCAGAGACAGAGACAGCACTACTTCACACCCCCAGAGACAGAGACAGCACTCCTTCACACATCACACCCCAGATACAGAGACAGCACTCCTTCACACATCACACCCCAGATACAGAGACAGCACTCCTTCACACATCACACCCCCAGATACAGCACTCCTTCACACATCACACCCCCAGAGACAGAGACAGCACTCCTTCACACATCACACCTCCAGATACATAGACAGCACTCTTTACACATCACACACCCAGAGACAGAGACAGCGCTCCTTCACACATCACACCTCCAGATACAGAGACAACACTCCTTCACACATCACACCCCCAGAGACAGCACACCCACACACATCACACCCCCAGAGACAGAGACAGCACTCCTTCACACATCACACCCCCAGAGACATAGACAGCACTCCTTTACACATCACACCTCCAGATACATAGACAGCACTCCTTTACACATCACACCTCCAGATACAGAGACAGCACTCCTTCACACATCACACCCCCAGATAAAGAGACAGCACTCCTTCACACATCACACCCCCAGATAAAGAGACAGCACCCCTACACACATCACACCTTCAGATACAGAGACAGCACTCCTACACACATCACACCTCCAGATACAGAGACAGCACTCCTTCACACATCACACCCCTCATACAGAGACAGCACTCCTACACACATCACACCTCCAGACACAGAGACAGCACTCCTTTACACATCACACACCCAGAGACAGCACTCATTCACACATCACACCTCCAGAGACAGAGACAGCACTCCTTCACACATCACACCCCCAGAGACAGCACTCCTTCACACATCACACCCCCAGAGACAGAGACAGCACTCCTTCACACATCACACCCCCAGAGACAGAGACAGCATTCCTTCACACATCACACCCCCTGATACAGAGACAGCACTCCTTCACACATCACACCTCCAGAGACAGAGACAGCACTCCTTCACACATCACACCTCCAGATACAGAGACAACACTCCTTCACACATCACACCCCCAGAGACAGAGACAGCACACCCACACACATCACACCCCCAGATACATAGACAGCACTCCTTCACACATCACACCCCTGATACAGAGACAGCACTCATTCACACATCACACCTCCAGAGACAGAGACAGCACTCCTTTACACATCACACCTCCAGATACAGAGACAGCACTCCTTCACACATCACACCCCCAGATAAAGAGACAGCACTCCTTCACACATCACACCCCCAGATACAGAGACAGCACTCCTACACACATCACACCCCAGAGACAGAGACAGCGCTCCTTCACACATCACACCTCCAGATACAGAGACAGCACTCCTTCACACATCACACCCCAGATACAGAGACAGCACTCCTTCACACATCACACCTCCAGATACAGAGACAGCACTCCTTCACACATCACACCCGTGATACAGAGACAGTACTCCTTCACACATCACACCCCCAGAGACAGAGACAGCACTCCTTCACACATCACACCCCCAGAGACAGAGACAGCACTCCTTCACACATCACACCCCCAGAGACAGCACTCCTTCACCCATCACACCTCCAGAGACAGCACTCTTTTACACATCACACCTCAGATACAGAGACAGCACTCCTTCACAAACCACACCCCCAGAGACAGAGACAGCACTCCTTCACACATCACACCCCAGAGACAGAGACAGCACTCCTTCACACATCACACCTCCAGATACAGAGACAGCACTCCTTCACACATCACCCCCGTGATACAGAGACAGCACTCCTTCACACATCACACCCCCAGAGACAGAGACAGCACTCCTTCACACATCACACCCCCAGAGACAGCACTCCTTCACCCATCACACCTCCAGAGACAGCACTCCTTTACACATCACACCTCAGATACAGAGACAGCACACCTTCACAAACCACACCCCCATAGACAGAGACAGCACTCCTTCACACATCACACCCCAGAGACAGAGACAGCACTCCCTCACACATCACACTCCCAGAGACAGCACTCCTTCACCCATCACACCCCCAGAGACAGAGACAACACTCCTTCACACATCACACCTCCAGAGACAGAGACAGCACTCCTTCACACATCACACCCCAGAGACAGAGACAGCACTCCTTCACACATCACACCTCCAGATACAGAGACAGCACTCCTTAACACATCACACCTCCAGATACAGAGACAGCACTCCTTCACACATCACACCTCCAGATACAGAGACAGCACTCCTTCACACATCACACCCCCAGAGACAGAGACAGCACTCCTTTACACATCACACCTCAGATACAGAGACAGCACTCCTTCACACATCACACCCCCAGAGACAGAGACAGCACTCCTTCACACATCACACCTCCAGATACAGAGAGAGCACTCCCTCACACATCACACCCCCAGAGACAGCACTCCTTCACCCATCACACCCCCAGAGACAGAGACAGCACTCCTTCACACATCACACCTCCAGAGACAGAGACAGCACTCCTTCACACATCACACCTCCAAATACAGAGACAGCACTCCTTCACACATCACACCCCAGAGACAGCACTCCTTTACACATCACACCTCAGATACAGAGACAGCACTCCTTCACACATCACACCCCCTGATACAGAGACAGCACTCCTTTACACATCACACCCCCAGAGACAGCACTCCTTCACACATCACACCCCAGAGACAGCACTCCTTTACACATCACACCTCAGATACAGAGACAGCACTCCTTCACACATCACACCCCTGATACAGAGACAACACTCATTCACACATCACACCTCCAGAGACAGAGACAGCACTCCTTCACACATCACACCTCCAGATACAGAGACAGCACTCCTTCACACATCACACCTCCAGATACAGAGACAGCACTCCTTTACACATCACACCTCCAGAGACAGAGACAGCACTCCTTCACACATCACACCCCCAGATACAGAGACAGCACTCCTTCACACATCACACCCCCAGAGACAGAGACAGCACTCCTTTACACATCACACCTCCAGATACATAGACAGCACTCCTTTACACTTCACACCCCCAGAGACAGATACAGCACTCCTTCACACATCACACCCCCAGAGACAGCACTCCTTCACACACCACACCCCCAGAGACAGAGACAGCACTCCTTCACACATCACACCCCCAGATACAGAGACAGCACTCCTTCACACATCACACCCCCAGATACAGAGACAGCACTCCTTTACACATCACACCTCCAGATACAGAGACAGCACTCCTTTACACATCACACCTCCAGATACAGAGACAGCACTCCTTTACACATCACACACCCAGAGACAGCACTCCTTTACACATCACACCTCCAGATACATAGACAGCACTCCTTCACACATCACACCCCCAGATATAGAAACAGCACTCCTTCACACATCACACCCCCAGAGACAGAGACAGCACTCCTTTACACATCACACCTCCAGATACAGAGACAGCACTCCTTTACACATCACACCCCCAGAGACAGAGACAGCACTCCTTTACACATCACACCTCCAGATACAGAGACAGCACTCCTTTACACATCACACCCCCAGAGACAGAGACAGCACTCGTTTACACATCACACCTCCAGATACAGAGACAGCACTCCTTTACACATCACACCCCCAGAGACAGAGACAGCACTCCTTCACACATCACACCCCCAGAGACAGAGACAGCACTCCTTCACACATCACACCTCCAGAGACAGAGACAGCACTCCTTCACACATCACATCCCCAGATACAGAGACAGCACTCCTTCACACATCACACCTCAGATACAGAGACAGCACTCCTTCACACATCACACCTCCAGATACAGAGACAGCACTCCTTCACACATCACACCCCAGAGACAGCACTCCTTTACACATCACACCTCAGATACAGAGACAGCACTCCTTCACACATCACACCCCCTGATACAGAGACAGCACTCCTTTACACATCACACCCCCAGAGACAGCACTCCTTCACACATCACACCCCAGAGACAGCACTCCTTTACACATCACACCTCAGATACAGAGACAGCACTCCTTCACACATCACACCCCTGATACAGAGACAACACTCATTCACACATCACACCTCCAGAGACAGAGACAGCACTCCTTCACACATCACACCTCCAGATACAGAGACAGCACTCCTTCACACATCACACCTCCAGATACAGAGACAGCACTCCTTTACACATCACACCTCCAGAGACAGAGACAGCACTCCTTCACACATCACACCCCCAGATACAGAGACAGCACTCCTTCACACATCACACCCCCAGAGACAGAGACAGCACTCCTTTACACATCACACCTCCAGATACATAGACAGCACTCCTTTACACTTCACACCCCCAGAGACAGATACAGCACTCCTTCACACATCACACCCCCAGAGACAGCACTCCTTCACACACCACACCCCCAGAGACAGAGACAGCACTCCTTCACACATCACACCCCCAGATACAGAGACAGCACTCCTTCACACATCACACCCCCAGATACAGAGACAGCACTCCTTTACACATCACACCTCCAGATACAGAGACAGCACTCCTTTACACATCACACCTCCAGATACAGAGACAGCACTCCTTTACACATCACACACCCAGAGACAGCACTCCTTTACACATCACACCTCCAGATACATAGACAGCACTCCTTCACACATCACACCCCCAGATATAGAAACAGCACTCCTTCACACATCACACCCCCAGAGACAGAGACAGCACTCCTTTACACATCACACCTCCAGATACAGAGACAGCACTCCTTTACACATCACACCCCCAGAGACAGAGACAGCACTCCTTTACACATCACACCTCCAGATACAGAGACAGCACTCCTTTACACATCACACCCCCAGAGACAGAGACAGCACTCGTTTACACATCACACCTCCAGATACAGAGACAGCACTCCTTTACACATCACACCCCCAGAGACAGAGACAGCACTCCTTCACACATCACACCCCCAGAGACAGAGACAGCACTCCTTCACACATCACACCTCCAGAGACAGAGACAGCACTCCTTCACACATCACATCCCCAGATACAGAGACAGCACTCCTTCACACATCACACCTCCAGATACAGAGACAGCACTCCTTCACACATCACACCTCCAGATACAGAGACAGCACTCCTTCACACATCACACACCCAGAGACAGAGACAGCACTCCTTCACACATCACACCTCCAGAGACAGAGACAGCACTCCTTCACACATCACACCCCCAAATACAGAGACAGCACTCCTACACACATCACACCCCCAGAGACAGAGACAGCACTCCTTCACACATCACACTCCCAGAGACAGAGACAGCACTCCTTCACTCATCACACCCCCAGAGACAGCACTCCTACACACATCACACCCCCAGAGACAGAGACAGCACTCCTTCACACATCACACCCCCAGAGACAGAGACAGCACTCCTTCACCCATCACACCTCCAGAGACAGAGACAGCACTCCTTCACACCCCCAGAGACAGAGACAGCACTCCTTCACCCATCACACCCCAGAGACAGAGACAGCACTCCTACACACATCACACCCCCAGAGACAGATACAGCACTCCTTCACACATCACACCCCAGATACAGCACTCCTTCACACATCACACCCCCAGAGACAGAGACAGCACTCCTTTACACATCACACCCCCAAGGACAGATACAGCACTCCTTCACACATCACACCCCCAGAGACAGAGACAGCACTCCTTCACACATCACACCCCCTGAGACAGACACAGCACTCCTTCACACATCACACCCCCAGATACAGAGACAGCCCTCCTTCACACATCACACCCCCAGATACAGAGACAGCACACCTTCACACATCACACCTCCAGATACAGAGACAGCACTCCTTTACACATCACACCCCCAGATACAGAGACAGCACTCCTTCACACATCACACCCCCCGAGACAGAGACAGCACTCCTACACACATCACACCCCCAGAGACAGATACAGCACTCCTTCACACATCACACCCAGATACAGCACTCCTTCACACATCACACCCCCAGAGACAGAGACAGCACTCCTTTACACATCACACCTCCAGAGACAGATACAGCACTCCTTCACACATCACACCCCCAGAGACAGAGACAGCACTCCTTCACACATCACACCCCCAAGGACAGATACAGCACTCCTTCACACATCACCCCCAGAGACAGAGACAGCACTCCTTCAAACATCACACCTCCAGAGACAGATACAGCACTCCTTCACACATCACACCCCCAAGGACAGATACAGCACTCCTTCACACATCACCCCCAGAGACAGAGACAGCAATCCTACACACATCACACCCCAGATACAGATACAGCACTCCTTCACACATCACACCCCCAGAGACAGAGACAGAGACAGCACTCCTTTACACATCACACCTCCAGAGACAGATACAGCACTCCTTCACACATCACACCCCCAGAGACAGAGACAGCACTCCTTCACACATCACACCCCCAAGGACAGATACAGCACTCCTTCACACATCACACCCCCAGAGACAGAGACAGCACTCCTACACACATCACACCCCCAGAGACAGAGACAGCACTCCTTCACACATCACACCCCCAGAGACAGAGACAGCACTCCTTCACCCATCACACCTCCAGAGACAGAGACAGCACTCCTTCACACCCCCAGAGAGAGAGACAGCACTCCTTCACCCATCACACCCCCAGAGACAGAGACAGCACTCCTACACACATCACACCCCCAGAGACAGATACAGCACTCCTTCACACATCACACCCCAGATACAGCACTCCTTCACACATCACACCCCCAGAGACAGAGACAGCACTCCTTTACACATCACACCTCCAGAGACAGATACAGCACTCCTTCACACCCCCAGAGACAGAGACAGCACTCCTTCACACATCACACCCCCTGAGACAGACACAGCACTCCTTCACACATCACACCCCCAGATACAGAGACAGCCCTCCTTCACACATCACACCCCCAGATACAGAGACAGCACACCTTCACACATCACACCTCCAGATACAGAGACAGCACTCCTTTACACATCACACCCCCAGATACAGAGACAGCACTCCTTCACACATCACACCCCCCGAGACAGAGACAGCACTCCTACACACATCACACCCCCAGAGACAGATACAGCACTCCTTCACACATCACACCCCAGATACAGCACTCCTTCACACATCACACCCCCAGAGACAGAGACAGCACTCCTTTACACATCACACCTCCAGAGACAGATACAGCACTCCTTCACACATCACACCCCCCGAGACAGAGACAGCACTCCTACACACATCACACCCCCAGAGACAGATACAGCACTCCTTCACACATCACACCCAGATACAGCACTCCTTCACACCCCCAGAGACAGAGACAGCACTCCTTCACACATCACACCCCCTGAGACAGACACAGCACTCCTTCACACATCACACCCCCAGATACAGAGACAGCCCTCCTTCACACATCACACCCCCAGATACAGAGACAGCACACCTTCACACATCACACCTCCAGATACAGAGACAGCACTCCTTTACACATCACACCCCCAGATACAGAGACAGCACTCCTTCACACATCACACCCCCCGAGACAGAGACAGCACTCCTACACACATCACACCCCCAGAGACAGATACAGCACTCCTTCACACATCACACCCAGATACAGCACTCCTTCACACATCACACCCCCAGAGACAGAGACAGCACTCCTTTACACATCACACCTCCAGAGACAGATACAGCACTCCTTCACACATCACACCCCCAGAGACAGAGACAGCACTCCTTCACACATCACACCCCCAAGGACAGATACAGCACTCCTTCACACATCGCCCCCAGAGACAGAGACAGCACTCCTTCAAACATCACACCTCCAGAGACAGATACAGCACTCCTTCACACATCACACCCCCAAGGACAGATACAGCACTCCTTCACACATCACCCCCAGAGACAGAGACAGCAATCCTACACACATCACACCCCAGATACAGATACAGCACTCCTTCACACATCACACCCCCAGAGACAGAGACAGAGACAGCACTCCTTTACACATCACACCTCCAGAGACAGATACAGCACTCCTTCACACATCACACCCCCAGAGACAGAGACAGCACTCCTTCACACATCACACCTCCAGAGACAGAGACAGCACTCCTTCACACCCCCAGAGAGAGAGACAGCACTCCTTCACCCATCACACCCCCAGAGACAGAGACAGCACTCCTACACACATCACACCCCCAGAGACAGATACAGCACTCCTTCACACATCACACCCCAGATACAGCACTCCTTCACACATCACACCCCCAGAGACAGAGACAGCACTCCTTTACACATCACACCTCCAGAGACAGATACAGCACTCCTTCACACCCCCAGAGACAGAGACAGCACTCCTTCACACATCACACCCCCTGAGACAGACACAGCACTCCTTCACACATCACACCCCCAGATACAGAGACAGCCCTCCTTCACACATCACACCCCCAGATACAGAGACAGCACACCTTCACACATCACACCTCCAGATACAGAGACAGCACTCCTTTACACATCACACCCCCAGATACAGAGACAGCACTCCTTCACACATCACACCCCCCGAGACAGAGACAGCACTCCTACACACATCACACCCCCAGAGACAGATACAGCACTCCTTCACACATCACACCCCAGATACAGCACTCCTTCACACATCACACCCCCAGAGACAGAGACAGCACTCCTTTACACATCACACCTCCAGAGACAGATACAGCACTCCTTCACACATCACACCCCCAGAGACAGAGACAGCACTCCTTCACACATCACACCCCCAAGGACAGATACAGCACTCCTTCACACATCACCCCCAGAGACAGAGACAGCACTCCTTCAAACATCACACCTCCAGAGACAGATACAGCACTCCTTCACACATCACACCCCCAAGGACAGATACAGCACTCCTTCACACATCACCCCCAGAGACAGAGACAGCAATCCTACACACATCACACCCCAGATACAGATACAGCACTCTTTCACACATCACACCCCCAGAGACAGAGACAGAGACAGCACTCCTTTACACATCACACCTCCAGAGACAGATACAGCACTCCTTCACACATCACACCCCCAGAGATAGAGACAGCACTCCTTCACACATCACACCCCCAAGGACAGATACAGCACTCCTTCACACATCACACCCCCAGAGACAGAGACAGCACTCCTTCACACATCACACCCCCAGAGACAGAGACAGCACTCCTTTACACATCACACCTCCAGAGACAGATACAGCACTCCTTCACACATCACACCCCCAGAGACAGAGACAGCACTCCTTCACACATCACACCCCCAAGGACAGATACAGCACTCCTTCACACATCACCCCCAGAGACAGAGACAGCACTCCTTCACACATCACACCTCCAGAGACCGATAAAGCACTCCTTCACACATCACACCTCCAGAGACAGATACAGCACTCCTTCACACATCACACCCCCAGAGACAGAGACAGAACTCCTTCACACATCACACCTCCAGATAAAGAAACAGCACTCCTTCACCCATCACACATCCAGAGACAGCACTCCTTCACACATCACACCCACAGAGACAGAGACAGCACTCCTTCACACATCACACCTCCAGAGACAGATACAGCACTCCTTCACACATCATGCCCCCAGAGACAGAGACAGCACTCCTTCACACATCACACCCCCAGAGACAGAGACAGCACTCCTTCACACATCACACCCCCAAGGACAGATACAGCACTCCTTCACACTTCACAACTCCAGATACAGAGACAGCACTCCTTCACACATCACACCTCCAGAGACAGATACAGCACTCCTTCACACATCACACCCCCAGAGACAGAGACAGCACTCCTTCACACATCACCCCCAGAGACAGCACTCCTTTACACATCACACTCCCAGAGACAGATACAGCACTCCTTCACACATCATGCTACGGCAGAACTCCAAAAATCATTTCTAATCAGCACTTACCATTTCCCTGAAACCTCCGAGCACACACTCATTCGTCAGTGGGGCCCATAACACTGCACTTTTACTCTATTCACTTAAACTTGGCTTCAAGGATTTTGGTGAAACACAAAGGAGTAAAGCTGTAACATTTGGTGGAGTGTTTAAACCTATTTAATCAGTTATTATTTACACCTACAGTTTTATACACTTTACCATGGTTTTATCAAACATGAATTTTATTCAGACACACCACCATAGTGGCAATGGATCTGCTAGAAAGAAAATTAGGCGTAGGAAAATCACAAGACCAGCTTTAATATTTCATTTTCCCAATTTTATTAAAAGCAAAACTTTAATATGTCTGACATTTAGGCATTGATTATTTCTTCATTAAGTAAAAATCTTAAACTTTATTTCAGAATGATCATTTTATTTAGAGCTCAGAAAACAGTCATTTATTTAGAAGTCAGTTAAAAGTTTAGCAAAGGACAGATAGTTCCAAATTCATTCTCTCCTAACATCCCTAACTAACGCCCTCATCTTATCCTTCAATCCTGCAAAGCAAACAAGAAAAAATAATTCAAAGTATCTTACATCCAGGAATTGATCTGCAATCCGACAGCACTTCGAGAGGAAATCGAAAGAGCGACAACCTCTAAGCAAAATCAGGGGGGTTTATACACTAATTTCCTAACTTAATCTATCTAAAAGTATCTGACATCACCAATTCAGGTTCTGATTGGACAATTTAGGGTGGGTGAGCATCTCCTCACCATTACAACATCATATTCACGGTGAATCAGCAAAATTATAATGCGTCATTGTTTAGGACAGTCTTTGGCCAGGTCACTTCCTGACTCGCAACGTTGCACTATATTCTCACGTTCAGAACACTTGACCGTCCATGTTTTGGCAACCATCCTAACTTCAGGGCAAAGCAGCCTTGAACTACCCATCCGAAAACAGGCAGCTCACTCTCGCTGGCAGGCTTTAGGCAAGCATGCACAGTCCAGCACTTGCTCACAGTTAGCCAGAGCAACCGGATTTTGTAGGCCTCAGAGGCCACTTTTGGAACTATCATAGAAACAAACACAAATTCATGTTAATTATGGTACTGAAGCCCTTCTGTTTACCTCCCACCATACTAATGTTTCCCTATTAGTTATTACCTAGCAGGTAAGCCACATAAATGCTTTTCATACTTACATATCCGACGACCTTTTAGCACAATAACGTGTACAATAAGCACATTCACATTACATGTATTTATATTTAAGCTGTGCATTAGTTCACAACACAATAACGACACAAATTAGTTAATTATATTGCTCCATGCAAGCAAGAATTAGTATTCTTACGTGTTTATGTATGTGCATCTTATACTATTTGTTGATTAATACACCGCAACACACTATTAGTAAATGTTAATGTTATGGAACATTGATTTCACAAGGGGTACACAAAATTTTGTTTTGCCACCTTGCTCCATCAATCACACCTCCAGAGACTCCACGCCTATCACTGCTCGTGCCTCTCCTGGCACTGCTCCTTCTCTTGCCTCTCCTGGCACTGCTCCTTCTCGAGCTGCTCCTGGCACTGCTCTTGGCAAAAATTGTAAATTCATACTTGTATAGCGCACTACTCACCCGCAAGGGTCTCAAGGCGCTTGTACAAATACCGCTGTGGAACCCATCCTGGCTTTCCCTGTGAGGTGTCCACTCCTGGGCACCCCCAACGTGGAGGCCAGGCATCCTTAGCGTTGTGGGGGCCGTTGTGGAGATTAAGCAAGCTATTGCCCAGAGTTGCAGAGTGGGACTCCATGATTGGAATAGGCACCGAGGCGAGAATTATCAGGTCTGTGGAATTTTTTAGCCCAAGACCCGCCGAGGCGGGGAATTGAACCCTGGTCCCGGGCTAGACCTCTGCATCAGGGTCGGCCGCTCTAACCATTGAGCCACACGTCTCTCTGGCACTGTTCCTTCTCTTGACACTCCTGGCACTGCTCCTTCTTGTGCTGCTCCTGGCACTGCTCCTGCCACTCCTGGCACTGCTCCTTCTCTTGCCACTCCTGGCATTGCTCCTTCTCATGCTGCTCCTGGCACTGCTCCTTCTCGTGCTGCTCCTGGCACTGCTCCTGCCATTCCTGGCACTGCTCCTTCTCTTGCCGCTCCTGGCACTGCTCCTTCTCGTGCTGCTCCTGGCACTGCTCCTTCTCGTGCTGCTCCTGGCACTGCTCTTGCTGCTCCTGGCAATGCTCCTTCTCGTGCTGCTCCTGGCACTGCTCTTGCTGCTCCTGGCACTGCTCCTTCTCATGCTGCTCCTGCCATTCCTGGCACTGCTCCTTCTCTTGCCGCTCCTGGCACAGCTCCTTCTCTTGCCATTCCTGGCACTGCTCCTGCCACTGCTTCATCACTCCTGGCACTGCTCCTTTTCTTGTCACTCCTGGCACTGCTCCTTCTCTAGCCGCTCCTGGCACTGCTCCTTCTCTTGACGCTCCTGGCACTGCTCCTTCTCTTGACGCTCCTGGCACTGCTCTGCCACTCCTGGCACTGCTCCTTTTCTTGTCACTCCTGGCACTGCTCCTTCTCTTGCCGCTCCTGGCACTGCTCCTTCTCTTGCCGCTCCTGGCACTGCTCTGCCACTCCTGGCACTGCTCCTTTTCTTGTCACTCCTGGCACTGCTCCTTCTCTTGCAGCTCCTGGCACTGCTCCTTCTCTTGCCGCTCCTGGCACTGCTCTGCCACTCCTGGCACTGCTCCTTTTCTTGTCACTCCTGGCACTGCTCCTTCTCTTGCCGCTCCTGGCACTGCTCTGCCACTCCTGGCATGCCTGCTCTGATACATTCCCAAGTGCACTTCGAACAAAGCTGCATGCTGCAAGACAACGAGCATTCATTCATTCAGTTAAAACACTGAAAACTGCACCTGTGTTTCCTCCACCTTAAAATACACCTTCGTTCAAGGGGTCCTGAAAATGTTGTGCAGAGCTGTGCACCGTTTTATGTTAAGAATAGCATATTTTACACATCTTGGGAATGAGATAAAGGCTGGCAAGGGTTATCTCGTCCTACAGCTTCCAAATTATTGATTAGCAAACCATGCTCTTCCCCAGCACCCAAAACAAATGTTTAACCTCAAAAAGAGCGCCTCAAATTCTCTACAAACTCCTTTGATTGGTAAACTGCGTGGGAAGTGCATCCACTGAAGATACCTCATTAATTGCTTTATCAAAGGTCGTGTGATGTCCCTTCCTTTGATGGGATGAGGGAATGTCGTGTTCTTTCACTCTCTGTGTGACTGACGTTCAAACCCCAGGCGGTATCATTACTCCAGCTGCTTTAATTAAAGTGAACCAGGGTTTAATTCTCAGAAAGCATCAGGTCGCGAGCGGATGCCCAGGACTGGAGAGCCAATCACTGCCGAGATGGAGTCAGCTGGTACCCAAGACACAAATACCATCACAGGCCTGTTCAAGAGGGCCTCGCATCGGGATGACCAGATGACATTGAGACTGACAATACCAAATTCCAGCCCTGGACTTTTATTTAATCACCAAATGCATTCTGGGAGTTGCAGTCCTTAGTCTCAGCAAAATGAAACGAATAAACTAAAAAAGTACCAGGTCAGAAGCGTTTGTGAAAAGCAAGCACAGGGCTGCGACCCTGCTGCTTTAGTGACCTGGATTAATCCACGCTCGTGTGTGAATGTAGTGCTTCACAAATGTGTTGGATTCTTAGCACTGGCCGAAGGTTCGTTGTCTCCAGCAGTGTTAGATTCTCCTAGCGTACCTACTAGGGAAGGTGAGAAGGCGGATGAGGCTCTGTGCTTGAGACCTCTCAGTGTCACACTTCAGGCGGGAATTGCTCAACAAGGGCCAGATGTAGGAAGCCTAATACCGGTCGATAACGGCCGAAATTACCGAATTAGGTTTTTCTGATGTAGGGGCCTAATCTAAGGATTCGGTAATTTACCGAATCGGTAATTTTAGGAATCGGTAAATTACCGAATTCTTAAATACCGATTCGGTAAATTACAGAATTCCTAATGTAGGGAGTACTTAAATGAGTGCTTTTCCATTTTAGGATTCGTTATTTACCACCAACTACAAGTTGGTGGTAAATAACGAAAACCCCCAAAAAAGCAATTTTATGCAAATTATTTCAGTGCCATGTGGCTGACATACATGCCCTTAGGGCATATATGTGTTCCACATGTGCACCCATACACAATTGAAGGGTGCAACAGGGTGTCAAAGTGACACCCTGCCACCCTTCAATGTTTTCCCCCTTATACTGAATCGGTATTTACTGATTCGGTAAATACCGAATCTTACTGATTCGGTAATACTTACCTAATTTTTCCCTACATAGCATTTACCGATTCTAAAATACCGAATCGGTAAAATTCGGTATTTTAGAATCGGTAAATGTCCCTCACCTAGGGCCAGATGTAGGTAATTCTATTTTACCGACTCATAAATACCGAATTTTACCGATTCGGTATTTATGAATCGGTAAAATAGAAGTACCGAGATGTAGGTAAATCCAGATGTGGATTTACCGAATCTTTAAAAGTCGGTATTTACCGATTCGGTAAATACCGACCGGTAATGCCCCATTCATTCCTATGGGCTTTGAAGCCCATAGGAATGAATGGGGCATTACTGGTCGGTATTTACTGAATCGGTAAATACCGATTTTGACAAGGGTGCAGGGGGTGTCACTTTGACACCCTCTAGCACCCCCAAAAAAGGTTCGGGGGCCATGTGGCAGGCATACCTGCCCTAAGGGCAGGTCTGCCTGTCATATGGCACAGGTGTGCATGCACACATGTGCATGCACACCGGAATCGGTATTTTACCATCAAATTGAATTTGATGGTAAAATACCGAATTTGTAGGGCTTGTGGGACTCAGAAGAGTCCCACCTACATCTCAATTTTACCGATTCTGTAAAAATACCGGTCGGTAAATTTACCGACCGGTATATTTACCGAATCGGTAAAATTACCGAAATGGCCTGTTTCCTGCCCCCTACATCTCAAAAGCCAAATACCGGTCGGTAACGGCCGAATTCGGCCGTTACCGACCGGTATTTGGCTACCTACATCTGGCCCCTAGTTCCAGGACAGCAAGAAACAACTTTAATTATAAAAGCTACTCCCACCTGACAACGGGCAGCTTGAATTTCTGTCACAAACTAGGAACTTGGAGAGGTGGGGAACCACTACCCAGTACATGAGAGTGGGGAGCTCCTTTGCCTTTCGGGAGGGATAGAGGGGGGATATGTCCTTAAAAAAACATATACTTAAAACTCACAGGCAGGGCACAAGTCCCCAAAAAAAGAAGTGGGGGGACTCTCCAAGTTAGGTGTCAGGAAGTGACATCACGTCAGGAAGTGACATCATGCCAGGAAATGACATAACAACAGAACGTTACCACAACAGGAAGTGAAATTACATGTGCAGCAGATCTATCATTTATACATATTACAAGATTTAACAATTGAAGCTGTAAAATAAGTGGGGGGACGCCGTCCACCCGCGTGCCCTGGAAAGCAGTAATCCATTCAGCTATCCACATAAAATACAGATCTAAGATCAGCACAGTGCGTGTCATTTGCAGCAGGCATAATAAGCCTCTGTGCTACTTTATGGAGAGTCAGAATAGGTACTAGACAAAACTCCAATCTCTCTCTCTAGCAGGAGCATTAATCACAGTAGTAAACTTGACATTTTTGATGTTGCCTGAAATTGGGCGCACAAGGAACTTAGGCTTTTCTGATGTAGGGGCCTAATCTAAGGATTCAGTAATTTACCGAATCGGTAATTTTAGGAATCGGTAAATTACCGAATTCTTAAATACCGATTCGGTAAATTACAGAATTCCTAATGTAGGGAGTACTTAAATGAGTGCTTTTCCATTTTAGGATTCGTTATTTACCACCAACTACAAGTTGGTGGTAAATAACGAAAACCCCCAAAAAAGCAATTTTATGCAAATTATTTCAGTGCCATGTGGCTGACATACATGCCCTTAGGGCATATATGTGTTCCACATGTGCACCCATACACAATTGAAGGGTGCAACAGGGTGTCAAAGTGACACCCTGCCACCCTTCAATGTTTTCCCCCTTATACTGAATCGGTATTTACTGATTCGGTAAATACCGAATCTTACTGATTCGGTAATACTTACCTAATTTTTCCCTACATAGCATTTACCGATTCTAAAATACCGAATCGGTAAAATTCGGTATTTTAGAATCGGTAAATGTCCCTCACCTAGGGCCAGATGTAGGTAATTCTATTTTACCGACTCATAAATGCCGAATTTTACCGATTCGGTATTTATGAATCGGTAAAATAGAAGTACCGAGATGTAGGTAAATCCAGATGTGGATTTACCGAATCTTTAAAAGTCGGTATTTACCGATTCGGTAAATACCGACCGGTAATGCCCCATTCATTCCTATGGGCTTTGAAGCCCATAGGAATGAATGGGGCATTACTGGTCGGTATTTACTGAATCGGTAAATACCGATTTTGACAAGGGTGCAGGGGGTGTCACTTTGACACCCTCTAGCACCCCCAAAAAAGGTTCGGGGGCCATGTGGCAGGCATACCTGCCCTAAGGGCAGGTCTGCCTGTCATATGGCACAGGTGTGCATGCACACATGTGCATGCACACCGGAATCGGTATTTTACCATCAAATTGAATTTGATGGTAAAATACCGAATTTGTAGGGCTTGTGGGACTCAGAAGAGTCCCACCTACATCTCAATTTTACCGATTCTGTAAAAATACCGGTCGGTAAATTTACCGACCGGTATATTTACCGAATCGGTAAAATTACCGAAATGGCCTGTTTCCTGCCCCCTACATCTCAAAAGCCAAATACCGGTCGGTAACGGCCGAATTCCGCCGTTACCGACCGGTATTTGGCTACCTACATCTGGCCCCTAGTTCCAGGACAGCAAGAAACAACTTTAATTATAAAAGCTACTCCCACCTGACAACGGGCAGCTTGAATTTCTGTCACAAACTAGGAACTTGGAGAGGTGGGGAACCACTACCCAGTACATGAGAGTGGGGAGCTCCTTTGCCTTTCGGGAGGGATAGAGGGGGGATATGTCCTTAAAAAAACATATACTTAAAACTCACAGGCAGGGCACAAGTCCCCAAAAAAAGAAGTGGGGGGACTCTCCAAGTTAGGTGTCAGGAAGTGACATCACGTCAGGAAGTGACATCATGCCAGGAAATGACATAACAACAGAACGTTACCACAACAGGAAGTGAAATTACATGTGCAGCAGATCTATCATTTATACATATTACAAGATTTAACAATTGAAGCTGTAAAATAAGTGGGGGGACGCCGTCCACCCGCGTGCCCTGGAAAGCAGTAATCCATTCAGCTATCCACATAAAATACAGATCTAAGATCAGCACAGTGCGTGTCATTTGCAGCAGGCATAATAAGCCTCTGTGCTACTTTATGGAGAGTCAGAATAGGTACTAGACAAAACTCCAATCTCTCTCTCTAGCAGGAGCATTAATCACAGTAGTAAACTTGACATTTTTGATGTTGCCTGAAATTGGGCGCACAAGGAACTTAGGCTTTTCTGATGTAGGGGCCTAATCTAAGGATTCAGTAATTTACCGAATCGGTAATTTTAGGAATCGGTAAATTACCGAATTCTTAAATACCGATTCGGTAAATTACAGAATTCCTAATGTAGGGAGCACTTAAATGAGTGCTTTTCCATTTTAGGATTCGTCACCACACATAGCACCACCTCCCCCTTTAGTCAGCGCCCTCCCCCCAGTTCAGCGTCCAGTGCAGCTGCACCAGTTGTACTCCCCTAAAGCCGGCCCTGCATGGCACACAACAACAAACACATACCATAAACAATTCAGACCCTTTGACTTTTTCAACGATTATTAACAATATCAGAAGTATGAAAAAAGTGATTTTGTTGTGCATAATTAGAATGGAAAAAGTTTCAATTCAAATTATTATGAGACTGAAATCTACTTTACTAAGGTCTGCAGAACAGGTGGTGATCTTTTGAGAGTCTCTGACACCTCTTCCCTTCAAACCACTTTATTCTGAAGTGTCACACTCTCTTAAATATTTCATGCCCTTTTTTCTCTCCACATATTGCTGAAAGCCTTCATTTGCATATCTCACATGTTCCCACTATTACTGGGGGGGGCAAATGCATGTATCACTCTGAGCCCTCTGCCTGTAAGGCCTGGGGTTGAATGTGCGTGCATGCATCCTGCACACATTGCTAATGCACTGACAGGCACTGTGAGAAACTCATACGGCCATCCTCTATAACTTCAACATTCTCCATCGTGAGACATCATAAACACACCCATGGCCTGAAATGGGTGCTCAGACGTGAGTCCCTTGCTCACTTTGCCACTGGATTCAAGCAAGCCGGGCTGAAGACGGCTGGAATGCCAGAAACCGGTCCTCGGAAGCTTGTTTCCGGTCCAGGGAAGGCATGGCTTGGCAGTTCGGGCTGGACTGTTCCCATGAGGCACAGGGTCAGACTGATTTGCATATGGCCATGTCTGAACTGGGGTGGCAGAGTGGGCTAAAGAACGGTGATGGATCAAACCCAGATCTGTTGACTGGGTGTGAGTGTTTGATTGGTTCAGATGCGCCGTCCATCACCACCCCTTTTTGTACCATCCTCTATAACTTCAACATTCTCCATCGTGAGACATCATAAACACACCCATGGCCTGAAATAGCTCCTCCCTATTCATAGTAAACACTACAACAGAGTTATACGCTGCATGAAATAAACTACAGAAATAGAACATCATGAAAAGAACGCAAATACTTGCCGGGTGTGCACGAGAAATTGAACGTGAAATCTAAACTGGGTTTGTATCCCTGACATAAAACCGTGTGTTATTTATTGTCATTGTTGCAAATCAAATACGCATTGCTTGGTAATACCAATAGGGTAGCATGGGGGTTGTTGTAGTTCCCGGCTCAGTCAGTCTCTCGCGTGGCATGTTGTGTGTTTTTCAGGCATCTATTTAACCACATCCATGCTTATGACGAGCCCAGCTCGTCAGGAGGCACAGTGGAGCTGTGCTCGTGACGTGCTGGGCTCGTAATAACGGTTGCGGCACTCCCACGCGCAGCGAATTCCACACCTGTGCGGGCGTTCTACAGGAGTGGGTGGAGTCATGACGAGTCCAGCTCGTCATGAGCACAGCTCCACTGTGCCTCATGATGAGCTGGACTCGTCATAAGTACCGCGGCGCCGCGCCCCCTGTCCCCGCGCCATGGGGGGAATTACCCCCGCAGCGAAGGGGTTAATGTGGTTTGAGGCTCTCAACCCTCCCCCTCCTCACAGCCGGTCTTTGCATCTCTATAGGACGCGGCGCTGGAAGCCCTCATCCAGATGACACAGGCGCTCAGCAGTCAGCATCCTGTGAGTGCATTGCAGCCCAAACTCTGTGACACCTCGGAAACAGGAGCGTCTTCGCTGCCAGCCTGGCACATTTTGTATACAAGGAGGGCACCTGCCAAGCGCCAACCTTCCCCTTCAGGCCAACCCTGTGACGACTGCTATGGCTAACGAAATCTTAGAAAGTTTGGGGTGGGCATGAGGGCAAGTAATGTTGACATCTTACAAAGTCCAGCATTTGAGTGGGGGGACGGCATCCACCCTGTAAAATAAGTGGGGGGACGGCATCTACCCGCGTGGTACCCAGACTCGTACCCTGCTCAGAGGTATCCCACCTCATGTCACCGCAAAGTGGCATGATGGGGGGTGCTTGCCTTAACTAGACTCCGTGCCACTGGCCGCGGGAGAGGAAAGCCCTCCTTTTCTTTAACTACCCCTCACACACTCTAGTAGTGTCATGCTTCCTCATCGGTGTCACCCGACTCCTAAAGGTCAGGGTGGGCTCAACCATCTTCCAGGCAGCTCTTAAAAGAAAAATACTAGGGGCTTACCTATATATTAAAAATCTCTTCAAAGTATCCCTTTATTAGCAGAGTGGTAGGTCCATTAAATGTATAATAGCAAGGGGTAATTAGGACACAATGGTCCTATGACCCTTTAAGGTCCAACGTGTTTCAGCCCTACTCTAAAAGGCTTTAACATGTCCGGGGCTTTCATCAGGGTGATACAAATCACTTCCCCAGCTTTTTAGCTGTTTGCGCTGTTCTGTTCGTGCAAACCATGCGAGCTAGTGTATGCATAGGCAGTAAGTGTACTTGCCCTTTTCTTTTGATCCATCCCAGTTTGTATGGGCTTCTTAATCCTCAGGGGCTCGAGGTTATTGGGTAGCCCTGTCGTCAAACCTTTGTCAAGGTTCCCTCCCCACCTGTACACCTACACTCTTCTCGGGGCTTAGCTTGCATGCTTTCACGAATAGAACATAGCAAATCGCTGAAAAACTGGGGAGGTGAGTTGTAGCACCCTGATGAAAGCCCCAGACCTACTTAGGCCTTTAAGAGTAGGGCTGAAACATGTTGGACATTAAAAGGTCCTGCCACCATTGTATCATAATTACCCCTTACTATTTTAGTTTTAATATCCCTGACCACTCCATGAATAAAGGGATGTCTTGGAGTGATCAAGAGATTTTTAATCTATAATTACGCCCCCTAGTACTTTTCATTTAGGAGCTCCCTGGAAGATGGTTGAGCCCAACCTGACCTTTCGTAGTCGGGGTGAAACCGATGATGAAGCATGCCACTACTAGAGTGTGTGAGGGTTATCTAGAGAAAAGGAAATCTTTCCCGCTCCCAGTGACTCGAAGTCTAGTTAAGGCAAGCACTCCCCATCAGGCTACTTTGCTGTGACATTAGGTGTGATACCTGTGAGCTTTGAGTATACAGCTTGAATTTCTGCCATGCCCATTCTATCCCTGACCTCTCTGCTGAGACTGTCAAAGCAAGACAGCAGAAGCAGAGTTATAGGTAATACATTCGCATAAAGGACGAATCCTTCAGCTCCCTGCAGAGACACTCATTAATTCCTTCCAGGGGGTTTGTGCCGAGCTGCAGCCCGGCTCTTTCCGCGTGCCAGCGCGTGCTGGCAGGTTCCCGCGCGGCCCATTCTCTGCACTGAGGAGCGCGTGTTCATGCTGCAGCCTCTGACACCCGATGGCAGTTCATTACCCCGACTCTGCACCCCTGCATGGCAGGCGCACTGTGGTGATGCAGTGGCGCTCTCTGCCCCCCGTCTCCAACCAACCACGCAGCCGCGCGCAAGGACAAGAGCGCGCCCTTGGGCAGAACACAATTTAATTAGTGGATCGGGCTGAGCTCAGCGCAGGCAGAAATACACCCAGCGAGGTCAGCTTTATTCTCATCTGGGAGCGGCAGGCGATGCAGCGGCTAGACTGCGGGCCTCGTCCCGCGAGGCGCTGTGCCCCAAACCCGGTGAGGCCGTGGAACAAATGAATAGGGGAGTTTACTTAACAATAATCGTGAAGGTAGCTCGGCTGGCTATGTCCAAGCTGCGGTGAGTCTGCCTATCTTGCAGGTTCCCAGTCAGAAAGTGTGCACAGTCTACTACGGCTTTGTAACTTCTTAGGTTGATAAAATTATTAAACTCGATTTCCATAAAAATAATCCTATTCATAAGCGAATTCGGCGTGTGCTGCATAAGAGATTCCGCATTATAACAAACGTGCAGCCAGAATGTAAATGTCTGTCTGGAGATTGCCTCGTGTACCTCTCTGCTACGTATAAATACTTTATAATAATATCTTATATTGTGAACACAGTTTTCACTCACTCTAGATTCCATTTTAAGTGAAAGCAGCTGACTTTAGGCGCGTCTTTATTCCATGTACGTCCTGAATGTCTCACACCTCCCCTTCTTTCTCCAGTTCCCTCAGTTGCTTCTCCTTTAGGTCCTTAAACCAGGTGCCCTCGCTTTACCAAGCGTGAGCGGTCTCTGCGCCATCTTTGATTTTGGTCCATAGAACTGGGCGCACTGATGCAGCCTCCACCACTGGACACACTGCCCTGATGAGGCCTCCACCACTGGACACACTGCCCTGATGCAGCCTCCACCACTGGACACACTGCCCTGATGCAGCCTCCACCACTGGACACACTCCCCAGATGAGGCCTCCACCACTGGACACACTGCCCTGATGCAGCCTCCACCACTGGACACTCTGCCCTGATGAGGCCTCCACCACTGGACACACTGCCCTGATGAGGCCTCCACCACTGGACACACTCCCCAAATGAGGCCTCCACCACTGGACACACTGCCCTGATGAGGCCTCCACCACTGGACACACTCCCCAAATGAGGCCTCCACCACTGGACACTCTGCCCTGATGAGGCCTCCACCACTGGACACACTCCCCAAATGAGGCCTCCACCACTGGACACACTGCCCTGATGAGGCCTCCACCACTGGACACACTCCCCAAATGAGGCCTCCACCACTGGACACACTGCCCTGATGCAGCCTCCACCACTGGACACACTGCCCTGATGAGGCCTCCACCACTGGACACACTGCCCCGATGAGGCCTCCCTCACTGGACACACTGCCCTGATGCAGCCTCCACCACTGGACACACTGCCCTGATGAGGCCTCCACCACTGGACACACTGCCCTGATGAGGCCTCCCTCACTGGACACACTGCCCTGATGCAGCCTCCACCACTGGACACACTCCCCAAATGAGGCCTCCACCACTGGACACACTGCCCTGATGAGCCCTCCACCACTGGACACACTCCCCAGATGAGGCCTCCACCACTGGACACACTGCCCTGATGCAGCCTCCACCACTGGACACACTCCCCAAATGAGGCCTCCACCACTGGACACACTGCCCTGATGCAGCCTCCACCACTGGACACACTGCCCTGATGAGGCCTCCACCACTGGACACACTGCCCCGATGAGGCCTCCCTCACTGGACACACTGCCCTGATGCAGCCTCCACCACTGGACACACTGCCCTGATGAGGCCTCCACCACTGGACACACTGCCCTGATGAGGCCTCCCTCACTGGACACACTGCCCTGATGAGGCCTCCCTCACTGGACACACTGCCCTGATGAGGCCTCCATCACTGGACACACTGCCCCGATGAGGCTTCCACCACTGGACACACTGCCCCAGATGAGGCCTCCACCACTGGACACACTGCCCTGATGAGGCCTCCACCACTGGACACACTGCCCGGATGAGGCCTCCCTCACTGGACACACTGCCCTGATGAGGCCTCCACCACTAGACACACTGCCCTGATGAGGCCTCCCTCACTGGACACACTGCCCTGATGAGGCCTCCACCACTGGACACACTGCCCTGATGAGGCCTCCCTCACTGGACACACTGCCCTGATAAGGCCTCCCTCACTGGACACACTGCCCTGATGAGGCCTCCATCACTGGACACACTGCCCCGATGAGGCCTCCCTCGCTGGACACACTGCCCTGATGCAGCCTCCACCACTGGACACACTGCCCTGATGAGGCCTCCACCACTAGACACACTGCCCTGATGAGGCCTCCCTCACTGGAAACACTGCCCTGATGAGGCCTCCCTCACTGGACACACTGCCCTGATGAGGCCTCCATCACTGGACACACTGCCCCGATGAGGCTTCCACCACTGGACACACTGCCCCAGATGAGGCCTCCACCAATGGACACACTGCCCTGATGAGGCCTCCACCACTGGACACACTGCCCTGATGAGGCCTCCCTCACTGGACACACTGCCCTGATGAGGCCTCCATCACTGGACACACTGCCCCGATGAGGCTTCCACCACTGGACACACTGCCCCAGATGAGGCCTCCCTCACTGGACACACTGCCCTGATGAGGCATCCACCACTGGACACACTGCCCCAGATGAGGCCTTCACCACTGGACACACTGCCCCAGATGAGGCCTCCACCACTGGACACACTGCCCTGATGAGGCCTCCATCACTGGACACACTGCCCTGATGAGGCCTCCCTCACTGGACACACTGCCCTGATGAGGCCTCCATCACTGGACACACTGCCCCGATGAGGCTTCCACCACTGGACACACTGCCCCAGATGAGGCCTCCACCACTGGACACACTGCCCCAGATGAGGCCTCCACCCCTGGACACACTGCCCTGATGAGGCCTCCATCACTGGACACACTGCCCTGATGAGGCCTCCATCACTGGACACACTGCCCTGATGAGGCCTCCCTCACTGGACACACTGCCCTGATGAGGCCTCCCTCACTGGACACACTGCCCTGACGAGGCCTCCATCACTGGACACACTGCCCCAAAGAGGCTTCCACCACTGGACACACTGCCCCAGATGAGGCCTCCATCACTGGACACACTGCCCAAGATGAGGCCTTCATAACTGGAGACACTGCCCCAGACGAGGCCTCCACCACTGGACACACTACCCTGATGAGGCCTCCACCACTGGACACACTGCCCTGATGAGGCCTCCCTCATTGGACACACTGCCCAAGATGAGGCCTTCATAACTGGACACACTGCCCTGATGAGGCCTCCCTCACTGGACACACTGCCCTGACGAGGCCTCCCTCACTGGACACACTAACCCAGATGAGGCCTCCACTACTGGACACACTGCCCTGATGAGGCCTCCCTCACTGGACACACTGCCCCAAATGAGGCCTCCATCACTGGACACACTGCCCCAGATGAGGCCTCCATCACTGGACACACTGCCCCAGATGAGGCCTCCATCACTGGACACACTGCCCAAGATGAGGCCTCCACCACTGGACACACTGCCCCAGATGAGGCCTCCCTCAATGGACACACTGCCCTGACGAGGCCTCCCTCACTGGACACACTGCCCCAGATGAGAACTCCATCACTGGACACACTGCCCCAGATGAGGCCTCCACCACTGGACACACTGCCCTGACGAGGCCTCCACCACTGGACACACTGCCCTGACGAGGCCTCCACCACTGGACACACTGCCATGATGAGGCCTCCCTCACTGGACACACTACCCTGATGAGGCCTCCATCACTGGACACACTGCCCTGATGAGGCCTCCCTCACTGGACACACTGCCCCAGATGAGGCCTCCCTCACTGGACACACGGCCCTGATGAGGCCTCCATCACTGGACACACTGCCCAGATGAGGCCTCCAACACTGGACACACTGCCCTGATGAGGCCTCCCTCACTGGACACACTGTCCCAGATGAGGCCTCCATCACTGGACACACTGCCCTGATGAGGCCTCCATCACAGAACACACTGCCCCAGATGAGGCCTTAATCACTGGACACACAGTGCCCTGATGAGGCCTCCATCACAGAACACACTGCCCCAGATGAGGCCTCCACCACGGGACAAACTGCCCCAGATGAGGCCTCCACCACTGGACACACTGCCCCAGATGAGGCCTCCACCACTGGACACACTGCCCTGACGAGGCCTCCACCACTGGACACACTGCCCTGATGAGGCCTCAATCACTGGACACACTGCCCCAGATGAGACCTCCCTTAATGGACACACTGTCCTGATGAGGCCTCCATCACTGGACACACTGCCCCAGATGAGACCTCCCTTAATGGACACACTGCCCTGATGAGGCCTCCCTCACTGGACACACGGTTTTCATTACCGGACACACTGCTCCAGAGCAGGCTTTCATTACCAGACACACTGCTCCAGAGCAGGCTTTCATTACCGGACACACTGCTCCAGAGCAGGCTTTCATTACCGGACACACTGCTCCAGGGCAAGCTTTCATTACTGGACACACTGCTCCAGAGCACGTTTTCATCACTGGGACCACTGCTCCAGAGCAGGCTTTCATTACTGGGCACACTGCTCCAGAGCAGGCTTTCATCACTGGGACCACTGCTCCAGAGCAGGCTTTCATTACCGGACACACTGCTCCAGAGCAGGCTTTCATTACCGGACACACTGCTCCAGGGCAAGCTTTCATTACTGGACACACTGCTCCAGAGCAGGCTTTCATTACCGGACACACTGCTCTAGGGCAAGCTTTCATTACTGGACACACTGCTCCAGGGCAGGCTTTCATTACTGGACACACTGCTCCAGAGCACGCTTTCATCACTGGGACCACTGCTCCAGAGCAGGCTTTCATTACTGGACACACTGCTCCAGAGCAGGCTTTCATTACTGGACACACTGCTCCAGAGCAGGCTTTCATTACCGGACACACTGCTCCAGAGCAGGCTTTCATTACTGGACACACTGCTCCAGAGCAGGCTTTCATTACTGGACACACTGCTCCAGAGCAGGCTTTCATTACTGGACACACTGCTCCAGGGCAGGCTTTCATTACTGGACACACTGCTCCAGAGCAGGCTTTCATTACTGGACACACTGCTCCAGAGCAGGCTTTCATTACCGGACACACTGCTCCAGAGCAGGCTTTCATTACCGGACACACTGCTCCAGGGCAGGCTTTCATTACTGGACACACTGCTCCAGAGCACGCTTTCATCACTGGGACCACTGCTCCAGAGCAGGCTTTCATTACCGGACACACTGCTCCAGAGCAGGCTTTCATTACCGGACACACTGCTCCAGGGCAAGCTTTCATTACTGGACACACTGCTCCAGAGCAGGCTTTCATTACCGGACACACTGCTCCAGAGCAGGCTTTCATTACCGGACACACTGCTCCAGAGCAGGCTTTCATTACCGGACACACTGCTCCAGGGCAAGCTTTCATTACTGGACACACTGCTCCAGAGCAGGCTTTCATTACCGGACACACTGCTCCAGGGCAAGCTTTCATTACTGGACACACTGCTCCAGAGCAGGCTTTCATTACCGGACACACTGCTCCAGAGCAGGCTTTCATTACCGGACACACTGCTCCAGAGCAGGCTTTCATTACCGGACACACTGCTCCTGGGCAAGCTTTCATTACTGGACACACTGCTCCAGAGCAGGCTTTCATTACCGGACACACTGCTCCAGAGCAGGCTTTCATTACCGGACACACTGCTCCAGGGCAGGCTTTCATTACTGGACACACTGCTCCAGAGCACGCTTTCATCACTGGGACCACTGCTCCAGAGCAGGCTTTCATTACCGGACACACTGCTCCAGAGCAGGCTTTCATTACCGGACACACTGCTCCAGGGCAAGCTTTCATTACTGGACACACTGCTCCAGAGCAGGCTTTCATTACCGGACACACTGCTCCAGAGCAGGCTTTCATTACTGGACACACTGCTCCAGAGCAGGCTTTCATTACCGGACACACTGCTCCAGAGCAGGCTTTCATACTGGGACCACTGCTCCAGAGCAGGCTTTCATTACCGGACACACTGCTCCAGAGCAGGCTTTCATTACTGGACACACTTCTCCAGAGCAGGCTTTCATTACCGGACACACTGCTCCAGAGCAGGCTTTCATTACTGGACACACTGCTCCAGAGCAGGCTTTCATTACCGGACACACTGCTCCAGAGCAGGCTTTCATACTGGGACCACTGCTCCAGGGCAGGCTTTCATTACTGGACACACTGCTCCAGAGCACGCTTTCATCACTGGGACCACTGCTCCAGAGCAGGCTTTCATTACCGGACACACTGCTCCAGAGCAGGCTTTCATTACCGGACACACTGCTCCAGAGCAGGCTTTCATTACCGGACACACTGCTCCAGGGCAAGCTTTCATTACTGGACACACTGCTCCAGAGCAGGCTTTCATTACCGGACACACTGCTCCAGGGCAAGCTTTCATTACTGGACACACTGCTCCAGAGCAGGCTTTCATTACCGGACACACTGCTCCAGAGCAGGCTTTCATTACCGGACACACTGCTCCAGAGCAGGCTTTCATTACCGGACACACTGCTCCAGGGCAAGCTTTCATTACTGGACACACTGCTCCAGAGCAGGCTTTCATTACCGGACACACTGCTCCAGAGCAGGCTTTCATTACCGGACACACTGCTCCAGGGCAGGCTTTCATTACTGGACACACTGCTCCAGAGCACGCTTTCATCACTGGGACCACTGCTCCAGAGCAGGCTTTCATTACCGGACACACTGCTCCAGAGCAGGCTTTCATTACCGGACACACTGCTCCAGGGCAAGCTTTCATTACTGGACACACTGCTCCAGAGCAGGCTTTCATTACCGGACACACTGCTCCAGAGCAGGCTTTCATTACTGGACACACTGCTCCAGAGCAGGCTTTCATTACCGGACACACTGCTCCAGAGCAGGCTTTCATACTGGGACCACTGCTCCAGAGCAGGCTTTCATTACCGGACACACTGCTCCAGAGCAGGCTTTCATTACTGGACACACTGGTCCAGGACAGGCTTTCATTACTGGACACACTGCTCCAGAGCAGGCTTTCATTACCGGACACACTGCTCCAGAGCAGGCTTTCATACTGGGACCACTGCTCCAGGGCAGGCTTTCATTACTGGACACACTGCTCCAGAGCACGCTTTCATCACTGGGACCACTGCTCCAGAGCACGCTTTCATTACCGGACACACTGCTCCAGGGCAAGCTTTCATTACCGGACACACTGCTCCAGAGCAGGCTTTCATTACCGGACACACTGCTCCAGGGCAAGCTTTCATTACTGGACACACTGCTCCAGAGCAGGCTTTCATTACCGGACACACTGCTCCAGAGCAGGCTTTCATTACCGGACACACTGCTCCAGAGCAGGCTTTCATTACTGGACACACTGCTCCAGAGCAGGCTTTCATACTGGGACCACTGCTCGAGAGCAGGCTTTCATTACCGGACACACTGCTCCAGAGCAGGCTTTCATTACCGGACACACTGCTCCAGAGCAGGCTTTCATACTGGGACCACTGCTCCAGAGCAGGCTTTCATTACCGGACACACTGCTCCAGAGCAGTCTTTCATTACTGGACACACTGGTCCAGGACAGGCTTTCATTACTGGACACACTGCTCCAGAGCAGGCTTTCATTACCGGACACACTGCTCCAGAGCAGTCTTTCATTACTGGACACACTGGTCCAGGACAGGCTTTCATTACTGGACACACTGCTCCAGAGCAGGCTTTCATTACCGGACACACTGCTCCAGAGCAGGCTTTCATCACTGGGACCACTGCTCCAGAGCACGCTTTCATTACTGGACACACTGCTCCAGAGCACGCTTTCATCACTGGGACCACTGCTCCAGAGCACGCTTTCATTACCGGACACACTGCTCCAGAGCAGGCTTTCATCACTGGGACCACTGCTCCAGAGCACGCTTTCATTACTGGACACACTGCTCCAGAGCACGCTTTCATCACTGGGACCACTGCTCCAGAGCACGCTTTCATTACTGGACACACTGCTCCAGAGCACGCTTTCATCACTGGGACCACTGCTCCAGAGCAGGCTTTCATTACCGGACACACTGCTCCAGAGCAGGCTTTCATCACTGGGACCACTGCTCCAGAGCACGCTTTCATTACTGGACACACTGCTCCAGAGCACGCTTTCATCACTGGGACCACTGCTCCAGAGCAGGCTTTCATTACCGGACACACTGCTCCAGAGCAGGCTTTCATCACTGGGACCACTGCTCCAGAGCACGCTTTCATTACTGGACACACTGCTCCAGAGCACGCTTTCATCACTGGGACCACTGCTCCAGAGCAGGCTTTCATTACCGGACACACTGCTCCAGAGCAGGCTTTCATTACCGGACACACTGCTCCAGAGCAGGCTTTCATTACCGGACACACTGCTCCAGAGCAGGCTTTCATTACCGGACACACTGCTCTAGATGTGTCCTCCCAAAAGAGGACACGCTACTCTAGATGAGGCCTTCGTAACTGCACACACTGCTCCTGATGAGATGATCTCCACTTTTCCACATGAGGACCTTTAAACGGGACCCACGTCTCCAGATGAGACCTCCAGAAACATACACTTTGCTCCATATGAGATGCCCACTTTTTCAGAAGAGGACCTTGTAATCAGATGCACTGCTCCAGATGAGGCCTTCATAACTAGACACTGTTCCATATGAGGTCTCTAGAAATGGACGCACTGCTCTATATGAGATCTCCACCTTTTTATATGAGAACCTTTAACTGCATACTCTGCTCCAGATGAACCCCCCAACCCCCCACTAATTGGACAAAAAGCAGCACAGAATGTCTCCATAACTGGATACTCTACTCTAAATGTGGCCTGTGGGACCAAACATGACAATGCTCCTGGTGAGGTTTGTCTGGTGGACAAAATACTGTACTAGTGGTTTCAAGAACCTCACTGGATACTACTTCTGGCAAGGAATTATTTGTGGACTCAATGCCCCAGATGTGGCCTCATAACTGGACATGATACGACAGACAAGGCATACATAACTTGATACAAAGCTTCCAATGAGGTCTCTAAGTATAAACATGACAGTATTCCTGGCTTTAACGGGGCATGACATGCTACCCCCATACTGGCCACCCATGTGGTCTCCACATCTGAACATGAGAGTCCTGTGTATGTGAAATCTAGAATTGAACACTGCTCCAAAAGAGGCATTCACAACTGGATGCATCAGTCCAGATACAGGCACATGGTTGTATTAGTCCAGATGTGGCTCAAGGACTTACCAGGATGTTACTCCAGATGTGACATCCACCAATAAAAAAAGTACTATATATAAGGCCTCTTTTACCTAATGCACTACTTCAGCAGTTGTCAGCAGGAGTGTAAGTGAAAGAAATCTAAAAATGGTATCTACAAATCTAAACATGAAGTCTCTAGAACTGGACAAAGAGTCCTTCAGAAATGGACATAATACTTCTCTCAAGGCTACTAGCCACAGATTCAACGTTAGTGATTTATTATTCTATATAGCTATAGCATAGACTTAGAACCATTTTTTGTTTACATCTTTTTATTGACATTTCTTCTTTTTTCCTAACAATAATGCAGTGACATCATACATGTTTATTGACATGAGGGCCCTGCGTATGATGGTACAGTGTTCCATTGTGTTTTAGCATAGTGGGTAACAGGAAGTACAGCTTGCTTCTTAAAGGTATGCACTGCATTTACAATAAAAGACCTGGTGAAATGTTGTGGTACACAACGTGCCAATGTTCTGAACATGATGCATCTTGTATTTGAACCGTGGAAGAGGGATACAACAAAATGAGGACAAAGTAATCACTTCAGGGAAGTGGTTGACCGCCTGAGACCTGTTGCCTGGTGTGTTGACAAATGAGATCCCTGCCAAATGTAGGTGGTGGAACAGCATGGTGTAGGGGCTAGGCTATGCTTGTGGGACGCTGCCCTCCCTGGGCCTCCATGGGCACACGTTCAGAACTTGACATTTGGATTGCCTGATGTCCTAGACTCTCTTGAGAGTCCCCCGCAGATGCTTCTAGGCCCTGTAGGTCTGACACTATGGCCTCCCAGCTACAGGCCAGGGGAAACTTCCGAAGACCCAACATGTCTTCCCTACGCAAAGCTACTCCTTCTGCCCTGGCCTGTTGAGCAGTGAACGGTGCCTGGGTATTGTGTGGGGGGCTATCGGGGATTTCCATCGCTTGGTGATCAATCGTTTAGCTGTAACCGGGCCTATGTCCAGAAATCAGGAGGTGGCCCTGTTTTTCTTATTCCTACTAAAGGGATGCAATATATATGCCTCCCAGCGCAAAGGGAGTGTAGCTGCTACGTAAGCCCAGTATTTACCTAGAGCGAGGCCATGCCATATCACGTGCAGTAGATCTGTGTCAGGTAGGCAGCATCTTGGGCAAACTGCATCAATGATATGAAAGTTTTATTAATCTGGGCTGTGGCGAGGTATGCCGGTGTAGGATGAAAATCTGAATCTGCTTAAAACGCTGATTGCGCTGGACACATGTGGGGCCCTCCAAAACTGATGTCCACTCCTTGTCCATGGTTGCGTGCCTCAGATCATCCTCCCAATGTTGTCTTAGGGGGGTTGAGGCCATTGCCAGCGGAGTGAAGATGAAAACCATCGAGACAGATGACCTCCTTCCTCCCTTACATGTAGGTATTGGATCATTTGGTGCGTGGGTGGTTCCATGGTGAGATTGCCCCATCTAGATGACAGGGGGGTTATGAGTGTACAATATAATAACAATTGTCCAGGATGTATATTCTCCTCTGATATAAGCTCTGTGTATGGGATGAGGGAGCCATCAAGAGAAGGTCCCCCGTGTCATGAATACCCACCGTGTCCCAGCTGCATATGTCGGCTGCCGTGGTGTATGAGCTTCCTCGCGGTGCTTATAGTAAGGGGATGGCAGGGTCGTATAGTGTGGTGTCCTAAGTGAGAAAGCGGCATCTGCGGTAGCATTTATATGCTATGGTGACTAATAGTGAATTTGAGTCCCTAGGTTCAGGGGCGGCTTTAGGCTCATGGTGGCCCTGGGCAGGGTGTTTAGGTAGGGGGCCCCAGAAGAGGGGGTCCGGGCGGGGCGGAGTGCGGAGGCCAGTGAAGAGGTTGGGGGTCAGGGTGTTTGGAAGTGGAACAGAGCCGGATGCCGCCAAATCCCTAGCAGGGGCCACCATGCAAATATGTATCCATCCTCAGAGGATTATTATATTAAGAATATATATTGGCGTGGTGGCCCCTGGGGTTTGGTGGCCCTGTGCAGGTGCACAGCTTGCACATGCCTAAGGCCGCCTCTGCTAGGTTTGCGCATGGGTGGAATGTGTTTAATAAAGTGTGATGCGGCACTGGTGGTTGCAATGAGGCTGTGTCTGTCAGATGCTGGGAAGCCAGCCATCTGGTTATCCACTGCAACTGAGCGGCTAGGTAATAGTGCTCGAAGTTAGGTACTGCGAGCCCACCCTGGCCCGTTGGCAGATAAAGCTTCCTCATGAAGACTCTATGCCTCGAAGTCCCCCAGACAAAATCCCAGACTATCTTTTCACATTTACGGAAAAGGAGGGGGAAATGGAAATAGATAGGGTTGTAAAGTAATAGAGGAGGCGAGGGAGGATCACCATCTTTGTGAGGGCAATTCTACCAGAGACAGTGGGAGGGTCTTCCAGAAGATCATGTACAACTGGATAGTGGTTGCTCTGACGACATTTCCCTCAAATAGGTCCGCTTTGTTCCGGTGTATACACACCCCTAGATATCTGAAAGCATCAGTACCCCATGGCACAGGGACCTCTCCCAATACGTATCCTGGATCTGTGGTTGTCGGTAGGAAAGGATAAAGAAAGGACTTTGTGGCATTGACTCGTAGCCGTGACACCATGGCGGACAATGCTAGCTTTAAGTCCAAAGATGGAGGGATGGTGTGGAGATCTCTCGCATATAGCGGTAAGTCATCGGCATATCGAAAGATTGTGTGTGTGCCGTCTCCCAGGGGGATACCGTGTTGACATGTGAACGGATGTACGCTGTCAGTGGCTCCACTGCTAGCGAGAAGAAGAGAGGGATAGCGGGCAAACCTGCTGTGTCCCCTGGCCCACTCTTGTAGGGTCTGAGATATAAGGTCCTGTCTTGACACGGACTGTTGGGTTCCTGAATAATAGCCTGACCAGGTTAAGCAAGTAGGGTCCTATGCCAAATCCGGGTTAGATCGTGAAGAGAAAATCCCACTCGAGGGAGTCAAAAGCTCTCTCTCGATCCAGCACCAAGCAGCCCGACCAAGGCCAGTTGAGGGGGGCATACTCCGCCACCCGAAAATAACGGAGAGTGTTGAGAGCGGTGCTACGGGCTGGGACAAACCCGTTTTGGTCCTGGTGTACCAGGGAGGGGATATACAGGGAGGGGATATACAACGTGAGCCAGTTAGCGAGCATCTTTGGTAATATATTGTCATCTGTATTTAGGATCGCTAGAGGCATAGAAGACCCTGGGAACTCAGTGTCTTTGCCCGAATTCAATAAGAAAAACACATTAGCCGTGCATAATGAGGGCATCACAGCCACTCAGGGTATTGCAGTGGTGTAGAAGGCATGTAGGAGGGGCACAAGAGTTTTTGCATATGTCTCAAAGAATTTAGTTGGGATCCCGCCAGTGACGACAGACCTTCTCGGACTTCATCCACTGTTAAGGGGGAGTCTAATGCTAGGTGTTGGTCAAGTGGTAATGTAGGAAATTCGACAGCGTCCAAGAACACACTTATTTGCTGGCTATCCCCCTGCGAGCCAGATGTATAGAGCCTGCAATAGTGTTTCATCATTACTGCGTGAATGTCCCGTTGTGTACACCTCATAGCTCGTCCACTAACAACTGTATGGGATGGTGTGGGTGTTCTTGCCAAATTAAATATGCAAGTAGTTTACCTGTTTTATCAGATGTTGAGTGGGTACATGCTGAATGAGCTAGGTAGTTGTGACAGCTCAGCTTTTTCAGGAGTTCAGCACGTTCTGCTTGGATGCTGTCCAGGGGCATTTTTGCTTCGAGTCGGGTGATAGCCAACGACTCGTGGTACGTGACAACGCGGGCATTACAACGCAAGTCGTTACAACGACTTGCGATGGAGGGCGTGGATTTTGGAATATTATAATTTTATATTCCAACACCAGTCCACGTAACAGTAGGGAAGGTGTTCGAATATAAAATTACAACATTCCTTGCCCAACAGCGCCATCCAGCGCAAGTCGTAGTAACAACTTGCGTTGTAATGGCATTGTTGTAAAAGCACTGCAGTGTAAACACCACGTTGTAAACGATGTTTACCACCAGGAGAGGGGTTGCAGCTCAATAGTAGACAGGGATGTGTCTAGTTGTGTACGAGTGCTCCATGTGAGTCCTAAACAGTGCCCCCTGGTCGCGACCTTAAAGACCTCCCATTCGGTCAAGGGTGAGTCAGTGGAGCCAGCATTGTGCTCGAAATAGGCGAGTATCGCAGTCTCCAGTGAGCTACGGAACACCTGATCCTCCAGTGCTGCTACTTGTAGTCGCCAAGTTGGGACCGGCTGAGCTCTCGCCTCCAGGCTGAGTAGCATTATCTGGGGATTATTATCTGAATGCGTACGACCCAGGTATTCTGTGTTTTGGATTAGGGGGATCAATCCTGCCAAGGTCAATATGCGGTCTAACCGCACATGTAGGTTATGGACCGGTGAGTAGAAAGAGTATATCCACGTGTCAAAGTTACACACGTACCAGACATCAGTCAAGGACCGGTGCCCCATCCAGTTGCATAGGAATTGTGCATTTGAAGAGGCTGTGGTGCTGTTTATGGGAGGGAAGGAGCAATCAAGTCAGACATCCAGGACCAAATTGAAACCCACCCGTAGCCATGGGACATCTTTCCAACGGGGCGGAGTGCGGATATGCTACAAAGGGAGGCTCTTTGCTCTGTGTTAGGTGCATAAATAGAACCTAGAAGAATGGGTTGACCATTTAGCCTATCCTTAAGGAAAACATAGCGCCCAACCAGGTCAGCACCACCTCCTCCTCCTCCCAAGGCACCCCCGCCTTCACGCAGATCAATACACCTCTAGCTAGGGATGAGTAGTTAGTGCTGTACACCTCCCCACGCCATTGGCGTCTCAGCCCAAAAATCTCTAGGTTTGTTAAGTGTGTCTCCTGTAGTAGAGGAATACCGGCAGGTCTACATTGTAAGTACGCATATTTAGAGTACCTTCGAGCGGGAGTATGTATACCCCTAACATTCCAGGTTATGATGTTAATACCAGTCATGAGGGCGGTGTGAATCTGTCAAACTCAGCTTATGTAGCTGGTTTACACTACAAGTGTGTACGTGATGGCAACAGGTCTCTAGATAAGGTGATAACTCTACATGGAAAAACAAATATGTAACCAATAAGTCATGTAACTTCATAAGAGTGAAACCCAAGCAGGAGTCAACTCAAACAGTTGTGCCTAACATTGGCAACTAACACGTGGTCAGAGATTGACTCCGAAAGGGCGTGTAGGGTATGAATGAGCTCGAGTGGCCCATCCCCCGAATAAGTAACATTATCAAGTGGCGTTAAGTCGAAGCACCGCATATGATTGGCGTGACACATGTATGAGACATGAGGTGCCGGGAGCAGGCATGAGGACTGGCAGAGTCACCACTTCTTTGCATGTGATCTGACTATAAGAGGGTCAATATAAGTAACTGTCAAATAATTTCATCCGAGGTCTGAGGCTTGATGTCCGGTTGGTGGGGTGAGCTAGCATCAGCCCACCACTCCAGTTGCGGAGTCTGCATCTCCACAAGCCCTGGATGGTGATGCTGTGGAGCCTGCCGATGGTAATGATCTCTCAGATTGGAGGGTGGCCACCACCTGTAGTGCCTCTTGGCGTTCTGTTCTAACCTGCTTAGGGTCTGGGCAATAGCAGGCATTGGCCTCCGCTGTGTGTCTCCACCTCTGCCTCTATGATGGTTACGTTGGCCCCTTTTTGGCATCAGGGAGTCTTCCTGAGGCCTAGTCACCAGTCTGTTTCTTCCAGCCAACCCCAGGCCTCAGATGGAGAGTCAAAGAATTGGATGTTGCTGTTTCGGATGACCTGTAGGTGTGCTGGAAAGAGTAGAGAGAACCGTAAATTAAGATCCCGTAGTTAACGTTTCAATGCCCCGAAGGTGCCGCACTTCTTCTGCTCTTGGGCTGTGTAGTAGGGGAAGTAGAAGATGGTGACATTTTGTATCTTGGGTCCAGGGTGTTTCCCCACTTCTCTTAATATCATATCTCTATCACAGGAGGAATTTAGCAGGCAAAACAAGAAAGGGCACGGGTTAGCTCCTGGGAGAGGCTTACGGGTGGGGACCCTGTTAGCTCGCTCAACTACAAATTGTGGGGAGAGTGAGCCCAGGGGGAGTGGCTCTCTCATCCAGGACTCCATGTAGCCCACTAGGTCCTAACCCTCTGTCCCCTCCGGTAAACCAATAACCCGCACATTATTGCAGCACGAACGGCCTTCTGCATCATCTAACTTCTCCTTGATGGTGCAGACCCAATCTAGTAGGTCCTGTATGGTCACAATATGATTACAGGATTTGGGTTGAGGGTCTGCTAGTGTCAGTACAATGTCATGCACATGCTCAACCAGTTTTTGATGGTCTGCCCGTAAGAGCGTGAAGTGAGTTGTGATGCAGTTGATTCTGTTCTCTAGTGATATATGGGTCTGCTCTAGTGCCGTGCCTATTTGGTCGACTGTTGCTAGTACTAAGTCGAATTTGGCCGAGAGATCAGGGCGGTCAGGCTCCGGAGATGCCCATGTACCCCTAGATGACCCTCCACCCGTGCCATGTGATGAATTGTCCTGATGAGTGGCACAGCGGAGATGGCCAATGACCAATTGCTGTGCGTTGGGCATGGGAAGCAGTTTGTGCAGAGTTCTTGTCTGTGAAGGCTGTCATGAGGGAGGCACTTTAGTGATGGGCCCCTCAATCTGTTCCTCACAACTGTAATTGGGTACTTTGGGTATCGCTCCCTCTGCCTGGGTGGTTGCGTTTAGGGGTGCGTGAGACTGCAGTTGCGTCTGTGCTAGTTAGGGGACAACCCGTATTCTTAGCCCCCAGACATGTAGCTGGGATCCTCAAGAGACACATATGCGTCCCCATCAGGAATAAGAATAGTGCTGGCGCACTTAATGTGCCAGCGCTACCATCAGGGAGCGTTCCCTCATTTGCATGGAGGCGTACCCTATGCAAATGAGGGAATTCCTTTGCCTCTGCAGCCACACCATATTCCAGATTCGGGCACAGAGGCAAAGAAGCTCGATAGGTGGCGTACTGTGAGTGCGCCCCCTGTGAGCAGCCCTCTGGAGGGTCAACGGGGGCCGTATGGATCCCCAGACAACCCCTTGCAGGCGGGTGCAGTCACTGGCTGCACCCACCTGCAAGGGGATCTCTAATCCACTTTAAAAGTGCAGGCGGGTTGCCACCTGAACTGTGAAAACAGGAGCGTCTGTAAGCACCCGCTCTGTGTTTTCACATGAATGCGCTGCCCTTGGGGCAGCAGGAGTTCACGGCTGCCCTGGGGGCAGTGCATTCACCATAATGGGACGCATTGTCATTATTTGCGCCCTGCACACCATTTTTAAAAGGTGCGCTGGGAGGCAAACAATGACAATGCGTAATACGGCCCCTGTTAGGGTTGTGTACACACGTCCGCCTCCAGGGCCTGGCTATGCAGCGTCACTGCAATCTATGGGGCTTCCTTATGGTTAACCACCACCCCTCCCAAAGGGATTTTAAAGCCCGCCTTTTGCTCAAAAAGAAATCATCAAATCAAGGAGGGGTCGAAGCGGGAGCCCGCGCGCTGGACTGAATATATTTTGTTTGTTGCTTGCGCACAGGACTCCCTGCGCCTAGCTTTGAAGCGGGAACTGAAACGTGCACACCTCACAGTCCGCTGAGTGCTGCTGCATTTTTTTTTTTACTTCTTGCTGTTGTACCTTCCTAAACCCATTTTGCAGATCAGTAACCTGTTGCCAGATCGCATAGTGGGTTTAGTAGAAAGCCATTTAGTGGCTGCAAACCCAGTAAGTTAGCAAATTGACGGCTTTACGGCTGCGCACATTTCTCCGCCATGTTTTCTCTCTTTCCGTCTGTCCTCACCAGCGGCGGCCTGTGCAGGTAAGAGCAGTGGGGCGGTGGGGTCGGGCGGGGGGGGGGGGGTGATTTCGACAGATGACGACGAGGGAAAATTCATTATTTATTTAGTTTTCCCTGTTTATCTACCTCTAAACCCCATTCGTATTTGTCTTTTGCTCCTTCTTTTATCTTCGTCGCTCCTTGTTTTCCTTCGTCTCACGCGCCCTCCCTCCGTTTGCAAAGTTACTAATTCCTTCTTGTCTCTCATTCGCTTCCCCTCCCGCATTTGCACTTGTTCCATGTTTCGTCCACACATACCTTCCATTGGTGCAGCAGGTGCAGTGACACCAGGGCTCAGACGCGAAAGGGTCCACTGAACCCTGATTATTGTTTTATTTCACAGTTCAAACAGTGGCCAGGAGGGGGGGGGGGCTGTGCTTCCCTGCACTAGGGCCCATGACACACTGGCTGCTCCTCTGCACATGTGTCGTTTCTTCTCTCTCTAACTTTTCCTGCCTCCTTCTCTCTCTTGATTTATCTCTCTCTCTCTCCTCCCTTGTACATATACATCTCTCGCCCCCCCTTCTCCAGCCCCGCATGATGCTTGCAGTTCCGCAGCGTTGCAGAGTGGTATTCCCGCTTCTGATTGGACTAATTAAATGAGAGCTGCTGACAGCCGATTCTGGGCGGGTGGAGGCCTTCACCCGAGTGCGAAAAGGGCTTCTCAGCACTCTTTCTGATGACTTCGGGGGATCGAAGCCAGAAGAGCCCGGTCCGTAAACACAAATAGTGGATTTGGTTACCAGCTGGCTTGTAACTCTTTCCTTCCACGCCCCTGGCTCTTGCAAAAAGGTTCAAGAGATTCCAGCCCACTCCAGAGACCTACTTGTATTGGGTATCTAATATATTTAATTGGTCGGGTCGGACTGGGACAGAAAATATGCCCGAGCACAAAAAAATAAAAGTGGCTCCTGTTAGGGAATTGTAAAGCTAAAAATGTGGCACGTGTTTGCAAATTGGTGCAGTTTTGAGCTTGTAAAGTTAGAAGTGTTTTGCAACAGTATAGAAGACTGCATGGATTTGGACTTGCTGCAAATGTTTGTTTCAATATCAGGGAGATCAACAGTAAAAACCAACCCAGCAGACCATAAAACAGGCCCACAAACAGCCAAACAATCATTGACAAAGCCAATAGGTCTCGCCTACGCGAAAGCAATTGCCTAGCTAATTTCTTTTAACCATGTTGCACAGAAGCTTGGCTATGCAGCATGGTAAAAAGTAAAGTTAGGAAAAAAAAGTACTATGTCGGCCACATCATAGCAATTTTTTTTTATTGCAGGTTGGGATGCAGGGCCGGCTCTAGGCTCATGGTGGCCCTGTGCAGGGAGCGTAGGTGGGGGCCCCGGAAGAGGGGGTCCGGACGGGGCGGAGCTCAGGAAGGTGTTTTAATAATACGTCCAGAAAAGTCGTTAGATGACCAGTACCTGCGGCTGCTTTTACCCTTCCGAATTCGTCTCAGAACGATACAATTTAGGAGGAGGAGGACATTGTGACACACGACATGAGGGACTGGGCGCACAGAAAGCTGCAGTGCCAGGGCCATGACAGGGGCACCGGACCCCCACAATCCCCCACAGAGAAATAATCGGTGGCTCTTTGCGCGGAAACAGTAATATCGATGCCATATCGAATATGGTGTCTTACGCTTGGCGGATGGCCACGTCCGTTGCAGACACTGCATAGCCACCTCGTGACACAACAAGCGTTTAACTTTTGTCGAAATTTGCTCACATGTGTCTACCGGACGCCCCAGCTGAGGAGTGAGGTGCTCTGGCAGAGCTGGGTGAGTCCCAGTAACAGACAGCAGGACTGCTAGAGAGAGAGATAGCAGCGAGTTCCTTCCCCTGGAGTAACCATAGGTGCTCTCCGCGCTCCACCGGGGCCCGCGCCTGGCTGTGTGAAACTGAAAGCGCTCGGCTTGGCCCGGTCGCTCCCCTGCCCCCCGAGCTCTAGGGGCCCCCAGGAGTCGCTGGGACTTGGAGCCATATTTCAACTGTCTGCCGCTTAATAGTGCAGAAATACCCTTTCTCTCCACCTTTATTGGCACAGGCGGAGCAGGGGGCCTAAAGAAATCAATCACCACCAGTTTACATGGGAGGCCGCGCCCGCTGCCACTGACTGGAAGACAGACAGCGGCCTACGAGTCGATGGATGCGGCACCGGCAAATTGAATGCGGCGGGCCCCCCTCAGAGAAAGTGTCAGTGATTCCGAAATGTAATACTCGGCGATGATTAGGCCTTCCGCTCACTTGCTGGGAGCCATATACTGCCGCTTAATTTAATGCAAAATAGTACAGCCCCCGACTCCACCTTTATTATAGGCCCTGCAGGCACAGGCGGAGAGGGACCTAAAGGAAATCAGTGGCCGGCGGTGCTGCCACTGGAAGACAGACAGCGGGCGGCCTACCTCGATGCAGCAAAACTCCCGGCTGCAGTAAATTCGCCCCTCCGACCTCAAGCATTAACAGCTACACTCATGCCCGGCTACCTATCTTCATATGACTCGCTTGCTTGCCATGACGCGTCACGATAGTCAGTCAGTGCCACAAACAGTGTGCAAAAATATCATTATCAATGAGAATGGATCTATTCTGCCCTTACCCGGCAGGTGCGTTCACACTTCTTCACTTTATTCTCAGTCTGAGCTCAGGGGCCGCTCAGCTTTTGTCCGACTCCGACGTCGACGACCACCAAATGGCTGGGCTGTGCAGAGAGAGTCATACGCCAACAGTCCCACAAGTTAGTTACGCACGCGGGGAAGTCAAGCAGCAGGTTAGGTTGAGTCTGCGCGCTGCCGCAGATCACTCTATCCTGGCTTTTAGGTGCTACTTTTAGTCCTGGTTATGTACTCACATGAATCCATATGTTTTCCAGCAGTCTCCCTCCTTACTCCTCACACCGCTCTGCCATGGTCTTGTTGCTCTTTGTCCACCCTTGTGGATCAGCCCATCCTGTGATACACTCGCCTTTCTAGACACTATAACTAAAATAATTAAGAGGGACGATACATAGAATCAGGACTATCCCAGTTTTAAAGGCTGAGTGAAAGTCAAGGTAACTAAGATTACTCAAGACAGAGATTCAAGTTAAACTTTATAGGTTTATCCAACATTAAGATCATTTCAGAAGGCAGTCAGTGCCTCAATAGTAAATCAAAATCAAGTAATTTGAGAAGATCACTTAAGGATATCCTCCAATGAAAGCAAGCCGCCAGAACTAAGCATAGTTCATCAAGAGGACTGACATAGTCTTCCTCCAAAGAAAAGCCGAGAAAGACTGGCCAGATCCCAAAAACAATCTTTTTTAGGGTTTCTGACAGAAAAGCCTGGCATATTTAGTGGTGAGATCTGATGTAATAGGATTGAAATAGAAATGTATCATTCTAGTAAACCGATGAACATTCTGATACATAAGTTACATTGAATAAAATACATCTAGAAATATCTACTACTACCACATAGTAATGAATGAGGAGTACATATGAAATGAAGGAAATTACATGACGCTTATGTAATAGAGAAATACAACGGACGGTTGCATGGTGCTTTGGAAAGGCTCTATCAAAGGACCTTGAAAGTTACTAGGACAGGAACATCAGGAACAACCGTAACATGGCTTCCTGGGGAGAGCTGTACAAATTGATACATTTTATTTATACAGAGGCAATGGATTAGGCTTGTATAGTTTGCTCATTTTCTTAAATGGAAAAGCACTTGTGCACAAGCTTGTTTGCATAAAATAAATGCACATTTATTTCTGCAAGTATGAATAGATGTCCGTGCAAGCTGGCTACAGCCTAGATATGCTAACTTAAGTGTATCTGACTTAGGAAATATTGTCCTAATTAACAATAACACCCTAATGTGCTTCCCCCCTGCATTGCGTTCTCATCCCTGGGCTTCTCCTCCGCGCTTCATGTTACAGTCTCTCTCTCTCTCATCCGTTTGCTTTCCTCGCTGCTCTCTCCCCCAGTTGGTTCTTTTCTTGCGCCCTCTGTGTCGCTTCCCTCCACTCGCTCTACCCATGTTGCTTCCCATGTCCTCCTCTACATTGGGGATGCTGGGCCCCTTTTCTAAAACCAGCTGCATTTTGTGTATAGCCGGAGATAGGCAAGGAAGAAATAACAGACCTCCCATGTATGTAGTAGAAATACAGAGATTTACTGTAAAGTTAATGATCCGATCCTCGTCGTGGCGGCCCCTGGGTTTGGCGGCCCTGTGCAGGTGCACACTTTGCACATGCCTAAGGCCGGCCCTGAGGGATGGGCCACACAGACAACGGGAAGGAGGAAGGGAACAGGCAACAGGATGGAACTGCAATAGAATGGGTAAAAAACAGAACTACGACACAGCCAGAGCTAGCTGCTTCATAGCGCTTTTTTGGGTTGGGCGGGTGGGGGAGGGTCTGATGTGAAAGAGAAGAAACAACATGGACAATGGAAGGGTGTGGGTGGGACCAAAGTAGCGACATACATAAGAGTGGGAAGGTAAGAAGCAACACAGACATGGGCAGCAGGGGAAGAAGCAACACAGAGAACAGGTGGAGGTGGGAGGGCAAGAAGCAATGGGAGGAGAAGATTCAACGTGGACAGATAGAATAAAGAAAATAGTACCTGCATCACAGAAAATAGTGCATGAACAGCGATGGATCACTAATAAAACTAAATCAACCACTACTTGGTCCATGTTCCAAAGAAAAGTACAGGAAGTGACATCAGCAAGTACTGGCCAATTAGAAGGCACCAAATAAGATTGACAATGGAGCCAACAAATGGCAAGGAATTGGCGGTCTTCAAGCCCCTTATAGTAAATGGATAAGGCCTCATTTACCGTAGAATGGTGCAGTGCGGTGCTGCAAGCAATTTGGCAGAATGGTGCTGTGTCATTCTAAAAGTGCAGGAATGTGCCATATTAACAAGAATACGGTGCATTCCTGTACTGACTACTGTGCCGACGCTAAAAAAGCAGCCTAGTGCAAATGCAGACACCCATGCGTCATGTGGCAAGGGTGCCTGCATTGTGGGGATGATTGGTTTTGTACAGGAAGGGACACTGTATTGCACAAAATCAATCAATGGAGGCAAATTTCTCCTTCGGTGTGTTCTGTATTTATTTATTTATGGAATTTTTAGTGCGCAACTAATACCCGAGGGTGTCTAGGCGCAGTAAGATCCTCTAGGATACAGTAATTAGTACACAAACTTATTGGTTGAAGAGCCATGTCTTCAAGGCTCTACGGAAGCAAATGAGAGTGGGGGCGGTTTTGATATGTGAAGGGAGAGAATTCCACAATCTGGGAGTTGCTACCAGGAATCGTCTGTCACCCCAGGTGGCCGTTCTTGTTCGGGGAACAGATAGTAAACAACTGGCTGCTGATCTTAGGTTCCTTTTAGGGGTATAAATCTGAAATGCCTGTCTTAGGAATTTCGGGCCAGTATGATGAATGGCCTTATAGGCAATGCATAAGGCTTTAAATTTTATCCTGCTCTCCACTCTTAGCCAATGAAGATGGCGTATAGCTGCCGAGGTGGACTGGCGCCTAGGAATATTGAGGAGGATTCTGGCTGCCATATTTTGAATAGATTGGAGCTTATTCAAAATATATTTATGAGTATTGAAAAAGAGGGCATTTCCGTAATCCAGCTTGGAAAACACCAAGGTGGTGATTAGGGTTTTTCCAGCAGATGCTGGTAAGTACGGTAGCAGTTTTTTTATCTTTTTCAACGTAAAGAAGGCGGCTGAAACAACCTTATTTACATGATGTTTGAAAGATAGCTGTTTGTCAAAGATCACTCCAAGATTCCTGACCTTTGCGACTGGGACCGGAGGAGGACCCATCAGAGTAGGCCCCCAGGACTGGGACCATTCAGGAGAGATGTTACCAAAGGTCATAACCTCCGTCTTCTCCGCATTCAATTTTAAGCAATTGCTATGCATCCATGCTTGTACCTCCAGTATCCCCTCCTGAAACTTAGCTGCCACCATCGGGCCGTTCTTATGCACTGCCAGCACAAGTTGGGTGTCGTCAGCGTAGGAAGTTAAACGCATTCCATGAGATTTTATGACCCTTGCCAAGTCTGCGACATAAATGTTAAAAAGCGCAGGACTTAATGAGGATCCTTGGGGGACTCCGCATGGCAGTTCAGAGGTCGGTGAATAATGATTGCCCAATTTGACTGCCTGTTTGCGGTTAGCTAGAAAGGAGGCTATGAGATCTTTGGCCAGGTGGTTAATCCCCAGGGCGGCGACACGGTCGACCAAGATGGCATGGTCGACCGTGTCGAAGGCCGCCGAGAGATCTAGCAGAATAAGCACTGCTGCTCCTCCCGAATCCAAGATATCTCTAATTTCATCGGAGGCCTTTATCAGTGCTGTCTCCGTTCCGTGTCCCCTCCGGAAGCCAAACTGCGTGTCATCCAAGAGTTCGTGTTGGTCAATGAACTCTGAGAGCTGCTGGTTCATGATGGCCTCAACGATTTTAGCGGGAAAGGGAAGGCATGCAATGGGTCTGTAGTTGGCCGTGATTGTAGGGTCTAAGGTAGGCTTTTTAAGCAAAGGTTTGACGATAGCCTTCTTCCAAATCTCTGGGTAGACACCTGTTTTGAAGATGGCGTTACAGATAGTAGTAAGCGGCAGAGAAATGGTGTTGTAAAGTTGATTCATTATTTCAGGAGGGCATGGATCGAGCGGAGAACCCGATTTGATCTTGGCAGCTAGAACGCAGCACACATAGAAAGAGGGGAAAAAGAGGAGAAATAAGGACATTTCTCCTCATTGCACCTCCATAACGGTGGCGTTAGAATCTGATGCATTCCCAGGTTTGTGATTCCTCATAAATTTGGGAAGGCTTCAGTATCCATCGGTGTTGTGTGGGAACACCCACAGCAACAGCCACGGCACGCCCCTTTCACGCAGTGTTCTGCATGATAGGGGCACACATTAACAAGGCCATGAAAAGCCACCTAAAGTGGCTTTGCGTGGCCTTGTAAATATGCTGCGGCACATTGTGCCATCGAAGAGTTTAAAAAGTGACGCTCCGGCAGCGCAAAAGTGCTCATTGCAGGGAAAGCACATGGGCTGCCAGCAGCTAAGACCCAAAAACCATCCCACACACTGATCTGTCAGACCAGCCGTGTACACTGGCTCGTTGCGTGATATGCCAGTCCGATCCTGAAACTGGTATGGTAGCTCAGTGTGTTGCATGCCCGTTGCTGAGGACTGTTTCAACTGCAGCTCTGGTGTTTTAATCCATTCAATGCATCCCCACGGGCTGGAATTGCTGCAGGGCCACACATGCAGGTACAGTAATATACAAATGCACATAAAACGTAAAACAACGTAACAGAAAACGAGTGCAAAGGAGATGGGTAGAAGCACGTCCTACTTATAACAAAACACCTTCTAAATTAAGAGACTATGTATTCCCTTGAAGCCCCATTTACTGTCAACAAACATTAGGAAAAGTGCTTTATATCTGAGTTTCTGGGAATAATTCAAACCTATTCATGGACAAACTATTTGTGAATCAGCTACTCATAGTTAATACATTTCGTAAAACGTTTCAGGAAGTCTTAGGACCATTTCAGAGCTCATCGCGACATCTTAGCACGCAAAATTGTTAGATATGGGTGCTAATATCAATATTGCATAATGGGTGTCGTATCATCAGGTATAATATTTGACACGGCACGGAACAGCCAAGACTTAAATTGTTCATGTAATATTTGACATGAGACTGTATAGCCAAGACTTAAATTGCTTATGTGATATTTGACACGGCACTGTATACTTAAATTGTTCACGGGTAGTCCTTTAGTGCGTTGAAGCCTGCTTTGCCTGACCCAAAGAGTTTTTTTAAATTAATACATGCTTAAATATGCTGACATGATAGACAAGGAGTGTGCATTGATTGACTCACTCGGTTTTTAACTTTGTGATAGGGTGACTACATCAAAAAAACAAATTTTAGGCTTAACCCATCCGCGATGTAAGTCTTAGCTCAACGGTGTTGGGTTGAATATTACACATGATGATACAAGAACACTCAACCTACCTTCTCATTGACCACCACTCTGCCCCGACTGACGGACTGACGGACAGAAGGACAGCAGTACCTTTGGATGCTTCCCACTACTAGATATGGCGCCCATTGATGAAGCGCGGCACACAAGGCGGGTGACGGTTCATCATCCAAAGCGATAAATCACAACATGGAAATCCAATTCATTGTTTGGTAATCCATGATGTTCATCCATTTCTACACAAGAGAAAGTGCAGTTTACCTACATCATGTATTGGTTTAGTTATGTATGTGGCTAAGCACCGAAAGCGAGCACCGAAAAATGTATTCATACCTAAAAACATGTTATTTCTTTAAGGTTCTTCTATTGCATTTATGAGTTCCCCTTTAACTATTTACTAACGAAATTGACCTGCCAGGTCAAAACCGAAGCTCTGCAAGGCTTGCACCAGGTGGAAATTGGGTCTTTCAAGCTTCAAAGTGTTGGTAGAGGAGGTGTTGATTGAGCCACATGTTGGAAAGGATGTTGGTGCCTCCTCTGGGCCAGATGTCGAAAATCAAGGAGTTAGTCTGTAGTTGTCTCCTCTGAAAATATTCTTGCACTTACACATTTTTAAGCTTTTGGCTTAAGTAGTCAAATTGAAACTTGGAACATAAAAGATCTGAGGTCTTTTTACCAGAACAAAAACCACTGGTTGTTTGTTCTGTGTGTATGTTGTCTTGTAAAACACTCAAGCCTGATGTAGTGAGGCTTCGTGTGGGGGTGAAGACTGTGTATTTTATTTGTAAGCACCAGTGGTCCCTGCTGTGTGTAAAATGTGGCCATGATTTGGAGGTACCTGAGGTCTTAAGGTGTTGGTTCTGCAGTGGACCTAATATGTGTAGGAAAACATTGCTCATGAAGGGGATGTAGTGTTGAGCCAGAAATTATACGTAGCTTGGGCTTCTGAGTAGTGCAGCGTAAGCCCAGTAATGGTAGGGGGCCGGTCATCCTGTGTCACGAACAGTGTAGTCTGGGAGAGTGGCTCACCTGGATAGATCTCCTTTGCCCCACCAGGATGATGCATGTGTCCCCCTCACCCTCCTCCAACCCCCCCCCCCCTCCTCCAGGAGAGAAGGAGAACAGACAGGTGTCTCTCATGCTTCTCTAGGACGAGTTAGGCTCGTCCAGATTCAAAGTGTGATGGGTCAGACAACCCTGCAAGAGAAACTCTTATCTGCGGGGTAATTTCTCTAGGCGTGACTTTCACCCCATCCCCTAGAAACAGGAGACATACACAGCCGTTGGTATTTTACAATAAGAGGGCATTTATTGTGTACAATCACCCCTATTACTTATTTATAGATTTTTCACATAATCCGTCATCTGCTGCATAATCTACAGATGTTAACAAAAAAAAATTCTAGCTCTAATGGATCAAAAGTTACTAAAAACATGACACTGCGTCTTGCTGCGCAGTGGGAGGTCCATCACAAAGGCTTACTGGTCCCCTTTCATTTGCTGTATTTGGGTACCCAACTGGTACTAATGAGGTGGAATCATTGTCCAGATGCAGTTAAAGTGTGCATACATGGCAAAATAATGAGGTAATACTTTCACTAAATATAGCGCCTTATGCCACATAATTTACCTTTTTTTGCCACATAATCTAGTCAACCCTGCTACACAACTTGGTCATCTCTGCCGCAGAATTCCAGTTTCCATGGTGTTTAGAAGCCAAGGGTGAATGAGATAACGCTGGCAAACATCAGAGACATCTGGGTCATGTGCTCGCTCCTTGAAGAGGGAAGGGACCAACCCCTGCATGGCTGCAGAGCAGGGGACAACAGGCTTACAGGGAATATTGGGGCTTTCCTGCAAGTGCTGATGCCTCTGAGCACCCTCTAAGGTCTAAGATAAGAGCACTGACACCTGATAGACTCATTCCCAGTTCTACTCACCTTTTGACCTTTTGAAAGCTTGTCACCTGTTTGGAATGAGCCAGATTCCCACATATGCCGGGGGATCCCTGCAGGGGTGATGACGAGGAGCATTGCAGGAAAGCAGGGTCTGGCTGGGGGGCTGCAGACAGGTGCGGACAGGGCTGGGGGCGCCCAACAGCAATGCCATTGGGGCATTCTTTGAATTTCGACAGCAGGTGGGACGAAGGCAAAAGCCTGCAAAACCTGTCTCCTTCCTGATTGGATGGGTGCTCGCCGAGAGGGTGGCTGGTGAGGGTGCAGGGACAATCCCATTTAAACCCAGGTTACAACCGCAGTTTAATCAGTGGGTAATGTCTTCTAGTGCAAGGAACAAAATGGGCCCCCTGGCCGTTGTTTAAATTATAACACACAGAATCAATGAGTGTTCATTGTGCCTCGCTGGGCGCTGGTGGCACTCCACCTGCTGCACCATTGGAAGCTATGCACCTGGGTGACGAGGCACTCCCCAGTTTGCTTGCCCTCTGCCGCCAGTTTCCCGTCTGCCCACGTCATTATCCAGTTTTTACTGTGTAAACCGACATTTTACAGCACACCTGTAAGAACTGGCTCATGTGTACCTTCTCATGGGCACCTGTAGATTCTCCTTTGGAATTGTGTTTTTGCTCTCTTCCTTTACTTGTGTGGACATTGGTTCAGGGAAATGCCAGCGGGAGCAGAAGTGCCATAATGAACCCTTCAGCCTCTGATGACATCACATCGTTCAAGCCTTCACCTCTCGACAGCTGCTGAGCCTCTGGGGAAGAGCACGAACCGGAAACTACAAGAAGTAAACATGGCGGCCGCGGCCCACGTTACTTTCGGTTCCTGACGCCCTCTTCCTGGATTTGAGATCAGGGTGGCAAGGGCAATACCAGATGTTCCAAGAGAAAGCAAGGGGTGGTGACTGGCATGGCTACCCTAAGTACCCTTAATCAACTATGGGCCCGGTTACAAGTTAAGCATCGTTAGGCGCAGAGATACCAAGTGTCTGAAGGAATGATTCTTGCTGGAATCTCCGCATCTAACCATGCTTACTATAAATTCATTCCCTCAGAATGGGGAATAACTGCGGAGATCTGTTTTATTCTAGGAGGGATTCTGCATGAATGCCCAGTTCTGTGGGGATTAACACCCACATTTTACCACCTGCTGTGAAGGGGTGCTAAGTGTAAGCATTGAGCCTGGTGAAGGGTGGGGGAGTCAAAGGAAAGGACATATGTGGCCTGAGAGGGGGATCGCTGCATGCGCCCCATGCCTCAGAAGGGGGTCGAGTGAGGGCCTGAGATCATAGCTGGCTGCACTTGACCTCCAATTCCAAATCAATTTTATTTTCCAGCCAGTAAAATCGGGTCTCGTGTTCCAGTTGGAAACCCTAAGTGCGGGAAAGCGAGGTCACTTCTTATTGCCCTGTCATTGCACAGAAGTGCCTGTACCCCTGAGGAGGCGGGGCCTGCGCGTGCCTGTCACAGTAGACTTCCGTCACATCTGGGATTCCATTACAGAACGCCGCACCCTCCCCGAGTATTCGCACTGCCCCGCCCCCCCAGGCATCCACTACCCCTGATGGGGTCCCTGTCCTCCGCCCACCTGCTCAGATTTCCCCGGGGGGCTTTTGATACAATTAGCTATGATCCGAAGAAGCCGCCTCTCTTGATTTCTCCCCCCAGGGGCCCTCTCTTACTGACCCATCAGCCTCCCCCTCCCCCCCCCATGCCCTCCCTGCATGCATTTATCACCCTCCCCCTCCCTTCTATCAGATTCAATTAAGAGGTTTGGCTTTTATCTGATTTCTCTGATGGCTCAGCTCTCCAGCAGGGCTCCCACAGGCGTGATATATGCACGCCCCGGGAATACCACAAACCGCAGCAGACGAGCGCCTCCTGTTCTGCTGGCGATGCCCATACGGTAAGGAGGCCCCTCGCATAGTGTAGCGCAATGTTTGCACTCGTGTGAAGTGGTCTGGGCATAAAAACGCCTCCGCAGTGGCGGCTCGCCGGTGGAGTGATGCAGGGCGGTGCGGCGGAGCGGGGCGAGGGAGGGGCAGGGTAAGGGGATAGTGGACTCCGACATACGACGGACAGGTTTAAGGTAAAGTAAATAAATAAATAAAACAGTTTACCTTACGCGCGCTGCATTGTCAACTCGGCGATACAGCGCACGCAAGGTAAATTGTTTTATTTATTTCATTACTTATCTTACTCCTGTCCATCGTATGTCGGACTCCACTACCCCCCCACCATGCCCCTACCCCACCTCACCGCCCTGCAGCACTCCCACAGCGAGGTGAAGGGAGCCAGGGTCACAACTAGACCCGAACTTCAGGTGGGTAATGTATGACATTACAACACATACATTTACAATGCATGCCTTTACATCGCATTTTCAGAAACTACCTTTACAATGCATACCATTACAATGCATACCATTGCATCGCATTTAAGGTAAGTGTTGGAAAGTATAGGGATAATAATTACTATTCTGACTCCAGTGAGTGCAACAGTAGGGTAAGTGTTGGATAGTGTAAGGGTAGTATGCGTTGTAATAGTATGCATTGTAATGACTTGCGATGTAATGCCTGCGTTGTAGTGACAAGGGTTGTAATGACATGCGTTGTAGTGACATGCATTGTTATGACATGCTATGAAAAAGCTGTTGCGATGTAATGTCTGCTATGTAAAGGTTGTGCGATGTAATGACTACATTGTAAAGGTTGTTTCCCTGGGGGGGGGGGCTAACACTCCCAGCTAGAGCTGGCCCTAGTACTGGTCGCACACGGTGCAACAGTATTTTTTGGCCCCCCCTCTCTCAATTTCCTCCTTCTCCGTGAATTCCCTCATTACCACTCACCAACAATGCACCTCATCTCTCTATAGCACCTTTCTTACAAACATTTCATTTTTTTATAGCGCTACTCACAGTTTACTCATACTCAGCTCTGTGATCTGCATGGTACACATTCTTTGTAGCAGGCACATTAACCCTGTATGCTCTGTGGGTGGCAGGAGTACCCATGTGAGTGCACGGTGAGCGATGCAACAGTGTGAGAGTAGGGTAAGAGGAGTTACTGCAGGGTGAGTGAGGTGACCATATGAATTTGGGTGCGGATGTAAGTGCAGAGTGAGACAAATAAATGCTTGTTTCAGTGAGATTGCAGATTGAGCACTGAGGGGGACAGATGAGTGAAGTGTCACATGAGTGCAGGGTGAGTAGTGTATTCGTGTGACTGCAGGGTGAGGTACAGGGTGAACAGCCCAAGTGTATTTTGAGTGCAGAATGATCACTGTGAGGGCAGAGTGAGCGGGTGCTTGCGTGAGTGCATGGTGATCAGTGTGCGTGCATTGTGATCGCTGTGAGTGCAGGGTGAGCGTGAAAATGAAGGGCGAGACTGAGGAGTGAGTTGTCTAAGTGCAGGGTGCATTACCAGACACTTGAAGTAACTCAGCATTTTATTTATGGTGGCGTAGGGTTTCAGATATAAGTTAAACTATTGCTATTATTTCATTAATCAGGGATCGAGGGCGAAGGAAGAAATAATGTGCTGATCCTGCAACAAACTTCCAGTCTTATGATTAGGGTTGCCAGCTCATTATTTTGATGTCCCAGACGGTATAAAAATAAACAGTCATCAAAAGCCATATTTGTGCATCCTTCGAAGAGAAAATATAAATAGAAAGCTCTTTTAATTGTGTTCTAGGGCTGCCTGGATGATCCATGACTGATAATTAAAGGGAACAAAGACAGACAAGTCACATTACAAATGAGTACATACTTTTTTATTTATAACCCCATTTAGTATCAAGAGGAGGTCTTGGCAGGCTCTTTAAAAAACACATGGCTGGCATTTTTCTTTTGGCAACCCTACTTTATATTTCTTTTCATGAAATGCATTCTCACACTCCGGCAGTAAATGTAAAATACAATTCTAAGGAATAGTCAGAATCGGGGCCCAGGGGTTACTGGAACCAGAAAAAAACAAGCCTTGTTAACCATTTTATAAAGGTATGTAAATATGAAAATGCTCTTTAACCCGTTGGCTGCGCCACCCGTTTTGCGGAAGTGCGGCACTTCCGCAAAACGGGTGGAGCCGCGTCGGCCATTGGCCTACGGCAGCACCAGCGAGGTAGTGCCTGCGTCGGCAAATGGCCGACGGCAGCATGGATAGGGTTAAAGACCTGTGAATAACTCGGGTGTGCTGGAGATAAGACTCCAGACACTGCCCACAGCAGCAGCCCCGGTAGAGACACACAATGGGCGGGTTGGGGGGTAGGAGGAGCCCTTTTATCCCTATTGGTGTTGCGTGCCTGAATGGAACCCTCTCGGTTGTCGGTGAGGCCATGCTTCCAGATTTCAAATAATGGCTCAGTGGGGGGGTTCCTGGATTCCATTAATGATTCAATGGGGCCCCCGAATCCCAGTAATGATGAAATAGGATTCCACAAATGTCAAATGATTAAGAACTACTGTTCTAAAGTGTTTCTATCTTCTGGATTCTAAGTAATTTATGTCTTCGAGATACTGAGGTATTTCCAACTTCTTATTTCTAAGTCTAAGGTGCTTCTTCTTATAGGCTACACAGTATTGTTATCTTATATATACTAAAGTGTTTCTATGGTCTTACTATTGACATGTCTCTAATGTTACTATTTCCACTGTTTCTATTTTCTGCTTTCTAAGATGTTTCTATTTTCTTTATTGTAATGTACTTCTATTTTGCCAACTCTGATCTATCTTCTAGATTTATAGCAAGACCAGAAGTGAGCATTATGCAATAAACTTTAAATGCTACTACTCTTATCAACTTTAAAGAACATTAACAAAGTAACATAGCAAGCATAAGGATAGGATGCCTCTCTTCTGATACAAAATGCTCTGTTCTTTAAGCTCAAAGTTGTTTGTTTCTTCGAGGCTATAAGGTGCAATTGTCATTTAGGTTATAAGTTTTTCCATCTTCTCTATCAACTGTGTATAGAGTCCAGAGATTTTCTATCTTCTAGATTCTATGGTGTTCCTTTATTTTGTAGATATTTTAGATTGCTAACTGTTTCTATTTAGTCAGGCACCATTTCCCTAGAGGTAGAAAAATATTTTACAGTTGCCTTCTAATTTTGATTAAATTGTCAAAACCTCACTTCATCTTCATGTGCTTTGTGTAGAGTGATTAGTTTATCTACCTCACTTATGAAATGAAATGAGGTATTTATAAAGCGCTAACTGCCACTCCGAAAGGACCATCCTGGTGCTGGTATGGAGGTGAGAAGATGCTCCGGCGATCTTAAATGAGTGTGAGACAAAATTCATTTGAGGACGTAGGTTTCTCAAAAAAGAAAAAAGATTTTGTTAGAGAATATTCTCACAAAACATTTTTTTCCAGAGCATCTCCCTATTTAGTTTATTTTTGTGTAACTTTCATCAGAAGGAACACACTGAAACTACTTCATAGTTTTGCATGTGCTTTATTTTAGCCGCAGGCTCCATTAATACAACATAGTATGTCTAGAAAATTTGCTGATTCTAGTGCAACAGATAATAAACTTTTTTCAGGAATATCAGAAGTTGTGAGTTTTGGCTATGTGTAACTCACCTGCTTGCATCAAAACTGTGCTATTTTCTTCTTCTTCCCCACTTCCGTCCCATTACGTATCCGTATGTTATTGGCCACTTTTTCAATAGGCCCCAATCACCCCCTCCCCCACCGCTAGCATCACACAGGAGTGGACATTACCTGGCCACATCCGTTCCAGCAGACTGAGTTTCCATTCCTCTCTCACAAGTGGTGCTCGTGCTGGTTATATCCCCCTCATTTTTAATTTCGACTTTAAAATCCTGGCACAAATATAGTCTGCATTCTGTGTTGAATAATTATGTGTGCATACAACACACATCTCATGTAGTACTCTCAGTTACTTATATACGTTTACCATTCAAAGTGTGAATAACCTCAATTTTTTTTTTAAAATGAATCCTGCAGATTTAAATATTTTGCTCATCAAAAAGGAAACTCCTTTGTTTTTAGTAGATTTTTGTCCGGATTCGGTGTGGGTGTTAAAAACATTGGGGCATATTAGCGAGAACCTCGTTAAAATTATCGCCGTTTTAGCGGCAGGAAACTGCTGCTAAAACGGCGATAATGGGCTTGCTAATATGCGTTATAGAATTCCAATAGAAGCCCAGGTTAGATGTGCAGGCGATAATTTTAACGAGGTTCTTGCTAATATGCCCCATTTGTTTTTTCAATAAACTCTGGCTTATCCCTGCATTCTCAGATCTCTTGCGTGATCATCTCTTCGATCATAGATGACAGAGCTGTGCTTTATCTTTACCGTCTTTTCCTCCTGGTTTCTGTCACTTTCATTTCTAGACACTTGAGCTGTGATAAGATTCCTGGTCTTAGTTTCCATTGTCTCCACCGGGCTCAGAATGTCACCTCTCATCCTCGTCCAAGGATGATTGACCCTATTGCCTGGGCTGCTAGGACGCAAGATAATCTTCTTCTACTCACCATGAACGGTCGGACATTTGTTGGCTCTATCCCACTTTTTCTTTTTCTCCATGTCACGTATTCATGAATTCCCACTCTCCTACAACCTTCACTCTTCTTCCAACCTCATGTTGAAGATTCCATATTTACCCCGAACCAAATCGTGGTCGGATATCTCAAACCCTATTAAAATGACATTTTTTTTTATATTTGCATTAAATAAAACTAAATGAAATAAATAAAATATTTCATGATTTTTTACTATGAATACTATAGAACAACGCATTTGGAGCACATTGGATTACTCCATAGTATCACCTTAATCCAGAGCACTTAAAACTGGTGGGTCGATGTCAGAAGTCTTAATAGTATGACCTTGATCCGAAAGCCCTCAATACTGTGCCACTAATCATAAGTAGGCCTGGACGTAGTTCACAGAGTTTTGCTACGCGAAACTCCGCGAAGTTACAAAAAAACTCCATGAAGTTCCGCGATTGGCAGAGTGCAGTGGGAACTGCAGTTTGTGATGGTATTACTGATGCTCGGGGACAAATTCCCCCCAAGCGGCAGCTCGCGCTCGCAAACTTACTGTTCGCGATCACAAACTTACCATTCGCGATCGTGAGCAGGGAAAAAACTGTTGCACTATACGAAGCAGAGTTTTCTGCACTCCGCGAACTCCGCGGAGTGCATAAATCTCCGCAAACTCCGTGAACAGAGCAGATTTCACCACCCAGGCCTAAGACGGCCCAACACGCTTCCGTCACAGGCAATCGTTACAATTGCCTGGCGGAGCGGACAGATGGAGCTGAATGGTGGCGGTGCCTAGCAGGCACCGTCCGCCAGATCACAATGCTGGGCTCAGCCAGCCTTTCCATGGTGGGGAAACCACCATGGAAAGGCTTGCGGGGGTTGGGTTTGGGGGCCCGTTGCTGGCCCCCCTTATCTAGGGGGAAGTGTTGCAGCACTCATTTCCCATGCACTGCGTGGCAGACACCGCATGGTGCCTGCCACGTAGTGCAGGGAAATGCACTGCATGAATGAATGAAAGGAGTCTTTTATCTCGCAACTTAGCCCAAGGGCATCAAGGCGCCATGACATTTTAACATTTCGAACTGTGCTGCAGCCAGCAGCAATGTTAAATCCCGGGATGCGCCTGCCATACTGGCGGGCGCATCATAATTTCAGTGGTGGGACCGCCGCATGACTAGCGGGCAGTCCCAACCACCGCAATGATGGCGCGTGGACTCACGTCCGCCCGCCATCGTATTGAGCCCCTATGTTCATATTCCTAGAACTCTCTATATTAGACTTTGGTTACATATCTTTCTAAGAAAAATAAATTAATCTTTTCCACCAAATTTGCTAAGAGAAATTTTCACTTTGAATGGGTTTCACAGGCTAACTAAAAAAACAGACAAAAGCCTTGTTGGTGAAAAATGTTTGCTTTTAGTTTTTTTTTCTTTTTTAGGTTTTCCCTTTTAATCCTACTCTGTTTTTCCTATTTTATCTCTTTCCCCACATTTTGCAGTGGATCCTTTTTTGACCCGCTTCTGTTTTCAAAATTTTGTGGGGGATTTTTACTCCCCCTTCTCTTTTAAACCACTGTTTTAACCCCCACTTCCATCATCCTACCCATAAGGGTGCTGTAGACCCCTCTCTTCTTTTTACTTTCCATGTCTTCCGACCACCTTTTCCCTATTTCACTTCACTTCACTTCTCTTCTCTTCTCTTCTCTTCTCTTCTCTTCTCTTCTCTTCTCTTCTCTTCTCTTCTCTTCTCTTCTCTTCTCTTCTCTTCTCTTCTCTTCTCTTTTCTCTTCACTTCTCTTCTCTTCTCTTCTCTCATTACTTGTGGCCCATTCCTTCTGTGCCATGGTAGCCTTTTAACCCCATTCAGTTTATTGCAGGTGATATTTACTGTTTTTTTTTTTACAATTTTCTTTCTTAGAAATTGCAAGAATGTCTTTACACTAACACAGGTTTCCAACACTGCTCTTCCTTTTCCCAAAAATTCATTGCATTTCTGTGTAAAAGATATTTCGTTTTTATGACTTTTCGCAACAAGAGAGTTTCCTCAGCCTGATTTTATCAGGCTGGATTTTTTTATTTTGGGATTTTCTCTAACTCAATCAATCAATCAATCAATCAATCAATCAATTTGTATAGCGCTACTCACCCGGAGGGTCTCAAGGCGCTTGGGGGGGAGGGGGCGCTGCTGCTCGAACAGCCAGGTCTTGAGTTGCTTCCTGAAGGAGAGGTGGTCTTGGGTCAGACGGAGGTGGATTGGGAGGGAGTTCCAAGTCTTGGCTGCCAGGTGGGAGAAGGATGTTCCTCCCATGGTGGCTTTGCGGATGCGTGGAACGGCGGCGAGGGCGTGGCTGGTGGATCGTAGCTGGCGGGTGGGAGTGTAGAAGGTCAGGCGGTTGTTGAGGTATCTGGGGCCCAGGTCGTGGAGGGCCTTGTGCGCGTGGGAGAGGAGTCGGAACGTGATTCTCTTGCTGACGGGGAGCCAGTGCAGGTCTCTCAGGTGTCTGGAGATGTGGCTGTGTCGGGGGATGTCCAGGATGAGTAGTGCGGAGGCGTTCTGGATGCGTTGGAGTCTTTTCTGAAGTTTGGCTGTGGTTCCGGTGTAGAGGGTGTTTCCGTAGTCCAGTCGGCTGGTGACGAGTGCCTGGGTGACCGTCTTCCTGGTTTCGGTGGGGATCCATCGGAAGATCTTTTGGAGCGTGCGTAGGATGTTGAAACATGATGATGATACGGCGTTGACTTGTCTGGTCATCGAGAGGGAGGAGTCCAGGATGAAGCCCAGGTTGCGTGCGTGGTCCGTTGGCTTGGGTGCGTTGCCCAGGGCAGGGGGCCACCAGGAGTCGTCCCAGGAGGAGGGGGGCGGTCCGAGGATGAGGACTTCCGTCTTGTTCGAGTTCAGCTTCAGGCGGCTGTTCATCATCCACTCGGCTACGTCTTTCATCCCTTCGTGAAGGTTGGTTCTGGCGGTGGCTGGGTCGTTGGTGAGGGAGAGGATCAGCTGGGTATCGTCGGCGTAGGAGATGATGTTGAGGTTGTGTTGGCGTGCGATGGCTGCGAGGGGGCTCATGTAGACGTTGAAGAGGGTGGGGCTGCGTGATGATCCTTGTGGTACGCCGCAGATGATTTCGGTGGCCTCGGATATGAATGGGGGAGGTGGACTCTCTGGGTTCTTCCGGCGAGGAACGAGATGATCCACTCTAGTGCCTTGTCTTGGATTCCGACGTTGCTGAGGCGTTGCACTAGGGTGCGGTGGCAGACAGTATCGAACGCTGCGGAGAGGTCCAGGAGGATGAGGGCCGCTGTTTCCCCGTTGTCGAGCAGGGCTCGGATGTCGTCAGTGGCTGCGATGAGGGCAGTCTCGGTGCTGTGGTTGGCTCAGAAGCCGGACTGCGAGTGGTCGAGGGATCCGTTCGTCTCGAGGAAGGCGGCAAGCTGTCTGTTGACGGTCTTCTCGATGACTTTGGCAGGAAAAGGGAGGAGCGAGATGGGGCGGTAGTTCTTGAGGTCGGTGGGGTCTGCTGATGGTTTCTTCAGGAGGGCGCTGAGTTCGGCATGTTTCCAGCTCTCAGGGAAGGTGGCGGTGTTGAAGGAGCAGTTGATGATGTCCCGGAGTTGGGGTCCGATGATGGAGTCAGCCTTGTTGAAGACGTGGTGGAGGCATGGGTCGGTTGGTGATCCGGAGTGGATGATGTTCATCGTGTGGATGGTGTCTTCGGTGCTGACCGGGGTCCAGGCGTGGAGGGTGGTGGTGGGGGGCGTCGGTTCGGTGGTTGGGTGCATGGTCTGTGCGCCGAAGCTGTTGTGTATGTTGGCGATCTTGCTGTGGAAGAACGAGGCGAGTGAGTCGCAGAGGTCTTGCGAGGGAGTGATGTCCGGCACTGGGGTTGGAGAGCTCTTTGACGATGCTGAAGAGTTCCTTGCTGTTGTGTGCGTTGTTGTCTAGTCGTTCCTTGAATGCTGTCTTCTTGGTGGTGTGGATCAGCTGGTGGTGTTTGCGGGAGGCGTGCTTGAGGGCGGCCATGTTGTCTGTGGTCGGGTCTTTGCGCCAGGCTTTCTCGAGGGTACGGCAGTTTTTCTTGGAGATCCTGAGGTCGTCGTTGAACCAGGAGGCTTTCTTGCTGCCGGGCCTGCTGGGATGAGTTTTCAGAGGTGCGAGGTCGTCAGCTCAGTTGGTGATCCACTGTACGAGTTTGTTGGCAGCTTGGTTGGGGTCCGTTGGGCTGGCGGGAGGGTTCTGGCTCAGTGAAGTGGTGAGCTGTTCTGTGGTGATCTTGTTCCAGCTTCTGCGGGGAGACTGTTGCGGGAGGTGGTGAGTCGTGGTTCTTCTGACCTTAATATCAGAACTCTTACTAATATAACATTGAACCAGAGCCTTCAATACTATTCCACTATGTACAGTGCCCTTAAAACTAAGACCCAAGATTCAGAGGCCCTTTCATGTTTATCCCAGAGCTTTGAATTAAGTCTGTGGCATTTGTCTGAAAGCCCTGCACACTACAACCTTAGTGTCAGAGCTCTCTGTACTCTGGCCCTGATCTCTCCACCTCTAGTGCCTGGACAATAAACACAGAATCTTGTATCTTTTGGTATTATTCCCAGAACCTCAATTCCTTGATCTTGATCACCGCATTCTCTATAGAGTGTTTTTGATCTCATAGTTCTGTACACTTTTTCCTTGCTCTTAGAGTCCTGTATACTCCTGTCCTGTATACTATGGCTGTGTTCCCACCACCCCCATGCTTTGCTTTGACCCAAGAACCTACCATGACCTCGAGCTTTCAGACTGCTAGATACTACGTCCTTAACCCAGAGTTCTTCATACAGTTTCCTTGACCGCAGCGCCTACAACTTACCTTAAAACTCCCCTATCCTATCCCTCTCTCTTTTCCCTAGTATTGATTTTCAATCCTCAGTTCCTGATGCTTTTATTCTGTTGCCCCATATCCCAAGATCTAATCCACAAGCTATAGCACACTTACTCCCAGGTGCCTTGACCTTGGTACATCTAACCCTGGCATTCTTATTTCTAGTACACTTCAGGCCCTAAGACCTTCAAACTGACTGCTCTCTTCCTAAATCCACTGCTTCCCAGATGCCCTTTAAGTCCACTCAGTTTCTCGTCTGTGTTATTTGCATGTGTAGAATGAATCTCTGTTGGCTCTCGGCCATACTCTATTCAACAGTGATGCTGCTGTCCGCACAAGGGTGCCTAAAGGTATGAGTACCACCTTGTCATACTAACTAGCCACAAGCAAAGATGGGTGGGCCCTTGATGTGTGCCTCCCTGAGGTCAAGTGTATTTAAGGCTGTATGTCAAAATATCGACTATTGATTACAGAAATACTGGGTCTTGATGGTAATAAAATAAATATATATATATATATATATGTGTATATATATATATATATTCAACAAAATATACCCTCCTTTTTATCAGAAAGGGAGGTGGCAAATGAAGTATGGAAGTTAAAATCAGTTTAATGGGTTTAATTATGTAATGCTGCTATGAGTCTATTGTTTATATTAGGAGAATTGACGCAGTGTATGACGTTTGATGAATCAGTATTTGTATGCCATTTTTAATATGGATGTCGACTTTTTTAATCGTTCTTTTATGTTATGTGATTATATTGTGCTTTTATGGTTGTATGGTTCAACCGAATAAAGCTTATTTGAATTGAATTGAATTGAATTGGGTCAGGTTATCATGGGCACTGAAAAACAGGAGGGACGCGTTTCGGCAGTAACACTGCCTTTCTCAATCTGAAACATGCTGTATTAGTGCTTGTATTTAACCACTAGTGCAGCAATAGACATAAAAGATAGACTTCTCACAGCAGGGAAGTGCACCAATGGGAACACATTACAGCATTTACAACATCAATATAGCTCTATAGTTTTCACGCAACAACAATTATCCTCTAATGAGCGCTCTTTCAATAATATCCAGCCAGTGTAAAACGATTCATGTATTCAATACAAGAACTTATACTTACGTCTTACTGGCACTCGCAAAACCTGGACTGGAATCTGTTTGAGTCCTCTGTTATTCCATAGTCCATTAAGCTTCACACTCACAGCGGCTTGTTTAAAAATATATTTTAGACACAGTGAAGTCGCCTTTCATTGTCCTGTGGGGATTCTTTTCTCCTGTATGCAGTTATAATCCTCAAGGGAAACTCATCCCCGTAGATATCACGCTTTGCATGCAAAGTCTAAAAATACCCATCCCACTCGAACAAACACTAAAGCGACAATAACACACTTAACTTAAATTCAGTGTCCGGTATGATTCGACTCCACTTCTAGCATCAAAGTTCCATAACCTCACCGCTGGCCAGTGCCTTCCCCGGTGCACAGCTCCAGAACAAGGGTGGCAATCCTAGGGTGAGTCCAGGGCTTATCACAGAGGGATAAACGTCCCTGCCAAGGGAGCCTCTGCTCCCAGCGTTGAACCTTCCCCTCCACTTGTGCCTTCAACCGTGTCTCTGTTGTCACACTCCTTGCATGGGGACCTGCTGGCCTGAAACTTCAAAGGAAAAAGCACACCAGCATTTCCGCCTTTTCCTTTGATATATATATATATATATATATATATATATATATATATATATATATATATATATGTATATATATATATATATATATATATATATATATATATATATATATATATATATATATATATATAAAGAGACAGGAAAAATGTTGTACCTTTTTAGGTCGAGCCCAGAGCAAGCGTTGCTCTGGGGTTGATATGTGGTAGTTTACTACATGAGGGAAGCCCCACCCACTACCCCGCCCAACCTTTTCATTGGCTTGTGTCTTTGACCTTCCTAAATGCTGCCCTCCGATTGGTTTATAGGCTTGTTAGTCCCTCCTTATGACAGCCATGTCGTCATTTGTATCCTTCCATGGCTACTGGCCCTTTTCTTTCGCTTGTTGCACGTTATGTGTTATTTAGATTGTGAGCACTACAGGCTCATGACAAGGGACGCTATATGCTGTCACACCGGGAAGGCATACAAGTACCAGAAGACATCGCGGCATCTGCCCTGCCCGATACCGGGCGTGTCATAGACTTTAAACATAAAGGAGTTACTTGTACCAGCCACTCACAAGTTCACCTTTCCCTGAGGAAGAAGGCCAGTCCTTCGAAACGCGTCGGATAACACAAGTTGAACTTTTTGACCTCTGCAACGGGGGTTCCCTCCTTGACCCTGAGCGAATCAGTGTGCTGCTGCAGAATAAAGCTGCTGTTCTGCTATCCCCGCGAGTGTGGTGTGTTCCTTGAACAACGAGCGGCTATCTATACAACGGATCCATCACCGTTTTACTGCACCCGCCCTTAGGAGTGCACGGGCGCTTTGATGGATAACGGAGCCTGGCAGTGAACCTGCATGCGCCCAGCACCGCCATGATGCCAAACCGGGAAAAGAGCCGTAAATGGACATTCATCCAGATTGTTGAATATACGGAATATTCCGCCCTCACTCCTATGACCGGGATGACGCATGGCAGGCGAGGGGGTACACTACTGGTGGTTTTTGGCAGCAATACAGGCTCATGACAAGGGACGCTATATGCTGTCACACCGGGAAGGCATACAAGTACCAGAAGACATCGCGGCATCTGCCCTGCCCGATACCGGGCGTGTCATAGACTTTAAACATAAAGGAGTTACTTGTACCAGCCACTCACAAGTTCACCTTTCCCTGAGGAAGAAGGCCAGTCCTTCGAAACGCGTCGGATAACACAAGTTGAACTTTTGACCTCTGCAACGGGGGTTCCCTCCTTGACCCTGAGCGAATCAGTGTGCTGCTGCAGAATAAAGCTGCTGTTCTGCTATCCCCGCGAGTGTGGTGTGTTCCTTGAACAACGAGCGGCTATCTATACAACGGATCCATCACCGTTTTACTGCACCCGCCCTTAGGAGTGCACGGGCGCTTTGATGGATAACGGAGCCTGCCAGTGAACCTGCATGCGCCCAGCACCGCCATGATGCCAAACCGGGAAAAGAGCCGTAAATGGACATTCATCCAGATTGTTGAATATACGGAATATTCCGCCCTCACTCCTATGACCGGGATGACGCATGGCAGGCGAGGGGGTACACTACTGGTGGTTTTTGGCAGCAATACAGGCTCATGACAAGGGACGCTATATGCTGTCACACCGGGAAGGCATACAAGTACCAGAAGACATCGCGGCATCTGCCCTGCCCGATACCGGGCGTGTCATAGACTTTAAACATAAAGGAGTTACTTGTACCAGCCACTCACAAGTTCACCTTTCCCTGAGGAAGAAGGCCAGTCCTTCGAAACGCGTCGGATAACACAAGTTGAACTTTTTGACCTCTGCAACGGGGGTTCCCTCCTTGACCCTGAGCGAATCAGTGTGCTGCTGCAGAATAAAGCTGCTGTTCTGCTATCCCCGCGAGTGTGGTGTGTTCCTTGAACAACGAGCGGCTATCTATACAACGGATCCATCACCGTTTTACTGCACCCGCCCTTAGGAGTGCACGGGCGCTTTGATGGATAACGGAGCCTGGCAGTGAACCTGCATGCGCCCAGCACCGCCATGATGCCAAACCGGGAAAAGAGCCGTAAATGGACATTCATCCAGATTGTTGAATATACGGAATATTCCGCCCTCACTCCTATGACCGGGATGACGCATGGCAGGCGAGGGGGTACACTACTGGTGGTTTTTGGCAGCAATACAGGCTCATGACAAGGGACGCTATATGCTGTCACACCGGGAAGGCATACAAGTACCAGAAGACATCGCGGCATCTGCCCTGCCCGATACCGGGCGTGTCATAGACTTTAAACATAAAGGAGTTACTTGTACCAGCCACTCACAAGTTCACCTTTCCCTGAGGAAGAAGGCCAGTCCTTCGAAACGCGTCGGATAACACAAGTTGAACTTTTTGACCTCTGCAACGGGGGTTCCCTCCTTGACCCTGAGCGAATCAGTGTGCTGCTGCAGAATAAAGCTGCTGTTCTGCTATCCCCGCGAGTGTGGTGTGTTCCTTGAACAACGAGCGGCTATCTATACAACGGATCCATCACCGTTTTACTGCACCCGCCCTTAGGAGTGCACGGGCGCTTTGATGGATAACGGAGCCTGGCAGTGAACCTGCATGCGCCCAGCACCGCCATGATGCCAAACCGGGAAAAGAGCCGTAAATGGACATTCATCCAGATTGTTGAATATACGGAATATTCCGCCCTCACTCCTATGACCGGGATGACGCATGGCAGGCGAGGGGGTACACTACTGGTGGTTTTTGGCAGCAATACAGGCTCATGACAAGGGACGCTATATGCTGTCACACCGGGAAGGCATACAAGTACCAGAAGACATCGCGGCATCTGCCCTGCCCGATACCGGGCGTGTCATAGACTTTAAACATAAAGGAGTTACTTGTACCAGCCACTCACAAGTTCACCTTTCCCTGAGGAAGAAGGCCAGTCCTTCGAAACGCGTCGGATAACACAAGTTGAACTTTTTGACCTCTGCAACGGGGGTTCCCTCCTTGACCCTGAGCGAATCAGTGTGCTGCTGCAGAATAAAGCTGCTGTTCTGCTATCCCCGCGAGTGTGGTGTGTTCCTTGAACAACGAGCGGCTATCTATACAACGGATCCATCACCGTTTTACTGCACCCGCCCTTAGGAGTGCACGGGCGCTTTGATGGATAACGGAGCCTGGCAGTGAACCTGCATGCGCCCAGCACCGCCATGATGCCAAACCGGGAAAAGAGCCGTAAATGGACATTCATCCAGATTGTTGAATATACGGAATATTCCGCCCTCACTCCTATGACCGGGATGACGCATGGCAGGCGAGGGGGTACACTACTGGTGGTTTTTGGCAGCAATACAGGCTCATGACAAGGGACGCTATATGCTGTCACACCGGGAAGGCATACAAGTACCAGAAGACATCGCGGCATCTGCCCTGCCCGATACCGGGCGTGTCATAGACTTTAAACATAAAGGAGTTACTTGTACCAGCCACTCACAAGTTCACCTTTCCCTGAGGAAGAAGGCCAGTCCTTCGAAACGCGTCGGATAACACAAGTTGAACCTTTTGACCTCTGCAACGGGGGTTCCCTCCTTGACCCTGAGCAAATCAGTGTGCTGCTGCAGAATAAAGCTGCTGTTCTGCTATCCCCGCGAGTGTGGTGTGTTCCTTGAACAACGAGCGGCTATCTATACAACGGATCCATCACCGTTTTACTGCACCCGCCCTTAGGAGTGCACGGGCGCTTTGATGGATAACGGAGCCTGGCAGTGAACCTGCATGCGCCCAGCACCGCCATGATGCCAAACCGGGAAAAGAGCCGTAAATGGACATTCATCCAGATTGTTGAATATAGGGAATATTCCGCCCTCACTCCTATGACCGGGATGACGCATGGCAGGCGAGGGGGTACACTACTGGTGGTTTTTGGCAGCAATACAGGCTCATGACAAGGGACGCTATATGCTGTCACACCGGGAAGGCATACAAGTACCAGAAGACATCGCGGCATCTGCCCTGCCCGATACCGGGCGTGTCATAGACTTTAAACATAAAGGAGTTACTTGTACCAGCCACTCACAAGTTCACCTTTCCCTGAGGAAGAAGGCCAGTCCTTCGAAACGCGTCGGATAACACAAGTTGAACTTTTTGACCTCTGCAACGGGGGTTCCCTCCTTGACCCTGAGCGAATCAGTGTGCTGCTGCAGAATAAAGCTGCTGTTCTGCTATCCCCGCGAGTGTGGTGTGTTCCTTGAACAACGAGCGGCTATCTATACAACGGATCCATCACCGTTTTACTGCACCCGCCCTTAGGAGTGCACGGGCGCTTTGATGGATAACGGAGCCTGGCAGTGAACCTGCATGCGCCCAGCACCGCCATGATGCCAAACCGGGAAAAGAGCCGTAAATGGACATTCATCCAGATTGTTGAATATACGGAATATTCCGCCCTCACTCCTATGACCGGGATGACGCATGGCAGGCGAGGGGGTACACTACTGGTGGTTTTTGGCAGCAATACAGGCTCATGACAAGGGACGCTATATGCTGTCACACCGGGAAGGCATACAAGTACCAGAAGACATCGCGGCATCTGCCCTGCCCGATACCGGGCGTGTCATAGACTTTAAACATAAAGGAGTTACTTGTACCAGCCACTCACAAGTTCACCTTTCCCTGAGGAAGAAGGCCAGTCCTTCGAAACGCGTCGGATAACACAAGTTGAACTTTTTGACCTCTGCAACGGGGGTTCCCTCCTTGACCCTGAGCGAATCAGTGTGCTGCTGCAGAATAAAGCTGCTGTTCTGCTATCCCCGCGAGTGTGGTGTGTTCCTTGAACAACGAGCGGCTATCTATACAACGGATCCATCACCGTTTTACTGCACCCGCCCTTAGGAGTGCACGGGCGCTTTGATGGATAACGGAGCCTGGCAGTGAACCTGCATGCGCCCAGCACCGCCATGATGCCAAACCGGGAAAAGAGCCGTAAATGGACATTCATCCAGATTGTTGAATATACGGAATATTCCGCCCTCACTCCTATGACCGGGATGACGCATGGCAGGCGAGGGGGTACACTACTGGTGGTTTTTGGCAGCAATACAGGCTCATGACAAGGGACGCTATATGCTGTCACACCGGGAAGGCATACAAGTACCAGAAGACATCGCGGCATCTGCCCTGCCCGATACCGGGCGTGTCATAGACTTTAAACATAAAGGAGTTACTTGTACCAGCCACTCACAAGTTCACCTTTCCCTGAGGAAGAAGGCCAGTCCTTCGAAACGCGTCGGATAACACAAGTTGAACTTTTTGACCTCTGCAACGGGGGTTCCCTCCTTGACCCTGAGCGAATCAGTGTGCTGCTGCAGAATAAAGCTGCTGTTCTGCTATCCCCGCGAGTGTGGTGTGTTCCTTGAACAACGAGCGGCTATCTATACAACGGATCCATCACCGTTTTACTGCACCCGCCCTTAGGAGTGCACGGGCGCTTTGATGGATAACGGAGCCTGGCAGTGAACCTGCATGCGCCCAGCACCGCCATGATGCCAAACCGGGAAAAGAGCCGTAAATGGACATTCATCCAGATTGTTGAATATACGGAATATTCCGCCCTCACTCCTATGACCGGGATGACGCATGGCAGGCGAGGGGGTACACTACTGGTGGTTTTTGGCAGCAATACAGGCTCATGACAAGGGACGCTATATGCTGTCACACCGGGAAGGCATACAAGTACCAGAAGACATCGCGGCATCTGCCCTGCCCGATACCGGGCGTGTCATAGACTTTAAACATAAAGGAGTTACTTGTACCAGCCACTCACAAGTTCACCTTTCCCTGAGGAAGAAGGCCAGTCCTTCGAAACGCGTCGGATAACACAAGTTGAACTTTTTGACCTCTGCAACGGGGGTTCCCTCCTTGACCCTGAGCGAATCAGTGTGCTGCTGCAGAATAAAGCTGCTGTTCTGCTATCCCCGCGAGTGTGGTGTGTTCCTTGAACAACGAGCGGCTATATATATATATATATATATATATATATATATATATATATATATATATATATATATATATATATATATATATATATAAAGAGACAGGAAAAATGTTGTACCTTTTTAGGTCGAGCCCAGAGCAAGCGTTGCTCTGGGGTTGATATGTGGTAGTTTACTACATGAGGGAAGCCCCACCCACTACCCCGCCCAACCTTTTCATTGGCTTGTGTCTTTGACCTTCCTAAATGCTGCCCTCCGATTGGTTTATAGGCTTGTTAGTCCCTCCTTATGACAGCCATGTCGTCATTTGTATCCTTCCATGGCTACTGGCCCTTTTCTTTCGCTTGTTGCACGTTATGTGTTATTTAGATTGTGAGCACTATTTTCTTTAATAAGGTTATGTTACTGCCCGTGCCTTCTCTCCCCACTCGCAGTCCAAGCCTTCTCACCCCAACCCGCACTCCTGTTGTTCATGTCTTCTCGACCTCTCTGCCCCCGCCTGCCCATACTTCCGTTTGCAATGCAATAGGTCTCGCATAAATGCGAGTCCTAGTGCATTGCAAATGCTTGTTTGTGGAGTCGTCGAACTGCCAGAGCCCTAAACACAGCCCCTGTGAGGTTTTGCAGCAGTTTTGCCATACTGAGAACAGAAACTGACACATACCCACACACACATCCAACCTCCATATGCACACACCCTCACACCCCCTAATATTAAGCAGTTACGAACACACAACAGTCCGACATACACACCATCCCCCCATCCACTTGCACACACAGAGCTAGACAAATCCACACACACACCCAGCCATCATCCATACACAAACACACACAGCCAACATCCATACATATTGACATGCCCCACACACATTCATATGCACACAAACACACACACCCACACCCCACCCACTGACAGACATACACACACACACACACACACAAAACACACACACTGAAACATTCACATAAATGTAAATGTAGGTATACTTGTAAAGCGCACTGCCGCCCCATCTCGGGGCATCCTGACGCTGTATACCGCTGTGGAACCCTTCCTGGCTCTCCCTGTGAGATGCCCCTCCTGGGCACCCCCAAGGTGAAGCCAGGCATCCCAGCGCTAATGGGGCCGTTGTGGAGATTAAGCAAGCTATTGCCCAGAGTTGCAGAGTGGGACTCATGATTAGAGTAGGCGCCTAGGCGAGAATTACCGAGTCCGCAGACATTGAGCCCAAGACCCTGCCGCGTCAGGAATTGAACCCTGGTCCCGGGCCAGACCTCTGCATCAGGGACTGCTGCTTCTAACCAGTGAGCCACACTTCTCATAGGTGAGGTATTAAGTTGGTAAGGCTCTTGACATGTTCTATGACATCTTCGATAATATCACTGTTGGAATGACATTGATGACAACTGTGTGCACGGGGCGCAGGTTATAGTTACTTCAGTTAACTATAACTGGTGAAGTTCAATGTTTTTATTCAGCTTAAAATGGTACATTTTAAATGACATTTTTACCTTACTACAATGTCAACTTAGACTTTTGTTTTTTCATTGAATTTCTTATACACAAACTAAAATATTATTTCCACTCACTTTAACCATTATTTTTTTCTATCTATCTACCTACCTACCTACCTACCTACCTACCTACCTACCTAGCTACCTACCTACCTACCTACCTACCTACCTACCTACCTATCAAAAGAAGTCCAGTAGGCAGTGAGTGCCTGAACCAAACTTTATTTCACCCCTTCCGGGAACAACTGCCGCACTCTTGAATGCCCGCTAGCAGCACCATTCCGAGTTCCACACAGGGAACTCACATTCAACATTCCATCCCATCAGTCTGTCTATCTACTCAGGGTACATTATATGTAACTAAGAGTAAGAGAGAATGTGTGTGTGTGTGTGTGTGTGTGTCCGTGTGCATATATATTTGCTTAACTTGTTGATATTTTTGTTAGGAAAATTTGTTTCTATATTTTGGTACAGTGATATATAAGATTTAATTTTCTGCTGTAGTAGACTATGCCAAGAGCCGAGTACCGCGAGGCACGCCCTTAGGACCCGGCACCTCCGGGCCCCGCCCAGCAGTCATGGTGGTTGGGCGGCCGGTCAGCCAATCGGCAACCAGCCGCCCCCTAGTACATCCGGGTCAGGGGGCAGTGACGCACGTCCTGGGTGGCGGGGGCGGAGACATTTGGCCTATTTAGGGTCAAGGCCCAGTGACCGAGGTCTCTGTTTACCCCCCGCCACTCCAGGACTGCATTGTGCCCCGTCGTTGGCGCCACCGCGAACAGGAGCAGCCATCTTTGTAACTCCCACCCACCCGTCCCTTGAGAATAGCGATTGGAGGGGGAGCTTTTTGTCGTGGGGCGGAAATAGGACCTGCGATCAATAGACAGTGGTTGATGGGAGGCCGCTTGACGGACTCCATAGGCCAGCTCTGAGGGGGGATATGGTGAGCTCTCCACTGGGAGGAAGTCAACACCGGCTGGGGAGGCTAGGGTGACAGAATTCGTGCCTCCCGGGTGTCCCAGGGCAGCCTGGTGGTAGGGGGGTGGGCCCTGGTAATGCCGGACAAGGAACACGGGTACGGGCCCACCACTCTAGGGGGCAGGTGCACGGCACCTGGCATAGGATACCCAGTGCGAGATGCGAGCCAGATGGGGCTCCTCCCTTAGGGCTGGAAATGTGTTGGAATATCTGATTAACGTAATGTGTTTATGATTACCAGTTATGCATGTGTTTTTATGCTCGTCATGTTTATCCAATGTTAAGATTAAACATGGCCTTTTTTACCACACCAGAAGCTTTGGTTATTGCAAGCGTGTGGAATATTGCTTTGGTAATCTTGTGGAGGGCGGGGGCAATGCTGGAGGGTAAGGGTCCTATACAATTCTGCTCAGACATCCAACAAACATCTATTATTTAGTGCTATATTTGAGCACCACGTACAACAACCACAAACTTTGTTTTTTCCGTGTTTTTGCAGTATATTTGTTCTGCAAATGACGCACTCTCAGTATATTTTTTACTGCAAATGACACATAAATAATTGCTCCAAATGACTGTAATTTCATGCAACAGGCGTACTGAGAAATTCCTGAAATTATGCTATTTACGCAGGAGTAATTCAGATATTGCCCAGGCCGAATAAACAATGGTATTCACCAAACCCTATGAGTGATTCAGCGAGCTTGAGGTGTTCATTACAGCTTAGGAGTGAGTCAGCGAGATAGAGGTGTTCACCTCAGCCCAGAAGTGAGTCAGCGAGCTAGAGGTGTTTACCTCAGCCTCAGAGTGAGTCAATGAGCTAGAGGTGTTCACCTCAGCCTAAGAAGAGTGAGTCAATGAGCTTGAGGTGTTCACCTCAGCCTAAGAGTGAGTCAGCGAGCTAGAGGTGTTCATCTCAGCCTAGAGTCAGTCAGCGAGCTAGAGGTGTTCAGCAAAGCCTAGGAATGAGTCGGCGAGCTACAGGTGTTCACCACAGCCTAGGAGTGAGTCAGTGAGCTAGAGGTGTTCACTTCAGCCTAGGAGCGAGTCAGCTAGCTGGAGGTGTTCACCTCAGCCTAGGAGCGAGTCAGCGAGCTTGAGGTGTTCACAACTGCCTAGGAGTGAGTCAGTGAGCTAGAGGTGACACCACAGCCTAGGAGTGAGTCAGCGAGCTAGAGCTGTTTCCCACAGGCTAGGAGTGAGTCAACAAGCTAGAGGTGTTCACCTCAGCCTAGGAGTGAGTCAGCGAGCTAGAGGTGTTCACTGCAGCCTAGGAGTGAGTCAGAGAGCTAGAGGTGTTCACCTCAGCCTAGGAGTGAGTCAGAGAGCTATAGGTGTTCACCTCAGCCTAGGAGTGAGTCAGCGAGCTAGAGGTGTTCACCTCAGCCTAGGAGTGAGTCAGCGAGCTAGAGGTGTTCCCCTCAGCCTAAGAGCGAGCGAGCGAGCTAGAGGTGTTCACTGCAGTCTAGGAGTGAGTCAGCGAGATAGAGGTGTTCACCACAGCCTAGGAGTGAGTCAGTGAGCTAGAGGTGTTCACCTCAGCCTAGGAGTGAGTAAGCGAGCTAGAGGTGTTCACCTCAGCCTAGGAGTGAGTCAGTGAGCTTGAGGTGTTCACCTCAGCCTAGGAGCGAGCGAGCGAGCTAGAGGTGTTCACCTCAGCCCAGGAGTGAGTCAGTGAGCTAGAGGTGTTCACCTCAGCCTAGGAGTGAGTCAGTGAGCTAGAGGTGTTCACCTCAGCCTAGGAGTGAGTCAGCGAGCTAGAGGTGTTCACCTCAGCCTAGGAGTGAGCCAGTGAGCTAGCGGTGTTCACCTCAGCCTAGGAGTGAGTCAGCGAGCTAGCGGTGTTCACCTCAGCCTAGGAGTGAGCGAGCGAGCTGAGTGCGATGGTCTCATGCGTGGCACACAAGCTTCAAGAATTAAACAGGTTTAAGCGCCTAAGCTGCTAAGGCAGTGATAAAAATAAACACTGGGACAAGAGGTCGCGTGCCCTTAGGACCCGGCACCTCCGGGCCCCGCCCAGCAGTCATGGTGGTTGGGCGGCCGGTCAGCCAATCGGCAACCAGCCGCCCCCTAGTACATCCGGGTCAGGGGGCAGTGACGCACGTCCTGGGTGGCGGGGGCGGAGACATTTGGCCTATTTAGGGTCAAGGCCCAGTGACCGAGGTCTCTGTTTACCCCCCGCCACTCCAGGACTGCATTGTGCCCCGTCGTTGGCGCCACCGCGAACAGGAGCAGCCATCTTTGTAACTCCCACCCACCCGTCCGTTGAGAATAGCGATTGGAGGGGGAGCTTTTTGTCGTGGGGCGGAAATAGGACCTGCGATCAATAGACAGTGGTTGATGGGAGGCCGCTTGACGGACTCCATAGGCCAGCTCTGAGGGGGGATATGGTGAGCTCTCCACTGGGAGGAAGTCAACACCGGCTTGGGAGGCTAGGGTGACAGAATTCGTGCCTCCCGGGTGTCCCAGGGCAGCCTGGTGGTAGGGGGGTGGGCCCTGGTAATGCCGGACAAGGAACACGGGTACGGGCCCACCACTCTAGGGGGCAGGTGCACGGCACCTGGCATAGGATACCCAGTGCGAGATGCGAGCCAGATGGGGCTCCTCCCTTAGGGCTGGAAATGTGTTGGAATATCTGATTAACGTAATGTGTTTATGATTACCAGTTATGCATGTGTTTTTATGCTCGTCATGTTTATCCAATGTTAAGATTAAACATGGCCTTTTTTACCACACCAGAAGCTTTGGTTATTGCAAGCGTGTGGAATATTGCTTTGGTAATCTTGTGGAGGGCGGGGGCAATGCTGGAGGGTACGGGTCCTATACAATTCTGCTCAGACATCCAACAAACATCTATTATTTAGTGCTATATTTGAGCACCACGTACAACAACCACAAACTTTGTTTTTTCCGTGTTTTTGCAGTATATTTGTTCTGCAAATGACGCACTCTCAGTATATTTTTTACTGCAAATGACACATAAATAATTGCTCCAAATGACTGTAATTTCATGCAACAGGCGTACTGAGAAATTCCTGAAATTATGCTATTTACGCAGGAGTAATTCAGATATTGCCCAGGCCGAATAAACAATGGTATTCACCAAACCCTATGAGTGATTCAGCGAGCTTGAGGTGTTCATTACAGCTTAGGAGTGAGTCAGCGAGATAGAGGTGTTCACCTCAGCCCAGAAGTGAGTCAGCGAGCTAGAGGTGTTTACCTCAGCCTCAGAGTGAGTCAATGAGCTAGAGGTGTTCACCTCAGCCTAAGAAGAGTGAGTCAATGAGCTTGAGGTGTTCACCTCAGCCTAAGAGTGAGTCAGCGAGCTAGAGGTGTTCATCTCAGCCTAGAGTCAGTCAGCGAGCTAGAGGTGTTCAGCAAAGCCTAGGAATGAGTCGGCGAGCTACAGGTGTTCACCACAGCCTAGGAGTGAGTCAGTGAGCTAGAGGTGTTCACTTCAGCCTAGGAGCGAGTCAGCTAGCTGGAGGTGTTCACCTCAGCCTAGGAGCGAGTCAGCGAGCTTGAGGTGTTCACAACTGCCTAGGAGTGAGTCAGTGAGCTAGAGGTGACACCACAGCCTAGGAGTGAGTCAGCGAGCTAGAGCTGTTTCCCACAGGCTAGGAGTGAGTCAACAAGCTAGAGGTGTTCACCTCAGCCTAGGAGTGAGTCAGCGAGCTAGAGGTGTTCACTGCAGCCTAGGAGTGAGTCAGCGAGCTAGAGGTGTTCACTGCAGCCTAGGAGTGAGTCAGAGAGCTAGAGGTGTTCACCTCAGCCTAGGAGTGAGTCAGAGAGCTAGAGGTGTTCACCTCAGCCTAGGAGTGAGTCAGCGAGCTAGAGGTGTTCACCTCAGCCTAGGAGTGAGTCAGCGAGCTAGAGGTGTTCCCCTCAGCCTAAGAGCGAGCGAGCGAGCTAGAGGTGTTCACTGCAGTCTAGGAGTGAGTCAGCGAGATAGAGGTGTTCACCACAGCCTAGGAGTGAGTCAGTGAGCTAGAGGTGTTCACCTCAGCCTAGGAGTGAGTAAGCGAGCTAGAGGTGTTCACCTCAGCCTAGGAGTGAGTCAGTGAGCTAGAGGTGTTCACTGCAGCCTAGGAGTGAGTCAGCGAGATAGAGGTGTTCACCTCAGCCTAGGAGTGAGTCAGTGAGCTTGAGGTGTTCACAACTGCCTAGGAGCGAGCGAGCGAGCTAGAGGTGTTCACCTCAGCCCAGGAGTGAGTCAGTGAGCTAGAGGTGTTCACCTCAGCCTAGGAGTGAGTCAGCTAGCTGGAGGTGTTCACCTCAGCCTAGGAGTGAGTCAGCGAGCTAGAGGTGTTCACCTCAGCCTAGGATCGAGAGAGCGAGCTAGAGGTGTTCACCTCAGCCTAGGAGAGAGTCTGCGAGCTAGAGGTGTTCACCTCAGCCTAAGAGTGAGTCAGCGAGCTTGAGGTGTTCATTACAGCTTAGGAGTGAGTCAGCGAGCTTGAGGTGTTCATTACAGCTTAGGAGTGAGTCACCGAGATAGAGGTGTTCACCTCAGCCCAGGAGTGAGTCAGTGAGCTAGAGGTGTTCACTGCAGCCTAGGAGTGAGTCAGCGAGATAGAGGTGGTCACCTCAGCCTAGGAGCGAGTCAGCGAGCTAGAGGTGTTCACCTCAGCCTAGGAGTGGGTCAGCGAGCTAGAGGTGTTCACCTCAGCCCAGGAGTGAGTCAGTGAGCTAGAGGTGTTCACCTCAGCCTAGGAGTGAGTCAGCGAGCTAGAGGTGTTCACCTCAGCCTAGGAGCGAGCAAGCGAGCGAGCGAGCGAGCTAGAGGTGTTCACCTCAGCCTAGGAGTGAGTCAGCGAGCTAGAGGTGTTCACCTCAGCCTAGGAGTGAGTCAGTGAGCTAGAGGTGTTCACCTCAGCCTAGGAGTGAGTCAGCGAGCTAGAGGTGTTTACCTCAGCCTAGGAGTGAGTCAGCGAGCTAGAGGTGTTCACCTCAGCCTAGGAGTGAGTCAGCGAGCTAGAGGTGTTCACCTCAGCCCAGGAGTGAGTCAGTGAGCTAGAGGTGTTCACCTCAGCCTAGGAGTGAGTCAGCGAGTTAGAGGTGTTCACCTCAGCCTAGGAGCGAGCGAGCGAGCGAGCGAGCTAGAGGTGTTCACCTCAGCCTAGGAGTGAGTAAGCGAGCTAGAGGTGTTCACCTCAGCCTAGGAGTGAGTCAGTGAGCTAGAGGTGTTCACCTCAGCCTAGGAGTGAGTCAGCGAGCTAGAGGTGTTCACCTCAGCCTAGGAGTGAGTAAGCGAGCTAGAGGTGTTCACCTCAGCCTAGGAGTGAGTCAGTGAGCTAGAGGTGTTCACCTCAGCCTAGGAGTGAGTCAGCGAGCTAGAGGTGTTCACCTCAGCCTAGGAGTGAGCCAGTGAGCTAGCGGTGTTCACCTCAGCCTAGGAGTGAGTCAGCGAGCTAGCGGTGTTCACCTCAGCCTAGGAGTGAGCGAGCGAGCTGAGTGCGATGGTCTCATGCGTGGCACACAAGCTTCAAGAATTAAACAGGTTTAAGCGCCTAAGCTGCTAAGGCAGTGATAAAAATAAACACTGGGACAAGAGGTCGCGTGCAATGTGCAAATAACATTTTACCGATTTCTATGAAGTTAGTGTAAATACATTTGATAATGAGAACAACTAGTACTAAAGTACCAGCTCAATTATGTGTGGTGTGGACTATTGAAACAATGTGTGTAAAGTTTGAAGTACTTAGATACTAAAAAAGCACGTCTGTGATGGTGTGAAAATGTAACTGCGTGGCATTTCACATCTAGCAATAAATGGTGTATAGGTAGTCACACATAATTGACGAGCATACAGTATTATAACGTTCAAATACAAGTCGCGTTTTATCTTCATTGTGTGTGTCCAATAGTTATAGACACAACTGTCTCTAAATCCTTTATTACAAACAAGTGTTGACAACACTACTCACTTGTAATATGAAAAGTGCATCACTTCGCTTCTGTAATTGGTTATCAGGGTTGAGTTGTGATATCCCAGTGCCACTGACCGAGCCAGTAAACATTGAAAGAGGAAGGCCACAATTATAATGGCTATTAAACCAATGTACGTGAGAAGTGGTGCCGTGGGGTGCACGTGCCGCCAGAGCCGCACGCGCGCCGGTGTGCATGTCACTGCGCGGCTCGCGGTCCTCCCGGGGACGCGTGCCTGGCACTTGTGGCTGCGCGTGGTACTGATGCGAGCGAGATGCTGCTCTGGGTACCAGGCTCTGCCACAGCATCCCTCGCAGACTCCTGCCTGCCGCAGGATGCGCCGCGGCGCCCCCGGGCACCTGGGAGGAAACTGCGCGCCCGCCACCTTCCCGCGCCGGCAGCCCGCAGCCGCGCACCCAGATTTAATTATCTCTGTTTTCTAAGTGGTTTGTCCGCCATGGGCTGAGTGTCCTCCAGGGGAGACGGCGGGAGCAGACCCCGAGCTGGCTGCGGCAAGGATGGGATGCAGGGCCGGTGGTGGCTGTGGCGGACTTTGCCCAAGCTGCGTCGAGGGCGCACGGAGACGCATCGGCACTTTCCAAGCCTCGGCAGGGGGCCTGCTGCCGGGACGCCCCGCGGAGTGACAGCTGTAAATGAACTGGGGGGTGCAGGGTGGGGCTCGGGGGCTGAGGGCAGAGGATGCTAATGTTGTAGGAGAGGGGGGTGGTGTGGAGCGGAGGCCCCCCCTGCGGAGCTGCGGCGGCAGTACAGCGCCAGGGAAGGAGTGAAGGTTCCTTGGAGGGCACGTGGCCAGTCCAGACCGTTCACACGCCGCTTCCTGGGGGGTCCGGAAACCCTGCGTGAAGACCCCGAGCCGGCCCTCTTGCAGGAGTCGGGACCCTTGGAGTGCTGTCGCCCTTCCAGTCACCGGTGGAAATATGTCGTGTTTAAGCCGCTGCTTTGCCTCCATCTTCAAATGGGCCAAATTATTTTTCGGTTGCTTCCTGCCCTTCTGCCTGCGCCCGCAGAGAACGGTAAGAGGGCGGGGTGTGAATGGGAAAGGTCACTTCTCATATAGCACTTAGTGATGGCGCTCACCTCTTCTATGCGCTCTTCGTGCCTCTTTAATAGACAAGGAAACTGCAGCACTGGGTGATACGTCGATGTGACGGGGGTCACAGAGTTTGGTATGGTGGGGTACCCGTGATTCCATCACTCGTCTGCTCTTTAAAGGCCAGAGTCACAATAATGAACCGACACTGCTAAAGATGCAGAGGGCTTCTATTTTTGTTTTATTCATGTTATTCTTTCTAACTGTGTCGTCTTCTTTCTGTTTTTTGTAAAGTAATTATCTACCTGTTATTGTATCTCACACGCACACTACTTTTACACTTCCGAAACAACCAGAAGCCTCGCAGTCAGCACGCAGCACTGGATAAAGTAAGCAGACGGGTCCGCATAGCGTAATTTACATCAAGGCGCTTGTTCCGTTGCAGTGGCACTCTGCTGCAGCTGACTCTCCTGTTTCGGAGTTTATCCAGGATCGCAACATTTAGTAAAATACGGAAGCCGGGATGTACATTTGTGCAAGTTTAAATGGCGCAGCTCGTGCCCTTGAGGACATTACTGCAGTTTATATACGTGAGGTGCGCCCAGGTGTCCCTAATACGATCAAACTGATCTAGAATAGATGGGAAAAGTAAGGTGATGTCATGAGAAATGGGCATAGAGTTTCTTGAAGAATGACAGAGTGTCTAGATTCTTCGTGAACTGGCAGAGGCCCCCTCGATGGCTCAGCTCCTGGGGTAGTGAGTTCCAGATGCGAGGTGCTGCTGCAGGGGAGGCTGGAGCCGAGAGCTTCGGGGGCCTCACGTTCTTTAGTTCAGGTAAAGTACATCCTTGCCTCGGAGGCTGTCATCCCAGAAAGATATCCAGGACGGAGAAAGGTTAAATGGTTATTGCAGGGGGGAGCGCGTGGAAAATCATCGAACTGCAATTACAACACAATACAATGTGAATTTGAAATGTATTCAACAGTATATAGTTGCATACTTTTTTTTTTTTTTACAGCAAAGGTCAGGCATTTTGCGCAAAGACCATTAAAAGTACCCAAAAGTCCCGGCAAATTGCGACTTTTGCAAGTATTTTGTAATTTGGTTTGAGGTTCTCAAGAAGAAACGCTAAGTACTTGTGCACGAAATGCTCGTGAGTTATCCTGCAATCTAACCTTCACAAGAAAAGGACAATACAAACTATGGGCTAGATTTACAAGCCCCTTGTGCCGCCATTGCATCACTTTTTTTGACGCAACAGCGGTACAAACATTGCGGCCAATTTACAACGTGAGGCATCTAGGGAGATGTGTCACATTGTGAAGCCCTGCGTCACATCATACCTGCGCCAGGTATAATGTATGCAGGGTTGGTGTTCCCACGCAAAAAGCCATGTAGAACTGATGCAGTGAAATTTACAACATTTCACTGCGTCGCTCTACGCCTTCCCTACCTCAAAATCCCAATGCCTGCTCAGACCAGACATGAGGAATGATGCAGGACTTTTTGTATGGGACTCACTTATCTGTTGTGGCGCAGTGCTGGAGTTGCATCACTTTTATGAGCAATTACAGGAATGCATCATTTTTGTGCCAACATTTGCGTAAGTATTTCTGATGCATCTGTTAATCCTTGCGCCCGGGAGCACTGTATTGTAAATACAGCGCATCCATGGTGGCGCAAGGACATTTGGTACCGGAGCAAGGAAACTGACGCATCTATGCAGATGCAGCAGTTCCTTGTAAATCTGCCCCTATGTGAGTGTATCTGTGTGCAAGAAGTGGCAAACTGTGGCATTTGAGAAAATTGAGAACTGTGAAAGAATACAGTTGTCAGTTGTATAAATGGAAATACTGAAGTGCTGGTACTCACTACTCAAAGACCCTGTTTACTCCCAAGAAGTGCCAGGACTCGCCATTACATGTATTGCTGCAGTGCTGAGAAATGCAGGTACTCTCCTTTTCAAATGAAAGAAGTGCAGGCACTCAGTACCGGACAGTAGCTGTCCATTTAAAGCATTGGTTTGCAGAATAAAAACTATACACACCATTCATTTTATTCTAGATTTCAAAGACCACCCGTGCAGATCCCGAAATGCCAGGCTAATGTGGTTGCGTCAGACTGACCCATGGCTTTCTGAGAAGCAATCTGGGCTGCCTCTCTATGGTTAGTCTGGGAGACACCTTGATTGGACCACAGCCCAGAAGTCTTCTGGTTGCAGAAGAAAGTTTTACTTCCTTAGGGGGTGTATGGTGACAATGTATTAGTCTGGGTACCCTGTGAGGGATCAGGGCCAGGGCCCGTCTTCTAATGACTTGCTTCCTGGCAGTGGCAGCTCGCATAGGGCGTGCTGCGGGGCGGTGAGGTGGGGGAGGGACAAGTTGGGGGGGTAGTAAACTCGGATATACAACGGAACGGAGGAACGTAATAATTCCTTTCCTCCGTTCCGTCGTATGCCCGAGTTTACTACCCTGACCTGCCCCGCCCCACCGCCCCGCAGCATGCCCTATGCGAGCCTCCACTGCTTCCTGGTTATGAGCGTGGTTGATGCCAACAGCTCATTTTCCTCTTTAGCCAGGCGTGGTCAAATGTCTGGCTGTTTCTGCAGAAAATTCAGGTCACCTGGGTCCCCATTCCACGTAGGCACTGGGTCATGTTGTAATCATGTGGTTGAGGGACCATTTCTGCCCGCGAACCAGGGATGTGCATTTTGCACCCCAAAAGGTTTGCAAATGGGAATGCAAGTTGCTATGTGACCTATGTCGTAATAGGTTGCACTGCAAATTGCACACTCCCTAGGATCACCAAACGACCTGCCTAAGTAATATTAAGTAGGAAGGTTGCAAGTTTCTACTCCCTGTGATCGCTTGTGAATTCAGGGGTGGAGGCTTGCAAGGGGCAGTAGACCTTGAACACTGAGGTTGCAATCCCAATGGAAAACATTTTTTTTAAAAGCAGCCCGTATTCTTTAGGATGATACGTGGTTATTAAAATAAAATAAAATCCTGTTTAGGAACACATTGGGGGGAAATCCAGCACCAAAAAAACAAATCAAGAGTTTGGGAGTCTGGTTTGACTGCAATTTGGATTTTAAAACACGAGCTCACAAAGTTGCAGCTAATTGCTATGGACTCCTTAGGATGTTAAGGAAGATTCTCTCCCTCCTTCCTTTGGATGCCAGACGTATATTAGTTCAAGCACATATATTGTCCCGGCTGGACTATGCGAATGCAGTTTATTCGGGTGCTCCACAAGGAACTACGAAGATACTGCAGATTGTCCAGAACTGGGCAGCTCGTCTGCTTATGAATATTCCTAAACGAAGCTCAGCCAGACCTGCCCTTAGCTTGCTGCATTGTCTCCCTATCCAGGATAGAGCTAGGTTTAAGGCTATGTGCCTTGTTCATAAATCTATTTCCAGGAAGGGCCCTCCGCTCTTCCAGTCAATGGTGCAATTATATCACCCTAATAGGACTCTGAGATCCAATAACAAACAACGACTCGTAGTTCCCAGGATCAAGTGGTCATGAACTGGAGGTTGGCGGTTTTCATACAACGCTGCCAAGCTTTGGAATCAGCTCCCAAACTATCTACGTCTGGAATCTAGCTACCTTAAATTCAGGAAACAGCTTAAAACTTTTCTCTTTCCGTGATCAGTTCTTTGTTTGCAAGGCATCACAATAAGCGCTGGGATGTCCTTGGGTAGCCATGCGCTATATAAGTGGATATTCAATTCAATTCAAGTCATAGGTCCCCTGCACCTCTGGCCGCTGGCATCGAGGATTCAGACACAGTTCCCAGTGGGAATCTTGGGGGTACTGATTCTCTTTTGTGACTCAGTGACCACCCCCAAATCAGGGATCCAAAAAGCCTTTTATGACTAGGATATACTTTTTTTTGCTTATTAAACAGAGTGAAATATTATAAAAAGCAGCTTTGCTGTCACAAATCCTGTTTATTTGTGAATCGAGACATGAGGGAGTGCTGTTTATAACCACAAAATGCCTTTGTGGATGTTTTGATGGCTTCAGCAGGAGTCGTAGTTGAGTTATTTTGGGTCAGTTTCTAGCTGAGGTCCACCATGCAAGGACAGTGCGCATTTCCATTAAATGCTTTAGGAGCCCACTAAAGATAGGTTGTTCTTAGTCAACTTCTTATTCTTCTCACTCCACCATCTTCCTATGTACGTGCCTCTTTAAAGGCTAATGTGGATGTCAACAGAATGGTGTGTGCTGCGTTTGTATGTGAGTATGCCCACGTTAATGGAGACGAAGGAATGGTCTGACCATGTTTGAAGTTGTACCACCAGTCTGAGGTTATACCTAAAGATGAGGTTGAGTATGTTACTAACAGGGAGAGTTGGACTGCTACCAGAAAGCGGCGCCTGCTAAAAGAGATCTCCAGTAAAGAGCCCTCTCGCGGGGCCTGTGGGCGACTGCAGCGCCACCCCCACGAGGAGCACAGCCCGATGAAGCACGACACTCACAAGGGTGTGTGAGGGCAACACATTTAAAAGAAGGAATTCCCCTATTCCTATTCTTCACCTCACCACTACATTTTCTTGGAGACACTACTTTTTAACCATATTGGGTTTTAGAGTTTCCCTTTCTTTAGGAACAGCTACCTTCCATTGGGTTTATTTTAGAGTTGGACGGCTACCAGAAAGTAAAGATTGACATGTTGTTGGTGACATCTGTGTGGATTTGGTGTCAGGTCCATACACCCAAAAGTTAAATTCACCCCTGGTCACAACTTTATTGGCCTTGTTCAAGGGGGGCAGTGGCACTTCTAGGAATTTCTACAATAATTTGGGGTTTAGATGGGAATGTGTGGTGGGGAGGTCAATGGAGGCTGGTGGGGCATCTGTGCCAAGAGTCATGTCAAAATCTCACACAAAGTAGAAACAAACAAGTGCTTCTGACTCTGCAGACCCATGTGTTCCTGAGACAGCGTGTCCAAAGAACACTGAGTGTTCATGCTGTCCAGAGCACTGTGGTCTCTCCACGTTCAAGGTCAACCCAAAGGCTCTTCTCCATGTCACCTGGAGCGCCAGGCTTTAAAGACAGCGAACGGGTCCTGGAATCCTGCATTGAATGGAGAATGTCAACCTGGGCTTCTTCTTTGATCTCCAAACGAACTACATAGCTTTCTGATAAAGGGAGAAGTCAAGTCTTATAACCACTCCTTCATAGGATGGTGGGTTGGCCATAGAGGATGTATGATGTTACAACGTGATCAAAATGATCGCGGTACATCACAACGCATCTTTTACAACGCAAGTCGTTACCACGACTTGTGCTCTAGGGTGCTGGACTTAGGAATAGTAAGATTTACTATTCCAACTCCAGCCTACGTACAGTAGGGAAGGTGTTGGAATAGTAAATCTACTATTCCTTAGTCTAAAGCGCCCTCCAGCGCAAGTCGTGGTAACGACTTGCGTTGTAAAAGACGCGTCGTAATGGCAGCGCGGTGTTTTGACCCATTGTGAAGGATGTTTACCGCCATAGAACATTTTTCCAGGTTCCCAATCTGGAAGATTGTGATTTAGTCAATTCCTGTTATGTCAGATGCCTTTTATTTACCATCATGATAGGAAGATGTTTCACAACACATTTATGCCCTGATTGTTCATTGCGTCCTTTACCCCTTTTCTATTTTTGTCCTAGATTTTTGCTTTTATCAGATAGACCTTCTTTATTTCATCACTTGGATTCCAGTTTGGTTCCTTTCTTCAGCTTGATGTCTGTTAGAGTTTGGTACCTTGCTGATTTGTTCACTTCAAATCTTCATCTTTATTTAAGAGCTACAAGCTTGCAAAGGATATTTATTCCTTTTTATGGACTTGTTTTCTTCCTTCCTGGGACCCCCTTGGGGAGGCACTGACACATTTAACATATATTATCCGGTGGAATATGGCTAATTAGAGAAGTCACCTTTTTCTCGAGCAGTCAAGAAGGGGACTTAGCAGATGCTATCAGCATCCAGTTCTTGATTATTAGTGGAGAATGGGGGTTGGAGGATGGTGTGCCCCCATATATTTAAACAATGAAAGATGCACACTAGATACACGCCATATGTTAGGTCTACTGCTCTTCCCATCTTACCCTTTTCTGCACTTTATAACGTTTGTGTTGCCCGGTGCCTGAAGGTTCTTGAGAGAGGTAATAGAGTAGCTTCCAAATGGAAGTCTTGGTTAGGCCAACTATGTGGCAAATAAAATTAGATAAGAAATTGTAGGTTTTGAGTTTGCTTTAAAATAGTGACAAGGACAAGTGTGAAGAACCACATCTTTTACAAATGAGGGCATTAGATGGGTCGAGCTCAGCTGTGTGACTGAGATATGGCAGAAGGTTCTCTTGATCGTGTGGTGGTCGAGGATAGGTGGCTTGGCGAGAAGCCTATGGCAGATGGGCCAGCATACACCAAGGGATGTTCCTGCTTTGAAAGATGTTGGTACTTACATTAGTTTAGACTTTTGCAGGTGAAGAACTTTTCCAAGGACAGAAGATTCCGGTCATTTGTTTGAATTAAGATGGTTCCTCTGGTGTCGATGTTGGTATTGAGCTTTCTGTGTGGCTCAGGAACAGGGGCACCAAGTCTGCAGCCCACTTGAACATCTGATGTTCTCATAGTGACATTTGACTGGAATAAGTTATACCATGTTTCAATCTAGTTGAGAAGGAGAGGAGGTCGGTTTTACTGATTTTAGTGTTAGGGCTCGGATAAACATCTATGTTAAGGGTTTAATCATGTGCTCAAATAATGTCATGCGTCAGTCTTTTTAGTTGATGCTGTAATGCATTGATACTCAATGTACGGCCCGGAGGTCGTATGTGGCCCTCCTGACCTTTCAATGCAGCCCCCAAGGTCAACAGCAGCACTGGGCTGCTGTTTTCTTGACTCTGCACTATGATTAAAATGACGTTAAATAAACAGGCAAGCCTTTATTTAAAGGTTCAATGAAGTAAAGGAAGTAAGTAATTAGGTTGTCCTGTACTGCTTAACTTTAGGAACACCTTCATTTTTAAAGACCTATTACAGCAAAAGCGTAAATTTATGATGAGGGCTCTTCAAAAATCAAAAAGCGTATTTCATTAACATGCAGAACCATTTCACCTTAGTACACCATATTTTATCAGTGCATTGGGAAGTATTTTCTGTTTTGAATGATTGTTTTCAAACAAAAATTCAGAAACATTCATTCTTCCCCCTGCCCTAAAAACAATGTCAATAGTGAACTAAGAAGCAAGTCAGTTGTTACGTGCACTCTTAGGGTGACCTGGGAGTCTACTACACATGAGCAACATTCTAGCTTATTTAATCAAACACAGGAGAAGGTTTTCTACCGCACATATACTGAAGTCATGGTACTCATATGCAATAATGAAGAAAAAGGACGGAAAGTGAAATAAAACAATTGCCTAGGATCACACAATTTGGTAAAGTGGGGAAGCCAGGATTAATCCCAGATTTTCTGTTGTCATATTGAGCAATTCAGCCGCTAGATGTTTGTGCTTTGCTTTCCTCACACCCACCATACTGCCACAACCCCCTCAAAATGCCCCCATCATAACCACCACGATGCTAGCATCAATCCGGGCCTCAGTCACATCACAAGCAAAACTTTTTGGCCTGTGGTAAAATGTTTGCGAGTACTAATGTTGTAATGGATAGAGGAAAGAAACATTCTCCTGACCTTCATAAAACTAAATTATTAATCAATTAGGCAATTGTAGCTAGGTAAGTAGGCACTCCCACACAGTTATTGATAGACAAGAAATGAAAAGATTCAGAAGGATTCACAAGCCTCCCCTATCCATTCCCCTGCCTCCCGCTCAATAACTACCAAAAACTGTCCTCAACTGAAGTCCTTTAATGTAACTATAAACATACTTCTACTTGTGGCCCTAAAGATACCACAATTTGTAATTGGGAGCTAGTGGGAAGACCAACTCTAAACTATTACTAACACAAGTTCCAGTTACTGAGGCCCATCTAGAGAATAATACAATTATTTTGGAAAATTAGACAACGCTTTTTCTTTTCTCCGCAGGAGTTTGTCTCATCAAATGATGCCACTCATCTTAGAACCACCTTCCTATTTTGTCCCACTTAGTTCCTTAATTCCACTGGAGGTCCAGACATTTGAGAATCTACTTTAGAGGCACAGATCAGTCCTAAAAACTCTCTAGATCATTAGTCTCTTACAACATAAGATCGTCAGAAAGATATTACCTATTGGGTGTCAATGAAAATTCAGTACATCGTGATTAAACCTGCATATAAGGGCGGTGGCACTGTAGTTCAGGATTCTACGAAATATAAAGAAGAGCTTTCAGCCATTCTACAGAAATCTGTCCAAATAATCCACGATTCAAATACAGACTATGGTTAGAAAAGTAAACATCCAAGCTAAGGAGGAAGGCTTCCTTAGTACTAATTCAATCTTGACAAAAAATCCCCCAGTACTTTACACTTTGCCAGCAGTACATAATGTGCTGCCCAGGGGAGACCAATAATGTTTTGCTGTGGCTCAGTACTGAACCGTGAGACCAGTATCTAGAACTGTTTATTAAATATTTTGTCCCTTTAACCAACACCCATCTAAGAGATAATGTACCTATGATCAGTACACCTATAGACATGCCTTTTAACAGTGAATTGGTGCTTCTTGTCACCATGGATGTAAATGCTCTCTATACTACTTTCCTCCTATATGAGGACCTTGAAGTCATTGCAAATATTCTAAAAACATGTCCAGCATCCTTCATATGATTGTAGGAGAGTAGGGTCTGCTTTCCTATGGTCACCCCATTTTTTTGCTTTTTGCTTCACTGGTTTTCGACTTAGATGTGGCCGTGGGCCTGCTAATCAGACCCACAGCCCTGCTGTTCTCTCTCTAAATTTCACACCGTGTACTTTAGGTACATCACCAATTGGGATTTGGGTCACTCTTATGAGTCCCTGTACAGTGTACCATAGGTACCCAGGGCAGAAGTGCACCCAAGGCCTACCAGGGGCTGCAGCATATCTTTTGCCACCCCTGGCTGGCCATCCAAACTGACACAACTGGCTGATCACTCAGCTGGGGCAAGGTCGTGTATTCACCCCTTGCTTAGATATAGTATGTCTAACCTGATATCTAGACATATATACACCTATAAGTCACTCCTAAGGCAGGCCTTAACAATCCTGAAGGCAGAGTGTTTGGTTTTATGTGAGATGGTGCTCTAGCATGACCTGAGCCTGTCTGCAGCTTTTGGAACCATGTCCTTATAGCTGTTCTAGGATAATGCCACACCATATACTCTTAAGTGCATTATGAACCTCGCAGTTAAATGCTATCTTTGGTTTGGCTTTATCAAAACATGCCGTGTAAGGTGTCATACGCTTTGGAATACTACCCCCTCACCAGTCCTGGCGACGGGGGTAGCATTCCACCCTTCTAGAGGGAGAAGACACGTTACTTCCATTAATCTAAAACTACTAATTAATTAAAGTTAACCAGAGCCTCAGCATCACAAAATGGATGCTGCTGCCACAGACATAAGTCTGACCTCCTGCTGCTGGGAGTCCTTCCAGCGAGGGAGGCTTGGGCAATAGTTTTCCTGTCACAGGGAGGTGCTAGCACCACCCCAGACAGGCTATAGTGTATTGGGGCAGGGAGGGCTGAATGAAATGAGACACTGCCTGGGGCACACAAGGTGTCCCATGCATAGTCCAGTTCAAACCGGTGCTGGGGCACTCCAGCCCCAGCTCTGGCGCGAAACTGGACAAAGGGAAAGGGGTGTAACCACCCCCTTTCTGGGTCCCACCCATAGGAGGGACTTAGCAGGTAAGCCAGCCCCTAGATTTTGTATATAGGTAGGACCTGTGTCCTTAGACTTTAGATATATCCTGACTGAAACTCTGATACGAAACTCTGGACCTTCAATATCCTACTCAACGTAGAAGCCTGAAGAATCTCCCTTGTGGTCAAGGAGTGACCACCCTGTGCAAGCAGGCACCATCAAGAGCTCAACGGTTTGTTTTGTCGTTGCTCCCGCCGGAGCTTGAACACAGAGCCTGATAAGACCTGGACTTTCAGACATCCAACAACCCGATCCACAGCCACAGCAAAGCTGAGACCAGTGGAGGCGACGAGCGACGTGGGGCCGGCCATCTTGGAAAGCCAGCGAATTGCTTTCCATGCAACTTTTGAGGCACCCTCGAAGTTGTGCATTGAGGATTGAGAAGCCCCAGCCCCGAGCACCAATTGCACCGAAGATCATCTCTCCACACTCACCGAGTGCTGCATGGGGCCCTTTTGCATTTTCCTGCTTGACGCGTCTGTCCGGTCACTTGCCCGTTGGCTAGTGGCCTCTGTGACAAAAAATCTGACATCTACAGTGCTGGTCTGGATGCTCCAGACTGGCCCTTGCTTCCCTGCGAAGGAGAAGCCCCTCAGTCCTTGCTGGCTTGAGTAAGAAGCCATAATTGATTCCTGCGTGGGTTGCATTTGCCACGGCCTATTGACTCTTAATCAAGATCCGACACCGCCAACAGTGAGAGCCTTTGTGGGACAGTCGGTATCCAGCTCTTGGGCATCGTCGACACCACCTGGTCCACGTGGCTGCAGAGACAAGATTCATGATATCACCTGATTGCTTCCCAACATCGCCTGGTTCCTTCCTGGTTCCTTCCTGGTCACTGGCTAGTGACCCAGACTCTGTCCCCTCTGCTTTCAGGTACTCTTCATCCTCGATCCACCCTTGGATCCAACCGGACTCTTCTCTCCTGGTCGCCTGCAGCATCTTTTCTCCAAGGCTCCATAGAACTCCACGACGACACCCGACACACTTTGACACCTATGCACCCGCTTCCTGTGGGTGAGGTAACGCGAGTACTGCGGTGTTCCTGTAATGAATAACTCTCCTAGTGTCCTAGTTTCCAGTGGTTAGCTTCTAGTCCAGTCGGAAGACTCCTAAACCTTTGACTTTCTAACTTTACGCACCCATTGACTTCTATGTGTGCATGCGTGCGCAATTAGACACTGCACACGCATCCCGTGGGCCTCCTGCTCCCTAACAACTGTTAGTTCAGTGTAGCCCCAGCGATTCCCAAGGCCCTAGGCTTTACCATTGTTCGTGACGTGGTTCTTATACCACTATTTTAGGTTTAGCGGGCCACTAGGGCCTATCCATATTTGTGCAAGTTATTGTATGCTATATTAAGTAACTTGTTATGCGCTTGTGCTTCTGTGCTCATAAAGAGTACAGAGGGTTGTTTTAGAAATAAATACATATATATTGTGAATATATAACCTGTGTGGTGTCCCTTCATTTGGTATTAAAGGGATTGCATATGGTAAAACAGCTGGCTTCACATGCCCTCTTGAGTTTAGCATAAGACTGCTTTTGTCCATGCTACCACTAGGATAGCTGGTCTATAAGGTTGACTTTACAACCATCACCATAAGGGTTGTTTGGACTAGTGCAAGGTGCTCACTAGAATAGTGAACATCATATACCAGGCCAAATTCTCACATTGGTGTGCAGCGGTTGGGATTTGAGCTTGCTGTTGTTTTACCAATTGTAATCTTTGAGATATCATTTGAAAGATCACATTAGGTACCATAGATACATATAACAAGACTTAGAATACATAAGTTCTACTGAACTTAGTTGTTGTAGACCAAAGGGCTTAGCACACCCTGACTACAACTCCTAGAGAAGTTCTAGTAGGAAAATACATAGTGTAGGTAGGTGCACATACCACACCTCACTAGAATCATGTCTACCATAGGTGAGCCAAGTATGACTCTCCCTGTGGGAGACGACCCTCCCAGGGCACCATCTAGATATGAAATGCTCAATTTCCAAGAGATGAGACACTTGTGTACCTCAAGGAGAATGAAACAAGGTTCCAACCCTACCATTTCCCATCTGATAGAAGTCCTAGAGAGGGCTGATGCTGAGAAGGCCTCTAGACAAGATCCCTCAGTTCATGCAGAAGAGGTCTTGCCATCTACAGATGATGCATCAGACCCCACTATCATAGATGAGAATGAGGATGAGCCAGAAGAAGAATCTGAAGAAGAGGTTTTTCAAGATAGCCAGGTCCAAGTTGGGAGACTTAGCCAGGCTAACTTAAGCCTACATGGGACTGAACATGGGCAAGCCCCATACAGACCCATTAGTAGACTTAACCAGGGGTATGAGAGGAGGAGGTCTCACTCCGGCGACTCCCACCACTCTAACCACTCTAGGGGATCCAATACCCTTTCTCAGAGAAGGATGTCCTCTCCTGAAAGGAGGGAGCATCAGGCTAGGATGAGAGGAGCTAATCCGAGAATTGAGAGGCAAGAACTAGAAGTTGCCCTTGCCAAAGAGAAGCTTGCCCTAGCTAGAGAGCAGAAGATGAGTGGGTCACAACCCACTGGTGGCAGCAATATCCCTAAGGATAAAGACAGGTCCCATGAGAATTCTAGGCACCTGAGTAAGATAGTGCCCCCCTACAAAGTTGGGGATGACATCCACAAGTGGATAACTGCTTTGGAAATGGCCTGCAAAGTCCAGCAGGCCCCCCAGAGTCAGTGGGCAGCTATCTTGTGGCTTTCCTTTGAAGAAAAAGGCAGAGATAAGCTCCTCACAGTTAGTGATGCGGATGCTAACAACTACCCTGTCCTGAAGAGTGCTCTAATTGATGGGGTTGGCCTAACCACTGAGCAGTACAGGTTGATGTTGAGAGATACCCAGAAGACACAGACTCAGGACTGGACTGATTTTGTTGATTGTGCCACTAAGGCTCTGGAAGGTTGGTTACTGGGAAGTAAAGTTAAGGACTATACAGGATTGTATAATTTTATCATGAGAGAACAAATCCTTAATATTTGTCAGAACCAGTTGTTGCACCAACACCTGATTGACTCAGATCTGACCTCTCCCCAAGAATTGGGAAAGTAGGCAGACAAATGGGTCAGAACCAGGGTTAAGCAGAAGCCCCAGAACCAATGTGGTGATCAGAAGAAGGCAGACCAAAAGGGTGGGGATCAGAAACAAAAAGACCAGAAGTCTTCATCAGGCCCCCAAAATTCTAATGAAGGGGGTCCCAAACTTCCAAGAAGAAGAAGAAAGAAGGTCCAAAGAAACCTTGGTGTAATTACTGTAAATCTGCCTCTCACTGGTTTAGTGAGTGCACCAAGAAAGGTACAGCCCCTACCACTGCAGCCCCTAAGGCAAGTGCACCCAGCACTCAGCAGTGGTAGTTCCCAACCCAAGGCTATAGTGGGGTTAACCACGGGTACTGAGGTGGATCCTGGCCTAGTCAGGATTCCTACTCAGGCTGTTCTGATCTGTGATGTGGACATGGCTATGTCTACTACTGTGAGTCCCAATACTTTGGGCAAGTACAGACAGACACCTTTGATAAATGATAAAGTGGCTCAAGCCTACAGGGACACATGTGCCAGTGTTACTATGGTGACACCTAACTTTGTGGACCCTGAACAGATTGTACTGGGTGATAATTACCTGGTGACCAATGCTAGCAATGTCACTACTACACATAGTGTGGCAGTTGTTAATTTCTCCTGGGGAGGGGTAACTGGCCTCAAAAGAGTTGTGATAAGTGCAGACCTCCCAGTTGAATGTCTTTTGGGCAATGATCTAGAAAACTCAGTATGGTCAGAAGTGGAATGTAGGACTCATGCAGAGATGCTAGGTATTTCAGCACATGTCATTGCTGTGACCAGGTCACAGGCCAAAACGTGCTTACCTGAACCAGTGCTGGATCTTGGAACAATAGACCAGACCCAAGACTACCCAAGAGAAAGAGCAAGAGGGTTAAGGCAGTGCCTTCCGCCCTGCCACAGGTTGAGGATCAGCCCTCCCAGGAGGATGATTCTGTGATCCAAGAGGGAACTGTCCTAGAAGAGCTTGAGCCTGAACAGGTTGAGTTTCTTAGGACAGGGGGACCCTCAAGGGCAGATCTGAGGCAGGCTCAATTAGATTGTTCCTCTCTTGAACCCCTCAGACAGCAGGCTGCTGCTGAGGCTGCTGGGAATGCTCAAGGTACCAATAAAGTGTATTGGGATGATGGGCTCCTTTTTAGGGCTCGGACTCCTCCCCACTGTAAGTGGGGGAGGAGTTTCGAGATCCTAATGTTAGAAGAAAAAAAAGAAGTATCTCCTAGGGCCTTGGCGAGAGGAATTCCACACATTCCTTAGCGTTTTCTGTCATCTGGCCAGTGATTCGTCTTCCTTGTGTTTTCGTTTTAATAGGCTTGAAGTGATAGGGTAAATGTAGTTTTGTTCCGCCATTTTGGGCATATTTCGTTCGTGCTCGCGCAAAGAAGTACATAAATTATAATTAGGAGCTGTCAGGGTGCCTCCGTTAGTGAATCCAGATGGCCGGGCGCGTTCACAATTCTGCAGCGCTCAGCGCGCAGCTTCCTTGTTCTTGTTTTTTTTACAATTGGATCGCTTTCGCGATCTGTGGTCCGGCGTTGTGAAGCTTGTTTGTTCGGGGATTCTACGCGCGTTCAGTTTTTCATCGGAGGTACATGCCGAGTTGTTATGAAGTACATGGGAGCAGTTTAACAGGATGTGAGCACTCGGATAACTCTATTGTGCGGACCAGGCATGTGAGTGAGCACGAGCTTATTGCCAGCGCGCCGGAGATGCACCTTAACCCTGCGTGTAAAGAAGCGTCGCTGTGTCAGGTACCGAGAACTCCGACTGCTCTTCCGTGGGCTTCTATCCTGACCCCCCCGCATCCTTATCATTGTACAGGGGCGCCATAGCTCAGGCATTGGGCCTCAATTCTGATTCCAGGGAAGCCACTCCCTCTGCTCTTTCATTACTAGGCACGCACACCACAGCTGTCGGTGCACCTCAATCCCGACCTGCCACATCGTCTGCTATTTCAGTTCCGGAGCGAGCTTAGCTCCGGCAGTGTACCTCAATCCCGACCTGCCGCATCCTCTGCTATTTCAGTACCAGGCGTGCACAGCTCTGTCAGTGCACCTCAATCCCGACCTGCCGCATCCTCTGCTATTTCAGTACCAGGCGTGCACAGCTCTGTCAGTGCACCTCAATCCCGACCTGCCGCATCCTCTGCTATTTCAGTTGCGGAGCGAGCATAGCTCCGGCAGTGTACCTCAATTCTCACATGCCATGCACACTGCTCTTTCAGTACAGGGGTGCACAGCGCCATTTTCTCCTGTTTTTAGGTCCGGGGCGCACACAACTCGGTCAGTGTACCTCAGTCCTGAACTGTTGACCCTCTGCTATTTTTGTACTGAGGCGCATCCTACCCACCTCAATCCAGACCGACCGCACCCTGGGCTCCAGCAGTCCCGGAACGCCGCAGCTCTGCCAATGTGTCTTAATGCAGAGCTGCCGCCCCCCCTGCTGTGCAATACAGGGCGCACTCACTTCAGCCAACGTATCTCAGTCGGGACTAGCACAGCATCTGTTACAGCACCACCACACTGTGCCAAAGTACCTCGACCCAGACCTTGGCAGCCTCTGCTGTTACACGACTGACGCACACTCTGCTCTTCCGATGCACACCAATCCTGACCCGCCGCAGCGTCAGGTATTACAGTACTGGGACATACTTAGTTCTGGCAGTGCCCTCTGTACAGACCCGTCGGACCCTCGGCTCTCACAAGCACACACTATCTCTTCCCTGTGGCTCCCCATCTTTTTCAGGGAGACACCCACACACTGCAGAGTGTGAGTGCAGAGTGTGAGTGCAGAGTGTGAGTGCAGAGTGTGAGTGCCGAGTGAGTGTGAGTGCAGAGTGAGTGTGAGTGCAGTGTGAGTGCAGAGTGAGTGCAGAGTGAGTGTGAGTGCAGAGTGAGTGTGAGTGCAGAGTGAGTGCAGAATGCAGAGTGAGTGAGTGCAGAGTGCAGAGTGAGTGCAGAGTGCAGAGTGAGTGCAGAGTGCAGAGTGAGTGCAGAGTGAGTGCAGAGTGAGTGCAGAGTGAGTGCAGAGTGAGTGCAGGGGCAGAGTTAGTGCAGAGTGAGAGCAGGGGCAGAGTGAGTGCAGAGTGAGTGCAGGGGCAGAGTGAGTGCAGGGGCAGAGTGAGTGCAGAGTGAGTGTAGAGTGCAGAGTGAGTGTAGAGTGCAGAGTGAGTGTAGAGTGAGTGTAGAGTGAGTGCAGAGTGAGTGCAGAGTGAGTGCAGAGTGTAGAGTGAGTGCAGGTGCAGAGTGAGTGCAGAGTGAGTGCAGAGTGAGTGCAGAGTGAGTGCGAGTGTAGAGTGAGTGCAGAGTGTAGAGTGAGTGCAGGTGCAGAGTGAGTGCGGAGTGAGTGCAGGTGCAGAGTGAGTGCAGAGTGAGTGCAGAGTGAGTGCGACTGCAGAGTGACTGCAGAGTGAGTGTGACTGCAGAGTGATTGCAGAGTGAGTGTCACTGCAGAGTGACTGCAGAGTGACTGCAGAGTGACAGTGACTGCAGAGTGACTGCAGGGTGACTTCAGAGTGACAGTGACTGCAGAGTGACTGCAGAGTGACAGTGACCGCAGTGTGTGTGTGCAGGGTGAACAGTGTGTGAGAGTGCAGGGTGAACAGTGTGCAGAGTGAGTGTGAGTGCAGAGTGAGAGTGAGTGTGAGTGTGAGTGCAGAGTGCAGAATGAGTGCAGAGTGCAGAGTGAGTGCAGAGTGCAGAGTGACTGCAGAGTGACAGTGACTGCAGAGTGACTTCAGAGTGACAGTGACTGCAGAGTGACTACAGAGTGACAGTGACTGCAGTGTGTGTGTGCAGGGTGAACAGTGTGTGAGAGTGCAGGGTGAACAGTGTGCAGAGTGAGTGTGAGTGCAGAGTGAGAGTGAGTGCGAGTGCAGAGTGCAGAGTGAGTGAGTGCATAGTGCATAGTGAGTGCAGAGTGCAGAGTGAGTGCAGAGTGAGTGCAGAGTGAGTGCAGGTGCAGAGTGAGTGCAGGTGCAGAGTGAGTGCAGGTGCAGAGTAAGTGCAGAGTGAGTGCGAGTGCAGAGTGAGTGCAGAGTGAGTGCAGAGTGAGTGTAGAGTGAGTGCAGAGTGAGTGCGACTGCAGAGTGACTGCAGAGTGAGTGTGACTGCAGAGTGACTGCAGAGTGAGTGTGACTGCAGAGTGAGTGTGACTGCAGAGTGACTGCAGAGTGACTGCAGAGTGAGTGTGACTGCAGAGTGACTGACTGCAGAGTGACTGCAGAGTGACTGCAGAGTGACAGTGACTGCAGAGTGACAGTGACTGCAGTGTGTGAGTGTGCAGGGTGAACAGTGTGTGAGTGTGCAGGGTGAACAGTGTGTGAGTGTGCAGGGTGAACAGTGTGTGAGTGTGCAGGGTGAGCAGTGTGTGAGTGTGTAGGGGCAGTGTGTGAGTGTGCAGGGTACGAACACTTGAACTAAGTCCACCACACACACATACATAAGACCACACACACATCACACACACACCACATACACACACACACACCACACACACACCACATACACACCACATACACACCACACACACACACACCACACACACACACCACACACACCACACACACACACACCACTCTCTCACCACCACACACTCACCACCACACACTCACCACCACACACGCAACCACACACACACACCACCAGCCGTCAGTGCACGCTTTCACCAGGCACAAACACCACCAGCCATCAGTGCACGCTTTCACCGGGCACAAACACCACCAGCCGTCAGTGCTTGCTTTCACCAGGCGCACTCACCACCAGCCGTCAGTGCACGCTTTCCCCAGGCACACACACCACCAGCCGTCTGTGCACGCTTTTACCAGGCACACACACCAACAGCCGTCAGTGCACGCTTCCACCAGGCACACACACCTCCAGCCGGCAGTGCACGCTTCCACCAAGCACACACACCACCAGCCATCAGTGAACAATTTCTACAGGCACACACACCACCAGCCATCAGTGCACACATCAATTGTTAACGCATCCACAATAAACTATTGTAGCAATCGCAGTATGGTGCACTTTACTTTTAAACATATTCATCTAAAGCGCAGCATGTCACCATTGCTACAATTCCAATCCAACACACATAATTCCACTACACACCACATGCATACACTCCATAACACATGGCTAAAAGACATTGCCATTGACAATGCCATTAGCTCTAACTCAAATAAATCCGAGACCTATTGCATTTCCAATGCTTGTTTCAGAGGCTAGAGACCCCAAGCCTGGTGCTTCCAGGAGGTTGGTTATACCTCTGCAATTTAGGGGCTTCCTTCTTACCTTGGCCCATGATATTCCCTTAGCAGGATATCTAGGCCAGAACAAGACTTGGGACAGGCGTGTCCCTCACTTTCACTGGCCCCATATGTCAGAAGATACCAAGGAGTTTTGTCGTTCCTGTGTTACCTGCCAAGCCAGTGGCAAATCAGGTGGCACAACAAAGCCCCCCTCATACCACTGCCTGTGGTGGGGGTACCCTTTGAAAGAGTGGATATAGACATTGTGGGACCAATGGACCCCCAAACAGCATCTGGGCACAGATTTATACTGGTGGTAGTGGATCATGCCACCAGGTATCCAGAAGCTATACACCTGAGGACCCCAACAGCTCCTGTTGTGGCCAGGGCCCTACTTGGAGTTTTCTCCAGAGTGGGGTTTCCAAAGGAGGTTGTCTCTGACAGAGGTGCAAACTTCATGTCAGGATATTTGACTGCAATGTGGAAGGAGTGTGGTGTCAACTATAAGTTCACCACCCCCTATCACCCACAGTGCAATGGCCTTGTGGAGAGATTCAACAAGACCCTCAAAGGGATGATAAAAGGGTTACCTGAAAAGCTGAGGCGAAGATGGGACATCCTTTTACCCTGCCTTCTGTTTGCTTACAGAGAGGTCCCACAAAAGGGGTTTGGCTACAGCCCTTTTGAGCTTTTGTTTGGGCATCCTGTAAGGGGACCCCTATGTCTTGTGAAGGAAGGATGGGAGTTACCTCTCAAAAAGCCTAAGCAAGACATAGTGGACTATGTACTTGGTCTCCGCTCCAAGATGGCTGAGTAAATGGAGAAGGCTTCTAAAAACCTTAAGGCTAGCCAAGAACTTCAAAAAGCTTGGCATGACCAAAAGGCTGTGCTGACTGAGTAGTACCAGCCATGACAGAAGGTGTGGGTGTTGGAGCCAGTGGTCCCAGCAGCACTCCAGGACAAATGGTCTGGACCCCACACCATTGTTGAGAAAAAGGGAGAAGTCACCTACTTAGTGGACCTTGGAACCCCTAGGAGCCCCCTTGGGTGCTCCATGTCAACAGACTTAAAGCATATGTTGACAGGGCAGACATCGGCTTGCTCATGGCTACAGATGAGGGACAGGAGGAAGAGAGTGACCCTTTCCCAGACTCAGAACCCTGATGATGGTTCAGTTGATGGTGTGGCCTTAGCTGGTAGCCTCACTGACCAGCAGCAATGGGGCTGCAGACAAATTCTACAGACCTATAGACATATGTTTTCATTGACACATAGTAAGACTAACTGGCGCACCCATGAGGTTGACACTGGTGACAGTCTGCCTGTGAAGAGTAAAATCTACAGGCAACCTGACCATGTCAGGGATTGTAAAAGACTGAGGTACAGAAAATGCTTGAGTTGGGAGTAATTTGGCCTTCAGAGAGGCCCTGGGCCAGCCCAATAGTCCTTGTACCAAAACCTCACACCCAAGATGGTAAGAGAGAGATGAGGTTCTGTGTGGACTATAGAGGTCTCAATGCTGTCACTAGGACAGATGCTCACCTAATTCCAAGAGCAGATACGCTCATTGATAGATTGGCTTCTGCCAAGTTTCTGAGTGCATTTGATTTGACAGCTGGCTATTGGCAAATCAGGTTAGCTGAGGATGCCAAGGCCAAAACTGCTTTTTCAACCCCAGAAGGTCATTATCAATTTGTGGTAATGCCCTTTGGCTTGAAGAATGCACCTGCCACTTTCCAAAGGTTGGTGAACCAAGTCCTCACTGGGTTGGATGACTTTTGTGCAGCTTATCTGGATGATATTGCTGTCTTCATTTCCACTGTGAGGATCACCTGATCCACCTGAAGAAGGTTTTAGAGGCCCTGCAAAAGGCAGGCCTAACTATCACAGCCACAAAGTGCCAGATAGGGAAGAGTAAGGTTGTGTACCTGGGCCACCTTGTAGGTGGGGGTCAGGTTCAACCACTGGAGAATAAGATGCAGACCATCAAGGACTGGGCTCCTCTAACCACCCAGACACAGGTCAGAGCTTTCCTGGGCCTGTTTGGTTACTGCAGAAACTGTGTCAAGAAATATGGGTCCATTGTGACACCACTCAATGACTTGACTTCAAAAAAGATGCCAAAAAAGGTTCAGTGGAGAGTTAGCTGTCAAAAAGGCATTTGATGACCTGAAGAAGGCCATGTGCTCTGCACCTATCTTAAAGAGTCCTGACAACTCCAAAGAGTTTATTGTCCAAACAGATGCTTCTGAGTTGGGGGTGGGAGCTGGGCTTTCACAACTTAATGTAGATGGTCAAGACCAGCCCGTTGCTTTTATTAGCAGAAGGCTGACCCCTAGAGAGAAACGTTGGTCAGCTATTGAGAGGGAGGCCTTTGCTGTGGTTTGGGCCCTGAAGAAGTTGAGACCATACTTGTTTGGCACTCACTTCAAAATTCAGACAGACCATAAGCCCCTCTTGTGGCTAAATCAGATGAAGGGTGAGAATGCCAAACTGCTGAGGTTGTCCATTTCCCTACAGGGGATGGACTTTACAGTGGAGCACAGACCAGGGACTGACCATGGCAATGCAGATGGTCTCTCCAGGTACTTCCACTTAGAACATGAACACACAACTGGTCAAGGTTAGTCTAATATCCCTGCGTCTGGCGGGGGGGGGGTTATGTAGGAGAGTAGGGTCTGCTTTCCTATGGTCACCCCGTAGTACTAATTCAATCTTGACAAAAAATCCCCCAGTACTTTACACTTTGCCAGCAGTACATAATGTGCTGCCCAGGGGAGACCAATAATGTTTTGCTGTGGCTCAGTACTGAACCGTGAGACCAGTATCTAGAACTGTTTATGAAATATTTTGTCCCTTTAACCAACACCCATCTAAGAGATAATGTACCTATGATCAGTACACCTATAGACATGCCTTTTAACAGTGAATTGGTGCTTCTTGTCACCATGGATGTAAAAGCTCTCTATACTACTTTCCTCCTATATGAGGACCTTGAAGTCATTGCAAATATTCTAAAAACATGTCCAGCATCCTTCATATGATTGTAGGAGAGTAGGGTCTGCTTTCCTATGGTCACCCCATTTTTTTGCTTTTTGCTTCACTGGTTTTCGACTTAATCTGGCTGTGGGCCTGCTAATCAGACCCACAGCCCTGCTGTTCTCTCTCTAAATTTACTTTAGGTACATCACCAATTGGGATTTGGGTCACTCTTATGAGTCCCCGTACAGTGTACCACAGGTACCCAGGGCATAGGTGCACCCAAGGCCTACCAGGGGCTGCAGCATATCTTTTGCCACCCCTGGCTGGCCATCAAAACTGACACAACTGGCTGATCACTCAGCTGGGCCAAGGTCGTGTAATCACCCCTTGCTTAGATATAGTATACCTATGCCTAACCTGATATCTGGACACATAAACACCTATAAGTCACTCATAAGGCAGGCCTTAACAATCCTGAAGGCAGAGTGCTTGGTTTTATGTGAGATGGTGCTCTAGCATGACCTGAGCCTGTCTGCAGCTTTTGGAACCATGTCCTTATAGCTGTTCTAGGATAATGCCATGCCATATACTTATTATTATGAACCTCGTGGTTAAATGCTATCTTTGGTTTGGCTTTATCAAAACATGTCGTGTAAGGTGTAATACGCTTTGGAATACTACCCCCTCACCAGTCCTGGCGACGGGGGAAGAATTCCACCCTTCTAGAGGGAGAAGACATGTTACTTCCCTTAATCCCGGTTAAAGTTAACCAGAGCCTCAGCATCACAAAATGGATGCTGCTGCCACAGACACAAGTCTGACCTCCTGCTGCTGGGAGTCCTTCCAGCGAGGGAGGCTTGGACAATAGGTTTCCTGTCACAGGGAGATGCTAGCACCACCCAGACAGGCTATAGTGTATTGGGGCAGGGAGGGCTGAATGAAATGAGACACTGCATGGGACACACAAGGTGTCCCGTGCATAGTCCAGTTCAAACCAGTGCTGGGGAACTCCAGCCCCAGCTCTGGCATGAAACTGGACAAACGGAAAGTGGTGTAACCACCCCCTTCCTGGGTCCCACCCATAGGAGGGACCTAGCAGGTAATCCAGCCCCTAGATTTGGTATATAGGTAGGGGCTGTGTCCTTAGACTTTAGATATATCCTGACTGAAACTCTGATACGAAACTCTGGACCTTCGACATCCTACTCAACGTAGATGACTGAAGAATCTCCCTTGTGGTCAAGGAGTGACCACCCTGTGCAAGCAGGCACCATCAAACGCTCAACAGTTTGCTTTGTCATTGCTCCCGCCGGAGCTTGAACACAGAGCCTGAGAAGACCCAGACTTCCAGACATCCAACAGCCCGATCCACAGCCACAGCAAAGCTGAGACCCGTGGAGGCGACGAGCGACGTGGGACCGGCCATCTTGGAAAGCCAGCGAATTGCTTTCCGTGCAACTTCTGAGGCACCCTCGAAGTTGTGCATTGGGGATTGAGAAGCCCCAGCCCTGAGCACCAACTGCACTGAAGATCACCTCTCCACACTCACCGAGGGCTGCGTGGGGCCCTTTTGCATTTTCCTGCTCGACGCGTCTGTCCGGTCACTTGCCCGTTGGCTAGTGGCCTCTGTGACGACGAAATCTAAAATCTACATTGCTGATCCGGATGCTCTAGACTGGCCCTTGCTTCCCTGCGAAGGAGAAGCCCCTCAGTCATTGCTGGCCTGAGTAAGAAGCCATCTTTGATTCCTGCGTGGGTTGCATTTGCCAACGTCTGTTGACTCCGAATCAAGATCCGACACCGCCAACAGTGAGAGCCTTTGTGGGATAGTCCGTATCCAGCTCCTGGTTGTCGTCGACACCTCCTGGTCCACGTGGCTGCAGAGACAAGCTTCACGACATCACCTGATTGCTTCCCGACATCGCCTGGTTCCTTCCTGGTCACTGGCTAGTGACCCAGACTCTGTCCCCTCTGCTTGCAGGTACTCTTCATCCTCGATCCACCCTTGGATCCAGCCGGACTCTTATCTCCTGGTCGCCTGCAGCATCTTTTCTCCAAGGCTCGATAGAACTCCACGACGAAACCCGACCCACTTTGACACCTGTGCACCCGCTTCCTGTGGGTGAGGTAACGCGAGTACTGCAGTGCTCCTCTAAAGAGTAACTCTCCTAGTGTCCTAGTTTCAAGTGGTTAGCTTCTAGTCCAGTCGGAAGACTCCTAAACCTTTAACTTTCTAACTTTACACACCCATTGACTTCTATGTGTGCACGCATGCACAATTAGACACTGCACACGCATCCCGTGGGCCTCCTGCTCTCTTACAACTGTTAGTCCAGTGTAGCCCCAGTGATTCCCAAGGCCCTTGGCCTAACCATTGTTTGTGACGTGGTTCTTATACCACAATTTTAGTATATGGTTTAGCAGGCCACTAGGGCCTATCCATATTTGTGCAACTTATTGTATGCTATATTAGGTAACTTGTTATGCGCTTGTGCTTCTGTGCTCATAAGGAGTACAGACGGTTGTTTTAGAAATAAATACATATATATTTTGAATATATAACCTGTGTGGTGTCCTTTCATTTGGTATTAAAGGGATTGCATATGGTAAAACAGCTGGCTTCACATGCCCTCTTGAGTTTAGCCTAAGACTGCTTTTGTCCATGCTACCACTAGGATAGCTGGACTATAAGGTTGACTTTACAACCATCACCATAAGGGTTGTTTGGACTTGTGCAAGGTGCTCACTAGAATAGTGAACATCATATACCAGGCCAACTTCTCACAATGATGTCACATGGAGATTGACCTAACACTAAACTACTTCCTCTTTGATGACAATTACTATTGGCAGTTTGAGGGAACATTAGTGGAAGCAATGTTTGCTCCCCGTCTGTCTCTTTCTTAATATCCATACTTTTTCTGACAGCGACCCTTTCTTGGTTTGCTTTCACTGCTGGAAAACATATATTGATGATTTGTTTCTGATCTGGACCTCTACTATTAATGCTTTCACTGCCTTTGTTCCTTACCTTAATTGTGGCCAACCTCAAATGTACCTGTCAGAGTCCCAGCAGCTCCATTGCCTTCCTTGACCTGACCATAAAACAGGTAGAAGGCAGACGGGCTACAACCCGTTATAGAATATCGCCAGAAAAGAACACCTTGCTGGAATACCATGGATTTCTTTCCAGAGCTCTGAGGGGTGGCCTCACCTCTGGTCAGTTTTTAAGACTGCATCCTAATTACACTTTCAAACAAGACTAGTTCACAAAAGCAATATCTTAATGCAATATTTTTTTGTTGAGTGGATACCTTTGGAAATTAGTACAGTCTACACTGAAGTCTGCTATAAAGTGGTCACCATACTCTCCTAGAGGCCTCTTACTCCTAAACCCAAACCTGAAATTGATATGCTTATTTGTGTTCCAACTTTTTGTAAACACATCAATAAACTTGACAAAATTGTAAAGAAACACTTGGTGTACCTGGACGCACCTAGCCTTTCTTATGAGAGAAACATTAGGGACCATGTTGTACACGCAAGCGATTCCTCCTCAATAGTAAGGGATTTGATAACAAAGCATGGGGCTTCACCAAAATTGTGAGGAATTTTATATGTGGTAAGTGTGTATTCTTCAAGCTTATGCTCAACACCAAGACTTATTCCACAATTTGATCAATTATGAGCAGAAGTTCTTCACCACCTTTAACCCTCGCAATGTTATCTATGGTACCTAATGCTCTTGTGACTTAATGGATGAAGGCCAAAAAACTCAATAAGTGGAAGTGTGCATTACTCAACTCAGAAGCTGAATATGCTGCAACCGCCCACTTGCCTCACACTACACACACACAAAAGGCCACACAGAGTATGACAAATGACAAGTAATTGAGATAGATAGAACACCACCAAGATACATTTTACAAAGATGAGTGTAAATGGATGCAAAGCTTTGAAGCATTTAACACTGAATTTCATTCGGTCGAAGAATGGCACAGTATTATAACTACATGATTGAACAAAGTTGGGACCTTCTTTACTGCTCCTCCCCACATTACTATGTAGATTGGCCGACATTATGATATTGGGTGTGGTATCTCTCAGGGTATCTCTATGTTATGTTTGTGTAGAGTTGCCACTTCTGCATGTCATCATTAGAATGTTAGTTATGTTGCTAGGATGGAATATTAGCTTTTGATTATAGGAGTTGATTTGTGAGCTTTGAAGCTGTGCTGGAGGTAACTACCTTTACTCTCCAATAAAGCAATTTATCTTTCATCAAAATGACTGGAAATTAGATCTTTTCATTTATGTTAGATTTTGTTATGCTATATTATGGATACGTTTATAGCATGCTAATCACCCTTGAGGGTATCCAGACGCTTTGTAGCATGTGTATGAGGCTAGCCCTGGGGTCTTACTTGAAAAGCCAGGTCTTCAGCCAATAGAGAAAGTCAAGAAGAGAGGAGGAGGCTCAGTTGTTGTGGCTAGACTTTAGAGGCCGGGTACGAGAAGGTACGCCCCCCTGCTCTGCTTTTGTGTATGCGTGGGATGTGTGTGCTACTGAGATGCCAGCAGAGCGGAGGCGTCTGGGAGATTGGTTGGCTGACTCTCAATGGACTTGTGTCATCATTAGCAGGGGTTTCTGTGAACAATATCCAGATAGTGGTGTGTTTTGTTGTTTCCTGCACTATTCGATTATACTATGTGTCATATTTATACCTATTTATATTGAATTGCGCTTTATTCAATTGATTGATTCTTCAACTATGTCTTCAATCGTAAAATTATTTTTCCAAATTTGTTTTTCAGCTTCTCCATAAAGTATCTCTAAATTGCATTAAGTTGCTTTACAATTTCTATATTTTGTCATTTCTCAAATGCTTTTCTACTAATGCCTGTTGAAAAAGTTCTATTATTTCTGTCTAAGCTTAGTCGCTCGGGCTTACATGATGCAGCTCTTGCCCCATTTTCGTTGCCTCCCACCATCTTTATTTTGGGGTCTAACGCAGCATACACACTAGGATGACTCTATTATCAAACAGCGATGGCTGCATTGTCGATTCCTGCCCCTATATTGGGAATTATTTGCGGTCAAGGACTGCTTCCCGACGTTCTCGTGGATCTAACTGCTTTCACCCCTTGTTCTTTTAATTTCTACCCAATTTTGTACTAATTTGATGAGTGAAATTTCCTTCTGGTATCGGAAACATGAGTAACAATGTCAGTTTATTACATTACCTTTATTCCAAATGTTCATGATTCGTTTTTTTAAGGTAAAACTTATTACTCTTCAACTTATTGAGTATTTTTGCAATATTGAGAAGTGGCTCCTGAGACTTTTTTGTCAAATCTTTCTTTTTACGGAGTTTTATATAGCCCGAACTTGACCCGAACGTATCGTGTATCAGAGCGCTTTACACGAGCACCGATTGCGTTACATGAGGACACATTCATTTTTGTTAGACACAGGGAGATTATGTGATTTGCTGAGAATACCAGGATATTGCGTGTCCTTGCTGAGACTCGAACCCGGTTTCCCAGATTTGAGGTCGACCGCCCTAGCCGTAAGGCCAACTCCTCACCCCTTGTTTGTTTTAGCACTACATGAATTCAATACACTGTTGCATTAGGGTATCTTTCATAACTACTACTTGTCAGTGACTTTCTTACCTAATAGCACTCAACTATGAGTAATTGTTTTCTATGCTAATCTCATGCAGGTGCCCTCCCTCTTCTTTCCACCCTGATGATGGCCTTCTAAATTACTCATGAGGTTGAAACATCATCAACATCACATTTAAGAGACTAGGGCCTTCAATTTACACTTATGGGCTAAATTGGAACTATTCCATAGATATATTCTGGCTCTTCATAATGGACCACAGTTGTTTGTTGTTATTATGTACGTGTATACAATGTTACACCCTTTGACACTAGGGACACCGGACACTTTTTTATTATGCCTTCTTTCTTTATAGACGCTTTGCAAAAGTATAATTTTATAATATAAAAGGCTAGTATTTTGCCCGGTTTACCAAATATTCTGAACAATTCATTTGTTGGTTACTTGTAACTCATTGATTCTCTTTCTTGGCATTTATTGATTGCCGTGACTGATTTGCTTGCTTATTGTAACTCAGTAGTTAAATGATGACTCGGTGTACCACTGTAATAATGACAGAAACAGTTCTTACCTAGAAGTATAGTAATGAGGATTCTTGTTCACTAAAAGTTCACACAAGAAAGCATTTTTTTTAAATTTGCAAAGTGCTATTGGTCCATATTCCAGAGGTGTTATTCTCAGAAGGAGCAGGTCTGGCACCTGGCTCTCTTCCCAATAGACAGTAGTCCCACATTCTTCTGACGGACAGACTACCCAAATCCTTGAAATAGTCTATGGTAACATTACAAAAAAGAATTTGGAAACCGAATGTGCCCTCTCACACAATTAATATTAGTTATTGTTTAATTATTGCTGTTATTTCCCCCAAATTAGATGGTAGTCATAATATCAAACCTATAAAGGGCGAATTACTGAGCCAGTCTAGCTAGGATGTGACCAGCAAGTTTCAAACAGATTTTATAATGAGGAACCAACACACTGAGCCATTCAAGGAAAAAACACAGTAGCCTCAGATGCCTGGGGTCGCTGTGATGTTATCCAGTGTTTTCTGAGCATTAAGTAATGGCAAGTCTGTTTGAAGCTTTAATATGTGGAGAGTTGCCTCGTCACCGCATGTCATATATTTCACCTCTATCCAATCTTAGGGGCCGATTAGGATGGCGGACGGAAATGGGTACTGTCCGCCATGGTGGGGGAAATTTTACTCCCGGCAGCGCCGCGGAGAAACCGCGGTTGGGATTAGGATATTCATGTCACGAAACTCCGACCGCGGCGGACGGAACACAACCAACACCGTCCGCGGTGGACGGAACACAACCAAGTCCGTCCGCGGCGGACGGAGTCCAATGAACAACCACTGCCGCGGACGGAAATGACCGCGGAAAATAAAACATGTACCGCCATCCCTGAGAATACTCCGTGGCCGCAATTAGGATAAATCCGCCCGTACAACGGAACTCACAGCCATCCACGTCCGCGGCGGAAACAATGCAACGAGAACCACAGCATCAGGGCGGAAGGCCAACACGCACAACATCCCTAGCGCCTAACAAATGTATGAAAGTGCACCGCAAGTCCTAAGCAAACATACGAACATTGACAAGGCCCCCCCCCCCAGCACAAGCCACCATGACACGTCCCAATTATCCAATAATGCACACAAGTCAACACGCCCACCTACCACCTGACTGCCAACAACCATCGAGACACGACTATAAAAAGACACCCCCACACAACCACAATCCCTTGCACCACAGCATTGCTGCCAGCAAGAGGGCCATTCGAGACACTGCTAACTCACATAAAATCACATAGAAGACACCCACCCACCACCCTACCACACAAACACCCACCACACAAATCCTACACATCACACACCACACACCTGCACCTCCCAACTCACTCAACTCACACACTGAGCACCACACACCATGGCACCCAAAAAAAAACCCAAATTCACGGAGACAGAGTTGCGGGTAATGGTAGATGAAATTATCCGTGTGGAGCCCAACATCTTCGGGGCCCAAGTCCAGCAGACGACCGTGGCGCAAAAGAACCACATGTGGGACAGGATCGTCACTCGTGTGAATGCGTCGGGGACTGTGCCGAGGACCAAGCACGACATTCAGAGGCGGTGGCATGACCTTAAGACCAGGGTCAAGGGCATCCGAGCGAAAAACCACGCCAGAGCCAATCTTACTGGCGGTGGCACACCCCCGGAGCCCATACCCTACACCGATTGGGAGGAGAAGGTGCTGGTGATACTACACCCAGAGAGCCTAGACGGCCTTGACGAAGGAGAAGAGACTGGTGAGTACAAACCAAGCACCACGATCAGCACGACATGGTCAGGCTCACACAACTGAGAAGAAACATCCCCCACGCCCCAACCCATGCACGTCGGACACCAACACACTAACATGTCCATGGCTCCCAACAGGCCCCCATGTTCACGGGGAGGGTGGTGGTGGTGGTGGCGGTGGTGGAGGGTGGGGTGTGTGAGAGGCCCAAACTACAACTCCCAACAGGCCCCCATGTGCACGGGGAGGGTGGCGGTGGTGGAGGGTGGGGTGTGTGAGAGGCCCAAACTACAACTCCCAACAGGCCCCCATGTGCACGGGGAGGGTGGCGGTGGTGGAGGGTGGGGTGTGTGAGAGGCCCAAACTACAACTCCCAACAGGCCCCCATGTGCACGGGGAGGGTGGCGGTGGTGGAGGGTGGGGTGTGTGAGAGGCCCAAACTACAACTCCCAACAGGCCCCCATGTGCACGGGGAGGGTGGCGGTGGTGGTGGAGGGTGGGGTGTGTGAGAGGCCCAAACTACAACTCCCAACAGGCCCCCATGTGCACGGGGAGGGTGGCGGTGGTGGAGGGTGGGGTGTGTGAGAGGCCCAAACTACAACTCCCAACAGGCCCCCATGTGCACGGGGAGGGTGGCGGTGGTGGAGGGTGGGGTGTGTGCGACAGGAAACAGAAATGTCTACAAATCAATGTAACCATGTACTGTCCACATTACTGACCTGCTCGATCTTGTCCCTCAGGTGATCGTCAACTGACTGGGGAAAGCAGTACCCGGCCGCCAGCCTCGCCTCCCACACCTACAGGACTCTCTGCCGACGACGACACAGGCAGCTCCGGGGCGGAGGATGGAGCGGGACCAAGCACGCAGCCAGGGCCATCTGGCTCACAGGGACTCCCGGGACCGACCAACGTCGCATGTGTGACTCCCGCGGCACCCGTCTCTGTGATCTGCACAGTCCCCACCACCACCAGTACCACCAGTACCACCAGTACCACCACTACCACCACTACCACGAGCACCACGACTCCTGCCGGTGCCACCCAGCATGACCCAGCGCGCAACGCTGGTCCAACGGCCCCACACACAAGCAGGGTGAGTGGGCCACAAACACAGGCAACGGGACAACTGCCAATCAGGCGACCCACACACCGCCGGTCAGAGGAGGGACAGCTACCCGAGCCAGTGGCACAGTCCCTACAAGCTCTTGCCAGGTGCCAGGCCTCATACGACCGGTCCCAGGCAAACGCTGATCGTGTTCACGAGGACTCAGTGGACAACACCAACAGCCTGCGCGAGATCTCTGGCATCCTTGGCCAGATGTTGGTGATCATGGGCCAGCAGGCAACGATGTGGAGGGAATGGGTTGCCCGGAACAACCCCCCCCCTCCTCCACCATGTGTGTCAGCGCCACCGCCACCGTCACCTCCGCCTCCCCCGTCGCCTCCGCCTCCGCCTCCACCGCCGCCACCACCACCTGAGCCCCTGGCGACGGATGTGGCCCATCACCAACCTGCCCTCCCAGCTGCCTCTGTACCACCTCCGAGACGGAGGGGGCGGCCGAGGCAGGAAGTTGCTGAGAGCAGTGTTGGAGCGCCAGGCACACGCTCCAAGAGGGGACGACCTTGACAATGCCACTGCCTGTGCCAGACATTCACCCTGCAAACCATCCTGTCCCACATAGACAATCATTGCCACTGGTCTGCTGGACTAGCCTGACACCCCCCAATGTGGTGTCAGCACGGACATTTCATCTGCCATTACCTACAACTCCAACTCCCTCCCTCCCACTTACTTGTATATATTCACCAGCACAAAAGCACAACCTGTCAATAAATTGCATTTACTCACACAATGATGTTTTGCCTCCATGTTTATTCACATGATTGCCATCAGATACAGACGTAAACAGGTACAGGGATCATAGTCGCACATGATCATGGCGCTGCGGGAGTGACCTAGAGAAAACCAGAGACAGCAAACACACGTCAGTAAAGAGATTCACACACATCACAACACAATGCACAGCAACATTACACAAACGACAACCATCACACAAGCATGGGATGGGAGCACACACATCATGGACACTCCTATGTCCAAAGACATGAAGACACACATGTGCAACCATCACAAACCACACCCAGCTGAATAACCCCATATCCACACAACACCAGAAAACATACATGAGGCATTGTCAACCGCCACTAGAGGTAGATACTCACATTCAAGGGAAGTAGCGATCAATGAGCTGGCGCCTCTGGTCCACACCTTCCTCCTCACCACTATCCTCATCAGTCGACATGGGTGGGATGGGAGGCCGAGGAACTCCTTCGTCTTCAGGGTCCAACAGCAGTTCAATGTCATTGCGTACTGCCAGGTTGTGGAGCATGCAGCAGGCAATCACGATCTTGCATACTTTTCCTGGTGAGTAAGGCAGTGCCCCTCCGGTCTTATCAAGGCACCGAAACCTAGACTTGAGCAGTCCAAAGGTACGTTCGATGACTCTCCGTGTCCTTCCATGTGCCTCATTGTACCGCATTTCACCCGCCGTCCTCGGATTACGTAGGGGACTGAGGAGCCAGGGCCGGTTTGGGTAAGCCGAGTCGCCTATGTAGGGGGATGACAGAGACAAACATCAGAACAAGATATGGTGGGTACCCCATGCAACACAGAGATCACAAGAGTCCCCACTGCACACTCACCAACAAGCCACGCTTGACCGGGTGGCAGATTTGCCATGAGTCGTGGGACATTGCTGGTTCGCATGATGTGGGCGTCATGTGCGGATCCAGGAAATCTTGCACACACATGGGAGATGATGTTGCTCGCCAGGCACACCACCTGCACGTTCAGCGAATGAAAGTGTTTCCGATTCCTGAACACTTGTTCGCGTGCCCGTGGTGGAATGAGCGCGATGTGCGTGCCATCAATTGAGCCCACAACGTGAGGTATGTGGCCCAGTGCATAGAAACCAGCTTTGACAGCTGGCAACTCTTCCGGACGTGGGAAATGTATGTACTCATCCTTGTACAGCATCATAGCTGTTAACACATCCCGAAGAACCGTGCTGAACATTGCCTGTGACATACCCCCGGCACCTCCAACTGTATACTGAAATGTGCCAGTAGCGAAGAAATGTAGTACCGCCATGACCTTTGCAGTGGGTGTAAACGAGCCAGGATACGTTCTACGTGGCTGCAGATGAGGAGCCAATTGAGCCACAAGCTCCAGCAACCGACGTCGATCCAGCCTGAATTTCCGAATCACCTCCTCGTCTACCATATCCTCCAGCTGAGTGTATGGGCGATGCACATTTGGAGCCCTCCTGTGTGGGAGAGAGATGTAACTTAGGTCAACGTACAAACGACGCATACGTGTACAACTCCATCACATGTGTACCTTACTGACATAACTCCAGTCGTCACCCTAATGTATCGTAGACACATCACAGACACTCATGCAACTGCATGCACACAAACGATAAGTTTACACACGCCATGTCATCAAGCACAAATGCCACCACCAATGATGATGTGCATACGGTAATGACATGCATGGTGACAGAACGTATAAATCACATACACGGAATGCATGTGTACCACCACCACTGTAGTCACCTCGACACAACAATAAACCGACAACAGATGCATGAATTGGCCACACAGCCGTGATGTACTGTGTAGTTGTGAAGATGTAACAACGTCTGTAGGGTCAAACCCGACGTCAACACGTACGAATGCACATCTGTTGGCCATTGTGTGCCGACCGATGTCCATTGTATGGACACACATGCTATATTGTATGACATATGACCTTTCACAATCACGCTCACATCCCTCATGACGCAACTGCACACAACACATCACGGTGCAGCGTCTGACAAGATCACATATTTGGCGCCGCCATGGCGGTGCTCAACTTCCGCTACTTCCCAAAGGCAGAATGCGGCCTGCGTCCCTCTTCCCATTGGCTGCATGTGCAGGGACCGTGACGGGCACACATCGGCAACCGCACGTGCAAGCTTCAGGCACGGATGCTTCAGTTGCAACAATGTACTATCACTGGCGCCTCCATGGCGGGGCACGTACACAGCGGGGGAGGTGCAGGCCTATACACCCTGCAGATGTACTCAATGGACATGCCAGTTCATGACCCCCCTTACAGTCACCTTGCATCATCCACCGTACACCGGCCGGAGCGGCCGGCCCATGAACAACCGCCGTGCACGGCCATGAACACAACCGCCATGGCCGTGCCCGGCCATGAACAACCGCCGTGCCCGGCCATGAACACAACCGCCATGGCCGTGCCCGGCCATGAACAACCGCCGTGCCCGGCCATGAACACAACCGCCATGGCCGTGCCCGGCCATGAACAACCGCCGTGCCCGGCCATGAACACAACCGCCATGGCCGTGCCCGGCCATGAACAACCGCCGGTCCCGGCCATGGCGGTTGTGTTCATGGCCGGGCACGGCGGATGTTCATGGGCCGGCCGCTCCGGCCGGTGTACGGTGGATGATGCAAGGTGACTGTAAGGGGGGTCATGAACTGGCATGTCCATTGAGTACATCTGCAGGGTGTATAGGCCTGCACCTCCCCCGCTGTGTACGTGCCCCGCCATGGAGGCGCCAGTGATAGTACATTGTTGCAACTGAAGCATCCGTGCCTGAAGCTTGCACGTGCGGTTGCCGATGTGTGCCCGTCACGGTCCCTGCACATGCAGCCAATGGGAAGAGGGACGCTGGCCGCATACGGCCAATCGCAAGTAGCGGAAGCTGTGCACCGCAACAACAGGGCCAGTCATTGGCCCATTTCACGATCACGCTCCCAGGGCTGACCAATTGCTGGCGACGTATGCCACTGACACGTGCTGAGGGCCCTATATATGTGTCTTGGCCAACATGAAACTTCCTACCCTGGGGACCAGTGCTGCCTGTGACCATCACCTCGACCTGCTGCTGCTGCTGAGCTGACCACCGACTGCTGCCTGTGACCATCACCTCGACCTGCTGCTGCTGCTGAGCTGACCACCGACTGCTGCCTGTGACCATCACCTCGACCTGCTGCTGCTGCTGAGCTGACCACCGACTGCTGCTCTAGTGCCATACTCCGTGATCTTGCCATGTCGAGAGGCAAAGAGATCCGGTCTCGACCCTTCACCGCCGCGGAGCTTGATGTCCTCGTGGACGGTGTACTCCGCAACTATGGACGCCTCTACGGCGCACCGGGACGGGTGGTAAGTGCAGTGTGGGACATGTTGGTGTGCATGAGGGGGCCAAATGATCAGGCCTATTTATATCTTAGCTGTGTAGTGTGGGCTAGACATATGTTCCTGATTGTGCATGGCTGCTGACAGTAACGTCTTGCCCCTATGTGTGTGACAGGCCACCTGTCCACTGACTTAAACCCTTTTGTCTCCCATCATGGTAGGTCAAGCTGCACCTTCGCAAGGACCTGTGGAGGACCATAGCACGGGAAGTACGGGCATTGGGGGTGTGCAACAGACGACATACACACTGCCACAAACGCTGGGACGACATTTCCAGGCTGAGCAAGAATGTAGCGGAAGTAACACTGGGCCTGATTCCAAGGACGCCCCGTCTGGCCCGACGCTCCATGACCCCTCTCATGCACCGTATCATTGCAGTGACGCATCCTGAACTGGCCGAACGTCTGAGTGCCGATCAACAGCAAACTAGCGGTGAGCATACTGTCTGTGTAGGAAACTTGTGAGTGCTATGCATGTATTGGTGCACAGACACACCATTGAGTTCCGTGTTGCGTATGTATGCCTGTGATGGCATTTTGGTCCCATTGGGTGGTACTCATTTGACATCCAGGTCCGCCATGTTGACACGCCACTTGCTTAGTAGTTGAGTGTTAAAGCACATCCCCTAGTGGTCCATGTCCCCATGGCAGAAAATGTGAGGATGACTGGTAGGGGTGGGCCATGTGCAGGCTGAGGGCTCATGAACCTTTGTCTGCTATGTGATTTGGCTATCCTGTTCCTTCTGTACGTGAGTGTGCCCATGACTCACACATCTTTTCTGTGCATTTCAGCTTTGACAGAGGACACTCAGCCACAGACGGTGGAGAGTAGCCGAGGAAATGAGTCCGGCTCAGACTTCGCACACACGCAGACTGACACGGAGGAGGCCAGCGCCGGAGAGGGGGACAGGACCGTCCCTGAGGACTCGCATGTGGAGACACCATCGTCCTCCTCGTCGGACACTCTTGGTGAGCCTGCACTGTTGTCACAGACTGGGAGTGGGCACTCATCACCTTCTGTCGGAAGACAGCACACAGGGCCCACACTTCCGCCAACTGCACCATGTATTGTTCGTGGCCGAAGGAGTAGGGGGAGCAGAGTGGCGTTCGGTGCAGGCACCGCTGCCCCTGCCACGGTGAGCCAAAATGCACTGTGTGCTGAGGCCGTTGATCTGCTGCGACAGCTGTGTGTGGGTCAGACCAATATGACAAATGCTTTCCAGGATCATGATAGGAAGTTGGGGCAGGTGGTGGCATTCATGGAAGGGATGCATGGCGATCTTGCAGGTCTACACAGGACAGTGCAGTCATTGGCAAGCAGTGTGTCGTCTGCAATAGTACAGTCGAATGAACAGGGTGCTACTTCTGTTTCCCCATCTACACCGCTGGATGTCTCAGGGGGTAGTGATTATTCAGAGCAGGACTCAAATACAGGTTATTGCACTAGAAGCAGCGTCAGACAGCACGTCAGGGCACGCAGGGCACAGACCCCATCCCCTAGATCAGCTAAATCTGTTCACGTAGACGACGTCAGATGCACTGGAGTACACACACAGGATCCACAAGTGTTGTTGGGGGACATGCCTTCCGGAGCTACACAGGCATTCAACACGAAAGGTACTCCGAAGGCAAGGGATACTCACATGTCCATGGACTGTTCCTTGGACAAGGCCAGTCAGAAGACAAAGGCACCTACTGAGAGCAGGGAGACTCCCAAGAGCAGGCCCACAGCAGAGGTAAGGGACACTCCCAAGGACAGTGAGAAGACTAAGGCACCTACTAAGAGCAGGGAGACTCCCAAGAGCAGGCCCACATCAGTGGATAGGAACACTCCCAAGGACAGTGAGAAGACTAAGGCACCTACTAAGAGCAGGGAGACTCCCAAGAGCAGGCCCACATCAGTGGATAGGAACACTCCCAAGGACAGTGAGAAGACTAAGGCACCTACTAAGAGCAGGGAGACTCCCAAGAGCAGGCCCACAGCAGTGGATAGGAACACTCCCAAGGACAGTGAGAAGACTAAGGCACCTACTGAGAGCAGGGAGACCCCCAAGAGCAGGCCCACAGCAGTGGATAGGAACACTCCCAAGGACAGTGAGAAGACTAAGGCACCTACTAAGAGCAGGGAGACTCCCAAGAGCAGGCCCACAGCAGTGGATAGGAACACTCCCAAGGGCAGCGACACACACAGGGAGCAGGTGTCTGCTGGAGGCAGGTGCACCACAGACGACAAGTCTGCTGGCAGGAACAGGGCGGCGAGCAGGGCACAGGCTACATCCAGAGACAACACTCCACCTAAGGATAAGGCACATCCTACGGACAAGGCATCTAGCATGGACAATGGCGCAATCAAGGACAGGCATACTTCACCCCTGGCTGCACTGAGGCTGATGTTTTCTACTAAACGCCAAACTGATGTCTCCGCGGCGGAGTCCCCCCATACCTCCACTCCCATCCAGGCCAGTCAGAAGCAGAGGAGGGTGTCCCCTGTTGTTGCATCCCCCATTACACATCATTCCGAGTCCAGGCGGCAGGCACAGAGCAAACGACAAGCAGGCTCCAGCACGTCCCCCGAAACCAGATCCCCGGCAGCAGTTGCTCCACCTATACTGGGTGGTGATTCTTTGGAGTCCCCACCACTTGGCAGTCCTGTCCTGTCCAGGGTGCACTCACACCTCCCTAAGAAACGCAGACACACACCATTGACACCTGCAAACCCCGATTTGGCTCTAGGTGAGCTATCCCCAGCTCCCAGGCCCACCCTGCCTCCTGGCCCATACAGCCCTGTGGCTCATCATTTCAGTTGTCCCAGTGGCGCCGGTGCAGTTGACTCTCATGTATCAGATGGTGGCACAGTGTCAGTTGTGCCCTCTCCTGTTGCAGGTCCTGGCAGTGTATCTGGGTCTATGGCTCACGTGTCAGTTAGAAGATCTGTGGCTGTGTTGCACACTCCTGTTTCTGGTGCTGGCAGTCTGTCTGGGTCAGTGGCTCACGTGTCAGTGACTACATCTGTGGCTGTGTCTCACACTCCTGTTGCTGGTGCTGCCAGTGTGTCTGGGTCCGTGGCCCATGTGTGTGTCACTCGGGCTGTGGCTGTGTCTCACACTCCTGTTGCTGGTGCTGCCAGTGTGTCTGGGTCCGTGGCCCATGTGTGTGTCACTCGGGCTGTGGCTGTGTCTCACACTCCTGTTGCTGGTGCTGCCAGTGTGTCTGGGTCCGTGGCCCATGTGTGTGTCACTCGGGCTGTGGCTGTGTCTCACACTCCTGTTGCTGGTGCTGCCAGTGTGTCTGGGTCCGTGGCCCATGTGTGTGTCACTCGGGCTGTGGCTGTGTCTCACACTCCTGTTGCTGGTGCTGCCAGTGTGTCCGAGGCAGGTAGTTCACGCAGTCCCCCCTGATTCTGTGATGTGACGTGCTGTACACTTCACTCAAATGTTAATTCACATGGTGTGTCCATTGAGAACTGCGTGGCACTCTTGTGGTCCCTGTGACGGGTTGGTAGGGACACGTAGTTGTGCTGCCTCTGATGTACCTGCTCTGTAATGCACAATGCCCTGTTGATGCTCTGATACTGCATACTGGCCTCTCGTTACCTGCCTCTGATGTACCTGCTCTGTAATGCACAATGCCCTGTTGATGCTCTGATACTGGCCTCTCGTTACCTGCCTCTGATGTACCTGCTCTGTAATGCACAATGCCCTGTTGATGCTCTGATACTGCATGCTGCCCTCTCGTTACCTGCCTCTGATGTACCTGCTCTGTTGGCCACACTGCCCTGTTGCTGTTCTGATACTGCATTCTGCCCTCTCATGTGCTGCCAGTGATGTGACTGTTCTGTGCAATGGACTGTTGATGCACTTGGCCCCTCTCACGTGCTGCCTCTGATGGAGCTGTTCTGTGCAATGGACTGTTGATGCACTTGGCCCCTCTCACGTGCTGCCTCTGATGGAGCTGTTCTGTGCAATGGACTGTTGATGCACTTGGCCCCTCTCACGTGCTGCCTCTGATGGAGCTGTTCTGTGCAATGGACTGTTGATGCACTTGGCCCCTCTCACGTGCTGCCTCTGATGGAGCTGTTCTGTGCAATGGACTGTTGATGCACTTAGCCCCTCTCACGTGCTGCCTCTGATGTACCTGCTCTGTTGGCCACACTGCCCTGTTGCTGTTCTGATACTGCATTCTGCCCTCTCATGTGCTGCCAGTGATGTGACTGTTCTGTGCAATGGACTGTTGATGCACTTGGCCCCTCTCACGTGCTGCCTCTGATGGAGCTGTTCTGTGCAATGGACTGTTGATGCACTTGGCCCCTCTCACGTGCTGCCTCTGATGGAGCTGTTCTGTGCAATGGACTGTTGATGCACTTAGCCCCTCTCACGTGCTGCCTCTGATGTACCTGCTCTGTACTCTACAATGCCCTGTTGATGCTCTGATACTGCATACTGCCCTCTCGTTACCTGCCTATGATGTACCTGCTCTGTAATGCACAATGCCCTGTTGATGCTCTGATACTGCATACTGCCCTCTCGTTACCTGCCTATGATGTACCTGCTCTGTACTCTACAATGCCCTGTTGATGCTCTGATACTGCATACTGCCCTCTCGTTACCTGCCTATGATGTACCTGCTCTGTACTCTACAATGCCCTGTTGATGCTCTGATACTGCATACTGGCCTCTCGTTACCTGCCTATGATGTACCTGCTCTGTAATGCACAATGCCCTGTTGATGCTCTGATACTGCATGCTGCCCTCTCGTTACCTGCCTCTGATGTACCTGCTCTGTAATGCACAATGCCCTGTTGATGCTCTGATACTGCATGCTGCCCTCTCGTTACCTGCTATGTTGTACCTGCTCTGGTGCCCACTTTGCCCATGTTCACGCATACACTGTGATTTGACCCCTATTATTTGACAATAAAGGTAGTCTATCAAGTCTCGTGGTCTGTCGTTGTCATTCCTGCTTGCGTCCTGCTAATGTGTATTCGTATATGCTTCTCATCAGTGGTTTCGGTAACATGACACTCCCCCTCCCTACGTCACGTCCCTTGCTGGTATTCCCCTCCAGACAGCCAATGGTTTGTACCTTACCTGCGTCGTCGTCCATAGTAGGCCATGACTAGGACGTGGTGGATCGCGAAGAGCATCGGGAAAGCGTGTAGCGCCGGGTCCATGGTGGTGGTCAGCTTGCGGTGGGTATCTCGGCTGTGTCACCTATGTTCGCTGTGGGGATTCCGCCGTGTTAAGACAGGTTGTTTTTCCGCAGCGGTTTTATGTGTGTTTTCCGCCATCTTGATTTGGGGGACGGTCTTCGACGTCAGTGCGTACGGCGGAGCGTTTGGATGTGTTCCGTCCGCCGCGTGGTCGTGTGTAGTTGGCCGGCGGAGCGTGTTTTTCCGTCGCGGACGGAAATTTGACACGTTTTCCTATCCTGATATGGCGGACGGAGTATCCGCGGCAGGCGGACACGGAAAAGGCTTTTTCCGCCTACTCCAGGGCCGCGGTGGCTCTTCCGTCCGCCATCCTGATCGACCCCTTAGTATTTTATCTAACAACACTTTGCCAAATAAAACTTTTAGTTAGTCTTTCCAGTAGGAAATGGCCCTACAAACCACGGCATGCTAGCCACTTTTCGTTTAATAGACACAAATGGATAAAGGTGCTTCAGATTAGATGGAGTCAGAATCTGCGTTTATCACGTAATAATGCCCGGCTGCGTTTTTAGTTTTTGGTGCCTACTTTATCAGAAGCTGTTGCCTTGCGAAAGCTACGTATGACCCTTAATTTTTAAATGATATCCCCCATGTCAGATCAGAAATGTGACATTCATTGGATTGCAAGCTGGGTGTTTAAAATATGATTTAGTAAGGAGTGAGATATAACTGTTAGTGATAGAAAAAATATATCATGCTGTTTCCCGTTCATGACAACTAAAAATGACACTTGATTTTCAAGAACTTCATTTGTGCTGGCTAGTATCCAGCATTCTTATATTTATTTATGTGATTTACCCCAGATGCATCAAGCATCCATTTTGCGATTCCTTATTAGCAAAAAATAAGGATTTGCTAATAAGGAATAGCAAAATGCCATGCATGAAGAACTCGCATAAAAAATAGCGATTTCTTAAAATTCCTTAATTGCGACTAGCAAATTGCGAGTCGCAATTAAAGAATATCTCCCCATTCATTCCTATGGGCCTAGAGGCCCATAGGAATGAATGGGAAGACAATCTCAATTTGCGATTCTCAATTAGAGAATCGCAAATTGAGATTGCAATTTCAAGGGTGCCAGGGTGTCAAAAGGACACCCTGTTGAACCCCTGAAATCTGCATATGGGTACATTTTGCACACACACATGCCCTAAGGGCATGTCTGTGTGTAAAATGGAACTTTGAAAAATGCACTTTAGTGCATTTGTCAAAGTTTTTGCAAATTACCATGAAGTTCAACTTCATGGTAATTTGCGCCCCCTATTAGCGAAATCGCTAATTTTTTTAACTTTAATGCATTGCATTTAAGGAATCTCAATTTGAGATTCCTTAAATGCAATTTTAAATTGTATCCCCCATGTCACATCAGAAATGTGACATTCATTGGATTGCTAGCTGGGTGTTTAAAATATGATTTAGTAAGGAATAAGATATAACTGCTAGTGATGAAAAAGTATAGATTGCTGTTTCCCGTTCATGACAACTGAAAAATGACACTTGATTTTCAAGAACTTCATTCGTGCTGGCTAGTATCCAGCATTCTTACATTTATTTATGTGAATAACCCCCAGATGCATCAAGCATTCATTTTGCGATTCCTTATTAGCGAAAAATAAGGATTTGCTAATAAGGAATATCAAAATGCCATGCATGAAGAACTCACATAAAAAATAGCGATTTCTTAAAATTCCTTAATTGCGACTCGCAAATTGCGAGTCACAATTAAGGAATACCTTCCCATTCATTCCTATGGGCCTAGAGGCACATAGGAATGAATGGGAAGACAATCTCAATTTGCGGTTCTCAATTAGAGAATCGCAAATTGAGATTGTAAATTCAAGGGTGCCAGGGTGTCAAAAGGACACCCTGTTGAACCCCTGAAATCTGCATATGGGTACATTTTGCACACACACATGCCCTAAGGGCATGTCTGTGTGTAAAATGGAACTTTGAAAAATTCACTTTAGTGCATTTTTCAAAGTTTTTGCAAATTACCATGAAGTTCAACTTCATGGTAATTTGCGCCCCCTATTAGCGAAATCGCTAATTTTTTTACTTTAATGCATTGCATTTAAGGAATCTCAATTTGATATTCCTTAAATGCAATAGCAATTTAAGTAATCGCAATTTTGCGATTTCTTAACTTGCGATTTTTGCATTTGGTTGATGCATCCCAAATGCAAAAATACCAGTCGCAAACGGGCAGATTCTGAGAGTCTGCCCCTTTGCGAGCGGATTTGAGCTTGATGCATCTGGGCCTTAGATCCTTTGTTGAAACTGGTGCATGGTTTCTTCCAGCCCTTGGTAACAACAGGTTTGGGGAATAATATGACACACACAATTGAATGTTGCTTGATCTGACCCTATTAGTCCGCAACGATTGTTGAATGCCCTGATGCGTTGTCCTCCTAGTAACTCTCTGAAAACTCTGATTATGATTTTCGGTAGTGGAGCTTTGAGGCACATTGACACCTGGGAAACACCGATTTACAGTTAATCAGTTATTAGATTTTCTCTTTTAGAACCGGCTGACTTAGAGTCCCCAAGAGACTGCCCATAAAGTAAGTGTTATTCTGCTTTACTAGTCACTTGCTCCCCTGCCAGTTCGCTATGTTCCAGTTTTTATCTTACCCATTATTGCCCCTTTTAATTGAAACCTTTTCTTTGATATGCATTTGTGATTTGTTCAGGTTGGTACTCCTTCTGATGATTGTACTGTAACTATTACCTTCCTCTCCCTCAAGTTGTAAAGCGCTCTGATATCCTTCGGGATCATGTTTGCGCTATATAAAACTTTATAAATAAATAAGTTCAACTACTTTGTGTAACAGGGTGAGAAACGTTAGTTCTCCCTTAGGGGTCATGCACTAGACCGCTTGACCAAGGTATGTCTTGCGAAGGTTCTCCAGAGTGTCTTTGGTGGTGCCTCACTGTGAATGCTTGTTTCTGACATTCCTGTTGATAAGCTTGAAGACCCGTTGTAGTGATCTTTGATGAGAGTCAAAAGGTTTACACTGATTGAGGTGTGGATGCAGGGCTAGATTTAAATATTAGTTTCTTGGTAGCCTAATCTCAACATTTAGGGGCACATGCATCATTGTCAATTGCATTCGCAAACGGTGCGAATCGCAATTTTCGGCCGTTTGCGAATGCAATTGACAAAAATGGGATGCATCATGTTGTTGCGATTTCTAAAATTGCGATTGCATTTAAGAAATCGCAATTGGAGATTTCTAAAATGCAATGCATGAACATTTAAAATTTGCGAATTCGCAAATAGAGAGAGGTAAATTACCATGAAGTTGACCTTCATGGTAATTTGCGAAAACTTTCAAAAATGCACAAAAGTGCATTTTTGAATGTTTCGTTTTACACATACACATGCCCTTGGGGCATGTCTGTGTGAAAAATGCACTTAAAGTTATATTTCAGGGGTGCAGGGGGGTGTCCTTTGGACCCCCCCCTGCTCCCTTGAAATTGCATTCTCAATTTGCGATTCGCAAATTGCGAATCGCAAATTGAGAATGACTTCCCATTCATTCCTATGGGCCTCTAGGTCCATAGGAATCAATGGGAAGGGATTCCTTAATTGCGATTCGCAAAATGTGAATCGCAATTAAGGAATTTTAAGAAATCGCAAAAAAAATTGTGATTTCTTGATGCATAGCCGTTTGCGTTTTCTTAATTGCGATTCCTTAATTTTCGCAATTAAGAAATCACAAACGGCAACAATGATGCATGTGGCCGATAATGTTTTTTAATTTTATACAGTGCTTCACTGTGGTCTTTCCTGTATAATATTTGGGTTTAATTGACAAACTGCAAATATAAAGTGCATACTCATTCTTAGGTCTCGCCTAGGCAGCGCTTGCGCTGTATTTTCCAGACATGTTGTATTAATAATATGGGTTTAAGCTCCACCCATTCCCCTGCCCATGTTTTTAATTGGCTCCTTTGACTCGTCTTTCGGGAATGCTCTTTTTTCTTTGCTGCATTTGTTTAGTAGTCCCTCCTTAGTCCCGCGTTTTCTAGTGTTGTAACCTCGAATAGGCAGACCCTCCAACATTTCGCGATTCACAAAAAAAACGCGAAATCGGCAGATTAGCGTGATGGCCGCGATATTTGCTGATTTGGCTGCTAAAAGGTGTCTCCCTGAAGAATGGAAATAATGGAGGCTTCTTATTGGTTGCACACGGCCCACACGTCACTATGTGTTGCCGTGCATCTGTAAAATAGCTGCCTGCTTCCTAATGAGCTGAAGTTCATTACTAACTTTACAAATCTGTCTTCAAGGAAATGGTAAGGGTTGTGTGGTTGGAGGGGTACAGTTTCTCGGGGTAGTGCGTGCCTGCTGAGCATAGTTGGACTAGCATAATCTGTATGTTATCTAGTCCTTATTGACTGATTTCTCTTCTTGAACGCAGTGCAGGGGGTGGTGGGGGTTCGGGGGGGATGTACAGCGTTGACTCGTGGAAGCATGCTTACCTGTCTGTAAACCCTCTATCCCGGGAGGGCCTTGATTTGTTCAGCCATGTTTTGTTTTTCCACTGGAAATGTTCTGGCGGGAAATCATTAATTATATCCTTTTCTGCGCGAGTTTCTTCGGCCGTAGCAGATCATATCAAGGGAACTTTAGTACTCAGCACTGCAGGAGATTTCAGCAGCAAGCCGCCTGACAACAGGAGTCTGTATGCTGCACTGAAAACCCATAGAGGGCCAATTTTAGTTCTGCCATGCAAAGCGAAAAACCAATGACGGGATACAGAAATCTGTCAATTAATGCAGGAAGGATTTTTAATATTTTAATTCACAGAGCTACCTGCTCTTAAAACAAAATCATTTGTGCTACTTCAACTTCATAGTTCCCAGTGGGCCCTGAAGATAACACTTTCAATTTGAATGCAGATTTTTGAAAGCAGTAAGGAAGACTCAAATTGAAAAAAAAAAGAAAAAAAACTAATTTACAGGCCAACTGTCAGTTTCTTTTTCGGGAAATTTGCTTCTGGTGTACAACCCTTGTAAAAGTATATACCTCCGCTCTATATACATGTCCTCATTCTAAGTTAAAAGTGTCTGTAGGAGTGTATTTTGCGATGATAGTCTGGTATATTTTTGGTTGGCCACTCAGTACTTACAAAACGTGGGTCACCCAAGGTTCCTTAACTCATTTTAACCGGACTGTGAACAAGACTGTTTTGTATCGTCATGCCCCCCTAAGGACCTTCAGTCAGATCTATAAATAAATCATCAACACAATGAGATTTTCTGTTTTGCTCTCCCATTTTAAGTATGGGTGTACGTGTTCCAGCGCGCAGAGGGGTGTAGGTTAATAAAAAAACAGAGGGCTTGCTAAACGTGAAACTGGTGCCAGCAGGTTGGAAGCAGCTCTGTTCATCCCCTAATAAATGCACAGAAATAATTTAAACAATCAGAGATCAAAAAGAAATAGCCTTTTATGTCTAACCATGTGTTTATTGGAATGGCTTTAATAACATCTATGCACTTCAAATTAACAGAGAAAAATAAAACACTAACTTAGTGAAATAACCAGTAAGCAGGAGGTGACCTCCCTATGCAGTCTGTCTCACTAATTTGGATCAGCCACTATGATCCAGCGCCCTAGGGTGCCTGAGGAAGAGGTGTCCTGCCTCACAGATCTGGGAGGCAGCAGTTCCCCGGCAGGGTGCATACATGAGCACTAGAACATCCCAGGGAGAAATCCTGCTCCTCCCACAACTTTAGGACTGGAACTGTGCTTGCGTAGAGCTGCAGACACTTTAAACATGCCTATTGCAAAGTTGAATATTCTGCTGAAACAGTTCCATTGATTTCATTCATTCATTGATAACTTTATTGCGGTCATAGACCATAAAAGCACAAATAAAATATGTACATACACATAATAAAATAAATAAATAATTAAAAGTACATGGTTTAAAAATTATTAAACAGTAAGTTATCAAGGGAAAGGTAGCAGACATCACAATTCATTAAAGTGAGCCTTCTGCGCCACATACCATGTAAAAACCGTGAAACCGCAAACACAATAAAAGGGGAGGTGTCATATCTTAAAATTCTTGCAGCTTGTACACATTGCCTTAGGCCAAGCCTTCTGCATAGCGGTACCAGCCGGCATCTCCGTATTATACTATAAGCTGGGCAGAAGAATAAAATGTGAACTGTATCCTCTTTGATATTGTTACAAACTGGGCAAGTTCCTTCCTTTCGTCCGTCCCATTTACGAGTGAAAGCCCCAATAAGGTAGGCATCCATGTCTTAATTGTATATAGAGTTTTCTTGCAAGGGGAGGCTGTATTAAGTCCAAAAACTCCTCCCTTTTGGACACGAGTTTTACCTGCAAAAATTCTGCGGACATTGATTTCAGACTAAAAATGAATGATTATAAGTAAAATAAAGTGCCGCAAAAATGCTGCTAAATTTCCATATTTGTGCCGCTAACTGTCCATATTTGTGCCTCTAAATTTGCTAATCCATGCCGCAATATCCTGGGGGGTCTGAATAAGGACTGCACCTGTTACAAGTCACCTAACTCTGATTGTTTTATTTACCATTTGTGAGCACTATTTTGTTACATGCTTTTTCTTAGCTGGTATTGCAGGCATGACAACTATGGACTTCTCCAACCATTCAGGCTTCCCCAGAAGATCCTGGTGACTGATCTCCACCCTCAGGCCGGCCAGCATCTTTCACCGCTGTCTAGTTGGTGTTGCAGGCATGACAATTATGGACTTCTCCAACCATTCAGGCTTCCCCAGAAGATCCTGGTGACTGATCTCCACCCTCAGGCCGGCCAGCATCTTTCACCGCTGTCTAGTTGGTGTTGCAGGCATGACAATTATGGACTTTCCCGACCGCAATGTTGGTTGACGCTGTGCATAGCAGCTCCCTCCCAGGACTACAGACAATGTAGTCCCAGGTTGTCCTTCCCTGGAGTTCAGCTGCAATCATGTGAAGTCCCAACGGCATTGCGGGCGGCTTCGGGCTAAAAAATCTTGTGCACAGGTCCCAGGCACAGTCTGCTCCATGCCCGGCCACCCTGTGCCATCACACACTCTCAGCCTCCTCCTAAAGATACCTGTCACTGCGCTCCACCCTCAGCCTCCTGGCCACCATCCTGCCCGTCACACCTTGTTTATTTTGGATTCCCCTCCTCTCCCTTCCCATCATGAGCACTACCAGTTTGCTTCCATTACAAGCCTCTTATTACCTTTCAGCCGGCAATGGAAGACACGAATTAGCGAAGAAGCAATTATAAATCAGTTAACCAGAGTGGGCACCGCATAGCAGTAGAGCTTTACCGTTAGTTATCTTCGAAACACAAAACCGTTGCTGTAATTACTTCTTTTAATACATATAGAAATAAAGCCACAATGTAGAGATTTTAATCAACTATACTCACAAAACTTTTGGTAGGAATGATTTTCAATAGCATACTACGCAACAAAAAATCTTGCAGCGTGGGGGTACATTTTTAGCTTTTCGTAATGTTTCCTGTACTACTCTCCTTTGTACCATTTCTAGTTCCATGCTAACCTCAGTAAAGGCAGGGGCTTGCCTGACTCTGCCATGGCCACCCCTTGAGACGTGGTTCCCTCGTTTAGATTGGAAGTCACAGGATTTTTGGACATCTGTTTCAGTTTTTATTTTGTGCACATTGTGTAATGTTTCCAGTTGCAGTTCAACTGTCTGGTTTTTATTTGGGTTACGTTTTCCACTGAGACAATGAAGCGGCCTTTGCAGAATTACATCAACCGTATCCTTGCTTGTGCAGCCGGTGGTTCTTTTATACGTTTTATTATATCTCTGTGATGGATTAATCTGAGTGAAGTGGTTACCAAGCCGAGTCCACTACTTAGTGCCTCCATTATTTTATTATGGGCTTTCATTTTTTTAGCGGGGGCGTTCGACTGAAGGGCTGGGTTTTACAATAAATACAATCTGGTGTTACACATAGAATATAACAATTTACCAGATAGGAGAACTTACTGTACCTTGTGTTGGTAGCATAGCATTGTAATTCCTAATGCTTGTTTGTCGCATGTATGCTCTTGGAGTAGTCTCTACTGGCCCGCGTGTGTTGACCAAGATCCCCTCCTCCACACCCCTTCCGCAGGAATAAAACATGTAAATAAAGCTTAGTTGGCTTCCGATCAGCTGGTACAAACAGTCATCCGAAACTCCAGTTGATTGTACCTCCAACTACACCGTCCGTTCAGATGTTAATCCCACAGGCACAATTACCTTAATTCACTTTGAAAAGGATCTACAGTACTTTCAATGGTCTGCATTTAAAGGGCACCTATACCTTCGGATCGACTTTGCGCTATATACAACTGCGCCAAAACATGCTACTCAAGCCCCTAACACCAAGTAAATTCACTGCACACCAAACCACATAATCCCCTACACACAACATACATCCACTCTGCTCCAAAAGACATAAGTATAAAACATTTATATTTACAATGCCAATAGCTCTAAATATCACAAATGTTAGACCTAGTTCATTGAAAATCCTTGTTTTAATAGATGTGGCTATCTGTTCTCAATGTTAGGTTAGATCTCTATCTTTTTTTTTACTATGTACTGAAGAACAATATGCATCTCAGACATGTTCGCGAGCCTGATTCTTTTACCTTAAGCTACAACAAGTGTATAGCATATGCTATTAATATTTTAGTGGGAATTCCCACAAATAACTAGTATTATAACTTGTGATTCAATATGAGTATAAAAAAAGCCAGGCATATTCTGTTTAATGATTTAACTCTTCTACATATCACAGGTGCATGATGCAGCATTTGTAATAGGCCGGGGGCCCTAACAGTCGGCCTTGGTCCGGGGGACACACAACTGACTCCAGACACTTTCTTTTTGTCTTTGTTCTTGCTACAGATGGCATGAGTAGGGCCCAGGGGTCACTCTAAATCTCTTCCTGCATTAGTCTGTTGTAAATAAAAGATTCTCTGTAGCCAAGTGGTATGTAAGTGTGTTGTAGATTTATTGATAAGATAACAGCTTCAGATAAGTACTGGAGGATGTGAAGTCCAGGTAGATCATAACATAGTCTATAGCCCTACTCTCCCCGTTACCCCACACATAGTCTTTCAGATTCACCGGGGCTCTGGGTTTGGTCTCAGATGGTACTGGCTTTGGGTACTCCTGGTACCTTCCATGTCCTCAAGTTCTCCCTTTGGGCCTGATGACAGGTGGTCGTACCTGAAAGGATGCCCCTTCACTCGCTTGCTCTGTCACATTGACTCGGAACTAGGGTTTCCTGGCTTTCTTCCTCTGGGCCACAGCTGTTTCTTACTGACATTGGCAGGGTGCCCACCGGCTCTGGGCTTGAAGTGCCACATGCCCTCCGGAAACAGGACATGTTCCTGGTGATTGACTTTCCCCTGTGCACAGCTGTGACCATTGTCCTTTGCACCTTTGCACGCCTCATCACCGTTTTTCTTCGTAGGGTGTTCTAAACTTGCTGTTGGGATGCCTATGCTTAAGGAACACCACACATCCCTTTTGTAGGGTTGGTGTGTGTGATGTTCTTCTTGGCTGGTCTTGGCATTGGTTTCTTGATGCTTTTCCTGCACGGCCTCTGTATCGATGGATATCGGCCATCATGAGCAACTGGAGCGGATGGTGTCTCTACGACTCACCTGAGAAGAAGGTCCACGGGGCACATCCTGTGGTGCTATGCTGGGTTTGCCGGTATGCCATCAGAAATTGCTCTACGCCACACTCCAAGTCTTCACCTAAGTTAACTCATTTCATTTCATTTCATAAAGCTTTATTCGGAGCATAAAAGAAACATGTCCATAAAAGCACATACAGTTTCAGATACAAACATTTAATTAATTAAAAAATGGAAACACATAATACATTTATTATCCAGTGCGGGATGGAATAAATAATTAAAATATTAAAAACACATACTTTTCCTAACACTAATAGCCTTGAGTAGGAAAGTAGCCGTAAAAAAGCAAATGTCCGGGTGGTTCAAATTAAAAAGCAGTTTCATAGAGTCAGTGATTGTTCTTACTCTAAATCTTTTCAACATGGGCTTTAAGAAGATTTTCCGTAGTTCGCTATACAATTGGCATGATAAAAGAAAGTCCATAGTGCTCTGTTCCGTAATGTTATCACAAGCACAGGGTCCAGTAGGGCGCATTTTTACATTAGGGCACGCAACCAGGTAATGTACTATCCCCATCCTCATTCTAGTTAGTACACACTGGTGCAAGACTCTGGTCACCTGTGTCAGATAGGGGTGAAATCCAATAAAATCATTCATGCTATTGTACAGCTTACAGGTAGATAGTTTAGATTCTTCCAAAGCACGCCTCTCTATACAAAAGTTCAGAAAAGTGATTTTCAGATTTGACTTGGAGATATCAGAGGCACAGTATCGATCTTTGGTCACATTAAATCCCAAGACTTTTTGAAAATAGTCGATATTATATTTGACCCAAGGGATCTTTAAGTGCTGGTCCAAAGAGAGGCAATCCTCAATAATGGCTCTGTTCAATGAGGTGCCATCATTCAGCCACACAGAGCGCCATAATAATAGGGGTCTTAACATAATCAAATCATTCAAGAATTGGGTCCCTGTTTCCTTATGGACCAAGTCGTTAGACGTGGATTTGGGTAAGCACAGGAGCCTTTTCAGGAAATTATTCTCCTCCACCTGTAGACTCCCGGCTGGTGTCACACCCCAAACTCCAGCCCCATAAAGGGCCGCAGAAAGACATCTAGATTGGAAAAATTTTAACATGTCCATAATACGTCTATTCCCCAACTTCTTGGCAAATACAAAGACCCCATTAGCGCTCCTGATCATCTTTGTTTTAACTGCTTTATGTTCAATATCCCAGCTACCGTTTTTAGAGAAATTAATCCCCAAATAGCAGAAATTGTCAACTTTTTGAACCTGTTCGCCTTCTATAACATAATGGGAATTAACTTTCATTTTGGCTCGTCCTGGCCCACACTCCATCACATAGGTTTTCGACCTATTAATCATCAGTTTCCTACTTTTGATGAACTGGACAAACCTGTCCATCAAGCGTTGGAGACCCAGGGGGGTCCTGGACAGCAGCACAGCGTCGTCCGCATAGAGTAACACAGGGATGTTAAGGTTGTTAACTCTGGGTACGTCTGCCGTAACTGTCTGCAGGACAGAATCCACCTCATTTATGAAGAGTGTAAAAAGTAGGGGTGCTAAAACACACCCCTGCCTAATTCCCCTCCCGATCCTGAACTTGCTTGTACATTCCCCATTAGGTCCATACCGAACACTGGTGCTAAGTTTTTCATACAGGCGGGCCAAAAAATAGACTATACCTTTAGGAGCTCCCATTTCAATCAGTTTAGCCCACAATATGGCGTGGTCTACCATATCGAAAGCACTGCTTAGGTCAGCAAAGCATAGATATAGTGACCCTTTTTTAGCCTGGGTATATTTCCCGACCAGAAGTTCTAAATTCAAGCACTGTTCGATGGTGCCACGACCTTTTCTGAACCCAAACTGACTGTTAGTTAAAATCTCATTAGTCTCTGCCCATTCCTCTAATCTGACTAGAAGGACCTGGCTCATAACTTTAACAGATGAGTCCAGTAGGGATATTGGTCGATAATTTTTTGCATTGCCCCGGTCTCCTTTCTTATAAATAGGGATAATTATTGATTCTGCCCAGGTAGACGGTATTTTACAGCTAACTGCTGTATTGAAGATCTTGACCAACAGTGGGCCCCAAATCTCCGGGGCGGTCTTATAAACATCTATGGGTACCCCATCGGGTCCCTGGGCCTTCCCTCCCTTACTGGCTCTTATGCTAACCATAACCTCATCTATGGTGATGTTTAAGGCAGCAATGGGCCAGCCTTCTCCGTAGGAGGCTGGTCCATTACCAGAGTCAAATATAATGGAAAAATGTTGAATCCATGACTCCATACTCACATTAGATGTGAGCTCTGGCATCTTCTCGTCCTCAAGGAATGGGCTATTCACCGTGGTCCAAAACAGAGTACAATTCTTTAGTTCTGCTGCTTGGGTAAGATTGTCCCACGCTTCCTGCTGGAGTTCAACCTTTCTGCGTTTAAGGATCAGTTTATAATCCTGCCTAAGTTGAATCACTAGACTCTTATCTCTTGGTTTTGCTGCTAAGGCTTCTTTAAGATCACTCCGGGCCCTAGAACAAGCATGGTCAAACCACCCCCTTTTTTGTCTATTCTTGTGCCCTACCTCTTTGGTGAACTTCTTACTGATGGTTGAATTAATTCTATCAAAGTGATCAATACTGACAGCCACAGTTTCAGCCTGTTCGAGGATTGCCGTAATTTCCATCAAACAACTATTGATGATAGAATCAGATGTTACATCGGCTTTATCTCCTTTCCACCTCAACCTAAAACCGTTTGGTCTGTGGGGTTCGATATTGACAATAATACCCGTGTCGGGTGTAGGAACAGGTTTCCAAATCATGGCTTCAGTAATTAAACAATTATGGTCACTTAACATTACGTCAACCACCTTGGGCTCTGAACACATGGAAATTAAATTAGAAGACATACACATAAAATCAATTACAGTACTGGCCCCCCTCCCTTTGAAAGTCGGTATACTTTCTCCCAGATCGTTCTTTACATTTTCCATGATTTCCATGTCATAATCTATCAAAAAGTTATTCAGGGTTTCACCATACAAATGATGGGGAAAATGAACATCAGCATCCCCTGAGCGATTGTAGACACCACATAGCTTCTGGGATGATAGGGGGCAAACTGAAATATTAAAATCCCCCACAAAAATAAATTCATAAACGCCATTAAAATTTTTCACAAGATTACACACTGCTTTATCTAAATCATTAATAGCTATGTGCCTAGTGCCATCAAATATATTATTGTAGAAATTAATCAAAAGTATATTTCTACCCGCTTCTTGTGCTAGCCATAGAATTTGGGAATGAGCCCCCACTTTTACATGCTTTTTCACTGAAATAGGTAACTTGACTGAAATCAAAACTAGCAGCCCTCCTTTTGCTCTACCATGAGGCGAAGCCAAGGCTGGGAGTTCATAGGATACAAAACCATCACTGCCCTTAAAGTTTTTACACCAGGTTTCCTGTAGGCAAATGATGTCAAATAAACCAATAAAATCTTTCCACCCTAGCATATCCTTCTTGGCCATCAGGCCTGCGATATTCCAGCTGGCGATATAACAAGTTACCCTTTCCCTATCATGGCTGGCAATTGGCGTTCCGTCAATAGATACGGACATGTTATCATCTAAGTTAAAAAGCTCTATGTTATACATTAAGTTCTCAACTTCTCCCCCCTCAGACATACAATCCACATTCGTATTGTTAACCAGTTCATTTACGGGTGTAGTTAGTTCTCCAGTATCATCTCTCACCTGAACCAAATTAATCTCATGTCAATCATTTTGGTCCAAGAAACTCAACGACTGGAACCTATTCTGGGTTGGGACTTGGTAAAACATCCCATTAACAGGTGAAAAAGTACTATCACTTGCTGGTGGAACGTAAGGGGCGTGTGTTATAAATCTATTCCCGCGAGGAGCAGAATTCAACATGTGCATCGGCGGGATAGGTATGCCATCCTGAGGACCTGAGCAGAGGGTAGGTAACCCAGGTCTATTTACAATAGATGAATAATTGTTATTGTTCTTAGCCCCCTCCCAACTATTTACAGAGGGCAACCTGTTAAGATGATTGTAGAAATAGCCCAATGGTCTTGCAACGACATCTGTCTCGGACTGCGTGAGTGCGGCCGCTCTAAGTAGGACCGTCGCAACGTGTTGCGGATGTTTAAAATTAATAATCACGCAGTCACCCCCACAGGTCTTCCTACTGTTACCAATCCAATTGACTCTTCTGATAGAGATAATTTAATCAGAGTAGCCAACTGGATAGCCACAGTGTCGATTTAGCCAGGAGATTGTTTTATTTTTTAGAGAGTCCGCCAACTCTTGGGTATATGGGGCCTGAGTTAGAGTCGGGACATTAGTTAAAACCACAACATAGGGTACACATTCAGGGGGAAGGTCTACAGGGCGCTTACTTATCCTTATAGGTACCCTATTAGTCCCTCCTGTGGCAGCTGGTGTAGCTGATACAGCTGGCATCAAAACAGTCTTTTCCCTGTTTGAAACTAATAATGATCTTACATCCTGATTAGGGGTAGCCGACACTACATTAGTTGGCCCCGCTACCGGCGGCTGAGAAGATTGACCCACGTCCTGAGCTAATGGGTGTGTCAATACAGTTGAATCTTTAGGTAATTGTTTCCCAGTAATAACAGTAGCTGGGGCACTGTTTGTATTTCGTGGTTGTCCCCTTTCCTGTGTTGGTGCTAAATTTGGGCACGTTGTATCTTTGATAATTGATATGGTTTTATCCAGATTAACTGAATGCTGATCCACCACATCCCTTAATCTCAAGACTTCCGCCCACAGACCATCAATTTTAGCTAACAAGGGCTCTACAATCATTTTGAATTTGTTGTCGATAATATTCACTAACAAGTCTATTTGGTCGGACTTAATAGAAAAACAGCTATCTTTAGATGATGCCCCTATTTCCTCAATATTCTCCTTGTGTGAGATGTCTTTTTTATTTTTTCTGCCAGAATGCTGATTTCCCCGTTTGGGAGCTGTTTTCCTGCATCCTCTCATATATCTTGTGTCACTGATGGACTGTTGAGGGGTACCTTCATGGGTCTCCCCCGGATCATCCTCCACCACAGTCACATTATCAGGGACCTCAATAGATTCTACATTGATACTGGTATTTTCAGTCTCAACTGCTGTAGCGGTGTCATTGGTCGTATTAATACCATCATTATTGGGGTCCAGAGGCATAACCAAGAGGGGGTCTGGCAAAGTACTTTTACCTAGCGATTTCCTTCTGTCGCTGTTTATTCTGTTAACTACTTTCAGTAAAAAGTTATCTGGTAAGGTGGATTGGATAGACATATTGTGATAGTTCAGAAGTCACGAACAGCAAATAAATGAAAAAAAACCAAAACCAAAGTTAAATCCACGATTTACCACTTGGCCGTACTCACAAGTGATGCTAAGGGGGGTGGCCCGTCCCATCCCTGGACGACCCCGGACGGCCACAGACGGCCCGCCCTCTGCCTGGGCTCAGCCCGGCGACGCCCGCGCACGTCCCGCAACGCGGAAGGAGCGTCCGAACTTTGTAGCGCCTCCGGGCGCGAAGAGGGCGGGAGGCAGGAAGCGCCGCAAAGCTCACTGGGAGCTGTAGTCTCCAGCCGCGAAGATGGAACAGCGGCGGCGAGACACACAGCGTTCCCCACCCAGGAGCAGCTCTCGTCGTGACCACAGGACCGCAGGTAATGGCTTGACCCCCCCCTCAATCCTCAGTGTTTTATTGAGAGTCCTCATAACCAGTTCAACATCTCTGTTGGCTTGGGGCATGGCTGGGGAGACCTTTCCATGTCTTACCCCAAGGCTCTTGAGGTACATTTCAGAGTCTTGGCTTGGAAGGGGGTCCCATAGTCCGTCTACATTACTTCTGGCAGCCCATATAGCACAAATATCTTCTCTGGTGTAGGCGTAACACTCGAAACATTGTGGATTGGGTAACTTACTAAATGGGGTACTTGGGGTTGTCAGCCTTGAGGACGATCGTGGACTGCCCATCGGGGAAGCTGCCAAAGCCCACCCTGAAGTGTGTCCATGGTTGATAGGGGTGTCCTCATTGGTGACTGGAGCTGGGCTGCTTCACTCCAGTGATCTGGCATGAAACATATTTTGACGACCATGTCATCAACCAGCTCATCCATCTTCGGAAACCAAACTTTCTTCCACAGCTCAGCCTTTACCTTGGATTTGTCTTGGTGTCCTTGATGGGCCTTGTTGATTACAGCTGACGAAATCCTCCGTGGCATCACGATAAGGGGCCTCTTTAGCAGGAGCCCGCCTGAAGTGTAGCTGAGCTCGTGGAAAACACGCCACAGTTGGGGGAGGAGAGCCGTATCTGGGGCATTCCACCTCTAGGCTCCTTCTAGAAAGTGGCTTCATTGGCAGTCTTGAAGGGCCTCTTGGGCTCTCAGGAAACAGTGACCTGCCTTGACTGCCTCCCTGATGTCCTCCACCATCATGACTGTGGGGCAGGTGCTATGGATGATGAAAAGCAGCAAGACTCCCAAGACTTGCGATGCCGCTTGGTGCAAACCACCTCCAATTCACCCTAAGATTAGCGATCAAAATAACGAGGCAGGCGCCGGAAACTGGATGGCGAAAAACAGGTTTATTTCTCCAGAGAAGAACACATCACATCAGACACCGGGGCTATCGTCAGGAGGTGCTCTAACTGCATCTCTGTGGCATGGCCTTTTATATGCTTTTTCGTCAGTTTATTACATGGTCAAACATTCCTGGCATCATTTTATTGCGTAGTCAAACATCCTTGGAATCCCCGCCTCAAGCTAGTTCCCACACAAACCCAGCAGCAATCTTCCCTCCTCCCAGATCTAACAGATGATCGCTATCTCGCAGCTGGACATTCCGATCTAAAACATGTGGGATCAGTCAGATCTAAGGGGTCGTGTCACTGATTAAATTACGGCCCCTTTGTTGGTGAAGCAAGTTCTGTTGTGTGTGGGTAATAAACTATGTCCACAGGGGTCGGTTTATTATAAAGATACTTCTTCGTATTGTAATCCAGTAATTTCCAGGAATAACGAGGAGAAAGCAGGTATGATGTAGGACCGTTTATTTGTACATCCGTTATAAGTCCCCAAGTCACAACTTCTATCTCCTAACCGCTTCACTCCTCCATATATCCACACACGCACCATTCAAACATCAACACTCACGCGAACCACATTCAACATTCAAACATCTACACTCACGCGTCAAACAGGCTCTTCACACGCGCTTCCAATATGATAAGAGTACTTCAAATGTTGCTACTTGAAACAGACAACACGCGCGGGCGCCCGTGTCTATTTCAAGTATCAACATACAACACACCTCCCCCCCTTTTTTTTTTAAGTAAGCACAAAATCTTTAAATCTGATTGGTAAATTGCGAATTCTCAAACTCCTAGTCGAATGTGTTGGAGCAGAAATGCATTGTTCACTAAAAGTAGTTCCAGGATTTGGAGTGTCTATATTCTTTCCATTAACATCTAAAAATACATTTGAAGAATCATCATCATCCATATTCCTTCTTCCTTTGAATATTGAAACTCTATTAAAGTTCCAAACACTCCCATCTTACACACATACCGCATTTTTGAACACCTCTACTACTTGTATAGGATCAGACCAATTTGATAATCCTTTACGTGCAAAACAACCCTTCTTCAAACGTACCAAGTAACCAACTTGTACAAAAATATTACTAACTTTCTTTCATTTTAATAAATCATACTTCATCTTTTCTTTGTAATTGTCAACTTTCCTACGAATCTCTTTGTAATCAATCTCAGCAAAATCTGTTTTAGTCTTATTCTTGCTTCTCAGCCACCACGGAACTAATTTTGTACTAGGTTTACGCCCCCTTAATAACTCAAAAGGAGTCAACAAGGTGACAGCATTTGGAGTAGTTCTGTAAGAAAGCAACATAGATTGTAAGGATTTGTTCCAACATAAACCACCTTTAACAGCTAATTGGATTGCTTTTTAACAACTCTATTAAACCTTTCAATCTGACCATTCCCTTCCGGATGAAAAACTGCAATCCTTTTGTGAGATATGCCACACGTAATCAAGTAATCCTCCATTTGCTTACTGACAAATTGTGGTCCATTATCCGTTACCAGTTCTTGAGGAATACCCTCTCTACAGAAGATTTCGTTCAAAAACTGTATAATATTTTCTGAAGTGACCTCTCTGACCATCTTGATTTCTGGCCATTTAGAAAAATAATCCATCAGTACAATGCCAAATGAAAATTGGTAAGGTAAAATACTAAACGGTCCAATGATATCAATACACAGTTTGCTCCAAGGTGCATAGGCAGATCTACAGGTTGTGGTATAGGAGTTAAAGCCTTAGCTGACTTATCACTAGCAGCACATAATTCACAAAGTCTCACCTGATGTTCAACATAGGAATCTATCCCTGGCCACCAAAAAGTGTCCTTTAAACGTCTCCTAGTCACTGAAATTCCAAAATGTCCCTCATGAGCAAAGTCAACCATCCTCATCACCAGTATTATAAAGATACTTCTTTGTATTGTAATCCAGTAATTTCCAGGAATAACGAGGAAAAAGCAGGTATGATGTAGGACCGTTTATTTGTACATCCTTTATAAGTCCCCAAGTCACAACTTCTATCTCCTAACCGCTTCACTCCTCCATATATCCACACACGCACCATTCAAACATCAACACTCACGCGAACCACATTCAACATTCAAACATCTACACTCACGCGTCAAACAGGCTCTTCACACGCGGTTCCAATATGATAAGAGTACTTCAAATGTTGCTACTTGAAACAGACAACACGCGCGGGCGCTCGTGTCTATTTCATGTATCAACATACAACACGGTTAGTGCCTGGGACCGGATTGAGTGGCCAGGTGCATGGAAGGAGGTTATCAAAGGGGGCTTGGAGGAGGATGAAAGGATGAGCGGGTTGGGTGCGGGAAGTGACTCCGGGGTATTGTCATGTTGACATGGTTTTACGACCCTGGTACATGTGTTCAGGCTTAGTCAGAGCGCGGGGGATGATAGCGAGGCCGGAGTGACTCACAGGTGACTAGCAGAGCATGAAATGGCCGCGATGCCTAAAATGGTTGCCGCTTACGCGCTCGCAGAGGCCTTCGCTAAGCAAGATGGTGCCGGCAATGTTCATATTTGTTGTTTTATTTTCTACATGGACAGGCAGGTTAACAAAGTCCTTGGCCCATTGGTCTTTGTCCCTTGTTTTATTTGCCCTTGTCGGAGGGTGGCATGACAGAAAGTCCCCCTGGTTGTGGGCCTCTGGTCGGGCCATCACTGTGAAGTCAAACATTTGAGTTGGACCGTACATCTCTCTATCTATGGTGATGGATTCCTTGATGTGCCAGAAAAAAGGGGAACACGTGGCTTGTGATCCTTGACTACTCTGACGCGATGTCCATACAAATATAGGTGGAAGAGACGGCAACCTCAAAGGATAGCCAGGGCCTCTCTCTCGATCTGGGTGTATCAGGTCTCAGTGCCTATAAGGGTCCGACCGGAGTACGTAACTGGGATCCATGTCTTGTGGGCGGTGGCCTGCAGGGGGTCCTGCCACTCCTGCTCATTAGCGATTTGCAATGTCGTCCAGGGTTGGACATGCCAGGGCGTGGGGGGCAAAATCTATTGGCTGCTGGCAGCCTGAAGTGCCATAGTCCACTTAGCTGAGCACTGCCGAGCATTGCCGGTTAGGCGTGCGAGGATGGCGCTGGATTGAAACAAGGCCTACCAGCCTCGCTGTCCTATCCCTCTGGATCGGGGGCAGTGGTGAAGAGCAGCCACCAAGTGGTTCAGGAGAGTAGCAGATGAGGCTTCGCGGTGTGGGGAGGCCACCGCTAGGGGGACACATGCGAGAAACACCCTGATTCTGGACGCTGGAGGAGCCATTCACCGGTGGTAGAAGGCCGAGTGCCCTATTCCCAGCTGGGTTGATATCCAGAATGTAGCGTAGTCGTGGAGTTGGCGGGCCTTACTCACTGCAGAGGTGGCTTGCTGTGCACAAAGTGCTGCTCTTCAATGCCCTGGGCACTTCGGTAAGGCAGCGGATAGGGTGGTGGGTGGGGCCTATTGGCCCGCAGATGGGAGGTTGCTGCAACACCAGCATGGCAGTCGAAGGATCAGGATTCTCGTCGCCAGTTTTATAGGCCGGGGGCCTTCATGGTCAGCCTCAGTCCAGGGACACAAAACAGACACAAGACACTTTTAGATTGTAGTCTGGGCGCTGCCTCGAGGGTGCCTGCTACAGATGGCATGGGTAGAGGCTGGGTGGCACTCCAGAGCATTCAGTGGAAAGAACATAGTATAAACTTTGTAGGACCGATTTTATGTGTGCATTTTTACTCCCCTATTGTGCTTTTATACCAATTAGAAGTAATGATCAAATTATTTATTTTATAGGAAAACTCTTTTTATGCACATACAAATTGTTCGCAAAAAAACACTGGTGATTTTAGTAATTGCTTACTTCATCAGTCTATAGGTATTGTGAACATAATATAATTTCTATTTAAGACTAATGAAGACTGTATTATGCATTATTTTTGTAGTGCATATCGTTGTTGTTGGCAATAAATAAACTTATACAAAAAATGTGTATGTTTTTAAAATTCAACTTAGGCTGAACACCATGTGATCCGAATTATTTGTCAAAGAGCGTACAGTGCCATTCCTCAGCAGATGTATAAAAGTATGAAAGCAGACGTGCCCACTCACACGATGCCACCGTTTAACACATGTTGTCGACTCTGTTCCTGCAGTTTCCCAGTGAAGAGTTAGTATTTATTTATTTATTTTATTTATAAAGTTTTATATAGTGCGAACGAGACCCAAGCGAGTATCAGATCGCTTTACAGATGTACCGAGGTACAAACAGAGTTGCAGGTAAAACAACAACAACAGTGATAAGCAAGGGAATGGAGACGAAAGAGGAGCAGTAACATATGCAAGAGGAAATAGTGTATCATATAAGTGCAACAGACAAATGTCAGGGTTGAGCACAAACCAGCGTAGTGGGCATAGTCAGTGGAGGTAGGTGCCGTCAAAGAAGGTAGTATGGTAGTATGAAACAGTGGCAAAAGTGAGCTGAAACCCCTACACAGAGTGAGTTTCCAGCTCATGTTTGGAAGACATGCACAGCCCATGTCCATTAGTAGGTGTGAAACCTCCCCAGGACATTGGCCCCTGGCTTAGAAGATTTTTTTCTACTTTAGGGGAGGGGGTAGGCAGAAGTACCTCTTGCTTTGCTCTGCACTAAGATCCGCCCTTGTAAGGCCCCACCCGCTCCACACACACTGAAATCAGGGGCGTAGCAAGAGGTGGGCGGGGTCAGCGTCTCCCCCCCGCTCTTACTTGCAGCCGCCGTGGGGCGGCAAACGCAGGAATCGCCAGCGCCCCCTACACTTACATGCGGCCGCCGCGGGGCGACAAACGCAAGGCCCGCCACAGGCAAGCAAAGGTCGAACTACGCCATTAACTGAAATATTTTTAGAAGTTGGAAATCCTGTAAAAGGAAGGCCATGTTTGAAAATGTGTTGGTGTAATTGTCGGTATTGAAGATATTTGCATTTCTGGATTTTTGATTAGATCGTTTTTTTCGGACTCAGTTCCACTTCAGTAAGAGATTTATGGAAGTCCTATCGGTGTTTGGTTAGTGTTTTTGACAAAAACATTTAGAGTGCATAAGCTCAACAAATGGTACTTGGAATATGATGATGATCTTTGCAAAAAAACATCAGGAATATTATGGGTTGGGTAAATGTAGTCAGAGGTATTAATAGTATATTAAGTATTAATGTTAGACAAAATACTTTTTCAAATGCTCTGTTTGTCCTGTGAATGTATTGAAGATGTAACAAAACATAACCAAGTGGTTAGTAAAAGCTAATTATCTGTAATTCATGATTATCTGTTATTGATATGTTATACATGGCTTTTATAGGAAGCGTCTGTCATTTATAACAGATTATAAACCTGGTACCGCACCACTGTGATGTAGCAACAGTTGATAACAAAACTCATTACCCCTCGTTGCTACATCATATATGCCTCGAGATTCCAAGAGACAAATAGATAACTTGAACTTCACTCTCTTTGTCTAATTGATGTAACTCAGAACCCTTGTTGAAAGCATCACTGCGATTGCCTGCTGCCCACCTATAATTCTATATGTTTACAGTGTTTGTAAATGTTTATGGCACCTGTATAATCACCGGTGCTTTGTTGTTTTGGAATACAGATGATGCTGATGAAGGAAAGTTGGACCAATGTGCTCTGTGCTGGTCAAGGATCTGTTGTGATGATCTGACTGTTGACTACCCTAGACAGCCAATAGACCGCTTATGTAAATACTTTAAATTGTTAATAGGTATGTGTTGAGAAATTATAATTATGACAGCAAACCTTTAGAAATTTACAAAACTTCACCTGCAGGAACATAGGATTTTTTCTGCAGGAAATTACATCCACAAAAGAAATGGTTTGTGCTTTTCCTCCCTTTAATCCGAATATTTTTCTAGACTGGCTTGCTAAGCACACATATTTTCCAGATGCCCAATAATAATAATAATTAAAATGTAGAAAAGGGTCAGATTTCTCAGTGCCCAGGTCGTGTGTGAGCATGAAGTAAGGGCTGATCTTAGGCATCAGACCCACCTGGTCCAAGATGTGTGACTGGGAACAATGGGGCTCCTTTTACAGGATATACGGTTCGTTCTCAGAGGTGATGCAGGGTGGGTTGGTTTCTACTCCTCCGCTGTGTCCAACAGTCTGCCTCAAGATTAATATGCAAGTTTATTGATATCTGTATTATGAATTTTGTGCTTAGCAATCTGAGAAGGTAACATTTCATAGTAATTTATTGTGAGGTCATAATTCGATTTATTGTGCAATCCTCTTTATATGACGTATTGTTGATATAGTGACATGTACCTCTCAATAAAAAATCACAAAAAGAGACTAATGCACAAGGACTTCCAGAGAGATGAGTCATTGAGAAGAAGTGACCTTCTACAATAACTTTCATATCTGGTTGTGCCAATAAGAAGGAGGATAAGGGTGGAAGGCTGTAGGTGGCAAACCAGTTTACAAGGCTAGAGTACCTCAGAGAGGCAGCCCAGCTGCCAGATGTGAAAGGACAGGTGCCACCTCTACACAAAGAGTCTTAAACAATGACCTTTTTTTTTAATTAACAGCCAATGTGTCATCTTAATTGCAGGCATGGTGTGGTCAGGGCTATGAAAGCCGATTATGAGACGGGCATATGGGGCTTGGACCCTTTGTGGCTGGGGAGTCTGTGAGTTGTGAGCTCCCTGCAGATGCCATTGTAATGAAACCAGCAGAATGTAAGCAGAGCCGTGGTAGGGGGAATATGTGAAGAGTGCATAGGTCCCCATAATAATAACAGGTGCATAGCATACTTATTTTACTTTGTTTATTCACAATATGAATAAGCGGTCCCTGTCACATACATGTGACAGACAAAGTTGTGGACTTCACTTATTTGTACCAGTAATGTCATTTTTGCTGTTGAAAATGTTAAGTGCCAAAGTCTATCTCTCAGCAGTCCCAAATATGATGCAGCTCGATTTGAAAGGATAATGGATTAACTGGGTGAGAACATTCATGCTAGAAAGAGCTAAATCAAGATATGTCTGTGCCTCTGATGCCCAGGCCCTGTCTTGGGCACTCAAGCAGTCGGCCACGGGCAATGCTCCCAAAGGCTTCTGAAGATCTCTGAGAGTCAGAAGCTCTTCTGTGTTGGTTACATTAGTGGTTTCCACCTTGTTGTGTGGCCAGAAGCTGGTTTGGTGGTGGTTAGGTATGGCAAGTGTGCAACGACTTGAAAAATGACCACGGCAGCCAGAGCGCTACCAGTGTTGGACCGGACCAATAAGGCTCACGGTCTGACACGGTGTCAGGGTTACTGTTTGTTTTTGTAGGATAAAGTGACAATGGCGTGTTTCAGATTAGACGACACGTTTTTCGTCACGAACCTTCCCCATCAACTTTGACCCTCGACCGGAATTACACATGAGCTCCTGGAAAAAGGGCAACGTCCGAAATACATTGGAGCAGTTGTACTTATAGGAAGAATCATGTTTAAGCAAAAATGAACTAATATTGATCAAGTGATTTCATTTTCAAAATAAAAATTACGTGAACTGAACGAACTTTGGTTAATCATATTTGGAGTCAGTCTAATTCAGACGAACCACCACGGAGTGCGTATTTAACAGGGACGCATTAACGTTGTTTCTGCGCTATTCATATGTGTTTCAGATTCTGACACGTTCTCAGAATATCATACCCACATAATTAATACTTAACAGTTAAGCCCATCACTCCTTTAAAAATACACTATAAACCCTTATTCATTTTGTGGGGGGACAGTAGGAACTCTCGAAGATTTACCAGAAGATTCTAAATCCAAGAAGACACTCTATGAAGATAATCCGAATAATTGTACACAGTGACTTAGGCTTTTATTTTATCTGAATATTTTTGCAAAATACACATTTTATTAAATTGCACATTCTGTGAAGCATTTTAATTAACTTTTATCTCTCTCTTTTCTACTGTTATGAGTAGGAATGGAAGGCGTGGAAGTTTAGGCTAAATAGCTTTCTTTTCATCCCTGCATTGCCTAAGGGACTGTAAACGGTGGCATTAGACCTACCGCTGAGTCTAAAGATGAAGAGATTATTTTTCATTATGTAAGGTCTATTGTATAGAGCCTTATGCCACAGGGGCTGCTTCATAGCGCTCATCATACCATGGACCTGTACCTGTTTCACATTTCTTATCCGAGTACATGCAACTGATGTCACACAGTGCCAATGGCAAAGTAATTTGAGATGTGTAGTATTCTCTAGATGGGCGTTTGGCTGTACCAGCACCCAATGTTCTGAATTTAATGTCACTATTAATCACATTAGTAACTGGCCACAGATGTCATAAACTGCTTATTCACATATCTATTTTCCAGTGGCGTCTTAGCCATATGTACTACCTATACACACAAGCATTGGCACAGGCAGTTCTGGCTTATAACTGAAAGTCCCTCTTCAGCCACTGGTGAGTTTATTTATTTATTTATTTTTGGAATTTTTAATGCGCAACTAATACCCTTGGGTGTCTAGGCGCAATACCCTTGGGTGTCTAGGCGCTTAGGCACTCAATAACTCATGATACGTGCACTCTGTCACTCATATGTCCTCTCACACATCCATTCGTCCACCCACTTCCCCCTCAGCATTAATACACAAACTCAGGAAGCATATGCAAGATACATTAAGAGAATAAAAGTATAAACCAGAAATGTGGCTGTCATATGCTTGCAATAAAATATAAGAATAAAATAAAACTATCAGTCGTGTGCCATCCTGGATTGGTATTTTGCCGTGTGTATACACTGTAATAACTTCCATCAAGGTCCGATTTGCTGTAACATGTTTTTCAAATTAATAAACGCCAAGTGATGGAAGGAATGCTTGAAATAATGCCAACCGCTGGGGCCACATTCCAGACCATCATTTTACGCTCACTGTTCCACTCTTATCCAATGAATCAATGAGGCTTGTAGACAACCACATCGGCTTGTTACTAAAGGTAACTCAGGTCTACTGTATTAAGATTTAGCATTCCATCAGGGTGACCATCAGGCATGTCGTCAAAGAATTTCCAAAACTACATTTGCCAAAATAATATACAGTGTTAACAAGGATTAAAATAGTGCAAATCTTCTCTCCCCAGGGTTAGTCAAACAGGGTAACCAAAATCGTTGCCGACTACAGTAACCTTTGATAATCCATGTCATTAAACACCTGTTTACACAGGCTTTACCTTAGCATTAGAATACTCAACACTTAAATACCTATTGTCCTTAATATGCACTTTTCTTGACAAATAAATCTAGCCTAACACATTTGTCTTAACATCTCTTAATAAGTAAATATGCCTTGAATATTAGATTCTCACCTTAAACAACAACAGCCTCCTGTATTGCCCAGAAGCTCTCCCACAAGCCAAAAGAGGAGCATTACAAGCACTCTTTTTCGGTGGAAGCACACACCTCCTGTCCATTGAAAACTAGTAGAAAGGAAGATCGACCTATGAGAAGGAGCTCAGGACCCGCTCTCAGAACTGCTACTTGAAGCTCTTTTACTTATAGTCTCATAAGGTCAGGCGACAGCTGCTCTCACAAGCCAGACCTAATAAATGGCTTGTACACAAACTGATCTATGAAAAATATCTTCATCACGGTTTCTTAAAAACACACACCCGCAAAAAGTCCTAATTGGGTCATGGTTTTTGAGGTGCCAACGCGGGTGCGCACCAGTTCAAAATGGACCCGTGCTCCTGTTGGGTGCCCCACCCCCGCAGGGAGGGCTTTAAACCACAGTCAAGAAGGAATTAGGAGGTGTTGATTAACTCTTTTTTAAACTTGTTTTTATTAAACATTTGCTCAGTACAGTACGTTACAGGCTGTCACATATGTCAACTGTGCAAAATGAAAGACCACGTAGTATCCTACAGCTAGCAATAGACTTTAACTAGGCTTCATACTGAGCCCGTGCAATGTGCCGGGGTCCCAGCTCAGTAGCATCATGATGGAATATACAAGTCCTTGTCAACATAGTAGGTATTCAGTGCATTACATCCGGGAACGAACCGCCCAAAGAAAGACATAGTAAGCCATCAACTGTGGTAGCAGCAGAGGGTAAGGCTTGGGAACACCCATGGCAGTCGGGCAAAAAAAAAAGGGCGTGTAGGGAGTGGGGGGGGGGGGGGCGGGGATCGGACTATCAGTTGAATGAACTGTTTTACAAATAATAACTGAGGGTTCTGCTTGACCTTTTGCCACCCCACACTGTCGTTTTTGGGTTTGTGGGCCAATATTTCGAATTGCATGAAAATAACTGTTTAAGGGGTTCTATCATCATTCAACACGTCTTTCATCGAAAAGTAATTCCACTCCTCTCATCTCTATGTTTATCTAACTGCCTGTCTATATAGTTTTTCGTGTGTGCCTGTGTTTCTGTATGTATGTGTGTCTGTATTTGTGGGTGTGTGTCTGTGTGCGTGTGTGTTTGTGTGTTTTGTGTGATTCTGTGTCTGTTTGTCTGTGCTTGTCTGTGTGTGTGTGTTTGTGTGAGTGGGTGTGTGTGTTTGTGTTTGTGTGAGTGAGTGTGTGTGTGTAGGTGTCTGCACTTTCACCTGCCTGTAAACAGAAGTTTATATTTTATCTCCAGTGTGGATGATTCACAGATCCAAATGTGGGGCGCGTGGGAGGCACCAGCTCAGGAACATGTAGAGACATTGAAATATACACGGATGACCATGTGGATAGAAAAACACATCAACAGACCAACAGGTAAATGTAAATGTATTTGAGCTTGTAAAGCGCACTGCTACCCGTCCGTAGGTTTCCTGGCACTGTATAACTCTGGGGAACCCGTCCTGGCTTTCCCTGTGGGATGGTCCCTGCTGGGAGTTCCCAAGGTGGAGCCAGGCATCCCCGGAGTTGATGGGGCCGTTGTGGAGATTAGGCAACCTAAAGCCCAGAGGAGCCCCTGATTAGTGTAAGCACCGGAGCGAGAATTATCGAGTCCACTGACCCAAGTCCACGACCCTGCCGCGTCAGGAATTGAACCCTGGTCCCGGGCCGACTTCTGATCCCGTGTCTGCCGCCTCTAACCAGTGAGCCACACTACTCCACTAGGTAGACTGATGGAGAACAGAAGACAGAGTGAGATCATCAGATGGAAGGACAGAGTGACTGACAGACATCCAGAACACTTCTATCACATTGTCTGCAGTCAGAGTTGGGCACTGGTCCACCTTGTGACTTAGTGATTTTTAAAGCCGAAACAGGATGAAGAACCATAAACGTGGCGAAGTTTTAAAAGAATAAATGTATCCATGACTGAGACTTCTGTCAGGGGTGAAGGGGGATGGCATGGCCAGGAGGCGGCTACCGTGCTCTCCGCAGCAGGCCGGCGACAGCAGGGAAACACAGTCCTGTAGCCATGTTGACCAGCTCCACTGACTTCTCAAAAGTCCCCTCCACCCATGCGCATCATTGCAACTTTCCAAACCCTAAGAATGTCTCTGACACCAGTGTAATCGGTGCGTCCTTAGATCGCTCTGCGTGTGGCACTGTAGCAGGGGTGGCCACCATAGGGCGAAGCGGACCTACACCAGGGCTCGAGTCGGGCTACCACGCGGGTGGACGGCGCCCCCCCACTTATTTTACCGGGAGCTCGATATCTATAAACTGCAACTGAGTGCAAGCCACCATTTGTGATGTCACTTCCTGTCGTGCCGTCAGCGTCCCCCCACTTCTTTTTTTAGGACTTGTGCCCTGACCTACACCAAGTTCTTTTCTTATGCGCCTATCGTGCAAGTCGGGCCTGAATCTATGCGGCGCCACCACTCACGAGAAGTTGGTTCACGGCGTTGTTTTGTTCTAGTCATAGGTTGACCAAGCATCCCTGACTTCGCCGGACTGGCCCGGTTTTCAGAGGACTGTCCCGGTGTCTAGAGCTCGAGCCATAGCTAATGTTATGTAAGGATAGCTTATATTTAGAGAGAGATATAGATATATAGATATTTTTTACAGGGCTTGGCAAAATAAATGCAAAAATCGGGGCAGGCCAGACATGGGAGCAAGGGTAAAGCCTTTTGTCCTACTTTTATCTCTGGCATGTCTCGGGTTAAAGGCTTTAGTCCAACTTTTATGTCTGGCAAGTCCCAGGTTTTACTTCTTAAAATCCGGTCACCCTATCAATGCAAGAACTCCAATGACCCCAAGGTCTGCACCCAACCCACAGCCAGGAGTGCACGTGGGTCTTAAGACCTGAGTCTTAACACGGGTAGGAAGGGGTCAAAGGCAGGGAGCCTGGCCGCTGGTTTCCCTGTGCTTTTCCTGGGGGGCACCTGCAATGCTGCATTCCCTCTCCCTCCCCACCCAGGGACTCCTTGTTGCTGAGTCATCACTTCTGTGCACATTTTACCTGCCGTCAGCAGCTCTGTCCAGTGGAGAGTGGGCTTGCAATGCACCTTCTGCAGTTCTGCAGCTTTCCAGAGCAGGAAATCCACCCCCCCACCCCCTGCACCCTGTCACTGCAGGATCGGGCGCTCTCACGGTCCGCAGGGTTTGCTGGCCAAGCACCCTATTAACAAATTACAAGCCTGCACCTCTGCTCATTCCACTGCGCCTGTGTCCCCCCTCCCCCCCCTTGCTACCGTGGGTCGGTCACTGCGACACAGGGCCTGAAATTCAGCTCTGCAAGGAGCTTCAATTATTTCTTTTTTATGTATTTTATTTATAAAGTTTTATATAGTGCGAACATGACCCTTTTGGGTATCAGGGCGCTTTACAAATGGTCAGGAAGGATGAAACAGGTAGAGCAAGCAACATACGCGAGAGCGGTACAGGGTGTTGTAGTTCGACGCTGCGCCAAACTAGAGGTGAGAGAAAGTCACATCATTTAATTTTGCGTTATTTCAGGCAATTCCATAAGAATGACTCGACATTAAGCAAAATTACACTAAATTGGAAATAGGCATTTAGCAGTGTATTTAATTTGAAAACGCGCCGTGACAGCATTTTGGACACGAGGATACATTTCATAATAAAATTAGAGCATAAGCCACAAGTATTGCCGCAACAGTCGCTCTCATTCTGGACGTTTGTGTCTTTCCCGTGCTCCCACACTAACCTTTTGACATGAACGTGGTGTCATTGTGTAGTTTCAGGAATTTTACATAAGAAACAACGCCAAATTCCCAAAGTTATACAACATTATGGCAGCTCACCAGACATTTCACCAGAGCCTATGTCGAATGCTGCATCACTCCAAAAAGCTGCCCTTCTCCCCGCCACCCTGACGAGACCTTCATACGAAATTACTAAGATTCCCCTCTTTATATAACTTTACTTGCAGGCAAAACTTTGTATAAGAGACATTTTGCTGGAGAATTTTTCTAGCAAAATGTTCTGTTAAAAGTGTGGTGTGGCAGGGTCGGGGACATAAAAGCTTCTCTCCCTAATACCCGCCTCCCAGCCCCCCAAAAAACATAGTTAATTTTCGTAATGTTGTAACCTGTACTGGCCGCCCCAGGGCCTGAATAAGTTGACTCCAGCTTTGCTTAGCCCACGTTCACCTTGTGCTGGTATTACACACACTCGTGTGTGGACCGGCCCCTCCCCAGATCGCTCGGATGTATGACGTTACAACGCATGCCATTCCGACGCAGGTTTTACGACGCAAGTCGTTACAACGCATTGCGTTGGAGGGCACTGGATAGTGAATAGTTTAATTTACTATTCCAACTCCAGTCCCCGTGGATAGTAGGGAAGGTGTTGGATAGTAATTAAACTATTCCCTATCCTAGAGCGCCCTCCAGCGCAATGCGTTGTAAGACTTGCATTGTAAAAGATTTGTCGTAATGGTAGTACGTTGTAAAAGTTGCGTTGTAAAGGATGTTTCCCGATCTCTCTAGCCCTAGACCACCTGCTCCCACTCTCTGATGTCTCAAACCTTGCAGCCCCACCCCCATCTGCAAACTATTTCCATCACATCAGGACTGCTGTAGCAGCACGTGCATGAACCTTCACGTGCACATCTCAGATAAGTGCAAATCAACAAGCCGAAAGACAGAGGTCACTAACCAGAAAGACCACTGGAAGTTTGTGGCAGGAGAGGGCCAAATTATGCGCCAGGGTTGAGAAAATGATGATGCAAGAAAAGGCAAATTATATGGCATAATACCGCACATTTTGTAGTAGTATTGCTACATTATTTCGGCATTGTTTTTTAACTTGGTAACACTCTCTGAGCATTGGATACATCTATTTAGTACCAGTTTAACACCAAAACACAGCAATAAGCAACAGAAAGGTGACCGGGCCAGCATTGCAAAGGGTTTTGCGCTACGCTGCAACTTGTGTTGCATTTTTAGTAACTTTTTTACCGTTGGAGCTAGCAACAATTTTTTTGTTGTTAAAATATGCAGATTATGCTGTAGATGATGGATTATGTGGTAAATGTGGCAAATCCAGAATTATGCAAAAATCGCCGCGGCTGCTCAGTCGCATAATTCCAGTGGCCCTGTTAAACAGTGGCTACTCACGAAATATTCAGTAATAGCGCAGAAGTGTTTCCACACTCCTTTATAGAGCACATTACTATAATTCAGCATCATTGTGCTTATTACACCACAAACCATAGGCATGGAACTCATATGTTAGGCTTTTTAACCCCTTCAGCGCGGGTGACAAAGCCAGCTCGTCATGGGCGTTACCTGCGCTGCGCGCATGACGAGCTGGCTTTGTCACAAACAAGCCATTTTTGAAATTTCAGCGCACGGCGGGAATTCGCGGTAGCGCTGAAGCGGTTAAGGATGGAGAATTTGTATGTATGTATGTATGTATGTATATGTATGTATAGATACTTGTTAAGCGCAGCTGTCACCCAAAGGGTATCCTGGCGCTGAGACCATATCAATCCATCAGATGAAATACACTACATGTATAACAAACTATAGCTGTCTTGTAGCCATATAATATCTGAGCCATGAACTGTGCCTACCCCGCATGTACACTGGACACAACCCAAAGCCATTATCTGTGTGTGGTGCACTGGGTGTATAATACATGTGAATATAACATGACCTAGAGCCAAATACCATATTCTGTGAGTGGTGCATTGTATGTACCATGTACATGGGATGTATGACGTTACAACGCATACTTTTACAATGCATACCTTTACAACGCATTTTTTACAATGCAACATCCATTACAACGCATTCCATTACAACGCATGCCATTACAACAAATTTTTAAAAACTACCTTTACAACGCATTCCATTACAACGCATACTACCTGTACAACGCATACCATTACAACGCATACCATTACATTGCATGTATGGTAAGTATTGGATAGTGTAGGCGCAAAAATTACTATTCTAACTCCAGGGGGTGCAACAGTAGGGTAAGTATTGGATAGTGTAAGGGTACTATGCGTTGTGATGGTATGCATTGTAATGGTATGCGTTGTAATGACTGCATTGTAATGACATGCGTTGTAATGATATGCGTTGTAGTGTCATGCGTTGTAATGGTTGTGTTGTAATGGCATGCATTGTAATGGATCTTGCGTTGTAAAAGTTTTGTTGTAATGGTAGTGCGTTGTAAAAGTTGCATTGTAAAGGTTGTTTCCCATGCACATGACTATCTCATCAGAAAGCTGCAGGTCATTCAAAACGCAGACGCTAGGCTCATCAGAAATGTGCCACTTCTCCTTCACATCTCTCCACACTTGCGCAGCCTACATTGGCTGCTTGTTAAAAGGAGGATTGAGTTTAAGGCTCTGACCATGGCTTACAGGACTTCCATAGATACTGGCCCAAATAGCTAAAGCTCAAAATGGCCAAATATAATCAATCTAGGGCCCTGAGGGCGAGTCACCAGGGACTCCTAACCATCCCCCGCTTCCAAAAAGCCAGATTGGGTGGTCGATCGTTCGCATTTAAAACCGCCTCTCTCTGGAACTCCATGCCGGAGCACCTCGAAACTCCAACTCAGAACCTTTATTTAGGAAAGCTCTTAAGACCTGGTTTTTCGGCCAACCTTAGAGCCTCCCCCAACAGGCATGACCACTCTGCACCCGCTGTTAGTGCCGGGACACCTCCGTCGGAGGTGGCTGCGCGCTCTACAAGTTGCATTAATAATAATAATAATGCACAACCTCCTCGCACAACTCCATGTGGTATCCACGACTTCTGCATGCAATGCACAACACTCCTCCACAAGCACAAACACCGGAGCACATCTGATACATAATTTATTTCAATTAAACCGGGAATGAACTAGTCCAATAGCCAGTCTCTGTCTGTACCCTCAGATTCAAGAAAGCCTAACCATCAACAAAACAAGTTCTTGACAAGGTCAGACTAAACAAAAAAATATGCCCAGGCACCAAAATAAAAGCGGCCCCCATTAGCCAATCTGGGGCCGTATTATACAAGTGCCTCGGGGACGCATCCGCAGATTGCGCCCGCTTTGCGCGCCTCCAGGCACTTTGGAATTGCAGAAGGGGCTGCAGACGCTTCTGCGTCCCCTTCTGTAAAACCAATAGTGCTGGGACATATAAGTGCTAGCGCTATCTTCAGAGGGTTTGCCCTCATTGGGGAATCCCTTTGCGCCTGTGCCATATTACAGACGCGGCGCAGAGGTAAAGAAGCTGTCAGGAGGGCGCACTGAAAGTGCACCACCTGCAAGGTGGCACACTGTCAGTGTGCCCCCTGATTTGCAGCCCTCTGGCTGAGGGAAAGTCGGTCCTATGGACCCTTCAGACATGCCATGGCAGGCGGGTGCAGTCATTGACTGCACCCGCCTGCAAGGGAATTTCTAATCCCCTAAACGTGCGGGCGGATGGCCGCCTTCACTATGAAAGCACGGAGCGGCTTTAACCCCTGGGGCGCGGCTGCGATTCTGCGCCTGTGCGGGCGATTTAGAGAGTGGGCGGGTTCATGACGGCCCCCAGCCGTCATCAGCACACGAGCACCGTGCTGCATGATGGCTGGGGGCCGTCATCAGCATGGAATGGGTTAAAACAGCCGCTCAGTTTTTCACATCAATTGGCTGCCCCTGGGGTAGCACATGCTCGCAGCTGTCCTTGGGTCAGTGTATTCATCATAATGCCCAGCGCAATCAGGAAAATGCACCGCATCCATAATATCACCCCTGAAATCTAAAAAAGTGACCCACATTTGCAAATCAGGGAGTTTTGAGCTTGTAAAGACAAGCTGTGTATGTGTTTATATATGATATAAGATACAGGCGACTGCATGAATTTGTGCTTGCTGATGGCAATTTTTTGTGTTAATACCAGAGGAAAAAACTCAGCCCAACATACCACAAAACAGGGACGCAAACAGCCAAAAAACTGCCCACACGCTGACCTGTTAGAACAGCCCTCCGGGAACTGCTGGGTTGATCTATTGGCCAATCCCACCTGCTTCTTGACCATCACCTGCATGCTCTCAGGAAGAGCCTGTGTGTCAAGCTCAGGTTCTGTCTCTCGCTCTAGCTGCCTCTAGCAGTGACACGTGGAGAACAGGATGAATGTTCCAATAACTCAGAGTTACGATTCTCCTAGCCACAGGACTAACAACCTCCTGTAACCACAATGCCCATTATGACATTCATAATTTCTTATGCGTCACAGAGATAAACACAGATGCCTAGGCTTTGATTACTGAGCCTGAAAATTAGGAGTTTTTTTTAGTTTCAGTAAGTATATACTCTTAGTTTATCTCTTTCGCTTGAACAAGATGTTCTTCCACATCACAATGAATCTGTTTAAGTTGTGTTTTTTGCTCCTGCCCCATGAGTCCAATGTAATAACATAAAAAATCTGCATGATGGTATGCAATGTGGTTCCCCGTAGATATACAATATTCAAGAAGGGTCACTTATATATTGCCTTTGTGGATTTGAAGGCAGCTTTTGACCTCACCCCCAGAAATCTCCTCTGAAAGTCCTTAAAAAGTCAGAGGGTACCGGGAGAGATTCTCCAGCAGATAATAAGATTGCACAAAGACAACTTTGCAAGGGTCAGGTTTGGTCCAATGGGCAAACTTACTGATCCTATTCAGGTAAAAAGAGGCTGGGCAGGGATTTGTGTTGGCCCCTACCTTATTCTAATTATATGTCAACCATGAATATCTCCTTAGTTGTGATCATGGTTTTTGCTGATGATACCATTTTAATTTCTCAAACCCCTAAAGGCCTACAAAGTTTAATAGACTTTTTTGGGATATACTGTGAGGCTAAGGGCCTAGAAATAAATTCTAGTAAAATTAAATATATGGCAGTTAAACCACATAAAACTTTTAGAAAAAAAAACTAACTGTCAACAAACAGAAGATATAATATGTGCATGATTTTAATTATTTAGGTATTGCTTTGGAAACTAAAATGACTTGGAGACTGCAGTTAGAAAAAAGAAAAACCATACTACTCCAAAACACTCTCCCAATAATAAGAAAAGTTGAGAGTAGATTCTCCAAAGCGGTCTTACCCGCTCTTGAAGTATACAAATACAGGGCACAATCAGCATCATTGTACAGAGCCCCATGAAGAATGATATATTCAAGGTGGGTGAAAATAAGTTTCTGAGGAAACTATTAAGCCTCCCGATCCGTACACCGCTAACCCCAATTGTAATGGACCTAAAATTTCACAGCATAGACGATCAGCCACTATTGTTTTGGGGCCGCCTGTGGTCTACAGAAGAACTTATTCATTATAGAGAGGGGCATGTGGAAATTTTAAAGCTTAAAGGAGGTACTGGTTTGACTTGGTTGAAGCATAGAAATGACAGTTTTTTTAATTGGGTCTTGAACACTTCTGGGAGGACCCTTCTGGCCTGACAATGGCTTCAAAAGAGTTTCTAAAGCAAACTTTTTGGCCCTTTATACATGATTCTTCGTCTTATTCTTCTAATGTGGGTTCACTGACAACACTCTTCCTCCTAATGAAAACAATCTGGAAGTTTGAGCCATTCCTAGCTGAAATACAGTGTCAGCTAGCTAAATCCCTATATTTGAAATTTCGGTATGGTCTCCTACAGATAAATGTAAACACAGTTAAATGGACTCCAGGCCATGGGGAGATAGACAGATGGGTATTATTCTTCTGCCCAGCTTATATACAATGTAGGAGGAAATGGATTAAACCCATTTGTCAGCTTTTTTGGCACTAGATCTTGCCATGAGGCAGAAAGAATACTACGAACGGACACCACGCAACCAGTGGTTTTTAGTGTCAGTAGGTAACTGTTTGGTGTAAACTTAATAAGGAAAAGGGAAGGCTTGAAATTTTAGGTTGCTATACTTGAAATATGACGAATTTTGCACATGTACTTTGTGGTCATAAAATGAAATGTATAATTAGCTTCAGGCTAGTTCTTATACCATTTAATAAAAAAGCATCCTTTCTACATAGTATACTAGATGTATATATTAAACTGTATAGTTGAGTTTTGTTCTGGAAGCCTGAAATGTAATATTCCTCAAACCTATTTTTAAACCTATTTTTTAAACTAAAATGCCAAATAGTGGAATTGTATATATATTTATTATTTTAATGTAAAAGAATGGTCGATTACTCTACGGAGTGTTTAGTGTGTCCAGCTGTACTGTGTGCTAAGCTTGTTATGATATGATGTTGATCTTTTGTATTGTACTTTTATTAATTGTCAACCTTTTATGGGTTTTTTACCGAAATAAAGATCGATTGATTGATTGATATACTTTTGCAAATTCTATAATGTCTAATACTCTCTGCAGGTGTTCACCAATTAAAAACAACTGGTTGCTGTCTTTGACTGCAATACCATATATTCCACTATCATTTATAAATCTTATTCTTCATCAGAAAGGTACTGTACTAGCTGAGGAAGTTTAAGGTTATGAAAAAATGTTCTTCAATGGCCATGCATCAGTTACTGAACGTAACCTTTGCGTTTTTGTTACAAAAATTCTACGCATCAACATCTTGCACAAAGTTTTTTGCATCAATAATTCACTTCCTCTAGATTGACAATATCAAGCACTTACTTTCCTTCTTAGCAGATATGCTGCTGCTGACACATTTTTTGCAGGAAGGACCCCCTTTCTCATAGCCCAAATAGAAAAGGTATTCTTCAAAGATTGGTTGGCCATGCTTGGGTATCTCCTTAATTTGCAAACTTATTATATACACTCATCAATATATGTTGGCTTCTTGGTAGTTTGTAGTTTCTGTTGAGTCTAAATCAACTCTCTTTCTGGAAAGCGGTGACTCTGAACCACCATGACCTGCTGCAACATAGAGTGTTGGTGCATCGTTGATTAATGGACAACCAGTTACGTAAGCGTTACACATTCTTAAATTGAATTGTACTTGGCAGTGCTCACAAACTGTAAAGATGACAACTTCCTGTCTCTCATCAGCAGGTTGGAGACTTACTGGCTGACCAGACACTGGGAGTTGGCCTGCCATAAGAGACTAGCTGCACACTCACTTAGGTGTAAATGTCTTGGTGGTACCATTCTCCGTGTAACTGCTCCCTCCAGAACTCACACTTTTACCACCCTACACTAAAGATACTCTTCTCTCGTTCAAGACACCAAAGAAATTGTTCCTCTTCCAGAACACTTTAGGACTCACAACAGGTTAAGCCTCCGGCTTCTCGGCCCTATTGCACTATTCTTATTATTTTAATACCATATATATATTGTAACCTCCTCCTCCTCCTCCTCCTCCTCCTTTAATTACTTTGAAGTGAACTTTCTGTCACACCAGCACTATACAAAAACAATAAAGGAATACATTGGTACCTTTGCGTTGTGTCTTTTAACCCCTCCCATGCTCATGACGAGCTGAGCACGTCATGAGCCACGGCGCTCCGGCGCTCATGATGAGCTCAGCTCGTCATGGCCCGTGGAACGCTCAGGTGCGGGGAGAATTCCCCATCTATGCTGAACGTTCCACGGGAGCCAATGCACCTGTCACGAGCTCAGCTCGTCATGAGCACAGGAGCGCCGTGCCTCATGACGAGCTGAGCTCGTCATGAGCATGCGGGCGCTGTGCGGGCCCCCTCCCCCCAGCACAGCGGGGGAATAACCCCCGCAGGGAAGGGGTTATGATGTGCCAAATGCATAATAACACACGTGGCTCCTTGTCTGGTGGAAGCTAATTCCTCCTACTCAGTCTGCAATAATCTTCTGACAAATATCACTTCAAGTTCTCGGTTGATAATTGGTCACCAGCTTGTAAAAGGGCTGTGGTCTCTGTTGTTGTTCCTGCACCCACATTAGTAACAGCAAAGTTTACCTTCGCCTAATCAATAGTTAACATGAGTGGTCAATGGAAACATGTATTTGTTAATGTGTCTGAAAACGTCCAAACATTTCTGTATATATGACATGATGCTTTAGTTACTATCTGAGTTTTAAGGGTTTGTTTAAAAAGCAATTTATATATTTGCTGCTGATATTTCTAGATTGTTTTGTGAAAATTCATTTTACTCTTCTTTAGCCAACGTTACCTGCTCATTAGTACATATTTATTATGTAATGCATCTTCTCATATAATGATTATAAATAGCTACTGTTTAAAAACTTCAATTTGGGAAACGATCATCTCACAGATGGTTTAATGACTTGCGGCGGTCGAAAGAGTATTACCGTAAATGGTCAAGTAAGCTATCTGAAAAGCATCACCTATTGGATGAAGGATTCAGGTGATGTGATCTGCATATAATTACGTCCCTCAGCTGATCTTTAAGCATAACAATATCTTTATTTATATCTTAAGTACACCAATTTGTCAGTCATAAAGACATTTCCCATAGAGATACTATACTTTGCTCTGTATCCGCTCAGTATGGGTATAGGACAGTGCATTGCACAGTCCTCTCTTGGGCCACAAGCACCACTGTCGCACTGCTTGAAGCTGCAGGACGCGCAACCATCTCGCCATCCAGCGGACGTCTCCATGTCCCACTGGTACCATCATAAGATGATACATATTGTGCATTTAGGAGCATGGATGATGAAGCAATCTTTAAAAAATGGACAGTGATGCTATGATGTCCCTTACCTATCAAAGAAAGGGAGACACCACATGTTGATATTGGTAAAAATATATCCACAGATACATTGTAAACCTTTTAGGACAACACACTGTGGCAGATCACAAACAAGCAATTATGCATGAGGGAAACATAAATCCATGCAAGATGGATGTTTCACAGATTTGTGGCCACTTAGGTTAGAACTTAAAACAACAACAGTCCATTGAGATCCCTAGTGCTAAAGAAAAACACTGTGGCTAAAATGAAACGCTCATATATCGCATAAAAAGTAGGGTGCCTGCAAAGTAGATCAAAGCATCACGAGAAAGACCACAGCCTAAATTATAGGAGAGGTCCGTCCACTTCCGCTGTACTCAGCAAGGGTCAGTTTAAAGCAGGAAAGACATCCTTAAAGGCTGTCTCACATACATAATAGTGTCATGCTTCATCAAGGGCATTCTTAGGTGGGTTTCCCCTGTATTTTTGCCTTTGCCTCATGTATGTTTAATGTGTGTTGGACTTTGTTTTTGCTGGTCTAGATACTCTGCGCACTTTGCCACGGCTGTTCAGTGCCAAAGTGCAAGTGCTGCCTCTGTAAATTGTTGTCATGGATTAGTGTGTCCACAATTGGATTATTTGAATTACTGCTAAGTCCCCAGTACAGTGCACCATGTGTAAGGATGATTTTAAAATTCTGGGTTCGAAAATACCCCTTGTAGAAAGTAGTGTTAAAAAGGGTGACACTACCAACCAGAATATAAGATCCTTAAGTATTGCCCGGCGGTGTCGCCTCCTGAACCCATAAAGAAGTTAAACTATTGAAGAGGCAGGCGCTGGAGACTGGAAGGCAGGAAACAAGGTTTTTATTCTCTCCGGAGGAGAACACAGCAAAACGGACAGCAGGTATCGTTCTGAGGTGCTCTAACTGCATCCCTGAGGCCTGGCCTCTTATACACAAGTTTATCTTTTTATTGCATGTAACATATTCTCGTCGATACTTTGATGTACAGAAAGACATCCTCAGATCCCCCCCTTTCAGGCCCGTTCCCACACAAGGTTACAGTGGAAGTCCCCGCCCCGTTCACAACAGGTGATGATCATCGCGCAGCTGGATATTCCGCCGATTCACGGAGTGTGCGGGGTTCGATCGGATCTCGTAGGGGGGGGGGCTTTGATCAACCCGGGGATCCCTTGATGGAGGAAGCTTTTTATTGTACGGGGAGGGGCAAGGAACAGTATCGGCAGAGCTGGGTGTCGGCCTGGGAACGAGGAAGACAAACGGGCACACGGAAGAAAGGGGGTTTGCATCAAAGGGCCGGGGATCATGAATGGGAAGAAGGGAGGTGTTGCGCTGGGAACAGGACGAGGGCCTGGGGCAGAGCAGCGCTGAAGAGGGGTTTATGATTTCAAGGCAGGTGCAGGCAGGGGGGTTGTCAGCATGCGGGGGATGCCAGCGAAGCTAGGAGGGGGAGAGGGGCGCGCTGGCTCTCGGCGAGAGCAGGGAAGCCATGGTGTTCAAAATGACAGCTGTTTTACGCGCACAAAAGGTTCAAGGAGAGCAAGAGGGCGCCGATAATGTTGACGGTTTCAGCCTAACTTTCAACAGTCCTCCCTTTTCAACATATCTAGCCAACTTGCTTACTCAATGTCAATTTTCATCAAATTCCTAACTTCGGTATCATACAATGCTCTCATGTGTTCGCTTCCAAAGTCCACAGTTTTGGGAAAAATACAACTCGCACATAAAGAACACAGAGGTGGCAGACATTGAATTCCTAAGCATAGGCCACATATTACAACTACGGGAATCAGGATAATGGTGAGCAGTCTCCAGCCCCAGCTTTTGATGGTGTCCCAGAACCAACCACCGAGCGACCATTCTTCTTGTTCTTGGTGAACTTCTGAAGAGAGTCTGTGGAGATGTTCGATGGCTTTGTACACTGAGGGTGAGTTGTCCGGTATGTATGTACAACAGCTGGACCCAATAATGCGGCATGCTCCTCCACGGTCCGCCAGAACCACATCTAGAACGAGGCGGTTCTGAAGAGCCACCAGACGGACCGCTTGGAGCTCGGCAGTGTTGTTGGCAAAGATGCCCGCTGTGATGTTCATGGTTGTCTCAACTGCCTGAGTCAAATGTCGGATGGCACGGCTGTTTGCCATCGGGCCCCAGAGGGGGACGAGTCCTTTCATAGCATCGAGGAACTGCGCCCCTGTTGAGTCGGCTTGCTCAGCGTCTTTGGCTCGTTTTTGCCTGTGGTGATTCGCTGGGGCCACATAAGTTGGAGGAAGGACGAAGGAGATGTAGCAAGTGCCCCCCCAGCCTTTGGGGAGCCAGGTGTAGGCCTTCGTGCCGCAGATGAAATACATGTTTGGGGATGACACAAAGGAAGGTGGATCCGTGGAATCCAGAGTTCTGGTAAAGCGGCAAGCGCTGCGACCCACCAGCTGTGTCCCAAGTCCTTCTACACACATGTGGCCTGTGACGTTGATGACCGACAAGGCCACAGTCAGAGTGGCAGCCGTTCGTTTCCGCAGATAGGAGAAGGTGGGTCTGGTTGGATTGTTGAACACCTGAATTTCGATCCGTTCTTTAGGCGGGATGTCCATTTGGACTGAATCGTTGGAGGTCTGCGGGCAGAAGTGTGTCTTAGTTTTGTTTCGCCGGACCCCGTGGGAGAAATGCGTTATGGTTCTACCGGAGGTGGTATTGTCCTTATAGCTTTCTTGCAGGAGGATCAACCAAGCAAGGCAGGAGCCGTGAACAGAGAAGGGTGAAGGAATGAATGGTATTGAATGTCCAGTGGCATGGGGTAGCAACCCACAGATCCAGCAGTTGGTGGCATTGGTGGCAAGATTGTGTTGGTGAAGCAGCTGCACGAAAGAGTTATTCCAAAACTCCTTTCGCCTCTCTCTTAGTTGAGGGGAGAGCGAAATCAGATAATGTTCCTTCATGGTGGTAGGCTGGGCAGTGGTTAGGAATGTTTCGTGAGCAGGTGTGTGTTCTTCCATAATCCAGAGCGTAGTCATGAGGAGAAAGCAGAGGAGGATTACGATGAAGAGTGCAATTGTCTTTGAGCTATGGAGTCTGTCTGTTCTCGGATTTCTGTAGTGGGTATTTCCTGCTGTCTCTGTCGGCTTCTTATTTGGCGCTTCCATCATCTTCTTATCTGGCGCTTCCATCATCTTCGTCTTCAAGGTGCTCGGTAGTGGGCAGGACCACAGACTTAGTTTTAGCTTCTCTCCAGGTAACCCTTGGTAGTTTGGGTCACCGTTCTGAGATCCTTTAAACTAGTCCGTGGCCTACTTAGCCGAAGCTCCCTCCTTTCGACGCAGGAAATACCCTTCTCGAGATGGTACAGTGGGGTCAGGATGTTTTGAAAGTTCAAGTGTCTCTGTGTCAGGATAGCAGTTCAGCGATGGTCGGTCCTGGTTCAGGAGCTCTTCTTGGGTGTTGACGGTATCTGTCGTGGCCAGGGCTGGGGAGACCTTTTTGCAGTGATGGGCGTGCAGCCAGTGCTTCTTCCCCTCCACTCGAAGTGCGGTCCGGGTGGTGATCAGCACTTGCCAGGGGCCCGTCCACCGGGGTTCCAAACTCTTTGATCGCTGAAAATTTCGGATCAGCACGAAGTCCCCCGGCTGGATGGCGTGACCCGGACCCCTGGAAGCATCGGGGATGGCCTGCTGCACCTGCTGATGAAGGACAGACAAAGTTTCAGTCAATTTGTACAGATAATCAGACATTAGGATGTCCGGAACGTCATGAATGGAAATTGGTTTCGGGGCAGACCAGACGCTCATGGGTCGACCGAAGACAACTTCATAAGGAGTTAAGTGATGTCGGGTGGGGGTAGAGCGCATCGATAGCAATGCCAGTGGGAGGGCGTCTGGCCATTTCAGGCCCGTGGTAGCCACTATTTTGGCCAGTTTAAGCTTTAGTGTGGCATTGTGTCGTTCGACAAGCCCAGCAGACTGAGGGTGGAAGACTGCGTGGAATTTCTGTTTAATACCCAGCCCATTCAGGATGAGCTGGATAACTTTGGCTACGAAGTGGGGGCCATTATCACTCCATAAAACACGACAGAGGCCATAACGGGGGAAAAACTCCTTTAACAGAACCTTTGCGGTGGCCATAGCGGTGTTGTCACGGGTTGGATATGCTTCCACCCACTTACTAAATGCGCACACCACAACAAGTACATATTTTAGGCCTTGGCATCTGTCTAGCTGGATGTAGTCCATCTGCAGGACTTCAAATGGGTGGTTTGGGACCCCAAATCCCCCCCGGGGTACTACAGTTCCTTTCCCGGGGTTGTGTTGCAGGCATATTAAGCATTGTTGAACCAGGCGTTTGGCGGAATCTGGGATCTTATCATTGTGCCAAACCCTGGAGACAAGTTCGATCATGGGGGCTGATCCTATGTGGGCAGGGGAGTGTGCCATGGTCAGTATGGGAATCAAGTATGAATCAGGTAGCAACCATTTGTTCGTGTCTTTTGTCCGCCAGCAGCCTTCATCGTCTTTCAATCCCACCCGTGTCCATTCAGTCAACTCGTGTTGTGTGCTAGCCGTTTGAATGTCCCTGATAGTGTCTCCAACGTCAGTCCACTTTTCCGCTTGTGATCTGGTCACGTACATATGTGTTGTCGTCCTATTTTCAGCTGTCGTTCGGGCGGTGATGTCGGCTAGTGCATTTCCCTGTCCAATAATGTCTGTCACCTTCTTGTGCGCCTGGCATTTGATGACGGCAAGTTTGTCGGGGAGGAGGACAGCTTCGATTAAGGCGGAGACTAGATCCCCGTGCAAAATGGGTGTGCCGTGTGAGGTCAAGAATCCCCTTTCCCTCCAAAGGAGCCCAAAATGGTGAACCACCCCGAAGGCATACTGGCTGTCGGTGTAAATGTTCGCTGTGGTTCCTGTCGCCAGGATGCAGGCTCGTGTCAAAGCAATCAGTTCCGCTGCCTGGGCAGATCGCTGGGTGATGCGGGCTGTTTCTACTACGGTTCGGGCCGTGGTGACTGCATAGGCAGCGGAAGTGGTACCGTCGGAGAGTTTGATGCAAGAACCGTCCACCCACAGCTCCCCGTCGGGGTCAGGGAAAGCCGTGTCTCTGAGATCAACCCTACTCCTGGTCTGTTCGTCCGTAAGAGTCACGCAGTCATGTACGGGGTGCACATTGGGATCGTTCTCTGGCAAGGGTAACAGAGTTGCCGGGTTCAGTGTGGGGCATCTTTTCAGGGTGATATGGGGGGCAAGCAAGGTCAGTTCGTATCCAGTCAGTCGTGCACTCGTCAGATGTTGCGTCTTGGTTTGGTTCAGGAGGGTGTCGACTGCATGGGGTACCAGTACCGTGAGGGAATTCGAGAGTACAATCCCCTCACTCTGTCGGATAGAGATTGCAGCAGCAGCTACAGCTCGAAGGCAGGCAGGCAAGGCTCTGGCGACAGGGTCAAGAGTGGCAGAGAAGTAAGCGCACGGTCGTTGCTTAGGGCCGATGGCCTGGGTCAGGACAGATAAAGCGCACCCCTCCCTTTCGTGAGTGTAAAGGGAGAAGGGCTTTTTGTAATCAGGGGTACCCAGGACAGGGGCTGAGCAAAGGGCATCTCGCAGTTCCGTGAAGGAAGTTTGACACTCAGGGGTCCATGGGAGTGGGAAAGGGACGTCTTTGTTTAGCAGAGTAAGCAGTGGTTTCACAACGAGGCTGAAGTTTGGTAAACATTGTCGGCAGAAGGAGGTGAGGCCTAATAGGGAGCGAACCTGCTTCTGGGTCTTAGGGACAGGGGTATCTAGAATGGTTTGAATTCGATCAGGAGTGAGTTTTCTTCCATCTTTGGACAAAAGGTGGCCTAGGTAAGTGACCTGGGGTAGGCAGAATTGCAACTTCTTCTTGGAGACCTTGTGGCCATTTTCCGCAAGGAAGTGCAAGAGTTGAATGGTGGCGGTGACCGCTAGAGGGGTGGTGTCGGCTGCCAAAAGGATGTCATCGACATATTGTACCAACACCACTCCGTCGGGTAACTGGACTTGGTCTAGTTGTCTTTTGAGGGCCTGGCTGTAGATGCTAGGGCTTTCCGTGTAGCCTTGAGGCGCTCGGCAAAACCTATATGAGCGGGCTTTTAGGGTAAAGCTGAAGAGATATCGGCTGTCTGGGTGGATGGGGATGGAGAAGAATGCGTTCTTGAGGTCGATGACGGAAAAGGTGGTGGCAGTGGATGGAATCAAAGTCAGGATGGTGGTGATGTCTGAGACCACAGGGTACTGGGGTACCACCACTTTGTTGATCTCTCGGAGGTCGATGATAAAACGGTATGCTTTCTCATCTCCCTCTCCCTGTTTCTTGATGATGGGCAAGATAGGGCTGTTGCAAATGTTACTAACCACTTCCTCTACCACTCCTGCGTCTATCAGTGACTGGATAATCATTACCAATGCCTTCTCGCCCTCTGGCGATATCCGATATTGTGGGAGTTTTGGGAGTGTTGCGTCTGGTCGGACAGTAATGTGCACTGGGTCAATTAACATACGCCCTACGTCCGAATCCGCTTTGGCCCACAGATACGGAGGTAGAGTGTCAAGCAGGGATGCGTCAACGTCGGTGATGGAAAACATGTGTCGGGGAGAGCAATGTCTAAGCAGAACGGGGTTGTCGTAAAGAAACACTCGAACTCCATCTTGAGAACACCTGATCGTCGCTCGGAAGTGTTTCAGTAAGTCAAGTCCCATAATGGCGTCGGGGCTATTGGAGGAGAGCAAGAACGTGGTGTCGGTGGTGTTGTTTTCTACGTCAAAGAGAATCGGGGCAGACAAAGGGTTGGTGGAGGGCGTTCCATCGAAACCTGTCGATGTTATGAGTGAGCCAGACAAGGGTGCCCTTGGAATCAGTCGTTTAGATAACGCACTACGTGTTGCGCCAGTGTCTACCAGAAATGGAGACTTGGTACCCAGGACCTTAGCAGTGACATAAGGGCCCTGCTGGTCAACATAGAGCTCGACTGGATCCCTCCCTCGCCCTTGGCTGTCCTATGCGAAGGTGTGGGTGTCGTCATAGTCAGATTGTTGATATTGGTTCTGCCTGGGTCGATCGAACGTATTTGGTCTGCCTGATCTGTCGTTAGTCGCGTCATTTGGGGGCCCTCGCTGTTGTCCCTTAGGTCTCGGTCCGTTTGCTACATCCCTGGGGTCTTTGTTTCTGATCATTTCCAGAAGAACTGGGCACTGGGATTTCCAATGGCCAGTCCCTTTGCAGAAAGCGCACTGGTTTTCTCTAAGGTCTGTGCGTACACTGTAGGAAGTCAGAGTGCGGTCCTGGGGAAATGTAGTCTTAGGGACGTTCGTCTGGTAGTTTCCCCGATATTGGTCTCGTCCTATAGTCACCCCTTGCAGTTTGGCAATCATCACCCTCTCTTTTAAGTCCTTCTTCTTTTTCTCTGTCGCCCTATCGTTTTCATTTTTCTGATGCTCATAATATTGGGCCATTTGGAGAATCGCTGTAGGTTTGGAGGCTGCCCAACTACTCTCGCTGGCCTGTAGTTTCTGGGAGATTTCCGATGATAGGCCCTTAACATAATTCTGGACAAACAGATGGTGTCCGGTTGCAGTGGCCATGTCCTGGCCGCTGTAATCGGAGAACACCGTTTCAAACCGGGAGAAGTATTCCGATACATCCTCCTGGGGCTTCTGGCGACAGGCTGTTACTATCGACCAGTCCACTTTCTTTTCTGGGATCAGGGTTTTTAATTTCTCTACGATTTTATCTGGAAGGTCTAGAATGGATTTCAAAGGCTTTTGTCCTGGTCCCCGTTGTTTATCCAGGTCATTGAGTTGTGTCCAGGTTTGTCCGAACAGCTCAAGGTGGTCGACTTTCCGGATTTGCTTCCACACGTCAGCTGGTAGACATAACCCGAAGAACAAGTCGATGTCAGCCAGGGTCATAATCGTTGAGCCCAGGGCTGTACCCAATTCAGTATAGAAGGCAGTGGGGTTTTTACGTAGGTCGGGTAGAGATTTCCGGAATGTCAGTATCTCTTGCCGGTCCCATGGCTGGTAGACCCAGTTGTACACTACCCTTCCCTTCGCATCTTGGTTGTTTGCATCATCGTGAGTCCCTGTACCTCGGGGAGGAACCCAGTAAGGGGCAGCCTCTTGTATTGGCATCATGGTGTTAGATTGCTCGGTTGGTGGTTCGGTCACTACGGAGGTTGCGGATTTAGCTCCCGGCTTTCGTTCAGTGAGGTGGCGGAAAACCTCAAGCGTACGCGTAAGGAGGTCCGACACATCACACTCGCCCTCATCCCCGATATCGACCTTCCGGTACAGAGTCGTTAGGCTCTCGGGACCGTTTTCTCGATATCGGTCCTCGTATGCATTCAAGACATGATAACACAGTCGTACGGTAAAATGTCGTCTGTGACTCCCTGTATACGAGCTGAACATATCTGTGATGTACTCTTCATCATCCTTCCTTTCTACCAGTGTCCTTGCTATTTTGTCGATCCCCGCTCGCTCATCTTTGCTTAGCCTGCTTGTTCTTGCAGGACCAGCCCCTCGGGTCTCATGGTCGTCTAACGTTGTTGTTGATGTGGTTTTTAATACAAGGGGTTCGGCTGGCACAGAGGCCATTGGGGCCGAAGCTGTGGCGGTACCTTCGTTTGTACCTGGGGGTGGCGCGTGCTGCGCCAAGGGTTGGGAAGGGGCATATGGAGGGGGCATGTAGATGATAGGAGGACCTAACAGCAGATCCTCGTTGGCTCGTTGTTTCGAGGGTAAATCAGGGTAGAGCATGGAGGGAGTTCTAACCGGACACTGGCTTGGTGTTTCCATTTCTAGTTTCTGTTTAGCTTTCTCTCTTTCCTTTATCTCTTTTTCTAGTTTCTGGGCAGCTAGGTGGGCTGCTTTTCGCAGCTCTTTTTCCAACCTACTCTCAGTTTTCTTTTTACGTTGTTCAGTTTCTTTTCGCCACATGCCGAAACTGTCGAGCATAGTGGGTGTTGTCTTGTTTTTACCCAGGGCAGTTTCTAGCGTTTTTATTTTATCATCATCGAAGGATCCTATCAGGGGCCACTGACTTTCTTGACCCTTTTTCGTATATTTATGCCATAGTTTACTATAGGCTATAGCGGTCAATCCATGCTTCATGAACATGTCCTTATTAGGGGTGCCTTCCAGTGGGGCTGGGTGGTCCATCTCTAATAAGCGGTCCGGGCTAAACAGGCTACTAATCAGTGGGTAGAAGACAGACATGACGGCTCGTAACGAGGGACTAAAAAGTCAGCACTGCCTATCTTATCACTAGGTGCAAAGACTGGACAGAATATTTCTATTCTACGTTGTTTGCAGGCAGTGAATACCTCATGGATCAAAATAACAAAAAGACCAATAAATATTCAATGGGAAGAATGAGTAGGTCCGCAAAGATCTGCGTTACCTACCCTTTTCACTATCTGCAAAAAGGGTGGTCTCTTCCCTGTTTGCAGACAGAGAATCTCCAGGAAACAATAGCTTTGCGAACAACAGTTCAGTTTCAAGTAATTATTGAGTGGGGGAGAAAAAATAAGCACGGCTACTGCCCTACCTATCCTCCACTGCTTGCAAAGAGAGAGCCCGTTGTTTCTCCGTTTGCAGACAGTGAATCTCCAAATAAATAAAAAGGAGCAATACTAGTATTTTTTTAAACAATCAAGCAATCAAGCAATCAGTTCGCAACTTGTCGTGTTTACACGACCTTACCCGGACCGCATGGACAGTTTCTTGTCTTCCGAATCCAGCGCCCGATCGTCCTCTCTTCTCCGTTATCCTCGCGGCACTCCTGATGGTTCCCAGTCAGGACCGTAGATCACTCGAGAGAGGTCTGTTCGGAACCAGTGAAGTTCGGATGATCGGCTGTCAGACGAGGGTCTATCGGACAGACGCGTTCCCGATCGTTGCAGTCGTTCACTCTGTCGTCAGGACCTCTCCCACTGGATCCACGAGTCGCTGATGGGCCCCACGCTTGGGACGCCAATTGTTAAAAAGGGTGACACTACCAACCAGAATATAAGATCCTTAAGTATTGCCAGGCGGTGTCGCCTCCTGAACCCATAAAGAAGTTAAACTATTGAAGAGGCAGGCGCTGGAGACTGGAAGGCAGGAAACAAGGTTTGTATTCTCTCCGGAGGAGAACACGGCAAAACGGACAGCAGGTATCGTTCTGAGGTGCTCTAACTGCATCCCTGAGGCCTGGCCTCTTATACACAAGTTTATCTTTTTATTGCATGTAACATATTCTCGTCGATACTTTGATGTACAGAAAGACATCCTCAGATCCCCCCCCTTTCAGGCCCGTTCCCACACAAGGTTACAGTGGAAGTCCCCGCCCCGTTCACAACAGGTGATGATCATCGCGCAGCTGGATATTCTGCCGATTCACGGAGTGTGCGGGGTTCGATCGGATCTCGTAGGGGGGGGGCTTTGATCAACCCGGGGATCCCTTGATGGAGGAAGCTTTTTATTGTACGGGGAGGGGCAAGGAACAGTATCGGCAGAGCTGGGTGTCGGCCTGGGAACGAGGAAGACAAACGGGCACACGGAAGAAAGGGGGTTTGCATCAAAGGGCCGGGGATCATGAATGGGAAGAAGGGAGGTGTTGCGCTGGGAACAGGACGAGGGCCTGGGGCAGAGCAGCGCTGAAGAGGGGTTTATGATTTCAAGGCAGGTGCAGGCAGGGGGGTTGTCAGCATGCGGGGGATGCCAGCGAAGCTAGGAGGGGGAGAGGGGCGCGCTGGCTCTCGGCGAGAGCAGGGAAGCCATGGTGTTCAAAATGGCGGCTGTTTTACGCGCACAAAAGGTTCAAGGAGAGCAAGAGGGCGCCGATAATGTTGACGGTTTCAGCCTAACTTTCAACAGTAGGTATTTTCTTGCTTAGCCATCCGGTGTGCCTCTGCTAGGTTTAGGTATTGACTGTCTGGCTTTGGAGTGACAGGGGCTGGAGATGTGCGTTCTGTTCATACAGACACTTGGGGGGGGGGGTGAGGTGTGTCCTGCCTTTCCAAGGTGAGTCAGGGCAGGCTGCATAGACATGGGCTGCATTCAGAGTAGGGGGAGGAGATTTTGTACACGTCTGAATGGGCCTGGTCAGCCTTAGACAATGCTATCTCCACTTTTTGCCAGGAATCTGGGCCAAAGAGGACATAGCTGGTTTTGCTGAGCACATACACTCTCCACCTTCAGAGAACAAAGGAGTTTGTACTATAAAAAGTGGGACCTAGACCCCTAAACTTTTGATTACTTCTGGAATTCAAGAGAAAACTCTACCAAGGAGAAGAGCTGGGAGAAGCTGGAGGAGACCTGTGTCCTGTCTGGGGTTGGCCAGCAGTAGCTATTTCTGCCAAGGAGAGGAACTGTTTGTGTATCCTGCTTGAAAAAGTCTCTCCAAGGGCTTGAGGTAGAACTTGGCCCCCGTTCAAGAAGTCTCAGGAACAGCCATCGCTTCACCATCCTTCTGGGCACCATCTCTTGAACCTCTGGCTTCAGCCGCCGCAGAAGAAAAGAGCAGCCGACTCTGTCACCGAGTCTGTTGCAGGTTCTGTTTCCTGAAGGCACCACAGAAGGCCCTGCCACACTTCGCACCGCATCTTTGGTCTCACCGATGCCGCTGGGCAACAGTCACTTAACTGTTGCTTGTACCTCATCCTGTGGGCACTTTACTCCGCACCGCCTCACTTCACTCTGCCCAGACGTCACCTACACCGTCGCTGCCCGACCCAAACATCGACCGGCTACTTCGCCTGCACCGTGACCTGCCATCACTGCATCGAGCCCTGACTCACTCTGCATCGTAAGCCTTGGCCTCACCGACGCCGTTGGACGACTGCCACTGAGCCGCTGCCTGCACCGTGCAGTGAGGGCACCGCACGCTGCTTCGCTTTCACTTCCCATCACAATTGCAACTGTTGCCCCGGCCTATCCACACCAACGTGTCTGCTGCCACAAGAAAGGTACTGTCTACGAGCCTGTCGTTGTTTCAGCTGACCTGTACTGATGTGGTCGGCTGGAACTGTTAAACTTTGTCGTTTTCAGCATCGCTGTAGCCACAGACGGAGCTATTGACTTGGATGAACTGTGCTTTTCAGCTAATTGAAGCCTATCTTCCAAAGTAACTATTTTTACAGTATGGTCTTGTTGATTTAGATAAAGATTTGCTTATTTTTCTAAACTGGTGTGGTGTCCATTTGTAGTGTTTTTACTGTGTTACTGTATGCATGCACAAATGCTTTACATACTGACTCTCAGATAAGCCTGTCTGCTTGTGCCAAGCTACCAAGGGGTTGAGCAGAGGTTATTTTAGAAGTGTATCCCACTTATACTGATTAGGAAGAATGGTCCTTACTTGGACAAAGGTGCAAACCATTGCTAACTAGAGACCCCCATTTCTAACAGGTATTCTCTCCCCACCCTGGTAATATGTTACTACCAGGGCGAATTCAACCTCTGCAAAGACTTGGTGGTAGGAGGAAGTTCTTCAATAAAAATACTAGACAAGGTGGGATCCAGACAATCTAAAATACCTTAAAGTTCCTCGGTTATCACCTTTATTCATGAGGACCCTAGATATATCTAAAAACCCTTATCTCGGGGCAGGTAAAAAGAGTGCAATGGCTCAGACCCATCTACTACTCACCAACATGTTTCTGTACTCAATAATTAGCCTGTCTGGGTCATTCGTTATGGTTAATAGATCCTTACAACAATAGCCTAAAGAGCCTAAGATCCTAAGTAGTAATGCATGTGCATCACCAACCGACACATTCACCCAGGTGTGTCCTACCTGGGCTTCTTATCAAACAAATTTCGTAAGAAAAACCATAGACTTTAGGGGGGTACCAGTAGGCTGGTCGGGGAGGGGATGGTGCCCCTTGTAGTCACACTTTCATAAAAAGGTTCACCACTCAAGTAAACCTGAGAATTCCCGCTCTGTGCCCCTGGTACCAAGCTGAGGCTCTTCAATGGTCCTAGTGTATATCTCATATTTTCCACTGAGATCATCATTGCACTGAGATTATAATGCATTTATTAGAATACCACAGGACTAGATCCTTAAAATTTCTTCATCTTAAGATCACTTTTAAAGATTCCAGCCCTCTCCTATATGAAAGGTGGTTATGTGCGGCTTTGAGTACTGCACGGTTAGAACTTGGTTTGGCACAAAATGTAAATAGCACGGTGTGGGATCTCTTGTTAGATTGGGGAAGATAAATGAGGCTGGTCTAAGGCCTGGCCGTCCTATGATTACACCAGGCCTCGGAATAAAGAGGCAGGGCGGGCGTGCCCAGGCCATTGCAAGGACGTCAACCCCGGGCGCTCACGACGATGGAATGGGTTGAGAAAGTTTATTTGAACAGCCTTTGGTGGAATGAGGACAAAAAAAAAAAAAGGTCACTTTTATGTTTTCAGCTAAAAGACGAATTACACAATTCTTAGGTGATAGAAAGCTCAAACCCACCAAACTTTTCAAAGTTCGGCAAGCTAACTTCACCAAATGCAGGGTTTTAACATTTTAATTATTTTAATAACCAGTGAGAAAAACCCTATCAATATAGGGCTAAATGTTACTTTGTTAGAATTTAAGAGAGTCATCTACTAATATTTGCAGTCTATTTTTTCATAGTTTGCATGGGCCTATTCAACCACTCATGTTTACCCGACTGAGTAAGTGATAAGAAATACAAAGGCATAGGCTTAACATTCTACAGATGCTGTTTTTTATATCTCAGAGCAGATCCTCATAGACTAGGCCCTCTTGAGCTGGTGATGACTTTACCCTTTGTGTCCTCTAAAATCTTCCTTGTCATAACTGTACTTGGCACAGGCCCTTGGCCATCCAGAACACATCCCTGTTGAGCTTGCCAAGATGGCTGCCAAGGAAGCGAACATGACTTGGTTATTTATGCGTCCAGCAGCGGAACAGAATGTTTTTCATTTCATCTCTTCCGCTTCACCTCACATCATGCAAGTCGAAGGGAGCGACAAACGGATCACACATATTAATCGTAGACAAAAATGAATGCAAATTGTCACTGCAGTGGGAACAAAAGAGAGGAAATTATTTAAGAAGATGAATAATGTAAAGGCAGAGATTACCTCACGCTTCGCATTCCTGATTATGAAGGGCATCTGATAATGGTTCCTCATTTTGGCTTCTTTTTATTAAATCCAGGTTTTGGCTTCTGTCGTGGGTGCTTTCTGATCAATCAACAACAAGTGCTAACTCATGTCAGGGCCCTTTGATGTGCTAATTAGTAACGCCTACTATGGCCTTTATTCATTCTATTTACAATGTCCTCCTACTGTTAATTGTGACACTGAAATCATGGCTGGGTTCGCAAAGATAGCCGCTTTATGGTTGTTTGTGTGCATCATTGTACGTGCAAGCTCAGGATCCGGATGGAGCCGAGCCATCCGAAGTTCCGAAAGCTCCTTAAAACCTTCCTGTTTCCCCCAGACCCCTAGCCGCTGGCACTGTCTTTGGTATTCCTTGTTCTATAGCGCTGGGACGCTCATGGGCAGCCATGCGCTTTATAAATTTAATTTAATTTCATTTCATTTCATTTCAGGTGCATGCATGTGAGACTTCCAGCTGTTCCATAGCACCATATTCTGGAGTTAAATCGCGTGGTGGATGCCTTCTCTTGAGAATTGGTTTTGTTATTGGGTGGTTTTTCCACTTGTAGAGAGTTTCTCAGCAGAGATAGCCTCTATTTTGCTGATTGCTTGAGTAACAGTTTCTGATGGAGCAGATCAGACTGCATCTGCACTGTCTGTTTCATTTCCAGGATCATGTCACTTGGTGTGCATGCGATGGTGATCAGCAAGAGGTGTGGTTGCGTTCTTTGGTCAGAGTATTGAAAAGGTAATCTTTGCAATCTCTGGGACATATATACCTGGAATTCCACCTGTCCCACTCTGAATTTACAAACTGTCGCTGAGGAGCAAGTTGCACAGTGACTAGCAGAGACTATGATGTATCCTGCTTTTGCAAAAGTGTCCTGCAGCTGCTGAGAGGTGGTCAATCAATGAGAACCATCTTGCTGTAGATTCAAGCTTCTTGTGAAAGGAGACTTTTTATAACTCTTCCGCTACATGGAGTTCCAACGTTTGCAGCTGCCTACCTGTGCTTTGCAGAGCGTATGTCCTTGTAGAAGGTATTGTTTTTCAAGCAGATTAAGGATGCTTCTTGGAGGACCATAAACATAATACACTCTCAGGGAGACTTGCAGTCTTTGCCAGAATGACGTCCATGATTCATGGGAGATGAATGAGTTTATGGCCCTGAAAGGCGTCAGCTGCCTACAGATATTCCTGAGCTGACCTGGGCAGTATTTTTGACACACAGAGATTGCAGAGCAGTAACAGATGAGATGTATAAGGAGCAGAACCTTTCACAGGAATATGCTTAGGGATTGCCAACTGTGACACATCCACCAATGACTCTATTCACCCGCTCCACCAAGCCATTCCCTTGGGGATAGTAAAGACCCTTTCTATTATGTTGTCCCCATGTCTCTTTCAAGAACCATACCATCTCTTCAGAGGTGAACTGCACCTTATTATACATGACCAGATTTCTGTGTAGGCATTCCTGAAAAGAGACATTTCTCAGGAAATGAACAACCTACCTCATAATCGGTTATTTGACAAATCTGTCCTCAATCCATTTAGACTTTTTGTCAATTAAGACGAGGGCAAACCACAGAATAAGGTCCCAGGAAACCAAGGACAGCCTTCTTCAAAAAGAATTCTGATATTTCCGCCAGAGCCATGGAGGGATATTTAGTTACAAGATTTTTATCTGCATTTCTACAAGTGACACCTCCTAACCATCAGTTCAATATCACAGTCAATTTTGGGCCACCCTGTGTTTTTTTTTTGTTCAAGGTCATCCTGAGATGTCTGGCATGTGTGATGCTCATTAAATTACTTCTGAGTGATTTTGGTGGAACATGCTTGTCACCTCTGTAAAGTGTTCCACTCTCCAAAGACAACCCTAAAGCTACTTTGACAAAACTCTGCAATTCACCTGTAGCACATCTTTCTTTGCACCATCCATCAATAATACATTTCTTAACTTTTTAGATGCTGAAAACTTGCTCACTTTGCCACTGGATTCAAGATAGCCTGGCTGATGAGGGTTGTGAACCCGAAACCGGTCCCAGGATGCTTGTTTCCGGGCCAGGAAAGATATGGCTTGGCAGCTCGGGCTGGACTGTTCCCACGAGGCACAGAGTCAGACTGACTTGCATATGGCCATGTCTGAACTTTGGTGGCGGAGTGAGCTAAATAATGGTGATGGATTAAACCCAGATCAGTTGACTGGGGGTGAGTGTTCGAGGCAATGGTGGCAATCAGACACTCCCTTTGCTTCTGGGTCCTCTTGCTATGGCATGCGAGAGAACAATCAGATGTCCTGTTAAATCTCTTTGGAAGCTTCTCAACTATAAAACTGAACTCTAAACAATTGTGCACTTAACTGTGCCAACTTAGCAGTTTATTTTTCAGAACGCGCACAAGGTTTTCCAGGAATGTATAACAAATGCCCATGATCTTTCATCGCTGTAAATCGGGTGCCCCACAAATACCTCGTAAACGTCCGCAGAGCCCACGAAGACGTAATCAGCAGTATTTTCACCTTTCTGCCTCCTTTGTATGATGACAGCTCCCAAACCACGTTCACTTGCACCAACCCTAATCAAGAGGGGTAAACCTGAAACACAGGGTCGCCAGAGTGGGCATTCAACACATCAGCCTTGAAGCATTCAAATATGCATTCCTATTCACTGCCCCATACAAAACTTTCTTTTTTAAGAGTTTGGTAAAGTGGACGCAATGGAGACCAAACTGGGCAGGAACTTTGTGTAAAATTCACAAAGACCAATGAAGGACAAAGCCTGTGCTCGTAGCCAATATTAAGATACTGGCACAGCAGATAAGGAGAAATCTGGGGGCATATTATCAAGGACCGAGTTAAAATTATCGCCGCTTTAGCCGCAGGAAACTGCTGCTAAAGCGGCGATAATTGGCTTGATAATACGCCCTTGAGAATTCCAATAGAATCCCATGTTCACACCTGAGCATGGGCTTCTATGGGAATTCATAAGGGATATTATCAAGCCCATTATTGCCGCTTTAGCGGCAGTTTCCTGCCGATAAAGCGGCGATAATTTTAACTCTTGTTTCTTGATAATATGCCCCTAAATACTTTACTGTAAGTATGCCGCAGAGTAGCAAAGCCTGGAGAGAATACCAACAAGTTCGAACTGACACCAAACTCAGTTTGACATAAACTTTCTAAATTGCACGCAGTGAAACATGGTGGGGACATCACACACGGGAATACAAGATCAAGGCGGCTCACGAACATAGGGGACACTCCTATAGCCGCGCTTCATTTCTGTCCACTGGCTTCCGTCACTTCCCCTTGGATCAAGGATGACAGAATTAATTCTATGAATAAATTAAATGCTTTATGCCTCTCTTCTGCAGGTGCCAGAAACATTACTGTAGTAAACAAAATGGCACATGGAGACATAGTAACCAATTTCAGTGCTTCCAATGAATATAATCTTTCATGTGACACCTACAATACAGCACTGCTTATGTAAGTTTTAGCAAATTAATTATTAGCTATGACTCCCTGGGCCTTCATCAGGACAACACAGTGAGAATTACTATCAAAGAATAACAAATAGGACAAATTGGTAGAAAAAGACTTACAACAACATCGTTGAATGGGAATACACTAAACCCACTGTGACATGATGTATTACACGTAGAAAAATCTATTGAAGGGAAACTCTTTGTAACATCAATAATAGCATTTTTGTCCTACACTGCTGAGAAATCAATATTTTTTCCAACGGAAACTGGGGAGAACAGTTAAAATTTTAATGAAGAAACAATCAATCATGCTGGTAGTTGATCTGGTACATGGGTGTGTATCCTGTGGAATTCACTGAGGATCTGTAATGTTATTTGTCTGTATTTTTGACCTCATATTGTGGCTTTTTACTGTGGAACATTAAATAAATGCATTATTTTTGAGAACAAGGGTATGTGGTGCAAAATAATAGTGAATATATGTGATCAATCCTTACCAGTATTAGTGACTGAAAACACCAAAAGGTAAGGCCTACAACAAAGTGATGTAAAGGGAATGCTCCTCCCATTCACCCCGCCCCACTCATGTTCTGAAGGGAGCCTTAAGAGGATTCCCCATGCAGAACAAAAGTGCCAGTGGGCAGGCTGGAATCAAACAGAGGAGCGAGCAGTTTATCTCCTCTTTACCACCTGAAAATGTACACCTTCATCTGCATAAACCATCCAAGAGCCCTCCAGAGATGCCACCTTAGATGCTCTTCTATGTACCAAGAATGGCAGCAAAATAACTATATTCTCTGAAAGGAGTTGAAATTGAAATTGAAATTGAGTGGTATTTATATAACGCATGGCTACCCAGAGGCATCCCAGCCCTTTACAGAGACAGAGGCAGATGAAACAGGGCAGGTTAAGGGTACAACAATGTTTTTAGGGATCCGCAGAAGGACAGATGATTGGGGCATGGAGCCAGGGCCGGCCCAGAAACCAGAATCAACTAAAAGGGTGTCATAGGAGCAAGACCAGGTCATGCAGTCGATCCTGATCCGAAAGAAGCCTCCCTGGTCTGCAGCCCACCGGGAAATTGCTAGAGTGACAGAATGACCAATGCACCTTGCACAGATCATGTGTGCTGCTCCTGCTTCACACATTCCAATAATCAGATTTACATTTCAGAGAGTTAAGTAATGAGGGACCAGAGATAAAGTATATTTCTTGAAGTAAGCAGTACATAATGAGTATAGTTAATCTTTCCTAACCATTTCATGTTTCAATACCTTAATATTAACGGACAAAAGTATGTGCAGACAAAGCCAGATTTTGAGAACCCAGACGAAAATACCGTCTTCAAATAGAGAAAAGAGAGTGTAATTTCCTTAATTGAAACTAGGCCTGACTGTTATTGGAATTATGTGCGGGAATTCACATAACAAGTGTAATGTAAAATTCACAAACTTAAAAACGCCATTACGCCACTTCACATAATAATGCGCTATTTGTGGTAAAAAACGACAGCAAGAAACAGTTTTTTGTGGTGCTCCAGTATTTGTTTGTACTATTTTTTTTAACATGAAATGTGTCTTTTCATGAAATATTGCACAAATTGATGGATTTGTTCTACAAGCCTCTGACAACATCTGCTCCATGTTGTCTCTACTCTTTGATTCAACCTTATGTTCTGGTGAGAAATGTAGGATCATCTGATGCTAGGTCAGACCTGGTCCCAAAATGCCATAAAGCCAGAATCGGAGGCAGCTCTTTCAGTTTCAGCAAAATAAATCTGGCAAGAACCATCTGAGGCTTCCTTTAGGAAACAGTTGCAAATATGTCTCTATACCTTATGCTATTAATTTCCCATATGAGTAGCTTTCCTGGAGCGGTATCCTAGCACTGAAACACTTCAATTGAAGTAGCCACGTGCTACATACATCTGCCCTAATATTATTATTTGTATGTCACGTCATTTTTCTGAAATTTTACATAGTTACGCAAAAGCAATTTATAGGATTTTTCCACACCTCATTTGAGGTTTGAAACAGATCAACGCACTGATCACGGTGCCACAATAGCTGGCTCACTTGGACCAGGTTTGTCATTATATCCTCCTGGTCCCAATGCACTAATCTACTCGATGACACTAGGAATCCTTGATAATAATTCAGTGGGCGCCACAATCTTCTGAGAGTCAAAAGAGAAAGAAAATGCTGCTGTATCCTTTTCATGGCAGGGTGTCCTCCCCTTTGAGGAAGAGACTAGCCTATCCTTCTACCTGATCGGTTGTATGACATTACAACGCATGCTAATACATCGCATGCCATTACATCGCGGTTTTTACAATGCAAGTCGTTACAATGACTTGCGTTGGAGGGCGCTGGACTTAGAGTAGTATAATTTACTATTCCAACTCCAGTCTACATACAGTAGGGAAGGTGTTGGATAGTAAATTATACTATTCCTTGTCCTAGAGCGCCATCTAGCGCAAGTCATTGTAAAGACCAAGGTATGCTACAAAATATACAGGATGGCCTCACACACCTCCCAGGTGTCAGGCTTTGTCATCGGCCATCCCTCATTCGCCAAAGAATCCTCTAATGGCGAACGAGCCCATATTCTGGGCTGTAATACCACTGTTATTAGGAAACTAAAGTGAAAAAGGAAAAGAAAAGGGGGGGTTCTAAGTGAAAATCCCTACCACCTGCCGGTTAATTGTACAATCTATATTCATTGGTGATGGAGGAATGGTTAAAAGCACAAGATGTAGGGCAATTATAGACCTGTTATGGTGCTAATTGTTCACTAGTGAAGAACCGGGTTTTCTAGAACCCAGCGGCGCCAGGGGCACGCCCAAAGTCTTCGGATTCACCTGTCTTGGTATACAGAGACACGGAATACTTCTGGGTGGCGTCAGAGATCAAATTTATTAGCTGCAGCTAGTAACAGTAATCCCAGCAATACAACATGGTGTACAACTCAGGAAACTGCTCAATTTTCGTAGAGCAAGACATCACATTTTATCTATATTTTACTCATTACAAATGCACACCCACTGCGACAAATACTGACAAATGAAATACATTTTCCTACCATTATCACATTCCAAAAAGCTCAATTTACATTGTACCAACCCATAAGTTCATTATTAGGAATGTCTCAAATTCGATTTACACAAGCTGGACAAACCCATAATTGAAAGCACTACCCATGTAATGAAAAGTCGTAAGAAAAGGAACAGTTCAGATGCTGAATAGGATAAGATATGTGCAAGAAAACTAAAGTTAACGATCTCCTGAACATTGATTGGCAATCTCAGACAACGATTAGCTAGAGAAATTGGCTTCGCAAAAGGGTCAGTTTCAGGTGACGGGGTCAGCGTCTTTGCAGTTCACTCACAAGTCAGAAAAGGCCTAGTTAATGCGTACATGAACAACGAAGCCCATGCAACTTTGTTCGTTCCGTTACCTCCACGGCCTACGTGAGGGCAACACAAAATGGCGTCACGAACAACTCAAACAAAATGGAGTCCGTTTCGAGAATCACAGAACCTCACTAGGTCAACATGTTTCAGCCCTGCGGTGCCCTAACTAAGGTCCTGGGCTTTCATCAGGACCGTACTTAACCCAACCCACCGGGTTTTCCCCACAGATATGGATGAAACCTGGTGTGGACAAAGTGTCAATCGGGTATCGTATTCATGTTAATTGAACGCTGTGTGCTAGGAAGTATTATAGGGACACAGTTGGGTGAAGCACGTTCTTGAAGAAAGCCCAGGACCCCAATTGGGGGCCACAGGAGGGCTGAAACATGTCGACCTAGTGGACAATTAACACCATCCCTCAGCAAAGGTACACCTACGTAGTAAGGTGGTATGAGTCCACAACAAGTGAACTTGATGACTGAAGGGCCCGTTCGTGTTTTGGTGGAAATAATATTGTGAAGGGAGAGTATGAATGCTGGCACTTTGCCCCATAGAGGGTAAAAAGTTGCTTCCACTCCCTCCGACCCATCAAGAATTGGGTCATGTGTGATAAACATGCCCCCATGACAGAGCCAGCTCTTTTCTGCAGAGAGCCTTGTGCTCGTGACCTTGAGTAATTCTCACACAGAATATTTTAAATACCATTTTCCTTTAATGTATTTTTAATGTGGGTTATTTTGCAGAGAAATGTTGTGTTTATGTTTCATGCAGCATCCATAAAAACGTTCCTTTTAGATGAAAACAGGACCTCACATGCTAGAAATGGGAGGGTGTCACAGTGATTATTTGCAGTAATATTAGTGAGATGCTGCTGTGTTACAATGTTGACAATGCACATTTAGACTCTCAGTGACCTGGCCAAAGAGGGCATGAAAGAGCCGAAATTGGATCATAAATTCAAAGCTGTTCAGAACAGAGGTCCCCAAGATCTGTTTGGCCCAGGACTCCCAAAATCCTTAAGATGTCCTTGACCGGATCCCAATGCAGTGGGAACGAATGATAGCTTAGCTACACTAAGGTGAAAGGGCGAAAGGGAGGCTCTCCACCTTTGTGAAGGCACATTTGGAACGAAGTCAATGGGAACAAGGTAGACGTAAGGCAGTCTAACTCCAAACCTATGGATATAAGAAGCAGTTCTTTGATGTTGACTCCAGCTGAAGAATCTCAGAAGCTGGCTTTTCACTCTTTCCACACACACAGGTCCACTATTGTCATCTGGAGTGGTCTGAGTGTGAGCAAGTACTCATACACGTAGATGCCCATTCCTAAGGTCCCTCAGCATCCTGCAGAAAATTCACTCTCATTTTGGATATTTGCCCTAATGTGGGTGCATGAAGAGACATATGTTTTAATGCTTACATCTCAAGAGAAACTGTGGCGGGTATTTTTCTATCTAAAACTCAGTAGGAAAAAGGAGAGCAGAGACTGTTTTATACTTCGAAATAATCACTTGGTTGTCCCAGGTGCTCCTGGGATTTGTAGTTCCATGTTTATTTTACTCATGAAGTAAAAGTTTATTTTTGATGCCGAAATCTGCACAGAATAAAGAGTGGTACAAGTATTGAATAGAGGTGGGCGTAATCATGCAGAATTACGTAAGAATTCTGCCAGATTATGCCTGAATTATGCAATAAGAGTAAGTCTTCATGTAACCCTATTTCTTAGCGCAAAAAACCCATTGGGTCCAAAACGAGCATGAGGATGAATTTTGTACTAAGTAATAGGACTAAATGCAACAGAACACAAATAACAATCGCGTCAGCCACTCATGCTCGCAAAACGTGCTCTTGTGGTTGGATTTTTCCCCCAAAATTCTTCTTAGTTGCAGGAGTAATGTGGTAAATATTGGTAATTTTGCATCAAAAAACAAATGCGGAATTACTGAAATTACCCTGATTACTCTGACATATTCCAAATTCTGCACAGGTCTACTATTGAAGTACCCTGGAGATGGGATCTTATCTTAGTGCTACTTCTGGAGCGGGCGCCTCTTTACATCTGCTCAAGTGCTGGTTAATAATAAACTCTACAATGCATGCTAAAAAGCTAAAAACATAATTAAACAAATACAATAATGTGGACTATGAATTTCAAAGCTATTAAATAATATCAAAATGAAATAGACTAATCTATATTTCAAAGTACCAGACTTAGCACTAGTAGTAGATGTAGTACTAAGAGCATTAGCAGTGCACGCTGCAGTAACAGTATGGTTTGAAACAGTAGCAGCATTGTCAGTGGTATGAATAGCATTACCAATGGTAGTAGTATCTTGAGTACCAGCAACGGACATCAGTATTATCAGTGATGGTATCAGTAATAGGACCACTTGTTACTATAACACTAGTGGCAGTACTCATCATACCATTAGCTGTAGCAGAAATAGTAATAGTTGTATCATTAGAATCATTAGTAGAACCAGCATTAGTAAAAGTTAAACTTGACAAGATTTACCACTACTGCCACCAGTGGTAAAGTCAGCGATTGTGGTATTATTATTTACACTTATACAAATACTATTAGTAGAGGTGCCAATTGTGTCAGTATTAGTGATAGAAATTCTAATATACGCCTGAGTGATTGAACTCTTAGTATTAATAGTACTACTAGCACTATTGGTAGTAGCAGTTTAATGTGTAGTGGACAATGGGTATAATGATGGTTGCATTAGTACTAGCTTCAACAGCTATTAGTACTTGACCATTATTAGTACTAATAGTAGTAGTAATGTCAGTAGTGGATTCAGTAGAAGTAGCAATAGTACAAGTAGTAGCAGCATTCTTAGTAATAGTACAAGTACTACAGCTCATAGTAGTTTGTATTAGCATTCTACTTTGAACTATAAATAGTAATGCTAGTTGTAGTGGTAGTAAAAATAGTATTAGAAGAGATAATATTAGTACCAATATAGAAAGTAAAGAAAGGGTATGATGCAGAAGCCGGCAAGGCAAGAATGGCGCATTGTACTTGGTGTTGGAAGTATGGTTGTGTATGTTGCTCGTTGAAAAACTTTCAATAATGTATTCAGCAATATATAAACTACACAGTGGAGAGGATGACCAAGTGGGTGATCTTTCAAATTCTATGTTGGGTTATTCATGATATGCACAGACCACTTTAAGCTTCTGTTGCGGTTTACCTAGTCCTACCGGTGGCATGATAGGTCCATAAAGCCACAATTACCATACATATTCACTCTATTCACTGAAAATAACAAGGGTTAAAGTGACATTATAGTTAGGTGTGGTAATAAGATAATAGCTTACATTAGAAAAAAACTTGAAATTAACTGAAAAAACAAAGGTTAAGGTGATGTTATATTTAGGTGTTGAGATGAGTTAAAAATTAACATGTGAAAACCACCCAAAAACCTGAAACTCACCAGTTCTACCACCCCCTGCCTGGTAAAAACACTCTCGGGGGCAGTACTCACTTGGTGTTGCTAAAACTCTACTGGGCTCACGGACTCCCGTTCTTCCAAAGGATTTTCTTTGCCTCCAAAGACCCCACTCCTCGCGGCCCCCGCTCAGCGGGAGCCGCTCGACAAAGGACTCGAGGGGGCGCACCTGGACAGTGTAACTGCGGGACCAACTGACCCCGAGGCCACTGGCGGGACTGCGAGGACCAGCGTGCAGTGCGGCTGGTCATCTGCCGCAGCTGGTCCTCTTCCTGCCCCCGCCACCTGCCTGGTAAAAACACTCTCCGGGGCAGTACTCACTTGGTGTTGCTAAAACTCTACTGGGCTCACGGACTCCCGTTCTTCCAAAGGATTTTCTTTGGCTCCAAAGACCCCACTCCTTGCGGCCCCGCTCCGCGGGGGCCGCTCGACAAAGGACTCGAGGGGGCGCACCTGGACAACGTAACTGCGGGACCAACTGACCCCGAGGCCACTGGCGGGACTGCGAGGACCAGCGTGCAGTGCGGCTGGTCATCTGCCGCAGCTGGTCCTCTTCCCGCCCCCACCTCCCGCTATTTAGCCCCTCCCTTATCCGCGCACGCGGGACGCGCACGCGCCGCTCTGGGCAAAGAGCGGGCTGTCTAAGGCCGTCAAAGGACGTTTAAGGCCGGGCCGGGCCATCCCTCTAACTCGTCCTTCCTTTGACTGGTGGTCGGTGGTGTGTATACATGTTTTGTATTATTCTTTGGTTTTCTTGATTCTGTTGTACGAATATTGTTTAGATTCACCCCCAATATGCCCCTACGTTCAGGCAAAGAGAGAACTGTGCAAGTTTCGACATCAAGCGGCATGGTTTCTGGGCCCCTTGATGCTTTTTTCAAACAGGCAACAGGCATCCTGGAGAAGGAAATAGCCTTCGCTGAGAAGCGCTTATCCCTGGACCTTATCACCGGCAAACGTCTTTTGGATAAGATGGAAATTCTAATCAAATCTCTCATGTTACCCCTAATGGAACGTGCTAGGCTAACAAATCAGAAACTTGATGAGTTGGAGAACCTAGTTACTGCCAATACTAGCATATTGAATAATTTGGTAATCACACCAAATAACCGTAAAGCCACTACCACCACTGCCAAAGCAGTGGGGCCCGTTGTGTCTACTAATAATTCGGTTCCCAAAATTAGTGCTAAGTTAACGAATAAACAGCAAGGTCGTTTACAGCCAGAGAAAGTCCCTGTGAGTAATAACCTGGTAACTTCTAATAGAGGAGGTCCCCCGAATGAAGGCAGCAGGTCCAACCCACAGCCATCTTTAGGTACACAACCATGGGCTGGGCGAGCTAGTCAGCTTACCATATCGGGGAAAAAGGTCCCCAGACAGAGCCTCCCTAGTATTGACCTTCCCTCGGAGGCTACCCCTTATACTATCATACTGACGTGTGTCTCATCTATTGGGGAGGACAAAACCGAATCATTTAGGGACCTGAAAAATAAAGTTGTTTTTTGGCTGAATAAAAATAGAACACTTCCCCCCTCCTCCAATACAGAGATCTTAAGTGTCAGAAGAGTTCATTGGGTGGGACACAATCCAAAAGACCTAGAGGGTGACTGTGTCATTATCAACTTTAGGGACCCATGGGTGGTGGACTTTGTGCGCAGGGAACCGAGATTTGGCAGGATGGGTGATGTCCAATCACTGGGCCTTCAGTACTTTTATCCCAAAAGGATCAATGAACCCCCTTATCATCCGATTAATCACAGCCATAGAAGACCTTTTGGCAGATTTCCTCATGCATGGACTCCACACATCCCACCCTTTCCCCACCTGTACAATCGCTTTGAACCATTATCTGGTTTGGAGTGTATTGATTGACTTCCCTCTTTGGCTGGAGGGGACATCCAAACTGCAACATACGCTAGTGAAGAGGGAGGACCTAGCAAAAGTGTGGACTGTGGGGATGTTTATAGTAAGGGTAGCGAAACCGGGCCCTCAGACCTGGCCTCTGAGGGACAGGAAGGGGGTCATGAATCGGAAGGATCTGCTAGGTGTATTATAGACTGCGACCACCCAGTTAGAATAGCAATGATAGAGGGTGGGGGGTCAGGACATAATCTGGGATCCACAACCCAATGTGAATTGCCCATTCATGACGCTTTGCTTAAATTGGCTTCATGGAACATCGCAGGACTCAAAGGGAAACTTGAATCAGCTGATTGGGTAGACTTCATAGATGAGTTTGATATCCTGATCTTTCAAGAGAGTTGGGCTATTGACCCGATCTTTCGGGCAGGGTATTTAAATTTTTTCCAACCAGCGATCCAGGGAAAGAAAGGGAGAGCATCAGGTGGATTAACTATATGGGTAAGGCAGTCCATCAGTTATAGGCCAGTAGAAGTGTCAGTCCATAACCCTGACATCCTGGGAATTAAGTTGTGTAGGGAAAATCATCAGGATATTTTTATTATTAATATTTATGCCCGTGGATTACCTGGAGGACGGAGTCCCGCAATTATTGATGAGCTGGACTCTTATTTGGAATCAATTGGGAGGGACAAATTCATAATTGTCGCAGGGGACTTAAATTGCACTTTCGAACCTTGGTCGTCTGAGGGTGGGGACATTCGCGCTGAGGAAGACGCTGTATGGAATGTCCCATGCCTGACGTTGAATCCCATCAAGAAGGGTACGGAGGCAGCCTTGCACTGGTTGGGCCTGTGTCTGGAGTGGGGGCTAAGAGCTGCTAATGGCTGCTCGATCTCCGACAAAATTGGACAGTCAACTTTTGACAACAGAGCAAGTAATAGTAGAATTGATTACTTTCTAACCAAAATAGAGTATTGGTCATTTTTGGATGATATGTTAATCTCCACATGGCCCGAAAGTGACCATAATCCGTTGATTTTAAGTCTGAAACTAAAGGATGGCCTTGTCCCGGCCCTTACAGGAGCTCTGTAACAATCTATCTGAGTTTTTTCATAACAAAATTGAAGATATATATCTTTCTTTGGAAACTCAGAGGAATACCCTGGGAGATCTCTCCTTCCAAACTACATCTAAGCTAGAATTTTGGCCAAGAGACCCCACCAAAGGTCTTACTCATTTTCCACCCCTTTCTTTAAATGGGCTTGAGCTCTTGTTGGACAGGACTAAATCGTCGTCGCCTGGGGACCCTTGTCCTCTGAAGATTCTGAAGGAGTGTAGGCTTACGCTTCTTCCGCCCCTCCTTGAGGTAATGAATGGTGCCATAATTCAAGGCACCTTCCCCTCAGCTTGGAAAAGGGCGATAGTGAAGCCTCTTCTGAAGAAGTCCACCTTGGACCCTGAACAGCTTAAGAATTTTAGACCTATGTCCCTGTTACCGGCTCCCGCAAAAATGCTTGAATCTTACCTTAACTTACATCTTTCTACCTTTCTGGAATCCTCTGGGTTCTTGGATAGCTCCCAACATGGATTTAGAAAGGCCCATAGTACTGAGTCAGCACTTACTATGGTGGTAAATAATATCCGCCTCAAGGTAGATGCGGGTCAAACCACTGTGTTGGTCTTACTTGACCTCACAGCTGCGTTTGATACCCTGTCTCCCTCTACTTTAACATCACGTCTGAGGGAGGCAGGGATTGCGGGTCCGGCCCTGAACCTTCTGCACTCTTTTTTACACCTAAGAGAGCAGAGAGTAATGCTTGGAGAGTTCATCTCCCCTGCTAAATCCTTGCAGTATGGGGTGCCACAAGGGTCGGCCTTGAGTCCGACCCTGTTTAACATTTATGTGGCGCCCCTCGCTAGGTTAGTAAAATCTCAGGGGATGGAGATTGTGTCATACGCCGATGACACTCAAATCATGGTGTCTCTGGCCCACTCTGGTACCACCTCCGCCGCCAACTTTAGGACCTGTATGCAGACTGTCTCGGACTGGATGATTCAGAATTCCCTAAAGTTGAACGGCGAAAAAACGGAAATTCTGGTCTTTGGCAAGGACCAGGATGTCTGGTCCAGTGAGTGGTGGCCTTCATCTTTGGGAACCTGTCCTTCTCCCTCCCAATCAGCCAGAAACCTCGGCGTAATATTTGACACCTCACTTTCCATGACTCTTCAGGTTAACCGAACAGTGGACACTTGTTGGGGCGTCATTAAAATTCTTAAAAGAATCGTGCATTATCTTTCTCCCCTAGCACGTCAGCAGACAATGGTTGCATTAGTGGGTTCCAGGTTGGACTACTGTAATGCACTCTATGCAGACTCCAACAAGGGACTCATTCAACGACTACAGGTCGTGCAGAACGCGGCTGCTCGATTTGTTTTGGTCCTTCCCTATGCATCCTCTACCACTATGGCCAGAAAGAGCCTGCACTGGCTCCCTATACATCGGAGGATCTCTTTTAAGATCCTGTGTCTGGCCTACAGAGCCCTTACAGACGGTCCTTTGGACCCTCTGGGTGCCCTGCTAACCCGCCATGTGCCCATTAGAACCCTTAGATCAGTGGAGAAGAACCTGTTGGTGGTTCCCCGTGTGAAGAAGGCCCGCTGGGGCAGTAGAGCATTTTCCATCGTTGCTCCCAGGCTCTGGAACTTGCTTCCACTTGAAATCAAGGCTCAACCTTCCCTGTCCCTTTTTAAAAAAGCGCTCAAAACCTGGTACTTTAGCAAGGCCTACCCACAATGAGAGCATATCTGCTGGAGTTAGACTTCTTTTTGGTTAGGCGCCTTGACACCCATTGGGCTTAGTAGCGCTATACACATTTATTTTCATTTCATTTCATTTCATTATAGCCAAGAGCCTTACAGCAGAGGCTATCTTAACAAATGACAGACGCAGGGTGCGTTGGTGTAGGGTTTTGGAGGACCCGGATCTTTTAGATAGGATCTCCCATGCAGTTTCATCTACTCTGGGTGTCGTTCAATATTTATCTCTTATTGAACCGGGGTCACTTGAGCAGTTTAGTGCCTATCATGAGCAGCTAATTGATATCTTGAAAGTTTTACTAACCAAAGCTGGTAACAATGGGAAAGTTCAGACTTCTTTATTGTGCCAGAAATGGTATAATAAAATCTGCTGGCAGGCGCATAGTTGTCTGATTAAAGCTATTAAATCTAGAGTTACTGCAGACATCAAATCGGCCAGGTTACAGTATAGGAAGGCCCAATGGGAGGCGAGGAGAGAGTGGGATGATAACCATTGGCAGGACTTATATGAGGCTAGTTTGCCTTGGAATCTAACCAAATTCTGGGAGGTGGTGAAATGGGGCAGGAATCCGGATATGCAAATTCCGGAAAATTACGTTTCAGCTGATGTATGGGTGGATTTTAATTCAACCCAGTTTAGAGATCTTGAGCCAGCACCCCCAATGTCCTGGACAATCAGTGATCTTCGTCCCCTCCAATAAGACATTCCTTAGTGTTTGATACTAACGACACGGTGACTGCACTGGGATTTGTACAGGCCGGTAAAGCTCCTGGCATGGACTGCGTCCCGGCTGATCTATTTAAGTCCGACCCCTGAATTGGGTGCCTTATATCACGATGCTCGCAAATGCTATTGCGAATGGGGCGAGGATTCCCGATTCATCGAAAGGGGCAGAAATCCTTCCCATGTTTAAAAAAGGAGACCGTTCGGCCCCAGGGAATTATCGCCCCATTAGCTTAATCAATGCACAACAGAACATTATAGCCAGGATGGTGCTCGCTAAAGTACAGGGGTGGATGGATAATGAGAATATTCTTTCCCCGATGCAAGCAGGTTTTAGATCATTTACCAGCACAATCGACCAAGTGTTCAGGTTTATTCTGATATACTGCAAGGTTGTGCTTCTGGGCGGAGGATCGATATACGCTGCATTCGTGGACCTTAAGTCCGCATTCGATCTTGTTCCCAGGGCAAAATTATGGGCTGCATTAGGCAATATGGGTATGCCCCCCGAACTTCTAGAACTAGTGGAAAGATTACATGAGGGTAACTTTGCTAGGGTCAGGTGGGGCAGACAGGGGCAGGTGACGGAGCGATTCTCCGTCACTCGCGGTGTTCGCCAGGGCTGCGTTCTGGCCCCCACCTTGTTTTTATTGTTTATTAACCTAGTTGTACAGTTCTTAGTAGATATGCCGACTGATGCGCCTACTTTGGGTGGTTCGAAGTTTCCATTGCTCATCTTTGCCGATGACACGTTAATTCTCTCAAAAACACAAAAGGGACTACAGACAGCGATCCGCAGGTTTGAAGTTTTCGGCAAATTGAACGATTTGCAGATAAACGTGAGCAAAACCAAATTTATGGTTCTAACCAAAAATAGGCCACAAAAAAGTCACACTAGTATGAATGGTGTGGAATTAGAGCAGGTAGAGGTCATGACCTATCTTGGCGTGGTCCTGGATTATAGGCTGCGATGGAAACCCCAGATCGATGAACTTTGCCTGAAATTTGCTCGACTGACGGGGTGCCTAATCCAGGAACAAAGAAAGTCTCAAACCAAAAGGGTAATGCCTGCACTAAAAATTTATGATGCCAAAATTAGATCCGCTATTCTGTATGGTGCTGACCTATGGGGTTTATAGACCTGGCCCCTTTGGTCAGAATCCAAAATAAGTTTCTGCGTAATTTGGTAGGCCTTCTGCAATCCACCCCTACCAAACCGTTACTGCTTGATATGGGATGCCAATCCGCAGTTTCGGATGGTAGCTCTGTGGAGGCGAATTTGGTCAACGCTGGAATTAGCACGCTTCGCCAACGAAATCTCTGATGTAAGATCGATCATGGGATCAGGTAATATCCCCGGGTTCAGAGAGGTGTAGCTAATTCTGGAAAATATGGGACTCAGCTCCCTGTGGGTAGCACCCGGAGAAAAAACCTTTCCATCCAAAAAAGAATTTAAAATATTGTACTGGGCAACTGTAAGACGCCATCTAGCTCTTCAGTATGATTCTGTTACTCTGACTGGAAAGTTCCTGGTTCACAAACTCGATCCCCATTTGGAGGATTACTGGGACGTTATCACCCGGAGTATGGACAGAAAGCTGTATCATCAGTTTAGAGTTGGGTCACTGCCAGTAAAATCCTTTACAAATAAATGGCGAGGCCAGTCATCTGAGTTTTGCCCCTGGTGTAGAGTCCATAGGGAGACTATTGGTCACGTCTTTTTTGCCTGTCCTGCTTACGCCGCCCCCCCGGAGCAAATGGCTAAAGCCCATTTGCAGGATGTTGAACACACGGGCGAGCTCTGAAGCACTCTGGGCCTTAAGATCTAATACTTCAGAGATTGTGATCATAGGAGTGGCGAAAATTTTGTGGTGGGCATGGATTATAAGAGCAAGATACCCACAAGTAAGATGAGTAACTGTTAGTTTTAAATGATTTTATATTAGTACGTCTTAAACAACATAATTTAATCATGTTTTAATATATTGAATGTTTTAACTAGGAGGAAAGAGAATTGTTAGATTGATTGTTTATAGTGTTTTTATGGTTGTTTTTGCTATGATGAATGTCTTTTATGATGTAAATACTCGAAATAAAGACGTATGAAATCTGAAACCTGAAACCTGATAATAGCTTACATTAGAAAAACACTAGAAATTAACTGAAAAAACAAAGGTTAAGGTGATGTTATATTTAGGTGTTGAGATGAGTTAAAAATTAACATGTGAAAACCACCCAAAAACCTGAAACTCACCAGTTCTAGTTTACTGAGAAAACTACACCCGCCATACACTGCTTACGACCTCACATATTGCCTCACTTATTACATGTGAATTGACTACATGGTTTACATCGCTAGTGGCATCATTGATGACATCACTGATGACATATTCAAATGGAATTGATAGTGCACTATCCGTTTTTCACACTGGAAGGTATTTTGCGAAGTACATTTAGACCCAATTTCCCATAACCTCCGTAGTACTTGTGGGTGGAACCTTTCTCAACAAACAGAATTTGAAGAATATCTGTGAAATCACCCACAGTTAGTAGATATTATGTTTTTTTAACTGATATTCCTGTGCGTGAGAAATGCGATGCTTCTTGAGACATAAAAGCCTTCAGCTATTTAGGCAAGAGTAAACTTACACATATAAATTATAACACAAGTGTAAGCTACCTTTGTAAACAGCCTCCATAATGTTTCTGTAAACAATAATAATGATCCGCAGTTTAGTAACGCCAAAATACCGTTAAACAGGGTGTTTGTTGATTATTTTCCGTAGTGAGATGTACTTGGTAAATTCCTCATCTGACGTAGAATTGTACATCAGTGGCTCCATAAGAATTCATTAGGCACTGATAAGGCATGTACATCAGGTCCCATACAGAACCCGCTGCCGTTTGTAAAAATACATAACATAATCAGGGCCGGACTGGGAAACCGAAACCAGCCCTGGGCAACTGCTCGCCGGCCCCCCTGGGAGGGATGGGGGGTGCGTCCGAGCTGTTTGCAAGGGCCAGTTTCGGACGATTTTGTTACAGGAGGGTGATATTGCCAGACCCGGTAATAAAAACAGCTCCCCAGGCCCAAAACCCCACCCTGGCGGCCCACCGGTCAAACCCCGGGTGCCCGCTACGACCAGTCCGGCCCTGAACATAATCCTGAAAGGAGCAGAATGGCGTACAGGGTCAGAACAATGATTACAATCATATTGTGACTTATACTGTTTGTAAGTTAGTCACTCATACATTAGATATTCCGGAAGAATGTATAATGTCTGTGAATTTTCCCTGAACTTCTGGCAATAAATATCTGCTCTTCATAAATCTCCAATTTATATAGAAGTTGTCAATAGCACTACATGACAAAGGATTATTGTAAGCATGTGCACAGAAATCGACAGGTGAGTAGAGTATTATAAGCAGAAGCTTTGTTTTATTGACATTTTTGGTGAAAGACATTTGATTGAAGCTGCAATTGAGTAGTAACCTGTGTCTGCAACTTACACCAGTTGCGTTCAGTCTCAAATTTTTTTTTTATAAAGCAGTATTTCAGTTAAAATTTCACTGGCAGCTAAAGTGTGCATCGTATAACTTTACCATACTAAATCACACTTTTTCTCTAGTCCTACACTTCTATTTCATACATGTACATATGTACATAAAGGTAATATATGTTCTATATGTTAGTGGTCTCTTTACTACCTACTTTTTAAAAATGATGTCGCCATGTCTCAGGAGGGTGAACAACCTTTACAACGCAACTTTTACCACGCAGTGCCTTTAGGACGCAACTTTTACAACGCAAACCATTACAACGCATTGCGCTGGGGGGCGCTCTAGGATAGGGAATAGGTTTAATGTACTATCCAACACCTTCCCTACTATCCACGGGGACTGGAGTTGGAATAGTAAATTAAACAATTCACTATCCAGCGCCTAAAAGCACTATGCGTTGTAATGGTATGCGTTGTAAAAACCGCGTTGTAAAAGCATGCGATGTAAAAGCATGCATTGTAATGTCATACATCCCTTAGGAGCAGTAGTTTGGATGTTGTCATCAGTAGGGTGGGCAAAATATTCCATTCTACCCTCAGAAATGGTGGAATTTTAACCACTCCGCGTTACTCTTTCACGCAGAGTTCTGGCCAAATTCCATCGATCGCCGTATGGCAGAATTTTTCTCCGGAATACTCCAAAATAAACCAGCAGTTGAGAACAAGCAAGATTCGACATCCCCTTCATGAATTTCTAATGAAGGCGGAAGCCTGCGTTTGCAAGCTGTCGCAGTCAGAGGGCTACCATTTAAGTAGAATTGCTGCAGTTGGAGTATATAATTTGCTTGTTCGGCAGCAAAATCAACTTGAATGGCTGTGCGCATTTGTGCAATGCATGTTGCTGTTTGATCTGAGTTTCAGCACTGCTTGCGCTTCCAGCGCTAAATTGCAGTGCGAACAGCGCAAGCTGCATATTTTCTGCCTGTTGATGGAATTCTACTGAATGTCGCTGTTTTTCTTTAACTCTGTGGAATTCAGTGGAGTGAAACTCTGTGTATCCGCCCACTCCCAGTCATCAGTGATGTCATGTCAGATGACATCAGTGATGTCATCAATAATGTCATTTAACATGTCATGAGTGATATAATATGTGAGGGAATAAGCAGAGTAAGGAGGGTGCAAGTTATGATTAGCTCAGTAAAGTATAACTGTTATTTTCGGTGTTTTTTTAGTTTTTTTCAAATGTTAGTCTTTAATTCAATTCAACACCTAACTATAATGTCTTGTTAATCTTTGCTTTTTTTAATCAACATCAAGGTTTTTTAATGTAAGCTTAAATCGAATCCCCTAATGTTACTATAACAGCACCTACATTTTTGTTTTTTTCAATGAATTTTTGAGGTTTTTTAACATAAGGTAAGATCTTATTAGCATTCCTAACTATCACATCATCTTGAACTTGTTTTTTAAGTGACTTTGTAAGGCTTGGGTGTCCAGACTTTTCTGTAGTGGAAAGGAACTATGGTCATTGAAAATAGTGTAGTGTAGTGTAGTTCCTATCTTCCCAATAGGCTCTGCGCATTGGAATAATACCTACAGCAGTAAAGGCCTAGGCCAGACGTTAACTAGGTCTACTACTGTCGATACTAGACTTAAGTTTTGGGTTTGCCAGCATAGCTCAGAGTTCGCTAGAAACTTTCTCGAATGTTCAAGGAGGAATTAACTTCCCTGATTAGACAAGAAGGGATTTAGTTTCTGACAACCATAGAACATGACAACTTTGCTCTCCCCTAATCAAGAGTCAATCTCGAGAGTCGTGTGAACAAAAGGCAATTATTTTACTCAGTCAGTACGTGCATTCTTAGTCTCATCAGAATGTAGAGAAAAGGAAGAGACGGGCGTGTTCAATAAAAAGGTGTTATTTATTGATCAGTCTCTTTTCTCGTACAAGAGAAATGGATCGATATTATTGCAATACTTATAGTTAAGTAAAGTGCATACATTAAAAGCAATAGTATAAAGTAATACTGTAAAAACATTGATATGGTTTCTAAGCCATAAGATGTTTAAAATGAATAAAATATATTTACATACACATATACATTTGACTAAACGTACTCAACTGGTGTTTCTAAATACGCCTACCCCGTGTACCTGACCTAAGTCTAATACGTGGGCGGGAATAGAAAGTTACAGTTTAAGTTAAGTTTGGTTTTGCCAAGTGAATAACTAAAGAATTCTCTGTGAGGGGTTATTCAGTTCTGTACCTGGAAGTTAGGATGAATGAGGAATGGTATCTCTTTCTCTGGTCTCGATATTCCAGGCTGCCTGCGAGGGCTACCCGGAAGCGCCGGTGCTGGGTCTCTCGGCAGGAGAAATCAGCTTCTCTCAGCGCGTCAGGAAGGCGGGGCTGCTGCCAGCGGGGTCTGCTCTGCTCTCGGCTTCGGCAAGTATGGCTGCTCCGTCTCGTCACCACGCGTGTGTTTGCATAGGGCAAGATCGGTAATATTTATACCTTTAAGGTGCCGAGATTGACGTAAGGATGGACATAGATACGTCAATAAAGATGTCATACGACTTGCTCGTTAGCACATTCTTTTACTAAAGTTCTCGGTGAAATCAAAACAATGGCCGCAGGGTTTTGCCCAGGTTGTCATAGGTTTGATTTGTTATGAGAACTCCGTATGCCTTATCAGGGGCTGGAGGAATATCGCTTGTCTAATTAGATCGCAAGCGTTATGACCTAATCAGATAACACGTTCCTGTGCCGTAGTGTGACTGCGTCAGATAACGGTATCTGCATCATGGGGGTTTTCTGCCTCATGGGCTGACTGCTAGTTAACTTGTTGGTTTGTTTAACTAGAATAGGGTCAGGAATAGGGGGATCGATTCAGAACCGATAGGAATACATGACACCCACTCCACGCTAACTATGGACATATTTACTAATCTAGGCATAGTATAACATAGTACAACATACTATAGAGTAGTGTGTATACCTTACCACCCCAAAATACATAAATGCATTTTGAAATTTTCAAATATACTGAAAAAAAATGCAGACATTTATATATGGTATGCACTCAAGCTGTAGAAAAATGCTAAAGTAATTGCATTTGTATACATTATTGCTTATTTGGTATATGAGAATTACACATGAAATGGTTTCTGACAGAAAAAAGTTTCGAGACCATTCCATCACAGAATAAAATATCTTTATGAACATGCCAGCGGGCAGCTAATGTCTATAAGCTATTTAAAATTTTGAAACCTTAGTTCTCTAAGAATAGTTCTTACTTTAAGCAGAAGATAGTGTCCCGAAAAATATGCAAAAATATTTGGGGCTGCTGAAAAAACTGCTGTCCGTGAACTGGAGCGAAAATGTTCATGTGACTTTATTTTTAAAGTTGAAGGCCGAATTCAGGGAACGCCGTGTGCGAGCTTGCTCAAAAGTCTCTATTTCTGTTCGGGTGAGAACATCATATCATTTAGGCTTTCGAAAAAACTGTCAACAGCTTCCTGGGAAAGTTCCACTAACTCGGAAATAGGTGTAATCATGCATTCTTGCGCATGATTGTCTCCATTGACATTCTGATTTGTATTACTGACAGAAGGTCGTACCTGTTCGATGCTGCTTTCATCTTGAACTTCACTACCCATCAATCGTAGTGGTGAAGCTTCCACGAATGCCGTCATCAGGATTGGTAGCATTTGAGGGCAGCACAAAGCATGAACCTTAATCGGGCTCAACAATGTTTCTGCATCCATCGGCGCATCCGATTGTAGCGTCAGACAGGTGTCTAACACGCATTCTTCTCCGCATAGCAGACACCTCAATACAGGTAAAACACATCTTTGCCACATTGGTCGAAATGATAGAAACCAAGTCATATTCAGGTCTCTAAGCCGGGAGAGTCCCAGGATCTTTGATATCCGGTCCCGGTATCCAATGGCTAGGATTGTTTCTTCCCTTGTCGCAAGAGTTTTGTCTGTGACATGGGTTGCCATAGCGAAAAATAAGGACTAAGAATAGGATTCCTGCAATTAGTCCCAGGATCAGGGGAAGTCCGCCAAAAATCGAATGGACAAAATCTGGAAAAATACCCAGTATGGCTTTGAATGGTGTTAATGCCATCGAAAATACTGTCTTAAATACCCCTGAGATCCCATTGGTATCAGAAATATTTAAGATTTCATTCAGGATTTCCGCGAAATGTACGGGGGAATTAGTTGATAATAATGTATGTATCTCTGCAGTCGTCCTTGCGACTTGTAGATCATACATTTCTTTTGATGACGAGAGCCTGGTAGGCGTCTGAAGAAGGACTGTTTTCATTCTGCTTAAAGTATCTATTCGAATAGAAGTAATTTTCAAATCGGGCCATGCCCTTGCCTCCCTGTCTGGAAAGGAGCTGGGGAACAATGAGCGTCCACAGCACTTGACCTTCGCAGTCGTAGTTACTAGATAAGGAGTCCCGGGCATAAGACTACAACATCTGCGGTCTACAATAAGAATGTAACTCCCATTATAGAGTCTTTGAAAGAATGGTTCTATTTCAGTTGCAGGTGCGCCTTGCTGGTGACATGAAAGGTTGTATGAATTCCCTTCACAGGCTCCATGCAAACTAATTCCGTTACACAGAAGCGTGCCGCTCAGTGACATCGCACAACCGTTGCCACTAAGAAACACTTTCTGTCCTTTATTACTGACACATGCATGTGAATAGGGCAGGTTCCAAGTTGTTTTAAGGTACCCTTTTCCCAATTTCTCGTACATGCCAGCCTGTATATATTTTTGGCAGTATTGAAACCTGAAGGTTGAGATAGGAATATTTATGATTCCGTGTATTATCCATTCACTGACAGGTCGTTCTGACATTGTCATTGGTAATCTTTCTAGTTTTTCAATGCTCAAGATTGTATAATCAGCACCCTTTTGCGCCATACCTATTTGTCTATCAGTAAGGTTAAAGATTTGGAATAGTGACGTTGTGTTGATTAAACGCCAAGGCACATAGCCTGAACGCAGATTTTGTAACATCCAGCCAAGCTGTACAATAGAACGCAATTGTGACTGACCATGTTGTAATAACAGTAAGTCTTGCGATAATATATCGATTGCTGAAGACACAATGCTGTCCAATGAAAAAATTCTGGAGGACAGAGTCATTAACCCATTGTCCACTACAGAAAGTGATTTTTCCAAATTAATACGGTCAATTTCCCGTATTCTCTCTGCTGTTTCAATTTGATTAACCTTCCAGGCCTCATTGTATGCTGCATATACAGAGGCTGCTATGAAACGCTTTTGACGCTGTTTGCGTGGTCCCAAAGTGAAATCACGCAAGTCAGCACCATCAGTAAGTAAAGTTAGGTGTTGCTTAATTTCTGCCAGTGTGGAAGTTTGTAGCCATTGAAGGCATAATTTGCCCACACTGTAGGTGGTAATTATCCCTGGGTGATGTCTTTGAGGATATCTAGGGTCTGGCCTGGTCATTTTGAACCCCTGTGTTTTGTTCAGGAATCTGTCTTGACAGTTATTTGTATCTGTGGGTCAGATCAACCATTGTTTCCAATCAGGATGTGTTCTGTTTTGGTTTAATATATGGTTTACGTCTATCTCTTCATCTGTATCAGAGTTATTGCTAAACATTATTGGCTTTGGAATAGACGGTTTATTTAAATCTTTGATTTTGGCTAAGCCAAGACAGGTGGTTTGTTGAACAGTGTCATTTAAAAATATCATTTGTTCTGGGATCATGCAGGCTCTAAACAAAGCTTCTATACCCTGTACTTGCCATTCTTTTGTGCCCCAAACACTTTTCAATTCAACATTTTTGTCCCAATAATCAAATCCAAAAGTATTCATTTGTTCAAAAAATGAGTCTGAATATAACAATTTTGTGTTGGTTATCATGGTCTTGGTTCCTGTCTTGTTTGACAATTTAAAATAAAATGTTTCAGCATTACTTGTGTTAAAACCTGAAAAATATGAATATTTGTCGTAAACGGTTCTTGAGCTCCCTTTTGGGGGTGTTGCACAATGTTCCCATTGATTATAATTTAAAACATTTCTAGGTTGTGCAGATCTATGTAGAAAATGGTTACCATAGTGGTTATAGCAATACATACTATCATAAATTGTAGAACCCTGCAAATAATCATGTTTGGTAAATTTAGCAGACATTACTAAGTCAGACATCATATTATTAATGATTTCGAAGTCCCAATCATCAGCAAATGAGTTTGGTTTTGCAAAGTCACTCAAGGAGATCTTAATTTGGTGTGGATATTTCAGGATCTCGACCGGACCATAAATTTCATAGTCAGTGTTGTCCCAGGCTACCCCACCAGGTATCGGATTGGCTGTGAAGTTGGCTGAAGAAAGTTCTCTTTTCTCGACGTGTGAAGATGTGTGTGGTTTGAGGATCAAGTTGATGTTCTGACTTGCTGTGTCCATTTTAGCATATTTTCCCTCAATGAAGCGTCCCAAAGTAAGTACCATGATGAGCCAAAGTATGAGGATAAATGCACCAAAACCCACCCAGAATTCAATCCATGGAGAAATGAGATATGTTTCTTTCAGTTGTTTCAAAAGTTCTTTAGCTTTATCTTTAAAGGTTTTTGATGATGGCTGTGTCTTTGATTCACTGAGGCTTTCAGAGGAATCATCGAAGTTTATGAAGTAGGCGGATGCAGTTCTGTCAATTGTTCCAATTGGTTCAGGATTTATGTTTCTTGCATTGTCACTTGGTACTTCATTGTAGATTGGTGTGTCTCTGCTAAATGTTTTTATTTGGGTTTTCAGAGGTCTCAGTTCTATTGCATTGTTGCATAGTCCTTGTTGTTCTTCTGTAGGCGTTTCGAATGTGATGAGCCTCTTTGTTAAGACCTCTGTACTGGTAGCAAACCTTGGTGTTCTGCTACTTATTGGGAGTCCACTTGGCCTACTGTTTGTTATCGGCCACATGTTGTGGTTTTACCAGGTCGATTGATACAACTCGGTTCTCCTTTTTACCAGCAAGTGGCGGTAGTACAACTGATCTTGTCCCGTTGACAGACAAGACAGGAACTGCTTTTCTGTAAGAAGGCCCAAATTCCTTCTTTACCGAGATCTTTTCCCTGACTAGATCCCCGACTTTTGGAATCCAGACAGGTCTTGCTGGGACAGGTGGTGGTTCTTCAGTGGTTGTTGGCTGTTGTTTCAACTTTATGTTGCTCAGGTCTTTTCTTGTTCTGTTTAAGTCCTGCAAAATAGCCAAACGGTCTTTGATATCAAAGGTTTTTTCTTTCACCACTGAAGTCTGACTATCAATGTCAGAGATCATCATCCTAGTTCCAAATAATAATTTGTACGCACTGAATCCCTTCAGAGAATTTCTTGGCAAGTTATTAAGACTACGTTGGACACTTATTAGATGTTTGACCCACCCAGGTCCCGAACCTAATATCCTTTCCGTTATAGATTGCTTTATGCCTTGGTTTTTTCTTTACACCATCCCGTACCCTCAGGAAGGAAGTGAGAAGATTCCCGCTGGACTGTGCTCATTCGGCCATGTTTCCCCCCAGGCTGGTGGGCTTGAGTGACAACAATGGTCGAACGTAGCATGCTCTTAGCGTATATGCCATTTAGACTCGCAAATCTTGTATAACAGTCCGGACGTCAGCCGAGTGCTGGTGATTTACATTATAAGTGGAAACTAGCCTGTATATGTTAATCGCAAGCCATTCTTTTTACTGGTAATATTATCTGCCGTAATACGACGAGGTATCAAACTGTTTCTCTCCCCACTGCGATCTCTATTGCAGTTTGGGCAGCGTTTTACAAACATGGTGTGACGCAGGCTCATGCCTGGCCACCAGTACCGTGATTTGAATTCGAATTTTAATGAATTTATAGAGCGCACTGTTACCGGGACGGTTTCCTGGCGCTAGACAGCGGTGAACCAGAGGGGTAGGGAACGGAGACTATACTGCTGGAGGGCTGGGGAACAGGAAGGTTTTAAGGTGTCTATGGAATTCAACATATGAAGTAGAAACTCTGAGGGCAAAAGGGAGGGAGTTCCAGAAGGAGGGGGCTAGAACCGCGAATCTCGTCCCCCCAGACCTCTTCTTCTTGAAGCGTGGAACTGTCAGAAGAGCCTGGTGGGAGGAACGAAGCTCTCTAGCCGGGAGATAAGGGGATATAATCTCACAGAGAAAGGCAGGGGCCGTCCCAGATCTAGCCTGGTAGGTCATGCAGCCCAGCTTGAAAAGAGCCCTCTCCTTCACCGGATGCCAATGCAAAGACTGCAACAGAGGGGTGGCATGATGAAACTTGGGGAGTCCATAAATCAGGCGAGCAGCCTGATTTTGTATCTGCTGCAGTCGATGGATCAGGTAGTCAGGGGCACCGTTATAGACCACATTCCCGTAGTCAAGGCGCGATAGCACCATGGCCATGAGAATGAGCTTCAGGGCAGGAACAGAAAAAAACGGGAAACCTTGCGGATAGTGCGGAGGGAAAAGAAACAAGAGGACACCACCGATGAAACCTGTGTGTGAAGCGAAAGCTGGGAGTTAATGAAGATGCCCAGGGTTTTGACCTTGGGAACCGGGGAGGGGGGAGAACCAAGAGAGTCAGGCCAAAAAGACGGGGACCAAGGACTGCAACCACCCCCGGTCAAAACCAACTCAGTTTTGTCGGGATTTAACTTGAGGTGGTTGCAGTTCATCCAGTTTTGGATGAAAAGCATTACCCTCTGAAAATTCCGGGCAGAGGAAGGGGAATGGGAAAGGTTAAAGATAAGTTGGAGGTCATCGGCGTAATTGAACACCGAGACCTCCATCTGCTGTAAAGAAAAAATGAGGGGTGAGATGTATAAATTAAATAACAAGGGGGACAAAGAGGAGCCCTGAGGGACGCCGCATGTCACTCTACGGGGAGGGGCTGCAAAACCTGCCAGGTGGACGGCCTGCTCCCTGTCAGTTAGAAAAGACCGGAGCCAAGCATGGGCCGTGCCCCCGATGCCCGCCGCCTCAACACGGGTCAATAAGATGTCATGGTCCACCGTGTCGAACGCGGCGGACAGATCGAGGAGGACCAGGGCCTGGGGGAGGCAGGTGTCAATGCCCTCCCTCAGTTTGTCCATCACTGACACTACCACCTTCTCGGTTGAGTGCAGCGGGCGAAAGCCAGCCTGACAAGAGGAGAGGCGGCCAGTGGACTCCACAAAGGAACTCAGGGTCCGGGTGACATGAGCCTCTGAGACCTTCGCCAAATAGGGGAGCAGGGAGATGGGGCGGTAATTGGCAGGCAAAGAAGGATCGGCGCCTGCCTTTTTTAGGATGGGAATGATGACTGCTGATTTGTGGGCAGTTGGGACAATGCCTGAGGTGAGGGAGTGGTTGATGAGTGTGAGTGGGGGGGAATAGCAACTGGAGAAGATCTCTTTTAGGGCAAAAGCCGGGCCGATGTCGTGAGGAGATCCCGATTTGACCCGAGCCAATAAAGGGAGAAGAGTTTCCCGTGTCAGGGGGGGGAGAAGAGTGAGGAGTGGGGCAGCAGGGGGCGGTTGGGTGATGGGCAGAATAGGAAGGGAGGGGGGATGTTAGCCTTAATGAGAGCCACTTTCTCAATAAAGAAAGAGTTGAGAGAGTTGCAGAGTGATTGGGACGGGGGGATTTTGGAGATCACCCTGTCAGAAGCAGCAAGCTCATGTACTGTGGCAAATATTTCCCTCGGTTGATTTTCCGCTGCCAGAATTTTACCAGAGAAGTACTCGGCTTTAGCAGTTAAGATGTCTTGTTTGTATTCCTTGAGAACAAGGCAGTACTTAGCTTTGAGAAGGGGGCAGTAGTTACGACGCCATGCTCGCTCAGCTCTACGCGCCACCAGCTTCTTGTCTTTAAGGAGGGGGGAGAACCACCTGTTGGCAGCGTGAGCCCGCTTGATAGCGACTCTTTTGAGGGGAACAATGTGGTTACATGCCTTTAATAACCAGGTGTTAATGGCTGTGAGCTGAGAGGGGAGGGGTAGGTCGTTAAGCTCAGGGCAAGAAGCCGCAAGGGAAGAGCAGACATCAGGGAGGTCGGCCTTATCCCACTTTCTAAGCCAGGTGTTTTTGGGCAGTGGGGGTTTAGGCGGACGTCCGAGGTCAAGTGCAAAGGAAATGAGATGGTGATCTGACCATGAGCAGGGCGAAATAATAGGGGAGTTGGTAGGAATGTTAAGGGTCCAAATTTGATCGAGCTGGTGACCAAGGGAGTGGGTGGGAGTAGAGAGCTGGGGAAGGAAATTAAGACTGGTGAGCAGGGCAGTGAACTCCTTAGATCTGGCATCCTCGGCCGGGTCATTAGGCCAATAGTTTAGGTCCCCGAGGAGCAGAACTGCGGAGTTGTTCACTACTAGCGTAGCCAGTAGGTCCTCCATATAACCAAGGAAGTGAGGGGTGGACTGGGGGGGGCGATAGATCAAGACACAGGTCAGGGGGACCCCAAATGAGATGGAGCGGACAACCAGACACCCCACGGCGGGGATGGGGGTGAAGGGAAGAGTAATAAAGTGAGAGTCAGTGTGGGTAATCAGGGCGACACCTCCACCGGTCTTTCCCCCGGGACGATCCATTCTGATAGCCGCATAGGCCGGGGGCAGCATGGCTAGGAGACTCGGAAGAGAGTCGTCCCTAAACCAAGTTTCCGTTAGAAACAACAGGTGGGGTTGGCAGGAATCAAGCAGGTGGAATAGCTCTAATTGATGGGCGACCGCCGACCTGGTATTCAGAAGGATCACGTCGGTGGTAGGCTGGGGGGTGCGGTGAGGGATGGGGACGGGAGAGGAGGGCTGGTGGACAGAGAGAAGTGGGGCATCAAGCAACTGATGAGATGGCAAATCAGGGCATGACTGAGTAGGGGAAGACCTGCATAGGCCAAGAGAGATGATACGCTCTAGCACGGTAAGGGCTGGAGGGCGCGAGTGACGGAGTAAGAGCAAAGTGGCTGGGGGGTAGCTGATAACTAGAGGGGCAGAGTGAAGGGCCCCTGGCCCCGGCCAGCCACGGACGGGCGCAGACGGGCTTAACTCAGGCGCAACTCCGGCGCGCCTACGTCGCGCCCGCTGCGCTCGTCCGCTGCGCTGACACATACTGCCCGTCTAAATAGGGAGTGTCGTGGGGGGAGTGGCTCTGACGTCCACTGGGCTTGGAACCCAAGCCAAGATGGCGCCCGCGATCGTGTCCCTCCCACTGCACACAGCCCCCAGCGGACTCCAAGACCCCTGAGGTCGAGGATGCAGGTAAGGCAACCTATTGTAATTGTGTGATTGTAATTCTTCTAGAGAATCTTTTAATTTAAGGTGTCTTAGACCCTCGCCCATATGTGCGTCTGCGATTAACAAGTTTCTCCTGTCCATGTTTGGAATCACTCTATCCCCCACTCCAGGGATTCGAGCAAAAGGGACGGAGTTTGCATCGATTATGTATGTATAATTGAGTGGATAGTTGATCGGTAACGCTGAGCAGTCGCCTTTTGATGACGTTTTCACCGCCAGCACTGTTTCACCGTCAATGTATTTTAATGTACGCTTTTTTCGAACTACGGGAGCCGATTTAGTGGCTGCCGCTGTGGCTGTTTCAGCCAATGAATTCCCTGCAACGTGAACGCCATCACGCTGGTGACTCAGTGAGTGTGTCACGTGAGTCTTTGGTAGTTCTTTTTGTAAAAGAGCTATTTGTTCCCAGAGCAGTTTCTGCTTTATTGGTGCATCTGTGTCATCTTTGTAACCGTTCTGAATCCATGTCTGCAAATCGCTGTTATATGATTTGACGCAGTAATATGAATCTGACACTATAAGTGTCGGGAATTCGCGATCCGCATTCTCTAGCGCCATTTTCAATGCTATTATTTCAGTTTGTTTTTCTGAATTAGTTTCTACTGAGTGTGATTTTGTTAATAGAGGTTTTAGTTTACCTCCGCGCCACACTTCTTTTGTAATCTCACATGTGGGGTTGTATGCTTGTTCTCCCCAAACGGACGGTTGAGCATGTCCGTCTGTATAGATTACACAGGCGTAATGTCGTAGAGGCAGAATGTCGATTGGCAGAGGATATGTTTTTTCATATTCTAGATTTTTTAATTCTTCTAGTTCTGGATCAAAGTAGTAGTATACTTTGTCCGTTGTGATTGAATTTACCCATTGTAACCATTCTGGATCCAATGTTGTTGTTGGTAAATTACACGGTGTTGTCAGTGCCTCAAAGGCTGACTCAGCTGTTCTGACTGTGATATGTCTACCGTCAGCTATGTCTTTTTCTCTAGCTATTGCGGTTTGAACTGCATGAACAATTTTTTCTTTGTTGCTGAATTTCTGTTCAGCTTCTGTGTACAAGTGTGATTTGAATGCAATTGGTACCTTTTCTCCCTCATTAGAGGTCAGGTATGTGAATCCGCATCTCCCTGGGATGACTCGAATCACAAGATTGCGTGTGTTATCACGTGTTTCTAATTTTGTTTTAATTAGCATGTCTGTTTGTAAGGATCTCAAAATTTCCGTGTGTATTTGAGTCCAACTGGATCTTTTAAAGTCTGGTTTAATTAGATCATAAAGGGGTTTGACCCTTTCTGCGTAATTTGCAATGTATGTTCTTCCGAAATTTAGGAAGCCTAGAATCGACTGTAAGTTTTTTAGTGTTCTAGGTGCTTGGAGTACGGCACATTTCTCTAGGAAATTGTCAGCCAGGCTTTTGCCTTCACTTGATAATTCATATCCTAAGAACAGGACTGTCAGATGGGCAATTCTGGATTTTTTAAAGTTGAATTTGTAACCCTCTGCAGCGAACCCAAGTATTATGGTGTTCACCCTTTTCAAGTGAGTCTCCAAGTCATCATCTGTTAAGTAAATGTCATCGACATAAGATAATGCTTCATCATCATATAGTTGTAGTAATTCTGTTACTCTCGCTGAGAATACCCCCGGGCTGTTCTTGTACCCCTGGGCTAACCGACAGAATTGTTTTTGAGTGCCATTTACTGAGAATGCAGTTAAATATCTGCTCTCTGGTGCTATGTTTTGACAAAAGAATCCATTGGAGATGTCCAAGGTTGTTTTGTATTTTTTGCGCACTATGTTATTCATTAGTGCAGCACTGTGTGAGTTTTGCACTGCAAAAGTTTTGCAACATGTGTTAAGGTGTCGGTAATCCAAAACTAGACGATATGAATTGTCTGGTTTGGAGACCGGAAACAAAGGATTGTTCATTTGTGAGGTGCAAGTTTCAATCACCCCCTGGTATTCTAGCTGATCTAGTATTTCATTTACCTGTTTTGTAGCTTCTTGCTTAATTGGGTACTGCCTTTGTGCAGTTGGTTGTGATTTTAACTGGATTTTGTGAGGAGGAGAATCCTCATCCCATCCTGCATGATTTTTATATAAAGCAGGTGCTAGAGCCACTGCCCACTTTCTAGCAAGTGTGTATTTTTTATGAATTGGAATTTGATTCGAGAAGGCAGGCATAATTATTTCTTCGCCATGAGGGAACTCCCTGACAAACTCTGGTGGCCAGTCTTTTTCAGCTAGAAGGATGTCATAACCCTTGGAAAGGTTATCCCAAAATAGTCCCCTTATTTTCCTAGTCTTATCTCCCTCTATACGTAATGTTATCTCGTATATCTTGTGGGGTTTGCTAACTCTGGTGTCTGCAGTTTCCACTTGAAGATATTCATTCGTGTCCACTGTCTCCAGATGATTCATAAGGACTTTGCGAGCTATGCTCACTTCTGCTGCACTGTCTAGCATTGTCTGAGCCCACTCTCCGTTTTTCAGTTGTGTCCTCAGTATTCTCGGCATTGTTAACTACCTTGATACTGGCTACCTTCTTTTTTGGAAATTGTAATTTCTTTTTTAGTTGAGCAGGTTCCTTGTCTTTGGACTTGGCGTGCTCTTCTCTTTGTTCTGATCGTCCTCTTCTTTCCGATTTCTGCGAGGAAGTCTGAAAAGATTGAGAGGGACGTGTATCAATGTCTTGATATCTATCAGGCTTTTTTATATTATCCCTATTTCTAAGGTTATATCTATTCCCAGAGGGGTCACTCTGGGGTGACCTGTGTCTTTGGTTCGGAGATTTTTCTCTTCGCCTAGGAGACCTTCCTCGGGACTGGAATTTCTTTTCTTTAGGATTGGATTGTTTATTTCCATCCTAGTTCTTTTTTGGTGATGTAGATTTATTATTAAAAAATAATTTTTCAGGACCTTCAATCAGTTGCGGTTTTACTGGTATTCCACCTAAACTATCTCTACCTAATTCCTCATAGGATTTTTCTATGATTCTGGCAATTTCAGCTGGTTGGTCTGCTATATCTGTCTCTTTTAACCTCTGGCGGATCGCCACGTTTGCTGCTTCACCTTTTATGTTGGCTAATAATATAGCCGAGACCTGCTTGAAGTCTTTTAGTAATTTCATACCAAGAGTTAAAGCGGGCTCTGGACCGTATTCGTCTTGAATTTGTTTTAGCACATCTGGTATCACCGAAATGGATGGAACACCGTGCGTTTTTGTGTAGATGGAAGCAAAAAACTGTACCCCAAGTGTCACAGTCCTCAATGTGTGGTGCGATTCCCATTGGAAGACAGATAGTCAGAATCCTGTGTTTTTCTAACGGGGTGGTGTCAGGAAACACCGCCTCTATTTGGGTAATTTTCTGTGCCAACCAGAATGGTATTTGTTCCCGTTTAGCCGGTACTTTACCTAGGCAGGACTGGATGTTCTGTGGTGTAATTTTATTTGTGTTCCCCTGGTGAGGGGTCAGCTGTGGTAGTTTAATCGCTGGCTGAATTGTTGAAGTCCGCATTACATATTGGACTAATTGTCTATGAATTTTTAGTAATTGTTTTAGCTGTATTAACAGCTCTCCTGTAGACATCCCTTCGATGTCTGGGTGTGGTGTGTATCCGGCTAAGACCGGCCACGTTGCTCCTGGTCTACCTAAAGGACCGAGCCTGGTGATGTGATTGTTATGTTTTAGGGAGCCATCAAATATGAGCAAATGCTCTTGGAATTTGAGTGGTACTTCCACCTCCTCGAAAGGAGTGTACTCATTAGGAGGTTCCTCTATTTTGTAATAGTGGAAGTACTTTGTTACAGCATGTGCTGCTGGAAAATGTATCCATGAATAATATACCTCTGTCTGCCGATATTCGTGTGCCTCAATTACAAATATGACTGTGCCACCTCTAGGTGTCAGTCCATTTTCTATAAGTTTTAGAGTTATAGATCTCCTTTTGATGACCGGGATGAGTATTATCTCCGCGTCTGCAGCTTGCAGGGTAGCATCAGCTGCTGCGAGTTCAGTTGCTAATCTAACTGCCTCTCTTTCATCATCACTCTCTGCCATTTTACCGACAGGATGGTTATTTTGTTTGTTTGCAGATCAGGTTTCTTATGGAAACAGAGATTAGATGCACAATATTTTGGAACTGTTTATCCTTCAACGTTGACTATACCAAGAACCATACACAGGAGTTCCCTCCTGCGAGGTCTGGCGGATATAACCTTTCACCCACTCCAGACGTCTTTGGAGTATAATGGGAAAAGGGGTCTGAGTGAGAAAGCACGACTGAGTTACTCTAAATGTCTTACGTTAGTTTTATCGCCCTTTCCAAACGCGTTGGGCGCCATGTAGTGTAGTTCCTATCTTCCCAATAGGCTCTGCGCATTGGAATAATACCTACAGCAGTAAAGGCCTAGGCCAGACGTTAACTAGGTCTACTACTGTCGATACTAGACTTAAGTTTTGGGTTTGCCAGCATAGCTCAGAGTTCGCTAGAAACTTTCTCGAATGTTCAAGGAGGAATTAACTTCCCTGATTAGACAAGAAGGGATTTAGTTTCTGACAACCATAGAACATGACAACTTTGCTCTACCCTAATCAAGAGTCAATCTCGAGAGTCGTGTGAACAAAAGGCCATTATTTTACTCAGTCAGTACGTGCATTCTTAGTCTCATCAGAATGTAGAGAAAAGGAAGAGACGGGCGTGTTCAATAAAAAGGTGTTATTTATTGATCAGTCTCTTTTCTCGTACAAGAGAAATGGATCGATATTATTGCAATACTTATAGTTAAGTAAAGTGCATACATTAAAAGCAATAGTATAAAGTAATACTGTAAAAACATTGATATGGTTTCTAAGCCATAAGATGTTTAAAATGAATAAAATATATTTACATACACATATACATTTGACTAAACGTACTCAACTGGTGTTTCTAAATACGCCTACCCCGTGTACCTGACCTAAGTCTAATACGTGGGCGGGAATAGAAAGTTACAGTTTAAGTTAAGTTTGGTTTTGCCAAGTGAATAACTAAAGAATTCTCTGTGAGGGGTTATTCAGTTCTGTACCTGGAAGTTAGGATGAATGAGGAATGGTATCTCTTTCTCTGGTCTCGATATTCCAGGCTGCCTGCGAGGGCTACCCGGAAGCGCCGGTGCTGGGTCTCTCGGCAGGAGAAATCAGCTTCTCTCAGCGCGTCAGGAAGGCGGGGCTGCTGCCAGCGGGGTCTGCTCTGCTCTCGGCTTCGGCAAGTATGGCTGCTCCGTCTCGTCACCACGCGTGTGTTTGCATAGGGCAAGATCGGTAATATTTATACCTTTAAGGTGCCGAGATTGACGTAAGGATGGACATAGATACGTCAATAAAGATGTCATACGACTTGCTCGTTAGCACATTCTTTTACTAAAGTTCTCGGTGAAATCAAAACAATGGCCGCAGGGTTTTGCCCAGGTTGTCATAGGTTTGATTTGTTATGAGAACTCCGTATGCCTTATCAGGGGCTGGAGGAATATCGCTTGTCTAATTAGATCGCAAGCGTTATGACCTAATCAGATAACACGTTCCTGTGCCGTAGTGTGACTGCGTCAGATAACGGTATCTGCATCATGGGGGTTTTCTGCCTCATGGGCTGACTGCTAGTTAACTTGTTGGTTTGTTTAACTAGAATAGGGTCAGGAATAGGGGGATCGATTCAGAACCGATAGGAATACATGACACTAATGCGTGGGTGTTTTATACATACAGTCCAAGTAACTTATACACTGTTCCCAGAGTATACCTAACCTACTCCAGTGAACATATATCACTAATGCACCATTAGCTCTACAGCAAATACTAACTTTTAGGAACAACACGGATCATTTTTGCCCGTTGTTTATGAATCATACTGAGAGGTTCGATTTTTGTTCTCATTGTCATGGAATAAATAGATTAGATGACACTGCTCTTATTTAGAGAGTTAGGACAAGAAGGACAATTAGCAATAATACATTTTGCAAAGCCCATGCAGACTTCATAGGTATTCACAAGGAAACATATCTCGGCAGTGACGATCACACTGTAGAGCAGTAAGACAATAATGACGCTCATATGAATCCATGAAGAGATTGCTCTAAGAAATCAGGAACTGTTTAAAACAAGCATTTACAATGCAATCGGTCTCGCCTTTGGACCTTGTAAGTGTTTAGCCAGAGCTATTGGCACTGTTAATGTGTTTAAGTTAAGTTATAAAAAATACTTAATCTAAAACCTATAAGCGATCACGAGGGCAACAATCCTATTTGTGTGAGAATAGGTGGACTTCAGGTTAGCAACAAAAAGACATATGATGCCCAAGTTTGGTAGGTATTGTACACGCCAGAAAACCATGGTTCCACCTCAGCCTGTTCGGATGAGCTCCACAGAGGGTTGATGCTAGAAGGGGCTGTCAGAGTTACGAATATTACAACGTGCAATGTGTAAGGAGGAGGAATCATGTATTGTTAAAAGATGGATTTGAGCCCTGAATCCAAAGCGTTCCCTGACGTAGCAAGTGCCCCTTCTGCCCTTTGTCACCCTATCTCGACCACTGGCACCTCTTGTAACATAGCATTACAGTGCTCAGTAGCTTTACATCTAGGTTTGCACTTCACAAATCCAATAAAACATCCATACATGCATACTACATTCGACGGACACCATTTTTCAGCTCACATATGAGCAGAAAGATACTGGATTGGTATTTAGCATTTAAGCTCTTTCTAAGAAATGGCATGGAGAGGCTGTATTTATGTCATACCCCTTTGTATCTGGTATGAACTCCAGGACCCAGGGGCCATTGGCCAATCTAGTGGGGATTACTTCCCTATCAGCATGGGTTATCTATGAGATTTCACTGACCACAACAGAGTTTCCATTTCAGATATAAGTTCCAAAGAGTGACCGAGTTTACCAACACCCACAACCAGTGATGTTTCAATTCTAGCACTATGCCCCGATGAAAATTGAAACTTCTCTTGTACTGCCACGCATAAATGTGGGCATGAAGACTCTACGTGCACACAAATGTTCGAATATTCACTGGCTTTGCAATGAAACCTTTTCAAATAAGTCATTAAACCGAACGGGGACACAACAAACACTCTTTGGAGAGGAAACCTGTTCATATCTGTAACATGAACTAGGGCTGTTCTCATAGGTCACTCTGACATGCACCTTGTAATATACCAGTTTCTGTACATGTGACAGCAAAGAATATGTTGATTCTGTGATTATACGTCATCATATAATCCTTACTCGCACTATGCATTGCTCATAAAAAACCCATGAGGTAAAAATATCAACAAGATGGCAGTGGACTGTGTTTTGATCTTTAAGTAAGGCAAGCGTATAGTCAGTGCATATTAATTTCACGTTCTGCATATTTTAACATTTAGCCTGTATTACTATTAGTTGCATAGTGAGGACCGGAGTTTCTAAGATGCAGTGCCTCCCAAAGAAATGCATTGCGCTTTGTAGTGTGCACCTGGAGTAAACCATTTGGATTTATACAGTAAGGCTCTCTAATATTTGAGAGGAAAAAAAAGCAAAAACTATATCCAAACTTAGAACGCTCACCATAAGAAAAGAAAATAAGACGCAAGCGTATTTAATAGACAGAAAACATTCTAGCAGTGGTATGCAACTCCTTACTCGGAATAGGGTGTAGAGGTCGTTATCATCAACTAAAGAGAACCGCATATGAACAGGTTAAAGTGAGCAGAGATGGTGTTTGTAAAGCCCCACTCTAGCACTTGACTCACTTCACGACGCTTCCGGTCCGAGCAGAATGGCAATGCCTGTTATCGGGAAGCAGTCTGTGTCCGCTTGATTAGGCGCATAGAAGCAGAGAATAACAAGGGTAGTTGCTGGATACTGGCCTTGTAATTATGCTAGCAGACAAATTTGTGATAGGCCGCGAGGCATGCCGGTGCACATACTTGTGTTTTACAGATCCATAATCCCTCGTGGTTGAGGCATATTTGACAGAAAACAACGTTCCTGTGTATAGAAAATATGCCTGCCCTGTAGCTACTATACAAACAATATTTTACTCCCTGAATACATTCAAACAGAGGCAATTTCTGAGAAGCAAAGGCCGAGTAAATTACCCCCGAATACTCTTGTTGAAAAAACGACACTTTCCGTTTTGCTGCCATCTTTGATTCCTGTCTCAGCCATTATTTTAATTGCGAGTAGCCTTTTCCGTGGCTGATGTAATTAGCTTGGAGCAGCATAAATCGAATCCAAGCACCCGCCTTCTCTCTATGTGCATCAAAGCCAACTACATATCTCCCGCCTTTTCTTTACAAGCCCCGCAAAAAGCCTCATATAAAAACAAGGGTAACAAAGCCACCGCGGTGCGGGAGGTGGGCCAGCCCTCCCCCCCCCTCCCCCCCCCCCCACTCAGCACGGTACCTTGACATGAGAGCTCTTGATTAAGGCCGATGGTGACGTGAGAAGGAGCCGGGCAGCGAGAGCTCCCAGGCCCCTCCCACCGACCCGCCCACCTATGCCTTGGCTGAGGTTGCGGGTGGAGTGCAGAGCACGTCTCAGAAGCACGTCCACAGACCGGAGTCTGCTCGTGCACCGGTCTGTGCTACTTGGGGAGGGAAGAGAACGATAATAAGGCTTGCTGGTGGCAGCGCTTCGTGCTGCAACGCCAGGCGAGCCCTAAAAAGGAAGAAGAAAAGACACAAAGCAATGAAGGAAGGAGAAGAAGAAAGGAATGAGAGGAAGAAATAAAAGGTAGAAGTGGTGAAAAGATAATGAAAAGTGATTGATAAAAACAGGAAGGAGGAGAGAAAGGAAGCAAAAGACAATGAGTGAAAAGACGTAGCAAGAGGAAGGAAGAAATGGCATGAAGAAGAAAGGGAAGGAAAAGACCAACAAAATTAGAGAAAGTGGAAATCAGTTAGAACCTGGTGTGAATAAGAGGCAGAGTAAGGAAGAGAAAGAGAGAAAGAGAAAGGTGTGGAGAGAACTTGAGAAAGGAAATGAGAACGAAGCAATAGCAAAAGAGAAAAAGGAGGGGAAGAAAAACTAGGTCAATGAAAACAGAAAAGAAAAGGAGAGAATGAGACAAAAAAGTCATAAAAAGGCAAAATAACAAAAAGAAAACGATCAAATCAAAACAGATCAGGTGTTTATTATGCGCGACTACTCACCCGTAAGGGTCTCTAAGGTGCTGGGGATGTGGGGGGGGGGGGGTTCGCACGTTCCAGTCCATCAAGAAGGGGGTCTGTCGAAGAGCCAGGTTTTGAGGTTTCTTGCGAAGATGGGGAGCGATGTTATCTGTCTGAGGTGGAGCGGAAGGTCGTTCCAGGCACTGGCCGCACGGAAAGAGCAGCAGCAGCCTCCCGATCTGGTCTTTCTGGTGTGGGGGACCATGGCGTAGGAGAGCTGGGTGATTGTAGGGTCCTTTGGAGTGTGTGGAATTTGAGTCTGCTGTTCAGGTATGCTGGTCCGGTGTCGGGGAGGGCCTTGTGAGCGTGGGTTAGGATCTTGAAGGTAATTCTAGCTTCGATGGGGAGCCAGTGGAGTGTGCGCAGGTGCTGGGAGACGTGGCAGTGGCTTGGCAGGTTGAGGACCATTCTTGCTGCGGCGTTTTGAATGTTCTGTAGCTTGCGGGTGAGGTTTTTGTTTATTCCAGCGTAGAGTGCGTTGTCGTAGTCGAGCCTGCTGGTGACAGGGGGTGAGTGACAGTCTTTCTGTGTTCGAGGGGGATCCATTTGAAGGTCATACGTAGGAGGTGGAGGGTGTGGAAACACGAGGACGAGACAGAGTTGATCTGGTGGTCCATTTTGAACTCTGAGTCCAGGATGATTCCCAGGTTGCGTGCTTGGTCCGTGGGGGTGGGCGGGGGGCCACCAGGTGTCATTCCAGGCATCTGGGTTTGGGCCCACGATGAGTACTTCTGTTTTGTTTGTGTTTAGTTGTAGGCAGCTGTTTTTCATCCATTTGGCGACGGCTTCCATGCCTTCTCGAAAATTGTGTCTGGCGGTGTTGGGTTTGTTGGATAGGGAGAGGATGAGTTGGGTGTCGTCTGCGTATGAAACAATGTTGAGTCCGTAGGTTCTGACGATGGTGGCGAGCGAAGCCAAGTAGACTTTGAAAAAAGTAGGGCTGAGGGAGGACCCATGGGGGACTCCACAGGTGGTAGGTGTAGGGTCTGAGAGGAAAGGGGGGAGTCTGACCCACTGCATTCTGCCGGAGAGGAAGGAGCGGATCCAGTCAAGGGCCTTGTCTTGGATCCCTGCGTCATGGAGTCTGCATATAAGGGTGCGGTGAGAGACCGTGTTGAATGCTGCTGAGAGGTCGAGGAGGATGAGGGCTGCTGTTTCTCCTTTGTCCAGTAAGGTACAAAGGTACAAGGTGACAAAAGAAACAAGCTAAACAAAGGAAAATATTATAGAAATGAGAAAAGGAAAAAGGCAAAAGAAGGAACAGAATAAGTAAAAGTAGAGGAATAAAGAAAGAAAAAAAGGTAGAAAAAGATAAAAGAAGAGCAATCCAGAAACAAAAACGAGATAATGAAAGAGAAAAGCAGAGCAAGTAGAATACAAGTGAGGGAGGAAAGAGAGGAAGTTAAACATAAGAAAGAAACAGTAAAATAAGAAGTGGAAGAAAGAAAGAACATAATAACTAACGTAGGAAAGATCAGGAAAAAACCAACAAAAAGAGAAAGAAAGAGAAAACCAGGAAATGGTAAGGATGGAATGAGAGAGGGAAAGAAAAAATTAAGTAACAAAGAGAGAAAAGGAAGAGAAGCTGAGGATGAAATGAGAAAAGGAAACAAAAAAGTGAAAGGAAGACAGAAAGTAATTGAAAAAAGATAGGCAGGAAAGATAATGAAATTAGATAAATTGAGAAAAATGAAAGAAATAGAAAGGCGAGAAAGTGTTGATTAAAAAGAAAGCAATGAGGAAAAGCAAGTAAAAGGAAGCCGCAATACCACTAAAGCAAGTTGTGTCTTTCAATGCACAACGTGACAGGCACCGCGCGGTGCCTGCCACGTTGTACATTGAAATGCAGGAGGTACCATAATTACCCCCCATGTGCACCCTGACACCCCAGACTCCCTGGGGGCCTGCAACGGGCCCCCACAAGAAAACTCTGCATGGCTTTGCGTGGCGGCAAAGCGGCTGACGGTCTTTCCGTCCGCAGCAGACCCCCCAGCCATCTTAATATGGCGGGGGTCTTTGCTGTATGGATGGCGGGCGGATCGCCCCCGCCGGGCCGGCAGAGACTGCCGCCGGCCCGGCGGGGGCGATCCGCCCACCATCCTGATGGGGCCCTAAGTGTTGAAGGGGCAGTTATGTAAAAGAAAATACATTATGTACAGTCTGGGTATTACTAAAATCGACAGTTTGGAAACACCATTTTTCTCTTAAACCTTGTTCATTTTGTATCAGTCTATATTATACTGATTGTAATGCGAGTTTTAAATTAATCACTTACATATTCACACATGCTCTGACCTTGTAGCACTCAAAATGCACCAATCACTATTCTCCACTGCATTCTGTTTCCTGAGGCAAACATGAATTCCTGAATCAGACTGCATGACCCAGTGTGTAGTAATTGTACAGCTCTTCAATCCCTGGTGGCACAGCGCCATGGTAATATGCTGCATGGCTAAACAGCTCTAAGGTCCCAAAGGTGAGACCTGTTGGCTATGCCAATGCTTGTTTAAAGTGCTGCCTTAGCATTTGGGAATCTGCATATTGTCAAACCAGATGACAGTTAATTATCAAGTGAAAGCTACTCAAAGGCTGCCCGAGAGCTACTGCTACCTCGCGATCGTTCTGTTGGAGACCCCTGTTCTAGGGCTGTTGTAATGTGAGGTAATATCTTATTATCATGCTTAACTATAATTTCACATTATCCTTTGTCATTCACAGTGAATTTCTGTTTTTTTAAATCATATTCTCCTAACTCCCCTGCTGAGCACTGCTTTTGGCCATGCAGGGTGGAGAGTTGGCCATAAGACCTGGCGAGAGACGAGGACCTGTACTCAACTCCCCAAGGTCGGCCATGACCGGACAAGCTGGCAAGTATGCCTTTTGGCAGTGAAAGGCTGTGGATTGGCTGCAAGGCCTGTCCTGCAGGATGTATGTCAGTACAACGCGATCTTTTAGATCGCGGTACTTTACAACACTGCTATTACAACGCAAGTTGTTACAGCGACTTGCGTTGGAGGGCGCGGATTGTGGAATATTATAATTTTATATTCCAACACCAGTCCACGTAACAGTAGGGAAGGTGTTGGAATATAAAATTACAATATTCCTTAACCAACAGCGCCATCCAGCGCAAGTCGTAGTAACGACTTGCGTTGTAATGGCAGCGTTGTTAAGGTAGTGCGGTGTAAACACCGCGTTGTAAACGATGTTTTCCGTCCTGCAACCAGGCCATGAGCTTAACCACAATATCTCTTTTTAAAAAGCATCTATGAAACTATACTCTGTTTTAAGTGCTTGAATAAAATATATCACTCTTCCCGTCACAATTTACAAGCACCAGCATTATGAAGGCAAGCATCAGACTCTGAAGGTTGGGACCTAATTGCCTGTAGTAAACACACAGATCTGTGTGGTGGAGCTGAACATCTCTACTAACTGAGGGGCATATTAACAAGGGCTTTATCTCCACTTTTTTGGCTTTAAAAACCAAAGAAGCGGAGATAAAAATATCGCCCTATCAACAACAGGGTCCTAACATGCAAAATCGCATGTTAGCACCCTTTTTCACCACGCTTCCCTTTGCATCTCTAATGAGAAGCAAAGTGGGCGTTCCAGAGCAAAATAATAGGAGAAATGTCTCTAAGCGACATTTCTCCTATTATCAAGCTTCACGCTAACCCTGTTAGAGACAAAAAAAAGCAGCGCTAACCATGGTTAACGCTGCTTTTTTACGTCTGCTAATTTTCAGACTTAGCCATGTAATCCAATTGGAGGTGGATTACATGGCTAAATCCACCATGGGCTATCAACAAGGATATCCCTATCCTTGTAGTTTTATCGTTGCATTACCAGCGATAACCTCCCAAAATACCGCTATTGCTGTATTTTTTTATCGCCTAGGCGGTTATCGCTGTTAATAACACGATAACCAGGCGATATTATCCAGCGATAGCTGGCGTTAAAAAAATTAATGCTGAGCACCCTTAGTGTTAATTTTCCCTGTTACTTGTTAATATGCCCCTAACTCCCTTAAAAAACAATACAGTGCGGCATAGGGGTTTGGTGTCCTGGGAGATTTCACACAAGAGGAGAACAGAAGAAAGAGGAGTTGGAGCCCAACAAATGGGACTCGCCGATAAAACAGCTCACTCAGGCTATGTTGTGGAAGATGAATGAAGAGACAATAAAACTTGGCCGTCCCCCGTGTGCGGCTGCCGACCCGCGCCGCTCTGCACTGTCTGCAGTTCGTCCACTCCTAGTATATTGATTACATTTTGTTTTAGCTAATTGCTTTTGGATTGGTTTAATTTCAGTAAGTAGGAGGGGAACACTGAAGCCAGCAGAAAAAACAAATGTCCTCTCAATAAACAAACAAGGGATGCTGAGGTAGCAGCGGTAGAGTCCCTTTTATACCACTAATCAAGAGGTTTACATGTGGGACATTTCCTGCTTGCCTTTTTATTTTATTGCTCTTTCTATCTTGTATTTGGTGGGTGCTTGCAAATGCCATATTGAAGCTGTCTGGATACCAACTTAAACCACCAAATATTGGACACAAAGTTGCAAAAAAGGAAGCAGAGTTGACTCTGAGCTGGGTGGACTTGTACTCCAATTCATAATCTCTGTAAGAAGCTTCCCTGCACATAAGGTGTCTGTCACCTTCCACAATGATGGCTTTCCTGTCAGAGCTTGGACTTTTTCAATGAGGTGTCACTGGTCTGCCATATCCTGCTCTTTCCCGAAGGCGGGATTTCCTGTCTAGTATCAGAGCAGGATCTCTTTGAATGAGCTTGTATCAACCAACCAGAGCCTTCACCTTTATGAAGGCGGGACTTCCTGTCTGGTATCAGAGCAGGATCTCCCAGCCAGATCATTCACCTTCATGAAGGCGGGACTTCCTGTCTGGTATCAGAGCAGGATCTCTTTGAATGAGCTTGTATCAACCAACCAGATCCTTCACCTTCATGAAGGCGGGACTTCCTGTCTGGTATCAGAGCAGGATCTCCCAACCAGATCCTTCACCTTCATGAAGGCGGGACTTCCTGTCAGGTATCAGAGCAGGATCTCTTTGAATGAGCTTGTATCAACCAACCAGATCCTTCACCTTCATGAAGGCAGGACTTCCTGTCTGGTATCAGAGCAGGATCTCATTGAATGAGCTTGTATCAACCAACCAGATCCTTCACCTTCATGAAGGCGGGACTTCCTGTCTGGTATCAGAGCAGGATCTCCCAACCAGATCCTTCACCTTCATGAAGGCGGGACTTCCTGTCTGGTATCAGAGCAGGATCTCTTTGAATGAGCTTGTATCAACCAACCAGATCCTTCTCCTTTATGAAGGCGGGACTTCCTGTCTGGTATCAGAGCAGGATTTCCTTGAATAAGGTTGCACCAGGCTGTCAGAATCTAACCCTTCCTGAAGGTGAAACTTCCTGTTTTCGGGGGCATAGCAAGAACTCTTAGAAGCTGTATTCCTGAATGTGGGCCTTCAGTAGCACCTTCAGGGCAGCAGATGTAGGCTGAGACACTGAACTGAGATCTTGCAACCCTGATTTACAATATATTTTAGGATCTGATTTAGACTAGTAAATTAGCCTCCTCAATGCTGTTGGGAATACTAGACTTTCCTAAAAAAATTCTATGACTGGAGTTGGAATACTAATTAGATTTCTGAGTGCCAGCCAACCATCTGTTTCCCTGTATATGCATTTGAGGGCACTCGTCCCATTGGAAAAACTATTGTTTCCTGAAGGAAGCCTTCTGTTTGCGGTAGCAGATCAGGTACACCTCCATAGAGGAGGTGCCAGTCTGCCAGGGATTTACCCTCCTGTAAGTGGTACTTGCTCTGTCACACAATTTTAAATATTTTAGATCATTTTGACCAGATTATCAGGCACCCACTCCCTTGCAGAAGGAGGGACTTCCTGTATCAAATGTATCGGTATTCTAAAAATAGCTGTTATGTGTGACTGCGCATTTATTTATATATGTGTGTGTGCTTGTGTTCAACTTGCAAAGAGAAATATGCTTTTCAGGATAGTTTTTGTGCAAAAACTATCCTGACCAAAATGCATGCACCCTTGTGGCATGATTTAAGGGTATCTGCATTGGCGCTAGACTGCCACAAATGTGCGAGCGCGCAGAAATGCACCATATCTTAGTAATTTGGCGCATTTCTGCTGTCTTCTTTCACACAACACACCTCATCAAGTTCCTTTGCTGAGTTGCGCTGCATGGAAGTTTAGCAAATCTTGGCTCTACGGTATCAAAATCGACCCAAGAACGTCACGCACTGCTTGAAATCATAATTGTTTGTTCAGTGATTGTGGTGAGGACTGGCACAAGTCTCTAAAAAAGTTCTTTGCGCGCAGAAGCATAAACCGGGTCAGTATTAAATATCTAGATGAGACAAGCCTCTGTAGGAGCATTTGTTTGCTATTGCCTAGCATTGAAGAGAGGAAATGATGGAGAACAAGACAGAGAAAGATGTTTGTCTCATACCTGATGTATGTGTTTGTTAAAAGAGGAGTGTAAGAGTGCTAGGGGGGCTACTGAAGAGGCTATCCAATTTTATAGGCAGATGGCCAACAGATAATGATGTGCATTCTGTGTGGCAAAGGATACATTGAGTGTAGACTAGGGGTTCCTCAAGAAGTGGGACAGCTTTGTTCCTCTCATGGGCATTCTGGAAATGCCATTGGACCCAAAACTAGAAGGTTATTTGGGGTCAGTAGAATCATTTGAGGCTAGGGGCCTGATTTAGAGTTTGGCAAATAGGAATTTTCCCCGTCAGGGCAACAGAATGACGAATTCCGTCGCCCTGAGGGAGTACTGGCTCTCAACATTTTGAGATGTCTGCCAGCCCAGTGGACATCTCTTGCAATTACAAGAACCCCAAAGTGAGATTATCTTTCTGTAAACTTACAAAACAATGACCCCTCCTCACCATGGGTGATATTTCCCATGGCATGGGGGTCATTTTGCAGTTTTCACTACCCGCTACTTCATTACAGGCACGTTTTACCTGGCTTTGAAAGACTTTGAAGACTGATCATTTGTTCACCCACTCTAAATAAGATGGACGAACACATGGCTAAACCACCAACGGCCCTTACTTCACAGGACTGTCGTAGATATCTGTAGGCAGCGGAGACTGTGCAGTCTCCTCCGTCTACTTACTGAAACCCTGCCTGACTCCAAATGAAGCGGGCAAACATTTTGTTTTGGCGGAGAGAGGACTCCATTGCACTAAATCAGGCCCAAGGGTATTGACAGGTAAAACATGACACAGAAAGTGAGAGGGTGATAGAAGAGAGTGTTCAGTATGTCTAGCAACAAGATCCTTGATTCTCAAGCCCCTTCCATGGTGTATGTGGGGGATCCATGGCACCCCTCAAGAATGTAAGTTTGGATTTCATGGTTCTGTGTCTATGCAGAGATCTACTGCACTAACAACTGCTTCTTGTAGATCACTTCTGAAACTGACCTAAAGTGAAGCCAGCTGGGCAGATCCCTAAAAGCTGTGTAATTGATTTTAAGAAATCAATATTTCTGAGGGAAGATTGACTAATGTTCTATGGAAATAGAGCACCTGGCCCACAACAAATGGGAATGTGGAGCACTTTATTAGGATGCTGATGGACTTTGTTCACTTGGACATGGCAACAGGGAGGTTGTGAAGGGTGGCTCAGTAGAGGGATTCATAGCAGGAGCTAAACACTTTTATTTATTTATAAAGTTTTATATAGCGCAAACAAGATCCCGAAGTATATCAGAGCGCTTTACAAAAGGATGGAAGGAAGGACATAAATGCAATAGCGACATCGAGTAAGAATACAAAACAGAAATAATTGCATTATTGATAACCGCAGCATATGATTTATGGCATAATATGGCATAGTGTGACATAAATAACAAACCACAACTTAACATGGCGCAGTTAACACTGTGCATCGCCGCATGTTACCACATATTACAGCATAGTAGGGCATAAAATAGCACAACACTTAACAAGGCAAGGCTAAAACGGTTCATACCCAAATGCCACTGCATAAAACATCATAGTAGGGCATAAAATAGCAAACAACTTAACAGGGCAAAGTTAATATCATACCTCACTGCATGCCACTGCATACTACAGCACAGTAGGGCATAAAATAGCACACAACTTGGCAAAGTTAACACCGTGTACCACTGCATGCAACTGCATAATACGGCATAGTAGAGCATAAAATAGCACACAACTTAACATGACGAAGACAACACAATGCCTCACTGCATGCCACTGCATAAAACGGCATAGTAGGGCATAAAATAGCACACAACTTAACATGGTGAGGCTAACGCGGTGCATCACTGCATGTTACCGCATAGTACAGCATATTAGGACATAAAATAGCACACAACTTAACATGGCAAAGCTAACACAGTGAATACCAGCATGCCACTGCATAATATTGCATAGCATGACTCGTCAAGTTCAGATGGAAAAAACAATGAACTGTATGCTATGGCTAGGGTGGTTTAGTAGGACAAAGTGTGTGAAATACGATGAACTTTGTATGGCAGAAGAGGATTGTGAGAGACAATTATTAGCTCGTGTAAGGATTCATTGGAAGATTGTTGCCATGTTTGAGTATGGAAAGGATTTCAAGTGGACAAAAAAATAACTTCTAGTGGTAATAATGATGGTACATTCTATTGTTTCACCAAGTATGCTGATAGTTTAAGGACTGAAGAACTCCTTAGATATTTTGGATGGAAGCATATGGAATATGATCAGAGTACCTTTAAAATTCAAATGTGGTGCAGACTCGGAGCTCAGAGAAGTTGAATTTGCTGTTGAAAGGTTGAGATGAAGTAGAAAAACAACACGGTTAACACCTACATAGACTTTGTAATGCACTATTTCACTGTGAAGGTACCTTATTCCTATTGCTTTCTTATTTACTTAAAGGTGGAATTCTAAGAGTATAACTGTGAGTGTGTGTGTGTGTGTGTGTGTGTGTGTGTGTGTGTGTGTGTGTGTGTGCATGTGTGTGTATTGCATGTGAATATGCATGAAGTTGGGCAGTTCCAGGCTTATTCAGGCAAGAGAAGTGCTTAATTTGAGCTCAAGGCTTATTCAGGCAGAAGTGCTTATTTTGAGCTTTGGGGACCAGTACTTATTTTTCTTATAAGAGCAAGAGAGAGAAAAGCACACAAATGGGAAAGAGGTAGGAATAGAAAGACAGGAATACTGTCACAAATGGAGACACCATGAACCCAGAAGAGATGAAAATAAAGGGGCAGGGAATGTTTGGCAGTGGATTAAAGAGATCAGTCTTTCAAGTGACTTGTAAAGCATGACTACTCACCTGTAAGGGTCTCAAGGCGATGGGGTGGGAGTGAAAGGGGGCTGCGGATTCGCCGAAGGCGCTGTGGTTCAGTCAAAGAGCCAGGTCTTGAGGTACTTCCTGAATTGAGGCAGTGACGGTGTTAGCCTGAGGTGGAGAGGCAAGGGTGTTCCAAGTCTCTGCTACGAGTTAGGAGAAAGATCTCCTACAGCCGTGATCTTGCGGATACATGGGACGGTGGCCAAGGCCAGATGGGCGGAGTGGAGGTCTCTGGTGGGTCCGTGTAATGAGAGGCCGTGGTTGAGGTATGCAGGTCCCGCATCGTATAGGGCTTTGTAGGCGTGTGTGAGGAGCATGAATGTGATTCTTTTGTTGACTAGGAGTCAGTGATGGATTCAAGACTACGCAGCCTTGGTATTTGGCACGCTGACTTTTCATAGCGCCAATCACTTCCCTCTGATCAGAGATTTGGGCACTGGCACTCAGTATTTTACAAGTTGAGCACTAGATAGGTGGTGAGGGCTAGAAACTCAGAACTCAATAGAACATCTCATAACAATCAATAAATCACTGTTCAGAAAGTGCTTTACATTGGAAACTCTAAAGAAACTCAAAACAGACACAACTAAATACAACACAGGAAGTGATAGAGGTTAAAAGGGGGGAAAACATACAAATTCAATGGTGAGTTTTGGGGACTAGTTACCGCTAAACTAGTGTTCATTCCCAGGCTGTTTTCAATGTTCAGTATCAATTATTCTTACATTTAGGTCACCCCTCACCCCCAGACTTTATACTGCAAAGCACAGTATTCTTTATCTCTCCTGGGGCCTCTATCTGGCCAATGCTGAGATTGTTGGAAGTCTTGGAGTCATTGATGTAGCTTTCCTGGGCGTGCAGCCCATGAATTAAAGGATAAAGACAAGGAGAAGACCGTGAGACTTGGCATGGTGAGTGACTGCAGGAGTGAATCCCTTAACGTTCACATCTGGCAACCAGAAGTTAATATGCTTTTGGTGAGTTTCCCTATGAAGGTCAATACATTCTGTTGGATTTAATTTGAGGCAAGCATCAGACATCCAGAATTGCAAGACACAGAGGCAGGATTTGAGATAGTGAATACTGTGTGCTGATGATACGAAGGCGCTCATTCACAAACTGCACATTGTAGTACTTTGAGTGCACCTACAATAGTACTACTACAGTGCAATAAAATGCTATCCATAGACCTAAGCATGTAAATCACTACCTCCAGCTTTACTACATCTTCTATGGGGAGATACTCACACATTACTATTTAGTAGTAATGTGCTAGGGACCGGAAGAGTGGCTTGAAAATGGGGCATACTTATTGCAAAATGGGTGGGGTTTAGGTAGGGGCTCATAATGGGTTATGGAGGAGCTTAGAGGGAGGCATGCACCCACCCACAAAAGAGTAAGCCTATTGTTATTCACAAACTGCACTTCCAAATTTACTACAGCTAAAAAGGGACGCAAAACAGTAGTAAATTACTCCAACTCTCAGCTGGAGTAAGTTGAATACCATAGATGGCCAACCTCTGGTATTACAACACCCTCCCATAGAAAATAATAGACATAAGGGCTTTAAATAAAACCCCATAGGAAATAACATTACATTAAATTAAATTACTTAAAATACCAAAAAATATAAATAAATATAATTTAAAGTTAGAAAATCTAAAAACAAAACATATTTATTATTTAAATATAACATATTTTAACAACCTTCTTAGAATTTTGTATGTTAATGTAACATTCTTTTTTATTAACATATAATTCAATAAATTATGTTTATTAATTTCTATACATCACTTTAATAACTACAAAATGCTGGCAAAAATTGTTTTTTTAATTAATGTAATATATTTAAATTAAGTAAAGATTTAATTCAAAATTAAGTTAATAGTTCTGTGATAGTTTCTATTTTGTTCCACATGAATTTAAAGTAGATAACATTAATTTACATTAATATTTACATAAGTTTACCCTTTATTTTTTTAGTTGATTAAACTTTTGGATTTTTTCCTATACTATAAGATGGGAAAACTCTCCACAGTCAGGTTAGATATATCCAATTGTGGTCGGTGCAGGTAAGAGCGCTGGGGCGGGGTGGAGGAGTCGTCGGCAGAGGATGGCTTGGCCGAGCAGCGATGCGGTGAGCACATTGTAAGTGGTTTTCTTTTTTATTTTGTTTTCCCTCACTGTCCTCTGTCTACTTCCTCCCCACACCGCCTCACCGCTCTTACCTGCCCTGGCCACGACTGGCTATATCTCAATAATAAAGTATAAGGAAAATGTAAAAAGTGTATTAAACTTTATAATAAATCAGTAACCTTGATTAAAGGAGCGGCAAGGTGGGTGCGGGCCAACATCAGCTTGACAGCAGAGGCAAACCATGCTGATGTTCTTGTTTTCCCTTGCGGTCCTGAATGCCCGCCAAGGGTGTCATGGTACAAATGAGGAATCCCCATTTCTGCAATGCGTGTGTGCATGTAGCTGACACTGATCAGCTACAGAATGCCTTGGTATACCTTTTGTCCGGTACTGCATGCACAGCCAAGGAATAACTATTCTTGGAATTTCCCGGATGTTCAGCCCTGCAGAAGTATACGGAGCTGCCTTCCAGCCACCAAGGCATAGGGAATCCCAGGCCATCCCAGAACAGTGTGGTAGGCTGGTGGAGGAATCCCTGAAGATTTCCTGACCTTTGAGTAGGAGGTGTGAGGCTACTGCCATCTATGAGCTTGTGGGGCCAACACCACCAAAGCACTATAATTTTGCTATTAAATGCCATGACAGAATCAGGATCAAACTGTGCCATCAAATTCTGAAAAGGAAGGTGGTTGGTGGACACTGGCTATGGGAGACGCGGGGCACATGCTGGCTGACTGGCTCCATCCATGCCTCTACAAATGCTTTGACTTTGAAAACTGGATGACAGTGGTATTAACATGGCAGAGTGAAATTGCTGCCACCATCCGCCAAAGATTATGGGGCTTATTTATAAGCCCCTTGCGCCACTTTTGCGTCGCATTTAACATGGGAAAAGTCACGCAAAAGTGGTGCAAGGGGCTTGGAAATCTGCCCCTTAATTGTGAGCCTTATAGTCCAATGTGTATGGACTGTGAAGTAAGACAAGATATACTTGAAAAGGGTGAGATAACTTTCAAGTTATTTCTTCAAAGGATTTTGATCTTGGAAAAGGGGGGGGTGCAAAAGTAGGTAGAGCAAACCAATATATCACCCAAGCTGGCGCATTTCCTACTTTCTTTCATAGCCCTCCTTAAATTGTAAGAAAGTGTTACAAGTTTCCTTTATTTATGAAAACAAACTATCCCTACTTTTTTTTTTTAAGCAAATGATTTGTAAAACATGTGTACAGGTTGGGCATTTTTGATAAAATATGACAAACTCAGCAAACAAAGAATAATGTTTTTTAAGGTTAAAAGTGTTTTGTAGACCATTTTCACATGTGAAACCAACTTTTTAAAATGTAAGAGTGTTTTTAACTTTCAAATAAATATGGAGTAAAGAGGCAAATATTATTGAGGTAGTTTAGAAGTTTAATTCTTTGAAATCTTCAGTTTTCTTATCCAAGTATTTACTGAGCATTTAATGTTGTTTTTCCGGTTAGGTTTGCCTGAATAGGCCTAATTTTTCAATACTGGTCATGGTCAATTTTTCTAAATGCAGGAAAGGTCCTTGGTTTCAAAGAGAGATGACTGAGCACGATGAGAGACAACTATCCTATTGAATAATGCAAGATCAATGAGTAGCCCACACAAAAAACAATTTAAATTACACAGATGTTGTGGTGTGTTCAGCTGCTTTTAATTTACCCATATTGCTTACTTTCTATGTGTTTTTCTTTGCTGGTGAATGCTATCATTTACCTTATTCTGTGATCTATGGTTGCTACAAAATTGAAATCCTACTTCTAGGTGTGCCGGATGTCTACATGTGGGGACAGACAAAGGTCCCCTGTATCGCTTGGGAGAGTTATGCCCTTTTGTCGAGTTCATTATACAAAGCTGTAGACTTTTTTCCATAATGCACTGGAAAAATACCCAGTATGGCTTTGAATGGTGTTAATGCCATCGAAAATACTGTCTTAAATACCTTTGAGACCCCAGTGGTATCAGAAATATTTAAGATTTCGCTCAGAATTTCCGCGAAATGTACGGGGGAATTAGTTGATAATAATGTATGTATCTCTGCAGTCGTCCTTGCGACTTGTAGATCATACGTTTCTTTAGATGACGTGAGCCTTGTAGGCGTCTGAAGAAGCACTGTTTTCATTCTGCTTAAAGTGTCTATTCGAATAGAAGTAATTTTCAAACCGGGCCATGCCCTTGCCTCCCTGTCTGGAAAGGAGCTGGGAAACAAAGAACGTCCACAGCACTTGACCTTCGCCGTCGTAGTGACGAGATAAGGAGTCCCGGGCATAAGACTACAGCATCTGCGGTCTACAATAAGAATGTAACTCCCATTATAGAGTCTTTGAAAGAATGGTTCTATTTCAGTTGCAGGTGCGCCTTGCTGGTGACATGAAAGGTTGTATGAATTCCCTTCACAGGCTCCGTGCAAACTAATACCGTTACACAGAAGCGTGCCGCTTAGTGACATAGCACAATTGTTGCCACTAAGAAACACTTTCTGTCCTTTGTTACTGACACATGCATGTGAATAGGGCAGGTTCCATGTTGTTTTAAGGTACCCCTTTCCCAATTTCTCGTACATGCCAGCCTGTATATATTTTTGGCAGTATTGAAACCTGAAGGTTGAGATTGGAATATTTATGATTCCGTGGATTATCCATTCACTGACAGGTCGTTCTGACATTGTCAACGGTAATCTTTCTAGTTTTTCAATGCTCAAGATTGTATAATCAGCACCCTTCTGCGCCATACCGATTTGTCTATCAGTAAGGTTAAAGATTTGGAATAGTGACGTTGTGTTGATTAAATGCCAAGGCACATAGCCTGAACGTAGATTTTGTAACGTCCAGCCAAGCTGTACAATAGAACGCAATTGTGACTGACCATGTTGTAATAACAGTAAGTCTTGCGATAATATATCGATTGCTGAAGACACAATGCTGTCCAATGAAAAAATTCTGGAGGACAGAGTCATTAACCCATTGTCCACTACAGAAAGTGATTTTTCCAAATTAATACGGTCAATTTCCCGTATTCTCTCTGCTGTCTCAATTTGAGTAACCTTCCAGGCCTCATTGTATGCTGCATATACAGAGGCTGCTATGAAACGCTTTTGACGCTGTTTGCGTGGTCCCATTATGAAATCACGCAAGTCAGCACCATCAGTAAGTAAAGTTAGGTGTTGCTTAATTTCAGGCAGTGTGGAAGTTTGTAGCCATTGAAGGCATAATTTGCCCACACTGTAGGTTGTTATTATCCCTGGGTGATGTCTTTGAGGATATCTAGGGTCTGGCCTGGTCATTTTGAAACCCTGTGTTTTATTCAGGAATCTATCTTGACAGTTATTTGTATCTGTGGGCCAGATCAACCATTGTTTCCAATCAGGATGTGTTCTGTTTTGGTTAAGTATATGGTTTATGTCTATTTCTTCATCTGTTTCAGAGTTATTGCTAAACATTATTGGCTTTGGAATAGACAGGTTATTTAAATCTTTGATTTTGGCTAAGCCAAGACAGGTGGTTTGTTGAACGGTGTCATTTAAAAATATCATTTGTTCTGGGATCATGCAGGCTCTAAACAAAGCTTCTATACCCTGTACTTGCCATTCTTTTGTACCCCAAACACTTTTCAAATCAACATGTTTGTCCCAATAATCAAATCCAAAAGTATTCATTTTTTCAAAGAAAGAATCTGAATATATCAATTTTGTGTTGGTTATCATGGTTTTCATCCCTGTCTTGTTTGACAATTTGTAATAAAATGTTTCAGCATTAGTTATGTTAAAACCTGAAAAATATGAATATTTGCCATACACGGTTCTAGAGCTCCCGTTTGGAGGTGTAGCACAATGTTCCCATTGATTAAAATTTAAAACATTTCTAGGTTGTGCAGATTTATGCAAGAAATGGTTACCATAATGGTTATAGCAGTACATGCTGTCATAATTTGTAGAACCCTGCAAATAATCATGTTTTGTAAATTTAGCAGACATTACTAAGTCAGACATCATATTGTTTATACTTTCAAAGTCCCAATCATCAGCAAATGAGTTTGGTTTTGCAAAGTCACTCAAGGAGATCTTGATTTGGTGTGGATATTTCAGGATCTCGACCGGACCATAAATTTCATAGTCAGTGTTGTCCCAGGCTACCCCACCAGATATTGGAATTGCTGTGAAGTTGGCTGAAGAAAGTTCTGAAGAAAGTTCTCTTTTCTCGACGTGTGAAGATGTGTGTGGTTTGAGGACCAAGTTGATGTTCTGACTTGCTGTGTCCATTTTAGCATATTTTCCCTCAATGAAGCGTCCCAAGGTAAATACCATGATGAGCCAAAGTATGAGGATAAATGCACCAAAACCCACCCAAAATTCAATCCATGGAGAAACTAGATATGTTTCTTTCAGTTGTTTCAAAAGTTCCTTAGCTTTGTCTTTAAAGGATTTTGATGATGGCTGTGTCTTTTGTTCGCTGAAGCCTTCAGAGGAATCATCGAAGTTGATGAAGTAACCGGATGCAGTTCTGTCAATTGTTCCAATTGGTTCAGGATTTTTGTTTCTCGCATTTTCACTTGGTACTTCTGTATAGATTGGTGTGTCTCTGCTAAATGTCTTTATTTGGGTTTTCAGAGGTCTAAGTTCTATTGCATTGTTGCATAGTCCTTGTTGTTCTTCTGTAGGCGTTTCGAATGTGATGAGCCTCTTTGATAGGACCTCTGTACTGGTAGCAAACCTTGGTGTTCTGCTACTTATTGGGAGTCCACTTGGCCTACTGTTGGTTATCGGCCACATGTTGTGGTTTTACCAGGTCGATGGATACAACTCGGTTCTCCTTTTTTCCAGCAAGTGGCGGTAGTACAACTGATCTTGTCCCGTTGACAGACAATACAGGAACTGCTTTTCTGTAAGAAGGCCCAAATTCCTTCTTTACCGCGATCTTCTCCCTGACTAGATCCCCGACTTTTGGAATCCAGACAGGTCTTGCTGGGACAGGTGGTGATTCTTCAGTGGTCGTTGGCTGTTCTTTCAACTGTATGTTGCTCAGGTCTTTTCTTGTTTTGTTTAAGTCCTGCAAAATAGCCAAGCGGTCTTTGACATCAAAGCTTTTTTCTGTTACCACTGAAGTCTGACTATCAAGGTCAGAGATCAACATCCTAGTTCCGAATAATAATTCGTACGGACTGAATCCCTTCAGAGAATTTCTTGGCAAGTTATTTAGACTACGTTGGACACTTATTAGATGTTTGACCCACCCAGCTCCCGAACCTAATATCCTTTCTATTATAGATTGCTTTCTGTCTTGGTTTTTTCTTTACACCATCCCATACCCTCAGGAAGGAAGTGAGAAGATTCCCGCTGGGCTGTGCTCATTTGGCCATTCTTTCCCCCCCGAGGCTGGATTGCCTGAGAAAAGGAAAAAAAAATGGTCGAACGTAGCATGCTCTTAGCGTATATGCCATTTAGACTCGCAAATCTTGTATAACAGTCCGGACGTCAGCCGAGTGCTGTGGATCTACATTATAAGTGGGAACTAGCCTGTATATGTTAATCGCAAGCCATTCTTTTTAGTGGTGATGTTATCTGCCTTGATACGACGAGGTATTAAACTGCTTCTCTCCCCACTGCGATCTCTGTTGCAGTTTGGGCAGTTTTTTACAAACATGGTGTAGTGCAGGCTCATGCCTGGCCACCAGTACCGTGATTGTAATTCTTCCAGAGAATCTTTTAATTTAAGGTGTCTGAGACCCTCGCCCATGTGTGCGTCTGCGATTAACAAGTTTCTCCTGTCCATGTTTGGAATCACTCTATCCCCCACTCCAGGGATTCGAGCAAAAGGAATGGAGTTTGCATCTATGATGTATGTGTAATTGAGTGGATAGTTGATCGGTAACGCCGAGCAGTCGCCTTTTGATGACGTTTTTACTGCCAGCAATGTTTCGCCGTCAATGTATTTTAATGTACGCTTTTTTCGATCTACGGGAGCCGGTTTACTGGCTGCCGCTGCGGCTGTTTCAGCCAATGAATTCCCTACAACGTGAACGCCATCACGCTGATGACTCAGTGAGTGTGTCACGTGAGTCTTTGGTAGTTCTTTTTTCAAAAGAGCTACCTGTTCCCAGAGCAATCTCTGCTTTATTGGTGCATCTGTGTCATCTTTGTAACCGTTCTGAATCCATGTCTGCAAATCCTTGTTATATGCTTTGACGCAGAAATATGAATCTGACACTATAAGTGTCGGGAATTCGCGATCCGCATTATCTAGCGCCATTTTCAAAGCTATTATTTCAGTTTGTAGTTCTGAATTAGTTTCTACTGAGTGTGTTTTTGTTAATAGAGGTCTTAGTTTACCTCCGTGCCACACTTCTTTTGTAATCTCACATGTGGGATTGTATGCATGTTCTCCCCAAACGGAGGGTTGAGCATGTCCGTCTGTATAGATTACACAGGCGTAATGTCGTAGAGGCAGAATGTCGATTGGCAGAGGATACGTTTTTTCATATTTTAGATTTTTTAATTCTTCTAGTTCTGGATCAAAGAAGTAATATACTTTGTCCGTTGTGATTGAATTTACCCATTGTAACCATTCTGGATCCAATGTTGTTGTTGGTAAATTACACGGTGTTGTTAATGCCTCAAAGGCTGATTCTGCTGTTCTGACTGTGATATGTCTACCGTCAGCTATGTCTTTTTCTCTAGCTATTGCGGTTTGAACTGCTTGAACAATTTTTCCTTTGTTGTTGAATCTCTGTTCAGCTTTTGTGTACAAATGTGATTTGAATGCAATTGGTACCTTATCTCCCTCATTAGAGGTTAGGTATGTGAATCCGTATCTCCCTGGGATGACTCGGATCACAAGGTTGCGTGTATTATCACGGGTTTCTAATTTTGTTTTAATTAGCATGTCTGTTTGTAAGGATCTCAAAATTTCTGTGTGTGCTTGAGTCCAACTGGATCTTTTAAAGTCTGGTTTAATTAGATCGTAAAGGGGTTGGACCCTTTCTGCGTAATTTGCAATATATGTTCTTCCGAAATTTAGGAAGCCTAGAATTGACTGTAGGTTTTTTAGTGTTTTAGGAGCTTGGATTACGGCACATTTCTCTAGGAAATTGTCTGCCAGGCTTTTGCCTTCACTTGATAACTCATATCCTAAGAATAGGACCGTCAGATGGGCAATTCTGGACTTTTTGAAGTTGAATTTGTAACCCTCTGCAGCGAAACCAAGTATTATGGTGTTCACTCTTTTCAAGTGAGTCTCCAAGTCATCATCTGTTAAGTAAATGTCATCGACATAAGATAATGCTTCATCATCATATAGTTGTAGTAATTCTGTTACTCTCGCTGAGAATACCCCCTGGCTATTCTTGTACCCCTGGGCTAACCGACAGAATTGTTTTTGAGTGCCATTTACTGAAAATGCAGTTAAATATCTGCTCTCTGGTGCTATGTTTTGACAAAAGAATCCATTGGAGATGTCCAAGGTTGTTTTGTATTTTTTGCGCACTATGTTATTCATTAGTGCAGCACTGTGTGAGTTTTGCACTGCAAAAGTTTTGCAACATGTGTTAAGGTGTCGGTAATCCAAAACTAGACGATATGAATTGTCTGGTTTGGAGACCGGAAACAAAGGATTGTTCATTTGTGAGGTGCAAGTTTCAATCACCCCTTGGTATTCTAGCTGATCTAGTATTTCATTTACTTGTTTTTTAGCTTCTTGCTTAATTGGGTACTGCCTTTGTGCAGTAGGTTGTGATTTTAACTGGACTTTGTGAGGAGGAGAATCCTCATCCCATCCTACATGATTTTTATATAAAGCAGGTGCTAAGGCCACTGCCCACTTTCTAGCAAGTGTATATTTTTTATGAATCGGTATTTGATTCGAGAAGGCAGGCATAATTACTTCTTCGCCATGAGGGCACTCCCTGACAAACTCCGGTGGCCAGTCTTTTTCAGCTAGAAGGATGTCATAGCCCTTGGATAGGTTATCCCAAAATAGTCCCCTTATTTTCCTAGTCTTATCTCCCTCTATACGTAATGTTATCTCGTATATTTTGTGGGGCTTGCTAACTCTGGTATCTGCAGTTTCCACTTGAAGGTATTCATTCGTGTCCACTGTCTCCAGATGATTCATAAGGACTTTGCGAGCTATGCTCACCTCTGCTGCGCTGTCTAGCATTGTCTGAGCCCATTCTCCGTTTTTCAGTTGTGTCCTCAGTATTCTCGGCATTGTTAACTACCTTGATACTGGCTACCTTCTTTTTTGGAAATTGTGATTTCTTTTTCAGTTGAGCAGGTTCCTTGTCTTTGGACTTGGCGTGCTCTTCTGATCGTCCTCTTCTTTCCGATTTCTGCGAGGAATTCTGAAAAGATTGAGAGGGACGTGTATCAATGTCTTGATATCTATCAGGTTTTTTAATATTATCCCTATTTCTAAGGTTATATCTATTCCCAGAGGGTTCACTCTGAGGTGACCTTTGTCTCGGGTTTGGAGATTTCTCTCTTCGCCTAGGAGACCTTCCTCTGGACTGGAATTTCTTTTCTTTAGGATTGGATTGTTTATTTCCATCCCAGTTCTTTTTTGGTGAATTATTATTAAAAAATATTTTTTCTGGACTTGTAGTCAGTTGCGGTTTTACTGGTATTCCACCTAGACTATCTCTGCCTAGTTCTTCATAGGATTTTTCTATGATTCTGGCAATTTCAGCTGGTTGGTCTGCTATATCTGTCTCTTTTAACCTCTGGCGGATCGCCACGTTTGCTGCTTCACCTTTTATGTTGGCTAGTAATATAGCCGAGACTTGCTTGAAGTCTTTCAGTAATTTCATACCAAGAGTTAAAGCAGGTTCTGGACCGTATTCATCTTGAATTTGTTTTAGCACATCTGGTATTACCGAAATGGATGGAACACCGTGCGTTTTTGTATAGATGGAAGCAAAGACTGTACCCCAAGTGTCACAGTCCTCAATGTGTGGTGCGATTCCCATTGGGAGACATATAGTCAGAATCCTGTGTTTTTCCAGCGGGGTGGTGTCCGGAAACACCGCCTCTATTTGGGTAATTTTCTGTGCCAACCAGAATGGTATTTGTTCCCGTTTAGCTGGAACTTTACCTAGGCAGGATTGGATGTTCTGTGGTGTAATTTTATTTGTGTTCCCCTGGTGAGGGGTCAGCTGTGGAAGTTTAATCGCTGGCTGAATTGTTGAAGTCCGCATTACATACTGAACTAATTGTCTGTGAATTTTTAGTAGTTGTTTTAGCTGTATTAACAGCTCTGCTGCAGGCATTCTTTCGATGTCTGGATGTGGTGTGTATCCGGCTAGGACCGGCCACGTTGCTCCTGGTCTTCCTAAAGGACCGAGCCTTGTAATGTGATTGTTATGTATTAGGGCGCCATCAAATAAGAGCAAATGCTCTTGGAATTTGAGTGGTACTTCCACCTCCTCGAAAGGAGTGTACGTTTCAGGAGGTTCCTCTACTTTGTAATAGTAGAAGTACTTTGTTACAGCATTTGCTGCTGGAAAATGTATCCATGTATAGTATACCTCTGTCTGCCGATATTCGTGTGCCTCAATTACGAATATGACTGTGCCACCTCTAGGTGTCAGTCCATTTTCTATAAGTTTTAAGGTTATAGATCTCCTTTTAATGACCGGAATAAGTATTGTATCCGCGTCTGCTGCTTGCATGGTAGCATCAGCATCTGCTATTTCGGTAGCTAATCTAATTGCCTCTCTTTCTCCATCGCTGTCTCCCATTTTACTGACAGGATGGTATTATTTTTGTTTGCAGATCAGGTTTCTTTATGGAAACAGAGATTAGGTGCACAATATTCTGGAACTGTTTTATCCTTCAACGTTGACTAGACCAAGAACCATACATAGGAGTTCCCTCCTGCGAGGTTTTGGAGGATATTATAACCTTTCACCCACTCCAGACGTCTTTGGAGTATTTGGGAAAAGGGGTCTGAGTGAGAAAGCACGACTGAGTTACTCTAAATGTCTTACGTTAGTTTTATCGCCCTTTCCAAACACGTTGGGCGCCATGTAGTGTAGCTCCTATTTTCCCAATAGGCTCTGCGCATTGGAATAGTACCTACAGCAGTAAAGGCCTAGGCCAGACGTTAACTAGGTCTACTACTGTCGATACTAGACTTAATTTTTGGGTTTGCCAGCTAAGCTCAGAGTTCGCTAGAAACTTGAATGTTCAAGGAAGGATTAACTCCCCTGATTAGACAAGAAGGGATTTAGTTTCTGACAACCATAGAACATGACAACTTTGCTCTCCCCTAATCAAGAGTCAATCTCGAGAGTCGTGTGAGCACAAGGCAATTATTTTACTCAGTCAGTACGTGCATTCTTAGTCTCATCAGAATGTAGAGAAAAGGAAGAGACGGGCGTGTTCAATAAAAGATGTTATTTATTGATCAGTCTCTTTTCTCGTACAAGAGAAATGGATCGATATTATTGCAATACTTATAGTTAAGTAAAGTGCATACATTAGAAGCAATAGTATAAAATAATACTGTAAAAACATTGATATGGTTTCTGAGCCATATGATGTTTAAAATGATTAAAATATATTTACATACACATATACATTTTGACTAAACGTACTCAACTGGTGTTTCTAAATACGCCTACCCCGTGTACCTGACCTAAGTCTAATGCGTGGGCGGGAATAGAAAGTTACAGTTTAAGTTAAGTTTGTTTTTGCCAAGTGAATAACTAAAGAATTCTCTAGGAGGGGTTATTCAGTTCTGTACCTGGAATTTAGGATGAATGAGGAATGGTATCTCTTTCTCTGCTCTCGATATTCCAGGCTGCCTGCGAGGGCTGCCCAGAAGCGCCGGTGCTGGGTCTCTCGGCTTGAGATAGCAGCGCGTCTCTCAGCGCGTCAGGAAGGCGGGGCTGCTGCCTGCGGGGTCTGCTTCTGCTCTCGGCTTCGGCAAGTATGGCTGCTCCGTCTTGTCACCACGCGTGTGTTTGCATAGGGCAAGGTCGGCAATATTTATACCTTAAAGGTGCCGAGATTGACGTAAGGATGGACATAGGTACGTCAATAAAGATGTCATACGACTTGCTCGTTAGCACATTCTTTACTAAAGTTCTCTGTGAAATCAAAACAATGGCCGCACGGATTATCCAGGTTGTCATAGGTTTGATTTGTTATGAGAACGTCGTATGCCTTATCAGGGGCTGGAGGAATGTCGCTTGTCTAATTAGATCTCAAGCGTTATGACCTAATCAGATAACACGTTCCTGTGCCGTAGTGTGACTGCGTCAGATAACGGTATCTGCATCATGGGGGTTTTCTTGCCTCATGGGCTGACTGTTAGTTAACTAGCTAGTAAGTTTAACCAGAATAGGGTCAGGAATAGGGGGATCGAATCAGAACCTATAGAAATACACGACAAGTCTGCCTGATGGGATGTGAGGCAGTGTTATTCCACCTTCTTTAAGCTGTAGATGTTTGATCTCCAACACGGGCAAAAAAGAATTTAACGGATTTGAAAAAATAAATGTTTTTGTTTCTGTGTGTTTGAAATGTGAATTTTGAACATTATATGGTTTGTGAGCATTCATAGCCATGATTTTGGAACATTTGTGTTGATGTGGATTATTTAGTTTAAAAAAACTGCTCAAGAAAAATAATGCTGTAATTGCACAGTGCAGGAGCACCAGCAAAAGTGCATAGTGGTCAGGTCGAGGTAGACTTGAAGCAGGGTGTATTGTTGAGGCGTGGTATGCAACACGCATTCCACTGTAGCACGCAGATAGACGGCGAGAAACCCAAACAAATAAATACTAAAAGTAGGACTGCTTCACTGATAAATCGAGTTTTGACCTCCACCTTGGCACATAACCATGTGAGTGTGTGTGTGGCATTTGTGACACTAATCAAAAGCCAGAGCTAACCTCCTTGGCCTGGAGAGGCACACTGTATGAAATAGGGCTATTAATTGTGAGGGATATGAGTTCTGTGCTAGTAATAAGTCTGTAACTGCCTTTTTACTGGCAACCCTGTACCCCATTTTAGCAGTTTACTCTCTCAGGGCAGCAAAGCAGACCAGGCTAAGACCTACTCAGGGGAGGTGGTGTGGGCTAGTAATTCCAATTTACTGGCATGCAAGGGCGCTCAATAAATTATCATCATGTCAGTGCTTTTTTTTATTTAAAAAGTAAAAGTATATTTGTTACGCACAAATTACTACATACTACCCATGCAAATTTGTACATCAGGTGACACCCTCATATCATAACAGACCCCTAGCGGGTCCTGCACCTGTTACTGCTATGCCCCCACTTACACCAGATGCAACATCACACTAATTAATTTCACTAAGTCATCATACTAAGTCATTTATATTAAGAAGGTCTACTGCATTGTAAAGGGATCACACATCAATATTTATAAAGCAGGCCTATTGGCGTTATCAAGGGATCAGCACATGAAGAAAAAAATATATATATGGAAGGGCTACTGGTTTTCTCAAAGGGTCACAACATTAACAAATCAATCATCACATGTCATGATTTAAAATTAAAATCAATAGACTCAATATCATAATCAAATGTATTGATTATTAATGAACAATACAATGCCACCTAATGCAGCCATAAGACCAACCACTAGGAGTCCCCTTCACGTCAGTGCCGAAGAGTAAAAATGTTAGCTCTGGGAGTGCTTGTTGAAATAATAACCTTTCTTGTGGTTTATGAATTCAATCTGCCTGGAGACTTAGGGCAAGTATATAAAATGTTCTTGGGGGGTTGCTGCACCTCCTGCAGCCACCCACAATACATCAGCAAACTGTTAGTGGTGCCCCTGCCCATACCGTGCCATCACAGAACAAATTAAAATATAAAAAATTCTCTCATGAGAGGTATTATGAAGTGCACCTCTGCAGGGAGCAGGGTATGAGTGGCTCCTGCCATTATGTTTACTTTCATGTAGCATTTCTTTTTTTCGTAATTAGTGTAGGGTGCTCTGGTCCCACCTGGGGCACCCATGAGAGCTTTACTGTTTGTTGGTGGCTATGGGGGGGAACCCATATGTCCTGACATCCCCATCCAGTTCTCTGTGCTTCTCTTGGGCCCTGTGAATGAACCAGATGTTCTTCTTTCTGCTCCCGCGCTGCCTCTGCCCAGGGGATGGAGTCCACAGAACAGAATCAGGTAGCGCCAATCTTCCTCTTTCCTGGGCATGGGGTGCCAGGACCCCAGTTACATTGCACTGGCTCTTCTGCCTTTCTTTGCTTCACGTCTAGGGAGATGGGGCCCCCAGTGGCAAAGTGCATTTGGGGGAGGGGGTCTCCTTGAATCCCCACTCCCACAGGGGATTAAATAATCAACTGTGCATTGACTCTGGGCCCTGGTCCAACCCAGGGGTAGTTTAAAGGAATCTGGCAGAGTACCTCATTTTCAGCTGCACATTTTCTTTTTTTTAACAGTTCAAATATCTCAAAACGCACACCTCAGGACCTGTTGGGCTCACTCCTTCCACCATGGGCTCGTTGTGCTCCAGGTGGCCAGGCCTAGCTGCCAGGAGCATTTACAGCAGGTCTCCAGCCGCTGAAGGGCACATTCTGTAGGGAACTGGAATTTCTGGCTCTACGCACGAGCCTTCTCCTCTGCCTGACTCCTAGAGCTCCTCTCCTGCTGGTTGCTGCATCGTATGCAGCCCCTCCACTACCAGCACACAGTGCACCCACTTGCCCTCACTCCCCAGCCTTATGGCCTATTGGCCATTTTGCAGAGCACCCAGGGGCAGTGGAGCTGATGTCTACTCCAAATTGGTTCTCAAGGGGCATAACAGGGTAGCACCACTGGCCCTGGAGAGACCCATCCTAGTCTGCGGACAGCTGCTGACAGAGTCCTTAGTCCTTGGGTAACTTTTCTTTCCAGCTGCTCATCTTTTCCAACTTTGTGCCTCCCATTTCCAGGATATTTTCCACTCTCTCCAGGTTTTTTTTCAATGGAGGGAAAAGTTCCACATGCTGGCAATCCTAGCTAATATCGGGATGCTACATCATCAATCCACCCTTACCGTAACTCTCCTACACAGCTTTCTGGAACAGTGAAACGTGGTGTCATGAAGTTTTGTCAGGAAAGCGCTCCTCTAGAGGCCTCAGCACCACTCTTATCTGTCATCAATGCCAGATACGTTCCATCAAAACTACAAAGCTGAGCTCCTCCTGTGATTGCTCCAGAGTTCTGGGATTTCTCCTTTGTTCAGTGGGTCTTGGTTTACTCCACCCTGGTGCAGTGTGACAGGCTAATTATCAAAAGCAAGTTTCCATTCCCAGCCTTTCCTCCTCAGGAAACTAGCCAATCAACGATAATTGATTCTTTTGTGTGGAAGGGCTTTGTCCCATCTCCTGGGACAGGAGTGAGTAACTTGGCCCAGTAAAGGGGAGAGGGTGGCCAAACGCCTGGAATCTGATTATGAGCTAAGCCAGAGAAATATGACACTTCTTGAAGTTCCAAAAGATTACCTATTAAGTTTAGACAAAGTGACACCTTACTGAAGTTTAAAAAGATCTTGAAAACCAGACTCTTTCCTAGAGACTAATCCCTAGCATTTTTGGGGATTTTCAGTTATGCACATTGCTCTGAATGGTAATTTTAAGTGCCAGGATACCTGTTGGGTGGCAGCTGCGCTATATAAGTGTACCATACATTACATTTGCATTACATTCAAGTGATACCTAAGATGCAGGATTTAAGAAAGTCCAGATGGCAGAAGTGTTTTGCAGGGCTCCTCCAACACATACCAGGGTACCTTTCTAGTGCATCAGAATTTTGGCTCTGGAGGAGAGGAGCCAGTGGGCCCCTAAGACGATTAGGGCATTGCCCTGCTTTTCCTGACACATTTTTCATTGCAAGGGCTAGCCCCCACACCCACAGGTAAACAGGTAGTTACTTTGCACAACCTCCCTTTCTTTTGCATTTTTGTTTTCAGTCAATTTGGACTACCTCTCCCAGCTCCACAGACTTATCTGAAAGCACATTGTAAAAAAGATCTTCTCCTGGGCTACTCTAAGTGTAATAAGCAAAAGGGTCGAACTATTCAGAACCAGTCTTGGTGCTGACAATTGGAATGCACAACCACTGTCAGCAATTTTGGTATAAAGGTAGGGCAGAAACATATGGTCAGTCTACTGAGCATGTTGTACCAAAAGCTGGCACCCCACACCAGTAGCAGCCCAGGAACTTTTTTTGTGCTTCAGGGTTGCAGTATCCACCACCAATTCTCCTTTTCTAGTTTGGGACTAGACTGTGGAAACATTCAACAGCCAACTGTGAGAAGCTACCCAAGGGTCTGCCTTGAAGAAAGGCAATGACTTGACCGTAGAGAAGGGCACTGGAGATGTCCTTGCCAGTGGTGGCCGGCATGGCTCACGGGTGTCGGGGCAGGCATGGGGTGATCGTGCGGGGATCACACGGTAGGGGGGTGTTCGCAAATGGTGAAAATATATTTTTTAAAGAATTAAATGAACTTACCTTGCCGGCGGGTCCCACGGATCTGCTACTGCTCTCCTCATGGAACCCAAGGAATGGAAAGTTGGCCCCACTGACCAATCACAACACTGCAATGCATCATTGTTATTGGTAAGCACCCAGACTCCCCTGACCAATCACAATGCTTCAGTGCAGGTTGTGATTGGTCTGAGCGTCCTGGTTGGATGCTCAGCCAGGGAAAGGGGGGCTGGGCATGTTTTCCATGCATGCTGCAATACAGCCTGCGTGGGGAACAGGGAAAGTGTGCATGACTGTTTTGGGCGGCCCGAGTAGGCAACAGTCATGTGCACTTAGGAGTGGGCAAACCACTCCTCCCCTGCCATGCTCCGAGGGCAGAGTAGCCCCGCCCACATGCCCACCTGCAAAGGAAGCATAAAATGATAATAAATCTAAGTTATTATCATTTTATGTTTCTACTTTGCACTGCTTAAAAGCAGTGGGGCGATGCTCCTCTGCCTTAGCAGAGGAGCCGCCACTGTCCCGTGCACGGAAAGGTTGCTGCCTATAAAAGGAAGGGCATCAAATGAACTGATGAACTGAGCTATTCCCTTGAGTCTCCTTGAGTCCCTTCACCCATTTATTGTTTTTCAAAACATTTGCATTTTAAACCCGAACACAGTAAAACTCCAGCTTCTGCCTGGAAAGCTCAATGTATATATGTTCTTATATATACAAACACTGGAATGGAGTAATTAATACAAATCCTAAATACTAAGTGTGCCTAAAATCGACATAAAATTACATGTGTGGGAAGTATTACATATTTTGTATGGGTGGGATCGTCTTATTTATTTTGCCTGTAGCGTAATATGCACGAAATGACAGCAAAATGACACAATATTACATGGAATACCGCGAGGAGCATAACCCAGCATTTAGTGAAATTTTCATAGTGAAAAATGCCCTCTTGTGTCAAAAAGGGACCGAGGATGCATTTTGTGCTACAAAACTAGCACTAATACAACAGAACAAAGGCAGCAGCAGCTAGCAACCACTTGCATAAGCTAGGTTCATTCTTCCTTTCCTCCTGCTGTCGGATTGTGAGCCAAATTACTCATAATTATGCAAACATGCATAATCACACACATTTCGGTAACTTTATGTCAAAGAGTAATGCAGAATTACCAAAATTACTCTGATTACCCCAGTGTAATTAGTTACCTAGGTCTAGTTTTTTCCTCACAAAGAAATCTAACTCTAGAAAAACACGAAATAATAACCATAGTTCGCCATGAGGGGTTCATGATTGTGGAAACCATGACATTTGCACGTATTACGCATTCTAGGGTTAGTTTATTTGGGTCGCTCTCGAGGAATAGCTAAACAGTTTATGCATGCGCATATATAATGCTTACACAATCTAATAGCATTCATGAGACAACATTAAGCAATATGTGCACTCATGTACAAGATGGTAGAGAGTTACAGTTGTGATATAGTTTACAAGTACTTGCAATGAATGGACTCACATACAATATGCCCCATAGCTTCCAATGACAAATTAACAATCACTTAACAAAACTACACAAGCTTCAAGTAGGCTACTAATTGAGAACTCTGTGAGATCATGTTTATTTCAGAAAACTTTGCACAACCATACTTTTTCTTTAGCACTACCCAATTGTACTAGACTCTTGGTGAAAAGCTAATGGTTCATCTGGGCATGCACAGACCCTTTGAAATACCTTCTGCATTAGGACCCGGACCCCCCTGGTTGTTCCCGGCCCGGCCCCTATCAGAACCCCAAATCAAGACTTGATGACTAGAGCTGTGGGTAAAAGAGGCCATGTTTATTACAAACCATCACACAGAAACATGACAATATATAAACAATAAGTATCAAATTCCATTCGACATAGATTTATCAAATTCAATCAGAAAACAATAATGACATTTATATTGATCATAACATCATAATCGATCAGCAGAAAATGACAGAACGTAATTTATATATAAAGGATGTTCTCTATCGCTCCAGCACTAAGGGGCCTTTTGGCTCGGGCCCCCAACTGAGAACCACGCAAGGGGCAAACCAGCTGCATCCTTGAGAGGTGAGCCCCTGTCTACTGGTCCTTGTCCGCCACCTTAGGGGCTAACCACTCCACCACCAAGCTGTCCAAAGGGGTTCGTAGGGTATAACCCAATGCCTTAGCTTGTAAACTGTATACAACACAAATCTGCCCGACCACCTCGTTTCTTGATAGTATAATCTTTATGAACAAGACCAGATAACTATTAATCAAACCTAGTCAGGTACTTTTATTTATAACCATCAATCATGAAATTAATTTTTTAGAAAGTGCATGTTTTTAGGCAAAAAGAAGATATGTACAGTTCCAACATTACAATACATTACCAATACCAAACTAACAAATTTTAAACAAAAACATTTAGTAAAAATACATCCATATAAACAAATGACATTCACAAAAACTAATCACATTTCAAATAAACAGACAACAAAGCAGAATTGAATCACTAAAGTGAAAAAATATAAATTTTCTATTTTACAATATCAATGGATGGAAGTGTGACTCTTGTTAAAGTGCCGACGCGTTTTGGGTTCGAGTAGGAAGTTGTCGAACCCTCATCAGGGCTTTGTTACTCTCTGTATAGGATGTAAACAAACAATGAAGTTTTATTGACAACCTGTTGGCCTCATCATTTCTACTGTCTCACACTTATTGTGTTTGTTAGAACCAAAGGGACTACCTTTATCATACAGGGTGGGCAGCCTTTTCGTTTAAGTCTGATGGCTACTGTTCTTCTCACAATAAAAATATCTGAAAATAAATCAGACGAAGACTAAATAAACATTATATTTGGCCTGCTTTTAGTTGGTGGTCAAAGCTAGAGCTTAATTTTACATACCTCCACGTGCACCGTCCGGCGCCTCTTGGAGAGAGGAGATCGTAGAATTATTGGAGTCAATCCTATTAAAGAGAAAGTTTCATAGGCTTAATCCATGGCGTTTTTGGGGGAAGTGCCGCTACTGTAATTCAGGCAGGAGTTTTATCATACCTTAATAATGTGTCATGCTGCGCACGGGGCGCGTGAAAATGAATCCAGCGCTTTGGACAACCTGTCGAGAACGGGACACTCATTAGACACCGTTCTCTTGATAAATATATATATATACAACTGACCTCATTAATCTAATTGCCAAAAGGGGATAGCGTGGCCCGCGTACCTGTAACTCTGTTAGGTGCGCTGTCTCTCTCTCTCTGTTTACTTCAAAATGTCAGCTCAGCTGGATCCCGCAAATCGGTTCGTGAACTGTTTAGTACTGCGAGGCAAAAATAGGGGGCTAGCATTAGTGGGACATGTCGTACACGCCATATTTAATCGGCGGGTCGCGGTATGTTAACTGACGTGATAGCGCGTTCTCCTACCTTGATGTACACATCCCTCGGCTCCAGGCTCTGAATGACTGTTCTCACGCCGGGCGGCGGCCATCTATGCCTGATTTATCAAAGAGCCTCGCTCTAGATTACATTCAAAGGAATTGTGGGACATGTAGTTTCCCCCATTAATGTGGAAAATCGTGTCCTGGACACGGGGTTCAAATTTTGCTCATGAGTGATTAACGATGTAAAATCAAATTAGGTAAGAGGCAGGTTTAGGTTGCTGAATTTGCATTAATCGGCACATAGACTTCCCAACATGTTGTGGCCAATTATTTGTATTTTCTGGGTTAAGTGATTGTCGAATATCGCCATGCCAATAGCTCCAGCGTTTACAGTCTGGACAATTCAGTCATGCTATTCAGGCCTGTCAGGGTACTGTTAAATTTGAGGATAAGGTGTGGTCGCTCACGCATCTCCAGGTACAATTCAATTACTTCTAGGGCTTCCTCTTGTGGGATCTGCGTATGTAAGGATGTCACATCCATGGTGACCATTATTTGTGTCAGGGGATCAAATGGAATGCCCTCCACCTTGGTGAGAAAATCGGAGGTGTCCCTCAAATAAGATTTAACATTTCTAAGAAATGGCTTCAAAAAGAAATCCACATACTTTGCAATTGGCTCCAGGCAAGATTCCACACCAGACACAATCGGCCTCCCCGGTGGCTCGGCTAGGCTCTTGTGTATCTTGGGGAGAAGATATAGGATGGGAGTTCGTGGAAATTTCTTGTTCATAAAGTCAAACTCTTTCTGACCCAAGAAGCCATTATCTCTGCCCTCTACCAATACTTCCATAATCAGGCCCTGAATCTGTTTTGTTGGATCTTCAGATAGGGCACGGTACCAGGTCTGGTTGTTGACCTTTTTAAGACCTTCGGTTATATATTTATCACGTGCCCACAGTACCACTGCTCCCCCTTTATCCGCCTGCTTGATGACGAGAGAGGGGTCATTTTTCAGGCTCTGTATTGCTAGATAAGATACACAAGAGCCTAGCCGAGTCACCGGGGAGGCCGATTGTGTCTGGTGTGGAATCTTGCCTGGAGCCAATTGCAAAGTACGTGGATTTCTTTTTGAAGCCATTTCTTAGAAATGTTAAATCTTATTTGAGGTACACCTCCGATTTTCTCACCAAGGTGGAGGGCATTCCATTTGATCCCCTGACACAAATAATGGTCACCATGGATGTGACATCCTTATATACGCAGATCCCACAAGAGGAAGCCCTAGAAGTAATTGAATTGTACCTGGAGATGCGTGAGCGACCACACCAGGTTCCAACGAACTTCATTCTAAGGTTGGCAGAAATAGCTCTCAAAAAGAATTACTTTGCATTCAATGAACGGTTCTATATGCAAATAAAGGGCACGGCCATGGGGTGTCCTTATGCCCCGGAAATGGCGGTGCTATACATGGCCCAGTATGAAATGAGATATATTGAAAATAACAACCCATACACTGAGAACATCGTACACTGGTGGCGCTATATAGATGATGTCTGGCTCCTGTGGCAGGGGAGCCAGGCTCATCTGTTGGCTTTCCACCAGTGGGTAAATGAGAGACATATGGACATCAAGTTTTCCATGGAATCAAGTACCACCAAAATGACCTTTTTGGATGTTGAATTGACCTGTCACAATGACTGTATCAAAACTTCACTTTACAAAAAGTCCACGGACAAAAATACTATCCTGCATCACAGAAGCCATCACCCTAGGAACTTAAAAGCAAATTTACCCTACGGACAACTACTGCGTATTCGCAGAAACTGCACGGAGGTGAGTGATTATGATTATCATGCCCAGTCGTTTTGCAAGGAGATGATCCACAGGGCTTACCCCCAAAAAACTGCTTAAGCACTCCTATAAAAGAGCACGCTTTACGCCACGAGAATGTCTACTGCAGACAAAGGGGAAGAGGGAACTTGACCGCCCTGTGTGTGTTACTACCTTCGGTCCTGACACACACAGGATGAGACAAACCATACTTAAAAACTGGCAACTTCTAGAGGGGCTAGAATGCCCTTTCCAGCAACCCATGTTTGCATATAAGAAAAACAAAAGCATCGGACAGCAAATAGTGAGGGCAAATTTACCTCAGTCAAAACCTAAGCATGACCTCCTTGCAATATGGAATATGAAGCCGATTGATGGACACCACAGATGCGGCAATTGTGTCGCATGTCCAAACACTATCGAGGGAAATGAATTCGACCATCAAGGCATTAAGTGGAAGCACTCTGGCTTCTCGAATTGCAGGACGAAGAACGTAGTTTATGTAATCATTTGCCCATGTAAAAAGATCTACATTGGGAAAACGAGTCAACAAGTAAATCTACACATCAGCCAACACAGGTCACGGATCAAAAATAAAGTGCTCACTGCCCCGATGGTGGAGCACTTTGTAGGAATGTCTCATTCGGAAAATGACTTTGAGTGGTCAGTCCTTTTCACGATGGGGACTTCACAGCGTCCTGCAGATGTCGACAAGTTGTTGTTGAAAAAAGAGGCTTATCTTATCCTCAAATTTAACAGTACCCTGACAGGCCTGAATAGCATGACTGAATTGTCCAGACTGTAAACGCTGGAGCTATTGGCATGGCGATATTCGACAATCACTTAACCCAGAAAATACAAATAATTGGCCAAAACATGTTGGGAAGTCTATGTGCCGATTAATGCAAATTCAGCAACCTAAACCTGCCTCTGACCTAATTTGAATTACATCGTTAATCACTCATGAGCAAAATTTGAACCCCGTGTCCAGGACACGATTTTCCACACTAATGGGGGAAACTACATGTCCCACAATTCCTTTGAATGTAATCTAGAGCGAGGCTCTTTGATAAATCAGGCATAGATGGCCGCCGCCCGGCGTGAGAACAGTCATTCAGAGCCTGGAGCCGAGGGATGTGTACATCAAGGTAGGAGAACGCGCTATCACGTCAGTTAACATACCGCGACCCGCCGATTAAATATGGCGTGTACGACATGTCCCACTAATGCTAGCCCCCTATTTTTGCCTCGCAGTACTAAACAGTTCACGAACCGATTTGCGGGATCCAGCTGAGCTGACCTTTTGAAGTAAACAGAGAGAGAGACAGCGCACCTAACAGAGTTACAGGTACGCGGGCCACGCTATCCCCTTTTGGCAATTAGATTAATGAGGTCAGTTGTATATATATATTTATCAAGAGAACGGTGTCTAATGAGTGTCCCGTTCTCGACAGGTTGTCCAAAGCGCTGGATTCATTTTCACGCGCCCCATGCGCAGCATGACACATTATTAAGGTATGATAACACTCCTGCCTGAATTACAGTAGCGGCACTTCCCCCAAAAACGCCATGGATTAAGCCTATGAAACTTTCTCTTTAATAGGATTGACTCCAATAATTCTATTTTTACTAAATGTTTTTGTTTAAAATTTGTTAGTTTGGTATTGGTAATGTATTGTAATGTTGGAACTGTACATATCTTCTTTTTGCCTAAAAACATGCACTTTCTAAAAAAATAATTTCATGATTGATGGGTATAAATAAAAGTACCTGACTAGGTTTGATTAATAGTTATCTGGTCTTGTTCATAAAGATTATACTATCAAGAAACGAGGTGGTCGGGCAGATTTGTGTTGTATACTGATATAGAATGGTCCAGCCCCCCCCTCAGTCCCACTTTTGGACCTAACTCCGTTTGTTTGTCACATTAGCTTGTAAACTGGCACCCTTACCCCCAGCCAGTGTCTCCACTCTCTCTGGGGTGAGATTACTGTTTGACCCCCTCAGTGCAGGTCTTGGGAGTTTGCAGAAGGACTCCCCTTAACAATGTAAGGCAATTTATGTAGCCTTGCTACCACCACTCTTAGTTCAACTTCCTACACCTGCCCAAGCTCTAACTCTAAGGGATGGGTGGGTGGGAGATTCACAGGAGTCCACTGTACACGGGCCGGCATTGTAAAGAAGTGAGGACGAGGGCCTGGGCAAGGCGCCCTAAATAGGCCCCCACCATCACCCCCCCTTTGCCGGCCCCGGCAGGAAGTGACATCACGGTTCACCCAGAAGTAATTCTCGCCTACAGCGTTGACCAATCCCTCAGCCAGGAGCCACAAGGGCGTTGCCGGAATCCCGGGGTTCCGTGCCCTAAAGGCACGCTTCCTTATAGTACGTGCTTTTCCTGAAGGTGAGAAAGGGAGAGGCCTTTGAACCTGGGATTTGCAAGTCCTCTTTCTCTTACTTTGCCTCCATGAGGAAGAGGCGAGGCGCCGCGGCCAGGGCGACTGACGCCGGAATCTGGGGATCACGGTTCGATCCCCGGCACCGGCGGCAGATTAGTCCAGCACCATGTGACTCTGGGCAATAGCTTGCTTAATCTTCCCGACGGCCCCCAGCGCCTAGAGACCCTTACGGGTGATTGTGCGCTTTACAAATGTGGATTATTATTATTATTATTATGACAAGGCACTCATGCTTGTAATGGGACAAAAGTCAACAGAATGGTTCTTCTCCCAAACGAAGCATGTAACTACATGCACAACAAACGGAGGCGGGTTAAAGCTGCCTGAGTTGTTGATTACGGTGGCAGCATGCTCCATTTATTTCTCTGCTCTGTCACAGGTAGGGCTGGCATGAGGGGGCAACTGGCCGGATTGGATTCTGGTGGCTACCTTGATGCCCAGACTGAGTTCTCGTTGAATTATCCCAACTGTGTCCTTGCGCAGGACACCAAAGCGATGACATTTTACTGAGAGTACTTTTAATCAGACAGCTCCATCACTCCTCAGCAGGGCTGCTGTACCGTTCTGTACTGTTAATAAAATGACACAGACAATCATAAGAGCTGCCCTATGTTTGATCAGACCGCTCCAACACTCCTCAGCAGGGCTGCTGTACCGTCTGTACTGTTAATGAAATGACACAGACAATCATAAGGGCTGTCCTATGTTTGATCACACAGCTCCACCACTCCTCAGCAGGGCTTCTGTACCGTCTGTACTGTTAATGAAATGACACAGACAATCATAAGGGCTGTCCTATGTTTGATCAGACCGCTCCAACACTCCTCAGCAGGGCTGCTGTACCGTCTGTACTGTTAATGAAATGACACAGACAATCATAAGGGCTGTCCTATGTTTGATCAGACAGCTCTTACACTCCTCAGCAGGGCTGCTGTACCGTCTGTACTGTTAATGAAATGACACAGACAATCATAAGGGCTGTCCTATGTTTGATCAGACAGCTCTTACACTCCTCAGCAGGACTGCTGTACCGTTCTGTACTGTTAATGAAATTACACAGACAATCATAAGGGCTGTCCTATGTTTGATCAGACAGCTCCACCACTCCTCAGCAGGGCTGCTGTACCGTTCTGTACTGTTAATGAAATGACACAGACAATCATAAGGGCTGCCCTATATTTGATCAGACCGCTCCAACACTCCTCAGCAGGGCTGCTGTACCATTCTGTACTGTTAATGAAATGACACAGACAATCATAAGAGCTGCCCTATGTTTGATCGGACCGCTCCAACACTCCTCAGCAGGGCTGCTGTACCGTTCTGTGCTGTTAATGAAATGACACAGACAAGGGCTGTCCTATGTTTGATCAGACCGCTCCAACACTCCTCAGCAGGGCTGCTGTACCGTTCTGTACTGTTAATGAAATGACACAGACAATCATAAGGGCTGTCCTATGTTTGATGACACAGCTCCACCACTCCTCAGCAGGGCTGCTGTACCGTTCTGTACTGTTAATGAAATGACACAGACAATCATAAGGGCTGTCCTATGTTTGATCAGACAGCTCCACCACTCCTCAGCAGGGCTGCTGTACCGTTCTGTACTGTTAATGAAATGACACAGACAATCATAAGGGCTGCCCTATGTTTGATCACACAGCTCCACCACTCCTCAGCAGGGCTGCTGTACCGTTCTGTACTGTTAATGAAATGACACAGACAATCATAAGGACTGTCCTAAGTTTGATCAGATCGCTTCAACACTCCTCAGCAGGGCTGCTGTACCGTTCTGTACTGTTAATGAAATGACACAGACAATCATAAGAGCTGCCCTATGTTTGATCGGACCGCTCCAACACTCCTCAGCAGGGCTGCTGTACCGTTCTGTACTGTTAATGAAATGACACAGACAAGGGCTGTCCTATGTTTGATCAGACCGCTCCAACACTCCTCAGCAGGGCTGCTGTACCGTTCTGTACTGTTAATGAAATGACACAGACAATCATAAGGGCTGTCCTATGCTTGATCAGACCGCTCCAACACTCCTCAGCAGGGCTGCTGTACCGTTCTGTACTGTTAATGAAATGACAGAGACAATCATAAGGACTGTCCTATGTTTGATCAGACCGCTCCAACACTCCTCAGCAGGGCTGCTGTACCGTTCTGTACTGTTAATGAAATGACACAGACAATCATAAGGGCTGTCCTATGTTTGATGACACAGCTCCACCACTCCTCAGCAGGGCTGCTGTACCGTTTGTAAAAACCTGAGGCGGGTCGGGGACAATCGATATTTGCCCGGCGGTATTGCCTCTGTGACCCTCTAGTTATTTAATCAATGAAGAGGCAGGCGCTGGAGACTGGAAAGCAGGAAACAAGGTTTTTATTCTCTCCGGAGGAGAACACAACGAAACGGACAGAAGGTATCGTTCTGAGGTGCTCTAGATACATTTCTGAGGCCTGGCCTCTTATACCCTGGTTTATGACTTTATTGTAAATTACACATTCATGTTAAAGCTTTGATGTATGGAAAAGACATTCCCGGAAATCCCCTTTGGGCCCGTTCCCACACACATTTACAGTTGAAGTCCCCACCCTAGTCACAACAGGTGATGAGTATCACGCAGCTGGATATTCCGCCGATTCACGGAATGTGGGGGGGTTTGATCGGATCTCATGGGGTGGGGGCTTTGATCAACCCGGGGATCCTTTGATGGGGGAAGCTTTCTATTGTACGGGGAGGGGCAAGGAGTGGTATCGGCAGAGCTGGGTGTCGGCCTGGGAACGGGGAAGACAAAACGGGCACACGGGGAAAAAGGGGTTTGCGTCTAAGGGCCGGAGATCATGAAAGGGAAGCAGGGAGGTGTCGCGCTGGGAACAGGATGAGGGCCTGGGGCAGAGCAGCGCCGAAGAGGGGTTTATGACTCAAGGCAGGTGCAAGCAGGGGGGGGTTTGCAGCGTGCAGGCTTAGTGAAGGCGAAGGGCTATGTCAGGGGCCAGCGGCATGCAAAAGGGTTCGCTCTGATCGGGGCATCTTAAAAAAATGGCGGGCGCGCACGACAAAAGTGTGGCATCAGGGGAAGAGGCAAGATGGCGCAGATAATGTTCACCAAAAACGTGCTAATTTTCAACAGTCCTCCCTTTAACATATTCAAGACATCTTGCTGGTTCATTTTCTACTCGGTTCTATTGTGGTGGGCATGAGAAAGAAAACGGTAGGAACCCTAGAGGAAAAGAGTTGTAAACAATACATCTTAACATTTCTAGTTTTTAGGTGGTGGGCCTATTTGATAAACTTTGATCAATTTGTTTAGCAGGAAAGTCATAGGAATGCAATACAAAAACGATTCTGTAGCGAGAGCAGCAAGCATATTTCATACTGGCAGGTTATTACATATATATCAGGTTCAGATTGGAGCATGATCAATACAATGGCGGCTGGGAGAGAAATGAGGTCTAGCAGAAACGGCGATTGGGGATGTCAAATGTTCGAAGTTTAACGAGTTCTCATCATTCTTTGTTGCCTTTCGTTGGCGCTGTTGAGCACCGGCGGTGGAGCTACAAGTCCAGCTCTGTTCTAAGTTCTGCGTTGCAGGGCACGACCCTTTCCTCGCGTTTCTGGTCGGAAAGGTCCTTTTCGCCCTGTGTCCTTTGAGGTGATTGTCAGAAAGTTCAGATGGAAGAAGAGCGTACAAAACAGTCCATAGGGTAGGTCAGAGGAAAAGGGGGATGGAGCAAGGCCAAATTAGGAACAAACTAGGGGAACGAGAGACTTCAAATAGGCGGGCGTGTGACTGAATTCAGAGAGCGGGGACTTGTCGACAGACACTGGACATCGAGCAGGGGCATCAGGTCGACCCTTTCTTCTCATGTTGTCGAAAACAGTGCCTCGTCCTGCAGTTCTTTTCTGTCGTGGTCTCGCCTTGGCTAATGTCGCAGGTGTTCCCTAGTCTGCAGTCAGGCCTCGTGCTCCCACATCCGGTCCTTCTCTCCTCCAACAGCAGTACCCTTAAACAAGTTTGAAAAGACAGTCTTTAGAGAATTTGCAGATGAAGATAATCAAAAAGTCTATTTCTCTCCCAGCTCCAGGCAAAGAATGAAAAAATGCCCGTTCTATTAGTGTTCACAACTGGCATATGAATGACCGGTGACGGGCCTGTTGGATTTACTATGACTTTCCTTTAAAATTATTTATCACAGTCACGACAGTTCATCTGATGGTGACCCACCTTCGTGAGACGTTAACATGGTACTACACAGGTATTTTGCTGAGAGACGAACATGGCTAAACATTTCCTTTCTATCGATGCATCCTGCCTTTTAACTACTACGGGGTTCATTTCGATGATTTCTTTACCTTGGACTAGTCTGTTAACCTTGTAAAACGTCATTCTGGATCCTACGTAACCTTTTACAGCCCGATTACTTAATTAGGAAGGACAGGGGTTTTATGGGGAACAACCAGGGACATAGGAAACTTGTGGTAAGGGCATAAATCGACCCATCTCTCACAACCGGAAATGAGGGGTAGTTTCATAATTCCAGTTTTTGGGCGGCTGATACAGGGGAGGTAACAGGGGTGATCATTTTTCCGGTCTGGGTATTGCGACAATTCGGGGAGGGGAGGGTCGCGTATTCTGAGGTCTTTGTTTTATACCATAGGAGCCGTCGACATGTAGTTCCCTTATTTCGGGCCAGATTAGGGAACCTCTGTCGTCTTACCTGTCCTTTCCCTTACGGCCCAACCTCGGTTCATTGACTTCTAGCGGAAAAGGAGAGGTAATGACGCGGCCTCAGGGTGATTGTATTAAAGACACGTTTTTGTGCAAATACTGACGGTATTTGAAGCCAATTAGGAGGTGTGCTAGGGGTGGCAATCTGCCAATTTCGGGGCTAATCACTCGGAAGAGTGGGAGTGCAAAAATAGAGGGAGAGAGAGAGAGAGAGAGAGAGAGAGAGAGAGAGAGAGAGAGAGAGAGAGAGAGAGAGAGAGAGAGTGCAACGGCAGGCTAAATAGTACACGTGCAACAGAGAGGGTGGCAGTGTATTCAAGAAAGGCTATTTAGTGCATTACACAGTAAAGGGCATTCACGGGTCTGCGTTAGAATCTTGTAATCATGCAGTTTGAGCATTAGACAGGGTAGAGGGGACGTGCCTTGAGAAAAAGGAAAGAAGAAAGGAGGTACCATTTTGTCGCACTTTCTCGCATTCTCGGTCCTTCGACCAGTTAGGCCGACGCCTCAGTCACACATACACACATTCCCTCATAGTTTCGCATCATACGTGACATGGGTTCATTCGTCCGGTCTGGTTTAAGGGTGATCACTTTTTATCAGGTTGTGCTAATTTTTCGGATTTGTTCAATACGTGAGTAGTTTGCAGGCGTGCTTAGACACCACCTTGCGGCGCTAGTCCGCTTCGTGTATTAGACATGGCAAGGCTTCAGATCTTCGCCACACCTTGGCTGTAATCTCTGATGTAACCTGCAGAGGGAGGAAAAAGGGGGTGGGGGAGACAGCATTCGCGCATATTCAAACACATGGATTCATAAGACCTTTACTTACCTCTTACTCGTCTTTCCTCCTCGGGGCAGGGTCCCCGGGGATATGATTTCTGGAGTCGGGGGGGGTAGTGTGTCCATATAGGTCGTGTGCGGGGAAACGTAAAAAGGAAACCAGAGGTGCTTAGTGCGAGGTATCTAGTCAAAGGATGTATCTCACTATCGGGATCCTTAAACCTCTTTCAACGCTGTGGCGTTCTAAGGTTCTTCGGTTTTTGGGTCAGCTCCGTTCCCTGATACCTTGGAACGTTGTACCTTATCACATTTACATTATTTCATTTCACCCTCCTTTTACATTCCCTCATTTACACCGTTCGTTTTACCCATCCTTGGAAGTCGAAGTCTTCCTCTACGCGAGAGGTCATGAGTCAGTCGCGTACTTTGAAGGCGGAGTGTCGTGTTGTCGATCCGATCCGTCCTCCAGGGCTGGGCAACCATCTTCTTTTAACCTTAAAGAGAGAGCAGAGTAGGGTGCACAGAAAAGAACTTTCCCACCGATCCCACATTTTTAAAATAAGGCATGCAATACCCGTCCATAGTTTCAAAAACTTTATTTTGCAAAATCATTTCAGCATGAGGATTATGAGGGTGCGGTCGTATTTGGCCGGTCGTGGCGATGGCTAAAGTGCGTACAGTGGGGTGTCGTTTGCAGCAATAAAAACATCGGAAAGTTTTACTCATTCATTGGTAAGAGACTAAAACGTCTATTAATTGGCTGGGGGTTCGGGGGCATTTATTTTCATAATTTAGAAGCATAATCATAATAGTGGTAATCAGATTTCCTATATGCATACCGTACGTGTACGTCGTAAATGAGGTTTACATCAGTTATAAAAATATAATACATTGTACATTTGTAATCAACATTTGTAACGGGGATCCTTTCATACTGTTCGTCGAGTGAGTTCTCCTTGTCTTTTCTAGCCAAGTGTACAAAGGATCATATAAAATCTCAGAACATCAAGTTTATATTAGTGCGAAGGAACACCACGAGGTGTTCGTAAGTTCCGATTGATACCAGCGCCATTTTGGGCGGGGCCGGTTCAGTCCGGAAGCAGCATCAGGGGGAAATGTTTCCCATTACTGGCAGTTTGGACCAGAGTCCTTTTCGGCAGTTCTAGAATTCATGCTAACAGAAGGAGTGGCAATGTCATGTTTGTTTCGTTGGCGCTCAAGGCAGCCGTCCCTTACCGGAAACCTGCAAAGGCCGAAGGTTCCGCCGGGGACCTTTGTAGGATCTTCAAGGCTGCGGAGACGCTGTCGGAGATGGGGGCTCGTGCTCCAGGGGGCAAATGTTCGAGTTATATTGCTGGTCAAAGTTACTCTAGTGGCCGGGGCCCGCCTTCCAGCTGACCCAGACGCCATTTTGAGGCCCTACAGGGGCCACTCTTGTCGAGTTTGCAAGAGTGGGAGAGATCCTTCGGAGTGAAAGGAAGAGGGCTCTGTTTTGTGAAAGCGGGACGTTCAGCTGGGGTGTAGCTGTGATGCCCCCACCTGGGGGGCGAGGGAGACTCGTTCGCATCGTCTCCTTCTCCCGGTGCACTCCATGCCGCTCCTTCTCATCGCCCCGCATGAAGGTCTCTCCACATCCGGTGTCTCCCAAGTCCTGTGCTCAGTGCTGTGGGAGTATGGCCACCTGTGGCGCGCATTCGGCGCGGCACGAGTACCAGTGCAGTCATTGCAGGTTCGGTGTTCCGAAAATATGGCCACCATTGCACGTTCGGTGCTGCGCAAGTACTGGGGTGCCACCATGGTGTGTTCGGTGCTGTGGAAGTATTGGCACCATCGCCTGACTGGGGGTGTTCGGCGTCGGGCCGGGGGCTGGGAGACCTCCTATCGGTGGAGGTGGGAGAGGCTCGTCCGCGTCGCCTCTCCCTCCCAGCCCAACTTGGACAAATTGTTGTGGAGGTACGTGCAGGACATCCCGCCGTCCAGAGCTGCTGCGGCTGTTACGGAAGAGAAAAGGAAAAAAAGGTGCCTCGTTCTCCTCTGGACATGTGGCGGGACTACTTAAGTCTATCCAGGCCCGTTGCGGCTGGCTGAAGAGACATGTGGCGGGACTACCTACAACTGCCCCGGCTGCTGGCTCCTGCCTCTCCTCCGGCTCCCCCATACGTTAAGATTTCCTGACCAAGAGTTGGCGGCCGGGCCCGCCTTATATGGGTTGCCGTTGGTTGGGCGTAGCCGTAACCCTGCCCTACTTTGGAAGGTTCCAGAATGAGGGGGGGGGGGGGCGAATGTTCTGTTTGACTTTCATTTTCTACAGTTTACCGTTATTATTCCTTGTTTGTTGTGTTAAATTAAAAGTTCAAGTTCATTAATGGTCTACGGATTTTGTTTTACCATTTCTTTCTTTTCAGGTTGTTTTTATGCTAAGTTTCTGCTAACAGAGGTTGAGTAACACGGAAACACGTGTAGAGGGATGACGCAGATTTGTACATTACATACACACAAACTCAGACGGGGGGACAGTACAAGTACGACATACAAAGACCCAAGACGAATATAAAACAGTTATTGGTCATAATTATCTCTTTCCGTCAGTGAATTTGAAACAAGGCTGGGTTCCCGTCTTGACGTTGCCCGACCTAGGAGAACTTGAGCATGCCGCTGAAGTTGTCCTGGCGAAATCTGTGCCATCGGGCATAATCAAACGTGGTGGTTCTGTCTGGTCTGTCTATGTAAGTCGGGTTCTTCTTTGTCTCGCGCTTTTTCTTGTACTGCCGGTCTGTCGTTCCTGTCGGCCCTTTGCCTTTACTCACGCTCAGTAGAGTCGGGCATTGGGCTTTCCAGTGTCCGACATACCTACAAAAAGCGCATTGGGCTGGCCCTAAGTCTGGTCGTCTTTTGCATAGTGTCGGGGGATAAGTTGTGGGTAGCGATGTCCTGGGGTTGTCCTGTCGGTATATTTCTCTATTTGGTTTGTCCTCGTCTTTTCTCTGTCGTTGCATAGCCTCTCTGCGCCACATACCGAGACTGTCGAGCATAATTGGCGTTGTCTTATTATTTCGAAGGGCTATTTCTAACGTTTCTATTTTATCAAGGTCAAAGGATCCTGCCAGTGGCCACTGTTTGTCTTGACTATCTTCGGTATACCTGTGCCACAATTTATTATAGGCTATGGTGACTAATCCATAGTTTATGAACATGTCCTTATTAGGGGTGCCTTCTAGTGGAGCTATATGGTCCACCTCTAATACACGGTCCGGGCTAAACAGGCTATTAATCAGTGGGGAGAAGACAGACATGACGGCTCGTAACGAGGGACTAAAAAGTCAGCACTGCCTATCTTATCACTAGGTGCAAAGACCGGACAGAATATTTCTATTCAACGTTGTTTGCAGGCAGTGAATACCTCATGGATCAAAAATAACAAAAAAAGACCAATAAATAACAATGGGGAGAATGAGTAGGTCCGCAAAGATCTGCGTTACCTACCCTTTTCACCATCTGCAAAAAGGGTGGTCTCTTCCCTGTTTGCAGACAGGGAATCTCCAGGAAACAATAGTTTTGCGAACAACAGTTCAGTTTCAAGTAATTATTGAGTGGGGGAGAAAAAATAAGCACGGCTGCTGCCCTACCTATCCTCCACTGCTTGCAAAGAGAGAGCCCGTTGTTTCTCCGTTTGTAGACAGTGAATCTCCAAATAAATAAAGAGCAATAACAATCAAGCAATCAAGCAATTATTTCGCAACTTGTCGTGATTACACGACCTTACCCGGACCATGTGGACAGTTTCTTGTCTTCCGAATCCAGCGCCCGATCGTCCTCTTTTTCTCGTATTTCTCACGGCACTCCTGATGGTCCCCAGTCAGGACCGTAGATCACTCGAGAGAGGTCTGTTCGGAACTAGTGAAGTTCGGATGATCGGCTGCCAGACGAGGGTCTATTGGGCAAGAGCTCTCCCGATCGTTGCAGTCGTTCACTCTGTCGTCGGGACCTCTCCCACTGGATCCACGAGTCGCTGATGGGCCCCACGCTTGGGACGCCAATTGTAAAAACCTGAGGCGGGTCGGGGACAATCGATATTTGCCCGGCGGTATTGCCTCTGTGACCCTCTAGTTATTTAATCAATGAAGAGGCAGGCGCTGGAGACTGGAAAGCAGGAAACAAGGTTTTTATTCTCTCCGGAGGAGAACACAACGAAACGGACAGAAGGTATCGTTCTGAGGTGCTCTAGATACATTTCTGAGGCCTGGCCTCTTATACCCTGGTTTATGACTTTATTGTAAATTACACATTCATGTTAAAGCTTTGATGTATGGAAAAGACATTCCCGGAAATCCCCTTTGGGCCCGTTCCCACACACATTTACAGTTGAAGTCCCCACCCTAGTCACAACAGGTGATGAGTATCACGCAGCTGGATATTCCGCCGATTCATGGAATGTGGGGGGGTTTGATCGGATCTCATGGGGTGGGGGCTTTGATCAACCCGGGGATCCTTTGATGGGGGAAGCTTTCTATTGTACGGGGAGGGGCAAGGAGTGGTATCGGCAGAGCTGGGTGTCGGCCTGGGAACGGGGAAGACAAAACGGGCACACGGGGAAAAAGGGGTTTGCGTCTAAGGGCCGGAGATCATGAAAGGGAAGCAGGGAGGTGTCGCGCTGGGAACAGGATGAGGGCCTGGGGCAGAGCAGCGCCGAAGAGGGGTTTATGACTCAAGGCAGGTGCAAGCAGGGGGGGTTTGCAGCGTGCAGGCTTAGTGAAGGCGAAGGGCTATGTCAGGGGCCAGCGGCATGCAAAAGGGTTCGCTCTGATCGGGGCATCTTAAAAAAATGGCGGGCGCGCACGACAAAAGTGTGGCATCAGGGGAAGAGGCAAGATGGCGCAGATAATGTTCACCAAAAACGTGCTAATTTTCAACACGTTCTGTACTGTTAATGAAATGACACAGACAATCATAAGGGCTGTCCTATGTTTGATCAGACAGCTCTAGCACTCCTCAGCAGAGCTGGCAGATGTTTCATCAAGCACTCACTTCAGGGTGTTGTGTTTTTAAGAGGGGGTTGTATAGACTTTTCTCCAGATGGCTGTCATGCATTCAGTGAGGAATGTACCTGTGCTTTAAAGCACTGTCTTTGGAACAGTTGCAGCGTTGCTCAGAAGGAATGTACATTGCAGTGAAATTCCTGTTTAAGAACCATTACACTTTACTACTCTACATTTAAAGGAGCACTACTAGCACCCCTTAGCAATATTAATATAACCGGAATAAAACAGTAGTGGCACTTTCCAAAACCATGATGTACAGTAACGGGCCGGTACCTGAACATGTTGGCTGGGCTGCTGTGCTCTTAAACTGACAGTGTCAGAACTAAGGCTGGGCAAAAAAAACTCTTCCGCGCTACGCGGAGCACCGCAAGCAGCAGAGAAATTTTGATAAATGCTGTTTGCAGTGATATTCACTGTTTGTCCGCACTGTGCAATCATCGAGAACGGCACAATGCAGAGCTCAAGCGGGCGCTGCTTCCCTTCTGCCCTCGAGTAGATGTTTTACTCGAGCTGCAGTTTTCCGGACGCAACCGGACGGTTTCTCAACACGAGCGGTCGCGAGCATACATGACCACTCGCAATGAGAAATTTGACCACCCGCGTTGAGAAATCTCCAACGTGAGTTCACCGCTCCGACTTAGTCAGAACTCCTCAGCAACAGCGCCAGATAATAGGGCTGCTATGCTTCTAATACTGCTGTACCAGACCTTCTCTGAAAGGTTGCTAGACTTTTAATAGTGTGGTACTGATAACTGTTTGCCGTCTTAGGTCATGTGTCACTATTTGAATAGGAATAGAGTGCTGGCTACACCTGTAGTTTCTTGAACAAGCGTTATGAATAATGGTCACGGCCCAGTGCTTAATTTGTAAAATATTAAGTGCCAGGGCTCTGACCAGGAGGCCACAGCAGCTTGCACCATCCATCGCCCCTGTCATTGCTGCCATAACAACTACTAACCATCTCCCTCACATGTAAATGCGACAGTTCAGATTATTCCAGGTCCCCAAAGCTAAAGGAATGGCTGGGGAGGCATGTATTGGTAATTTTTTTTATGTATATTGTTTTCATAAACAATTGTTATACTGCTTATTTCTAAATTACATGAGCAGCGCCACCTTGTGGCAGACTCCTGATGTTGACAATTAGGTACTAGTGCCGAACACCGGAAAACAATTAAGTGCCGGTGCTCAGCACCAGAAAGCTCCAGCTCAAATTAAGCACTGTCACGGCCACAGGATTTATGCAGAAGCTAGACATAGCTTAAATTTTATTTTTTTAATATATTGTTATGGTTATTAAATTGTTTTGAGATTTTTTTTACAAATTAGTTGTTGTCTTATGCTAGATCAGGTGTTGACACTAACATAGAAACTTGTGCAATATGAGATGAAAGATTGACATAGACACTTGGTCCCAGGTGGAGAATTTCTACTCTTGATATTAGAATATAGGGACATTGTTACTTCTGTCACTTTGTGTTCAACCCGTCCCTTTGCTGTGCACTGGGGTAGCTCCCTTTCTCTTATTTTGGTTGACCAAATTATGAAGCACAGTTGAATATATAATGAGTTAAGAAAAGGCTAATTATGTGGCACAATTACAGAAAATGGCGTGATAGTATTATTTCATTTGTTTGTCATTTTTACACTTATTAACACTGCCTGGGCATGGGTTGCTCATCATTAGTACCAGTTAAACATCTAAATGTAGCAATGAGCAACAGAAAGGTGACCAGTCAAACTTTCCAAAGGGCCCTCCATGACGCAGCAACGTGTCAATGCGATATTAGCAACTTATGAACTGTTTCAGCTAGAAGCAAAATCGGTTGTTTTGGTTAAATTCTGCTGATTATGCAGCAGATGATGGATTATGTGGCAAATGCGGCAAATCCATGACTGTGCGAAAAGTGCCCCGGCAACACAATCGCATATCTCCATAGGCCCTGATAATGGTATGGTGTTTGCAAGCACCAAAATCTCAAACCTTACTCACACATAATACAGTTGAAGCACAGACAATAGCGTGCAAACTTTGCTCATACACACAGTATGGGTACAGTACCGGAATCCCTAGTGCGAGCTTTTCTGACCCTCAGATGCAGGAGAGAGCAGTACTATAAACTCCATGAAGAAATAAGTGCTTCATTATGTCCTGTCCATGCCTTTGCACTTCCCTTGTGCTTCCACTTAGAGCTCAGGCCTAAAAACTGCTGAACGACAAATCCCAGAATGCACAGGCACTGGCTGTATGAGCTGTTGTGCCTGAGATGATGAATCTTGATTTCTCTGTGGATTTTGTCTCAGTGTGAAATACTCAAAGATCCCTCTCACTTGTCAGAATCTGCAGTTCATCCTTCACAATTAAGGATTTTTATTTATAATTTAAAGTAGCAGAAGTCCAGGTACAATGCCAGATTGGGCCTTTGCCACTGGTCTGCACCCTAGGGAGCTGCTTTCAAAGCAGAGTGGGCTGCCATTTCCTAACTGTGCCCCCCACCCCATTCCAGCTGTGCCCTCCTGCTGGGGCTTCTTTCAGAGCAGAGTGGGCAGCCATCGCCTACCTGTGGCCCCCACCCCATTCCAGCTGTGTCCCCCTGCGGCGGGGGCTGCTTTGATCATGTTTGGCAGGCCTGGTTTTGGTTTGCAGTCTGGTCCTTTCCAAGTATCATAATTAAGAGAAAGAATACAGAACAAATAAACTTTCCTGGCATGGCAACTTGGGTTTATTGACTTAGCATGATTGGACACAGTGTTCCTTTCAGATTGTCTGACCACATTCGGTTGGCAGCTCTGTATTAAAAAAAGCAAGCAAAAAAAGCCTCTTTGATATATTGGTTTAGTTTGTGTCTCTACAAAGGAAGACACAATTTGACCATCCAAGCGAGCAATGTGCACTTGTGCAGTGATATACCGACTACTCGTATCCAAGCAATGTGACTGATGGTTACATGCTGCTGCGCATCACCATTGCCAACCAGTGCTCTGGATGTATACCTCACAACAGAGTCTTGCATGTACAACGCAGTCACCCCAAGAGCCGGACCACAGTACTCCACCTGCTCCCTCCTTGTGATCCTGACCACCAGAGCCGGGTTGATGCAAAGATTGGGATTCTGGCAGTATCGGGTGCATTAAGACCATGTCCATCAACATTCAGAAGTCGAAGGGAAACAAAATACTTTTCTCTTAACTTCTGGTGTCCAAGAAAGACTGTTGTGCCCACAGCCCATGGGAGTGCCCCTTTGTGCCTGGCACTCCCGGGTGGCTGACCTGCTCATCCATGGCTATGGCTGTCCCCGTCATGATGTGTTTAGAGCTTGCATTGACACAGGGGCATAGCTTCCATTGGAGCAGGAGGTGCAGTTGCACCAGGGCCCAGAGGCCTAAGGCCCCCACTAAACCCTGATTATTCCTGGTTTTCAGAATTCAAGCAGTGGACAGGAGGGGCCCATTTCCTTCCCTCCACTAGGACCCAGGACACACTGACCACGCTACTGTCTTGCCAGTCTACAGCTCCTCGCTGCATCTCGTCTTCAAACTCCGCAACCCATCAGTAGAACATCGGGGCACTCCGTGTCACTTCACAAATATTGATCACATGCTCTTATCTTTATCAGTAAAGGCACCCCCACCGCCAACACACCTGACAAGAAAGCCACCACTCGGAGCTGATCATACTGGTGAAGTCTGTAGATCCGCCATATTGGAAAAGGGGCTGCCATATTGGAAAAGGTGCTGAGCGCTGTCACCTGAGCAGTGCAGGAGCTCGAAAAACCAGGCCAGGGTGAGGGCATGGGGTTCACCTGGCAGTGTGTGGGATGACAGGACTGTCTTTTCCACAGGCCTTGGGGAGACCCTCTTGTGTTTTGTTTGACTCCCCCCTTCTCCCCCCCTCTGCAGACCAGTTGGCCTCTGCCTGCTGAGCTGGCCCGGGAGGCTGTCCCGTCAGCGGTTCCGACCCTTTAATTAACGCCAAGCACTTTCTCTCCATGCGGCTTCTTGGCGGGAGAGTTATTGTCAGCTAAATGAGACCTTACCGAGCAATTTCAGCGAGCCATGAATCTCGCGGACATTGGCAGGTTAATGGCCCTCCGAGATGCAATCGCTCAGTGTTTACCTCTCGGGCCCTTTATGTCCCTAAACAAGACGTGAGCGATGTCTTATCGCACCTGCCCTCCCGCCTGAGCGATGGCTGGGGGCGGGGCGGCTAAGAGGCAGGATCAAAGCCATCGCGGCTTCCGTAGCACGTTCATGGCCGCCACGTGGGTTTGGTTGCAACAGGCCCGAGAGCGGTGCTGATCGACCAGGAGGGAATGGATGTTTTATCGGTGCAGATGTTACTGATTCATATGTATGCTTCCACCATATGCACCTGCCGGTACTTCAAAATAGGTGAATCATCGCCCCCTGCCAAAATCCCAAAACCTAAAGGCAAAATTCCCAAAAATTCTAATAGCGAGGTACAGTATTTAAACTGTTTCTCTGGGTGACAAGCACAAACATGAACTTTGCTCCTACTTGTCCAAAAGTTAAAATTGTGTTTGCCAGCTATATACTGTGAATATTGCTTTGTGCATTGGTCCTTTAATGCAAATGTAGGGGAGTGTGAACTTGAATATTTTTTCAAAGTTCACCAGCGTAGCAAAGATTTAACAATAGTGAGTGAAAAAGAAGCCCTGTGGGAAAGAAAACATGTCAAATGCTGCTCAGAGCTACAAGAGACTTGCTGATGCTTGGCAGTGGCTGGCAGTCAATTCTCTCCTGCCGGAAGTCCCGCCCATCTTGGGTGTGGCATGCACGCTTTGGAAGGGAGAATAATGCTCACTTTGTCGGTGTCATTTTCGCTTGTCTGCATCAGTTCCATCATGCTGCAAGATCATTGGAGAATAGCTGCCACAGAGTAAATGTAAATGTACAGGAATTTATATAGCGCAAATCACTGAGCGGTTTCTAAGCACTTGCTTAGGGAACCCGTCCTGGTATTCCCCTGTGGGATAAACCCGGCAGGGTATCCGCAAGGTGAAAGCCAGGCATCCCGCCGCGAGGGGCCGTTGTGGAGATTGAGCAAGCTATTGCCCAGAGTCGCAGAGTGTGAACCCGTGAATTGAGTAGGCACCGGAGCGAGAATTGTCGAGTCCATGGACATTTTAGGACTCAAGACCCCGCCGAGCCGGGAATTGAACCCTGGTCCCGGGCTGACCTCTGCTTCCAGGTCTGCCTCCTCTAACCAGTGAGCCACACTTCTAGTTTTTATTTCTGTTGGTTCCATCGTGTAAGTGAATACCATCTTTAGTAACAAAATAAAACATTGACCTGGAGGAGTCCTGTGACCTCACTAGACTTCCCTCGCCATTGCTTGAAGAACTGATTTCTCCATCACATTGTTGAACGACAGATTTTCCATCCTTCTGTATTCAGCTAGACTTAGGGACCCACGCGGACCGTCATCCCTCCCATGTTCTTGAGACTCTTTGGCCTGAGGTAAGGGAGAGCGTCAGCAGCAGAGAAGCAGCTTTACTGGTCCTCATCTCGAAAATCTCGGGATGGGAGCAAGGAAGCTTAAGACGCGATTGGCGCATCATTTACCCTCCAGATGTCGAGATGGTCGCGGGCTATTTAGGGTAATCCATGGTTTGCACAAAGCATAGCCATCTATTTTTCCATCTCTCACATTCTAAAGCCTTCACACCCAACCTAGGTTTCAGATCCCAAAAAGGAGCCAGAAATAGTTGGAACTCTGCATGGCTCTTCTGTAGCATCTTGGTCCTTCTGTAGATCATGGCCACGCGCAGAAGGAATACATTGCGCCCATATATCATCGAGTTAAAAAATCACAATATGTGGTATCCCGCTGTCCATCAGTGTTTTAATTCCATGTTTTTGTATCCCACGAATTATTAATTAATGAAGAGGCAGGCGCTGGAGACTGGAAGGCAGGAAACAAGGTTTATTCTCTCCGGAGGAGAACACAACAAATCAGACAGCAGGTATCGTCATGAGGTGCTCTACCCGTATCCCTGAGGCCTGGCCTCTTATATCCATGTTTATTACTTTATTACATATTACATATTCATGGCGAAGCTTTGATGTACGGAAAGACATTCTCGGAATCCCCGCTCCAAGCCCGTTCCCACACACATTTACAGTTGAAGTCCCACCCCGGTCACAACAGGTGATAATCATCGCGCAGCTGGATATTCCGCCGATTCACGGGATGTGGGGGGTTCGATCGGATCTCGTAGGGTGGGGGCTTTGATCCACTCGAGGGTCCTTTGACGGGGGGAGCTTCCTACTGTACGGGGAGGGGCAATAAACAGTATCGGCAGAGCCAGGTGTCGGCCTGGGAACGAGGGAGACAAACGGGCACAGGAAAAGGGGGGGGTTTTGCATCAAGGGATCTGGGACCATGAAAGGAATGAAGGGAGGTGTCGCGCTGGGAACAGGATGGGGTTCTGAGGCAGAGCTGCGTTGGAGAGGGGTTTATGACCCAAAGCATGTGCGAGCGGGGGTTTTTGGCAGAGCGCAGGCTTTGTGAGGGAGGAGGGCTATGCCGGGGGTCAGCGGCGTGCAAAAGGGTTGTTCTGATCGAGGCACCTAAAATGGCGGGCGCGCACGGCAAAAGTGTGGCATCCGGGGAAAAGGCAAGATGGCGCAGATAAGGTTTACCAAAGCATATTAATATTCCACAGTCCTCCCTTTAACATATCTAGCCAACTTGTCTATTCAACGTCAATCTTCATCAAATTCTTAACCTCGGCGTCATATAAAGCTCCCATGCGTTCGTCTCCAAAGCCCACAGACTTAGGGCAAATACAGTTTGCGCATAATGAACACAGGGGTGGCAGACATTGGATTCCTAAGCATAGACCACATATTATAACTACAGGAATCAGGATAATGGTGAACAGTCTCCAGCCCCAGGTCTTAACAGTGTTCCAGAACCAACCACCAAGCGACCACTCTTCCTGCTCCTGGTGGACTTCTGAAGAGAGTCTGTGAAGATGTTCGATGGCCTTGTACACTGAGGGCGAGTTGTCCGGAATGTATGTACAGCAGCTGGACCCAATAATGCGGCATGCTCCACCACGGTCCGCAAGAACCACATCCAGGACAAGGCGGTTCTGAAGGGCCACCAAGCGGACTGCTCGGAGTTCAGCGGTGTTGTTAGCAAAGATACCAGCCGTGATGTTCATTGTTGTCTCAACTGCCTGAGTTAGATGTCGGATGGCACGGCTGTTCGCCATCGGGCCCCAGAGAGGAACAAGTCCCTTCATAGCATCGAGGAACTGCGCCCCAGTTGAGTCGGCTTGCTCAATGTCCTTGGCACGTCTTTGTCTATGGTGATTCGCTGGAGCCACATAAGTCGGAGGAAGGATGAAAGAGATGAAACAAGTGCCCCCCCAGCCTTTGGGGAGCCAGGTGTAGGCTTTTGTGCCACAGACGAAATACATGTTCGGGGACGATACAAAGGAAGGTGGATCCATGGAGTCCAAAGTTCTGGTAAAACGGCAAGCACTGTGGCCCACCAGCTGTGTCCCAAGTCCTTCTATGCACAGGCGGCCTGTGACGTTGATGACTGACAGGGCTACAGTCAAGGTGGCGGCCGTTCGTTTCCGCAGGTAGGAGAAGGTGGGCCTGGTTGGATTGTTGAACACCTGCATTTCGACTCGCTCTTTAGCAGGGATGTCCATTTGGGCTGAGTCGTTGGAGGTCTGCGGGCAGAAGTGTGTCTTGGTTTTGTTTCGCCTTACTCCGTGGGAGAAATGCGTTGCGGTTTTGCTGGAGGTGGTATTGTCCTTATAGCTTTCTTGCAGGAGGATCAGCCAAGCAAGGCAGGAGCCATGAACTGAGAAGGGTGAAGGGATGAATGGTATAGAGTGTCCAGTGGCGTGGGGTAACAACCCACAGATCCAACAGTTGGTGGCATTGGTGGCGAGATTGTGCTGGTGAAGGAGCTGCACGAAAGAGTTATTCCAAAACTCCTTTCGTCTCTCTCTGAGTTGAGGAGAGAGCGAAATCAGATAATGTTCCTTCATGGTGGTAGGCTGAGCAGTGGTCAGGAATGTTTCGTGGGCAGGTGCATTTTCTTCCACAATCCAGAGTGTGGTCATGAGGAGAAAGCAGAAAAGGATTGCGATGAAGAGTGCAATTGTCTTTGAGCTGTGGAGTCTGTCTGTACTTGGGTTTCTGTAGTGGGTATTTCCTGTTGCCGCCATCATCTTCTTATTTGGCGCTTCCATCATCTTCTTATCTGGCGCTTCCATCATCTTCATTTTCAAGGTGCTCGGTAGTGGGCAGAACCACAGACTTAGTTTAGCTTCTCTCCAGGTAACCCTTGGTAGTTTTGGGGTCACCGTTCTGAGACTTTTTTAACCTAGTCAGTGGCCTACTTAGCCGAAGCTCCCTCCTTTCGACGCAGGAAATACCCTTCTCGAGATGGCACAGTGGGATCAGAATGTTTTGAAAGTTCAAGTGTCTCTGTGTCGGGATAGCAGCTCAATGCTGGTCGGTCTTTGTTAAGGAGCTCTTCTTGGGTACTGACATTGTCTGTCGTGGCCAGGGCTGAGGAGACCTTTTTGCAGTGATGGGCGTGCAGCCAGTGCTTCTTCCCCTCCACTCGAAGAGCTATCCGAGTGGTGATCAACACTTGCCAGGGGCCCGTCCACCGGGGTTCCAAACTCTTTGACCGCTGAAAATTCCGGATCAGCATGAAATCCCCAGGTTGGATGGCGTGACCCGGACCCCTGGAAGCATCGGGGATGGCCTGCTGCACCTGCTGATGAATGACAGACAGAGTTTCAGTCAATTTATACAGATAGTCAGACATTAGGACGTCCGGGACGTCATGAATGGAAGTTGGTTTTGGTGCAGACCAGATACTCATGGGTCGGCCAAAAACAACCTCATAAGGGGCTAGGTGATGTCTGGTGGGGGTGGAACGCATCGATAGCAATGCTAGTGGGAGGGCGTCTGGCCACTTCAAACCCGTGGTAGCTACTATCTTGGCCAGTTTAAGTTTTAGTGTGGCATTGTGTCGTTCAACAAGTCCAGCGGACTGGGGGTGAAAGACTGCGTGGAATTTCTGTTTAATGCCCAACCCCCGTAAGATGAATTGGATGACTTCGGCTATTAATTGGGGGCCGTTATCGCTCCATAAAATACGACAAAGGCCGTAACGGGGGAAAAACTCCTTTAATAGTACTTTTGCAGTGGCCATAGCAGTGTTGTCACGGGTTGGGTATGCTTCCACCCATTTGCTAAAGGCGCACACCACGACAAGTACATACTTCAGGCCTTGGCACCTATCTAGCTGGATGTAGTCCATTTGCAGGACCTCAAATGGGTGGTTGGGGACCCCGAATCCTCCCCGGGGCACTACAGTTCCTTTCCCGGGGTTGTGTTGCAGGCATATCAAGCATTGTTGGACCAGACGTTTGGCGGAATCTGTGATTTTATCATTGTGCCAAACTCGGGAGACAAGTTCAATCATGGGGGCTGATCCTATGTGGGCAGGGGAGTGTGCCATAGCCAGTATGGGAATCAGGTATGACTCAGGTAGTAACCATTTGTTTGTGTCTTTTGTCCGCCAGCAGCCTTCATCGTCTTTTAGTCCCACCCGTGTCCATTCAGTCAACTCGTGTGGTGTGCTAGCTGTTTGAATGTCCCTGATAGTGTCTCTAGCGTCAGTCCATTTTTCTGCTTGTGACCTGGTCACGTACATATGTGTTGTCGTCCTATTTTCAGCTGTCGTTCGGGCAGTGATGTCGGCTAGTGCATTTCCCTGTCCAATAATGTCTGTCACCTTTTTGTGTGCCTGGCATTTGATGACGGTGAGCTTCTTGGGGAGGAGGACGGCTTCGATCAAGGCGGAGACTAGATCCCCGTGCAAAATGGGGGTGCCGTGTGAGGTCAGGAATCCCCTTTCCCTCCAAAGGAGCCCAAAATGGTGAACCACCCCGAAGGCATACTGGCTGTCGGTGTAAATGTTCGCTGTGGTTCCTGCTGCCAGGATGCAGGCTCGTGTCAAAGCAATCAGTTCCGCTGCCTGGGCAGATCGCTGTGCGATGCGGGCTGTTTCTACTACGGTCCGAGCCGTGGTGACTGCATAGGCAGCGGAAGTGGTACCATCGGAGAGTTTGATGCAAGAACCGTCCACCCACAGCTCCCCGTCGGGGTCAGGGAAAGCCGTGTCTCTGAGATCAACCCTACTTTTCGTCTGTTCGTCAGTAAGAGTCACGCAGTCATGCACAGGGTGCACATTGGGATCGTTCTCTGGCAAGGGTAACAGAGTTGCCGGGTTCAGTGTGGTGCATCTTTTCAGGGTGATATGGGGCGCAAGCAAAGTCAGTTCGTATCCAGTCAGTCGTGCACTCGTTAGATGTTGCGTCTTGGTTTGGTTCAGAAGGGTGTCGACTGCATGGGGTACCAGTACCGTGAGGGAATTCGAGAGTACAATCCCCTCACTCTGTCGGATAGAGATTGCAGCAGAAGCTACAGCCCGAAGGCAGGCAGGCAAGGCTCTGGCGACAGGGTCAAGAGTGGCAGAGAAGTAAGCGCACGGTCGTTGCCTAGGGCCGAAGACCTGGGTCAGGACAGATAAAGCGCACCCCTCCCTTTCGTGAGTGTAAAGGGAGAAGGGTTTTTTGTAATCAGGGGTACCTAGGACGGGGGCTGAACAAAGGGCATCTCGTAGTTCCGTAAAGGAAGTTTGACACTCAGGGGTCCAAGGGAGTGGGAAAGGGACGTCTTTACTTAGCAGGGAAAGCAGTGGTTTCACAACGAGGCTAAAGTTTGGTAACCACTGTCGGCAGAAGGAGGTGAGGCCTAATAGGGAGCGAACCTGCTTCTGGGTCTTAGGGACAGGAGTATCTAGAATGGTTTGGATTCGATCAGGAGTGAGTTTTCTTCCTTCTTTGGACAAAAGGTGGCCTAGGTAAGTGACCTGGGGTTGGCAGAACTGCAACTTCTTCTTGGAGACCTTGTGACCGTTTTCCGCAAGGAAGTGCAGGAGTTGAACGGTGGCTGTGACTGCTAATGGAGTGGTGTCGGCTGCTAAGAGGATGTCATCGACATATTGCACTAACACCACTCCATCGGGTAACTGGACTTGATCCAGTTGTCTCTTGAGGGCCTGACTGTAGATGCTAGGGCTTTCTGTGTAGCCCTGGGGTGCTCGGCAGAATCTATATGAGCGGTTTCTTAGGGTGAAGCCGAAGAGGTATCGGCTGTCTGGGTGGATGGGGATGGAAAAAAATGCATTTTTGAGGTCGATGACAGTGAAGGTGGTGGCGGTGGAAGGAATCAAAGTCAGGATGGTGGTGATGTCCGAGACCACAGGGTACTGGGGTACTACCACTTTGTTGATCTCTCGAAGGTCAATGATAAAACGGTATGCTTTCTCATCTCCCTCTCCCTGTTTCTTGACGATGGGCAGGATAGGGCTGTTGCAAATGTTACTAATTACTTCCTCTACCACTCCTGCATCCATCAGTGACTGAATAATCTTTACCAATGCCTTCTCGCCCTCGGGCGATATCCGATATTGTGGGAGTTTTGGGAGTGTGGCGTCTGATCGGACAGTAATGTGCACTGGGTCAATCAACATGCGCCCTACGTCTGAGTCCGTCTTAGCCCACAGATACGGAGGCAGAGTGTCGAGCAGGGATGTGTCAGCGTCGGTGATGGAAAACATGCGTCGGGGAGGGCAATGTCTAAGCAGGGCGGGGTTGTCGTAAAGGAAAACTCGAACTCCGTCTTGGGAGCATCTGATCGTTGCTCGGAAGTGTTTCAATAAGTCAAGTCCCATAATGGCGTCAGGGCTATTAGAGGAAAGCAAAAACGTGGTGTCAGTGGTGTTATTTTCTACGTCAAAGAGGATCGGGGCGGACAAAGGGTTAGTGGAGGGCGTTCCATCGAAACCTGTCGATGTTATAAGTGAGCCAGACAAGGGTGCCCCCGGAATCAGTCGTTTAGATAACGCACTACGTGTTGCGCCAGTGTCTACCAGAAATGGAGACTTGGTGCCCAGGACCTTAGCAGTGACATAAGGGCCTTGCTGGTCAACATAGAGCTCGACTGGATCCCTCCCTTGCCCCTGGCAGTCCTATGCAAAGTCGTGGGCGTCATCGTAGTCGGATTGCTGGTATTGGTTCTGTCGGGGTCGATCAAATGTATTGGGTCTGCCTGATCTGTCGTTAGTCGTGTCGTTTGGAAGCCCTCGCTGTTGTCCCTTATTTCTTGGTCCATTTACTATGTCTTTGGGGTCTTTGTTTCTGATTATTTCCAGAAGAACTGGGCACTGGGATTTCCAATGGCCAGTTCCCTTGCAAAAGGCGCACTGGTCCTGTCTAAGGTCTGTACGTCCCGGATGGGGAGTCGAAGTGCGGTCCTGGGGAAATGTAGCCCTAGGGGCGTTCGTCTGGTAGTTTCCCCGGTGTTGGTCTCGCCCTATAGTCACCCCTTGCAGCTGGGCCATCATCACCCTCTCTTTCAAGTCCTTCTTCTTTTTCTCTGTTGCCCTATCGTTTTCATTTTTCTGATGTTCATAATATTGGGCCATCTGGAGGATAGCCGTAGGTTTGGAGGCTGCCCAACTACTCTCGCTAGCTTGCAGTTTCTGGGAGACCTCCGACAACAGACCCTTGACATAATTCTGGACAAACAGATGGTGTCCGGTTGCAGTGGTCATGTCCTGGCCGCTGTAATCGGAGGACACCGTTTCAAACCGGGAGAAGTATTCCGATACATCCTCCTGGGGTTTCTGGCGACAGGCCGTTACTATCGACCAATCCACTTTCTTTTCTGGGATCAGGGTCTTTAATTTCAGTACAATTTTATCTGGAAGGTCTAGAATGGGTTTTAAAGGCTTTTGCCCAGATCCTCGTTGTTTATCGAAGGTATCGAGTTGTGACCAGGTATGTCCGAACAGCTCAAGGTGGTCGACTTTCCGGATTTGCTTCCACACATCAGCTGGTAGACATAACCCGAAAAACAAGTCGATGTCAGCCAAGGTCATGATTGTTGAACCTAGGGCTGTACCTAATTCAGTATAGAAGGCAGTGGGGTTTTTACGCAGGTCAGGCAGAGATTTCCGGAATGTCAGAATCTCTTGCCGGTCCCATGGCTGGTAGACCCAGTTGTACACTACCCTTCCCTTTGCATCTTGGCTGTTTGCATCATCGTGAGTCCCTGTTCCTCGGGGAGGAACCCAGTAAGGGGCAGCTTCTCGTATCGGCATCATGGTGTTAGATTGCTCAGTTTGTGGTCCGGTCGCCACGGATGTCGGGGATTTAGTTCCTGATTCTCGTTCAGTGAGGTGGCGGAAAACCTCAAGCGTACGCGTGAGGAGGTCCGTCACATCATTCTCGCCCTCATCCCCGATATCGACCTTCCGGTACAGAGTCGTTAGGCTCTCGGGACCTTGGTCTCGATATCGGTCCTCATATGCGTTCAAGACATGGTAACACAGTCGTACAGTAAAGTGTCGTCTGTGACTCCCTGTATATGATTTAAACATATCCGTGATGTACTCTTCACCTTCCTTCCTTTCTACCAGTGTCCTTGCTATCTTGTCGATCCCTGTTAGCTCATCTTTGCTTAGTCTGTTCGTTCTCGCGGAACCGGTCCTTCGGGTCTCAGGGTCACCTAACGTTGTCGTTTGTGGAGTATTTGGTGCAAGAGGTTCGGCCGGTACGGAGGCCATGGGGGCCGAAGCTGTGGCACTACCTTCGTTTGTACCAGGGGGTGGTGAGTGTTGTGCTAAGGGTTGGGAGGGGGCATACGGAGGGGGCATGTAGATGATCGGAGGACCTAACAGCAGATCATCGTTGGTTCGTTGTTTCGAGGGTAGATCAGGGTAAAGCGTGGAGGACGTTCTAACCGGGCACTGGCTTGAGGTTTCTCTTTCTAGTTTCTGTTTGGCTTTTTCCCTTTCCTTTATCTCTTTCTCTAATTTCTGAGCAGCTAGGTGGGCTGCTTTTCGCAGCTCTTTTTCCAACCTACTCTCAATTTTCCTTTTACGTTGTTCAGTTTCTTTGCGCCACATGCCGAAACTATCAAGCATAGTGGGCGTTGTCTTGTTTTTACTAAGGGCTGTTTCTAGCACATTTATTTTGTCATTATCGAAGGATCCTATCAGTGGCCACTGACTTTCTCGATCCTTTTTCGTATATTTATGCCATAGTTTGCTATAGGCTATAGCGGTCAATCCATGCTTCATGAACATGTCCTTATTAGGGGTGCCTTCCAGAGGAGCCGGATGGTTCACCTCTAATAAGCGGTCCGGGCTAAACAGGCTATTAATCAGTGGGGAGAAGACAGACATGACGGAGTACAATGGGGACAAAAAGTCAGCACTGCCTATCTTATCACTGTGTGCAAAGACTAGACAGAATATTCCTATTCTACGTTGTTTGCAGGCAGTGAATACCTCATGAACCAATATCAAATAGTTAACGTTCGGTAAAAATAAATAATTCGGTGGGGAGAATAAGTAGGCCCGCAAAGGTCTGCGTTACCTACCCTTTCGCTATCTGAAAAAAGGGGAGGGGTGGGCCCTTTCCTGTTTGCAGACAGAGAATCTCCAGAAAACGGTCTGCGAACAATAGTTCAGTTTCAAGTAATTAATCAGTGGGGGAGGAAGATGGGTGCGGCGGTTGCATTACGTATCCTCCGCTGCTTGCAAAGAGAGAGCCTGTTGTTTCTCCGTTTGCAGACAGTGGATCTCCAAATAAATTAACAATGAGTAATACTAGTATTTTCTAAACAATTCAAATAATCATTTCGCCATTCGTCGTGTTTACACGACCTTACCCGGACCGCATGGACAGTTTCTTGTCTTCCGAATCCAGCGCCCGATCGTCCTCTTTTCCTCGTATTCTTCGCGGCACTCCTGATGGTTCCCAGTCAGGACCGTAGATCACTCGAGAGAGGTCTGTTCGGAACCAGTGAAGTTCGGATGATCGGCTGTCAGACGAGGGTCTATCGGACAGGCGCGCTCCCGATCGTTGCAGTCGTTCACTCTGTCGTCAGGACCTCTCCCACTGGATCCACGAGTCGCTGATGGGCCCCACGCTTGGGACGCCAATTGTAGAAACTAAGGTTGGGGACAATCGATATTTGCCCGGCGGTATTGCCTCTGTAACCCACGAATTATTAATTAATGAAGAGGCAGGCGCTGGAGACTGGAAGGCAGGAAACAAGGTTTATTCTCTCCGGAGGAGAACACAACAAATCAGACAGCAGGTATCGTCATGAGGTGCTCTACCCGTATCCCTGAGGCCTGGCCTCTTATATCCATGTTTATTACTTTATTACATATTACATATTCATGGCGAAGCTTTGTACACTACCCTTCCCTTTGCATCTTGGCTGTTTGCATCATCGTGAGTCCCTGTTCCTCGGGGAGGAACCCAGTAAGGGGCAGCTTCTCGTATCGGCAACATGGTGTTAGATTGCTCAGTTTGTAGTCCGGTCGCCACGGATGTCGGGGATTTAGTTCCTGATTCTCGTTCAGTGAGGTGGCGGAAAACCTCAAGCGTACGCGTGAGGAGGTCCGTCACATCATTCTCGCCCTCATCCCCGATATCGACCTTCCGGTACAGAGTCGTTAGGCTCTCGGGACCTTGGTCTCGATATCGGTCCTCATATGCGTTCAAGACATGGTAACACAGTCGTACAGTAAAGTGTCGTCTGTGACTCCCTGTATATGATTTAAACATATCCGTGATGTACTCTTCACCTTCCTTCCTTTCTACCAGTGTCCTTGCTATCTTGTCGATCCCTGTTAGCTCATCTTTGCTTAGTCTGTTCGTTCTCGCGGAACCGGTCCTTCGGGTCTCAGGGTCACCTAACGTTGTCGTTTGTGGAGTATTTGGTGCAAGAGGTTCGGCCGGTACAGAGGCCATGGGGGCCGAAGCTGTGGCACTACCTTCGTTTGTACCAGGGGGTGGTGAGTGTTGTGCTAAGGGTTGGGAGGGGGCATACGGAGGGGGCATGTAGATGATCGGAGGACCTAACAGCAGATCATCGTTGGTTCGTTGTTTCGAGGGTAGATCAGGGTAAAGCGTGGAGGACGTTCTAACCGGGCACTGGCTTGAGGTTTCTCTTTCTAGTTTCTGTTTGGCTTTTTCCCTTTCCTTTATCTCTTTCTCTAATTTCTGAGCAGCTAGGTGGGCTGCTTTTCGCAGCTCTTTTTCCAACCTACTCTCAATTTTCCTTTTACGTTGTTCAGTTTCTTTGCGCCACATGCCGAAACTATCAAGCATAGTGGGCGTTGTCTTGTTTTTACTAAGGGCTGTTTCTAGCGCATTTATTTTGTCATTATCGAAGGATCCTATCAGTGGCCACTGACTTTCTCGATCCTTTTTCGTATATTTATGCCATAGTTTGCTATAGGCTATAGCGGTCAATCCATGCTTCATGAACATGTCCTTATTAGGGGTGCCTTCCAGAGGAGCCGGATGGTTCACCTCTAATAAGCGGTCCGGGCTAAACAGGCTATTAATCAGTGGGGAGAAGACAGACATGACGGAGTACAATGGGGACAAAAAGTCAGCACTGCCTATCTTATCACTGTGTGCAAAGACTAGACAGAATATTCCTATTCTACGTTGTTTGCAGGCAGTGAATACCTCATGAACCAATATCAAATAGTTAACGTTCGGTAAAAATAAATAATTCGGTGGGGAGAATAAGTAGGCCCGCAAAGGTCTGCGTTACCTACCCTTTCGCTATCTGAAAAAAGGGGAGGGGTGGGCCCTTTCCTGTTTGCAGACAGAGAATCTCCAGAAAACGGTCTGCGAACAATAGTTCAGTTTCAAGTAATTAATCAGTGGGGGAGGAAGATGGGTGCGGCGGTTGCATTACCTATCCTCCGCTGCTTGCAAAGAGAGAGCCTGTTGTTTCTCCGTTTGCAGACAGTGGATCTCCAAATAAATTAACAATGAGTAATACTAGTATTTTCTAAACAATTCAAATAATCATTTCGCCATTCGTCGTGTTTACACGACCTTACCCGGACCGCATGGACAGTTTCTTGTCTTCCGAATCCAGCGCCCGATCGTCCTCTTTTCCTCGTATTCTTCGCGGCACTCCTGATGGTTCCCAGTCAGGACCGTAGATCACTCGAGAGAGGTCTGTTCGGAACCAGTGAAGTTCGGATGATCGGCTGTCAGACGAGGGTCTATCGGACAGGTGCGCTCCCGATCGTTGCAGTCGTTCACTCTGTCGTCAGGACCTCTCCCACTGGATCCACGAGTCGCTGATGGGCCCCACGCTTGGGACGCCAATTGTAGAAACTAAGGTTGGGGACAATCGATATTTGCCCGGCGGTATTGCCTCTGTAACCCACAAATTATTAATTAATGAAGAGGCAGGCGCTGGAGACTGGAAGGCAGGAAACAAGGTTTATTCTCTCCGGAGGAGAACACAACAAATCAGACAGCAGGTATCGTCATGAGGTGCTCTACCCGTATCCCTGAGGCCTGGCCTCTTATATCCATGTTTATTACTGTATTACATATTACATATTCATGGCGAAGCTTTGATGTACGGAAAGACATTCTCGGAATCCCCGCTCCAAGCCCGTTCCCACACACATTTACAGTTGAAGTCCCACCCCGGTCACAACAGGTGATAATCATCGCGCAGCTGGATATTCCGCCGATTCACGGGATGTGGGGGGTTCGATCGGATCTCGTAGGGTGGGGGCTTTGATCCACTCGAGGGTCCTTTGACGGGGGGAGCTTCCTACTGTACGGGGAGGGGCAATAAACAGTATCGGCAGAGCCAGGTGTCGGCCTGGGAACGAGGGAGACAAACGGGCACAGGAAAAGGGGGGGTTTTTGCATCAAGGGATCTGGGACCATGAAAGGAATGAAGGGAGGTGTCGCGCTGGGAACAGGATGGGGTTCTGAGGCAGAGCTGCGTTGGAGAGGGGTTTATGACCCAAAGCATGTGCGAGCGGGGGTTTTTGTCAGAGCGCAGGCTTTGTGAGGGAGGAGGGCTATGCCCGGGGTCAGCGGCGTGCAAAAGGGTTGTTCTGATCGAGGCACCTAAAATGGCGGGCGCGCACGGCAAAAGTGTGGCATCCGGGGAAAAGGCAAGATGGCGCAGATAAGGTTTACCAAAGCATATTAATATTCCACACAGTATTCGTACAAGCGCCTTGAGACCCTTACGGGTGAGTAGTGCGCTATACAAGTATCAATTTACATTTTACATTTTACCTGTAGAAGTGCTATGGTTAAGTGTTATGTTGGTACTGCCATTGGCAGCGCTGGCAGGGTATGGGTGGTGCATGCTGCCGTGGACTTCCGAGAAGGGTCCTGGCACTTCAATTTTTACAAATTAAGCACTGACTGTGCATAGAGAAACACAAGCACCCCATTAGTGAGCGATCTACACAGACGACTGGCGTCTCACCAGTGGATGTAATTTGGTTTAGCACTCTGTGAGCCACAGGTGGGATGGTGTAGAGATTCACCCAAAAAAGAAGGGAAAGTGTGCCACAGTAGATAGTGAGGTTTAAGGAAACCCACCTTGAAATCAGTGAAAAACTTGGATTTTGGCCAGCAACTAATTGAGTGTGTGCTACATATATATATATATATCTATATATATATATATATATATATAGATATATCTATATATATCTATATATATATCAATATATATATAGATATATATAGATATATCTATATATATATATAGATAGATCTATAGATATATCTATATATATATAGATATATCTATAGATATATATATATATATCTATAGATATATCTATATATATATAGATCTATAGATATATCTATAGATATATAGATATATATATCTATATATCTATAGATATATAGATATATAGATATATATTACCTACTGGCGGTCGCCAGTAGGTAGTTATAGTTAGGACCTAGTTTCCATAGGAAATCCGCAACATTCTATTGGGAATAACTTTGGCGCCGGTGAATGAATTTTCGCGAATTTCTCAAATTAGATGGCCCGCTCTGCTCTGCTCCTTCCCTGAAAGTTTGGGGGGGATTCGTCAAGCGGGGGCCGAGATAAAAGGGGGGCCCCAAAACGTGTTTTCTCCATGTTAATTTCCATAGGGCGGTTGGACTCACTTTTAGCCCGAACGGCTGAATGGATTCCCACCAAACTTGGCAAAATTGTAGGGACTGGTAGCCCGATGTGCCTTTGCTATGTCTCAAGATATGTGCTCCCGAGGATTTTGAGTAATTTAGGTTAAAAAAATATATATATCTATAAGCGCGCCCCGGTACGCGCACCGGGGAGCGCACCCGACGCGCTACTCGAGTACGCTAGCGGAAAGCTGATTGGCTCTCGGGTGTCTGTCAACATTCCAAACAGTCCGGAGCGGCCGCCATCTTGTGTCTCGGTAGGATCGAGATACAAGAGGTGGCAAAAACAAAGGGGGAAATGACTAAAAGGGGGCAGGGTAGACCCCCCTGACCCCCTAGGTTTGATGTGGGGGCCATAAAAGGGCCCCGCGGGGAAAAAAAATAGATTTTCGCGGGGGGAGCGCCCAGTACGCGCACCGGGGAGCGTACCGGGGTGCGTACCATGGAGAAAAAAGAATGACAGAGTTTTTCACAAATGTAGCATTTTTTTTATAAATTGGAGGTAGTTCTAAAAAGAACTGTTTTTTTATTCTTTTTGTTGTTTTATATTTTTTTATTTATTTTTTTAACATTTTTTACTTTTTTTGGCTTTTATGAACAATTTTATATTTTTTTTGTAATTTTTATGGGGACAAACAAAAAACAGGGAATTGTAAATGGCTCAACTTGAGCAAAAAAAAATCAAGAAAAAAATAAGGTTTCTTTTCGCACTGGTGGTTGTCTCCAGCACGGTTAATCAATTTGATGCTTTGTTCACGATAAGAAATTGTAGTCCCACAAAATACGCAAACAATTTTAAAATCTCCAGACTGGGTTTGGATGTTTGGGACCGTCTCCCTTGCCTCTGGACCCGATGGAGTGTGTTGTTTGCCTGTGGGGGTGCTTGCAGAAGATTGGGGAGGGTTTCTGATTAGTTCTCTCACCTCTGCCGCAGAATAGTTGTTGGGATGCCTCCGTTGTATGTGGCGAATCATGGTATTATTACCAAAAGAGTACTTTTTCGCAGGGTTCCCCCTGAATAGTACAGTGCCACATATCAGACATGTCACTTTCGCCGCATTGACTTTCTTTTCGCCCCTTGGGAATTAAAAAAACTCCCACACAATGTGCTCTCTCGGTTTATAAGGGGGATTGTCTTCAGGCAGGAAAGTCCTCCTCTCCTCCTCCTCCTCCTCCTCCTCCTCCTCTTCTTCTTCACCACCAATGTGGTGTTGTGGTGGTCCTTGTGGTGGTGGTGGTGGTGGTGGTGGTGCAGATGCTCCTGCTGCTGCTGCTACTGTAGCCATTTCTGAATGAATGGAAACAGGTATTCCTCACTCAAAGAACAAAGTGAGAATGAGGAAAAAAGGAGGGGGCTTTCATCATTTGGAAAATAAAACTGTTCTGAACCAATGAAAAGTGTTATTTTCAAGTCACATGACCCGGGCTTTCATCATTTGGAAAACAAAACTGTTCTGAACCAATGAAAAGTGTTATTTTCAGGTCACATGACTCGACGCGCTTACGCTACGCGCCCGGGGGCGCGGTGCGTAAGTGCGTCGGGGCGCTTACGTTGCGCGATCGTATGCGCTCGGGCGCTTCCGGGTGTGCTTACGCTGTGCGTCATAAGACGCATTTCGTGGCTACGCGATACGTGTCTTATGACGCACGGCGTCGCGGCTACGCGATACGTCACAATGTTGTTTTCATTCGCGGCAATAGCGCTAATGGGATGCTCATCGGTACGCGCACTGGGGCGTGCCGCAAGACTGCGCGTACCGGTGCGCTCACAGGTACGCGCACCGGGAGCGCTCCAGGGCAAAAAAATAAAATTTTAAAAGGGAAAAATATACATAAAAAAAATAGTATTACAAAAATATACAATATAAAATTCATTATAAAAATATTATATTTCATAGCTATAGAGATTTGCTATTAAAAAACCTTTGAAATTCACAGAAAAAAACATAGTTTTGAGGTCCTATATATAGTTAGGAATTAGCATTTAAAAAACCTATGAAAATCACTGAAAAACCCATACCAGTTATAGTTAGGAATTAGCATTTAAAAAACCTATGAAATTCACTGAAAAAACCATAGGTTTCACACCAGTTATAGTTAGCTGGAAATTTTACTCGCATAAAACCATTGAAATTCCCATGTTATAGTTAGTTGGACTCACTATAACTTGCGCGTGCAATGCACTGCTGATGACGTCACATATTACATCACTCATGACATGGTCAGTGACATCACTCATGACATCACTGATGACACCATCCTTGTGACAGAGTGACAGACCTCCTTTCACTGTAATGTAACCCTTGAAACACATATTCAAAAATAGAAACTAAAATTTTCAAAAAAATGGAGATACCCATACCAGTTACAACAACCAATTCAGTAATTCCACCATCTATATACACATCCACTCATTCACCAACAGTTCTATATAGTCACTCATACATATACTCACTCATCATATGTAGTGATACACCTATACATCCTGTTACACACCGACAGTCATCCAAAAGTTACTCACACACATACTCACACATGCAAATAAACTATTGAACATCCATTTATTTGCATATACAGCTATACACACACTACCACCTTACTTCAAAGGAAGCTTACACATATTTACTCTCTTAAACAATCACTTATAGAAACACATACTTATTTAAACAGGAACTCTTACAATCTCTTACTCTCACATATACTCACTTATATACATCAATATTCACGTATACTAGATTAAAACATATGTAGTTACTGATAAAGACACTAGTGAGACAGTCATTCACTCACTAACATACACATATACACACTCATTCACCCATACAGTCCTGCACATATGCTGTCTTTAAAACACATACAAACAGAGAGTCAGTCACTCATGCATCTATGTGCTAAGTAATACCCCCACTAAACCATACAGACACTCATACTGATACTAAAAAAAATCTAATAACCCATATACATACACATGTAGCTACTCACCAACCCATGCAGCCACTTATACACAAAGTGAAACACTAATACATATATTTAAATATTTAAACATTACTCACTAATATGTGTATTCACTAAGATACACTTAATAAGCCAGTTAACCAATCAATTAAAAAAAAAAAAACATCCATGTAAACACTTATTTAAACATTTATTCTTCCATCAACTTTTACATATACATATATAACACATATTTATTTTTCAGAAAGACACACATTCACTGGATGGCGTCATCAGTGATGTCATGAGTGATGTCACTGACCATGTCATGAGTGATGTAATATGTGAAGTCATCAGCAGTGCATTGCACGCGCAAGTTATAGTGAGTCCAACTAACTATAACGTGGGAATTTCAATGGTTTTATGCGAGTAAAATTTCCAGCAAACTATAACTGGTGTGAAACCTTTGGTTTTTTCAGTGAATATATATATATATATATATTAAGTGTAAGTGTAAGATATAAGTGTACAATCCTAAGAAAGTCCTCATCCCGATTGTTCTTGTCCCACATGCAACGTCAAAATTTATATATATGTTCTGGGTACTTATATGTATTGCGTTAGTCCTACCAATGTTTTGTTTGAGGTACGTCCTTTTGAAGAGTGCGGAACAAAAGTGATTATGAATGATAAGATATAGAGTTACACATTCACACACATTGACTAATGGCTTTGCGTATGGTTTCTAATAATTGATTAGAATGATGGCTTGTGGGGTCCTCCTTTTTCATAGACATACTCAAGGGTCATCAAGGCAGCATCTGGAACAAAAAGTAAAAATGTGTTTATGAGTCCCACTTATTTTCTGTAGTGTCTAACTCTCCTCTTCCCCTGGTCATTCAGCACCAAATAGACACTGTTGAGGGACTATGGGAGGGTGATGGCTCTACTCCATGAGGTCTTTGGGGGTCAAGAGTTGTGAGCGGTGACCTCCGGTCCAGGCATTCTAGTTCATTTACATCCATTTTTGTGGGGTGGAGGGTATCCAATCACCTTTTTTGCATTTGTTGTTTATCCATTTACCCAAATTCAGACCCGGGGCAATAATTATTGTTGATTTTTGGTTGAACATAAATGCAGGTGGTGGATCTATTCCTGGTGACGTTGTTGAAGGTGGTGGGGCTTCCACTGAGTACAGTGTGTGTGAATATGGGTTCTGTTCTTGGTTAAGCTGCTGAGTGTGATGGTCCTGTTTCTGATAATGCGGTGGGGTGTTTGATTGCATTCTGTAAGGTAAAGGTCTGTTCCTCATTAATTGCCCTGGCATGAGGTGTATCATTCAATCTGTAAGCGAGCATGGGGGTATGTGCCAGACTGTATTGTGTGATGTCATAGGATTCTAATAGAAGTCATAACATCTATGTCCATTGTTAATTGTCTTGCATATCAGCTTCTGCTTTAAACAATAGCTGTGAAGGATAACATAAAACAAAATCCTTTCCAGGATTTACAAACCAACGCAAATTGATAGTGGTGTTGATTTGCAAGGGAAAGTAATGCAAACCACCTCGAAGTGCTGCTATGCGTTATTCGGCGTCTTGGGTGCTCTCCTTGGGTGGTTCATGGGAATTCATGTGTAACCACCCATTTTTTTGTATGCAAAACCCTGTGAACTAGGGTTTTGCATGAAAAATTAACACCCCTTGAAGCAGGCACTAAAATAGAAAAATGCTTTTATCTCTCCTAACTTTTACCACATTGCATGTTTGCTGCACTGTACAGAACACGTACCAAGCAGGAAACATTTTAAAGTTACTCTAAGTAGTATTTTGTACTAGAAGGATACCCTTCACAACCTATGTAGACTCTCGCAGACACATTTGCATTATTGTGCAAAGATGTGTGTGTTGGGCAAGGCAGCATGATTCTGCACCAGGAAAGACCAGGAAAGTGCCATATCTCTGTAAATATGGTGCTTTCCTGCTCTCTCCCTGTCACGCTACGGAGTGCAGAAATTTTGTGAGCTGATCTGCGTTGTGTGACAGGTTTGTTACTGAATTTGCCAATGCAGCAAATGTGCAGCAATTGTGCAACAAATCTGTGTGGCGCGTGTGTAGCAGGATAGGTATGGGTAAGGTAGTAGTCAGATGTATTTTTGAGAAAATGTAGTTCAGTGGCGCCTTTTTTATGCAGTATTCTTAAAAATATGCATAAACTATGCTGTAAGGTGTCAAAAATTAGGAATGGGGGAAGTTTACTTTAAAATTGTATTGTATTGTATTCTTGTATAGCGCTTACTGAATAGTAAACAATTCACCAAATAACGACAAGGTACAGCGCTCCCATTGCGCCAACGATGCCCTATTACGTACCATCTAATCTCTCTCTCTCTCTTTACTTATTCAATCTTTCTCTTTACTCCTTTTTCTCAGTTTCTCCCACCCCACATACAGCCTACAAAAATTGTATAACCAAGCTAAAAAGGGAGCCACACCAAGTACCAACTATGGAACAACTTCCCTGTAATTGTGTGTTTCCTGTATGTCTATAAATGAAAAATCCAAAAAATAAAAATTCTAAACAAAACAGTAATCCTATTTGCCAGATATAAAAAGCTGGTATTACTTATTCCTTGGGAAGAACCATGTATTTAGGCTTTTTCTGAAGAGAGATAGGGAATTAGATTGTCTGATACTCTGGGGCAGGCCATTCCAGAGGTGTGAGGCTGCTACTCCAAAAGCTCTGCGACCCATCCTGGTTTTCTTAAATCTGGTAACACTTATCAGATTTACATTGGAAGAGCGAAGATTTCTCCCAGAGTTGTACCAAGTAAGTTTTTCCTGCAGAGGTACTGGGCCCAAACCATGTGCTACTCTGAATACAACACATAGAGACTTAAATTGAATTCTCTCCTTAATGGGGAGCCAATGAAGGTCCCTTAGAGCCAGTGTCGTTGAAGATCTGCGCTGCCTATTTCGCACTAATTTTGCTGCTTTCTCTGCAATCTCAACAATACTGATTGTGGTGCTCCCAGTACAGAGAGTTGCAGTAGTCCAGTCTGCTCAGAATAATGCTCCTCACTACAAGAGATCTAGAGTCACTAGGCAGTAGTGGGAGAATCTGGCGGAGTGCTCTAATCAAAGAGAAACAGATACTGACAGTTTTGTTGGTTTGGGGCTCCATCTGGAGGTTGTCATTTACCATAACCCCAAAAGTCCAGTTCTAAAGTGCATAACCAAAGCTGGCTTGGACAGGATGCGTGAGTGGCAATTCTTGGCTGGAGGCAGCTTTTGTGATGGCCTGCTCTCAGCGCTACCCCACAACGTAGACAGCTTCCCTATTACAGAGATCCGTATTTTAATTTGTTTGTTCATAAATGTATGTTTATTTATTTATTTAACACAAAAGATATGGACATTGCACATCCATTAATGACTCTACATTTGCCATTCATTAGGGAAGAGGTGTGGCGCCGCGGCCAGGGCGACTGACGCTGGAATCTGGGGACCGGCTCCGGCGGCAGGTTAGCCCAGCACCCTGTGACTCTGGGCAATAGCTCGCTTAATCTTCCCGACGGCCCCCAGCGCCTAGAGACCCTTACGGGTAATTGTGCGCTTTACAAATGTGGACTTTACTTTATTCATTGATGAAATACATTCAGACTGAATTCCTACTCTATCAGTTAACATTAGCCTAATAAACGTAGTTGGCCATTTAAAAAATATACAACACTGTATGCCCCAATCCGAACCCCCCTCAAGGTGTCATTCATCAGCCCCTGAGCTCCTCAAGTAAAGCTAAAGGTTGCAGGCAGAGAGATCATTTTCCTGAGATTCGAAGGACGAGGAGGTGATAAAAAAATTGTTTCATGGAAACTGGCGTATTCCACCATTTTTGTTGTTTTGCCGAAATCGGGTGTTTTCTAGAGGTATGCAAGATGACCAATGTTTTACTCCTATTGTGAAGTTCATGAATTAAAAAAAAACCCTTGTAGAAACGGTAGTGGTCAAAATCAAAAATATACTTATTTGTAGCATAAAAAATATATTATGGGAATATTCTTATGCAAAGTTTTGTTTTGCACAGGTAACAATGTTTTTACGGGCTCGGCGACGTCACCACGAAGTGGGGAGGAGCTGCGAGCCGTATTGTAGCGGGTTTCTCGTTCGTGGTGGATACATTTTTCTTTGCTCGTGCATTTTTAGTGCGCTATTTTATTATCTGAATAGTGATTGGTCGTCGCGGTGCTCTTTTTTTAGTAGTCTTGATGCGATAGGGCATATGTAATGTTAGTCGGCCATTTTTGGCATATTCTGTGCGGTTACGCGCACAGCAGACCATTAATTTTAATTAGGAGCTGTCAGAGTGCCCGTGTAATGCAATCCAGATGGTCTGAGCGGTGAGCGCGTTCAATGTAAAATGACGAGAGGCGAGGCAGCAGGCGAGGCTCACAGAAGATGACTCATACGTGCTCGTCCACACTGTCTTTCGTGTTTTTTGTAGGTGGCGTTCGCTTTCGATCGCTTGCATTTCTCATCTCCTTGCTGTCTGAAGTGGTGTTCATTATAAAAGAAACCGCTGCCGTGTCTAAGTTTCCAGGAACACCATGCCCTTTAGCAAACACCTTCTTTTAATAAACACACCCTAAAGGTGTGCTGTTTCAGCTGCGGCTTTTCAAGCCCTTTTGTCTGCCGCCCCCTGCCCCCCCCCCACACACACAAAGCACCACGGACTGCAACAGCACGTCTTACACGGGCAGTGTGTGAGTGCAGCCGCTCTGCCCGGGTGCCGGTGCACCCTATGCAAACAACCCACCACGGACTGCAAGAGCACGTCTGACACGGGCAGTGTCTGAGTGCAGCCGCTCTGCCAGTGCGCTGCTGCACCCTATGCACACAACCCACCACGGACTGCAAGGACACGTCTGACACCGGCAGTGTGTAAATGCAGCCGCACTGCCAGGGCGCCGCTGCACCCTCTGCACATAGAGCGGGCACAGCGCAAAGAAGCACAAACACAGAGGCCTCACCGCACGTGGGGCCGGGGCCCGGGTGCCGCTGCACCCTATGCACACAGAGCGGGCACAATGCAAAGAAGCACAAACACGGAGACCTCACCACACGTGCGGCCGGGGCCCGGGCGCCGCTGCACGCTATGCACACAACCCACCACGGACTGCAAGAACACGTCTGACACCGGCAGTGTGTGAATGCAGCCGCCCTGCCCGGGCACCGCTGCACCCTCTGCACTCCTTGCTGTCTGAAGTGGTGTTCATTATAAAAGAAAGCGCCGCCGTGTCTAAGTTTCCAGGAACACCATGCCCTTTAGCAAACACCTTATTTTAATAAACACACCCTAAAGGTGTGCTGTTTCAGCTGCGGCTTTTCAAGCCCTTTTGTCTTCCGCCCCCGCCCCCCCCCCTACACACACAAAGCACCACGGACTGCAAGAGCACGTCTTACACGGGCAGTGTGTGAGTGCAGCCGCTCTGCCCGGGTGCCGGTGCACCCTATGCAAACAACCCACCACGGACTGCAAGAGCACGTCTGACACGGGCAGTGTCTGAGTGCAGCCGCTCTGCCAGTGCGCCGCTGCACCCTATGCACACAACCCACCACGGACTGCAAGGACACGTCTGACACCGGCAGTGTGTAAATGCAGCCGCCCTGCCAGGGCGCCGCTGCACCCTCTGCACATAGAGCGGGCACAGCGCAAAGAAGCACAAACACAGAGGCCTCACCGCACGTGGGGCCGGGGCCCGGGTGCCGCTGCACCCTATGCACACAGAGCGGGCACAACGCAAAGAAGCACAAACACGGAGGCCTCCCCACACGTGCGGCCGGGGCCCGGGCGCCGCTGCACGCTATGCACACAACCCACCACGGACTGCAAGAACACGTCTGACACCGGCAGTGTGTGAACGCAGCCGCCCTGCCCGGGCACCGCTGCACCCTCTGCACTCCTTGCTGTCTGAAGTGGTGTTCATTATAAAAGAAAGCGCCGCCGTGTCTAAGTTTCCAGGAACACCATGCCCTTTAGCAAACACCTTATTTTAATAAACACACCCTAAAGGTGTGCTGTTTCAGCTGCGGCTTTTCAAGCCCTTTTGTCTTCCGCCCCCGCCCCCCCCTACACACACAAAGCACCACGGACTGCAGGAGCACGTCTTACACGGGCAGTGTGTGAGTGCAGCCGCTCTGCCCGGGTGCCGGTGCACCCTATGCAAACAACCCACCACGGACTGCAAGAGCACGTCTGACACGGGCAGTGTCTGAGTGCAGCCGCTCTGCCAGTGCGCCGCTGCACCCTATGCACACAACCCACCACGGACTGCAAGAACACGTCTGACACCGGCAGTGTGTGAACGCAGCCGCCCTGCCCGGGCACCGCTGCACCCTCTGCACTCCTTGCTGTCTGAAGTGGTGTTCATTATAAAAGAAAGCGCCGCCGTGTCTAAGTTTCCAGGAACACCATGCCCTTTAGCAAACACCTTATTTTAATAAACACACCGTAAAGATGTGCTGCTTCAGTGTGGAAAAGTCAGCCCATAACGCACCTGATGCCCAGGCTGCTGGCGCAAGACGCCTCTTAGTTCCCATCTTGAACAATTACCAAATAAAGAGACGGGCGCTGGCAGCAGGAAAACAAGAACAGAGTTTTATTTCTCATGAGGAGAGCCTGTCATGTCGGACACTCGCATAGTGTCTTCAGGAGGTGCTCTCACAAGTTTCTCTGAGGCTTCGTCTTTTATACACAGGTTTATGATGCACAAACATTCCTTATTGCAATAAAGACGCTTTGAAGTAGGAAAAAGCATGCTTGGAATCCCAGCTTCAGGCCTATTCCCATACCAGTCGCTCAGATGTCATCCTCCCCTCCTGAATGTAACAAGAGATCGTGATCTCTCAGCCGGACATTCCTACAGGACACGAGGGCAGGAGGGGATGATCAGATCAAAGGTTGGGCAGGCGATAAGATCGGGCACTTCGGTTGGTGTATCATGGTTTTGTTATGCTGGGCAGGAAAAAGGGGGGGGGGGGGTGTACACCCACGAGGCTTGGTCTTAGGACTTGGGACCGGGACGAAAAGCCAAGTGCAGCTGGGGGGGGGGGGGGCTCGTCAGCAGAGGGGAAGGGTGTTCTTGGGAGGAAATGGGGGGGTGTGGGTCAAGCAGGAGTGTTACTTCTAGAGCAGGGTCACGCAGAGGGAGAGGGTTTTATGGCCGATGCATGAGCAGTGCGCGCAGGGAGGGGTGCCGGGGGTTTAACAAACGGGCAGAGAGGCCATGGAGCCTAAAATGGCTGTCGTGTACGTGTGTGCATGGGTCTATGCTGGCGGGATAACACAGTCAGTGTTTCGCGATATCCGTTCGGCACACAACAAGGGGTACAGTGAACACAAATGAACGCCGCTTATGTGCATATACATCGCCATTTTCAACATCAGCTGTGTCTTTTCAAGCCCCTTTGTCTGCTGCCCCCACCCCCCCTACACACACCAAGCACCACGGACTGCAAGAGCATGTCTGACACGGGCAGTGTGTGAGTGCAGAGAGCGGGCACAGCAAGAAGCAGAAACATGAGGCCTAACTGCACGTGGGGACAGTGGGGCGCCGGGGGCACTGACTGCCACTGTGTGAACGGAGTCGCCTGCCCGCCGCCGTTGCACCCTATGCACACAGAGCGGGTACAGTGCAAAGAAGCGCAAACACGGAGGGTTCACCGCACGCGGCCTGGGGCGCAGTGGGGCATCGACTGGCACTCTGTTCTCTGGGGCCGGGCGCTCGAGATACGTCTGCGGCTGGCCAAGTGACCTACACAGGTGAAGGGCACCGTGCCAGAGCCCTCCATCCTTCCAAGGTCGATAACTTGACTAAAGATGCCAAACAGTGCAGCAATTCCACAGGTTTCCACAGTTATAGGAGTGGAAAGGACGACGCAAGTGGGTGTGAGGGGGCGGGGCTTGGGTGGATGCTGGGGGTGGGTGTGGTCACCTCAGCTGCATTCAATTCTGCAATATTAGAAACTAGACATGCAGCAAATGTAAACACTCCGACCCCTTTCTTTTAAGGAGCCCTCCCTTCCTCGGACATTAACCTATGCCGTTTTTTTCTGCTTTTGAAACAAATACTTAAGCTGGCTGTGATTCCGCCGCGGTGGTGTGTGGCGGTGGACATCTATCTGTTGAATGGTCCGTGTCACATGGTAGCAATCTCTATTGTCAGGCCCGATTGCGTTTTAGGCAAACACTGAGGCGCTCATAAAGGCAGGGGTCAAGTACAGCTTGGTTCCACTCTGCAACGATTCACCTACCGGACCAGCGGGGCAAAGGATCTTTCAATGCTCGAGGCGGCAGAGTGGGGGTGCCATGGCTGCCGGTGGCCTGTCCGACCCGGGACCAAGGTCACCTCGTGCCTGGGCAGAAAACCCTGTGAAGCCTCCGTCGTATCAAATACCCGACAATTCCATTGGAGACATAGAAAAAGTGTGTGGTTATGTGTGTGTGTGTGTGTTTCAAACCTCATTCTTCATTGTGTCGGTGTGTGTGTGCCTGTGTGTTATGGTGTGATGTGTATCATTATTCATTCTGTGTGTTTGTGTGTGTGGGGGCGCGTGTGTGATGTATGTGCTTCAAACCTTACTATTCATTGTGTGTGCGTGCGTGTGTGTGTAAACCGCAGAGTTTATGTCTGTGTGTGTGTGTAAACCTCAGTGTGTTCAGTGGCACCAGTGTGTGGTACATGGTGTTGTGTAGCAGGTGTAGTGTTATCAGTGTTACTTAGCTATGATTGTGCAGCAGGTGCAGTGGCACCAGTGTGGCGTAGCTATCATTTGGGCAGCATGTGCAGTGGTACCGGTGATTGGTAGCTACCATTGGTGGACCTGGTGCAGTGGTAGTGTTGCTTAGCTATGATTGTGCAGCAGGTGCAGTGGCACCAGTGTGTGGCGTAGTTACCATTCGTGGAGAAGGTGAGGTGTTATCAGTGTTACTTAGCTATGATTGCGCAGCAGGTGTAGTACCACCAGTGTGGCGTAGCTACCATTGTGTAGCAGGTGCAGTGGCACCAGTGCGGCATAGTCACACACACCACCAGCCATCAGTGCACGCGTCAATTGTTAACGCATCCACAATTAACTATTGTAGCAATCTCAGTATGCTACACTTTACTTTTAAACATATTCATGTAAAGCACAGCATGCCACCATTGCTACAATTCAAATCTAACTCACATAATTCCACTACACACCACATGCACACACTCCATAACACATGGCGAAAAGACATTGCCATTTACAATGCCATTAGCTCAAACGCAAATAAATCCGAGCCCGATTGCATTTCTAATGCTTGTTTTCTTTGTGAAGATGCAGATTTTTCCACGTTGATAATAATTGACCAATGAATTTTTCATTTCGGACACCATTCTTTATTTCACGCTTGATTTCTGCTCTGCAACCCCCCTCCCCGCTCCCCCGCTCCCCGACTCATGCAGAGTATGCCCTGCAATCTTCTTGGACTCCTTTTAGGTCGAACCTGGCCAGCGAATGCGCTACTCTGCGAGGCATGCTGTATTCGAGTACGGCCTTGAAGCTCACTCACTCTCAGCCCATATTTTTAATTGGCTTATGTCATTGTCCTGTAATCTTCCATAGAGGACTGGCCGTTTTACTTCTGTTCTTACACAGTGTGTCTTATTTACTCTATAAGCACTATTGTCTTCAATGAGTTTCTCCTACTGCAGGTACGACATGCTTTCGTGCAATATTCATGCGTGCTTTCACTTTCCAAGCAGCTCGGGACAATGGCGCCTGCTTTTTTGAAGTGAAATAGGTCTTGCATTTACCAGAGTTTGAGCTATTGGCATTATAAATGATAATGCCTTTTATTTATGTGATCATTATCAAAACAGATAAATAAAAGGGGGAAACATCATTTACAACGCAACTTTTACCACGCAGTGCCTTTACGATGCAACTTTTACAACGCAAACCATTACAACGCATTGCGCTGGGGGGCGCTCTAGGATAGGGAATAAGTTTAATTTACTATCCAACACCTTCCCTAGTGTCCACGGGGACTGGAGTTGGAATAGTAAATTAAACTATTCACTATCCAGCAGTCCAAAGCGCTATGCGTTGTAAAGGTTTGCGTTGTAAAAACCGTGTTGTAAAGGCATGTGATGTAAAAGCATGCGTTTTAATGTCATACATCCAATAAAAGGCAGTGTCATTTACAATGCCAATAGCTTAAAGTCTCACAAATACGGGACCTATTGCATTGCAAATGCTTGTTTAGGAATCCTATTGGGACTTCAGGGAATCTGATTATCCAAAATGTGGGGCCAAGTATAAACTGGTCGCTAGCAATCCCACCTCTCACTGTGAGAATGTAATGAATGCCTCTGTAACTAACCAGTTTGGGTCTGGTTTTTGAGTCAATATGGCAGACACTTTGCATGAAGCCTCTCAAGACGTTCCTTTGAACATCTTTGCGGACCTTGGGACACTAGGGTGTCCCCTGTGTGCCCACGGGGGTAAGGATATCTAGCGTCACCCCTTGGTTATTATTCACCATTTTTGGTGCCCGTGGCACTTTGGGCCTGATGGGTAGAGTGTGAACTGGAGAGGAAGAGAACTGGATTCAGCACAGAGTGAACTGCTGGAAGTACTAGTGATAGATGAGTAGGTCAACGAACCTACTGCAGAGCAGTTTGTGCAGCCTAAAATCGTTAGATTTTAATCTCTGTCCAGTTAGTATGACCAAATGTCTCAATGTTACTAGGACGCCACATTTCCATTTGAGGACTTTGAGTTAAAAGATTAGATTGTTGGAGTTACCCAGCTTGCTTATTGGTAGTCCTTGTTAGTCCTAGTTGTTAACTTTTTAACTTTTCTTTGTGAAACCTATTACGATTGAGGGAATCAGATTTACATGGGTCCCTCAAAAGCTTAACTGGCACGAAGACCCTTGCCTTGGATCCAAAGGCGGGCTTACCCACAATCCTCCTGTAAATGGCTGATCCTTGCCATTGTCCAAAGGCATCCTTCTGGTATGAAAGGGTGGGGCTGATGGGAAACGCGATCATTACAACACACTACCTTTACAACGCAGTCATTACAACGCAAAATCCTTTACATCGCATGCCATTACAATGCATGTCGCTACAACGCATGCCATCACAACGCATTATAAGGTAAGTAATGGGAAACAGTAATCTTTACCCTTACACTATCCAACACTTACCCTACTGTTGCACTCACTGGGAGTGGGAATAGTAATGTTTACCCCTACGCTATCCAACACTTATCCTACTGTTGCATTCACTGGAGTGAGAATAGTAACTTTTACCCCTACACTATCCAACACTTACACTACTGTTGCCCTAAAAGTATTATGCGTTATAATTATAATGGTATGAATTGTAGTGGTATGCATTGTAAGTGTAGTTTCTAAAAATGTGTTGTGCTGGCATGCGTTGTAAAATCATGCATTGTAATGGATGTTGTGATGTAAAACCCGCGTTGTAAAGGCATGCATTGTAAAAGTTTGTGTTGTAATCTGTCCTATTCGGCGTTGACACTATGGCAATAATGAGCAAGATTACCACTAGGAGTAATGAGAGTTTTCGGTGAATAATCCAGGCATTACCCCCAACCCCAGTGTTCTGATTGTGTAAAACGCAAAACTGCCTGTGGCTGAAGACCCAGGAAACAAACACTCTCCATTCTGCCTTGTACAGTAATGCACGAAAGTACTACAAACTCACTTCAGATCTGATCGAAAAAGCACCACACTGAGACTTGTAGCACAGGCGTCTACCGCCGGAAGCATATATCGATGTGTTAAACAGGGTGGACCAAGTTGTTACCTTATATATGTCTTCTGAAGACACTCCTTGAAACTTACCAAGGATGCCACCGCACCGTTTGTGGACATAAATCCCCTAACGCCAAGGAACTTGTGCCACTGGACAGGCCCCAAGGATAGTTAAGCGAACCCAATAACAGTCTGAAAATTAATTAAAAGCTATCTGATTGTGAAATGCTGCAGATGTTTCTACATATCACCACGGTGCCCTGCTTAAATAACAGAGTGAAGATGTTACTCCACAGTTAATGGAAAAAGAATGCCAATACCACATTATAACCAAAGTTAGGCCAGACCGTGGTTGTGACCATCTAATCCAGTCTAAAAACGAATTCTTTGAAAGACAATTAACACATTGTTAGGTTGAACTGTTTGCCAGTAAGAAAGCCACACCCAGAGTGAGACACTTTGGGGTATATGTACAAGAACTGCCGCTAACTAACACTAATGCTAGTTAGCGGCAGTTTTCTTAACGCAGCCTATCACTAAAAACTATCGCCCTGTTAGCGATTTATTTACAATAAGTCGCTACATGGCGATAGTTTTAGGTAGCCCTGTTGAAAACCGCAGCTAACGCTAGCGTGACGGCGATACCAATCAAAGGAATGCAGAATGGAGCAGCCAGAGCTAACTGCAGCACAGATAAACAACCTCCCCTTGCCCCCCAACAGCCAGGATGACCAGACAGAGTCCCCAGGAAAGAGGACATTCAGGGCTACCATCATGAAAAGAGGTGCATCGCTGGGCAAAACCAGTGATGCATCACTTATCATTTAGCACTCCTTGCAACACCATGGCATCCAAAACCTTGAAAGCGCGGACAGGCCCCGGGGTCCGGAGGCCTCGCTGGGCCTGCGTCTGGGACCCGCAGTGGGATGCAGAAGTGCTGTGGAGTTGCTGGTCTATGGTGATAGGCATTGAGGCAACACGCTTACCTGGTGGTGAAGTCTGCCAGGTCGTATAGAGAAACGTTGCTGACCTGTGTGAGAAGACCACCTGGTGCCCCTTTGAGCTGTGAACAGTAGAGGTGCTCCTGAGCACCAACGTAGGGCGGTCTGCATCACATACCACACGCCATCACTACAACGAGGTGCACAGAGGAGATTACCAATCGTGGGTCGCCTCTCTCTGCATCACAGGCCGGAGGATGTTCTGCTGGCCGGATGCTGTGGAGGGTGAGGACCCTGATCTGACCCGGACTTGTGTGGTGGGAGAGCTGCAATTTTTCACCCTGTTGCATTACCTGCATCGCGAGGTTTGCCAGCGGACTTGGGCGCAATTGCTTTACCCAAGCTTGTGAAATCCCACCTGGCTGAGGCTCCTGCTGGCTGAGACACAGATTTGGAGAGGATGCTGCGGATTGAGCCCTGTGTCAATGTCCAGGTGAGGAGAAGGTGGGATGCATAGCGACGGAGGCCAGGGGGCCGAGTTAGGCCCAGGCCTAGCAGCTGTGAGTTATGCACCCCCAGTGGCGGCTCATTCGCTATGGTGGAAGAGCATCCCATCCACTGCTTTCAAGCAGTGCAAGAAGAGGAAACATAACCTGAGGATAATTTTCTGATGTACTCATGCTATGTTTCCTTTGCAGGCGGGAGGGTGGGTGGGGCTTCTCTTCTGATAGAGCAGGGAAGGGGCGAAGTGGTACGCCCACTCAAGTGCTCAATTACTGTTTGGCCAGCCCTCTCAGGCCGCCCAAACCAGTCATGTGCACAACCCTGCCTGCATGGAGAACACGCACACCCATCCAGCCCCTGGCTGAATGCCTTGTCACGGTGCTCAAGAACAATCACAACGCCGCATTGCAGCGTTGTGATTGGCCAAGGGGAGGGAGCATGGCTGCCTGCTTCCTGTTCCTGGAAGCAGACTCAGGAGAGCAGAAGCACAGAAGATGCAGGCCCGGCCTCGAGGTAAGAATTAAAAATATATATATTTACAACCCTGGCTCCCCCCTCATCCCCGCCCCCTCCAGTGTCCTTTCCCATGTTTCCCGCCTCCCAGCTGTCCAGTCCCCTCCCACAGCACTACATAATGGTGGCTGCTGTGCAGCCATATGCAGTGGGCGTGCCACTGGTGCTCCAAAGGCAAGCCCAACAGTGTCAGTCCACCCATGGACCACGCCCAGCACCAAGGGCCCTTCTTCTCGGACACTCCACCGCTATGACGCCGGCACCGTCCTCACCATCAAACCTGGACACCACACAGCCTGCCATCTAGCAGCACTGTAGAATTCTCTTGCAGCCTGCACCTGCCGAAACTGCAAACGCACCTTCTGCCACATCGGCATACCAGTGCCTCCTGCTGGCCAGCTGACCAACAGTGCAGCCGACTGGCTCAACTGCATCTTCCTCAACGTGCGGTCCCTTCACAAGCATGCAACAGAAAACTGGGACCGCCTCGACGCCACCTCTTCAGACATAGCCTTCTTCACGGAAACCTCTGCTCTGGACCGGACATCGCCATCACCATCCACGACGGCTACAAAGTCACTTGCAAGGACCACCCTGAGCAGCCAGAAGGAGGCATTGCCATTGTCTAAAAAAGGCACACTCGGACACTAGCGCTGTATTTGCAAATTGACGCATCTAGGCATTTGCGTGACCTTGTGAAGCCATGTGCCACATTATACCTGCACCGTATATGATGTATGCAGGTTGGGTGTTCCCATGCAACAAAGCCTCATAGTAACGGCGCAGTGAAATCCATGAGATTTCACTGCAACAATTGTACGTTATTCAACATCATATGACACATTCCTGACCTTTCCTTGCTCTGGCGCACAATGGGCTGCCTAGCGCCAAAGCAAGCACCCTTGTGCTGTGGTGAAAAGATGCCTGCAATGCAAGCAGGCTTATTTTTGTGCATCAACGGACACCTTCCTGCACAAAAACAATAGTTTGAGGTATTTTCCTCTTTCTACGTGCTCTGCAGAATGCAGCTCACATACAAAGAGTTACAAAAGAGAAGGGATAACATTATTTCTCCTTGTTACGCCTCACCTGGAGAGATGTAGCATTGTGACACATTCTCAGTCTACCAGTAATGGTAAATCCGGGACTGCACCAAAATCCACGGGTGATGCATGGGGACACCCACCTCCACCCATGGACCTCCTCCCTGGGGCAGAGTAAAGCAGCACAGTGAGTTGTTCTGTATTACGTTACTCTAGATTCATCAAGCCATAAAAGGGGGCCTTGCGTGGTTTGATTGATCGGACTTAGTAGTTGTGTCGCCCTTGTGCCCCCTTGTGCTGCACAAGGGCAACACAGCTCAATGATAACTCCGCCCCACTGTATTTCTTTGTAAACACAAAGCCCAAGAATGTAAAAGTGGTGTCCTGGTGGCACGGAGACATAAGATCATCCGAATTTAGGTGAACTCTGCAGGCAGTAAATGGAGGACCATTTTCCTGGTTAACGCACACTGCACGAGCAGGTAGATTCAAGTAACAATCAAGTTTCCCAGTGCAGTCATCAACTCCAGCATCCATTTCTGTACTACCCTTTCTGCCAGACTCCTTCGTCATCCCAAAGGCACGTTTTAGCTCACTCGGAATACTGCCACCCACCTATCAGTGGGCCTTTGTAAATACGGCTATGTATCTCAGGCTTGGCATGCACTGATTGGTTCTATGTTAAGAGCTGGGTTTGGTTCAATATTGCATGCCTGACCTTAGAATGCTACCACAAACCTACCCCCTCTTACTGCTTCCCTTACTCCCCTGCCAGTGCATGAACCATCACTGCTGACCATGCCAGGGTCCTGGCTTGTGGCCGCAGAGACAGACGGCGCTCTGTCCAGGCTGCCCAGCTACAGAATTGTCTCTAGGTGCTTCCCCTAAATACTTCCTCCTTTTTTTAAAGTTTAACAATAGTTTATTACATTATCAAGTGAAAGTATTACTAAGGAATATATAAACAGTATTCCAGTATACATAAAACCATATCCATAAATAACAAGGACTGCAAAACATTGAATTGATAGTACAATATGTATTGAAAGTCACACAAAAGAGAAAAAATGAAGATAACATAACTAGAAATGCAGACAGTCCTGGTGGCTTCATTACTTCTTCAGAATTAATATATTGAACATGATGGGTTTTTGAGCTATGAAAATATATGACGTTATCAGAGACCAAAAAATTATCTTGTCACAGCCAGTGGATAAGGTGAAAGAGAAGCTCTGTCAAGTCTATGATTATAGCAAATACTATACAACTAAGCCTTGAAAGAAACATTAGAAACACGTGTTTAACATTTTTGGTAAATATGTTGAAACCCAACAGCCAATAGTAAATCTATTAAACGAGTATGAAAAGAACAAGACCTCCAAATTTTAGCATATATACATACATATAGCATTTGAAAAGCATTAGTAGTACTAAACATATTATTTAATTGAAACCAAATTCGCTGCCAAAATGTATATTTAGTTGGATAAGTAAAAAACATATATTTAAGATTGGCGTATTCGTGTAGCCTTGACCAGGGCAGTGAATCATAATCAACAATACACTAAAAGAGTATGAGGAGGTAATAACAATTGATTATAAATAAAATATAGAGATTGGTTCAAGCTAGCAGTACGTGATAATTTATAAAGTTTTTAGATCAAAATGTGTTCCATATATTACCAGAAAAAGAAGTATCAAGGTCTGATTCCCAATCTATTCCACTTCAGATTTTATTTGTAAAGTATTATCATACTCTAGCCTATGAATCTATGTATACTGGAGACTTTATGACCAGGCAATAAAAAAGGCAACATTATCAAATTTCTTAAATTGAGGCGGTTCAGGCAGGGAAGAGAGTGCGTCAGACAACTACTGATAGTTCCCAAATTCTTCCTCCTTGGAAGGCATCAAACAATCCTTAAAGGTTTCTCTTTGCCTTTGCTTCTCGTTTCCAGGATGCTCAGTACCAAGAAACCACTGTGGTTATGTGTGCTATATAAGTGAGATCTGAACCAGGTATAGATCAGTTTTTCAAACTTTGGTACAGCACTCGTGTGACCCAAAGAGGACATTTATATGACTCTAAGCAAAACCCAATAACATATTGGATGGTGTAAAGTGCTTCTCGACTGGACGCCGTGCGGGCACAGACTAGATTATGGATGTATGACATTACAACACATGCTTTTACATCGCATGCCTTTACAACGCAAGTATTACAACGCAGTCCATTACAACGCATAGTGCTTTGGGGTGCTGGATAGTGAATAGTTTAATTTACTATTCCAACTCCAGTCCCCGTGGACACTAGAGAAGGTTATTGGATAGTAAATTAACCTATTACCTATCCTAGAGCGCCCCCCAGAGCAATGCATTGTAATAGTTTGCGTTGTAATGGTTGCGTTGTAAAGGCTCTGCGATGTAAAAGTTGTGTTGTAAAGGTTGTTTACCCTAGATTATATTGTGCGCCTGAAGATACAAGGCAATGAGTAGAACCGTGACAGAGCCAACTCAACATGTCATCATTCTGAAGTCGATAGAGCGAGCATCCTGACAATAGTCAATGGAATCTAATGTTTAAATGTCAGAAGATAATTCGGTTTTTAACATACACTAATTGTGTTATGTTGTTGTTAAAGCCATTGGAAGCTCTGTGTCTGTCAGACACCATATCAAACACGTCATGCTCGACCTTTACTTTTGCAGACTTTTGTTGTGTTGGTCAGCATATTGTGAGGGTCAGACCAGAGTAAAATTGTCCCCCCAGCACCTCGGTAACTCATTCAGGGTTGGTGCAGAATGATTGCAAAGGGGCCTTGTCTGGGTTCAGAGGTCAGGACCTCCGCAGGGACAGAGAGGTGGACAAAGGGAAGCAGCATTCTTTCTCCTAGCCTGACCCGCCCCCTGCAGCCTCCATTTGCCTGTCCTGAGAAGGGCCTTTGAAAGGGCGAGATTTTGATCGATACCTTATATCTATTGATCCAAACCTCGATCTGGTCGACTGAACCTTTATTGCCTGTCTTGGAAGGAAACAGTACACCTATCTGCAAATTAGTTCACCCAAGAAAGGACTCTACTCTCAAAGATCACGGACAACTTCTAGGTTTCAAAAGTTTATTGTAAAGATATAATGAGCTGCAAATACAAGCATCTCAGAATGAGATTCACGAGATACACAGGTCCAATTACATACATGTGCTCTCGAAAAGCCCTCAGACGAGCAACAGAAATCACTAACACAAGTTCTAAAAATAGCAAAGCTATAAGCATAGACGCATATCTCTCCTTCATTTAGGTTGGAGGAAAACAAACACAGGTTAGGCGTCCCTAGCCTGTTCTAGATGGTATCCCTACTTAACCAAATCCCAACCTAACAAAGGTGTCAGCAATGAATGACCCCCAAGGGAAGTCACCCACTCTAAGTCTCTTGGTGAAAACCTAAAGTTCTCCAGTCATGACCCCTCACTGCCTACCCATCCGCTCTCTAAAGGGTCCTCAGGTCTCTGCTCTAACTCCACCCAGGGGTGCTGTCCCTAATACAAAACAGTCAACAACATTTGAGACGCCCCTTGCGAAACGCCTCTCACGTGGTGCAACTTCAGGCTTTTTCCATGATGCTTTGTATTGGGCCTCAGACGTTAGAGTTGACCTTGCTTCTCAGTCTCTTCTCCGGCCCGCTGATACCCCTTAAACATTCCAGAACCCTCCTCCATGTCTGGGCCGTCTACTGAACAGACCTCTATTCATTCACTTATAATTGGATCCCCCCTTTCCTGTTGCAGACAGATATCTGCCGCCAAGAACCCAACTCTCATAGACTTCTAAAAAGGCTTGCAACATTTCTCAGCCCAGACATGTACGTGTAAATCACTGCTAAAACATTTCAGGCCTACAATATTTCACATTATGATTATAGCATTCAATTTCTTCATTTAATTAAAGCATGTTAAAACTCTTATTCTATTATTTAGAAAACATTACTCTAAATCATGGCCCATTAATGCAATGACCAAAAACGTTAAACAATCTGTGTCGTGAAAAGAAACACCTTCCCTTTTAGCTCCAGCTCTGGCCCTGAGGCCTACCACGTTCTGCGTTTTACCACAGACCATCTTATATGTTAACAGCTACACGACATAGATTCAAAATAATCACGTCTAATAAAATCATATAATGTCACACATTTCTGTATTAGTTCCACTTCTACTTAAATCTCTATATTAGCTATACATTTAGAATATAATTTCATATACTATTAGCACTCATGGCATTTCTCTTCATGAATTATGCTCTCTATAGGTAAGTGTGATGTACTCATATATTTATATCAGTTTGCGCTCTCTCAGTTCCCCCCTTTGATGACCTCTCGGGGTCATCACTAACATTTAAACTGCAGTTATTGCTGGCATTCTCTGCGCTTCCAGAGCTCTCAGGCTCCTGTACTGATTATCTTGTATGGCAGCCAATCTCTGCAACTGTTCTCTTTGGGCCCCTTCTGACCTTCTTGCTCTGTACCATTTGAATACCCTCACCAATCCCCACAATATTATCCCACAGATCAATATTATGATGATAGGCTTTAGGATATACCAAATAAAGCTTTTGCCTAAGGTGGAAAACCACCCTCCAACTGCACTCATTCCGTGGCCCACCTTTTCCCAGACATTTTCTCTACTCAAGTCTTCGATCTCTTTGTGTATATTAGTTATGTTCTTAATAACTTTCTCAAGGGGTTTTGAAAGGTCTGGAATGTAAGTGCAACATTCCTGAACCTTCAAAGCCTTACAGACTCCGCCCTCTTTTGCTAATAAGACATCTAATGCAAGCCGATTTTGAAGAACCATAGCCCTTATCGATTGCATCTCTCCTTCTACCAGCATTAAGGACTGAGCAGTGCTGGCAGACAACCTGTCGACAACTGTTGCCAGTCGTCTAATTTTAACATCATTAAGGATTATTCCCAAAAGAGGGAACATAGCTCCAAAGACATCTCCAACCATTTCTGCATCGCCTAAATCTCTCCTTCCCCTCGATGATGTCTGGCCCTCAATGATCAATAAGTCTTGTGCATGATATATTTTGGGGAAGACAATTGCCAAGTAACATGATCCATACCAGTTGTCAGGTAGTCTCACGTAAGCATTTCTTCCACATACAAAATACACATTTGGAATCACTTGCATTCCCTTCAGGAAATCCTTAGTGTAGTACTCTAAATTAAAAGCATGTTCACAGTCAACTTCACCCACGTATACATTTTCATAATACGTTTTGGCTCGGTGAAGACATAACTTTCCTTTCTGCGCTTTATCTAAAGCTATTGGACCACTACTACCCTTTCTCTTGTGTGACTTCTCTTCCTCGGTCCAATCTAATTTCCCTTGTCCTGATTTTTTCAAAACCTTTTGTCTCCTGTAACGATCATCCACCTGCCCTATGAACTTTTTCTCGACTTCTGACACCTTGCATGTCAGATTATTTCTACGGGCATGTGAAGTATCTAAGGTAATCCAAGGAATGAAGAACTTGGCCAATCTGTCTTCACTCTTCCAGTAATCCCATTTATTCATCTGCTTATAATTCGGGACTTCTGGCAACACAGAATCATAATTGGAGAAATAGTATTCAAAACTATCTCTCTCATAAAATATACTAAGCAATAAGCTACATGTAATGCCATATGTCAGAGGGAGGTGATGATATCGAATTCCTTCATCTACAGACGCAGGCAACTGCATGCAGACGTAGCAATCCTTAACCTCCATGGCATCCACGTATTCATACAAAAGTTTAGCATAAGCATTTGACCTAAAGTCTCCTTGGGACTCGTCTACATGTAACCTGCGGGCTTCTGCAGCCAATAACGCTTTCTCTTGAGTGTTTTCCCTTTTCTCACCTGCAACAGTGGGTGTAAGTGTTACTACAGAATTCGCATCAGTTACCTTTACCTCTTCCTCATGTCCCTTTACATAAGAAATTGTTACCACTAAAGCTATTAATATTATCACTCCTACTATTAGTGTACCTATTATACATTTAGCTCTGCGGTTCGGGGTGCCGGCCTCCATTTCGTCAGACAATCTAGCTTTTCCCTTTCTCTTTGCAAAAAGTTCTTTTCCTCTCGTTCCTTTACAGTCTCTTTCAATCCTTTTTTTGTCTTTAGAATCCACACAGCTGGAGGCTGACAGCCTTTTTCGCAAAAAAAGTCCTTTCACAGTTCAAAAAAGACAACCCTAGCCCTTCTCCATCCACTCAAGGGGTTCCCTAAAATTCTCTGCTTCCTGGGCGCTAGGTAATCTTCTTTTCTTCTGCTTGCTTTATTTACAAAGTCCTTTAACAATCGACTATTAGATTTGTGGTTGCAGCTTCAATAGCATAGTTCAATATTTCCATGCGAAGAGTATGCTCTTCATGTGCTGTTATCGTGGTACCAAAGTCGGGGAATTTCAATTCTGTAAGAAACATGTGTTTTAACTTGCTGAGGCGGGGAGGTCTGGGGAGCACGAATGTTAGTGACCCTTCTTGTTCGACACCGGGTACCAACAGTTGTATTTCCACGGTGATAATGGGCTCAGAACTGGACACCACCACCGCTCGGATCCTCCCTGTCTCCGGTTTCACAGACATTTGTCGCCAGATATGTCCACTCAGGTGTGGAGTATCTTCTGTTAGGCACACGCACTCTTCTTGACCTCCTTCGGTTCGGTGCCTCAGCGCCCTGAGCACCTTCTTCTGGGTCTGAGTCTTCTGATATCGGAGGAAGGGTTGCTTCTGGAGTTGACCTCAGGCTAGAACTTCTTCTTTGTGGCCAATTTGCTTCTCCACGTGCCCTTCTACTCCTTCTCCTTCTGGTCTGTTCTCGCTCTCTTTCAGACCTGTCAGGGTCAGACTCGTACTCCCAGCTGTCTTCTCCTTCTGTAGCGTCTTCTGTTTCGCTGTTGTACTGACCGTCCTCAGCTTGGTCAGACTCGTTCCCTGCTTCCACTGGCACCTCTACAGCTTGGCTAGCCCCCTCTATGGCTTCTTGGTCCTCAGCTGGACGTCCATCCGAGAGAGGAGCTGTTTCCAGAGGTGCTGGAACCCTTTTCGTATGCGACGCGTGTATCCAATTGGGCAGGCCTCCCACCTTTACAGCTGTACTTGTGATCAGGATGACCTGGTAGGGCCCACGCCAACGAATATCCAAGCAGCTTCTTCTCACATGTTTCTTCACCAGGACCCAGTCCCCCGGATACAGGTCATGGCAAGGGCCCTGGCACGCTGGAACCTCTGCAGCCTGCACCTGAAGGGACACAGAACGCATGGCGTCAGACAGCCCCTTACAATAGTCCAGGATCATATCATCTGTGATATTTAACAGTGCAGTAGCTGGAATAGATGGCAGTCTCATTGCTCTCCCCATTAACACCTCATGTGGTGACAACCCTGTTCTTCTGTCTGGGGTACTACGAAGGCTCATGAGTACCAATGGCAGGGCATCAGGCCAACTCAGGGTCGTTGAGGAGCAAACTTTCGCTATTCTGGACTTGATCGTGCCATTAATTTGTTCCACAATTCCTGAGGCTTCTGGTCGGTAACTGCAATGGAGCTTTTGGTCTATATTCAGTGCAACACAAATCATCTTCACAAGCTCGCTGTTAAAATGTGTTCCCCTATCTGATTCCAAAAAGGCCGGCACCCCGAACCGAGGGATAAGTTCTCTAAGCAGTAACTTAGCCACTGTGAGGGTGTCGCACCTACGTGTAGGGTATGCCTCAACCCATCTGGAGAACACACAAACAACCACCAGGACATAGCGGAGGCGGTTGCATCTTGGCATTTCAATGAAATCTATCTGCATTCTGTTGAATGGACCTCCAGACCTTCCTATGTGACTTAGTGCAACTGGTGTTCTTTTCCCTACATTCAGCTGCTGGCAGGTCACACAACGCTGGCACACTGCTTCTGCTGCTATTCTAAACTTAGGATTGTACCAAGTCTGTCTAAACACTCTCAGCATAGCATCTCTCCCTAAGTGTACGGGACCATGTATGAGTCTAGCCATTGGACTCACCATCTCATTGGGCAACACTGCTCTGCCGTCTGCTGAGACCCAAAAATGAGTCTCACCCATTACACATCCTGCCTTTTCCCATGTTTCTTTCTCAGAATCAGGAGCATTTTCTTGCATGGTTGACAATTCATCCCAAGTATCAACAGTTTCCAGTATCATGGCTAATTCAGTTCTTACATTTATTCCACCCACATCCACCTCTGTGAAAGAGTAACCTTGTTCTGCGCAATACCGCGCAACTTCATCAGCATATCTATTGCCTTTTGAAACAAAGTCCTCATTTTTGGTATGTGCGATGCACTTTACAACTGCGATACTTGCTGGACATTGCAATGCTTCTAACAACAGGCGCACAAACTCTCCATTGCGAATGGGAGAGCCTGAAGAAGTCATGAACCCTCTTTGAGACCATAACTGCCCGTAATCATGAACTACCCCAAACCCGTATTGGCTGTCGGTGTAGATGGTGACTCGAATTTGATTGCCTGCTAAGCAAGCACGTGTTAGGGCAATAATCTCGGCTACCTGAGCGGAGTTTACTCCTTCCAGGCACCCTGCTTCCACAACTCCTTCAATTGTACAAACAGCATAAGCTGCTCTCAACTGCCCAACTTCGTCTCTTACACATGAGCCATCGACAAAGAAAACTTCGTCTGGGTCGGTCAGTGGCTCATCTACGATGTCGGGTCTGGGTTTGGTGCATAGTTCTGTCACATCGAGACAGTCATGGTCTGTATATTCATCATCATCATCAATATCATTTGGAAGTGGCATTAAGGTAGCAGGGTTCAAAACAGAGCATCTCTTGAGGGTCACGTTCTCCGCAGCAAGAATAACTTGCTCATAGCGCGTGAGCCTGCTATTGGTCAGATGCTGTGTTTTGGTCCTGGTCATCAACAGTTCAACAGAATGTGGCACGCACACCTCTAACGGGTGCCCCATGACGATATTTTCACATCTCTCAATGCTGACACCCGTTGCAGCAACGGATTTGAGACATCCGGGCAACGCTGCGGCTACTGGGTCTAAAGTAGCTGAGAAATAAGCAACTGGTCTACGGGCATTCCCATGGATTTGGACCAACACAGACAACGCACAACCTTCTCTCTCACAACAGTAAAGAAAGAATTGTTTATTGTAATCAGGCATTCCCAATGCCGGAGCACGACACAGGTCCTCTCTCAGCTGTAAGAATGCCATCAAACAGTCTTTGTCCCATGGTACCGGATCACTCACCTCTTTGTGCGTCAGTTTTTGCAAGGGCTTTGCTTTCAGTGAAAAGTTCACGATCCACTGTCGGCAATAACCCACCATCCCTAGGAACATCCTGACCTCTCTCTGTGTCTGAGGCGCGTTCATTTTCATGATCGCCTCTATCCTGTCTGGTGACACCTTTCGTTTGCCTTTCTCAATTCTGTGTCCCAAGTACTGTACTTCTGTCAGGCAGTACTGCAATTTTCCCGGGGACACCTTGTGCCCATTGGCAGCTAGGTGATTTAACAAAGCAATGGAATCTTCCCTGCAAGCTTCTTCTGTTTCTGACGCCACAAGGAGGTCGTCTATGTACTGGACCAGAACTGACTTCTGGGGCAGCACTAGACTTTCAAGATTTTTCTTCAGAAGCTGGTTAAAGATCGATGGACTCTCTGTATACCCCTGAGGGATACGACACCATGTTAGGACGCGATTTTCCAGCTTAAATGCGAAAAGAAAATGGCTATCTTCGTCCAAAGGGATCGAAAAGAAAGCCTGACAAAGATCTATCACAGTGAACCACTCAGCTTGGAATGGAATCTGAAACAGTATCACTGATGGATTCGGCACCACTGGACAACATGAAACGACTATGTTATTAATCTTTCGAAGGTCCTGTACTATCCGAAATTTCCCATTTGGTTTCTGCAGACCCATAATCGGGGAGTTACATGGACTACCCACGATTTCTTTCAGTATTCCCTGTTTAATCATGGACTCGATCACGGGTTTTATGCCTGCAATCGTTTCTGGAGTCAATTTATACTGGGGTGTTCTTGGGAACTCAGCATGCGGTTTCACTACAATTTTCACTGGGTCCACCCCTTTGACCAATCCAATCTCTTCCCCAGTGAAATCCCATACCTCTGATGCCACTGTCTCTCTCAAATCCCAGGGAAGCTCGTCTACTGTCAAAGTAGGGTACAGCTCCACACATATTCTTGAGTTTGCAACTTTGAAATCTGCATCATCATCATTAGTCAATACCTCCACTCCCTGGGGTGTACAATATATAGTACAATTCAATTTGCACAACAGGTCTCTTCCTAGCAGACACACAGGGCTTGAATCGCAAACCACAAATTGGTGCTCATCGCTGTACTTCCCTATTTTCACCTGTACCGGTTCTGTCAATTGGCTGGTTATTCTCCTGTTTGCGACCCCTACCACCTGTATGGTCTCTCCAGACATGGGCAGGTCTGGAACTGCAGCTGATCTGATCGTGGATCTAGTGGCTCCTGTGTCCACCAGAAATGTCGTAGGGCACCCTGCTACTTCTGCTTCAACATAGGGTCCCCTCTGATCTACCTCTAAGGCTGCCCCAAGGGTGCAGTCTTCTCTTTCCACTCTCTGTCCGGTTAATGGGTCCACATAATAGCACTCTTCACCTTCCACAAACAGGGGCATTTGTCTATAGGTCTTACCCATATTCCCTACTCGAGGAGGTTGCGGGAACTGGGCTCGGGGAGGAGCCCCCCCTTTGAGCACCTTTCCTTGGTATGGCGTCGCCCCTCTCATAGGTGCGCTCTGGACCTCTTCCTCCTCTATCTCTTGCTCTCCGATCTCTACATTGTAAGGGCACTCGCGTTTCCAATGCCCCAACTCGTTGCACTGGTGGCACCTAGTCGTTTTCTTCAAGGTAGCTATGTCTACTCTGGGTCTGAAGGTAGTACTCTCCTCATTACCCTTGTTCTGACTGTACTGCTTCTTACCTCCTGTACCTGTCCCTTGCTGCTGTTGTTGCGGTCCCCCCTTTCCTGCTGCCTGCAATTGTACCACCATCAGCTTCTCTTTTAGTTTCTTAGCCTTGGAGTCTACCTCATCACAGCAGTACCTGGCATATCTCAGTATTTCATCTAGGGGTCTACTTTGCCAACAAATCGAGTGTTGCTGAATCATTAAACTAATATCCGGTCTCAGTCCCAGGACGAACTTGGACACGAATTGCCCTATGTCCTTTGGATCCATTACATCCAAGCCGCTATACTGTTTAAACGCCTTCAGCAATCTCTCGTAATATTCATGGACTGTTTCTTTGGGTTCCTGTCTCGTTCTGTCTATTCTGACCCAATCTATGTCTTGCATTGGCACCTTCTCTTTCAGCCAAGTCATCACTCTCTCGAATTTTGCCATCACGATCTCGGACGGCCCATTAGTCCTAGCATCTCTCTCTGGCTCCGTTGTGGGCCACTCAGCGCTAACCTTGCATGCTGTCCACAGATCTCCTGGTACTACAATGTCAAACAGCGTGTTCAGATCTATCCATAGGACTTTTGAGATCTTTACAAACCTCTCGACTTGCTTGTACCACTCCACGGGGCTCTCTCGTAACTTGGGGAAAGATGTGGTAAAAGCAGCTAAATCTCCCCTACTCCAAGGGACATGTACATAGCTTCCATTGGCAACTTCACGCAAAGGGTAAGCTTCTATTCCCTGCTGTCCTGGTGTTATACCAATCATGCTTCTCCTGCCGGTCCCTTTCTTGGACCACCTCTCTTCCCATTTATCTAGTGCCCTCCATGTCCTTATTCCAGTAATCAATTCCCTTATGTGTGTTTTCAGCCCAATCGTTCTCCTCTCATCTAGATCTCGATCTGAGTAATGTAGCCTGTGGTTACCCTGTAATGCTTTGGTTCTTGACAAGTCCACCATATATTTGCCTGCTAGTTCGACTAACTTCTCATGGACTGCTCTCGCCTTTCGTGTGATGTCCTTTGCCATATACAGTATTTCATCCTGTTCATACATTTCCATTCTTTCTAAAGGCAGGGTACCATCTACCATGTCATCCAGATCTGACCTTAAGCTGGAGACATCAAGTCTCTTGGCTTTTATCTCAGCTCGCAATATGTCTTTTGAAGGGGGCTCACTGGTCTCCCTACCATCCCAACTTCGAGCTCTGCGTTTGGGCTCGGGAGAGTTAATGGGTGGCCTCCCTTGCTCCCATCTCTCCAGGTCCCATGCTCGGCCATCCAATCTTGGAAGGTGATGGAACACGGGCCTTTTATCCCTACTCTCTCTCTGCCCACTCTCGTCTTCTTCTCTCCTCTCACCGCACATCTCTCTGTTATTTTCCCTCTGGTCGCTACACTCCCTTTGCCTCGTATCGCTCAGTATCCGATACGATCCTTCCTGGTTCCCCATATTCCCTGGGCTGCGCTCATTTCTGTCATCACAGGGACTATGGTGCGACCTCTCACAACTCCCATTCTGTTCTCTGGTGGCAGGCACACAGTGTGGACACCTAAAGCTGTTCCTGTACTCTTGCGCTCTCCTCTCCCCTTCACTGAGTATTGGGCACGCCACCCCTTCACTCCCGGGGCCCCCGTTTTCCAGGTCTGTTCTACCTCCATTCCGGGCCCAATGGGTGACTCCCCTACTCCCTCTACAGTCCCACTCCGGGCTACTCTCCCCAGCCCCGCAGTGAGTTCGTGCTCTGCTGTCCTGACTTTCCCTTTCTGCTTCTGCAGCATTGATGCACTTTTGAGCCTTCACTGCCTCATCCCACTGCTTCATGTACTCATTTAGCTCTTGAAAGGATTTTCGTCCAGATCCCCTCAGATCCATTGGCCATCTAGGGCCCCCAGGATCTCCTCCTGGGTCCCCTGCTGTGTGCATCGGGGTGCTCCACTCTCTGGGTATCGGCATCTGACTTGGGGAATTAGTGGTATCGTTCCTCCTTGCCTGCTCTGCTCTTTCTCTGTCTTTCCGTTTCCGTTCTTCCCCTCTTGCTCTCTCTTGGTCATATATCGATATTATAGGACCTATGGTAACAGGTACCTGTAGTGCATCTGGTAATGGGTAGGATGTGGCGCTTTCCGTTTCCGGCGCTCTTTGTACCACAAACCTACCGACTACCTGTTGCACCTGACTAGGCTGGAGCAACTCTTTCTTTGGCTCAGGATCCCACTCTGAACTGGGAAGCGGTCTATGCTCTCCTGCATTGCCCCCCTTTTCTCCTTCAGTATTCTCGACCTCTCCCCCTGCTCTATTATACGGGGGTGGCCTGTCTGTCAGTAATCTGTTTATCAGGCTGTCCTCTGTTTCGCTCTCGTCATCTTCTTCTAGGGGGCTTTTATTTACTGGCGCCTCTAACACTGGGTACAGTTTATTTATTTCCAAATTATGCACTCTCCATCTTTTAGCATCCGCATCCCACCTGGCATCCTGTACTGCCCTTACCGAGCGTTTCACCCTTTCTTGTCGTCTGTTCATATTCCTTTCATGCGCTGCCCTAAGCCATGCCTCAAGGGCTTCAAACTGGGTTGGTCTAGGCAAGGGTCTCTTTGAGGTCATGACTGATTTCAATCGATGTAACACCTCTAATCTGAACGTCCCGTACTTCGGGAACGTCAGTTCCTCGTTTCCTTCAGTAATCTTACTCCACTCTGATATCCAAAGGATCGTATGCAACCCAACATTTACTGCCATATAACGAGCTGGCGTACCCTCCGGCGGGGCTTCTTCCCCTTCATACGATCCTCGCCTCTCTTTCTTAAACAGCGCTTTCAACCATTTAAAACACTTCATAATTATGCGCACAAAATTCAGCCTCGCTACTCTGTTTACTTCCTGATGACAATCCACCAATCCTGTCGCGGCTTTGCTAGCTTGGCCTATCACAGCGCGGTCTTTCTCCTGTCAGCCAATCACGTCGCGACCCTGTATGACGTGTTCGCTAGCTGGCCTATCACAGCGCGGTCTTTCTCCGGTCAGCCAATCACTGCGCGACACCACCTGACGTCTCTTTTCTCCGCTTCGCAGCAGCACCCCTCCTTTCTCAACTCGTCTCCCGGTTATGCATGCGTCCCATTCATACACTGAAAAATGACTACTTCCGACCAAGCGGTCACTTCTCTCGACTGTACGTCCACAGTCTATCTGTAATTGTCAACACAACTGACGAGATGTCTATCGTCTCTCTGATAGGTTACTTACACACACAGTAACTTCCGACCAGCGTCCGTTACTCACGCACTCACTCTTACGTTCCCCCTATCTCGGTCTCTCGGGTGATCAATGGTACCTCATGACCCCCTTCACACTAGTTGACAATTACTCTGGGTGTCCGATACACCCGAACCACTTAAGCTCTCCTTGAACTTAAGATTTCCACCGGTTGCGCGCGCTCACAACCTGTTCCACAGTCACTCTACAGACATTCAACTCCGCCAGACATTACAACATAGATACAATACAAAACACCGCAATCTAACACGCATAACCCTTTATACTCACTCTCGACCGATACTGCTGCTTTTTCTGTCTCACGTCATCCGGATCTTCATCTGCGGGCTGTTCTTCCGATCATCGATTTCTAGGGGCCTTGGGGTAAGCTAACCTGGCCTAGGTCACCGTCCTCAAGAAGGCAACCATCCTCTGCTACCAACTGAAAGGGCGAGATTTTGATCGATACCTTATATCTATTGATCCAAACCTCGATCTGGTCGACTGAACCTTTATTGCCTGTCTTGGAAGGAAACAGTACACCTATCTGCAAATTAGTTCACCCAAGAAAGGACTCTACTCTCAAAGATCACGGACAACTTCTAGGTTTCAAAAGTTTATTGTAAAGATATAATGAGCTGCAAATACAAGCATCTCAGAATGAGATTCACGAGATACACAGGTCCAATTACATACATGTGCTCTCGAAAAGCCCTCAGACGAGCAACAGAAATCACTAACACAAGTTCTAAAAATAGCAAAGCTATAAGCATAGACGCATATCTCTCCTTCATTTAGGTTGGAGGAAAACAAACACAGGTTAGGCGTCCCTAGCCTGTTCTAGATGGTATCCCTACTTAACCAAATCCCAACCTAACAAAGGTGTCAGCAATGAATGACCCCCAAGGGAAGTCACCCACTCTAAGTCTCTTGGTGAAAACCTAAAGTTCTCCAGTCATGACCCCTCACTGCCTACCCATCCGCTCTCTAAAGGGTCCTCAGGTCTCTGCTCTAACTCCACCCAGGGGTGCTGTCCCTAATACAAAACAGTCAACAACATTTGAGACGCCCCTTGCGAAACGCCTCTCACGTGGTGCAACTTCAGGCTTTTTCCATGATGCTTTGTATTGGGCCTCAGACGTTAGAGTTGACCTTGCTTCTCAGTCTCTTCTCCGGCCCGCTGATACCCCTTAAACATTCCAGAACCCTCCTCCATGTCTGGGCCGTCTACTGAACAGACCTCTATTCATTCACTTATAATTGGATCCCCCCTTTCCTGTTGCAGACAGATATCTGCCGCCAAGAACCCAACTCTCATAGACTTCTAAAAAGGCTTGCAACATTTCTCAGCCCAGACATGTACGTGTAAATCACTGCTAAAACATTTCAGGCCTACAATATTTCACATTATGATTATAGCATTCAATTTCTTCATTTAATTAAAGCATGTTAAAACTCTTATTCTATTATTTAGAAAACATTACTCTAAATCATGGCCCATTAATGCAATGACCAAAAACGTTAAACAATCTGTGTCGTGAAAAGAAACACCTTCCCTTTTAGCTCCAGCTCTGGCCCTGAGGCCTACCACGTTCTGCGTTTTACCACAGACCATCTTATATGTTAACAGCTACACGACATAGATTCAAAATAATCACGTCTAATAAAATCATATAATGTCACACATTTCTGTATTAGTTCCACTTCTACTTAAATCTCTATATTAGCTATACATTTAGAATATAATTTCATATACTATTAGCACTCATGGCATTTCTCTTCATGAATTATGCTCTCTATAGGTAAGTGTGATGTACTCATATATTTATATCAGTTTGCGCTCTCTCACCTTCTTTAAGGTCAAAGCTCCGAGCGTGTGCTCGTCCGCCCAAGGGGCCCCCTCAGCGGGAGCTGGCGCGGGGAGGAGGGGTGCTACACAATGTGGGGCAATAACCCAGTTATTGAGTACTTTTGTGACCCCCTCTTATTACTCCCTAAATCACCGATGAACCCTGTGCCCATCACCGAGCAGTCTCTGCCATGAAAGGAAGGGCAGGGGACCCCTAGGCCGGCATGGAGATTTATTGAGCCCCCCCATGGACGGTGAAATGGTCTCTGCCGTGGAGCGTGACATCTGGCTCATTATCTGCCATTAGGGAGCCAGCAATGGCCGCCATAAAGTGTGGGTTCTAATAATGATCTTTGCGGGTGGGGGTGGGTGTAAATTAGACGGGGGCAGTTAATGATTCTAATTAGAGCTTCATCAAGTAGCCGAGCACCTCCCTGGGTTAATGACTTAAGAGACGTCTTGGAAACTTTTCCCTCCTCACTTCTGGGTATCTTTCGGGGTCACGGATAAACGAATGAAGCAAGTTAGAATGTTCCAGATAACGAACAACCCGACGAGAGTTTCAGGGTGGAAACAGAATTGGTATCAAGGGGTAATCACAACTCTCTCCATGTCATTTAAAAAAAATAAAAATAATTAAATTAAAATCGTTTTTATTAAATTTCAGGAAATGAACAAATAAGTAATGATAGGTACAGTAATAATGAAAGTAATGCCTGTGAATCATAAGAAAGCAAATAAGTAAATAAATAATAAATAAATAAAGAACAAACAAAACAAGTTACTTAAGTGCCTTGCCCTGATAAACACAGTGAAGTCGCGGATGGAAAGTAATAACACATATTATGCAGTACAGGTGAGTCAGCAAGTACAGTGACATGATTGTATAGGTGTAGTATCAGTACAGTGTTGGAGTGTCACCATGAGTCTATCAATCCATGGTCAATACCACCAGCATTATCTTAAGGGGAATTGATTCAATTTCACGGAGGGTCGTATGAGAAAGAAAAGGCGTCAAGGGGCTTCCATAGTTTCCTGTGTGATTTACGCCAGGGAGAGGTGTGGAGTGCGACGTTATCTGCTCCTCTAAGGAAGGACAGCCATTCTCGCCACATCCTAACTATGATTTTAAGTGCCGTGGGGCAAAGGTCAGTCGGGGTGGTGGCTGGTCACTTACCAGCATACAAAGAACAAAATATTCAGTAGCTGGTTTGAAGTGTTTTTTTCCACTTAATGTTAACTGCATATAACATAACTAAAATAACTCACACACAAATTGATCAGTAGAAAAGGCACTCAGAAAGGGTGGAATCTCGGTTAATGTATTCGCCGCATGACATCAGAAAGACTAAACTGTTAAATAGAAATCACCTACTAGCTAATACAGAAATTGAAACAGCTGAGAAAGTAGAGTCTGAGTCAGCAGATCAACCCACAAGGCTAATTTTAACGTATAACAGACAACACCAAACGATACGTAGGATTGTGTGTAGTACTAAGTGACCCCATCCTTTGTAACAAACTGCCTAAAAATCCCCACATTACATTTAGGAAAGCTAAACCTATGAGCAACAACATTGTGAGTAGCAGTCCAGAGATTAGACCAAGTGTGAGTTGGTTAAATTCCAGAAAAGGATTTGTGAAATGTAGTACATGTCGGGCCTGCAAATATGGGGTTAATAAAACCACCAACAAAACCCCTTTCTAAATAGACCCAGTGCCCATTTCCAAACTGTTAACCTGTATAACTGAATTTGCAGTTTATGCGTTGGAGTATTCTTGTGGGCTGCAGTACGTGGGAAGCACAAAACTGCAAGTCAACAAGAGAATACTCCAACACATAAGGGCCATCACAAACTCGGATGCAACATACCCGGTTGCCAGACATTTTAAAGAGGTCCACAACAATAGGTTAGAACATCTCAAATACTTTGTTGTGGATGCTGTCCCACCACTGAGAGGTGGTGGTAATCGGGAAGGCCTGCTGCGCAAACTGCAAACCCAATACATAATTCATATGGACACTATAACACCACAGGGGCACAAATCCAATGAAGATTTCTATACATGCTTGTAATAATCTCCCTTCAATGCATAACATAATGTAATTTTTATATCAATTGCTGCTACACCTCTCAATATGGTTTTAATGTATTCTTGCACATTTGCACAGATGAACCAGTTGTGGTTCATCAGGGTGGCACTCATTTGCACTAGCACTTTTTTCATAGACTAGGGAACAAAGACTAGGCCCACTAGGGCGTAATGCGTTCATTTGCACACCAATTCAGTATGTTTACATTTCGACAGACCCAGCACAATACAATATGCCAGGGCCTGCTATGGCAAGCAGTTATAACATTTAAATCATGGCTCAAATCAAATACGAGCATTGCGTTTTGATAATAATGCCTGTCCGATTTATTATGAATGTTTTTTAACAAGCTTTTACCACATATTTATTTATCTATTTATTGATGTGTGCTTTGCTTGTCCGAGTATTTATGCTATGCATGCTATTCATTTATTAGTAGTGTTAAAAATACAACATTCTGTTAAATACCCTGAATTGTGATAAACCATGAACTATATTGATACATGGATTATTTGCGGGTAAATGCAATGACTTTTCTATGTCTAGGGCTTTGAACTGTCACGTGTTTAAGCACTAGCAAAGATATCTATATATATATATACAGTCCCTGTTGTATGTATTCCTGGACTTCGTGGCTGAAGCGGTATAGGGGAGCTGAGGAGGCGCTGTTTTGTGGACTACAAAGCTGTTCTTTAAAAAATCATCACATTTTGGTTTTTTAATTCCGAGAGCACACTTTGCTTCCCGCACGCACGCACAAGGAGTAAACTATTACTTCATTCCCCCAGCAACACTGCCAGGAACCTGACATTGGGAACTCTGGGACTTGTAGTTTCCTGTTACCAACCGGGTACTACACAGGTGTGCTGCCTAACGAACTGAGGGGCGATGCGGACCTGTTACCACGGGTTCAAAAGGGGCGGGACCCATCAGCAGAGTGTTGCATCTCGAGAGGAGGCTTTGGGCGCTGACGAAGGCTATCTACGGCCAGAAATGCATCCGCCATTCACTGCAAAATAAAAGCCTCCAACTGTTTCCCCTTTGGGTCTCTGCTCTTTTCTTTCTGGGAAGGAGATTCGCTGCATATATATATATATATATATATAAACACAAGTTTCTCCGGAGAGAAGGATGAGTCGCAGCCCTTCTGTGATTTAACAGCATTTATTTGCCAGTAGCAGCGCAGGCATTTATCAGCGTGTCCTAATGCATTTCGGTCTCTTCATATACCTTTTCAAAGGAAAGGAATGCCTCGGCAGTCAGGGTCAAACAGTTCCCCAGCACCTGTGATCTTTTGAAGAGTGCTGGCCCTCTGGTGGTCGCCTGGAAAGGCTCACAGTCTCTTGGGGCATGCTGGTCTCAGTAGTTCACTGTTTGCCTCAGTAGGTGTTCCCCACACGATGTTGTCGCTGCCGTGTAATTCTTGCTGCGCTGTATGATGACAGAATCCCCGCATACTGCCTTTCAGGTAGCTGGGGTCTCGTCCAAGGTCCAGTCCTTGGAGGCTGCTCACTGTCCTTGATGCTCCACGCAGGAAAACAAAGGGTGGTTCAGGGGCGGACAATACGGCGCTCTTGTGAGAGGTGCGTTCCTCGAGGCAGAACCAAGCCTCTTAACATAAACACAAGTTTTTTCCGGAGAGAAGGATGAGTCGCATATATATATATATATGTATCTAAAAAAACAATTAACCGATTTACAAAATTCATAAACAATGTAATAATTAATTTTCAATTAAAAATATTGGTTATTTAACTATTGCTTAGCTAACTAGCCACCCTCTACTCCTGTGATAACACATTTTAAATAATTGATAATTAAATAAATACATATTTAACAATTAATAATTAATTGTTAATTAGTATTTGCTTAAGTAATTTCCCACCAATCTGTCAAACCCAGAAGCCAACACCTAAAGTATAACTAAAATATATAATTATTGCACAATGTAATAATTATTAATTAATTTAAATATTTAATTAGACCTTAATTCTTTAAAACCTGCAACTAAAATATACCTAAAATAGAACATAATGTACATAATGAATAATCACTCCCATAATAATGCAATAATTATGAATTATTACTTAATTAACTTTCTATCATATAACCCTACAAACTCAGCTGCTGGCACCTACAGTTTAACAAAAATATGTGATTATCACACAATTTACATAATGAATAATTAATTAAATTGCTAATAAATTAAAAATTAATCGTTAATTAATTATTACCCAATCAACTTCCAACCCTGTCCCCCTACAAACATAGCAAACATCACCTAAAATATAAGTAAATTAAATTAGTATTACATAATGTACATAAATAATATCAATCACAGTTACTTAAAAATTATTAATGAATTAATTAATAATTAATTATTGCTTAATTAACTTCTCACTCTATCTACCTACAAACCCAACAACACGCTATGGCTCTATAAATGACTATTATCAATTCAATTAAACATTCAAATTCACTTAGAATTACAAACTGTATTAAAAAAATTAAATACAATTATACAATCAATAATAATACATAAAATGAATATATGAACTAAAACACATTTAAATAATTAGAAGACAATATTCCTTACAACTACATTATTGAAACCTAGATAAATAACAATCTTCTTAGTAACGATATTACCTGAAAATTTTATATTTCTGCATCACTGTATTTTTGTATCAAAATATTTTTGCAGATATTTCTGTCTCCCAATATTTAAAACTCCATATACTGTCCAAATACCCACAAAAACACCACATGTACGGGATTAGCAGAGGCTGACAGTTGTGGCAGCGATATCTGTAGGAGAGGTGCACAGAACCAAATGCCCACACCCCTAGGGAGAAACAGCCATCCTGCTCCATTTTTGTCCAGTTTTCTCGAGACATGGACCGTGCCTCCCTGATGTGTGGGACATGAGTGTAATATGCTATATGTATGGTACTGTTTGTGGGTGTTCATGCAAGCTGAGGAGGATGCTTGGAAATGGTGAAGTCCATTGAATTCACATGAATGTGGGCCTCCCCACTATGGTGGTCTGCTTTATGCAAGGCCGCACAAGGTCCATTTAGCCCATGGTAGACTACACATGTACAATTTCCCACCCTCCTCTCTGAAACTAATTGTCTTTATGGGTGGAAGGCGTTAGCCTACCAGTCGTTGGAAGTTAGCCACACCCTAGTTCTTTCCCCATTCATAATGTACATGACTCCTGTCCATGGCCAATAATCGTTGAATTGGACTCTCATACCCTAGGAGGGACAGCATTGATTCATTTCCAACCCACAAGCCAATCACATTGAAGTCTTGCACTCCTGGATTGGAGGAGCACCAAGAATTGTGTATTTCAGGTGATCTGATTGGTCAACCCAACTAAAAATACTGGCCTTTCTCACAAGTACAGGGTTCACTGATTTGTCATCATACAAGGCGGGTCTGCACACCAGTGCCAACAGGATGACTTCCTGTAGTGGAATATTTGCTGGTGGGAACTCTCCATGAACCGGACTTGAACCAGGTCCAGCCAAGTCTCCTAAAGCATTGCTGGTGTTGGGCCGCATGGAGAAGAGAATACACCTGCCTGTCTGAAATACTGAACAGCGTCTGCGAGGAAGAGCCATTGACCCCTATGAAGGCCAGAGCCCACGTGGATGGAAGCACCTGTGTGTGGCACCCCAACAATCTGTATCTCACCTACAGACATGTGGCTTCTCACAGACCTCCAGGACTAGGAGAAGGACTTTACCTTTAAGTCAACACAAGGAGTGATGCCAGCGGCATAACAAAACTTGGGGCGGCTCCTCTGCAAAGTACATGGAGGTGGCCTCCCATCCTCCGGTCTGAGTCAGGAGCTCTCTACCTATGCACACTGCTTTACGGAGCCCTCTGCACCGCGAGGGTTGCAGAGGCTATTGTTACGCCACTAAGTGAGTCTGTTTTCTTCTTGGCCATCTTTGTGTCAGAGAAAGTCTCTATCTTTCCCCTCACAAGGTCTTGCGGTTTCCTCAGCTGCACACTCAGGTCAAGGAAAACTTTATGGCAGCCAGATGTGGTCAGCGTGATTACTTAGCAATTGGAATTGTGATTCTGGCTCAAGTTGTTCAAAGAGTCTTGTCATTTGACCCCCCTGTTAGTAGCATGGTGTCTGCTTAGTTTTCAGCATTTATCCCAGTGGCCATAATGGGTGCCAAAAAATCCATGCTAGCATCACCAAGGGAAAACCCTGACCTCATCTGGTTGGTTCTGGATGCAACTTTACTTACATACTGAAATCTCATCAAAATCCACTATTCTTCCATCAAAGCCAAATCACTGCATCCAGAACCCGAGGATATTAGCCTTTAAATTGCATCTCTGGAACTACCTGTGTTTTGATCCCATAATATAGAAGGAATTTGTTGGTGTTGGCATTGGTTGCAGCACAGAGATTCACAGGAGAGTGTCTTACCTCATGCCATATTCTTGAGTAAGCCTTGGCTGCTCAACCCCGCTATCCTCGGACAGTCAAGTGCTGAAGGGAAGTACTCGGTCACCCAGTTGGAGTGCTTTAGTATTGGCGTCCAAAGTCCAGTGGCGGACCTTTAGTGTGGGTGTCTGGGCTCTGCACCTCCATTTTCCAAAGCATGATGAGTGTCTGTCAGGCTGAACAAAGGGTCAGCCCAACAGACTCATGATGTCAAAGCCATGTGTTTTCATGTGCTAATGCCCAGGCACAATTCAACCAAGTTTCCTGGCTGAAGATATTATAGCCCTGAGGGCTCCAACACCATTAGCCCTGCAAAGTACTGCGAGGATCCTCCGTCTTAAGATGAGGGGGATCACTACTGATAGATTCAGCCACAGGTGCTTTAGGTTTAAGCCCTGAAGTGCCAGATCCGAGTGTCAATCAATGAAGCTCTTTTCAAACTCGTTACAAAGTGGTGTGTGATCAACAAGTCTCACTATTCTCATCCCACCCTCTGATGAGTTAATGAAGGTCCTTCTCTCACTGGCTGATGCTTAACAAAGTTAGTCAATGTGAGGAGGTCGTGGGATCTTCTGGTTCCTGCTTCCCTCCGCAGCGGCCATCTTGTCCCTGTGTGATTGTTCTTCTCTCTCCCACCGCCTGCAGGTCCTGCCTTGGGAGTTAACAGGGACTGTATTCATCCACAGAACAGCCTCACAGCAATTCACCGCTGCTGGAAGGAGAACAGTCCAGTTGCTGACATAGGACAGGAAGGTTTTACAGAATGAACATTGACACCATGGAGCAGACTTTTCTCCGAAGTGGAACTTTCTGCTCCCTTTAATGCATTTAAATCAGAGCTGAATGAATTTTTCAAGCACAGCACTGGCCGCTACTGAGTTTTTGGCAGACATTGAAGAAAAGGCTGGCTGCTCTGATTTTGATATTACGCAGGTGGGAGTAAATATGAAAACTACAATGCACCTGAGTACAAAAGTTTTGATTTAAATTGTCTTTTTACCTTTCTGCGGATCACTCCACAGATGCCAATAATTGGAAAAATATTGAACTTGATGCAACTTTCTTCTTGTTTTAAATGGACAAAGGCAGGCCTAGGGGCAGGCAAATTGAAACGCAGCACGTAAAGGAGAAGACCAAAGTGGAGAGGTGTGGTGCAGCGGCCAGGGCAGCTGACTTCGAAGCACAGGGCTCACGGTTCGATCCCCGGCTCCGGTGGCAGCTCCGTTCAGCAGCAAGTGACTCCGGGCAATAGCGCGCTTAATTTCCACAATGGCCCCCAGCGCCTTGACACCAGTAAGGGTCAGTAGTTCGTGCTTTACAAATACCGGATTTACGATTTAAATAGTGACTAAATGTCAATAGTAGAAGGTGCACTCTGATTGGATGAGCCAAGAGAGGGAGAATACCGTAAGTATTCCTGGCGCTACTGCTGCCTGGTAGGTAAGTGCTTCATTCAATATTTGAGAGTGTATATGTGTTTGCGTGTGTGTACTTGTGAATGTGTGAGTGTAAGTATGTGCATGTATCACAGGGACATTGTCATCTTCCCTAAGTTAGCATGAGCACGCTGTAGACTGTCTTCTGCTTTGCACACGTTACTACATGAGTTTATTTTGCAAATGTCTCTTTTATCGTTTTCACATGAGAACCTATTGCTGTGTGCACTCTCTGTAGGTTCCTGGGATTTAGTCTGAACATTGTGAGCAAAGTCGATCAACAATGACCCATGTTATTCTGTTCTGGTCAGGCCCTAGCACCTAGTCAAAACTTACAGATGCAGCCCTTGTTTGGGGGTATGTACTTTGGTCTTATTGGAATACATGGATAGGTAGCACACACTTGGAGAGGGACCTTTCTAGGGAGAAGAGCATGACAGCATCTGTGATGTAGAACTTTCGTCTATAGACTGAAGTATGGGGTCTGCAGATAACACCAGAGATCTTCTAATATATTATCATCCTGCGTCTGTGCAAGGGGAGGAAGGTTAGGCTATTCTATCTCTCACTATAACAGCTCCTTTTGTGATCTATGGATTACTTGCTATGCTGACCGTATTTGTGTTGTGAATTTTTCTTCTTGTTGTGGCACGTATACTGCATAATAGAGCACATTAGTTAGAATAAATATTTTAAACTTGTTTGTGTCTCTGTCAGATCTTATTGTGGACAAGTATGAGAGTGCGATTGAAAGGGTGTGTCTTGTAACAGCGATTCCTGAGATAGTCGGAGTGTTGTATTATGGGGTATCTAATCACTTGTTCCTCTGTAAGGCGAGTAGGAGGGCAGGTGAGACACTATAACTAGCTGGTCCTGTGCTTATGGGTACTATGGTGGTAGGATGACTCAGTCCCTATACACGAAGGTCCCATATTCCTACATAGTTCTGTGGTTGTGCAGAGTCCCTGCAACATGTATGTACTTCTGTGTATGTGGACATGCTTATGCTTGGGTAAGTGTATGTGTGTTTGGGGGTGTGAGTATGGTTTGAATGATAGGTGTAGGTATGGGTGCCTGTGTGTACTTGTGAGTAGATGAAAGTGAGTATGACCTTGTGTGTGCGCTTGTTTCACAACTTTTTTAAATTAACTAGCCACCACTGTCAAAGACACCAGGGGCTGTATCACAGAAGTGCTTCGGGGGTGCAGCGGGCATTTGTGCATGCATTGCGCGCCTGGACTTTAGTATTACAGAAGGGGCTGCAGACGCTTTTGAATCCTCTTCTGTGATACCAATAGCACTGGTGGGCATAAAGCACCAGCGATATAATCAGAGGGCGTTCCCTCATTTGCATGGGGGGTGGCCCATGCAAATAAGTGAATACCTTTGCCTCTTTGCCTGCATAGACACGGGCGCAGAGACAAGACGCTGTCAGGTGGCACACTGTCAGTGCACCCCTTGATGGCAGGTCTCTGCAGGGAGGAAAGGGGGACCCATGCACCCTCCAGACACCACCAAGCAGGCGGGTCCAGTCACTCACTGCACCCACCGTCAAGGGTTTCTCTAATCCCCTTTAAATGTACAGGCGGTTTGCCGCCTGCACAGTGAAACACGGAGCATCTGCAAAGCTCTGGTTTTCACATGAATGCGCTGCCCCAGGGCTGCGCGAGTTGACGGCTGCGCTGGGGTCAGCACATTCATCCTCAAATTGTGCATTTTCCTTGTTTGCGCCAGGCACACGTTTTAAAAGGTGCACCTGGTGCAAACAAGGAAAATGTGCTGTGTGTGTGATACGGCCCCAGTAGTAAATGTCCTCAAGTTGTTATAATTGAGGGCCAGTACCCTCGCACTGCCTTAAGACCCGAAGACAAGCCCTCATCAGACCCTCACAAAGCTGAAATACAGCCCGGTATCGCATTTTATTTATCCAATTTCCGTTCTTGGGAAAGTATTTGAATATACACCGCATCACAAGAGATGTATCGATTAACTATTTTATAAGACTACAATGCCATTGTGCTGAAATTCGGGAAAATGTGGTGATGATGAAGTTTGGGTGAAAATACTAGGTCTGTGCTTTCCACGTTCTGGTGACTGACTGTACGTATCTGCTTCACTCGTATATCCACAATAACAAAACACCATCCTTTAATAACTCCTGATGGAGCAGAGACCGGCAGAGACGCAGACTATGGACGCATCTCCTTAGATTTTTAGTTTTCTTCTGCAGGTCCGTTCAAAACCTATGTTAATTAATCTCTACTCAATGTATCACAGGTTTTTCACTCAAAAAATAGGATTTGAAAAGGGGAAGTAGTAAGTTGTTTTTGTGAGTCGTGGCCGTGTGTACTTGTTAGTTGGGTGGCATCACTAAAAAGGAGGTGAAAGTTTGAGAAGGATGTTTGAGAGTTAGAAAGGTTTGGGATAAGTCAGAGGGAGGAGGGATGACAAGAACGGAAGGGATTAATATATATATATATATATATATATATATATATATATATGACTTTGTAATGTTTTGTTTGCTTGATTAAACCCCTCAATATTGAAGCGATATTTACATAGTCTGCCGTCCACGTTTATCTTGTGGTACAGTTTTTATGGCGTTATATAACAGTAATTAACTTATATATACATAAATATGCACAATGTTTATCGTAGTTGTGAGTAGCAGGCATATATGCACTTATATATATACATAGAAGCAGCAATTTTGAAATAGTCTGAAATGTGCATCTATCTTGTGGTGTAATATATAATTTTCCCCTTGTATAAGTGTATTTGCTTACAATGAGAGGCTTAGTTCAAAGTACAATGATGTGTACTTGTATAACAACAGTTCTTTTCCATGTTGTAAGAAGTATAGTTTGTCATGTCTAAGTATACTGTTGTAGTGCATTCTTGAGTTGTGAATATAGCCGTCATGTGGGGAAGAGCCAGCTTTTCTCTTAAATATTAGGACTCTGGACTGTATTATCAGCAGGCACCTATTAGGTATTTTCATGAAGCCCTGCTGCTTGAACAAAGAAATATCCTTCACCCTTAATCTTTTTATTTTATGTATGTATTATGAGGTGGGGAGCCATTCTTGAGCATTGGGTCCTTTGTTGTATATATTAGCTGATTTTCTTCCTAATGAAGAGTGGTCCTAGGCCATGTATTGCTTTGTGTGTGATAGTTGGATATTCTCTTGAGAGCTCTAATGCATATTTTTTAGGCATACAGTAATTCCACTAGGTAGAAAATTCTGTATGTGAAAATCTGATGCAGGTTACGTTTAAGCAAAGTTTCTGATTTCAACAGTGAAATGTTGTCAAATTCAAAAAGGGAAAGGCAAAATAGAGAAGTTTGCATATTTTACCAGTTTAACTTCACCTTTGCTCATGCAACGTTTTATACACATTGTGGAGACAGCAGCAGCAGCTCCTGAGCGTCTCCCCACTGCTCTCTGAGCAGTGCAAAACAAAAATTTAATTATAATAACAGAATAATATTATCATTTTAGTTTTAGTATGGAGCTTGCAGCCATGTTAGGGAAGGGCGGGGCTCGTGTGACCTTATTGGGAGGAGGGGTGGTTGGTGCACTTAAGTGTGCATGACGGTTTGGCCGTCTGCCATAAAAGCACAATAAAAGTTCAGATCCAATTGAAAACATTAAAACGAAGATCATTGAATGAATACATGATATATTAGAACAGGCACTTAAAATGTGTATCTAGATAATAATAAGAATACACTATTTGTTATATAAAAAAAATATGTAAAACAAGTGGTTAAAATTCATCTTTGTCTTAAAAATACAAAATGACCTCACATCTGTGGGATGAGTGCACACATTTCTCTTTGCCCATTCAGAGCAAGATACTGCCAGAAAGTCCCTGTAACTCCAGGGAGTCTGGAGAAATTGCTAACAGACTCTCCTTTTTCCCTAATCTCCACATATGAAACAAGTAGGGAGACAGCAAAAACCAGACTCTGCCTCACATCATATTTTAGAATTCGGAGGGCCTCAACTTATTGCCAAACTCCTAGATACCGTCAGACTGGTACTAGCCATTTTCTTCTTCCAGCCAGGTAGGCGGGCCAGAAGAACCGGACATGCTCTTCTTTTTCCCTAATAAACCCACAAAGGGGTTAGGCTATCCTGGCTTTCTCAGGCACTGTAGTCCAATATTCGGTAAATGTCGCAAACGGTAATGTGCTATTCCTAAACTGGAGGTATAGTTTCCTCGTTAATGGAGGCTCTATTTCATCAAGAAAGTGCTTCAATTTAAACTCAACATTTGTCAAAAGGAATGAATCGTTCAAGACATCATTGTGAGATGTGATTCACTGCATTGAGAAATAATTTTCACTGCAGTCAAATGCAGCCAAGATAGAAAATATTTGTAGTTTTTTTCTCTTCAGGGTTACTTTTTGCAGAATTTTTTCTATGCACGGTAGCAAATTAACATACATTTTTACACTTTATGTTTATCTTTTGCTACATATACTGTCACAATTGTAATGATTGTCATGAAAATGTGAAAAAGAATACAAATTTGCAAGGTGATGTATCTTTAAAATTTAATTAAGGTCGAAGAAAAATAGCTTTGCAGTTTCCTATTATTATGCAAGTTCCTGACATAAATGAACATTTGTACAAAAAAAAAGTCTCAGTGGTGAAGATATTTTTACCCATTGAATTCCCTTCCCTTTCTCCCTATTAAATTTGTGGAAGATTCCATCCCACTCTCACCCTGGAAATTCACGTAGGGTGAGAGTTGCCTTTAAGAAATACACAAGTAATAAACAAACTTAGGGGCATATTAGCAACAGACTGCGATAAATATCGCAAAGCGCATTTAGCGCTTTCATATTTATCGCCTACTATCGCTGTTATTTATCACCTGGTTAGCACGTTATTTACAACGTGTATAACCTAGGTGATGAATATTCCAGCGTTAGGGCAAAAATGGGCAAACATCGCTGGAAAACCAGCGATATTCACCCTAAAACAGCGAAAACATTGCTGACACAAGCATGTGGCCGTAACCACATAATCCACATCCCATGTAAAGTATACCCTAGTCTGAATTTTAACCCCTTGCACGCTCGTGACGGAACCATTCCGTCACGAGCCACTGTAGGGCTGTGCTGGTGACGGAATGGTTCCGTCACGGCCCGGCTGCCGCGCCTGCACGGTGTTGATTTCGCACCTGTGCGGTGCATTCTATTGAGCGGGCGGGGTAGTGACGGAACCATTCCGTCACAAGCAAAGCACCACCGCGGCTCGTGACGGAGTGGTTCCGTCACAAGCATGGTGGCGCCGTGCGACCCCCCTGCCCCCCTAGCGCCGCGGCAGAATTACCGCCGTGGCCAAGGGGTTGACAGACGTTAAAATCCAGAGCTAATTGCGCGTTAGCGCGATTAAGATTATCTCTACGCCGTATTTGGGGTCCTTGTAAATATCGCGAAGCTGGTTCAGCGATATTGTCCCTTGGAGTATTATTAGGTACGCCTCCTTTGCATCTCATTAATGATGCGATGCCAGGCGTGCTGACAACGGGTGCTAAGACAAGGAAACACGCGTTAGCGTGTCCTTGTAAATCAAGCCATAATATTATCGTCGCTTTTCGCCCAAAAACGGACGCAAAAGCTGCAATAATATTATCGCCAGTCTTTGATAATATGCCCCAAGAGTTTTTGAGTCGCCTACTTTTGCAGGCACACAATGACGTTACAACGCATACTTTTACAATGCCTACCTTTACCACGCAATTTTTAGAACGCAGGATCCATTACAACGAAGTACCATTACAACGCATGTATTTACAACGCAGATACCTTTACAACGCATACCATTACAACGTAAGTATTGGTAAGTTTATAATATTTTTTTAATGTAAATTAATTAAAATTAATATAATTTAATTTAATTTAATTTGATTTATTTAATTTTATTTAATTTAATTAATTTAATTTAATTTAATTTAATTTAATCAAATTAATTTAATATAATTTAAATTTAATTGTACTTAATTTTTACCCTGTACCCCTTTACCCAAAAACCCCAAACTGACCCTGAACCCTAAAAATACCCCTTTACCCTAAAACCCCAAACTGACCCTGAACCCAAAAAATACCCCTCTACCCAAAAACCCCAAACTGACCCTGAACCCTAAAAATACCCCTTTACCCAAAAACCCAAAACTGACCCTGAACCCAAAAAATACCCCTCTACCCAAAAACCCAAAACTGACCCTGAACCCTAAAAATACCCCTTTACCCAAAAACCCAAAACTGACCCTGAACCCTAAAAATACTCCTTTACTCAAAAACACAAAACTGACCCTGAACCCTAAAAATACCCCTTTACCCAAAAACCTAAAACTGACCCTGAACCCTAAAAACACCCCTTTACCCAAAAACCCAAAACTGACCCTGAACCCTAAAAATACCCCTTTACCCAAAAACCCAAAACTGACCCTGAACCCTAAAAATACCCCTTTACCCAAAAACCCAAAACTGACCCTTAACCCTAAAAATACCCCTTTACCCAAAAAACCCAAAACTGACCCTGAACCCTAAAAATATCCCTTTACCCAAAAACCCAAAACTGACCCTGAACCCTAAAAATACCCCTTTACCCAAAAAACCCAAAACTGACCCTGAACCCAAAAAATACCCCTCTACCCAAAAACCCAAAACTGACCCTGAACCCTAAAAATACCCCTTTACCCAAAAACCCAAAACTGACACTGAACCCTAAAAATACCCCTTTACCCAAAAACCCCAAACTGACCCTGAACCCTAAAAATACCCCTTTACCCTAAAACCCAAAACTGACCCTGAAACCTAAAAATACCCCTTTACCCAAAAACCCCAAACTGACCCTGAAACCTAAAAATACCCCTTTACCCAAAAACACAAACTTATAATATTTTTGATAAAATTATATACTTACCAATACTTACGTTGTAATGGTATGCGTTGTAAAGGTACCTGCATTGTAAATACAGGCGTTGTAATGGTACTTCGTTGTAATGGATCCTGCGTTGTAAAAATTGCGTGGTAAAGGTAGGTCGTTGTAAAAGTTGTGTGGTAAAGGTTGTATACCGCTAAAAATACCCCCAGACCCACTTATAACTGAAAAACTGTGATTATGAAACTGTTACTGTACTGGTGGAGTTCCTGTATTATAATATGCAATTTATTTATTGCTGTTGAGAGAGTGTAGTACTCAACTGATTGTGAATCTGTAAATCCCAATTGTGAACGTACATTTACTAATACCATTTTGTGCACCTAAGTTGAATTTGGGTGTGAAAATACTCTCATTCAATGACAAAGAGCCTCAAAGACATTGCACTTTCATTGAACTCAATTGTTGAGAAGCTTTGACTTCAGCAGTGACTTTCGCTTTATAATATGGATAAAAGTGCGAACATTAATTCTTTTAACAACAAAAATCGAAAGATTCTTGGGTAAAAAACACTTGTTACCAAAGTAATTATTGCATTAAAAAAGTGTTTTACTCTTCACAAATATAAGCCTGATGGAAGGATTTTAATAATTTGAATTGTTGCAAATTAGCAGATTACCCTGACTTCTTTATTGCTTGCACTGTCACGAGGGAATATAGACCAATTATCATGCTGAGGGGCGTTTACATCAAGAACAGCTTTTTGTAAAGTTAGAATTGACTTGACAGTTGTCAGACAGAGTAAGTGGAGGCAGACTTCTGGATGGAAAGATGGACTGTGATGTGTGACTGACAATGAGGGGCTTTGTTCATCTCTTGTTGGGCTTCTACTTCAAGAGAGGGCCACATGGAAACCATCAGAAAGGCTGAAACTCTACCATAGGTCAACAAGTTCATTATGCATGTGAGGGTCAGTTTCCTTCCGGGCACCCTAGGGAATTCTTCCCCAGTTGGTGATGGACCAGAGCTCCTTGTCCGGCTGGTCTTCTCTGAAAGAGGGGTTTAGTGAACAACAGTATGTCTGGATGAGGGCGGACATGTCCAGTGTTAGAACGTTTGAGTGGTTCTAATGATACCTGCAGACCTTTATAAAATGCTTCAAGTAGAAGCGCGGTCTTAGACGCAACAGGAATAAACCAATAGCAATGTAATTTACTGACCTAACACTTGATGTCAAAATTGTTACTTTCCATAGGTATTATAAAGCCCTTCCTCAGACTCAATGCAATGCTAATCTTGCTTCACTAATGTTTTCACTCACTATACAGCTCTTCTGAATCGAAAGAGTCCAGGTCCCACCCGGTACTCGATATTGGCTTTGACAGAGAGAGGCTTTGGGTGAGTAGCCTATCTGAGCGAAAGACAATTTAGTAGCTTGTAGCTCCTGGTGGCCCAAAGAGGGCAAGTCAGAGAAGGGATGTGGTGGAAGTGTAATACCATGGGCAAATGGTGGATCGTATAGACATCCTCCTCTCTTGTTGACCCCGGCAAACCTGCTCTTGGTAGCACCTTTTTGTGTACATGTCTCACCAATTCAGAACTCTTTATTTGAAAATACAGTTTGATTGCAGCCAATTGGAATCAAGCTTGTTGGATTGTTATTCTCTGTAGGGCTGAGTTCGTTCATTCGTATTTCTGAGTTGTGTCGGTTTTATGGAAGCCGGCTTATTGAGCTCTGCACTCCAAAACTCCTTCAAGCAGCGAATCTCAGCACAAGCTGCAGAATTGGTAGAGCCCATTTCACGTGCAGTGGAAACCTAATATGCCCGGCTTCTGACAGCTTCTGGGCATATGTGAGCAGGCCCTGTCAGCACAAGTATATCTGACCCTGTCGCTTTACATCAGCAACTATTGCATTTCATCTTCTTGACTGGGGTCTGTGTCAGATGTGTGGTTTTGATGTTGTATTACATAACTGAGATACCCCAGCCCAATATTGTGTACATTGTGAACTAGGAATAGAAAAGGTCTGGAAATCTTCTAGAAAGGAGTATGACTCAGTGTCATCATCAGAATGTGTGGAGCCTGAGGCAAGACAAAGTTTGGAGCAGTGATCCAGGGCCGGGCCAACCCTCTTACCTTCATTGGTTATCCGATTAACCTTTTTCGCCGACTGAGCAATGAAGGGAGTTAGCATTAACTAAACAATCTATTTAACAGTGTAGCCCATTTGGCAACACAATAAAGACCAGGAATCAGTGCATACAATTAAAAGATGTATTGCAAATTAGCAGCCAGGTTAAGGTATATCAATGTCAATACCATACTGTAAAGATACAGAATAACAACAGGATAAACCCCACCTTCTAAAGAAGAAATTCAGGTGCGTTAGCATAAGGCAAACAAGAAGATCAGATACATTGATACAGAAGAATAATAACAAATAATTGATTCTCAGAGGAGTCTCTGATCCTCCCTCCTCAACACGAGTAAAGTCTAAAATCATCAAATTGAAAGTCCAAAGTAATCAGGATGGTTAAGTTTAAAAAAAGGTTGGGAAATGTACAGAGAGAAAAAAGGAAGTTGTCAACATTTCAGAAGCTTGGTCAACAGTCTTCTAGGGACAGAGAATTAGTGTCAGCCTAAGGCACACTCATGAGAGAGTCAAAGGAGAAGCATAGAGGTCTGCACATCCCAAAGTCCAAAGGAATAGTAGCCCACATCAACCCGTGAGAACCACAGTTATTACCATACAAATCTTCTTGGGTAGCACCCCTTACTCAAACCATCTGGGGCTCTGTTGTCCTTTTCCATTCTCACGTTATGAGCTGCAAAATTAACAGATTCTCCCAGACTAGACCTGGGAACGATATCGACCTTGGTCACCTGCAACTCCTCGCAACATTACTGAATAGAGATTGTCAGTTAACACTCTGACCCTCCATGTTCATTGTCAAGGTCTACTTTGCAGGCTCTCTATCACTATAACAGTTACATCAATTCTCAAACTACAAACGATGTGAATGCACCTGCATGGAAAAGACACGCAAGCAAAAATGGAAAATCAGTATTTTATAGAGGAAAAAATACAGGCATACTCAAATCAACTTAACCTGGTAACTCAGTGGTGCACATTTTAATATGCGAGTGCACATACAACTACAAACACAATTGGAAATATCAGTACATTAGATTCAGCATTAAATTCATGTTGCAGTCTAAGTAATCGTAATGTAATTGAGCATAAATGTAAATGTGAACTACATTCTAGATCAAATAGGAAAACATTAGTGCACACGTTCATTTTAATAGTGTGAGGATGGTTGTATCCACTTATAAAGACTAAGGGGCACATGCATCATTCATAGATTTTGCGATTCTTAATTTGCGAAAATTACCGAATCGCAAATTAAGAATTGCAAAATGCTATGCATCATTTTTTTGGCTATTGATTTGGGATTCGGTAAAAATCGCAATTTTTACCGAATCGCAAATAAAGAGCGAATTCCTAAGTGCATTTTCGCAATTCCCATTGATTCCTATGGGCCAAAAGGCCCATAGGAGTCAATGGGAAGGCATTTACAAATTCGCAATTTGTTGATGCATTCCAAGGGTGCAGGGGGGTCCAAAGGACCCCCCTCTGCACCCCTGAAATGCATTTGAAAGTGCATGTTTCGCACACACATGTCCTAAGGACATGTGTGTCTGTAACATGACTGTTTAAAAAATGCATTTTTTTGCTTTTTGAAAGATTTTCGCAAATTAACACGAGGGTCAAACTCGTGTTAATTTGCACTTCCTATTTCATAATTCGCATTTTTTTTTTAATTGATGCATTGCATTTAAGGAATCGCACAAATGCGATTCCTTAAATGCATTCGCATTTTTAAGAAATGCAAAAAAATGCGAATTTTGAAAAAGTGTTTGATGCATCCCAAAAACGTATTTAGGAAGCGCAAACGGCCGAATTTACCGATTCGCACCGTTTGCACTTCCTAAATAGGTTGATGCATGTGCCCCTATGTTTCATATTAGTAAGATTAAGGCACACAGTATGTATGAATTCCTAATTCTACAGTAAATTCACTTCATTACTGAGTTCAAGTGCAACACTTAACATTAATAACATTAGGACACTGAATATTTAGTGCTAAGTGCACATATAAATTGCGTGTTTATGATGTGTAAGTGTGGAGCCAACATTGCGCTAGTCCTGCATCATGCTTGTGATTTGTTACCCCTTTTCAGCTGATTCACACCATCAAGGTGACATACAATTTTGAAAGTTCAGTAACAAGGCCATGCAAAACAAACCAGATAGCTCAAGATGCCCAGTTTCCACCAGTAAGAGAGTAGAAAAATAGAAGTTAAACAAGCATCGATAAACCTATTTCTGTTTACACTTGGATCTAGTTTTTTGTTTTGGAACAACATTTTACATGGAATTCATAGCCTAACTACCATGTTACACTCAAGGTAGGAAAGGGTGACTTGGTTGGTGTTAAGTGAACGAGTACATAATATTAACATAACATGTAAACAAATAGTGCTGCAGATTGTATGTTAAATTGCCAGATATTCATAATCACAAATAAATCTGCCTTTACAACTGTCAAACTCCCTTCATCAGTTAAGTCAATCCACTGCTGCAAGGATTATATCTATTTCATTTGGTGAATTCTTACATGCAACTCTTATTTTTGCCCCTGCCCCACCCCTCTTTTCCTTTTTCTAGGTGTCTACCTATCAGGCTAAACACTGATCTTTGATTCTGTTGAGTGCGAGAAACAGGAATAGAGAGGACTGGAGAAGGGCAGAGAGGTAAACAAGAGGGAGAACTGAGGTAGAGATAGATATACGCAAGGGAGAGGCACAGGTGAGGTAGGGAGAGACATAAGTTTAAGAGAGAAAAGCAGTCGGAAAACTGTTATGTGGACTGCTCTTTCTTCCTTCCTTTGCTGTTGGCAAATGGGTGTTTTGAGCATGGTGGATGGCGTACTATATGGTCTGCCCTGTGTGCGTTGCTAAGCATACCTGGAACAGTGCTCTTGTGCATTTATGCCTGAACCATAGCTCAGTTTTCCACTGTGGTGTTTTCAGTTAATTCTTTGCTTTTTTTATGACATACTAAATTTCAAGCCCCCTTTGATCATGGCCTTTGGCCGTTAAAGTGAAGCTATGGTTGTCATTGTTATCACACCTGAAGTAATGTACGTTTTCAAGATTGTATTATATTTAGGACCACAGTCAATAACTTGCACAACAGCCATGCAAATTAATTATACCTTGTGCACCACACACAATGGTCATGCCTCCCACAAGGGCCCAGGGGTCAGGTTGGGCTTACCCTGACCCTTTATAAATTGTAAAAAAAAAAAATGATACTTGTATAGCGCACTACTCACCCGCAAGCTCTCAAGGTGCTTGTACGAATACCGCTGTGGAACCCTTCCTGGCTTTCCCTATGAGGTGTCCACTCCTGGGCACCCCCAAGGTGGAGACCAGGCATCCTTAGCGTTGTGGGGGCCGTTGTGGCGATTAAGCAAGCTATTGCCCAGAGTTGCAGAGTGGGACTCCATGATTGGAATAGGCACTGAGGCGAGAATTATCAGGTCCGAGAAAATTGAGTCCAAGAGCCGCCGAGGTGGGAATTGAACCCTGGTCCCGGGCCAGACCTCTGCATCAGGGTCCGCCGCTCTAACCCTTGAGCCACACGTATGTGCCCATTCACATTCTTTTTCAGTACTCGAGAACTGAGTCCTGAGTCCTGTGCTGCCTGCCACAACACCTTCTTTCAATATTATGGCAGCCAATCAGATCAGGCCTTTTTAGAGGATCTGCGGTCCTGTATCCGCTTTAATACTTTCTGAGCTTTTCTCCCTTCCTGCCCAACCAGACATTCTTTAAACTCTAGTGTCATGAAAACTGCAGAACAGATCTACACCAAACCTTTCAAGGCACTTCCATTACAAACTTTTACCTTCATGCCGAATTGAGTATAATTTAATTCAGCCATTTTTTTGCGTTCTAAAGAGCAAAGAATCCTAGGGCATTAAAAAAAAGGAAATTACATTTTTCAGACCTCCCCCTTTTTTCTCGACCCTTTCTTGATGAACCTGCATGAAAGTTACCACGAGTAACCAACCCCAAATGGATCAACTTTGTTTGAGAAGTTTTGTGCAGACTTTATTAAATGCCCTAAAAATATTAAGAAAACAAAAAATGGCATGTATTTATCGTGTTTGAGTGCTTTTATTGCACAAACTGCAGTAGCACATATAAATCCCCATTGTTCACAGCCAACCGTGAAATGTGTCATGTTCTAACATTATATTTTATAGAAACAAATATCCCACGTGGGTATCCTGACATGCAGCAGGTGTGTGGTGTTCGCCTCGAGAGGCCTTTCTCAAAATTCGGTGTGGGATGACGTGAGACCAAAGTGGGAGGTTTAGAACGAGTCTGGCTGCTGCCTTGTGGATGCTTTGATACCTTTTTGGGAGTATGTTGATGATTCCCATGTAGAATGAATGAATGAATGAAGAAAGGTGTTCCCGTAGTCCATTCTGCTGGTGAAGAGGGTGTGGGTGACACTTTTCCTGGCGTTGATAGGTAGCCACTTGAACATGCTTTTCAGTATCCTCAAAGTGTGGACCAGGCCATGGTGATGATGTTGACCTGGGCAGACATGTCCAGCTTGCTACTGATGATGATCCTGAGGTTTCTTGCTTGACTGCTGGGGGTGGGGTGGTCCCGAGGTCCGTCGGCCACCATGCAGAATCCCACAGTGAAGCATATTTTTTTTCGATGTTCCATTGTTCCCTGCGAAATTCAGATATAGATTTCATCATCGTGAGTAGAGTCCCCAAACCACTCTGTGACGCTTTACCATTGTCCGCCTTAGTGGGAATATGCCTCATGTAGGTCCAAATAATGGAGTAAGGTTATCCGAACTAGCCTGAAAAAATGCAAATTGTGCAGCACAGTCTCTGTCAGTGATACTTTTATCCCTTTAAGCTAAAAACTTTTTTGTGAAACCTTCAAATTATGTGGAAAATTATGTTGCAAATGTGATAACTCCTTAGTTTTGTAGTAAACACTGCAACCACAGAATTGCATACATCCTCTGGCCCTCATCAGCATTAATTGTTTTATCAACAGTTTATTCTTGAAAGATAAGCACAGCCTAATCATTCTTTTTTCATTCAGTGCCCTTGGTTAACTGCACTTTGGAGAAAACAGTTTATTGAACGTAGCTACCCTAAAATAAATACGTAATATATGTAATATAAAATAATAATGGATAATGTGTAATATGTTCCTATATTACAATGTCTGGGTTCTAGTGACATTTACAAACTACTTGCCCTTCAACCTTGTGATTTTCATGTTACAAGAGGACCCATTATGTATTATTCCTCTGTAGCTCCCTTGGAGAGGGGGGAATGCAGCACCCTCACCTGGACCTTTTCTTGTCCCCGGTGACCCCATCACCTGGGGCCACTTTTATCTTTAGGTCGAGCTGGCGTGTACTGCGCACATGCGCAGTCTCGCTCGCGACGTTTAATGATTTGGAGTGGCTTTCACTAGCGGGCTTTAAACCCCGCCCCTCTTTCCCATTGGCCGGTGTCACGGTTTATGCTAAATGGTGGCCAGCCATTGGGAAAGAGGTGTACATGACGTACACTTTTCTCTAACTTTTCTCTTTTTCGACCGTCCCACTTGGACGAACGACCCTGACTTCCTTGGACGAACGACCCTGACTTCCTGCTTGCGTAAAAGGTTTGTTATCTTTATGGGGCTAAACACATGGCCCCATAAAGATAATAAAAACTCTTTTACTTCAGAAGGAAAGCAGGCCGTGGCCCTCCAAGTGGGACGGCAGAAAAACAGAAAGTCTACGTCATGGCGAGCGCTTCAGATGGTGCTGTCGCTTTTGTAGACATGGTGATTCCGTTCTGATGTGCGCAGTTATGCCCCGTAGCAAGCAGAGCCCTTCCCGGTACGCTCTCCGTTCTTGTGCAACTACAGACAACAATGTCCATGTTTTGCTGTATACAATTCTTAATGTTGCTCTCTTTCTTTAGCGCCAATGTTCCCGTCCGGCCACTTTAAGGCAGAAACATTGCAGGGGTGCGCATAGAATAGCGAGGGAAGAGCGGACAGCCAAACACTGTAAATAGCGTGTGCGCCAAACGTGTCAGCAGGACTGCCAGCGCTGGACACCCAGCTGCAGCACGAGGCCACTACAGGGCACAGCGCCTGCATGTGGAGTAGTTGTTTCTTGGCGCTGTACAGCCCCTGAAGGCCTGAGCCGAGGATGTAAGCAAAATGCCCCCAGACCTGTCTTACCAGCCACATGCGTCAGAGGTGATGCTGTGAGAGTGGCTGGCTGACAGCACCCCTTCAGTCCAGTAATAAGCAATAAACGCCCTTCTACAAGTTATGAGGCCGCACAGCGTGTGCACATTCTTTGCGAGAAGAGCGGAAACTCCTGCCACGGGCCGACAACGATGTAGTAGACAGACCCCTCTGCAGTTTCTTTGTGATGCTGGGATGGTCAGACAGTCTGTACATTCCGCAGAGCACATTACACTGCTGCAACACTGAACTTTTCTAACATTGTTTCTGTGTGATACCTAAAGAGCCTTAAACAACGTTTCAATCGCGTACTTTTTCCGAAGTGCTGTTTTTTGATGAGTTAAAACAATCTGCAGCTACAGCCCCAATCACAGCTTCAAATGTAAGTGTGTGACGAGGTAAACACGTCTGTAGGAGTTATGGCAGATATCCGGCATCTCACGTCATCATCTTCCTTCTCTGGCTGCTCACCCCACTATGCCCAGGATTGCCTTCCACGGTTCTCTCTCCTCACCTAAATCACGTTTCTCCTCCATGCCACAACTAATATCCCTCCTTCTTTCTCGAGCGCACACGCACACTTGCTTTCTTTTCTCTTCTTTCTCTTCCTCTCACATGTTCTCTCCCCATCTTTCTCTCTCTCCTCTCGCCCTTCATTTTGCTTCTCAGACTGTTCCTCAGTTCGGTGTGCCAGAGAGAGGACAGCAGGCACCGCTCCCTGGAAGGGGATAATAATGTAGGAAACTCCAGCCTGGATTACTTATAATCCAGAATCTCACTAACACTTGGGCACATCTCGTGCCCAATCTCTGTAAATTAATCTAGCAGAGGAACTTCAGGCTGCAAAGCAAGTAAAATATATTTTTGTTTGTCTATATTATTTTTAAAACATGAGCGCTCGTAAAAAAAATCTGCTTTCTGGATGGCATAGGAAGGATAAAATTCAGTGTGTGGATGTCCGGGTTAAATTGGTCAAAATTATTTGGTTGGCACCACCTGTAAAACTTGGGTGCCCTTGAGTGTTAAAGATTTGTAAGTACAGGCAAAGGAAGAAATAAATCTGTGAAAATGGTTTTCTACTGGATTCTCAACAAGCATTGAAAATGCAATAGGTCTCACCTTTGATTAAGTTAAAGAAATTTGCTTTGCTAATGGTATTGTATAGCAAAGCAAATGGCTTTAACTTAATCAAAGGCAAGACCTATTGCATTTTCACTGCTTGTTTAAGGGAAAGGGAGCACTGCCCCCCTCTCTGAACCTTTTACAGGCCCCAGCAACCCCATCCTCAAGGGCTGCATTTATTTTGAAGGGAAGTGAAGCGCATGGCTCCACACCTCAAGCCTTTTACAGGCCCTGGGGATGCCATCCCCGTGGCAACTGCACATTGAGATATTGCTGTGGGTACCTCAGCCTCACACCTTTTTCCCATGAAAAATGAAATGGCCCGGGGGGATGGGGCTCCTAGAGAGCATTGAGGCTAGTGGTGGGGGCCCCACCCTTCCCCAAGACTGGATAACAGTCCCAGGGCATGGGATTCCCAGGGCCCTTAAGAGGCCTGGCTAATCAGCCGTCATCAGCCAGGCTAGCTTGAATCCGGTGTGAGCTAAAGAATGATGATGGATTAAACCCAGATCAGTTGACTGGGGGTGAGTGCTTGCATTGTTCAACACTCTGTCCCTCACCCCTTTGGTTTTGCTTTGTTCCCCCTAAGTTGCCAGGGTATGCCCAGACGTGGGTCCCTTGCTCACTTTGCCACTGGATTCAAGCTAGCCTGGCTGATGATGGCTGAATAGCCGGAAACCGGTCCCAGGATGCTTGTTTCCAGTCCAGGAAAGACATGGCTTGGCAGTTCGGGCTGGACTGTTCCCATGAGGCACAGGGTCAGACTGATTTGCATATGGCCATGTCAGAACTGGGGTGGCGGAGTGAGCTAAAGAATGATGATGGATTAAACCCAGATCAGTTGACTGGGGGTGAGTGTTTGCATTGTTCAACACTCCGTCCATCATCCCCTTTGGTTTTGCTTTGATAGTTACTTTAGGGCACAAGTTATAGTTACTTGAGATATATATATATATATATATTGAGAAAGGCCTCTGTGTAGGCTGAAACGTTTCTTGTACCTGGGATTGAGGACGACATGATCTAATAAATTGATGCGTACTCTGTTTAAAAAATACACGCACTGAAAGCCCACTACCAGAAGAGCAAACTAAAAACGCATGCACGAGCGTGTACAATTCCAGGGTCCATTTCAGAACCCCAGACAAAAGGACTCTCGCTGCGCGAGCACTGCTGCGCAGTGCATTGCTATGCGCGAGACCTAAAAATGGCAGGTATATATTATGTTTTAGTGCTTTTATTGCACAAACTGCAGTAGTGCATATAAATCCTCAATGTTCACAGCAAACCGTAAACTGTGTCATGTTGTTACATTATATTTTATAGAAACAAATATTCCACATGGGTATCCTGACATGCAGCAGGTGTGTGGTGTTGGCCTCGAGAGGCCTTTCTCAAAATGCCAGTCTTCAGCTTCTTGTGGAATTCAAGAAGTGATGAGGGGGCTCTAACTTGGTGTTGATGGTCATTCCAGGATTGGGTGCAATTTATGAAAAAGCACAGCCTCCTACTCTGCTTTAATGTATGTATGGTACGTGTGTGAGTGAGAGTCCAGATGAGCGGACATGCCTGGTGTGTTAGTGGAGTTGCATGTGGCTGATCAGGTAGGCAGGCAGTGTTGTGCAGTTTGTGGGTAAGCATCTTGAACTGTGTGCGCTTAGGTATAGTGATCAGTGAAGCTCCCTTTGGTGTGGGGTGACGTGAGACCAGAGTGGGAGGTTTAGAACCAGTCTGTCTGCTGCCTTGTGGATGCTCTGATACCTTTTTGGGAGTATATTTATGATTCCCATGTAGAATGAATGAATGAATAAAGGAGTTCCCGTAGTCCAATCTGCTAGTGAAGAGGGTTTGAGTGACACCCTTCCTGGTGTTGATAGATAGCCACTTGAACATGCTTTTCAGCATCCTCAAAGTGTGGACCAGGCCATGGTGATGATGTTGACCTGGGCAGACATGTCCAGCTAGCTACTGATGATGATCCTGAGGTTTCTTGCTGGACTGCTGGGGGTGGGGTGTTTCCTGAGGTCGGTTGGCCTCCATGCAGAATCCCACAGTGAAGCATATTTTTTTTCGATGTTCCATTGTTCCCGGAGCAATTCAGATATAGATTTCATCATCGTGAGTAGAGTCCCCAAACCACTCTGTGACGCTTTACCATTGTCCGGCTTAGTGGGAATATGCCGTATGCAGGGCCAAATAATGGAGTAAGGTTATCCAAACTAGCCTGAAAAAATGCAAATTGTGCAGCACAGTCTCTGTCAGTGATAATTTTATCCCTTTAAGCTAAAAACGTTTTTTGTGAAATCTCCAAATTATGTGGAAAATGATGTTGCAAATGTGATAACTCCTTAGTTTTGTAGTAAACACTGCATCCTCAGAATTGCATACATCCTCTGGCCCTCACCAGCATTAATTGTTTTATCAACAGTTTATTCTTGAAAGATAAGCACAGCCTAATCATTCTTATTTCATTCAGTGCCCTTGGTTAACTGCACTTTGAAGAAAGCAGTTTATTGAACGTAGCTACCCTAAAATAAATACGTAATATATGTAATATAAAATAATAATGGATAATGCGTAATATGTTCCTATATTACCATGTCTGGGTTCTAGTGACATTTACAAACCATTTGCCCTTCAACCTCGTGATTTTCATGTCACTAGACCCATATTACAAGGTGACCCATTATGTATTATTCCTCTGAAGCTCCCTTTGAATGGAGAGGGGGGCATGCAGCACCCTCACCTGGGTCTTTTCTTGGCCCCGGTGAACCCATCCCCTGGGGCCACTTTTATTTTAAGGTCGAGCTGGTGTGGACTGCGCACACGCGCAGTCTCGCTCGCGAGATTTAATGATTTAGAGTGGCTTTCACTAGCGGGCTTTAAGCCCCGCCCCTCTTTCCCATTGGCACGCGTCACCGTTTATGCTAACCGGTGGCCAGCCATTGGGAAAGAGGTGTTGATGACGTACACGTTTCTCTTTTTCGCCCATCCCACTTGGACGGACTGCCCTGACTTCCTGCTGGCGTAAAAGGTTTGTTATCTTTATGGGGCTAAACACATGGCTCCATAAAGATAACAAAAACCTTTTACTTCAGAAAGAAAGCAGGCCGAGGCCGTCCAAGTGGGACGGCAAGAAACAGAAACTCTACGTCATGGCGAAAGTTTCAGATGGTGCTGTTGCTTTCGTAGACATGGTGATGCCGTTCTGATGTGCGCAGTTATGCCCCGTAGCAAGCAGAGCCCTTCTTGGTACGCTCTCCGTTCTTGTGCAACTACGGACAACAATGTCCATGTTTTGCTGTATACAATTCTTAATGTTGTTCTCTTTCTATATCGCCAATGGTCCGTCCGGCCACTTCGAGGCAGAAACATTGCAGGGGTGCGCATAGAATAGCGAGGGAAGAGCGGATTGCCAAATGCTGTAAATAGCGTATGCGCCAAACATGTCAGCAAGACTGCCAGCCCAAGACACACAGCTGCCGCACAAGGCCACTACAGGGCATAGTGCATGAATGTGGAGTGGTTGTTTCTTGGCGCTGTCCAGCCCCTGAAGGCCTGAGCCGAGGCTGTAAGCAAAATGCCCCCAGGCCTGTCCTACCAGCCACATGCGTCAGAGGCGGTGCTGTGAGAGAGAATTCAGTCCAGTAATAAGCAATAAACGCCCTTCTACAAGTTATGGGGCCGCACAGCGTGTGCACATTCTTTGCGAGAAGAGCGAAAACTCCTGTCACGGGCCGACAACGATGTAGTAGACAGACCCCTCTGCAGTTTCTTTGTGATGCTGGGATGGTCAGACAGTCTGTACATTCCGCAGAGCACGTTACACTGCTGCAACACTGAACTTTTCTAACATTGTTTCTGTGTGATACCGAAGGGCCTTAAACAACGTTTCAATCGCGTATTTGTCTGAAGTGCTGTTTTTTGATGAGTTAAAGCAATCTGCAGCTACAGCCCCAATCACAGCTTCAAATGTAAGCGTGTGACGAGGTAAACACGTCTGTAGGAGTTATGGCAGATATCCGGCCTCTCACGTCATCATCTTCCTTCTCTGGCTGCTCACCCCACTATGCCCAGGATTGCCTTCCACGGTTCTCTCTCCTCACCTAAATCACGTTTCTCCTCCATGCCACAACTAATATCCCTCCTTCTTTCTCGAGCGCACACGCACACTTGCTTTGTTTTCTCTTCTCTCTCTTCCTCTCACATGTTCTCTCCCCATCTTTCCTTCTCTCCTCTCGCCCTTCATTTTGCTTCTCAGACTGTGCCTCAGTTCGGTGTGCCAGAGAGAGGACAGTATGTGCCGCTCCCTAGAAGGGGATAATAATGTAGGAAACTCCAGCCTGGATTATTTACAATCCAGAATCTCACTAACACTTGGGCACATCTCGTGTCCAATCTCTGTAAATTAATCTAACAAAGGAACTTCAGGCTGCAAAGCAACTAAAATATATTTTTATTTGTATATATTATTTTCAAAACATGAGCGCTCGTAAAAAAATCTGCTTTCTGGATGGCATAGGAAGGATAAAAATCAAACTTTAGAGTGTGGATGTCTGGGTTAAATTGATCAAAATTAATTGGTTGGCACCACCTGTAATACTTGGGTGCGCTCAAGTGTTAAAGATTTGTAAGTGCAGGCAAAGGAAGAAAAAATCGGTGAAAATGGTTTTCTACTGGATTCTCAACAAGCATTGAAAATGTAATAGGTCTTGCCTTTGATTAAGTTAAAGCCATTTGTTTTGCTAATGGTATTGCATAGCAAAGAAAATGGATTTAACTTAATTAAAGGCGAGACCTATTGCATTTTCAATGTTTGTTTAAGGGGAAGGGAGCACTGCCCCCCTCTCTGAACCTTTTACAGGTCCCAGCAACCCCATCCTCCAGGGCTGCACTTATTTTAAAGGGAAGTGAAGCGCATGGCCCCATACCTCGAGCCTTTTACAGGCCCTGGGGATCCCATCCCCGTGGCAACTACACATTGAGATATTGCTGTGGGTCCTCAGCCTCACACCTCCTGGAGAACATTGAGGCTAGTGGTGGGGGCCCCACCCTTCCCCAAGACTGAATAACAGTCCCAGGGCATGAGATCCCCAGGGCCCTGGAGAGGTCTGGCTAAGCAGCTGTCATCAGCCAGGCTAGCTTGAATCCGGAGTGAGCTAAAGAATGATGATGGATTAAACCCAGATCAGTTGACTAGGGGTGAGTGCTTGCATTGTTCAACACTCTGTCCATCATCCCCTTTGGTTTTGCTTTGTTCGCCCTAAGTTGGCAGGGTATGCCCAGACATGGGTCCCTTGCTGACTTTGCCACTGGAATCAAGCTAGCCTGGCTGATGACGGCCAATTAGCCAGAAACCGGTCCCAGGATGCTTGTTTCCAGTCCAGGAAAGACATGGCTTGGCAGTTCGGGCTGTACAGTTCCCATGAGGCACAGGGTCAGACTGATTTGCATATGGCCATGTCTGAACTGGGGTGGCGGAGTGAACTAAAGAATGATGATGGACTAAACCCAGATCAGTTGACTGGGGGTGAGTGCTTGCACTGTTCAACACGCCGTCCATCATCCTCTTTGGTTTTGCTTTGATAGTTACTTTAGGGCACAAGTTATAGTTACTTGAGATATATATATATATATATATATATATATCTATATATATATAGATATATATATATATATATATATATATTTGACATATTCTACACATTTTTATATATCCATTTTCAAACACCCTTATTTTGGCCTACTGTCTCTGGATACCTGGCGTCAGTCCTTAACTACTTAACTGCGGCGCGAATTCCACTGTGGTGCGCGTGTTTTAATGAGTGGGTGGGGCTGCGTCAGCCAACGGACTTGCGCAGCACTAGCCAGGTAATGCTCGCGATGGCCGTTGGCCGACATGTGCACGGAAAAGGTTAATTTCCGCTGGACTCAGGGGGTAAATATCCATTGTAAAGCTCTTGCGGTTTCCCCCACAGTAAATACTATACTGGAAACAGCGCTTCTCCTACAAATAATCAACTATTCCATAGGGAGGACCTGGCTTGGCAGTTCGGGTTGGACTGTTTCCATGAGGCACAGGGTCAAGACGGATTTGCATATGGTCAGGTCTTAACTGGGGTGGCAGAGTGAGCACAAGAATGATGGATTTAACCCAGACCTCTTGACTGGGGGTGAATGTTTTGATTTGTTCTGCATTCCGTCCATCAATTGTGCATCTTTTTGTTTTTTTACAGCATTTGTATATTTTTAGAATATTGCATTGTTATATGACTACCTCCTCTAATGTGGCAAACTCTTCTGTCATACATGTTTTCATCTTACTTTCATTCTGCTTCAACATACCTTATTAGGAGAAAGGTCAGTTGGGCGCGCCACTGTTTACCATTTGTTGAGAGGGTAAAACTGTGGTTTATGATATCAAATGTCCGTAGAAATAATACAAAAACGGAAAAGATAAGAAAAGAGTGAGAGAGGAAAAAATGCATATTCTAAAAATAGTACAATGATCCTCTGTGACCACCATAACCGATGTTTCCATATGTGGTAAATGAGTCTGTCAAACCCTCTTAGATTGCAACTGACCCCAGTCTCTCGAGGGGGAGAGCTGTGCCCCTCCCCCACACCTTATGGAGAAAGAAACAACACACGTCAAGAATGTGGTCCTCTCAATTTCACAAAACAAAGTTGAAAGGAGGCCGGAAGTAGGGGTCAAAGGTTTCATTGAGTGTCAATATTTATCCAGGTGAACCAATACTTTTTATTTTTTCTTGCTCATTCTAAGTTTATTGTTTAATTGTGCGTTTTCACCTCCACTCAGTGGTTAAGCGAGCAATGTCTTGTTATTGTGTTCATTTAAATTGTTCAGCATCCATGAACTGTAAGAGTCAGACTCCAAGGGTCCTTGAAAAGAATGGGCGGTGATCGACAGCGCGCTAAGGTGAGGATCTGGAAAATCTGCTCACGTAGCATAAATACATGATGGGAAGCTGTAAACTATTCATTGTGGGAAATAGAGTAAAGTATTATTAATCTCTCATAGTAGGAGTGCGAAGATTTTCAGTATTCCTGGCAAAATCATATTTTGCCAACTGATGTACTCTCCATAAAGTGAAAAGGCGTTTTTGTGGGCCTTTTTTAGTAAAATAGTGCCACCACAAGGTGGCACCGTAATGCTGTCTTGGGTGTGTTGGCCCTTACTTCGGACAGTCATGGCAGGCTACACAAATAAGAGTCACTGGCAAGATGGACTTTTGATACATGGATGGACAATATATTCTGAGCATCTACCTTTAATAGTATGGTAGGCATCCTTCTTGCTTGGACACTGGGTGGCAGTGAAGGCAGGAGGCAACTGAGTGTCAGGTCACGAAGAGGCAGTAACTGGAGGGGACACTCATGGCTGGGGACGAGACAAGCATGTTCTGGATATTAAATATAGAATGTACTCATGCAATGCGTTTGGCAAAGGGTGTAGAACTGATGTGGTCAGAGTGTGTTCCCCCGCCACCCCAAAGAAGGTTTTTGGAGTGTGCTGTACTTATGTGGTGGGGTGAGGGGGTGAAATGCAGTAAAGGTTTCTTTTGACAACTCTCGGAACCATTTTTAGGCCTGCCATATAAACAGAGTTAGCTGTCTATTATTAAAATACCTATTGTTTATAGGATCTCTACTTTGAGAGGCTGAGTGTCAGCGTTTGCTTATCACCGGTTGGCTCCTGGACCACCTCACTTGCTTGCTTCACATTCAATGGGGTTCCTTCCTCTTCTTGTGTTTGTCTCTCCCATCAAGCTTAACTTTTTACCGCCCTTTTATTGGATGACTTGTATCTTTCCACTGCTTCCATTCAGTAAAGGAATTTTCATGAGTATGTATGTTTATGGTATTTTAGTAGTAGCGCCAACCCAGCAAAAAGGAGATGAAGCGCTGTAGATGGAGTTGAGTTTTCATGTTCTGTTTCTTCCTGGTGTGCTGCTTTCCACGTAACATCCTGCGGGAAACAACCTTTACTACGCGGTCAAAACACAGCAGTGCCATCACAACGCAGATTTTACAACGCAAGTCGTTACCACGACTTGCACTGGATGGGCTCTAGACTAAGGAATAGTGTGATTTACTATTCCAACACCTTCCCTACTGTACGTAGACTGGAGTTGGAATAGTAAATCATACTATTCCTAAGTCCAGCACCCTAAAGCGCAAGTCGTGGTAATGACTTGCGTTGCAAAAGCTGTGTTGTGATGTAGCGCGTTGTGATGTACCACGTGGTAACGTCTTACATCCCATCCTGCTCGCCCCGCTCTCTGTGTGATAACCTGCCACTCCCAGTTCACCTGTTGTTTCCCCACCACTTGCCACCCTCCCCCCCCTCAGCTATTTTGTATAGACACCTGAGCACCCCATGGCTCCACACGTCTCCCTGCCACTATTCAGGGGCATTTCTTTTCTTTACCTATCTTCATCCGTTGCCCCCTTCCCCCACTCCCCATCCAATTTCTTATTTACATTTTTAGTTTTAACATTTTAGGAGGGTGTGGGAGGAGCAATATGCTAAGAAGCTACTGTTTTCACGGAGTTTCTGTTAATTTGATTTCCTGCTCCAAGATGGGTGTCCACCATTTTGTATCTGTGAGATCAAAACAAAGCTAAAATGACTGCTGTGTCATGACATATGTGCGCACATGCTTGGTGACTCATCCATGCATATTTGTCACCATGCTGACCCCAAAAGTCAAACTGGCCTCCACTGTGCATGCACACGAATGCTTGGTGAAAATGCACGTGCATATATCATCATGCGGGGGCCTAGATTTGGGCTTTTTTTCCAGTTGCTGTTCAGCATAGACACCAAGCAATCAAGCATTTTTTTCTGTTGCTGATGCTGCTCATCGTTGGCAATAAGCATTAGCAAAGCCAAAAGTTCAGCTAACGCTTCCAAAGGTGAGGCTTAGTGGCTTTGTCAATGCTTGTTTTAGTTGGCTTTAATTTATGGTTCGGCAGCATGCAGACTTCATAGCAGAGGTACTGATGTGTGAAGTGATATTATTGAGAGGACGAATACCGGAGGTGCAGAACAAGCTGATGTGAAGCCTCGTGTCTGGTGAAGAAGGGTTTGGATTTTTCACTACATTTTCTGTGCATCCAGGCAAGAATGAAATAGTTCTACGCGTCCAATGAAGTAAAGGAAGCGGAGTGCATTGATAAGCTGTGAGTACGTACACTTCTCCGAAGGTTGCAATGGCAGGGAGCAATGCTTAATTTGTAAAAATCAAATAAATAAAAAAAAAAAAATATATATATATATATATATAATAAACCCATAGTTTTTGCAGCCTACTTTGGGCACCGGCAACCCCCTCATGCTTATTTCATCCTGCGCCCTACACTTCCCGTCTCTTTTTCCATGTTTGCATGGTTTTTCATCTCTGCTTTGGGCAAGAGTTGCAAGGACCCTACTGAATGTCAGGCCCCTGTCCTGGTTGTCAGCAGCTGGTCCTGTTGCTGTGAGTGTGCTGTGCTGTCTGCTTCTAATATTACCAAAGAGGAACCATACGGGCAGATCCCGCCCATGTCTATCATCTGACGGCACCTATAACGGACCTGGCATCCCTTCCGGGGATGGGCTCAGACAGTCAAGTCAAGTCAAGTCAATAAATTTATATAGCGCGCTACATACCCAGAGGGTCTCAAGGCGCTTGAAGAAGGGTGGGGACTTACTTGTCAAATATCCACGTTTTAAGTTGCTTTCTGAATGCTAGGTGGTTCTGAGTAAGGCGTAGGTGAGTGGGAAGTGAGTTCCAGGTTTTAGCTGCCAGGTAGGAGAAGGATCTACCTCCCATGGTGGTTTTGTTGATGCGAGGTACAGTGGCAAGGGCCTGGTTGGAGGATCATAGCTGGCGGGGGGGGGGTGTAGAAGGACAGTCGTGTGTTGAGGCATTTGGGTCCGATTTCGTAGAGTGCATTGTGTGCGTGGGTTAGGAGCCGGAAAGTAATCCTCTTATTGACGGGGAGCCAGTGGAGGCTTTTCAGGTGACCGGAGATGTGTTCTTTGCGCGGGATGTCTAAAATGAGCCTGGCTGAAGCGTTCTGGATGCGTTGGAGTTTTTTCTGGAGTTTTGCGGTGGTACCGGCGTAGAGGGTGTTTCCGTAGTCCAGTCGGCTCGTGACCAGCGCGTGGGTGACTGTTTTTCTAGTTTCGGTGGGGATCCAGCGAAATGTTTTTTTGAGCATGCGAAGAATGTTGAAGCAAGATGAAGAAACGGCGTTGACTTGTCTGTTCATCGAGAGTGAGGAATCCAGGATGACGCCCAGGTTCCGTGCGTGGTCCGTCGGGATGGGTGCTTTTCCAAGGGCCTCTGGCCACCAAGAGTCATCCCAGGCGGAGGGGGAGGTGCCTAGGATGAGGACTTCTGTTTTGTCTGAGTTCAGTTTCAGACGGCTGTGCTTCATCCATTCGGCTACTTCTTTAATTCCTTCATGCAGGTTGGTTTTGGCAGTGTTAGGGTCTCTGGTGAGTGATAGGATCAGTTGAGTGTCGTCGGCGTAGGAGATGATGTTGAGGTTGTGTCGGCGTGCGATGACCGCGAGGGGGCTCATGTATACGTTGAAGAGGGTGGGGCTGAGTGAAGATCCTTGTGGTACGCCGCAGATGACTTTGGTGGCCTCGGACTTGAATGGTGGAAGGCGGACTCTCTGGGTTCTTCCGGTGAGGAACGAGGTGATCCATTCCAGTGCTTTTCCTTGGATTCCGACGTTTCTGAGGCGTTGTTAAAAGGGTGCTATGACAGACCGTGTCAAAGGCTGCGGAGAGGTCCAGGAGGATGAGGGTGACTGTGTCTCCATTGTCCAGTAGAGATCGAATGTCGTCTGTTGCTGCGATGAGGGCGGTTTCAGTGCTGTGCTTGGCTCGGAAGCCGGATTGTGAGGAGTCGAGGGATTTGTTGGTTTCGAGGAATGCGGCGAGCTGGTTGTTGACCGCTTTCTCGATGACTTTGGCCGGGAATGGAAGGAGTGAGATAGGGCGGTAGTTTTTGAGTTCGGTGGGGTCCGCTGTGGGTTTTTTCATAAGGGCGCTTAGTTCGGCGTGTTTCCAGCTTTCCGGGAAGGTTGCGGAGTTGAGGGAGCAGTTGATGACGTCTCGAAGGTGTGGTGCTATGATGGAGTCTGCTTTGTTGAAGATGTGGTGAGGGCATGGGTCTGTGGGGGATCCTGAGTGGATAGAGTTCATCAGACGGATGGTGTCCTCAGTGGAGATTGGCTTCCAGTCATTGAGGATATTCAGGGGGGGTGAGGGTCCTGCAGGGGGTTGGTCTTTGGGTCGGTTGTCGAAGCTGTTGTGGATGTCTGCAATTTTGTTGTGGAAGAATGAGGCTAGGGAGTCGCAGAGGGCTTGAGAGGGGGTGATGTCGTTGGAGTTGGCTGAGGGGTTGGTAAATTCCTTGACGATGTTGAATAATTCCTTGCTGTTGTGGGCGTTGTTATCTAGTCGGTCCTTGAAAGCGGCTTTCTTGGCAGTCCGGATCAGTTGGTGGTGTGTGCGGGTGGCGTTTTTGAAGGCGTCCTTGGTGCTGGTGGTTGGGTCTTTTTTCCAGGCCTTCTCAAGGGAGCGACAGAGTTTCTTGGATTTCTTAAGATCCTCGTTGAACCAGGAGGCCTTCTTGCTGCCTAGTTTGATTTGTCGTTTTTTCAGTGGTGCTAGGATGTCGGCGCTGTTGGATAACCATTGGGTGATGTTGGTGGCTGCTTGGTCTGGGTTTGAGGAGTGGGCTGGGGGGTTTTGAAGAAGCGATGAGGAGATCTGGTCGATGGTGATTTTGTTCCAGTTTCTTTGCAGAGTGAGTTGGGGGTGGTTGTTGGATGTGGGCTTGTTGTAGGTAAAGTGAACGCAGCTGTGGTCAGTCCAGAGGAGAGCTGTGGTGTGGCTGAAGGAGACATGTTTGCTGGAGGTGAAGATAGGGTCGAGTGTGTGACCTGCGATGTGGGTGGGGGAGGTGACAAGTTGTTTAAGTCGAAGGTTGGCGAGGTTGTCCAAAAGGGTGGTTGTGTTGTGGTCGTTGTTCTTTTCAAGGTGAAAGTTGAGGTCTCCCAAAAGGATGTAATCCTCGGAGGGGAGCGCGTGTGGAGTGATGAAGTCCGTGATGTCTTCACTAAATTGTGAGCGTGGTCCTGGTGGCCTGTAAAGGAGGGTGCCTCTGAGTGTGGTCTTGGGGTCGATGTGGATCTGGAAGTGAAGGTGTTCAGAGTTGGCGAGATTGACGTCTGAGCTGGTTGAGATGCGGATGCATTTCTTATGGACGATAGCGATGCCTCCTCCTGTGTGTCCGGTACGGTCCTTGCGAATGATCTTATAGCTTTCCGGGATGGCAATGGTGATGTCAGGGGCAGAAGAGGCGTTCATCCATGTTTCTGTTAGGAAGGCGACGTCCGGAGAGGTGGTGTCTAGTAGATTCCAGAGGTCAATGGCGTGCCTGTGGACCGAGCGGGTGTTGAGCAGGATGCATTGTAGGTGGTTGGGGTCGGATATCTGTTGTGAGTTCGTAGATGAGGAGTTGTTCTTGGTGCCGTCGAACTTGCAGGAGTTGCAGGAAAAGGGTCCATGGGTGTGTCCAGGGGCGGCTTGGACGCAGTTGAGGGAACGGCCGGGGTTAAGGGCTAGGAGGGTGGTGGCATCGTAAGTAATACGGGAGGGGTGGACATTACGAGGACCAGGGGTTCTGGCGCTGGGCGCGGTCCAGGCGCGGACGGGCGTAGACGGGCTTACCTTTGGCGCACCTTCGGCGCGGCCGTAGCGCGTGGACGCTGCACGTGGGACCATCAGACATAAATGGAGAGTGGAGGGGGCGGAGCGTGGGAGGGGCAGCTGGGAGGCGGTATCGGGGAGGGTAGGCGGGCCAGGGGAGTATACACCAATAGCAATGGGGAATGGGAATGCAACGTGAAACGGGGCAGAGAGGCCACAGAAGTTCGAGGGATAGTAAACAAAGAGCGCAAATGCTGTTTAAAGCCAGCAATACTAGGCAGCACCTTCTATTCAGCTACTCTTATTCGGAGTTAAATTGCAGAATTACACAGATGCGCAAATCCGAGGGCGAGAGTCAACGCTAGATACAGTTGAAAGCGCTAGCAATACGAGGCAAAACAATGCTAGATACAGTTGAAAGCGCTAGCAATACGAGGCAAAACAATACCACACTGCGGTTTCAGTCAGCGCTGGAAGGAGGGTCACGCTCGGGCTCTGAAAGCAGGAAGCGTGTGGGAGCGTCCGCAATGGACAGGGTCCAGACGGTCACCATCTTACAGTGCCATCTTAAGGCTTTTGGGGCCACAAGCCAGATATCAAATAGGGGACTCCGTAGGGAGCAAATTTGAATTTTATGGCCCATTTCCTGCTCGTTCAAGCCTGCATGATTCCAAACAATATTGAATTACATAACAAACTTTAACAGGATCACACAAAAACTGTTGAAATATGCTTGCTGGGACCCCAAAAATCCTTAGGATGACAGTGGGTAGATAGACAGAGAGTAAGGAAGAGAAGGAGATAGGTTTATCTAGAGAAATAGAATAGACGGGGGTCATGTAGTTAGAAAATGACAAATGGTTTTTTGTAAAAGCAGGTAAAATAACCCACAGAACTTCACCTTAGAGATATTAACACATTGAACTCTGGTACCCTAGCACCATTTAAATGCCTATGAAAAGCTGGTAGGTCTGGGAAAACCAGTCACTTGTTATTCTACAAGTACCAACATGTTGGTTAACCTGTTAAGCTCTATAACATAGGTCATGTATGCTCCACACACAGATGTTCGCTCTTATATAGTAAAGAAATATTTAATATTCCCAAGGGCACTTGTTCTGTTGGCTGACAAAGGGTGAGAAGAAGAGTCTTTCTCACTGAGCTTGTGACCAGGAATTTACACAGAAACCGTGGCAGCAGGTGCATGAACCGCATGAGCAGCTGGATACACTCCCAAGTTATTTAGAGTTTAGCGGAAGAGGAACACGGGCAAAACATGTCCCAAACACTTTAGACCTTCCTCCCAACCCGTTAGACGAGGAGGCTGGAGAACTGCCCCTGATGGCATTGTGTCTGCCTGTCTTATTAGGGGGCACCAAGTGGAGATGTGTGCATTTCCTAAAAGGACTAATGAAGCTGCATTAGAAGCTACTTCGTATTGAAGATGTGTTTCCACACAGGCGCGATTGTTTACTTTGTTATAGTGCATCTTCATAGTGAGGAATAGACCACAACAGTTCACTACCAGAGCGGCCATCTTGTATCAGCCTGCCTGGATCTGCACCAATGCTAGCATGGTGAACAAGTGTGCAGGCGTCCAGTGTTGCTTTCCTCCTGCTGTAAAGCTCATTCTTGAAGCCACACCACAGACCACCCCTTCCATAAGAGTGTTCCTCGGCCTAGCATCAGGACATACCAATGCACAGCAAGCTAGTCAGCAGAAAAGACAGCAAGTTAGGGTGACACATGACTGCATGACAAGTTGCAAAGTAGGCTTACTGTTGCACAAGTGTGCATACCAAGGCAACACTTCCACAAGACCACGCAGCAAGCCGCCACTTCCTCAATGCCGCTCATCACACACAATGGTACGCAGGGGCAGCGTGCGGCTGCTAGTGACACTGGCACCAGGGTACAGACCTGCCAAACTTCAGGGCAACTTTTACCCAAGAAAACATGGCAAGTACAGGGTACCACAAAGTAACATGACAAACAAATGATTATTCTTGATAGCAAGCAGGATAGTGGATGTTGGGTGTGGAGGCTTAGCGGACTAATGCCTCCACTGTAAGGGCCTGTGTTTGATCTTATGCTCACAGGTTCAAATCCAGGTGGGGCCACTCACCCTTCCATCCTTCTGAGGTCAATAAAATGAGTACCGTTGAGTTGGATTACAATAAACATCTGTTATTCAGCGCCAAGATGCCCTTGTGTGAACGTGCATTTTATAAATACTTATGTTGCATAAGGACGCATGTCCGACCTTCACTTGCCCAGGGTGTGCAGGAGTCTAGATGTCAAACACAGTCATATTGGCAGGTCGTTGACTGTACAAGTGATAGTCCAGCCCTTGGGTGAGGCTATGAGGCCCCCCGGCACTTGCACAAACGTGCACCGGCTCATTATTTATTCATTTATTTATTTATTTATTTATTTATAAAGTTGCCTTGCCCCTCCACGAACTCGCTGCTCCACTGGGCGCCTGTGCTGCATGTTCCAAGTGGACCAACCCTTGCCCTGTGCGAGGTCACTGAGCAGGCAGGTCAGAGGTGGGCGGGGCGAGGCAGCCACGCCACTGAGATCAAAGCAGCACCCTTGAGCTTCTGACTCTTGTTGACTGTGTGTGCTTTTATTAAACTGTGCATGTCTATGACACAGCAGGAAGTAAACCAAAGAAACAAATGCTGATCCCCCTGCTCCATGAGTGTGACCTCCTGAGAGCATGCTGTCTTCTTCATAAGGCTCCAGTGTGTTAACTCTTTCCCTACCAAACAGCTCCCGCCTGTAGCTTGGACCTCTGAGCCACACACGTTTCCTGGGCACTGTCGTGTTTACATGGACCCGTACTTCAAGAACAGATCAATCAATCAATCAAGACATTTATAGAGCGCGCTACTCACCCGTAGGGTCTCAAGGCGCTTGGGGGAGGGTCTTGAGCTTCTTCCTGAAGGAGAGGTGGTCTTGGGTCAGGCGCAGGTCGGTCGGGAGGGAGTTCCAGGTCTTGGCGGCCAGGTAGGAGAAGGACCTTCCTCCTGTTGTCGCTCTTCGGATGCGGGGGACGGCGAGGGCGTGGCTGGTTGATCGGAGGTGGCGTTTGGGAGCGTAGAAGTTGATTCGGTTGTTGAGGTAGCTCGGGCCTTGATCGTGTAGGGCTTTGTGTACGTGGGTGAGGAGACGGAAGGTGATTCTTTTGTTGACGGGGAGCCAATGCAGGTCTCTCAGATGTCCGGAGATGTGGCTGTTTCGTGGGATGTCGAGGATGAGTCTGGCTGAGGCGTTCTGGATCCGCTGGAGTCTCTTCTGGAGCTTGGCGGTGGTTCCGGCGTAGAGGGCGTTGCCGTAGTCCAGTCGGCTGGTGACGAGGGCCTGGGTGACCGTCTTCCTGGTCTCGGTGGGGATCCACCAGAAGATCTTCCGTAGCATGCGCAGGATGTTGAAGCATGACGAGGAGACGGCGTTGACTTGTCTGGTCCTGGAGAGGGAGGAGTCCAGGATAAAGCCCAGGTTGCGTGCGTGGTCCGTCGGTTTGAGTGCGGTGCCCAGGGCGGGGGGCCACCAGGAGTCGTCCCAGGCGGAGGGCGAGGAGCCCAGGATGAGGACCTCCGTCTTGTCTGAGTTCAGTTTCAGGCGGCTGGTCGTCATCCACTCGGCTACATCTTTCATCCCTTCGTGCAGGTTGGCTCTGGCGGCGGCGGGGTCGTTGGTCAGGGAGAGGATCAGCTGGGTGTCGTCGGCGTAGGAGATTATGTTGAGGTTGTGTTGGCGTGCGATGGCCGCGAGGGGGCTCATGTAGACGTTGAAGAGGGTGGGACTCAGCGAGGATCCTTGAGGGACGCCGCAGATGACTTCGGTGGCCTCTGACTTGTACGGTGGTAGGCGGACTCTCTGTGTTCTTCCGTCGAGGAAGGAGGTGATCCATTCCAGTGCCTTCTCTTGGATTCCGACGTTGCTGAGGCACTGCACTAGGGTGCGGTGGCAGACAGTGTCGAATGCCGCGGAGAGGTCTAGGAGGATGAGGGCCGCTGTTTCTCCGTTGTCCATCAGGGCTTGGATGTCATCGGTGGCAGCGATGAGGGCGGTCTCGGTGCTGTGGTTGGCTCGGAAGCCAGACTGTGAGGGGTCGAGGGATCCATTTGACTCGAGAAAGGCGGCCAGCTGTTTGTTGACGGTCTTCTCGATGACTTTGTCCGGGAACGGGAGGAGCGAGATGGGGCGGTAATTCTTGAGTTCGGTGGGGTCCGCTGTAGGTTTCTTGAGTAGGGCGCTGAGTTCGGCGTGCTTCCAGCTCTCAGGGAAGGTGGCGGTGTCGAAGGAGGTGTTGATAATGTCCCGCAGGTGGGGTGCGATGACAGCGTCGGCCTTGTTGAAGACGTGGTGAGGGCAGGGGTCGGTCGGAGATCCCGAGTGGACGGAGTTCATTGTGCGGACGGTGTCTTCGGTGCTGATCGGAGTCCAGTCGCGGAGGGTGGTGGTGGGTGGCGTTGCTGCGGTCGTGGCGTGCGTCGGTTGGATGCTGAAGCTGTTGTGTATGTCCGCGATCTTGTTGTGGAAGTAGGAGGCGAGGGAGTTGCAGAGGTCTTGCGATGGGGTGATGTCGTTGTTTCCGGCGTTGGGGTTGGAGAGCTCTTTCACGATGTTGAAGAGTTCCTTGCAGTTGTGTGCGTTGTTGTCCAGCCGGTCCTTGTATGCAGTTTTCTTGGTGGTGCGGATCAGTTGGTGGTGCTTCCGGGTGGCAAGCTTGAGGGTGGTCATGTTGTCCAGTGTTGGTTCCCTTCTCCAGACTTTCTCGAGGGCTCGGCAGTTCTTCTTGGAGCTCTTGAGTTCGTCGGTGAACCATGGGGCTTTTTTGCTGCCGGGTCTGCTGGGCGGGGTCCTCCGAGGGGCGAGTTTGTCTGCTCAGTTGCTGATCCACTTCGTGAGGTTGTCGGCGGCCTGGCTGGGGTTCGCTGAGCTGGCAGGAGGGTGCTGGCTCAGGGAAGCGGTGAGCTGGTCGGCTGTGATCTTGTTCCAGCTTCTTCGGGCAACCTGTTGCTGGTGGTGGTGGATCGTCGTTCTTTTGAAGGTGAAGTGGACACAGCTGTGGTCCGTCCAGTGGAGTCCTGTGGCGTGGCTGAAGGTGATGTCTTTGCTGGATGAGAAGACGGCGTCGAGTGTGTGTCCGGCGAGGTGGGTGGGGGTGGACACCAGCTGCTTGAGTCCGAGGTTGGCGAGGTTGTCGAGCAGGGTGATGGTGTTTCGGTCGCTGTTGTTCTCCAGGTGGAAGTTGAGGTCCCCCAGGAGGATGTAGTCAGCGGAGGGGAGGGCAATCGGGCTGATGAAGTCGGCGATGTCCTCGCTGAATTGTGTGCGTGGTCCCAGGGGTCGGTAGATCAGGGTGCCTCTGAGGGTGGTCTTCGGGTCGGTGTGGATCTGGAAGTGCAGGTGTTCGGCGGTGGTTAGGGTGTCGTCGGTGTTGGTCGTGATGCGGATGGTGTCCCTGTGGATGATGGCGATGCCTCCTCCCGTCTGGTTGGCGGTGCGGTCCCTCCGGGTGATCTTGTAGCCCTCTGGGATGGCGATGGCGATGGCGGGCGCTGAGGAGGCGTTCATCCAGGTCTCCGTGAGGAAGGCGACGTCAGGGGCTGTGGTGTCGAGGAGGTTCCAGAGTTCGATGGCGTGTCTGTGGACGGAGCGGGTGTTGAGCAGGATGCACTTGAGGTGGTTGCTGCTGGTGTTCGGCTTGGCGGGTGCTGGTGCAGGGCAGGTCCGGATGCAGGTGAACTTGCAGGCGTGGCAGCTGAAGGGTCCGTGGGTGTGCTTCGGGGTGGCTCGTGACATCCAGGGATGCCGCCGGTGTTGAGTGAGATGAGTTCGGCGGCGTTGTAGGTCAGTCGGGTTGTCTTCTGTCGGTGGGGGCCAGGGGTCCTGGCGCTGGGCGCGGTCCAGGCGCAGACGGGCGTAGACGGGCTTACCTTTGGCGCGCCTTCGGCGCACAATCGGCGCGTCCGCTGCGCGTGACCGCTGCGTGTTCGCACGGTCGCCATATATGGCGAAGTGCGAGGGGGGGCGGAGCAGCTGGGAGGCGGGAGCGGGGAGGGTACAGAAGGAAAAAAGGGGCGGGGTTAGCGGTGGTGGCGGGAAGCGGGGAGGGAAGAGACGATGGGCAACTACAAAACAGGAAAACAGGCACTACAGAAAGCAAATGTACAATACTATACAATTACAACAATAAAACAGGGGCACAGGGCAAGAAGCGGCGCCCAGGAGCCTGCAGGTCAGGCGAGCACGGACCACGCTGCTCGCAGGCAGGGGGCGTGGTCACACGGCGGCAGCCGGGCAGCGAGGCAGTCAGGCGGGGAGGCACACGCAGCAGCTGGTGGCCGTGCGGTGCGGGGGTGTCCTAGACTAGGTCACACTCACCTGCGTCGCACGGTCGCCATATATGGCCAAGTGCGAGGGGGGCGGAGCAGCTGGGGAGCGGGGAGGGTACAGAAGGAAAAAAGGGGCGGGGTTAGCGGTGGTGGCGGGAAGCGGGGAGGGAAGAGACGATGGGCAACTACAAAACAGGAAAACAGGCACTACAGAAAGCAAATGTACAATACTATACAATTACAACAATAAAACAGGGGCACAGGGCAAGAAGCGGCGCCCAGGAGCCTGCAGGTCAGGCGAGCACGGACCACGCTGCTCGCAGGCAGGGGGCGTGGTCACACGGCGGCAGCCGGGCAGCGAGGCAGTCAGGCGGGGAGGCACACGCAGCAGCTGGTGGCCGTGCGGCGCGGGGGTGTCCTAGACTAGGTCACACTCACCTGCGTCGCACGGTCGCCATATATGGCCAAGTGCGAGGGGGGCGGAGCAGCTGGGGAGCGGGGAGGGTACAGAAGGAAAAAAGGGGCGGGGTTAGCGGTGGTGGCGGGAAGCGGGGAGGGAAGAGACGATGGGCAACTACAAAACAGGAAAACAGGCACTACAGAAAGCAAATGTACAATACTATACAATTACAACAATAAAACAGGGGCACAGGGCAAGAAGCGGCGCCCAGGAGCCTGCAGGTCAGGCGAGCACGGACCACGCTGCTCGCAGGCAGGGGGCGTGGTCACGCGGCGGCAGCCGGGCAGCGAGGCAGTCAGGCGGGGAGGCACACACAGCAGCTGGTGGCCGTGCGGCGCGGGGGTGTCCTAGACTACACTGGAAGGCACATGCAAGTATGCATGTGTGTACATACAGCCACGCAAGCACCGAGTGGGTGGGGGTGGGGGTGGGGGCGATTTTCATTCATATGTGTCATTTGAGCAACACTTTCAACTTCCCTAATACGCTATGGACAAACCAAACCCATCCATTCATCCATCCATCCATTGGCCGATCCATTATTGCCCAGGTGTGTCCATCAATAGGGTACTTTTTATGAGTGAGCCCTCTCTCCTGGTGACTTGGTAGGTTTCATGTCCTCGATCTCTAGAGCCCAGGGTGCCTGGGTGTAGGTACTATACATCCTAATACATAGGATTACATATGTACTTCTCCCCTGACTCAAGAGAAATGCTCAGATGCTCTCTGTCACCCTCAGTCGCGCTCACTCATGTTCTCCGGATACCCCCCTGTCTAAGCAGTCGATGTCATCGAGCTTCTTAACGGTATAAAAAAAAGGGCTTCATTAAATCCTTCTTTGATTCCTAAATCAAATTTAGTGTGACATTTAAATAAATGGTAACTTTAGAAAGATGCCACTCTGTTGCTCAAGTTTTCCAGGGACTGTTTTTGGTTGCTAGCCACGGGATAGCCGCCTGCCCTCCTAGGGTAGGTGTGAACAGCTCTCTAGAAGGAACACAGAGGACTTGGCATTGGAAGAGGGGTTCTCTCTTCCTTGCAGGAATGCCAAATGGGTTCTGAGCCCAAAAGGCAAGCTTCAGATGGCAAGCTGCCTTTGAAGAGCAAATGGTGGACACACACAAGAATGGCTGCTCTTTTGTTCCATTAGACAGGATGAGGAAAGAGAGGGGGAAGCAGTTGTCAAACCAGTTTTCCCATAGGCATGCAGCTTTTAGGTAGCCAGACCTCTAGGGTGGGCTACAGAGCTCCACATACCAAGAGAGGGGTTCTGATAATCTTGGGAGTGGACAGAATATTGCATTCTGGTATGACTAGATGCCACAAGAAGTTGTCATCAGGCAGGAGGCGACCTGGTAGCCTATTGGCTAGTAGGCAAGTTCTGGGCATAAACGTAGCACACCTCTGCCATCCAGACCTGAGATGCCAAGACACATCTGCACTGGTGAGAGGACCAGAGAAGGACTGGCCTGCTGTTACCCTTCCCAGCAAAGAGAGGCTGCACCAAAGACTGGGCTGCTCCTATTGATTCTTGGGCTTGAAAAGAGAGTGCTGTGCCTGTGGTAACCTAAGTGAGAAAAAGCCATTTCCGAGCCCCAGACAAAAGAAATTACTTCAGAAATCAGTTGGCCGAATTCCTGTTACAGCCATAGGGCCACAAACGCTGAAGTAGCCTGCCTTGAAGAGTTGGTGGCAAAGACCACTGAAATGCAGTCAGTGAGACCAAGCATCAACACTCAAAATTGCACCTGAATCTGTTGGACCCGAGGGAGTCATAAGAGTGTCGTTTGGTTGCCCAAGAAGAACACTATCCTCAGATAGAAGGAACTGCTGTTTTTGTTGTAACCAGAAACCAATGGACCAGTGGCAACTGATTTTTGGCTTGACTTCAACAGGAATGGCCAATGTCACCCTGCAATGTTCGTGGACTGCGTGGGGCCCCAGGAAGAACCCCGTCACCGGATCAGCATCCTTCAGCATTCTGTATCCTTTGCTTCAGGACCACTCCATTGATGTCCATGGCCAATGAGGCTTGACAGCAAAGTTACCTTGCAGACAAAACAGTCCCTACTCTAGCTCCAGTCTCTATAGGCGAACCACCAACATAGTTAAAACGTCCAATATGAACTCTGTATCTGCTTCCTAAGGGGAGATGGCCAATATCAAAGTTTATATGGTATCAAAATCCTTTCCTATGGAACAGCTAACCCTGCTACAGTGAAAATAGCCTTTTGGGCCATTTCACTGTGAGGACATGTTTAACATTAAACTTTGACATGAGTTACTCTTAAATATTAGGACTCTGGACTGTATTATCAGCAGGCACCTATTAGGTATTTTCATGAAGCCCTCACCCACCAACCTAGTTGGTGGCATGCTTCATCATCGGGCCCACCCAGTGACACCTACTGTGTCCCGGGTGTGCTTCCACGCCTGATTACAGCGTAGCAGGTATTTTACTGAGAGTGCAGTGTGGTGAATTGTGAAGTGAAGTTAAAACGGCTAAACGGTGGTCCCGGTACCCGAGGGGGAATTACATTTTAATAACTGGGCCTCCGTTAGCGGTTAAAAACAAGTCAGGTGGATGTTGTGGTGGTAAAATTAAGACCTCCTACATCCGGTTGTGGTCGACATGTTCCAGCCAGTGCCTTTAGTAATGCTGGCTTTCCTCAGGACCATAAATAGTGCAGGTGCAGGTTAAAAACAGTTAAGTGAGTGTATTCAGACTATGTGTCGCACTCACTAAGGTGCTACAGGTGTGCCGTCATCAACCTCCAGAGGTTGATGACGGCACAACAGGTACCCCGCAGGCCTTGACCCAGAATGCCGGTCAAACCCCTTGCCGAATCACTCCAGGGAGCATTCGCAGCAAATTGCTAGCGTATGCTTGGTGAGGGAATCCCCCTCGCACACCTATAGCACCTTAGTGCTATGGAGAAGTGTGGCTCACTGGTTAGAGGAGGCAGACCTGGAAGCAGAGGTCAGCTCGGGACCAGGGTTCAATTCCCGGCTCGGCTGGGTCTTGAGTCCTAAAAAAAAAAAAATGTCCATGGACTCGACAATTCTCGCTCCGGTGCCTACTCGATTCACGGGTTCACACTCTGCGACTCTGGGCAATAGCTTGCTTAATCTCCACAACGGCCCCTCGCGGTGGGATGCCTGGCTTTCACCTTGTGGATACCCTGCCGGGGTTATCTCACAGGGGAATACCAGGACGGGTTCCCTAAGCAAGCGCTTAGAAACCGCTCGGTGATTTGCGCTATATAAATTCCTGTACATTTACATTTACTTAGTGAGTGCGACACATAGTCTGATTACACTTACTTAACTGTTTTTAACCTGCACCTGCACTATTTATGGTCCTGAGGAAAGCCAGCATTACTAAAGGCACTGGCTGAAACATGTCGACCACAACCAGATGTAGGAGGTCTTACTTTTACCACCACAACATCCACCTGCCTTGTTTTTAACCGCTAACGGAGGCCTAGTTATTAAAATGTAATTCACCCTCGGGTGCCGGGGGTGCCGGGAACACCGTTTAGCCGTTTTAACTTCACTTCACAATTCACCTTCTAAATGGGTGTTTAAGGCCAATTTAAGGGAGACTTCGAATTTAAAAGGAGGGTTTAGGCCTGTCAAAAGGGGCTATGCGACACGTCGAATTAGCCGTTTAAATCTGCACAGCCCGGCTACTGGTTGTAGGCCTGCAGTCATGCTTACCTGGCCAATATAGAGGATTGCACAATGAGTTCTGCAGCCCACTTATTACACTTAAACCTAGGAGTGGGCGGAATTAGCGGGATTAGATTCAGCGGAATTCAGTGGACATTTAAATTATGCGAGATTCCATGGAATTCTGCGACTAGGAGGAGTGGGCATTTGGCTTTATTTTCTCAACGCAAAACACACCTTTGTGTCTAAAAATGGACGCGAGGATGCATTTTGCCTTAAGAAATAATGCTGCTAAATACCAAATGCACTTAGAGTGCTTGCCGCTCGGTGCCCTTACATACCTGCAGTAATCACTGCAGAGTATGTAACAGCACTGAGGGGTATTTGGCACTACTGGGCATACCCCTTGGAGCCCTCACTCTGCAGGGATAACTGCAATGTATGTAAGGGTGCAGACCAGTATGTAGAGCTGTGTGTGCATATCCCTCAGCGTCCGTACATACTCAGAGTATATAAGCCTTATATGCGCTGAGGCCGCCGAGGGATATGCACAGCAGTGCAATCGATGGTTTTCAAATGGGGATACAAGAGGGGGCCATCCTTAATCTGCTGTGATTTGTAAACATAGAAGGACAGTTCACTCTCTGGCCCTGCTTGAAAACCACTGACTGCACTGCTGTGCGTACCCTTTGGCACCCTTCCATACTCTACAGTAATCTCTTATATACTATGGGCTCGATTCACAGAACTAACTTAAGACAAAATCCTAAACTTACTACCATTTTGGTATTCACAGAAGGCACTTACTCATTTTGGTATTCACAGAAGGCACTTACTCATTTCGGTATTCACAGAAGTTAGGGGTCCTAACTTTAGGACTCCTAAATGCCTTCTGTGGATACCAAAAGTCTTAAAATTAGGATTTTTCTCAGTTTAGGAGTCCTAAAGTTAGGAGTCCTAACTTTACTACTCCTAAACTAAGACAAATCCTAACTTTAAGACTTTTGGTATTGACAGAAGGCATTTAGGAGTCCTAAAGTTAGGACCAATTTTTATTGTTTTTTAATCATCAGGCATATAACATACACAGCATTGCAGTTAGTGGTTTAAACAGGGCCAGAAGAGGGAGCAGTCCCTCTATGTTTAAATTCACTGCATATTAAAGTTTAAACTCTAGTGTTTAATATAATGTAATGATAGCGGGACTACACCCTCTTCAAACCAAACAGTGCTGATTAATCCCCCAGCGGGCTAGTGGAATTTATTAGTAATTCTGCGTGACAAGAGTAACACAAAATTACTAAATTCCTCCACTTCTGCAGCCAGAATTAAAATGTACGCCCACACCAAATTTAACGTACTTGCCCTGGTAACACTGTGGCAACATATATTAGGGGATTATAGGTAAGTAAAATATGCCAATTAGGGGTATGCCAACTTCACCATGTTCAAAGGGCGAGCACAAGCTCTTTATCACTGGGTAGTAGTGGTAAAGAGCGCAGAGCTCTAAAGTCAGCAAAAATATAGAGTCCAACAAAAGGTGAAAGATCTGGGGTGACACAGCAGAAATGGAAAATTATTAACACCCTCACCGAACATTAAAAAGGTATTACAAGTTCCATGCGCCAAAGACACCTTCGGGATACGTCACACTTTATGAATTGGGTAACATAACAAAGAAACTTGGCCTTCAGCTCGTTCCTCTTTATGAACAAGTAACTCCTCTGTGACACGCAAATATCCATATAATATATGTCAGGAGTACTTTATCCTATATGTGTGGATGGGAATCAGCATTAGTGTGATTGAAAACCTTATTAAAGTAGCTAAATAAAATTAAAAATTATGTAATATGAGACATACATTGGTAAGCATCTGACAGACATTTATGGCACTTTCGTGAATATTGTGCTCAATTCTTGCTGACATACTGAGTCTAAAATTGCCTTTGTCCCAGTTTAAAGAATATTTTGTGTTTCTCATAATTTGTTGAAAAGAAATGTAATATCACAATTTTTTTCTGGTTAAAACCTGTATGCCTAGAGACAGATGTTTTCTCTTCTTGGCTCTCTTTACAGTCCTGTCAATTAATAACAGGTCTGTTTTCGAAAAATTAGCTTTGAGCTTTCTAAAACATGTTTACATTACATCTTGTAGGGAAACATCCTTTACAACGGAACCGCTACAACGCGGTACCGTTACGACGCAGTTTTAACAACGAAAGTCGTTACAACGACTTTCGCTGGAGGGCGCTCTAGGATAGGGGATAGTTTAATTTACTATCCAACACCTTCCCTGCTATCCAAGGGGACTGGTGTTGAAATAGTAAATTAAAATATTCACTATCAGCGCCCCCCCAACGCAAGTCGTTGTAACGACTTACGTTGTTAAAACTGCGTCGTAAACGGATGCGTTGTAATGGTACGCGTTGTACCGTCATACATCCCATCTTGTATGAAGTTTTGTAACCATCAATTACATTCTAAGTAAATGTATTTCTTGACCGGTCATTAATTAGGCAAACATGATGTTATCTTACTGGTTCCTTTAGTGCCCAGGTAATTTGGGAAAAGTTAGCACATGTGAGAAATTTTCCTGAATAAACAATTATAAGCCTACTTTGAACATTTTGTAGTGATATGAATCATGAGGTATTCATTAGGAAGAATTAAGAATTAAATACATCATGGCGTTTAACATCAAAGAAAATGCAATTGTAGTACATAGGTAAAAGAAAATGTTTGATGTCTTGGTTAAAATAGTAATTATAAAAATATAAAATGAAAACCTTTTGGAAAATTTAAAAATGCCAATCTAACTACAAACTGATATTTTTTTCATGTATATTTTCAATGATTTTCTTTATTTGTTACACTTCATATATATACATTTAGATAATTAATATCAAAATTGAATGACGATAAGTGGTGAACCTGTAAAATAAGCAATAATACATTCCTGTTTTAGGGGAGAAAACATCATAACCACAAAAACATTATTATCCTGTTGTGTAGTAATTTCACTGCTACAGTCAGACTGCATAAAGTAGGCCTGAAGCCACAATCTACAGTCACTACAGTGGATGGCATAATAGGTGCTGCAGTCTACTAGTGACCTTAACCCCCAGGCCCTTAAATGCATTTTGTACTCTATACTAGGGAATTATAGGCAAGTTAAAATACAAAATAAAAGTATGCCAACTTGACCATGTTAAAAGAGGGAGAACTACTGGCTAGCAGGGTTAAAGTGCACAGAGTTATTAAGACAGAAAAAATATAATATCTCTCAAAAGGAGACAAATCCGGGGTGGCTACGCAAAGAAGGTGAAGGTCCTACACTTACTTTATAACATACCATTCCATACTCTAAAGCGGTCCAACCATAGTGTGCATAATACAAATGTGTATTTAATAACAGCTTGTGTATAAAGAAAATGTCTATCCAGCGAGAAGTGCAGACACAGACAGCCATATGCATCAAGCGATTTTGGAGTTGCAAACGGTGCGAATCGCAAAAATCGGCCGTTTGCAATTCCAAAATCATTGGATGCATTAAACAATTTTTTAAAAATCGCAATTTTTTGCGATTTCTAAAAATGCGATTGCATTTAAGGAATCGCATTTTTGCGATTCATTAAATGCAATGCATGAATGTTTAAGAAAATACGAATTCGCAAATAGGAGGAGCAAATTAGCACGAGGTTGAACCTCGTGTTAGTTTGCGAAATCTTTCAAAAACGCTCAAAAAAGCATTTTTGAAAGTGTCATTTTACACACACACATGTCCTTTTGACATGTGTTTGTGAAACTTGCACTTAAAAAAAATTTCAAGGGTGCAGGGGGGGTCCTTTGGACCCCCCTCAGCACCCTTGAAATGCATTAACAAATTGCGATTTGCAAAATGAAAATCGCAAAATGTTACTGCCTTCCCATTGATTCCTATGGGCCTTTTGGCCCATAGGAATCAATTGGAAGGTTTTCCTTAATTGCGATTCGCAAAATGTGAATCGCAATTAAGGAAAATTAAGAAATCACAAAAATATTTGCGAATTATTCATGCATTGCCGTTTGCGATTTCTAAATTGCGATTCCTTAATTTTCGCAATTTAGGAATCGCAAACGGGTGCAATGAGGCATGTGACCGAGAGTGTATAGGTACTGTCTCCGTTCTTTTAACCAATTCAGCAATGGGCGTCATCCTGTTAATGCAGAATACTCTGACGCCCTTGGAAGGGGTTCATGCTATTCAGTAGTAACTAATAACAAAATAAAGAAATTAGACTCAGTGCACTGCATGTACAGCAGAGATCTGTGCTGTCTGGGCTGCCAGTATGGTTAGGGTGACCAGGCGTCCCGGATTTGTTGAGAAAGTCGTGGGTTTGTTCACTTTTCCCAGGAGATTTCTCCAAATTCAGCTCTTGTCCCGCTTTTTAAAAAGGTTCAAGACAGTGAATGAGCATTTGTGTGTTCCAGTGCAGGATTAGGAGCCAGTCTTTTCTGAAATCAATTTAATTAGCACTGTATAAAAGTTGTATTTAATTAATTCCCCTTGTGCCCGCTTGTCTGTCTGCTTTGTTGGTGAGCGCAGTCTCTTAAATCATCCTGCACCCCTCTGTGGATGTGACATAATAGTCCTATTCAGTGCTCTAAATGGGAAGAAAATAGTACACATACTCATTTAAATGTGGTGAGTGGGCGGGGATAGGGGCGTGGCCAAAGGCAAGACATGACATACTTATTGACTTTATACTAGTTGTAGCACATACCAAAACACATGAAAAATTGTTTCTATGTACAAAATAGGTTAAATCGTTACACAAAACAAAAGACAAATGCAGTGATATTTGAACCTTTCCTTGTTTTGTAATATTTGCATCTTGAATACTGTTATTTGCAGTTACCTGGCCCAATACCATTTATTCAAGAGCATGCAGACACACACAGAAAGAAACGAACAGATGCGCACACAAAGCATTCCATACGTTTCCTTTAACCCCTTGGGCGCGGCCGCGATTCTGCGCCTGTACGGCCGTTTTTAAAAGTGGGCGGGTACATGACGGCCCCCAGCCGTCATCAGCACACGAGCACCGTAATGCATGACGGCTGGGGGCCGTCATCAGCATGGAAGGGGTTAATATTCCTTCAAGAGTGCCTATATTTCCTCCCTTTTTTTCTCTTTTTCGCAAAAACACGCACAGGTAACAGACACACATAAGCAGACACTTGCACCAAAGAATCGGGTGGGATTAAAGCCATTTTACCCTCTTTACCTCCCATGGCTTTCTCAATTGCACTGTCACAGGGCTGCTTTGATTCCTTACAACACAGCATGATGGTAAACACCCAGATATCATGCAAATGAGCAGGACTTTAAGCGGAATGAAAAAACTGGGGGGGTCTCTCAAAGGGGCGTGGCCAATGTAATTAAGGGTGTGGCTTAAAAACACATACGCTAAAAATCTGTGCTTAGCATAGTGTGCCGCCCGACTTGTATTTTGCTGTTTCTGTCATTGCCTCCAGATATGTGAAACAACAAGTAACATCATACATACAAGTCAGGACTATTGGCTTTGTCAATGGTTGTTTGTTGCATGAGATAAATAAGCAGCAACTACGGCTTGTATATAATATTGAAAAAGCTTCCACTTAAAGCCTTGGTGACACCACGACAATGTTGCTGCTCTTGCGTTTCAAAAAGAGAAGGGATATCCAGAAAGAAAATTAGTCTTTAAAGGATTTCCCTGCCCATACAACCTCACCTGGCATGACGTCATGCCATAAGTTCTCCACTGGTGAGAAGTGAGAAGGCGCACATCCATGTGCCTGCTGTCACGAAACGGGTGTCTATCGGGCTTTGTTTTGCGCCCTGGCAGTTTTCCAGACTACAGTGACAGCTGTTGTGACTGTAGTCCGGAAAAAACAACGGACCACCTGTGCCAGGGCACAAAACAGAGCCCGAAAGAGACCCGTTTCGAGGCCCCCTTTAAAAAACCTGCCGGTGCTCAGCACCGGGGAGACCCGGCCCACTTAAAGCCCTGCAAATGAGCCCATGTTGAATAGTTCCGTGGGTGCTTGGCTCAGGGCTACAGAAGTGTTTTGACTGTCATGGACAGGTTACCAGCCCTAGCAGCCAATATGCCTATCCTTTCATGAGTACTGGTACTCTCCTCTGCAGTAGAGAAGTGCCGGTACTCAGTACCTGCGAGTACCGGCCCATGAAAAGCACTGGTCCTACTTCTGTTTAGGAAATGTCCCGGGTTTGTTATAAATATCTGGCCACCCTCAGCATGGTGCGTATCCACAGATCCGTGGGCAGGCAGCGCTCGCACTGAGAGTGTGTGCAGAAAGCGTGTGTGCACAACGAGCGTGTGTGGCCCGTGCACATCCTTAGTCGGCGCTCAGTGTCGCCTTTTATGCGCGCGCTCTCATGCACACCCACTGCAGGAGACGGCATGTCCTCTGGAGCCTGGGGGGCGGGGGCTGGGGCCCGGCCGGTGGTCCTTCCTCTGCTGTGGCACTTGACAAAAGACAGCTTTGTCTGCCAGAAAGGGCCGTGCAGGGCTCCGTCCCGGGGGCTTTGTTACACCTCCCCTGAACCCGGGGCCCGCAGTGAGAGTGTGGGAGACAGACGGCGGCGGGGGCCCGGGGTGGGAACCATGACATGGGAGAGCCCAGGGCCGTGGAGTGGAGAAAGGGAAACCTATTGAGCAGCGCGTCCCTGTGTCAGCGACCGCTAGGGGCACTGTAAGCAGGAGACAAACTGGTGCACGTGTGCGCACAGACACACGCACACAACGCCACGCACAATGAACGACCTTAGAAAGAACAACTAAGGTGTTAAACTCTAGTCTCAAAGGGACGCCCCTGCATCCAAGCACACTGACACAAAACACAACCGCAGAGGCACAGAGCAGGCTTCTGCCCCCGTTCACAGCTACACTCGCCCTTGTAGCGCCTACCAGGCCTCAAGCTGCGGCCTTCTGTTTATAGGGGAGATGAATGCGTCTCATGTAAAGATGTGAGCAGTGTGTGAGCCACGGGTATTGTGAGAGGCACCCGGGTGTGTGAGCCGAGTGCAAAGGGTAGCTGGACATACAGATGTAAGACGTGTGTGAAAGACAAGGCTTGTGAAAGGGACCAGGGTGTGTAAGCAGAGTGTGAGCTGTACCGCATGCAAATGTAGGAAATATGTGAAGCACAGGTATCGTGAAAGGCATCCAGGTGTGTAAGTTGTGTGCACATACAGATGCAAGAGGTGTGTGATATACAGGATTGTGAAAGGCACCTGGGAGTGTAACTACTGTGTAAGGTGTAGACATGCAGATGTAAGCAGCGTGTGAAAGGATTCTGTGTGTAAGCAATGTGCAAGGTGCAGCACACTCGGATGTAAGAAGTGTGTGAAAGACAGGATTGTGAAAGGTGCCAGGGTGTGCAAGAAGAGTGTGAGCTGTGCTACATACAAATGTAAGGAGTACGTGAGGCACAGGGATTGTGAAAGGCACCCAGGTGTGTAAGCAGTGTGTACTACGTACCGATGTAAGAAGTGTGTGAAAGACAGGATTGTGAAAGGTGCCAGGGTGTGTAAGAAGAGTGTGAGCTGTGCTACATACAAATGTAAGGAGTACGTGAGGCACAGGGATTGTGAAAGGCACCCAGGTGTGTAAGCAGTGTGTACTACGTACCGATGTAAGAAGTGTGTGAAAGACAGGATTGTGAAAGGTGCCAGGGTGTGTAAGAAGAGTGTGAGCTGTGCTACATACAAATGTAAGGAGTACGTGAGGCACAGGGATTGTGAAAGGCACCCAGGTGTGTAAGCAGTGTGTACTACGTACCGATGTAAGAAGTGTGTGAAAGACAGGATTGTGAAAGGTGCCAGGGTGTGTAAGAAGAGTGTGAGCTGTGCTACATACAAATGTAAGGAGTACGTGAGGCACAGGGATTGTGAAAGGCACCCAGGTGTGTAAGCAGTGTGTACTACGTACCGATGTAAGAAGTGTGTGAAAGACAGGATTGTGAAAGGTGCCAGGGTGTGTAAGAAGAGTGTGAGCTGTGCTACATACAAATGTAAGGAGTACGTGAGGCACAGGGATTGTGAAAGGCACCCAGGTGTGTAAGCAGTGTGTACTACGTACCGATGTAAGAAGTGTGTGAAAGACAGGATTGTGAAAGGTGCCAGGGTGTGTAAGAAGAGTGTGAGCTGTGCTACATACAAATGTAAGGAGTACGTGAGGCACAGGGATTGTGAAAGGCACCCAGGTGTGTAAGCAGTGTGTACTACGTACCGATGTAAGAAGTGTGTGAAAGACAGGATTGTGAAAGGTGCCAGGGTGTGTAAGAAGAGTGTGAGCTGTGCTACATACAAATGTAAGGAGTACGTGAGGCACAGGGATTGTGAAAGGCACCCAGGTGTGTAAGCAGTGTGTACTACGTACCGATGTAAGAAGTGTGTGAAAGACAGGATTGTGAAAGGTGCCAGGGTGTGTAAGAAGAGTGTGAGCTGTGCTACATACAAATGTAAGGAGTACGTGAGGCACAGGGATTGTGAAAGGCACCCAGGTGTGTAAGCAGTGTGTACTACGTACCGATGTAAGAAGTGTGTGAAAGACAGGATTGTGAAAGGTGCCAGGGTGTGTAAGAAGAGTGTGAGCTGTGCTACATACAAATGTAAGGAGTACGTGAGGCACAGGGATTGTGAAAGGCACCCAGGTGTGTAAGCAGTGTGTACTACGTACCGATGTAAGAAGTGTGTGAAAGACAGGATTGTGAAAGGTACCTGGTAGTGTAAGTGCTGATGTAAGAAGCGCGTGAAAGGCAGCTGGGGTGTGAAAGCAGCGTGGCGCGTGTAAAGTCTAACACATCCATACTGCGAAAAGGAGATTTTACAGAATACATCTTTTTGGGTGGAGCCCTGTTCCCCGGACGGGCCCCTGCGGGCACTGATGTTGGATTGAGTCCTGAGGCTGTGTCCGATGTCATTTCCTGCAGGAGCGTGAGGTGCAGCCTCGCATCTTGTTACAACTCAGCAGGCCTCTTGCACGAGGCCGCACTATGGCAGAAAGGTGCCATGTAATAAGTGCTGTCAATCTGACATGAAAAACTCTGCGTGCCATTCTGTGAATGGTTTGATTTCTGTGTGTGAAAAAAAAATCCAATAAAACCATGGGAACTTTGAGACAACAGTTGAAACAAGTATAACAAATGTCCTTCATATCTATGTACTAAAATGCAATACTTAATTTGTAAAACATTAAATGAAAGGGCCCAAGGCAATGCATAGGAGTCCACTCCAACTGGCACCACCATCAGTCATCATGCCAGTGCTGCTGAATTCCAGTGCCTGCATTACCCATGCGCTGGATCTACCAGTTTTAAATAACCACTGCATTGATAAATTCAGCAGAAGAATAGACACACAGCGCCACCATGTGGTGTAAAACCAATGCTTAGTCCTGTTGTTTAGAAATGAGTGCCAGTGCTGAGCACCGGAAAACACTGCCACAAATTAACAATGGTGCAATGAGGTATGTGGGTGAGTGTTAGGATAGTAAGCAAACTCATCAAATTCAGAACTCACTAACGATGTGTCCGAGGGACGAGGAGCCCGACAGGCCCAGCTCAGCCGTTCTCCCTACACACATTTTGCTGTTGTTCATCTTACAGAAATATCTTTTCACCGGGGCTGATGTGGACGGTTCAGTGGCTAATGATGTGATATTAATATTGATTGTAAACCAACCAATAGTTATTTTAATGGCGAAATCAAACTCTATGAATAATCTCTAAAAATATAGAGCAACCTGATTTCATGCTATCTGTGTTATTTATAGGATAAAAAAAAAATAGGCTGATTGTCGCCGTAACATTGAGGCGAGCTGAGTCTGACCTGAATATACAGGTTAGAGCGGCGTATTGTGACTCTGAAGTGTTTCTCTCACTTTTGTCTATGTGCCAGAGCGTCAAGTCACTTACGGGTATGGTTACTCACACTGAAGATAAGATGAGGTTGACGTGTGTCCGATCAGAGTCAATGGAGGGAGTGAGCCTGCCACGTGTCAGTGGTTAGTGTATGCTCACTTGACAGTAGATTCGTTCAAAAAGGTTGGTAATTTTTGTGTCGATTCAATGACGTGGATGGCTGGTTATTCTGAATGACTGGTCGCCAGTTGAGAGGTCAGTCTCTTCCCCACCACTACCAGGATTACTGGAGTTTTTCTTACAGACCAGTCGTGTGCATCATTTGTTGACTCTTGTGTGTATTTGCAGATGTCTAACACTCCACCCTAAGGCTGCTCCACCACACTACCCCCTAGAAGAGCACCTTGGGATTGCTAGAACAAGCCCCTGTCCACTTGCAGGGGAATACCTGGACTCTTTGCACAGTATATATCTTTTTGATATACTATAAAAAGAGCCAGCTTCCTTACAGACCAGCTATTCAAAAGAACCAGCCTGAAATGTGACTAAATCCAGAAAAACATTACCAGCCTCTTTGAATGAATCTGAAGCTGTCGGCCGGTGCATTAAACATCAGCGTGCTGAATATCAAGGCTGGTATTCTTTAATCCACTACCAGACACTCTCTCTTTCTCACTCTTGCAGGTCCCTGCTTTCGCCCTCTGTGACGGTTTTTCCATTTTTCTCTTCATCCTTGCTTCGATTCTGGGTGTTTTTCCCTTTCTTGCATATCTGGTATGAAAATATAAGTGCTTTCACTCAGCACAGGAATGGGCAGAATCTTCCCCTGACTCTGACCCCCACTTCCCTCCAGCTCCAAGTGTGATGACCCTCCACAGTACCTCACACCCTGCCTCTTCCACCCACCTCTTGCTCCCAGTGTGGTGGCCCTCCCCAATACACCCAGCCCTGCCTCTCCACCCACCTCCAGTTCCCAGTGTGGTGACTCTCCACAGTACCTCACACCCTGCCTCTTCCACCCACCTCTTGCTCCCAGTGTGGTGGCCCTCCCCAATACACCCAGCCCTGCCTCTTCACCCACCTCCAGTTTCCAGTGTGGTGACTCTCCACAGTACATCACACCCTGCCTCTCCACCCACCTCCAGTTCCCAGGGTGATGACTCTCCACAGTACATCACACCCTGCCTCTCCACCCACCTCCAGTTCCCAGGGTGATGACTCTCCACAGTACATCACACCCTGCCTCTTCCACCCACCTCTTGCTCCCAGTGTGGTGGCCCTCCCCAATACACCCAGCCCTGCCTCTCCACCCACCTCCAGTTCCCAGGGTGATGACTCTCCACAGTACATCACACCCTGCCTCTCCACCCACCTCCAGTTCCCAGTGTGGTGACTCTCCACAGTACATCACACCCTGCCTCTCCACCCACCTCCAGTTCCCAGTGTGGTGACTCTCCACAGTACATCACACCCTGCCTCTTCCACCCACCTCTTGCTCCCAGTGTGGTGGCCCTCCCCAATACACCCAGCCCTGACTCTCCACCCACCCCCAGTTCCCAGTGTGGTGACTCTCCACAGTACATCGCACCCTGCCTCTCCACCCACCTCCAGTTCCCAGTGTGATGACTCTCCACAGTATATCACACCCTGCCTCTTCCACCCACCTCTTGCTCCCAGTGTGGTGGCCCTCCCCAATACACCCAGCCCTGCCTCTCCACCAACCTCCAGTTCCCAGGGTGATGACTCTCCACAGTACATCACACCCTGCCTCTCCACCCACCTCCAGTTCCCAGGGTGATGACTCTCCACAGTACATCACACCCTGCCTCTTCCACCCACCTCTTGCTCCCAGTGTGGTGGCCCTCCCCAATACACCCAGCCCTGCCTCTCCACCCACCTCCAGTTCCCAGTGTGGTGACTCTCCACAGTACATCACACCCTGCCTCTCCACCCACCTCCAGTTCCCAGTGTGATGACTCTCCACAGTATATCACACCCTGCCTCTTCCACCCACCTCTTGCTCCCAGTGTGGTGGCCCTCCCCAATACACCCAGCCCTGCCTCTCCACCCACCTCCAGTTCCCAGGGTGATGATTCTCCACAGTACATCACACCCTGCCTCTCCACCCACCTCCAGTTCCCAGGGCGATGACTCTCCACAGTACATCACACCCTGCCTCTCCATCCACCTCCAGTTCCCAGTGTGGTGACTCTCCACAGTACATCACACCCTGCCTCTCCACCCACCTCCAGTTCCCAGTGTGGTGACCCTCCACAGAACACCACACCCTACCTCTTCCACCCACCTCTTGCTCCCAGTGTGGTGGCCCTCCCCAATACACCCAACCCTGCCTCTCCACCCACCTCCAGTTCCCAGGGTGATGACTCTCCACAGTACCTCACACCCTGCCTCTCCATCCACCTCCAGTTCCCAGGGCGATGACTCTCCACAGTACATCACACCCTGCCTCTCCATCCACCTCCAGTTCCCAGTGTGGTGACTCTCCACAATACATCACACCCTGCCTCTCCACCCACCTCCAGTTCCCAGTGTGGTGACCCTCCACAGTACACCACACCCTACCTCTTCCACCCACCTCTTGCTCCCAGTGTGGTGGCCCTCTCCAATACACCCAACCCTGCCTCTCCACCCACCTCCAGTTCCCAGGGTGATGACTCTCCACAGTACCTCACACCCTGCCTCTCCATCCACCTCCAGTTCCCAGGGTGATGACGCTCCATAGTGCATCACACCCTGCCTCTTCCACCCACCTCTTGCTCCCAGTGTGGTGGCCCTCCCCAATACACCCAACCCTGCCTCTCCACCCACCTCCAGTTCCCAGTGTGGTGACTCTTCACAGTACATCACACCCTGCCTCTCCACCCACCTCAAGTTCCCAGTGTGGTGACCCTCCACAGTACACCACACCCTGCCTCTTCCACCCACCTCTTGCTCCCAGAGTGGTGGCCCTCCCCAATACACCCAGCCCTGCCTCTCCACCCACCTCCAGTTTCCAGGGTGATGACTCTCCACAGTACATCACACCCTGCCTCTCCATCCACCTCCAGTTCCCAGGGTGATGACTCTCCACAGTATATCACACCCTGCCTCTTCCACCCACCTCTTGCTCCTAGTGTGGTGGCCCTCCCCAATACACCCAACCCTGCCTCTCCACCCACCTCCAGTTCCCAGTGGGGTGACTCTCCACAGTACATCACACCCTACCTCTCCATCCACCTCCAGTTCCCAGGGTGATGACTCTCCACAGTACATCACACCCTGCCTCTCCACCCACCTCCAGTTCCCAGGGTGATGACGCTCCATAGTGCATCACACCCTGCCTCTTCCACCCACCTCTTGCTCCCAGTGTGGTGGCCCTCCCCAATACACCCAACCCTGCCTCTCCACCCACCTCCAGTTCCCAGTGTGGTGACTCTCCACAGTACATCACACCCTGCCTCTCCACCCACCTCAAGTTCCCAGTGTGGTGACCCTCCACAGTACACCACACCCTGCCTCTTCCACCCACCTCTTGCTCCCAGTGCGGTGGCCCTCCCCAATACACCCAACCCTGCCTCTCCACCCACCTCCAGTTCCCAGTGTGGTGACTCTCCACAGTACATCACACTCTGCCTCTCCATCCACCTCCAGTTCCCAGGGTGATGACTCTCCACAGTACATCACACCCTGCCTCTCCACCCACCTCCAGTTCCCAGAGTGATGACTCTCCACAGTACATCACACCCTGCCTCTCCACCCACCTCCAGTTCCCAGGGTGATGACTCTCCACAGTACATCACACCCTGCCTCTCCACCCACCTCCAGTTCCCAGGGTGATGACTCTCCACAGTACATCACACCCTGCCTCTCCACCCACCTCCAGTTCCCAGGGTGATGACGCCCATAGTACATCACACCCTGCCTCTCCACCCACCTCTAGTTCCCAGTTTGAAGCCCATCCACAGTACATCACACCCTGCCTATTAAGACAGGTTGGGCGTGGACTTGCTGAGGTGCACACTATATTGTTTTCCAGTTCTTGAGAGCTGTTGTCTGTCTTTGGCAGAGAGGAGAATGCTTGTAGGGTTGGGGCAAAGTAATTGCTCCGATTGCTGCGGAGGCCCTGTCCCCAGTCGAGTAGACAGTGAGTAACCACGCTCCTGCTGCCCCCCCTCTCCCCGCTTACAGCAATGATCGAAGTCCATTAAAACAAGCAATGGCATAGCAATAGGTCTCGCCATTGGGACCTTATAGGTGTTTAGCCATGCAAAACTTGATGTTGTTGCAGCAAGGTTATTGTGCTGGATAAATATACACTTATAAGGTCCCAAAGGGGAGACCTATTGGCTATGCCAATGCTAGTTGTTAAACGCTACTCATAATAACCCTACGGGGTCAAAGCACTTTACATCACACAACACGTTATACAAAGGCAATACACTATACGTCTGGAAATCAATCTATAATGAAACGTAACACAAAACAACAAGGAGTAATTACTGTTATGTGTTCTGCCTGTACAAGTTCTTTGCAGCAGGTCTATTAAGCCTATGTACTACACTATGACGAGTCAAAGCTGTCACTAGACAAATCGCCCATCTCTCTCCAGAAGAAACGTTAATCACCTGGTTATCTTGACATTTTTATTGCTGCCTGAAAAATGCTACGCACGCAAATAAACAGCAGGTGCTTTTAAAACCGAAAGTTATGAACATGAACACAGTGCCTCTCCTGAGTCGAGTGCGGTTGCACGGGTCGCACTGTCCTAAAGCCGGCCCTCCCTACATTGGCCCTATCCTCCCTACCAAATTTCTGAAGCTGCTCTCCAGATTTATTGGGCTGTGCTGTGCTGGCATTAATACTTGGGAACATCATATTGGTCGTTATGACTAGGCATGGATTAGTTGCTAATCACTCCAAATTAGAGGCTCCCTGGTTGCTGATCTAATGACAGTCAATACTTTTCCAACAACGATCAATGCTTATCTTTATGCACCCAGTGACCACTTAACTGAAGAGACAGTGGGCTTCAGAAATATCAGCACACTCGCCACCACAATTCCACCCATTAAACCCCACGTTTTCCCCAATTACCTAATGATGAGCCTCAATACAGCGATAAGGTGATGCTCACATATCTACGCTGCCTGAAACCAATGCAAAATAGGAGTACATCACCTTTTTAACGACCGAGTTGCAGGCGATCGGGGTATTACTCCTGCTAGTTTACCTGTAGGTGCTCTGACTGGCTGTATCGCTCTCCCTTCTACCCCTTCTCAGGCTCGTATGTGGATTTCCAGCCTTCTAGGTATTTCTGGTTTTACTCGAAAGCCGAAGGCACGCACGCAACCCAAACAGGGTGGATCGCCGAGCTATCGGACGTCTATAGCTGCCAGACTATTACATCATGAAGCGGGAGTGATAACTTAGTTGCAGAATGTATATGCTGTGCGCGACGTACTGCAAGACAAACAGCTTTAGAACCCATCGCATCCCACAGTTTCACGATGGTAGTAAGAACTTTTTAGGAAACTATAATCTATCTCATGGTCAAAGGCAAGCAAAACGAGCAAAAAAAAAGAAAAACAGACCCACAAAGTGTTTCCCTTGCAGGAGCGAGCAGGGGTACCATCTGTTTGCAAGTTAATTACAAACAGATGTCGCCAAAGCTCGCTCCCACAAGGGAATCGCCAAACGTGCACGCTTTGCCATTGAAAGCAATGCAAAGCGTGCACGTTTTTGGGCGAAAAAGATAATCGATTCCAAGAGGTCCCCTCTTATTCAGCTCATGCGCGCGACCTAAAAAGTAAGGGAACTGTGATCCTGAGTCCAATGAGTGCGGTGTCAAAGATTGTGGGGGCATGGTCAAAGACTGCTAGAAAGAACAAAATATGCTGGGACTATTTTGTGGACCGGTCACCTTCAGGTAACTTCATATAGAATAGCACTAACCTTTAACGGAAAATAAATGCAAGTCCAACAAATCAGTGGGAAATGCAATTTTCCATTATGACACCTCTAATTGGTAATGTGATAACTGCCAATGTCTGTGTGTGTAACCAGAGAGCCACAGAAGTGAATCCTGTTTGGTTCATTGAGGAAGAGCAACTTGTGTATTTTTAGTGCTACAAGGTCTCAGACTGTGTCAGAAAGCACTGTGAATGAGTAATTATTTTAACCGTGCATTACATGCCCTATAGGATAGGCTACCACAAAGTATGCGGAAAGAGTTAAGCTTAAGGTTTTAAAAAAGCGTTTTCAAAAATATTGAGGTACTGGATTTTAAGAACCGGTACAGAACCGGTAACCCAGCAGTGCCAGGGGATCAACACACCAGAGACCTCGGGTTCTCCTGAGTCAGACCTACAGAAACTTCAGAGTCTTCCAGGTGAAGTCAAAGATTCGTTTATTGGCTGCAACCAAGGTGACTGGGTCCTAGAAGTACGATACAAGTATATTCAGGAGACTGCACACTTTCACAAAGTTAGGCTTCTCTTCTTATACACAATATTCACCCTTTGGCAAAACATTCCTTGGGTGCGTGGTATTTCATTTATGGTTACTGATTACAAAAGAAAAGCAGAGTCATGATGACATGTACATATTTCACGTCGTGCTGCCCATAACAAATCATCCGGCAAGGCCCAACATTTCATCAGATATCGCTGGACCCCTAATAAAAATGGTCACCTTCCCACCATAAAATAAGTGAGGAAAAGGAGTGGAAAAAGATGTGAGCGAGATATGGCAGGTGTGCGTGCTGAAATGGTTTCATGGCTGGTTGGGCTTAGATGCTATCTTGCTCGGCCACTGGGAGGGAACTGACCTAACGAGCTTGGCCTGGGGCAATGGTTCTAACTTGTACTGGGGTCAGGAAGAAGTCGATTAAGGAGTATGTGTCCTTGTGGAATCAAATTCAACTGGATTAAGGCCTATGTAGAGGGCAACATGCAGCTAAGGGTTTAGAAGGCAAATGACGATTTCGAGGTGAAATCGTCACTCGAATATGCCGAAAATACATGTACTTGATGTACTCGTCATTCTCGGTCTTTTGATACCAAATTCGTCCTATTTCGACGAAGTTTTTATTCTCGAGTCCAGTACTATTATATGAATCCAGATTTTTTTCAGAACCACAGACCCTCCTTTTGCCCTTACATAGGCAATTAATCTATCCTCATGTTAATCTGAGTCCAGATCTATATTCCTAAAGTCATTGAGATGTTGCTGCAACATCATTCTAGTGCTGAGTTCATGTCTTGACACAGGCTTCCTTACACATGATGTAGCACAGAGGCCACATATTGCAGGAGCACACTGTATACATAGACAGAACAGGAAAAGAATGGCTAAGACCATCCCAATGACCATCAGAATTTTCCATCCCCAGGCAGATATCAGTCCCCAGAACCATCCCATTAATGACCAATCTCCTTTATCCACATGAATATATTCGGAAATCTTATGTAGTTTGGAGATGGCCCCGTACACTGTTGGAGCATTATCTGGAATAAAAATGCAACAACTGGACTGGATCAATTTGCATACTCCACCCCGGTCCGCAAGTATTACATCCAAAGCGACCCGGTTCTGAAGGGTCATCAGTCGATCCGACTGGAGCTCAGCAGTCAGGTTACTAAGGGCACCAGCAGTTTCAATCACGGTGGATTCAACTACCCTTGTCAATTGCCTTATGTTTCTGCTGTTAACCATGGCTCCCCAGAACGGCAGAACACCCATTGCAAAGTCACCAAATTCTTGACCCGCAGTGTCTTCTTTACTCAAAACACCTCTAACTACCCTTGTCCGATGGTAATCCGCCGATGCTGTGTAGGTGGGAGGTAACAGGAATGAAACAAAACATGAGCCCGAGAAGTCAGGGGGCAACCATGTATAGGCTCTATCGTGGCAGATGAAATAAGTACCCTTTGCGGCTAAAAAGGCAGGGGAAGTCTGAGATCCCAAAACATACATTTCTGTACAGACACTCTTCCCTAGCTGAGCTCTGGGATTCTTACCAATACCTTGCAGACACAGGTGACCTTGATGGGGTACGATCCAGATTGGGGACGATCTCTTGGCTTGCTGTTTCTCACTTACTGTAGTGCCATATCCGGTCACATTCCAACCTACATATGCAAGTATCTCATCATCCGGGGTATCTTCGTAAGAAGTCACTTCCTTGATCATGTCAACTATACCCTTCACTAGGGCGCTAGTCTTGAGGTTGTCTTTTACAGAACGTAGGGGTTGGATTTCTCGTGCATATATGAACATTGTCCTATATGCCCATACTGACCCATTGTGACTAAATGGCAGGACCAAATAGGGGATACCTCTATCCGTGGTGTGGGGCATGAGACCACACACCCAGCAGTTGGTTGTGTTCATTACAAGTTGGTGTTGGTGCAATAGCTGAACGAAGGAGTTATTAATGAACTCTAATCTCCTATTTGATTCGTGGTCAGGCAAAGAGTGGAAAGAATGAGAGGAAACAGTAGGGGGAGGTATGGGTGATGTAGTGGGCGTGAAAGTCACATGAAAAGAGAATAAAACATAGCTTATCAAAAAGACCATTACGCTAAATAACATAAAAATACACATTATTATAAACATTTTCTTCCTCATTGTTTTCAAAAGTCTCTGCTTAAAGTTCATTTGTTTGGCAGTTCTCTCCACATCAGGAAACTCCATCCTCTCTAAGGTGCTGCCCGCGGCGGTAGGTTGTTTCTGCTAAAGGATGCTTCCGTCAGTCTAGGGTGGCTCCCTTGGACCAACTGGAACCAGCGACCTATCGTCGTCAGCTGCACCCAAAAGTCTTTAATCAACCGCGACCCTAGCAGCGGAACCCGGATGGCGGTTCGAAAAAAAAATAAAAAAAAAATAAGCAAGTTACCTAGATGGGAGAATCTGCACTTTCAAAAATAGGATTTTGGGAAAAAAACTTATTTTTTATTAGTCCACAGGTTTTTCTCTCGGATCATAAAATAAATCACTTTTACTTTAGTCTGTTTTTCTCGGTCGTAAATGGTAGCGTCTTTTCCCGGGTAGTGTCTGGTCCGGAAATAGTAGCTCAGGTTCCACAGAGTTCAATTGTTCTGATGGCGGCGTAGTTTCTTGAAAAATGTTCCCACTTTCACAATCACGTTTAGCTTCTTTTACGCGTTCATCAGTTGTGCGCTTTGAGTCAGTGCCTCCTGTTCGGACCCATTGGTCATGTGGCAGAGGGAAGGGTATCTTCTTACAATGGATCCCGTGGACCCAATTGGCCTTCCCCTCTACTTTAACGGTCGACCTTGTAGACAGGAGGACGAGGTGTGGTCCGGTCCATCTGGGCTGGTCGTTTCTTGTCCTCTGGAAATTCTTGACCAACACCCAGGAACCAGGGTCAATGGAGTGACCTGGTGTCTCGGAAACCGGAGGCAAGGTGTTGTGGACCTGTTGATATAAAACACGCAATTTAGCCGTCAATTCATACAAATAGTCAAGCAAAATGGGGTGTTGCAGCTCGCTAAACTTCGTGGGCCTAGGCACTCCCCATATGTTGGCTGGCCGACCAAAGATTATTTCATAGGGGCTGAGTTTCATTCGCGAATGCACAGTCATTCTGGTGGATAGGAGTGCTAAGGGTAGAGCGTCAGGCCATTTAAGACCTGTGCTTGCTTGGATTTTGGCCAATTTAAGTTTAAGCGTGCCATTGTAACATTCCACTAATCCAGCTGATTGGGGGTGATTTGCAGCGTGGAACTTCTGCCTAATGCCTAGCCCTTCACACACTCTTTTCATCACACAACCCACAAATTCACTTCCGTTGTCCGACCAGACCATTCTAGGCATTCCGAACCTGGGGAAGAACTCTTTCACAAGGGCTTTCGCTGTGGACAAGGCAGTATTGTCCCTTAGGGGATAGGCTTCTACCCACCTTGAGAAGGCACAAACAACCACGAGCACATATTTTAAGTTGTTGCACCTCTCCATGTGTATGAAATCTAGCTGCAAAACCTCGAACGGATACGTAGGAGGTGCAAAATGACCAGCTGGAGTTGGGGTTCCCCTACCAGGATTGTGCTTCAGACATACCATGCAATTCTTGACAACATTCTCTGCACACTTGGGAATCCCTGAATTCTTCCACACTGGGGCCAACAACTCGCAAATCCCTTTTGCGCTGATATGGGCCATCCCATGAGCCATTGTAACCACTGCAGGCACATATGCATCGGGTAACAACCATCTCTGTTGCTCTGTCGATTCAATCCAACAACCATTTGCATCCTTTCTCCCTGTACTTTCTCTCCACATGCTTAACTCTTTCTCCGTGGCCTCAGCTTGGATGGACTTCACACTTTCTATCGTGTCTTCACATATTCCAACATCCCCAGTCCATCTTTCTGGGCTCGCAACATACATTCGGCTCATCACATTCTTTGCCGTTTCCTTAGCAGTTTCATCAGCAAATGCATTTCCACGACCAACATCATCAATCACTTTCTTGTGTGCACTACATTTCACGATCGCTACTTTCAGGGGCAACGTCAGTGATTCAAGAAGCTCATTCACCAACTGACCATGCTGAATCTTAGCTCCATGCGAAGTCAAGAACCCACGTTCTCTCCACAATCGTCCAAAACTGTGAGCCACTCCAAAAGCATACTGACTGTCGGTATAGACAGTCACTTTCATTCCTTTGGATAACACACATGCTCTCGTTAATGCCACGAGTTCAGCGGCTTGAGCTGAACCATGTGGTATTCGCGCGGTTTCAACGATTGTGTGTAAAGTTGTGACGGCATATGCTGTAGTCACGTTACCATTTGGGAGTTTAAAGCAGGAACCATCCACCCATAATGTACCATCACATTCAGCGAGAGGAGTATCGAATAGATCAACTCTCCCTTTCGTCTCTTCCTCCGTTCTGAGGAAACAATCGTGCTGTTCTGAAGCATCCGATTCCTCAGCAATTGGTAACAATGTGGCTATGTTCAGGGTACTGCACCTTTTGATGTGCACATGGCTCGCTAGTAGCGTCAATTCATAACTGGACAGTCGAGCACTAGTTAAATGCTGTGTCTTGGTCCTATTTAACAATGTGTCTACTGCATGCGGGACCATCACGATTAGTGTATTATTCATTACTAGACCTGCAGACTGTCGAATAGAAACAGCTGCTGCTGCTGTGGCCCTTAAACAACTTGGCAATGCTTGTGCTACCGGATCCAAAGTTGACGAAAAATAGGCGCATGGCCGCTGTCTATCTCCGTATAACTGAGTCAGCACGGACAATGCACAACCCTCCTTCTCGTGGACATATAATGTGAAAGGTTTACTGTAGTTGGGGTTACCTAACACAGGGGCCGAACATAATGCTGTGCGTAATTCGAGAAAACTTTTCTGACACTCATCAGACCAAGGAATGGGATTGGGTGTATTTGTACACGTTAGTGCCAATAAGGGTTTGGCTAATAACGAAAAATTTGGAATCCACTGTCTACAGTACGATGTAATGCCCAAGAAAGCGCGTACTTCTCTCTGCGTTCTTGGCACATTTAATTTTGCTATTGCCTGAATTCTTTCTGGGGTCAGTTTCCTTCCCTCCTTCGATAAGAGATGACCTAAGTAGGTCACTTCTTGTCGGCAATATTGGAGCTTGGAAAGTGACACCTTGTGATGTAGATCACATAGATGGCGCAGTAGTGCCAACGCGGCCATTTTACATATTTTCTCAGTATCCGCAGCTATGAGCAAATCGTCCACGTACTGTATGAGAGTGGAACCTTTGGGCAAAACCATTGCGTCGAGCTGGCTTTTCAGAGCTTGACTGTATATTGAGGGGCTTTCACAGTAGCCTTGAGGAGCGCGTTTAAAGCGGAAACTGCGACCACCTAAACTAAAGGAAAAAATATCCCTGCTTTCCTCAGCAATCGGGATACTGAAGAAAGCATTCTTCAGGTCAATCACCGAAAACCAGGATGCAGAGGCTGGAATCATAGTCAATAATGTTGTAATGTCGGGGACAACTGGGAATTGTGGCACCACTATCTTATTTACTTCCCTAAGATCAATCACGAATCTATACACAGGTGGCTGAGAAGGGTCAGTTCGTTTTAAAACAGGCAGAACAGGACTATTGCAAACATTTCCTCGTGTTTCTTCAATTACGTCTTTCTCAATCAACTCGTAAACAATCGCTAGCAAAGCTTTTTCGCCCTCATTGGATATTCTGTATTGGGGAATTCGTGGCATTTTGACATTCGACTTCAATGTTACAACATATGGTGGAATTTCTAAAAGACCTACATCATTCGGACCAGTAGCCCAAACAATATCTGGTAGAAGTGCCAATTCTGCTGGAAGCGTATTTCTCGACAAATACATGGGAGAAACCACTTTCTTACCTAAAGTCAGTTGTACTCCTGAGGGAGAACAGTACAAAGTCGCATACAATCTTTTTAGCAAATCTAATCCTAGCAAATTTTCACCACAACCTGTTGTCAAAATAAGGGGTGCTTCGAATTCACAAGGACCAACAGAAAGAGATAAAGGGTCAGAAATCGGATTTCTAACCGGGGCGCCAGAAAAACCTACGGAAACGTTCATTTCGCCAGACAAAGGTGCGCCAGGGAGTTTGGAGTGCATAATAGAACTCTTTGTAGCACCAGTATCCAACAGAAAAGGTTCTGACACACCCGATGTAATCACCTCAACGTAAGGTCCACTCTGATCTACTGGAACTGAAACAACTCCCTCTCCTTGTCTAAGGCTGTCCTAGCAATCATTATTCTCCCACTGCTCATTTTCTGTGTAATACTCATCAACGTAGTATTGAGCTGTCCTGTCAGATACGTTATTTTGCTGGTCAAACCTGTTCATAGAGTTTTGTGGTGGAAGGGGACGTGCGTCCTGAGGGGTGTTTCCACGCCCTCTACCTCTAGGCGCTTGCTGACTACCACGACCTCTTACACCAGAAAATCCATGTGTTCGTTGTGGCAGGGCAGGACAGTCATATTTGTAATGACCCTCTTCTTTGCAGTATAAACACTGATTGGGACCTACGCGGTTTTGATTGTAATCGAATCTCTGCAAGTTTCTCTGAGGCTGCTGAAAAGTGTTCTGGTAGTGATTCTGACCATTATTATTTTTATTACCACCACCACGTGGAGGATAGGCTTGCTGTAGCAAAACCTTCGTTTTCAGTTCTCTAGTTTTCTTCTCTACTTTATCTTTCTCATCCTTGTCTCTATTCTCGTAGTACTGTGCGGTAGCTAATATCTGGGCTGAAGATGAGACTGCCCAAGAACTTTCTGAATCTTTTAATTTCCTACACAAATCTGGAAGCAGATTGTGGACAAATTTATCGACAAACAATCTCTGGCCACCTTCTGTGGTCATATCTTGACCGCTGTGGTCAATGAATGTTTCTTCAAATCTGGTGAAGAAATCTGAAACAGTTTCTTCTTTCTTTTGCTTGCATGCAGATAACTTATCCCAATTTACGCGTATTGCAGGCATTATCGTTTTCATGTAATCTACTATTCTACCAGGTAGTTCCGCTATCAGAGGCTCAGGCTTGGCACCACCAACTTGTCGTGCATCTGCAGCAGTAATATTAGCCCACGTGTCACCTAATTCCTGGTCATGATCTACATGACGAATTTTTCCCCATAAAGGCTGTGGAACAACGTTCCCGAATAACATATTGATATCGGCCAAATTCATTATACATGATCCAGCAGTTTGCGACAATTCTTTATAGTACCCTGCAGGATTTTTACGCGGATCTGGTAGTGTTTGTTTGAGTGCTAAAACTTCAGCTCGCTTCCATGGAACATGTACCCATACGCGGTGAAAGTGGGGCAGGACAGGTGGGACAGCTGTCGCGTCACCCTCTCTCCACTGTGGGGGAACTTCTCTCATAGGGTATTGTCGTGCCTTTTTCCTACTAGATGCACTAGATTCCGATGGTGACCCAGAACTGCTTCCCTTACTTCGATATGATAATAGCATTTCAACTGCTTCTTCCACATCGGGACCTACAATCATACCCAGACTAAACTTAAACCTTATACGACACATCTCTTGTGGGAGGCAATCCTGATCATTGTCTTCTAAATCCTCGCAAAGAAAAACACACATCTGTTCGAACACATATCTCTGTGTCGCTGTTTCCCATTGAGGAAAAACTTCCATGACAGACTGTAAATCATAATTTGCAGTGTCCATGACCCATTTCCGAGCTAAACTATTCAGGGAATCTCTCTCTTGATAATCGGGCAGTTGACTTCGCAACTGTCTTCTTCCTATGTTAGGGGTCGTAGCAGGCGACCCAAAAAGGGGTAAAAGAAGATTAGTAACAGTGCTGGCCATTTTCTGCCGAAGGGAAGGTGAAACGGGAGAACAAACAGATGAAAAAACGGGGTGAGATAAGGCGGGGGCAGAGATGGCAGAAGAGGTATGAGGAATAATAGATGTGGTACTAGGCAAAATCATAGAGGGGGCATTAGGAGATGTATTAAGCACTGTAGGCAAAATCGTAGAAAACACAGGAGAAACAGAAGTTGTCGGTGGGCCTGGAGGAGGCTGCACCGAAGAAGTAGGAGCCAGCTGAAGAACAGCTGGTGAGTGCTGTGGAAGAGCCAGAGGCGCAGTTTGTGCAACTAAAGGTTGCGGGGGTGCTGTGGCATTCTGCGCATAGGGGGGTGGCGAAGTTAATAATTGCGACATTAATTGGTCTTTTTCACGCTCTTTTGCTGTCCCTTGCTGAAGAGACGGCAAAACTGGATAACACTTATCTATTGCCATTTTACGTTGCCTGTGCAACTGCTCATTTATCTGCTCTTCCTCATTATCTTTAAACTGCACGGCAGCTTGCATTACTGAAAGTCCCCCTTCTCTCTTATTTTTCTTAGCTAATTTAATTTCTTTTTGTTTGGCTTCTTTGCGCCATATGCGGAAAGAGTCAAACATCGCCGGCCGGGCTTTCTTTTTGAAGAGTTTAACTTCAAGGTTGTCTAAGATTTCAGAATCAAAGCTACCATATTGGGGCCATTTTAAAACACCATCTTTCCTAGTGTATTTAATCCATACCTCGTTGTAAACGATGGGGCCTACCCCATGTTTAACGTACAGCTCGTAAGTCGGAGTTCCAACTGGAGGAACCGGACATGAGTCCTCCAATCGGGAGTCCCTATTATTACTACCAAGACAAAACCAATTCCCGAGTCTAAGACTAGGCATCCTTTCTCTCTAGTCTAGTTCCAAAACTTCAAAGGAGTTATCGATTACGATATTGCTCGTGAAAACACGAGTCCTTCGGTTATGGTGCTTGCAAGAACCAATAAAAACCTTTATGTATCTCCAAGATACCACAAAGTAAGTCCAACTAAGGACTAGGAGACGCTCCACTTATACTTAACTGAAAAATATCGATGGCTTCACCAGAAGACTCGTCTCAGCGTTTCGCTCTACCGAAAATTTCAAGGGTCCAACATCAGGGCGATAGCCAGGGCAGCAGTCCTTGTAGCCGTCGAGAAGCGGGGAACCTCGCAGTAAAGACCTTCGGACCACGTCGACATGCAGGGGTCGATGAGGTGGTGGGCCCTCCTCCGGAATTTTCACACGAAGCTCCTCACGATCTTCAGGCTGATTGGTACCACTGGAATCGCTCCAACGCTGGGCGCCAAATGAGGTACTGGATTTTAAGAACCGGTACAGAACCGGTAACCCAGCAGTGCCAGGGGATCAACACACCAGAGACCTCGGGTTCTCCTGAGTCAGACCTACAGAAACTTCAGAGTCTTCCAGGTGAAGTCAAAGATTCGTTTATTGGCTGCAACCAAGGTGACAGGGTCCTAGAAGTACGATACAAGTATATTCAGGAGACTGCACACTTTCACAAAGTTAGGCTTCTCTTCTTATACACAATATTCACCCTTTGGCAAAACCTTCCTTGGGTGCGTGGTATTTCATTTATGGTTACTGATTACAAAAGAAAAGCAGAGTCATGATGACATGTACATATTTCACGTCGTGCTGCCCATAACAAATCATCCGGCAAGGCCCAACATTTCATCAGATATCGCTGGACCCCTAATAAAAATGGTCACCTCCCCACCATAAAATAAGTGAGGAAAAGGAGTGGAAAAAGATGTGAGCGAGATATGGCAGGTGTGCGTGCTGAAATGGTTTTATGGCTGGTTGGGCTTAGATGCTATCTTGCTCGGCCACTGGGAGGGAACTGACCTAACGAGCTCGGCCTGGGGCAATGGTTCTAACTTGTACTGGGGTCAGGAAGAAGTCGATTAAGGAGTATGTGTCCTTGTGGAATCAAATTCAACTGGATTAAGGCCTATGTAGAGGGCAACATGCAGCTAAGGGTTTAGAAGGCAAATGACGATTTCGAGGTGAAATCGTCACTCGAATATGCCGAAAATACATGTACTTGATGAACTCGTCATTCTCGGTCTTTTGATACCAAATTCGTCCTATTTCGACGAAGTTTTTATTCTCGAGTCCAGTACTATTATATGAATCCAGATTTTTTTCAGAACCACAGCGATCGGGGTATTACTCCTGCTAGTTTACCTGTAGGTGCTCTGACTGGCTGTATCGCTCTCCCTTCTACCCCTTCTCAGGCTCGTATGTGGATTTCCAGCCTTCTAGGTATTTCTGGTTTTACTCGAAAGCCGAAGGCACGCACGCAACCCAAACAGGGTGGATCGCCGAGCTATCGGACGTCTATAGCTGCCAGACTATTACATCATGAAGCGGGAGTGATAACTTAGTTGCAGAATGTATATGCTGTGCGCGACGTACTGCAAGACAAACAGCTTTAGAACCCATCGCATCCCACAGTTTCACGATGGTAGTAAGAACTTTTTAGGAAACTATAATCTATCTCATGGTCAAAGGCAAGCAAAACGAGCAAAAAAAAAGAAAAACAGACCCACAAAGTGTTTCCCTTGCAGGAGCGAGCAGGGGTACCATCTGTTTGCAAGTTAATTACAAACAGATGTCGCCAAAGCTCGCTCCCGCAAGGGAATCGCCAAACGTGCACGCTTTGCCATTGAAAGCAATGCAAAGCGTGCACGTTTTTGGGCGAAAAAGATAATCGATTCCAAGAGGTCCCCTCTTATTCAGCTCATGCGCGCTGCATGGGCGAGACCTAAAAAGTAAGGGAACTGTGATCCTGAGTCCAATGAGTGCGGTGTCAAAGATTGTGGGGGCATGGTCAAAGACTGCTAGAAAGAACAAAATATGCTGGGACTATTTTGTGGACCGGTCACCTTCAGGTAACTTCATATAGAATAGCACTAACCTTTAACGGAAAATAAATGCAAGTCCAACAAATCAGTGGGAAATGCAATTTTCCATTATGACACCTCTAATTGGTAATGTGATAACTGCCAATGTCTGTGTGTGTAACCAGAGAGCCACAAAAGTGAATCCTGTTTGGTTCATTGAGGAAGAGCAACTTGTGTATTTTTAGTGCTACAAGGTCTCAGACTGTGTCAGAAAGCACTGTGAATGAGTAATTATTTTAACCGTGCATTACATGCCCTATAGGATAGGCTACCACAAAGTATGCGGAAAGAGTTAAGCTTAAGGTTTTAAAAAAGCGTTTTCAAAAATATTGATTTTGGTAATATGCAACCGCACTGTGCAAAGTGCACATTTTTTAAAGCTATCTTTAAAAGCACACACTCCGCAGCTCAGCGGTTAGCAAATGTTTTTCATCACTAAACTTCAAGTGACGCCATGAATTAAACCCAATACTGATTTCCAAGCAACCTTTACATTTGCAATTGACCAATTGCACATGTTTGCATTTCTTTCAGGCAGCAGGCATCCTGGCAAGGGGCTTACTCATTGCTTTGCTGTGTGTCTCTCCCTCGGCTTCCAGTACAGGCGACTCCCACCCCCAATCCCAGTTCAGCTGAGGCTGTCAGAATGAACTGTGCCTTGGCAGTTGTATTTTCACTAGAAGAATGGGTACAGTTTTGGTTAAAATGAAAAAAAGTCTGGGTACGTCGTTCCCCACAGATCCCGCCCACTTCAACCTCGGCTTCACAGAGACATGGCGTGCGCTGCTGGATGGCCCAGTTTAGTGATGCCGATAGAGGTTGGTTCCTGTAAAATAAACATAGGACATGTCTGTGCCAGTGTTTTCTGGAACACCAAATGTATAGTCACAGACCACACGTGGTGCAATAAAACATACGAAGTCTCAGCCCCTCGGTCCATCAGTGTTAACCTCAGTTATTTCTTTATTACAGAGCGAGAGAGAGAGGGAGCATTTTCAAAAATGTCCGACTTTTATTCACACAAGGTCAAGACACACGGATGTCCTCCTGTGAGGCTGCTGGCATGCATTGCAGAATTACAAAGATGAGACATCCTCAGACCTTCTGAATGACAAGAGGGATGACATGGGTACCAGCGGCCGGGCTCCATTGTTCTGAAAGAGCTATAACAAAGGAGACTGACAGCGATGGTGGAGATGTAACCAGGACAGACTGTCACACTTTAATTGCTGATAGAATTGGAAGAGCAATTCGGGTGCGTGTAATCATGGCCAGAGGATGAAGCCAGAATCTATCTAGGTCTGACTTTAGCCAAATACTTTTTATTTCAGTAAAAAAAATATATATTATGTACTTACTCAGAGGGGCTTTTATCGAGTCCCCTTCATCCCTTTGAAAAGTGTTGTGTCATTCAAAGTTTTCTTTGCCACCCCCCCACGCTCCCCCACCAGCATAGGGCAGTGGGTCAGCCCACTTCAGCCATTGGCTAACTTCACTGTGAGTGACAGCATTCTGCCCTTTCGCAAAAAGGACACCCTCAAACAAAGGACTTGATTAAGATCTTGGTGGACGGGTTGCTCCGTCACAAAGATGACGTTTAACCCGTCCGCCGAAATACAAATCCCATTGGATATACTGGGATTTATATTTCGGTGGACGCAGGGCCGGACTGGCTACCGGGCAGTTGTGTGTGCTGCCGTGCTGGGGGCTAATTTCGTTGATGGGGACCTGCGTGTGCAAAACAAAATTTGTTGTGCTTTTTTTCTTTCAAATCGCACGCAGGTCCCCATCAACGAAATAAGCCCCCACCACAGAGAAATTAGCCCCTAGCTCTGCAGCACACACAACTGCCTGGTTGCCAGTCCGGCCCTGGGTGGACGGGATATCCATCACCGTTGTGACGGAGTAACCTTTCCACCAAAATCTAAATCCGGCCCGAAAGCGGTCCCAGGATGTTTGTTTCCGGTCCAGGAAAGACATGGTTTGGCAGTTCAGGCTGGGCTGTTCCAATTAGGCACAGGGCCGAGACTGATTTGCATATAGCCTTGTCTAAACTGGGGTGGGGAAGTGAGCTAAAGAACAATGATGGATTCAACCCAGACCTGTGACTGGGGGTGAGTGATTGCAATGTTCAACACTCCGTCCATCATCCTCTTTGGTTTTACTTTGTCTGCCCTAAGTTGGCAGGCTATGCCCAGACGTGGGTCCCTTGCTCACTTTTCCACTGGATTCAAGCAAGATTGGCTGATGATGGCTGATTAGCCAGAAACCTTCCGGGCTGGACTATTCCCATGAGTCACAGGGTCAGACCGATTTGCGTATAGCTGGGTCTGAACTGGGGTGGTGAAGTGAGCTAAAGAATGATGGATTCAACCCAAATCTGTTACTGGGGGTGAGTGTTCGAAAGGCCATCATCTCTTTGTGTTTTTAATGTGTGCTTTTTGACACCAAAATGATATTTTGGAATGTATTCAGAATGACAAACCAAACAAGCATTGACAAAGCTAAAACACTGGCAAAAAGCACCAGATCTTTTGTCTGTGTCTGTGACTGTTAGGGCTGGTGTTAGGCAAGATCTCTTGTCTTTAATATTAACAATGTATATACTGTACATATTTGCCTGTTCATCCATTTGCTTGCTGTAATACCTTTGACATTTTGCTTCCGCCCACCACAGTATACCTCATAGGGTACAGGGTGAGACCACTTCAGCCATTGGCTTACCTGACTGTGAGGGACAGTATTCTGTGCTTGCACATTGCGTGCATCTGCACAATAAGTAATTCCCCTCTAAAGAATGGACTATTGTGCAGTGTGTGCTTTTACATTACAGAATATATCAATTGTAGCTTTCTTTTACTTGAGTGAGAGAGCATATGCTCCCTCAACAATGATACCTGGCCACTCGTACGTAATGTGACTTCATGCAAAAAGCATTCACAAACTAAATGAGCATCCTAGGTGAAAATCACGATTTTTGTGACAATTTGTGACACATATCCTTAATACTAACATAAGGGTTCTGCATTAGAGATAATTCACAGAAAAGAGCTTCGACTTCACTTTGGTCCCTGTCATCTGTTCCGGTAACCCCACCCCCTTAAGCTACTGATACCAAAGGCATTGGTAACTCATGGATTACAAATGAAATCCCGAGGAATTACTGGTGAACTCTGTGATTCCTGCCTCGAAAGCCCCACCACTTCCTCGTGGGGCCGAAGTTTCTCATCTCGAGATCCACTTTCTTTCAAGTGCAATTCCTCTGATCAGTGCAGTTACCCAGATCTTTTCATCCTGATTTGGCCAGTTACTCCAATTACCAGTTGAATATTATTTAGTTACTCCAATTACCAGTTGAATATAATTTACCGGGGACCGCAGAATACTGGTGCGTCTGTTCTTCTCCTACATAGCATCACTAAGCATTGAAAAGCACAAGGAAGTTAAGTTTGATTTTAAGAGCCCATACATGTCCCAATTTGACTGGGTTTGATGAGAGGGCACATGATCTGGCCATGTTGTGAAAATGACACTGCTGCGCTGAGAAAAGCTTTGCACATGTGAAGGCGAGCCCGGAAGTCTTGCAAACTTTGCAAAGTGCAAAACATTAAATCACCTCAAAACTTCACCAGTGAAGAAAAAATGTTTGACACCCTCGTTCATGTTGCACGTGAATGGACCACCTACTGAGGGGTTTTCTCTCTATTCTGGTATTTCTACGCTGAGTTTGCAATGGGGGAAACAAAATAAGACAGAAGATGTGTGCTTGAAAATTCTCATGGAGAAGCAAAGCTCCTTGCCTGTGTCTGTAAGGGGAGGGTGAGGGGCTCTCTTTAAGGCTGGATGTGCAGAGACGTTTTCTGTCCATCCAGCCCTGAAAGCAGGCGCAGGGGAACAACACTTTCTTTCAAGGAATATGGGTTTTCCTCCAGCACTACCTTTTGCTTTCTTTAAGGCTGGCTGTGTTGGGAGAGCCTTGGTCCATCCAGCCGCAAAACCAGTCGCAGGTAAACAACAGCATTTTCTTCGGTTCATCCCTTCTTTACTGCTGCAGAGAAACAATGCCCCTGGGTTCCGGAACAGGCCGGATGCAGTGGAATGTGGCCGGAGTTTTCCTCCAGCAGTATTTGTGGAATCTTTCACTTTTAACCTAAAATACTTAGAAACGTGTTTTATAAAAAATAATAGTGTAGATTAATTTCATTAATTTCCAAAAAAATAGTCAACCTTGGGTGGAAAAGTCCTCTGAGGGAAAGTCCTCTGACTTGCTTATTTGCTGCATTACTCGGCTGGTTTGTATAAATTGCCCTTGGGGACTTGTTTACCCTACTCCAGTTCTAGAACTATGCATTGGTTCATATGCGTGACCCTACTGGGACCCTTCTTCATGGGGGCTCAGACCTCTACCACCATGACCCTTCTCTCTGGCTTGTTTCTTTTTTGTTCCCCATCACCCCTAGGATGAACGGACCTCTGACTGTCTCCCTGCTGTGTCTGGCGAGGAGGGTGTCTGTGACTCTCAGAGCAAGTTCCAGTCCACGGGATGGTTCAGACTCACCCCAAACATGGGCTGACACAGTTTCCATCCTTCAAAAGTCGATAAACTGAGTGCTTCTAGTTCTGGGTAATACCAGTGTCTGCAAATGACAGTGCTTTGAAGCGGCAGAAGAGATCTACGTATGAAACAGCTCGCTATTACTGTGTTATACCAGTAATAGAAATTCACAGTGTCTTTCACTCCAGTTGCCACTAAAGTCTCAGAGAATGACTAGTAGAGCAATTATGTACCTAGAGGAAATAAGAATGCATTTTGTATAGCACCAAACGCTACTATTCTGCGGTTTCTAAACACTGTAAAACATGTACTTACCCCTCGGAGGAATGAAAGACTGGGTCTGCCTTTTTCGGATTCGAACTCATGACTTTTTCGATAACTGAAAATAGGGGAAGGTGTGGCATAACGGCAAGAGCTAGCGACTTTGGAGTTGGTGAACTAGGTTCGAGTTTCACGTGGGCTCAACGTCGTGTGATTCTGGGCAAATCACTTACAGCCTGATTCATCAAGGTACCGTTTTGCGAGTCTCTAATAGAGATTCATAAGGAATCGCTATTAGAGACTCGCAAAACGGTATTCATGTAGGAATTGCTAAATAAATAGCGATTCCTACACATTCCTTATTTGCGAGTAGCAAATTGCTACTCGCAAATAAGGAATAACTCACCATTCATTCCTATGGGCCAAAAGGCCCATAGGAATGAATGGGGAGTATTCCTTATTTGCGAGTAGCAATTTGCTACTCGCAAATAAGATAGCGATTTAAAGGGTGCCAGGGGTGTCCAAAGGACACCCTGTAGCACCCCTTAAATGCAAATTGGAACAGGTGTTGTGCACACACATGTCCAAAGGACATGTGTGTGTGCAACATGCAATTTAGAAAAATGCTTTTAAAAGCATTTTTCTAAGTTTTTGCTATTTACCGAGAGGTCTGACCTCTCGGTAAATAGCGGCCCGAAATTGCGAATTAGCAATTTAAAATTGGTTGATGAATTGCATTTAAGGAATCTCTAATAGAGATTCCTTAAATGCAATTCCTCGCACAATAGCGAATTCTGTAATAGCGATTATTGCATTTGGGATGATGAATCCCAAATGCAATAATTGCGCTCGCAAAGGGCCAGATTCTCAGAATCTGGCCCTTTGCGAGCCGATTTTCGTTTCATGAATCAGGCTGTTAATCTCCCCGTGCTTAACAAAAATGAGGGTGTCTTTGTGTAATCTAACTTGCTCATTACCTCCGGGTCCAATTCGCGCTGTATAAAATTGCACAACCCCCTCTCCCCCCCACCCCACAAGCACATTTCTTGATTGGTGCTGAGATTAGTGCAGGGCACTTTCCAATGATACTTCATCTAGTTTAGCTTACTGTTTCGAGTTTTAAGAGCTGACCAGTAAATCACAGTGCAGTTTACTTTCCAATACTCTGAAAGGGATCCTAACGTTTCTAGGGCTATTGCAAGGGAGGCATAAGGTTTTTATTTTATTTTTTACATGGCGAACAGGTTTTCTGAAGTTCCTGATTTTCACTGTTACAAAAATTCTGTGTTTCTTCCACGGTGAAAAGGGTTTCTTCGCGTTTTGGGTTCGATTACCAGTGGCACAGTGAAGGGGGATGCGATTATCGGGTCCAGAATAATCAATTCTGGCGGGTGATTGCACCTCTGTATCATGTAATTATAAATGATACATACCACCTGGAACTGGAAATCCCTGCGTTTATGGGGTCACAAACCGCATGTATTTCCCTCATCCGGGAAGAATAACAAGGACTCTTTTCTGCATCAATTTGATGCCTGCTTTTAGCAGGCGGTAAATGCGAGCTGAGTGTTTGCTTGCTGCAGGATGAAGGCAAAGCAGGTTGGGGCGTAGACAGCATCCAGTGGCAGGGGGCCCCGTGCCACACAAGGTGCGTGGTGGGAGCTGCGGTGTACCTGTGCCTGCCACCCCTGCCCGCGCCTGCACCCAGTTTTACTGCTGTCTTTCCTGCTGGGCAAAATCAGGCTGGTCAGTGTCACCTTAGGAAATTTAAGGCCTTATGCCAGGCATATTGTGGGACACCTTGTTCGGATGATGAATTACATTGTCTATTTTCTACTAATTCAAGCTTGCATGATGACATACACTATTGAATACCATATATTATACCATATATATAGGGGGCCCCAAAATCCTAAAATGGCACTGGGTAGAGAGAGACCAAGATAGAGGTATTGTACTGCAGCATTTTCATAGTGCTTCCTTCCCCTATGTGGGGCACGGAAGCACTTGCCTCCATGAATAGCGGCTACAGTATGATGGGTGTGTGGTTGAAAAGATGCAGTTTTTGGTTTGATCCTATGTTAGAAGTTTTGCATGATGTGCGTGAGGACCAGTTATAGTGTTATGAGAAGCAACATAGTGTGAGAAGTAGACACGCAGTTTGGTAGTTTTCAGTGTGTTGTTTACTCCCAACAGCTCTGCGGGTCCCGTTATGGTATTTCACATGATATAGTCTGCTTAGCTGGTTACTGCACCCGAGATTTTGTGTATAGTTGTGGTCCTGAGCTGGCATGGTTGGACGATGGGCATTTTATTATCATCCCATATCTGAGTGTCTTTGTGAGATGCAAAGAGCGCTCAGAGTGCATAGATATTTGGGACCTACAGTTAATGGACTGCGTTAAAGTCCCCCAAAATGGTCCAGCAATGTGTGACCGATCTCTTTGGTTATTTCATGCCTGTTCATTTGGTGATGTTTGTTTTTTTGTCTCTACAGTTCTGGGGATGGACAACCATTGTAGCAGATATATCTTAGGGGAATTTAATAAGTATAAGTTACAATTAGTTGCTGATGGCTGCATGTTATGGTTTTCCTATTATTGTGGGCCATAACTGTTATATATGGAAGTGCATAAATATATAATGTCACTGCAACCCATAGGTCAGCCCTTTTTAGGTCTCGCCTATCCCATTCCACAAGGAATGGATAGGGGAGAATTATAGGGTTGGATCAGGAAAGCTAAACCAGGCGGCGGATTTCGACGAGTGCATGTGTCTGTGCACGCGCTTCCATCCGCCTGCCTCGCATCATTGCCACCAGCAGCTTCACTTCGATCCGCTCCGCCCCCTGCTGCACGCGCTTTCCATCCGCCTGCCTCGCGCGTCCACATCAAAGCCATCTGTTGCTTCCCCAGCGTGCTCAGCCTCACTTCTCCACTTCTCCTCCCCCCTCCTAATTACATCCCTGCTGTTCACACTTCTTTCACGGCCGCGAGGCCGTGCTTCAAAGGGATCTGCTCCCCCGCCCCTAAAAGCTTCTTTCGGCGATGTCACCAGCAACATATATCTCGATAGAATAGCAATTTTTAAATAATACACAATACTTGTTTTGGTTTGTTTTCATGGTTTTCCCCCAATTTTGCTTCTGTAACTGTCATTTTTTATTTACAAGTACTTCTGTTTGTGGGTGTGCAGCTGCACACCTTTTGTCAGCACAGCATACGACGCGCTACATGTTTGGCTTAAATCACCTTATCTCACGTGCTCTGACAGCCCCCAATTTCGCTTCTGTTACTGTAATGTTTTATTTACAATGAGCACTTCTGTTTGCGAGTGTGCCGCAAGGAGGGAACAGAGTCCAAAAAAAATGATCACAACGAGGGAAGAGTCCAGAAAAAACGATCACAACGAGGGAACAGAGGCCAGAAAAAGCAAGCACAACGAGGGAACAGGGGGCAGAAAAAGCAAGCACAACGAGGGAACAGGGCGTAGAAAAGCAAGCACAACAATTGAACGGGGCAGAAAAGCAAGCACAACGAGGGAACCGGGCAGAAAAGCAAGCACAACGAGGGACAGGGGGCAGAAAAGCAAGCACAACGAGGGAACAGGGGTCAGAAAAGCAAGCACGAGGGAACAGGGGACAGGAAAGTATGCACAAAGAGGGAACAGGGGGCAGGAAAGCAAGCACAACGAGGGAAGGCAAAGTGCACTGACGAAGGGTGGGCAGGAGGGCAAAGTGCACGGATGAAGGACGGGCGGGAGGGCAAAGTGCACAGACAAAGGGCGGGCGGGAGGGCAAAGTGCAAGGAAGAAGGGCGGGCGGGAGGGCAAAGTGCAAGGAAGAAGTGCGGGCGGGAGGGCAAAGCACACGGAAGAACAGCGGGCGGGTGGTCAAAGCACACGGACGAAGGGCAGGCAGGGGGTCGTAGGGCACAGACAAAGGGTGGGTGGGACAGCATAGGGCATGGACGAAAGGCAGGCTGGAGGACATAGGGCACAGACAAAGGGCGGGCGGGACAGCATATGGCCCGGACGCAAGGCAGGCAGGATGAAATAGGGCACAGACAAAGGGCAAAGCTCCCGGGCTTAGGGCAGAGCGCACAGCAGAAGGGCGGCGGGAGGGTAGAGCGCACAGAAGAAGAAGGGTGGGAGGGCAAAGCACACGGAAGAAGGGTGACAGGAGGGCAGAGCGCACTGAAGAAGGGCAGGCGGGAGGGCAAAACACACGGAAGAAGGGCGGGCGGGAGGGCAAAGCACACGGAAGAAGGGCAGGCGGGAGGGCAAGTCACACGGAAAAAGGGCGGGCGGGAGGGCAAAGCACACGGAAGAAGGGCAGGAGGAAGGGCAAAGCGCACAGAAGAAGGGCAGGCGGGAGGGCAAAGCACACGGAAGAAGGGCAGGCGGGAGGGCATATCGCACAGAAGAAGGGCAGGCGGGAGGGCAAATCGCACGGAAGAAGGGCGGGCGGGAGGGCAAATCACACGGAAGAAGGGCGGGAGGAAAGGCAAAGTGCACAGATGACAGGTGGGAGGGAGGGTAAAGTGCACTGACGAACGGCGGGAGGGAGGGCAAAGTGCACGGATGAAGGGAGGGAGGGCAATGTGCACGGACGAAGGGCGGGAGGGAGGGAAAAGTGCCCGGACAAAGCACCTCTCAAAACCGGTTTCCACCAACCTCAATCCGCGGAAGACATGGCAATGACGTCATAGAGGCGCTCCCTCCGCCGAGGATCATAGAGATGGCCAGCGAGACGAGGAAAGAGATATAGCACGGAAGAGCGCTCAGACGGCCATGTCGAAGCTGTGCCGCATACGAAGCAGAGTCAGTCAGCCTTTAAACAACCTCCATCTAGAGGCCAGTTACACATTCAGCCCCGCACCCGTATTTCCCAACTGGAGAGCATTTAAGTGTGCATACTTTACCTTGGAAGGAGCGAACTAGGTTGGGAAGGAGTGGTTAAGGCTGATCTGATTGCGGAAACAAGGGGGAAAGGACGACCATCTTTCTCCGAGGTCATGCAGAAATGCCTTGGAGAAATCCCCGTCATTTTCGGATTCAGTGCATGGTTTTCTTTCTCTCCTCTTCCCATTGGCTGGAATGTAAAATTCCAGCCAATGGGAAGAGGAGAGGAAGAACATGAAAAAACACGCCCCCGAATCCCAAAATGATGGGGCTTAAACTGACAGACGCCCCTCCTCTCCAATGGCTATCCTCCGTTTAGGAAGCCAGCCAATGGAGAAGAGGGGCGGGTTCAAGCCCCACAGCAAGAGACATACGATCTCGCCGGCGAGACTGCGCAAGCGCAGCCTATGCAGACTGAGACCTAAAAAGGCTCGTAGGCCAATCCGAATGTTTTTTTTTTTTATTCCGATAACATGGAAACTATTTTTTTAACCATCAATTTTTTTTTTAAGTTAGGCAGCGAGAGGGTAAAGGTGCTGCTAGAAAAATCAGCAAAGTGAAAGTAAAAGAAAGGTCATGCTTCTAAGGGGCCCTGTGCAGTTCCCCACTTTGCCCATGACTTAAAACATCTTGAGCCCATGTTCCTGCACCCAGTTACCTCATGTGTAGATAAACTGGGGGTTTGCGATATGTGCAGCGATATCCCATGGGTTACCTCCCGCCCAGTTCATAACCATGCTCAGGGTATTTTAACGAGTCAGTTTTCAGTCCAATAGAAACTAACCAAGCCCAACACTGAGTATGAATCAGTCCCCTTGCTTATCTGCATCACAATTTCAGTTTGTAAAGCGTATGCTGGATTCTCGATACCCAACAGCATTGTGGGGGTTCTGCCGACTATATCTATTACATGGGTTAACTAGGTCTGCAGTAAAAATACAGCAAAAGCCACAATTTTCACTTGGATAGCTCGAAAGGAAACATTTCGAAAAATTAGCAAAAATTAAGATAAGACTTCTGCTAGGGTGCAAAAAATATCTTTATCACCTGTCACTCCACTCATTGAGGTTGCTTGTACAAAATGTGGATGAGAAATGGTTATAGAAGCCGAAGGGATGCAAATTAGGGAGGCCATCTACCAAACATAAAGAGGTTAGGTGTCTGAACAATTTTTTAAAAGCACTGATCATCCTCATAGATATGGCAAGCACAGAATGCAGGAAGAGAAGTGCATCCAAGTTACAGAAGACACTTTTCGTCTGCAACCCCTACTGGGTACATTGTTCTCACACCCCCAGTCATTCTGGAAGGGATCCCACCCCAGGACTGTGCATTCAGAAACTGTGGGGGTGCGAGCCTCCCCCGAGGAACGCCCACTCTTTTAGCATCACTGCCTCCAAGCAAAAGGCCAGATTAATGGCATGATCTGAGTGCGGTGTCCCTTTAAACTGTGACTGTGTCAGGCGAGAACAAACGTCCCTCAGAGTTGTTCAGCAATCACAGATGTTCGTGGCGCTGTCTGGCGCAGGCCGAGGTGATGCAGTGAACTCCACATGCTTTGAAATAAAAACAACAGAAAGGAGAGGGAAAGGCTGCCAGAGATCCCTGCAGGCCCCACCCCCGCCCCTCCTCGGAGCTCACCCAAGAACGAAGGGGAACGAGACAAAAGCTGGCGCCGCCGGGAGAGAGGGGAGCAGGAGGCTGCGCGAGCCTGCATCACTTCGGGTCCTAGCTCCTCGAGTGATGCGAGCCGCTGTCGGCGCTGCATCATCCCACGCACGCACCTCAGGGGCGCCATAAGGGATGCCAGCGGTGACCCTGAGCCTGCCTAAGGGACCGTCCGGACAGAGGATGACCTGGGTCTGTCTGTCCTGCACGCTTGGGGTGAGTACCGGGGACTTTCATTGAAGTTCGCTTGTTGCTCTGGTGCCTTCTTCAGCCTGTTGGGAGGTCTGGAAATTGTGTCTCTCAGGCTTTTGCATGTGAAAGGCCAGAGGGGCTGGGAATGAGTCAGTCTTCTGTCATAGGAGTCCAATATACGACGGACTGACTACCTCTACCTCCCTCCCCAGGGCTTGTGGGGAGGTCTGGAGAATGTGCAACAGGCCAGTGCCTCTGAAAGGACAGCGGGGCTGGGAGTGAGTTGGTCACGTGTCAGCTGCGCCCAATCCGTGACTGACTCTACCCCAGCCTCCTAAAGGTTTGAAGATTGTGCCACCAGGCCAGCGGGGCTGGGAAGGAGTCAGTCTGGCCTCAGGGGCGTCCAATGTAAGACTGACTCTACACCGCCCCCGTGCCTATGGAGAGGGGTGGAGACTGCCCCACAGGCCAGTGCCTGTGAAAGTCCAGCGGGGCTGGAAGTGAGTCAGTCCCGTGTCAAGGGCGCCCGACGTGTGACTGACTCTGCTCCAGCCTCCGCAGTGCCTGGGGAGAACTGTGGAGATTGCTCCACAGGCTAGTGGCGCTGACAGTGAGTCGCTCTCGTGTCAGGGGCGCCCGGTGTGTGACTGACTCTACCCCAACCTTGTCTGCTTTAATTAGGGGCATCAACGAACTAGTACATCCTCAGCCTTCAATGGAGCCCCCCCCCCCCCCTCCACCTCCCCACACCCACCCGGAGCGGATCTGCGACTCGCAGTGACTCTGCCTTTCCAAGTTCATGGGCAGTACCATGTGTTGAAGTGTCACAGGTACACTCGGATCCAGACACCGCCGTCTGCTCTGCGGACCCCCATGAGGACGCTTAGAAGTCCGTCTGCTAGCACGGAGCGCGGCATGGGGGGCCACACCCCTCGCATTCCTCGACATACTGACGGGGGTGGGAGCGCTTGTGTGAGCATCTGAGGGGGGCGGGAGGTGGGGGTGCACGCTTTGACCCTGTGGCATTAGGGTACAGTCTGAGCACAGTTCACCCCTGCCCTCAGTCTCCGCCTACCTCTGTTTAGAGTCCAAGCCACGCCGGCGCGGCAGAGTGGAGGCGAAGCCATGACAAACCTACCATGACGCGTCACTGGGGACAGAATGGAGAAGGTGCACTGTGTTACTGAGGGGGTCTGTCACTGGGGGCAGAATGGGAGAATGTGCTCTGTGTCACTGAGGGGTTCTGTCACTGAGGACAGAATGGGGGAATGTGTACTGTGTCACTGAGGGGGTCCTGTCACTGAGGGCAGAATGGGAGAATGTGCACTGTGTCACTAAGGGGTTCTGTCACTGAGGGCAGAATGGGAGAATGTGCACTGTGTCACTAAGGGGTTCTGTCACTGGGGGTATAATGGGAGAATGTGCACTGTGTCACTAAGAGGTTCTGTCACTGGGGGCAGAATGGGAGAATGTGCGCTGTGTCACTGAGGGGTTCTGTCACTGAGGACAGAATGGGGGAATGTGTACTGTGTCACTGAGGGGTCCTGTCACTGAGGGCAGAATGGGAGAATGTGCACTGTGTCACTAAGGGGTTCTGTCACTGGGGGTATAATGGGAGAATGTGCACTGTGTCACTAAGAGGTTCTGTCACTGGGGGCAGAATGGGAGAATGTGCACTGTGTCACTGAGGGCTTCTGTCACTGAGGACAGAATGGGGGAATGTGTACTGTGTCACTGAGGGGTCCTGTCACTGAGGGCAGAATGGGAGAATGTGCACTGTGTCACTAAGGGGTTCTGTCACTCGGGGTATAATGGGAGAATGTGCACTGTGTCACTAAGAGGTTCTGTCACTGGGGGCAGAATGGGAGAATGTGCGCTGTGTCACTGAGGGGTTCTGTCACTGGGAGAATGTGCGCTGTGTCACTAAGGAGTTCAGTCACTGAGGGCAGAATGGGAGAATGTGCACTGTGTCACTAAGGGGTTCTGTCACTGAGGTCAGAATGGGAGAATGTGCGCTGTGTCACTAAGGGGTTCTGTCACTGAGGGTAGAATGGGAGAATGTGCACAGTGTCACTAAGGGGTTCTGTCACTGAGGGCAGAATAGGAGACTGTGCACCATGTCACTAAGGGGTTCTGTCAGTGAGGGCAGATTGGGAGAATGTGCACTATGTCACTAAGGGGTTCTGTCACTGAGGGCAGAATGGGAGAATGTGCGCTGTGTCACTAAGGGGTTCTGTCACTGAGGGCAGAATGGGAGAATGTGCGCTGTGTCACTAAGGGGTTCTGTCACTGAGGGCAGAATGGGAGAATGTGCACAGTGTCACTAAGGGGTTCTGTCACTGAGGGCAGAATAGGAGAATGTGCACCATGTCACTAAGGGGTTCTGTCAGTGAGGGCAGATTGGGAGAATGTGCACTATGTCACTAAGGGGTTCTGTCACTGAGGGCAGAATGGGAGAATGTGCACTGTGTCACTAAGAGGTTCTGTCACTGGGGGCAGAATGGGAGAATGTGCGCTGTCTCACTAAGGGGTTCTGTCACTGGGGGCAGAATGGGAGAATGTGCTCTGTGTCACTGAGGGGTTCTGTCACTGAGGACAGAATGGGGGAATGTGTACTGTGTCACTGAGGGGTCCTGTCACTGAGGGCAGAATGGGAGAATGTGCACTGTGTCACTAAGGGGTTCTGTCACTGGGGGTATAATGGGAGAATGTGCACTGTGTCACTAAGAGGTTCTGTCACTGGGGGCAGAATGGGAGAATGTGCGCTGTGTCACTAAGGGGTTCTGTCACTGGGAGAATGTGCGCTGTGTCACTAAGGAGTTCAGTCACTGAGGGCAGAATGGGAGAATGTGCGCTGTGTCACTAAGGGGTTCTGTCACTGAGGGCAGAATGGGAGAATGTGCGCTGTGTCACTAAGGGGTTCTGTCACTGAGGGCAGAATGGGAGAATGTGCACAGTGTCACTAAGGGGTTCTGTCACTGAGGGCAGAATAGGAGAATGTGCACCATGTCACTAAGGGGTTCTGTCAGTGAGGGCAGATTGGGAGAATGTGCACTATGTCACTAAGGGGTTCTGTCACTGAGGGCAGAATGGGAGAATGTGCACTGTGTCACTGAGGGGTTCTGTCACTGAGGGCAGAATGGGAGAATGTGCACAGTGTCACTAAGGGGTTCTGTCACTGAGGGCAGAATAGGAGAATGTGCACCATGTCACTAAGGGGTTCTGTCACTGAGGGCAGAATGGGAGAATGTGCACCATGTCACTAAGGGGTTCTGTCAGTGAGGGCAGATTGGGAGAATGTGAACTATGTCACTAAGGGGTTCTGTCACTTAGGGCAGAATGGGAGAATGTGCACTGTGTCACTGAGGGGTTCTGTAAGGGGTTCTGTCACTGAGGGCAGAATGGGAGAATGTGCGCTGTGTCACTGAGGGGTTCTGTCACTGAGGGTAGAATGGGAGAATGGGCACTATGTCACTAAGGGGTTCTGTCACTGGGGGCAGAATGGGAGAATGGACACTATGTCACTGAGGGGTTGTGTGTCACTGGGGGCAGGATGGGAGAATGTGCACTATTTCACTAAGGGGTTCTGTAAGGGGTTCTGTCACGGAGGGCAGCATGGGAGAATGTGCACTATGTCACTAAGGGCTTCTGTCACTGGGGGGAGAATGGGAGAATGTGCACTGTGTCACTAAGGGGTTCTGTCAATGAGGGCAGAATGGGAGAATGTGCACTATTTCACTAAGGGGTTCTGTCACTGAGGGCAGAATGTGAGAATGTGCACTGTGTCACTAAGGGGTTCTGTCACTGAGGGCAGAATGGGAGAATGTGCACTGTGTCACTAAAGGGTTCTGTCACTGAGGGCAGAATGGGAGAACGTGCACTGTGTCACTAAGGGGTTCTGTCACTGAGGGCAGAAATGGAGAATGTGCACTATGTCACTAAGGGGTTCTGTCACTGAGGGCAGAATGGGAGAATGTGCACTATCTCACTAAGGGGTTCTGTCACTGAGGGCAGAATGGGAGAATGTGCACTGTGTCACTGAGGGGTTCAGTCACTGAGGGCAGAATGGGAGAATGTACACTGTGTTACTAAGCTAAGGGGTTTTGTCACTGAGGACAGAATGGGAGAATGTGCACTATGTCACTAAGGGGTTCTGTCACTAGGGCAGAATGGGAGAATGTGCACTGTGTCACTAAGGGGTTCTGTCACTGAGGGCAGAATGGGAGAATGTGCACTGTGTCACTAAGGGGTTCTGTCACTGAGGGCAGAATGGGAGAATGCGCACTGTGTCACTAAGGGGTTCTGTCACTGGGGGCAGAATGGGAGAATGTGCACTGTGTCACTAAGGGGTTCTGTCACTGAGGGCCAGGGCTGGACTGGCTACCGGGCATTTTGGCATGCTGCCGAGCTGGGGGCAGATGTCACTGCGGTGGGGGCTAATTTCGTTGATGGAGACCTGCTTGTGGTACAAAATAAACAAAGCAAAATGTATTTCGTTCAGCACACGCAGGTCCCCATCAACAAAATCAGCCCCCAGCTCAGCAGCATTCCAAAACTCCCGGTAGCCAGTCCGGCCCTGCTGAGGGCAGAATGGGAGAATGTGTACTGTGTCACTAAGGAGTTCAGTCACTGAGGGCAGAATGGGAGAATGTGCACTGTCTCACTAAGGGGTTCTGTCACTGAGGGCAGAATGGGAGAATGTGCACTGTGTCACTAAGGGGTTCTGTCACTGGGGGCAGAATGGGAGAATGTGCACTGTGTCACTAAGGGGTTCTGTCACTGGGGGCAGAATGGGAGAATGTGCACTGTGTCACTAAGGGGTTCTGTCACTGAGGGCAGAATGGGAGAATGTGCACTGTGTCACTGAGTGGTTCTGTAAGGGGTTCTGTCACTGAGGGCAGAATGGGAGAATGTGCGCTGTGTCACTGAGGGGTTCTGTCACTGAGGGCAGAATGGGAGGATGTGCACTATGTCACTAAGGGGCTCTGTCACTGAGGGCAGAATGGGAGAATGTGCACTATGTCACTAAGGGGTTCTGTCACTGGGGGCTGAATGGGAGAATGTGGGCTGTGTCACTAAGGGGTTCAGTCACTGAGGGCAGAATGGGAGAATATGCAATGTGTCACTAAGGGGTTCTGTCACTAAGGGCAGAATGGGAGAATGTGCACTGTATCACTGAGGGGTCCTGACACTGAGGGCAGGATGGGAGAAAGTGCACAATGTCACTAAGGGGTTCTGTAGGGGATTCAGTCACTGAGTGCAGAATGGGTGAATATGCACTATGTCACTAAGGGGTTCTGTCACTGAGGGCAGAATGGGAGAATGTGCACTGTGTCACTAAGGGGTTCTGTCACTGAGGGCAGAATGGGAGAATGTGCACTGTGTCACTGAGGGGTCCTGTCACTGAGGGCAGAATGTGCACTATGTCACTAAGGGGTTATGTAAGGGGTTCTGTCACTGAGGACAGAATGGGAGAATGTGCACTATGTCACTAAGGGGTTCTGTCACTGAGGGCAGAATGGGAGAATGTGCACTATGTCACTAAGGGGTTCTGTCACTGAGGGCAGAATGGGGGAATGTGCACTGTATCACTGAGGGGTCCTGTCACTGTGGGCAACATGTGTACTATGTCACTAAGGGGTTCTGTAAGGGGTTCTGTCACTGAGGACAGAATGGGAGAATGTACACTATGTCACTAAGGGGTTCTGTCACTGAGGGCAGAATGGGACAATGTGCACTATGTCACTAAGGGGTTCTGTCTCTAAGGGCAGAATGGGAGAATGTGCAATGTGTCACTAAGGGGTTCTGTCACTGAGGGCAGAATGGGAGAATGTGCACTATGTCACTAAGGGGTTCTGTCACTGAGGGCAGAATGGGAGAATGTGCACTATGTCGCTAAGGGGTTCTGTCACTGAGGGCAGGATGGGGGAATGTGCACTGTGTCACTGAGGGGTCCTGTCACTGTGGGCAGCATGTGTACTATGTCACTAAGGGGTTCTGTAAGAGGTTTTGTCACTGAGGACAGAATGGGAGAATGTGCACTATGTCACTAAGGGGTTCTGTCACTGAGGGCAAAATGGGACAATGTGCACTATGTCACTAAGGGGTTCTGTCACTGAGGGCAGAATGGGACAATGTGCAATGTGTCACTAAGGGGTTCTGTCACTGAGGGCAGAATGGGAGAATGTGCACTGTGTCACTGAGGGGTCCTGTCACTGAGGGCAGAATGTGCACTATGTCACTAAGGGGGCCTGTAAGGGGTTCTGTCACTGAGGACAGAATGGGAGAATGTGCACTACGTCACTAAGGGGTTCTGTCACTGAGGGCAGAGAGGGAGAATGTGCACTATGTCACTAAGGGGTTCTGTCACTGAGGCCAGAATGGGAGAATGTGCACTATGTCACTAAGGGGCTCTGTCACTGAGGGCAGAATGGGGGAATGTGCACTGTGTCACTGAGGGGTCCTGTCACTGTGGGCAGCATGTGTACTATGTCACTAAGGGGTTCTGTCACTGAGGGCAGAATGGGACAATGTGCACTATGTCACTAAGGGGTTCTGTCACTGAGGGCAGAATGGGAGAATGTGCAATGTGTCACTAAGGGGTTCTGTCGCTGAGGGCAGAATGGGAGAATGTGCACTGTATCACTGAGGGGTCCTGTCACTGAGGGCAGAATGTGAGAATGTGCACTGTGTCACTGAGGGGTTCTGTCACTGAGGGCAGAATGGGAGAATGTGCACTGTATCACTGAGGGGTCCTGTCACTGAGGGCAGAATGTGAGAATGTGCACTATGTCACTAAGGGGTTCTGTAGGGGGTTCAGTCACTGAGGGTAGAATGGGTGAATGTGCACTATGTCACTAAGGGGTTCTGTCACTGGGGGCAGAATGGGTGAATGTGCACTATGTCACTAAGGGGTTCTGTAGGGGGTTCAGTCACTGAGGGCAGAATGGGTGAATGTGCACTATGTCACTAAGGGGTTCTGTAGGGGGTTCAGTCACTGAGGGCAGAATGGGTGAATGTGCAGTGTGTCACTAAGGGGTTCTGTCACTGAGGGACTCAAAGTAGATGATGTTAGTGAGAGGCTGGGTGTAAAGTTTGTCAGTCAGGGCCGGGATGTACACTCTGTCACTGAGGGGTTCTGTCACTTAGGGACTGAATGTAGAGTACATCAGTGGAGGGCTGAATGAATGTAGAGGATGTCAGTGAGGGGCTGGATGTACATTTTGTCACTGAATGTAGTGAGAATCCTGTGTGTATGTCCGTGAGGGGGTGAATGTAGTGAGAGTCCTCGGTGTATCACACTGAGGGGCTGAACGTAGTGTAGTGTACATACTCCTGCAAGTCGCTATTAGGAAGGGCCGACCTAAACACGCCCCATTCCTAATAGCAAACCTATTTTGCAATTCAGTAATAGGTTATAGGTTACCGAACCGCAAAATAGAGTTTGTACATAGAAAAAATGTTTTTTTTTCCAGTCGCCCGTTCGAGAGCTTAAAAAAGCTACACACATGTGGCCCTAAGCGACCTATAGGAGGAACTGACCACGCACTGTGTTGACCCCTCAGAAACGCCCACCAGTACACCATCATACTACACGAATCTCAATGTTATTAAGAATGAGACGTTTTGCATTAGTGCGCTAAATATATGTGTGTGCAAAGAGTTGCTTTTCTGGCCCTAAATTGAAGTCTTATATTTTTGAAGAAAAAAGACACGAGCGCAGAAAAATACACATAAGCTCGTTCACATATAAGCCGTGCGTAAAGACATGCATACGCATAGATACCCACATGCAGGGAAACAAACTGACCTCAAATACAGATAAACACACTCAGTGCACCTACCGCTGATGCCAACCCGCAGACCAATTTATAGACCGCTCAATGTACTCCTAAACATAAAGAGAGAGGCTTCAATCCACTAACACGCATGCGCATTCGCGCTCTTTGAATCCCACAATAAAATCGCATATTTACACAAGCACACGCGTAGGGCTCGCAAAACTGGGTTTCCCGCGCTTTTAACATGCTGGTTTCCATATGTGTGGTACCTTTTAACACTCGGGAAAAAGAAAAAAAAAGCCCAGCCTGATTAGAGGTACTATCCCCCCCTCCTCCCCCTCCTTAACGCCCCAAATCAAATAAAACAGAAACAAACCTCCCGAGTCGATAATTATGTGCCTGGCCCTGCCTGGCCCTCGGCAGCTGGGCTCTGACTTGGACCAGATGTGGTGCAGAAGGACGTGCAGCGCTGCCATGCCAACCTCCTGCCGCCGGACCTTGGGCCTCCTCTGCGCACGAATCGCAGAGCTGCCAGGGGGGCTGGGGCAAGACTGGCACCAGGGCAAGGAAGCCCTGAAAGCAGGCAATGGCAAAACCAGTAGGTCTAACATCTAAAAAGTGTTAGTTGACATTTTGGCATTGCCAGTTCTTCTTTCTAATGGTGACCAGCATGGGCAAAAGTTTTTTTTTTTAATTGTTGTTGTCGATGCTTTACGGCAACTGCTCAAAGAAGCCTAAATGGCTGGCCCCATACGCTAGCATCACCACGCAAGTGTGCGCATGCACCATGATGTGATGACCAATTGCTGCGTGTTTAATTTACCATTTCAAGATGACAGCTGCTCATCTTAGAGTGGTGTATTAAAAAAAAGTGTGTAATAGTGCATTGTGGATAAAGACGTGGCCTGGTAGAAAATTGTAGGTGCTGTGCCCTCCGAAAAAGTAAAAAATATAAAAAAAATTCATGCGCTTCCCGTAAGAGAAATGGAGTTGGGTGCGATGAGCAAACAACTGAACTCTGCTGTCTGGCAGTGACCAACAGTGAGTCGGTAAGGAAGGAGTGGGGGGCAATGGAGGGGCTTGTAAGAATTAAAACTAAAAAATAAGCAAAAATATGAATGGGGCGGGGAACAATGGACAAGCTTAAGGGGAGCAACATAGAGTGTGCAAGGGTGGGGAGTTGAAAAGAGAAGCAGCACACAAGGGGGAAAGCAGGAAAACACATGCCATCCCGTGGATTTGAGAAAGAAGAAGATACAAGTAATTTCCAGGATGTCAGCCATGGACAGATACAAATTAGCCAATGAGAAGGATGGTATATAAGCTATGCTCCAGGGTAAAGCAAATACCTGAAGAGAAATGAAAGCCATCAAATTAAAAACAAGCAAATGAGCTTGACAAGAATGCTGATATGTGATAAGCAACAGGCTGTCTAAACCCTGCTCTAAGTATTGGAATAGTAAATCTGAGGGATTTTAACCACACCCAGCAACTATCTGTATTTAAGCGGAACCTAAAAACACACCCACCCTTTGCCAAGGGACTCTGCGTTAATTTAGTTATTAAACTGCTCGCTCGTGGCAAATGGTGGCATGTGCCCTTACCAGTAAGGTCCAAGAACGTGGCAGCAATATGAATTGCGATACTGATCAACGCAGACATTTAAATGTCACCTGCTCAGAGCAGACAGAATGGAGACACAAGGCCCGAGGCCAAAGAAAAGTGAAAGTATGAACTGAGATTTACGTCTCCGCCTGGACATGCTTTTATGGTTTTCTCTTTTTGCGCCACGTTTCCAGTCGGAGGCCTGGGAAGCTGCACCGGATGTAGTATTTCCACACATTCTTCTAGGAATTTTATGTGAGTTCTTGGGTGTTCCTGTTCCCTCCGTGTGGAATGCTACATGGCGCGTGGAATGAGGTAACATTCTGCATCGAGGCGATGGGGTACCAGTCGAAACATACTTTGCCAAGTGCGAGCTTAGTGAAGCGCTGTCTTAGGACCTGGCCCCCCGGCCCCCGCCCCCTACCTCGGCTAGTCTTTGGCGGCCGGTCAGCCCCAAAGGGTGACCGGCCGCGTAGCACTTCCGGGGCAAGGTGACGCGTTTCCGGTGTCGCAGAGGGCGGGGACTGGGGACCTATTTAGGTTCCCGGGGCAGGGACCCTAGTCTCTTCGTCCTCTGCGGCTCCGGACCGGTGGGCGCCCAAAAGCGTCCCCTTTGTTCTTCCTGGATTCATTTTAACTCCCACCCACCCGTCCCTTTAGCTCAGTAGGTTGGAGGGGCGTGTTGCGGTAGAAAGACCTTGGAACAGTAAAATTGACCGACGGAATGGACGGGAGTCCGCCTTGCGTACTCCCTAGGCTAGCACTGAGGGGGGAGACGGTAAGCTCTCCGCTGGAAAATATGGCCCCGGCTGGGGAGGCGAGGGCGACAGGTTACGAGCCTCCTGGGTCCCTGGTCAGCCTGGTGGTCGGAGGGTGGGCCCCTGGAGAAGGCGGACAAGGATCAGAGGGACGGACAAGGATCAGAGGTTTGGGGCCCACTCCTTATGTGCACAGGTGGGTTGCACCTTGCCTTGCGTGGATGCTCTGCATAGAAGATGCGAGCTGGAAGGCCCCTTAGTGCTAGAGGATTAGACTCGTGCTGAAGAAGATCTTGAAAGTCAATAATAATAAAGTTGTGTTGATAACTGTAAATAATGAATTTGAAATGCCTTGTCATGTTTATGAAATGTCAAATATTAAACATGGCCATTTTTACACCCACGAGAATCTCTGTCGATGATTTGATTGTGGGTGGACAAGTTATCAGGAGGGAGCGGGGAGCATGCTGGGGGATCCGGGTTCTAATCCCAGAGGGGAAAGCTCTACCCCTCAGGCTGGGTTTATCCCTACAGATATTCGGTGTCACTAGTGGGTCTCTATGGGAATGCGTTGCCTCAGAGATGCCTTTTGTCTTTCATGGGTTCTGTGGGTTCCATGTTTCCTTAGAAATACTTATGTCCCTCATGAGTTTCTGTAGGTTCTGTGTTTCCTTAGGCTTAGAGAAACTTTATGCCACTCATGGGTCTCTATGTGTTCTGCGTTTCCTTAGAGATACCTTATATCCTTCAAGAGTCTCTGAAGGTTCCGTGTTTCCTAAAGAGACCTGATGTCCTTCAGGGGTCTCTGTGAATTCTGTCTTTGTCTAAGAGAGGCCTTTTGTCCAACGTGGGTCTATGTGGGTTCTGTATTTCCTTACAGATGCCTTTTATCCTTCATTGGACTCTGTGGGTTCTGAATTTCCTAATTTTATTTTATTTATTTGCGAGTTTGTAACGCGCTAGGATCACCTCCCGAAGGAGTATCTCCGCGCCTTTGGCAACCTAGAAGCAAATAAACAACCTGTCGCTGTATCTCCATGATTTAGAATAAGAACGTTTTCAGCTGTCTCCTAAAAGCTAGGTGCTCTTTGCAGAGTCTCAGGGAAAGTGGAAGGGTATTCCACAACATGGGGCCCGCAATGGAAAGTGCTCTGTCCCCTTGTCTCACCTTTTTCGCTCTAGGTATCTGCAGCAAAGCCTGTTCGCTTGATCTCAAGGACCGTGAAGGCACATAGGGTGAGAATTTGCTAAGCAGATATAGAGGGCCTTTTCTCGAAAGACATTTGTGCATAATACAACACACCTTAAACTTCACCCTTTGTTTCACAGAGAGCCAATGCAACGCAGTCAGAAGGGGTTTAGAGGGTGTTCGGGGGGGTTTATTAAGGACAAGGCGAGCTGCTGTGTTTTGGACAACCTGCAATCTCGAGGTAACCCCCTCATTTGCAGAGAGGAGCAACCCGTTGCAGTAGTCCAACCAACTCAATATCAGGGCTTGTACCAGGGTCTTCCTTGTTGAATCCGGCAATAGGGGAAATACCTTCCGCAACATCCCAATTATGTGGAAGCAGGACCCTACCACTTGGGCAGTATGGTTTTTAAAGGAGAGGTCCTGGTCTAGGCGCACCCCGAGATCCTTGACCACCTGTTTAGGCTCCGGGACTGGGCCAAGGTCCTGTGGCCACCAGTCTGGGGACCAAAGGATCTTGGCTTCCCCGAACAGCATCACCTCAGTTTTCGCAACATTGCATTGCAGGAGGTTAGATGCCATCCAGTGGGCCACTGCCTTCATCCCCTGGGAAAAGGAGTTCCTGATCTCATCCGTAAGGATCTTAAAAGGGAAGAGGAGTTGGGTATCATCTGCGTATGACGCAGGAATGAACCCATGGGATCTCATGATGTTAGCGAGGGGGCCACGTAGATATTAAATAAAGTAGGGCTCAGGCAAGAGCCCTGTGGCACCCCCTTTGAGATCCCCGACTCCTCTGACCGATAAGCACCCAAGGTGACTGTTTGGGTGCGATCCCTCAGGAAACTCCCCAACCAAGCCAGAGCCTTATCTTCCAGGCCGATGTTAACAAGCCTGGCGGTCATGATGTCGTGTGACACAGTATCAAATGCCGCAGACAGATCCAACAGGACCAGGATAACAGAGTAACCTTTATCCTGGAACCTGTGTAGATCGTCTGCGACTGACAGCAAGGTGGTCTCGGTGCTGTGCCCTGGCCTAAAACCCGACTGGGAGGGATCCAACCCATTAGTCTCCTCGACGAACCTAGACAGGTGTTGGTTGACATGTTTCTCCATAATCTTACCCATAAAGGGGAGAAGGGAGATCGGCCGTAGATTGGCTAAGTCCGTCCAGGGAACGGCAGAGTTCTTCCTCAGAGGTCTCACCAAGGCCCGTTTCCAGTCTCTCGGCACTTCTCCGGTGCTCAGAGATAGGTTTATTAACTTTTGGATTTCTGGGCCCAGGACATCAGACAGCAAAGGCATAATGCGAGCTGGAATGATATCCAGGGGGCTGCCGCTCTTGATCTGAGTGGTTAGTGTAGTAACCTCTTCTAGTGAGATGGGGGGAAAGCTTTTAAGGCTAGCTACGGTTAGGTTCGGGAATACATTATTGTCTGGGAGATTTAGAACAGCTGTCTCGTTTAACTTAGCAGCCAGTATCTTTTCATAGATGGCATCAATTTTCCTCGTAAAAAATAGTGCAATCTCATCACATAGTGCCTGAGAGGCATTCTCCATTGTTTCACAGGCTGCCGGTTTGGTAAATGTTAGTAGGATTTTATACAACAGCCCTGGGTCTTTCCCAGCCTCTGCTAGTTGTGTGCCTATATAATTTTTCCGAGCTACCCTGATAGCTTTATGATATTTCCTTAAGGAAACTTTATGTAGTTCCTTATCCTCAGACCTTCGAGACCGTCTCCATACTTTTTCTAACTTCCTGGTTTTTTGTTTAAGCAATCTCAAGCTTTCAGAAAACCAGATTTCTTGTCTGTTTGCCTTGCGTGCTTTATATATTTTCAGAGGAATGGTAGAGTTTATGGCTGCACTAATAGCCTGCTCGAGCCGCTGAAGCTCAGTATTTATATCCACCGACTGACCAGTGGACAGGTGATCTTTATATACCTCTGCAAAGGCCTCGGCAGTTAATTTGTGCCAGGGTCTTCTTTTAGTGGCAAGTGCGGTCTGTATGGCTGGTGTATTCATAGTGTCAGTATAGAATTCCAGAATAAAATGGTCTGTCCATTCGACCTGGGTGGAAGCTGCACATATTGTCCGGGGTGAATTCGAGAACACTAGGTCCAAAGTATGGCCTGCCTCATGCGTAGGCCCATAGTTAATTTTTTTTAGGCCTAAGATCTCAAGATCCGTTAAAAGAGTTTTAACATCCAGGCAGTCTTCCAACTCTCCATGCACATTAAAATCTCCTAATAACAGGAAGTTTTGATTTTGATCTACAAACGGTAGTAGGGCTTCCATGAGGGAAATAGAAAAGTTTCCACTGGGGCCTGGGGGGCGATAGACCAGGGCACCCTTTCTTTGTTCCCTCGATGCGGAGTTAAGTTTAAAAACTAGTAGTTCCATCTGTAGGGTACTGATTTCATCCAGAATGGTAATTTTAAGTTCCTCCTTATGCACTATTGCAACCCCCCCTCCTACTTTATTCAACCGATCCATCCGGACTATTTTGTACCCTAATGGAATGCTCAGCGCGATAGCAGGGACTAGATGGGGTTTGAGCCAGGTCTCCGTTATAAAACAGATATCTGGTAACTCCATATCTATCATGTCCCAAATTTGAGTGCTATGCTTTACTAATGATCGTGCATTACATAGTAGGTTTTTACTCCCCGCAGAGGAATTAGGCCCACTGTAAGGTCCATCCCCGGTGGGCCTAGCAACACTGATTTGCTGTTGATCGGTTCCCTCAGTATTATGGTGGAACTGCGTTCTACATACAAAACACGAGAACGGCCCCTCTAGATTGTGGTCTATCTTACCGACACAGGTAGTCGGTAGACGCTCACGTACTACTGTTAGCGTCTGGGGGCTATATATGATCCTCTCGTGTCCGAGGGCATCGGCCACACCGCCAGAGTGTGCCGCCATGTCCTCCTGCCCCTAGCCCCGTCCTGTCGCGGACGGGCGCAGACGGGCTGGTCTTTGGCTCGTCTTAGGCGCAGGAGTAGGCGCCACCCTGCGCGCCAACGCTGCGCGCTGGAGCCGACGAGGGGCTAAATAGCCCTGGAATGCTGGAGGTCTAGAGCGCTAACCGCTCGACTCTCCGTGTGTCCCGTCCCTGCCCCGCCCTCCAAACACCGCGATTGGCTGCAGTGCCGGTTCAGGGGTCAAAGAGGCAGAAAGGAACAATCCCACTGTTAAGCCCTGTGTGAGTGCAGGTGAGTGGAATTTTTCAACAGCGTGATTATACGCAGCTAATAGCAACAATTGTACAATACAGTTTCAATAAAATTAAAAGTAGTGACTACAGTGCCAAGTGAATTTAAAAGCATTCAATTGCTCTGCTATCGCCACCTCAGAGTTTTAACAGCGTGCGAGATATCAAAATGCAGGGTCGGCGCCAAGCGGGGTGGGAGAAGCTGCCACCAACTCCTTACCGCACAGCGCGACCGCCTCCTCGCCGCCTAAATAGCCCTGGAATGCTGGAGGTCTAGAGCGCTAACCGCTCGACTCTCCGTGTGTCCCGTCCCTGCCCCGCCCTCCAAACACCGCGATTGGCTGCAGTGCCGGTTCAGGGGTCAAAGAGGCAGAAAGGAACAATCCCACTGTTAAGCCCTGTGTGAGTGCCGGTGAGTGGAATTTTTCAACAGCGTGATTATACGCAGCTAATAGCAACAATTGTACAATACAGTTTCAATAAAATTAAAAGTAGTGACTACAGTGCCAAGTGAATTTAAAAGCATTCAATTGCTCTGCTATCGCCACCTCAGAGTTTTAACAGCGTGCGAGATATCAAAATGCAGGGTCGGCGCCAAGCGGGGTGGGAGAAGCTGCCACCAACTCCTTACCGCACAGCGCGACCGCCTCCTCGCCGCCTAAATAGCCCTGGAATGCTGGAGGTCTAGAGCGCTAACCGCTCGACTCTCCGTGTGTCCCGTCCCTGCCCCGCCCTCCAAACACCGCGATTGGCTGCAGTGCCGGTTCAGGGGTCAAAGAGGCAGAAAGGAACAATCCCACTGTTAAGCCCTGTGTGAGTGCAGGTGAGTGGAATTTTTCAACAGCGTGATTATACGCAGCTAATAGCAACAATTGTACAATACAGTTTCAATAAAATTAAAAGTAGTGACTACAGTGCCAAGTGAATTTAAAAGCATTCAATTGCTCTGCTATCGCCACCTCAGAGTTTTAACAGCGTGCGAGATATCAAAATGCAGGGTCGGCGCCAAGCGGGGTGGGAGAAGCTGCCACCAACTCCTTACCGCCTTCAGGGGTCTATGTGGGTTCCATGTTTTCTAAGAGAGGCCCTTTGTCTTTCAAGAGTCTCTGTGGGTTCTGTGTTTGCTAAGAGAGGCCTTTTGTACTTCTTGGGTCTCTGTGGTTTCCGTCTTTCCTTACAGATGCCTTATATCCTTCAAGAGTCTCTGTGGGTTCTGCGTTTCCTTAGAGTTGCCTTTCTCCTTCATGGGTCTCTGTGGGTTCTGCATTTCCTTAGAAATTCTTTTTGTCCTTCATGGACACTCTTCATTAACACGTTCCATCATAAACGCCAAAGAACCCCCAGTGGTTCTTTTTGGATCCCCTGTGTCCCCTGTGTCCAAGGCCAGTCAGGAGCCTCGGTTCCCCAGGGCTCAGGGTTCCCCACGAGCCCTGTAAATGCTGTGTGGCCTCACACACTAGACACTGTCACATTTCTTCAAGAACATCTGAGGTCCTTGGGGTCCTCTTTTGTACTCATTTCTCACCTATGCCAAAGGCGCCTTGTGTGTTCCTTTGTTTTCCTTAGATGCACCTTGTCCCTCGTGGGCTTCCATCACTTCTACATTCCCAGGTGGCTCCTACAGCCAGACATGGGCCTCTCCAGGCTGATAGAGAGTACCACCAAGGGGCATGCATCTGTGCCCTGGTGTTAGACCTCTATCCATGCTTCAAATGCTCTTATATTCAGAAGACCCCTCGCGAGAGTCCATATCCTTCTCGGCTTCCTTCGGCAAAGAAGTCCCAAAATGGAACCTGCACCCCTCCCCGTCGGCTGGATCATGGTTCGCTCCGACGAGGCAGAGGTCAGCCAACCTCGCCCTCGCCACAGTCCCTCGTATCCGAAAAACCACCGCCGGCGACAGATCCTTCTCCTACCTCGCCGCCAAGACCTGGAACGCTCTCCCTACCAGCCTATGACAGACTCAGGACCTGCTGGCCTTCAGAAGACTTCTCAAGACCCGGCTCTTGGATCAGTAGCGCCCCCCCCTAGCGCCTTGAGACCCTCACGGGTATGTAGCGCGCATTAGAAATGCAGTGATTGATTGGTGAGCTCGAGCTGCAGGCATCCCTTGCTTCTCTCACCTCCACAAAGCAGCAGTAACTGGGCCCAGATTCTGCTGTAAAACTCAGGCCTGTGCGAACCTGGAACCAATGTACTGCGTCTCCCTGAAAAAATTCTGAAATCATCCCAAATATTCCTGGAACAGATACAAAAGAGAGATTAGTAAATGCATTCTGGCCTGCAGGAAATTATGCTAATTTGGAAATGTTCCCTTGCAGAGCATTGTTGCTGGCAGCCAGTTTCCCAAAGTGTGTCTGACTCTAGATCAGTGTATGCTGTTTGCTAGTGCAAGGGCTTGCAAACTTTCAAACTGTTATCTTTGTACTGTGTAACTGAGAACCCCACATAGGGGGACTGTTTTCCTAATATAAAGGGAGTCTGGCCACGCGACAGAAGCGGCGCGTGATGCAAGGATATTGCCACCCTGTGTTTCCTGCATTCGATTTTGACCTTGTTTTCTCACTTTTATTGGGAGTGAGGGTTTTTAGGGAGGTGCAGCGGGAATATACTATAGTGTCTCTCAAATGCCAAGGTTGTGTCTGCAAGAGGAAAGTGCACTCTGGGACTGAGGTGCTTTTCTGAGACCTCTTGAGCGTGCACCAGCTGGAAGGACTAAAAACAATGGCCACCTTGCAGGGCAACTATCTCTTTCAGTGATCAGGGTATTCAAAAATCAGCAAGAAGAAGTTATCTCTTTTGCACACTCAGCTGCCTAGAGCTTGAGGAGGACATAAACATTTTTTTATGACGGTAAACTCCTAAATACTTATCCGTTTCTGAAGCACAACGTCATGGTTTGGTATAATGTTTGCGGTTTTAATGTCGCCCTCACTTATCCAGTGACTCACTTGAGAACAGGGTGTTTTCAGTGAGGTTTTTGCAACAAATGTGTTCAGTGCGCCAAGTCTCTCCCCTGAACCCTGACCCCCTCCCCCCCCCCCCCACACCAATGGTCTGACATAATGTACACAGAAAGATGCTTCTCTGATAGTGCAAACTGTCTGCCACACTCCCCTTTCTTTTGTGTAGTGCTGTGCAAAGTTGTGTAGTTTTATTTTCTCTTGTACACATAGTTCACGTGACATCAAGTATTATGTACACTTCACAAAAATATTGCCCTTCAACAAATATTTGTATTTTGTAACATTTTTGGTCACTAAGTTTCTTTTTTGACTGTCCATACCAAAAACGACGTTATTAACTATAAAAATAAAGAGTCTGGTGTAAAAAATTGTTCACGTTTGGCACGTTTCACAACTCTATACAAAACCCAGAACCGGCCAGACAAACATTAGTGGGGGAAAAATATTGGAACTGCATAAATGCAGTTTATAGCTCGACTCTGTTCTATAACTACTGGTAACCCTGCAAGCAGTTCTATCAATGCAACATTACACTTGCGTAAATAAAAACTACGCACAGCTCTACTTTTGTGATCCATGAGGCAGCTTCTCAGCTTGTGTCTTGTGTAACTTTTGCGTCTGTAGCTTGTGATATTAGTAAGAAAGGGGTATGTACATTATGGATGTCAGCCATATCTTGGACATTGGAGGTGTGGTCTGGCCTGGTTTTCTTGGACGAGACCTGTTTGGGAGTGTTTGTGCTGTCATTGTGTACAGGTCTCAGTGTCGAGTACCCTAAAAGTCTGCTCACCCTAGTACTGGTTATGAAACTGTTCACCTTCACAAAGAATCCCACAGCCCTGCCATCCCTAAAGCTGCTATAGGTTAAAAAATAAAGGAATTGTCCTAAAAATGGGGAGTGTACTGAGGCAGAGAGACCTAAAGGGAGAGGAAATATTTTTCAACTGGAAGAGGTCCTTGAATATCTAGTGGGGTTTAGACAGAATACGTCATATTCGTGGCGAAATTCAGGTGTGAAAGACTGTTCCAACCATACATTGTCATTAGATGTCAACACATTTTTTGACGCAGACGCTAGGACGAGTTCATCTGGCTACCATGCCTTTTTAGGTCTCGCCTGTCGATGCGCATGCGCATCGAGCAAGCGAGACTATAGGGGCTCATCCAGACTTTATCTAACTTGCAAGGAATCGTGGCGATTCCTTGCAGTGCCCGTGACTTTTAAGCTCAATGCGCATGTGCATTGAGCTTAAAAGCGCGTGCACAGCCGCCCGCATTCCTCCGACACCTTTTGAAGTGAAGCTTAGCTTCACTTCAAAGGCCCGGCTTCTTCACACCCACATGCCGCTCTGCCCCGCTCCGCCCCCTCCCCTGAGTCATCCTGCCTGCCCAGACTTCTCCTCCCCCCCTCCGACGTTCCCCCCGCCCCCTCCCGCCACGCAATGCCGAGCTTGTTTTCTTTCTACCCCTTTCCCTAGTCTTTCTCTCGCTTTCCTTGTCTCACGCATCTCTCTCAATGTGTACCTCGTTACATCTATCCATGTCTCTCCCGCTCTCTTCCCATTTGTTCATATGTTGTCATCTGCCAATCTTTCTCCCTACCTCTTCATTCGTTTTCCGTACATTTAGCCCTCAAACCAAATTCCTGTCTACTCGTGCCACCTGCTTTTTATCTGTCAACCTCTCGCCCCACCTCTAGCTCGCTTTCTTCTTCTGTTTACCCCCTCCGTCCCTGTCTCTCTCCATCCGTCAACCCTCCCTCACCCGACCCTCCCTGCCCTCTCTATCCCTTCCGTGGCTTCCTTTCGCAGTTAATGATTGCGGTATTTTCCGCACCTTGGTTAGCCTCTGCTCCTGCTGTGTCTCTTACTGTGTGGATGCAGCTGTAATTATTCTCCAGGTTCACATCCCTCGAGACCTCTGGGTAAAAGTGCTGCCTATAAATAAATATTCGATGTCTCTGCAGCCCCTCTCCTTCCCGCTATACGCTTTGCAGGTTTCTCGCCGTTTGGCTCTCTCTCTCCCCCTCCCCAGCCGCCAGCACCTCCCCTCTCTCTCCCTGCAGTTTCACGGCCACCAGGCTCACATTTCTCCTCCCCCCTCCCCAGCCGCCAGCACCTCCCCTCTCTCCCTGCAGTTTCACAGACTTTCACGGCCGCAGGTTGTCTCGTTTTTTTTGTGTTTTTTTTACTTTAAACACAACCCCGGGCTTGTTGTTGTTTTACCTCTGTGACCTGCTCCTAAATGGACAGTGCACGTTATGTATTTATTTAAACAACGCCTTCTGGTGGCATAGTTCACAACCTCGAGTAGACTGCACTGAGTGCAGTGAAGTGCACTGAAGGGTCGTGGACCGTGAACAAGCTGTTGTGCCATCCGGCGCTTCCCATGAGTGCGTCACGTGACCGTTGACGGGCAGCTTTCCTTTTAGATTGGCTTACTTTCTAGGATTAGACACCAGCAACTACATATGCTTATAGCAGTGGTTTGATTTTCTTCCCATTTAGGTCATATGTTTCTTCTTTCTTAGAAGTTTATACTGTCCTAAGACCTGGGAGGAGCTCGCATCCTTAACAGTCCTGGTTTAGCTTCGGACTCTATTTGCGAGGTTAAAGCACGGAATCGAAGCGTACATTTTGGTTTAGCGAGGGATTGTATTCCTTCAGTCTCCTTACACTGCCACAGATGATTCACATGAGAATTGACCTGTCTGTAAGAGGACACTTCTGAACACCTGTGTATATCTCTCTGCCCTGTCTCTCTCTCCCCTTATGACCTCCATGCTTGTTCCCCTCTCACTCACTATCTCGCTCCACTGCCCTGTGTCTCTCTCTGCCCTTGTTTCCCCCTTCCCTGTCTCTCTCTCCCCTTCTGACCTCCATGAGTTTCTCTCTCTGCCCTAGTTTCCTTCTCTCTCTCGCTCGCTCCCCTTCTAATCCTTGTGTGTGTGTCGCTCTGCCCTGGTATCCATTTCCCCCTCTCTCTCGACCCCCTTCTGACTTCCAGCGGTGTCTCTTTCCCTCTACCCTGGTTTCCTTCTCCCCTTCTCTATCTCGTTCCACTTCTGACCCCTTGTGTATATCTCCCTCCGCTGCCCTGGTTTCCATCTCACCCTCTATTCCACTCCACTTCTATGTGTGTGTACCTCGCTCTCCTCTAGGTTCCGTCTCCCCTCCCTCAATGCCTCACCCCTGTGTGTCACTCTCTTCCTTGTTTCCGTCTCCCCTCGCTCGGCCTTGACGACTGACACCCCGTGTGTCACTCTCCCCCTCTGCCTGGTTTCCGTCTCCCCCACCCCGATCTCTTCCTACACTTCTTCACTTTGCTTGAGAAACATACAACCTTTTTATCCTTTTAGGCTGTTGTTTGCATTTGCTTAAAACAAAGCATTCTCTGTGGAACTTTTGCTTGTGTTATACTGATTTTAACGTTATTGTATATTTTTATTTTCACTGTTGCATACGCTTTTTTTTTTTAACTAATGAAACCAAGACCTTTCGCGTCAGTTGTTCACTTATTTGCATCTCATTGATGCTGGGAACGAAGAGATTAGTACCGCAGGCAGCAGCAGTGCAAGCTTTTATTTTAAAAAAATTAAGCCATTTGTATTTGTTATATGAATACATCTAAGTCACGTACATACAAAACATGGTGCATTACAAATGCTATAGGTGTCACATTTGAAAAAGTTAAAAGTATTGGCATTGTAAATGACACAGCTATTTTTCTATTTTCAAGACCAACACAAAGTCATTTACAAAACCAATAGCTCCAACTTTTCTAATGCGAGACCTATTGCATTTCCAATGCTTGTTCTTTGGTGACAACATTGTCATTTTTTATGGATTTCCTTTCAAGAGCGTAACTGCTGAAATAAAGCTTCTTAAAAGAATAAACACCTTGAACTAAATTTAGAGCCCTGAAGAAGTCTGTATAGGGACGAAACGCGTTGGCTATTGATTATGAATTTTGCATTTTATCAACGTGATTTATTTAGTCTTTCTCAATAAAGAATACAGTTCATAAGAAAAACGAATACAACGACTTGGAAATGTCTTCAGGATATCGCCATTAATTTGTGTTTGTTTGATTTTGAATGGACTAATAATTTTGTGTTTGCGGAATCCATACCTTTTGTCAATTTAGTCTTGGGTTTCCCAAGTAGGGGTTGGAGAGGGGTGCACTCCCAGGTTTTCCTGCACCAATTATAATTTGCCTGACCTTTTGGACAGGTGCGGTTTCTCTGCCTTTGCCTCAGCCCTCTTTCTTTATGTATTCTCACTTTATTCTGCTCTCACCAGTCATCAAGGCAAATGTCCCATTTATGCCCACTTAGGCTTCAGGGGCCACCAGCATCTCCTCTCCTAATTGGCTAAGTCCACTCCAAAAGGACACCCACCTTGATTGTCTCTATCAGATACACTCTGATGAACCCATGGGTATTCACAAGTTATGTCTGTGTAGATTCTCTTAGACTATAGGCGGCTAGCACCACTTGCATCATGGGACGCGCGCACTTCAGTGAGGCCCCCCTCATTCTCCAGCCGTGCCCCCCATTTGTCAGTATCACCCACTCTCTGCACTACAATGATATTTCCATACAAACCCATTTAATGCAGCCAGTCCATTATAAGCCATTGATGTGTTGTTAACCAATCAGCACGCGCCCTGCCCCCTCAAAGGCGCCCACGACTCTCCTTGACCCAGGTCTTGCTGCACCAGGACACTCTTTTGCGAAGGGACCCCTTCCAAACGATTTGCCTACATTCTTTCTCAAAGCTCAGCTGATCGCAAGATCCGACCTTTGACCCCATGTTGTGAACGCACTCTTTTTAGCCGATATATAAGTGTTTCCAGGCTGTTGTCCCTAGCAACCGCTGCTAGAGTCTTCAAAAACAAGGTACCATTGAAGGCCCGTGGTGTCCGCATTCCGGCATGCAGGTCAAAAGGTCGCCCAGTCTTACCTCTGACCTCTAATTGAACACAAAAAGATGAAATGGCTGGAACATCACGTGCCACCTTTCTAATTTGCTGGGAGCCTCTCGGGGCCTCCACCCCATGCCCTAAAGGCAGTGTCAGACTTTTTTTTAACGACATGGGGTATATATTGGCTTTTATGTGATTGGATTTTTGTGTGAAAGTGTAGCTGCCCTCGCGCTCCGTAGCGTAATGACAACGAATATGGCCTCAGTCTTCGAGAAGCGCACGAGTCGTTTCACATTCAAGTTTAGCGTTGTTGTGACGTGTGGAAGGATGACGTTTGGATTGGAACCAAGGGGACTAACTTCGTGTCAGCCATTTTGCATTGATGCCAGGTCATTTTAAGCCGGTGGTACTGGTTTGCATATTTACTCTGGTGACGGTCTATTTGGCACGGGTGCCAGGAAGCTTTACACTCATGTTAAGCTATTTTGGGAATTCGGTCTCACCTACTAGTAAAGCGCATGCACAATCTCTTGTGATACATATTGGGGGCTTACCAGGAACATACAGGGGCTTGGAGCCCACCTATTGCTTATCATTGGTTGGCTTTCCTGTCAAACATATTTACTTGCATCTTATTCTTGTCCCAGCTTGTCAATCTTGTGTTTGTCTCTTCCATGGAGCATAGCCTCTTTACCATCTCTTTTGAAAGTCTGCCTTTTATACTTCGACTGCTTGCTTTTCAAGCAACACTTTTTCGGGGTTTAAGCTCTGCATGGAAGTGCATGTGTTTCCCAGCTGTCTCCCTCGTCTACTTCTCTTCCTTTGCACTCTGTGTTGCTCCCTGTTGTCTGTGTGATTCTACCTGACACCTCCATGTTGCTCTCACCTTAGTTTACCACCCCTATTGTTTTCTCACCCATGTGCTTCTCCCTTGCCCACACAATGTTGTTCTCTTTCACCCATTTGCTCTCCCTGCAGCACACTTTGCTCTCATTATGTTGCACACTTTTTGTGAAGCTTCCCCCACCTGTGTTATTTCTACCCCCCACAACTGTTTCTGGCCCTCACCCCATGTAGCTTCCACTTCCCTGTGTTCCTTATACCTCATCCCCCCATGTTTTTTTATTTATTTATTTATTTATTTTATGCGATTTTATATAGCGTGAACTTTACCCGAAGGTGTCAGAGAACTTTACATAGGAACCAGTTGCAAAACATAAGGACTAAGGATTACATGCATTACATAAAAGATACAAACAGAAAAAATTGCAAATGTACAAGATGTAAAGTCACACAAAGAAGAGACTGTTGATTAGAGTTATCTCTATATACATAGGGAAGGGCTATGGATGGATATACTCTAAGACTCCCATAGGAATGGTAGAGAGTACAAAGGTCTACTGCATGTACTAGTGATTAGAGTTATCTCTATATACATAGGGAAGGGCTACAGATGGATATACTCTAAGAGTCACATAGGAATGGTAGAGAATACAAAGGTCTACTGCATATACTAGTGATAACCTCTGCCCCCATGTTGCTTCACCAGCCGATGCTGTGCAGCACTGTTTAAAACCATTGGCAAAGCCAATAAGTCTCAAAGGCGCGTCCTATCTGCTTTGCAAATGCTTATTTTGAAAACTGTCCGGAACCACCAGCTTCTACAGTGACCTTGTACAGCCAGTGCAAATGTTTCTACTGATGTCTGTATTGTTTAACCAGTGCCTTCTGTAAGATTTGATGCTGTGTTTGACACCCGTCAGTTTTTAGGTTTCACCTAGAAAGAGCAGGAGACTTCTCTAGGAATCATGTTGTTTACATAGAGTAGGATTACAGCACCCCCATAGAGTAGCATTTGTTAGCTTCAGCGTTGCTCTCATTTCCTTCGTGCCCGTCTGTCACTGCATGCAAGTGTCATGTCCTCTTGTGTTTGGCCCTCCCCTGGAGCATGCACCAAGTATTTACATCTATCCACTGCTTGCCTTTTTTGGAGCAACTTTTTCTTTGTGTTCAAGCTTTCCATATGAGTGCTTGTGTTTGCACTCTACTCCACTGCACTCTGCGCAACTGCACTTTGCACCACTACACTTTAATCTCCACCGCACTAAACTACTGCACTCTATGACACTCTACTCTGCACCATTCTACTCAAAGCCACTGCACTTTGACACTGCACTCTACTCTGCACCACTCTAGTTCAGGCCACTGCACTCTACACCAATGTACTCTACACCACTGTACTCTATGACACTGTACTTTGTACCACTCCATGCCACTGCACTTTATCTCACTGCACTCATCAACACTCTAATCTGCACTATTCTACTCTACATCACTGCACTTTGTGTCGCACCACTCTACTCAAGGCCACTACTCTCTACTCCAGTCTGTTTTTCTCTGCTCCATTCAACTCTATGGCACTCCACACCACCCCACACCCCTCCCCTCCACTCTACGGCACTCCATGCTGCTGTACTACATGGCTAAAAGACATTGGAAAAACCAACTGCTCTCGTGCAGGCGAAACCTATTGGCTTTGCCAGTGCTTGTTGTACATGGAGCTTTATTGAATTCCAATGATTGTCCTTTTGTTAGAATTGCTCACTTGGGGCACGATTTTTATGTTGGTGGAAAGGCTATTCCATTGCAAAGGCGCCGGACTATCCTTTCAGCCAACATAATGATCCACCCAGGTTTAAATAAGTCCGGAACTTTGGTGTAACCCTGGTGAACATTACTCTGTTTCTGTCGTGGTTAGACCCCTCCGACGTTCTAACAGGGTAAGGGCCATCGGAGGTTGACTAGCCAGCTGTGGTTACACCCAGTGCAGCTCACCTTCACTTGTTTTGTCACTGCTTTGCTCACCGGGTGCATGCATCTGAGGCTGGGAGTCTGGTGTAGTGTGCAGGTGAGATGCATCCTTTCTTCGAGTAGGTACAGAGTCAAGTAGTGTGAGGCAGTAGACACAGGCCAACAGGGCCCTAGTAGATGCTCTGAGAGCTTTGTACCTTCCACAGAACAAAAAGAAGGATGCAGCTACAATGTCCAAGAAGTACCAGCATTGTGCCCATAGGTATTTTGAGATGTAACCATCCCAAGTACCAGCAGGATAAAGGATGTAGGCAAGCCAGGGGACCTCAGACAGACATCCTGCTGCCAATCGAAGATCTCACTGGTCAACCCTTTTTCAACCATGAAAAAAAAGGGAGAACATGGGGCCAGGTTATTTGGGACCGGATGGAGTTTTCTTGGGGAACCTTAGAGGGTATCACATTGTTCTGCATTCTGTCAATCAATTGTTCTTTTTGCATTTATCACTAAAAGTTTTACTATCCAAGGTAACAAAATATTGTCCCTGAAGAATATGGTAGCATTGTCTTGTCTGTGTTCTTTTCTGGCACTGTGACACACTTTGAACTTGTTGATAATGCCTTTAGAGTGTTGTGCCTGCTGTGTACTGAGCATCTCCTGTTATTGTGACTTTGCTTCTGTTATATTGTTGTGTTCTGCCTTCGGTGTAATAATGACTTTCTTTTGTGAAATGCAGCTTTGCTCCTGTTGTGATCTTAAGGTTGACATTGTGTGTTTGCTGTGCACCATGTGCTTGCTGCACAGTAATGTTGCAATTTTGATGTACATTGCATATTTATAATTTGTTGCTGTGGTGTGAAGAGGGTCCACTTTGCAGCAAGACTTAGCTTATAACATGACTTGCGCCTTCTTCTAATGAGTGTCGGCTTTGTGGCTTTACTTTGTTCCTGCTCTAAATGACGTGCTGGATTTCTGTGCATGCTGTTTAATGAGCAGCTGCCAAGTAAAAAGACTTTATTGCTAGACAACACATGTAGGTATGGTGTCGGTTGTTGTATAAGCTTTCGGGCTTTGGTGCTACAGTACATATAAAGACTAGAGGTTATGTTACGTTATGTTATTGGGTGTCTTATAAAGCGCTCGGCTACTCGGGCAGAGTGTCCCGGCGCTATACAGATCTGTAGAGGAGTGGGTGGAACTCACAGAATTTGACTCCGTGGAATTCCACAGGGTTACAAAAAATGCTCTGCGAGATTCCACGGAGTTCCACCAATGGGCAGAAGTAGGCATGCCATGCTGTTCACGCTGTGATTTAGCACCGGGAGCGTGTTCTGCGCTGAAAAATCAATGCGAACGGCACCCCGCGGAGCGCCAGAGGGTGCAGCTACTTGAGTTGATTTTTCTGCCGCACGAGTAGATTTTCTACTTGAGTGACAGCCTTCTGACCCCGAATGGTTGCGACCGCCCACGTTGGAAAATTCTCGCCAGATGTCCTTCTAGCACCTGAAAATCGTGCCAGGGGACACCAAATCTCCCTCGCACTATCACAGTACCATTTTGGCATGCACCAGGGAAACCTTTCTGCCAAGCAGCATTGGCTGAATTTAGCTGGGACCCCGTGCTGCAAGAGTAACAGGGACTTGCCAAAATCATGCCGATTCTGCCTGCGGAACGGAATATTTTGCCCACCCTTAATGAAAACCATTGGGACTTTTTTCTGTAGATTAATGCATTGGCGTGTTTTCATTACTGCAAAATCAGTGCGCAGACAGCACAGCTGCTGTGCAATATGTGTAGACATGTCTGTCTTCTGTATGCTGAGTGTTAAGACATTTTCATGCCATGTAATATGTTGTAAGACACCAACCCTGTTGGGTTATATGTGATGTTAGTACATTGTTCCTGCTGTTTACTGCAGCTCTCAGTGGTGGAGAGTTATTCGTGTTGTGTTCTGTCGTGGCACTTATTTTGTACCATAAGCGCAAAAGCCTTGATGCTAATCTGCAAAATGTGTCTACAATATGATAGCTCCTGTTTGATATATGTCTAAAGACTTATTTTGTAATCCGTAAGTATGACAAACGTTGCCCGGTGTCATGCTACAGAAATTTGACATCCATTTGCGTCGTTTATGCTCCTTATGCGATAGAGAATGGAGCAAATGCTATTTGCACCAAAGTAAAGTTTGCACCAAGAAAAGCTTCTGTATTATGCCCCCAATGTATTATACATTTGTAGAGTTGGTAAAGTGTCAGAACATCCATTGGTTGGACTTCTTTATGAGCTGAACCAGGCTGTATATTAAATGGTAAAACACACAAGATGATGGACGGAATCTTGCACAATGGCAAAACATTCACCCCCAGTCACAGATCTGGGTATAATCCATCGTTATTTTGCTCACCAAGCCACCCCAGTTGGCCCTCCCCTGGAGCATGGACCAAGTATTTAGAAGAACGGTGATGGATTAAACCCACATCTGTTGACTGGGTGTGAGTGTTTGATTAGTGCAGATGCTCCGTCCATCACCACCCCCTTTTGTACCGCTTTGTATATTAAATGGTTACATTGAATTTTGAAGAAAACCCTGGTCAAATCATACTTATGCTGCGTGGCGGGTCTCATTTAGTCCAGATTGAGGCTCTGGCGTAAAATGCTGGCAGACAGGGAACCAACAGTATTTTCACCTGTTTTACACTCCTTGTCCCCTCTGGTGACCAGTTTGCAAGAGCACTTACCATCAGGTAGGATTAAGTTTGTTCTCAGATTGGTATGCACTATTTTTAAACAGACTCAGACTATGTTTATATTCCATTCTATACTAGTTTAGACCCAGTCATATGCAAATCAGTCTTGACCCTGCGCCCAATGGGAACAGTCCAGACTGAAACTGCCAGGCCAGGTCTTCCCTGGACCGGAAACAAGCATCCTGGGACCGGTTTCGAGGTATTACCCCTCATCAGGCAGGCTAGCTTGAATCCAGTGGCAAAGTGAGCCTGGTACTCCCGGCCTGGCCTGGCAGGTCGGGTTAAACTGTTCCCATGGGGAGCAGGGTCAAGACTGGATTGCATATGGCTGGGTCGGAACTGGAATGGAATGCAGAGCAAAAAAAAAAACGATGGATTTTGGCTCAGATCTGGGCAGACTTTTCCTTAGGTACACATTTGGCCAGACTGGATTCTGAATTACAGTCTGTTTGCACGTGGTATGTGTATCTGTTAGTTAATACGTGTGTATCCTGTATTTTAGCGTGTGGCATTTGTATCTTTTAGGAAGTATGAATTCTGTATTTATTGCGTGTTGTACTTAGACCTCTAATTTAATGTGTCCCTTCTGTATTTAAAGTGCCTGGCTTTTGCATCTGTTATTTAATAAGTATGAATTCTGTATTTATTGCGTATGATATTTCCGCCTGTTATTTAATAAGTATGAATTCTGTATTTATTGCGTGTGATATTTGCACTTGTTATTAAATAAGTATGAATTCTATGTTCATTGCATGTGGTATTTTCACCTCTTATTTAATGTGTGCCTTCTGTATTTAAGGGGCCTGGTTTTTGCTTCTCTTATTTAATAAGTATGAATTCTGTATTTATTGCGTGAGGTATTTGCATCTGTTATTTAATAAGTAAGAATCTTGTATTTATTGTGTGTGGTATTTTCACCTCTAATTTAATAATTGTGCCTCCTGTATTTATAGAGCATGGTTTTTGCATCTGTTCTATAATACGTAGGATTACTTTGCTGCAGTGGTGTAAGAAGCATGAATACTTTGTTCTGCCTGTAAAGGTGTTACTCTGAAGTAGGTGCTAGGAATGTTGTGAATTGGAGGTAGAAAAACCTCCAAGCACAGGTTGGCAGCAAATGACACTTTTATAGGGTGCATTCTCTTGTTTTAATTTGCCCAGGAGTGAAGTCTAGGCAAAACTTTATCTTCTTTGCAGTGTGCCTAATTTCTAACATTTGCAAACGTTAGCATGTCTATCTGTTTTCAAAATATGGCTGTGTTGCTTCAATGCTCCTTTGATGCTGTTCTGGGTGCAAACCAATAGTTCTGATTTTAGTGCTGGCATATGGACCGTGCTATTAACAGTGGTCACTCGGTTACTACTGCTGACTAGTAGTAGGCTACACCTGCTGAATAGTAGGTGCCTCATTCACAGCAGGCCAGTAATACCACGAGGTAATCTACCATGGGACTTAATGTGGTAATAGCACACCTTACCACCCTTTCTGAGCTGCAAAGCCCTAAATCTGGTGGGTTCGATTTGCACAAACTTCACAAGGTGCTACATTGCAAAATCTATTGTACTTGTAATGCTGATTGGGTTCAAACTCCTGATCTTGCCTAATTCACAGTAACTGGTGTAATCACAATGAGGTCCTTTGTACCCAGAACTCTCAGGAGGGTATAACAAATGACTACAATATACCACTGAAACTCTCTGGAATTTACTTCTATGGTGTTACCTTCTGTTTACTCCTGCTGTACTTCAAACATTTGGAAGGAGTTTCTGCTGATTATCGCACTTAGTAATTCAGTATGGCACTAACATGCATGTTAATAGGTATGCCCTTATGTCAGGAAGTGCTATGCAAAGTTGGGTCGTTTTATGTAGTTTGAGTACACATAAGGGCATATTACCAAGCAGGGCGATAGGCAATTATTGCCGGTTTAGCCGCCGTTTTCGGCTGCTATGCGGCGATAATTCTATCGATCTATTAGCAAGCTGTCACTAAGAGCAGTTAGCGACAGCTTTAGGCGATAGCGAGCGGTTTGGGGCCCATATTGCATGTCAGCGATATTTATCGCTAATGACATGCAAAGTAGGCGTACCCAACCTGTTAGCGACTGAAAGCAGTCGCTAACGTCGCTTTCGCCTATTAGCAAGGCAGGCGTAGCGATGGAAATATTCCCGCTATCGCCAAAAACTAACGCCTGCTCTGACCAGTTCTTAGCCATGTTATCCAATGGGAGGTGGATTACATGGCTAAGAGCATTTTGTCGCTAATGTGTGAATATCGCTGTATTCTCAGCGATATTCACGCTCTCGTCGGAAAATGTATCGCTTTGGAGATAAACGTTGCTAATAGCACGTTATCTCAGCGATAATTTCCGGCGATGCTTAGCGATAAAAAATTCATTGCTAAGTTTAGTTAGCGATAAATATCGCTAATCGTTGGTAATATGCCCCATAGTTCCCGCGAGAACTACGAGTATTTCATTAAATATTATTCTTACCCAAAAACCTGTATTTCACAATTTTTGGGGCGGAAAATGTGTTTCTCGAACTCTGTTCTTTACAAAATAGAAAGTGAATAATCATAAAAATTATAACATGGTAGAAACATGTTGCAAGTGCCATGAAAGTGTTGCAACTCTTTTATGCTACAAATACATACGCCTAAAAAGGGCAGACTTCACTAGTCGTCAAAAGGGTATAATTCCTCAAACTACATGCAACCCCTGCAAGGAGTTCTATGCAAACTATTGTTCGCGTAATAAAACTACGCACTGTCCTAATGTCACCTGGACTCTTATTACAACCCCCTTGCTCTGCTGAGCTGCCTCTGCTCAGGGCAAACTGCCCAGCAGAGTTTGGGCTCACTTGGCCTCCACAGTCAGTGGTATTTTTGACTTCTGGGGACCCCCTGTTAATCATTACTGGAACCCCGGGACACCCCCTCCCAATCATTATGGGAATCCAGGCACCCCCTCGCCCCCCTAATGAGTCATGACTACTAGCCGAGGACCCCAGCCTAAGCATTGTCAATGATTTGAACCGCAAAACGCTACACAAAAAAAACAGAAAAAAAACTTCAAACAAATACACAAATATTGACACATTTTATTTAATTCGCAAAAACATATAAATAAATTAATACAAATTTTCATTTTAATATTAAGGTTGTAGCTTTTCTAAATTTATTTGAGGCCACTCAACATCCATACTATATTCTGTTTGATATTCGTGCACTGCTCCCACAAATCAATCTGAGGATACAAATTTAATTTGTAGTCTCTTATTTCAAATTCCTTCACATTTACAGTACATTAATAAAATTATATTTTGTACTTTTAGCTTCTTTATTTATATACACTTTATTAATCTGTTAATATTATTTACATTTTTAAGTAGTTGCGGCCCGCCTGAGGAGGTTTCGCTGACTCCAAGCGGTCCCCGTAATATAGGTTGGGGACCACTGCCCTAAGTAACACAATCTAAGTGTACACAGGATCAGAGACACACAGGATAATGCCCTATTTCATCCCTTAACCCAGCCTCACATGCTGCACCTTTCGCACACTAATGTTCTGCCATACAAGGCCTGTGCCTTTCCTCTGAACTATTGATTTTCCTCCCGATAATCTGCATTATGGGCGCAATTAGAAGACCAAAGAAATAGCATAAATAAATATTCATTGAAAGGTACAACCGTTAAACTTTCCGAAGCAGGAACAGATTGCTTCTGGTGACTCTTATGCACACATTAAACCTCCAGACAGCCTTTGAACTCTGTAATGGGCCCTAGTTTCATATGTCAAAGTATTTATTGTGCCATAAAAATGTAGGTATTGTTGTACCTGCTGGGGTGTGTGTTGTATTTGCATGTAGCTGACGCCAGGCAGTCAGCCCTGCAAAGACTAAAATACTTAACTTAAAAGAAAGCAAATAACTTTAAATGTGTCTTTGAACTACAAAAGAGAAGATGAAGAGATATTTTAGAGGAGTTGCACTTAATGGAAATAGCATTTATTGTACATACAAGAAGCATTAAAATCACGCTGGTCCTGGAACCAGGAAGGTATGTTTGAGAAATTAGTAGAAAGCTGTAAACAAGAGCGTGGGATTGGGGAAGGCGGTGCGGTGTGTTACTGCATCACTTCATAGCATTCTCCCTCACTCGCAAGCCCCACTTTGGCTCTTTTCCCTGCTGCCCACGCCCCTTCGATGGGGTCAGCAGATGACTACATGTCACCATGGCTGCAACTCTCCAATTCTGGACATGTCTTTCAGTAGTATTTGGCAATGCAGTGCGCGCAACAAAATTCGTTTTATTGGCCGTATTCCGTAGTTTACTACCCCCCACCCTGCCCCACCCCCGCCCAACGTCACCGCCGTTTGCAGGACTCTCACTACCGACCGCTACTGATGTTTTCTACAAATCATTCTTTTCAGGAGTCTTAGAGCAGTTGAAACAAAACCGGGACTACAACTCTCAGAATCCATTATCTAATTAAATGAAAACCCAAAAGTGGAGCACTGCTTCCTTGGTTACATTGATTCATCTTCTGGCCTCAATCGTCAACCACTCTGCCATGTCAGTGAGAACCAATAAAGGGCTGATGGTGCCACTGGCATAGCTGTCAACTCAATCGATGTCTGCAACTCCGACCTCAACCTTTCATCTCATATACAGGCCTTGTAAGCAGAACAAGGACTTTGTGGATGAATTCTCAGATCTTTTCACCTCCTCGTCTAGCCGACATGCACATTCCACCTGCTTGGGCGACTTAACCCCTTCCGTGCGGGGCTGTTTCCCCTGCTGTGCTGGGGGGGAGGGGGTCGCGCACAGTGCCCCGGTGCTCATGACGAGGTCAGCTCGTCATGAGCCACGGCGCTCCGGTGCTCATGACGAGCTGAGCTCGTCATGGCCACGCCCGTTCCAATGGAACGCTCAGCACAGCAGGAGAATTAGCCCAGCGTGCGAGCGTTCCATTTAACGGGCGCGGTCATGACGAGCTCAGCTCCGAGCTCAGCACCGGAGCGCCGAGGTTCATGACGAGCTGACCTCGTCATGAGCACTCAAGGTGTTAAACCTCCCAGACAGTGCAAGCTCAAGGAGGATTCCTCCTGAACAGTGTGCATACTAAAAATCGAAGTCTAAGTATCAAGTGTACTAAATATTGTGGACAAAACAATTATAAAAATTTGACAGTTAAGCCTAGATTTTCTATACTTAACTCCACATATATGTACTTATGAGGTACATATCTCTTCAACGTACATAGCAATAGCAAATCTATACTTCCCTATATGCACTGACCTTTTGAAATTTTTGTCCCTCACAATTCTTGTGTGTCGATATACTTCTTGCCGATATTCAGTAGTACCATCTCCCTCAGCCTCCTTAGCACTCTCAACGTGGTAGTGCATGGCACACAGCCAACATAATTTAAAGGCCACATGGTTACCCTTGTCTTCTCAACATCAGTGAAAATCCAATGCAACCCACACATCCTCCTGAACTGCACTGACCACTTTGCCTTTCCTATCCCCCTGCCCAGCATCCTACCACCAAACCAATGTCAACCCAAAAAGAAAAGACAAAATCTTTGCATCCTTGAAAGACTTGTTCTAAGACAACTTGTGCTTGAACTCATCTTTCAATCTATCAACTCCCTTTACAACCGCACCCCTCTAAACAACTTGAATGCTATTATGGAAAACGATGTGAACACCCATGACCCACTTAAAACATGGAAATTCAGCCCAAGCCTGGCACTCCAAAGACCTTTCTGACAATAAACAATCAAATCACAGGAAAGAAAGGGAAGAAAAACTGAACTCCTGGTGACCTCGTGATACTGGAGTTCCTCTGCCCAACATGCGGACAGACAGCTCATCACACCAGCCAATGCAAAGCACTATGCCAGCTCCATCAGAGAAGACAGCTACAGAAGCAGAAGGCTTTTCAAGACAACTAAGCATTGCATTAACCCTCTGCCAGGCCCACCTATTTCTCACTTCACAGAAAAGTGCAATATGTCAACCTCTTCTTAAGTGAAAAGATAGAGCAGATTCCACAGCACATAGACAACATCCAGCCTGCTTTATGCCTTATGCGCACGCTTCCTGTAGAGTCCCACCATGGCCAACCTTTAAAGCCATGTCTCTTGTAGATCTCAATGACATACTCAATTCCCTCAACGCTGCTTCTAGTGAAGATAAAGCCTCACCCTCATTCTTCATCAAAGATATCTGAGGATGGGCTTTCACCCCTACTCACCGTTGTCAATGCTTTCCGTTTTCGAGGCACCTTTTCTGAAGGTCTCAAGGGCGGCCGCATTCTCCCACTTCTACAGAAACAAACACTAGTTCCTGATGACCTTGCCAAATACTGATCCATCACTCACCTATCAATCAGCAGCAACATCATTAAAAAATCATTCTAAGTTCAACATCAAATCGCATTAATGCTAACAGTCTCCTACACAACTACTAATCTGGCCTCAGATCACACTGCAGCACAGAGCCCACCCCAACACACAGTAGAAAAGGCCCTCCCGACCACAGATGAAGATGTTATATGCCTCCTATGTTGCTGACCTCTGAAATCTGCCTCCTAATATTGCTGACCTCTAAGCTGCCTTAGACACAGGCGACATCCTCATACTCACACTGGAGTCTTGGATGGGATTCACTGGCACTGTCCTTCACTGGTTCTCCTCTGACCTTTCAAGCCGGCACCAGGTTATTCACATTGGCAGCTCCATGCCCCATTACATCCCTATCACCTGTGAAGTCCACGTTGGTACCCCACTGTCTGCTGTAATCTTTCACCTCTACTTGCAGCTCCTTGGTGATCTACTCACAGATAACAGCATCAAGGTTCAAGGTTCACCAATATGCCAATGATTGATACACAGTTTGACTCGAAAGCATCCTTTGCTTCAGACCTCCCGCGTCTCAAACACCGCCTCCCCATCATCCAGACCTGGGTATCCAACACCTACTTGAAGCTCACCCCAAGACAGATTTATTGTGTGCCAAGAACAACAAACAAGCAAAAGTACAAGCCTATCTCAGTGTCCTGTGTGAATACTTATTTGGCCCAGACACGCCTACCCTTGATTGCACAGAGGAGACCATCGCCACACACAAATTCACACACATTTCACTGTGTTCATCCATCTGGAGCAGGGGTTGAAATGCACCTGTCTTTATGATATATTGCTGTACTTTTACCTGGCTTAAGTTGCCTTCTTAACTGGAGACTTTCTTCTATGTGTGAATACACAGGCTAAGTGATAGAACTGCATAGTGTTCGTTTTGATCTTGGGCTCATCGCGGCCCTACCCGTTGAATATATTTGGGGCTCCGCCTTTCACCAGCGTCCCACAGACATTTTTCAGCACGGTATACATTGCATCAATAGGAATGAGACCCAATTACTTTTCTTAACTTTATTTCATTATCTTCAGCTTCCATAGTCTTTCTAAAGACAATACTACTTTCAATTTAGGTTTGTTATGGATCAAGGTAACAACCGCTATTCTTATCACTTCCTTTCAACACAGATCGAGAGATCAGGTACCTCTACATTCTTTCCTGTTCCAAATGGTTATACTCACTTTTTTAGATTCTTTACTTTCCAATCTTTTGTTGTCTCCTCACATGGCTCTATGGTTATGGGCTGTTGAATGATCGTGTCTCTATTTGACGTCATTTTCAATAGGTGACTTTCCCATTCTTGGTTTTTAACTTCTGTCTTTTCAATTGTAATTTCACAACATGTTAACATCTGCTTCCTACATTGTGGTGTTGTCCTTTTCACTGTTTTACTACCAAATTTACTGTTCTGGGTCCTCTTCACCAGTAGTGTTGACTCTGGTTGGGATTCGAACGATCACTGGTCTATAGTTACTACTCTTTTGTTACTTATACATATGTACTGTTTGCAGACTTGAAAAAGTATTCCAAGACTCTATTGTTACTATCTGGACTATACTGTTCTGAGTGCTTCGGTAAAATTATCGCACATCTGTTACCGTCAAGTTCCCTAGCTCTGAGTGTAAAGTTATGTTAATGCTGAAATTCCAATCACACTTCCACTCGTGATGACATGTGCAGAGCACGTGTGATTCGCATATGTGGTAAACATGTGTTCATAATGTCACCCAGGGGTGTTCAAGCCAGGTCCGAAAGGTCTAGGCCACATTTTCAGTAAAGCCCCAGAAAAGTATTCTGTCTAGATGAAAAGTGTGTGCATATATTTTATCCAGATATCTTGAAAATGCGGCATGGATCCTGTCCTCCTGGACTATGGTTGGACACCCCTGATGTACTGTACATGACAAAAGTCATGAGTTTTAAAGAGGACGTCTGTAAGCCACAGATGGATGGATCGTGAACTACTGAGATACACTCTAACACAGATATTCTGTGTAGATCTGGTGCGAGCCAGCAGTATAGAACATGCATTCATTCATTCATCCACACAGGTGCACGCGCGGCCACACGCGTACTCGGCTCGGCCTCTTACAAGGAGGTGAAATCGGAGCTAGTCCGTAGGAGTGTTTCATGGATGCACCGGGCACCTTAAGCTCGTATGGAGGCGAAACTATGATTTGTATTCCTGGATTAATGCTCTGCATCGACAGGAAGTAACCATGCTACCAAATGACCTCCTTCGAAGCGCTGACACAAACCTGAGCAGCTGACACTACACTAACGTGCAAATGAAAATACGATTTTACTGTGTGTGTACTTCTGCTTTAGTAAAATATAGGTTATTATGTGCGGGAGTTTCGTTTAATTGTATCAACGTTTATATTGCACACATCACAAAATGATGTGGCCACTACAGGTGCTTAAATTGGAGACGTTAAACACCTCTACACAGCTGAGTTTATCACCATTGGAAGGATAGAAGTCTGAGTCAGCCTCGCTAGGAAGTAATCCTCTGAGGAAGGTTACATAGATAGAGATCGCCGCAGCTGGTGCATTGACTCGCTGCGCTGTCTAGCAGCCCTCCCCGCTCCCTGCCCGAAGGCCTCTCGCCCCAGACGTGCTGCCGATCGAGCCAGACGCCCCCACGAGAAGTGATGTCAGTAATTTGATCTGAAGTCCTCAGTATTCATTGTGCCTGGAACAACTTTGCGAGTCCCTTTAGCGCTCTCCGGGGTGAGAGGTCACCGGGGGTGGGCGGGGCGGGGGGTAATTGACAGGGTTAAAGCAGCCCCTGGTGTCTGGAGGCGCATGGCACATTGAGAGGAGAGTTAAAGAGACATCAGGCCCCTGTCACTCTCACTGGCTGCCTGCTCCCTGTGCAGTGTGTGTGTGTGTGTGGGGAGGTGGGAGGGGGGGTAGTAGAGGGGGGCCTCCCACGCCTCACCACTGTATACTCAACAGGGCTCCTAGTGCCCCTGCGAGCCCTGCAACGTGTGCGGTATCTGCTGCCTCACCTGTGAGGTATCCGGTCCCTGAGCTGTGAGGTATCTGCTGCCTCACCTGTGAAGTATTTGTTGTCTCACCTGTGGGGTATCTGCTATCTCACCTGTGAAGTATTTGTTGTCTCACCTGTGAGGTATCAGGTCCATGACCTGGGAGGTATCTGCTGCCTCACCTGAGAGGTATCTGCTGCATCACCTGTGAGGTTTCTGGTCTCTGAGCTGTGAGGTATCTGCTGCCTCACCTGTGAAGTATTTGTTGTCTCACCTGTGAGGTATCAGGTCCATGACCTGGGAGGTATCTGCTGCCTCACCTGAGAGGTATCTGCTGCATCACCTGTGGGGTTTCTGGTCTCTGAGCTGTGAGGTATCTGCTGCATCACCTGTGAGGTTTCTGGTTTCTGAGCTGTGAGGTATCTGCTGCCTCACCTGTGAAGTATTTGTTGTCTCACCTGTGGGGTATATGCTGCATCACCTGTGAGGTTTCTGGTCTCTGAGCTGTGAGGTATCAGCCTCCTCACCTGTGAGGTTTCTGGTCTCTGAGCTGTGAGGTATCAGCCTCCTCACCTGTGAAGTATTTGTTGTCTCACCTGTGGGGTATCTGCTGCCTCACCTGTGAAGTATTTGTTGTCTCACCTGTGGGGTATCTGCTGCCTCACCTGTGAAGTATTTGTTGTCTCACCTGTGAGGTATCAGGTCCATGACCTGGGAGGTATCTGCTGCCTCACCTGAGAGGTATCTGCTGCATCACCTGTGAGGTTTCTGGTCTCTGAGCTGTGAGGTATCTGCTGCCTCACCTGTGAAGTATTTGTTGTCTCACCTGTGAGGTATCAGGTCCATGACCTGGGAGGTATCTGCTGCCTCACCTGAGAGGTATCTGCTGCATCACCTGTGGGGTTTCTGGTCTCTGAGCTGTGAGGTATCTGCTGCATCACCTGTGAGGTTTCTGGTTTCTGAGCTGTGAGGTATCTGCTGCCTCACCTGTGAAGTATTTGTTGTCTCACCTGTGGGGTATCTGCTGCATCACCTGTGAGGTTTCTGGTCTCTGAGCTGTGAGGTATCAGCCTCCTCACCTGTGAGGTTTCTGGTCTCTGAGCTGTGAGGTATCAGCCTCCTCACCTGTGAGGTATCTGCTGCATCACCTGTGAGGTTTCTGGTCTCTGAGCTGTGAGGTATCTGCTGCCTCACCTGTGAAGTATTTGTTGTCTCACCTGTGGGGTATCTGCTGCATCACATGTGAGGTTTCTGGTCTCTGAGCTGTGAGGTATCTGCTTCCTCACCTGTGAAGTATTTGTTGTCTCACCTGTGGGGTATCTGCTGCATCACCTGTGAGGTTTCTGGTCTCTGAGCTGTGAGGTATCTGCTGCCTCACCTGTGAGGTATCTGCTGCATCACCTGTGAGGTTTCTGGTCTCTGAGCTGTGAGGTATCTGCTGCATCACCTGTGAGGTTTCTGGTCTCTGAGCTGTGAGGTATCAGCCTCCTCACCTGTGAGGTATCTGCTGCATCACCTGTGAGGTTTCTGGTCTCTGAGCTGTGAGGTATCTGCTGCCTCACCTGTGAAGTATTTGTTGTCTCACCTGTGGGGTATCTGCTGCATCACCTGTGAGGTTTCTGGTCTCTTAGCTGTGAGGTATCTGCTGCCTCACCTGTGAAGTATTTGTTGTCTCACCTGTGGGGTATCTGCTGCATCACCTGTGAGGTTTCTGGTCTCTGAGCTGTGAGGTATCAGCCTCCTCACCTGTGAGGTTTCTGGTCTCTGAGCTGTGAGGTATCAGCCTCCTCACCTGTGAGGTATCTGCTGCATCACCTGTGAGGTTTCTGGTCTCTGAGCTGTGAGGTATCTGCTGCCTCACCTGTGAAGTATTTGTTGTCTCACCTGTGGGGTATCTGCTGCATCACCTGTGAGGTTTCTGGTCTCTGAGCTGTGAGGTATCTGCTGCCTCACCTGTGAAGTATTTGTTGTCTCACCTGTGGGGTATCTGCTGCATCACCTGTGAGGTTTCTGGTCTCTGAGCTGTGAGGTATCTGCTGCCTCACCTGTGAGGTATCTGCTGCATCACCTGTGAGGTTTCTGGTCTCTGAGCTGTGAGGTATCTGCTGCATCACCTGTGAGGTTTCTGGTCTCTGAGCTGTGAGGTATCAGCCTCCTCACCTGTGAGGTATCTGCTGCATCACCTGTGAGGTTTCTGGTCTCTGAGCTGTGAGGTATCTGCTGCCTCACCTGTGAAGTATTTGTTGTCTCACCTGTGGGGTATCTGCTGCATCACCTGTGAGGTTTCTGGTCTCTGAGCTGTGAGGTATCTGCTGCCTCACCTGTGAAGTATTTGTTGTCTCACCTGTGGGGTATCTGCTGCATCACCTGTGAGGTTTCTGGTCTCTGAGCTGTGAGGTATCTGCTGCCTCACCTTTGAGGTATCTGCTAGCTCACCTGTGAAGTATTTGTTGTCTCACATGTGGGTATCTACTGCTTCACTTGTGAGGTATCAGGTCCATGACCTGTGAGGTATCTGCTGTCTCACCTGTGAGGTATCATCTTCCTCACCTGTGAGGTATCTGCTATCTCACATGTGAAGTGTTTGCTGTCTTACCTGTGAGTATCTTCTGTCTCACCTGTGAGGTATCAGCCTCCTCACCTGTGAGGTATCAGCCTCCTCACCTATGAGGTATCAGCCTCCTCACCTGTGAGTATCTCCTGTCTCATCTGTGATGTATCAGGTCCCTGGCCTATGAGGCATCTGTGGTCTCACCTGTGTGGTGTCTGCTGTGTCACTGTCACATGTAATGCTGGGAAGCATATTCTGCCTCACCTGTGAGGTGTCAGCCCCTGACCTGTAAGAGAGTCCCTCTGTGATATCTTCTACTGTCCTGCTAGATAGGTGTCTGTCTGCCACCTGCAATCACAGTTATGGATGCCAGAACTATCATCAACCAATCAGTAGAGTCCTCTGGACCGAGGTCATCTCCTGTAAGGGGCGGGGCTCCTGCAGCTCGACCTTCCTGCTGCCTTTGAGCTTGGCTCTCATATAGAGACTGAACACCGAGAGTCATTCAATATACAGTCTCTGCTGGACTGACTCTGCCTGTCTCCCCAGCCTCTCTTTATGTCTCTCCCTGCTGTGACCCCCTCCCTAGACCGCAAGGGTCACCCTCGGACCCGCCGTGCCCCCTCAACTCGAACATATGTGTCCGACCTGATCTACGCGCGGCAAACATGCAGGTGACGCCCAAAGCAGCGCTTCGAAGCCCAGGCACTCTAGATTCAAGCACTAATAGTCAACGTCACCTAGTCACAGACCATTGCTTTCAAATTTCCCCCACTAAACCAAAGGTAACAAAAGCACTTACAGCATTACGTGCAGCAGCATTACTAGCAGGGCTGTGATGGTGATTATCCATACGTCACTCCATGAAATGCATCATTCGTTTATCTGCGAAATGTGTCTTTTCTTCCATTTCGCCTCTGACGACTCTTCCAATTTTTAGGGAACACCCACCCACCCATAATATAATGTTTTAATCCAGATCTGAGTTTATGTATAGCTCTCTCTGCGGCCTTTCTCGCTTCTGGGCGTCTAGTCCGGCTGGGCTTTTTCTCATGCCCTTTCCTTTTGAGGCCTCCGCGGGGCGACCCCCGGCTTTCATGTGTACAAACGATTGCTTTTCTATAAAGGGTGTCCTCTGCCTCCCCCCAGCACCGCCGCCGCCCCCTCTCACTCTGTCGGCCCATTCAGAGGGCCGTTCCCGGCGCTCCTTAAGTGCTGTAAAATTCACTCCGTCATTGAGCGCCACAGAGGAGGGGGCTCGGCCTGAACCGGCCCATTCACCCCCCACCTCCTTGCCCCCCTGAAAGCCCCATTAGCTGCACATGGATGTAGCTGCCAGCTCGAGCCCTGGAGCGGACTTGGCAATGTGCATTGGGGGTTCGGGAGGGCACCCAGTGTCACGGATTAATTGTCTGTATCAGTTCTCCCACCAAATGCGTCCTTGTAAACGTGTCAATGCACGAGCAATGTGTGCACGGGCGAGGCATTGTGGGGAGCCCGCCCATCCCCGCATAAAGTAAAAACAAAACATCTTGTTTTAGCTACTTGGAGAAGTCCCGCCCACTCCCACGTAAATTAAAAACAAAACATCTTGTTTGGGCTACTTAGAGAAGTCCCGCCCACTCCCACGTAAATTAAAAACAAAACATCTTGTTTGGGCTACTTAGAGAAGTCCCGCCCACTCCCACGTAATTTAAAAACAAAACCTCTTATTTTAGCTACTTGGAGAAGTCCCGCCCACTCCCACGTAAATTAAAAAACAAAACCTCTTATTTTAGCTGCTTGGAGAAGTCCCGCCCACTCCCACGTAAATTAAAAAACAAAACCTCTTATTTTAGCTGCTTGGAGAAGTCCCGCCCACTCCCACGTAAATTAAAAAACAAAACCTCTTATTTTAGCTGCTTGGAGAAGTCCCGCCCACTCCCACGTAAATTAAAAAACAAAACCTCTTATTTTAGCTGCTTGGAGAAGTCCCGCCCACTCCCACATAAATAAAAAATAAAAAACCTTGTTTTAGCTACCTAGAGAAGTAGGTGCTTTTGAGCTACTCTATGCATTGGTTATTTTCCGTGTGTGCTGCAGCTGGTTAACTATTTTGTGACTTGCTGCTTTATTTTATTTCTTTTTTATTATTCATGTGCATACTTGCTGCTTTTATTGCAACCAGCTTTCTGTTTTAGCACAAAAGTCTGCAGGATTGACGAGTTTTCGGCTAAACTGTTTATTTCGAACAAACCATTGATTCGTGTGTATGAGGCTAACGCTTTTGAAGCCAGTCGGTCATTTGAAACTGGTCTGTGACCGTGATACAGCACTGACTTTGCCAGGGTCCCCCAGGGGGAGAGTGAAGGCCACAACTAATGCATATATGTTGGGCCAACACCTGCAGCTGTAGCAGAACTAAATCTGATATCTACAGCTAGAAATTAGATCAGAGCGTTCTGCTTCCAGGGCCTACACCTTGAGGGCTTATGTCGAGCACATTTAAGGGAGGGGATATTTTAGGTTTTTTGGGAATTAGTGTAAAAAATCTCTTCTGATAATTTGGGGGAAAAGAGCTGTAAGAAGATTAAAGCAAATGCACACTTGGAAACTTCAGTACATGGACGTCAATTAACCATGCTAGGAGTAGCATAAGTGACATCACACATTCTTTGTCTCAGTGACATAGGAAGTGACATCATTTAACCTTTGCTTCTTACATTAAGAAACCCATAAATGGACAATTAGTATAACACAGAAGTTACTAAGATACATGTCTACTTTATATGCAGCTGTATTATAACTAGGATGTTGACATGATATGTCATTACACATTTCTTTTGAATAGGAGTGAATGTAACTTGCGTAGTTCCATGTAGTGTAATCATGCAGATATATTTAAGAATGCTGAGGAACCCTTGCATTACATGAGAAGGGTAATTTTGTAGCATGAAATGCTTTCTTGCATCCAAAATGGATGGGTGGATGCATTTGGCACTAAGAAATAGCGGTAATTGTAACAGAAATAGCGACCACGAACAGCTGCTTACCCACGCTAAATGTGCTCTCAGGGTAGTATTTTTCCTCAATTCACTACCAGCATTTAGCTCTATTTTCTCAGAATAAAATGCACCCTGGCATCCAAAATAGAGGAGATGCTGCATTTTGCACCAAGAAAAAGTGCTAAGTGCAGAAGAACATGAATCACAAGCTCGAGTGGCCGCTCGCTGTCTCTAAATGAAGGTATGACATTATAAAGCATTCTAATACCCCACGTGTCATTACAACGCAGGTATTACTATGCCAATGCCTTTACAACGACCTACCATTACCACGTAAACTTTTACCATGCATATGCATTTACCACACATGCCATTGTGATGCAAAAGCATGTGTGGTAAAGACATACACTTGGTAAAAGTGTTGAAGGTAGGTACATTTCTGTATGTACCCCCTACCCCTTTATACCCTAAAATTGCCCTCACTACTCAACCAAAAACCCAAACCGCCCTAATCTCTAAAATTACCCTTCTCACCCAAAAACCCAAACCCACCCTAAACCCTAAAATTACCCACCCCACCTAAAAAACAATCTGCCCTAAACCCTAAAATTACCCTTCCCACGCAAAACCCCAAACCTGTCCTATACCCTAAAATTACCCTACCCACCCAAAAGCCCAATCCCACCCTAAACCATAAAATTATCCACCCCACCCAAAAAACAATCTGCCCTAAACCCTAAAATTACCCTTCCCACGCAAAACCCCAAACCTGTCCTATACCCTAAAATTACCCTACCCACCCAAAAGCCCAAACCCGCCCTAAACCATAAAATTACTTTTCCCACCCAAAAACCCAAATCCTCCCCATTACCCTTCCGACCCACAAACCCCAAATCACCCTAAACCCTAAAATTACCCTTCCCACCCAAAAACTCAAATGCACCATAAACCCTAAAATTACCCTTCCCACCAAAAAAACTCAAACTCGTCCTTAACCCTAAAATTACCCTTCCCACCCAAAAACCCAAACCCACCCTAAAACCTAATATACTTAATGTATACATACATGTAAAACACATATGCCTTTTACTATTCATGCCTTTACAATTAAATGTGTTGTAAAATGAACAGAACAATGTCATCCATTCACCCCAGTACAGACATCTGGGCCTAAATCCATCATTTTGTTGCTCCCCATGCCATTCCAGTTTGGACCCAGCCATATGCAAATCAGTCTTGACCCTGTGCCCAATGGGAACAGTCCAGCCCGAACTGCCAGGCCACGTCCTCCCTGGACTGGAAACAAGCATCCTAGGACCGGTTTCGGGCTTCAGCCCTCATCAGCCAAATTTGATTTGTTCTGCATTCCATCCATCAATTGTGTGTCTTTTACTTCGTCGCCCTAAGTACGCCAGGTATGCCCAGATGTGGGTCCTGGGCTGACTGTGCCACTGGAATCAAGCTATCCTGGCTGATGAGGGGTGAAACCCCGAAACCGGTCCTAGGATGCTTGTTTCCAGTCCAGTTCGGACTGGACTGGTCCCATGAGGCACAGGGTCAAGACTGATTTGCATATGGCCAGGTCTAAACTGGGGTGGCATGGTGAGCAAAAGAATAATGGATTTAACCCAGATCTCTTGACAGGGTGAATGGTTTTTTTTGTTCTGCATTCCGTCCATCAATTTTGTGTCTTTTGCTGGCATGTGTTGCAATAGCATGTGTTAAAAAAGTTTTGTTATATTGGCTGTTTCCTCTCTAGATGTGCTTATGCAGTAGGATTTTTTTCCTCCCAAAATACTCCTAATTACGCAAGCAGGAGTAATTATCGGTAATTCCTTCTCAAAAGTAACACGGAATTACAAACATTTCTCCGATTACTCCTGCGTAATCAAAACCTGCTAAAGTTTGTTTTACACAAGCATAATCCTACATGGATTCTGATTACTGGGATCTATGTAACTCACATACATTTGGTATTTTCTTACGCCTATGCTTGTCACACACTTATTCTACATGGGAGACTAGTTAAAGTAGAAACCATGATCAGGTTTATTTATTTATTTATTTAAGCTTGTACCGCGCACAGCTACCCACAATGGGTTTCCCGGCGCCAGGGATAGACTGTAGAAGAAAAGAGAATGTCACCTTGACTTAAGGCCTCTGCCGACTATTGGTCACGCTTAGTAAAGAGCAGGGTCTTCAAAGCCTTACGGAAGCGGAGTAAGTTGGTCTCAGATTTTAATGCCAATGGGAGGGAGTTCCAGTATTTAGGACCAAGAGTGGAAAAGGAGCGGCCTCCCATTTTTGCCAGCTTCCATCTTGGTACTGTGAAATTGCCAATGTCCGATGACCTTAATGAGCGCAGGGGTCTATAGGGTTTTACCAGCCCCTGAACATATACTGGGGCGCTACCCTGCTTAGCCTTGAACATATAGCAGAGTGCCTTGAATTTAACGCGTTCTGGGATGCTCAACCAATGGAGGTCACGCAAAGCGGCAGTGGCTGAGGTGCGTCTGGGGACATTCTTTAGCAGGCGCGCGGCCGCATTTTGCACCACCTGCAGCACATGTATAGTGGCTTTATCTGCGCCCAAATAGAGAATGTTGCCATAGTCCAGGCGTGATGTTACAAGTGCCTGGACTACAGTTCTGCGAGAGGAGAGGGGGAGCATCCACAAAATCTTGTGAAGCCATCGCAAGGTTGAAAAGCAGATGGCTGAGACCTTAGTAGCCTGTTGTCTCATAGTTAGCCTGTCGTCAATAATGACGCCCAGGTTGCGAACTGCAGTAGATGGTGTAGGCGCATTTCCCAGTTCGATGGGCCAATGGCGAGGACCCCAAAGATGTTTGTTCTGTCCCAGAATGACCACCTCGGTCTTCTCCCCATTCAGCTTGAGACAATTTCTCCGCATCCAGTCGGCCACAAGAGTGAGGCCCGACTTGAGTGCGGAGATGTTGTTTACGTCTCTCCCTGACAAGGAGAAGACAATCTGGGTGTCATCTGCGTAGGAAAACAGGGTTAGCCCAGCTTGTTCGACTATGGTTGCCAAGGGTTTAACATAAATATTAAATAATAAAGGGCTAAGAATTGAGCCCTGGGGGACGCCGCGGGTGGAAGGACAAATGGCGGAGGCAGCTTTAGAAGAAAACACTTGGAAGCTTCGGTCACTAAGGAAAGACGCCAGCCAGGCCAAGGCCTGGCCTGCCACACCTAGAGATTTCAGAGAGTCAATGAGGATGGAATGTGACACGGTGTCGAAAGCTGCGCTCAAATCCAGCAGGATGAGCGCCATGGTGTTTCCCTGATCGACACCGTGCCTAAGACTCTCTGTCACCCCCAGGAGGGCTGTCTCGGTTGAGTGCCTAGGCCGAAAGCCCGACTGAGAAGGATGGAGAAATCCAGTGTTTTCAACCAGTTTGGAGAGCTGAGAATTTATATGTCTCTCCAATATCTTTGAGAAAATTGGCAACAAGGATATAGGGCGAAAGTTAGCAGGATTTGAAGGATCTGCACCCTGTTTTTTTAATAACGGTACAACCATGGCGTGTTTCCAAGGTTGTGGGACATGGGCCTCGCTCAGAGAAGCGTTGAGTAATTTAATGATGGGGGGATGAGTGAGGGGGTCTAATTGTTTTAATATTTTGGCCGGGAGAGCGTCCTGTGGGGAGCCCGATCTCACACTATTTAAACAGGAGAGGAAAGAAATGGCGTCTAAGGGCTGCCAAGTAGTGACTACTGCATCAGTGTCATTGTTTTCCAATTTTTGGACTATGTCAAGGGCAGTGTACATAGTACCTGGAGGTGTAGTGAAATTTTCATAGATAAGATCAACTTTATCTATGAAGTAATCCGCTAAGGACTGACACTGAGTGCCATCAAGTGCCGGGGGAGGAGGGATCGAGTTAGCACCAGTCAATTTTTTGACAACAGAGAATAGCACCTTTGGGCAGTTTTGTGCATCAGTCACAGTTTTCCTTGTGTAGTCTGCTTTAGCAGTTTTACAACTGTAGTGGTATTTTTTTAAGGCTTCTTTATATGTGGCTTTACGTGAAGGAGAATAGCCTTGTCTCCATTTACGCTCCAAGGTCTTACAATGTGAGCGGAGGCTTTTAAGTTGTTCCGAATACCATGGAGCAGGAGGGTGGTGTGAAAATGCGGGCTTTGATGTCATTGGAAGCGCTGTATTGACTGCAGTGGTTAGCCAGAGTTCAGTGGCGCAATTGAGAGCGGCAGTTGGTAGTTCAACACATGGAAGTGTTTTGATCAGTAGTTTATTGAGTTCTGGCAAGTTAATCTTCCCCCAGTTCCGAACTGGCCGCGTAGTTTCCACCTCAGGTCTTACTACTGTATCAGCCATGTCATAAGAGAAGGGGACAGCTAAGTGGTCGGACCAGGTGATTTGTAGGGCTTCATGTGAACAATCTAGGGACAGGTTAGATAGGATCGGGTCCAGTAAGTGACCGGCACAATGAGTGGGACCTGTGTTTAGAAGTTGAAGGTTAAAAGCTTCCAGAATAGAGAGAAGCTGATTCCTATTAGGGCACTCATGGTCGTCTAAATGTATGTTTAGGTCCCCTAAGATTGTGAAATTAGGCGCTTTAAGCAGTACTGGGGCTAGGAAGTCCGGTAACGATGTTATCCAAGGGCTCGCTGTCCCAGGGGGACGGTATACCAGTAGCCCTGACAGCGTAAATTGGGGGGTAATGGATAATTTAAAAAGGGCTGATTCACAATCTTTTTGAGTGGTGTCTACCAATTTACAAGTGTATACATTTTTGTAAATAATTGCAATTCCTCCACCCCTACCGGAAACTCTATCCTGACGAAGAATGGCGTAGTTAGAGGGAATGGCGTCTGCCACATCCGGGCCCGAGCAGTCTCTGAGCCACGTCTCGGTCAGGAATATAGCATCAGGTTGATTTTGATCTAGAAAATCGTGGATATTGTATCTGTGTTGTGGTAAGGATCGGCAATTTATGCTCCAAAATCTTAAAAGGGGGCGAGTGGAAGTTGTCCTAGAGCATACCTGTCTCTTTCGTCTGCCTTGATGTTGGAGGGATCTGCATGTGGTAGGGGTTTTTAGTGAAAAGTTGCAGCGAGGACAGCTGAACTTGTGAGGCGGAAAAGGGTAGGTGGAGCAGTTATTATTGGGAGCACCACGTAGCGCAAATAACTCTTCGGAGGAGTATGTAAGAGTCATGATGGATATAGTGGCTTTACTCACCAATAAAGGGTATGCCAGAGCCCAGAGCCCAGCCTAGCGCGGACGAGCGCAGACTGGCAGGACTCTGGCTGGACTCCGGCGCGACTATGGCGCGCCCGCTGTGCGCGTTCGCTGTGCGAAGCAATGGGCGTCTGTTTTTATACTGTCCCTATCCAAAATGGCCGCCGCCGTGTGCTCGAGCGTGGCCCTCCTGAGTCAGCCCTGAAACGGCTGTACACCCAGGGAAGGAGGCAGGTGAGCGAAAGTGCAGCGCTCCCTCCAGAGAGTAAGCTCAGTATTTTAAATCGCCTGAGCGGTAAATAGATCGAGCAGCGCGAAATTCCGTGACTGCTTGCAGGGGGGGGTAGGACACAAAGGATAATCACAGTAACAAGTTAAAATCTGAATCAGAGCGTTTCTTAAAAGCTAGCAGCCCGGCTCAAGCCTCAGGCAATAGTGAAGGTAATCTCCTCGCGAAGCAAGTCCTTCTACTGTTTTTATACTGTCCCTATCCAAAATGGCCGCCGCCGTGTGCTCGAGCGTGGCCCTCCTGAGTCAGCCCTGAATCGGCTGTACACCCAGGGAAGGAGGCAGGTGAGCGAAAGTGCAGCGCTCCCTCCAGAGAGTAAGCTCAGTATTTTAAATCGCCTGAGCGGTAAATAGATCGAGCAGCGCGAAATTCCGTGACTGCTTGCAGGGGGGGGGTAGGACACAAAGGATAATCACAGTAACAAGTTAAAATCTGAATCAGAGCGTTTCTTAAAAAGCTAGCAGCCCGGCTCAAGCCTCAGGCAATAGTGAAGGTAATCTCCTCGCGAAGCAAGTCCTTCTACTGTTTTTATACTGTCCCTATCCAAAATGGCCGCCGCCGTGTGCTCGAGCGTGGCCCTCCTGAGTCAGCCCTGAAACGGCTGTACACCCAGGGAAGGAGGCAGGTGAGCGAAAGTGCAGCGCTCCCTCCAGAGAGTAAGCTCAGTATTTTAAATCGCCTGAGCGGTAAATAGATCGAGCAGCGCGAAATTCCGTCACTGCTTGCAGGGGGGGGTAGGACACAAAGGATAATCACAGTAACAAGTTAAAATCTGAATCAGAGCGTTTCTTAAAAGCTAGCAGCCCGGCTCAAGCCTCAGGCAATAGTGATTTTGAACCAAAGGTCATATCCAAACAGGACCCTTCGGTCTACTGAGGCAGGCAATCGGATGTGCCCTAGGTTCAATCTGGTGTCCAAAGGTGGCAGAGCTTTTTCAAGCACGGCCCCCGAGCATGGAATTCTCTTCCTGTCACACTAAGGAAAGAAACTAATCTTATCTTCAGAAAGAAACTGAGGACGGTGCTCTTTCTGGAAGCATGGGGGCCACTGTAATGGGTGGCGTGGCGGTCTTACTGGTGTTGTGTGTCCACTGTCAGCGCTTAGATACCTCTGGGTGATAAGGCGCTTCATAAAAATATAATAACATAACATAACATATCTCCAGTGCATACAGGTGACCACCCAATACATTGAGAAGGTATCTTGTGTGACTGTTGTATGCAAGGACACGCTTTGACCACATATCACATAGATAAGCATGATTCACATAATGCGCAGAAGTTTTGAAAAGATGTGCATACTAATCATAAAAAATTATGTAATTTTGACGACCCCTAGTAAATCCCTTTCTAAGGTGTGAAGAGAAAGGCGTATTTTGACTACGAAAAATATTTTTTTCATACAGAAAAAAAGGTGCACCACTGCACAAGGTGCTGGATTTTCACATTACCTGATTACATTTTGGCAAAAAGGTTTTTTTTTGTTAAAAAGAAAAGTTGAATATGCAAAACGTTTTCAGTATCACATCTAGAAATCTGGGAGTGGAGTAAAGTTTCCAGGTGTAAGGTGTGAACATTTTCTGCATTCTATAAATTTGTAAAACAACACACATGCAAGTTTTAGATCTGCGTCCACAGCTTAATTACTTAGCGTTTGTAGGTTTCTTTGATTCGATCATGGCGACTCAAATTTCTACTGTCCCTGGCACCTGGAATAGATAAAGACTGTACCTATCTTCTTTTTTTCAAAGTGAAAATGGGTGCCGGGGAGCATGCTCTTATTATCCTGCAGGTATCTTGGTCTGGACATGGAAACAAGCCTCCCCTAAGCACTGGCTCTTTGTTCTGTACCTGTGGAAGAGCGGTCAGTGTCTGCCTGACTATGTGAGTGTAATATACAGGAACACTGGAACTATCCGGCAGGGGAGCACCAAATTATGTGGCAGGTTGACTAAATTAAGGGGCAAAAAAGACAAATTATGTAGCATAATGCAGCACGTTTTTTATTAGTATTAGTTGACTATTTTATCACTTTTACACATGGTAATACTGCCTGGGTAAAGATTTCACCTCATTAGTACTAGTCTAACAGCCAAATGCAGAAACAAGCAACTAAAAGATGACTAGTTAACCTTTGTGAAGGGCCTTTCCCAGTGAAGGAACACATCTCAACGTTTGATCTGTTTTAGCTGAAAATATTTATAATGATAAAATCTTCGGATTATGCAGCAGATGACTGATTATGTGGCAAATGAGACATAGCCATAGTTATGCGGGAAAAAAGTCACAGCCACAACATCACATAATTTCAGTGTGCCTGGATATACCAAACCTGAAGGCGTTTGTGAAGACTGTGCTTGTGTGAGTTTTCAGGTGTTTTTTTTCTGTGAAGGCTGTTTCTCATCTCTTGTGTTTATCTGTGCTTCTGAGAATGACGTGGGCTCTTGCTAATGACGTGCAGACCGCCCAACTCTGTCTAGGGCTAACGTCCCCTCTGGAAACAGAGTTGACATAACAAATTCCCCGTGAAATCATTTGCCAGCCTTTTCTGCAGTAAAAACTTGCCTCAATTTTTTTTCATTCACTTCTAAAAATAAAAAAAAATCTTCAACTTGAAAGAATTCATGACATTGGTGATATATTGAATACAAATCTGAATATAGACGAAGAAGGCCAATATATATATATTTTTAATCCCACCTAATTAGGGGGTGAGTTCGATTAAAGCTGGAAGTAAAAATTGATCAAAGAAAGTGAGAGAGATTTAAAACTAAAACATCCATTAGTACATTCATTCTTGAAGCAAATTAGAGAGATAATCTTGAAGGAAATAATACAACATTGTAATAACAGTGAAAGAGGAAGGCAAGCTGTTAAATCTGGAGTGGGGTGGATTGGGTAGTGTGGGATAGATGGGGTAGATTGAGGTGTGGTACATTGAGGTACAGTGGAGTGGGGTAGAATGGGATAGATTGGAGTAGGGTAGATTGGGGTAGAGTGGAGTGTAGTAGGGTAGATTGGGATACAGTGGAGAGGGGTAGATGGGGTAGAATGGGGTTGAGTGGGGTAGATTGGGGTGGATTGGGGTGGGGTAGATCAGGATGGAGAGGGTAAGAGTGGAGGTAGAGTGGAGTAGATTAAAAGGGAGTGGGGTAGACAGAGGTGGATTGGAGTGGAGTGGGGTAGACAGGAGTGGAGTGGGGTTGACTGAGTGTAGTGGAGGTGGGTGGATTTTGGTATAGTGTAGTGGATTGGAGTGGGTAGATCAGAGTGCAGTAGATTATGGTACCGTGGAGTGGGTTAGATTGGAGTGGAGTGGGTGGATTGGGGTAGAGTGGAGTGGGGTAGATTGGAATGTAGTGGTGTATTTGCTTCAAGAGCCCGTAGCACCCATGCAGTCACACGGATGCTTTAATTGTCCATGCCATTTATTGCAAAAGAAATGAAGCAAATCAAAGGTGCTTGTAAAAGGAGACACAGCACAAAAATCACAGTCGCGGGTCAATGGTAGAAAAAAATGCAGGTCAAAAGATTTGTAAAAAAAAAGTTCCTGTATCACAGTAGCGGAAGGGCCCACGTTAAACTAAATGAATTGGTACCTGGTCCATGCTCAGGAGAAATAAAAGAAAGTGACGCGAGGCATATGGTGGCCAATTAGGATGCAACTAAAAGACTGACTATCAATCTATCCAGGGCTCCAAGCCTTTTATGGTATGGAGTACCCCTGGCAATAACAGAGCATGAGCTGTTAGGTGAGACTTTGTGATCTGAATCTTGCTGTGGGCCCATTTTCCAGTTTCTGTAGATTTTGTGTTTAGGAGGAAAATAACGTAATTGTTGTGGTTATACCACATCATTGATGACGTAACTCTGTACATTCCGTGCCACTACAATTGGCGGTGCACATTATTTTTTATTTCTAAGTTTTGCCAAGTTCCTGATTTTTGCCTCTTGCATAGTTTCCACATTTTTCCACTTCATCCTCGCCTGATCAAAGATTTTTTTGATGTCTAGGGAACTCTTTATGTTCATTCTAATCTAATTTAGCCAAACTGGAAAATGCTTACAGACTTTGTTTTCTTCAAGTTTACCTCTTGCATCACTCTTTTGCTTAATGGCCCCACGCAGCAGTGGAGGAACAAATCTCTGGAAAAAATATTTTGACAGTTTTAAATAAAGATATGTTCAATCTACTGTGTCACAAAGGTCATGATTTTGACTGAAAAGTGGCAAATTGAATTTATGATTGTTGCAAAAACGAATATCACAACCCACCAAACCTATAACTACAACTAACAAAGGTTGTTGTTAATTAGCAACTGAAAATGTGCTCAGGTGTATGGTAACAATGTTATAGGGGTGGGCGGAATTTGATTCCGCAGAAATATATTACAATTCTATGAAATTACTAGGCAGAGTAGACATTTGGTGTTGATTTCTTAGGGCAAAATGCACCTTCGCCCACAAAAATGGATGTGTGGAAGCATTTTGCACTAACAAATAGCACAGCCAAATAGCAAATGCACTAACAGTGATTACCGCAGAGTATGTAAGGGCGCCAAGGACTATGCACTACAAACCAATGGAGGTGGCCTCAGAGCGCTATGAATTATGTCCATCAGTAGAGAGCAGCAATTGTACCAGATAATCCGAGGTGAAGTTGTAAAAGAATTAGGTAGAGTCTGGGTGTGGACAAAGGTGGAGTTGATGGTTTCAGGCATTTAACCTACAGGCCTGTGTCCTAGGTTGTTTAGTAAGGTAGCAGTTTGGAAGTTAGCTGTAGCACCAGAAGGCAATATGGAGTTTTAGGAGCTTCCTGAAAGTCATTTTCCATGTGTAAGATGCAATGGGAGTGAGTTCCATTGGGATGCTCTTTGTGCATGATGGAAGCTTTCACCAAACTTCTTGAGGCATAATTAGCCAGTCTGGTTAATATCATTAATAGCATGAAAAAATATTCACTGGGCCTGCCCGATGCATCTAAAAATTTATTTTGTCCCTACGGAGTCTGTCCTCTTCTGTATAGTTATCTCACCCACTTGTTCTTTCACTGGCCTATTCCTCTACCCCCATCCTGGTCCACCAAACAATTCTGCCCCACACTTTTGGACTGTTTCTCTAATACAATTAGCAAAGGCTCAAGTTTCTACCTTTTAGTCAATCTCTATATTTGGATCAATGGCTCTAAGGCCCCTGCTTGGACTAATTATTTAATTCACTTGCCTGTGTGGGCCTCTCTCAACATGTCACCCACTTCACTGAGCAAATCCTGGACCCTAGTTTTGCTTCTGGCAGTTTTCTTACCACCATCACCCCTTACCAGTAATTTGGTCAAACCACTTTGCAATGCATTTCGCCACTTACCTTTCAGAATAGAGGCTAGTCCCAAGGTGGTCCTGTAGTTTGCAAAGTTTTCTGAATATACAGAAAGATTTTTGAGGATGGGAGCGATGATAGCATGTTTAAGACATTGACTAATGGATCTGCTGGTGAGAGAAGTGTTAACTAGCTGGTGATGAGTGATAGCGGTGGTACCCGAGTTCCAAAGTGACAAGTTGAGCATTGTAGATGACCCAATTAGCGATTGATTGGTTTAAGGACTGACAAATATTTCTCACTACCTCCTCTGACCATAGGAATAAAGTTTGAGTGAGTGAGAGGAGTGAGTATCACTATCATTGTCCCCCCAAGGCTCTGATCCATGGTGGAGTTGCCATTTCAGGGCTCAGATTTTATTAGTGAAATAGGATGATAATTTGTCGCAAGTTTAAAAGGAGGCTCCAAGACGTGGGATGAAACGCTGGGATCCTTTGAAGATGTAGAATAATTATCAGAGTCCATGTCCAGGACTGATAGGGTGCATTTTTTGCTCTATTTCAGGCTAGCTTGTGCCCCCCTGAGTGCACTTTCAAGTTTCCTGAATTGACTTGAGTTGTGTTTTGTTCCATCACCTTTCCATAGCTGTGCCTTTGTGTTTCAGATGCAGGATGTTGTCATTAAACTACCTAATGGATTTAATTTTGGACCTCTTCAGAGTAGGGTCTAGGGTGGCAATGTCCGGGGTGATGGTGACCTTCTACTCTAGCTGGACGGAGAGGCCATCCATGGACTCCGACTGGGGATCATGAGCATCTCTTCATAACTGGGAAGAATCATTAGGTTAATGATTCTTTGGAGTCCTTCTTGAAGATTGGGTGTGGGGAGTCATGGTGCAGGGTGGTTTATTCCTGAGCTCATTAGCAATGTAGGCGTAAATTAGACAATGATCGACCAGGGTGGCTGGTTGGTGCTCAGAAAATAGATGTTGGGACGATGGAGAGGATTGGGTTAGACACTGACCTCCTATGTGGGATGGAAAGATGACGCTTTGGGAGAAGTCTTGAATGTCCATCCTTGCAACGTTTGTTTGACCATACGAATGTGATGTATCATGAGCTGGCGTATGCAGGTCATCAACTACACAGCCATGAGTGGATACGGATAGACTGTGGTGGGCACGATCGAGTGGGTCGGAGGCATATGTTGAGGATGTTGTGGTGATCGATGAGGTTGGGTTGGTGACCGCTCTGCAAAGCAAATGCTGGAAGGAATCAAATGAGGGGCTTTTTACCTCTTTGAAGGGGTTGAATTTTGATGGATCACGGCCTTTAACTTCATTTCTGATGATAATGGTCTTTCTAAACTCTCTCCACTCAGACTGAGCATAGTGCAGGAAGGATGCTCAGCCCATTCCCTCTAGTCTGGGGCAGTAGGTTTGGCATGGGGTATGAACTTACAGCGTATGTACCTTGGGTGATGGAATGTCAAAGAAACCTTGTTCCCAACACTAGAATGCCCCAGACCCGAATTAAGTAAACTGTAAATTTCTCCAGAGCACAAGAAGTGAACGTTCCTCTGTTCATGATATTACTTTTCCTCACCAGTCTTTAATTACCATCCTACTATCATGTGCCAAACTTACTATAGCCCGTGCCTGGATTTCGTTACAACCCCCACATATTATGCAGTGGTGGTCCCTGGTAAATGAAATTCATAACATGGAGGCAGCTTTGGCTCGAATTAGAGGTCCCAGGTCTTTGCTTAAATTTGAAAAAATTTGGGGGAATTTTATTTAAAATTTTCTTTAAATCTGATCTCTTTTTTCCTTAAGGGTATGGACTTTCGGTTTAAACGTTTTTATGTTGAAATTATTTGTCTGCCATTCTGTATTTGTTTATCTTATTTTACGATATAAGGGATATAAGTATGATGTATGTGCTCTGTTTTCACTTTTGTGCTGACAATAAAAAAAAATTTTTAAAAAAAAGAAGTGAATGTTCCTCTTAGTGTGCAATCACACAGGGCCTCCGGCAGCTGAAGAATAGTGAATTGTTTGTGGCTGATGGGCACTGCCTCTCAGGTACTGGTTAGATTAAAAGTGTCTTGGGTCCAACCTCGGCCAGAGTAGTTGCACCAATGGAGGGAGGGAGAAAGTGTGCCAGTACTCACCACACTGTGTGTGGCGGTGTACTGGCGCACTTCCTCCCTCCCACACACCGTGGAAGGAATAAGTAACAAGGATGGGCCAACATACAGCTCCTTCTGTAGACTTAAAACTTATCTTACTTTAGATGTGGGTTTGGTCCTGGCTGGAGGTTCTGTTTGAGCTGCAGGTAGAATGAGTGGGTGCACGTCATGGGGGCTGTGTTTGATGGAGGCATGTGACCTGCATCTGCTTTTTTTGGGTTCCTTTCAAAGAAAGGTGCCAAATGTTGCTGACACCACTCTGGACCAGGCCAAACTACTGTGATGTGAAGTAAACTCGTGCCAGCCTCAATTGCTGCGGCCACTGGCACCACGCGTGGCAGGGAGCGTGGCTGACTCACAGGCCAGGCAATGATGGTGTCAGGGAGAGCTGCCAACAATAATGCCATGAGTGCGTTCAGTGTTTGTGCGTCAAACTAATGCCAACATTTCTAGGAATGCTTCCAACTTTTTTTTACTGCAGACTGCCTCGTACAGACATGCCAAGGGGGTGTTTCAAACACCAACACTTCAGGGCCAGAATTTGTGTCTGGTGGTAATGGAGACACTCCAGTTTATGCAGAAAGTGCGAAATCAAAAGGAGAAACCAATGACATAATTTACTCCACCATAGGTGTAGATTGGTGGCGTAAACTCCACTGGTGGACTCACACTTCCTGCAGAATGGAGGATTTTCCATATCCGCCTGTCTGAATGAGTGACTATCCTAGTGTTAGCCTTGGACTCAGCCACCGCTAGTTGTTGTGAAGGCTGCAAACATGGCAGCCATTCACCGATATGAACTTTGGATTGTTGGACACCCGCCACCCCCTTCTGGCATGAATACCAAGGGTGCAGCTAGAATCCACCATGGGGCGGTGGAAAGACGCATGTCGAAGGCTGCTGCTCCCATTAATGCAGGGGACTCATACCTGCATTTACACCTGTGGTTGCGCCTAGATTAATGCCTGCGAAAGGAAAACATCCTTTACCACGCAACCACTCCAACGCGTAATGGTTACATCGTGGTTTTAACAATGCAAGTCGTTACGTCGACTTGCACCGGAAGGCGCTCTAGACTAAGGAATAGTGTGAATTACTATTCCAGCACCTTCCCTACTGTACGTAGACTGGAGTTGGAATAGTAATTCACACTATTCCTAAGTCCAGCGCCCTACAGCGCAAGTCGATGTAAGGACTTGCGTTGTCAAAACCGCGATGTAAAATACCGCGTTGTGATGGTATGCGTGGTATCATCATATATTCCTGGTAAAGGCAAACGGCGAAACCTGGGAGGGCTAGTAAGGCCTGTGTCAGGTAGTGCTGTCTGTGATAATGCCTGGGAAGGTAACATTGAAACCTGGGAGGGCTAGTAAGGCTTGTGTCAGGAAGGGCTGCCGGTATTAGCGCCTGGGAAAGGTAACATTGAAACCTGGGAGGGCTAGTAAGGCCTGTGTCAGGTAGTGCTGTCTGTAATAATGCCTGGGAAGGTAACATTGAAACCTGGGAGGGCTAGTAAGGCATATGCCAGGAAGGGCTGCCGGTATTAGCGCCTGGAAAAGGTAACATTGAAACCTGGGAGGGCTAGTAAGGCCTCTACCAGGAAGGGTTGCCGGTATTAGCGCCTGGGAAAGGTAACATTGAAACCTGGGAGGGCTAGTAAGGCCTGTGTCAGGTAGTGCTGTCTGTGATAATGCCTGGGAAGGTAACATTGAAACCTGGGAGGGCTAGTAAGGCTTGTGTCAGGAAGGGCTGTCGGTATTAGCGCCTGGGAAAGGTAACATTGAAACCTGGGAGGGCTAGTAAGGCCTGTGTCAGGTAGTGCTGTCTGTAATAATGCCTGGGAAGGTAACATTGAAACCTGGGAGGGCTAGTAAGGCATATGCCAGGAAGGGCTGCCGGTATTAGCGCCTGGAAAAGGTAACATTGAAACCTGGGAGGGCTAGTAAGGCCTGTGCCAGGAAGGGTTGCCGGTATTAGCGCCTGGGAAAGGTAACATTGCAACCTTGGAGGGCTAGAAAGGCCTCTACCAGGAAGGGTTGTTGGTAATAATGTCTGGGCGGCTGATGGCAATAATGCAAGGTGATGCTCCCATAGTTCATGCCAGGGGCAATGACAGCACTTATATCTCAGGCTGGCACTGCCTCTTATTCCTGAGAACTCAGCAAACTGTTGGATCTGTGAATACTGCCAAGAAATGGGCAGCATTACTGCATGGGGCTGCTGCTATTAGGTCTGTCCTGGTCAGCTCGCACACTTTATGGATGGACTGGTGCCAAGCGTGGATGTCCGCATGGCCCGCGAGAGGTCCTGCCGCAGGCAAGGGCAGGCAGTCCCAGCGCCACGCGTTTGTTGGCATTGTGTCGTGTGCTGAAAATGCCCATGGGCCCATTCGTCTCCGTAGTGCTGCGGCATCTAATCGTGAGCCGGTGCCATTATTTTTGGCTGAACAAACGCCACAATTATTGCATAAAACAGATGCTTTGATATATTCTTTAGGCCTTTGCCAGCCGTAAGCCACAGGGCAATGCCCACATTTAAACATGAAGCTGTGCCAACATTTACGTCAGAATGTAGGCTGGGAAGTGAGACTAACGTCAATGTAATTCACCCACGTCTGGGGATGGCAATGTGCAGTGTTCAGGCATGCCTGGAGCTGATGCCAACGTGAACTCTGGCACTGCAGAGTCTACCCTTCTCACAGCTGTGGTGGATCCTAACCTCACCTCCTTGGAAGGGGCCGGGGTGCTGTGGAAGTGAAGCCTCAGCAGCCCGCTCTCCATTCCTCATGTCCCTCTGGAGATCCTATGAAGTGATGGTTTACACGTTTCAACTCAGCAGAGGTGTTGGCGTTGTTGAGTCTTCTTCAGATCATGGACTGCAAAGGGCTGACTCCCTGGGGGTGACATTTATCCCTAAGGAGACCTACAACCCAAAGAGTCTCAAGGATAGCCAGCTTACTTTATTCCGTGGCACAAGCACCCTGTTACCAAGTTGGAACCTATGGCACATGGTGGAAGCAGTAGAATGTATTATCATGGATGAGGGCCAGTGCAAGCCAGAATCACCCAGTTTACCCCCTGACTGACAAAGCCAAAATATTTCTGCCAGTGGGACATTCCGTCTATGACTGGTCAACATTGTAAAAGGCAGTATCTACCACCCACTCTCAGCCACCCCTACATAATGGCAGTAACCACACTCCTTTACTTAATGCTTGCTACAGCATGTAATGAAATATCTTGCCCACTCTTTCCTCCCGCACATTGTGGTGTCTGGCTGTTTGTTCTTTTCTTCTCCCATGTTGCATGCAGACAATAGTAGGTTGTTTGTAGGTGTGTGCAAAATTGACATAATTTCCATTTGCATAATTAAGTTAACTTTTTTGAAAATACACAAGCTTTAAAAACTGCTAACTCACCATTTACCACTATTTTTTTAGTGCGATAAACATCCTTGTGTCCATTTTGGATGTGAGATTGCATTTTGCACTAAAAAATAGCGCTAAGTCACACATTACGGGATCCGCACCTGCTTGTGTTCTGTTTGATCACATTGTTCCAGTGCTCCTATGATAGGATTTGGACGGAAAATTAAGTGACATGAAGTAATGGTGTTATTTTTGGCATTTCACATAGCAAGCTTAATGTAATACGCTGACAATTACTCAAGATTAGACTGGCACAATGTAAACTTTGCACATGCCTAGCTACTGAGCATTACAGAGATAAGATCACGATTGACAGTGAAGGTTTGTAGAGCTGGTGTTCACTCAGTGCTTAATTTGAGCTGGTGGTTTCCTGGACCCAGCACCAGCACTTAATTCTCAACACCTGCATTAATGAGAGTCAACCACATGGTGGCGATGTCTGTCTAATTTGGGGATGAGCACAACAACAGTGTTTAGTACTTCAATACACAATTAAAATGAATAGTACCTGCCGCACAAGCCATTCTTATAGATTTGGGGCCTTCGATAGTTTGTATTGCCATGCTTCGAACAGTGTGATGGCTAGCAGTTGTGTTGGGACTGTCATTGGCAGTGCTGGCAGTGGCAATGGGTGGCAAAACCTGCAGTGGCCTCCTGAAAATGGCCTTAGCACTTACTTTTTTTGATAGATGAAACACTGCAGGCCCCCATCTTGCATACACACACCCCCAACTCCCCACCTGAGAACTAGGGAAAGAGGATTACCCTAAAAATTCAGGGCTAGGACTTGGTTTATGGAAATGTTTGAAAGAATGGAATTGCTTGCCTAACCGAGTATCTTACAAGAAGCCTTCCATGGCAATGAAGATGGGTCTTCAAATGTAGGGTGGGCACTCGTGTTTGCATTAGAGCTGTTCATAGCACAGTTAAATGGATGTTTAATACTCAGAATTTGGTAGAACTCAGATAATGCCATAATCTGGGGGCAAAGCATCACTTAGGGGGCTTTACTGTCGATTAACTGGTCTAGAAAAATATTGGTGCATTAATGTCAGATGATGACCAGCCAGAAGCTGGCATTTCAAATCGGGATGAAGGGAAGAAGGAAGACAGTGGGAGGAAGATGGGAAATTGAAATCGCCAAGCAGAGAATTAAAACCTGATTTTGGGAATGTTCCACTAATCACTTACCTCAGCACGTTTAACCAGAATGTAATTGCAAGGTTAAATATTCTAATATTAATAAGGCACAATTAATATACCATTTATCAATGACTGAGTTTTATCTTGGCACAATGTTTCTTTTCATGGAGACTTAGGTATATTTGTTCCAGGATTTGGCATTGGCATTAAATCCCAGAAGATAAGTAGTCAGTGAGGAGGGGGTAACATGAGGAGTTCTGATACAATACAATAAATGTATAAAGCACACAGCTGCTTCCGAAGAGCGTCCCGGTGCTCATAGCGTGTGACCAGTATTGGGCTGTCCAAAGAGGTCAATCCCCAAGCATGGGAGATACCCAACAGAAATTGAAAAGGATAAGGGCATCACAGACCTGTTATAGCTCAATCTTTTGTGGCTGAATGCTATCTGACCATCTAAGAAGCTGAAGCCGACAGCTGGGGTTTGTGTAAGTAGTTAGCATGGAGGAGTCTCAATAGTAAACAGTATTAACCAGACAACTTGCTCCACCAACTAAGAACAGCCATGCACCACTACCCAGAGAATCGAGAAAGAGCTATCAGTCTGTCAATCCTTTCCGTGTCCGGGTGCGGTGAGGTTTCCCATGTTGGGTTAAATTAAGCTACAGGCTCCATTCCAATTCTGATGCACTGACATGTAGTGCTGGTCAAACTGAGGACCAAATGGATCACAGTGCACTTCCTCTGTAGATTCAGTTGCGAGAACATCGAAGACCCCACGTTCTGGGGAGTATATACAGATCATGCAGAAAATAAAAGCAAAGTCTGAGCGTGTTTAATCTCCAAGTTAAAAACCCATGCAGTATTATCAAGATCACAAGCAACATGAAATGCTCTGAGTCCATTACCATGAGCATGGAGCAGGCCTATGTCCTTCTTCTGTAGCTATTTTGTTTGATGAGGCTGTTGTTCCTCTGCAAACAAGCATATTTTATTACCGATGTAGAACCCCTTTAGCAAAAAATATCAGTAAATTCAAAATGCTGTGTTATGCCACGGAAAGACAAGAACTCTTAGCTTTGCCAATGATTGTTTTTATAACCCTATGGGTTTTACTGCACTCGCCTGGCCCTAGTTGGGTGCTTGCTTTAGTTACCTGGATTTCTGGTGGTTTTGTGCCCTGGGCTTCCTGGTGCATCAGAGAGTGCAGAGAGCTTCCTTGGTATTTACATTTGCTGAGGAGTCTGTGATGCTCACTATCTCTTACCATCTGATATTGATCGGTGGTTTTCTGCTGGCATCTTGTTGCTGCCTTGGACTCCTGTTGTCATTGGGTACAGACTATCTTGTCTGCCATCTCGTGTGTCACCAGATGGCTTCTCTTTTCGTCTGTCTTTTATCATTTTCCTTCCCTCCGTGATAATAAGTGAGAAGGGCGGGAAAGCCTGGCTACTTGCGGTAATTTTTCTAAAAAGGTTGAACTAATCTCATTTTGAAATTATACTGGTTCATCGCATTAATTGTCTGTTATCAGAATGTTTCTTGAACGGTTGAACTTGATTTTTATTGTTTTCTTTATCTAGAATTGTTACTCCTCATTTCTGCACGTTATAATAAGTCCAGTAAATATTTTAATCTATATGATTTTAAATTCAACTCTTCCCTTTTCTTACCAACTGAGTAAGAGCTCCTAAACTGAGCAGAAAGAAAATTCAATTTTAGGATTCTTATTTGAAATTCTTAAAGGATTCCTTTGATTTAGACCATTCTGAAATGATTCTTGTAAGATGTCTTAGAGTAACAAAACCTGTATGATATACAAGTGCAGCAAAAAGACGACTTTGATTGAAAGCACTATAGAATTGTTTACGCAATCTGAGGTTTAAAGTACTGTCCTACAGAAATGTAGTATCCACGTGGCAATTAAGGTAGCCTAAGCTATCTTCCATTTAGCCAAGTTTAGTATCAAGTACATAGGCGAAGATGTATGAAAGCAGGCAGCATTTTAAGAGGACCCCTTACAGTAAATATAAAATTTGCTAGCAACGTCTGCGTACTGCGTCTGCGTCATGTGCATACTTCAATAAGTTGGCAGATTCTGGTATATGTGGTTAACGTGGACCTATATAACAAAAACACATGAAGGCTCTTAATAAATAAACTAGAGTACATAGGCGCCAGAAAACAGACTGATAAAACTACATGTCTGTTTTGTAACAACCAGGATTTTCCTATGCGAACTCGCCATTACTGCCGGAAATTATACTTGCCATATTCAATCAACTGGGGCCTCGCCCGTGCTCAGTTAAGATTCAACCTGCTGTTTTTATCAAAAACAGACTGTTTCATGAAATTGGCAAGAGAAAACGACCCCTTGTGTAAACATATCTAATTGGACATAATTGAATAAAGTCTAAAACACTGATTGCTGATACCTAAACCTCCACAACATTGGACTCCGCCAGATCGTGACCGAGCCCACGCACTCAGCAGGACACACCCTCGACCCCCTCTTCGCTACAGGAAACTCCATCACCTTCAGCCACACCACCGAACTCCCATGGACCGACCATCGTTGCGTCCACTTCACCTTCAGAACACCCACCATCCACAGACACCAGCACCTGCTTCCACAAAGAAACTGGACCAAAATCACCGATGACCAGCTCACCTCCTCACTCAACAACTCCACCTCAACCATCGCGGAAAACGACGACCCCAACACCGCAGCCCGAACCCTGCATAGATGGATCTCGGACAGCACCAACACCATAGCCCCCCTCAAGAAAAACAACAATACCCGTGCCAAGAAAGCCAGATGGTTTACCACCGATCTTCGAGAGACCAGGCGCACATGCCGCCGCCTCGAAAAGGCCTGGAGAAACACCAAATCCACAGAAGCCCACAACAACTTCAGAGCCGCCACCAACGCCCACCATCAACTCATCAGAGAAACGAGGAAAAAAGCGATTGAAGACAGAATCTCCACCCACGCACACAACAGCAAGGAACTCTTCAGCATCATCAAGGAGTTCGCCCAACCCACCAGCGAGTCTACCGACATCCCTCCCTCACAAGACCTCTGCGACAAACTCAGCATCTTTTTCCACCACAAAATCAAGAGCATCTATGACAACTTCGACGAAGACAACCAACACACTGAACCCTCACCAACCACCCCCGACATCCGGAAACCAGCGATTGATGACTGGACAGCCCTCACCACCGAAGACACACTGAAGACAATGAAGTCAATCCACTCAGGGGCCCCCACGGACCCCTGCCCCCACCACATCTTCAACAGAGCCGCCAACACCATCGCACCCATGCTCCGCCAAACCATCAACCGCTCCCTGGCGACCGCCTCATTCCCCGACGACTGGAAACACGCTGAGGTCAACCCCCTCCTAAAGAAACCCTCAGCGGACCCCACCGACCTCAAAAAATACAGACCCATCTCCCTGCTCCCGTTCCCAGCGAAAGTCATCGAGAAAGCCATCAACAGCCAACTCGCCACATTCATTGAAGAACACAACATCCTCGACTCCCCCCAATCCGGCTTCAGAAAAAACCACAGTACAGAAACCGCCCTCCTCGCCGCAACAGACGACATCCGCACCTTACTGGACAAAGGAGAAACAGTAGCCCTCATCCTCCTCGACCTATCAGCGGCGTTCGACACAGTCTCCCACCGCACCCTAATACGCAGACTCTACGATGCAGGAATCCAGGACAAGGCCCTCGACTGGATCTGCTCCTTCCTCTCCAGCAGGACGCAGCGGGTCAGACTCCCCCCTTTCCTCTCGGACCCCACACCTATCACCTGCGGAGTCCCCCAGGGCTCCTCCCACAGCCCGACGCTCTTCAACGTCTACATGGCTCCACTTGCCCCCATCGTCAGAACCTACGGACTCAACATTGTGTCATATGCAGACGACACCCAGCTCATCCTCTCCCTATCCAACGAGCCCAACACCGCCAGACGCAACTTTCGAGAAGGCATGGAAGCCGTCGCCAAATGGATGAAAAACAGCTGCCTACAACTAAACACCAACAAAACAGAAGTACTCATCATGGGCCCAAACCCCGACGCCTGGAGTGACACCTGGTGGCCCACCGCCCTCGGAAACCTGCCAACCCCCACAGACCACGCACGCAACCTGGGAATCATCCTGGACTCCGAGCTCAAAATGGACCGCCAGATCAACTCTGTCTCATCTTCCTGCTTCCACACCCTCCGCCTCCTTCGTAAGACCTTCAAATGGATCCCCCTCGAACACCGAAAGACAGTCACTCACGCCCTGGTCACCAGCAGACTCGACTACGGCAACGCACTCTACGCCGGAATAAACAAAAACCTCATCCGCAAGCTACAGAACATCCAGAACGCCGCCGCAAGACTGGTCCTCAACCTGCCAAAACACTGCCACATCTCCCAGCACCTGCGCACACTCCACTGGCTCCCCGTCGAGGCGAGAATCACCTTCAAGATGCTCACCCACGCACACAAGGCCCTCCACGGCACCGGACCAGCATACCTGAACAGCCGACTCAAATTCCACGCACCCCAAAGGACCCTACGATCAGCCCAGCTTTCCTACGCTGTGGTCCCCCGCACCAGAAAGACCAGATCGGGAGGCCGCTCCTTCTCCTTCCTCGCGGCCAAAGCATGGAACGCCCTTCCGCTCCACCTCAGACAGACAACATCGCTAACCATCTTCGCAAAAAACCTCAAAACCTGGCTCTTCGACAGACCCCCTCCTTGATGGAATGGAACCTGCACCCTCCCAACACCCCCCCCCCCACCCCTAGCGCCTTGAGACCCTTACGGGTGAGTTGTCGCGCTTTAACAAACTCCTGATTGATTGATTGATTGATTTAAACCCAAAACCTGCCCCCTACTAATGGGATATTGTTCTCTTCTTGGTTTTCCCTTTTTGTGTCAGGAGTCTGCCAGATTTTGTTTTCTAAGTGGAGGGAATCCTACGTGTATTGAATATAGCAATAAAAACCGGACTCAAAAAAGAGATGGGGTTGAAGGTTGATGGCAGTCAGTTTATGCTTCGTGGTAATATCCCACTTGAACTAATAAAATCACTCAACAACAGGAGAAATATGGTCTGGTATCAGCGGTAGAAAAAGTAATCCAGAGGAGAAAAGTTAAAAAAAAAAGAAATGTAGTAAAAATGATTACTACGAAAGTATTCCTTTTTGTGGGAGGTCATGGCAGCAGGTTGCTTGGTCGTAGGTGGAGATTGGAGGACGGCTGCCTGGTGTGTATGTCACAGTTTGGGGAGTCTGGCAGCAGGCAGCCTTGTTGTAAATATGGTTGATGGTCTGATGCGTAACATGATTAGTTAGGGATGTTCCTTGGAGGGTATGAGGGCCGGGGGTCTGGTTGCATGCATTGGATGGCGGCCTGGTTTTAATGGGGATTGGAGCGCCTGGTGGGAGGTTTCCTGGTTGTATGTGGGGTTTGAGCCCTTGGCTGCCAGTTGCCTAGTTGTAGTTGTGAGTTACAGGGCCTACAGACAAGTTTCAGTGAGTGTCTATAAGTATGGTTGCAGGTTGCTGAGCTGTGCATGGGGAAGGAAATGTATTGCTGTAAGTACCCTCAGTGGAGATCCCGGCCTTGGCAGGGGGTTGTCTGCTATAGTAGGGATTAGAGTGCCCGGTACCAGGGTAGCTGGTTGTAAGTGGTGACTGAGGCACAGGAGAATGCGAGCATGTTGCTAGTTGTGCTTGGGGGCCGGGTGCCTGGTTTACTGTCAGTGAGCTTTCAAAGGCTGGTTGCTTGGTTCTGAGTGGGAACTTGGCAGCATGGTGGCTTGAACTGCTTGGTGGCTAGTTGCTTGGTTTACTATCAGTAGCTTCAGAAGGCTTGTTGCTGGGTGACTGGTTCTGAGTGGGCGCTTGGGAGCTTTGGCAGCATGGCGGCTTGCAGTGCTTGGTAGCCGGTTGCCTAGTTTACTGTCAGTGACCTTTTAAAGGATGGTTGCTGGGTGCCTGGTTCTGAGTGGGAGCTTGGCAGCATGGTGGCTTGTAGTGCTTGGTGGCTGGTTGCTTGGTTTACTGTGAGTGGGCTTTAGAAGGCTGATTACTGGGTGCCTGGTACTAAGTGGGAGCTTGGCAGCATGGTGGTTAGCAGTGCTTGACAGCCGGTTGACAGATTTATTTTCAGGGGCTTTAGAAGGCTGGTTGCTGGGTGCCTGGTTCTGAGCGAAGTTTGGCAGCATGAGGCTTGCAGTGCTTGATAACTGGTTGCCTGGTTTATTTATTTATTTATAAATTTTTATATAGCGCGAACAAGACCCCATAGGATATCCTAGCGCTTTACATTAGGAAGGAAAGGAAGGAAAAGAATGCAAATACATCAACAGGTAGGGATAAAAACAAGAATGATCACAGGTTACGGTTTACTTTCATTGGGTTGAGTGGGCTGGTGACTGAGTGACTGGTTCTAAGTGGGAGCTTGGCAGCACGGCGGCTTGCAGTGCTTGGCAGACGGTTGCCTGGTTCGCTGTCATTGGGCTTTAGAAGGATGGTTCTGGGTGTTTGGTTCTGACCTGGAGTTTAGCAGTGTGGCGGCTTGCAGTGCTTGGCAGACGGTTTCCTGGTTTACTGTCAGTGGGTTTTAGAAGGCTGGTTGCTGGGTGCCTGGTTCTGAGCAGGAGTCTGGCCTCATGGCATCTTGAAGTGCTTGGCAGATGGTTTCCTGGTTTACTGTCAGTGGGCTATAGAAGACTGGTGGCTGAGTGCCTGGTTCTGAGCGGGAGCTTGGCAGCAAGGCAGCAAGGCAGCTTGAAGTACTTGACAGAAAGTTGCCTGGTTTACTGTCAGTAGCTTTAGAAGGATGGTTCTGGGTGCCTGGTTGAGAGCGGGCGGCTTGCAGTGCTTGGCGGTAGGTTTCCTGGTTTACTCTCAGGGGGCTTTAGAAGGCTGGTTGCCTGTTTCTGAGCAGGAGTCTGGCATCATGGCATCTTGAAGTGCTTGGTGGCAGGTTTCCCAGTTTACTGTCAGTAGCTGTAGAAGGCTGGCTGCTGGGTGCCTGGTTGAGAGCGGGAGGCTTGCAGTGCTTGGCGGCAGGTTTCCTGGTTTACTGTCAGTGGGTTTTTAGAAGGATGGTTCTGGGTGCCTGGTTCTGAGCGGGCGGCTTGCAGTGCTTGGCGGCAGGTTGCTGGTTTACTGTCAGTAGCTTTAGAAGGCTGGTTGCTGGGTGCCTGGTTGAGAGCGGGAGGCTTGCAGTGCTTGGCGGCAGGTTTCCTGGTTTACTGTCAGTGGGTTTTTAGAAGGATGGTTCTGGGTGCCTGGTTCTGAGCGGGCGGCTTGCAGTGCTTGGCGGCAGGTTTCCTGGTTTACTGTCAGTGGGCTTTAGAAGCCTGGTTGCCTGCTTCTAAGTGGGAGCTTAGTAGCATGACGGCTTGCAGTACTTGGCAGATGGTTGCCAGGTTCACTGTCAGTGGGATTTAGAAGGCTGGATGCCTGGTTCTGAGCAGGAGTCTGGCATCATGGCATCTTAAAGTGCTTGGTGGCAGGTTTCCCGGTTTACTGTCAGTAGCTGTAGAAGGCTGGTTGCTGGGTGCCTGGTTGAGAGCGGGAGGCTTGCGGTGCTTGGCGGCAGGTTGCTGGTCGTATATGGGGTCAGAGGTCACTGCATCAGGATCTGCGCTCCAGCTTTGTGCGGCACTTCCGGCTCGGATGGCTGTGAGCAGAGCCGGGTTGAAGTTCAGTGCCTGGGAACGGCCTCGGGCCCCAGCTGCACTCAGCAGGGGCGCCAGGGCTGGAGGTGTGGGGCGATGGCGGCTGCCACTTCAGCCACTGACTTCCCCCTAATGCGACCCGTTCAGCCTGAAAAGCCAGGAGCTAAAAGGCGCTTAACAGCCCCCAGCTGTGGGCGGAGATTGTTCTCCTTTCCGGATAACAAGTTTAAAAACCTCAAGTTAAGCCAGGCCTGGTCAGGGGCCTGTAAACAGCCACATCAAAGGCCAGGCAGTAATCTACCCGATACACGCTTGGAGTGAAGGCTGCCCACCCCAGAAAAAAACAGACAAAGACACACACACACTCACTCACTTTATTTAAACTCAACACAGGCGCCAGCCTTGCATCAACGCCACACAACACATCGGATGCCTTAAACACAGGACCACACGAGACCCATTACTGGAAAGCTGCACACCCCAGCAAAACCAAGCATCATCTGCACACACACAGACAGACCTAGGCGCATACTGTACACACAGAGACCAGCAAGAGGCCCCAGCCACCCAAAACAGATCAATAACCCTCACCTATTCTAAGCTCCCAGCCTCCGCCATTACGATACGACCCTTCCCTAAACAACCCAGAACGACGTCAGCAGGCCCCTGACTCCGCGTAACTTATACTGCCAAGCGCCAGGGGTTGCCCAGGTTCACAAAGCGCTGCGAGACCAAAAGTACTTAGAAGCGCTATAAAAATGCACAGACTAGAACATTAGATATGGACAGCTCTAAATCTGGGAAATCCTCTGATTTCTGAGTACGGTAAGTACGTTTTAGAGGTTTTGCAGAAAAAAAAGCTCTCTTCAGAAGAACGAGTCTGACATTCAGAGAAAAAAAAATAATAATATTGACCATTACTCCACTTTCGAGAAAATGGGCCAGGCCAGTGTTTTCTGTGTACTCTGTCCCCTCCTTAGGTGTTTTGTGCAGTGGCTGAAGGTGAGACGGTGAGGGGGCGGGTCCAAGGGGTTACAGCACAAGACTGGGTGGGATCTCTCTTGGTAACGCTCTTTGTACAAGATTGAACCCCATGCAATGAACTTTGCGGGAGGCCCGCGGTCCCTGCAGGGGACCCCATAGGAGGGCAAACCCCGTAGTAGTGCGCAGGGAACCGCGGGCCCGCCTTGGGGAGGGTGGGTGGGCGGGGACAGACATTCTGGCCACCCCCCCTTCCGGTATGACTATATGGGGCGCGCTCGCCACTTGGCGCCCTCTTTGCTGCTGCCCCTTGTCCCCTCTGGTCACTCCCGGCTGCCCTCGCCAGCCCAGCCGCTACCCCTGAGCCCCCTCCGCTCCCCCACTTCCCCCCCCACAACGCCGGACGCGAGGCCCGCAAGTTCTCTAATATCGAGGTAAGGGATCATTCAAGGCCTCCCCCCCGAGCCCCGTCCTCGGTAATAGCCGAGTCGACAGGGCTGCGTGGTTTACCACGGGGGAGCCCATGGTCCGATTTTGCGTGGCAGGTGCTCGCGTCGTTCAGCACGGCGGCCGGAGGCCGACGTTGTTGATTAGTGCGGATGCGAGGTTGTGGGCGAGGCGGGAGAATGCGAGGCTGCTGTACGGGAGTTATCGTACGCTGTGTATTAGCTGTGGCGGGATTATTACAATTGTGATGTGATTACGGCGTGAAAGGGGCTGCTGCGGCGGGGAGATGGATATAGTGGGCCCATTGAAGTGAGGCCCATGGATTCGGGGTGAGTGGGGCGGCAGTGGCGGGGATCGGCGTGTGGGTCCGCCGCCTCTGTTCCCAGCTGCATTTTGTTTAGTTGTTTAAATTGCCCCAGAATAAGGGGCTTGCCTGGAACCTTCTGCAGGCAATCACCCCCGCACGCGGCCGCGGGCTCCCTTTTGTCGGATTGCAATGCCCGGCGGTCAGCGGAGCATGTTCTCACGTCCGAGCACAGTTTACACAAGAAAGAATTAAAGAGGCCGTGTGTACTCAACCAGAAACCAGGCTTCCCCCGCTCGCTGTTCGGTTTTACTTTTAAGTGTCTCCGAGGCAGCCGGTCTGGTGTGCAATGCTGTCTGTCCGGCTCCGCTCGCAGTGCTGTTCCCCGGCGGTGTTTGGAAAAGAGAGAAACAGCGGCTCGGCTGGCTAACTCCTCAAGTCAGTGTTTCTGTTGAAAAAAAAAAAAGAAAGGGAAAAGTCAACGAAAAACGGATACGCTTTCTCGCATTACCACGAGGTCCGTTTCATTCGTAAATTGCATGAAACGTTAGGACCGTTTATTTGTTTAATTGCGCCATAACGTTAGGACCGTTTATTTGTTTAATTGCGCAACTTCTGCAGGCGATCACCCCCGCACGCGGCCGCTCTTGCAGGCGGCCGCATTACCTCGAGGTACGTGTCATTGTGCTTGCAAGCGGCCGCCTTTAACCCTGTAGCCCTGCCGACCCGTTTTCATGCAAGCGGCACGCGGCCGCCATTAACCCAGTAACCCTGCCGACCAGTTTTCATGCAAGCGGCCGCCATTAACACCCCGATGTCTGTTTTCATGCGTGAATTGCATGGTACGTAGGCCCGAGCCCTTGGCAAGGATTGTTAAGAATGGCAGGCGATCACCCGCACGCGGCCGCCCTTGCACGCGGCCGCCATTAACCCCTCGATGTCCTTGAACGCGGCGCCATTAACATCTCGATTTACGTTTCATGCGTGAAGTGCATGGAACGTTAGCAGTGTTAGAAGGTGTGCAGCAGGAGTTAGGCTAGCATTGCGCGTAAATTAAAGGAGTCACAGCCCCCCCCCGTTGGGAGGGGTCACGGGTCATGCAGATGCGCCAGCAGTGGCCACGGTGATAAATGTAATAGTGGCGAATGGTATGGTGCACTCAGAGTTAGTTAAGAAATATGTGTACTAAAAAGGGGGGATGTCAGGGAAGACTTGTATTTACTGCGACATGTTGTAATTGCGTTTCCCCCGATTTCAGGCAATTAAGGATCGGGACATATCGTGACGGGAGTACAGTGCACCCGCCCCCTCCCCCCCCTCCCAAAGCAGAAGGTAAGAGCGTCATGGGGGGTTGGCCATGTAGGGGTAGGGTTATGCAGCCTAGGGGGCCGGTGTTCATTGTCCGGTCCTCCTAGCGTAGTTGTGCGTGACGGCAGCACGGCCGGGATCGTTGCTCTATTCGGGACAACAAGCTCCCAGTTCAATACTTTGGGCTAACATGAGTGTTTATATCGATATTTACAGGGCCAGGATACTGGACAGGTAACGATCCGTTGCGTCGCAATCAAGGAACGACGTGCCCTCGCCTCGGTTACTAAGGTTAACTCGAAGTAAGTATTGGAAAGTGTTAGAGTGTAATGACAAAGGTCGAGGTGGCTCACTTCGCAGGGGCTTGAGTGTGCTTGGACCGGGGCAGAACCCCAGCTGGCCAAAATGGTTGAGGTTAGGCCCATTAGTCACTACGGTTTTTTATTTCAGGAAGCGGCACGATGTCAGGAGCAGGGACGACCGTCACCGAGGCGCAGGCGGCGCACGCGGCGATTTTTCTCCAGTTAGTCGAGACGAACGGGGTGGCTTGGGCCACCAATTTACTGAAGGTTAACCCGGCGAATTCAAGTGTGAACAGTGACATTATTGCGGTGGAAGATGAGGATACCAATAGTACAGGACACGTGAGGGCGTCCAAAAGAGCTAAGGTCCCCACGAATAAAGACTTCCCGCCACCGCCTAAAAAGAAGGCCACTGCTAGCACGGCAGTAGCTGTTGTGCATGACGTACCGGCCGCTTCCCACGCATCATCCAGGGCACAGGAGACCCCTGGCCCATCGAGCTTGCCAGCTAACATTCCCCCGGTGGCTGAATATGCTACCAGAAGTGATCTGGGTAAGATGATGTCCACACTGGAGATATTCATGAAGGAAATGAGGGAAAGTGTGAGGTCGGGACCTAGCGGGGGGGGAGTTTTACCATCCAATGTGTGGGGAGCCGGTGTTGAACACAATACATTAGGTGAGACTGGGAGGGGGCGAGAGGGAACCGGCCCACCCAGCGCACCTCCGGCAGGTCCGACACTCCCCGCTGACCCCCGGGGCCCGCTATCCACGCCAGCAACTCCGTCGGTGCCGGCGCCCCTTCCACCGCAGGCACCAGACTCGATAGCCCCCCCCCCAGCGGCGCCAGCTTCCCCTCTTGACACAGCGATACCTGACCCCACGCCAACACCCTCCTCCCCAGTGCTGCCAGGCGAGGACGATGTGCAATTCAATGCCCCCTTACTATCAGGGCGCTCTTGTTTGTCCTGGGAAGTACCACAGGCAGCGAAGGAGTTAATATGGAGGCGAGAATTTTTAGATATCTTCTCTTTACTGATGCTGGGTCAGCAGGGGGCAGATGCACGCAAGGCTGGGGCAAAAGAGGATGAGAAAAAGGTGAGATACCAGCCTTGGCCAGAAAAGAGTATTGATAATTGGTTGGAGGCCTTTGCCATTCTTTCATCGGTGATTATGGAAAAGTTTAGCGAACAAGGTCCAGCACTGGTACAGTATGGGAGGCTCATACACAACGAGGCAAAAAAGTGGGGAGGTGTAGGCTGGTTGGAGTATGATAGGGAATTCAGAAAAAAGATGTCTAGATCCCCGAACATGCGTTGGGACCATAAAGAGGTCCAGTTGTGGATGGATCATATGGGGTCTAGGGCGCTCCAAGGGGTGACGACTAACAGTAAGACACAGGAAAGCCAGGCGTCACCTAACGACAAGACTAGCTCTACATCCCAGCAAGAGCATAAGATGCCGCCCTTTAGAGGGGGCCACAGGGGGAGAGGTCAGAAGAGGGGAAGCGGGAAACCTCCATCAGGGTCATCCACGGGTTCATCCACTGGGTCATGTAGATTGTTCAATAGCGGACATTGCCATTGGGGAAGTTCCTGTAGATTTACGCACACGTGTAGCAATTGCGGAGGACAGCATCAGGCGGGGTCTTGTAGGTCCAATAAAGGACATAGACCAGGCAATTACCACGGGGGCAGGGGTGGGCAGCACAAGTAACCCTCTCCCATCCTCAGCGCGTCCAACCCCCCCCCCCGGCATCCTTTGTTCCCCCTCACCCCCCCCGCGAGGCACCCTGCGACTTAGCGAAACATCCGTGGCAGCATCCGCGGCAGGCGCAGCCCTTGTATGCCCGCTAGTTACACCAGAATTAAGCGCTGTGAAGGGGCCCTCCCCGATTAAATTGGAAAGAATGATGCCATTGCTGAACAGATACCCCAACAAAATTGATGGGAGATTGCTCTTAGGGGGCTTTGCAGAAGGTTTCATTATCCCATATGTAGGACCCCCAGCTGCCAGGGACGCAGACAACTTGAAGTCGGCCAGGGACAACCCGGGGGTAGTAAGAGCGAAGGTAAGGAAGGAACTGGAGCTGGGGAGGGTTGCTGGCCCTTTCCCTCTACCGCCACTAGACAATTTCGTGGTGTCTCCACTGGGGATAGTTCCAAAGAAAGAGCCGGGAGCCTTCAGGCTGATACACCACCTGTCATACCCAGAAGGGGAGTCAATTAATCACAACCTGGAAGAAGGGGTATGCTCGGTCTCATATTGTTCATTCGATGTGGCCATGGACCTCGTGCGCAGGGCCGGGAAAGGGGCTTGGCTAGCAAAGGCTGATATCGAGTCTGCATTCCGGCTCCTGCCTGTACACCCCAGCAGCCAGAACTTACTGGGGTTCCGGGTGGGCAACGAGTACTATTACGACAGATGCATGCCCATGGGTTGCTCCATCTCCTGTGCTTTCTTTGAAGCCTTCAGCACGTTCTTACAATGGGTACTGCAAAGCGTGGAAGGTGTACTGGGCGTCACCCATTACCTGGATGACTTCCTGTTCGTGGGCGGTGCGGAGTCAAAGGACTGCGCTGAGGCATTGTCAAAATTTCAGAGTATGACAAAGTATCTAGGAGTGCCCCTGGCGCCAGGGAAGACCGTGGGTCCAGCGCAGACATTAGTGTTCCTGGGGATAGAAATTGACACGCGTTCAGGCGAGGCCAGGCTTCCGGCAGATAAGGTCACAGAGCTTGCAGCACAAATTAAACAGGTGCTAGGGCAGGACAAGGTATCACTAGATGACATCCAGAGCCTGCACGGGAGGCTCAGCTTCGCTACAAAGGTGATCCCCGCGGGTAGGGCCTTTGCGCGCAGGTTGGCTAGGACGGCAGCGAAAATCAAGCGCAGGCACCACCAGGTGCAGTTGAGTTTTGGGGTCAAGGAGGATCTTAAGGTGTGGGGGGAATTCCTCGGCCACTTTAATGGATCAGTGATATGGAGGGAACCCTGGACCAGCAGCCAGGAACTGACTCTGTTTACTGACGCGTCAGGAAGGGATGGCATTGGGGCAATTCTGGACAGAGATTGGTGCGCGGCAGGGTGGCCCAATGCTTGGAGGAAGAGGAAGATCACCTCCAACATAACGGTCTTAGAACTTTTCCCGATTGTGGTGGCTTTTCACCTCTGGCCGGCCTTACTGTCTGCCAAGAGGGTGGTCTTATGGTCCGATAATATGGCGGTAGTCCAAGCCATTAACACCCAGTCCGCATCATGTGCACTTGTATTATGTCTTTTAAGGGAACTGGTCAAAGTTTGCTTATATAACAATGTAGAATGCAAAGCTAAGCACATTCCGGGAGCCTTAAACACGGCGGCTGACGCTCTTTCCCGTTTCCATTGGCAGCGGTTCCGAGAGGCGTGGCCCAGGGCGAGGGAAGAGATGACGCCTTTCCCGGCTCGACTATGGCTCCTGCTGCGGTGGCGCAGCGCATCAGGGAGCTAGGCGAGATGTCAGTAGCACCTAGCACGATGCGGAGATACCAGACATGCGTGAGGACATTCTGTGAAGCCATGGGCCCTTGGGAGCGGGACGAATCTAGGCAGTGCAAGAAAGTGCAAGCGTTCATGGTCTGGGCGAAAGACGAAGGGAAGAGCCACTCATGGATGGCCGGGCACTTGTCCGCCATCGGCCACTACGCTCGCCTGTCAGGTCAGAGGGACCCCACGACAGAGTTCACTACCAGGGCGGCTCTCAAAGGTTGGGCTAGGGTCATGCCCACACTCGCAGATCAGAGGGCCCCCATTGACTACGACACCCTGAAAAGCATGATAGATGCCTTGCCGGCAGTTACGAGCTCCGCATATGAGGCAGCCCTCTTTGCATTAACGTTTAGTCTAGCATTCTTCGGTGCATTTAGGATCAGCGAACTGGTGGCACGGTCAAAGAAAGAGTCCAACCCCAGGGCCATCTCGTTTAGGAACACCCGCGCTACAGCAGTGTCAGTGGAGATCTTCCTGCATTCCTCTAAGACAGACCAAACAGGCAAGGGTAGGATCATCACCTTGAAGCGCCTGGGGAATGACAGTTACTGCCCAGTGGCTCTGCTGGCCGCGTTCCTTCCACTCCGCCCTCAGTCAGAGGGCCTGTTACTCATCCACTCTGATTGCTCCCCAGTCACCAAGTATCAAGTGGACCACGTGATGCAAGGGTGCTTGTTCTTGGCAGGATACATAGTTGAAGGGGCAAAGTTTAGCACACATTCATTTAGGATAGGCGCGGCCACAACGGCCTTCAGGGCGGGCCTCCCTGATGAAGGGATTAAAAGGGTGGGTCGCTGGGACTCCAACTGCTACAGGAGGTATGTCCGCCCACTGAATGTGATACACCCGGTGAGCAGACAGGTGGTTAACGATGCGACATAATGTAAATAATGTAAATATCAATAATAATGCCTTAAGTAATATGGTGGTTCACAATTTGGAGCCACGTGGTGTGTGTTGCCATTACAAGGCCTTTTGAAGTGTGTCAATAAAATACAATTTTCAACACACTGTGTTTTTATTGCAGGGAAGGAGGTGTGGGTGATGGGGCACTCCTATGTCACAAGAATGGAGAGATGGGTGAATGCTACCACATGGAGGCACGGCCTCACCAACACCGAAATATTATGGTTCGGCTTCCCGGGGATGCGCTGGGTCGCACTGTTAGGAACGCTGCGTAGATTAGTAATGGAGCACAAGCGGAGGCCGAGCATTCTAGTGGTACACCTGGGGGGGAACGACCTGGTCTCATTAGGCAAAAGGCGCCTGTTAGACATAATGAGGAAAGACCTGAGCACCCTGAGTGGCGAGCTAGGGCAGTGCAGCATCTACTGGTCTGAGATTTCCCCCAGACCAATTTGGCATGGGGCAATATCACGGGAAGCACTGGAAATATCACGCAGGCGCGTAAACGCAGCAATGCGCAAATTTAGCGAACAGAGAGGCATAGGCTTCATCAGGCATGGCCTGCTGCATGCCAAGTCTATTGGCTGCTGGGAATCCGATGGGGTTCACTTGTCTAAAGTGGGGATGGCGATTTTCCTATTAGACTTGGGAGAGGCGCTAGAAAGAGCAGGATGTAGATAGAGAGGGTGGTAAGGGCTAGGTAGTGGGGGCTCTGGGCGCAGCGGGTGCCACGCCCAGGGCTGTGGAAAAAGAGAAGGCGGCCCCCATACAGGACAGGCGCAGGAACAGGACCTGAAGCCGCAGTGCGAGAGGCACCATACTGAGTCATACATAGCTAAGGGGCCCTTCTTGGGGACTTGGTTCAACGGCACCCCGTTAGTCCTTAGGGCGGTTGTAACCTGAGCAACCGGGGGTTTGCTAATAACGCCCCTCCTAGCTGGGCAGGGTGTGAGTTGACTCTCCCTTGTTCAGAGGTGGGCGGGGCAGGTGGACGGTAGGTCCACCGGGGGGAGGCTTGCCTCCCCGGTCGACACGTGGCCAGGGGCCACTAGTGTCTGCTTCTTTGGCTCGAATTCAGGCACCCTGCAACAAGGGGTTGCGGGGTGGAGGGGTCGCCTGTCAGTTAACCCGCTTTGTTATTTGTATCACAAATAAACCTGCAACTTTTATTCCCAAACATACTTGTCTGTGTATTATTTGGGTGGAGGGTTGCGGGGCAAGGGTACCGATGCAACTACTATGCGGGAGGCCCGCGGTCCCTGCAGGGGACCCCATAGGAGGGCAAACCCCGTAGTAGTGCGCAGGGAACCGCGGGCCCGCCTTGGGGAGGGTGGGTGGGCGGGGACAGACATTCTGGCCACCCCCCCTTCCGGTATGACTATATGGGGAGCGCTCGCCACTTGGCGCCCTCTTTGCTGCTGCCCCTTGTCCCCTCTGGTCACTCCCGGCTGCCCTCGCCAGCCCAGCCGCTACCCCTGAGCCCCCTCCGCTCCCCCACTTCCCCCCCCACAACGCCGGACGCGAGGCCCGCAAGTTCTCTCCCCTCCCTACCGCTCACCCGATGGAAGGGGGGAAGTGGGGAGGGGGCAATAGTAATGTTGTTCTTGTCTTCCAGGTTGCAGGAGGAGTTACATGGCGGCCCCCATACAGGACAGGCGCAGGAACAGGACCTGAAGCCGCAGTGCGAGAGGCACCATACTGAGTCATACATAGCTAAGGGGCCCTTCTTGGGGACTTGGTTCAACGGCACCCCGTTAGTCCTTAGGGCGGTTGTAACCTGAGCAACCGGGGGTTTGCTAATAACGCCCCTCCTAGCTGGGCAGGGTGTGAGTTGACTCTCCCTTGTTCAGAGGTGGGCGGGGCAGGTGGACGGTAGGTCCACCGGGGGGAGGCTTGCCTCCCCGGTCGACACGTGGCCAGGGGCCACTAGTGTCTGCTTCTTTGGCTCGAATTCAGGCACCCTGCAACAAGGGGTTGCGGGGTGGAGGGGTCGCCTGTCAGTTAACCCGCTTTGTTATTTGTATCACAAATAAACCTGCAACTTTTATTCCCAAACATACTTGTCTGTGTATTATTTGGGTGGAGGGTTGCGGGGCAAGGGTACCGATGCAACTACTATGCCCCATGACCCCACATCATACTTCGCTGCATCACAAATAACCCTAGGCGTAGTTTGCGTAGTCATGCTAAGCTACGCGAAGTGCACTTTTAACCTCGTCGCGCTACGCGTAGCTACGCGAACTGCGTAGTGCGGTAGGGAAATGCTGTTCGCAATGATTGCACACTGCCGGATGCTTGTCCGTACTGTGTAATCATTGTGAACTGCACCATGCATAGTGCAATCGGTTGTTTTCTGCTGCTCGAGTAGGTTTGTACTCGAGCTGCAGCTTTCTCAAAGTGGACTGGTAGTTTCTCATCGCGAGTGGTCGCGAGCTTACGCGACCTCTCACAATAAGAAACCTGACCTCCCGGCGTTGAGAATCTCGCCGGGAGGTTTATTTTCCACGCTCGCGATCGGCAACTTTGCCGATCGCGAATGAGAAAAAAGTCTCGCCTGAATGTTGATTTTGTTAGCTCGGGGTCGCCAAATTGACGGTGAGGACCGCGAGTAAGCAGAAAATGGCAGCTACGCTAAGCATTTTTGCACTGTGCTACGTGCAATATGCGTAGTTGCGCTTGCTTAGCAAACTCCGTGAGCGTAGCGTAGTTTTCCGCCCAGGCCTAATCACAAAGCTGGAACATTGTAAGGTCCGCCACACCTAGATTTAAATGGTTTACAAAGGCACACCTGCCAGTACAGTGGAGATTGAATATGGTTGAAGACAAAAACACTTTGTTTTAGAAACTGACCCTGCATCAATACTAGTCAATGGGGAAATACATTCCCCGGATTCTTTTTGTTTAAATCTCCCACTTTCATCTTGTAGAATGTTGACATGTATGAATATATGCGATATTTGTGGGAGATTCCACAGTGTTTTTGGCGGTGTGTGTGTGAGATGTAGGGGTCCATAATAACCTTGTATTCTGCAGTTTTCCAGGCTTGGGGGCGTGAAAACCAACAGAAAACGCAGACGTCTTGTCAGGCGCACGAGGAGACCACCATTTAGCACAACAGAGACTGAATATTGCTCTTTTCTGGCCCTCACCTTTTGAAATGTAATAGTAAAAGCAGGACTAGAAAGCGAGGTGTTCTAACCTGGTAATGGAAACTTTAACAGTATTATCATATTGGGTGAACTGGATATGTTCACAGTGTTGTAAAGTGCCAAGCACACCTTTCTGAGCTTCAGGGCGCATATTGATGACAAACATGCGGGCCAGGGACGCAGAGTATAACTGGATACTGCGAGTAACAGTGTCCGGTGTGCAGTGCGATTCCTGGTCGCTACAGAGCTCACCATGAGGCTAGTCTAAATTGCTTTGCCCAACTCAGCTCCACCAAAGTATCTCCCAGAAGCCTGTGGTGGGCTTTAAAGACCTCCCCGACGGCTCTGAAGACCGTCAGAGGTACCGACGGAGAGAGCGGTGCCTCCTTTATCCTGAGCTGTTGCCAGGTGGGGTGAGGCTTTGTCCTCCATACTCACAAGATCATTGTTGAGTCTACGAGGAATTCTGGATTGTGAGACGTTATACTCACATCATATCCTTGCCTTGTTTTTGAAACTTTGGGTTTATTGTAACAGCAGTAGCTTTATCATCTATAGAGGTCCTGATGAAAGCACATGGTTCATTTTTTACCGTTGAGTGCTGAAACATGTTGACCACTTCTGTTTAGGACAGCTATTTGTTAAAACTGGTCCTTGAGTTCTGTTTTTAACCTTTGATCGTGACAGACACTAATAAAATTTACAGTCTGTTCACGCATCAATTTTACATTTTTTCACTTCACGTTTGCACTGGAGAAGTGTGGCTCACTGGTTAGAGGAGGCAGACCTGGAAGCAGAGGTCAGCCCGGGACCAGGGTTCAATTCCCGGCTCGGCGGGGTCTTGAGTCCTAAAATGTCCATGGACTCGACAATTCTCGCTCCGGTGCCTACTCGATTCACGGGTTCACACTCTGCGACTCTGGGCAATAGCTTGCTTAATCTCCACAACGGCCCCTCGCGGCGGGATGCCTGGCTTTCACCTTGCGGATTATCTGCCGGGGTTATCTCACAGGGGAATACCAGGACGGGTTCCCTAAGCAAGCGCTTAGAAACCGCTTGGTGATTTGCGCTATATAAATTCCTGTACATTTACATTTACATTTACTGCACTTACATATTGATCCCATACACTCTATTATTCACATTCTGCTCATCTTGGTAACCATACCTTTTTGACATCCTAGAGCTCTGATATCTATAGAGCAAGAATGTGATTTTTCACAAAAGGATACCCAAATGATGAAGCTAATCACCAGGCTTGGTGAGTGATGGGAATCCATACACATAAATGTTATGTTATTTTGAAAAAAAAAATTTGGAATCTTGTGGAGTATTGCCTTTCTTTCTCTAATCTTTAGACGCTGGTATATATTTTGTATTTACATGCCAGTTTGGGGCTGCATATTCCAGTCAGTCTTTAAATCTTGGCCTCTGACCCTATCTAAACTTTTTTTGTGTGTCTTGGGCTTTAAAGATGGCCAGGTCTGGTCACACAGAGCTTGAAGCACATTCTGACAGCCTGGTTTGGCAGTCTGTGTAAACTGGCTGTGAGTTTCATTGACAAGGGCTCTCTACAGCAATAAATACCAAATTGATGGACATAATACTTGAATTAATCTCAGCCTTTGGTATCACTTTGGCCCACATTCCACACCATCATTTTTTGCCCTGTCTGCCCATCCAGACAGAGACTAGTCTCGGTCCCAACCTGGTAGGAACAGTCCAACCCAAACTGCCAGGCCAGGTCCCCTAAGATTGGAGCACAAGTAACCTCAGATTAGTTTAGTCCTACATAGGCCTGACTAATAAAGTGCAGTTTTACAATAAACAAGCAAGGGTCTTCCCTTTAGGACCTATTGGCTTTGATAATTCTTTTTGGCAAAGATGTACAGCCTCAGTAAAGAGCAAAATACTATTTGCCGGAACTATGCAGCATTGGCAAAAACAGAAAAATGCATTCTGATACACAGTGTACTTGCATACAGTTGCGGTCCGTGCAGGTAAGGTCGGTGGGGCGGGGTGTGGAGTGGGGTCGTTAGTGAACATCAAATAAATACCTTGAGCTCGCCGCATTGCTGACTCAGTGATGAGACGAGCGCAAGGTAAGCGGTTTTATTTATTTAGTTTAAGTTTACTATCCCGTCGTATGTCAACTTTAACCCTCCACCCCTGCCCCGCCGGCTTACCTGCATGGGCCGCCACTGCTCACATGTCATGCCACTACTGTTTTCCCACCTCATTCACCCACTAAGCATGCACGTGCCTACTGAAGGAGCAAGCACCATTTTATTTATTTATTTATTTACCAATCCAAGATGGTGGAGGACACAACACAGTAAATAAAAAAGTAAAATTGAATTGCGCTAAAATGCCTAACAGCAAGCGGAGAATCTGGCAGCATGTACATGGGAGCTGCCAGACCCTTCAAGAAATGTATTTATTTGAAAGGTTTTATATAGCGCTGGCTAGACCCGGAGGTATCAGAGCGCTTTACATGAGTATCAGACCATAGTTGCATGTTACATCGTTACAAAGGTTATACAGTTATTAGAGCATAGCTACATAGTTCCATGTTGGGTCGAGACAAACAATAAGGGCATATGCGTAAGGGAAAAAGTAGGCATGGGCAGCGATTCAGGGGCGAGGGGGTAGGAGCAGGGGAAGGAGACAGCAATTGAAGGAGGGAAAGAGGAGGGGGAGGGGGAGAGACACAACATGAAAGAAGAGGGGGAGGGTGACGGGGGCACAAACCGGTAGACGAGTAAAAGCTGCGTCCAAAGTCCAGTCCAGAAATGTACGACCAGGGTAAAAAACATTAAAACAGAGAGGATACAATAATAAACATGTGTGGAGGGATAAGGGGTAAAGGAGTGGAGAATCATCACACGTGGGAGAAAGCAACATGAAGCAAAGTGGTGGGGAGAAACACACAAGAGGGAGAGAGGCGCACAAGTGAGAGAGAAACATGAAGTGAGTGGCAGGTATTTGTTAGGGGTAAAAGCACACAAAAGAGACAGATAGAAATGTATGCACTTTAATGAAGTGCTTAACAAAAGAGAAAACAAATAGTTGCTTAAAAGTGAGCAGTGGAAGGATACACGCCAGCCAATCAAAAGGATGGTAAAGAGGCTGTGCTCCAGGAGAGGGACAAAACAAGAAGACGAAGGAAGGGAATGGAAAGCCATCGAATAAGAAGCTAGTAAATAAGACTGACAATAAAACCAACCAATGAATGGAAGAAGCAGATGGGCTCTAAGTCGACTGTAAGGCCTTTGTACAGTTCACAGAAGGTATTATGCAATCAGAAAGCTAAAAGCTGAGTGTTAGGAAAGACCTAAAAATGTGGAAAGAAGTATCACGTTAATTAGTGGCTGGGTGTTTTCTTGGCACTTGTAAAACAGTATTAAAATAACATTGATGTAAACTTTTTCAAGTTACTCAAACTGTATGTGCAAGAGATTTTTAAAAGTAAGCACTTGCACATTTAGCATAAAAATCTAGATTTCTATTCAAAACCAGTGCAGCGAGCTTGGACATTTCTGCCTTTCATTTTTGTCTGTCGAAAATGTAACTGCCTTTGAAAAACATATTTATGTAATAGTTTATATGCATTTATCTAAGGGTGTTATATAGGTGTTTTATAGCGCCATTTTATGTGCCCCTTTGTCGCACATAAAATGTCAGGTGATTCAAATGGTGGCAAGAACTTGCTTTGATGGTTTGGCTTGTTTAGATATATGTCTCATGAGACACTCCTGCTGGCTTGAAAGTTGGAAGAGGGGTTCTTGACTGTTGCATTTGGTCATAGTTGATGGGGCATGATCCCTTCATGAAGGGGCTTGGTGGAGTTGGTGTTTTCTCCACATATAAACCGTGAACAACCTTTACAACGCAACTTTTACCACGCAGTGCCTTTACAACGCGGTATTTACAACGCAAACCATTACAACGCATTGCGCTGGGGGGCGCTCTAGGATAGGGAATAAGTTTAATCTACTATCCAACACCTTCCCTAGTGCCCACGGGGACTGGAGTTGGAATAGTAAATTAAACTTTTCACTATCCAGCGCCCCAAAGCGCTATGCGTTGTAAAGGTTTGCGATGTAAAAACCGCGTTGTAAAGGCATGCGTGGTAAAAGCATGCGTTGTAATGTCATACATCCCATATAAACACCTCCTTGGACAGATATATATTTTTATTTTCAAGGTGCTGTGTTGCAGAGAGAACTTCAGATAGTTTCAGAGTGCAGGTCCTAAAACTCAGATACATGTTTTGTCTCCCTTGTTTCCTTTGAATGAAGTTCGTCTGTACAATACTCTTGGGTCTGCTGTATCTAAGGATAGGCAAGGGAATTAAGCAGAGAGCAGCTTTTGCAGACATTCATTTAATTTTTTCTGTTAGAAATGTTCTTTTTAACAACAGTCCTCAGGAAACCCCCTCCTTTTCACCTCTGTCATGTAAAGACACAAAACAATGTATTAACATTTAACTTAACAAAAAACTGCACTGTGCCAACATTGGTGAACATTGCACCATCACAGCGTGGCACAAACCTGAGATATAGCCCCAGTCAGCAGATAAAAGCTTTTCCATGTGATGATACAGTCAGGCGGATTTGGTTTTGCCAGTGCTGGTCTGAGAACGCTTAGGCCTTTGTGTCTGGAAAAACAGTGAGCTCGCGGCACGTGAGTAATTGAGGAATCTGGACGTCAGCTTTGGTAGATGGAATGGATCCAGTTTATTAAATGTACTTATCCAGGTGGTTCCTCGAATATGTTTTTCTTGCTCTGCGCGTCAGAGGCTGAGCTGAGATTTGTGATTTTAACCAGGAATGATCAGTTTACACCTGCGAGCTTTTAGCTGGTGAATGAAGCCTTTAAACTCAAACCAGACTTCATCCACACTTTGCACTTACTTCATCCACACTTTGGAGAAAATTTAGAACTGTTTTAAAAACACGAGCTGCTTGAAACAGCATGAAATAGTCGAGGAGCATCAATGTGGAGATTCAAAGGGCCTCATTTATGAGGCCATGCGTCACTTTTACGCCGCCGGTGCGTCACTTTTTGTGACGCACCAGTGGAGTAAAAAATGTGCCTTATTGCACAATATTTACAAAGTGACGCATCTAGGTAGATGCGTCACTTTGTAAACCCCTGCGCCACAATATACCTGCGCCAGGGTGGGCGTTCCGAAGCAAGAAAGGGTCATAGAAGTGACACAGTGAAGTCTGTAAGATTTCACTGCGCCATTTCTTGGACGCTTATGCATCAAAATCTTACGCCTGCCTCATGGCAGGCGTAAGACTGACGCAGGCACTAACAACATGGGACTTGCCCATGTGAAAGTACACATTGCTGGAGTTGCGTCACTTTTGTGACACACTCCAGCAATGCGTCACTTTTGCTCCTACAGATACGTCAGAAATACTGACGTATTTGTAACTCCTTGCGACATGATGCGTCATACTGTAAATATGACGCATTGTTAGTGTCACAGGGGGAGCGCAGTGAAAAGTGACGCATCGCTGTTTTCACGCAGCGATTCGTCACTTTTCATAAATGAGGCCCAAAGAGATTTAAAGTGCCGGCGCTGTGCCAGCGGGGCTTCGAGCAGCTTGGCCATGGCTCTTCATTTATGGACTTTAATGCCCTTTGCTGCCCTGTGTCAATGCCCATTGACTTGACACGTATTGAGGGGTTGCCGAGGTCTCCAGTGCAAACTAAGAACATAGGTGGCACTTTAAGATGGCTGAGTAAACTGTTGTGCTATTGGCTGGTTAAGTGTATCTTCTGCCTCCTACTCACCTGGTCACATCTGATCCTTGATTGGTAGGATCCAGACTTGTAGAATTGGTGAATCCTAGTAAATTATTGGTTGGAACAGTCCTCTTCTGAAAGGGTAGATAGGTCCCTATGTAAATATCCTTCCCAGTAGACAACAATTAGCACGCTGGGATGGCTGCACGCGAAGAGAGGCCAATGCACGAATGGTTGTGGGGTCTGCATCTGTCTGTCAGAATCCACATTTTGGTGTAAGCCAACAGGTTTGGGATAAGATTTGTATGTGCGAGAGAGTCCACCTCATGGTCTACAGTGATTAGACAGATATAAGCAGCCGGGGTGAGGGTTACTTTACACCCGCACCATGAAAGCGTAGCTCCTGGTTTGCTAGGATGACATGCATAGAACCCTGTAACTCTTAGCGTGGTGAATGCATCGTTTATTTACAGACCCCGCTCAAAGTGTATCTTTTCATTTTCCTGGGATGAGGGTGTGAATATTCAGAGGGTGGATGCATGGGTTACTTACAGACACACCCAGAAAGTTCACCTCCTCCTTTACCATGGATAACAGATGTATAGCCATGTAACAGTTCTGGTTGTGAGCAGATTGATATTCACAGACCCACAATAAAAACCTACATTCTCTCTTTCCTGAGATGACCGTGCATCTCTCTGTGGGATAAATGCATAAGGTATCTGGACAGACAAATTAGGATCTACATAAATGTAACTTTGAGTTCTTTGTGTTTCTCCTTGAGCCTGTGGTGTCAGAGACATTACAATATTAGCACAGGGCTGTATCCAGAACACATTTCACAAGGATTTGATTCTAATCCTCTTGGTATTATGAGTTTAGTTACAAGAGGCATGCATGCCTTTTGCGGATCTTGAGTGACCAAACAGGAAGGTAGATGTGAAAGATTCACCTGCCCAATAAATCTGTGCCCACATAACTGTGCCTTTGTATGGCTTCACTGCCGCTCCAGACCCTCTCCGACATTTATCCGAGGCGGTATGTAACGTTTCCAACGAAATTTTTACAACGCACTACCATTACAACGCAGGCATTACCGCGCATACCATTACAACGCATTGCGCTGGGGGGCGCTCTAGGATAGGGAATAAGTTTAATTTTCTATCCAACACCTTCCCTAGTGTCCACAGGGACTGGAGTTGGAATAGAAAATTATACTTACCACTATCCAGCACCTCAAAGCGCTATGCGTTGTAACGGTATTCGTTGTAAATACCGCGTTGAAAAGGTATGCGTGGTAAAAGTATGCGTTGTAACGTCATACATCCATCTGAGGCTGTTGGCCCATCCTGTTCAGAACTGGGTAAGGGGCTGTTGGTTGAAACCATGTGTCAGATTTTGGGTCTCCAATGATCCTGAATTAAAGATTGTTATTTTTTCCCTTGGGTCCTGGTGTAAGGATCGCGTCACCTTTGCCAGGAGACAGGCGAGGGCCCATCATGAGAGAGTTCGAACTCGTACATTACAAAATCCATTAAAGTGCCCCAGACAGAACACATGAGATGTTGACCATATACCAAGAAATGTCCAATACAGCCCCCCAGTGAGCGGCGCGTGGGCCCTTCAACATCACTCTGTTAGCCTGCTGGGGTTTAAAGTCTCAAATTAATTAAATCACTGAATCCTGCTCCCCAGAACCCTGATTCATCACAGAACCTGCGCTCCACGCCTCACCCACAGCAAACCGCTTACACCACAACCTCTGGACATGTAGAAGATTCTGAGGTTGGCACTGAAGGCAGTGACCTATTGGCCAGCCTTATGCATAAAACAAACCCTCCCTTCCTTCTCACAGGACAGGATATGGTCACTGCCTCCAGGGTAAATCAAAGTGTCCATGCACAAAAGATGAATTAGTAACATCAGCTGTGAGACAACTTCAGTAACACGTGGACATGATCCACTTACGTCATGATCTGCACCCCGGGTGCATGCCTTCGCCAGCCACTGTACCACCCCCTCCTTTTACATCCCCGACCCTCTGCACCCGCAGGGCAGCGTGGCATGCAGCCATTGAGGCTGCCCTGCGGTGCAACCAGCCCTTCCTCACCAGCTCCGTCCGGAGACCGGTGATTGGATGAACAGAGCTATCCGCACGGCCAGCACCGTGCCTTGTGTCTGCTGTTCGGAATGTGTCTGCTCCGGGGCCATTTGTGACCCCACATCGACCTCCGACCTCGCCACACACCTTGGCTTCCACTGGAATGAAAGAAGCAAGGTCAAGACACTGGAAGTGACAAGTGTCCGGTCACAACATCGTCCGAGCCTCTGGGCCTACAGATGCCCCCCCCCCTCATCCCTCCACCCATTGGCCACCTCTCTCCAACCTAACCTCACCCATCGGACTCTGACTTCTGCCTAAACGCTTAGCGCCCTGAAGGGCCCGAAAGGCATTGTCAAGCACTTAACTGAAATACCAAGTTACCGAAAGGTTTACAAGTGTGGACATATCATATGTCTGGTCATAGGCAGGAATTCCTCATTCTCACAGCGCTTCGTACCCATCCTGCTGGTTAATTAAAGAGGCAGCATTTAGGATGTCACAGGCACGGCTGATGGCTTCATGCAGCGCGAGAAACGCTCGGGTAAAAGCGTATTTTAATCATAGTGTGTTGGTGAGGGAGAGAAGGAGAGAGAGAGACAACGAGAAAGAGAGAGAGAGAGAGAAAATGAGAAAGGGAGAGAGGAGGAGAAAGGGAGAGAGAGAGAAGGAGGGAGAGACAGAGAGAGAGAGAAATGGAGAGAGAGAGAGAGAAAGAGGGAGAGAGAGAGGGGGAGAAATGGAGAGAGAGAGAGAGAAGGAGGGAGAGAGAGAGAAGGAGAGAGAGAGAAGTGCGCATGCGGAGTGCAGAAAAACACCTTTTCATTACATTTGTGATCCAGTTACAAGCCTGACACTGGAGTGTAAATTTGCTTTGAGTGGGAGACTCAGGAGTACAAAACATATATTAACGAAGCGGTGTGCAAGCGCTATGCACGAATCAGTACTTTTAGCAGCATAATTCCGTAAAAACTTCCTTAGCCACTGTACTGAGACTTACCTCGGTGCATTTTTGTATAATTTATTTCACATATATGTATATATATATACCAGGCACTGCGGCGACAGCCCAGCCTATCTAGAGGCGTGTCATCTAATTAAAAGGAAGTTGTATCCTGCCTCCTTCCTGCAATCAGTTCGTCGTCCTCTGAAGAAGAAGGCTGGAGCCTTCGAAACGCGTCAGGATGTACAAGACGAATCAGGATATTTTATGGACTTTTTTCCTGTGTCTCCTAGCTATAGAAGCATGCTGTTAGGAGAATAAAGACTTCTGACCTATATCCCCATGAGTGTGGCCTGTGTTTCTACACGTGAGCTTTCATATATATATATATATATATATAGATATATATAGATAGATAGATAGATAGAGAGAAAGATAGAGAGAGATTTGTCGTACCTGTGTTTTTTTTTATTACAAATAAACATTATGCATTTTACATATGCACCAGTTAGGGTTGCTGTCTGTATGGGATTGTGAATTCATTAATTAATTCATAGTATGTACCACACGTTCATAATGGGCTTCTAGAGAGGAAACACTTGTTCAAGATAAAGAGCATATAGAGTTACAGGTCCTGTAAAGTTAAGGGCAGCATAGCATCGGTAGGGGCCTATTCACAGAGGTAAATGTGTCCGTAAGCGTAAGCTTACGACCATCTATACGGTCTTTTCACCTGTCTGTCAGGAATTCTCCACCACAAGAGCTGAGACATCTGTGTTAGTAAATCCCCCCCCCAGGTGTGGGAGGTGGGTGGGTTGCAGGCGCACAACACCCATTGGGCTCACGGGGCTTCAGCCCCTCCCCCGTACCCCCACCCCCCCTCCAGCCCCCTCCTCGTCGTGTGTGTCAGCCCGGGCTGAGACAGCTTTGCGGGCTGGTGACGATCTAATTGCAGCCAGACCCGAGTACTTAACAGGTCTTTAAAAGACCATTTACTTGTAAATTAGGCTTTTGTTGTGTTTTAACCCCTTCTTTCAGTCACTCTGTCTTTGGTTCGAAGAATTAGCACCCCCCCCCCCGAAATATTTTTCAGCCCCCACCCGAAATTTGGCTTTAGTTGCCTGCCTGGTGGGTTGCATCGTGAGTTTGGGAATGCCAACACACTTGTACGGTTCTGGGCATTCTCAAACTCCTCCTGCACCTCCTTCCATCTGGGGAATGGTCATAAAGTTACTCCTCATCCAGAATGGGAAAGGAACACCACCATTCCTTGCTCGGGGTGTAGAAAATGCAGAAAATAATGCGCGGGGAGCTTCAGAAGCTTCTGAGAGCACCCCCTTCTTCTTCCCAGTGGGTGCCTTTGGGCAGCGCCCTGACAGTGCGCCACCTTTTTAATACGCATTTTCAATGCCCCTCCAAAGAGCTTGTTTGCCTCTGTGCTTGTGTCCATAATATGGCGCGGCCGCAGAGGCGAAGTAATTCCCTAATTTACATAGGGCCACGCCTCTATGCAAATGAGGGAATGTCCTCTCATGATCGCCAGCGCTACCAGTGATACTGAAGGGGGTGTACCATTGTGCCCCAGGGGCGCAGAAAGAGGTCCCACATGCCCTTTGCACCCCCTGGCCACACTATAAAATACAGTCTCTGGGCTCTCAACAGGGGTCAACAGCTTGTGCAGGTCCCAGAAACGGAATCCCAGGCTCCCACAGGGCAGATGGTTTCTACCAAGCATACGGTCAACGACACTGATGTATATCATGTCCTGCACGCAATGGCGTAATTACACATGTATATGAGATATTGCAAAGTGTGTGTGAGAAAGCATGTGACAAATGTGGTCACTCAGAGCCTTTTAATAGATAAACTGTGGGAAACATATACGCCTCATGGTCGGAAAACCTCAGGAATGTTCTAGAAGTTACACAGCCACAAAAGCTCCCTAAAAGTGCCTTCTTAAATGAAGAATATAATAGAAGACTGCAAAATATATCTGCCGTAGATTATAATTAAGGCTCCCGGTTTTCCATTTTTACAGATTTTTACAGATAATTACAGACAGAAAACAAAGTGCTTCCTGTCCGTATTTATTTTTAAAAGTGGGAACATGCAGAACAGTGCTTCTTTGTGGGTGACTCTCCATGCGGTTTTGGGTGATTTCTAGGCCAGCAGCTGAGCAGATAGGCAGCTTGGGAAGTTAAATATAGGTTGAGATTTCCCTAAATGCAGGTTTATGGTAATATATATTTGTATTATAATGCTAAAATTTATCTGAAGGTGCTTCATTTACTAAATACGACAAGCAACAAAGAATGAGTGTATTTTTATCAGTTAAATAAATGTGCAAATGAACCATTTTATGACTCCATATATTCGCAAAACACAAAATAACTATGTATAAATACTAAATCAAATCAAATCAAATTTAGCTTTATTCGATTTATCTGCAGAAATCATAAAAGCATACAAATACATTTTATACAACAAATTTTAAAAAAGTTTTCCCCATCGAGAAATTCATAAAGAATCTATAAAGCAGTTTTCCATATATAAAAAGTCAATGATGAGGATATGGCCAAAAGGCCTCGTGTTAAAGCGTCTAGTAAAATTTAAACATGTAAAACTTCCATCATAGATTTTCTGTATTTCATCACTGACATTAAAAAGCGAGAGACAACAAAGATGACATACACCTCATCTAGCAAGAGTAACTTCAAATAAGCATTTTTACATGTTCTTATGCCCCAGCGTTTAAGCAGAGGTAAGAGGAACAATTTCCTTGGGGCAGAATACAAATTACAGAAGAACATAATATGAATATTACTTTGTGATGAATGGTCATCGCATGGGCAAATTAGATTCGGCGAAATCCAATCATTTTGTTTTGGAAGAGTGACCATACGGAAGAAAGTGCCTAAACGCAGCCTGGTAAGAAGCATACGAGGATAAGGTGCAGTTTCAACCCTGAGATACAATTGTACACCTTCGTTGGGGGTAATTTTTGGGTAACTCAGGGTGGTAGTTTTGAGTTTCTCGGTGTCCCATCTAACGCTTTCTAGGTGTGTGATTAAGAGTTTTTTGAGAGCTGGCCTGGACAAATGTTCTAGGGACTCTGGGTCATCATAGTATTCGGGATGTCCAATCTTAGAGAACATCAGCCGGACGTGTCGTAGCCATTTGATTTTGGATGCAGCATCCAGGTTCATACAATCCGTGATGAGTTCTCTATTAAATTGGCATTCCATAGTGGTCCAAATTTTATGCCAAAGCAAACACGGTGATAGCTTTATGGTGTCGCTAAGGTATTTGAGGCCAGTCTCAATGTGAGTAATAAAAGTTGAAGTAGATTTACTCACACCTAGTAAATAACAAATAAAAAGATTCTCACAGATTTGGAGTGAGGACACATTATCAAAGCCCCATAGGCCTGCTCCATAAGTGACTGTCGCTACACACTTGGCTTGGTAGATCTGTAACATCTCGGCAGTTGGTTTGCCCCCAATTTTAGCTGCAAAAGTTCTCAGGGCCCCAATAGCACGGGTAAAGGCAAGCTTCCTGGCAGATACTGCATGTTTCCAAGCTCCTTTCCTCTCAAAAACAACACCCAAATAACAAAAAGTATCTGTACTCTCAATTCTTTGCTCGTCAAGATATATCGAACATGGTGGTTTTTTGCTTTTTTGGGTGCATGGCATGGAGAAAGTTTTGGAGATATTCACTTTCAGATTTCTTTTCCCCATGTAGGATGAGAATTCACTAACCGCTCTCTGCAACCCTACCTTAGTCCTAGACATAACTGCCGCGTCGTCGGCATATAATAGGATGGGTACAGGCCTACCATTGACGGCTGGGTAGTCACTTGGCAGATTTATTAAATGTTCTACAATGGAGTTAATATAAAAGCTAAACAGAAGGGGCGCAAGTATACAGCCTTGCCTAACCCCTCTATTTATGGCAAATTTCTGAGTGCATTGCCCCTTGGTCCCGAACCTAACTCTAGCTCCGGCATCTCTGTACAGTTCTTTTATAAATACGACGATGGTAGGATCCACCCCAATAAGTTCCAATGTTGACCAAAGCTGCAGATGATCCACACAATCAAATGCTGAGCTAAGGTCAACAAATGTGACAAACAGGTCCCCTTTTTTGGCCTCAGTATATTTGGAAATCAATAAGGACAGGTTTAAACATTGTTCCTGGGTGCCCAATCCCTTTCGGAAGCCATATTGGAGTTCCGAAATGACCTTTTTTTCTGTCTCCCAGTGCTGAATTCTCTTGAGGACGATCCTTCCTGCAATTTTCATAAGGCCGTCCAGTAACGATATAGGACGGTAGCATGCAGGATCGTCCCGGTTTCCCTTTTTAAAAATGGGCACTACAATTGCGTCTGACCAGGTGTTAATTAAGCCGCATTTGTTTCCCATATTTAAAACGTTAGTTAACAGGGGAGCCCAGAATTCCAGATTTGTTTTATAAAGATCCACTGGTGTATGGTCGGGGCCAGGGGCTTTCCCTGGGGGGCTTTCCCTGATTGCATTTTCAACTTCTAAGGTGGTAAAGACCAGATCAATTGGGTAAGGGGATACTGGGGGATCACTTAACTGATAATCCTGAGTTGGTTTATTCAAGGATGAGATTACCTTTTGTTGGTTCTGGGTGCCCCCCTGGCTGTTGGTGTAAAGTTTGCCATAGTGTTCTACCCAGAGCTCTGCCGTGATTGCTACATCTATGCAATTGTCAGTATCTTTTGTGTTATATACTGATCTTATAACTTTCCAGAAGAGATGGGTGTCCTTATTCCTGGCAGCTTCCCCCAAGGCTTCCCAGGCCTCCCTTTTCATAGTTGCTTTCCGATGATTAATTTCCCTCTTGTACTCTCGTCTGGCCTGGGAGATTTGAACCCTGTTTTTCGGAATGGTGTTTAAAGCTTTCTTCAAATTCTTTAGGGCAGCTGTACACCTAGAGTCAAACCACCCGCATGCGTGTTTCCCATTCTTTTTGTGGCTCTTGGTTAAAATATTTTTTATGTACAGCTGGATATTTGCAAAAGCTGCCATAATCGCCTTAGGATCAATATCTTCTTCTAAACAGACAAATATGTCTGCAAAGCAAGATGATATGAGGTTGTGAAAAAAGATTGTGGGGTTCAATTTCTCCCACTTTATGACATAGCCATTTATCTTTGTTAAGGTGACCTCAAGTGGATAAAGTGGACCGCTAGGTTCCTTTGCCTTCTCCTCTGAGAGCCTAACCCCAAAGGTAATAGGGTAATGATCGCTCATTGGGTCGTCCCCTATCTCCCAAAAAGTTATAAAATTGGGTTTAGTGGGGGATATCAGTGCAAAATCGATTGTAGTTTCACAGCCTCTTCCATTATATGTTGGGGCAAAGGGAACTGGGGGGGAGCATGCCTGATTAATGAAGGTAAGATCAAAAGAGAATATAATGCTGTTAAGGAGAGACCCCAGGTTGGTGTGTGAGAAGTGGAAAAGGCCATCCTCCTCATGATCTGTAAGGCCGCACAAACCTAACTCGGAAAATGGGCAGATGGCACAGTTAAAGTCTCCCACCCAAAGAACTGTATGGTCTCCCATGTTTTGATCTCTCACTTTATGGATGTGGTTTGACATTTTATTCAAAATCAATTCCATTTCATTTACTGGCATGTTGTTATAAAAATTCACCAGTATGACCTTTTGTGTGGTGCCCCATTTAAATGAAAGGATTTGGAAATATTGGTCAGAGTGAAAGTTATATACCTTTATATCCCCTACATTCGAGGTGTATATGCACAGACCCCCTTTATTGCGACCCTGTGGAGAGGGCACAGCGGGTGAATGGAATGTTCGATACCCCATAATGTGCCTTTCCTCTGCAAGCCAAGTTTCTTGCAGGCAAAGTATGCCATGCTTCTGCACAGTCTCCAACCACGGTGTGTGCATGATTTTATTGCCCAGACCTGCTACATTCCAGGATAACAGCGAGTGCTTTAATTCGCTAACTTCTTGATGTGTTTGGCCCACGTTCCCCGTTACATCTACCTGGACTTGGGAGTGTACCCTATCTAGATGTTGTGTGGCCCGCACTGAGGGGGGGCGCTGGACAGGGCAGGGTTGTTCCACCACCACATGGGTAGGATTGTTAACAATGAGTGGTGATTTATCACTACTACTGGCATTCCTTGAGTGATTTTGGTCACTCATCCGGGGTGGGAGATCGACGATTCCCAGTCAATCCACCTGATCTAGGCATTCAAACCTGTTCATCGTGGGTGCTCCTTCCCACCAGTTGTTAGTGGGTTGCCATCCCTGCACATGCCCCTTCCCTCTCTGATTGTGGGCTATGATCCAGGCCCCAGGACACTCCACTACCTGTTTTGGAGGGTAAAAAAAGGTGAGGGGTTTGGTGACAATGGCTTGTTTAGTCGCATATGGATCCCATGTGGTGATGAGTTGGGCTGTATGGGGGTCTGCAAATGACACCACGATGCAGTCTCCTGGTATCGATTTGTAAGTGCGACCCACCCATGGGACTCTCCTGGCCATTAAGACCCTAATCCTGTTGGTGTGAGGGAGCTGCCTGTTGGCATTTAGCCAGTAGATCACTTTGTTCTTTAAGGACCACTGGGTTTCCACAGTGTCAGGGTCAAGCGGAGGTACCCCAGCCAGGATAACAACATAGGGCCCGGCCTCAGGGGGGAGATCAATATAGCCTCCGCGAAAATTCTGACGATTATGGTGTGGGTTAGGTGTACGCTCTAAAAGAGGAGTGATACGGTTGCTCACCTTCTGGTCAGCTCTAGAAAAAGATTTGGGCTGCACCTGTTTTTTGGAAGGTTCTTTCTCTGATTTTGGTGGATTGAATGATGGAGGGTCAGCGGCATTTGCAATTGTCCGGGGTTTGGGAATTGGAATAGCTTTGGGTAATGGGGGGGGTAAAGGTGAGGGCAAAATTGAAGAAACAAGGGGAGCCTCTTTAGAGACTGGAGCCGTGTGGATGCCAGTGTTAGAGGCTGTTACAGGTTGAATGCCCTCATTATTAACCTGGGGGACACCCTCAGTAATATGAGGATATGCTGCTTCTAGCTGTTTTAGGCTAAGCGTGGCCAGGGATACTAAGGTTTTATCCATTTCAAGAAGGTGGTTCTCAATGCGTGACAGTCTGAGTTCAAAAGGTGTCAATAGTTGTTTTAAAGTAGCCCAGAGAGATTTGAGAAAAACTTCATCATCACCCGCTTTATCAATATCCCTCCCTAGCTCATTTTGCCCTCCCCTTGTTAAATTATCACCAAAGACGGCAGGATTCTCTAAAACAGGGACAGTAATAGAGTTGAAATAAGTAAGATTGCTGTCACCCCCTGTTAACTGAGTAGCTGGAGGTGATGTTTGTTTAACCTCCCCTGTGTTAGGCAGAGTTCTTCTATGATTGAAAAACTGTTGCCTTGCAATTTTTGCTTTCTTACGAGCATAAGCAAGTTTAGCATGGTTTTTCTTTTTCAATTTCAGACCTTGGCGATCTCGGTTTTTAGGGCTCGGACTGACTCCTCCCAGTGAAACTGGGAGGAGTTTCGAGAACTAATGTTAAAGGAGAAAAAAAAGAAGAAGTATCTCCTAGGGCCTTGGTGAGAGGAATTCCACACATTCCTTAGCGTTTTCTGTCATCTGGTCTGTGATTCGTCTTCCTTGTGTTTTCGTTTTAATAGGCTTGAAGTGATAGGGTAAATGTAGTTTTGTTCAGCCATTTTGGGCATATTTCGTTCGTGCTCGCGCAAAGAAGTACATAAATTATAATTAGGAGCTGTCAGGGTGCCTCCGTTAGTGAACGGGCGCGTTCACAATTCTGCAGCGCTCAGCGCGCAGCTTCCTTGTTGTATTAGCAGCTGCTTAATGTATATTCGTTTTTCGAGATTATATTTTATCGGTTTTTTGAAGATTACATTTTATCATACTGTGTTGTTTTAAAATCTTGCAATTCAGCCACAGAAAGCAGAGAACCCCACGCGCCTTTAAACCTGTAAGCAGACACTCGTCCTCCGTCACTAACCCTCCCAGACCTGAACTCCGTGCTAGTCCCTCCTGCACGGCCTCACCGACGCACCCAGTGTGCCTGAGCCCAGCAGCAAGCAGCCCCCAGCCGTCTATGAGTGGCTCCTTCCAAGCCTAATTTGTCAGATCCCGTTCTGCACAGCTGGGTGGGCAGCCCTCCAACAAATGGCAGCTGATAGCGACAAGCAGCAGGGAGGAGACACAACCCCCTCGGCAAAGCTGCCAGAGGCAAGTAGGCGTGGTATTTAGATGCCCTCTGCCACCCGGCACGGGCACAAATGGAGCTTTTTAAACACTGCTGAAAAGGTGAACGGGGCAAGAAGCCGGACGAACTCCGGATCAAGAATTCCACTGTATCAGCTGCAGCAATTCTACCATACCAGTCACAGTAGTACAATTATATATTGCGCACACTGATTCCACCCAGCTTTGTTCTGCAGAGACCTTGCCCTGATGCCCCAGAAAAATTCTTTAAACAGATTGTTTTCAATTGCGTTTTCCTTTGATTTAATTTTCTGAGTGGTGTGTGAGTGTCGATTACAGACAATTTGCAGAGAAATATGTTTGCTTTAACGTAACATCCATAAAAAAAGGTTATTTTAGATCTAAAACAGAACCACATGTGAGAAATGGGGGGGGTCACAGAGATTACTTACAGTGATATTATTTCAAGATAATAATTTATTCTGCGTGCGTTGTTCGGGTGCAGGGGGAGGCTCTACGGACAGGAAAACATATTTAGACACAACTAAACAAAATCATGTATTCAGCCACAGAAACCCAAGGGCCCCACACGCCTTCCAAATTGTGAGCAGACACTCGTCCTCCGTCAATAACCTTCCCAGACCTGAACTCTGTGCTAGTCCCTCCTGCACGGCCGCATCCCAGTCCTTTACTTTACTTCAATATTGTTGTTATCTCCTGTATTGGGTATTTACTGGGTATCAGTGCTTCAAATGAAAAAAAAAAATGTTGGTGCTTCTCAGAGGTGTGTTTCTTATAATTTATTGCAAAAGCTTTAACAAATTACCTCTAGCCTGGTGTCTGGGTTACACAGTAGAGAACCCACTGGATGAAGTGAACCCTACCCTTCCTGCCTGAGCCTCCTAAAACTTACTCCGTACCTGTGAAATACCTCAGCGCTTAAACAATAAATGTACGAGCATTCTGTGCATTTAATCCCACCTGTGCCTTTTTCCTTGGCATCTTAAACCCCAGTGTTGGCCCCATGTTCAGTTTCAATCCTGGGCTCTCCATTGGCTCATTGTGTGATCGCTGTGAGGTTATGCTATCCTCCTCAAACTCTGTACCAGTTGGATTCAAGGTGAGGCGTCTGTAAAAAGTGGCCCCTGTACACTATACGTATGCCAGTGCCACAGAGCCTCTCCGAGGCCCCTTTTTGCCTCATAGGGATGCCATCCAAGGCGTTTGGGCACTTTTGTTGCTTTCCATTCCTTCTTTCCCTTTGTCGACAACCCATGTGTCCTCCGTACAAACCGGAATACAGACCACTCTATAAGCATTAGGTGCTGTTGAGTGCAGAGTGCTGTGTGCTGTTGAGTGAAGAGTGCTGTATGCTGTTGAGTGCAGAGTGCTGTGTGCTGTTGAGTGCAGAGTGCTGTGTGCTGTTGGGTGCAGAGTGCTGTGAGCTGTTCAGTGCAGAGTGCTGTTGAGGGCAGAGTGCTGTTGAGTGCAGAGTGCTGTTGAGTGCAGAGTGCTGTAGAGTACAGAGCGCTCTAGAGTGCAGAGTGCTGTATTGTGCAGAGTGCTGTATTGTGCAGAGTGCTGTTGAGGGCAGAGTGCTGTTGAGGGAAGAGTGCTGTTGAGGGCAGAGTGCTGTGTGCTGTTGAGTGCAGAGTGCTTTTGAGTGATGTGTGCTGTTGAGTGCAGAGTGCTGTTGAGTGCTGTGTGCTGTTGAGTGCAGAGTGCTGTACAGTGCAGAGTGCTGTACAGTGCAGAGTGCTGTAGAGGGCAGAGTGCTGTTGAGGGCAGAGTGCTGTTGAGTGCAGAGTGCTGTTAAGTGCAGAGTGCTGTTGAGGGCAGAGTGCTGTAGAGTGCAGAGTGCTGTGTGCTGTTGAGTGCAGAGTGCTGTGTGCTGTTGAGTGCAGAGTGCTGTGTGCTGTTGAGTGCAGAGTGCTGTTGAGTGCTGTGTGCTGTTGAGTGCAGAGTGTTGAGTGCTGTTGAGTGCAGAGTGCTGTTGAGTGCAGAGTGTTGTGTGCTGTTGAGTGCAGAGTGCTGTTGCGTGCTGTATGCTGTTGAGTGCAGAGTGCTGTTGAGTGCAGAGTGCTGTTGAGTGTATAGTGCTGTTGAGTGCAGAGTGCTGTTGAGTGCAGAGTGCTGTGTGCTGTTGAGTGCTGTGTGCTGGTGAGTGCAGAGTGCTGTGTGCTGTTGAGTGTAGAGTGCTGTTGAGTGCAGACTGCTGTTGAGGGCAGAGTGCTGTTGAGGGCAGAGTGCAGAGTGCTGTTGAGGGCAGAGTGCTGTGTGCAGTTGAGTGCAGATTGTTGTGTGCTGTTGAGTACAGAGTGCTGTTGCGTGCAGAGTGCTGTTGAGGGCAGAGTGCAGAGTGCTGTTGAGGGCAGAGTGCTGTTGAGGGCAGAGTGCTGTGTGCTGTTGAGGGAAGAGTGCAGAGTGCTGTTGAGGGCAGAGTGCTGTGTGCTGTTGAGTGCAGAGTGCTGTGTGCTGTTGAGTGCAGTGAGCTGTGTGCTGTTGAGGGCAGAGTGCTGTGTGCTGTTGAGGCCAGAGTGCTGTTGAGTGCAGAGTGTTGTTGAGTGCAGAGTGCTATTGAGTGCAGAGTGCTGTTGAGTGCAGAGTGCTGTGTGCTGTTGAGTGCTGTGTGCTGTTGAGTGCAGAGTGCTGTGTGCTGTTGAGTGCAGAGTGCTGTTGAGTGCAGAGTGCTGTTGAGTGCAGAGTGCAGAGTGCTGTTGAGGGCAGAGTGCAGAGTCCTGTTGAGGGCAGAGTGCAGAGTGCTGTTGAGGGCAGAGTGCCGAGTGCTGTTGAGGGCAGAGTGCTGTGTGCTGTTGAGTGCAGAGTGATGTGTGCTGTTGAGTGCAGAGTGATGTGTGCTGTTGAGGGCAGAGTGCTGTGTGCTGTTGAGTGCATGCTGTTGAGGGCAGAGTGCAGATGCTGTTGAGGGCAGAGTGCTGTGTGCTGTTGAGGCCAGAGTGCTGTGTGCTGTTGAGTGCAGAGTGCTGTGTGCTGTTGAGTGCAGAGTGCTGTGTGCTGTTGAGTGCAGAGTGCTGTGTGCTTTTGAGAGCAGAGTGCTGTTGAGGGCAGAGTGCTGTTGAGGGCAGAGTGTTGATGGCAGAGTGCAGAGTTACTGTTCCAGAGAGAGCAGGGTATGCTTGTGCGCTTACACGGTGCACTGACACACAGGAGCTAAAACAAAGAACAGCTGAATGCGTGTCTTGGGAGCTTCATTGAGGCAGCCTGCCCTCTGTGAGGGGAGCAGGAAGGAGGGGACGCCTCAACCAATCAATCGCAACTACTCACAACCTATTGTGCGATTAAACACAGGCCAAAGGGCAGAGCTAGGTCTTTTCGCATTACGTACGGTGAGCAGTGTGTGAGTGTGTAGTGTGAGCAGTGTATGAGCGTGCAGGGTGAGTAGTGTGTGAGTATGCAGGGTTAACAGTGTGTGAGCGTGCAGGGTGAACATTGTGTGAGTGCAGAGTGCTGTTGAGGGCAGAGTGCAGAGTGCTGTTGAGGGCAGAGTGCTGTTGAGGGCAGAGTGCTGTTGAGGGCAGAGTGCTGTTGAGGGCAGAGTGCTGTTGAGGGCAGAGTGCTGTTGAGGGCAGAGTGCTGTTGAGTGCAGAGTGCTGCGTGCTGTTGAGTGCAGAGTGCTGTGTGCTGTTGAGGGCAGAGTGCTGTGTGCTGTTGAGTGCATGCTGTTGAGGGCAGATTGCAGAGTGCTGTTGAGGGCAGAGTGATGTGTGCTGTTGAGGGCAGAGTGCTGTGTTCTGTTGTGTGCAGAGTGCTGTGTGCTGTTGAGTGCAGAGTGCTGTGTGCTGTTGAGGGCAGACTGCTGTGTGCTGTTGAGTGCAGAGTGCTGTGTGCTGTTGAGGGCAGAGTGCTGTGTGCTGTTAAGGGCAGAGTGCTGTTGAGGGCAGAGTGCTGTTGAGGGCAGAGTGTTGAGGGCAGAGTGCAGAGTGACTGTTCCAGAGAGAGCAGGGTATGCTTGTGCGCTTACACGGTGCACTGACACACAGGAGCTAAAACAAAGAACAGCTGAACACGTGTCTTGGGAGCTTCATTGAGGCAGCCGGCCCTCTGTGAGGGAAGCAGCAAGGAGGGGACGCCTCAACCAATCAAGCGCAACTACTCACAACCTACTGTACGATTAAAGCACAGGCCAAAGGGCAGAGCTAGGTCTTTTCGCATTACGTAGGGTGAGCAGTGTGTGAGTGTGTAGTGTGAGCAGTGTATGAGCGTGCAGGGTGAGCTGTGTGTGAGTATGCAGGGTTAACAGTGTGTGAGCGTGCAGGGTGAACATTGTGTGAGTGCAGAGTGCTGTTGAGGGCAGAGTGCAGAGTGCTGTTGAGGGCAGAGTGCTGTTGAGGGCAGAGTGCTGCGTGCTGTTGAGTGCAGAGTGCTGTGTGCTGTTGAGGGCAGAGTGTTGTGTGCTGTTGAGTGCATGCTGTTGAGGGCAGAGTGCAGAGTGCTGTTGAGGGCAGAGTGATGTGTGCTATTGAGGGCAGAGTGCTGTGTGCTGTTGAGTGCAGAGTGCTGTGTGCTGTTGAGTGCAGAGTGCTGTGTGCTGTTGAGGGCAGAGTGCTGTGTGCTGTTGAGTGCAGAGTGCTGTGTGCTGTTGAGGGCAGAGTGCTGTGTGCTGTTGAGGGCAGAGTGCTGTTGAGGGCAGAGTGCTGTTGAGGGCAGAGTGTTGAGGGCAGAGTGCAGAGTGACTGTTCCAGAGAGAGCAGGGTATGCTTGTGCGCTTACACGGTGCACTGACACACAGGAGCTCAAACAAAGAACAGCTGAGCACGTGTCTTGGGAGCTTCATTGAGGCAGCCGGCCCTTTGTGAGGGGAGCAGCAAGGAGGGGACGCCTCAACCAATCAAGCGCAACTACTCACAACCTACTGTACGATTAAAGCACAGGCCAAAGGGCAGAGCTAGGTCTTTTCGCATTACGTAGGGTGAGCAGTGTGTGAGTGTGTCGTGTGAGCAGTGTATGAGCGTGCAGGGTGAGCAGTATGTGAGTATGCAGGGTTAACAGTGTGTAAGCGTGCAGGGTGAACATTGTGTGAGTGCAGAGTGCTGTTGAGGGCAGAGTGCAGAGTGCTGTTGAGGGCAGAGTGCTGTGTGCTGTTGAGGGCAGAGTGCCGTGTGCTGTTGAGGGCAGTGTGCTGTGTGCTTTTGAGTGCAGAGTGCTGTGTGCTGTTGAGTGCAGAGTGCTGTGTGCTGTTGAGGGCAGAGTGCTGTGTGCTGTTGAGGGCAGAGTGCAGTTGAGGGCAGAGTGCTGTTGAGGGCAGAGTGTGTGTGAGTGTGTAGTGTGAGCAGTGTATGAGCGTGCAGGGTGAGCTGTGTGTGAGTATACAGGGTTAACAGTGTGTGAGCGTGCAGGGTGAACATTGTGTGAGCGTGCAGGGTGAGCAGTGTGTGAGCGTGTAGGGTGAGCAGTGTATGAGTGTGAGCAGTGTGTGAGTGTGTAGGGTGAGCAGTGTGTGAGTGTGTAGGGTGAGCAGTGTGTGAGTGTGAAGGGTGACAGTGTGTGAGTGTGCAGGGTGAGCAGTGTGAGAGTGTGTAGGGTGAGCAGTGTGTGTGTGTAGGATGAACAGTGTGTGTGTGCAGGGTGAACAGTGTGTGTTTGCAGGGTGAACAGTGTGTATTTGCAGGGTGAACAGTGTGTGTTTGCAGGGTGAACAGTGTGTGTGTGCAGGGTGAACAGTGTGTGAGTGTGCAGGGTGAACAGTGTGTGAGTGTGCAGGGTAAACAGTGTGTGAGTGTGTAGGGTGAACAATTCCAATCCAAACCACATAATTCCACTACACACCACATGCATACACTCCATAACACATGGCTAAAAGACATTGCCATTTACAATGCCATTAGCTCTAACTCAAATAAATCCGAGACCTATTGCATTTCCAATGCTTGTTGCTTTTTGCTACAGAAAGGAAAGGGGCGGGAATGTCCCGCAAAGTGGTAGGGTTTCCCTGTTCGGTAAGCGATTGGCCCTCACTAGGTTTGGAGGTCATAGGTGAAAAGATAAAGGAAGAGTCTAATGGTAGTGGAGAGGAGGAAGGGGGGGAGTGATGAACGTCAGCGACAATCAGCAAAGGGAGGGGGCAAGAAGCCTGTTGGGGGGATACAGCAGACGCAATGTTTCCCAGGGAAGATTTTTTGGAATTAGCAAATGTTTGGGAGAGTCTGCGCGCAGCGTCTAACTCGATTGAGACCCTCTTCTGCATTTTTGTGATTTCGGCATCTATGGCCAAATTGGTTTTTACAAGGAAATCGTCCAGGGTACCATTTGACTTAGTTAAGCCCAGTGCAGTTTTACTGCGACTCCCCCGCGTGCACATAATGTGTGACAATTATGATTACTATAGTGTACTCACTAATCTGAAAGTCCAGGCACGATGACAGTGAGAGGAACCAAGGGAGGTGGGCCAGGCCAGTCCTCTTAGTCCTCGAACGGCCTCAAACGGCCAGCTCTTTGCCCGGTCTTCGCCCCGGGCTGCGTCCCGCGCTGCGGGAGTGTTAGGATAATAAGTAGGTGGCCGAGTAAAACAGGGGGGCGTGGCAGCAGGGAGAGCGGACCGGATGTTAGTCAATGGTCTAGCAGGGACTCCTGGGCAATGGAGTCCCCTGCACGCTCGCAGCCCCGCTGACCGCACTCACCCGGTAGCCTTTCTTCAGTCCCGCACCAAGTGTCCCGGTGACCAAACCGGCGAAGCGGCACCCGCGGAGCGGGTGCGGCGAGTCGTCCTTCAAGGTCCTGGAGGGTTCAGGGAATACCGCTGGGGTTGCAGGGTTCAGCGCCCAAAAAAGTGCCTCAGTGCTCACAGATGCAGATGCGTCCCGCAGGTGAAGGCAGGGAAAGGGTTTTTAAGACGGAAGAAGGCGGGGGGCGGCAGCAGGGAGAGCGGACCGGATGTTAGTCAATGGTCTAGCAGGGACTCCTGGGCAATGGAGTCCCCTGCACGCTCGCAGCCCCGCTGACCGCACTCACCCGGTAGCCTTTCTTCAGTCCCGCACCAAGTGTCCCGGTGACCAAACCGGCGAAGCGGCACCTGCGGAGCGGGTGCGGCGAGTCGTCCTTCAAGGTCCTGGAGGGTTCAGGGAATACCGCTGGGGTTGCAGGGTTCAGCGCCCAAAAAAGTGCCTCAGTGCTCACAGATGCAGATGCGTAAATACTAATAAGATGAGCAAAAAATAAATATGGATAAATACAGATGGAAATGTTAAAAAACATAAATACCACAAAAGTGGGAGACCTAATTATAATAGGTTAAGAATTTTCTAGAAGCATTACTAGACCAAGACATGGGTCTGAGATCTTTGATGCCCACTCCTGAACTTTAAAGGGACAAGGCTCAAAGGCTGTACATACAGCCTGGAGCACAAATAGAGTTTTAATGCCAGTGAACTGTGGGAGTGTGGCCGGCTCTTAAATTGTGTGGATTGAGTCGTGTTTATATGGACGTAAGAGGAAAGTTTTACTTCTGATTTATTTTACACTAAATGTTTTTGTTAATTCTTAATAAACATGCGTAAGTATTTCATACCAAAATAATCCTTAAAAAAATCAATCCTTAAATTCTTTAACTCAGAAATGTTAAAATATGACAGATTTAACAAACGTCTCCGAAGAAGCAAGTTACATTGATATTGTTTGGTTGAACGGGTTCGGGGCCTGATTTAGATCTTGGCGGATGGATTACTAAGTCACAACAGTGATAGATATCCCGTCCGCTGAAATATGAATCCTATTGTATCCTATGGGATTTAGATTGCACCGGATGGCATATATCCATCATCGTTGTGACTGAGTAATCCGCCTGCCAAGATCTACATCAGGCCCTAAATCTGTGCAGAAAGTAAATAAAGGTATTGCCTCTTATGATTTCTACATTTGAGGCACATCATACAAGGGTGTTATATGAACCTGTGAAAGTGATGACGAAGCGCTCAACTGAAGAGAACACGAGATAGATATAAAAAGTATATGAAAATGATGCAACAAAAAATAGTTTAAAAATATATATAAATACATATATATATGTATGTATGGATATATGTATGTATGAATGTATATATGTATGTGTGTATATATATAAAATTAGCGTTTATTCCAGACCATTTTCTCGATAAAACATCCGGTCAAAAGCATCCCATTATTATTCAGTTTAAAAGATGATGCAGTTGGTGTTTCGGTGCCTCAAAGGTTATTTAGGGACTTCATCAGCACTAAAGTCTGTAACTACTGATGTAGATGACATCTCAGTGCTTCTTGTGAAATAGCCAATCAGTCCTGAAAATAGACTTAGTGCCAAAGAAGTGGTGAATCCCATTCCACATTGGGAAAGAGTCGACAATGGCCACAATTTTTACATCTTAATGTTAGCGTTCTGTACCAGACAGTATCCATGCCATGTAGGTGTTTATGTGTAAGCAGGTTTTTGTAAGTTTGATTTCATTGGAGAGGCTGTATACTTACAAATGTTCAAGGTGAAATACTCCCTAAAGAGGTGGTTTTTGAGCTGTTCTGAAGTGTGCAAGAACATTAGCTAATTTCACTAATAGCTCTTTAAGAGCTTGCTCAGAGGTGAAGAAAGTCGAATGGAGGATATGTTACGACGAGGTTGGCTTCAAGATACGAGAGATGTATTACGGGATGGAGATATTGAAAATGTGCTTTTACATCTAGGAAAGTCCTCTTTAAATAATGTAGTTTGGGGTAAAGAAAAGTTGTAAAGGCTTATTTAAATACCACGTGATTTTTAACCATAATGAGGTTGTTAAGATTTTCTATAAAATACAATTAAGACCCCATACAAACATACAAATAAAAATACATTTTAGAATTACAACTTACATTTACAAACAATAAAAAATATAAAATTCACATTTCTTATTTTAGTTCATTAGTTCCCAATATGTTAATTACTTTTTATCAAAATATTATCATTTTCAAATGAGTAAAGAGGTGAAAACTAAAAAGAACCTTAGAAAACAATGGATCTTGACCACGAGGTCACAGAAACATCCAAATGATTCCAGGAATCGTGGATTCTGAGCTCCATCCGTTTATGTTTATCCCAGTTGTTCTCCTGAATCTGTACCCCTGTGACAGGTACTTTCTGAAGTGGCATCCATTTGGAAGCGGCTCCCTGGGTTCTGCGCTTGCCATGCAGTGTGTCCGGGGCAGGACAGGCCTTTTATTCCACCTGGCATTTCCCCAGTGGGCTGGGGCCCTTGAAGGCTGTTTTTTAAATCTCAGGGCCTCTACTTGTTCCCCCCATACACTTTCCTCAGGTCCTTGAAGTTAATTAAAGCAGGTATATGGAGGTTTCAAGCAAGAGAGAAAGAGGGGGGCAGGGTAAAGAAACAGAGAGGCAAGAGAGAGAGAGACTAGTTGGATGGGAAAAGAGAGTGCACAGAGACGAATTAAATGGGACTGATCCAACATCTCTTCCAAGGCAGCCTTTCAGGTCCTGCACATGTCTCTGGATTCTATGCTCAGTGTACAGTGGGTGTCTATGCTGCCCAGAGCGTGCGGTCACCCAGAGGGGTGGCCCACAGAACGGTGACAATGAAGGATGACCTTCAGAGCATGGCATGAGTTTCTGTTTGGATATTTGTAGATGAGGGCCAAGCCACTTACATAAACTTCTAAAAATTGTTTACAATTTGATCATCTGAAAAAAAAATTCCCTGCTTAACCACCTAGAAATGGGCACAAATGTTAACAAAAATCAATCAGTCGTTTTCAATATTTACCTAAATCTAGCTGTCTCTATTGAAATTATACTAGTGTTCACTCACTATCACATTTTGCAAACAGAAGAAATTGTTAATTCACTGTGTTGGGGACAAGAAGTTTGATAAAGGTGCCTTCAGCAACACAGAACTACATTTCAAGAAGATTGTATGAATTTAACAGAATACAAACAGTGTGGGATGCATTCAAGGCTTTGGTGTGAGGGGCAATAGTCTCACATGAAATATGTAATTGGATATTTCTTACTGATTATCACCAGCGTTGGACTGACTTCCATACCGATCACCACATGTGTTAGACTGACCTCCATACTGATCACGAGCAGTTTTGGACTGACTTCCATACTGATCAATACTAGCTTTGGACTGACCTCTATACTGATTACCACCAATGTTATACTTTTTGTAGAGGCAGGAATGATCTTTGCACGCGACTGATACCCCAGAGAGCTCAGTGTGTGCTCTTGGTGACTGCTCCTCCACTGACCCACCCGTCTCCCCCTCTGAGTGTCCACGGAGAGGGAGACTGACCGGCGTGGAACGGTGAGCCACTGACACCAATGAGACTGAGCGCAGCTGTGGAGGGTGAGGACGGTTTTCAGAGTCCATGGAAGTCCTAGTTGAGGATGATTCCCTCCCAGGGAGGGTGAACTGAGAGGGGTGACTGACCATCATCGGGGGATACTCATTGCTACTCCCCTCTTGAAGGCCTGCCTTGACTGATCCGGTATCTCACGATTTCTGATCACTCAGACACTGCAAATCCTTTCCAGGTTGAATTTCACATTTTCAATTTATGATTGGAGCTGCAGAAAATGAAAAAAAAATTCAGAGCTTCAGAACCCACCAGAGACACTACTCAGAAATCTTCCAAACACACTGCAAAATGTGAAGTCACTGCTGGCAGCGCTGGCCTTTTATTTCTACAATTGTGAACGTATTCAAAAAATATCATTCTTGTGGTTATCAGATGGGTGCTGGGGGAGGGGAGTCTGAGACCCGCCCCCAGGAAGTTAATCTCTGGGTGTGGGGGGATGGTGGGGGGCTGCACCGGGGGTACTGGGACAGAGAGCACAGAGCTACAGAGAACATCTGCTGGAAGGGACTGCGGGAACCGGCGGAGGGAAACATCTGCTTTTGGTTAATGTGATGTTTCAGTTCATTGTGGCCCTCGGAGCTCTGACAGCATCCTGACTCAGGGCTGGGGGTGGGAGTGTGTGTGTGTGGGGTGGGTGGGGTGGGGGGTTGCATGCACAGGGCCAAGGAGCAGGAAAGAGAGAAGGTGGGTGGTGCTAGGAGGGGAGTCATGGGAGGGAAAGGGTGTGATTGGATAGAGAGGAGTGGCAGAGAGTGCTGGAAGGAAGAGGGAACAGAGGGGAGAAGGAAAGAATGGAAGTAGGAAGGAGGGAGAAGTTTGGGCGGACACTTCCAAACTTAATTCACGCCCTCTCTATTACCTAATGGAAGACCTTCCATTATAGAAAACTCTACTTTACATGACTATGGTAGTGCCTTCCCAGTGTGTTCTTGTGGTTTGAGAGTCTGCCATTTATTGCAGTATTATCCTTCTACCTGTGTTTGGTACTCGTTTGTAACATGCACACGTCACTTTTCTCTTGTAACACACTGTTTGCTACCTCTTACATTTTGTTTGCTTTCGATACCTGCACAAGTGCCACCATTGCCTACGTAACGTTTGTTCTTGTGTTTGAGTGTCCTCCATATATTGCAGTATTATACCTCTATGTTTACTTTGTACGCTTTTGTAACCTGCACACATGTCACTTTTTCCTCCTGTAATGCACCGTTTGCTACCTCTTGTATATTGTTGGCTCACGATTGTCACTTTTGCCTCATGTAATGTAACGTTTGCTTTTGTAATTTGTTCACTTGTAATGTTCTCATGTATCAGTTCTGTTCCTATTGTGAAGCGCTCTGGCACCTTTGGGTAAAGTCAGCGCTATATAAAAACGCATAAATAAATAAATAAGTTCAAGTGCCACCTCCCTACTCCCAGCTCTTCACTTCCAACGACTCGGGCCTTTTCTACTTCCATCTCACCCATCCAGCCCACATGCGTCCACGCCGCAACAGCTACCATCTGCCCCAACCACTGCACATGACATCTGTTTGTCTCAATGAATGCCCTGAGAATTTCATTTGCACCACAGCAGCACCCACAATCACCTCTAACCAACACCACTTGACTTTGCAACCTCCACTCCACAATCTAATACCACCATCACATTGCCCCCTCACTCTCCCTTTCAAGAAGAACTCCCCTCAGAACCTGCCGCCCCTAGCCAGCATCATAACATTCCCTACAGAACTCTGCACACCCTCAAAAACAAACCGGGCCACTTCACCTCTACAATCTCCCAGCTTAATGTCATTGTCTTACACTTTAGCTACAAAATGGCCGCTGTATTTGAATCCTTGATCTCCTTGGCGGGAACGCATTACCCACTAGTGTTACAAAACTTTCCTGTCCTTTCATGGATGGATGATCTGAAAATTCTTAACAGTAAATCAACCAATGTTGACATTGCCAAATCCCTAGGTGCCATCCTGGACAAAAGACCTACCCTCCAATATCAAATCTACACCATGTCCAAGAATGCACGCTTCCAACTGCGCCTTTTGTGGGGAATCTGACGTTACAGTCCTGAGCAAGACCTGAAAAGTCTTGTCCAATCTTTGGTACTCTCCAGACTGGACTACTGTAATTCTCTCCTTGTAGTCCTCCCCTAAACCCACGTATCATGTTTAAAATCCATTCTCCACTCGGCTGCACGTTTCTGCTATGGACTTAAAAGAAATTACCCTATCACACCTTCGCTGTAACTCTTCACTGGCTTCCTATTGAAGCTAGCTCGATTTGCAAGACTGCTTGCATCATCCGTAAAGTCATTTACACTTCCACCCCTGGCTACAAACTCAAGATATCAGGTGGCTCTAGACCTTCAGAAATTGCTGAAAATCTGCCGCTTGAACCTCCAACTTTCAAAAGGGCAAGGCTTATGGCGCAATCTTTCTTAGGTAATGCGACTAGAATTTAGAACTCGTAACTTCCAAACCTTCACACCACCACCTTTTTCTGGAACTTCACAATGGACCTTAAAACTCGTCTTTTACAATGACATTTTTCTCAATAATCACTCCTTGCCAAGCTCCGCACCAGACCTCACATTTAATGGCATGACCCTGACTGATTCATGGCACTATCGAAAGTTATAACAGCCTTTCCGCTTTAACTCTGTAAATGCATCTTATGTATTTGAGTAACCGAAATCGCTTAACATTTTCTGAATATGTAATCTATAATGAATATGTAATTTGTAAATACATATTTTTCACCATGAGTAACCGTAGTAGCTATGCCAGCGCTAAATTTGTAAAAAAGTAAATGCCAGAGCTCTCGTCAGGAGGCCACGTCAGTTTGCACCACACATTGCCCCTGCTATGCTGCCAATGATAGTAACAAAACAACTACTAACCACCACTCACCTACAAGTGTGACAATTCAGACTATTTCAGGCCCCCAAAGCTATAAGAATGGATTGGGCAGTAGGTAATAATCAATATTAATATATATTGGATTGATAATTAACTATGGTTGTGGTAATCTCTAAATTAGCCGCACAGCACCACCTTGTGGCAGACTATTACAAGCGCTGGTGTTGACAATTAAGTACCACCGACTCAAATTAAACACTGACCTATACGTATTTTCACCTACTACCCTGTTACTTCTTATGTAACTTTCATCACTCTATTGTAAAGCGCTCTGATACCACTGGGTAATGACCTTGCTATATAAAAATGCATAAATAATTTAGGATATGGAGAAAATGGGTGATTAGGAGACAATGAGATTAAATCGGAAGGATTGAAGTGGGGCCGAGAAGAAGAAAGTGAAAAGTAGGGGGGATGAAAGAGCGTAGAGTGATGAGAGGTGAAAGAAAAGTGAGAGAGTTAAAGTCGAGGGGAGAGATGATAGTGGTAAAAGAAACTGAAGCGAGGAGAGAGCGGGGGTGTGGGTGAGGTGAGAAAATGAAAGGTAAACCCAGATAAAAGTAGTAAGAGAAAAAACTGCGAGTTGTGAATGGAGGCAGAAAAGAGGTGAGAGCTAGAGGATGGCATTGAGGAGGCGGGGAATATGGAGTTGGGAGAAAGGGAGGGTGGAGGGAGAGGGAGCAGAGTGAATGGAAAGAGGTGAAGTAGTGGGGAAAACTTAAGAGCAATGTCCAGGCAGCAAAAAGAGGAGGGAATACTCAGGGGCGAGCGGAAGGAAAAGAAATGAAGAGAAGAAAGCTAGTAATGAAGAAGAGAGGTAGCAATGAAAAAGGAGAGCGAGAGAAGAAGGGGGAGAGACAGAAAGAAAGAGAATCTGACCTGAGTTTGCTCAAACACCAGGCAGATTAATTGAAACTTTCTAGTTATAAAAATAAAGAGCATTTTGCTTGCTGGGAGGTCTCCATCAAAGAGCTTCGACTTTGGTCAGCAAAGTGGCAATTACAAATTAACTGCATGTGATCAGCAAATATAAACATCCGCAGTTAGGTGGCTCAGAGATCACTGGGCCGTGAGTCAGAAGGCCCGGATGTATCCCAGCCACACCCTGACACCCAGCGTGACTCCAGGCACACTTTGCATCTGCGCATTGGGATGTGTTGCGCGTGCGCCAGACGCACTCCCTGCGGCGCTCAGGGGACATGGGGGCCAACTGGCCTCGTGGAAGTTCCAGTCCTGATTTTTATTATTCTCATGTTGAAATAGTTTCTCCCCTCCAAGAACATAATGCATCACCCCAGAGCACATCAGCAATAAGCTTCGACTTTCATTTTCCCTTCCAGCTGTATCTTATTGGTGCTTTTAAATGTTGGCAGGCATCCCTCCCAGCCACTTGGAAAATTAATTTAGTTATGAAAAGGATGCCCTGATGACTTATAGAGCAAATGTCTGCTTTGTAAGAAGCTTTCCCTGTTTCACATGGGCTGTTAACTCTGAAATCACACAGGAGTCACGTGAGCACTAACCAGAAGAAACAGCAGGGGTGAGAAATGCGCCTAGATAGCAGGTGCGTCTGAGACACAGGCAGCTGAAACTGAGGCACAGGCAGGTAAGCCTGAGAGACAGACAGGGGAGCCTAGGACATAGGCAGGTGAATCTGAGACACAGGCAAGAGAGCCTGAGTTACAGGCAGGAGAGCCTGAGACACAGGCAGGATAGAGTCAGACGCAGGCAGGAGAGATTGAAATACAGGCAGGAACGCCTTAGACACAGGCAGGAGAGCCGGAGATATAGGCAGGAGAGTCTGAGACACAGGCAGGTAAGCCTGAGAGACAGACAGGGGAGCCTAGGACATAGGCAGGTGAATCTGAGACACAGGCAGGTAAGCCTGAGAGACAGACAGGGGAGCCTAAGACATAGGCAGGCGAATCTGAGACACAGGCAAGAGAGCCTGAGTTACAGGCAGGAGAGCCTGAGACACAGGCAGGATAGAGTCAGACGCAGGCAGGAGAGATTGAAATACAGGCAGGAACGCCTTAGACACAGGCAGGAGAGCCGGAGATATAGGCAGGAGAGTCTGAGACACAGGCAGGTAAGCCTGAGAGACAGACAGGGGAGCCTAGGACATAGGCAGGTGAATCTGAGACACAGGCAGGTAAGCCTGAGAGACAGACAGGGGAGCCTAAGACATAGGCAGGCGAATCTGAGACACAGGCAAGAGAGCCTGAGTTACAGGCAGGAGAGCCTGAGACACAGGCAGGATAGAGTCAGACGCAGGCAGGAGAGATTGAAATACAGGCAGGAACGCCATAGATACAGGCAGGAGAGCCTGAGATACAGGCAGGAGAGTCTGAGATACAGGCAGGAGAGTCTGAGATACAGGCAGGAGAGTCTGAGATACAGGCAGGAGAGCCTGAGATACAGGCAGGAGAGTCTGAGATACAGGCAGGAGAGCCTGAAACACAGGCACGAGCGCTGAGACACACACAGAGAGAGTGAGACGCAGGCGGCAGAGATTGAAACACAGGCAGGAGAGTCTGAGGCACAGGCAGGAGAGTCTGAGACACACGCAGGAGAGCCTGAAACACAGGCAGGTGAGTTGAGACAGAGGTAGATAGCTTGTGACACATGCAGGTGAGCGTGTGACACAGGCAGGCGAGCCTGAGAGACAGGCAGGTGAGCCTGAGAGACAGTCAGGTGAGCCTGAGAGACAGGCAGGTGAGCCTGAGAGACAGTCAGGTGAGCGTGTGACACAGGCAGGTGAGCCTGAGAGACAGTCAGGTGAGCATGTGACACAGGCAGGTGAGCCTGAGAGACAGGCAGGTGAGCATGCGACACAGGCAGGTGAGCCTGAGCGACGGTCAGGTGAGCGTCTGACACAGGCAGGTGAGCCTGAGAGACAGGCAGGTGAGCATGCGACACAGGCAGGTGAGCCTGAGAGACAGGCAGGTGAGCCTGAGATACTCCTTGCAATCCTTGCTCATGTCCATGGTGGCACAGGGCTCACAATTACAAAAGGGGCAGAGTTTACCCCACCTGGTAAAGTCAGTCCAGTTCATGGGGTGTTGATTTTTTCATGTGCAAGAAATAGCAAAGCATCCTCCGGACACTTGTCATCAAGATGTAGGGTACATAAGAGACCAAAGCCTCTGATAGGCAGATGAGACTGGCACCAGGTCAATCATGGCTTTGAGTAGAGGCATTGGTGCCTCTGACAGCAGGAAAGGCTGATGCCTGGTGATTTGCGTCTTTGACTCCCACATCTCCATTTTTCTTGACTTGTCCAGCCCTTCCCCAGCAGCCTATTCTCAACATATATACAACCATGTTTTGACTAAGTGTGGGCCGAAAACTCGTTCCGCTTGCGGAATTTGCAGATTTTCTGCAATTTTGCGATCCGCGAATCTCGCGAAATCGCACAAAAATCCGCGAATCTGCGTGCGGGACGAATTTTCCATGAAGCACTTACAGGGTTACAGCAGCAGGTGCCCAAGTTGAAGCTAATTTCCTTGTAACCATTTACAAAAGGGTTACAAAGAAATTAACTTCAACTTGGGCACCTGCTGTAACCCTGTAAGTGCTTCCTGAGCGGCGCCTCGTTGCCTACTTGCAAATATTCTCTGACCCTGCTCTGACCCTCGAAGCAGGGTCAGAGAATAGTTACAAGTAGGCAACGAGGCTCCTGTCCCAAAAATTAAACCTCAGCAGGGAGCACTTACAGATACAAATACAGCAGGTGCCCGATTTGAAGCTCAAAGTCAGTAACGTTTTAATCAGCCCAAAACATTAGCACGGTCGAGGCTGGGCAAGTGTGCTTTAACTGTGTAGTGTATCAAGGACCCCCTGATTGGGATATGACTCCTGGGTCAGGGAAACAATTTTTTGTGCAATATATATACCCAGGCAGACTAACAGGAAACAATCTGGCTTTTCTCTAGAACATGTTATAAACTGTTCAGAATTCACACACAAACAACATATAAATAGAGCAAAGAGTAGTAATGATATCAAGAATAATCTTTAATTATGATATAAAAATGTATAAATCCATTTAGATAAGTGAATACACAAAGTATACTTAATAAAATGATTAAAATATAAAAACCATTGATCTGATCCCTTTTTTTTAAAGAGAAAAACAAAATTTCATCAATAATTATCGTAAAAAATAATTTCACATATAATCCTGATACAGGTGAGCTTGGCTGTGTTTGTCTACGCGTTTCGACAATCTATTATGTCTTCCTCAGGACAAGTGATTATCCAGCCATTATTCTAGATAAAACAAAATATCGTTTTAATTAACATCCAGATTGCAGTACATTACATCTTTGCTACTACCATTATCACAAACAGTCATATACAGATATCAAATTTTCAAAGAAAAGAATTTTCTTTGGCCAGACGTTTACCATACTCAAAAAAATGATAAAAAGGTTGGAAACATTCATTTTTCATTTCTGTATGAAGTACCCGATTTTTATGATAGTTCAAGATGATCGCAAAAATAATTTCAAAACAAACCACTGATAAAACATGATGATCCTAGTACATTTTCAAACAATCTAAACACTAAAACATATGTTTAGTGTTGCTAGAAAACGCACCTATGTTCAGACTTACATTCTCATGATATAGTCTATTTTTCTAGATTGGTGCCATATCAGACTATACTCTTTATATTATCCACATTATACAACTTGATTGAAATATAATGTAGATAATATAAAGATTTTTAGGTAAGATTCTCTTGGTGCTATCTGTTTAAATAAGAACTATACAAAATAAGGGTTTCTAAATATGAGTAACTTGGAGAACATATAATTCAGTTAATGAATGCAAGAGGCTCATAAACAAAAAGTATAGTCTGATATGGCACCAATCTAGAAAAATAGACTATATCATGAGAATGTAAGTCTGAACATAGGTGCGTTTCTGTTATAAATGCAACGTCATTGCTGCGATAGCAACACTAAACATATGTTTTAGTGTTTAGATTGTTTGAAAATGTACTAGGATCATCATGTTTTATCAGTGGTTTGTTTTGAAATTATTTTTGCGATCATCTTGAACTATCATAAAAATCGGGTACTTCATACAGAAATGAAAAATGAATGTTTCCAACCTTTTTATCATTTTTTTGAGTATGGTAAACGTCTGGCCAAAGAAAATTCTTTTCTTTGAAAATTTGATATCTGTATATGACTGTTTGTGATAATGGTAGTAGCAAAGATGTAATGTACTGCAATCTGGATGTTAATTAAAACGATATTTTGTTTTATCTAGAATAATGGCTGGATAATCACTTGTCCTGAGGAAGACATAATAGATTGTCGAAACGCGTAGACAAACACAGCCAAGCTCACCTGTATCAGGATTATATGTGAAATTATTTTTTACGATAATTATTGATGAAATTTTGTTTTTCTCTTTAAAAAAAAGGGATCAGATCAATGGTTTTTATATTTTAATCATTTTATTAAGTATACTTTGTGTATTCACTTATCTAAATGGATTTATACATTTTCATATCATAATTAAAGATTATTCTTGATATCCACATTTGTAATCCACATTTGTAAAGCGCACAATCACCCGTAAGGGTCTCTTGGCGCTGGGGGCCGTCGGGAAGATTAAGCGAGCTATTGCCCAGAGTCACATGGTGCTGGGCTGACCTGCCGCCGGAGCCGGGGATCGAACCGTGATCCCCAGATTCAAGCGTCAGTCGCCCTGGCCGCGGCGCCACACCTCTTCCTATATCATTACTACTCTTTGCTCTATTTATATGTTGTTTGTGTGTGAATTCTGAACAGTTTATAACATGTTCTAGAGAAAAGCCAGATTGTTTCCTGTTAGTCTGCCTGGGTACAAGTGTGCTTTAACCCCATCTCTGCCATCAAAAATGAGCTGTAATACTTCGGGGAGGTCTTTGCATCCATGAGTTTCTCAAGCGCAATCCCCGTTCCTGTGACCAGGAGGCTGCTTTCTCCTCACCTGCTGCCCTGCTCGCTCTCTGACCCTTTACACAAGAGGCATGTGAACACACATAGCAGCCCCGCCCATTCGGCCCCACACCACACACTAGCGGTATCAAACGTCTTTCCACCCTTTCTCCACTATGATGGACAGCTTCGTCCATCATAGTGGCATCTTCGTGGATAACTATGCAGGGCAGGATTCATTCTGGCACAAGGCTCCTGTCCCAAAAATTAAACCTCAGCAGGAAGCACTTACAGATACAGATACAAATAAAGCAGGTGCCTGAGTTTAAGCTCAAAGTCAGTAACGTTTTAATCAGCCCAAAACATTAGCACGGTCGAGGCTGCGCAACTGTGCTTTAACCCCATATCTGCCATCGATAAATGAGCTGTAATACTCGAGGGAGGTCTTTGCATCCATGAGTTTTTCGAGTGCAATCCTCGTTCCTGTGACCAGGAGGATGCTTTCTCCTCACCTGCTGTCCTGCTCGCTCTCTGACCCTTTATACACAAGAGGCATGTGAACACGCATAGAAGCCCCGCACCACACACTAGCGGTATCAAACATCTTCCCGCCCTTTCCCAACTATGATGGGCAGCTCACCCAAGGGACCTCAGCGCATTTTGGCGTGGTGGCAAAGTTACAGGCACACAGGGTCACTGAAGGCAAATCTTCTGGCCCTTTACTCAGCTGGAGTGTAGGAAAAGCAATGTACATTTACCCAACGAGGTAGCACTTACTGATTAGCAAAACACACAGACATGGGTCCCGTGCTCACTAAGCTACTGGAGTCAAGCTATCCTGGCTGAAGACGGCTGATAGCCAGAAACCGGTCCTAGGATGCTTGATTCTGGTCCAGGGAAGACATGGTGTGGCAGTTCGGGCTGGACTGTTCGCATGAGGCACAGGGTCAAGACTGATTTGCATATGGCCATATGTGAACTGGGGTGGCTTGGTGTGCAAAATAACAATGGATTAAACCCAGATCTGTGACTGGGGCTGAATGTTTTGCCATTGTGCAACATTCTGTCCATCATCTTGTGTGTTTTGCTGTTCACCCTATGTGGGAAGGGTATGCCCAGTGCCCAGACGTGTGTCCCGTGCTCACTAAGCTACTAGAGTCAAGCTATCCTGGCTGAAGACGGCTGATAGCCAGAAACCGGTTCTAGGATGCTTGATTCCGGTCCAGGGAAGACATGGCTTGGCAGTTCGAGCTGGACTGTTCCCATGAGGCACAGGGTCAAGACTGATTTGCATATGGCCATGTCTGAACTGGGGTGGCTTGGTGAGCAAAATAACGATGGATTAAGCCCAGATCTGTGACTGGGGGTGAATGTTTTGCCATTGTGCAACATTCCGTCCATCATCCTGTGTGTTATGCAGCACTTACTGATTAGCCAGTAGAAAGTACTCCAGTTGAGTATAGTGCAATTGCAAAAAAATCGGCTATTTTGCGGGAAAATCCACGAATTCGTGGATATTTTTGCGATTTCGCACAAATTCGCAGATCCGCAGATCCGCAAAATTCACCCATACTTAGTTTTGACAATGTAGATTAGCAATGGGCAGCCTCACAGGCCAGATAGTGAATGCCATTGCCTACATTTGTTGCATGTCAGGCATCAGAAGGATAACTGTCCATTATCTCTGCACTTAGGTGCTGAAATAGAAAGGGTCTCAGGCCCTAGAAGTGACAGGAAGCCTAAGTATGAGACGCTTGATGCTGAGAACCACTGTGTGTCTCTTGTCTCTATAATCAGTGCCCGGCCAGTGCCAGCGCGCTCTCTTTGCAAGGGAGCCCCACGCTTGTTGTCAGGATTATGCCAGTTGCACCAGTTGCCATCAGCGGTTGAGCAGGCACCCGCAGGGGGCCGCATTGTGTGTCCAGAGCTGGACTGGCAGCTTGGCACTGGTCCCGGTGGCTGAATGGCGAGCCGGCGCGAAGGACACAGTTCCTCTTACGAACCCCGCTCACGAGCTGGCTGTGCCCCCATGTTGTTAGACCAGGCGCATTGAGGGCATTTTTTTTATTAATGAGCCACCATTTTTTTTCAGTCGGAGCCAAGGTGGTCTGGCAGGCTGACAGAATGCTTGGCCAAAGTCCTTGCGTGCCACAGAGCTAGCAAACCCCTTCCTTGCAGGGATGGCCATTGCAGTTACTTTACCTTTACAAGTTCCCTGCACAGCTGGCTCTAGAGTCCAGCTGTATTGTTTGTGCATTTTGACACCTATAGCTCATTTTATCCAGAAAATAAGGATATTGAAAAACAAGCACTGGCAATGCCAATAGATCTGTCTTTAAAGGAATGTTGTATGGTAATGTGAAGTATTACAAGTAAATAGCATGGGAATGGATGTAAATGTAAATGTAGTGTACTTGTATGCGCACGAATCGACCCCAGCTGGGGTATCTCGGCGCTTGTATGAATACCGCTGTGGAACCCTTCCTGGTTTTTCCCTGTGAAGTGCCCACTCCTGGGCACCCCCAAGTTGAAGCCAGGCATCCTAGCATTGTGGGGGCCGTTGTGGAGATTAAGCAGCTATTGCCCAGAGTTACAGAGTGGGACCCGTGGTTAGAATAGGCACCGAGGCGAGAATTATCAGGTCCGGGGAAATTGAGCCCAAGACCCACCGAGGCGGTAATTGATCCCTGGTCCCGGGCTAGACCTCTGCATCAGGGTCTGCCGCTCAAACCATTGAGCCACACTTCTCCATGTATTTGTGTGGAAGCAAAGAACTGTAGAGATATTTTGGTGAAGGTAAAAAGGTCAGGTGGCAGTAGCATGTCAAGCCAGAACTAAAAATCCATGTAGGTTAATTACTGCCCTCCTCCATTCTGTGCTGCTGCCAGAGAAAGGCAACACTTTAAATTATCTAGTAATCTAAGACACTGTCACAGCAAGATAATGTCATGTGTGCTCCTCAAAGTTCAAGCTCAGCCATCTGGATAAATAAACAAAATGATCACAGCCATGTGGAGGGAAAGCCCCTATTTTGTGGAAGCATATGACATCTGGCCAATCAAAACCAATGCACTCCTGGCTCCCAACATGTGGGTGGAGCCAAAACCTCTCTGTAGTGGAGCTCACATCATTGTCTGGCAGCAGCCGCACTTTTAAGCCAGACGATAGAAATGTCCTGCATAAGTTACTTGTGCATGAACAGGGAGCTGTGAGAGCTGTGCCATTCTCATATTCTATGGGCAGGCCTCCTGTACTTCTGTTTTCACTAGGGCCACACAGACCTCTGCAGGGCAGCCCACACAGGAAGCCAATCTCCGTTAGACTTTGCTTTTCTTTCTAATTACATTTCCCTCAGCTAAGTGATCTGCATCAACATACCTGACAAGTTTCTCACTTTTATGCGTGACTAATTAGTCCAGTCCCGTTTTTTTCCCTTAGAATTCTGGGATTTGAAGTCCTGGATTAATACTGGCTTTAATAGGACAACAAGTTCCAGAATTCTAAGAAAATAAACAAGAGTAGCCTTACTAGACACGCATGGATCTGAGAACCTGGCAGCTACCTATCAAAGAACAGAGCTATGGATTCCGCCTTCTCATTGGAATCTAAGAAATTAATCTATTCTATTCACCAATATTGACTTCCCCAAAAGATGGACGATGTTCACAATGCACACTTTTGGTGTGGGGTGCTCACCGTCCTGCAGACACAAGCAGTCATGCCTCATTTCTCAAAGCACTGTGTCAATCATACTTGGGGTGAGAAAAAGTGGACTATCACAGGCAAAGTTTTTCAATAGCAAACCATAATAACTTCACACCGTTTATAACGTCACCATTACAAGACTCAACCCCTGGGTTAAAAGGCTTGCCAATATATTTTGTTAACTACAAACGACCTTTGTCTGGCAGTGGGATCCTTTTTGAGTCCCTCAACACCTCCATAGGTGGTGCCTCTGATAGGCAGGTGAGACTGATGTCTGGTCATTGGCGACTTTGAGTCCCCCAACAGGTGGTGCCTGTGATAGGCAGGTGAGGCTGACGCCTGGAGTCTCACCTGCCTATCAGTGCACCACCTGTTGGGGGACTCAAAGATGCCAATCACCAGTTCCGTTTTTTTTGCGTAAGGGTGGCACGGAAGAGCTCATGCCCAGAACGTACGTCCTGAAAATGAACCCACAAATTGCAATTCACTTCCACCAGCAGGATACAACGTGCCCCAGATGTTCTGAGAGGTTTTTCTCAGTCTGATTTCAGAGCAGATTTGAGTTGGGTGCTTTGGTGGTCCTACTCCGATGGGATGCTGGTGGGAGTGACAACCGATGGGCCACTCTCAAACAGGGACACATCCGGACCCCCTTTGCCATCCCTGGGGAGTCCATGAGGTGAGTGGTCCTGCTGGTGAGCACCACCTTCTGCTGCCTGGTAAATGGGGTGGAGAAACATCATAAGGGGTGGAAGGGAAATGTGCATTTTTGCAGGATGTTTTGCAAGATTTTGCAGCTGATTTAGGCTTCCACTAAATCAGCTGCAGAATCTTTTAGAAAGGCGACATATGATTTGATTGGTGAGCAGCACAAGTGCGCCCCCTCTTCCTCATTGCCTCAGTGCAGGACATCCTGGGACAGATTGATGAAACTTTGACGCAGCGCAACGCAGAAAGACAACAAGCTGCGCTAAGTGAAATGGAGAGGGCCGGAAGGTGCCATATGTACCATAGTATGGCGCATGACTGCTCTGTCCTTGCGCTGGTGCACTATGTGCCAACGTTCACCAACGCAGGCACCCTAGCGCATTGGTGCCAGGGTGCGGCATTGCAGGCTGGATTGTGTTTTGTGCAGGAAAGGACACCTTCCTGCACAAAATAAATCCTCAGAGGCGTTTTCCTCTAAGTGTGTTGCAGAATGCAGCACACGTAAAAAGAGTAAACAAAGAGGAGAAATTAAGATGTTTCACCTCGTTGCACCTCCCCTCAGAATGTGAGTCATTGTGATATATTCCCAGGTTTACCAGTTTTAGGAAATCTGGGATGTGCCAAAATCGATGGGTGGATGTATAGGAACGCCCACGTTCCACCCATAGAACGCCTCTCTGGGACAGAATAATGCAAAGCAGTGACTTGCGCTGCCTTGTGTTCCTCCAGATTTATCATGGTCGCTTTGCGTTGCTTGGTGAATCTGATCTAGGTTTTGTGTAGACCTTGTGACACCATGGGTGATGCAAGGGCGATGCAAACAATGATTAATCAGTTCCCGAGTCCTCTTACATGGACTAGCTATCCTACAGACTGTACAAGCCTTGGTCCTTGGACAAGCTTGGTGCCGGAGAATACAAGTCCTGTCACTTGGATGAGCTGGGCGACAGACAACGCAAGACCCCAAGCTTGGACAAGCTGGGTGGCATACAACACAAGTCTTGACACTTGGACAGGGTGGGTAACAGGCCTGAGGAGTATACACGTGTACCAGCTTATGCACATTCACCAAGGTAGTTCTGGTAGCAAAAGTGATCTTGCATCTCCTCTGGCCATCAATGTGACACACTTTTGTCTTGTGTGTTTGCCATCCTTCTTGGCATGTGGGCAAGGCAGCTGGGGTGGCCCACCTCATGACCAAAATGGCTGCCATATAAGGATCTCACGTCATATTTACAGGATTGTTTATTTATCCGAAGTTCACAGATCTCACATTTCCGAGTCCTATACACAAGGGTACACTCCCAGAATGCAATGGGGCAGACATGGAATGGATGAGTTACTCAGTCATGGACCTGGGAAAACCCAGAGCTCTGCAAGATACTTTTGATTGATCTAGACGATTGTTTAGTTTAGTCTTGGCGGATGACGTATTGTTAAGTTTAGTCTGGCCTGATGAACTGACCAGGGGTGTAAAAGACATTCACGAGAAGGAGACAAAGGCACTTGTGTCCACGTGGCACCAGAGGTAGGAGAAGCAGGACAAAGGCCCGTGTCAGAATGGGTTATGAAAAATATATTTCATCTCTTGGTGATGTGCCTTTTTGTTATATTGTGGTAGACTTTGCAAAGCTCATCGGGCAAGCAAAATGCAACGTTCCTGAATGCCCTTTTGCCCTTTCAGTATGAAAATATTTCTGCCACCGCGCGATTCCACTCTTATCGCTGCACAACACTATGGGCCATATGTATCAAACCTTTTTCCCATTTGCAAACGGGCAGATTCTCAGAATCGGCCCATTTGCGAATTGGAAAAAGCCTTTTGGGATGTATCAGCCCAAAAGGCCATCGCAAAATAAAGAATTGCAAAGTTTGTGATTCTCTATTTTGGAATGCAATTAAGGAATTGCAAATTGCGATTTCTTTTAAATGCAATTCTGAAAGCACCAGAAATTTGCTATTTGGCCTTAAGAAATTGCAAATTACCACCAACTTCAAATTGGTGGTAATTTGCGATTTTCTTTAAGAAGCACTTTTTTGTTTTTTAAAAAGTGCCATATGTTGCACATAGATGCCCTTAGGGAATATATGTGCGCAAAATGTGCACACATGTATATTTCAGGGGTGCAACAGGGTTTCCTTTTGGCACCCTTGCAACCCTGAAATTGCATTCTCAATTTGCGATTCTTTAATTGGTAATCACAAATTGAGGATGTCTTCCCATTCATTCCTATGGGCCTCCTAGCCCATAGGAATGAATGGGAAGGTATTCCTTATTTGCAAATCTCAATTTATGTTTCGCAAATAAGGCATATGTAGGATTTGCAAATTTTTTAGCAAATCCTACATACATTGCATTTTGTGATTCTCTAAATGCCATTCGCTAAAAATCGCAATTTGAGAATCGCAAAACTCCTTTTTGATACATATGGCCCTATGTAATCAGGGAAAATGGCAAGCCAAAGAAGGGTGGAGTAAGGGAGAGGCAATGCCAGAAGGCTAGCGGAGTAAGGCCAGACTACTCAGTGAGGAGAGTAGGGCACAATACTGGGAGCAGGGAAGGTCCACACTGCCATGGGATACGGAAAATGAACATTACAGTGGCATTGGAGGGAGGGAGAGAGGAAGGTGGCAGGGACAGGCCACACTGACAAGACATCAGGGAAGGTCTTGTCACAACAGCATGGGAGGAATGGTAGACTACTCTGGGGGGGGCCGGAAGGATACACCATGGAGGGGGCAGAGAAGGCTGCGCTGCCATGGGAGCAGGGAAAGGAGCGTCTCAGATGTAGTGTAAAACTGCACTACTGATGAGGTGGACTAAGCCACAAATTCAGGGAGCGGCCACGTCACAGGTGGAGTGGAGTAAGAACGGATTACTGGGGGCGAAGGATGTACAAGACACGGAGAGGACAAAGATGGGCAGCGTGGTCATTGGAGCAGGGAACAGACCATGTCACAGAATGGATGGAGAGAGGCCAGACTCCCGAGGAGAGAGAGGAAAGACACACTACCATAGCAGCGGAGACAGACCAAACTATGACGCTAGAGAAGGCATGTCACAGATGGAATGCAGTAAGGTGGGCTGTAGGGGTAGGGGAAGCGTCTCATCATCTGACCATTGAAAGTGGTGCCTAAGAGAGAGTGGAGTGAGGCTGCTCTATGTAGGCGTTAGAGAAGAGCCACACAATCTGGGAAAGGGCATGTCACAGAGTTGAGTAATACCAGACTACTGGGGGTGAAAAAAGTACAAACAAATGAGGGGTTAGAGGTGCACCACACACAAAGGGAGTGGAGGGAGTGGAGGGAGGACAGACTAGGCCAGACACAAAGGGAGTGGAGAGGAAGGATATTTATGGGACACACTATCATAGGATCAGAGAAAGGTCATGTCACAGCAGAAGGGCAGGAGCCCAGACTACTGAGGTGGAGAGGAAGGACACACATGGGTTACACCACCAGGGATCAGGGAACGGCCCTGTAACAGCAGATTCAAGCTATTCTGGCTGATGAGGGGTGAAACCCCGAAACCAGTCATAGGATCCTTGTTTCTGGTCCTGGGAAGACCTGGCCTGACAGTTCAGGCTAGACTATTCCAATGAGGGACAGGGTCACGACTGATATGCATGTGGCCAGGTCTAAACTGGTGGCGTGATGAGAAAAAGAATGATGGATTTAACCCAGATTTGTTGACTGGGAGTGAATGTTTTGAATTGTTCTGTATTCCATCTCCATCAATTTGTTTGTCTTTTGCTTTCTCACCCTAAGTGTGCCGGGTATGCCCAGACGTGGGTCCCGGGCTCACAGTGCCACTGGATTAAAGCTATCCTGGCTGATGAGAGGTGAAACCGTGAAATCGGTCACAGGATGCTTGTTTCTGGTCCAGGGAGGACGTGGCAGTTCATGCTGGGCTGTTGCCATGAGGCACAGGGTCAAGACTGATTTGCATATGGCCAGGTCTAAACTGGGGTTGCATGGTGAACAAAATAATGATGGATTTAACCCAGATGTCTTGAATGGGGTTGAATGTTTTGAATTGTTCTGCATTACGTCCATCAATTGTGTGTCTTTTGCTTTCTCTGACATACATGGGTCACACCACCAGGGATCAGGGAAAGGTCCTGTCACAGCGGGAGCCCAGACAACTAAGGTGGTAGAGGAAGGAGACACATGGGTCACACCACCCTGGGATCAGGGAAAGGTCCTGTCACAGCAGAAGTGGAGGGAGCTCATCCCAGACTACTGAGGTGGTAGAGGACGGACATACATGGGTCTCACCACCCTGGCATCAAGGAAAGGTTCTGTCACAGTGGGAGGAGCGGGAGCCCAGACTACTGAGGTGGTAGAGGAAGGACATACATGAGTCTCACTACCCTGGGATCAGGGAAAGGTCCTGGCACAGCAGGAGTGGAGGGAGCCCAGACTACTGAGGTGGTAGAGGACGGAGATACATGGGTCTCACCACCCTGGGATCAAGGAAAGGTTCTGTCACAGCGGGAGGAGCGGTAGCCCAGACTACTGAGGTGGTAGTAGAAGGATACACATCGGTCACACCATCCTGGGATCAGAGAAAGGTCCTGTCACAGCGGGAGCCCAGACAACTGAGGTGGTAGAGGAAGGAGACACATGGGTCACAACACCCTGGGATCAGTGAAAAGTCCTGTCACAGCAGGAGTGGAGGGAGCCCAGACTACTGTGGGGGAGAGGAAGGACACACATGGGTTACACCACCAGGGATCAGGGAACGGCCCTGTAACAGCAGATTCAAGCTATCCTGGCTGATGAGGGGTGAAACCCCGAAACCAGTCATAGGATCCTTGTTTCTGGTCCTGGGAAGACCTGGCCTGACAGTTCAGGCTAGACTATTCCCATGAGGGACAGGGTCACGACTGATATGCATATGGCCAGGTCTAAACTGGTGGCATGATGAGCAAAAGAATGATGGATTTAACCCAGATCTGTTGACTGGGAGGGAATGTTTTGAATTGTTCTGCATTCCATCTCCAACAATTTGTTTGTCTTTTGCTTTCTCGCCCTAAGTGTGCCGGGTATGCCGAGACGTGGGTCCCGGGCTCACAGTGCCACTGGATTAAAGCTATCCTGGCTGATGAGAGGTGAAACCGTGAAATCAGTCACAGGATGCTTGTTTCTGGTCCAGGGAGGACGTGGCAGTTCATGCTGGACTATTTCCATGAGGCACTGGGTCAAGACTGATTTGCATATGGCCAGGTCTAAACTGGGGTGGCATGGCGAACAAAATAACGATGGATTTAACCCAGATGTTTTGAATGGGGTTGAATGTTTTGAATTGTTCTGCATTACGTCCATCAATTGTGTGTCTTTTGCTTTCTCTGACATACATGGGTCACACCACCAGGGATCAGGGAAAGGTCCTGTCACAGCGGGAGCCCAGACAACTAAGGTGGTAGAGGAAGGAGACACATGGGTCACACCACCCTGGGATCAGGGAAAGGTCCTGTCACAACAGAAGTGGAGGGAGCTCAGCCCAGACTTCTGAGATGGTAGAGGACGGACATACATGGGTCTCACCACCCTGGCATCAAGGAAAGGTTCTGTCACAGCGGGAGGAGCGGAAGCCCAGACTACTGAGGTGGTAGAGGAAGGACATACATGGGTCTCACCACCCTGAGATCAGGGAAAGGTCCTGACACAGCAGGAGTGGAGGGAGCCCAGACTACTGAGGTGCTAGAGGACGGACATACATGGGTCTCACCACCCTGGTATCAAGGAAAGGTTCTGTCACAGCGGGAGGAGCGGGAGCCCAGACTACTGAGGTGGTTGTGGAAGGATACACATGGGTCACACCATCCTGGGATCAGAGAAAGGTCCTGTCACAGCGGGAGCCCAGACAACTGAGATGGTAGAGGGAGGAGACACATGGGTTCCCTGGGATCAGTGAAAGGTCCTGTCACAGCAGGAGTGGAGGGAGCCCAGACTACTGAGGGGGGAGAGGAAGGACATACATGGGTCTCATCACCAGGGATGAGGGAAAGGTCTTGTCACAGCGGGAGTGGACGGAGCCCAGGCTGCTGAGGTGGGAGAGTAAGGACATACATGGGTCATGCTACCCTGGAATCAGGGAAAGGCTATGTTACAGTGGGAGCCCAGACTACTGAGGTGGGAAAGGAAGGACATACATGGGTCACACCATCATAGGATCAGAGAAAGGTCCTGACACAGTGGGAGGGGAGGGATCCCAGATGACTGCGGTAGGAGAGGAAGCACATATATAGGAACGCCACTCTGGGATCAGGGAAAGGTCCTGCCACAGCAGGAGGAGTGGGAGTCCAGACTACTGAAAGGGGGTGAGTAAGGACACACATGGATCACGCCACCCTGGGATCAGAGAAAGGTCCTCTTACAGCGGAATGCGGGAGTGCAGACTATTGAGGTGAGAGAGGAAGGACAGGCATGGGTCTCACCACCCTGAGATCAGGGAAAGGTCCTGCCACAGCAGGAGGGGAGGGAGCACAGACTACTGAGCGGGGAGAGGAAGGACATACATGGGTCTCACCACCAGGGATGAGGGAAAGGTCCTGTCACAGCGGGAGTGGACGGAGCCCAGACTGCTGAGGTGGGAGAGGAAGGACATACATGGGTCATGCCACCCTGGAATCAGGGAAAGGCTATGTCACAGCTGGAGCCCAGACTACTGAGGTGGGAAAGGAAGGACATACATGGGTCACACCATCATAGGATCAGAGAAAGGTCCTGCCACAGTGGGAGGGGAGGGAGCCCAGGCGACTGAGGTAGGAGAGGAAGCACATATATGGGAACGCCACTATGGGATCAGTGAAAGGTCCTGCCACAGTAGGAGGAGTGGGAGTCCAGAATAATGAAAGGGGGTGAGTAAGGACACACATGGGTCACGCCACCCTGGGATCAGAGAAAGGTCCTCTTACAGCGGGACGCTGGAGTTCAGGCTATTGAGGTGAGAGAGGAAGGACAGACATGGGTCTCACCACCCTGGGATCAGGGAAAGGTGCTGCCACAGCAGGAGGGGAGGAGCCCAGACTAGTGAGGGGGGAGAGGTAGGACATACATGGGACACACCACCAGAGATCAGAGAAAGGTCCTCTTATAGCGGGACGCGGGAGTTCAGACTATTGAGGTGAGAGAGGAAGGACAGACATGGGTCTCACCACCAGGGATCAGGGAAAGGTCCTGTCACAGCGGGACCCCAGACTTCTGAGATGGGAGAGGAAGGAGACACACGGGTCACGCCAACCTGGGATCAGGGAAAGGTCCTTTTACAGCGGGAGGGGAGTGAGCCCAGACTACTGAGCGGGGAGAGGAAGGACATACATGGGTCACTCCACCCTGGGATCAGGGAAAGGTCCTTTCACAGCGGGAGGGGAGTGAGCCCAGACTACTGAGGGGGGAGAGGAAGGACATACATGGGACACGCCACCCTGCGATCAGGGAAAGGCCATGTCAGAGCAGGGAGTTAAGTCTCGCCTTGCTACTGAGAGGGCTGAGGTCGCACCCCCGCAGAGCCCTTCCAGCCTCTCCTGTTTCTGAAATTAAATCATCCTCCTCTCTTCCTTTTTTTGTTTATGTTGATTCAAGGTTTAAACTTACATTCTGTGATGGGTCCAAATTCAATGCTTCCTCTTGCGGTTTTACTTTCCATCCAAGGGACACTCCAGTGCTCCGGTGCCCTGGGAGACAAGGCTCCGCCGAAGCCACAGTCCTGGCAGCCTGCCCTCCCCTGGCACCAGACCAGGGCTCAGCACTGCCCACCCCTGCTAGGTTTCCGACAACTTCAACTACTCCTGACACTACACCATCGGTGGATGGGCCTTTCAAGCCCCAGGGCTCGAATTTACAAAAGCCGGTCATTGCCTTCAATGAGAAATTGTGGATTAAGAAAGAACAGCGCGCTTTTATCATGTCATCTTTAGGTTTATGGAAACAACTCCTCCCGACTGGAGTCGGTTATGGCTTGTGTGTTAGGGTGTGTTATCGACTTGTGATTACAAAGCGTCTATAATCAAGCAAGGACTTTGAGCGTGTTTGATTTTCACTGATTTAACCATGGGCGTAGGAAGTGTGGGGGACGAGGGGGATATATCCCCCCCAGATTTTAAAGTGGGGGGGACACAGGGGACAAAAGAATTTCCCCTCTCCCTTCTGTTATTGACAGGGCCATTAGCGTGCGAAAGCGCTACCTAATGGCCCTGCACTTGACCTGCCTGGAGCCAAAGAGGACCCCTGCCCTCTGCCCTTTGTTATGCTGCAGGACGGCTGGGCGTCCTGGGAAGGGCAGAGAAGGAAGACAACTCTGTCTCTTTTCTTTCCTGCCCAGAGAAGGCAAGCACAGTGTCAACCTCTCCTGATCTGCCTCTGGCAGCGGCCCTCCTCCCCCTCTCTCTTTCTTTTTCCTCTATCTCTTTCTGTCTCTGTCTTCCTCCTCTTAAATTCCGATTTCGAGACAGCTCATACTTCTCTCTCTTGCCTATCCTTGTCTTTATTTGTTTCCCTGTGAAATGGATCCAAAATAGGAAGAACACTTTGGCTGAAAATGTCCCCATTTGCTGCTGATGGTTTTATAATTCCAAAGAAAAACCTTAGGACGGAGAGAAAAAATTATTTAATACCTAAATAAAGCGATACAGAGTGGTCAGCAGACACTCCCACACACATTAACACCACTTTACAGAGTTTGCCAATGAAAGCGCTACTTTCTTTTTTTCTTCTTTCTTTGAAGAACATTTTTTTCCAGGGTGGGGAAGTGCACCATCCCTATAGGGACTGCAATACCTGGTTGATGAGTGGAGTAGAAACGTTTAATATGATCGTTTTCAACTGTTTTAATTATTTTAGCTTATAAAATGTGTACTGCAGCTCTGTGTTCGGATGTGGTCTTTTTTTAAACCAAACTGCTTACATTTTGAAAGGATATAAGCAATGGACATTGAAACGGGTCCCTTACTGCCTGTTCCTGTAGCCATGTCCTAAAATTTACAGGCAAAATCACTTACTGATTTCTGAATAATGAGTTTAAAACTGTTAAGGTAACCATGTTGTTCCTGAATACATTTCACATGCTTTGCTTATTCTTGCATTCCTTATGAGCGTTTGCTTTTTCCAGGGTGTTCTTTGTTTTTTTCAGGCAGCATTTTACTGTTGTCTAGTGCATACTTTAAATTTAGTTGCAGCACAATTGAGTTGTAGCTTAAGGCAGTGCAAGTTTCTCTCAGTGGGGCAGTTTGGTGTTCAATGTGGGAGAGGATGTGGCACTCTGGCCAGAGCTGCTGTATTTGGAACTTGAGCACCATTTTCAGCCTTCATGACCAGTCCACCAGACCACACTCCTGACAAGGCTCATTCCGATGCTACACCTTAGAAGGCCCGATAGACCTTAGAAGCCCTGGTGTCTTAGCACCCGTAGGTGGACTCTAATGGCGGCAAGTGTGAGTTAACCTTGAAGGCCTGTCCACCACAATCCATACTGCAGTTCTCCTCCAGTCTTGCGAGCAGGCATACAAAGAAGCACACCCTAGACACACCATCGACAGTGACTGTCACTGAGGTCACAAGATCCTTGAGGCCAGTCCACCGCACCCATTGGTACCTCCATTGGCCTCTTTCAGCAGTAGTGGTGCAACTCACCAGCGATCAGTAATGAAGGATTTGCATGCACACCAAACTTATGGGGTGATTATAATGGAGGTGGGACTGCCCCGTCAGTGGCAGTTCCACCGCCATCGGTGACTGCATTACCGCCAGCAATATTACAATGGCGGGTGGTTCCCTGGCGTTCGGAAAGACCACCGCCACACACCCAACTGGCGCCTTGAGCCCGTCAGTGCGGCGGAGGAGCTCGTGGTTCCTACAATGCTGGTGGTGCCTACCAGCCACCACAGTAGGGATTACGATACCCCTTACCCGCCAGCCTATCCATGGCCGTTCACCCGCCATGGAAAAGTTGGTGGAAAGGGACATTGGGGGCCCGTAGCAGGCCCCTGTCCCCTCAGCCCCCAGACATGGGACCCAGGGGATATCTAAGATGCCCCCCTACATATCACTGCACCATGTGGCAGGCACCTGATTGTGCCTGCCACGTAGTGCAGTGATATATGTAACATGTCCTTTTTCACATTGCGGCGGATGATGCAGCCAGCAGCACCTGCTACACAGTAAAAGATAGGCACTGCGAATGCCATAGTGGCGGTCACATTGTAATGTTTATCGTGGGGCCGCCACCTTGAAGGCCAGTGGTCCCATTCCCCGATTTGATGGCGGACGGACTGAAGTCCTCCTGCCATCGTAATCAGCTTCTAAGTTTGCAAACTTCATGGTCTCTGCTTCATGCACAAACACTTTTAACATGTGCAGCCTTCTTTCGGGCCACTGGAGTTATGCAGCAATGGAGGCCAAAAAGATGTTGCAGTGTTGACTAAATTAGGCAACAATAAAAAGGCTGCAGCGTAATGCAGTGCATTTTATGATACTTTATTATTTTGACATATTTATACACACTAACAGCCTCTGCAAAGCTTTTGCCTCATTAGTACCTGTGTAACATACAAATGCAGCAGTGGGAAAGGTGACCAGTCAACCTTTGCAAAGGGCCCTACACTTCACAGCAACATGTCACATTTCTCTTAGTAATTTTTGATCCGTTTGAGCAACAAAATTGTTTTTGGTCAAATCGTTAGATTATGCAGCAGATGATGTATTATGTGGCAAATATGACACAGCCATAGTTAAGTGGAAAACATTTTTCCACGTAACTTATTTTTGCGACCAGCATTGTAGTTGATCAATTTGCAAGTTCCCCAAACCAAAAAGTCGAGTTTGGGCACAATTTTCATTTTAAAAGCAGTCCTACAACACAGGGCTACTTGTAAACTGACCTCGGGCTTCAGCAGTGCACACATGCAAATGCAGAAAGGGCTACTGGCCCCTAAACTGCCATGCCCTATTGTATTCTAGGGACTTAAAGGTAGTTCTAATCCCCCTGCCCTATTATGTACTAGGGCATTATAGGAGAGGCCATGCCAATCATAGGGGTACCCTAACCCATAGTGCACCCTAGTGTATATAGGTGTTTTCACAGTATCTTTAGGTGTCTCTTCCAGAATAACACTGTTCAGGCAGAGGCCAGGGTCAGTCAGGTACCACCAGTACCAATCAGCAAAACGTTGGGGGGTGCCCAGGGCAGAGGATGGCTTTGCAACACTAAAGAAACACAAACTCAGAATTTAAAACATAACACCATGGTTGTGGGATTCTCTTTAATAATCAGAATTGATTTCTATCCTAATGAACCCATTTTCTAACATTAGGATAAGGAAAGACTGGGGAAAAATCCTAACGTTCTAATCTATACCTTGAAGTTTTCGTGCAGTTCTTTGATGATGGTTAATAGCTCACTGTTCTATGTTAGGATTTTAACTTATGAACTGCAAATACCAAAAAAACTCTCAGACAAAAGCAGTAACTCACTGACCTATTTACATGATGTGCATTTTGTGATCTGCACGTGGTGCACGTTTTTTGCGCAGGCATATTACCCCACTGTGGTACCTTACCAAGAGTCAAAACTTCCACTAGACAAACCTCCGATCTCTCTCAATAAAGGACATTAATCACCAAAGTTATCTTCACATTTTTATTGTTGCCTGAAAATTGCTGGAGACCAGGAATGCAGCAGCAGGTATTTTTCAAACCATAATGCACTTGCAAACACGACGCCCCCACCATAAGCCTGTGACCTTTGTTTGCTTGGTGCATGAAGATGCAAGATTCATATACATGTTTTTTTAACATTTGGTCTGATTACTATATGAAATAACAAACAAGCATACATGCAAACTGTGACAACATGCCTGCTTTTCTCGATATTTCACTTCGAAAGTATGCGATTGTATTTGTTTAACGGGCGGTGGTTTGTATAGTGTCACTGGGAAGTCCACAAGGTTGTCCCTGTCCCCCCCAGAATTTTAGTGTCTCCTACGCCCCTGGATTTAACTCTCGTTTTGGGAGCACGGGCAATGCCGAAAGTGTTCCAATGCGCATTGCATTGTGGGATGCATACAAACAGGTGTACTTTCCGCCATCCTAATTCCTGTTACACATATTAGACATGTGAAGTGCAGTTGTCTGCAGTTTATTTTTCTTTATATATATATATATTTTTAACAATTTGTAAGCGCACAAATACACGTAGGTGTCTCTGCGCTAGTTCTATAGTAAGCTAGCTTATATATTGCGCCATCAAATTTATGAACACATGCTGTGTGGATAGGGAACATTTTTTATGGAAAAGTAAATACCCAGAATTGAAGATAAATTTACTAGGTCTCTGATTACAAGTTTACCAGTTCATGGTGCAGGACTATCTGATGGCTAGAATACCAGATTCCAGCCAGCATCACCAGTTCAATCACAGGCGATTATAGGGGCATATTATCAAGAAACGGAGTTAAAATTATCGCCAGTTTAGCTGCAGAAAACTGCCGCCAAAACAGCGATAATGGGTTTGATAATGTGCCCTTGAGAATCCCAATAGAAGCCTATGTTCTGGTGTCAACATGGGCTTCTATTGGAATTCTCCAGGGCATATTATCAAGCCCATTATCGCCGCTTTAGCGGCAGTATTCTGCAGCTAAACCGGCCATCATTTTAACACCTTTCTTGATAATATGCCCCTAAATACTTCTCCCAGAATGGGGAATAACCATATTACGCAGGAGATACCAGGTCCTTTTCAGTATGTTTTTTAACAGGTTCCAGCGGAAACACATCTGCCATTTTCTGCCTGATCTGTTCAGATGGAAAGTGTAGAAGCGAGGCGTGCCTGCTGCAAAGAACGTGTACCGTGCGGATCACAGATCTCTATGGATAGCTGCTGAGTGTATCACTGCTTTTGCCACAAAGATCCTTTTGTTACTGCAGTTCATAAGATACAGCCCTAATATAGAACAGTGACTGTTGCCATCTGTCATCAAAGAGCTGCATGTTAGGAAGTTCAGGTTTTTTCCCCCACGCTTTGATTATCTATTCCTAATGTTGCTGAAAAGTGTTTGTTTAGGTAGATATGTATTCTTATTAGTAAAGTCAGCCTTAACTTCAAAACAAATAAAATGTATGTGAGAGAAGGACCTTGGAGAGATGAGGGGCACTTTTGTCTGGAGGTTGTGAGGGAATCTGAGGAGGAGGTCATGGGGGCGGTGCCCCAAAAATTGATTATCACACTGGGCGCCAACAGCGCTAAAGCCGGCCCTGGCTCAGAGTCTATGGACCGATAATGCTGGTCACAGAAACATTCGGCATTGTCACTCCTGAAGACAATCTGCCACTTGTAAGCTGGGCGTAAGCATTTTTATTTTGATCAGTGAGGTGTTCCATTAAAGTGCCAAATGTAATCATCGTGCAGATCAGTGCTTAATTTGTACCAGGGCCCTCGTCAGGCGGCCGATGCAGCTCGCACCACCCATAACACCTGCCAGCAATGCCAATGACAGTACTAACATTGCTACTATCACACTACTACAGTTCTATGGGTCAGACTATTACAAGCCGTCCAAAGCTTTAAGAATGAGTTGGGCGGCAGGTATTAGTCATGTTTAATATTTATTTAATTAATAAACAACTGTTGGCAGAATGTTGTAAGTGCTGGGGTTGACAACTATGTGCCAGTGCCGAGCACTGAAAAACACCGGCTCAAATTAAGCACTGCATAGATTAAGGAGACTGCATGCCACTACACATAGAGAACATGTGAGACTTAGAGGGTCTGTTCATGCACATCGCACCCTTTCCTACACATTATTACAAGATAAAATGAAAGGTATATGTCCATACAGTTTCTATCTGTATCATATGTTGTTACAGATCATGAACATGTGACACCTACAGTATGTGTACAGTATATTATTTAATATGTTGATTACAGTATCCTTCTCTGTGACAGGTGCTGTGGTCAGTACATGCTGCTATAAAGAGTTTTAACACGAGGGTTTAGTACTTACTTGCACAAAAGTCTTGCACCTAAAAATCACATTGTGGTTTTGATGCCTTCACTGATTTGAAGTTTGGCCCCAGGCTGCAGACATTATCATGGTGTCATGAAGCTTCTCAGCCTGTCTTGGATCTGCTTTGCCACCAGATTGCTCAATTTCAGGCCTTGACAGGGAGGACAACATTGGTGGTGGAGTTTATGTAATCTACCAAAATTCTATCTGTGCTGTCTGGTGGATTTCGACTTTCTTCCCAGTTGTCAATACTTCACACCTTAAGTCCACTAACATTCAATCGATCAGAATATACATTATCTATAATCCCTGGCTGACACTACCCCCTTCCTTGAGCAATGTATGAATCACATAACTCCTAAATGTACGCTTTCCCACAACAATCACATCTTTGTTGGAGACTCGCCCCTCACCAGATCACCCAATGGAAGCTTTTGTTTCTTTGTTACCCTTTCCTTTGGAGCAAATGGCCAGACCCAACATTATATGAAAACCCTCAAATCAAAGAATCAAAGGGGCCATGCTTGATCTCATTATTGCCAAAGAATACTCCATTGTGTTGAATCCTTTGGCTAGTGAGCTGGTCTGGTCATTATCACACCCTTTCTCCTTGGCCGTCACTAGACCTACCACTGCGGGCCATTCAAGATTTCGAAAAGGTGTGTTCAAGACCTATGGAACATTAACACCAGGATCTGCCCGTCAAATTTGCAATAAATCTTCTGTGGATCCCAGAAGGTCATTATTAAAATGTCGCAAATAATTTATTCAACTATGTTATAACCTGCTTTGTTAACAATTTGGCATCAAAAAAGAATTAAAAGCAAAAGGTTTGAATCCTGGCATACCAATGAACCTGCTGGTAAGAAAAAACACACTCAGTCTGACTGACTTCTCATGGTAGCGCCATCCTTTTACGCTAAATTGCTCTACCTCTGTGTGGCCAGGAGATCTCACAAAAATGTAACTTTAAATCTACATCCTTTTTCATCAAATCTCTGAGATTGTCAAATCTGTCCCCAATATTCCTTTTTTTGTTAATGCTGTTGAATATGAAAAGAAATGTGAATATTCTAGTTGTTATTTAACTGTAAGATCAAAGCTATTGTAGCCTTCCTAACCTCCATTCACAGACTTTACGCTCCTGTCACAAGCAGGAAATTTTCAAACAAGATGTCCAGTGAAAATTATCTCAGAGCCAGAACTACCTGCATCATCTTGCATTAATTTATTGCATTATATTTTTGTATTATGTCTAAACGTAAAGCTTCTAAATTCTAATAATGCTTCTGAGCAATTACTAACTAACCTAGTCAAAGAAATGTTCATTAGATTTCTGTCTTTCTAGCCCAACTTGATTAATTGCTTTGCAAGAAGTGTTTTAGATTCTTTAAATTGTGTCAAGTAATACCCCTTCCACAAATCCACGGGCTGGTCCATATGACTTGAACTCTCGTCCAATCTCAGGCTTGCCCTTCCGAGCTAATTTATTGTAAAGCTGCGTAAAAAACACAACTTAAGCAAGTGGTGATTGACAGCAGTCTCCCTGACGACTTTGTCTGGTTTTAGATCTAGGCACAGTACTGAAACCTCCATCCTGCAAATTATTGTTGATGTCCTGCTTGTTTTGGGCAAAGGTGACTCCTACCTGCTGGGGCTCCTATGGGAGGACCTCAAAGACAAACTTCTGAAGTGGTTCACATCAGATTTACGTAATCAGTCTGAGTGATCAAAATTCATAACTCCTTTTCCAGTCCTGCTCCTGTACCTCAAACTGTCACTCAGAGGTCAGTTTTAGCTTCTTCACTTTTTAATTTGTAACTTTGGCCACTGGGTGATATTGTCTCAGATTCTTGCCTTACATATTTTTAGGACCGGTTGGAAAATTTCATTCCACTTGCAGAATTGGCGGATTTTTGCAGCTCTGCATTACTCTCATGGAGTTCAGGACAAATTCCACCAATCACCTTGTGGCAGAATCTTTTCTCCTGCGTGGCTCTAGAAATGAAGCTGGAGAGCACGAGCCAGATTTCGAGTGCCATAGCGTGAATTCCATTTGCTAGAAGGACTTTGGTGAGATTTTCTAACGGGACGGTCACAAGAGTTGGTGGTCAGAGGGCAGCTTCTCAAGTAGACTTTCTCCTTGAACAGCGGCAAAATCAACTTGAATGGTCGCCACTCTTGCACACCGCATGCCATTCAGGGAGATTTTCCATCACGGAACGCGCTACAGGCGCTAAATCGCAGCATGACGTGCATATTTCCGCCCGTTGTCAGACATCCGTGGAATCTCATGGAGTTATCATGTAACTCCCTGGAGTGAAATTCCACAATCTCCACTCATCCTTACATATTATCAGTTTGCAGATGATAAGCTAGCTATTCACGAAGGTTTGCACGCTTGTGGTTATTATCCTGGTAGCTTGAATTCTGGAGAAGTGTTGATGACTGCACATCCTCTTAAATTCAGTACCAATAAAATAGAACTTTTTCAACCTTTGTTACAAACCAGCTCTAAACTAGGTTAGGAATGTATTGATTCCTTCAAAATCCTACACTGTCCATTAATAACAATATCAAATGACTGGACCTCTCGACTCAACCGCTATAAACAAATAAACACCATGGCCAGTGGCGCCAATCACAAGCTTTATCTGCTATGTTTAATTTCCTTGTGGAACAGGACCGCAAAGATCTGACTCGAGCATTGGTAATATTGAGATTCAGCTAAGGCCTCCTGGGTATTCCCAAAACTCAGCTTGCTCTGCTCAAAGTTTCTTGGTATCCTGACCTTTGGGACTGGTCACTCTGCTGACATCACTCCTTGACTGCACTCACTGCTCTGGCTCCCTGTCAGCAGCAGGTCAACAAACTTGCATGGCTTGAGCACAAACTTTAAATTATGCCAGTGAATACCCATTGCACTCCATTAGGGGCACGCATATTTTGGTAGTACTCTTCCCAGTGAGTGGACACGGGATTATAGAAGAGCGACCATGCAAACACACACATGGCAGTCGCAAAAGGATTGAACTACCATATAGTTGAGGATTTGGATAGCAGACACAGCTTCATAGTGACACCAGACTAGCCCTGATGAAGTCTGCTGCCAAATCTACAGCAAAGAGGAAACACGTGTTGGCAGAGAATTGAAAACTGCTTTGAAAGGATTAAAGGATGATGATGATAGCACAAAACGGAAGTCAACGTTGATTTATATTTGGAGTGCTGGGAGTTCTTATCTTATGCCTTGGACCTGATCCAGTAGAAGGAGGCGCAGTGCTCTTCTCCCCTCTTGAGCACCCTTCACTTGATGTTCTGTGATGTGGTCCATCAGCTAGTCTGCCGACTTTGGTGCTGGACCAGGGTTCGAGCCGCGGGGTCGCGTCCACATCCTGTGATTTTGGGTAATTCACTTAATCTCCCCGTGCCTGAATGTGTAATGTAAATACGGTGCTCATGTAAAGCGCTCTAATACATTTGAGTCGAGTTCGCGCTATATAAATATGCAAAAAAAATAATTAAAAAGTCATTTGGAACTGCGTCTCTACTTGAGTGTGTGCGCCCTCTCTCTTCCCAGCCGCCTTAATCATTTTCAAACTTTAAAGTCTGATTACTCCCAATACTTGACCAGAAAGCTGGAGATTGTGGGGTTCTCGCTTCCTTTGGACCTCGGACACTCTTGTGCTTGAGACCTGCCTTCAACAACAAATGCACCGGACACGTCACTTCCTGGATGCTTTTCTGCCTTTAATGTACACCATTGATCCTCATCCTCTTTAAATATACATTTACATTTTTAACAGATTCTTGATCAGTCGCCCTCTCCCCCGCCCCTCCACCCCCCCTTGTAATCTCTGTACTCTAGCCCTTCTAGGCCTCTGGTTTTTATTTGGAATTTGTGTAGTTATGGATCTGGGCTGGATGTTTTCTCCTGCACGTGATATCCTGTCCTCTGGCAAATACATCTGCACATCATGTGTGTATTTGTGATCCACTCTACACTCACTGATGCTTTGTGTCCTTTATTCACAACTATCTCTGGTTGTAGTTCTTATTAATCCAGGCATATTCCCAGGGGCGGCTGGTGACATTTGACAGTGGTGCGGCGTAAACTAATTTGCATATTGCACCGCAGCGATCGAGCGCAGCGAGCGAGCCCGAACCACCTTGCATCCATCCATACATCATTCATGCATCCACCCAGCTATCCACCCATCCACCCTGCATCCATACATCATTCATTCATGCATCCACCCATCCATCCATCATGCATCCACCCATCATGCATGCATGCATCCATACATCATTCATACATCCACCCATACATCCACCCACCCATCCTGCATCCATACATCATTCATGCATCCATCCATCCATCCACCCATCCATCCATCATGCATCCACCCATCATGCATGCATTCATGCATCCATCCATACATCCATACATCATTCATGCATCCACCCATCCATCCACCCACCCATCCTGCATCTGTTATGTTATGTTATGTTATAGAACACTTATATAGCGCATGGCTACCCCAACAACGGGGCGTCCCAGCGCTTGCAGACAGGTCCAATCACATAACAGCCGGAGGAATACGGCAAGATATCTGTTCACCGCGGAACCCTAAATAGAGGAAAACAGCCAGGTTTTTACTTGTTTTCGAAATTGTAGGTGGTTTGTGATGGAACGTACACCTAGAGGGATAGAGTTCCAGAGTTTAGGGGCCAAAAACTTAAAAGAGCGGCCACCCGCTCTGCATCTCCGGATCCTGATAGTACAGGCAAGGAAAAGGTCCGCAGACCGGAGTACACGCTGCGGAACATAAAAGGAGCAAATTCCTTGCAGGATTTTAGGACCTAAACAGTGTAGCATTCTATGCATAACACACAAGGTTTTAAATTGTATGCGCTGTTTGACAGGCAGCCAATGGAGCCTTCGCAAGACCTGAGAGGTATGGCAGCGTTTAGGCAGGCCAAACAGGGTACGAGCTGCGGCGTTCTGAGCTTTCTGTAGTCTATTGATGACTGTCAGATTGGACCCAAGCATTAATACATTGCAGTAGTCTAGATGGGATAAGACCATAGCCTGGACAATTGTCTGACGAATGGAAGGTTCAAAGAAGCCAAGAATAGGTTTCAGAGAGCGCAGGCGACCATAGCAAGTACCGGCTATTCTCTTCGCATGGGAATCCAGGGTGAGGGCGTCATCTAAGATCACACCCAGATTCTTAACTTCCTTCTTAGGCGTAGGCGGAGAGCGCAATGTAGGGGGCCACCACCGCTCATCCCACTTTTGAGTGTCCGAGCCAACCAGGAGGACTTCAGTCTTGGATGAATTTAACTGAAGGCATCCATACATTATTCATTCATGCACCCACCCATCCATCCATCCACCCATCCATCCATCATGCATCCACCCATCATGCATGCTTACATGCATCCATCCATACATCATTCATGCATCCATCCATCCATCCACCCATCCATCCATCATGCATCCACCCATCATGCATGCATCCATGCATCCATCCATACATCCATACATCATTCATGCATCCACCCATCCATCCACCCATCCTGCATCCATACAGCATTCATTCATGCATCCACCCATTCACCCACCCATCCATCCTGCATCCATCATTCATGCATCCATCCACCCATCATGCATGCATCCATCCATGCACCCATCCACCCACCCATCCACCGAACATTCATTAATGCACCCACCCTGCATCCATCCACCCATCATGCATTCATCCATCCATGCACCCATCATGCATTCATCCACCCACCCATCCACCGAACATTCATTAATGCACCCACCCTGCATCCATCCATCATTCATGTATTTTTATGACCATATAAAAATAAATTATGGACTCTAACAAGCCTTTAGGATCGATGTTGAAGGATGTGCCAGTTTACATATTACATCACCCCTACCTTTTTATGCTGGAAACCTTCTACCGCCCATGTATTTGCCATCCTGTAAGCCCTAGGTATGTACTATACAAATTCACATACAAACATACACCAACATGCATGCAATAATAAATGCATATATCATGCTATTCCGCCTCTACCGTTTGTTAACATTTTGACATTGTATAACCTTAGTTCAAAGAGTACATTATATTTGTGGTGACAAAGTTGTTAACTCATTTTCTGGAAAATGTTTATAAAATGAAATCTGTTGAAGGCTGTTGTTGCAACTATCAAAATAGAAATTCTGCGAATTTTTACATTTCCAAAACCCCATGCCGTGAAATAAACGGGTGCCCTGGAATAGACGCACACATTTCTGCAGCAAATGCTTTAACACACTGAACTATCTCAAGTCATTTGTGCAAGCTAGTTTATTGGAACATCGAAAAACACACACTCTTACCTTGCTGCCGGTCCCGCACACGTCACAGGCTCACAGCGCCCCTGGCCAATCCTGGCGCCAGGGGCACAGGTACCCTCTCGCCCGCAGCACGCCCATTAGGGTCCTGATGGGCATGCGCAACGCCGCCAAAACACAAGTGCGCATGCGTGGGCAAGGGTAAAAATTCACCCTCCGTCCCCACGCATGCGTACTTGTGTTGCCGTCTGTACAATCATGTCAATGAATCAACATGACGCCCGCCCGGCGGTCTGACGTCATGTTGATTCCTTGACATGATTGTCACGAGGGAGCTGCGGGCGTCGTCGGGCAGGGAGGGCTACGCCCCCACGCCCCAATGGACGAACCGCGCCTGCATATTGCTTCATTTGTCTTTATCTTGTTCTGTGTATGTTATCAGGCAACGTCCATTCCTTTCTTCCCCTTTGTAAAGTACTCTGATGCTGCCAGGATGTGCACATACTCAATAAATAAAAAAATCAAATACCTGGTCTACTCATGTAGGAGCCTGTAATGCTTTCAGTGCACTATTTAGGCTGGTTGTTGCTGGTATGGAGCATTGGTCATGTGCTGGGTAGATTGTGCAACACTGACAGTATGAATGTGAATATGAGTGCCTGTCCACTGTACTGTTATTCCTACGTGCTCTCTCAGCACAATACCCATGATAAGAGTGTGGTGTGTGTGTATGTGTCTAGGAATGGAATTGCTACACGCTCTTCAGGAATATCCCACAGGTGAGATATGAAATGTGTGTGTTTGAGTTGTATGAGGCTACAACTGCATGTTGTCACACACGATCCAAGACCGCTTGAAGCAAAAACAGCTGGAAGACTATGTATTAGAAATAAGGGGCTATACCTGACTCCGCTCCACTATCTACATGAAAAGTGGCTTAACAAACAGTTGCAGAAGAACAAAAGGCAAACCCCACCTCACACTTGAGACACCGGGAGCTGCAAAACTCAGAGCCGCCAAGCAAGCACCCAGAAGCCCTACTCCACAACTGCGGAGTGTCCTCCCAGAAGAAAGGAAGCTTCCACCTCCATCATGGCTTTCAGAACAGCCGTAAAATGCACCTGTTTAAACTGCAGCTGCTCACGGGATCCCACTTGATCCCAGCCTGATCTTAGGACCGTGAGCTTGTGTGTCTCTGACTTTCCTATTTCCTCTTCTCTTTGCCTCTCACTTCTTTCTTGTGCTTCTTCACTATGGTATCTACTGCCCCTCGCTTAAATTATGTAGAATGTTTTCTTTGTAAAAACACTCTAATCAGCTAAAACCACCCATGCCACTGTCACAGCTCTTCTGTTGATTTGTGTTTCTGGGTGGGGACAGACGCTGATTCCCATCTTTTTTATTTTGAAATGATAAATCTTTCACTGTCACCGACTTGGAAATTCATCTCTTTCGATCAGCCTTTAATTGGAAATTCATCCCTTTGGACCAGCCTCCAATTGGAAATTCATCTCTTTGGACCAGCTTCCAATTGGAAATTCATCTCTTTGGACCAACCTTCAATTGGAATTGCATCTCTTTGGACCAGCTTCCAATTGGAAATTCATCTCTTTGGACCAGCCTCCAATTGGAAATTCATCTCTTTGGACCAGCCTCCAATTGGAAATTCGTCTCTTTGGACCAGCCTCCAATTGGAAATTCATCTCTTTGGACCAGCCTCCAATTGGAAATTCGTCTCTTTGGACCAGCCTCCAATTGGAAATTCATCTCTTTGGACCAGCCTCCAATTGGAAATTCATCTCTTTGGACTAGCTTCCAATTGGAAATTCATCTCTTTGGACCAGCCTCCAATTGGAAATTCATCTCTTTGGACCAGCCTCCAATTGGAAATTCATCTCTTTGGACCAACCTCCAATTGGAAGTTCATCTCTTTGGACTATCCTCCAATTGGAAATTCGTCTCTTTGGACCAGCCTCCAATTGGAAATTCATCTCTTTGGACCAGGCTCCAATTGGAAATTCATCTCATTGGACCAGCCTCCAATTGGAAACTCATCTCTTTGGACCAGCTTCCAATTGGAAATTCATCTCTTTGGACCAACCTCCAATTGGAAGTTCATCTCTTTGGACTATCCTCCAATTGGAAGTTTATCTCTCTGGACCAGCCTCCAATTGGAAGTTTATCTCTCTGGACCATCCTCCAATTGGAAGTTCATCTTTTTGGACCAACCTCCAATTGGAAGTTGTCTCTTTGGACTATCCTCCAATTGGAAATTCATCTCTTTGGACCAACCTCCAATAGGAAGTTCATCTCTTTGGATCTGCCCCATTTAGAGCCGATCTTTCCATTGTACCATAGCATGAGTATAGCAGAGACATAATTTGTTCTTAAACTAAGTACCTAAAATCTATTTATAAAGTTCTGTGAATGAAAGAGTTGGCTGTCCTAAAGGTAAAGCTGCAACCCACAGTTCACTCATTGAAATGAGTTGGACAGACTGAACATTCTTGAGCGTCCCAGGTGGAAACTCACCTTGCAAAACTAGTGCCTCGATCTATGCATCCTCCCATGTATACATTCATTCTTCCATCCATATACTAATTCAAACATTTGTCAATGCATTCACTCGTTTATCCATAGGTGCACTCTGATATTGTTCATCACGGCACACCGTGACTGCCATTCACCTACTCCCCCACCCATTCACTCACCCATTCATCCATTTATTGATTCTTTATACAATTCCCATTCATTGAACAGACACATTTGCTGATAAAATAGTCATAGCTATCGGTTTTGCCAATGCTTGTTTATTACCATAAGTGCCCAAATGATGCAACAAGTTGCACCTTGTTTAACTGCCATCGACTGCGGCGACATTTGTGTCCCTATTAGTGTCCAGGGAAGGTTCTGTGTCCTCAGTCATCTGCAGAGTACCCCACGGTTCTCGAATGTATTTGATGCTTCTCAGGTGTGGCAACATTTGCCAACTTCACAAAACTTTTCTTCTGGGTAAAAACCCGTTTATGCTTTAGATGTCTGTTGCAAATCTAAAATTTGATTAGTTTTTCCATTGAGGAACTATTGTTTGGTTAAGAAGTCCCACAGCTTGAGGAGTCCCTCTTGCAATCTCCTGCCTAAAATCTGGTATTCGTGTGAAATTTTCTCCTTTGCCCCCTGACACAGTCCTCTCTTTCACTTCATGCACTCGGTCTCTGTTTTGAATATTTTCTTGGCTTGGTCTGTAGAGAGCTCTCCCCCTATGTCTGCTTCTTTGCTTAGTTGGGAAAGAGCCCAGAAACCTCTTCATCCATCATCATTTTTGTCCAGTGACATCATACATACAGTTAATCTAATTGAGGATGCTGAACTCTAGCACTCCACCAAATGGTGTCCACTCCCATCCTTGAACTCACTCAGAGCAGGGTCCAGGCCATGGGCCATATGTATCAAGCACGTTTGCGATCGCAATTTTGCTTTGTGGTATGTATGAGGAAAATCTGCGTGCAAAATAAGGAATCGCAAAATTTGTGATTCCTTATTTTGCGATTGCATTTAAGGAATCGCAAATTTTGCGATTCCTTTAATGCAATGTAAGAAGCACCAAAAAAGTGCAATTTGGCCTTAAGGAATCGCAAATTACCACCAACTTTAAGTGGTGGTAATGTGCGATTTCTTTGAAAAACGCACTTTTTTGCATTTTTTAAAGTGCGATGTGAATCACATACATGCCCTTAGGGCATGTATGAGTGCCACATGTGCACCCATGCTTATTTCAGGGGTGCAACAGGGTGTCCTTTTGACACCCTTGCACCCTTGAAATTGCATTCTCAATTTGCGATTCGCTAATTGCAAATCGCAAATTGAGAATGTCTTCCCATTCATTCCTATGGGCCTCTAGGCCCATTGGAATGAATGGGGAGCTATTCCTTAATTGCAAATCGCAATTTGAGATTCGCAATTAAGGAATATGTAGGATTCACAAAGTTTATTGCAAATCCTACATACATAGCATTTTGCGATTCTCAAATAGCGATTCGCACAAAATCGCTATTTGAGATTCGCAAATGCGGATTTTGATACATATGGCCCATGTCTATAATGCGTGCCCTGGGTCAAGTCTCAATTTCCCCAGTCCCCAGGTCAAGGGTCTACGTGTGCCGTGTCCCACGCCTCTGCCTATAATATCATTGGACTAAAGTACATTATAATTTATTTTTAATAGTGACGTTCTTACCCAACCCTTGTCTGACAACATTAGAAAGCCTTTCTGTTAGGCCTTTGGCCTGTCTTGGACCACCCTAGGGATAAGTGAATGCCACATATATTGTGCTTACCACAAACTGGTTCACAGACCTCCCATTTGCAAACCTCACATATTTAGGGTTGGAAAGAACTGTTCCACTCCCCAGTGGTGTTCTGTGTTACCTGAGGGTGGGGTGTTATTAGTAGGTCCTCACAAGGCCTCTGGGACATCTTTTGGCAGAAACTGTGCCCTGCATGCTGGCCCTGCCTAAGGCTGAGCCCTGAGGCTCTGGTGTGGGAACTCTGGGTGCAAGGCACTGGTGAAAGCCTCATCCGAAGCCTTCCGGGCACTGCCACAATCCATGCCAAGTACAATCTGAGGCATGGTATAGCGGGCTGACCATGGCCAATGGCCAACCCCTTCACCCAGAGCCCATGGGCACAGCTGAATACTCTGAGCTGTGGATCTATGGGGACTTGGCAAAGGATGTGACAAGGGGCCATCTCTGTGCTCGGAGCCTGCTCAACATGGCTAACGTAAGGAAAGGATGGGCTGTAGGAAGAATGGACATTAGTACACGGCAAGGCCCAAGGTCACACCGTGCAACCATTGCCCAGTGGGCATGCAGTTATGGAGTCCTATGTGGACTACTGGCCAGAGGCCACAGTGCGCGCCAACAGCTTGCATGCACAGTTTGAGGCTATGGTCAGTGGCCTATGGAGGCACGATGACTGGACGCACAATGTGGCCATAACTTGTCCTAAACGTGGAGGCCATTTTACACAGCAAAGGGCTTTGACTTGGGTGTCTTAGGGGCATGTGAAGTGGACACAGAACATGGCAGAACCGCCTTACCCTGTAACCCACCTACTCTGTAGGAACTGAGGTCAGAGGTATGGGCAAAACCCAGACACAATTTCAAAGCATAGGAAAACACGTTTTTATGGTTAGTTATTGTTCTGGAGTAAGACCAGTAAGGGTTTACTAATATACAAAAAATGTGAAAATTAAAGATCTCAATTTCAGTTTCAGGCACTTAAAATGTATGAGAAATGTGTACAAAATCATCTACAAAATACACATCACTTTAGTTTCATCCTGGAAGATTGTCCAAGAGGGAGAATGTATAGGAGGATGTCTCAAAACCCTCTTTGTTTCCTTTCCATAAGGAAGATCTCATCATTGATACATGAACAAAGCCAGGCAGAATAATCCCATATTTTGCATTCCCTGGAAGCTTTCTTAGCTCGGAGTGTAAACTCATACCTGTCAGTCACTGAGGTATTCTACAACAAGTGGGGTAACAATAAATTGTTCCCTTAGTGAGTACATTTTGAACTTGTGAGGAGGGCTGCAGAGTGTTAACATTTGACGTGAACTGGCTGTGATTGACTGTAAAGAGCTGAGAACAGTTCCTGAGTTCAACAAACCTTTGTAAATGTAAAGTACCTCATACTATGAAAGATGTCACTGGGCCATCGGGTGAGCATCCTTCATCACCAGAGAGCCAGGGATCCCAAAAGGTTTTGAAAGTACTACTTCCTTACAAAAACATTATTGGGTTATGACGTGTCCTCCAACTGCCAAGGCCTTCTCTTCAAACATGTTATAACATGGCATCAATGTCCCTCTGTGATAATCATTATCTTGAAAACTACTGTTTCAAGTTTATTTTATTTATGATTACAAAAATCCAAAGTAATCCAGATAAAATCACAAAATTACACACATGTATATTACATGAAATTCTAATTTACAATACATTACACATAATAAAATAATTTCACCCCATCATGAGATCAGACAATCATTAACAATATCTAAGGCTCCTAAAGCTTTCATTTGACAGGATTCTAACAAACAGCAGCGTAATTGCAGAGCAAAATATAAAGTGACCACCTTGCCATCAGTTCAGGGGTTTAAAATATATATAGAGAGAAGAAGAGTTTATATACCACAAAAATGACATCAACCAATACAAGTGACTAATTCATAGAAGATAAAAATCGCCCACATAAGAAAGTATCAGCCTCTACAATTAGCATACTGATGCACCCTGATATAATTTTAATAAGAAAAATATTTCATTAGGAGGATCATAAAGTTATTGTAGTAGTCCTGAGGCTCTAGATATCTGTAAAGAAATTGCCCTCAGCAATTTCCGCCTACATAATACCTTAACAGTAACCAAAAACAGCGCACTACTGTTCTGTATGCCACGCAGGTCATGGTCAGTATTTTGGTACACAGGGCGTGATCAGGCTAAATGCCAGTCACCGGTGCTAATCGATTCTGAAACATCTTGGTACACTCTGCAGCCATAAAAATAATTTGTTCTAGTGCCAGGAACCGTCACTAAACTTTCCAAAAGATAATACGCATACCAAAGTAGGATTTAAAATCTGTCTGTAAATTGATGAGAAGGGAGTGGTGCTGTTTGGAAATCCCAATGTTGTATTTAAGGTCCAAATTGAAATAAGGAATTATTGTACAAGAGGCTCTGTATGGAGGGGCTTCCTGGTACTGCCAGAACAAGTCTTTCCTCCCTTTCCATCGGTGAGGGTGGGTTGGTTGATCTCAATGTCTCTGACCACCATCAAGCGACACAGATTCAGATATCCTTTACATCACTTGCGGTTAGTCATTGGTGCCCTCTGACACCTCTGGTCCAAAATGTTCATTAGATGGCAGGTACTTCATAGGTTAGTTAACTTTGGTGTCTTCTGATAATTGTTTTCCTCCTTACCTACTCTTACTCCGGACATGGGGCTTGACATACTAAAAGGCAGGTCACAAAAAGTGATTGCAAACTGCTCACCAACTATTTGCAACAAGTCTCAGTTTTGCGACGGAGCCTGTGTGATAGTAGGTAGCATTTCACGAATTACATTCACAGATGGTCGCCGAATGACCTGCCTGATGAATATTGAATTCTCATATGGTGATATGCGACCTCCTGTGATTTGCTACAAACACTGGAATGGTGGTCGCAAAGTAGAGTAGACCACCGTCTCTGTATATCCACAAGCAATAAAAAAAATTTAAGCAACCCCTGCCACTTAAAATAACAATTGCTGATTTAAAAGTAAACAGTTTTCCATTTGGGGATACATGGTGAGGAGTGGGGAGTGGCTTCCTTCATCCCTCAAGGTTGGTCACCCAGCAGGATTCCCAACGGAGAAGGGAACTCCTTCAGCTTTGCAAATCAGTCGTCACCTTCTGTGACGTGTCGGTAACTGGTCAATGGTGTGCTACCACAATTGCTGTCTCAAGCCACTGACATAAACCCATGTGGCTTCCAATTAAGAGGGAGTGCTCCTTCCACACCCCTCTTCTTTGCGATTTAGAATGCATCGCAAAATCCATTTAACATTTGGTAGCATCTTCACCGACTTGCAAATTGTGTGGATTTCGCTGCCTAGTGTTGAAGACCTAGGGCCAGATGTAGGTCGGCAAATACCGGTCGGTAACGGCCGATTTCGGCCGTTACCGACCGGTATTTGCATATGGAAATGTAGGGGCCGTCAAATATACAGAATCTGTATATTTACCGATTCGGTAAATTTACCGATTCTGTAAAATACCGAATCGGTAAATATACCGAATCGGTAAATCCAGCTGTAGGTTGCACTGAAAATAGTGCCACAGGCCATTACCGATTCGTTATTTACCATGTAATTCTATTACATGGTAAATAACGAATACCTGTGTACATGCCCTTAGAGCATGTATGTGTGCCACATGGCACACAAGCCAAAATCAGGGGTGCAACAGGGTGTCAAAGTGACACCCTGTCACCCTTGCAAAATCGGTAATTTTACGGAATCGGTATTTACCGAATCGGTAATTGACATTGATTCCTATGGGCCTGTAGGTAAATACCGATTCGGTAATTACCGAATCATACAGATTCGGTAAAAATTACCGAATTTTTACCTACATCTGATTTACCGAATCTAGAGTACCGAATCGGTAAAATTCGGTATTCTAGAGTCGGTAAATCAGATTTACCTACATCTGGGCCCTAATGCTTACTGGATACTTACTGAGCTTTGTGTCAGCCAATCTGATTGGCATACTTCGTATTCGTTAGTATTCTTCCTCTTCTTGTGTTTGTCCAACCTCTGGAACATAGCATCTTTACCATCCATTTGATTAGATATCTTGTTTCCTTCCACAGTACCCATTCAGGAAACTGCCTTTTTCTTCCACTTTCAGCTCTCCACAGTAGTGCATGTGTTTTCCTGCTTTCCTTTTCAGATGCCCCCCATGTGCACTCCAGGTTGTTGACCTCGCCCCACAGTACATCCATTGCTTACCCAACCTCTGCTAGTGTGGCTTTTTTTTTGTAAATCCCACCACCCATCAAGCTCCTCCATTACTTCCACACTCCTCCCCATCCTGCTTTTGTATTTTATTTCCAACCCCTTCCCCCAACCACTCTTCATCCTCTTCCTCTTGCCACCCAGGAGCGTTTCGATTTCCTCGACCACTCTACCCTTTTCCCTGCTCCAACCTGCCATATTGTGCCATTTTTTACTTTTTTTCCATTGGAGGGAATAGCAGCTGCAATTTACTGCTAAATGCAAAAGGAGCAATTGATGGACAGAATGCAGAACAATGTCATACATTCATTCCAGTACAGAGATCTGGGCCTAAATCCATTGTTTTTTTGCTCACCATGCCATTCCAGTTTGGAGCCAGCCTTATGCAAATCAGTCTTGAGCCTGCGCCCAATGGGAACAGTCCATAGACCTGCAATTTACTGCTAGGCAACTTCTTTTTTAAAGTGCACTTTCACAGAGGTTTTATTGTTTGTTTTTTGCTTTAATTTAGAGCTGGAAATTGGGTGTCTGCCATATTGGAATGGTACATTTAAAAAATGACAAATGTCATGCCATATGCATGTCCATATGCACATATATATATATATATAATCACGCTTGGCCTCATGTGTGATGACATAGGCATGCATAAGCATCATTGTGCTGATGGCATGGGCAAAAGTGATTTTTCTTTTTTAGCCAATGCTGAACAGTATTGTCTAAAAGCATTTGGATAGTCTGTAGTTATACATTTGCAGTCAAGAGACAAGAAATATTGACTTTGCCAATGCTTGCTGTTAAGAATCTCCTTGATCATTATGACAATCGTAAGGTACTGGTTAGAGTTGTTGGACAGAGCACCAGAAGCAGCAAATATGTCTCCGCAGATGTTTTTGATGATGCAGCTTTTTATTGCAGTCTTTTATCTTATCAGAAATATTATTTTCTATGATTGAAATAAAAACGGATCTTAAAAGCATGGCACTGAATAATCCTGAAATATTTTAAACTGTAAAACATATACAATTTATTCCCGTAAATGAGAAATAAGTCAAGTAGGAAGATGTTTAGAAAGCAAACTCGAACAACTGTCAGCGGGTGTGTAAAGCAAATATCTTCTCCCTAATTTTCCACTATGAAAATGATGCATTCTAAGAATATTAACCACGAGCAGAGTTTTATTATTCACAGATAAAAGTTGCAAAGATGATGTATGCCATTTACTTCCAGACACTTTAGAGTGAGTAAATCTTCGATTAGCATACGTTTGCTTTCAAAATGAATAGTTTGAGAATTCCTACCTGAGGTACACTGGTAAAAAATATTTTGGGAGGACAATTAAACACAGCTGAATTCGTAATTCTGTATAAGAAATCCAGGGAAGGGAAAAGAACCTCAATTAAAGGAGTGTATATGCTATATAGTAAGTGAATTATTAGACACTTGGGAATGGTTCAATAATGATTTTGGATGATGTACAGTTTAGCCATGTATTGCTATATATTTTTCTAATGTTATATTTTTGCTTTGGCACAGCATATTCATAGGGTAAAGTTGTGTGTTTTTTTGGGCAACTGAGAGTTCGAAGTGCCGACCGTGATGCCCCACACTTTTCTTTGTTAATTCCAGCACACATTTTAATTAGGTGAGGAATTAATTAGCGTCATTTTGTAGAACGCATGAAATACAGAGTTTGATTGAGCCATTCAATGCCGGAAATTTAAGGTTGTGGTGATACTTGGGCCACTGAAGGTATTCATGTGGCTAGGGAAAGAAAGACCAATGGACAGAATGTTGTGGCATGTCACACTCAATTATTCAAAGTTATGTTCTTTTCGTTTATCGATCGACCCAAGTCAAGCAAATATCGGTTTTGAATGTAAAAAGCTTAGATAATTGTATTTCATATTATAAAGTGGATAATGCCCTCAATCTGGAAACATTTGACAATCAACAACGCACTTAATCAATAACAAGAAACACAGAATTCGTGGTTCAGCAAAAACAGGTCAAATTCACAAATGGAAATGCATTGTTGGTTCCCTTGTTGATAGCTTTTCCAGACCGTTTTAAAAGCTGTAACTGAAACATAATTTGTACAATATTTTTGGGAAATTGTTTGAAATCAAATGAAAGCTATAATGGTAAATATATTACAAACAACTATTGATGTACACAATATGTGGTTCCCATATTAAATATATACATATATATATATATATATATATATATATATATATATATATATATATATATATATATATATAAAGCTCCAGGGTCCCCCTCTCATTCCAGAAAGAGAGTTAAAGCACTCCAGGTTCAGGCAAAGTGTCTTTATTCAGCACACAACACAGATGACAGACGCGTTTCGAACTTCTAGTCCTTCTTCAGTGTCAACGACCTAAGGTCTATGACGCTTATTTGTACCATGTGCTACAGAAACAAAAAGCGGACTTAGCGAAAATTGTATGGATGTGAATTTAAACGCGGATGTGGGGTGATTGTGGCAGCCATATTTACATAGGAGAAAACAAGATTTACTAGCGATATATACAAATGTTATACAGTAATTCTATCATGATAGTATTCAAATATACAGAATATTTAACTATAATTTCCTAGTACTCGTTTTTCTATTTATGTACCCATATTATTGATGCCACTGCCAGAAAACATAAGATATTGCCGTGTATCGGCATAGATCTGGCATATCTACCCCGTGACCCAAGATCACAATTCAATTAAATGGCATCACGCTGTGTGGAAAACATAGAGACAAAACAAAACAAAATCTAGCCGTGGATCGGCATAGCTCCCATAGCATTCAACTTATACTCAATTAAAAATTATCCAGCAAAGTTAGCAAGGCATAATATTTACAAAATTTACAGGAAATTATCTAAAGTTTGCAGAAACCACAATGAGTTCAACATTATCTCAGGTCATTCAATTATGTTGGCCAGATTACATTATTTTTTTAGATACACCTTAAATGCCTTAAGCACTGGTTCGCAAAAAAGAAGAAAATTTCTCTATATATTTTCTGAGAATAGAATGGTAGGGGAGAAAAAGAATTATCATATGTAATTGGAGAACAAAGGATGGGAGGGAGGGAAAGACGCAGAAGTGGGAGCAAAGAAGCATTGGAGAAGGAAAGGAAAAGGAAAAAGAAGCTTCAACACAATAGTGTATACCTTTCAAAATGCAGATGTTATAATTCATTACAGTTTCATCCTAGTTATAAAAGGCTACGATAGCTATCATGCTTTATCTTCCGAGGTGTACTGTCATTTCTTCTCCTATATTCAGTCCCTGAGGCTGTTTGGTTTGCAGATCTATTATGAATCGTGATTCAAGTCTGCGGAGACGGAGTACTCTGTCTCCACCTCTGGGGTTCTGAGGCACATGGTCTATCCCGTAAAACCGGAGCAGTTCCCTATTGCTTCCGTGTTTCTCGGCAAAATGACGTGCAACAGGGTAATTTGGATCTTTATTCATGATTGCCCTTTGGTGTTCCAGTATCCGAAGCTTCACGTTATTCATTGTACTCCCGATATACTGGAGACCGCATGGGCAAACTAGACAGTATACCACAAAGGGAGTTGTACATGTGATGAATTTGTTAATGCGTCTAGGTTGACTGAGTCCTGGAACCTTATAGGTTAATGTTCTTCTACTACTCTCGCAGGCTTTACATTTTCCACATGGAAAAAATCCCTCCATTTCTTTGAGAGTTCCTGTGGATTTAGCTGGTAATGGCAATAGATGACTTTGCACTACCGTATCTTTGATCGACTTGGACCTTCTAAAGGTTATGAGAGGTTTAGTTGGAACATCACTCCCTATAATGGGGTCAGTTTGTAGGATGTGCCAGTTCCTCATAAGAATATGTCTCAATTGAGGAACCTCATCCGAAAAAGTTGTTATTATATATATTAGCTGGCTGACAAAGGATCCCTTTGGGAGTAAAAAAAAAAATATATATATATATATATATATATATATATATATATATATTTTTTTTTTTTTTTATTTATATATATATATATATATATATATATATATATATATATATATATATATATATGTGTATATATATATGTATATATATATATATATATATATATATATATATATATATATATATATATATATATATATATATATATCTCAACACAGAGTCCGGTATTGGGAGAAGCCTTCATTCAGGGCGGTCCGTGACCAGGGTACCGGTAACCCTGTACAATGCCACACAACAATATTTCTGAGTTCAGAAATCTCACGGACACCTCAGGTAGTTTGCAACAGTCTTTAATGGCTGCACAGCAACGCGTATCAGCTTTCGCCTTGATCACGCTGAGTGCACAATTTCGCATGGGAGATTTGCACGAAAGTCGCACATTTTTATATTTTATACTAAACATTTTCTTTGTTCTGTTTTTTATAATTTAAAATGGAGCACAGATGCTACTGTTTATTAGTGTGTTTTCAGATGAGTTTTGTGCATTTACTTCATGGATTTTATGGTCTTATGGGTCCTTCTTATTCATGCATTGTTGATCGGTATGAAAATATTTAAGATCACTGATGGCTTGTTTTCATACTGCAGATGCCACTGACGAAGGGCCTCTTGAATGAAATGTATTGGGTGACCACTCGTCCTACCTAGGATGTTATGACCATTTATTGAGTGCACATATCACCCTGAAGGGTCTCAAGGCGCTGTAGCATGGCAGATTGTGGATGTGTCCCAGGCAGAAGTAAGGTGAATTAAAACAGTCAGGTTTTCAGATGTTTTTTTTAACAATTTGTGGTCTGTAATGGCTTGGAGGTCTGTTGGAAGCTTGTTCCATTGTTGAGGGGCTAGGTGGGAGAAAGATCTACCCCAGTTTCTGGCCGTACGTACCCCAAGGGGGTTCAGAAGGTGTTTTTTCCTGACCTGAGGTTCTTTTTTGGTAAATACCAATTGAGGTTACTAGCTAGAGAACTTGGCCCAACTCCGTAGATGGACTTGTGTGCGATACACATGAGTTTGAAACGAGCACGTTCCAGTGTATGGATCTCAAGATGGGGCAGACGAGGACCGAGATGGCAGATTTCGCACTAGTCTGGCAGCAGTCTTCTGCAACACTTGGAGTCTGCTATATAGATCTTCGTGGATGGATGCAGTGTGTGCATTTCCTATTACCTATTATCAAACCCTGAACCAAAGTTTTCAAGGCCTCCAAAGGTATCCATTGGAAAATTATTTGTAGCGTTCGCCTGATGCCATAGCAGGTGGCCAGGGTATGGTTTACTTGGTCCTTCATGGACAGCTTGTCGTCTATTATTGTGCCTAGATTTCATACAGTGGATTTCAGAGATAGACAAGGACCCACGCTGGTCGACCGCCAGTCATTTGCTCATAGAACTTGTGCATTGCCAAATAAAATCACCGTAGTCTTGCACGCATTAGGCTGTAGGTAATTTTTTTGCATCCAGTTGTTTATATGAGCTGTACAGTTTTTTTAATCTGGTTCTTGTATCCTGAGGGTTTTGTCCTAGGGTGATTTTCAACTCGCTATCATCTGCATATGAGATTACGCCGAAGCCGCACATTCTGATTACCCTTGCCAGAGGTGATACATAGATGTTAAACAGAATGGAGCTAAGTACTGATCCCTGAGGAACCCCATCGTCAGCCCTTGAACTACGGGAGACTGGGAGTTCAAGTTGTAAAATGCTAGTATGTCCATTTAGAAAGTTTCTCAACTAGTTGAGGACTTTGCCTCCTCCTCCAATCTCTTCTAGCCTCTGTATTAGAATTGCATGAGAGATGTTGCAGAAGGAAGCAGAAAATCCACTAGGACCAGGATTGCTGACTGCCCATCATCTAAAGAGAGTTTTATGTTATCCACTACCTCCACTAGGGCCTTTTCAGTGCTGAAGCCAGCCCTGAAACCTGATTGGGAAGGGTCCAACAATTGATGGCTTTCTAGATAAGCCATTAGTTGTTTGTTGACTAGGGATTCAATTTCCTTCGCAAAGTATAGCAGCAGGGATATTGGCTGATTGTTACTGAGTTCTTACGGATCTGCTGATTCTTTCTTTTAAGAATAGGTTTAACCCTTGCTGATTTCCATTTGATAGGAACAGTCTCCATATTTAAAGATATATAGAAAAGCTCTGTAAGACTATTAAGTAGTGCAGGAGATTGAATAGACAAGTTGTGAGGTGGTGCTAGATCATCAGGAGAGCCTGATTTGATCCTGTTAAGTGCAACTCTGACCTACTCCTGAGTTGGTTCAGTAAACACATCAACATTTTCTTTTCAATGTACGTTCATACAGTCGTCTTCAACATTTCGATCTACTATCCTGCGTTTAGGAAGGTGTTGTACATTTTGTCTATTTTTTCCTCAAAATAGATGGAGAGTTTGTCCACCCAGTTTTGTGTGGAAGGGCTGACACTGTAACAAGGTGAGGGATTAGTAAATTCATTTAAGATTCCGTATAGTTCGTTTTGCGAGTTGGCTGCCCTGTCGATTCTGTTGACGATATAGGTTTTCCTGGCTTCCTTAATGGATGAAATGTGGATTCTAACATGGCGTAGTAAAAGGCCTGGATGGGCATTTCTTCTGCATTTACAGTTTGGAATCGCATTGCCTCCATTGCGAATTTGGAGATTATTGTTGAATAAACACGGATTACACTGGATTATGATGGCTTACTTGGAATCACATTGTTTGATGCTCAGGCTCATGTCTGTGTAGCTGTGCAGCTTGAAGCTGGGTGCGACGGCGCAGCAGTTCAATTTTAGAAATGGCCCTGATGACCTATCCACTGGGGCCAGCTCCAGGAGGGTGTCCTGGGGACCATCTATGCAACATGGCTAGAAAACCTTGGCAAAGCCAATAGGTTCCAAAGGTGAAACCTATTGGTTTTGCCAATGCTCTTTATTAGTTAGTCCTAATGTTCAAATAATTTTTATGTAGAGAAGTTATTCACTCAGCTAAAACTCTTCTGATTTATTTCATTCAATTTTCTTCAGAGACTTTTACTTTCATTTCCAGTTCTACGTTAATGTATAAACTCGAAATACTCTGCAATCTTCAATATTTAATGATTGTTTGAGCCCACATAAGAAGAAGGAAGAAAGGCTGCACGCAATTGTCATATAGAATGCTAACATTTAGTAAAAACTTAACTATTACCAGCAGCAAATAGGTTTTCTTTGTAGAATGCCAGAACTGCATCATAGGGTGATAGAGACTTCAACTCACTGTGGTGGAAAATCAGTTATAATTCCGAGTTTGGTACAGTTGTATGTAGGATTCTGTCCTGAAAGTGACCAGTATAAATCTTTTTTTAGTTTAATAAGCTTTATTGAAACAAGGATTAATACTGTAAATAAGAGCCAAAAATATAAATTGTATACAATCAAATCGATGAGCAAAGTAGAATAGGCAATTAAACATAGTAGAAAGCTATTTATGTTTTAGGGGTATTATGGGAAAAAGAAAAAGAGTATAAAAAGAGAGGAAACAAAGAGGAAGGGAGAGAGAGGAGGGGAGAGAGTATAAATCTTTGTAATCTCTGAAACGTTGACAAATGTATTTTCTTATGTTTACAGTTATCTTCTCAGGATCAGATTGCTATCAAATATTTGCTAAGTGTGCATCTATTTTTAAATAAACAAATTAAATCTAGATTTAGTGATTTTGAACTTTTGTAACTGGCGGTTTTCTTGAACGTACCACAGCCATGCATGCAGTATCACTCCATAAAAATAAGTGTACATTTGAAAGACTGTAGAGAAGACAATAAACACATATTGGTCACAGGACCAAATAGTAAGTAAATGAGTTTGAAATTTCAAGCAACATAATTTGGTTTGAGATGACTGTACTGCCGCTACAGCGGTTTCTTTACTTCTCTCCAATGAGTAAAAATTTGTTTTTAAAACTCTTCGGCTTCTTTCTATCCTTGTTGACTGTTTTCCATGCGAGTGGTAGGTGGCAGCGAGGGCACTCCTAAATGTGATGCTTTCTGCAACATGAGATAAACAGGCAGACACTCGTAATTCTAACCAGTGCCTAAACTGGAATTAACTGACCCACCTGTAATCAGGCCATATGTGGAATCTGACCCAGTCTATGAAAAAACACAGACGGGTTTGGTCGCTGAGCAGCAATCAAAGTCTGAACCCATGGAAGTAGGAAGCCCTGAAGACTTGGCCCATCTCTGAGGAATGTCCTTGGATTCTAAAATACTCAACTTTCTTCAGGCTGGGCACAAGTTTGCCCAGAGACTCAGCAATTTCTGAAAAAAGTAAGCTGAAGTATTCACTGCCAAGCAGGAGAAACAGAGCTCTGGATGAATGAAGTGTGATAGTGTCTGAGGCTACTTCCGAAAACTGCACAGGGAAATTCTCAGTGTAAAGCAGAATATCCGGATTTGGTCAATAAAAAAAAGCCACGAAGAATTCAGAACAAAATGCACTAAAATGTATCTTTTAATTTACATGTGAAATCTGAGAAAATGAGCCTCTGTGATTACATGCTCTACAATGAACTCTAAAGTTTACACCACAATGACAACTACTGAACACATAAGCTTTCCTTGCAGTGAGTAACTGGACTATGCACTCTTAGCCTTACCCTACAAAGACAACCTCCACTATGAAGGCGGACCCCAGAATAGCAAACTTCAAAATTAATCCACACCCTTATTCTATCATGACAACCTCTAAAGTCAACCTTTCACCTGAGCCTACAATACAACATCCATAATGTACCCCTTTGTGAATCTCACAATGATGACATCAATTATAATGAACTTTTAACCTTACTGTCACACTAACACTTAACCTTACTGTCACACTAACACTTTCTCTAGCCCCAAACTCTTTCCGTTTCTCATTTTCACACCTCACACTAAGAGGAAACTTATTCGTGTCCATTTCCTTAAACTTTATTCCATCAGTTTTCCTACCACTTGTCCCTATTTTTTCTTAGTCCTTAAGAATCACTTTCTCTAAATTTTACTGTATCCCGCTCAAAAATATTCCCCCAAATTCCAAGCCTGACTCTTAGTTTAATGCCCATCCTTATCATAACCCAAACATCACCTTTTTCTAATATGACTAATATGACAATTTCCCATCCACCTCACTGTAAAATGTTGTGGAGACTTTTCTTCATTTGTCTCTTCTTTGTGGGGTCATTTCTTCTGATAGTCTATGTTATGACAAGTGTGGTCATGACACAATACAGAAGATGCAATGTCCTGGGAGGTCCCAACTTCTCCGCAGGCCATTTAAGTTCCATATTGAACTACTGTTTGAAGAACAGAGGACAGACATGTGGCGTTCCAGGCTTGGGGATGCTGAGAGGCTCTGGCAGTCTTTGAAGATGCAAGCTAAGCCTGGAAACCCTTTTTGGGTAGTTGCTGCACCTTATAAATTCAATAAATAAATACAAAAATAAATAAAATAAGCAGCTCTATGAACAGCAGTGGCGGCTGACACGGCTCGCTGGTGGCGGATTGGGGGGCAGGTTGTAGGTGGGCACACGGGTCAGAAAAAAATCACTTACCTTCCCGCTGGGTCCTGCGCGTCTCTGCTGCTGCTCTTGTCTTCTGGGAACAGGTAGCAGGCAGCCAGGCTCCCTCCCCTGACCAGTCACAATGCTGCATGTGATTGGTCTGAGCGCCGTGATACGCCGCTCAGCCAGGGGCTGTAGGGGTGGGCAAGTTCTCCATGCAGGCTGTAATGTAGCCTGCATGGAGAACAGGGAAAGTGCGCATGACTGTTTTGGGCGGCCCAAGAAGGTCGACCAAACAATCATTGCATACTTAGGAGGGTTGTACCCTCCTCCCACGCTCTTCTGCCCTGCCCCCTCACGCAAGCTGCCGCAGCAGGAGGAAAAAATAAAATGATAATAACATTACGTTACGGTGGAGATGACACTGATTAACAGCAGAACAATCATGACTCTAGCTAGACTGGAAACCCTAAACTCTTCACTCCTCACTGGAGAGCATACGTTGGACTTAGAGGCTCACTACATTGATCAAGGCTTCTAAGGTCCAAAGCGACACTGTTCGTCATAGAGCAATCACTGGATGCTCACTCCGTAGAGAAGCGCTATGTTCTCAACAAGCCGGTTGGTGTAGGGTCAGCATTAATAAAAACATGTAACTGCAAGCTGGGGGTCCCATGAACTCTACTTGATGGAGCTCCAGAAACTTCCCACTTTTAGTGCCGGATGTGCCTGTAAGTGATGTATGCACCTTGGCGTGAACTGCAAGGGCCTGACCATGGATGGTGTATGTCTAAGAGTCACAGGCTCCAGTTCCATATTGAAGTCGATGCCGGCATGGCCGACAGGGGGGTCTACTACACACAGCGTGCAGTTATCCAGGTTTTCCCTACAATCCGCCCATAACACTGTCAATCCCTTACGTTGCAAATAACTGGCTGCCTGGAACCTGAAAAACATCCTTTTGCGACAGGGCCAGTCTGCTGCTCTGAATAATTGAATCATTGACATTGCTGGGAAAGACCCACTGTATTGATTAACGAACGAATCACTCTCAAGCTTTTACTTTGGCTCGAAAACACCTCGTAAATGATAAATCAATGCCTGGCTTGCACTCGGCTTGGACAGCTGCCCGCCTGAGAAATGTCTTTCTAGGCACCCGGAGAAGGACTGTGGAGTAGAGAGCATTTAAAATGTAGAATTTGGTTTTCCCACTGAGAAGTCTTCAATATTGCAAATGCTGGTGCTCTAAAGTGTCCCTGTAGACCAGACACGCCCCCGATGGGAGGAGTTTCATGGTCACAACTAGGGCGGGGCTTAGATATTGGGTCACGCCTACTTCACTGCCTCTCCTGTGCCTGTGGTCCATGGAATCAGGGGCCATGATCTGAATGTGCAGATGCTGTCCAGAGCTCTGCTGGAAACTCTTTCTGTCACCTCTGCTTGTGTTCAGCACCCCTACAGTTATAGGTGGTATAGATTTTTATGCTCTAAAAATGAATAGATTTGGAAGCATAATTCAGTAGCTACTAAGCTAGTTGGTTTGGGGTAGAACTTGTGAGTCATATTCAGTCCTGCTGACGTTTGAAAGGCACTGAGCCGCCATGATTTCTCGTAACCCCCACTATAGACATGTTTGACCCCTCTCTTTGTTCTTCAGCCCGGCTCTTTGTCCTTGATAGCCGACCCCCTGAATCTCATGCCCACATGAGATTCAGTTTTGTGCAGGTACAAGGGGAAACAACCATTACAACGCAGTCATTACATCGCACTGCTTTTACAACGCAACTGTTACAATGCAACTGCTTTACAACGCATGCCATTACAACGCATGCCATTTCAACGAATGTCACTACAACATATGCAATTACAATGCATACAATTACATCGCATGCCATTACAACGCATTGTAAGCAAAGTAATGGAGATTTTTTAGTTTTAGGGTGGGTCTGGTTTCTGGGATAGATAGGAATAGTAATTTTTACCCTTACAATATCCAACACTTACTCTACTATTGCACTCACTGGAGAGGGAATAGTAATTGCTACCCCTACACTATCCAACACTTACACTACTGTTGCCCTAAAAGTATTATGCATTATAATGGTATGGGTTGTAGTGGTATGCGTTGTAATGGAATGCGTTTTAAGTGTAGTTTCTAAAAATTCATTGTGATGGCATGCATTGTTGCCCTAAAAGTATTAATTGTTTTAATGGTATGTGTTGTAAAGGTATGCGTTGTAATGGAATATGTTGTAATGGTAGTTTAAAAAAAGACGTTGTAATGGCATGCGTTGTAAAGTCATGCGATGTAATGGAAGTTGCGATGTAAAAACCGCATTGTAAAAGCATGCGTTGTAATTGTTTGCGTTGTAACATCATATATTTGTACAAGGGAACACCGTGACATGTGATTTAAGTTCTATTTAGCTCCTTGCTCAGGGATAAACTAAACCACCTTAAAGTCGCTGCCCAGACTGATAGTCAATAAAAGTAAGTTGGGGCCTCCTTATAAGGTTTCTTGCTGGACTCAGTATTCAAAGGAAGCAGATTTGGGGCTTTTCAGAATCTGCTTTCAGTTGAGCAGATTCCAGCCTCCTGCTGGTGCTGATGAGACCCATCTCCCTAAACCAACCCAAGGTTCGCACTCTGTGTCCCCACCGATGTGAGCTGCGTTACAGCGCTCCTTTCTCCTCTGCCCGCGTCACTAAGGACCATCCATTAACATAGAGACTGATGAACCTCATGAAAGAGGGGGGCTGGTCCTTCCCTGCAGATGACGCGTCCACTGGCCGATTAGCCGCAGTGCCTCGTCCTCATTGTCTTCTGGGCCTACGGAGACCCAGCAGGGTAGTTAGCACCTTATAACTTTAACCTGGGTCAGTCCAGATGTTGTTTTGCAGTTGTCAGTTGATGGAGATGCTGGTGGGTCTTTGCTGGTCCAGGGATGCACCACTGACCAAGCCTCTGGTGCAGTCCATGGAATCTGGGAACAGTGCTTTCTGAGTATGACAGGTCGGACAATGGTGGTAGAGTAGCTCCTAGTACTAGTTAAGTGGCTCCTGATGATCTAGGCACTAGCTCAGTGCATGTGTCACACTCCTGTTCTGGTTTCCTCTGTTAGATTCCTTTCAAGCACCACCTCTCTGGCTGTTTTTAACATAGTGCTTAATTTGAGCCAGTGCTCAGCACCAGCACTTAATTGGTTTCCGGTGCTCGGCATAGAACAGTCCACCACATGGTGGCACTGCTCATCTAATTTAGAGACGTGCAGAACAACGGTAGTTTAGGACTACAATACTCATTAAAATGACTAATACCTGCCTCCCCAGCCATTCCTTTAGCTTCCGGGACCTGGAATAATCTGAACTGTCGCACTTGCAGGCGGGAGACATGGTTAGTAGTTGTTTTGGCAGCGATGACAGGGGCCACGGGTGGTGCAAGCTCCAGTGGCCTCCTGGTCAGAGCCCTGGCACTTAATATTTTACAAATTAAGCACTGTAACATCTCTTCCGTGGCGCAGTGCAGGCCCAGCGCTGCGATTTGGGGTGCAAGCAGAGCACGTCATCAATGATGCAAGCCCCGAGTGTGGGACGGCGGTTCTGGGCGCAGACAGCTTTACTTTGCTTTTGTTTAACCGTAGATCCGTCTCCGGGGGCCCATCCTGTTCTTGTGGCCCCCTGCCAGCCCCGGACACACAGTTCAGTGGAAGGACAGAGGGTAGCCGAGGGGGTGAAGGCACCGGCAGCTGGAGCAGGGTTGGTCTTTTAAATATAATGTATATTTGTGTAGGCCCGGCCGAGCACATCCTGGCTGATTACATTAGTATAATCTGGTTAGCGGTGAAACCCAGCAACCCTTCTGAACATGCTGCTTATATTAAAATGCAACCATCAGGAAATGAATAGCAGGTGGATTGTGGGGAAGGCAGTGACATAACACGATTCACGGTCCCCTTGCTGCATGTAAAAAGGGGCCCCTGAGCAGGCCCAGTTCTAGAGGGTTGCGCAATATTAATAAAAAATACATATACACGTACCTTGCCACCGGGTCCCGCGTCTTATCTCCTACTCTTCTCATGGCACAGGAAGCCAGGAGCCAGGAAGAACAGTGTTGTGATTGGTAAGCACCCAGGCTACCCTGACCAATCACAATGCTGCAATGCAGCACTGTGATTCGTTTTGAGCATCCTGTTTGACGCTCAATTAGGGACCACGCGACATGTTGTTGTCCACGCCGGCTGGAATACAGCCTGCATGGAGAACAAGGAAAGTGCACATGACTGGTTTGGCGGGCCCGAGAGGGCCGAGAGCAGAGCAGCCCCGCCCATATGCCCACCCGCTAAGGAAACATAAAATGATATGAACTCAAAGTTATTATCAATTTATATTTCCTTTGCCTTGCACTGCTCAAAAGCAGAGGAGCGACGCTCCTCCGCCACTAATACCTAACATTTCAGATCAAATAAATACATTGGGCCTCATTTATGAGGCCTTGCGTCAGTTTTGCGCTGCTGATGCGTCACCGTTTGTGACGCATCGGCGGCATAAAACATGCGCCTTGTTGCGCCATATTTAAAAAGTGACGCATCTAGGTAGATGCGTCACTTTGTAAACCCCTGCGCCACATTATAATGTATGCAGAGGGGGCGTTCACCCGCAAAAAGCCTCGTAATAGTGACGCAGTGAAATCTATGAGATTTCACTGCGTCACTTTTAGGACGCTGTTGCGTCAAAATCTTGCGCCTGCCTCACAGCAGGCGTAAGACATGACGCAAGCCCTTTCACATGGGGCTTTCCTCATGTGAAAGGACGCATTGCTGGAGTTGCGTCACTTTTGTGACACACTCCAGCAATGCGTCACTTTTGCGCTTACAGATACGTCAGAAATACTGACGTATCTGTAACTCCTTGCGACATGATGCGTCATACATTAAATAGGACGCATCATTGGTGTCGCAAGGAGGGCGCAGTGAAAAGTGACGCATCGCTGTTTTCACGCAGCGATGCGTCACTTTTCATAAACAAGGCCCATTGTTTTTGGCCAGTACACATTCATACTCATGTCCCGCCCATGCTTCTCTATGGCCCTCCCAAAGAATAGATTCTAGAGCGGGCTGCCCCTGAGACTTCCATATCTCGCAGATATCATTGGTATTGGGCTGGATGGGGGCTCTCTGAAACGGGGGCGGTGAGGGGGCCGTGAAGGTTTGGCCCCAACTCCCTGTGCTTTAGAGGCCTGCGTTATGCCCCTAGAAGGAGGGGTCAGTAACTCAGGGGGTTTTCGGAACTGTTTCCTTTGCCTTTAGAGTGAGTCAATGCACTGATCTCCTGTTGCTGATGATGGGGAGCACGAGGGAGCACATTCTTGGGGGAGCAAATGTATCTCCAAGAAACACTCGTACTGGAGCGGGCGAGAGAAAGAGGGGGCCCGCCAAAGAATGGGTGAGAGAGATTTCCTGAGTTGAGGGTAAGCAGATAGGTAACGTGAAGAACAGATAAAAGATCAGTTTAGAAAAAGAAAGTAAAAAGAACAATTGATGGACAGAATGCAGAACAATGTCATACACTCACCCCAGTACAGAGATCTGGGCCTAAATCCATAGTTTTTTTGCTCACCATGCCATTCCAGTTTGTACCCAGCCATATGCAAATCAGTCTTGACCCTGCGCCCAATGGGAACAGTCCAGCCCGAACTACAGGGCCAAGTCCTCCCTGGACTGGAAACAAGCATCCTAGAACTGGTTTCGGGCTTTCAGCCTTCATCAGCCAGGATAGCTTGAGTCCAGTGGCATGGAGAGCACGGGACCCACGTCTGGGCATACCCGTCGCAATTGGGGTGACAATTGATGGACAGAAAGCAGAACAATGTCATACATTCACCCTAGTACAGAGATCTGGGCCTTCATAGAGAAAAGGCAGAGTGTGCATGACTGGTTTGGCCGGCCGCAGAGGGCCGACCAAACAGCCTGGGCCCACAACATTAGGCTAGCCACTTCTCCACGACCCACCCACCCGCCCGCCCCCAACCAGGCATACCCTTACAGCAGAAACAGAAGATGGTATTTAAAATACCATTTTATGTTTCTGCTTCTCGCAGTGCGAGAAAGCAGTGGGGCGACGCTCCTCGGCGCTAATGGAGGAGCCGCCCCCTGTCCACTTCAATCATTAAACCCTCCCCCTCTCCCAAAGAACCTCAATCTAATCGCGGTCCTTTTGTGTGCACCCGGTGCGTTGAGGCCCCTCTGACACCCACTATGGGCAATCATCACGCCCTGCTCCCTGACGCTCCTCAGTTAAAGCCAGCATGATGCCTGCAGCTGCTTACACTGCAGGTGGGCATGTGCAGAAGAATGGATGAATGATGGAGATGTAATGCAAGTGTGGGACAGTTCATGGCAACAGGCCCCTGTGTACCTGCATAATGAGAGATCTCACTTATGTGCTCATGTGAGGCAAATGTGGCTCCTCTCATGTCATCTCAGGCCTCATGCAGACATCTCATTACGTCATAGTGTAGATTCATGGGCAATATGGGTGATTTCATGGCTCATAAAGGGGCAGTTTCATGGATTATAAAGGTTGTTGACAGTCATGGCTCCGCTGTGGTCAGTTTTATGCCTCTTGTGACTGTAGTCGCCCTGCCTGCATAGCTGCTGATTTATGGTCTGCAGGAGTGTGATTCTAGAGGTTGTTTGTGGCAATGTCATATGAGCCATTTCATAATAATAATGGAGATAAGATTTATTTTGATTACTCTCAAACTATCAAAGCTTAAATAGTGTTTTGTTTTGTGCACTTTACTAGTTTGTTTGACGCAATTCCCTGTACTTCATGTGCAACTTTTAGTTTCGTTAATTTCATTGCAAGGGTTTGCGGTCCTTAACTTCCGTTGTATTTATACTTGTCTTTCTAATTCGCTTAATGTTCTTTGTTTTCCATTCATTGTACTAAGGTTTTTCCAAAATGATTTTCATATGCCTTCTTCATTTTAAAACAAGTGGAAACGTGTTTGCTATCTACAGAGGGAGACCCCTTTAGTTTCACCCCTATTTTCTTTGCGTTTCCTTTGCCCCAGTCCTACCTCGTGATTTCCGAGACCCCTTATTTAGGCTGATGTCGCCTAAAATTGGGTTAAACCCTTCATAGCTACAAAGTATTTTTTTAACTGCAAAGACCTCATCATCTTCGTCAACGTGCTTGATATCAAATGGCCACTAAGCGCAGGTTATTAGAATCAATAGGTTATAGTCTTTTGAATCATCATAATGCCGAAGGTCAAAGGGCGGGTCATTTCATTTTGAAGGCACTCCGTGAGGGAATCTTCTTCCTCCTTCTTGGGATCTGCACATAGATCAATGTATCTCTAGATCTCAGAACTCTTTCTGGTTGGTAGATCTTAAACCTATTTTCAGATATTGAACTGAAGATCCATATATTGACTTTTGTGCCGGTGGGAGTGATTTAAACTGGATTATCTCATTAGCAAGAAACCCGCGCAGTCTCTCCTTGTGGTGGGAATATGGTTTTATAGTAGGATATCCCTTATTGCTCTAACTAAGGCGTTGTGTAAGACCTCTAACATACGGACATTCGCCTTAGACGTGTTTCGGTCTACGGTGTAACCGTGATCGATCTTGGTGCCCATGATTGCCCTGGCATTTGTGTCTCTACGCTTCTCCCCTAGGAACAGTTTCCACTGTTTGTTATATGTGACAGCCGGAGGAAGAGAGGGCGGCTTTAATTCGTGGACCCAGTGACAATCTATTGTCAAATAGACCCACAGAGATTTAACCTCATCCTTCTGTACTAACTGGTAGTTTCTCATTTTGAATATGTGATATGGTCCTAGATTTCATTTCAGAGTCAATCGGCAGGTGTTCAGCTTTTCTTCATTAAGGCCTAAAATTTGATATCAATTCTTCCATGTATTTGGCCAATTATCTTAAATACTTTTTCATTGTAGGCCATAGTGCCTGTTAGGTTTATAACTGCCTACCTGCCATTAACAAATTTGTGGAAAGGAACTTCTTACATGCAGAACTCATCATAAAAGAGCTTCACGAAGATGCTGGAGACAGCCAGGAAGCCTCGTAAACTTCAATTTCGGTCAATCTCGTGGCTCGTGTGGCTTTTCATGGGTCACATCTGGATGGAGGTTTCATGGACATAGCAAGCAACAGAGATGGTTTCATGGCTTCTGGAAACAAATTCCTTGCTTATTCTCAAGGTAGTAGTCACAGGTTACAGGGAAAGTAGGTATGAAGGAAGCGCCACCGGGAGCAGGCCACGCACTACAACTGACACTGACTCAACCAGGCACATATCAGCATTCTAATTACATCACAGTCACTCTGGCTGAGCAGGAGAGGACATAACACTAAGAGGAGAATGCATGGCATAGAAATGAAGATATCGTCCGTCCAAGTCATCCAAGCCCATCGGCAGAATCACCTGCAACAGGCATCACACTTTTACAATTGCCCTATAAGACTATTCTGTAGTGACATTCATTGTGTATCGTGTATTCATGCTTTGTTTGATGTTTTCCTTTATTTTTAAAACAAAGTAAAAATATTCCTAAAAAAATAAAAATTAAGATACCTACCACCTTAATACCACAGGACCTAGTTCACACACAGTTGATTGGTTGTCACAGCCCTTAGCACCTTTTGCACTGATCCCTCCATCTTCAGGCATAGTTCACACTTAGGTGATTCGTTTTCACGACCCTGTTTACCTTTTGCACCGATCCCCCCATCTCAAGGAACAGTTGGCACAGAGGTGATTGGTTGTCTCAGGGCACAGTTCACACAGCAGTGATTGGTTGTCACAACCCTGAGCACCTTATGCACTGATCCCTCCATCAAAGGGCACAGTTTGCACAGAGGTGATTGGTTGTCACAACCCTGAGCACCTTCTGCACCGATCCCTTCATCAAAGGGCACAGTACGCACAAAAGTGATTGGTTGTCACGGCCCTGAGCACCTTCTGCACCACTCCCTACATCTCAGGGCACATTTAACACACAGGTGATTGGTTGTCACGCCCTGAGCACCTTCTGTACCGATCACTCCATCCCAAGGCACAAAGGTGATTGGTTGTCCCAGGGCACAGTTCACACAGAGGTGATTGGTTGTCACAACCCTCAGCGCCTACTGCACCGATCCCTCCATCTCAGGGCACAGTTGGCACACATGTGATTGGTTGTCTCAGGGCACAGTTCACACAGAGGTGATTGGTTGTCACAACCCTCAGTGCCTACTGCACCAATCCCTCCATCTAATAGCACAGTTTGCATAGATGTTATTGGTTATCATGACCCTAAGCACCTTCTGCACTGATCCCTCTGTCTCTGGGCACGGTTCACACAGAGGTGATTGGTTCTGCCTCAACACCCATTGATTTTGACGCTGTCCCCTATTTACAAGGGTGCCGTCAATAGGAGGCAGTGCCAAAATTAAGACCAGAGAAAACCTGGTCTTAACATAGCTAAACGAGGAGAAATTCTTTATTTCTACTCGTTTTTGCTGTTTCTATGTGTGCTGCATTGTGCAGCACACATGGAAACAGCAAATTGCCATGAAAGAATGTTCATGTGCAGGAAGATGTTCAATCATTTAAAAAAAATGACGATTTGCAACTTCTATGTGAGCTGCAAAATGAAGCACCCAAAGGAGTTACAAATCGCCATTCCGAATTATGTTCAGGAAGTGACCCCTTCCTGCACATAAACAATCATTCCCTCAACGCAGGCACCCTTGAACTTTGGCGCAAGGGTTCCTGTATTGGCGCTAGACCGCTGAGTTTGGCACCAGCGCTAGAGAAAAAGCAGGGATGCTCTGTACTGTTGTAAATACGGTGCAGCCCTGCGTTTACAGAATGTTGGAGCACGGCAATAGCTATTTTGGCTGAACGCCGCGCTCAGCCGTTCTCTTGTTAATATGATGGGAATGAAGAGAGATGCAACGTCATTTCTTTATATGTGAACCAAATCCAAGATGCCCAATATCCGTCGCTACTGCTACTACCCTCCAAAGCCTCAGAGAGTGTGGGGTGAGACAAATGTTATTATATTAATAATGATGTAATTAACAATATTATTATTAGTACTTCTACTAATAATAATCGCAATATTAAACCTCATTACCTGCCGGCAGAGAAGGGTCCATAACATCCTTTAAGCAACGTGGTCACAAAAAAATGTACAAACATGCTAATGAAAACAATAAAAAGAATGCAGCTGAATTGTTTAATGATGTGAAAAGGTCAAACAGGCTATGCGTAGAAATGAAATTTTACCATTTCGAGGAATACGCGTTTTTTTGTCTTTGTTTTGTCCTTGCAGTCGTCCTCACTTGTAAGATCTCATTGTAAAAAGACTCAGAGAACAATCAAGAGCTTTTAGAAAAAACATATAATAATAAATAATAATAATAATTGCATTTATAAAGCGCCTGGTTACACTGAACCAGTTGTCCCCGCGCTGAGGTAACAGCTAAAAAAGAGAGCAGCATCCACAGGGACCTGGTAACAGACCACATTAAACCACAGGAAACAAATAGGTCTTCAGACCTTTCCGAAAGATGGATTCAGAGCACTCCAATCGGAGACTCTGAGGAAGAGTATTCCACATCTGGGCCACCAAGTACTGAAAAGAGCGGCCGCCCATCCTGGATCTCATAATTTTGGGGATATGCACCTTTCCTTCCCACTCGATCTAAGCAGACTGGTCGGTACATAGGGAGTGAGAAGGTCATAAGGAGTGAGAAGGTCGTGCAAATGCGAAGGCCCCTTCTTCTGTAGAATCTGAGGACTCACACACATGGCCTTAAACTTCACTCTCTCCCTGATGGGAAGCCAGTGCAGGGAGGCGCTCTTTTGGCTGAAGCTCTCTTCGGTAACATAAGAACTAGTCTCGCAGCTGCATTCTGAATACACTGCAATCTCTGTATGCACTTGTCGGTTGCACCCAAATACAGGAGATTGCCGTAATCCAGGCGAGAAGTCACCAAGGCATGCACCATGTTCTTCCTAGATGCCATGGGAAGGGTGTTTTACTTGTGCTCCTGGCTACCCTGCATCTTCATTTACCACAATGGCGATGAGCGGAAAAGGAGGAAGCAGATCTCAACACGCAGGAGCCTTTCATTTTTAATGACGCATTTGTGTGTTAAAGTGCGTCAAGGAGAACCATAACTGCCTGTCCCAGCACTTTAGAATCCAGCGTTGCCACTATCTGAAATGGGGATTACGGTGTGTGTGTTGCACCTTTTACAAATGTTACATTTCATTGCTTGTTGTGAGGGTTATGTTCTGTACCCATAAATTACACTTACCTTTACTTGAGCTGGGCAGGTTTATTGCATCCCAATCAATTCTTAAAGTTCCTGGTAATGGGGCACGGGTCCTGCAACCCAAACCTTATTTACTTTGCTGGTGATGGACATCAGGGCTGGACTGGGAACAGAAACCAGCCCTGGCAAACTGCTCAGACGCCCCCCTCCTCCCTTCCCCATGGGGTGAAGGGGAGTGAAGCTGAGCAGTTTGAGTGGGCCAGTTTCGTCCGATTTTGTTACAGAGGGCGAATATTGCCGACCCCCAGTAACAAAAACGGCCCCCAGGGGCCCAAAACCGGCCCCACCATAGCGGCCTACCGGGGAAACACCCGGTGCCCGCTATGGCCAGTACAGCTCTGATGGACATTTGCATTTCGCCCAAACCCTCCTTTCTTTTACTTGTACTGGGTTATAACCAGATATTACTTACTAATATTGATGATGGGGCACGTGCATTGCACCCAAGCCATACTAATTGTTACCTGTCCAGGCATATAGTAAATGCGCCCAGATGTTACTTATAGTTGCTGATGATGGGGCACCTGCATTGTGCCATATCATATTTTTCTGTTGCATTTTTCTGGGCATATTGTTTGCACCCAGAAGTTTCATTGTGATGGGCTTGCGAGGTACAACCCAAACAAATATTTACTTTACAACTTCTTTCCAGCAGCGGCCCGTGCAGGTAAGAGCGGTGGGGCCGGGTTGGGGGTAGTTCAACAGGTGACCACAAGGGAGAAATAAATAATTAATTCATTTCCCCTCATCATCTGTCGATAAAAACCCCACCCCACCCCCTCGGCCCCACCGCCACACCGCTGTTAACTGCACGGGTCGCTGCTGCTTCTTTCTAGTACTGATGCGGGGCATTTTTGCACTTTGTTGTTGATGCGGCATGCGTTGCACCCACAGGGTCATATGTTTTGCACTTTATTATTGGGCACGTGTATGGCTCTCTTTTAGCCTCACGCATTGCACTCTTGTAGTAGGCTGCATAGTCGGCGACTTTAACATGTAGCGTTACTTTTGTTGTTCCTCCATATTTTATTGTCTGCAAAGGGAGGGGGGGACTGTGGGTCTTTCTCCTGAGTAACATATGTGTGTGTGATTCTTAACCTTGTATCATTATTCTCTTATATGGAACTTTTATTTTCCTGTATTGTGTGATTGAATCTGTACTCCCTCGCTTCTTTCTCATTTTATGTGTATTACTGACTTCTATTTTGCATTTTGTGCATAAAGAAGGGAGGTATGTGTTTTTTTCATTTCTATGCCATGCATTCTCCTCTTAGTGTTTTGTCCCCTGCTGCTCAGCAGGCGTGACTGTGATGTAATCAGTCTGCTGCTGTGTTGCCTGGTTGAGTCAGTGTCAGTTGGAGTTTGTGGCCTGCTCCCGGTGGCTCTTCCTTCATACCTACTTTCCCTGTAACCTGTGACTACTACCTTGAGAATAAACGTATCCTGTTTTACTTGTGCTCCTGGCTACCCTGCAACTTCATTTACCACAGGTGGACTGTGCCAGGAGACCTTCCAGCCCTGCTTTTTGTTTTGTGTTCTGCTACTTGAAATGTTACCATTTCAAGTAGGATAACATAAGTATGCTTATGTTTAACATAAGAAGCACAAGAATCACAACCACCTGAAAAGACGGAAAGAGGATGGGGGGGAGGGGAGGGGCTCCCTACACTGATTCGGGGCAACTTGTGATGTCTGCAAAGTGACATACATTCACAAATATAATTTAAGGCGGCTGCATCAACAGACGGACACTGGGAGAGCACATTTCTAATGTTGATTAATTCACTACAATAAAAAGTTGTGAATAGAAAAATACAAATGATTAAAACAATAATGCAGTGTCAATATTATCAAAACATGCACGCAATCCACGTAAAGCGTTTTAAATATATATATATATTTTACATTCAACTACTGTGAAGGGAAAAAAAAGCTGCCAAGCCATGTCTAATACTGCCGCTCTGTGGCAAGTTTGAGTACTACAGTATGTTTTTTTGTGTGCTTTTCTTATTTTCCATAGTTTAGTTCCACCCCCAAGAAAGGCCATCTATTAGGAACATTCACAAAACATCTTCCGCATCTAAGTAGAATCATCTGCGGGGGAAAAAACTCTTAGCAAATGCCAATTTTTAAATCTAATACATGAAATGTGATTTGAATGGATTTTAAGTTCGTAAGGCATCCTTACGAATGTAGGGATCCTTACATAATTAGTTGCAGCATTCACAAACTTAGGGTCGGGGTGTAATTCTGGGGTTTCTTAGTTGGGAAGCCTTCAAAAATAGGCGAACGTCCATGTATTTGTATAGTTGTTGAGAGTCACATACCTCTTACAAGTAGTTTCCCATTCTCTCCAAGAGGAGAAGTAAGTTCTGTGGGAACGGGAAGGGAGTACCTCCATTAGTTAATGTTGGTGCAGGCAGTGCTTTAAGTGGGCCGGTTCTGAGCACCGGCAGTTTTTTTCAGGGGGCCTCGAAACGGGTCTCTATCGGGCTCTGTTTTGAGCCCTAGCACAGGCGGTCCATTTTTTTTCCGGACTGCAGTGACGGCAGTTTGCTGTCACTGCAGTCCGGAAAAAAGTGCCAGGGCGCAAAACAGCCCGATAGAGACCCGTTTCGAGACAGCAAGCACATAGATGTGCGCTGCCCACACTGCTCACTTCTCACTCGTGGAGAAGTTACGGCATGACGTCGTGCCAGGTGAGCGTTGTGGGGGAAGGAAAATCCTTTAAAGAGTAATTTTCTTTCTGGATTTCCCTTCTCTTTCTGAAACGCACGAACAGCAACATTGTGGTAGGGTCACCAGGGCTTTAATTGGAAGCTTCTTCAATATTATATGTAACAAGCCATAGTTGCTGCTTATTTATCTTATGCAACTAATAACCATTGACAAAGCCAATCGTCCTGACTTGTTATAGCTATGATATTACTTGTTGTGTCACTTATCTGGATGCAATGACAGAAACAGCAAAATACAAGTTGGGTGGCACACTATGCCAAACACAGATTTTTAGCATAAGTGTTTTAAAGCCACACCCCTAATTACACTGGCCACGCCCCTTTGAAAGACCCCACAGTTTTTTCATCCCACTTAAAGCCCTGGGTGCAGGGTAAGGTGTTTGTACCACACGTAAAAAATTCAGTTAACTGTGCATAGAAACATTTGCTTCAGAATTATCGTTGTGGGCTTTTCCACTTGTTGAACATGTGTATGAGTAAATTGTGTGCATTTGAGTACTCTAGGAAAACTAGAGAGAAGTAAGTTTGCAGTCGACATGTGCACACGTTTTCTGCACCGCCGGGGCACTGCAGTATTACAAAGGAATCAGCAGATGCTTGTGTGGCCCCTTCTGTAATAAAGATAGTGCCGACACACATACACCACTCGTTCCCTCATTTGCATGGTGCACAGTTTACCTCAGCACCAACTCAGTAGTATGGATGCAGGTTCAGAGTCAAAGAGGCCTTCAGTAAGCACACCGACTGTACACCGCAAAAAGTTGACACACAGTTAATGCATCCCATGAGGGCAACCCTGGGGTAAGGAGGACCTAAGCCCCACCTCCACCCCTCCAGGTTATTGTGTCCTTCTGAAGTTGATCCAAATATCCGAGTCAAGCGGGAAACATCCTTTACAACGAAACTTTTACCACGCAGTGCTGTTACAACGCAAGTATTACAACGAAAACCTTTACAACGCATTACACTGAGGGGCGCTCTAGGATAGGGAATAGTTTTAATTTACTATCCAACACCTTCCCTAGTGTCCACGGGGACTGGAGTTGGAATAGTAAATTAAACTATTCACTATCCTGCACCCCCAAGTGTAATGCGTTGTAAAGGTTTGCGTTGTAATACTTGCGTTGTAACAGCATGCGTGGTAAAAGCATGCGTTGTAACGTCATACATCCGAGTCAAGCACAAAGCAAGAGAATTGTGCCTACAGAAGATATTTATCTGCTGTATGACATAAAACTGGCCATGTCTTCATGCCCTTAAATACATTAATGCCAAAAACATGGCAACGAGTGTTAAAGACCTTAAGGCAATGAATGTCAATGATTTACTTTCTTAATCTTGTCTTCCTCAAGAGTTCTCTATTTAATTAATGTATTTGCGTTTTCATCTGTATTTTTTTCCATGCATACTTTGAGCTGTGGAGTTGCTTTGAGGGGCTTTGATTGAGAGCTCTGAGGCTGAAGCCAAAGCAGACGGGCCTGTCAGAGGGTTGGCCCCTCTGCAGAGCACATAGAACAATGGTCATGTATTCCAGGTGTAATTGCAGTTTTGGCAAAATGTGTTTGAAAGTGATGCACAGATGGCAAAATATTTACTGGGCAAAAGCAAAAGTAAATAAATTGCTTTAGTGTGAGTCAATGCAGTGTATGCTTGGAATTGGAAAGGAGATGCAAGGAAGTGCACTTGGGAAAAAGTGAAAAGAGGTTGCTGAAGAGGAAAGAGGTGGTTGAAGACGTTGAGATGGACAGGATGTAAAGTGAAAAATGACATATATAGCTAACATAAAGAGCACATAACTGAAGGCCAAAATTCTTTCCAGAGGCCTCAATGCTATTGAAATTTCAGAATTAAAAGTTTTGAAGGTTAATTATTTATAACAAAAACCTGTGGTTACTCATTTATGTTAAACAGCTAACAACCATTGATAAAGCTGAATACCCCGACAGATTTTGGGTGTAGGTCAGTTGGTATATTATTTATCTGGATTGAATTACATCACATACATAGCACACTATGGAAATCACAGAAATGTATTTTCCCTTTTAGAGAGTCAACACATTTTCCATACTCCTTAAAAACCTGTCTTCACATATTTCTATATAAATGGTGGCAATCAGCAGCTGTGGGTCCATCCCGAAGACTAGTTAGAGCATTTTCTTCCAAGGTTGGTGCCTCATGAAGTGCCAGACACTGCACATGAACACACTTTAAAAGACTGAAGTTGTTGTGTTGTACAATTTGCACTTTACAGTAACTATTGAACATATTAATGCAGTAAGCTATAGGGCAGTTATTTATGTGTTTAATATTTCAAAACTATATGTTTCCACTGCTCTATAAGCCTTGCTTTATCACTAAATTAATTTACTTTAAAATGTACCATTTGCCAATCTATTTTTTAATTTTATTTCTCCGGAGGAGGATCCAGTCTAGGCCCCAGGTTTGTCTGATAAGCTTGCCCGCTTCGCTCAGTACATAAAAGTCATACCAAACTTTTACGCCCTACCACTACTACCTACCACTGCTGTTCACACTATACTATACAACACTATACTTACTCCACGCACCTTTGTATTTCATGTCTTTCTCTTCATTATTCATTATTTTCTCACTATCAAGCAAAATACATTCATGTAACTATTTATTAATGATTTAGTTTTTTTTTTTTACTCTCGTACTAAATTATATATGGGATAAAGTGCCCCTTGCTGTACATGATAAAGATATTAAATGTCACAGAGGAATTCCATACCAATATAGAGGAACAAGGTCCAAGAGAGAGTTTCTCTATACGTTCATGGAACTCCAAGGAGACTTGAATATCCTTATTATGTATGGCAGGGGGTAGTTTATTCCATATAATATACTTCATCACCTTCCCTACAAATCACGTAAATGCTTGGTAAGTAGCACTTTCATATGAAATAGAGAAAATGTTTGCAAACACGAAGTATTAAAACAGAGGGTTATATTTATGAAATAGTAGCACAGTGCAACGTAGCAAGTCCCCTTGCTGCACTGTACTGCATCACCGGAAAAAGGCAAGAATATGCCATATTTAAAGTGTACAGTGCATTCCTGACTTTTCCCTCTTCGCTGGCACACAATGGGGAGCCTAGCGCCATCACAGGCACCCTTGCATCATGGTGCAAGGTTACCTGATTTTCATACAGCATTGTTTTTGTGAAGGAACACAATACAATCCTGAGAGGCATACTCCTGTATCTACGCGTGCTACGGAATGCAGAGAAACAGAGAAAGAGGAAGTAACAAAGAGAAATAAAGGTGTTTCTCCTTGTTATGCCTGTCCTGGGGAGGCATATCTTTTTGACATATTCCCAGGTTTACAAGATCTTGTAAGTCTGGGAATGTTTTTAAAAACATGGGCGTTGTGTGGGAACACCCACGCAGTGCCCATGAATCACCTTGCTAGGGCAGAATGAAGCAACGCAGCGATTTGCGGTACATTACGTTAGTCCAGATATTTGGAGCCACTCAAAGCTAACATAGTGTCTTTGTGTGGCTTCAAAAATCTGACTTACGTTTTGTGTTGCTCTTGCAACTCATTGCATGGTGCAAGAATGACACAAACCAGGTCATAAATATGTCCAAGAATCTCTAGTGCAAAATTAAACACATGAAAAATGGTGTTAGATAATTGTTGCAAAAATATATTAGAATCTGTTTAATACAAGTGTGTTGTTTTTTTTTAGAAAGGAAGAGTAGCTCAAAATGTGTAGAGGCATACGCATAGATTGTAACCTTTTTATAAGTACCTAAGGAGTGCAAAAAATAAACTTGTTGCCAAAAATATCTCCTTTCTATTTGTTGCTGCACAGCTATAAAAACAGAGCAGAAGAAAGAAAAGCTGAATTAATTGTTGTTGTTTAAATAGGTGTTTCAATTTTGCTCCTTAATATGACCTACCTTTCCCCTGGTCTGCTGGCTCTGGCAGAAGGTTTTGTGATTTCAGAACTCAACTGTAGTAAGTTATTACAGTTGAGCGGCTAAAAGTCAGTTATTTATAACAGGCAACATAGTGTATCACCAGTTGCCAATTATAAAGAAATTAGAGACTGCTCTTATGCAGATATTGAAGAACACCATGTAATATATTCATGTTAAATGTTCCTGATGCTTTGGATGAAGTGATGATGAGACTGCATACATTTTGATGTGGTTGAGGTGTCGTTGAAGTGACTGCAAGGAGGTAAAAGTCCACTAAATAAAAGGCAGCAATGAAATATGGCGTCATTGCAGTGGAGAACACACATAATGCAGCTTGGAACTGAGTACACGCTTCTGATTTACATTTATATGATCACTCCCCAATCTGATGGCCTCTTTTAACATGTATATAGTGCGCATCCGGAATCCCCCACACTAGCTTTAATTCCAGTTGTGCGTTAATTTAACAGAAGATGCTAAATGTTTATTTATCATCTCATGCCTGAGGTGTCAGAGGAGTAATGTTCAAAGGAAAGGGCTCTTGAGAAAGAGCCCTCCTTTACATTAAATGGTAAATTGGCAATTGATGTCATTATCAAGTATGTTTGCTGATTGCATATGTACATATGTATGTATATCATTTCTCTATGATGAAAACCAAACTGAAGAGCAGCGCTGTCAATTGTGCTCTGCACACAAGCTGAATAATCTGTAGTGCTTAGTTCTTAGGTGATATCAGATCATTACCAGTTTAATTTATGTTTGAGGTGTAGATAAGGACTGAGGCCCTCATTTATGAAAGTGACGCATTGCTGGGCAAAAACCGCGATGTGTCACTTTTCATAGCACTATCCTTACAACACCATTTACAATACGGCATTCCATGGCGCAAGGATTTACAGATACGTCACGAATTCTGATGTATCTGGTGGTGCAAAAAAGGACGCACTGCTGGAGTGTGTCGGAAAACGGACACAACTCCAGCAATGTGTCAACCATGGGCGAGTCCCATGTGAAAATACCTGCATCAATCCTTAGTCCTGCTTGAAGCAGACATAAGGTTTTTGACGCAGTCAAGTCATAGAAACGTCAGAATCACAAGTCTTGTTGCCCACACCCTATAGCTAAACATAAACATTTGAAGATAGGGGCACGGGCTATCTAAACCTAAAAAAAAATAAAACTATCTCATGGTCTGCCATGGCACTACCCTCACATATAACTAAATCCAGGGCAGGTCAACGGGACTTTCATTTTATCATTCTGAGAAGGATGAGAGGCTGAGATAGTACACTTGCACTTTGGTCGGGTAGTCTGCACATCAGCACACTGGTGTGGGCTGCCATGGACAACCAATTGGCAGACTTTGTTTCTTTAATGCTTTTGAATATGATTATTAAACAATACCGTAGTTTTTCAATACATTGTGCTTTCATGAGTCCATGTGCTGTTCATGCAAGGAAATATTTCTTGTGTGAAATGTCATGTGTCCCGTGTTCCTCAGTGAGAGATTCACTGGACACATGCGCACAACCAAGCTCTGAATGCCATTTTATAAGTGCTTGCAACTGACGCCCGTCTCCTCTTGTCTCCTTCCCCCTCTACAGCCAGAAGATCTGGACAAGCCGAAAGCACACGTCTTCAAGGTGAAGAACTTCAAGCAGGTGAAGCTATGCAGCATCTGTAAACAGGTCATCGCCCGGGAGGGCAGCATCTGCAAAGGTGAGTCTGTGGGTGACATACACGTCAGCGTGTATGTGCCTTCATAATTACAACTGTTACAGTGACAAACCTTGACATGGACAAAACTGGGCAGATTTACTCTTCTAACTCCAGTCCTAGAAAAGTGGCTCTTGGATCCCTGTCAAGGTCATGGCACTCAAGGTCATACTCATGTCAATGTGAAGTTGTGAAGCTTGAGGTGTCAAGACTGCAGAAGGTGATGGGTGTAATGCTTGTAAAAGTCTCAGCCACTGGCAATTGTTCGGGCCATATTCCACACCATGTTTTATTGTCCTCTGTGTCACTCCAGGAAAGGACAGGGCAGACGGAAACAAGGTGCGGTCATGTCCCAATAGAAACAGTCCCCCACTACTTCTAGGGCAGATTCTCTCTAAATGGGAACAGAAGACTGGTTGTGCCTTGTTGGGCTTCATCAGTGAGATACAACTTGTGTTCTCTGGCACAACAAGTTTGTGCATATATCTGGGGATGCCTGTTGCCAGTTGCGGCAGGCTTGCTCGCCGGAGGGGGGCAGGTACAGGAGGTCGCGTTGGGGAGATTTCATGGGGGGATCGCAGGGAAATTACATTTTTTTTTAAATTAAACGTACCTTTCCGCTGGGTCCCGTGTCTTTTTGGCTCCTGCCTCAAACAGGAACAGGAAGCAGACAGCCAGGCTCCCTCCTCTAAGCCAATCACAATGCTGCAGGCAGCGTTGTGTTTGGTCGGGACGCCGCCCCGGCAGAGGCTAATTAGGTGGCCATGTTCTCCATGCAGGCTGCAATACAGCCTACACTGACGAGGGCAGAGTGCGCATGACTGGTTTGGGCGGCCAGAGAGTACCGAACGAATAGTCTTTGAACACTCAGGAGTGGGCAAACCACTCCTTCCCTGCCCTGCTCAAAGAGCAGAGCAGAAAGCCCACCCACCCGCCCGCAAGGTGCAAATGAAACATCGAATGGTAATAACTTTTAGTTATTACCATTTTATGTTTTGGCCGCTCGCAGCTGTTTTTTCTGCTGTCACTTTCCTGTTACCTTTGCTGGGAATTACTGCCACAAACTCGGATTCTACAACGAGGATACTGGGCATCAGGAGGCTAATCCAGGCAGCTGGGAACTGCAGAGGGGGAAACCAACAACAGCAGCACCAGGGGCCGGGACTGCGAGATCCAGCATTCCAAGCGCTTTCACAACTCAGCGCAGCTGGTGTCTCTTCCCGCCCCTGCACCCTCTTGCTATATAGGCACGCCCATCCCCGCGGGACGCGCGCGGGACGGAGCACGGGGCGAAGCTCGGGCAAAGGGTGGGCCGTTTGAGGCCGGTAGAGACCGGACCGGGCCTCCCCTCTAACGCCTTACCTCCTAGGTCACCTTTGCCTCTCTGCCTGGACGCCAAGAAGTGGGGGATCAAACAAAATGGCTACAAGAGATACCAGAAGCAAGGCAGCCTCCATGGCTTCAGGAACTTTGGATAATTTCCTTGCCAAGGCAAATACAGTGGTTGAGAAGGGACTTATTGTGTTGGAAAAGCAAATTGCGGAGGGTATAGAAAATTCGCATCTGGCTCCACCGGGGTCACCATCTAATGTCATGTCATCACTGCTTCTTGATGCCACGCACCTATCACTCATGGATAGTATTGACCAAACCATAGAGTCCGTCCTACAGCAGCTAAGGACACCATCTAACTCTCACACGACCTACACGACCAAGGCCCGAGCTACCTCAACAACCGGATCAACTTCTACACTCCCAAGCGCCTCCTCAGATCAACCAACCACGCCCTCGCCGCCGTCCCCCGCATCCGAAGAGCGACAACAGGAGGAAGATCCTTCTCCTACCTGGCCGCCAAGACCTGGAACTCACTTCCCACCAATCTGCGCCTGACCCAAGACCACCTCTCCTTCAGGAAGAAGCTCAAGACCTGGCTGTTCGAGCAGTAGCGGCACCCCCCCCCCCCCTCCCAGCGCCTTGAGACCCTACGGGTGAGTAGTGCGCTCTACAAATGACCTGATTGATTGATTGATTGACAGGGACAGAGACTCATTACGTATTATTGATGAGGTGGAACCCTCCTTCACTGTTGAGCCAGTACCAACTAGGGCTCTGGGGGATGGTCCTACATCAACTGAATACATGGGCCACAGAGAGGACGCTGCCCTGAAAAGAAAAAGATCTAGGAAGCCCAAAGGCGCCAAAAGGGCTAAAGTTGACTCCATCATGAATATAACTGAAGATAGCCCGAACGCCCCTAGAACATCTGTCCTTGGGAACGACATGGAAACGGCGAGCACTCCACCTCCCATTCCGATTCCTTCGCACACTGGTCCATTTATTTTTGGTAGGGCCATTCCTAACACCACAGAGCACATTATTTGCTCACTCACTGGTATCCTCAAAAGCCTTTTGGATCCTCTCTCCCTTAAATTAGACTCCATAGAGGCTAGACTTATAGCTATAGAAAGACTAAGTGGAAGTGGTGACGGTCATCTACGGCCAAAAGTAAGCATACATGGAGCCCATGGGGATAATGCCGGGACTTCTCATCCCCCTATTGTTACAACCACTGTGGCCCCTATACCACCAACAGCCCTCTCTGGGGAACACACTAGCATAGCCATGGTGCCACAGCCTGCCCCTGTACCCCTTCCTAGGCAACTGCCTCCGGTACCAAATGTAAGGAGGTCGAAGCTACCCGCTTCGGCCGGCTTACCTGGCCAGGAGAGACCATCAAATGGAACAGCTAACTGCTCAAACCGGTTAGCTAGTTCCAATAACCGGCGAAAAGCAGTTAACTTGCCTCCAGAGGCGGCACCCTATACTGTGATTCTGATGGGGGCACCAGAGCTTTCTAGCGACGTGGTAGAATCTTATCATTCCCTACGTAATAAGGTCATCAGTTGGTTAAATATTCAAAGGCCCTTACCACCTAATCTAAAAGGAGAGGTTCTTATGGTTAGAAGGGTTCCATGGGTTGGGTACACCGCCAAGAAATGTGTAGGGGACTGTATAATTGTAAGCTTTAAGAGTCCCCAGGTTGCTACCTATATCTGTAATTGGCTTGGGGGTGCAGGAAACACTTCCATAGAATTGGTTCCCCTGCCATACTTCTATCCCAATGTACGTGATTTGACTATGAGGAGGGATGATGGCTGGACAAGGGTGGGCTTTGCTGTTGATGGGTCAAGATATAGGCCCACTCGCAATGTTATTCCTGCCTGTGGCACCTATGTACACCCCAACAGATTCAGCTGTCTTGATCAGGTTGATTGACTTCAAAAGGGTGCATACTCGCGATGTACCCAAAGTATCGCTAGCGAATCTGCAGGCGACATTGATGACATCATTCGAGAAACTGATGCATCCCCCCCGGAAAGCTTAATTCCTACTGGCTCCCAGGGCCGAGTAATTAACGTACCCTGTAGTCTACCTGGTCATAGTCCATCACCCGTAGTTCCGCCTGGTCCCAACTCAACACCCACTGCCCTATCCATCCTGGAAACATCACTGCAAGGGCCCGTAGTTTTATCACTGGACAGCGAACCTGAGAAAACTGGGGGGTTGGGCTCAAAACCACCAGCTAAAACCCTGAAGGTCCTTTCTTGGAATGTAGCGGGTATTGCTAATAAACTACACACAAATGACTGGGATTCCCTAGTAGGCAGTAGTGATATCTGTCTTTTCCAAGAGACGTGGGCCAGGGAAGCTCTGTGTAGAGTAGGATATGCAATTTTTTAAATTCAAGCCAGGTGGAATGGTAAAGGGAGGCCCTCAGGCGGTTTGGCGGTTTGAGTAGCCAGTCACATTGGGTGTAATGCGGAGAATGTACCGACGTTCTCGCAAGACATCCAGTGTGTTCTGCTCAAGTGGCCTAATGCGGTAAATCTGGCAATTATCAATGTATACTCTCGCCCAGTCAGTGTGGCCATGGAGTCACCTGCACTAGAAGATCTCTCGTCATTCCTGGGCCAACTCCCCACTGGTTGTAAGATAGTGATGGGCGGAGATTTTAATTGTCACTTTGAACCACTGGAAGGTTTAAAGGAGGGCGCCTTTACTGCTGAAGATGACTTTTGGGGTGTTCCATTATGTCAATCCCCCCACCCCAAATCCTGGTCCCCTCTTGCAGTGCAAATTATGTCCCTAACACTAAATTATGCGTTAAGGGCCTGTAATGGACGGACTCCTTCTGACACCCCTTCATCATGCACCTTCAATAGGAAGGACCATGAATCAAGGTTGGACTACATTTTTGTGGCCACTGGTCTGTGGTCCAAGGTTCAGGATTTTAGGGTAATTGTAAGAACAGACAGTGACCACAACGCACTTTTATTAGATATGGCGCATCCTGCACCTGCGGTTGGGTCACTACCTGTTAATCCCAGTGAAGATCCAGGGAATTTGGTTCTTAGCTCTAATAGACATAGGGTAAAATGGGGGAAACTGGCAAATTCAGAAGAGAGCTTAACTAAAATCTATGAATTAGCACTCCCTAAGCTAAAAGAACTGATGTACTAATTAATCAGCCTAGACCACCAGACTTCAATCAGAAAGTAGCTCAAATCCATGTAGACCTAGTGGGAGCTCTAGGCGAGGTTTTCTACCCAGTGGTAGTCCCACGGAAGAAAAAGATTCGAACTTCAACCTGGTAAAATTCTTCCTGTAAAAAGATCAAGACAGCGCTAATAGCTACAATAAAAGCAGGTTCTGATAAGGGTAAGGTCGCCAAGCTTAGGCGGAAATATAGGGAAGCCATGGCTAAGGCAAGGTCGGAATGGGATTGGAACAGATGGCAGGACCTCTCCCTAGGGCTAGAAGCAAGGTATTCCAGAAAATGTTGGTCTTTGGTAAACACAGGCACAGGAGAACCCAAAGCTGCAGTGGAGCCAAACATTGCATCCTCTGTCTGGGAAGACCACTTTGGCAAATTGTATCAAGATACCGTTGAATTTGCAAATGATGTCGACCCCGATGCTATATCCGATTCTGTTCCCGGATTAGAATTCACCCTCGGTGAGGTGGTCAGTCCAATTGAGAGACTGGCGAAGGGGAAGGCCCCGGGACTAGACAGATTGCCCGGCGACCTCTTTAGACACCACCCAGAGATATGGGGACCGTACCTCCTCATTCTGTTCAATTCAATAGCGGGAGGTATGGAAATCCCCTGTACTTGGCTGGGGGCGGAGATAGTGCCTATTTTCAAAAAGGGCTCTCCTCTTCTCCCAGCCAACTACAGGCCGATCAGCCTCATAGATGTCCCCCAAAAACTATTTTCCCGCCTCCTCCTGGACCACCTTCTAGATTGGATGGAGGAAAATGAAATTCTGAGTCCCCTCCAGGCTGGCTACAGAAAAAACACGTCAACCATGGATCAGATTTTCCGTCTCGTTCTCCTCTACTGGAAAACAGTGAGGATCGAGGGGGGGAGGCTGTACATGGTGTTCGTGGACCTGAGGTCAGCCTTCGACCTTGTCCCCCGAAAAAAATTGTGGGAAGTCCTTAAGGAGCTGGGTGTCCCTACCCTCCTACTAAATGCCATAGTTAGGCTCCATGCCAGTAATTTTGCACAGGTTAGGTGTGGGAGGGATGGAGTGGTGTCATCTAGGTTCCCAGTTCTTAGAGGGGTAAGACAGGGTTGCGTCTTGGCGCCAACCCTGTTTTGCATCTTCGTTAACAGTGTCATATCTCATCTCGACAATGTTAGGGACAATGACGCTCCTTTCCTGGCAGGCAGGAGGGTACCGGCTATCATGTTCGCCGATGATACCATCCTGCTTTCCAAATCCCCGATGGGGATCCAGCGGATTTTAGATGGTTTTGGTCTTTTCTGTAGACAACATGGTCTTGAGATCAATACAGAAAAGACCAAATTCATGATATTTAATCCCTCCCCCAAAACCAGACCTAACCCATCCTTGGGCCCAGCAAGACTGGAAAGGGTAAAAACCTTTCAGTATTTGGGTGTAACCCTACATGAGAACCTATCTTGGGACCCCCAAATAGCAAGATCCCGGCTAAAGCTGTCTCAACTGTCGGGTGCAATTTTGAAGGTCGCAAACACCTCAACTTTTAAACCCATCAGCCCGGCATTAGAAATGTATAAAACCCAAGCTAAAGCGGCTGCTTCCTATGGAAGTGAGCTATGGGGGCATAAAGCAGGGACAGAACTTCTGAGTGTAGAAAATATTTTTCTTAGACGTCTCCTAGCCCTCCCCCGCGGCACACCCCTGCTCCCCTTGAGATTAGACGTGGGTCTCCTCTCCATAGTAGATGACCTGGAACTAAAGCCTCTAAGATTCTGGTACAGGCTTTGGACCACAAGTGAGCTTGCTCACTATAGGCAAGATCTCATTCATGTAATGAACTTGAACAAGCGTGACAGAATTCCTTGGTTGGTCTTTATTAAGAAAGAACTTTATCGCCTCAGACTCCCGGAGTTATGGGAGGTTCCTGAACAGGGTTGCCAAAGGGTTTCCCGCAAAAGACTGGTGGAAATATACAAGGAAAAAAGTTTATCCACTTTGGTAACTGCACCGAATAATGGCACTTTAACAGACCGATTTCTGGATTCCAAAAATTCTTACCAATTTGAAGGTTTTATGGACATCATTTTCCCCATTTTAGCACGAAAAGTGTTCATTCAATGGAGATTAGGCACTCTGCCCATTAAAACTTTTACCTGCAAATGGACTAAGAATAAACCAAGCCAATTCTTTACTGGAAAGGAAACAAGCTTCGGGTTTTGGCCACTAAAGGAGTGGCAGGGTATGCTCAGACATGAGTCCCTTGCTCACGGCACCATCAGGATTGAAGCAAGCCGGGCCGAAGACGGCTGCAATGCCAGAAACCGGTCCCCGGAAGCTTGTTTCCTTTCCAGTAAAGAATTGGCTGGGTAGTTTGGTCTGCCCTGTTCCCATTATGCACTGGGCCAGGGTCAGACTAATTTGCATATAGCCAGGTTCTGAGCTGGGATGGTGCAGTGAGCTAAAAAACGGTGATGAATCAAGCCCTGATCTTTTGACTGGGTATGAGTGTTCTGTTTAATTCAGATGCTCTGTCCATCACCACCCCCCTTTATGAATCGTTTTGGCCACTATAGGAGTGGCAGGGTATGCTCAGACATGAGTCCCTTGCTCACTGCACCATCAGGATTCAAGCAAGCCGGGCCGAAGACGGCTGCAATGCCAGAAACCGGTCCCCGGAAGCTTGTTTCCTTTCCAGAAAAGAATTGACTTGGTAGTTTGGTCTGCCCTGTTCCCATGATGCACTGGGCCAGGGTCAGACTAATTTGCATATAGCCAGGTTCTGAGCTGGGATGGTGCAGTGAGCTAAAAAACGGTGATGGATCAAGCCCTGATCTTTTGACTGGGTATGAGTGTTCTGTTTAATTCAGATGCTCTGTCCATCACCAGCCCCCTTTATGAATCATTTTGGCCACTATAGGAGTGGCAGGGTATGCTCAGACATGAGTCCCTTGCTCACTGCACCATCAGGATTCAAGCAAGCCGGGCCGAAGACGGCTGCAATGCCAGAAACCGGTCCCCGGAAGCTTGTTTCCTTTCCAGTAAAGAATTGGCTTGGTAGTTTGGTCTGCCCTGTTCCCATAATGCACTGGGCCAGGGTCAGACTAATTTGCATATAGCCAGGTTCTGAGCTGGGATGGTGCAGTGAGCTAAAAAAACGGTGATGGATCAAGCCCTGATCTTTTGACTGGGTATGAGTGTTCTGTTTAATTCAGATGCTCTGTCCATCCCCACCCCCCTTTATGAATCATTATGGAAAGGAGATGGCATTTCACCAAGCATAATTATGCAAAATGTAACATTAATCATGCTGAATTGCATCCACATTGTTGAAAATGGGAAGTGTTTTCTTGAGTATGTTAGGAAATATGCAACTTTGGTAGGTTTTAGACATAATGGTAGAAACTCAAAATTCTAAAAAATAAGTCAATCTAAACTTTATTTTTTTTAGAATTGGGCCCTCGGGGCTGAATGCCATTAATAGACCCGTCACCCCTCTCTGGGTCAGAGACATATAGGAGCATTGTTCTGTTTCGTCAACTGTACGTTAATATCCACTTCCCAGTCACCCTCTGGGGCCATGTGCTGAGGAGAAGCTCTTAAGATAACAGAAAATCAATATTTCCCTCCTCAGACTGTGTGAAAGATCATTTCTGTGATTGAGGTCCTAGAAAAAGACATTTTATAAAGGTTGAACTATAAAGTCAAAATAAAAATGAATATAAAATAGACCAATCTCTTTCTTTGGGCACGGAGGAACCATGATTCTGAAAAGCAGTTTTATTGTATTTTCTCTTCTAAGTAGTTGGCTAAAAATATATCCTTTAAGGTTGTTTTGGTTTACGTTCCCAGTCTCGGGCTCCCTAAAAGACAGTTGGTAATTTTATATAAGAGAAAAAAAGAACATGAGTTCCCTTAATTCAAGTGAATTTATCCTGCCAAAGTTAAGTGATTCTAAAATATGTGTTATGCTATCTGTGCTAATTTGTGGGCATTTTTCGAAAACGTCATAATATTGGCAAAGTTTAAAAAAGAAAACATTTTCAAGAATAATCTCACACAATTAATTTTTCCTCTGGATATTTCACCCACGAGAAACATTACAGCTTTATAGCCTGCTGTAGCGTCAGTGGCGGTTCCTACTGAAGGGCGTAAGAGTGTCGCCCTGCCTGATGCAAGCGCACCAGGCACATCATGTAAAAATTAGTTATAACTCATTACTATTACAGTCAGTGCAGGTGGCGGCACTTCATCTCTGTTCTAGTTTTGGAGTGTTTCTGGCGGGGCTGATGGTTTCAGCAGGATAACTAACTGAAGCTGGCTGTGTGGAGTGCGCATGTTGGATTATCCGGTTGTCTTGCAACGGCCAGCCCGGCATGCACACTTCAGACCGCATCAATCCATTGGTGTAAAGTGCTCAGGGATTGCAGGCACAGGCACCTAGGCTCAAAAGGAGCGCAGGGTTAGCCTGCTCAAAGCAATCCTGGTGCTGCTATCATGCTGAAAACAGCATGAGAGAAGCTCCAGGATTGGTTAGGTTAGCTGTTGGAAGTCAACCGCTTCTTCCTTCCTTTCACTGCAGCCCCCTTCTTGGCTCTAGGAGACAGCGCGTGGCCCAATGCCCTACTCAGGAAGGGTTCGATGACCGGCGCGTGCAAGGAGGCCCCTTCATCCTAAAGTCTGTGTTTTCTTAGAATTTAACATTTAATAGCCATGTTTCATGGAACCATCAGCATCACCATAACAGGGCCTCAGGTGCCTGCTGGGATGATAAGCAAAGTGCCACTCGATTGTGTGTCTTTTGCTTTCTCACCCTTAAGTGCGCCAGGTATGCCCAGACGTGGGTCCTGGGCTCATTGTGCCACTGGAATCAAGCTATCCTGGCTGAATAGGGGTGAAACCCCGACATCGGTCCTAGGATGCTTGTTTCTGGTCCGGGGAGGACCTGGCTTGGCAGTTCGGGCTGGACAGTTCCCATGAGGCACAGGGTCAAGACTGATTTGCATATGAACAGGTCTAAACTGGGGTGGCATTGTGAAAAAAAGAATGATGGATTTAACCCAGATCTCTTGATTGGGGGTGAATGTTTTGATTTGTTCTGCATTCCGTCCATCAGTTGTGTATCTTTTACTCGATAAACACAGCAGGGAAGGAGGTAAAGCTTTTAAAACACCACCATGTATGTTTGGAACTTGGAAGGGTAGAAATGGATGAATCGCCCCAGTGTTCACTGGACTTCCGCCCCAACTCAACAAGGCCCCCAGCATTTTTACTGTGGTGCAATTCGTTCAGTAGAAATAGCAGAAGGCTTCAACTCCCAGAATGCATTAGGTTATTAGTTTATTAAATGAATGCCCAAGCCTAGAAATGTAGCGTCTCCAGAACGATGGGTCGTAAAGCCGGCATGCAATTATTTTTACGACCACAAAGTTCATTTATATAAAGCAGGCTGCATCCAGGTGTGCTCTCCTCACATGGGGGTAGCTACCACCTCTTGCTGGCACTGCCAGCTCCCTTAACCCCTTCCACGCTCATGACGAGCTGGGCTCGTCATGAGGTAGCCTCCTTGCACGCTCATGATGAGCCCAGCTCGTCACGTAACATGCGATTAAAAAAAACTCAGCGTACGGGCGGAATTCCGCCCTCACGCATGCGGTTAACAAGAGCTGCAAGCATGTATAATGCTCTTCATGAGTCAGCCAGTTCAGCTAGTTTCTTGAATATAGTATACGATTGTTGCTTTAAAGAGGTGCGCGTCAAGGCACCTGAAGTCTCTTATTGCCCACCAATGCCTGATGCCAGCTCCCATACTGCCCACTTGAATACCCATTGCTGTCAAGTGGCCGGCTGCTTACAGTCCCTAGTACACAGTGCTTACGGTTGCTTGCTTCTTACCGAGCAGTGCCAGCCTCTGAACATGTTAACTTGGGCATCAGTGCCAGCTTCACCGGAGCGCCTCACAATCACCACCAGCATAGCCAGATCATGCCTCAGCGTGCCCAGCACACACCAGCCTCTGCCGGTATTTCCAGTCAGACTGAGGGCCTGCTTTACAAGCCCCTTGCGCCGCCGTTGTGTCTGTGTCACTATTTTTTTTTATTCCGCGGCGGCGCAATCAGTGTGCCACACTGCTCCATATCTACAAGCTGACACATTGGGCCCAATGCTTCAGTTTGTAGAATCCTGCGTTACATTATACCTGCACCAGGCATAATGTATGCAGACTAGGCGTTCCCACACAAAAAATCCACGTAGAAGTGGTGCAGTGAAATTTACAACATTCACTTCGTCACTCTATGACTTGACTGTGTCAAAATCCTTATGCCTGCTCATCTCAGTGCGGCATTTGATACCGTCTCCCATGGTCTTCTTCTCCAAAGATGAGAGACATGCGGCGTTAGTGGCACTGCACTGCGCTGGATGACCTCATTCCTCTCCTCGCGAAGCTTTCAAGTCACACAACAGACAAACACATCTAAGAGTCTCCCCCTGTCTCAGGGAGTCCCACAGGGATCTATTCTGAGCCCCAGGCTATTTAACTTGTACGTGGGACACTTGCAGAGCGAGTGGAAAACCATAACGTGACCATTGTGTCATACGCTGATGATACTCAGTTGATTGTGATGCTGTCCCAAAACCCCGAACAGACAGCTCACCAATTCTCCAGGGGTCTTGAGGATGCAGCAGCATGGATGTCCAACCATTGCTTGAAGCTCAATGGAAACAAAACAGAGGTGCTATTTCTGGGTAAGGCCCACCTATTTGGTCATCAGCTTGGTGGCTTGAGACGTTAAGCCAACTACCAACCCCGAAAGCAGAAGTAAAAAACATTGGAGTGTATTTTGGCTCCAAACTGATAAACGACAGCCAAATCCGGAAAGTGGCGGGGAAATGTTTCGGGACCCTCAAAGCCCTGAGAAAACTCCTTGACATATTACTGTCTGTCTGTCTGTGGAAAGGGTATGCCCAGATGTGGGTCCCTTGCTCACTAGGCCACTGGAGTCAAGCTATCCTGGCTGAAGACGGCTGATAGCCAGAAACTGGTCCTCGGATGCTTGATTCCGGTCCAGGAAAGACATGGCTGGGCAGTTCAGGCTGGACTGTTCCCATGAGGCACAGGGTCAGGCTGATTTGCATATGGCCTTGTCTGAATTGGGGTGGCTTGGTGAGCAAAATAACGATGGATTAAACCCAGATCTGTGACTGGGGGTGAATGTTTTGCCATTGTGCAACATTCCGTCCACCATCTTTTGTGGTTTACTGTTAATGTAGCTCCAAATATATGAACAGTTTCATTAAGAATATAGAATGCTGTTGATTATTCCTTGATATGTGAATGTGAGGCAGATGTATTACAGGGTGAACACAATCTGCTAATCTAAGGAAGGGGCTGGGAAGGCTGGGAAGTTTAAAGGTCAGTGTCAGATGGTAAAGCTTTAAATGCTTCATTGCGCATTCAGCTATTTCTTTTGTGAGAACTATAGCTTTGATGCCAAACATCCTCAGATAGACATTTATCTGAATGTATTTATTCTCACCAATGTGAAATGTGTCGTAATATGATAAAGCAGAGCTACCAGTGTGAAAGAAAATATTTGGTAAAGGCATGTGACGTACCACAGAGGCGTACGTCAGGTTCTCGGCAGAGTGAAGAGAGAATGGGGCCGATATGTTCAGAAGGCAGTACAAAGACGGTGAGTCCAGAAGCCTAAGCCTCTAAATCAGTGGTCTTCAAGCTTTTAAATGCTCATGTTTTTCTGCTGGAAGCAAAGCACTGCTATCAGAATAAAGCTTCTTTTGACCAGAGCCCGGCCCACCCCCCTCCGGGATTAATTGAGGCCCTGCTAGGGGGCCCGCCCCCAGGTTGAAGACCCTTGTTCTAGAAGCTCATGAGACCCGCAGCTCGTTTCCTTGCTTCTTCCCATTTGCTTTAGCGTCAATAGATCAGATCAATACTTCGGAGCAGTTCACGGGAGTTAGCAGAGTGAGCCAATCTGATTGTCGCCTGCGGGGCATCGGATAGCAGGGCCGGACTGGCCATAGCAGGCACTAGGCATTTCCCTGGTGGGCCGCCAGGGTTGCGGGCCGGTTTTGTGCCCCTGGGGGCTAATTTTGTTACAGGGCTGTTTTTGCAGCATAGCTGCAATATCGGTCGCTGTAACGAAATCGGGCGAAACCGGCCATGGCAAACAGCTCGGTTGTACCTCCAACCCCCCCCCGGGGGGCCGGCCGAGCACTTTGCCAGGGCCGGTTTTGGCTCCCAGTTCGGCCCTGCCGGGTAGTAGTTCCATCTCCAGGAGGCGGGATTAAATAAACAGACAGACTTGTTTATGCCAATGCTACTATTTATATACTAACAGCACATAATGCCATAGTTTATGGGGCAGGTGCACAGGTATCCCTGCAGGAATTATTAGATTTAACAGCGGGTATTTAACATGCTTAATTGTGGGTGAGTAATTGTGTTTCTGGGGAATGTGAGCGATACATTTATATCGCCTGGGTACAAGGGACTGGAGAAAACAAGTGACATTTTTGTTGCTTGGATTTCATCAGGGGTTCCCGCTTAACTAAACATTCAGAGGTGATGTAGGTGTCATTGACGACGTGCAGTGGTGTTTATTTTCATTAAACTTACCCTTTTCATGTTGCTTTTCCCATTGTATGGAGGTATGCCTGCAGTCACAACATAGAATTGCAAAATTGGCTTTATTTCCGCAATCTCACGGTTTAAAAATTCTCTCCTTTATAAGCGTGTCCAAGCTGGTAAATGATGTGGGAATGCCGAGGGTTGGATCTTGGTTCTTGGAACTAGTCCATGAGCCATCAATGGATCTGCAACATAATAATAACAACAAGGCAAAAGTGATTGATCGAAAACGCAGTGGTTTCTCACTACTTAAAACTCATCTCTAACTTTTACGCCCACCACTTTCAAATATCAGCAGCCACCACTGCATAGCCATTGAAGGCCGACTTCAGCGTTAACGGCCAGAGCTGAAGGTGAGGGCTTTTAACAAAGGAGCGGGCCTTTAAGGGCCGGTATATCCCGCTATGGACGACTGCAAGGCTATTAGAACATTCCACCCCTAGAGGGTAGAATGTTCTAATTTATAAAACAAAGGCCTCACGGAGCCCGAGGGGTTAAAATCCCCTCTGGCTTCATCAGGTCTTTGTTCACAGCAATATATGTGAACAAACATTGGAATGTTGATTCTCCAGGCTTCTACCAGGCATTAGAAGCCCAGAGCACTGTATTGTCTTCAAGGGAGTGCTAAATATCCTAATGTTCTAAAGCAAAGGTGACAGAATTTAAAATTCATAATATTAAGATTGTTTTAAATTAAACCATGCTTCCTATGTATACATATAATTTTGTGTACATCTGCTTTATCCTAAACCCTGCTTCTACGTCTGCTCTGCTGGGTCCTTAGAGTCTATGAGCTGTAACTCTGTCTGCTAATTTTAATGTTTCAAAATAATCAGATTAGAAGAAAAAACACATGTTCACATTTCAACATGCCAGCTGAAGGTCATGGGAACAGAGTGGTTGCTGGATCCTAAAAATAGACCCTAAAATGTAGTCACAGCTCCAAACTCCACTCCCAGGGGGAACCAATCACTGAAACAGAACAGAAATAATAAAGGCTGGCGAAAATAAACATTGAATCAAAACACAAGTCTAGTACCAAAACAAAAAACCCAAAGAATGAATTAGCTTCTCTTTCAGATATGTGTGTGTTGTTCCTGCCTGTTCAAGTTTAGTCAAGCAGTCTTATGTCATCAAAGAAGTATATTTACTCCATAAATTAAAAAAACATATTCCTGCCTGTGTGCTCCAAAGATAACATCCAGCATTGTTCATTTATATATGTATTTTACATTTTCATAAAGCATATCTCGACCATGGAGGTGTCCATGAGCGGTACTTAGAGCAACTTGAGAGATGTGTAATTTCTTTATAAATAAACTGTGTATACAGCGCGTGAACCATGTAAAGGTGAAATAGGGAAGATAGGTCCCTGTTAAAGCAGGCACAGAAGTAGTGGAAGGAGGGAATGTGGTTAGGATGCAAAGCAGAGCGTGGAGAGGATGAGGAGGGGTGGAAAAGACAGACTGACAGGACAGTTGGTGTCAGAAGGGCAGGAGAGAGCAGAATAAGAGGCGGGGTAGAGAAGAGGGAATGATAGTCGGTGGCAAATGAGATTGGAAAATTGAGGTGGGGAGAAGTGAAATGGAAGTTAGAGAAGAGTTAATCACCGAAATAACATATAACTTGATGCATTTTTACTTTTCTTCTGAGAGGTCCTCAATGCATCTAGGTTTTTCCTGCAATGGGTTGCCCAGGAGTGAGGCTGATCCATAGTAGCTGCTCCTACATTCAGCAGGCCTTATTAGTGAACTGGGAACTTGGCATTCATGCTCCCAATGGCCCAGTTACTCACAGAAAAAGATCACTGTAAGAAACTGGGTTATCAGTTGAGAAGGGTGAAGGCCCCCCTCAGGTAATAAACACAGTCCTTGTCAAGGTGAACCACAAAAGTCAATAAAATAACCTGTGCTTAACCCTCTGATAGCTGGTCACAAAAGCAGTCAGGCTTAACTTAGAGGCAATATAAAAAGTATTTACGCAGCAAACACAGTACTAAAGTGAAAACACAGCACATTAAATTTCCAAAACCATTTAAGAAAAATAGAGTAAATCTTAATAAATAAAATAATACAAGAATGACAAAAATCCAATCAGTAGAACTGGAGATATTAAAGTCTGTAGTTTTAAGTGGAAATAACGCCTACAAGCACATCACACCATTCACTGTCATCTGGTCGCGCTAGACCAGGGGAAAGTCACAAGTCATGGCTGACGGTGATGGAGTACAGGTTGAATACCTGAACCAGGTTAGTCCTACTGAAGAGTTACCTTCTCAAGACTGGAGAGAAGGGTTTGTGTTGGAGGAGGCCATGAAGAGAAGGTCGAACTGCACAGATCATTGACCCTGTAGCGCACAGAGCAGGTTGGGCATGGTGGATAGTTTTCACAGTAGTAAGAGCTGGTCAGGCGTTGCAGGCGACGTAGTGTTGCTCTTGTGTTGCCGGTCGGTGCTGGCAGACGCTGGCAGTGTAAGCTGACATTGCTGTTGGGTGAAGTGCTGCCCTCGCATTGCTGGTCATCACTGGTGGTTGCTGCTTGGCGGTCATCACAGATGGCATGGTGTTGGCACGAATAGGCCAGTGTATTGTCACAAAGAGGCCAAACTTCAGGATTTACACCTTTTTTTCTGGAAGAGTACACTCTGAGGGGAGCCACGGCACCCATAGCCTGGGGGCACCTCCGAGGGCTTAAGACTCACTGCAGCGGAGGCCAGCAGAAGGGTGCTGGCAGGTCCAGTAGCAGCAGGTCAGCTGGGCACTTGCATGGAAGCCTCTGATGCTTGCTGTGTCCCTGTATCTCTCTCAAGAGTGCCTCCCTTGGAGTCACTCTATGTAGCTTGGGATTAACACCAGCAGGTCCATTCTTCCTTCTCAGACAGAATCAGTCCTTCAAACAGCAGAGAAGTTCTCTGGCATCAGGAAACTCCTTCTTTTGAACTTTATGATGAGTGGCTCTGGAGGTCCAACATGTATACCTGGGGCCTGCCTTTGTGTGGGGAGACATGCTCTTTCTCTGTAATTCTCCATACTGTCTGGGGGTGACAAAGGGCAGGGCAGGCCTGGTGTCAGGATCCTTTGTGTGTGCTGTGTGGTGAAGGCAAAGGAAGCAATGGTTAGTTTCGGACTTTTTTCCTAGTTTAGGACTTCTATTGAAGCACTCTGGGCCTTCCGGTATTTGTTAGTTTACACCGCTGATCTCTAGCTATTCAACCTCTGTATATAGTGTTACAGTCTATATAAACACACTGTGAATCTATTTGTGATTCCTCCTGATCTCCCTATAATCAAAACAGTAGAAAGGACCCTGGTTTAGCACTGAATGCGCATGCGCAGTGTCAGCTGTTCATAAAGAGCAGCATAAAGTTCCCAGCACTAGAAGAATAAAGAAGGGGATACAGGTCAGAAGTAAGATGTGATCATTAGATCTCTGGGAGGGACTAGCACCATAAAAGCAAGAAGTGCACACAGCTGTGCTTTGGGGTACATGGTAAGAACTTGCGATGGGTCCAGGGTAGAACAACCAGGGGTGTGCAGATCGGTGTTGCGATACAGAATAAGGACTCTGAAAGTCCCCAGAAACAGAAGTGGTGCCGCACCTCACAACTGAGTCACATGCGAGGAGTTGCAGGAGCGAACCAAACTATAAACATCCTGGGGCAATATGGAGAATACCAAAGGTACATGAGTGCTTAGGTAAATTTGTAACCGAGCTGCTCCAGTTGAAGATTGAAATGCACTAGGAAACTTGTGTATAGTCAGGGCTTTAAGTGGGCCGGGTCCTGCCGGTGCTCAGCACTGGCAGGTCTATAAATCAGGGGGCATATTTACAAGCCCCTTGCACCACTTTTACGTCACTTTTCCCATGTTACAAATAACGCAAAAGTGGAGCAAGGGGCTTGTAAATAAGCCCCCAGGTGCTGAGACAAGACCCTATCGGGCTCTCCATTTTGCCCTCACTCTCAGGGTGAAAAAAGTTATCTTAACTCTGCAACAGTCCCGCCCTGCACTGCCTGTGAGGTAACTTCAAAGAGACTCGTTGCAGGCCTCATCATTTCAGAAAGGCAGTATTTTCAATATGATATACAACGAAGCCATAGTTGTAGCTTATTTATCTTATGCAACTAACAACCATTCGCAAAGTCAATAGTCTTGGCTTGTTGTAGGTGTTATGTTACTTGTTATATTATATATCTGGATGCAATGACAGAAACAGCAAAATACCAGTAGGGGGCTCACACTATCCTAAGCACAGACTTTTAGCGTAGGTGTTTTTAATCCATGCCCTTAATTGCATCGACCACGCTCCTTTGAGAGAACCCTCCAATTTTTTAATCCCACTTAAAGCCCTGTGTATAGTGCAGAAGCTGAAAGGTGTGTGTGAGGACACATTGCACCAGAATATCAGGAGTGTTTAGAGGAAAGGTTGAAGGCACATACAAAGAGATGTGTGAGGGTTCACAGCTCCAGCCAGGATGTTAAAGGTCACGAATGAGGCACTTACAGTAGGAGAAGCTGAGCAAGGCACCACATCAAGAGGGTGGTGGTACTTCTCTGTAGGGATGATCTGCGAGATGGCAGCAACCCTCCAGGAAAAGGGGGGTTGACTCAATAAGCTAGTGTTGGTGTAGAACGGAGGACAGCCTGGGGCTCGAGACCTCAAGAGGTTCTATGATCACAGCATCTGTCAGAAGGTCTGGCAGCCATGTTTGGGTGCACAGTACTGGGATGCTGCAGGTCCTGAGTGATGCCAATCCAGGCTTATGCTTAGAAACCAACCTCAGCCAAAATGCTGAGGATCGGTTCTGTTACTCCACGGCGGTGCTGTGTGATGCAGACGCGGCAGAGCGGCGGATTGGAGTCAGTTTGAAGAATTTTGCTCATTCTTCTGTTGTAATCGCTAACTTTACAATGGATTACTTAATCTAAACCACATTACACGTTTAATTTGCGGTGAGAAAGTACAAAGATTTTTTGTGCCCTGCAGAATGCCATCATCTAGCAGTTGTGTTGTAAAATGCATTTTTTGTCTAAAACCCAAAATGCGGCTGTCGGCCATAAGCATCTGTTTATTTCTGGAGCAAATGTAGTACCTCTTCGGATAAACTCCTCATCCAATCATGCAAACTTTGGAGTCATAGCATGTCTCGCTACATGCACTGTAATCTACACTCCCTCAACATGAAATATATTTTCAACTTGGAATTTGTGCAACCTTTACATTCGTTCATGAACTGCAGTTCCATTAGTGGCCTTCACGTGGCACTGTTCCATTACTAATTCCACACCAGTGCTTACATTAATAGAGCACTTATAATAAACACGTCAGTTATTGATACCATGTTATTTTAGTTGGGTACATTGCAAAGTTGTCTCGTGACAGGATTATAGCATTGTAAAGTAAGGTAGACCCCCTCGTTGTGAAAACATAGGATCATACCTGCCAACTTGAAGAACAATGGCACTGTGTGAGGAGGGGGCGGTGACTTGTGACTTGTGCTGGGAAGTACCTAGGAGACACTTTTGAACCTCACCGCCCTCCGCCCCCCTCAAAAAAGGTTGCTGACCCTGTTGCCAAGTTTTCACACACCTTAATGGATGTCAGCAGTTCAAAGCCCCGGAAAACAAGCTGGAAAAAACACTATTTACTGTGGCATTCAGCACGGTTTTGCTGCCTTCATTATCATATCGGTACAAAAGGGGGTGGTGATGGACGGAGCATCTGTACCAGGCATGGCTTGGCAGTTCGGGCTGGACTGTTCCCATGAGGCACAGGGTCAGACTGATTTGCATATAGCCATGTCTGAACTGGGGGGGCAGAGTGGGCTGAAGAACGGTGATGGATCAAACCCAGATCTGTTGACTGGGTGTGAGTGTTTGATTGGTTCAGATGCTCCGTCCATCACCACCCCCTTTTGTACCACTCCATATCATATCGGCTCCTCAATGGGAGACCATGTGATGGGAGCTGATATTGTGTGTCACGTGGTGGCACCATGTGAGTTTGCAGGTATGTAGGATACAAATTTTCGGTTTGACGATGTTAAAGGTACTTATATACGCACGACAGGCATTACATTTGCTGACAGTAAGGAACCATTTTACATATAGGCCTGCTCACGGCGCATGTGCAGATATGTGAATATGCATATATGTAGTGGGAGGCAGGTCTGGTCTTGAAGGAGTCTTTGAAATAGTCAGTTACACACTTTCCAGGGACGGCGGTGATCCTCGCTGTGTTTGGCCTGATGTCATAGGTAGGGTTCGGATGCTTTGATGAGACGTCTTGGTGCAGGAGCGCAGTCCGGCTGCTTCAGAGTGGACTGTGTTTAGTGGCGCAGCCCACTTACCGCACCGTGGAGAACCCGTATCTGGGTTTAGATCCATTTGTCGTAGCAGGATGAGAAAATAGTAGAAATTGTCTTTTCATAGGATTAAGCTGAGATTGTTTGCTAACATCCATTTCTGTAATTGCTCGAGGACTGGGTATTGTGTATGACATCCTACTCTGGTGAGACAGGCCTATGTTGTGTCATCTGCAGCTAGATGAACATCTCTGTCTTTTTCGAGATATTGAAAAGTGAAGGGACAAGGAGAAAGATTTGGGGGACACCATTGGCACTGGAAACTGGAATGATTTTGCATCCTTAATATTTAAGATATCCAATGCTTAATTTGAGCCGGTGCTTTCCGGTGCTCAGCACCGCCACTTTATTGTCAACACCATACTTAGAACAGTCTACCACATGGTGGCGCTGCTCATCTAATTTAGAGAGGAACAGAACAACGGCTGTTTAGGAATACAATATACATTCAAATTGCTAATACCTGCCTCCCAGCCATTTCTTTAGATTTGGGGACCTGGAATAATATGAACTGTCGCATTTACATGCGAGAGAGATGGTTAGTAGTTATTTTGACAGCGATGACAAGGGCGATGGGTGGTGCAAGCTGCAGTGGCCTCCTGGTCAAAGCCCTGGCACTTAATGTTTTACAAATTAAGCACTGAAAATATCTATTGAGTTTTACAGAAAGCAGGTGAACCATGCAGTTGTTTTTATCACATTAAATGGAGTTTTATGTCCGACTGTGTCAGATGCTGCGGAGCGGTCGCAGAGGGTGTAGGCGGGTTTCACTTGTGTCCAGAAGTCACAGTGCTTTATTTAGGACTTGCAGTTTTGTTTCTGCATCCTTGTCCTAAACCTAACTGGTTGCCATAGTGTTTTTCTTGAGCAGTGTGGGGACAATGGTCCCAATGGTCCTGCCTGAGACACCAGTGATTGGCCAATCATGTGGGTTCCCTGATACATTTTACAACAGCAGCCCATTCTTGGTCGCTTTAACCTACACTTAAAATATGATATATTTAAAAGGAAGATTTAAATGTCATAACCCAGCTTAGTCTTCGCTGGTGGATCGTCCCATTTTAACCAAGTGTCTAGTTTGAAGATCTGGGTGGGTGTAGGTCGATAGAGGATTTATTGATTTTGACGCGTCTACAGTCGCATTGGGCTGAAATCCTGCAGCTCGTTCGGTGCATGTCTGGGATTACTGTCTGTACCCCTGAGAAAAACTCATCAGAGTCTTGATATGGTTCACATGCGCAGATTTATAGTGGAGGTGATGGATTAGATCTATAGATGAACATGTGATACAATTATTTTAGGGTTTTTCCCATGAGGAGAATTGGTTTATCATTGAATGTGTTAGCTCTGTGTGGCTTCATCACCACTCCAAGGGCGGTGAGATTAATGTATATTGATATAATATTCGTTTGGTTTTCTTCCTTATGACTTCAGAGTATAATTTTCTTCTTTCAGCTTCAATGAGACCTGCAGTGCTGTTTTCTCCCCTTTTGCCAGTATTTTGGTTACTGGTGGTGGTGGCCCACCTCAATACTTCTTGCAGTACTTTGCTAAAGTTTCAAAGTCATGTTGGCATCCATGATGTCCTCATTTCTGGCTAGATGCTTTTGTTCTTTCAGTACTGGGTTGGCCCCTGAGTTTTGCACTCTCAAAGGTGAATAGAAAGTGACCCTGCAGGGGGGTTTATCTGCCAGATGGACCCAGAGGTCACTAGATTTCACGCCAATGTTTGATACGAGTGTTGAGTCATTAATTCATTGTCATTCAGAAAGCTTACAAATATGGCTAGTTGTGGATCTGTTGTGCATCCCTAATGAATAATTAAATTGCAGAGGATCACAGTGTTGTAGGATTCAGTAATCTGCATAGTGATCTATGCATTGTGGTGAAAGGCGCACATGGGTTCTAGGATGTTGAGTTGGCGGACTGAGAAAGAGGTGTTTTCAGTTCTGTTTTTAGGCATTCCAAGCTGAGAAATGTTTGAGAGTGAAGTTGTTTACTTTAGGAAAAGGGGTCGTAGATCACAGAGACTCACCACTTGCACTGTCCTCATGGTCTAAGTTTACAGTGCCAGGTCCACCTGGTAGGAGTGAGGGCATAAATATCTTCCAGATGAGGTTGAACCAGGTTCCAGGTAGAATACGCGCCTGTGCTCTAGAATGAGGTCTGCTGGTTTGAAGCCCCATCCCTGTCTATCCGCACAGTACAGTTATTAAAACAGAAAACTGACATGTAATATCACTACAAAGCTCTGAAAGGAAGAATACATCCAGTGAAATTGAAATTGTAATTGGGGTTGGAACACTGCTGCAGTCAACCCAGAAAATGCAAGAACGGCCCAGAACAAACAGATAATTAGAATATTGTTTCTTGGAAAGGAGGTGGAATAAATAACAAACAAAAGACAACAACAAGATCCAGTTGGAAACAAAATTAACACAATTTCCTTCCAAGAAACCAGCCTAACAAAACCAACTGGCTTACAATTATGTTTTTTTTCGTTTCCATCAATTTAACAAAAGGAATCTGCAAGAAAATTGATGCAATGCGGATGTGCACAGTGTATGATACATTCTTCATTGTCTTAACCCATGGCTTCCACCTAGGACTGCATATAAGAGTCCATCTCTATTAAAGGGACTCATTCTGGTAAATTCCTACATTCCTCCAGGGGCTCAAAGTGATCGTTATCCGAAGTGCTGGTGATGCTATTGGAAGACACGGCGGAATCCTGTACTACTATTCCAATTCTAGTGATAGAACACGTAATGCAAAGGCACCATCCAACGATCCCCATGTCTCCAGTTTATGTGATGGTGAAGGTTTCTTTTCCATCCCAGACCAGTATTTTGAGTAAATAAAGGCACATAATAGAGAGAAAAATATGATCAATCTTATCAAAGGATTCAACTTGGTCATGATAAATGCAAGGTGTATAGGTGGTCATCCTACTCATACTCTACAGAGGCCAAGGAACCAGGTGCTTTTCTAGGTCCAGCACACTTGCTCCACATGCTAACAATCGTTGAGGTAAGTAGGGTGTGCCCCACTCGGGGGATCTTTGCCCAACATCTATTCTTTTAGCCGTTAGATGAAGGTTCTTTTTTGAGGTCCTGAAGAATCGATACATGATCACTGGCTGACATACAACGGCTCGAAACATGTTGACCCTTTTTTTGGAACTATTCTTCCACAAAGCTTATAGGACCATTATGACCTTAATTAAGTGCCACATCTTTTATTTAGGTGAGTAAGCTCATTCATTAATTAGTTTAACCATGAGCATCCCTTAACCTATTTTAACCCCCTTTACTTTACCACTCTACACACACCACTCAAGTTCACACACCCTCACTTCATCAAACGGCTAAAAGAAAAGATCTCCGGCAAAGAGCCCACTAGGGCGCCGGCCTGATGAGGAGCTAGCCCAATGATGAAGCATGACACCCATCCGGGTGTGTGAGGGTCTTGCTCCTAATGGAGCATACCCCTGGAACAATAAATCAAAACTCCTTTCCTCTTGTTACCTTTCCTTAAGGAATTGCACACCACACTTACCTTATCCTATTCATACTACATTCAGCAATGTCAATATTTCTTCGCTAATTGATTAACCGACTACATCATCCTGTTCACTTCCATTATCATTGAATAAAGATAAGAAGTTTGATATTTGAGAGACAGTGACTGTCAACCACAATAAAGCAGTATCTGTCTAATAAAGAGTATATCGGGATCGGTATGTTAGAGGAGAGGCATTGAATATAAGTACATTATATAGAATCCAGTGGTCTATAAAGGCACAACACATTTCTAATACTGATTTTGTTAAAATGAAGACTTTGAGAAACTCAGAACCCAGTAAAATAATAAATGTTTTTAACTATCTTTTGAGAGATCTTAGAAACTCCCTTTTATGAAACAGAATATAACAGAAGCAAAGGCCATCAAGGCCCATAACTCAGGAAATATAAAATGGGAAGAAGGTTCTAAATACATAATTTTGTCATGCCTTTAAATTAGTGAATCAAAAAATGGGGGTGGTGATGGACAGAGTATCTGAATTAAACAGAACACTCGTACCCAGTCAAAAGATCAGGGCTTGATCCATCACCGGTTTTTAGCTCACTGCACCATCCCAGCTCAGAACCTGGCTATATGCAAATTAGTCTGTCCCTGGCCCAGTGCATCATGGGAACAGGTCAGACCAAACTACCAAGCCAATTCTTTACTGGAAAGTAAACAAGCTTCTGGGGACCGGTTTCTGGCATTGCAGCCATCTTCGGCCCGGCTTGCTTGAATCCTGATGGTGCAGTGAGCAAGGGACTGGGATGGTGTAGTGAGCTAAAAAACGGTGATGGATCAAGCCCTGATCTTTTGACTGGGTATGAGTGTTCTGTTTAATTCAGATGCTCTGTCCATCACCACCCCCTTTTCTGAATCGTTTAAATTAGTGAAGGCAGATAGTAGATGCCTTGATTTTAAAAATCATAGAAAGGGACTCTGAAAACCAATAAGAAGAATACAATGAAATACTAAGGAAAAGTTCTGGACTGAACCATTCCTTGCCTTTGGGTTGAAGAACCAAAAGGAAATTTTGGAAGCGGATGTAAAATGTGCTGAGTTCAACAGCTCCCTCAATTATCAGAACTTCATGGGTCACATACACAAGAGAACTGTGTAGACTTAACATAGGCAAAGCAGAAATATTTCACAAATATTGAGAAGGAACTGAACCTAATTTTAAGTCATGAATATGGTATCTCAGTGCACTACAGAGGATTTGATGATCCGTGTCATTCATCTAAAAGTGAATTGGACTTCCTGATAAAGGCCCTTCATTTATTGAGGACTCACACCCCACACTGTGGTCCTGCACAGTGTCTTAAGGTGAAATTTGAAGTGTGGCCATCATTGCTAGAGCTTCCCTGCTCATGGAGCAGTCGCATCTGGGTCCTGATTTACAAGAATGATGATACACGTCAGCTAGGAAAATACAGAATAGTCGCCATCATGAATATCTCTTGGAAAATGTTCACAAGACGTTTCATAACTAGCTTAGAGGACTAGTTAGAGCAAGATAGGAGCCTCCCAAAAGATCCAATAGGGTTTAGAAAAAAACGTAGTCCCCTGAATGGCGGACAGTTCTACACCAGAGGAGCTGTGGGGTTTTGTTAAACTCTGTTCTTTGGTTTTTTAGTTCCACGCCTCAGCACTGTCATCAGCCCTGTACAGAATATGAACCATTAAAGAGAACATTCTTCCTTCTATGTCCTCTCCCTGAGACCCTGGCAGCAGGGGACTTACAGCCTGACCGCAGGAGGCTGCTGGGTCTAGTGGTTTTACTGTGGGTCCTGCGCTCTGTTCCCGCCTTCTCCACCTCTTCTGCACTCTACTGTTCCACATTCTCCTCTTCCAATGGACCTGGTGTTTCACTGCTCCATCCATCCATCCATCCATCCATCCATCCATCCGTCCACTTCCTCCAATGTTCCTGTGTCTCCCCCTCCTTCTCTGCTCCTCCCACTTGCTTCTGTCGCTCATCCTCCTCCATCGATGCTGCTTCTTCCACTGTACGTTCCTCTGCTCCGCTAGCCTGGCTCTACCTCCGACTCCCCGATGCTCGTCTTCCTACTGCATCGTCATCTGCTCCTCTTGCCTTAAAAGCTGATTCTAGTGGCTTAGTAGACTAATACATCCACTGTAGGGGCCTGTGTTTGATCTCATGGTCACAAGTTCAAATCCTGGTGGGACCACTCAACCATTCATCCATCTGAGGTCGATAAAATGAACATAATTGAGTTGGTTAACAAGAAACATCTGTTATTCAGCGCCAAAATACCCTTCCTGGGGTAACTTTGTTCTAGGGATGCACTCTTTGTAGAGTGACGTCAGAGGGTGTCCATTTCTCCCCTTCTCCTTCATCAGTCCTTCTGTTGAATCAGTCTGCAAGACTCAGCCCGCCTAGAGTCACAGCACCGCCTCTGGGAAACCCAGTGCCTTCCCTCATCATTCCCTTCCAGAAAAGGGCAAGGAAGTCCCCATGGAGGCGACTGCTGACCACAGTGGCTTGTCCCATTATTTGAGGGGGCATAAGGAGTGTCCTCTTTTATTGGACTCACTGAAAATAAAAGATTTGTATGGGCAGACCCCTGGAGCTTTGAAGTACCTGGAGCAGTGCTTAATTTGAGCAGGTGCTTTCCGGTGCCCAGCACCTGCACCTAATTCTCTGCGCCAGTGCCTATAGTGCCAGTTAAGGACACACTAATTTGGAAGGCACGTGATTTTCCATAGATTCACAGGATGTTGAGCCATGCTGAGACTTGAACCCTGTTCCCTAGCTCCAAAATCGGCAGCTCAAGCCATTAGGGCAAGTCCTCTCCAGATTAGTAAGTGTCGGAGCTTTAGTCAGTAGTCAGTTTGCACCAGAGCATTTCTCCTATTAGCACTGCCTCCTGAGGAGAGCCCCGGCACTTTTTATTTTACAAATTAACCACTGCCCTGGAGATCCCTTATTCAGATGGCAGGGGGGGGTAAAGTTCTCGATACAAAGCTACCTTTGAACAACATTTCCTTACACACAGGTAAAATATATGTGCTTTATACATTGGACCTGCAGATCAAAGCATATCTGAGAAGCTGAACTATGAAAGGCTTGGCCTGGGAGTTAAGATCTTATCTGACCCTCATACACTGTAAAAAAAATAGCATTTATGGTTTAAAGGTGTGGGTTTAGTTGCAGTGTTTACACAGCAGTCAATGGGACAAATGGGGCAGTAAAAAGTCAACAACTGGATAATCAGCAAAGGGATTTGACAAAATCTAAGGGCTATATGTTGATGAGGTACAACAACAAAAATGCCAGTTGATGCCCAATATCAATAAACGGACTCCCCTGCACCCAGTGAATCCAAGGCAGTCAAAACCAAATGCATCACTTTACCATCCAGGGAACAACATTCTGTCCAGTCAAACAGCACTATTATTCAACTCACCAGCTACAGGTGGGAAAAGTATAGGGTTGATCAGTGGTGTAGCAAGAAGGGGTCACCTGCGGGGGGGGGGGGGGTGGGTGGCGGACCGCCCTGGGCGGCACGCGCTGCATCACTCTTAAATGTGTCTGCCGCAGGATCAGCAAAAGCAGAATTTATCACCAGCACCCCTCCCACCCCCGTTCTTCAGCGCGGCATGGACCGCCATGGGCGGCAGAGTGCCTAGCTACGCCCCTGGGGTTGATTCATTTAAAAAGAATAACCAAAGCCCCAATTGATTTATGACTGTAAGTAGGTATGTTGTCAAAAACATGAGGAGAAGAACTCACTAAATAGTCCACTGAGGTCCTACTGTCCAGTTGTGGCATTGGTACATTAATATCTTGGAAGGCAACTTCAGAATCTCCTTAAACATTTAGGGGCAGATTTATGTCACCTGACGCATCTCTGCAAATCAGCAGAGATGCGCCAGGAAAGGATAGGCACGCAAGTTTATCCTTGCGCCACCCATGATGCGCCGCATTTACAATACGGCTCACCATGGCGCAGGAATAAACAAATGCGTGTCGTATCTAGGGTGTGAAGTTGGCGCAGTGCTGAAGTTGTGTTGCGTGCGGCACGCAACTCCAGCACTTTTCCAACTTTGCCCTATCTGTAACGTGGTGCGTCAAGCCTTATGCCTGCTACAAGCAGGCGCAGGGTTTTGACGCATCAGCGTTGGTAAAATGACTCAGTGAAATCTTGTAGATTTCACTAACTCACTTTTCAGGGGCGTTCATGCGACGGAACGCCCCCCTGCATGGAAACACCCACATGAAACCTGACGCAGGTTTCTTGTGGCGCAGGGCCTTACACCGTGATGCATCTCCATAGATGCGACACGGTGTAAGTAGGTCGTAAAGTGGCGCAGGGTTTACGCCGTCGCTCCGTCACAGAAGTGACACAACGGCGGCACAAAAGTACCGCAAATCCGATATAAATCTGCCCCATAGTTCATTTGAAACTCTCTGTAAAGAAAGAAAGGTTAAAGGGACGTTATATTAGGGTCAAAATGCCAATTTAAACATGCTGTTTTAAACAAAACTACCAAAATTTACCAGTTATAATTAGTTCAAGTAACTGTTACTCAAGCCCCCACAATGCACTGCTACTTACCTAACATGTTTGATGACCTCATTGATAAAGTCACTGCAACATTTGAAATGGAGTCATTTTTGACTACCTTGTGCATGATGGGGCTACAGAGATGTAGTTATTTGAGATAGCTATAACTGGTGAATTTCAGTGGTTTTGTTTGTTTAAAACTGTATGTTTTAAGTGACATTTGACTGCCAGCGTTGACCACATCATAGCACATTTTTTTAAGCCATGTTGCACAGCAACCCACACTGCTGTGCAACATGTTTAAAACAAAAGCGGGGTGGGCACATTGAAGGGGTGGGTGAGGTAGCATTAATAATGGACAATGGGTGGAGGGGAGTATGGAGGAAACAAAAAGAGGGAGGTGCGGGTAGAAGGAAGGGAATAATAAACAAGGTGAAGAGAAAAAGAGATAGTATCTCAATCACAGCGGCAACTAGCGCTCATTTATTTATTCATTTTTGTTTTTTAGTTCGAGCGACCTATCTCAATGCGCATGCGCATTGAGCGGTAGCGAGATATATAGGGGCTTATCGAGAGTTTACCGAACTGGCGATTCCATGCAGTGCATGTGCTTTTTAGGTCATTGCGCAAGCGCAAGCCCTAAAAAGCACGTGCACAATGCCACCAGCCGCCTGCCTCGCATTACCACATCAAAGGCAGCCCTCCCAGCGCATTTCTCACCCCCTAATTATTCACGGCCGGTCGGCCGTACTTTCTGTTTCACGGCCGCGTCTCCTCTTAAAACTTGTTTAACTTGTTTTTTTATCTTGCCTCCCGCAGCGACGCTACTTAAGATCCCACGCCCCTTCATGAGAGACCAAACAGAGTTTTTAAATGTACACCAAGCAGCGTTAGGCTCTGGGGTCGTGCACTCCTCATCGCCTGGGCGTCGTGCTTCATGTTTGAGCAAAGCACAGCGCATACAAACAATGGCGGGCGAGGCTTTTTTTCCTCACAGCAGGCTCCCTTAAATTTCAATTACTCATGGTTTTTTTAACCAGCTCCGCACTTGTGCTTCAGCAGTAGTGCCGCTGCATATGTTTATTTTCAGCACCTTTCACTTTTAACAAGGCGGTGCACGCCTTTCTTTCAGTATTGCGCTTTTTTAAAATCTTGCCTCCCAAAGCAACACGACGTAAGATACCACGCCCCCTCATGTGAGACCTTCACACCCCCATCGCCGCTCTCCCCGCTCCGCCCCCTCCCCTGCCCGCCGTGTCGCATTTCTCCTCCCCCCTCGCCACAGCAATGCCCTCCGTCTTGTTCTCCTCCGTCGGCTGTTCCTTACCCCAGTTTCCCTTCCTCCTCGCCTCTCCTATTTCTTTATCTAAGCCCCTCGTATTCACTATAATACAGTCCACGTTGATTGAGCACAGGGTCAAAGAAAGGATTATTGTCATTATAATGGAAATGAAAACAAGGCATGCGCAACCCACCATCTACAACCCTTACATTAACATCGGTCAGTGATTGGTACAAAATAAGTACCCCTCTGTATATAATAAAAATGTCATAGTGCTGTGCTACATTTAGGTTCGCCGGTATAAATATTTTCTGTCGCCCCTCGTTTCTAATGCCTATCAAACTCCCCTCACTCTCTCACTCTCCCTCTCTCCGTCTACCTCTCTCCCTTTCCCTCACTTTCCTCTCTCCTCTCACCCTCTCCTTCTCTCTCTCTCCTCTCTCCCCCTCTCTCTCCTCTCTCCCTCTCTTTACCTTCCCCCTGCTCTCCTTTTTCTCCCCCTCCCCATCTCCCCCTCTGCTTGCTCTCCTCTCTCTCCCTCCCTCCCCTCTCTCTCCCCTCCGTCCTTCGCTCTCGTCCTCCCCCTCTCTTCTTACCCTCCCTCTCTCCCTTTCCCTCACTTCCCTCTCGCCCCGTCTCCCCCTCTCTCCCGTCTCCCCCTCTCTCTCTCCCCGTCTCCCCCTCTCTCTCTCTCCTCTCTCCCCCTCTCTCCCTCTCTCTCTCTCCTCTCTCCCCTCTCTCTCTCCTCTCTCCCCCTCTTTCTCTCCTCTCTCCCCCTCTCTCTCCTCTCTCCCTCTCTCTACTCTCTCCCCCTCTCTCTCTCCCCCTTTTTACCCTCTCCCCCTTTTTACCCTCTCCCCCTCTCTCTCTCCTCTCTCCCCCTCTCTCTCCTCTCTCCCCCTCTCTCTCCCCCTTTTTACCCCCTCCCCCTTTTTACCCTCTCCCTCTTTTTACACTCTGCATCACCACATCATCACTCTGCATCGCCACATCATCACTCTGCATCGCCCCAGCATCACTCAGCACCACTCTGCATCACCACATCATCACTCAGCATCACCCCAGCATCACTCACCATCACCACATCATCACTCAGCATCACCCCAGCATCACTCAGCGCAACCACAGCATCACTCAGCGCAACCACAGCATCACTCAGCGCAACCACAGCATCACTCAGCGCAACCACAGCATCACTCCGCGCAACCACAGCATCACTCAGCGCAACCACAGCATCACTCAGCGCAACAACAGCATCACTCAGCGCAACCACAGCATCACTGGTTCAAATATGTTCTTTCAATGTTTCAAGCTGTTTTCAAGCTTTATTACAAATCACAAAAATATGTTAATATTTCACTTCTGTTCTTGGATTTTCATCACAATAAAAAACACTGAACATAATCTTCACGAAAGTTATTTACTAAAGTTTAAGCTATTGACATTACAAATTAAATAAATTATTTAAATATTAATTATTTAAAAAAATTAAAAGCCATTGTTAATTGTATTATCAATACATCTAAGTCACGTAAATACAAAACATGTTGCATTACAAATGCTATAGGTGTCTCATTTGCGAAAGTTATAACTATTGGCATTGTAAATGACAAAGCTATTAACTTAGCTATTTTAAAAAACAACACATAAATAAAAAAAAAATCATTTATAAGACCAATAGCTCAAACTTTCCTAATGCGAGACCTATTGCATTTCCAATGCTTGTTTAATTTTGGGTTCCCGGGTGCCCAACCAGGGAACCCACTAGTTTCTAATTTATTTTTATCATTTTTATTTTAAATATATTTTTATTTTAAATATATTGTTATAATTTGTGGGCTGCGAGTGAAGCCCCAAGGCCCCGCGTTCTGTGCCATCCACCCACCGAGCATTCATTCTGTGTGGATGCATTTTTTTTTAACCCTTTCCGTGCTCATGACGAGCTCAGCTCGTCATGAGGCACGGTGCTCCGGTGCTCATGACGAGCTGAGCTCGTCATGAGACGTGGAACGCTCACACACGGGGATAATTCCCCTGCTGTGCGAGCGTTTCACGGGAACGGGTGTGGTCATGACGAGCTGAGCTCGTCATGAGCACACAAGCACTGTGCCTCATGGCGAGCTGAGCTCGTCATGAGCACGCGGGCGCTGTGCGCGCCCCTCCCACCCTCCAGCACAGCGGGGGAATTACTCCGACTGCGAAGTGGTTAAAATGGGTGCCCCAGTGCCTTCCGGGATGCTATGGTGCTGGCATTAGCCAGGTCTTTCACTTTGCTCCCACCTGGGCGGGAGAGGCATTATTTTCTGCCTCCACCCAGGCATTATGTTTCCTGATGAGGAAAGTGTAGGTGGGGAACTTCCACAGTCTCCTGGGCAAGAAATAGCAGAGTCCTCTGGCATGGGGGAAAATGGTGTTTTAGAACCCCCCTTTTTCTGTGCCCCCGCTGGATGGATCCTCTCGAATTTTTCCAGCAAGGAGCTAAGGTGGATGAAACTTTATTTTGAAGGTTCGTGAAGATTCGTCAGATAGTGCCAAAGTTATTAGTAAATCGCAAAATCCATTTGCTATGGAAACATGACCTGAACTATAACTTTCCAGTGGTCTATATCTTACCCAGTGGCAGTTGCTACTTGTTCGTGTTTCCATAAGAAGTGCATTTTTTGGTTTGCTTATATATTTGGTGCCTGTTAACAAATCTTTCCACAAAGAAGCCTTGTACACCTCAGCTCCTTCCTGGAAATTGTGGGTGTGATTCTTCAAGAAAGGGCTGAGAAAAAGGTGGGATGCCAAATTATCAACCTTTAGACACAGCTGCAGCCCAGACCGGTGAACGGGTGTACACCATATTTGACAGAATGCAAGATCTTCGTCCAGAAAAATTATTTTTGTCTTTTTTTGTATATCTATCCAGTAGTTTTTGAGCGATAAATGTGCAAAAACGTTGTATATATCACGCCGGGAAGAATCCGCGGGCCGACAGGTCTCATGATGAGATCTGATTGGCTGCAACCACATCAACAAGGATGGGGCAGCAGCCATCTTAGAACTCATGCATCAGTCCTGAGTTCTAGAAAAAATCCAAAAAGACAGAAGAGGACAATGTAGGAATAATTTGACCCCGTAGGCCAGACGGAGGGGTCAAAAATGTTTTTGGTTTTTTTTTTAATTACATTTTGCTGTAAATTTGTAGAAGACCTGCCGCAAAATAAACCCAAAAAACTAAAAGCACGGGCTTCTGTATTTGAAATTAATCCCCCACCCTGGTTAAACTGGTTAGGCCTGTATCAAGTGGGGATGGAGCATAATAAGGGAGGTGCCTCAAAGAGGACACAGGGACCACATCCCTCAGGCCAAGTTAATATATAGGGGGAGGAAGGCAGTGGCATTCAGCTCCCCTACCTGTGCCTCGAAGAGGACCCTGAGACCCTATTCCTCAGACCTGAATATTCTATGAAGGGGCGGGGGACTGCGTGCCCCCTTACCCCTTAGACCATGGGGGCCCATCACCCAGGGGTGGGAAATATGGCAGAAGCTTTGGGAAATTCTTCCCCTATGTGGTAGCATACTTCTGTTTCCTAGCCTGCACTCCTGCAGGCTGGGTAATACATTGCTTCCACCCTGAGGGAGCAAGCAGGAACAGCTGCTCCCTTCTTGCGGGAGCAATGCTGGCTCCCGCAGCATGCAAGAACCCCCTGGGGCCCTGAGGCTTCATCCATGGCCCCAACTAGTGAATTGTGGGTGACTCAGGTAGGCACCAGGGCACCCACCTCTGGCCGGAAGAAGGGGTACCCAGGGCTGAAAAGGCTCATAGAGTATCAGGTTTGTGCCTACCCCACTTCCCTTTACATTTAAGATTGGTCCCTGGGATGGTGTCCCTAGGGTCCAAAAAGGCTCATGGAGCAGGTGTGCGGCCTCCCATGCCTCAAAGAGGACTCCATTCCCCATGGCTGAGTTAATATATTGCAGGAGGGGGGCATGCAGTTCACCTCCCCATGCCACGAAATGTCCCAGGGGGCCTCCATGCTCCAGGCTGAATATTCTATGAAGGGGAGGGGAGCTGTGTGCCCTCCTCCCCATATTTCCTTAGGCACAATTAGGGTTAATCTTTGAGCCATAACACAGGGCTGTCAAATTAACAAAAGGTGATGGGGTCTCATGGCCCCTCTCCCCGAGACTTAATAGACCCTGGGACCCCATTGCCCGCGGCCGGGAAATTGAAGTCGGTTACTGCCCGGCGGGAGCTTTAACCCCTTCCACGCTTGTGACGGAACCGCTCCGTCACGCCCCTCGGGTGGGCTGTGCTGGTGACGGAGCGGTTCCGTCACGGCCCGCTCGCCGCACCTGCGCAGCGCTGATTTCGGACCTGCGCGGCATGTCCTATTGAGCGGGCGGGGCCGTGACGGAACCGCTCCGTCACAAGCACAGCTCACCCGAGGGGCGTGACGGAGCAGTTCCGTCACAAGCATCGGAGCGCCGCGCGGCCCCCCCACCCCTTAGCGCTGTGGCGGAATTGCCGCCGCAGCGAAAGGGTTAAAGATGCTCCTACCAGGTGGAAGCAGACGGCCATTTCCATTACCGCACTCCGGCAAGCTGGGAGGAACGTTACTCCAGCCCTGTTTAAGAAACCGCTGCTCCTCCATGCAGGAGCAATGCTGACTCCTGCGGCATGCGGGGGCAGCTGGAGCCACTGGGGCCCTGAGGCTCCCCCCGCTGCCTCCAACTAGTGATCTGTGGGTGCCTCTGGTGGACACCAGGGAAACAACCTCTGGCCCCGGTGGATGGGATACCCAGGGCTCTAGAGGATGGTGTGCCTGGGGTACAAGGAGGGGCAGGGAGGGGCTGTGTGCACCTCCCTTTATTTAAAAATAAAGGCCGCAGGGGATTGGTCCCAGGGACTAAGGAGGTTCAGGGAGCAGGGCTACATGTCCCCTCCCCTTATTTAAAGGTACAGGTCCAGGGAATTCATCCAAAGTGGCATTGGGAAGGGACTCTGCAACCCCTTCTACAATAATATTTTTAAAATAGAGTGTCCGAGGTGGGCAGGCCCAGTGGCCAACACCCCACCTCCTCAGGCAAATAATCACATGCACACAAAGCCCCCTTCACAAGCTATTAGTGTCCCTAGGGACCCCATCACCGAGGGCCGATTTCTGTTATGTAGAGGAGGGGGCCACGTGGCACCATCCCTGAGCCTTAATAATGAATGAATAGGGAATTTATATTGCGCAGACTTAGCCCAAGGGCATCAAGGCGCCCTGGGGATCCCATCTCCCAATGCTACATATCAAAATAAGGGGAGGAGGCTGTGTAGACCCCTCCTCAAACCCTCTGGGCTTCGAGGACTCCATTGCCCATGAACTTAGGTGGGTGGACCAAATCAAAAATCAAATCAAGTCAAGGACACTTGTACAGCTCACATATCACTCAGAAGTCTCATGGACTAGTGCCCATCTGGGACACCGACCAATGAGCACAGTGGTGTGGCAGCCATCATTCCTCCTGCCTGTAGGGAGCAGTTATTTATGCTTGATCCCTCCAGACGGGAGCAATATCTGTTTCCTGAAACAGACGTCTGCTCCCACCTGGCAGGAGCATTTCTAGATCGAGCCTGGGGTGTGCATGCGCTGTTCTACGAGACATGCTGTATTTGAGTATGGACTTGAAGCCCCGGCCATATTTGTCATTGGCTTGTGTCATTGTCCTTCATAAATGCCTTCTTCTGATTTGTTAATAGGCTGTTTAGTCCCTCCTTCGTACCGCCTTGTCTTCATTTGTAACCTCCCATGAGGACTGACCCTTTTACTTCGGTTGTTACATGGTACGTCTTATTTAGTCTGTAAGCACTGTTTTCTTCAATGAGCTTCTCCTAGTGCAGCCACAACATGCTTTCCTGTAACATTCAGCACGCTAAGCGTGCTTACACTTTCCAAGCAGCCCGGGAAAATGGCGGCCGCTTCTTTGAAATACAATAGGTCTCGTATTTACACGAGTTTCAGCTATTGGCATTGTAAAAGACAATGCCTTTTATTCATGAGTTAATTATCAAAACAGATAAATAAAAGGCATGGTCACTTACAATGCCAATAGCTTAAACTCTTGCAAATGCTAGACCAGTTGCATTGCAAATGCTTGTTAAATCTCCCGCCGACTGGGACAGACTTGCCTTCCCTGCCCGCACTGCTGCAGGCAGAGCAGGCAGGTTTGCTCCTGCCTAGCAGGAGCAAACACATATTTCCCTATCTGTGCTGGTGTGGGCAGGGAAAATACTCTGTCCACTGGTGCCGCCATTGGACAGAGCAATTGAGCCGGCCCCGGGGGATGGGGTCCCAGTAGGGCTTAAGAGGCTGAGGGAGTGGGGGCCACGTGGTACCCCACGTCCTCTCCCATTTTATTCGGCCTTCGCTTGACTTATTACACCAAAATTTCCTAGGAAAATATGGAGGGGAAAAAGAAATGGGAGGAAAGTTTTGTGAAGATTCATCAAAGGCGTTAAAATGAATGAAACACGGCAGCTTGCACAGACCAGACTCATTGGACTTTATTGAAATTTGCAAAGATTTAAAAAAAGTAGAATAAAAAATATATGAAGTGCCAAAGTGGCAGACAGACATCATGCACCCCAAATCTGACACTCGCTAAAAATGCCTGAAGTAGCCTCTTCTCTCCAATAAGGGCACTCCTGGTAATACGCTTGGGTACCAATGATGCTTTGAATGCAGCCTGCGAGAAAGATACAGGATGCTTTTTACAAAACGTTGTGCTCCCCTGTTGAACTGAGAGAGGACTGCAGGGGGTGGGTTGGTGCCCTCCATGTCCACAGCACCGAGCTCTATTGTTCGGTGCTGAGCACAGGCCCCTGATTGGTTGGCACTGATTCCATAGCAGTAGTCTACAGGGAAGGCAGGGGGTGTAAGTGACCCCTCTCTCCTCGGCCCTCAGGTAGTATGTGGATGGAAAGGCTTAGGGGTGACGTCAGCCCTTCCCTTCCACAGCCCTCAGTTATCAGCCTGCACTGAAGGTTCCACTGCACCCCCCCTCCCAGCATTCAGCCATTCAGCAGTCAGCTGATGCTGAGCACAATGCAGCTGGTGGGCACGGCTCATTAACCCAGCATGGGAGGCACGGACTGCTTTGCTCCAGCAGGGTCTGCCCTCTGCCAGGAGGGGGGGTGGCTGAAGGACTTTTACCTACTGGTATGGGCTTCAGCAGGAACAAGAGAGGTAGTGTTAGAAGAAAAAGAGCACGCCAGCCAAGCAGAGGAGAAAGAGAGAGAGAGAGGGAGAGAGAGAGAGAGAGAGACAAACACACAAAGAGGACTATAGAGAGAACACGAGAGCAAGAATACACATGCATTCACCTGGGAGTCAGAGAAAGAAAGAAAGAAAGAAAGAAAACAAGTAGTAGCCTACTTGCCTTATGCGAGCCATAGAACAATGCAAGTTATCCACTTAAAAGGATGGTAAAGAAGCTTTGATCCGAGAGGGGACAAACACAGGACTAGGAAGCAAAAACATTGAATAAGAAGGTAAGGAGCAAGGAAATGAGATTGACAGGAAAGCCGACCAATGATAAGTAGTGTGCTGACCCAAAGCCCTCTCAGTATTGGTATTCTCCAAAATAGGTCATGGACAACAGACAGCTAATAACTGTCCATAGGCGAGAACTAAAAAAGACAAGGGAAGAGAGAAGTGGACAGGAAGAGAGAGATGGACAGGAACATTGTAGTAGCTTTTAAAGCATAGTAAATGATGACCTTAGTTACTGTGCAGCAGAATACAACAATCTTTGTTGGGGCTCTTTGAGCATTCCCCACCCACAATCATCACCCAGCAGTGCCTCGCATCTTGTCATAGCCCCGCTTTCACATGTATTTCATTTGTTTTATTGCGCCTCTCATGCCTGTGTACGTTGTCGGAGCAGCTTACATCACACACACACATACAGAGACAATAAATCATACCTGTGTAAATCAGTGTATAGAAAATGTTACATTGCTGGTGATATTTTGGAAAGGACTGAACTGGCTAAGAGTATGAAAAACTGCAATCTGCCCCTATGCAACCTTGCACATTTTTTTTATAAATTATGTTACCTTTATGACCCTTAGAAACAACAACCAAAAATAAGAATTTTTTTTCTGCTATCAGATGCAAGTGACAGCCCCCCACCTTCTTTGTATGTGTCCCTATCTTTGTCCACATTAGCTTACTTTGGCGCCATCAGCAAACGCTACACCACATTCCTCTCAAAGAGTATTAATTGTAGCCCTGTTGTCAGTAGAGTGGGCCAGGGACAGACTAATTTGCATATAGCCAGGTTCTGAGCTGGGATGGGGCAGTGAGCTAAATAACGGTGATGGATCAAGTCCTGATCTTTGGACTGGGTAAGAGTGGTCTGCTTAATTTAGACACTCTGTTCATCACCACCCCCTTTTCTGAATCATTTTGTCCACCATAAGCGTGGAAGGGTATACTCAGACATGAGTCCCTTGCTCACTGCTCCATCAGGATTCAAGCAAGCCGGGCCGACGAGGCAAACCGGTCCCCGGTAGCTTGTCTCCTTTCTGGTGAAGAGGTTCTTTGCTGGGATGGGGCAGTGAGCTAAATAACTTTGATGGATCAAGCCCTGATCTTTGGACTGGGTAACAGTGGTCTGCTTAATTCAGACACTCTGTTCATCACCACCCCCTTTTCTCAATTGTCAGTAGAGTGGTAGCAGTAGCTCACCTTGCCCAGAGCACCAAACATTCTTGCACAGCAGCGGCCATGTCTGTTTGCCAGTGTGGGGACATCGATGTATGTATAATGCGACACTAGTCAAAAGGCAGTCACCTGCTGTGCGTGGTCAATAACAAGCATAAAATGAACAAGAGATATGGGAGGTAGCTAATTTTTGGATGGTTACTGCATCGTCATTTAAAAAAAAAAAATTCTATTGATTTTTTCCCAACATCAACAATCTGGCATGTACAATGCAAAAATGTAATGCAATATACATCTCAGTCAGAGTTTTATATTACTGTCTGCAGACACTTCTGCTTATGCAGTTATACGTTACTGCATTGTGATGTAGTGTTCTTTAAAGAGGTGCATCTTTAACCCTTCCCTAAATTGGAGCAGCGCTGGGACCGTCCTGACGGATACAGTGATGCTGATAGATGTAAAAGCCTTCAGCTGTCCTGGCTGCAGCTGTGCTGAGAACCAAGGGATGCTGAGCTTGTCTGCAAGATAAGCTGGAGTTCAGGCTGTGATGGCTTTGTATCTGATGCAGCGGATTTTTAAGATGACGCGGCCCGGCCAGGGGGGCCAGTGGAGCTCCTTTAGGATGGGGGTGATGTGATCATATTTGTTCAGCACCTGGGCGAGGCTTGCTGCAGTGTGTGGGGTGCCCTTTAGGGGAGAATTTGTAGTCAGGGAAGCCATGGTGCAGAGTTTACCACCATCCGGACGCTCGATTACCAGGGATTGAGCAGCAGTTCTGAATTTTCTTTCTGGAAGAAATGGTTTCATTTTCTTTAGAGGAAAGAGTTGGTACGAAACAATTCACATCTGAAACTGTTCACTTTCTGTCAACCCCAATGCATACGGGGAATGGGGGGTGAGGGAGCCTAGAATGCAGTCCCCCCCTCTGGCCCTTAAGTGGTTCCAAAACAAAATAATAAGTACATAAATGATTAGAAGTCACCCTCCGTCCACCCCGAGTTTCTTCCTCACCCACACCAATTTATTAACCCCTTCCGTGTGGGGCTGTTTCCCCCCGCTGTGCTGGGGGGTGGTGAGGCGCGCACAGCGCCCCGGTGCTCATGACTAGCTCAGCTCGCCATGAGCCACGGCGCTCCGGTGCTCATGACGAGCTGGGCTCATCATGACCGCGCCTGTTTTAATGGAACGCTCAGCACAGCAGGGAAATCAGCCCAGCGTGCGAGCGTTCCATCAATCGGGCGCGGTCATGACGTGCTGAGCTCGTCATGAGCACCGGAGCGCCGTGGCTCATTACGAGCTGAGCTTGTCATGAGCACAGAAGGGGTTAATATTACGAGTCTGCAATCAGGTGACAGGTGAGATGATTCCAGAGCACATTAGGAGGCATTAGAAACCTTTTGCGCGCTCATAGGTTTGTGACCTGCTCTTCATTTTGTTATTCGACAGATGTACTAATCAATAAAATCATAAAATGCACATTTGCAGGATGTCACAAAACCTCCTGCCTCATTAATATGTTAGAGACAGGAGACATTTTGGACCCTCTTCGAAAGAGGAGCGAATGTGGCCTAACGACTAGGGCAGTCAACCGCAGAGCTGGGGACCCGGGTTCGAGTCTCAGCAGGGACACTCAATGTGCAAATCACTTAATCTCCCGGTGTCTAACAAATACATTGAATTTGTCTCTCTGTAATGTAACTGGTGTTCATGTAAAACGCTCTGATACCTTCGGGTCTGGTTTGCGCTATATAATACTCCACACAAAAAAATGCCTATGAATGCAGAGATGGAGGCCAGCAGGAAAAAGTGGTCCTCCGTCGACGTATTTGCATTCAATGCATGTCAGAAAGCGCTTTTCCTTGGGCTGTTAAAAAAAAAGCTTTTCCCCACCCCACCCCCAATGCTAGCTGCCTCTACTTACAAAGTGGAAGTTGGCCCAAGGTGACTGCTACCACTTTGAACTTTCAATATAAGGAGCCAGCAACCTGCTGACTATTTGCTACCACCATTGTGGTCATAAAGTATTGATACATATCAAACAAAGGAACTTACACTGAAAGTGACCCTTTCAGGCCCTCTACTCTGTAAGATTCAGAATGAGTTGCAAAAGGCACTTTGCCGGCTAGATTTTTCTGACCCGTAAATTTCCTTTAGGGCACAAAAACCTGTGTTTTGCAGTTGCAAAGCCTGTAATTTAGCAAATCGCATTCCTTGTGACCACAAAATACCTTCATTCATTGGACCTGTAGTCTGCAGAGCATAACAATAAAAAACTGCACCACAGCCAACCATCGATAGATGTGGCGGTCGTTAGCTCTTCACATACAGTCACTGTTGTCGGGGTTGGGTGTTGGGTGTTGAACCACAGTCAGTCACTGGTACAGTAACGCCTCAAAGCTGTGTGTTAACCACAGTCCATGCAGGGACATAATGCAGGCCAGTGCAGCACCTGATGTTCATTGGGGCCCCCCAACTCTTTAGGAGGCCCCCGACCCTTCAGGGGGCCCCCATTGAGCCTAACACCAATGAATGTCTGTTAGATATGGAAAATTCAGAGGCCCCACATCACATTCTAGAGGGGGCATCATTATTTTTGCATAATGCCACTGAGTTAGTCACAGTAATCAGGGCTGTCTAGGCACCACACCTAGACACTGAAATCATCTCTCTTATCAGGGGCGGGTCCTCCATTGTAGCGGAGGTGTGAGACACCACTAAAAAAATATTTTTATTAAAAAAAACATTTTATTATCATTTTATTTTTCTTACCTTATTGCCAGCCGAGCCGAGGTTACAGCGAGACCCTGCTGACGAGCATCACATCAACAGTAGGGAGGAATAGGAGGCACTTATAAGTGTGCATGTCAGTTTGGCGGCCATCTTTGGTTTCCCAAACCCAGCTGTGTTGTACAGCAGGGTTAGAGAAAAGCTGCAGGCTCCCTGTGCCTGAGCGAACGTTAAACCAACCCACTCAGGCCAATCCAGGTGCTGCTCTCATGCTAAGGTATAGCATGAGAGCGGCGTCTGGATTGGGTGAGGACAGGCGCGGCCCTGCAGGTAAGAGCGGTGGCGTGTGGTGGGAGGGGAGCCAACAGACAATGACAAAGGAAATTTAAATAAAAAAAACAAAAACACTTACCTTGCGCCCCCCCGCATCACCGCCGAGGCAATGCGGCGAGCGCAAGGTAAGTGATTTTAATTTGTTTCCCTCGTTGTCTGTCGACTCCCCCCCACCCCACTGCTCTAACCACCACGGGCTGCACCTGGGTGGGGAGCCTGTGCGGTGAAGACCATCCACTTCCAGGACAAGAGGAGTAACGAGGCGGCCGAGAGCGGAGCGGCAGGTAAGTCTTTTTATATTATTTTTAAAGCCCAACCCTAAGCTCCCGCCCTGCCACTTTACTGTTGCGGCAGCCACCAGTGTCTCTTATAGGGCTTGTTTATTTACCACAGCCAGTCACTCTTATAGTCACTTTTATCTAGTTCTGCTTATCAATGACTGTTCTCGTCACTCATGTTTAGGGTGCACCTTTGCTACAGCCAGTTGTTTTTATTATCTCTGTTAATAGGACTGTGTGTTTACTAAAGCCTGGCAAATTTATTGTCACTCAGATCAGGGTTTTATATGTGCCGCAGACAGTCACTGTTATTGACACAGACATTGTCACTCGTATCAAGGCCTTATATGAACAGTAGCCATGTAGTGTCCCTCGTATCAGGGCTTTATATGTGTCATAGCCAGTCACTGTTACTGTCACTCATCTCAGGGTTTTATATGTGCCATTGCCAGTCACTGTTATTGTCACTCATATCAGGGCCTTATATGAACTGTAGTCATGTATTGTCACCCTTTCAGTGCTCTATATGTGTTATAGCCAGTCACTGTGATTGTCACTCATGTCAGAGCTTTATATGTACTATAGAAAGTCACTGATATAGTCAACTGTATCAAGCGCTACATACACTATAGCCAGTCACTGGTATTGTCACTGATATTGTCACTTATATCAAGGCTTTATATGAACAGTAGCCATTTATTGTCACTCTGTCAGTGCGCTATATGTAGCATTGCCAGTCACTGTTATTGTCACTCTGTATGTGTCACAGCCAATCATTTGTTGCTGTCACTCTTATTTGGAGTGACCTGGTTACTTACCGGTAATCTTCATTACTCTGAGGCCAGGTCTTCCTGTCCCAGTCCTAACACAGGAGCATGTCTCCTGCAGGCCAGAAAACTGTTATCAAGCCCAGCTGAAGAAATTCCCCCAAAACTTCCATGAGGCAGAAGGGGAGGAAGTAAGAATAAACACATCCTGATATCACAAGCCCGTTCCACAGTGTGGTGTGCATGGGACCCACATCTGGGCATACCCATCCCACTTAGAGCAACACACTTAAGTATACAAAAACTGATGGATGGAATGCTTGAACTAATCTCAGCCACTGGTAATTACTCAAGGCTGTATCCCAGTCCATTGCTATTCTGCACGCCATGACACCTTCGTGTGGACCAAGCCATATGCAACTTGGTTTCAGTGACACGATATGCATAAGACCCACGTCTGGGCATAACCGTCCCACTTAGGGTGACACAATAAGGCATATAAAAAGTGATGTAAGGAATGTGTAAATTAATCTCAGCCACTGGAAAATACTCGGGCCCCATCCCAGTCCATCGTGATTTTGCACATCATTCCATAATTCTCAACATGGATTTAGACAGGGCCACAGTACGGAATCGGCACTGATTGAGATGGCTGACGCTGTTCGATGGAAACTAGATGCAGGATCGAGGGCGGTGTTGGTGCTGCTGGATTTATCAGCAGCATTCGACACCGTCTCTCATCCTGTTCTCCTCGACCATCTCCACTCTAAAGGTATACAAGGCCACGCCTTGAAATTAGTTTCATCCTTTCTGTCCAATCGTACACAGGCGGTGTTTACCCCCCCTTTCACTTCGGAAAGTCGTCCACTCAAGTGGGGAGTCCCCCAGGGCTCTTCCTTGAGCCCCCTTCTTTTTAATGTTTATTTTTCCCCCCTGGCCGAGCTGATTGCCCAGTCTGGAATTAAAGCCACCTCATACGCGGACGACATCCAACTGCTATTTTCATATGATGACATCTCTGACTCTACATTTGCCCCATTAAAAGACTGCTTACGTAAAATGGCATGTTGGATGGATAACAACTGTCTCCGACTCAATGCTGGAAAGACAGAGGTCCTTTTTTTCCACCAATCCTCTCCTCTGGATTCTAACTTGTGGTGGCCACACGACTTAAGCGCACCCCCCACCCCTAAAGAATCCGTAAAAAACCTTGGAGTCAGGTGGGACTCTTCTCTCTCTTTTCACACTCAAGTTCAAACGGTCTCTGCCGACTGTTTTTCGAAAATTAGGATGGTCAAAAAACTCATTAACTTCCTACCCAGCAAAACAAGGAAAACTATAGTCCAAGCATTAATTACATCGCACTTGGACTATGCTAATGGCCTGTATGTTGGACTTGCCGCAGGCCTCTGCCATCGGCTTCAAACGGTACAGAATGCGGCAGTCCGATTAGTGTGTGGGATTTCCCTTAGAGAACATATCTCCCCACACCGCCGCTCCCTCCATTGGTTACCAATACAGAAAAGGGTTGAATTTAAGGCCCTTACACTGGCTCACAGGGCAATCAAGGGGAAGGGCTCTGCATATCTTTCTACCTGCCTTCGCTCCTACAAAAACATCAGATTCGGCTCCAAAAATCTACTCACTATCCCGAGATTTAAAAAGATGCGATCAGGAGGAAAAACTTTTCAAATTTGTGCTGCATCCCATTGGAATAAATTTCCGCAGTCCATTCGCTCAATCCAGGAAGATTTTCCCTTTCGTAAGGCTTTGAAAACACACCTCTTTTGCTAAATCTTATGGAGAAAGAGTCATTCCATTCGCTGGAGCGCCGGAACACCCCGTTGGGGTAGCTGCGCTATATAAGAGACACTAAATAAATAAATAAAAATAAATGCCACCTTAATTTGGACCCAACCATATGCAAATCAATCTTGACCCTGCTCCAATGGGAACGGTTACTGGAACCAAGCTGTACCTGGCTGAAGAGCCCTAATTAGGGCAAAACCTGACCTGGGTTGCTTGTGTTCCAGTTCACACAAGGCCTGGCTTTGCAGTTCGGGCTGAATGCCCACCAAGGGTGTCAATAGCTTGGTAAACACATTTGGCCCCGAAGAGAGACCAAATGAGGGTATTTGAAATTGGTAATGGTCCTCCACACTTCAAAGAAAAGATAAGAAGTCCCTCACAAGTTTTAACTGCAGCCTCAGCTGCAGCGTTGTTCATCCGCAGGGGCAGTTCCACGGAGAGGCCGAGATGATCCTCCTGTTATTATCCAGTGCACGCTCCTCTACGCTCTCCGTGCCCGTAGAGTTTCCTCTTTGGGGGCTGTCACTCAGCAACCAAAAAGCGCATCTCCTGAACTATCGCGAGAGCCACCATTCTTTAAAGCAGGCAAATGAAGATAAGCACTCAGTGTTAAAAAACACACATTGAGAGATTAAGGGGTATATTTACAAGGAGAGCGATGTTAGCCTTCCTGGCTTAACGCCACACTCTGCTACTTCAGAAACGCAGGGCTGCAACATATATACAACAATATGGTGCAGCCCTGCATTTCCTCCTGCGCTGGCGCAAAACTTAGCACCCTAGTGCCAACGCAGGCATCCTTGCGCCCTAGTGCAAGGTTGTCTGCATTGAGAGGAAGATTGCTTATGTGCTGGAAGGTCTCCCTTCCTGCACATAAACAATCTTTAAATGACATTTTGTAACTTATATGTGTGCTGCTAAATGCAGCACACATAGAAGTTGCAAAACTGCATTCTCTTTTTGTTGGTTTATGTGCAGGAAGGGTCACCTTCCGGCACATAAACAATCAACGGCAATTTGCTGTTTCTATGTGTGCTGCACAACACAGCACACATGGAAATATAAAAACGAGGAATAATTAAGCATTTCTCCTCGTTTTGACTGCTTAAGACCAGGTTTTTCCTGGTCTTAATTTTGGTACTGCCACATATTTACGCCACCCTTGCAAATAGTGTTCAGCATCAAAATCAATGGGTGTTGCAGGGAAACACTCATTGCCCCCCCTTTCACGCTAAGTACAACGTGAAAGGATGCCTTATTTATAAGGCAGCGTTACGCTACGTTAAGTGGCATAATGCTGCTTTGTAAATAAGGGAAAGCTTGTATCGCCACCACAACGTCACTGAAAGTGACGTTGTGGTGGCAATAGGGGCTTGTAAATATGCCCCTAAGACCTTAATCTGAAGGTCTCTAATGTCACCTAGTAAACTGGGGGATGGTGAGGCACTTTTTAAGTGAGGCTGATCAGCGAGTCTCCTGGGGCACCTTAATGGTCTCGTCTGCTCTGAACAGTGGTGGATCAGGCTATATTGATGAGGCTATCTTGAGGTGAAAAAATAGTTATTTATTTTTATTTATTTAAAACTTATAATGCGCGACAGATACCCGCAGTGGGTTTCCCGGCGCAAGGGATAGACTAAAGAAGAAAATGGACATTACAACAGCATTATTGACAGCTAGTACGGCCGAAAATCTATTGGAAGAGTAAAGTTTTCAATTTTTTGCGGAAGCAGAACATATTAGTCTCGGATTTCAGAGCAGTGGGTAATGCATTCCAGGATTTGGGGCCTAGATGGGAGAAAGATCTTCCCCCCATCTTCACAAGTTTGAATCTTGGAATGACAAAGTCACAGTTAGCCGAGGATCTTAAAGTGCGGCTAGGCCTGTAAGGTTGAACAAGGCTCTGAAGATACAGAGGGGCTGAGCCCTGCTTGATTTTAAAAAGGTAGCATAGGGCTTTAAATTTAATGCGGCTCGGGACCTTGAGCCAATGTAGATCGCGGAGAGCCTGAGTGGCCGAAGATCTCCTCGGGATGTTACATAAAAGTCGGGCCGATGAATTCTGTACAGCCTGCAGTTTATTTATGGTCGCAGCATCGGCACCAAGGTAGAGGACGTTACCATAGTCCAGACGAGATGTTACTAACTCCTGGACGACTGTTCTCCTAGTGGCATATGGCAACATCCAGAGAATTTTCTGGAGCCATCTCAAGGTGGAGAAACAGATGGCAGCCACCTTGGTAGCCTGTTGCCTCATAGAGAGCTTGTCATCTATGAGGAATACAAGGTTGCGAACCACGGGGACCAGTTGAGGAAGGGGACCCCAGGCCAGTGTTGCAGGCCCCAGAGATCTTTGTGTTTCCCCAAGATGACAATCTCGGTCTTGTCACCGTTTAGCTTGAGGAGATGCCTCTGCATCTACTCAGCCACTCGTGACAATCCAGATTTCAGACTAGACACATTGTTGCCTTCAGTGCAGTTCAGTTATGATACTGTGAAATACATCGTACATATCACAGTACAAAAGAATTAAAAATCTTAACTGACTACAGCCGGCCAGGTAATACTATAGACCAGGATGTGGTCATTCCTACTTCCTCCTCTTCTGAGAGGTTTGGCAGCCATCTTGGGAGAACTTTTTCAGCTGGGCTAGGTGACAGTTTTCTGTCCTGCAGGAGAACTGCTCACCTGTTAGGACTGTAACAGGAAAACAGGTGCGCAAGTAATGTGTTTTAACCATAACCAACCACTGCTAGCATTACAGGTGATATTACCTTTCTATGGTACAACATTACTTCAGGGGGAATCTGCATTTAGGGCTTTGGAGTGGTTGTTACAGGTTGAGATTACACCGGAAATGCATGACCATTCTCCAACTTGTGTGCTGGTGAGTTTTCACAAAACTTTTCTCTGCACAAGCTTACCTTGGAAAGGTTTTGGGATCTACACCTGTCAGGGCAGGTGACATAAAGTCCATAAGTCCATAGTCCATCCACACACAATTATATTATTTCAGGAATTGGAAAATGTTGTGCTTAGATATGCTTGTTTGCAGTTCCATACAGCACGCCATGTGTTGTCATGGTGCTGGGATGTGGGGAGTTCTAAGAAGAGTCCTTTGGTGCCTCTCTTCTGTCGTGAGAGGAGCGGTGGCTTGTAATTCCCACGAATAAACACTACAGGCTATACAACTGTGTCTTGTGGTGTTATATTGTCTTTACGGACACAACAGAAGGGCATGCCGCACAAATTGATGAGGTGTTAGCGAAGGGGTGTTCTCCATGACGAAAAGTATTTTTTATTGGAGACAGATAAAAAACGTAAAAAGTGCAATTGCACCCATGCAAAACAATTAGGCATGCTTTGTGGAGTTAGGAATGAGGAAGTTCCTCTGCATTAGAGTACATGGACGTCATAATCCTTTTCTAAGAATACTCCCTGGAGCCTGTGGCTTTTGCTGCCTCCCAGAACTTCTTCCTGCTCCCCTTAGGATTTGCAGAGATTCAATAACCTACACCCAAACTTAGGTGTAACCAACTGAAGTGGATTGTGGTATCTCATCGTCAATAGGAGGGCGAGGCCAAAGAGTTAGACGTTGACCTCTGGGACAAAGCAGGTATCACCGCGTCAAATTTTGGCAAGTTCTATTCATTCTTCATCCCCCCAACCATTAGTAAATTAAATACCAAAATTAGGTAACATTGTCATCTGTTATTTATATCCATAATCAAGTGTGTCAAATGCACAAACAGTCATGGGAGGAATGCTTGAAACTAGTCCAACCGCTGGCAATCACTCGGTGTAGCATTCCAACTCATTGTTTTTGTCCCGGCCATGCCACCGCAGATTAGACCCAGCCATATGCAAATCAGTCTTGGCCCTGCTCCAATAGGAACAGTCCAGCCCTAACTGCCAAGTCACAAGCAAACCAAGATTGGTTTCGGCGTGATTGGGCTTCATCCGTCGGGTGTCGCCCGGCTTCAGTGGCACACTGAGCAAGAGACCTATGTCTGGGCTAACCCTAGCCACTTAGGGCGTCACATCAAACACGCAAAAGGTGATGGGAAGAATGCTGCGTGAACCATATCCATAATAGTCCTTCCTTTCTTTCTAGCCTAATATTGAAATAGGGACCAACTAGCTGCATATTTGAAATCTCATCTCTTCTACCATAATTATTATTTTCAATGGCAATATGAACATGTCTAAATAGTCATTGTAGTTTTCACGTGGTAAACATTCCCTCACGGTATAGATCTAAAGTCTGCTCACCATTTACAAAGCCTGACACAGATGCAAATGTGTATCCGTATGTGGAGTGTGCATGTGTGCAGGCAGAAAGGACTTATACTTAAAAAGAAAAATATTAAGGAAGAAAAATGTTATTAAAATGTGAATGAAAAACAACAAAGGGGCCTGATTATGCGTTTTGGCATTATATATTGCCTTTGATAAATAGCAAAACCGCAGGGTACATTTTTATCGGGTACGAGGAATAACATCTATAACGAGTTATTGGGGAATAACATGCTGATTTCAGTGTTTAATGCACCAAAATCCCAATGACATGGTATATACTGATTGTTTTTCCTCTGTTAAATTCCAGCAGGTTTTACCTGATGGAATGGAATGGAGGTTGAATTATCTATCGCATCCGCTAATTATCAGATGCATTACATACCTTCAAACTCGTAATTCCAACCTGTGCTTGAACAGAGGTTTACGCACAGGTCGGAATATAATGAGCAACTCGTAATCAGGGCCTAGATGCCAGAATCTTACCGTGAGGAAAATAGGTGTAAGTGAGCGGGGTAAGTGACACAGCCGCCAAAAGTCTTTGGCTGTTGCCTTCTCCTTTAAGCAAGTGTTGGTTTTTTAGCCAGTAACTCCTTTAATTCTGGAAATTGTAGTTTCAGTGGACAAAACCAATGCTACTAGTCCCAGAATGCAATATGCATTTGGATAAACAGCGGGAGTTAGCAGCTGACTTCACACTTGGGGCCATATGTATCATCCTCACCATTTGCGATTTCTAAATAGCGAATTCTAAGGAATCGCTATTTAGAAATCGCAAAACGGTATGTATGTAGAAAATCGCTTCTTTATAGCGATTCCTTAACATTCCTAAATTGCGATTAGCAAATTGCTAATCGCAAATTTCCCATTCATTTCTATGGGCCAGGAGGCCCATAGGAATGAAGGGGAAATTTGCGATTAGCAATTTGCTAATCTCAATTTAGGAATATTTTCAAGGGTGCAGGGGTGTCACAAGAACACCCTGCTGCACCCCTGAAAATGACATTTGTGGGCATATGGCGCACATACATGCCCTAAGGGCATGTATGAGCATCATATGACACCTTTGGATTTTAAATAAATTGCTTTTTCAAAAGAATTCGCAATTTACCACCAACTAAAAGTTGGTGGTAATTTGCGAATCCTTATGGGCATTTTTGCATTAATTTTTATTTGATACATTGCATTTAAGGAATCGCTAAATTTGCGATTCCTTAAGTGCAATCGCAAAATAAGGAATGGCAAATTTTGCGATTCCTTATTTTGCTACGAAAATGTTTCATACATTCCATTTAGAAAATTAGCGAATTTCGGCCTTTGCGAGGCGAATGCTAATTTGCTTGATACATATGGCCCTTGATCCGGGGTCAAAGGATGCCTTTATAAGGTATGCCACACATTTACAGGTATATTTGGCAAAATCCACTTTTAACGGACAAAAGACGAGAAATGTTTGTAAATTCATCAGACGCTCATCAGTTATGACCACGGATAAGCCAAAACGATGGACCCTTTTATTTAAATAGTTTTTTCGTGAATTGGTTGAGGTATATATATTTGCCCATTCCAGGGGTCCTTTCTACTCGGGGTCTTAAGCATGGACTGCCTAGATGTGAGGTCATTGGTTCAGATTTACGTCTCTGCCTGATGATGTCATCAAAAGGCCCTACTATAAACAAAGCAAGACTGCAAAAAATATGCTTTCATTTTATTAAGAAACGACTAAAAAATGCTTTAAGATGTTTTCAAAATCATTAAAAAATTCCATGGTCCTGTTTGAAGAATTTTTGCTGAAAAATAAAGCAAATGTATGTACTCCTCTGTGGGAAAGTCTGTTTTGCATCAAGATTGTCTACAGTTCTGAGTCATGCACTTGTTATTAAAAATAAACTAATCTCGGTGAGTATATATAGAAACAGTACATGCCATTCCTTTAAAGTCTGTCGTCTGTGTCTAATCTGTGGCGCTGCAGTGTGTATGTAGCTCTAATCTCAATGTGTGTGGAATGCAATCTTTTTCCCCAAATCGAGTATGGGGCACTTTCAGAAATCCTATATGAAAACATTGGGATTATAGTTCTGCATTGCAATACTTTATAAAACATCAATGAGCTGTTCAGGAGTGTTAAAATGCAAATGCCTTGTTGGGTATCGCCTAGACTGAGCATGTGCCGTATCTTTGAGACATATTATCTTCTAACAGTGGGATGGGAAGTTACCCATTCTTCACCATCGGTTGGCTTCATTGTCACTCTTATTTCCTGGCTTCTTATTGTTCATCTGCCATAGGCTTCCTTTGTGTATGCTTGCCTGTCCCTTCTCAGGAGTATGGGTGCATTACTTGTGTCCTTCCACTGCTTATTTTGTAGGTGATACTTTTTATTTGCGTTTAAGCCCTTCATCAGAGTAAATCTTTTTGTGCCGTCTCCTTTGTGTACTTGCCCACTCACTCCATGCCTTTCTTCCACAAACCTTCTGCTTGCCCTTGCCCTAGCCCCGTCCCATTGTTGTTCATCGGCTTGCCCCAGCCACTCTCTCTCACCGTCTGGTGCCATCAGATTGCCCCAGACCCTCTCTTCCATTGTCTGTTGTCGTCAGCCTGTTCCCAGCCTCTTCCTCCTTCCGTTGTAGTCAACTGCAGCAAGCCCGTAGACTCCAACTCTGACTCTCCATTGTTGTCAACTTGCCCCAGCCCTTCCCTCATAACCTCTGTTGCCATCAGCTTCCCCCATCACTTCCCTCCTTCGTTGTCCATGTTGCCCCACAACTTGCCCCACCCCTCCGGTTTTGCTCCTGCTTCCCTTTCCAAAATAACTTTAAAAAATGCTGACACGGCTGGCGTTGGCCATGTTAGAGGGCTGTTTTTTCTACACCCTTCATCTGTTTTGCCGCCTCCCCACCCAGATGCCGCCCTCGGTGTTGCTACCCACTCAGGCAGCAATTTAAACAAGCATTTGCAATGCAATCGGTCTCGCCTTGGGTGACCTTATATGTATTTAGCAATGCAGCACATTAGCCTGTGTGCTGAAACATCTACTGTTTTTTTAACATGGTGGGAAAGTAAGCACCAAATTGCGTGACACGCCAGGTAAGGGAACACATGAAGAGAAATATTGCCTTTCAGGGGGAAATGGTATAGTCCAAAGCTCTGTTTTTAATATAAAATCAGGGCCTTCAGTGGTCATTTCAATGAAAATACACGATTTGAAAAAATATTACTGTCTAAGGGTGCTCCTGCAAGACAAGTTCTGTGGACTGGAATCTAGAGAATGCTAAAGTGATTCTGGTATTTTACTGACCTCTGCTGTTCGTTTTCTATCAAAATAGTTAAATAGAGGCAGTTGAACAGAAAAAAAGTCCCTAAGCGGAAGAAGACAAGTCCTAGAGCTCATCTCCAGAGCCCACAGAGTGCATACACAGTGCATAAGTGCATAAGTTGATGCTAAAGTAAATGCGAGAGGTCTTGAATGCTCGACCTAAAAAAGCACTGTGTGACGTGTCCAGATATGGCACGTTCTTAGACCTTTTTTCCTATTTGAGCCATGCTGCATGGCTAAAAAAAACATTGAAAAAGGCAATTGCTCTCTCATAGACAAGATCACTTAACTTTGGCAATGGTTGTTTTTATAGAGCTCCGTCTGTGTTTGTGCTATTCCCGCCTTGATAAATGTTGTAAGTGAGGACTAGGCAGTGCTTTAAATGGGCAAGTGCTATCAGATACTGAGTACATGCACTTCCTTAATCTGGAAGGGATAGTACTGACACGTCTTAGCTCTGCTCCAATGCTTTTCATGGGAAGGTACCAGCACTTCGCAGCAGCAACTAGGTACTGTGGGACAAGGCTTACATGCACTTCTATATTTCCATTTCAAGAAGTGGGCGTTGGAAGATAACGTGATTTATAACGATGGATTAAACCCAGATCTGTGACTGGGAGTGAATGTTTTGCCATTGTGCAACATTCCGTCCATCATCTTGTGTCTTTTGCTGTTCACCCTATGTGGGAAGGGTATGCCCAGACGTGGGTCCCGTGCTCACTACGCCACTGGAGTCAAGCTATCCTGGCTGAAGACGGCTGATAGCCAGAAACCAGTCCTAGGATGCTTGATTCCGGTCTAGGAAAGACATGGCTTGGCAGTTCGGGCTGGACTGTTCCCAGGCACAGGGTCAAGACTGATTTGCATATGGCCATGTCTGATCTGGGGTGGCTTGGTGAGCAACATAACGAGCGCCAGGACACCTCCGGGTATTAGAGCGCTCTATAAATATGCAAAATAAATAAATAAATAAATAAACGATGGATTAAACACAGATCTGTGACTGGGGGTGACTGTTTTGCCCTTGTGCAACATTCCGTCCATCATCTTGTGTGTTTTGCAGATAAAGTGATTTGCCAAGGACCACACAATTTGATCATGCTGACCAAGTGCTCACACACAACACGTTCACAGTGTCAAATGAGTGTCAGCTCTTTGTTGGGGGCGTCCGTAGTCCTAAGTGCATCTATAATTTTTATTCAGTACAGTAGAATAATGAAGCCTGACACTTGACAGACTCTGCCCCAGTTCTGCTGGCCTTCCAGGGACTCCCTCTCTCAGTAACTCTCCAGGTGGCCCCCAGCCAGGCCCACCTCTAGAGTGTCAATTAGTAAATGGAGAGAGCAGGCCTCACCTGTGAGTTCCTGCACCCTCTTCTGACATGTCATTATCAGCATCCTTGGCCGAGGGTGAATGCACTGCATTGTGATGGAGAGGAGAGCCTCCTCTCTGCTCTCAAGCCCCCCGGCTCTGTGCATTCCCCTTAAACCCGCATACCCCTGGACGGGCTCCCTGGCGCCCTGGCCAAGTCCTCGGTGGCAGGAACACCCGGGGGGATGGAAACACCAGACTGGCACCAGTCTCACTTTAGAGGAATGTGGCCATGGGCACTTGTTGGACTGAAGTCCATAACTCAGGCACCTCAAGGGACCCGCCTGTAATATTCTGCAGTTGTGCTTGCTCCTCTGACACAAATTAAAACCTTCATTCCAGAGAAGTGTGGGCACATCATGGCTTGTAAGTGCTGGCCTCTGTGCCAGCCTCTCTGCTGCCAATGTGCTAGGCCTTCCGCCAGAAGGTTGGAATGAGCGGATTGTGAAGCTGGAACATAGGCACCATGCATTAACCTAATAACATATCACTGCTGGGCTGTGGACTGAGGGTTACACATGGCCCATACCTCCCCTCTGCTGCCTGATACTGAGGGGCAGATGTAGCAAGCATTTGTGCGTTCGCAAAAGGGCAGATTTGCAGAATTTGCCCGTTTGCACACGCAAACATTGCTTTTCCGATGTAGCAAACCCAATTTTGCGATTTGGTAACCTGTTACCAAATCACAAAATGGGTTTGCGATTCGGCATTAGGAAGGGGCATGTTTAGGGCGTCCCTTCTTAATACCGAATCGCATGGGTATGTATGGATGTTTTGTGAACGAAATTGCGGTTGCAAAACATTCGCATTTTACCACCTACTTCAAGTAGGTGGTAACCCATTCGCAAATGAGAAGGGGTCCCCAAGGGACCCCTTCCTCTTTGTGAATGTTTGAAAAACTATTTTAAAGAGTAGGCAGTGGTCCCACGGACCACTGCCTGCTCTTAAAAAATGAAAAGAAATTTTTCATTTTTCGTTTTGTAAAACATCTCGCTTTCCTTTAAGGAAAACGGGCAACTTTATAAAAAAAAAAAAGATTGCTTTATTGAAAAGCAATCACGGACATGGTGGTCTGCTGATCCCCGCAGGCCACCATCCCCGTGATTTTTGCGATTCCTAGGGGGTCGCAAATTGCGACCTACTTCATTAATATTCATGAGGTTGGTCATTTACGACCCCTTAGGAATTGCAAAAGTGGTACTATACACCTTCATACATTGCATTTTTCTATTTTTTAATTGCGAATCCTTGGGATTCACAATTAGGGAATAGCAAAATGCGAGCTACGTACATCTGGCCCTCGGTGTCTATGTGTGGTCCACACTGGATCTCAGGTGGTGTCAATGCCACCATGTTACTCCAGCCTGCTCCGGATCTTTGTTGAATGTCTACTAACCCATCATGTATGCTCTCTTCTAGAATTCTTGCTCACATATATACTTACATGTTCCTTGTCTTAGTGTGTAAAGTAAGGCCTTACAAAGGTCCCATCCATGCCTTATATTGGCCTCTATAACAAAGCAGCACATAGACCCGGCTCATGATCTCTGCTGGTGTCTGTGACAAGGCCTCACGTATGTCCTACTCTAAGCCTTACATCGGCCTCTGCAGCAAGGCCTCGCATAGATCCTACTCTAGGCCTTACATCGGCCTCTATAACACGGCCTCACGTATGTCCTACTCTAAGCCTTACATCGGCCTCTGCAGCAAGGCCTCGCATAGATCCTACACTAGGCCTTACATCAGCCTCTATAACAAGGCCTCCCATAGATCCTACTCTAATCCTTTTATCAGCCTCTCTAACATGGCCTCGCGTAGATCCTTCTCTAATCCTTATATCAGCCTCTATAACAAGGCCTTACGTAGATCCTACTCTCTTCCTTATATCAGCCTCTATAACAAGGCCTCACGTACATCATACTCTAAGCCTTACATCGGCCTCTATAACAAGGCCTTACGTAGATCCTACTCTAAGCCTTATATCGGCCTCTGTAACAAGGCCTCACATAGATCCTACTCTAAGCCTTATATCGGCCTCTATGACAAGGCCTCACGTAGATCCTACTCTAAGCCTTACATCAGCCTCTGTAATAACACCTCGCATAGATCCTACTCTAGGCTTACCTTAGCCTCTATAGCAAGACCTCGCATAGATGCAAATCTAGGCTTTACTTTGGTCTCTATAGCAAGGACTCACATAGATCCTTTTCTAAGGCTTATATCCGCCTCTATAACACAGCCTGCCATAGATCCTACTCTAAGCCTTACCTTGTGGATTTAGTCCTTAAGTTATTGCCCTTGAAAAGAGGGTCCATTGTCCATCTTAACTTCACCGGTAATCCCTAGAAGAGCATATACACGGTCCAGCCCTGGCTTTCCACATTCAACCGATGTGGACCTGACTATTTCCATGACTGGGAATTTCAAGTGGGTGCCCATCAGCCCCAGTGTGATCCAGTTGTCAAGGAAGCTCCCAAAGTGCATGCAGATGTTGACCCATGGCGTGGTACTTGGAGGCTCGGTGATGACTGGTGCCACTGGTGGTTCACCGCTGGTGAGAAAACAGGATTGGCAGCTCCTCGCCCACTCCTCTACGTGTCGGTCCATCACAGGGAACCAGACATTGTTCCTTAGCCGTGACTTGATTTTGGCAACTCCCTGACGGCCCATATGAACGAGCTCTACGGTGCGTCCCCACAACTGGCATGGCATTACAATCTGGTACCCGCATAGGACAACCCATCATCAATTTCACTTAGTTAATCCTGACATCTCCAAAGGTATGTCCTGGTCTCTCGTTCTTCTTCCATCAATCCCAGACATCCAGAAGACCATTCTGCAATTCTTTTAACACAGTTACCGTAAGTTGCACTTGCATCCGAACCACTGCGTGTTTAATGGCACAAACAGTTTTGGATCAGCCTTGAGCCAAGTGGTTTGTATCACTTACAAATGATACAAAATGTATTTTTATATCACTGGTCTTCAGAAGAAATGTCTCTGTAACATAGGCTATCACTGATACAATGTTACCTGGACTCAGTGCAGAATTCCCTGGTACCCGTGCGATTTACACGACGTCTCCATGACTACGAAGAACAGAAATGCCATGGCCCTGACTTTAGAGCCACCAGTGGAATCACAGCCCTTGCATTCATATGTGTGAGGAGTCAGCTGAGTTCATAATCCCCACATGGCCTTTTAGGGGTATAGGTCATTGCTATTTTAAATTTTCCATATAAGTTGTTTGTTTCCTTTTAATTTAAAGGTTTGTTGGCAAAGTACCCCAATAACTAAGAGCCAGCCCCATCATTGCCAGGATGAAAAGTGTGGGATACCAGTGACAAGGTGGCACAGCACAACTCTTTCACATGATTCACGTGGGAATCCGAAAGGCAGAGAAAAGCTAATTAAATGAGTCATTTGAGCCAGAAAATAGGAATCTTGCCTCAAGATTTTGGCAAACGCTTCTGGCATTGATGAAGCTGACAACCCACGTCATGGCAATCTAAATAAGAAAAAAATAAATGCTGCCCATCTGTGAAAAAGATAGTTCCATAGGAGGCATCGGGAATGCGATTATGAACCCACTCTCAGAAAATAAGACTGGGGCTTTTCTTTGCCTTGGGTGATCTCATTGCAGACGGGATGGATTATATAGAAGTAAAAAAACAAATCAGAAGTTATCGCCAGAGAAGAAGAGATCCGTGAACAAGCTTTGTAGAGAAGAAGATAGACATGAGCCAGCTCTCTCTAGAGAAGGAAATGACAGCTGTCAGTCACATCTGGAGAAGAAGATAGACATGAGACAGCTCTCTCTGGAGAAGAAAATGACAGCTGTCAGTCACATCTCACATCTGGAGAAGAAGATAGACATGAGACAGCTCTCAAGAGAAGAAAATGATACCTTTCTGCCAGCTCAGTGGAGAAGAAGATAGTTGTCAACAACCTCTAGAAAATAAGATAGATGTGAGAGAGATCTCCGGACAAGGAAAAAAAGCTGCCAGCCACATCTAGAGAAGACGATAGATGTGAGACAGCTCTCCAGATAAGTAAATGATAGCTCTCAGCCAGCCCTAAACACGAGACAGCTCTCCAGAGAAGTAAATGATAGCTGCCAGACACATTCGAGATGTAGAGGTGGGCTAGCTCTCCAGAGAAGTAAAGTATAGCTCCCAGCCACATCTAGAGAAGAAGACAGATGTGAGACAGATCTCCAGACAAAGAGAACTTAGTTCTCAGAGGGCCCTACAGAATAGGAGAAGACAGTTGTACATAGTGAATAGAATAGCTTTATTGTACAGTTAATTAAAACTCACAATGTTAAAACTTCCACCATTAAGAATCATTCTAAGCTTGTTTTCACATATATTATTAAAATGGAAGCAAGGTGTTTAAAACCCTGTGAAGTCAGGGAAGACAGTTGTCAGCAGGCTCTCTATAAAAGGAGTCAGCACTCCAAAAAAAGGAAAATATATCTTCTATTTAGGACTCCAAGAGAGAATGTATTTAAATCAAGGAAACATTACAACTGAGATATTTTAACACAAACATGCTGAATAATCTTCTCGAGTATTGTGCTGGAGGTGACAGGGGGCTTTTTAGCTTCTGAGAAATATTATTACTCTGACTTCAGTTCAGAGCAGTTAATGTGCTACCACGACAGTTTAGTGTCTTGCCAACTAACGTTATGTAACATAATGGTTATTCCTTTGTTTGTTTAGGTCTCATGTGTAATGCTAACATGTTGTTTCTGCTGTTTCAGAGCTCTGAGACACTGTTGGCAATCCGTGCATCGATCCTAAAACAACTCAGAATAGTCGCAGCATCAATATTTTTTTCTCTCCTGTTGTCAAGGCCTCAGTTCTGGTCCAGATACGTCAATCATCACCTTCCACAAAACCCTTTTTATTCGTAAGTCGTCGGTAACAAACTTGACAAGTGCACGAGCTCTCCCATTGACCTTTTACCTGTAAAGGGAAAAAGTAATGTTTGTCAAATACATGCAGTAACTAACTACATTTACTCCACCTGTCTTCATTCATCTTCTTCTCTCTCCTGTTGCCATTCAGTCCCTGGGTTAAGGAAAAAAAGAGGACCAAGTAGTTAGTGGCCCCTCTGGGCCCTCCTTGTATGGATACAAGGGGACCCCTTTGGATCCTCAGGTTTCGTCGTTGCTGTCTTCATCTGATCCCTCCAGTGCAGCGTAGTCATGCGCTGTGCATCATCTTTCGGCACGCCAAGGTCGATGTTTCCTTTTAACCTACTACAAGGCGGTTTCTGGAAACCAGAAGAACATCTTTAAAGCAACATAGGAGTCTCCAGCAGTCCTGGGGGTCCTCTAGTGCATGTGTCCTTGGGAACAGACCAAACATCACTGAGTCCGCGGCGATCCATGATGTAGGTATCCAGGACCTAATCTCTGCGCTTAGTACCTTTATCAGGTCCTGTGCGTATGCGCACTCCCAGAAGAGATGGTAGGTCATCTTGTCTGCAGTGCACCCTCTCGGGCAGGACTTGTATCGTTGAGTCCTCTTGCATACATGAAGGCTCTCACTTGAAGTCCTCCTCGGAGGGCCATCCAGGTGATATCATTGTGCCGGTTGGTCAGGCACTTGGAGGCGACGTTCTCCCACATGTGGTCCGCTGTGGTGGAGGGGAGGGTGCTGATCGGTTCAGTGATGTCCCTAGCATGTATCTGGCATTGGACGATCTTCAGAGTCCATGTGGCTGGGGCGGCAGCCTTCAGTTCATACTCCTTGATGAACTTCTCTACTTCCTTGTAGAACCACGGGGTGTCCCAGTTGTAGGGAATGGCACTCACCCATAATGCTCATCCAAAGCGCCTCCATGTCGGCAACAGGAAGAAGCGTGCCATCAGAAAGCCGGCATGGCTCTCATTTGCGGTCCTTAGGGTGCTCCTGAAGCAGTGGCACATGAAGATGCCCCTCCGGAAGGTGGTGATGTCCAGCACTCTCTGGCTTCCCTTCTCGTGTGTCTTGATCATCACCTCCCTTGACACTCTCTCCATCCTCAAACTCCAGATGAAGAAGAAGATCATTCTCGTGATGGGCTTGGCCTTACGGGTCTGCACCGGCCACACTTGAGCGATGTACTGGAGCACTGGCAGGGTCTCGTTCCGCAGGACCAAAGACTTCCCTTCGATCATCAGCTCCTGGAGGTCACAAGTTGCATCCTGAGCCCCCTGAACATCTCCCAGACACTCATTCATCTCTGGGGGGACACAGACGCTGATGAGCCTAATGGGTTGACTAGCCCACGAGCCGTCCATGACCAGCACTCTGCCGTTGACCTATTTGTTGACCTTGTTGGTTGTGCAGTGCCTCCCCTTGATCAGAATGGCGACTTCAGATGATATGCAATCGTTCCCTCTGGAACAAAACAATGGCTCGTGCATCCACTGCTGTACGAGCTGGCTGTACGACTGGGCGTATGGAATCTTGCAATCCTGCAGAAAGCAGATATCTCGGTTCTGGGCAGCAAGGAAGCGCAATGGCCAATCTGTCTGACCTGGTCCTTCACACTTCTGATGTTTACTGTAAACAAAGATACAGCCATTGTCTCAGCGCTAGCTGTAGGTGTCTGGTTCGAAACCTCTACTGGGGTTGAAGGCCCAGGACTGCTCCACTTGGGGATCTGTGCTGTCCGCTGGTCCTGCTCTCCCTCTACTGCGCTGTCTTCCGTGCCCCCATGAGGACTTATGGTCCGGCTTTGTTGACTTTCTTATTGGCAAGAAAGTCCTCTTTCCTTGCCATCATCAATATTTATGGTCTGTGACTCTTTCTCTGAACCCTTCAATCTGGAAAGGCCATGAACACCCAGATACAAAATGCAAGTGACCCTCATGGGAATAGGAACATATTTTGGAGAGGGTGAGCTTCACTGGTGGGTCCTCGCAGAACAAATGCAAGAAAAAGCAAGGAGAAATAAAGCCTTTCTCCTCATTTCGCCAAGTAAAGACAAGGTTTTCCCTGGTCTTAATTTTGGCGATGCCGTCTATTTACGCCACCCTTGTAAATAGGGGGCAGCATCAAAATCAATGGGTGTTGCGGTGGAACGCCCATCGCAACACCGACTGCCGACCCCTTTCACGCTAAGCATACCGTGAAAAGGTGCCTTATTTACAAGGCAGCGTTAAGCCACGTTAAGTGGCTTAATGCCACGTTGTAAATAAGGCAAAGCCCCTTTTGCCTCGGAAACGTTACAAAAAGTGACGTTCCTGCTGCGATAGGGGCTTGTACATATGCCCCCCGGCTGTTCTTTAAAAATGGCATTCGTTGTTGCTTGTCTGACAGGACCCGGGGCCAAGTGAGGAAAGGTGTGAGGGCCATGTGCCTGTCAGAGAGGTCTTGTGTGCAGCCTGCAGACAGGGTCTCTCCTTGTCGGCAGTGCTGCTTTCTATGCTCTGACTCGTGGTTTTGCTTTTATCGTGTAGGCCTCCAAGTTTCAGCATGCAGCATGCTTTTGGCTGAAAGGCTAGCACTGATTCAAGGTGTGACCCTGGGCATGGGCCCACTTAACATGCATGTGCAGCCTGGAAATGCGTGTAAATGCACGGCTGATGGCACATACTGCAACCCTTGACCTCTGAACCTGACCTCAGTGACCGCCTTGTGTGGTAGGATGACCTCAAGAAAGATTAATCAAATCCAAGCTGGTGTTTCCAGGAGCAGTGTGGGGCAGATTTACAAGCCCCTTATGTCATTTTTATGCTGCTGTTACGTTACTTTTGTGATGCAATAGCGGCGCAAACAATGCACCCTATTTACAACATGATGCATCTAGGGAGATGCGTCACGTTGTAAAGCCCTGCGTCACATTATACCTGCGTCAGGTATAATGTATGCAGGGTAGACATTCCCACGCAGGAAAGCCTCGTAAAAAAGAGGCAGTGAAATCTACAAGATTTCACTGCGTGACTTTTAGGACGCCACTGCGTCAAAACCATACGCCTGCTTGAAAAAGGCATAAGGAGTGACGCAGTGTAGTGGGAATAGGCCGCAACACGCCTTACTGAAGTTGCCTCGTTCTTGTGGCACAACTCCAGCAATGCGTGACTTTTGCCCCAACAGATGTGTCAGAATTTCTGACACATCTGTCAATCCTTGCACCATAAAGCGCTGTGTTGTAAATACGGCGCATCCATGGTGGCGCAAAGGTTTTTCACTCAGGCGCAGGGAAACTGACGCATCTATATAGATGCGCCAGTTTCTTGTAAATCTGCCCCTGTGTGTTTTGTACGTCCGCCATTGCTGCGGAGGTGAGGCTCTACCTGCTTCTCCTTAGTGAGCTAAAAAACGGTGATGGATCAAGCCCTGATCTTTTGACTGGGTAGGAGTGTTCTGCTTAATTCAGATACTCTGTCCATCACCACCCCCTTTATGAATCGTTTTGGCCACCACAAGTGTGGAAGGGTATGCTCAGATGTGAGTCCCTTGCTCACTGCACCATCAGGATTCAAGCAAGCCGGGCCGAAGACGGCTGTAATGCCAGAAACCGGTCCCCGGAAGCTTGTTTCCTTTCCAGTAAAGAATTGGCTTGGTAGTTTGGTCTGCCCTGTTCCCATGATGCACTGGGCCAGGGACAGACTAATTTGCATGTAGCCAGGTTCTGAACTGGGATGGTGCAGTGAGCTAAAAAACGGTGATGGATCAAGCCCTGATCTTTTGACTGGGTAGGAGTGTTCTGCTTAATTCTGATACTCTGTCCATCACCACCCCCTTTATGAATCGTTTTGGCCACCACAAGTGTGGAAGGGTATGCTCAGATGTGAGTCCCTTGCTCACTGCACCATCAGGATTCAAGCAAGCCGGGCCGAAGACGGCTGTAATGCCAGAAACCGGTCCCCGGAAGCTTGTTTCCTTTCCAGTAAAGAATTGGCTTGGTAGTTTGGTCTGCCCTGTTCCCATGATGCACTGGGCCAGGGACAGACTAATTTGCATATAGCCAGGTTCTGAACTGGGATGGTGCAGTGAGCTAAAAAACGGTGATGGATCAAGCCCTGATCTGTTGACTGGGTAGGAGTGTTCTGCTTAATTCAGATACTCTGTCCATCACCACCCCCTTTATGAATCGTTTTGGCCACCACAAGTGTGGAAGGGTATGCTCAGATGTGAGTCCCTTGCTCACTGCACCATCAGGATTCAAGCAAGCCGGGCCGAAGACGGCTGTAATGCCAGAAACCGGTCCCCGGAAGCTTGTTTCCTTTCCAGTAAAGAATTGGCTTGGTAGTTTGGTCTGCCCTGTTCCCATGATGCACTGGGCCAGGGACAGACTAATTTGCATGTAGCCAGGTTCTGAACTGGGATGGTGCAGTGAGCTAAAAAACGGTGATGGATCAAGCCCTGATCTTTTGACTGGGTAGGAGTGTTCTGCTTAATTCAGATACTCTGTCCATCACCACCCCCTTTATGAATCGTTTTGGTCACCACAAGTGTGGAAGGGTATGCTCAGATGTGAGTCCCTTGCTCACTGCACCATCAGGATTCAAGCAAGCCGGGCCGAAGACGGCTGTAATGCCAGAAACCGGTCCCCCGAAGCTTGTTTCCTTTCCAGTAAAGAATTGGCTTGGTAGTTTGGTCTGCCCTGTTCCCATGATGCACTGGGCCAGGGACAGACTAATTTGCATGTAGCCAGGTTCTGAACTGGGATGGTGCAGTGAGCTAAAAAACGGTGATGGATCAAGCCCTGATCTTTTGACTGGGTAGGAGTGTTCTGGTTAATTCAGATACTCTGTCCATCACCACCCCCTTTATGAATCGTTTTGGCCACCACAAGTGTGGAAGGGTATGCTCAGATGTGAGTCCCTTGCTCACTGCACCATCAGGATTCAAGCAAGCCGGGCCGAAGACGGCTGTAATGCCAGAAACCGGTCCCCGGAAGCTTGTTTCCTTTCCAGTAAAGAATTGGCTTGGTAGTTTGGTCTGCCCTGTTCCCATGATGCACTGGGCCAGGGACAGACTAATTTGCATGTAGCCAGGTTCTGAACTGGGATGGTGCAGTGAGCTAAAAAAAGGTGATGGATCAAGCCCTGATCTTTTGACTGGGTAGGAGTGTTCTGCTTAATTCAGATACTCTGTCCATCACCACCCCCTTTATGAATCGTTTTGGCCACCACAAGTGTGGAAGGGTATGCTCAGATGTGAGTCCCTTGCTCACTGCACCATCAGGATTCCAGCAAGCCGGGCCGAAGACGGCTGTAATGCCAGAAACCGGTCCCCGGAAGCTTGTTTCCTTTCCAGTAAAGAATTGGCTTGGTAGTTTGGTCTGCCCTGTTCCCATGATGCACTGGGCCAGGGACAGACTAATTTGCATGTAGCCAGGTTCTGAACTGGGATGGTGCAGTGAGCTAAAAAACGGTGATGGATCAAGCCCTGATCTTTTAACTGGGTAGGAGTGTTCTGCTTAATTCAGATACTCTGTCCATCACCACCCCCTTTATGAATCGTTTTGGCCACCACAAGTGTGGAAGGGTATGCTCAGATGTGAGTCCCTTGCTCACTGCACCATCAGGATTCAAGCAAGCCGGGCCGAAGACGGCTGTAATGCCAGAAACCGGTCCCCGGAAGCTTGTTTCCTTTCCAGTAAAGAATTGGCTTGGTAGTTTGGTCTGCCCTGTTCCCATGATGCACTGGGCCAGGGACAGACTAATTTGCATGTAGCCAGGTTCTGAACTGGGATGGTGCAGTGAGCTAAAAAACGGTGATGGATCAAGCCCTGATCTTTTGACTGGGTAGGAGTGTTCTGCTTAATTCAGATACTCTGTCCATCACCACCCCCTTTATGAATCGTCCTGGGTGGGCAGCAGGGATGAGGGAACGCCGTTTGAGATGGGGGTTCTCCGAGCTTTCTTTGATGCTCTGAAAGAACACGATGAAATACTCGGAACTGTCAAACTCGCCTCCCCGGAGATGTCCTCGGAAACATTCCTGGTGCAGCGCAGTCTGGAGCGAGCACGAGCTCCCGGAGGAGGCGGCAGGAATGCGCTCACAGGCACGCGCTCCAAACAAGCCCCGACTTTCCCAGGCCTCTTTTGGGCCTTGAGTCTATCCGGAGTCTGCCTTTTATGGGGTTGTGGTATAGGGGAGCGCCATAAACCCACTCAAAACCTGCACGGAGCGACCAAAATTCCTGGGGTAGCGGAAGTGACATCACACATTCTTTGACTCAGGTCGGTGACATCAGATGACCTGCAACCTAATCATGATGACATCACAATAAGTTATGTCACTCATGCCTAGTGGAAACAACAAAGAGAAAATGGATTGTTAAATCACAAGGAGATGCAATTTTGTTTTTCAAACCAGCGTGGTCCGGTTTACTGGTGCCAATTCTTACGGATCACCTATCGCACAGGTACGATGGTATTGGCTTGATTTACTAATCATTGCTAATAACTTTTGATTTATGGTGACTTGTAAAAAACTATTACACGTACGGAGCTTGACGGTTCATGTAGGGACAATAATAGAATATGGCAGCAAGTCTAAATACTCGGTGCAATTTTAAATGTGTTTCATTTTCTTTTGCATTCTATGAGTGTGCGTTGCACTTCTGAATGTATTTTTTTTACCAAACAGAAAATGTCATCCCCCGGTGACAGCTGGAGAAACTAAACAGTGCTGATCAGGAAACTGTTTAGCGTCTGTTCTTGGCACCCCTTTTGCAACCTCTGAGGCTAGCTGGCATTGAGGATGACAAGGGCGTCCATGTTAGGCTGCAGGGGCGGCCCTATGCATGTGCAAGCTGTGCACCTGCACAGGGCCGCCAAACCCCAGGGGCCACCACGCCAATATATATCCTTAATATAATAATCCTCTGAGGATGGATACATATTTGCGTGGAGGCCCCTGGCAGGGATTCGGCGGCCTCCGCCTCTGTTCCACTTCCAAACACCCTGACCCCACCGCCCCCCTGCCCCTCTTCACTGGCCCCCGCCTGGACCCCCTCTTCCGGGGATCCCTACCTACGCTCCCTGCCCAGGGCCGCCATGAACCTAGAGCCGCCCCTTTAGGCTGGTATTAAGAAGGGCACAAGGGTTGTTCCCATGAAATTTGCCCTCGACCATTCCCAATACACTTAGAGAGAGAATTGTGTGGGTTTTTTGCAGTACGTCAGTAGCACCACAAGGTGGCGGCGTGAGTATGCTTTCTTTCCTGGCCTTATGGAAGCGGCAACCCTGGCTGTGGCGGAGTCAGTCACAGCCGCTGCTTTGGAAGGCTGATATAAAAGTCACTTTTCCATTTACACAAGACGGGGGACTTTGCTCATTTTGCCACCGCCTCGCCCCTTTCAGCATTTTAAAGGCACCCCCATGTCCCGATCACCCTGTGCTCTTGGCCAACTTTGCGGCCGCCCTTGTCACTGCAAACCGGAAGGCAGACACAGTTGCCCCGTAGCTCATCTATTGTGGGTTTCACGATTCATGTAATTAAGAAACCAAGAATAGAAATTACGGGAAACAACCTTTACAACCCACTACCATTACAAGAAAACTTTTACAATGAAAGATCCATTACATCGCATGCATGCCATTACAATGCAGTCATTACAACGCATACCATTACAACGCATACCATCACAACGCATGTCATTACAACGCAGTCATTACGACGCATACCATTACAACGCATACCATCACAACGCATAGTACCCTTACACTATCCAAAACTTACCCTACTGTTGCACCCCCTGGAGTTAGAATAGTAATTTTTACCCCTACACTATCCAACACTTACCCTACTGTTGTGACCTCTGGAGTTAGAATAGTAATTTTTACCCCTATATTATCCAAAACTTACCATACATGCAATGTAATCATATGCGTTGTAATGGTATGCGTTTGTAAAAGTAGTATACGTTGTAATGGAATGCATTGTAATGGTAGTTTTTAGAAAATTCGTTGTAATGGCATGCGTTGTAGTGGAATGCGTTGTAAAGGATTTTGCGTTGTAAAAAATGCATTGTAAAGGCTTGCGTTGTAAAAGTATGCGTTGTAACGTCATAAATCCGAAATTGCATTTCTGGCTCCTGGGTCAGGTCAGTCAAATTTGCGTCCTCGGCGGTCTGTTTTTGGGCTCGAAGTATTGCAATGACGTATTGTGGCGCTTACAAGTTGAGAATCCAGTCACAGGTTGCTTCTTGTGCTTTGAAAGTGGCACTTCCATGATTCATTGGCTTTATCCTGTGAGGCGACGCCGCTGATTGTCTGGGTGTAGTGCTTGGAAGCGGAACTTCCATGAACGGCTGAATGTTACCATTAGAAGCTTGGCCTCCTGACAATATTCATTCTAGTTTTGGCATCCTGGACGAACATGTAACTGGATGCAACCAGTGTTTATTTTGATCCGGTGGTTCCCCTTGGGGGGCACCAGCACTTATTATTGGGGATCGATACTTATTTCCCTCATCATATCCTTACCGCACCCAAGAGAGGAAAAGTCATAGAACTTGGAAAGACAGAGAAAGGTGAACGGCAAAACCAGCACAAGAGGAGAAAGTATGAACCTGAAATAGTGAGAAAAGGGGAAAGGAGTGTCTGGGAGTAGATTAAAAACTACCAGCCTTGGTATTCAACGTGCCGATGTTTACGCCGATGTTTAACGGGATTGGCCTCGTTGGGCACCAGCATTCTTTTTTTTCACAAATCAAGCACTGGATGTACCCTTTCAAGCTCACAATCATTTCATTGGCTGTGATAGGTCTAGGAAGCCTGCACGTTCCACATTGACCAGCCATATAGCATTGCACCCTGGACTCCTTGTGATTGGTTGGCTGTACAGCGGAAGCCCAATATTTCATGGTGTATTGCTCGTAGCCTGGCTGTTTCATTAACTGGATGCACCCAGAGCTCAAATTTCTCTACTCAAGCAACTTTATAGCTGTGATAGGTTAAGGCCTGAGGTTATCTACGTAGTCGATGTAGCTCCTGGTGGCATTGGATGCCTGTAGTTGGCTACTTACAGCAGGCGGATTCCTAGTCTCCCACAATTGGCTGCTCACAGCCATAAGTACACCAACTCTAATAAGATTAACTGGTAGCATTGGCTGAATGCTGGTAGCATTGGTTGGATGCTGGTAGCATTAGTTGGATGCTGGTAGCTTTGGTTGGATGCTGGTAGCTTTGGTTGGATGCTGGTAGCTTTGGTTGGATGCTGGAAGCATTGGTTGGATGTTGGTAGCATTGGCTGGATGCTGGCAGCATTGGTTGGTTGCTGATATGTAAATGTTGTAGTGCTTATATAGCGCACAATCACCCAAGGGGTATCACGGCGGTGTACACATAACGATCTGGAACCCCTCCTGGCCTTTCCATGTGAAGTACCCACTCCTGGGCCCCCCAAGGTGAGGCCAGGTATCCTGGCGCTGTTGGGGCCGTTGTGGAGATTAAGCAAGCTATTGCCCAGAGTTGCAGCGTGGGACCGAGGCGAGAATTGTCAGGTCCGGGGAAATTTAGCCCAAGACCTGCCTGAGGCGGGAATTGAACCCTGGTCTGGGCCAGACCTCTGCATCAGGGTCTGCCGCTCTAACCATTGAGCCACACTTCTCCACATTGGTAGGATTGGTTGGATGCTGGTAGCATTGGATGTATGCTGGTAGCATTCGATGAATGCTGGTAGCATTCGATGAATGCTGGTAGCATTGGCTGGATGCTGGTAGCATTGGCTGGATGCTGGTAGCATTGGTTGGATGCTGGTAGCATTGGTTGGATGCTGGTAGCATTGGTTGGATGCTGGTAGCATTGGATGTATGCTGGTAGCATTCGATGAATGCTGGTAGCATTCGATGAATGCTGGTAGCATTGGCTGGATGCTGGTAGCATTGGCTGGATGCTGGTAGCATTGGTTGGATGCTGGTAGCATTGGTTGGATGCTGGTAGCATTGGTTGGATGCTGGTAGCATTGGATGGATGCTGGTAGCATTGGTTGGATGCTGGTAGCATTGGATGGATGCTGGTAGCTTTGGTTGGATGCTGGTAGCATTGGATGTATGCTGGTAGCATTGTATGGATGCTGGTAGCATTGTTGGATGCTGGTAGCATTGGTTGGATGCTGGTAGCATTGGATGGATGCTCGTAGCATTGGTTGGATGCTGGTAGCATTGGTTGGATGCTGGTAGCATTGGATGTATGCTCGTAGCATTGGTTGGATGCTGGTAGCATTGGTTGGATGCTGGTAGCATTGGATGGATGCTGGTAGCATTGGTTGGATGCTGGTAGCATTGGATGGATACTGGTAGCTTTGGTTGGATGCTGGTAGCATTGGATGTATGCTGGTAGCATTGTATGAATGCTGGTAGCATTGTTGGATGCTGGTAGCATTGGTTGGATGCTGGTAGCATTGGATGGATGCTCGTAGCATTGGTTGGATGCTGGTAGCATTGGTTGGATGCTGGCAGCATTGGATGGATGCTCGTAGCATTGGTTGGATGCTGGTAGCATTGGTTGGATGCTGGTAGCATTGGATGGATGCTGGTAGCATTGGTTGGATGCTGGTAGCATTGGTTGGATGCTAGTAGCATTGGATGGATGCTGGTAGCATTGGTTGGATGCTAGTAGCATTGGATGGATGCTGGTAGCATTGGTTGGATGCTGGTAGAATTGGATGGATGCTGGTAGCATTGGTTGGATGCTGGTAGCATTTGTTGGATGCTGGTAGCATTGGATGGATGCTGGTAGCATTGGTTGGATGCTGGTAGATTTGGATGGATGCTGGTAGCATTGGTTGGATGCTGGTAGCATTGTTTGGATGCTGGTAGCATTTGTTGGATGCTGGTAGCATTGGATGGATGCTGGTAGCATTGGATGGATGCTGGTAGCATTGGATGGATGCTGGTAGCATTGGATGGATGCTGGTAGCATTGGTTGGATGCTGGTAGCATTGGAAGGACGCTGGTAGCATTGGTTGGATGCTGGTAGAATTGGATGGATGCTGGTAGCATTGGTTGGATGCTGGTAGAATTGGTTGGATGCTGGTAGCATTGGTTGGATGCTGGTAGCATTTGTTGGATGCTGGTAGCATTGGATGGATGCTGGTAGCATTGGATGGATGCTGGTAGCATTGGATGGATGCTGGTAGCATTGGATGGATGCTGGTAGCATTGGTTGGATGCTGGTAGCATTGGGTGTATGCTGGTAGCATTGGTTGGATGCTGGTAGCATTGGTTGGATGCTGGTAGAATTGGATGGATGCTGGTAGCATTGGATGGATGCTGGTAGCATTGGATGGATGCTGGTAGCATTGGTTGGATGCTGGTAGCATTGGATGTATGCTAGTAGCATTGTATGGATGCTGGTAGCATTGTTGGATGCTGGTAGCATTGGTTGGATGCTGGTAGCATTGGATGGATGCTCGTAGCATTGGTTGGATGCTGGTAGCATTGGTTGGATGCTGGTAGCATTGGATGGATGCTCGTAGCATTGGTTGGATGCTGGTAGCATTGGTTGGATGCTGGTAGCATTGGATGGATGCTGGTAGCATTGGTTGGATGCTGGTAGCATTGGTTGGATGCTAGTAGCATTGGATGGGTGCTGGTAGCATTGGTTGGATGCTAGTAGCATTGGATGGATGCTGGTAGCATTGGTTGGATGCTGGTAGAATTGGATGGATGCTGGTAGCATTGGTTGGATGCTGGTAGCATTTGTTGGATGCTGGTAGCATTGGATGGATGCTGGTAGCATTGGTTGGATGCTGGTAGATTTGGATGGATGCTGGTAGCATTGGTTGGATGCTGGTAGCATTGGTTGGATGCTGGTAGCATTTGTTGGATGCTGGTAGCATTGGATGGATGCTGGTAGCATTGGATGGATGCTGGTAGCATTGGATGTATGCTGGTAGCATTGGATGGATGCTGGTAGCATTGGATGGATGCTGGTAGCATTGGATGGATGCTGGTAGCATTGGTTGGATGCTGGTAGCATTGGAAGGACGCTGGTAGCATTGGTTGGATGCTGGTAGAATTGGATGGATGCTGGTAGCATTGGTTGGATGCTGGTAGAATTGGTTGGATGCTGGTAGCATTGGTTGGATGCTGGTAGCATTTGTTGGATGCTGGTAGCATTGGATGGATGCTGGTAGCATTGGATGGATGCTGGTAGCATTGGCTGGATGCTGGTAGCATTGGATGGATGCTGGTAGCATTGGTTGGATGCTGGTAGCATTGGGTGTATGCTGGTAGCATTGGTTGGATGCTGGTAGCATTGGTTGGATGCTGGTAGAATTGGATGGATGCTGGTAGCATTGGATGGATGCTGGTAGCATTGGATGGATGCTGGTAGCATTGGTTGGATGCTGGTAGCATTGGAAGGACGCTGGTAGCATTGGTTGGATGCTGGTAGAATTGGATGGATGCTGGTAGCATTGGTTGGATGCTGGTAGAATTGGTTGGATGCTGGCAGCATTGGTTGGATGCTGGTAGCATTTGTTGGATGCTGGTAGCATTGGATGGATGCTGGTAGCATTGGATGGATGCTGGTAGCATTGGATGGATGCTGGTAGCATTGGGTGGATGCTGGTAGCATTGGTTGGATGCTGGTAGCATTGGATGGATGCTGGTAGCATTGGATGGATGCTGGTAGCATTGGATGGATGCTGGTAGCATTGGTTGGATGCTGGTAACATTGGATGGATGCTGGTAGCATTGGTTGGATGCTGGTAGCATTGGTTGGATGCTGGTAGCATTGGTTGGATGCTGGTAGCATTGGTTGGATGCTGGTAGCATTGAATGGAAGCTGGTAGCATTGGATGGATGCTGGTAGCATTGGATGTATGCTTTTAGCATTGGGTGGATGCTGGTAGCATTGGTTGGATGCTGGTAACATTGGATGGATGCTGGTAGCATTGGTTGGATGCTGGTAGCATTGGTTGGATGCTGGTAGCATTGGATGGAAGCTGGTAGCATTGGATGGATGCTGGTAGCATTGGATGTATGCTGGTAGCATTGGTTGGATGCTGGTAGCATTGGATGGATGCCCCTTGGTCTGTGATCCGCTGTCCGCAGGGGATAAAGACCTGGCCCTAGGTGATGTTTTTGGTAGCCGTGTCTTTATGTCACACACAACTGTTTTATTAGCTGTAGTGTATAGCAGCTGTCACGCATTATTAGCTCGACATGGATGGGGTTACGTGTTTTGAGGCCTCAAACTCTCATGAGTGGGTGGTCTCAGAAGTTCCACGAGACATGTCCATGGTTGACTATTCACAGCAGCAAAATCCCATGATTTATCTTTTTGACTGAATGTAGAAGTTGGAGGCCTGCTGTCTAGCGACTGAGTTGCTGCAAGAGTTGGAATTTGGGTGTTTAGTCTCCTGTGATTCGTTAACTGTGGCAAGTTTCCCGCTCCTCAATAACCATCAGCATGCATATTCTAGGACTTGAATAATTGGTCTATAGTCATTGGTTGGGTTTGGTTTGACACCTGGCTCTATAAATTGTCTTTATGAAGGTACACCTAAGTGTCCTGGGCAAGTCTTTTCTCATGACCTCTCGTTCTACCCCCTTCTGGAATATGCTTATTTCTTTAGCGTATTTATACTCCTGCTATATTTGATCTCTCTATATCACCATCAATTGGAGCTCTCTCGCTATACTGCACACACCGAGGGTCTCATTTACAATATTTTGATGCAGGCGGCACAGCAAGCCTTCCTGCTGCGCTGCAGTGAGTCAAAATAAATTGGCAGGAATGTGCAGCACGCATAAAATAAATTAAATTTGATCTGTGATAGTAACACCTTCTGAAGAATCTTCAGACTTCCATCATTAGGATAGTCCAATTGCAGGATGCATACCATATAAATACAGATAACATAAAAACAGCAATGCGGCTTCCCATTCTCAGCTGCAGGTTAGACACTGATTTTTAGGTCGAGCCTGGGAAGGGCATGCATTGCTCTGCGAGACATGCTGTATTTAGGTAGAAACTAGAAGCTCTGCCCACTCTCCGCCCACATTTTTCATTGGCTTGTGTCTTTGGCCATTGTAAACTGTAGCTGTTCATTGGTCAAAAGGCTTAGTAGTCCCTCCTTAGTACCGCTTTGTCTCATTTTGTAACCTCCAGAGGTGACACCGCCTGTTACGTGTGTTGTTGCTCCTTAGGCTTTAATTACAGCTTCCCAGCACTATTTTCTCAAATAGCTTTATCCTGCCTGCTGTTGCTGGCAGGACACATTCTCTTCTAACACTTAAAAAAAAAACTATAGCACGAGCGCGAAACGCATCTGCAATGCAATACGTCTCGCATTTGCGAGGGTTTAAGCTGTTGTAAATGACAATGCCTTTTATTTATCTGTTTACATGAATAAAAGTCATTGTCATTTACAATGCCAATAGCTCAAACTCTTGTAAATGTGAGACCTGTTTCATTGTGAATGCTTGTTCCAACAGCAATGCCTTTGTCCACGACATTATATTTATAAAGTTTTATGCAAGTTGCAGTTTCTTTGCAAGGCTTGTTAGGCCTTGTCACGTTGGTGAGAAAATCGTGGATTTCCCAGCAATTCTGTAGTAAAAGTTCAACCTGCTGGGAAAAATTCTCCACACATTTGCGATCGTGCATAGAAAAGCAATGCAAAGTATAAACTTTCACAGCAAAAAAAATGTGCATGCATTTTAGACTGAAAGTGCTCTTGCAATTCGGTAAATATGAAGTAATAAAGTTCATAAATGCTTTGCAAAACTGAACATACATTTTGAAACTGCGTGAAGTACGCAAATGCATCTAGGGGCAAATTACCAACAATTAGCGATATTTATCGCTAACGAGGCTTAGCAACAAATTTTTTAACGCTAAGCATCGCCGGAAATTATCGCAGAGATAACTTGCTATTAGCAAGGTTTATCTCAGAAGTGATCAAAAATCCTCGCGCTAACTGCCAAATGAGAGATTATCGCTGAAAAACCAACGATAATCTCTCGAAGTTTGGCGTTAGCTTGATGATAGGGGTTCACAAAGCCATGATATCCACCTTCCATAGGTTATCATGGCTAAGTCAGGAAAATACCAGTTGTAAACAAGCATTTGCAATGCAATAGGTCTCGCATTACTGAACGTTTGAGCTATTGGCGTTGCATTATAAGTTGCAACACCAATAGCTCGAACTTTTAGTAATGGTGAAAGCTACCCTGGAAATGCATTACGCCCATTGCTTCAGTCACCAGGTGGACCCCGAGATAGCCAAAAGACGATTGAGCTTTCGCAGCGCTGGCTGGCATGGCGGGGCCACGTCACCTCTTTCCTTCTCACTACTCTCCTTTACCTCTCAACTGTAAAGAGGATTCTGATATTGACAGCATGCAATCTCCGAAAGAAAGTAACTATAAAAATTCTGCTTTATGTAGAATGTAGATTCTTCTACAATGTAGTCGTATACTCTCCATTTTTGCCCCCACCCTCTGTGAAATAAAATGTGAATGTTGCAGCATTACCACACTCTACTGCCTTTGAGGTAACTTCTAAGACACTAATTATAGATCTATCACCTTCTCATCATTTCAATACGGAGGAGTTTTCAATATTCCATACAAAGAAGCCCTATTTGTTGCTGATTTGCTTTCCACAACTAACAAGCATTGGCGAAGCCAATAGCCCAGGCTTCTTGTAGGTGTGATGTCACTTGTTTTAAATGTATGGATGCAATAACAAAAGCAGCGAAATACAAGTCGTGCGGCACACTATGCTAAGCACAGATTTGTAGCTTAAGTGTTTTAAGCCACGCCCTTAATAACATCGGCTACGGCCCTTTGAGAGACCCCCAGCTTTTTTTTAACTGAAAGCCCTGAATATACACACAATCACCACAAGGAAAGTGTCCTAGATAAAGAAATGCATTGCTCTCAAACCCCGAGAGTGCACATTGAAGAAATAAGTGAGAAGAAGGAAACACGCATTTGACTAGGAAGTGTACAAACTGTATTGCATAGGAGGATTTGTATGATGCCTACTTTCCTACTTTATGGGGCGCGGAAGCGCTTACCCACAGGGATAGACAGGTACACTTAAGATGTGTGGCTGAAATTGTGTTGTATTTGTAACCCCTGTCTCGAGGATACAGATTGTCTCGAAATCTTAATACATCATGCCCCAATCTGTACGCATTTGGCAACAAATGTTAATACAGTATAGTTTGTGTTTGGCTTAATAAAAGATGGCGACTCTCTTCTTCATGGTCATAATGAGGTTCAAGAACGTTCAAGACTCTGCTGCTCAACGAGTGACTGCAAAGATCTGAGCTTTCCCTGCTCCTCGCCCTCCCTTTCAGAGGCAAGGTGTCAAGAAGAGCTACTGTGAGGTATTAATGGAGAGCCGCTAGCCCAGCGCATGGTACGGTAAGGCGGGGCAATGCCTTGTTCGTTTGCATACTGCAACGTGCAGCTCATATGTGGAAACTTGCAGGGGACATTAGGAGCCAAATACGTCAAGTTCATCATGTCAGCTACGGTTATCATAGACTGGGGGCACTGATGAGTTTCAGGCTGCCAGTTCTTGCTGCTCCCATTACGATGTGGATGGAGTAAACTCCTCACTGAGGTACTTCAAAAACAAGGCAAGGACAGACGCGTGTGTGCGTGTATGTTCGCTCCTGTGTATGTGTCTCTGTGTGCGACGGCAGGGGGAGGGGGGAGTGTATCTGTCTGTGTGTCTGTCTCCGCTCGTGTGTGTGTGTGGGCGCATGCGTGCAGGGGGAGGTGTGCCTGGGTATGTTTGTGCTTCCCAGGAGACAGCCAGGCCGAGCGCGGCGCGTGCCAGTCAGCGCGTGCCACTTTCAAATCGCCTCCAAGGCGATGCGCGCGGCCAGGACTGTCTCCTGGGAAGCTCACATGCCGACAATAGGGGCTCGGCGGAGACGCGCTTCGCGCGGCTAGCCGAGACCTAAAAAGCAGCGCTAACCGCGGTTTGCGCTGCTTTTTTTATCACTAACAGGGTTAGCAAAATCCTTGATAATAGGAGAAACGTCGCTTAACAACATTTCTCCTATTATTTTTCTCTGGAACGCCCCCTTTGCATCTCATTAGAGATGCAAGGGGAAGCGTAGAGAAAAAGGGTGCTAACATGCGAATTTGCGTGTTAGCACCCTGTTGCTGATAGGGAGATAATTTTATCTCCGCTTTCTTGGCTTTTAAAGGCAAAAAAGCTGAGATAAATCCCTTGATAATATGCCCCCTAATTCGGAATTTTGGAAAACCACTAAATTGGTAATTTGCAAAATTTTCTTGGTGAAATTGCACAGCCACATAATTATCTCACCATTTACCAGTGTTTTATAGTGAATCAAGCTCTTATTTCTCTATTAAACAGCTTGCATTTACAAAAATGTTGAAACGTTTTATATTTTTGTCGGTTATTGGTTTTTCTGTGGGCTTTTTAGTCTAAAGTGATCGATGTTGATTTAAGAAAAATGAGAGGTGACGTCATTATAGGGTCAGAAGTACAGAATCCATTCATCTGAACCATTTTTAAACAGCAGAGTGCCAGCAGAGAGCAAGGGTAAATCTTGGACTCAAGGAGAGGCAAAATATTACCGCAGGGCATGCTGGGAAGAGGGAGACTGCATGCCAGGTAGGCCCTTCCACAGTCACTATCCAATACACATCATGCCTTCTGTATGACACAGCCTGGGTCAGTGGGAAAATGTGACTCCGGGAACCCTTAATTGGGGGTCAAGGTGTGGAAGATGAAATGGGGCTGAGTCACGAGGGGCACAGCTTGATAAGCAGAGTCATTTATGTATTTATGTTCTATATGGTTAATTGGTCACAAAGAGGCTGCGTTTTTAAGTATCTCACAGGGTTAAGACACCTGCGGCAGAGATCATTGTGCGAACAGCAATTTTGAGGGGTATTTAACCCCTTAGCTGCCGTGGCTATTCCGCCGCAGCGCTAAGGGGGGGCGGGGCCATGCGGCGCTCCCGTACTCATGACGGAACCGCTCCGTCACGGCCCTCGGGTGAACTGTGCTTGTGACGGAACGGTTCCGTCACGGCCCCGCCCGCTCTTTAGAACGCTCAATGCAGGCGCGGAATTCGCACCGCGCAGGCGCGGCGCGGCGAGCGGGCCGTGACAGAACCGTTCCGTCACCAGCACAGCCCACCCGAGGCACGTGACGGAACGGTTCCGTCACGAGCACGCAACGGGTTAATAGTGGTAAGAGAGCTCTTGTGGTTAACAGCTCTGGGAGGGTTCTCTGTTTCGTCCAGTCACAGTTCTGACTCATAAAGCAGCATAGAGGGTTAATGTGTCTGCTGCAAACCACATCCTGTAACATGAAGATCACCGATTTGTTTATTAATATAGTTATAATCCTTCTGATGTAGCATAGCGCTCTATTTACCAGCATCAAGGCGCTGCATGCAAACTGTAAATCATGGGTTTAGATCCTTATTGGGTTTTTTCTTAACCTGCTGTTATTCTAAGATTTATAAAAAGGGTCCCTTTAGGAAGTAATAAAGTCTTATTAGTACTGACAACCACAATCGCTGCATAAGGTTTTATATCCTGACTTTGTGTGACTACACGTATGGATGATATTTGATTCCTACACCTTATAAGTAAAAAGTCTCGTTGTCTTATGCAACATTTCCTGCACATTTGTTTACACATGTATGAGTTATTGTGCATGTGTGATGTAAAGTGCTCTGACACCCTGCACTGGGATGAGTAGTGCTATAACAGAATTAAATAAAAAAGAGTAGCTAGCATTTACATAAATAGTTGAACAATTACTCATACAGACAGATAAACCTTGCGTTCTTACAGGGCATTGTCACCTGTTTCATAAGGAGTTCAGCAAATCTTAGTTACTCTTCTGTACTTGTGAAGTGATAAGCTGTGCACCTTTCTTCCATTGCTGTGGCTTCTAGGTGTTAGGCTCCGGATAGCTCCCATACAGGGGCGTAACACAGGCCCCCGCAGCCCCCGCTGTGTGGGGGGGGGGCAAGCTCCAGGGGGCCCCTCAGCACAGCACTCTGGCCAGAGAGCTCCTGGTTAAGCCCAGAGGGGGCCCCTCCATGTATCTTGCAGGGAGGCCCCCTCAAGTTTCGTTACGCCAGTGCTCCCATACAGTATTCAACTTAAAAAACAAAAGGTAGGATGATAGCCCTTTAAATAAGGCCTATGTTTGTGCCTGACTGGAAGTGTAAATAAGAAAGCCCCTTTACCATCTGCACGTTGCTGCTCTGAAAAGAATGCAAACAACGTGCGGGTGCTGCTGAAATATGTCCTTATGTCCTTGGGTGGGGCTGAGCTATTCTGACAGAACAGAGTTGGGGGTACCATAAGTGTGTGTGGTGGTTTGGCCGGCCGTCTTATGACAGCCAAATTGTCATGCGCACTTAGCATTTCTCCCCCTGGCTGTGTCGCACAACCAGGTGGAGAACAGTCCCAGCTCCCAGGCACTGTCTGAGCACCAAACCAGGCCGCTCAGACGAATCGTGACGCTGCTGTCATACTAATAATATTATCAATCAATCAATCAAGAATTTTTAGAGCGCACTACTTACCCATGAGGGTCTCAAGGCTCTGGTGGAAAAAAGGGGGGGTGCTACTGGTCAAAAAGCCAGGTCTTAAGTAGCCTCCTGAAAGTCAGCAGGTCTTGGGTCTGTCGTAGGCTCAGTGGGAGAGTGTTCTAGGTCTTGGTGGCGAGGTGGGAGAAGGATCTGCCGCCGGTGGTTGTTCTTCGGATGCGAGGGACGGTGGCGAGGGCGAGATCAGCGGAACGGAGCTGGCGGTTGGGGATGTTGAAGAAGAGTCGTCTGTTGAGGTAGGCTGGGCCGGTCTTGTGGAGTGCCTTGTGTGCGTGGATGAGGAGCTTGAATGAAATCCTCTTGTTGACGGGGAGCCAGTGCAGGTTTCTCAGGTGGGGGGTGATGTGGCTGTGCCGTGGTATGGCGAGGATCAGGCGTGCAGAGGCGTTTTGAATGCATTGCAGTCGTTTGATGAGCTTGGCCGGGGCTCCCGCGTACAGGTCGTTTCCATAGTCGAATCTGCTACTGATGTCGGCCTGGGAGACTATTCTTCTTGTATCTGTCGGGATCCACCTGTAGATCTTGCGGAGCATGCGGATGGTGTTGAAGCAGGAGGAGGAGTCTGCGTTGACTTGCTTGGTCATGGAGAGTGTTGAGTCAAAGATGACTCCCAGGTTGCGTGCGTGGTCAGTGGGTGTCGGGCTGGTCCCAGTGCCGTAGGCCACCAGGAGTCGTCCCAGGCTGAAGGGTTGGAGCCGAGGATGTGGACCTCCATCTTGTCCGTGTTCAGCTTCAGTCGGCTGATCTTCATCCAGTCGGCGATGGCCTACATTCCTTCATGGAGGTTAGATTTGGCAGTTGGGGGGTCCTTAGTGAGGTAGAGGATCAGTTGTGTGTCGACGGTGTAGGAGATTATGTTGAGGTCGTGCTGTCGGGCAACTTATGCAAGCGGGGCCATGTAGATGTTGAGCATTATAAGCATGATAGCAGTGTCGTGATTGGCTCATGGGTGTTTGGGAGCCTATGTGCTGCTGGGAATCCAAAGAGGATGGAGGAGAGGTGGCAGCTGACAGTTAAGACATGATTTTTTTGTTCCTCCCCGTGTGTTCCCTAGCCACTGCTGGTGTCGGAAAATTATACCAAGATCAATTGAGCATGTTCCCCTGTATCAGCCGGATTCCAAATCCTGCCAGATATTGTTGCTGGAACCGGAATCCGGCAACATCCCCCTACTTTTCAGCACCAGCCTAAGCACATCATTTGGGAGATCCAAGCACACTGTTTCCACTGCCGCACAGATTAACTTTCAAAATGAAATCCAGAGTGAGAAAAAGAAACCATTTACAAAACCTTGCATCTCTAACAATCACAGACAATAAGCCTTATACAATATTGGTTTGTTTCCTAATGTCTGCTGTGGTTTTGTGGTGTATAGTGACATCTTCACTACACGGCCCCTTTAACCTTTGCCAACGTCACACTTTTTTTTTAACGGAGTCTTATATAGCGCGAACTTGACCCGAAGGTATCAGGTATCAGAGCCCTTTACATAGCACCAGTTGTGTTACATGAGGACGCATTGATTTTTGTTAGGCACGGGGAGATTACATGATTTGCCCAGAATCACAGGATGTTCAGCATCGTTGCCGAGACTCAAACCCAGTTCCCCAGATTTGAGGTCGACCGCCCTAGCTGTTAGGCCAACTCCTCTCCCTCTCCTCTCACTTGGCAAAGTTGTAAAAAAAAGTTTAGAAGTTCTGATTCTTTTTTTTACCTTTTCAGTTTTTCACATCCACAGACATACGTATAAATGTTTTAGTTAAAAATTGCAGAACACCATTGTAATGTTTCCAGGCACCAGTACAAATCGTATTAGCCAGATCACAGTTTTTCCTAGTGCCTCAAATTTAATCTGTACAACATACAGTAAAACGGTGCCCAGGTGACATGTTCCCTTTTACATTATCCAACAAAATCTCTTTAGTATTATTATTTTTACACTTCTCTAAAAATTCCTACAGTTCCCAGAATGCTGCCTGTTTTTAGCTTAAAAGCCAGGACTGGCTGAAGGTGTTCCACGTCATGGACCCAACCACTTGCCAGCAGTCGACATAAGCTGAGTGCTTTGGCAGCCGTTCTAGTTTTTGTTCCCTTCCACTCTCATTTCCTGTGGTAGTGTTCTAAAGGAAACTTACATTGTTTGTGGCCTAAATGGACTTTTCCTCGTCGGAAAGCGAGCGTTATGTGGCCGTGCACCTGACCGGCTCGATAACGGGGACTTGGCACGGACTAATCCCCTGCTGGACTCTGCTCCATCAGCAGTCGGTCAGCGCCGAACACCCACGGTCCCATTTTGGGATTCTGGATTGGGTGTGCCCCACATGGAAGGAAACACAGCACACTTTGAGGTGGGTGGAGCCACATTGGATCTGGGACGCAGTTCCGGATTACCAAATAGGCAGAGTATGCATAAACCTATGGGCCACTCTCTTTTTACGAGCCCGTGACAACAGATCAAAATAATATTGATTTGATATTGAGAAAAAATTGCAATCAAGCTTTCTTAGATATTATTTCCAAAAGATAGAAAAAAATGAATCAACTCAAAGAAACGAAAACTTTACATTAAAGACTCTATAGAGAAAATACCATACTAATGTAATGTACCCATTAACAACTTAAAGTACATAAACCAGAAACATAAGATTCACATAACAGTTCGTCTCTTAAAAACTCATCTTCCGGCAGCTGTCAGTTTGTAAAAAAATTGTGGTGCATTGGAAATTAGGAGATAATGTGAAAGGTGGGACCTGAAATTTTGACTGCATTGGGGCCTCCACGGGGTTTAATACAGCACTATTGGGAGGACCTGTTGGGAAGGGTCAGACCTGCGCAAGTACATTTCCAAACAGGTTAGCGTCTCCGAAAAACGTGGGATAGTGCCAGTCACATGACAGTAACCAGAGGCGCAGCAAAACTTGAGGGGGGCCCCCCGCAAAGTATATGGAGGGGGCTCCCATGCTCTGGACCCAGTAAAGAGCTCTCAGGCCAGGGGTCCACAGCCCTTGCACAGTGCTGAAGGGGGCCCCCTGGAGCCCAGGCCCCGCGCTGCACCAGGAACATCTTAAGTATTTGGGGGGGGCCCTGGACCACACATATTTTGGTTGGCCCCGGTTCTGAACAGATTTCAATTTATGATCCTATTTTAGCTCTTTAATGCCCTCTTTGGCCAGGTCAGTGACAGTGAACAGGAACACTCGTCCAAATTCTAAAGTTGTTACATCTAATATTCAGGGATAGTGATGTGTGTTGTCAATTTTGTAACACAGCAGCAGGTCACCAATATTACTGCAAATAATCTTAGTGACACTGTCCAATTTCTCATATGTGAGGTCCTGTTTTGATCTAAACAAAACTTTTTTGGGGATGTTGCATGAAGCATAATAAACTGTCACAGAGGAGTGCGGCTCACTGATTAGAGCGGCACACCCTGATGCAGAGGTCAGGCCCGGGACCAGGGTTCAATTCCCGTCGCGGCAGGGTCTTGAGCTCAAATGTCCGCGGACCCGATAATTCTCGGCACGGTGCCTACTCTAATCATGGGGTCCCACGCTGCAACTCTGGGCAATAGCTTGCTTAGTCTCCACACCGGCCCTAATCGCTAAGGATGCCTGGCTTCACCAGGGGGTGCCCAGGAGTTGGGCGCCTCACAGGAACAGGCCAGGACAGGTTCCTCAGCGGTTTATTCAGCGCGGGGACACACTGGTAAGTGTAACCATGCGCTTTATAAGCTTCAGAATTACATCACCCTCATTAATTTTTTTAACCCGTTCCATGCTCCCGTCGCCCATTGGCCGACGGGAGCACTACCTTCCTAGTGCTGCTGTCGGCCAGTGGCTGACGGAGCCCCGCCCACCTAATGGAACGCCCGCACTGCACCGAAATAACGGTCGCAGTTAAGGCGTTAAAAATGAAACAGTATTTAAACAATCTGTTTAAGTATTATTCAAGGGCATCAGGGCAAGACTCTCTGCAGAATAGAGCTGGGTCTGCCAGGGGGGCCTGAAAGGCTGGGCCCTGGCCCAGAGCCCACTTTACCCATGCCCTAAAACATCTCTGCCCTGCACCGCAGGGGTTGTGGGGGCTATTGTTACACCGCTGGCAGTAGTGTTGAAAGTCAGTCTGGGCGTCATAGGCATTTATCACAAGCAAGGATTTGTTCAGAGTCAGAATGGTTTAGGCCATTGGTAATCTTGTCCTCTGTGATAAACTCTCAAATTTCCCAGGTCTATGAATGATTAGTCCATCAAGCCCAGGTTTTTTCTTTCATTCTGCAAACTGGATGTCTGATTTTATAGTGAGATAAACAGAACTTCAAGTCTCAGAATTAAAAATAAATGTTTTACCAGGGTGAGCAACGCACACATGTACTTGTAAAACTTGAGAACTCTGTCTGTCTCTGCTCACCTAGATTGGACTAACACTCTTGAAAGCTATAATTTGTGAAAAGAAAGTCCAGTACTGGAAGCAGAGCGTGCATCAGAAATAGAGCAGTCTAACAACTCTACACATAAGCCAGTGGCTCTTATTGACCAGTATGGCTGGGGCAGAAGCAGTTGCATGCCTGAACTGCTGGTTTCTCTGAAGTATGGTGGTGCTGGGTTGGAGTCACTGACATGCCAGATTGGTGGTGGTGTTTCAAAGAATGACCGTCAAAAGTAACCATGTCAAATGTGAGACCATCGGTTTGCCCTGTTTTTTTTTTTTTTAAACATTTTGCATGTGTGGGTTTTATGCCTTTTTACAACATTGATCGCAATGCTTGAAGTCCCAGAATTCAGTTTGGTCTTGGCTTAAAAGCCATGGCTGTCTGAAGACATACCATTCTTGAGATAGGAACCTGGCAGTTTTGCAAGACTCACTGACTTGTTAAGATATCTTCCTTTTGCTACTTTACGTTTAACTTTTAGACGGAGAAAAGAATTCAAACTCTATGTCTGTTACATTGCTGGCCTTACAGTCAGACTCAGTGCTTAATTTGAGAAATAAGTGGCAGGTTATAGATTCTACTTAGATGCCCGGAGATGCTGAATGCCGATTGTTGGGGTTGCCAAATAGCAAGGCTATATGTCCTTGATTCACCTCATGCCTCTTTCATCCACCAATATGCTAACCCTGTCTCTTTATCCTACTCTTTCAGGTAGATTTTCATATCTGCCTTCTACGTCTCACCTGCAAGCGCATGCAATGTCCCTTGTGAAATAGATTGTATACAACAAGGGGCTTGCAGCCCGCCCATTGCGTAACATTTGTTAGCTTAATTATCAGTCTTATTTGCTTCCTTTTTAATAGGCCAGCACATGCTGACTTCACTTCCTCTCCTTTTGTTTGGAGCATGGACCAAGTACTGATTACTTCAGCTTGATTGCTGTCTTTCTCCTGATAGAGCTGTGATTGAGCTACTCTTTTTATTTCTTCCTCTTATTTTCCTTTTTGAACTTCTTACCATTTGTAGCTATGTTTTATTACACCAAACACAGCAGAAAGAAGACATTTTCTCCTTTGAAATGGGTGTTGGTTGTGACAACAGATGTTATGTGCTTTTAATGTGACAGCAGATTTTATCTGCTTAGAAATGTATTTTCACTGAGACATGGACATGGGCACACTTGCTTTCTTTACAAGATGGGATTTTTTGCCAAATGTCATATTTTGTTTCCATGCATGTGGAGATTAACCGATTTGATCAGGGGTGTTATGCCGTGACATAACAAGCGTTGGCAAAGCCAATAGTTTGAGACTATTGGCTTGGCCATTGCCTTTTGTTCATACTATAGAGCACAGGCATTGCACACTTTGGCAATCATTTGTAGCCATGCTATATAGCTGTGTGGCTGCTGTTTAGCATGGCTAAAAAGAACTAAAAAAACAACTATAATGCTTCCAGTGCTAATGCACTTTTTATTTGGAAAAAAGGGTGCATTAGCTCTACCAGCGTCATGGCACTTTTTAAAAATAGCTTTTTCTACACTCCAAAACTTCTGCACTGCTGTACAACATGGCTACAAAACATTGCCAAAACCAATATCTCTCATAGGCAAGACCTATTGCCTTTGCCAATCCTTGTTCCCTTTTGTCACAGTTCTTCCGTCTTTTGCTTCCTCCCGCTTTGCTCCTTTCTTGCCTTTCTCACTCTTGTTCTCTTGCACCTAGTCAAAGTCTGATGATCAGTAATAATTCCTGGTGCCCCAAAAACAAAGCGCCGTAAGGCCCTACCTGCAACCACTGGCTCAAATTAAGCACTGCAGCCAGTTCAGTCCTCTTCCCAGTTAAGTGTATTCCATGAGGTGACAGAAACAATTTTTAGATATTAGAAATCTAGATAGCGTTGTCGCTATAAATCCAAGTCACCAGGATGCCACGTTTGTCAGAGCTACACTGTCCTTTTTACCATCTGTGTAAGGAATTATGGGCCTGGTGGATCAAAGGGTTTTACCTATTCTTTATCTACAGGAAAAGGTATTAGCAGTCGCGGCTTCCTCTCATAACAAGTGGTTGGGCTGGAGAAAGGGGGAGGTGTGACGGTAGTGAGAATATAATAAATACAAATAAAACACTTACCTGCTGCTGCGCTGCTGACCGCCATCTCCGGATTCTTCTGCTCAGGGTCCGTGCACACTGCGCAGGCTCCTAGACGCTAATCAAGATGCTGCTCTCATGAGAGCAGTGCCGTGATTGGCCTGAGTGGGCTTGTTTAACGCTCGCTCAGTTCCTAGGAGCCTGTGCCTCTACTCCGCCCAGCTGTAAACACAGCTCGGGTGGAGAGAGATAAAAGTGCGCATGACTGTTTGGACGGCCCTAGACAGCCGGACAAACGGTCATGCGCACTTTACAGTGTGTACTACTCCTCCCCTGCTGTCATCATGGCCCCGCCCGACCCTGACTTGCAGCAGAAAGATAAATAAAATGATAATAAAATGGTTTTATTATCAAATGATCATTTTATTTTTCTTATTTCTGTCCTCTGCCTGGCACTCCGCGGGTGGGGGGGGGGGTGGAGCAGCCACTGGGTTTTAGTACATTTGGGTCTAAATGAGAAAGGCTCTGTGCGCCCAGCAGGGAAACGTTTTCCAGGTCCATGCATAACCATGTGCTGCATTCCAAGAGTGTTTATTTGCATTCTGGGAGATGTTGTCTTGTTTATTTCGTTAGAAGCACAAAACTAGAAGTCCCAAAACCCAAAGAAAAATCTGGAATGGAACATCTAGTCACACATGGACCTGAAAAAAATTGACAGCTAAGTGATAGCAAGTAGTGTCTGGTTCATAATAGAGAGAAGGGGACGGTACCTTCTCAGGGGCAGTGTCTGCTGCATTACACAGAGAAGGGGGTGGTACCTTCTCTGGGGCAGTGTCTGCTGCATTACACAGAGACAGGGATGGTACCTTCTCTGGGGCAGTGTCTGCTGCATAACACAGAGACAGGGATGGTACCTACTCTGGGGCAGTGTCTGCTGCATAACACAGAGAGTGGGATGGTACCTTCTCTGGGGCAGTGTCTGCTGCATAACACAGAGACAGGGATGGTACCTTCGCTGGGGCAGTGTCTGCTGCATAACACAGAGACAGGGATGGTACCTTCGCTGGGGCAGTGTCTGCTGCATAACACAGAGACAGGGATGGTACCTTCGCTGGGGCAGTGTCTGCTGCATAACACAGAGACAGGGATGGTACCTTCTCTGGGGCAGTGTCTGCTGCATTACACAGAGAAGGGGGTGGTACCTTCTCTGGGGCAGTGTCTGCTGCATTACACAGAGACAGGGATGGTACCTTCTCTGGGGCAGTGTCTGCTGCATAACACAGAGACAGGGATGGTACCTACTCTGGGGCAGTGTCTGCTGCATAACACAGAGAGTGGGATGGTACCTTCTCTGGGGCAGTGTCTGCTGCATAACACAGAGACAGGGATGGTACCTTCGCTGGGGCAGTGTCTGCTGCATAACACAGAGACAGGGATGGTACCTTCGCTGGGGCAGTGTCTGCTGCATAACACAGAGACAGGGATGGTACCTTCGCTGGGGCAGTGTCTGCTGCATAACACAGAGACAGGGATGGTACCTTCTCTGGGGCAGTGTCTGCTGCATTACACAGAGACAGGGATGGTACCTTCTCTGGGGCAGTGTCTGCTGCATAACACAGAGACAGGGATGGTACCTTCTCTGGGGCAGTGTCTGCTGCATTACACAGAGACAGGGATGGTACCTTCTCTGGGGCAGTGTCTGCTGCATAACACAGAGACAGGGATGGTACCTTCTCTGGGGCAGTGTCTGCTGCATAACGGAGAGAAGGGGATGGTCCCTTCTCTGGGGCAGTGTCTGCTGCATAACACAGAGACAGGGATGGTACCTTCTCTGGGGCAGTGTCTGCTGCATAACACAGAGACAGGGATGGTACCTTCTCTGGGGCAGTGTCTGCTGCATAACACAGAGACAGGGATGGTACCTTCTCTGGGGCAGTGTCTGCTGCATTACACAGAGAGAGGGATGGTACCTTCTCTGGGGCAGTGTCTGCTGCATAACACAGAGACAGGGATGGTACCTTCTCTGGGGCAGTGTCTGCTGCATAACACAGAGACAGGGATTGTACCTTCTCTGGGGCAGTGTCTGCTGCATTACACAGAGAAGGGGATGGTACCTTCTCTGGGGCAGTGTCTGCTGCATAACACAGAGACAGGGATGGTACCTTCTCTGGGGCAGTGTCTGCTGCATAACACAGAGAGTGGGATGGTACCTTCTCTGGGGCAGTGTCTGCTGCATAACACAGAGACAGGGATGGTACCTTCTCTGGGGCAGTGTCTGCTGCATAACACAGAGACAGGGATGGTACCTTCTCTGGGGCAGTGTCTGCTGCATTACACAGAGAAGGGGATGGTCCCTTCTCTGGGGCAGTGTCTGCTGCATAACACAGAGACAGGGATGGTACCTACTCTGGGGCAGTGTCTGCTGCATAACACAGAGACAGGGATTGTACCTTCTCTGGGGCAGTGCCTGCTGCATAACACAGAGACAGGGATGGTACCTTCTCTGGGGCAGTGTCTGCTGCATAACACAGAGACAGGGATGGTACCTTCTCTGGGGCAGTGTCTGCTGCATTACACAAAGAAGGGGATGGTACCTTCTCTGGGGCAGTGTCTGCTGCATAACACAGAGACAGGGATGGTACCTTCTCTGGGGCAGTGTCTGCTGCATAACACAGAGAGGGGGATGGTACCTTCTCTGGGGCAGTGTCTGCTGCATAACACAGAGACAGGGATGGTACCTTCTCTGGGGCAGTGTCTGCTGCATTACACAGAGAAGGGGATGGTCCCTTCTCTGGGGCAGTGTCTGCTGCATAACACAGAGACAGGGATGGTACCTTCTCTGGGGCAGTGTCTGCTGCATAACACAGAGACAGGGATGGTACCTTCTCTGGGGCAGTGTCTGCTGCATAACACAGAGACAGGGATGGTACCTTCTCTGGGGCAGTGTCTGCTGCATTACACAGAGAAGGGGATGGTCCCTTCTCTGGGGCAGTGTCTGCTGCATAACACAGAGACAGGGATGGTACCTTCTCTGGGGCAGTGTCTGCTGCATAACACAGAGACAGGGATGGTACCTTCTCTGGGGCAGTGTCTGCTGCATTACACAGAGAAGGGGATGGTACCTTCTCTGGGGCAGTGTCTGCTGCATAACACAGAGACAGGGATGGTACCTTCTCTGGGGCAGTGTCTGCTGCATAACACAGAGAAGGGGATGGTACCTTCTCAGAAGGCAGTGTCTGATGCATAACACAGAGACAGGGATTGTACCTTCTCTGGGGCAGTGTCTGCTGCATAACACAGAGACAGGGATGGTACCTTCTCTGGGGCAGTGTCTGCTGCATAACACAGAGACAGGGATGGTACCTTCTCTGGGGCAGTGTCTGCTGCATTACACAGAGAAGGGGATGGTCCCTTCTCTGGGGCAGTGTCTGCTGCATAACACAGAGACAGGGATGGTACCTTCTCTGGGGCAGTGTCTGCTGCATAACACAGAGACAGGGATGGTACCTTCTCTGGGGCAGTGTCTGCTGCATTACACAGAGAAGGGGATGGTACCTTCTCTGGGGCAGTGTCTGCTGCATAACACAGAGACAGGGATGGTACCTTCTCTGGGGCAGTGTCTGCTGCATAACACAGAGAAGGGGATGGTACCTTCTCAGAAGGCAGTGTCTGATGCATAACCAGCGGTGGCTCCTCCGTTATGGCTTTATTACGGGGGAGCATCGCCCCGCTTGCTGCGAGCACAGCAGGCACACATATTAATAAAATGGTAATAAATACCATTTTATTTTGGTTGCAGGCTTGCGCTGTTACAACGCGAGTGCAGGGGGAAGGGCAGGTACCTGCAATTGCACTAGGACTGCAACCCCTGCCAGTGTGCATGTCAGACAAAAGAAAAAAACAGAGCTACACCACATATGAGGTAAAAGGGCAGTATATTACAATCAGGTGTAAGATAATCTGTAAAAAACAACTTGGACTTCTTCAGGGCTGCAAGTTATATATATGTACATTTTTAGACAGACTGTACACACAAACAAACTGTACATTTTATTTTGGTCGCAGGCTCGCACTATTACAACGCAAGGGCAGGAGGAAGGGCAGATTTGTGCAATTGTACTATTACCGCAACCCCTGCCAGTGTGCATGTCAGATTGGTCGGCTGTAGGCAGCTGGCCAATCTCACATGCACACTTCATCCTGCACTATCCCAGGGCTGATAAACAGTTGAGAGATTGCAGCCACAGACTCCAAGTTGTCAAATGAAAGAGAGAAGAATATGGTACCTTCTCGGACAGCAGTGTCTAATGCATAACACAGAGAAGGGGATGATACCTTTTCTGGGGCAGTGTACGATGCATAACAGAGAAGAGAATGGTACCTTCTCGGACAGCAGTGTCTAATGCATAACACAGAGAAGGGGATGGTACCTTCTCTGGGGCAGTGTACGATGCATAACAGAGAAGGGGATGGTACCTTCTCTGGGAAAGTGTATGATGCATAACAGAGAAGGGGATGGTACCTTCTCTGGGAAAGTGTATGATGCATAACAGAGAAGGGGATGGTACCTTCTCTGGGGCAGTGTATGATGCATAACAGAGAAGGGGATGGTACCTTCTCTGGGGCAGTTACTGCTGCATAACACAGAGAAGGGGTGGTACCTTCTCAGGAACATATCTGCTGCATAACACAGAGAAGGGTGTGTTAGCTTCTCTGCAGTAGTGTCTGCCACATAACACGAGACAGGGACGGTACCTTCTTGAGGGAAGTTTCTGCTGCATAACAGAGAGAAGTGGACGGTACCTTCTCAGGGGCAGTGTGTGATGCATAAAACGGAAAAGGGGACGGTACCTTCTCAGGGGCAGTGTGTGATGCATAACACGGAGAAGGGTATGGTACCTTCTCTGGGGACGTATCTGATGCATAACACAGAGAAGGGGAGGTTCCTTCATGGCCAGGGCATAACACATTTTAACCACTAGACGATGCATCTTGCCATGGTTTGTCGTAGAACCGCCATTCTTTTCTTAGCACCGGTGAATCCACCAGAAGGGGGGTCACGCATCTAGTGCTCTTAGTTGGACCTATGGAACAATGAAAGGCACTCTTTGGATCCAGCCAGTTAACCTCTCCCCCTCCTTAGTGGGGTGTGACAGGGAGAAGGAGGTGGGGAGTATGTTGTCCAACATGGAAGGGAGATACCACTTTTGCAGGGGCAGATCCTCCGCAACGGCGGAGGAGTGTCGTTCCACTAGCTCAGAGCCAGCAGCTGGGAAAAAAAACAATATCTTTTCATTGTTTTATTTTTCAGCAGCTGGCTCTGGTTAGTAGACTTCTAAGTGCACATGTGTGTTTGGCCAGCCGCCTTAGGCCAGCAAACCACACATTCGCACTTAGGTTTCCCCAACCCGGCTGTATTAAACAGTGGGTTGGAGAAATACCAGAGACTCCCTGTGCCTGAGCATAGCATCAAACCAGCCTGTTCAGGCCAATCATAGGGCTCCTCTCATAGCATGAGAGCAGTGCGGGGATTGCACAGGGAGTCTCTCATGCTGTACCCGTGTCGGCTGGGACCAGGAAGCACAGGCAGACCAAGTCGCGAGATGGCCGTCAGCTTAAGGTAAGTTTTCTGTTTTTTTAATTATTATAATTAAACCTCCCCCCCCCCCGGTCCCCCTGCCGTGCTTCCCCTGCGGCCCCTCTACCCGCCCTACCACTTTTTGTTTGTGGCGGCCGCCACCACACATTTGGCAGAAAAGATCTCCGAGTCTGAAGCACCAATTTAACTCTGATATATGGTGACTGTACTGACAGAGTTTGCAGCTCAGTGACATCACACAGAATTCATTGCAATGCGGGGAACAGGCTTAATAGTCACCCACCCTAGGAAACAGCTGGAGATGGGCTCCAACGGCAAGCACAACAAGAACATGAGGACTAAATGAAACTTACGAAAGTGTGGTGTGGGAAAGGATGACCTGCCCACTAAGATGCGCTCTCAGTTTTTGTTGAAACACATGCTTTCTTCACATTCTTAAGTACATAGATCCAATGGCGTTATGAATGAGTTTCAAGTAAATTTCCATCCATTTATTAATCAAATGTCTGATGTATTCATAATCAATTTCTAATGTTGCACATCATTGTTTTACAATCCTTCTTAAACACCCAATGCATTTCGGGTCTGTCAAAGAAGACCCTTCGTCAGGGGTCTATTATTCTTTCTCCCTATATTTACTATTGTCTCTTTATATATATGCATATTGTTTAATGTTATCCATAAGAATTGCGAATAGTAGTCATGTTTAAATGATATACCCACTCCACTAAACATTTCTCACTATATCACCGGGTTGACGCTTTCATTTCACTTTTATTTTGACGTTTTTGTTTTCACATGATTTGAACTTTATTGATGCTTTGCACATCTATCGGGGACACTTCCTGGAAGCCAATATCCTCATATCACGTGACTCGAACCTGACGCTCATGCGTTAAATCTTATTGGTTAACCACCGGGGCACTTCCGTATCGCTAAACATCACTTGAAACGCTGAGACGCGGCTAGCACGGTCTTTCCGTAAGTTCTGTAACTTCTATTTCTTTTACATCTATTTCGTTTGCATGCTGTTATGTGAATTGTCTTCTCCGTTTGATCTCGATGACAGAACTTCGACCTTTGAATTTTTAAGAGCACTCGAGTCGAACACTGAGCCACATTTAATTTGACGATAGTCACCATACCACTCTTATCACGCCAGGAGCTTGTAAGTTTCTACATTCTTGACCCTCACTCTAACTTCGTATTCTTTTCCAATAGGCACTCGAGCATAATGCACCCAGTTATAATAACGAACTCACTGTATTATGTGTTACATATTAGAAAATGGAGTTTCTAATTTGGTCCTGTATCATTTCATTTTCACAGACCCCTGACGAAGGGTCTTCTTTGACAGTCCCGAAATGCATTGGGTGTATAAAAAGGATTGTAAAACAATGATGTGCAGCATAAGAAATTGATTATGAATACATCAGACATTTGATTAATAAATGGATGGAACTTTACTTGAAAGTCGTTCATAACGCCATTGGATCTATGTACTTAAGAATGTGAAGAAACCATGTGTTTCAACAAAAACTGAGCGCGCATCTTAGTGGGCAGGTCATCCTTTCCCACACCACACTTTCATTCTTTAAGGCACGGTCAGACTCCGTACGTCAGATGTGGCGCCAACCCTACCTTTGCAAATCCAGATAAACTACTTTTGTTCAATTGAGTGCACGAGGATAAAACAGTATTTGATTATCGCGTTGAGTCTACCTCATCCCCGTCAGCACCACTTCTTCAAAATGCAACTCGATGATATAGCTCTTTCAACAACCAATAAAGCGGAAACATTAGGATTCACGCCAGAAGCAGCCCAAGAAATGTATGGGTTGATACAGGAGACCAGAAAATTCACTCCACATAAAACCACGACCGTACAGCTTTTGAGACAATTAGAATATATCAGCAAAAAGGAGATCAACCAAAGGTTGCATGCAACCATGTTGATTCATTACCACAAGAATCAGAGGATCCCAAGGGGATTAAGAATAGCCCTGAAGCCAATGCTCTGCAACAATAACAAGAAATTCGCAGACAAATGGTATCAAGTTTTAAATAAATGTTAATTAGATCTGATTTTCTTAATTGTGGAGGAGCTTTCCAAAGTACTATTGGAATTAGAAGAAGAAATCAAAACCTTGCAAGCTCAAATCAACAAAATCCCAGACTTACAACAAACATTGGAAGACATTAACAGTAAATTAGAACGTTATGCGAAGGAAGTTAACGAGCGGAAAATACGAAAATATCGCAGAGACACACTAGACTATAAACTCGAAGAGGTTTATACTTGGGCCGAGATATACAATCAAAGGAAATGGCAATCACAACCACAACCTCAGAAATCGAGCACTACATCCTCACAAGAAAGCGTTGTGTCCGATTCTGAAATCGTTCAATCAAGAAGACCAGTGCAAAAAACAACAGCAAAACCCATTACAAAACAAATACCAAACCTGTCTACACAACAACCGTCTATTTTAGAGACCAGCCCGGCAGCAAATGCCCCGCCCCATACAGAAGAACAAGAAGGGGTAAAAGAAACAGAGGAAGAATAGCCAAAAGGACAACGAGCCAAATGTTGAAAGCCACTTAGTTATTAACATCTCCTCGAAAAAACTCACCAAATCACAAATGAACATTCTCAATAAAGGCACTACTTTTGTTCCCACATACCGGACGAATCTGGCAGAAACAGAAATAGCATTGTTTAAGTTTTTCAGAAACCTCAAATTAAGATTTTTCTTTAAAGACATGCAAGAAACAAGAGATACAGATCCCTGGAACTCTGATTTCAGACCCAAAAGTAACTTCTGTGCACCGTTCTCGCACAAAACTATTGAAGCCTTCGAGAGATCAGTACTATCTGAAGTACAAAGCATCACGTTCTCTAAACCCAAGAGATACAATTTATCCAATAAAGAATGGAACACATTAAAAAATTTGAGTGCCGTATCAAACTTAACATTCCAGAAAGCGGATAAAGGTGGTGCGCTCATTGTAATGGACACTGATTTCTATTTAAGAAGTGTGAACAATCATGTATTCGATGAAAACATTTATTTACCACTTGATGCTGACCCTACATCGGAATATCAATTCGTTTTACAAAAGATTTTGTATCATGCATTCGAAATTAAATGGATTAACGAGAAAACAAAAACATTTTTTGAACAAAAGTATCCAAGACGACCGCAACTATACATGTTGCCAAAAATCCATAAGGATCCGATTACTCCACCATTCAGACCCATATTATCAGCCTGTGGCTCCATCTCTGAACCGATCGGAAAATTTGTTGACAAGTTTCTTCAACCCATTGTACAGAGCAGTACGACATATATCAAGGACACTACAGCCTTTTTGAATCTATTGAATTCCATCAAGTTAGAAACAGATGAAACATATTGGTTATGCACCATCGATGTAATCGCATTGTATACCTCTATTCCCCACAACGAGGGGATTGAAGCCCTTGAATGGAGTCTTCTTAATAGTGACATGGAAGAGACAAAAAAAATATTTATCATGGAACTCATGTAATTCGCATTGTACTATAGCTATTTCGAGTGGCAAGGGAAATTTTTTAACCAATGCAATGGTACATCAATGGGTTTTGAGGGGGCCCCCTCATATGCCAACATATATATGTCGAAATTTGAGACCGACCACATTTTGAACAATCCTGCATGGACTGAGGGCATTATTGCCTCCAAACGATACATAGACGACATGTTTGTGATATGGAGAGGAGCGAGATCTAAATTGGATCAGAACATAGCGGCAATCAATCTGTGCAATGATCGAATCAAGTTCACACATGTCATCGATCAAGAAACCATAGCTTTCTTGGATGTGAGAGTTATGTTACAGCACAACAATTCACTCAGCACGAAAGTGCACACCAAAATGACCGATAGAAATGCAAGCTTATTGTTCCAAAGTTTTCACCCGGATCAATCGAAGAAACATCTACCCACTTCACAATACATAAGATTAAAGAGGATCACCCTGAACGATGAGGATTTACAAAAATCATTCAGTGAACAAACCAATAAATACCGTCAACGAGGATATCCGCAAGATATCCTTGATGAGTCTCTTAAAAAAGTCACAGCTACATCTAGAGAAGATCTATTGAAGGAACATAGCAAGACTCCAGAGAAAAAAACTGTATGCGTCTTGAAATATTCGACTTCATCAGCCCGCATTAAAAACATTCTTTAAAGACATTGGTCCTTGATCCACATAGAACCAGACTTAAAAGACTTGTACGATGACAAGATCACTTTTGCATTTCAAAGATCCCAAAATTTAAAAGAAATCTTGAAAACTTCTACAAATGATAAAACCATCTACAAAGGCACGTCGAAATGACATAACTGCAGGCACTGCAACAACGTGATAGTTGGCAACAAATTTCCTCATCCTACAAAAGGCACTTTACTTGAATTAAAGCACACTAGCACTTGCGACACCACCAACTGCATATACGCCATCAAATGCCCATGTGGTAAGATTTATGTGGGCCAAACTGAACGTAAAATTAAAGTCCGTATAACGGAACATAAAAGTAACATACGGCTAATGAACATGAAATCTACCATCGCCCAACACTGGCAGGAGGCTCGACACCAAATTGCCCAATTAAGATTCACAATACTGGAGGTGAATGATGCCACAGCACCGTGAAATGGACCCAACAAAACACAGATTAAGAGCAGAATTCTTTTGGATCAAAAAATTAAATTCCCTACAACCGGTGGGGATGAATGATCGTATTGAAAATTCATGTTTTTTGTAACTCAGAATACTTTCTTGACATTGGCTGATCTATTATTCTTTCTCCCTATATTTACTATTGTCTCTTTATATATATGCATATTGTTTAATGTTGTCCATAAGAATTGCGAATAGTAGTCATGTTTAAATGATATACCCACTCCACTAAACATTTCTCACTATATCACCGGGTTGACGCTTTCATTTCACTTTTATTTTGACGTTTTTGTTTTCACATGATTTGAACTTTATTGATGCTTTGCACATCTATCCGGGAACACTTCCTGGAAGCCGATATCCTCATATCACGTGACTCGAACCTGACGCTCATGCATTAAATCTTATTGGTTAAACACCGGGGCACTTCCGTATCGCTAAACATCACTTGAAACGCTGAGACGCGGCTAGCACGGTCTTTCCGTAAGTTCTGTAACTTCTATTTCTTTTACATCTATTTCGTTTGCATGCTGTTATGTGAATTGTCTTCTCCGTTTGATCTCGATGACAGAACTTCGATCTTTGAATTTTTAAGAGCAGTCGAGTCGAACACTGAGCCACATTTAATTTGACGATAGTCACCATACCACTCTTATCACGCCGGGAGCTTGTAAGTTTCTACATTCTTGACCCTCACCCTAACTTCGTATTCTGTTCCAATAGGCACTCAAGCATAATGCACCCAGTTATAATAACAAACTCACCGTATTATGTGTTACATATTAGAAAGTGGAGTTTCTAATTTGGTCCTGTATCATTTTATTTTCACAGACCCCTGACGAAGGGTCTACTTTGATAGACCCGAAATGCATTGGGTGTTTAAGAAGGATTGTAAAACAATGATGTGCAACATAAGAAATTGATTATGAATACATCAGACATTTGATTAATAAATGGATGGAAATTTACTTGAAAGTCGTTCATAACGCCATTGGATCTATGTACTTAAGAATGTGAAGAAACCATGTGTTTCAACAAAAACTGAGCGCAATTCTTAGTGGGCAGGTCATCCTTTCCACACCACACTTTTGTTCTTTAAGGCACGGTCAGACTCCGTACGTCAGATGTGGCGCCAACCCTACCTTTGCAAATCCAGATAAACTACTTTTGTTCAATTGAGTGCACGAGGATAAAACAGTATTTGACTAAATGAAACTTCCCACGGTGGCATGAAAAAGGGAGCAGGAGGAAAGGTACAAGCTGAGCATGGGAGCACATATAAATTACAGCAGTGTAATTCGCGTAATTTTGGGAATGTCGCATTACGCTTGTTTTGCAAAATGTTTGAGTAAGTGAAACAAAAATATCAGTGTGATACACACACCAGCTAAGACATGCAGATCAGAGTGAAAAAGGAAAATCAGCGCGACAAAAGCAGTTCAGCAGAACACAGCCAGCTAACTGTAACATATGTAGGCCAGAACTAAACAAGAATTGCTGCGTAACACAGGGAGCCTCAGCAGAACACTGCCAGCTAACTATAACACATGCAACCCAGAGATAAACCCGAATAGCTGCGTAACACAAGTAGCTCAGCAAAACATCGCCAGCTATCTGTAACACATGAAGCCTAGAGCTAATCCGGAATAGATGCGTAAAACAAGCAGCTCAGCAAAACACTGCCAGCTAAAAGTAACACGTTGTCTAAAGCTAAACAGTAATAGATGCGTAATACTCATAGCTCGGCAGAGCACCGCCACCTAACTGCAACACATGCAGCCCAGAGTGAAAGAAGAATGAATGGGTAACACAAGCAGCTTATCAGGACACAGCCACCTAACGGCAACACATGCAGCCCAGAGCTAAACAAGAATAGCTGCGTAACACAAGCAGCTTGACAGAACACTGCCAACTAACTGCAACAAATGCAGCACAGAGCTAAACAAGAATAGCAGCGTAACACAAGCAGCTCAGTGGAACACCGCCAGCTAAACATAACACATGCAGCACAGAGCTAAACAAGAATAGCAGCGTAACACAAGCAGCTTGTCAGAACACCGCCAGCTAACTGCAACAAATGCAGCACAGAGCTAAACAAGAAAAGCAGCGTAACACAAGCAGCTTGTCAGAACACCGCCAGCTAACTGCAACAAATGCAGCACAGAGTTAAACAAGAATAGCAGCGTAACACAAGCAGCTCAGCGGAACACCGCTAGCTAAACGTAACACATGCAGCACAGAGCTAAACAAGAATAGCTGCGTAACACAAGCAGCTCAGCGGAACACCGCTAGCTAAACGTAACACATGCAGCACAGAGCTAAACAAGAATAGCAGCGTAACACAAGCATCTCAGCGGAACACCACCAGCTAAACGTAACACATGCAGCACAGAGCTAAACAAGAATAGCAGCGGAACACAAGCAGCTCAGCGGAACACCACCAGCTAAACGTAACACATGCAGCACAGAGCTAAACAAGAATAGCAGCGTAACACAAGCAGCTCAGCGGAACAACGCCAGCTAAACCTAACACATGCTACCAAGAGCTAATTAAGAATAGGTGCAAAACCCAAGTAGTTCAGCATAACAATTTTTATTATTTAACACAGCCAGCTCATGGTGAAAAAATATTTTTGGTGTGATACAGCAGCTGATCTAACACACCCAACTAATTGTAAGAAGGGCAGCTGATTGCGAAACCTTAGTGTGGCACATTCAGCCACGCAGAGCACTGTGAGGAAGGCGGCTCACTGTGACGATCTTTAGCATGTCGTGAGCCGCTAAGAGTGACAAGGGGAGCCCACTGTGACACAATGCACCAGGAGTGACACGTGCAGCTCAGCACGGCGCAGGTGGCCTTAGTGACCCAGGTGCGTTCCTCACTTGCACCAAGCATAAGAACAGAGATATTATATGGGTGTGAGAACGCACATCCCTCGCCGCCTCTGTAAGTGCACGGTGACTGCCCACCCCACACCCCTGAGGCGGCTGCACGCACGTTCACAAAAAGATTAGGGGTACATTTACAAGCCCCATGCGTCACTTTTGCGCCATCGTTGCGTCACTTTTGTGACTCAGTGGTGGCGTAAAAGTTGCGGCCCATTTACAACGTGGCGCATCTAGGGAGATGCGTCACGTTGTAAAGCCCTCTGTGACATTAGACCTGCATCAGGTATAATGTATGCAGGGTAGGCGTTCCCACGCAGGAAAGCCTTGTAAAAGTGACGCAGTGAAATGTACAAGATTGCACTGCATGACTTTTAGGACGCCACTGCATCAAAACCTTACGCCTGCTTGAAACAGGTGTAAGGAGTTATGCAATGTATTGTGAATAGGCTGCAACACGCATTGCTGGAGTTGCTTCACGCTTGCCACATGACTCCAGCAATGCGTGACTTTTCCGTCAACAGATGCATCGGAATTTCTGACGCATCTGTCAATCCTTGCACCATGGTGCGCCGTATTGTAAATACAGCACATCCATGGTGACGCAAGGGTTTTGCATGGTGGCGCAGGGAAAGTTACGCATCTCTACAGATGCGTGACTTTCTTGTAAATCTGCCCCTGGGTACCAGGTTTGGGGGAAATATTCAAGGAGGAGATGACAGAGAATGTTTTTTGTTCCATATTGCCTTTTGTTTACTAAAGTGTGACAATTGTAAGGGGATATAGAATACTGATTTTCGTTTTCAAGATGTTATAATGTCATGCCTTGTCTAAGATTCTGTCTTGTAATGGTGTACATTTTAAAAAATTGTTAAGACATACCCTTTTTATTTCTAGTGATATTTGTACATTCTTGTGACTTTTTCTTCATGTATTTCATCCGGAGCATTTGTTGACCAGTTTTTTAGTGGGGGGGGGGGGGGGGGCGGAGCGAGAAGGGGCTCTCTAATTGTTATCCTCTTTCCTACGGATTTGAATAAATAGCAAACCTTATATTGATATTTTCGCAATGTTGTCCCTTCCAGGAAGATGTGTAATAAACAGCTGCTGTTAGCAAGGTCTTTATTTTACATGGAGGTTTGATTCAGTTCTCTTCTATGCACAGTCATGTCAGTGCTATCTCTGTGATGTGATATTTGGCGATTCTGCCTCCCCGAAGGCCGGCTTTTAAAAAGTTACACTCTTTAGGGAGAGAAAAACAAAAGGATCAGGTTTATGAATATTTATGTTAATTGTCCCTGTGTGGTCGAGATGTGTGCTACTGCTTATGTTACAATGGAATGTTGGCAGTAGCATCTTTTTGAATAACTTTATTTACGTTTATTTTTGTGTGTTCACTATGTCCATTTCCAGTGACTGAGACTTGGCGCATTTCTATCCATTTCAGTGAAATCTTGTATACATGTGTATCTATTTCTGGAAAACCTGGTGTTTTTTTTCAGTTTCGTGCACTTCCGGTCTATTTATTCGAGGGAGATTTGCTACATTTGTGTGTGGCACACAGAGATAATGCATGTCCCTCATTTTCAGGGAGATATGGCGTGTTTCTATCGATTTCAGGGAGAGTTGGTGCATTTGTGTCGATTTCAGGGACAGCTGGTGTCCCCATATCTGGATCCCGCCATGCTCTGAGCCTCCCTCGAGGTCACGGAGTCTCGCGCTTCCGGCCATAACTTTCCAAAGCAGGCACAAGTCTGGGAAACGCAGAACTCGGAACATGCACAGTGTGCCGGGAGGAGAGAGAACAGGGCTCCTACGTGTGTGTCGAGCATTCCTCGCTGGGTTAACTGGCTGGAAACCTGACTCCTGGACCGCGGAGGGGGAGGGCTCCGAGAAATGTGGGCTTTTTTTTCACTCTCCGAAGTTGAAGACTTCAAAAAAACATAGGAAAGAAAATTGTGCAGCCCCTGGGCAGTGTTTGACAGCGGCTGGAACAATGCAGCGAGCATTCCCTGGGTAGAACAGTCGCCAGTACCTGAGAGCCACGGGCCAGCCAGGGTTTGGGCCAGAATCCGGGGGTTGCCAGCCACTGACCTGTGGGAAAGGCTGGTCCGTACGAAGACGGATTTGCTTTACCTTCGTTCTTGATTTTTTTTATAAATTGGTTTCCTTCTGGGTTTTTTTATTCCCTCCAAACACTGCTGTTGGGACCGTGGAGTGTTTAGTTTGTGGGTACGTTTGTTCTTTCAATGCTGTGTATTTTCCTGCTTAGAGGTCGATGGAACGAAACTGAGGCGAAATATCTAATTTGTCCGTTCTTTGTCCTTTTTCTCTCCCCTCTCGGTCTCTGCACTTGAAGTCTGCCGGTTCTCCTGCCACAGGAAATGTGAAGCGAAGGTAAGACACAAAGTTTGCTTGTTTGTAACCTTTGGATGGGTCGCTGGTTTCTAGTCCTGGAGGTAGGTGGGAGGGGCGGTTCCAGGCTGCACGCTAGCATGTTTGCATACCTGCCAAGGTAAGAAAGGTGAAACCAGGGAGCCAGGTACTTTAGGGGCAGAGAGGAGCAACTGCCATTGAAATGCATCATGTTTTAATGAATGTTTATGTGAGGAAAAAAGGAAAACGCGTTGAAAATGGCAGTTTCTAAATTCCACAAACCAGCCTGTCCCTTTATGTAAATGTAAATGTAATTTGTACTTGTAAAGCGCACTAATACCCATGGGCGTCCTGGCGCTGTACTCATACCGCTGTGGAACCCTTCCTGGCTTTTCCCTGTGAAATGTCCACTCCTGGGTACCCCCAAGGTGAAGCCAGGCATCCCAGCGCTGTTGGGGCCGTTGTGGAGATTAAGCAAGCTATTGCCCAGAGTTGCAGCATGGGACCCATGATTAGAATAGGCACCGAGGCGAGAATTATCAGGTCCGAGGAAATTGAGCCCAAGACCCGCCGAGGCGGGAATTGAACCCTGGTCCCGGGCTAGACCTCTGCATCAGGGTCTGCCGCTCTAACCATTGAGCCACACTTCTCCACTATAGCAGATAAGCCACACTGCCCCCAAGGGCCAAGAACCAAGATTGCCCCCATGGTCCTTGACTGGCCCTCCAGGGGTCAGACCGTGGACTATTTGCATCTTAGTACCCAAACTCGACGGTGTCTGCACAAAGACCCTCTTTCCAGGGGTCACAGTCAGGATTTCCTTCTAGGTGTAAAGCCCCCCCAACTGTCCCATCAGGCGTCTGAATGCAGGCTTTCTGTCCAAGGGTCAGAAAATGCTGTAGACTACCAGAGGTCAGAATACGAACTGCCCCTAGGGGTCTCAGATCCCAGAATGTTCCTTAAGGGGTCAGAACGCGAAATATCTATCAATGTCTCACAGCCAAGACTGTCCAGGGGTCCGAAGATGAACCGTCTTTCTGTGTCTCATGTCAGAACGGCAGCTCTCCATCGCGAGGTGCTCACCGTGGCTGTCGCGCCATGTGTGTTACTCAAGTCGGTCACTTCATGGGAGTTAGAGCCCGGATTATCCTTCGGGGTCACCGAAAGGCAGGCTGTCCATCTAGGTTTCAGACCGTACACCCAGGGGTCAGAGCACAGGTGACCCTCTAGGGGTCAGAACACGGACTGTCTCTTCATGTCTGAGAGTCAATGTTGTGCCTTCAGGCAAGAGAGCAGAGGCTGCCTCTTGAGGTGGCAACAAGCCAGCTGTTCTCGTGGTCTGGTACTCTAGACTGCGACTCCAGTGATTAGACGATGAATTATCTTGTTTCATCTCATGACGAGACGGGGTATCCAGACCTCAGGATTGGGAACTCAGAGTGTCTCTCAAAGGGTCAGTACATGGAGTGGCCATTCATGTCTCAGACCCCGGTGAACCGTGATTCCCTCTGCTGGTTTCAGAAGCATGACTGTCTCTTCAAACCATCTCTCCGAAGCAGATACCGAAACCAGACCCAAGATGGTCATCGGGGTCTTAGAATCCAGACTGCCCCTAAAGATATTAAAACATGACCATCCCTCCTGCTCAGATATTCTGAGCTTTCTTCACAGGGAACAGCAATCTGGTTGAGGTTCAAACAGACCAATAACCACTAGGTTCCTCCAGGTCAGACACCCCCAGCTCACGATCGCAAACTCAGAATCTAGAATTTTCTTCCTAATTCAAGAGTCCAAACTGTACCTCCGGGTCTGAGAACCCAGAGGGTCTTCCCCGTTTTGAAAATAAATAGTGTATTCATCAAAGTCTGAAACAAACCAGTAGGCTTACAGGTCAAAGGTCCCTAAATGGGCATTCAGGGCTGGGATGTGCATCACAAGTATAGGATGAATTGTACGTCCCTCCCGGTCAAACAATCCGAAATGCCCATCCATGTCTTAGAATTCAAGTTATCCTACAGCTATTTTCAGAAATCAGGGTGCAAATTGCCAGGTGTCAAACCCAGAAGAGTCCATTTAGGTCTGTGAACCATAGACCAGCATTTGAGGACTTCTGACATGGACCGTTCCTCTGGTGTGTGTCTCAAAACCAAGATTATCCTTCCATATCTCAGAAACCACAATGTTTGCTTTTCAGACATTTGTTTCAGACCTCTCTCAGGCTCAGACATCCGAATATGCCGTCCCAGGCATCAGAATTCAGACTCCTCTACAAGCCAGAAAAATCTCAGAATCCAAAGTTTGATCACTCCAGGTCCTATCCCCCAAGCTGTCCGTAGATTCCAGACTGCCTTTCTATGTCAGACACCCCACGCGGTTCTTCCAGCCTTCGAATCCAGACCGCCTCTCCAAGTCAGCTATCCCAAGATGCCAGTTTAAGTGTTTGAACACTAGCCATGTCCCACTTAGGCCAGCCATCCACTCTGTCCTTCTGGATCTCAGATTCCAGACTGTGGTGACTTTAGGTCAGACTTCCCAGGTTTCCTTTCAGTGCCATAAAATCCAGACTGACTTTCCAGATCAGACATCCCAAGATTAAGTGTTTGAATCTTAGCCTAAGTGTTTGAATCTTAGCTTAAGTGTTTGAATCTTAGGTTAAGTGTTTGAATCTTAGGTTAAGTGTTTGAATCTTAGGATAAGAGTTTGAATCTTAGGTTAAGTGTTTGAATCTTAGGTTAAGGGTTTGAATCTTAGGTTAAGTGTTTGAATCTTAGGTTAAGTGTTTGAATCTTAGGTTAAGGGTTTGGATTTGAGCTATTTTCCACTTATGTCAGACATCTAATGTGTCCTTCTAGGTCTCAGAATCCAGACTGTGGTGCCTTCAGGTCAGACATCCCAAGCTGTCATTGCAGGTTTCAGAATCCAGGCTGTGTTGCCCTAGGTAGGGTACCCAGAGGGTCCTAGCAGTGTCAGATTCCAGACTCCCTTGAGGTGCCTGGCCAGGATTGTTCCTTGTAGGTGTTAGGACAGGGCCATCCTTTTCAAAGACGGATGTCTGTGTGGGACAAGAAGTGTGGGAGTCGCGGCTCCTTGTGGCCCCTCGCAACAAAGGCCCCCAGGTTCACAGGGCATTCAGTTATGCTGCTCTTGTGTTGCACTTTGTCGCTCCCTGTTATATGTTATTCCGTGCTGTGTTGTAAAAAGCTACGTCATGACATGTCACGCTAAGGTACCGCATGTTAAGTCTTGCTAGGCTTTTTTATGTCATGTGTTCCCATATTTGTTTTGTTAGCCACCTTGCAATGACATGTGGTGTTGAGCCTTCCTAAGTATTGCCATATAAAGTTATACGTGTCTGCTTTATGTAATGTCATACCATTCCTTATTGTTATGCCAAGTTATGTTGAGTGCTGCCATGTTATATTATGTCACGCTGTGTCATCTAGACAGATTCTATGCCGTCTTAATCCATGTTATGCCATATGCCATTGTATCAAGCTGTGTTATGCAATGACGTGGTTTCAAAGCCATACCACGTTTTGCCATGTTAAGTTATGCCATACCAGCTTATCTCACAGCAAGCTATGTTATACTATGCCATGTTATTCAAGGTTATGCTAAGCCTCGCCATGTTAACTTGTGTGCTATTCTATGCCCTATTATGCTGTAGTATGCAGTGGCATGTGTGTTCACTTCACCATGTTAAGTTGTGTGCTATTTTATGCCCTACTTTGCTGTAATATGCAGTAGAGTGCAGTGGTGCACGGAATTATTACCTTCACTATGTTAAGCTCTGTGCTAATTTGTGCCCTGCTTTGCTGTTTTGTGCAGTGGCATGCGGGTCTGCACTGTGTTAGCTTCGCCATGTTAAGATGTGTTGTATTTTATACCCTGCTATGCAATATTATGCAGTGGCATACAGTGAGGAATTGTGTTATGTTCATCATGTTACGTTGTTTGCTATTTTATGCACTACTATGCTGTAGTATGCAGTTGCATGTGGTGGTACACAGTGTTAACTTTGCCAAGTTGTGTGCTATTTTATGCCCTGCTATGCTGTAGTATGCAGTGGCATGCAGTGAGGTATGATATTAACTTTGCCATGTTAAGTTGTTTGCTATTTTATGCCCTACTGTGCTGTTTTATACAGTGGCATTTGGGAATGAGCCGTTTTAGCCTCGCCTTGTTAAGTTTGTGCTATTTTATGCCCTACTGTGCTGTAATATGTGGTAACATGCGACGATGCACGGTGTTAACTTCGCCATGTTAAGTTGTGGTATGCTATTTATATCACACTATGCCATATTATGCCATAAATCATATGCTGCGGTAATCAATATTGCAATATAAAGGTTCACCAAGGTAGTTTCCATCAGCATCCCTTGCCTTGCATGCCTCTAATTCAGAAGAATTATTCCAAAGAAATCTCTCCAAACCATGTTTCTTGGTGTTTGCTCGTTGCCATGGTGAATCAACATCCCACCTAGGCAGCCTGTGTGTGGATCTCAGACCCTGTGGTGACCGAGGTCTGATATTTATGTGTGTGCAACAGATGGGCGGGCTTCGGAGAAGCCTGCTGTGAAAGTCAAGGAAAATTCTGTTAACATCTTGTTGGCAGCCCTAAAACCCGCAGCAGGCCTATAAAAATATTAACTCCACCCCTATCAAGAAATATAAACTTTATTTTGGTATAATTTTATTCTGACACCCATCAGTTCAGTGTTTGGACCCATTCTTACTTGCGTTGTCTTCCCAACTCTTAAGAAATTGGCATTCAGTGCCTTAGGAGTTGGCATTCAAGACCCTATTCTTGTCCTAAGCCAGTAGCTTTTGGGAAGGAACTCACACCATACTGCCAGCCGGCATTGGCACATGTTTGTACAGAAAGTTGTTCCCATTTTGTGTGATTTTGAGTGAGGCAGTTTTCCTATTGAATTTCCTGCCCATTTCTTGGTGTAACAGGAAGTGCTTTGCTCACCCCTTCCCCGGCTGGCTCCCTGCACTTTAATATATTTCACAGCACAGGCACAAAGTTGTGGGCAAAAACAGATTCTTCCAAAATTGGGCAAATGTAACATATTCCGAGCTTTGAGTTTTCCAGACTTTTGCCTGGTTTGGAATATTATGGTCTGCAGCTCGAGACTTCATTCCAACAGGACTGATCCTTTACTGACCCACATATGGGACTCCGAATGAATACATACTGCTGCTCAGGTGACTTCCTCAGGAGCAAAGGGAACAAAGATGTTGGCTCTGACAAAACACTTTTCAACCACCTTCAAATTTTTTCCCCCACACCAGTGTGTATGAGATCCATTTTCTCTGGTTAGGATGCGTCAACGTTTGCGTGGAACATTGAGAAGTTTAACCTCTTCGGTGCTCATGACGAGCCCAGCTTGTCATGAGTCACAATGGAGCTGTGCTCGTCATAACGGCTCTGCGCCGCCCACGCGTGATTGATTCCCCGCCTGTGCGGGCCTATTATTCAGTGGGCGGGATCGTGATGAGACCAGCTCGTCATGAGCACAGCTCCACCGCGACTCATGACGAGCTGGTCTCGTCACGAGCACGGCAGCTCCGCGCTCTTGCCCCCTCGCCCCGCACTTTGGGGGAATTACCACGCAGGGAAGGGGTTAAATGAGGAGCCATTTGTTTCTCGTTAATGTCCTGGTGCAGACCCCATCTCGTGACATAGTGAAACATGTAGAACCAACATCCGAGGATTGTCCAAGAATCAGCTGCAGAAAAGGGTTTATTATGTTTTTTCTTAAATTCTGAAAAGTGACTGAGTAATTAGCTCTATGGTAATGGGGATATCTGAATATTTCAATTCTTATTTCTTCATCGTTTCTAGGTATATGTTTATATTCAATTGTTTGGATTTTACATAGTACAACATATAGTGTAGCCTCTCCCCCTGAATTTACGTTCAATCAATCCGTTTTTAGACATCAGTTGAGTTCATAGGAGATAATATTATATTTTTAGCACATATTATGCAACAAATCAATTTTTATTCACAAAATTAGTACCTATTTTAAATGGTGGTCGGACACGCGTCTGACTCCGATCGCTGTGGGATTGAGACCGCCCAACAAGTAGGCTATTCGTTGGCCGGACCACCTGCCATATTTTTGTAAGACCGCCGTGCAGGCAGTCAGAAATTGCTTTTTTCTACTGCGGCTTGTGCTGCGGCCCAGAAATGGGTCGTAGAAAAAGGCATGTATTCAAACATCCATGCTCCGTGTGCCAGGCACCACGGGGTGACTGGAACACGGTGCATGGATGTTTGGGAGGGCATCACATGTGTCCCCTGGCAACTAAGCAGTGGCCCATGGGGGACAGGGGCCCTGCCTGGGGCCCCGAAAGTCCCTTTCTGTCTGCATTTACATGTCAGTGGGACCACCATGTACAGGCTGGAGGAAATGACATCGTGATCCCTACGGCGGTGCCTGCACACGCACCTCCCCCATTGTAGAGATTACAGTCTGACCACCGCCCCAAAGGGCTCGTTGAGCTTGTCGGAGGCAGCGGTCTTTCCCCCGACCACTATGCTCCGACTACCGTTATTGTAATCATAATGAGGGCCTTATTGTGAGGTCAACACGAGACACAGCTCCCAGTTAGCAGAGAGTTTGCATTAGGATAAAAATACATGCACATGTTGTTTGCTTTCCTTTCTGGTGAAGAATTGGCTTGGTAGTTTGGTCTGCCCTGTTCCCATGATGCACTGGGCCAGGGACAGACTAATTTGCATATAGCCAGGTTCTGAGCTGGGATGAGGCAGTGAGCTAAATAACGGTGATGGATCAAGCCCTGATCTTTGGACTGGGTAAGAGTGGTCTGCTTAATTCAGACACTCTGTTCATCACCACCCCCTTTTCTGAATCGTTATTGTGAGGTCAACACGAGACACAGCTCCCAGTTAGCAGAGAGTTTGCATTAGGATAAAAATACATGCACATGTTGTTTGCCCACTTTTTTTGCCCAGTGCAAATTTTTTTAACTATTGGGCAAACACGGAGTGACGATTTGGTACCTTCAGGGAAGTGAACCTTTTTAAGAAATGTATGGGAAAAGGATAAGTAATTGTGGAAAGCAGGTGATGCCTTCTGAAGCTGACATAGCACATGGTTTCTCAGGCACTGTGAGGCAGGGAGATGACGTTCCCCCCAAAAAATATACATATATAACTGTGCTGATTGGTGACCTGCCACCCCTGCAGACACCTGAGGAGAGACGCAAGTCAGGACAGCATTACAACAATCTGAACCAAGAAACACATTAGGCCCCTCCCTGTCTACTATCGATTGTAAAGTAATGAAGATTGCCCACAGGTGTAACGGCGCAAGGTGCGTTGCACAATTTCGGGGAACATCGTTTACGACGCGGTTTTTACACCGCAGTGCCTTTACCCCGCAGCTATTACAATGCAAGTCGTTACTACGACTTGCGCTGGATGGCGCTGTGGGATAAGGAATCTTGCAATTTTATATTCCAACACCTTCCCTACTGTTACGGGGACTGGTGTTGGAATATAAAATTATAACATTCCTAAATCCACGCCCTTCAACGCAAGTCGTTGTAACGACTTGCGTTGTAAGACTTGCGTGGTAAAGGCATGCATTGTTACAACATGCGTTGTAACTACGTACATCCCACAATTTCGTGTCACAACCATGCATAAGTCTTGGACTCCAGAGCTGAACTGAGGCAGCTATAAAAATATTCTTAAATTGCTTACAGGTGCAAAGCAGACACCAAAAGCTGCAGCAAGAAAATAAAATATACAAAATATGGACATATGAAAAACAGAAGCAAGACAACTGTTCCAGTATGTCAATTAAAAGAAGCACATGTGTTTATTTATGAGCCAGCATGACTGTTAATAGAAAAGAAATGTAACACAAATCTAAATGGCTGCACATGTTTGACGCGGCACTCTTTTTGCGTCTGCACTTTAGAGTCTTTGCACAATATATTCAAAAGAACATACACAACAAGTTAACATAATCTGTTTTAGTTATTTAAAATTCTGGGGCACCCTTTCCACGGATTGTATATAGAATATGGGAAAAATCCTTACCTTCTGCCAAGAGAAATTGCTTTACTTAATATATTAGGTTAGGAATTGTTACAGTCTATTTTCTCTATTCTCATGGGAGGTAAACTTCCCTACTGCACGCAAGAAGCAATATAATACCAACAGGTACCCAGGCACGCTGAATGAGAATAAATGGCAGTGCATTGAAATATCTTTATATTTCTAATGATGTATGCAGAGTGTGCCCAGGACTCGAATGTAGGAGAGCTTAAGTGCCACAGATTGGAAAGTCTTTGTATGAAGCTACACTTGGAAGAGTTGAGAAGCTGAGTGGGACTTGCAGCTGGAAGCGATAGGACAATTGTGGAATATTATGAGGGGACATCCTTGGAAGAATGCATTTATAGGATGGGGAACTCAACAAACGTGATAGAGGAATATACTTTGGGTATATCATCCAGCGGTCTCCAAAGTAGTCAATTAAATAGTATGAACTCAGGTCATTATGAGGCTCTTACAGTGAACGAGTAAACCCAATAATCCCACGTTAAAGACTATATCGTCAATATTTAATTATTAATATAAAAAGGTAACATCCTTTCCAAAGTGAATTACAGTGGGTTGTAATGATTCTGACTACATATTCCAAGATCTAGGATAAGATATTATGCAGTTGCCTGATTTGTAACATGCAACATCTTATAGACAATATGTTTTTGTCCTTGGTGTGGTAAATTCAGCTACGAAGGGCCCTATTCACAGAACTAACTTAAGACAAAATCCTAAACTTACTACCATTTTGGTATTCACAGAAGGCACTTACTCATTTTGGTATTCACAGAAGGCACTTACTCATTTTGGTATTCACAGAAAGCACTTACTCATTTTGGTATTCACAGAAGGCACTTACTCATTTTGGTATTCACAGAAGTTAGGAGTCCTAACTTTAGGACTCCTAAATGCCTTCTGTGAATACTGAAAGTTGTAAAGTTGGGATTTTTCTCAGTTTAGGAATCCTAACTTCTGTGAATACCGAAATGAGTAAGTGCCTTCTGTGAATACCAAAATGAGTCAGTGCCTTCTGTGAGTACCCAAACGTAGCAAGCTTAGGATTGTGTCTTAAGTTAGTTCTGTGAATCGGGCCCTCTGTTTCATAGCCTACTGTCTACTATGCGTATTTGTTATTGGCACAGCATTCATCTATTGCTGGGTAGTACTGAGGTGGAAAAGGCCATTGACTGGGTTGATTGGTACTACCTGTGGGCACGAATGAGTAAATTCAATACTAGTGAAAGTTTTATTGAATCTGTACAACTATAGTACTGCAACCTAGTTTGTAGGATTTGATTACTGTTTAACTATCTGACGAATCACAAAGAAGTACTGGCCCCTTTAATTTCTTTTCATTTATTTGTGGATTGAAGACCTCACCTAGAGGACACAGATTCAATCTTAGCTGCTTGGTTTTCAGAGTAAAGGATTCCTAACCAAATGTGACATTATATGGCGGAGAAATAATTATTCCATTTTCCAGGATATCTGAAGATTACTAATTGTTGGGAGAACCACCAAAAATTATTTTTCATTAATTGGCTAGAAAATAAATCAGATGAAAACAATTGAAAGTTTTTCAGGATGCACAGGGCTCGGTGGATGATGTTGTTCATATTTGCTGCTAAAGTACTCCAAAAAAGTAATATCATGATTGGAGGTAAATATGAACGTAGAAGGAGATTTGAAGTGAGTTCTCTGGCGGGGTAATTTGTATCCAAGGGCCAGATGTAGGTGGGCAATTACCGGTCGGTAACGGCCGAATTCGGCCGTTACCGACCGGTAATTGGTTTGTGAGATGTAGGGGGCCCAAATGTTAACGATTCGGTAAATTTACCGATCGGTAAATTTACTGATTCTGTAAAATACCGAATCGGTATTTTTACCGATTCGGTAAATTTGATATGTAGGTGGGACTCTTCTAAGTCCCACAAGCCTTACCGAATCGGTATTTTACCATCAAATTCAATTTGATGGTAAAATACCCATTCCGGTGTGCATGCACATGTGCATGCACACCTGTGCCATATGACAGGCAGACCTGCCCTTAGGGCATGTATGCCTGCCACATGGCACCCGAACCTGTTTTGGGGGTGCTAGAGGGTGTCAAAGTGACACCCCCTGCACCCTTGTGAAATTCGGTATTTACCGATTCGGTAAATACCGACCGGTAATGCCCATTCATTCCTATGGGCTTCAAAGCCCATAGGAATGAATGGGCATTACCGGTCGGTATTTACCGAATCGGTAAATACAGAATATTACCGAATCGGTAAATGCACATCTGGATTTACCTACATCTCCCTCCTTCTATTTTACCGATTCATAAATACCGACTCAGTAAAATTCGGTATTTATGAGTCGGTAAAATAGATTTACCTACATCTGGCCCTTAGTGCCTAAGCTCACTTTATTTAAAAACAATTCTAGGTGAACTTTTTTTGAAATATGTTTTGGATAATATGCCTTTTGTTTGGTCATACATTGCATTAATCTATTCTATCCAATGTATGTGTTCCCAAACTAAATATAGTGTTTCCGGTTGCATATTTCAGGTTATATTGTTGTACTGTCATATTTGTAATTTTCAACCCTTTTGTATATTCTGATTAGGGACATGCATATGTGATGGGGTTTGACCATACAGGGTGGGTGGGTTGGGCACAGGGCCGGGTATCAACCAATCCATGTGGCTAATCCCCACTGTGCAGCACCGAAGGCTTGCACGGTGGGGCCTGGCTGCCCATGGTTTGTTGCGATCAGTGGATTGTTGTATGATCAAAATACCCAAAATTCACTAAAAGAAATCATTGAATGAAAACATAGATGGAAGCGAACTAGTGGTTATCCTATGACCTTAATTAAAAAAAATACCGTTCAGGTGTAGTTATGGTTGCCAATGAAACCCCCCAAAACAACAAAATGTGCAAGTTATGGTTAGGACTGCACTCCATGGCTTGCCCAACAGAACCATAATCTGTACGTCCAATGCAATGCTTCCGAGCGTAAAATATTCATACCAATAACACCTAAAGCACAGCATAATTGAAACACAAGATAATGAAATAACAATACATACTTAAACTAATAAATAGTATTACATTCATAGCCTATTGTATTGCCTTATGGTATCTAATCTCATCTTTATGATTATTTGAGTCATTTGCATTTGCTTCCGACACAGCAGGGATGACATCATGATCTGAGAGACAAAACCTGTGCACACACAATAAATATTAACCGTTGATATCTTTTTAGTGTTCTCAGAGACAATGAGGAAGGGCAGTTGATATATATTGCGCTTGTGTTTATTGCGCCAGCCGACACGTGTTTCATTGGAGTGGAGTACACTCCAAATCTCCAGGGCTAGATCCTAATGGAAAAGGTGGATAATCCCCCACGATTGGTGATAATTCCGACCCAGTCAGGGTGTCGGTAGATATTTCTATGAAACGGCCAGGGAAGTCCAGACGCGCTGTGGAAAAAGTCCAAGGCGACTGGTCTTGTGCCGGTAATAGGTCAGGACCGATATGGGCAGAATATAGTTGCGAGATATTTGCTGGCCGGACGGACCGGTAGTAGTGGATGTATGACGGTACCACGCGTACTTTTACAACGCGTACCGTTACAACGCTACTTTTACCACGCAAGTCGTTACAACGACTTGCGTGGAGGGGCGCTGGATAGTAAATTTTTTAATTTACTATTCCAACTCCAGTCCCCGTGGACTCTAGGGAAAGGAGTTGGATACTAAATTAAACTATTTACTATCCTGGAGCGCCCCCCAGCGCAAGTCGTTGTATCGACTTGCATGGTAAAAGTAGCGTGGTAACAGTACCGCGTTGTAAAAAATGCGTGCTAACCGTTGTATACCGGTAGTAGTTACTGTGTAAAAAGTCCGAAGGTGTTGATCTGAGTTAATCTTGTTACAATGAATTATTGATTGGTCGAGTTGGAACGGGAACCGCTGCCTCAATGGGAGCTTTGTTCAGGAAAGTACCCTCGTCAAAGGTCCCGGAGCTCGAACCGGCATCCTCTATGTGCTGATGGGTGCATCATGAGCTGTACATTTGGTTTGCACAGTTGATGTACAGCTGCAGTTGCAAACCAAAACCTAAAAAGCATTGACACGAGCCTGTTATGGTTATGTATATAAAACATAGAGCACACCCTAGCCATGCTCCTCTCAAGACCTCCCATATGACGTTACTAATGACATGTTACACCACATAATTGATGGCGTCACTGGTAACATGTTAGTTGACTTCATGGATGACACCTCTGATGACATCACCCAGTGGTACCACTATTATTCAATTTTTTCATTAAGACAATTACTAGGAACAAATTAAAAACCTACTAAGTGTTCCAAAATAATAGACTAACATATGTTCGTTGAAGGACTATTAAGCCACACAGTTTGCCTGAGTACACCATATAATTGCTCAAGACTTACTATATAAATGTAATTCTTGTTCATACATTATTGCACCTACATTATAATAATAAGAAATAGTTTCCATCCACCAACCATCTCAACATGAAGCAACCATCAAGATATACTATAGAGCTGCAGTGACAGCAAGAACACTCTGCAACACACCTATAATTGTATACAAAAAGAGCCATGAAATATGACCACACCACCACCAGTGACCTATGATCATGCCCTAGCAAATACAAACACAAAAGCAAAATGTACACTCATTGAAATATAAGCATGACGATACATAGCGGTATACACTGTCACCCGCTAACATAGGGTAGCATAGTTGTTGTCATGCAGCCCTGTCCTGCAGCTACAAACGAATCACATCAGTTCATCATTACACACAGTACTGTTGCAAAAGAAGAGGGCCGCCATTATATTGCAAAGTATTACAGGTGACCAAAATCTATTCAGTACTATATCAAAGACAAGTCTAAACCAGCACATTTGTAAAACCAATAATGACGTTAGAGATGATGTCGGTACCCAAATCATCTTCCATATGCTAAGAAAAATCCCAACTAATGTCCATAGCAGTGTGATGGATGATGACTTTTGAGATGTCATCAGTGATCTCATGAATGATATAATTGAAACTGACAGTGATGTCACTTACAAGATCATGAGCAGTGCATCATTGGTGAGTCACCCGGAAGTTGCTGGAGATCTCATTGCCCAATCCTTGAAGTCTCCTCATTGGCCAGCCCTTGAAGTCTCCTCATTGGCCAGGCCTTGCAGTCTCCTCATTGGCCAGTCCTTGAAGTCTCCTCATTGCCCAGTCCTTGCAGTCTCCTCATTGCCCAGTTGTTGTAGCGTCCTAGCATCTTCATTGGTCAGTCTGTGCAGCCTCTTCATTAGCCAGTTCTTGAAGTCTCCCCATTACCCAGTCCTTGCACTCTCCTCATTGGCCAGTCCTTGAAGTCTCATTGCCCAGTCCTTGCAGTCTCCTCATTGCCAAGTTGTTGTAGCATCCTAGCCTCTTCATTGGTCAGTCTGTGCAGCCTCCTCATTGGCCAGTTCTTGCAGTCTCCTCATTGCCCAGTTATTGCAGTCTTCTCATTGCCCAGTTCTTGCAACCTTCTAACCTTTTCATTGGTCAGTCCGTGCAGCCTCCTCATTGCCCAGTACTTGCAGCCTTCCCATCGGCCAGTCCTTGCAGCACCCTCATTGCCCAGTACCTGCAGCCTCTTAGCCTTCTCATTGGTCAGTCCCTGCAGCAGTGGTGGCTGGTGAGATAAGAAAATGGTGGGGCGTAAACTTTCTATCGGAGTGCACCGTGGCGAGCGAGCGCAGCAAGTGACCCCGTACATCTTTAGGAGTGTTCGGGGGCTTCCCCTGAGAAAATCTTGAAACAAGAGTGGATAAATGGTGCATTTTCAAGCAAATTTGAGAAGCAGGAAGGTTAATAGAGCAATTTTGGAGTGCAGCTATTACATTAATAAAGGGATGTCATATAACAACATGTAGATAGAAATCTTTCCGAAGCTAGGCCCTGCCAGTGCCATGCACCTCTGAGCAATATGCACGCTGTGTGCCAGCAGGGCCTAGTGTCAGAAACATTTCTATTGTAATGTTGTTGAAGCTAGAGAGTGGTAGAGAGGTGTACACACTATCAGCCAGGGAGCTCACCACAAAGACACTGTCATGGTGTGAGCTGCCACAGTGAGGTCAGGACACAGCCTAATAACCTGCACTAATGGTGGGTGTGCTTGTGAAGTTAATTCCCTAAGCCCTCACATACACTCTGTGACCCATGCACTGTCTGCCAGGGGACACACCACAAAGACATGGTGTGAGCTTCCACAGTGAGTTCAGGACACGGCCTCCTAACCTGCACTAATGGGGGGTGTGCTTCAGAAGTGCACTCACTAACTCTCATCTGCATTCTGTGACCCACACACTGATAGCCAGGGTCCTGAATACTAAGGCTGTCTACACTTTTTTCACCTTATGCTGCGTTTCATCCACCAATGTACTCTTTCTGTCCCTGCCATCAGCGTAGATGTACTTTTCATCCCTGCCTTCTCCATTTTCCACTATTTTGCTGTCTTTGACTTCCTCCTGCTTTTACATATTGCTGCTTTTCTCACTCACTCTCGCATAAAGTCTGATGATTAAAAATAAGTCCCTGTCCCCGAAAGAGTGCCGGTGTGTCCCACCAGCAAACACAGTTCCAGTTAAGCATTGCGTTCCCACAGGAGCAGCCTCTTTCACTGTGACCAGGGGGCTCTTCTAGCACCATCATCAGAGGGATACATGTCTCCACTTGTCTTGTCCGTTAGAATGTCCTTTCTGTCTTGTTTACCTCTTTAACGTGTTGAATCGATGACGGTGCTAGCAGAGCGTTATTCGGATCTGCTGTTATCTACAGTCAAGTATTTACAGTTTCTTTCTCGAAATGGTGTTTATTGAGGGTAGGTGAGGAGCAATTGTCGCTCCTGGATGTACAAATAGCCCTCCTGGTCGAAGTGAATGAGGCTGCCACTATGCGAGAGTCAAATGCAAAAACAACAGTTGACGGACAGAATGCAGAACAATGTCATACACCCACCCAGTACAGAGATCTGTGCCTAAATCCATTGTTTTTTTGCTCAACATGCCATTCCAGTTTGGACCCAGCCATATGCAAATCAGTCTTGACCCTGCGCCCAATGGGAACAGTCCAGCCCGCACTGCCAAGCCAAGTACTCCCTGGACTGGAAACAAGCATCCTAGGACCGGTTTCTATGCGAGAGTCGGCGCTTATCTGCTCAAATGAAGTAAATGCAGCCTCCTCATTGGTCAATGCTTACAGCCTCCTCATTGCTCAGTTCTTGAAGCCTCCTCATTGGTCAGTCCTTGCAGCCTCCTTATTGCCCAGTACTTGCAGCCTCCTCGTTGGCCAGTTCTTGGAGCTGCTTCATTGGCCAGTCCGTGCAGCCTCTTAGCCTCCTCTTTGGTCAGTACGTGCAACCTCCTCATTGCCCAGTACTTGCAGCCTCCTCATTGGCCAGTCCGTGCAACCTCCTAGCCTCCCCATTGGTCAGTCCTTGCAGCTTCCTTATTGCCCAGTACTTGCAGCCTCCTCATTGGCCAGTCCATGCAACCTCCTAGCCTCCTCATTAGTCAGTCCTTGCAGCCTCCACAGTGGTCAGTTCTTGCTTCTTCCTCATTGCCAAGTACTTCCGGCCTCCTAGCCTCCTCTTTGGTCAGTCCGTGCTGCCTCCTAGCCTTCTCATTGGTCAGTCCGTGCTGCCAGCCTTGGGAACACAAGTGCCAGGTATTTAAGTATGCGAAGGTAGCAGAATCACGTCCTCAGAAGCTCTGAGCGGGTTTTCTCAGATGATATGAAGCCTTCATGACGTGCACGTTCCTGTCCATAGATAAGAAGGTTATGACCCGTCTTTGTGACCTTTCACCTCATAACGAAAATTACTCTGTGTCTCCATTTAAAGCTCAAGATGTCTGCATGCCTGCCAAGAAGCAAGAACTCACAAAACTTTTTCAAAGTTTATCTTGCACTGGTTGCAGATCCCCTGGCTGGCTGCCACACCCCGCCTTTGAAGTTAGTAACCCGCGTTAGGAGAGGTGAAAGAAAGCACAGCAGTGGCTGTTTCATTTAGAATGTATTTCCTGGAGTGCTGCTGACTCTGGCCCACCCCTCCTTGCCTCGCCTACAAATGTCTGCACAAAACAAGAATAAGGCCAGATACAAAGCATGGTGTGACCAGTCTGGCTAGAGTAGACTGCTCATTGGATTAATGAATCAATCTTAAAAACCAGTGTGCCGTCTGCAGGTCACATATTCAAATCTGGATGATTTAAAGTCAGCGCCTCAAGAGGGCTCATTGAAAAGGGGAGCACGTGGTACTTAGCACTACACAAACGGCACAAATGTTGATGCAATACTACATAAAAGAATACGAGAATTATTAACTTGAAAAAATGGCATGTTCCAAAGAATATACAATAACACTTAAATAATTAAAATGATTTTAAAATGATATAGTCGATAACAAACAGTCCCAGTTACACTCAAGTAAAAGAAAACCATTGCATCGGTCCCTGCTGCAATTCCATGCTTAGCCAACTAGGGGCCAGATGTAGGTAAATCTCATTTACCGATTCATAAATACCGAATTTTACCGATTCGGTATTTATGAATCGGTAAATGAGATGTAGGTAAAAAATCTGTATTTTTTACCGAATCGGTAAGATTCGGTAATTACCGATTCGGTAATTACCGATTCGGTAAATACCGAATCGGTATTTGCAATTGAATCCTATGGGCCTAGAAGCCCATAGGATTCAATAGCAAATACCGATTCGGTATTTACCGAATCGGTAAAAATACCGAATTGCTAAGGGGGACAGGGTGTCACTTTGACACCCTGTTGCACCCCTGTAACTGACTTGTGCGCCATGTGGCACACATACATGCCGTTAGGGCATGTCTGTGAGCCACATGGCACAGGTGTACATGCACAGATGTGCATGTATACAAGAATTCGTAATTTACCATGCAATTGTATTGCATGGTAAATACCGAATTCTAAAGGCCCTGTAGCACTGTGAGAAGTGCTACCTACATCTCAAAATACATATTCGGTAATTTTACCGAATGGTAAATTTACCGAATCGGTTACATTTACAGAATTGGTAAATTTACCGATTCGTCCGTTTTTTGAGCCCCTACATCTCCATTGCCCTTTACCGGTCGGAAACGGACGAAAATCGGTATTTTCGGCCGTTTCCGACCGGTAAAGGGCTACCTACATCTGGCCCTTAGATGCTATACAATAAGATCTGTCATTGGCTAATACACAGCCATCACAGAGTGCCTTTCACAGATCTGAAGAGGACAAGAGCAAATATTGTATTTCCTTGTTTATTTAGATGATACATTAACCCACTTATATTTCCCTATTTGTAAACCTCTAGTTTTAAAATCAAGAGAAAAACTGCAAAACTATATCTGCACATTTGCTTTAAGGGAAAACTGCATATGTAATACAGCAAGTATTGACATAGTATTTCGGTAGTAATTCATGTTGACGAATTTCCTTCTTTACCAACCTTTTAGGCATTTCTTATATATAGACCTGTGCATTGCACAATTAGTTGCATTGAGGCCAAGTGAGAGATTGTTAGTGGCATTTTTTAAGCACAATAAAAAGTTGATTTAGACTTTAATTTGGAAAGTTCCTCAAAGACAAAAGGTTTTAATGATAATATAGTCCTTGCTCTTGAAATAAACCTTTTCCATAATAATTGGCCATATCCCCAATATAATTTGCCAACAATAACTAAATCTGCCCATAATGCTTCGATAGAGCAACTTTTTCAGACCATCACGCAAAATTTTCATAAACTTTTGATCTGTTTACAAAATACCACCACTACTACTGCTACCTTTACTGCTACTATTAGTACTACTACTACCTTCACTACTATTACTACAACTATTAGTATTACTACTACCTTTTCTACCATTATTACTACTCATACTACTATTAACAATAATAGTCCAGAATACCGCTGTCATTAGCCCTCTCTGCGGCAGGATGATCCCACCACCCCCTCAAATAAAGCAGGCTCCACCCGTGGTTGTGCACCCGTGTGTGGGCACCATGCTGGTACAGAGTGTTCCCTCCACAAAGCAGTGGTGTCTCGCTTCTACCTTTCCGCATTCCTCAGAGGTTGGAGACGTGACTCCAGCTCCGTACCGACATGCCCGGTGTCGGAGAGCTGAGGAGCGCCAGCCCTATGGCCGTCTCGCTGCTGCCTGCCTACATTGGCCCTAGCTGGGCTCTTGTGCCCAGCACAGAGACCCTAGGTCTCCAGAAGTACCGTTTCCTGTTATGTTTCTTAAAATCTGGCTGGCCTACCTGATGAAGGACCAGTACCACGGATTGGGAATAGCAGCCAAGGTCCGGCTTCCACGGCAACCTTTTTGTAAGAAAATTTGGTGCCTTCAGTGGCTCTGGGCAGAAGGGAAACTCTGGGGCATATTTACAAGGAGTTAACACCAGCAGAACGTCACTTTTTCCGACGTTCTGGTGGCATTATAATAGGCCTAGGCGGTGAACTTCGATCCGTTTGCGGAGTTTTCTGCACCCCGCACTCTGCGGAGCTCGTGAAGTGCAGAAAACTCTGCTTCATGATGTGCAGCAGAGTTTTTTCCCGCTCGTGATCACGAATAGTTAGTTCGCGATCGCAAACAGTAAGTTCGCGAGCGCGAGCTGCGGCTCTGGGTAGAATTTACACCAGAGCGGCAGAAATACCATCACAAACTGCAGTTCGCACTACACTCCGCCACTCGCGGAACTTCCCAGAGTTTTTTGTACTTTCGCGGAGTTCCGCGTAGCAAAACTCCGCGAACTACGCCTCATTTACAAGGCGGCGTTAAGACTCTTAATGTAGCTTAATGCTGCCTTGCAACTAATGCCCCTATTCACGGAGCACTTAGCGTGAACGTGGCGTGCAGTGGGTGTTGCAGTGGGCGTTCCTCCCCAACACCCATTACTTTTTGATGCAGCCACATATTTGCAAGGTATAGGGCAGTGCCAAAAATACCACCAGAGAACACCTGGCCTGAAGCAGGCGATACTGGTGTTTTGCTCTTGCCATATGTGCTGCATTCTGCAGCACACCTATAAACTGTAATGATTGTTTATGTGCAGGAAGGTGTCGCTTCCTGCACATAAACAATTGCCCTTTCACTGCAGGTACCCTAGCAAAATGGTGCTAGGGTAACTGCGCTGGCACTAAGCAGCTTCTTTAGTGCCAGCGCTTTGGGTAAAGCAGGGGTGCGCCACATTCTTGTGAATTACGGGGCATGCCTGCATTTGAAACTGTTGGAGCACAGCGTTACCAATTTTGGCGTAACACTGCACTCCGCCAGTTTCTTGTAAAAATACCCGGCTGTGTTTCTGCAGTAGTAACCAGCAACCCCTGCTTTACCACAGTTCAGAGGCAGCCGGCACTGATCGGGGTGGCGGGGCAGGGAGGCTGTGGTGGGGGGTTTGGGTGTAAATAAAAAAATAAAAACCTACCTCCTGTCCGCGTATCGTGCCATTCTCATCGCGACTCTCCACTCCTTCCAGGAAGGACACCGGAAAACCCTGGCTTCCCTGAGCCAATCACAGCGCTACAATGTAGCGTTGTGATTGGTCTGAGCGCCATGTTTCGGTGCTCAGACAGGAAATGGGAGCCTGGGCATGTTCTCCACCCAGGATGAAATGTAACCTGGGTCGAGAACATGCAAAGTGCGCATGAATGTTTGGCCGGCCCAAGACGGCCGGCCAGCCATCAATGCACACGTAGGGAGTGAAAACCACTCCTCTTCTCCCTGCTCCTTCAGCAAAGCAGCCCCGCCCCGCTTCCCAAGTTATTATCATTTTATTTTTTCTTACACTGCTGAATACTGGTGAGGCGATGCTCTTGCCCCTTAGTGGAGGAGCCGCCACTGCGCGCAGTTCTGCAATTTCCATGGGACAGGAGCTGCACTTCTCTGCAAAGGCTTTAAATGGGACAGTACTGACACTTCTCAAGTGGGCAGCTACACATTCCATTAAAAGGTACCACTGCTTGCGGTACTCTGAGCAGCATTGTCTGAGCAGCATTGTCATAGCTTTGCAGCAGCATTGTCACCTTTTAATGAGACAGCACTGTCATTTCTCAGCAGCAGTGACACCTTTTACCGGGGCAGTACTGGCAGGGACGTAGCATCAGGGGGGTGTTTGGGTTGTCCCTCCAACCCCCATAAATGTATTATTTATTAGATAGTTGGGTACAGGAGCTTTCAGTCGGGTATGGTAAGGTGCCTGTCTGATTTCACCGGGTGTTTTTAAACACACACTCTCACTCTCTCATCTCTGTTTCTTAAAATATGGTTAATTTACCAAATCCTGTGTGTTGAGAACCCTCACAATCCGCACTCCTTTGCCTTTCCACCGGCCCTTCTGTCCCCTCATGCTCTGCTGCTCATACAATGATTAACATGATATGCCAGCATGAATGTCCTAAAATGTGAAGCTACCCCACCACCCCCCCCCCCCTCCCCCTGCTGCCAGATGACCGACTAAGCTACGCTGTCCCTCAGTACTGGCACTCAGCAGCAGTGACCCTTTTTCAATGGGGCAATACTGGCACTTCTCAGCAGCAGTGACCCTTTTCAATTGGGCAGTACTGGCACTTCTAAGCATCAGTGGCATGTTATTACGGGCAGTACTGGCACTTCTCAGCAGCAGTGACCCTTTTTCAATGGGGCAGTACTGGCACTTCTCAGCAGCAGTGACATGTTATTACGGGCAGTACTGGCACTTCTCAGCAGCAGTGACCCTTTTTCAATGGGGCAGTACTGGCACTTCTCAGCAGCAGTGACATGTTATTACGGGCAGTACTGGCACTTCTCAGCAGCAGTGACTTCTTTTCACAGGACAGTGCTGGCACTTCTTAATAACAACATGTATAATAAGCTTCTTCAAAAGTGCCGGCACTTCTCAGCACTACTGTGCTCCGTGTAAGCGGTGCTCCTAGCCTCCAGGGCAGTCCCACTGTGCTCTCAACATGACTGGGTCCCTGTAATGCAGCCATGAAATACCTTTACAGGGCAGTGTAGGTGCTTTTGTGCAGGCATACAGCGTAATAAGGCACCACGCCCACTTCTTCATAACCCTGGAGTACTTTGAAGGGGTATATTAGCTTCTAGGCGCTCTACAGTACTCATAGTAGGAAAGGCTGAGTATTTCTCTGCAGCACTGAGGCCGCACCTGAGTTTTCTGCAGACCCACAGTCCACCAGCCAGAGATTCCAGGCCTTTTCTTGCAGCCCTAGGATGCTGTGATTAGGACAGTACTTTCACTTTTCTGCTGCCCTGCACTATTCTTAATATGACAGTGCATGTCCTACTCTGCAGCACTGAGCGGTCTGAGGAGGACAGTGCTGTGACTTCTGTGCACACTCACAGTGCTCTCAATAGGACAGTATATGCCCCTCTCTACAGTACTATGGTACTTTGCATAGCACAGTACATTCTTCTCTGCAGCCCTGAAAGGTCTGAACAGGGCAGTGCTATCACTTCCGTGCACTGCCACAGTGCCCTCAATAGGGCAGTAGCAGCCTCTCTCTGCAGCCCTGGGGTTTGTCGCATTGGGCAGTACTTTCTCTTCTCTGCAGTCAGTTACACTGAAATGATGCACATTAAAGGTCCTTCTCTTCATCCTTCTTCTCGCGTTAAAAGATGGCAGGTTTTGTCTGCAGACCCCAAGTACTCTTAATACTACAGTAAAGAGGTTGTTTTAAGAGCCCCTCAGTACTTTATTAGGGCAGTATTGGTACTTCTCTGTTGCTCAGTGGTAGTTTAAAGTAGGCGCAACTAAAACTGAAATTGCTCAGAGAAAGTCCCGCAAAGCATAAAAGTGTTTTCTTTTTTAAGTAGCGAAGTTTAAAGCTTCTTTCCATACTCACATTTGACCTCACCTTGGGTGATTTCCCTCGCAAAACCAGTGTATTTGTAGCGACTTTGTTAAAGAAATATTCACGCATTATCTGTCGTGCCCTGTCAGGGCTTCCCAGAGATACCTTGTGTGATACTTTGCATTACTGGACATAATCAGGTCAGTGGAATGTATACTGAAGCAGCGGATCTGTTTACGTGCAAGCTTTCAGGACCTCGCGGGATTCCACCGCTACTGTGACCCTCTGGGCCATCTCCTGTGGACCATCTCCTATGGACCATCTCCTGTGTGCCATCTCCTATGGGCCATCTAATGTGTGCCATCTCCTATGGGCCATCTCCTGTGTGCCATCTCCTGTGTGCCATCCCCTATGGGCCATCTCCTGTGTGCCATCCCCTATGGGCCATCTCCTGTGGCATCCTGGGCGAGAGAACTAGCTGCGCTCCGCCTCGGCCCCGTGCAATCAGCGGCCTCTCAAGGAATTGGGGGCCGATCAGGTGCTACATCTATAATATGGTAAAAGTACATGGGCAAATGGTGCCCTCAGTTTTATGGGGGCAACGCCCCTACAAAACTAGTCCCTAGCTGGCTATTCAAACGTGTGTGCATTACTGGTCATTTGTGGCGACGCTGTAGTCACACGTGTGCCCTTTTGTGCACCAGCCCTTGGCCAGTGTCCCCACAATGACAGCTTGTGGGGTTGAAGCAGTGCTGCCAGGAAACCCAGGAAAAGGGGGGCTGTCAGAGTTCTCTGGAAACAAGTCCCGCAGGACGCAAAGTTTTTATTTATGTTTGCCGCCCGCGCGCTGCGGTCAGTGATGTCACGGCGCGTTGATATACACGCGCCCTGAGCCAGCCCCGGGAGTGTTTTACGAAAACAAGTGACTTTTTTCTCCTATTTTAGGAATGCCCGGGCCCGGCCTATGTAAACACGGCTCCTCCAGGTTTGCTGTTTGCATTCTTGTCCTGTTCTACCCACGTGAAGAATAAAACAAGGCAGAGGTCGCGGCGTGTTGGAACGCGCCACCTGAAGGTGGAACACATTCAGAGAAAACAAAAGTGCCAGGAATGCAGCCGGTGCCAGGAGGTGTGCGCGGGAGCAGGGGTTATTCACCCGGCCCACGCAGGCGGCAGGGTGAGGGGTCGCCTGAGCGCACCCGCACCTGCCACGTATCTCTCGGTCGTCACTGAGCTACTGACAGTCATTCGCACACGTGCAACATCAAGCCGAGGCCGGTGTGTCAAGAATAGTGCCTGCGTTGGCGAAGTGTGGTGGCATTCCATTTGTTTATTGTGCATTTTTTTGTAGCAAAACTCTACCACGGGGTCGGTGTCTGCGCCTCCGACAGTAAACGTCAACCACGCCAAGGAGACTTTGGAATACATACAGCAGTTTGTATAGAGGCCACCAGGTGAATGATGTCACCATAGGTCTATAAACCGGAAATGACATCATCAAACAAAGCGACGTTCTAGAAGGCCTTTTGTTGGTGATTGTGAGAGATACACAACTGGAGAAGGGAAGGGTTTCTTTTCTTCACCCTGGATGGTTTCTGTGACTGTCAAATGTAGTTAAACGTGTACGGATGTGAAAGTTGCTGAGAAGTGATGTACCGTTCTATTAAAGGTACTGCAGCATTGGCCAGAACTACGGGTACCTCTTAAAGCTGATGGGCTCATCTGCCTCCCTCTGTCCATGTGTGTGTGACATATACCATGCATACATTACACACATTCAAAGTGATAAAATCCTCGGTACTGAAATTGTTTCAACTTGACACATTTTTGCTCCAAGAACTTGTTTTCCCTCAAATGCCAATCATTGTGACGTTTTCTGCACATATTTCAATGGCTTCCCACTCATTCCCATATCACAATGAGCCTAATAAATGTATTCATTTACTTCACAAATTGACAGGATTTTTTTGTTTACGTCAGTCAGACTTATGTCAAGAAAAAGGTGTAAGCAATGACTGCTTAATTATGTATGCACAATTTCTGTATGAGTCGCTCAGGAATAAATACAGGCAGGCAAGTGTAAAATAGGAACGCCTGAAGTACTCAGTTGAGTTGTTTTGGACACGCAGGCTCGGGCCTGATGTGCAAAGCCATTTTGCAGTCGTAAAGGCTGCAATTCACAAAATCACAGGGTTTGGGACTGGAAAAGGTATTTTTGTTAGGTACCAAACCAATTTTACAATTCAGTAACATGTTACACACAGTCGTGGCCGGTGCAGGTAAACGCAGCGGGGCAATGTGGCTGTGGGGGTCGGGTAGGAGGGGGTGTGAGTTGCCAAACGACGGAATAGGGAAAATTAAATAAATAAATAAAACCGTTTATGTCGAATCCCCTCCCCCTGCCCGACCGCACTTACCTGCACTGGCCACGACTGGTTACCAAATCATAAAACTAGTATAGAAACGCAAAAATCATGGCTATTTTGACAGGGCATGTGTAGGTCATCCCTTAAATACAGCAGTGTGTTAAGGTATGTATCCATGTTTTGCAAATTAAATCTAGTTGCAAAACATTGACATTTTATCATCTCTTCAAAGGAGGTGTCAACCCATTTGCAAATGGGAACCCTTTGTGAGTGTTAAAAAATAAGTTTATTCGGAAGTAAACAGTTGTCTACGGGACCATTACCCACTTTCAAGCAAAAAAAAAAACAACTTTTCTTTTTAAATGCAGCCCTGTTTGCTTTAAGGAAAACTGTCAACATTAAACATTAAAAAAAGTAACTTTAGCCTTTTCGATGCGTCAGACGGCCCCATGCCAGCCGGGGCCATCCGAACTGCGCACGCGTCGCATTCGGCTGCACCCTGGCCGAATATCTGCTGCGGCGCAAAGGTTATTTCAAATGTGATCTTAGATAAGTTGATCTGTTGTTAGCAGGCCACCATCCCTGTGGTGGATAAAAATCTTAGTGAGCCGCATTTTATGATCTATCTCATGAATATTGTTGAGGTAAGTCAGATTGGGAACTACTATGGTTTAGAATTTTGTGAACTGACCAATTAGTCCACCGATTGGTTCTCAAAATTTCTTGCCAGTCACAAAAAAGAAGTTCTGCAATTTGCTACCACTTTTTGCAAATGGAAATTTCATACATCAGGCTTAGAGTGTCTTAATACACACTTGTGGGCGTTTAGAACGAGGAACCAGTGGAGAGTTCAGGGAATTATATTGCAAAAACTCTGAAGACTTACTCAGTTTTAATGAAGTGCGTGTTCAGAAAGATTTGCCACTATATGTGTACAACACTTTTGTGTTTGTGATGTGTAACCTAAGGATGCAGATGCTGCTGGAAGTGTCTTGTGAGCCTCACTCAGCCCTTCTCTCTCGCCGCACACACTTCAATGGAGTCTCACCCTTTGCACACATCTCTTGTGGGACACACTTCAGTCAGCTTTAGGGTAGCTCCACCTCCCTGGGAAACACATCAATGTTGTGTCAGTCATTCTGGGTCTCCAACTCAACGCCACAGTGCTGGCCTGTCCACCTCAGGGGACTCTCATGGACTCCCAAGTCAGTATAGTCGCACTATCGCTCTCCGTCAATGGCCACTTCCGTACCAAGACTCACTCCCAAGTCACTGGCTTCACACACGTCTACGAGTCTCACGCACAACAAATTACTGTCTTCATATACTCATCTCATTCTCGTGCTACTGGTCTCAAACCCCTCAGTCGAACCTCACCCATCCCTGAAATGGCACGTCATTCATCCCCATATTGTGTTGGTAATACTACTCTGAGGTAGTTCAATTTTGTCGCTCTCATTGCCCACGAGTCATGGTTGGTACATGGTTGGTACCACATCCATGACCACATACACTTCACCGGAGACTCACAACCTTAACCAACACTGGTACGTGACTCCTTGGGAGACTCTTGAACATATGTGCCACGTCACTGCCCGTATGGTTTTCATGGTCTCATCCATACCATACATGTCGGGCCTTACTCAATGACGTGGAACCTCACTCATCCAATGTCGTATCACTCACTTTTATATCATTGGTTAGTGCATCTAATTTCAGACTCACTCAATTCCACAGCACTGTCCTCATAAACTATAATGGCACCTCAGTTACTAATCACAGTTCTGACCCTATATGTATTGCAATGGAGTCTTAATGCTCCCGTCCTGACCACAGAGAGTTCTATTGTCTCACTCCTGTGCCCAGCCTCACTCATTCTTCTATATGACTAGTCTTGTGACCTTTAATAGAATCCAGCTTACCCCTTCATCAGTCACCTCAGACACTCCGATGAAGTACTCTGATCCGTACACTACTTTTTTTTTCCTTCTGGATGTCGCTAGTGACTCACACAGCTGCTTGAGTGAAACCTGGCTCCTGCGTGACATGTTTCTGTCATAGTAGATTTTATAGGGTCTTACGCTTCCTCTACATCCATGCACTGGTGATGGGTTCTTTACACCAGCCTTGGTGTAATGCACAATGATAAGGCCACCCTGCAGATTGTGTGAGGGTCATATATTTTGCAGACACTCGTAGGACTTTAGCTGACCGGGGGCCCCTAAAGGGTGGCCCTCGCCCCTGTTGTGGCTGTATGGTCCTGTGTTACCCCTGTATTGCAGTACACCCTTAATGGAGATCCCTGTTTAAGACTGAATATTTGCGCTCAGATTACGGATTTCCTTTAGAAACTCTCAAGAAACGACTTCCTGGTAACATTAATCTGCAGAGAGAAGGCTCTTCTTGCAAACAGCCTCAGTGTGGGTTAATGCGGTAGCTAATCAGACCCTGGTGCCTGGCGCTACCTGACTCTCGGGTCACAGCTCTGTGCCTGCTGATGCTCGGCTCTTGCTCTGCCTGCCATGCTAGTCACAGTCCTGTGGCTGCTGATGTCAGCTCTTGCTCTGCAAACAAATGATGGGAGGAATGCTGAATAAATCATACATTCACCCCCAGTCAAGAGATCTGGGTTAAATCCATCGTCCTTTTGCTCGCCACCACAGTTTAGCTCCAGCCATATGTAAATCAGTCTTGACCCTGTGCATCATGGGAACAGTCCAGACCAAACTGCCTTGCCAGGTCCTCCCTGGACCGGAAACAAGCATCCTGGGACCGGTTTCTGGGTATTACCCATCATCAGCAAGGCTAGCTTGAATCCAGTGGCTCTGCTGCCGGTTCCTGACGCTACTTGCCTCCTGTGTCACGCACGATGCCTGATGCTCAGCTGGTGCCCTGCTATGTGGCTGCTGATGCTCAGCTCTAGGTCTGTAGCTAGTGCCCGGTGTTGCCTATCTCTCGGGTCACCGCCCTGTGGCTGCTCAGCTCTTGCTCTGCAGCTGGGCTGTCACCAAAGTAGTGTCCCAGTTCTGACAGTGATTGTGTAGTTAGCGAGGCAGTTCTGTGTGTAAGGCAGAACTTGCTTCTACAATATGAGACTTCATCATGGTGGAAGTACTTTTTGCAACATCATGTTATGTATTTTAAGCTTCACCAGACTTAAAACTGTAATATATTAAACAAGCATTGGCAATGCCAATTGATCTGGGTTTATGCAAACATTTACTGACTCAAGTATTTTCCTCGACACAACTGCAACAAAACACACACAAGCTCAACTACATATACAAGATAAATTGAAACAATACAGGTAAAAAAGAAACATACTGCCACTAAACACGACGGGCATGTGCTTGTGATAATTAAACTGAATGTAGCCGTGGCTGTCTGTCTTGCATAGAGATTATACGTAGTCTAACATGGTTTTAAAGATCTGATATGGATACCACTTTTGTAACCAATGGGTTGTCAATCATGGACAACAGCATTCCATAATGATCTCGTGTTTAGAGGAAGTGGACACAGGAAATGCGACACATGGCAGATGAAATAAGCAGTAGGCAAGTGATCTGTTAACACTGCCTAGAGAACTGTGCTATGCTATCCTCCTAAAAAATGTAAATAAAAAGAGGATAAGCAAAGAAATGGAAATTTAAAAATAAAAGAAGAAAATGTAAAACTGGCCAACCAGCCCTCACACGGAAGCGGCCAGAGTTATGTCAACGCACTCCTATCAATCAAGACTTGATCTTAAGCTTTCCCACGAAGATATACCGTAAAAATGTAACACGCCTGTCAACTTCAGCCCATTTAAAGTGTCTACTCAGGAAACAATATATGGGGGTGCTTTCGGCTTGCAGGGCCTGATTTTGTTTCCACGGGGCAGAAGGTCAGTCTCGTAGCCACTTTGGACAACTTTTACATTACTTGTGGCAGAGGCGATGCTGTCATTTTTGTCTTTTTAGATCTCTAGTTAGTCTTTGCCACAGAGCATCACAAGATCATGTTTTTCCTTCTTGAGTAAGCTTGGAGCCCATGGTTGGCTCTCGCCTGAATATGAAGGACCACCCCTGGTTGGGTAGGGTTCTTGGCTAAGAATACCTGACCTTTTTCTTTCTTTCCGTCTAGCTCCCGCTCATAGGCTCTCGCTGCTCCTCCCGGGCTCTGCTGTTGATTCGACACTTCTTAAGACGTTGGACCTGCATCTGGCTCCTATGATTTACCTCTTTGCTTCCCAAATCCAAGGCTGAGCTGATGGAACCCCAAATCCTCTATGATATTTTCCATCATGACTTGTCGCTTGTGGTCACATGGGCAAGTGTATGTGTGCCTTCGTCAGCTGGCTGAGAAGTGCTGTACGACAGTGTCCCACTCACCAGTTGCAAATTCTTATCGATGACCAAAGACATCGCTGGAAAGTGTCTTTCTGATTCTTTTCGCTCAGCCCCAGGCCACTCCCTGCCAAAGGTCTAACAACCCTCTTGATAAACCTAGATGAATCCATTCATATCACAATCCAAATCACTGCTGTCACCGTCTCCGGCTTCCTCCCCCTCAGACGTCTTGGGATATTTCTCCTCTTCTAGATCCCACTCCCCATCAAATGGAGACCTTTTTTCCAGTCTTTTTCAAAGTGGACTAATATAATGCCCTTTACAATGCTTAATAAACGCCCTCGTCTGTGGTCTCAGGCACAATGATTCTATCTCCTGCACTGACCGTCTTCTTCACCGGCTGCCAGTGCAGACCCGAATGACTTTCAGATTGCTTCGCCTTATTCATCACCCAGTGTATCATCCTCGCACATCCATTCTCAAAGACCCTCAAAAGTCCTCTGTTGCATGCGTGCTTTGTAAGTGCCATCATTCGTTCATTCATCTCTCGCTCATTTATGCAAAACACCTTAGTACTGATGCGACAATGGAGACATGCATCGACTTACTATAGTCAGGAGATGCGGTTCCACCCCTAGTAGACCTCTTCTCGCATTCAGTACACACCACCTGGCACAATAGGCACTTTCCTACAGACAGAACACCTCTTCTCACACAGAGATGCAATTGTTTCCCACATAGTAAACATCATACAACAGACAGGAGACACCATCCTAAAGGAATGCGATACTTAAGGAGTGTTTTTTCTCAAAATGATGAATGTCTCATAAGCACCAATTACCAGTTTGGTGGTCCACGGTCCTCCAGACTCGTGGGGGCACGGTGGTCTCCCGACCACCCAATTATGATTTGCGCGGACAGACCGCCATTGCCCTACCACAGCTGCCATGGAACCGCCATTCGCTGATGGTGAATCGGCGGCGTAGAGGCATCAATATACTTGGTGGGACCACCGATTCCCACCAAGCATATTAGGAGTTTTCTCTTTGCCAGAAATTTCATGCCGGTTCTTCCCCCATGAAAACACTGATGGAGTGGATACAATGGGTGGCCTGCGCCCTTTGGATGCACACAGGAGGGCACAGCATACCGCCCCTGTATGCATGCACACCAGAACTCTTTTTGGAGTTTCCTTTGTGGTGTCCATTTTCTGAAGCACTGTAGTGGAATGCTAAAAACCAGCCTGCCAGACAGGCGGTAACACCTAATCTGGCGGGTGGTCTGACCAGGTCTTTGGATGTGCGGCGGCTGTTCAGACCCAGCTCCCCAATCCTAAAGTCTTTATCAGGCCCTTAGCGGTCATTCAGTTCTATGTGGAAGTTTAACTTCACATACTTTAGTAATTCACTTGGAATTGCTAAGCAAAGTATGCCCTTGCATGCGTAATGCTCGGAGTAACCAGTATAACACAGCTTGTGAGAATAAACTAAACAAGATGCAATCAAAATTCATACACACACTCATTTCAGACAGGAGACACATCTTTCTGCACATATGAGACCGCCTGGGTACATTTCATTTACGCAAACATAATATCGTGTAATTTTGCATTACGCTTGTTATGCAAATTTTCCAAAATGACTTTTTTAAGCAACGCAGCATAATTCTGTGTTGTTTACGACAAAAAGTTAGGAGCGCATCGGAACAACGCAAACAAACAGAACATGCGAGGCTCCTGTTTGTAGCGTTTTTATTTTTTGCTCTATATTATCAGCATGAAATTTGTCCTTGAGTCTGTTGAATGGATACGAGGACACATTTTCTGGTAAAATAGATCAGCAAAGGCTGATTTTGCATTGATCTTCATTGCATAACATTTTGAGAAAAACTTTCATGTAATGACACAAATGCAAATTTCACACCCTCAAACAGGAGACACCTTGTATGTAGAAGGGACCTCCCTGCCTAGAAAGGAAATGTTTTCATATAAACACAAGACATAATAGTTCAGACTAAAGAGTCCATTTCACAGAAAAATAACCCCTTCCTAACAAAACCTTTGCACTGACCGACTACTTCTTCCAAGGTACAGAAGATGGGTTATCTCATACAGGAGTCCCCTCCACAATGAAGGGAGCCGCCTCCCCGCAGGAGGAGGGAATGAACAGCTCTGAGAGATTCTGACCGCTGGACTTGACATTGCAGGTTACACATAGAACTCACTTCAACAAAAAAGAGAGAGGTCTGGTCAGTCGCAGGACTGCCACAAAATTGGAGCGAATGAAGAAGGGGTAACACACACACTCAATTTTGAGTAGGAAGGCCCTCACACACCGACCTGGTCAGTGTCATGCTTCATCATCGGGCCCCACCAAAGAGGCCGAGTGCCTCTTTGGTGTGCTGCGACGCCAGAAATACTGCGGAGCTGGTCGTGTGGGGAGGGCGTGATGTGAATGAAGTATAATTAAAAGTGCCTAGGAGGGTATCAAAAAAAGATTTTTTTAATGAGTGATCCCTAAGACACAGGTAAGTGGTATATGTGTCTGAATTTACGTGCCAAGGTTAGGATTTGGTTAAATTCAGCTAAGTACCACACAGTTAATTAATCAGTCAACATGTTTCTGCCATACTAGTGGTATATATTCACCAAGGCATTCTTCAGGACTATACCCCGGCGGTATGGACACTCTAATAGTCCACCCTAACCTGGGGGCGTGAAAGTGAAAAAAGAAAAGGTGAAAAAAGTGCTTAAAATTAGAAGAGCGTGATGCTCATTCTAAAGAAAAAAGCCCCAAGTTCAGGGGTATTTCAGCACCTGTGGAGAGAAGATGTACAAACAAACACACAAGGACATACATACAATTAGTATACGCCATTGCGAATTATCATAGTGCTCCATAGATGGTGGCAAATACTAGTGTGCCCATAGTAAACGCTATTTTAAGCACCATCCAAGTAGCCCTTTGGGGATGTTTAGCGTTAAACTCTGGGAGGTGAAGTGCTAGTGGTGTTTAAAACTACAGCTGTAGAAGGGAAATAAAAACACGGTATGAATTCACCTTGTAGCAGGGATCAATTGACCAAGAGGTCGGTGACCCCCCTAAGATAGTAAATATGGGTGATATCTCACTTTAAAAGAGGGCGCTACTAGCACCATGGGTCTCGGGAGGAGGATTGGAGCGCGCCTGGCACATCCTGAAAAGGAAAAGAGTTAAATGGCATTGCTTCCAAGTACTTAGCTCGTGGAGATTGAGATGACCGTCCTATCGGTAATGTAAGACTCACGCCCTCAGCACTCGCAACCCGCTTTTGAACCTTCAAAATTCCTCTGGACCGGACCCCGACGATGGAGAGCGGGACCGGAGAGTGAGTTTAAATACGCTGTGTTTGTGTTTCAGCGCGCGATTCCGGGTTGGGCGTGTCTCGCTCAAAGCGAGGCTTGGAGCGCACGCGCTCGTGTGGGCGGGGTACGGTCGGTTTCCAGAGCGAGGCTTGGAATCACAAACCTGACGCTCGCCGGCCGTCAATGTTGTGACGGTCGGTGTCTAGTGACAGAGTTTCTACCACTTCGGGATCAATAAAGGATAGTTGGCAGTGCTCCTATGATTTAAGGAAATGGGCATAGTTGTAAGGCACTAGACGTTTAATGCATGAATTATAAAAAATATATATAAAAAATATATATATCAATAAAAACATTGAGAGGGCATTTTATGCTCATACACACAATATCAGTAACGCTAATGGGAATATTTAGAGGGCTTTGCTTTTAGACACGATCTCAGTGGTGATATTGGGAATAATTACAAGGCACTAGTTGTTTTAAGTGCACAGATAGTCAGCAGCAGGAAAAATAGGAGAGCATTTGTATATTGCTGTTACACATGATATGATAATTGGAGCCTGGCTCAAGGGTTTACGACAGAACAGTGTTCCATGGGATGTCGTCGTTAAGGCCATTGATGTTGGTCCCCAGACGATATACCCAACGCTGCTCTTTTTCAAACAATCTGTTTTGTACATTCCTTGTGCCATCAATTGCTTCAATGATGGTCCATCTCATGTCATTGGTAGTGTGATTATTGTCCAGGAAATGGCGACTCAGTTTAGTTGTTACTTTTTTGCACCTTATATTGCTCCGGTGCTCGCAGATGCGTTGTTTGACCTTTCTCGTGGTCATGCCTATGTAACGGAGCTGGCAGGGACACGTGATTAGGTAGATCACGTTTACTGAGTTGCAATTCGTGTGTTCACGTTGGGTCCACACTTTGCCTTCTTCAAGTGACAATGTTTTAGTAGCTTGAGTCAAATGGCAAACGCTACAGTCCGAGCAGGGGTAGTGTCCGGTGATTTTTGGCATACCCCAGGCTGTCGTCACTGACGGTATAGTGTTGGGTGGTTTTTCTTTTGGGCGTGTGTGTACCAATGCATCTCTCAAACTGCGTCCTTTTTTAAAGGAGAAAAGGGGTCTTTCCCACTCCTTTTTCAGGGATTTCACGATGTTCCAGTGTTTATTGATGCTTTTCTTCAGGAGGTTTGAGAGACTGCTATACGTGGTGACACAAGTAAGTGGGATTTGGTCTGAATTGTTTGTCTTTTCTTCAAGGAGTGCCTCCCTTGGCTGGTTTTTTGCTCTTTTGAATCCCCTGTTTAGGGTAGAGGTTGGGTAGCCTCTATTTTTTAGTTTCTCCGTGAGGTTAGCTGATTGAACTTTGAAGTCTGTGGTGGTACTACAATTCCTTCTCAGTCTCAGATATTGTCCGTAAGGAAGGTTTTCTTTCAAGGGACGAGGGTGGAAGCTGCTGAATTCCAGGAGGTTATTCTTTGCAGTTGGTTTATTGTGGGTTTTGGTGATGAGTATTGTTCCACTCACAGAAATGACCACATCCAGGAACACAATGTCTGTTTTGCTCATAGTGTTGGTAAACCTCAGATTGTGGTCTAGGGTGTTGATCCATGTAAGGAAGTTATTGAGGTCACTGTCATTGCCTGTCCAAATGAGCAAAACGTCGTCAATATAACGCTTCCATAGAAGCATTGACGACGAGAAGACTGCATTGGGTGTCAAAATGTGTTTGGCTTCAAAATCAGCTACATATAGCCCGGCCACACTCGGCGCGAAGGTACTGCCCATAGATGTACCTGAGCATTGGAGGTATAATTGGTCCTTGAAAGAAAAGAAGTTCTCTTTTAACGCTATAGTCGCACACTCAATGATGAACTTTTTTGGCGTCTGGTACTCCCACACAGTGGAGTCAAGTACCTTGGTCAGGACTGTGATGGTATCGTCCTGTGGGATACTAGTGTAGAGGCTTTCTACATCCAGGGTTACGAGAGTGATTGAATTCTCAGGGAAAGTGATCTCCGCTAGTAGTCGTAACAGGCTTTTCGTGTCTTTCAGGTAAGCCAGTGTTGACTGTACAAGAGGCTTCAGAAAATAGTCACAGAACTGGGATAGGGGCTCTAAAAGTGAGCCTATCCCTGACATAATGGGTCGTCCAGGGGGCGGTGATCTGTTCTTGTGCATTTTGGGCAACGTGTAAAAGTAGGGTATGACACTACTTGTGTTGTTCAGAAATGTTGCTTCATTTTTGGACAAATGGTCTTGTTCCTCTGCTTGTTTTACCAGGGACGTAATCCTTTTGGCAAGGTCAGCAGTGGGATCTGATGTAAGCGGGATGTAGTTTCTGACATCCCCAAGCAAATCCTTGCAGGTGTTCTCGTAATCGGTTGTATTCTGGATAACAATTCCTCCGCCCTTATCAGCAGGCTTTATAGTTATGGTGGTGTCGTTCTGCAATTGATGTAATGCTTGGAATTCAGCAGTACTGAAATTCCCAAAGATTTTTGGGTTCTGGCAGTTTTCTAGGTCTTTGAAAACGGCTTGCTCGAAGGCGGTTATGGCCGCCGGTATTGTGTGCGGGGGGGGAATAAAGGTGGAACTAGGTCTTAGTCCCGTGTCGCCTTTCCTGATTGATTCCATTGCGTCAGTTTTTCCTTCGAAAAACGCTTTCAGTTTCAATTTGCGAAAAAAGCCAGCAAGTTCACAATGCAACTTGAATTTATCAGGTTTAGCTGTAGGTACGAAACCTAAACCTTTTTCTAGTACTTGGATTTCCATGGGAGTTAGTGTCAAAGTTCAATCAAAGTTCAATCAGCTAACCTCACGGAGAAACTAAAAAATAGAGGCTACCCAACCTCTACCCTAAACAAGGGATTCAAAAGAGCAAAAAACCAGCCAAGGGAGGCACTCCTTGAAGAAAAGACAAACAATCCAGACCAAATCCCACTTACTTGTGTCACCACGTATAGCAGTCTCTCAAACCTCCTGAAGAAAAGCATCAATAAACACTGGAACATCGTGAAATCCCTGAAAAAGGAGTGGGAAAGACCCCTTTTCTCCTTTAAAAAAGGACGCAGTTTGAGAGATGCATTGGTACACACACGCCCAAAAGAAAAACCACCCAACACTATACCGTCAGTGACGACAGCCTGGGGTATGCCAAAAATCACCGGACACTACCCCTGCTCGGACTGTAGCGTTTGCCATTTGACTCAAGCTACTAAAACATTGTCACTTGAAGAAGGCAAAGTGTGGACCCAACGTGAACACACGAATTGCAACTCAGTAAACGTGATCTACCTAATCACGTGTCCCTGCCAGCTCCGTTACATAGGCATGACCACGAGAAAGGTCAAACAACGCATCTGCGAGCACCGGAGCAATATAAGGTGCAAAAAAGTAACAACTAAACTGAGTCGCCATTTCCTGGACAATAATCACACTACCAATGACATGAGATGGACCATCATTGAAGCAATTGATGGCACAAGGAATGTACAAAACAGATTGTTTGAAAAAGAGCAGCGTTGGGTATATCGTCTGGGGACCAACATCAATGGCCTTAACGACGACATCCCATGGAACACTGTTCTGTCGTAAACCCTTGAGCCAGGCTCCAATTATCATATCATGTGTAACAGCAATATACAAATGCTCTCCTATTTTTCCTGCTGCTGACTATCTGTGCACTTAAAACAACTAGTGCCTTGTAATTATTCCCAATATCACCACTGAGATCGTGTCTAAAAGCAAAGCCCTCTAAATATTCCCATTAGCATTACTGATATTGTGTGTATGAGCATAAAATGCCCTCTCAATGTTTTTATTGATATATATATTTTTTATATATATTTTTTATAATTCATGCATTAAACGTCTAGTGCCTTACAACTATGCCCATTTCCTTAAATCATAGGAGCACTGCCAACTATCCTTTATTGATCCCGAAGTGGTAGAAACTCTGTCACTAGACACCGACCGTCACAACATTGACGGCCGGCGAGCGTCAGGTTTGTGATTCCAAGCCTCGCTCTGGAAACCGACCGTACCCCGCCCACACGAGCGCGTGCGCTCCAAGCCTCGCTTTGAGCGAGACACGCCCAACCCGGAATCGCGCGCTGAAACACAAACACAGCGTATTTAAACTCACTCTCCGGTCCCGCTCTCCATCGTCGGGGTCCGGTCCAGAGGAATTTTGAAGGTTCAAAAGCGGGTTGCGAGTGCTGAGGGCGTGAGTCTTACATTACCGATAGGACGGTCATCTCAATCTCCACGAGCTAAGTACTTGGAAGCAATGCCATTTAACTCTTTTCCTTTTCAGGATGTGCCAGGCGCGCTCCAATCCTCCTCCCGAGACCCATGGTGCTAGTAGCGCCCTCTTTTAAAGTGAGATATCACCCATATTTACTATCTTAGGGGGGTCACCGACCTCTTGGTCAATTGATCCCTGCTACAAGGTGAATTCATACCGTGTTTTTATTTCCCTTCTACAGCTGTAGTTTTAAACACCACTAGCACTTCACCTCCCAGAGTTTAACGCTAAACATCCCCAAAGGGCTACTTGGATGGTGCTTAAAATAGCGTTTACTATGGGCACACTAGTATTTGCCACCATCTATGGAGCACTATGATAATTCGCAATGGCGTATACTAATTGTATGTATGTCCTTGTGTGTTTGTTTGTACATCTTCTCTCCACAGGTGCTGAAATACCCCTGAACTTGGGGCTTTTTTCTTTAGAATGAGCATCACGCTCTTCTAATTTTAAGCACTTTTTTCACCTTTTCTTTTTTCACTTTCACGCCCCCAGGTTAGGGTGGACTATTAGAGTGTCCATACCGCCGGGGTATAGTCCTGAAGAATGCCTTGGTGAATATATACCACTAGTATGGCAGAAACATGTTGACTGATTAATTAACTGTGTGGTACTTAGCTGAATTTAACCAAATCCTAACAACCTTGGCACGTAAATTCAGACACATATACCACTTACCTGTGTCTTAGGGATCACTCATTAAAAAAATCTTTTTTTGATACCCTCCTAGGCACTTTTAATTATACTTCATTCACATCACGCCCTCCCCACACGACCAGCTCCGCAGTATTTCTGGCGTCGCAGCACACCAAAGAGGCACTCGGCCTCTTTGGTGGGGCCCGATGATGAAGCATGACACTGACCAGGTCGGTGTGTGAGGGCCTTCCTACTCAAAATTGAGTGTGTGTGTTACCCCTTCTTCATTCGCTCCAATTTGTGGCAGTCCTGCGACTGACCAGACCTCTCTCTTTTTTGTTGAAGTACATTTAACCGGGGACTGAGAGAGTGTCCTCTATTCTCCCTACCTCTCCCTTTGTTGATACATACACATAGAACTCTCCAGGAGGTGACAAACAGACTGAGCCTTCTTACTGGTTCACGAGCTGATTTCTCCATTTGTCACGTGATCTGCAGCTGAGACCTCTTGGTAGAATATATGAATGTATTTATTTTATTTTTATTTTATTTTTTATTTTATTTTTATTTTGAAAGTTTTATATAGCGCGAACAAGATCTTCGCAGATATCAGAGTGCTTTACAGAGGAGGGGAGCATATATACACAGATACATCATAGTGTTAAAAGTACAGTGAAGTGATATCATAAACAATCAGGTAAGTCTATTTCAAAGTCAAACAAAAATGCAAAGGGTTCGAACAAGTAGTACAGATCAGTATCGAGTCTTTGAAGTTGATCCCCAGTAGTGGTTCAAGTGTATTTAGCCATGAGGATCGCTTTTACTTCTTTCTTGAAAAGTATGGTAGAGGGGATGAGCCTGGTTTCAGGGGGGGAGTGAGTTCCAAATCCTGAGAGCCATTCCTGAGAAAGAGCGTATTTGAATGTGGGTTCGTTGTGGTCCCCCTAAGACAATCTAAGGAAGGGTTATGAGTTGGCTGGCACAAACTGTAGTTTACACCGGTGTGATCTAGAGCAATCTTGATCATTTGAATTTATTCTTGTTATGCGACATTCCAGAAATGATGTCACCTTCCTGAAATGATGCTCTTACTTCAAATTATCTAACTATGTATCGCTCGCAGAAATGTTTTAGAACAATTGCACAGGAACAAAGCGCGCAGCAGAATGTGAGCATCTGTTCGCAGTGCTTTTGTTTCTCTCTAGAATTTTCTTATCGCAAAATGCATTCTTGCGTCTAAAGTGGACACAAGGGTGGATTTCCTGCTAAATACTTCACTGTATGCCACATTTGTAGTTCAGAAACTCCTAGTTATGAGAAGCAGGCCTGGGCAAAATTAGAATTGTGCCAACATAGTTTGGGAATTTTGCATTAGTCTTGTTGCATAAAATTCCGCTATGATGTAACACTGCATAATGACATGCTCTTTGCAGTAAAAATTTGCGGCTAATGTGCCATTCACTGTAAAAATGTACCACAAATGCATAGGAACGAAAACGAACAACAGAGTGCGAGCGGAAGTCGTTTGAATCGCTTTTGTATTATTTTTTATTTATTTTTTGCCAGAAATATGCTGTTGATCCAAACTACACATGAGGATGCATTTTGTGCCTAAATATAGCGCCATATACCAGTTGTGCATTTCACATAAATTAGCATACTTTTGCCTACATTTTGTGGCACTATACAATAGCAAATGATGTGAATTGTGCACACCCCTAATGAGACGGTGGCTCAAGGGAAGGACAGAAGTTCACATAGCAGGAAGTCCAGCAAGACACCTTTCTTGCAGTAGGAAGCTCTGAGAAGCAGGTCTGCCTCCTGTTTGTGTTCCTGTCTGCCTGCCCTGACCTCAGGATACAAGGCGTGAATTAGGCTGTGAACTGCCTGCATTAAGCACATGCCAACGTTTTCAGGCATTAAACACAGTATTACCACTAACTCTTTGGCTAGAAGAATCTGCCATAAATATTAAAATGTGCTGAAGTTTGTTTCCACCAGACCTGTCACTCGTGATATAAAATGTTGTTAAGTTGACCACATTTTGAAGAAGGCTAAGCTTGAAGCGGAAGTGTTTTGCAATGAGACAAATACTCAGAAAGACAGACACATAGACAGACTGCTCCCACTCATGGACTTCCTTCTCCACCAAGTCTTATATTTTTCTTTCGCGCTTTATCTTACTCCGACGCCTGGTCAGTGTTCTGCTAAAGCATCAGTTGGCAGCAACCATTGCAGCCTCTCGGCTGGAGCCTCCTATGTTTACCTTTCCCCTGGTTCCCTCCACTTTTTCTCTCTTTAATTGTGTCTTTTGTATTCTTTCCCAAGCTCATTTGAAAGTAGTTGCTATAACTTCATGTTATTTCATACATGCTGTTCTAAGAATATTGCTTGGGAAAGAATAACATTTGTAACTAATGTGTGACAAATCCCTGAACAGTTAAGGTATTTGGAGAGTTTTTATTATTATTAGAAGAATCCATTCAAGAGCTCAGAATATTTTTCACTTCCTGTAATCTAAAAATGCTGCATAAAGTGAATAAATTGCTCGTTTTCAGTATGTTTCCTCTGATTGAAACAGGTTGCACCATAAAAATGTATATTTTTCCCTCTTAAACATGACATATTCTGTTCCTAGAACCGAGGTTGAGTCAGTGTATCAGTATATTGAGGCCTATTCGCATAAGAAATTCTGCCACAACCTTAAGTTTGCAACAGAATTTTCCTTAGTTAAGTCTTCCAGGAAATCCAAAGGGTTTCCTGGTAGTCATAAGCCTCATTACTTACTTGGAAATCTCTGTCACGCGGGCAACAGTTTCTGTATCTCTAAATCCCACTCGGTGTGTGGGTTCAGTGTATCCCATGGTGTGGTTGCCTTGGACGTTTGTAAATTCCCACAATCTGGAACATCTCTGGATATTCGCAACATGCACACGGGAAACAACATTCACAACGCGGGGAATACATCACGATGCTATTACATCGCGGTTTTCACAACACAAGTCGTTACAACAACTTGCGTTGTAAAAACTGCGATGTAATGTACCGCGATGTAAATGTATGTGTTGTAACGTCATACATCCCATGCCCACATTCCCATTTCCTTCCAGAAAGGAAAATGGATCACCCACAAATTTGGTGGGGTTGGAGAGAAAGGATTTGTTCCAAGGGGATATTGTATTTTCCTTGTGGGGAAAACTAAAAGCCCAAAAATGTGCATTTACTCACGGGATTCCATTCTCAATGGGCGTTGGTCTCTGTATAAAGGAAATTAAATGCCATATGGGAAACACATGTTTTTCTGTGGAATCCACATGAAAACCCGCACAGCTTCCCATGCGGATTCTGGTAAGATGTTGTTAGCGTATCCCTAAAGGTGTATCAGTTTTTTTTTAATGTATACGTTTAGTATACACTTATCTTTCTCTTACATGTGTACACTGTATTCAGGTGTGTATACCCTTGAACAACGGTCCCAACGTTTAAAAAATAATGTATACATCCAATACCTTTGGCAAAAAATGTATTTGTTAATTCACAATACAGAAATTGATAACTGATATTTAGAGACAAAGACGGGCAACATTTTCTGAGCAAATGGAATCCGGCCGAGACGTTCCTTGCCCATATGGCGCTGCTACCCAAATCTGGACTGCTATAGATAAACACTATATCAATACTACACATTGAAGTTTTTCACTGGAGCAAATTGGAACAAAACACCCCATTGTTCATATAAAGTTTAGGGAGCATATGGAATCCCTTTGAAATCTTATACATTGCATCGTTACCATTTGCTTGAAAGAGAATAGGAAGTAGAACCTTGAAAAGGATATTACAAGAAAAATCTCACCCTGAAGAAGTCCGTATGGACGAAACGCGTTGGCTACCAGTGTCGTAATTTTTAAAGAAAAGAACATTGAATAAAGAAGTTACTACGACTTGCTGATCTCTTCTTGAAAATGTGTTTGTCATAAGATTTTATAATATTTGTTGGAGTGCTGGATCATTGTGTGTATAAAATTGTTTCATATGGAGTGTTCCATAGGGGATGTAAGGGTATTACATCTCTGATCCCTGGCACCTAAATACATAACTTTAACCTGATTAGGGGATAGCTGCAGTCATTATTACCCCATACCCTTTGTGCTTTTATTAACATTTTCTGAGGTTGACCGATTTCGTCCTAGATGTAATTTCTGCAAACGCCGCTACGCCAGTGATAATTAATGCCCCAGAATGCCAGGTGGTGGTACATCCTGGAGTAGGGGGAATTTTTCTTTTTGTGAATTTACAACTTCACAAGCTCCTAGGAAAATGAGAAAGTAAAAGGTGTAAGGGTTGGGAAAGGGAATTGGTCCAAACTGATGGGCCAGGGGCAGAAAGGGTGGGCATTGCTCCGCATCCTGGTTGTTGGGAGACTGGTGTAGCTGACACTAAGTGTCCTTAATTGTTCCCCAGTAAATATTGGCAGATCAAACCTGCTGCAGTCTAGGAAGAGTAACATGCCTGTAATCAACAAAACATGCAAATTTTTGATGCACTAAACACGAAAATCAGCATGATATTCCCCAAAACTCGCAATAGGTGCTAATCATCATACCTAAATAAATTCCAAAATCCTTGGTGTTTGTTTTAATTAGATGCATTAATTATAGCATCTAATAATGGCCAACTTGTGATGTGGTCTAAAGTATTTAAAGTAAAGTAACATGCTGCATTTCTGTCGATTGTTGGGCAGATGTGCCCTCTGAAGGCCAGCGAGGTGACCATTCTCTCCGCTTCAGACAACATTGGCTAAAAGTGGCGCGCCGGGTATCACGATAGGACTTACCTGGAGGTTTGTCTGCTGCGATACATGCTTTACTCAAACTCTTCTACTCCAGAAGTTAGAAAGACAGAATCTATTACTGTTGTTCCTGTGCGTCCGCGCAACACAAAATCAGCAATAGTTTGTAAGCAATGAGGTTGATACCCATAAGCACGTATGAGTACTGGAAGTGATACTACAGGAGTAATCTTTTACGTACTCTTAATGCCTTCGTGAATTGGCCCCGAAACGCGGAACTCTCTTTTATTAGAACTGCAAAAGAGCTTTTTATTTGTACAAATTGCATATCAATATTTCTATCTTAGAATGTTTTGGAGCCATTTCACAAAGGCCTGAAGAGTACCTACAAGGGTTCGACAGCGGTCCTATTTTATTTACTCCAAAACGCCTTCGTGAATAAGCTCTAATGTTTGAAGAGGATGTGCTTTCTTTAGAAACGTCTGTATTTTCTAACTCATTATGATCTGCTTTGTAACAGAGTTTATTTCCATAATCCCCAAGGAGGGGAAAGACCCACAATATCCCCAGAACTACAGACCAATCTCGCTAATAAATGTCGACTGCAAAATCTACGCGAAGGTCTTAGCCAATAGACTAAACAGAATCCTGCCAGACATCATCCACACCTCACAAGTGGGATACATTAAAAACAGACTATCGCAGGACAACACAAGGCTACTGTGCCACCTAATTAACCACACAGCAAGCAGCAATGAACAAGCAGTCATGATAGCGCTGGATGCGGAGAAGGCCTTTGACAGAGTCTCGTGGCCCTTCTTGAGAAACTGCATGGGAAGTTTCGGACTGGGGGAAAAATACACGGCAATGGTCATGGCCCTCTACAACAAACCGAAAGCAAAAATAGTGGTAAACGGGAGCGCATCCGAAACGCTCACGCTGGGAAGAGGCACCAGACAAGGATGCCCCCTCTCCCCCGGCCTCTTCTTGCTCGCTCTAGAACCCCTGCTAGCCAGAATAAGGGACAACACAGGTATAACAGGCGTCAAGATCAAGAAGAAGACTGTCAAACTAGCGGCGTACGCAGACGACATCCTAATCACAACAGCAAACCCCTCCACGTCAATAAAAGCGCTCATGGCCACAATAGGAGAATACGCGGAAGTCTCAGGCTACAAACTCAACAAGGAGAAATCGGAGTTTAAGCCAATGAATGTCCATACCACAAGAGAGGTCCTAGGCGAATCCGGACTGGCATGGCAGACGAAACCACTAAAATATCTAGGACTCCACTTTGGAAGAGACCTCACATCAACGCTACAACATAACGAGGACCTTACACTGAAAAAAATAAAAGAAAGGCTGGAGCTATGGTCGCCAAAATACATAAGCTGGTGGGGACGAATTGAAACCATCAAAATGATGATAACCCCGGCGATAAACTACACGCTAACAATGCTGCCACTCCCAATGACAGAGACATTCCACAAAAAACTAGACCAACTCATAAACATCTTCCTATGGAAAAACAAAAAACCAAGGATAAGCCTACAAAAACTAAGACTGACAAGGGACCTTGGAGGCCTCAACCTGGCGAACTTCAAAACATACCAAATGGCATGCCTGGCGAGACAGGGTATTGCCTGGATAGTCGGCACACAAACATACAAACCAGTATGGCTAGAGGTCGAACAAGACATCCTGGGAGGGCTCAAGCCAATAGACCTTCTAACAGCAAACCGGCACCCACTAAAGTCCAACGCCATACTGAAACAAACGAGGGAGGCACTGATGAAAGTAGACAGACGCATGGCGCAGAAGCTGAAAAGCACAACATGGGAATGTATCTGGTTCAACACAAAGGTAACCTATCATGGAGCGACATTGCACAATGACATATGGATCGAGAAAGGCATCAGCACCCCCAGCCAGACAGAAACCAAGCAAGGACCGCTGACGTTCCAGAACCTACAGCAGCTACACGACCTCCCAAACCAAGAGCTCTACAACTTCCTAAAGATCAAGACAGCAATAACGAAAGCGAACTTACGCAGAGGGGAGCCAGGCATCATCAAATACCTGCAACTCCTCAACTCAGCAGGTCACCAAACTGCAAAGATCTACAAGCTCCTAAGCCCCTCCACGCTGGCGCAGAACAAGAAAGCCACTAACGCATGGGAGACGCTCCTGGGCAGGCAACTGAATGAAATAGAACGGGCAACAATGTGGAGCTCAGCGACAACAAACAAAGTCACCCCACAACTAGCGCAAACAAAGTATTGGCTACTCCACAGGGCCTACTGGACGCCATCCAAGCTCCACAAGGTCGGCATCGCAGAATCAGGCAAATGCTGGAACTGCCAGAAAGAAGAAGGCACCCTTGAACACCTCATTTTCACCTGCGTGAAAGTCAAGAGGTTCTGGACACAGATCAACACCTTCTTGAACGATATGCTCAAAACCGACCTAACAATCAGCTTCGTAAGCCTGGCGACAGAACACCTAACCGCGAACCTAAAAAGTAGAGAAGAGAGAGAACTCCTAGACCTACTCCTCACAGCAGCCCTTAAAATAATCCTAACGAACTGGAAGAACACAGCCAAAGCGAACTTTAAAACATGGATTAACTGGGTCACTTTCCTGAGAGGAGCAGACAACATCACAGGCAACTTCTCGAAAGAACACAACGCCAAACTACACATGTGGCGCCCACTCGATGACCACCTGAGGAAACCCCAGTAAACCCCCCCCCCCTCCTCTCTCCCCTTCTTTCTCTTTTTCTCTTCCTTCCCTTCTTGTAATTGAGGGAAAACAAACGATAAGAGTGCGCATCCACAAATGGACTGTTATAGAAAAAACCGCTATTGTACGCCTATATATATATATTTTTGTATGGTTTTTTATATGCCAATAAAAAATAAAAAAATAAAATAAAAATGTCAATAGCTAGCGAATAATGCCACGTGAGGATGCTTATGTGACACAATTATCTTTGTTCTCTGTAATGTTCTTTTTCTTGCACTATAATACAGTCAGCTCTGCTGCTTTCTGAGGTCCTACAGTATCCCATTATTTTTGACTGCCTGGCTGTGAGACAGCACACACACACAATCCAGCCCCACCCCCACTCACCACCACCCGCCACAAGTCATACTCTGGTAAGCAATTGTCTGAGAGACAATCATTCACAAGAAAGGACACGACTTACACGCCACTTCCAGCCCAGATCAAAGCACAGTTGAAGCAGGTTTGTGAAAACACACACCTGGCTAAGCTGTGTTGAAAGTATAGTAAAGACTCCACCTTTCAGCTCTTACAAGGAGAAAGTCACACAAACCGCAGACTAGGAGTGTTCTAGGATGGTGCAAATGATGCAAGATGGTCCCTACGAGCACACCGGTTCCGCCCTGTAGCCAACCTGCGCTGTTCATCCTTGGGGAACAAACACCCACAAAAGGACTAAAGTCAGCACGTCTATTGTCATTGCCTTTTTCTTTTGCGTGATGTCTATTTGCACCACTTCGCCTCAAGTGATTGGGTACTTTACGTGTTTGTTCTTGAGTGCGTTGAAGCCTCTGACTAATTTTATTTGGAGGGGGGGTTATATAGTTGTCCTAATCCACAAGGTACCGATGCCTTTTACAGAACACTGTGCATGAAGCAGTACTTATAACAAGCATTAAAACAGAAGAAGGTGGCAGAAGGGATTCAGGTAGAATCAACAAGCATTGGAGCTGTAACAGTGACCGGGGGATGGATTCAGGCTTGGGCTCTGCCATACAGATGAATGAAAAACAGAGAGTTTCTAGACTTTTCTGGAACACTGGCAGCTGGATTTCCTTTCTCTTGGGATGGTAGCGCCACGATACAGTGGTAGCTGCAAAGGAATGTTAAGGCACGACCTGAGAACTCTTAAATGTGGGTGTCTCCAGATACCTAGGGTTTTTTTCTCCAGATTTTTTGAGCGGGTTCTGTAGGGAGGGCCTATATGGGCTCATTTTCGTACAGACCTTCTGCTTACACCCACTGACGGTTCTAGAGCACCCTAAAAACTCTGTGGATGGGTGCCTTTAATTCCCTACCCTCTCCTCCAACTTCCTCCCCCGCTAACCCCTAGTGCCAACGAGTGCGACTATGGAATCACAGTGACATCCCAAGGTTGTTAAGGGAATTATTGTTATTACAATATTGACACATTTCTGTTAATTATTTAAGTACTATATTAAGAGTTATTTTTTTATGAAATGATTCAAACAAAAAAAAAAATATATATATATCTCAGTATTGGAAGGTGGACTGTCACTTCCACATCAGCTCTGTAGCAAATCAGTTTAGTCAGATCCTATTAATTTCCCACTAGAAACCAAAGCATGGCTTCAAACGGAAAAGTAACATTGTACTCAGGAAAGAAACATATCAGCTGTTTCCCGAGAGGACTTGCAGCCACACATTACTGCACCTTTCCGCACCTGCACTCGAATTTCGCTGCGCGCACTGCATCACCAAATGCGATGCAGTGCACACAACGAAATTCATTTTATTTATTTATATGTTTACTTACCCGTTAAACTCCGTAATCCATACATTACTACCCCCCACCCTGCCCCTCCTCCTCCCCACGTCACTGCCACCCTGCAGGAACTCCTACTGCCGACAGCAGCTGTGGTCCTGGGGCATGTAAACGTTCATGGAGAGTCTGAATGTTCTTATTTCTGTAAACGTGGATTAATTTTTCCATTATTTCATCATCGCAAGGGGATTGTACAATGCACCGGAGGAACACCCCTCTGAACCCGGGGAGCACGAATGGAGCAATCCAGCAATGGTGCGAATTATTTTCATTGCCCTTGACAAAAACATTTGGCCTCTGGAGCACTCCAAACAGGAAGCTAAAAAGACCATTTCCCAGTTTTTATTCCTAGTTTGGCAGCACTTCAGGGTTAAACCTCTCCTCACCTTATAGGACTCATGAACGTCACTTCACCAAAATGCCAAGGGTAGTACAAGTGACATCACACTCCATTTAAACTTTACTTCCACACGCATGCTTACACGGACATACACATTCCCACAATCAATCTCAGCAAATGCACTGTAACCTGCAAGCACACACACAACATACATTTAAAAGCATTTTTACTTAGGACTTTCCCTGGCAGCTGAGTTATCAGTTAACTGTAATCCATTCTTTATTACCATAATAGTGAATAATAAACTATTGTTCACTATTAGTGTAAACAAATTTGACAAAAAACAAGGAAAGTGGAGCCCCAACTGATTGGTGGTCTTGAGTTCCTGGCACTGGTTTTGCCATCTCTGAGGACAGGGGTCGCAAAGGCGGTGTCAGGGGTTGCAGGGTTGCAAAGGTTGCTGCTGCAACCCCTGAATGACGTACATGACAGGACTGCAGTCCTGGAATGGGCACACAGCTGAGAGGCCAGCTTGCCTAGAAGTTCCAAACATTGCAGTGGAGAGGGTGAAGGGGGGGGGGGAGGTATGGGGTCCCTGAGGGGTAAATTGTCTCTTCCATTCAGTTTCATCTGCTAGCTATTAAAGCGCATAGAATGTCCTTGTAAGGCGCTGCCGCGGCACCAGGCCTCGGGAGAGCCTCCGCGAGGTCAGCCTGGCTATGGGAACCCGGCAGGGGCTGAGCAGCAGAGCCCCCACCCCTCGGGGTTTGTGAGTGTGTGAAAGGCCCCGGATGTCCTCTGGGGATGCGCTCCTCCAGCAGTTGGACGCTCGAGTACGAGATGTCATGTTTTAAAACAACACGCGCGCGCCTTGTTTACTTGGCTCGCTTGAATCCCAGGCTTCCCACCGCTTTTCACTTCACCCATTTCCTTCCTTCCTCTGCCGACGTGGACTGGGCTGGAGGAGAATTCCGAGCATGCCTCTTTAAATCTGGGAGGCTTGGGGCAGAGTCAGTCGCGTGCCGTGAGTATCCTGCCCTATGACTGACTCAGCCCCAGCCCTGACCCCCACAGTATGGGATTATCCAATGTTTCTGATAGGTTACTCCTAATCTTGCTGATTTCTCGCCCTGTGTTCCCCACTGCTTAAAAAACATTTTTATGGCAAATTCGGGAATTAAACTGAGGTCCACTTCCTAGAAGATACAATAAATATAATCCCAAAATGTAATCAGCCCCCAGTTTATCCTGAAACTTTTTCTTTTTCAGGAGGCCAGATCCACAAGGCTTTCTGCACACATACATTTTAATTTAAATGTTTAGAACGACCACTTTGAGAACTCAAGATCCGGATTGGTTATGTTATGTTACGGAAATTTCTAGAGCGCTGGAATACCCAAAGGTGTCTTGGCGCTAGCTTTGCTAAATAGTGAGAAAGAACTTCTATTCTGTGTTAAAGAACCAGGGGCCTTATTTATGAAGGCCTTGCGCCGCCGGTGCGTCACTTTTTCCCATTTTAAAAGTGGCGCACCGGCGGCGCAAGGCCTTCATAAATAAGGCCCCAGGTTTTAGAGGTTTCCCCAAAGGCTGACAGGTTTGCATGGCTCTGGTGAGCAGGGAAGAGACCTCCAGTCTTTGTCTGGACTGACCTCAGAGCCTCTGCCTCCCCAGAGGCTCGTTTGAACCTGGGGACCACCGCATATTTGGCCGTTGCGGATCGTATTGTCCTACCTGGGGTGAACCAATTAAAACTATTTTTAAGAAAGTCTGGGCCCAATCATGCAGCAGTTTATAAGTGATGCAGAGGGCTTTAAAAGGTGATTCTTTGTCTAACTGGTACCCAGTGTCGTTAAAGTTTTTTTAAACCGACTGGGGTACATTTCAGAACTATCTTGTGTTGGGCAGGGGGTCAGAAGACACACATCCTGCTGAGATACATCTAGCTGAGATAAAACAGACATATATCAACTTCTTACGCTTATAACATCCAACAATCATAACGCCAAGACGCCTCCTGGTCAACCCACAACCCACAGACAAGTTCTGCACCCAGGTACCCAGTGGGAAGTCATTGGCGAATGTACACTGTACATAAACAACAAAACATCTCTGGGGGTAGACAATTAAAAAACTCTTGCCTTTCTTGTTTTTTCTGGACACCAACTCAACCTTTACATGGTAATATTGGACAGCAAGACACCAGCTCTCTGGAGAAAGCAGTGACTGCAAAGTATGTGCTGGTAAAAGTGGTGTGAATTTTATTCTTAAGATATTCGATAGCAAAAAATGTCCCTGGAATTTCCCTGGAGTTGGATGCAGTCCCTACTCTGGGTGTGTTTCATCCACATTATACGAGCGCCCATCCCTTTCCGCCAGGCCAGGGGTTTTTGGAAGGTGTCCCAGACTTTGCTGCCATGAATGCCCAGTGCCAGTGATTTGTATTCCCACTTTTGGCCATGTTTCAGGGTGTGTCCCCTCACACAAGGAAGTACAGGCTGGGGTACTTTATCAGCACATTTCCAAGCCATGCACTTGATTTATTGCACACTTACAAGCCAGATGTCGGCAATTCTGTGCTAAAACGCATCATTAGAACTATATTGGCACAGATGTGTTCACTGGAAAAAACATAGCTCGTGTTTAGTAAGAATGAAAGGAGTGAGTACTGGAGTCAAAACAAAACCCAAAGAAAGAGGAAATTCAGAAGCTAAGGCACTAACATTGCCCTATATTACACTCATGCAGTCATTTCTAAAAGTGTATGTGTGAATAAGAAACTGTGCCCTATTGACATTAATTCATATAGGGCCGGAGGCAGCATTTACTGGCCCTATTGGATTTATAAGGGTTGTCCTTTCACAAAGGGATTTCGGCTTCTGGATTCTGATGAAATCTTTGTGTGAAAGTCCAGGGAAAATGAGGAATTACCAGAAGAATTAGGCTGAATCCATCAGTAATGTTTGCGTTTTAATGGACCCTATGGGTCTGACTCATAATTGGCCATGTTTCCCCTATCTATGGATCTACTGGTACCTCCAGCATCAGTCACTTTATGATGTGGAAAATCCCGCCCATCTTCTGGGCGTGTGGATGGCCGTGTGCGGGAGATGACAGGAGTACGACAGATCTGAATGATGCATTCACTAACTTCCTGGATTGGGACCTGAAATGAATTTGTACCAGCTCACATGTTTCTTTGTGTTGATTGGGTAAATGCTGTTAATTTACATGTTCTAATTAACAGAATATTGCCTCATAAACAAAGTACCTAGTTTTTAAAATTGCAATCTATGTTAGACACATAGAATGTTGTCATACATGCAGAGTAACATGGTGTTAGGTCCCTTAGTGTACATATGGCACTGTACGAGACTTCGTGTTCCCGTGCTACTCTGATTCTTGTGTTGTTGTATATAAAATACTAACAGGGCCCTCTTCACTCATTGGTCTGCTGTCGTGCCATTGACATTTTCATCTGCCTATCAGTGCAAGCATCAGGGAGCAATGGATCAGTCCACTTCAGCCATTGGCTAACTTCACACATCCACACACAAAGTAGTTCCCTTCCTTCCCAGATATCAATATGGCAAAGTGTGCCCTTTGAATCCAAAAAACAAATTATATACTGCTTGTAGCCAATTCAGATACACATAAATATATGTGAGCTCCCCTAAGTTTTACAAAAACCACGATAAAAGAAATCAAGCATTGACAAAGTCAAAGCCTGACACTCAACGCCAAGCCGGCTTTTGTTAACTAGACACACTGGTTGCACAAACTGGCACAGAAAACCCTGAATGAAACAATGAGAATGGTAAAAAATGAGTCATTCATTTATGATCAAACAATATTGTTTATTCCTTTTGGGCTGAAATGTCATCTTAGCTAACTCATTAGTAGCACTTTTCGGTGAACGGTTCCCCAACACTATCAGAGTGAGTTATTTTTGTACCGAAAATGTGAAGCAAAGGGTTTCAGCAGAAGCGATGCACGGTTCAATTGATTGCCTCAAATGTTTCTAAACACATTTGCAACAATGGTAACTTATTGATATATATGACAATTTAACTTTAAGGTTATCATAGTTGCCCCTTGGGCTGCCCAAACTAGTCATGCGCACTCTGCTCTTTCTCCATGCAGGCTGCAATGCAGCCTACATGGAGAAAATGGCCTCCCCGTAAGCCCCTTGCTGGGCCAGCATTGTGATTGGCTTAGGGAAGGGGAGGGAAGCTGGCAAGTTCCTGTTCCTGTCAGAGGTAGGAGAGTGGGAGCAGGCGCCGAGCAAATGTGGGACCCGGCTTGCGGACAGGTACGATTGAATTTTTTTTTTTAAATAACTCGCCCTCCCCGGGCAACCCTCCCTATATTACCCCTGCGCCCCCACCCGCGATTAATGCCGGCCGCGACTAGGTTTGACATTTCTATGGTATGGGGTTTGGGCGTGCATTCACCCTTTGAACATCACATGTATGCTTGTCTACCCTAAAGCTCTGTGAAGGTAGTGCAGACAACAACATCTGAAAAATGGATGGAGTTTTTTTCGATTCCTCTGTCAGTGTTTCCTCCTCTGTACATCCAAAAAACAATCTAAAGTATTGAGGCCAAAATTCTCCTGCGGGCTGATCTAAGATGAGATTAACAGTGTCTCGTGCAAATGACTGAATGCTCTGGAGTAAATGAAGCCAGGAACTGAAGGATGCTGACCCAAAGCCCTTTAAATAAGTATGGAATGCACTATGGTCTCCATGGATACCACAAACACCATATGCATCACTGAAATCTAGCCTAGAGCTAAGACGGATCCTGCATGTAGAATTCTTCTCTGCAAGTTTACGGTTTCTTTTGTAGAACTGTTCTGTGCAACATGCAAATGTTAGCAGAATTTTCTAAACACACTGGGGAAGGTTGGTAGTATTTTTTTCTATACGTTTACCCTTTCCAAAGCTTTTTATAAGGTTTTGTGCAGTAGAAGAGTGTTAACTGTTTTCTGAAAAGTATGTTTTATGCAGTATTAAGTAGGCTTTAACAGTTAGTATTATATAGGAGTTCGAGTGAAATAAAATTCGCAATTTGCACACAAGGGTGGCAAAGTGAAAAACTTTGCAGCCGTTGCAAAAGTTGCAAAGGTTCCCGTGGATTTTGGAAAAGCTGCCAAGAAAAAGTTTACAAGTTCGCACACCCTAATCCTTATGTGCCTCAGTGGCATTCATTGGCGTGCCCATCACCGTGAGCTTGTTTACCCATACCCACCCATACCAGTTCTCATCTCTGTCCTCGAATCCTGAGGTAATTTGCAAGCTCTTGCTGGTTTCCCTGCCAAGTGGCAGTGATTTGTAATTCTGTATAAGGCCATGACCCAGGGTGTGCCACTTCTGATAGGAAGTTTATTCCAGTGCAAGGGGTACCTTTGCCAACCATGCACATGATTTATTGCAGACTGACTTTCAAGCCTGTGGATAGCAGCCACATGTCAGGATCTTTTCTGGTCCACCTGCTTCCTTTGGAAAATTGTTAAGTAATGCTTTCACTGCACCATCTTGAGTAAGGCTATGTTATGTTATGTTAAGTCCACTTGTAACGTGCACGGCTACTCGAGAGTGTATAAGGCTATATGGCTTACAAATAACCATAAATATAAATTTAGAAGGGCTTGCATTGGGAGAGCAACTATGGATGGCACTGAAACGATGGTCTGATACATCAAGGTCTGGGGCACAGACATATCGAATTAGTATATGTGCTTGGATGGATATATATATCCCAGTGGCGGTCACCTTTGGGTAATTACTGTAAGGTCAGCGTTTCCATAGTAAATGCGTTTTTTCTGTTGGTAATAACATTGGCCCAATTTGACGAATCTCCAGGAAACTTTCCAAAAACATGCTCCTGTTTTGCCTAGTTTGTGGATGGAAAGTTTCGGGATGATCCGTCGAGCGGGGGCCAAGAAAGGAGCAGGGTCCCTAAATACAAAATCCCCATGCATTTTCCGTAGACTTCTTTAGGCAGGGCTACAGCAAAAACTGCTGAAAGGAACTACACCAAATGTGGTAGGACGCTAGATCTTGGACCACAGATTATGCTTTTTGTGAATTGGGGTGAATCCATTCAGTAGTATTTGAGAAAATAAAATTTAAACATATTTGTATTTCTGGACATTTGTGTCCGCAAGAGGCTTGTGAGAGTCAAGTCAGAGCACCAATTTTAAAATTGAGCCCTCTGAATGGCCGACAATGTTTTCCCCCTTGGACTAATTGCCTCCCACGGATGTGATATAAGGGGCATGGTAGGGATACCCCCCCTGGCCCATGGGAGGGACCTAGAGGTACCCCGCCCCTCAGGCCAAAACAGAACCGAATTTGGCCAATTTTGTCATGCTCCCGCAAGACTCCATGGGATTAAAACAAAGAAAAATGGTGGCCCAGGGCCGCATTCTGTAATTGAGGAGAGCGACCCCTCTCCCCAACCCAATTTCGGCCCCGGGAAACCCATCCCTCTCATGCCCCTTGAACCCACAGGGGTCACTTTTGAGGAGCAACATGTTTACTTTGTATGTGAAGCCTTCCCATTGTTTCTATCCAACCTCAGGCATATGCTTTCATAATTATGCAGCTGGTACAACACTTTTTGTGTATCTCAGGAAATTACGATAACACGTTCAAACAATGAGCTAATCAGTCTGTTGCTGTAAAATCTTGGATGGATCATAATTGAGCGAGTTGGCAAAGTTCCACACTTCACCTGTGAATCTGAGTGAAGTTGGCAAGCTTCACACATCATGCAGTTTGCAAAATTAACAGATTCCTCGAAGTTTTGTTGTCCGGGATGTTTTTCTCAAAAACATATTTTTGCAGTAGAATGTTCTAATAAAATCAAGAGTCTACTCCGCGACATGTGGGGTTTGTAGAGGGATCTCCCACTTTTGCCTTTATTCTCACTGCAAAATTTGTGAAGTTTATAAAGATGGTTTAAAAAAATAATTTGCACAGGAAATCTCCTCACAACTTGCTTGGCCCTAAATAGTTCATGGCAAGTAAATGAGATAAAAGAAGGCAAGCACCCATCGGATGTAAATCCTCATTGCCTCTCTAAGTGATAAAACTCATGGGACGCTGATTTTGTATCTATAGCCATCGTCCAGATGTCAACAAATGGATGGGTAATTTGTGTAAGAATCTTGAATCCAAAGCTAACAACAGAGCAACAGGAGAACAATATCACAAAACATGATTGCTTTGGTTCGAGAACTTGGGTTGTTTATCGCAACATATGGGAAATTAAAGAATTAAAACAAACAGAATCAAAATTACAAAGACTTTGATTTTCTACCGAGAGTAGTAAAACAATTAGAATGTGTATGGCTTTACGCTTGAAAAAACACTTCTTTGGTTGTCTAATAAAAAAAGAATTGGTAAAGCTAATAGGTCTTACATATTTATTCACATTTTAGGTTATTTGCTTTGCAATGCTGGTTTGTAAAAAAAATATATTAAAAAACTAATATTAAAAAATAAAAGAAATTTAATTCAAAACACTGGAGGAAATGCATGCACATATAAAATATCTGAAAATTGAATTCAATATTTTCAATTTATATAAACAGTATGTTTTAAAAAAAAATTCACTCAGAAAACACTGATTAAAAATTAAAAAGCCTGTTGCATGTGGTCCAACTTAAATGTAACACGGAGGACCAGTTACAGGTGCTCAAAAGATCATAACAGCTCTCTGATGAAGTGTCAGATGGCAAAGGAAAATGCTGGCCATTTACATTCTACTCAACTCGGAACTGGACCAAATTCTCTGGCCTTTGGTGCTCTGCAGCAGCCAGGGGAGGAGATTTATGGGCCCCCGTGAAAGTGGCATCTTTCCATGCACTCCAAGTACACCTTCTACCTCATGCAGAGGGTGAGTGAATGTAGTAGGCAGCCCTTCCCTTAGCACCGTAGATGATGCATTGTGTGGCAAGACCAGGGATTTCATGCAATATGTGGAAGGCAAGAGATGAAAGAAAACCGACAAAATAATGCCTGCGCTTTAGGTAAACTTTGCAAAGATATACCTATTGCTGTGCTGAACTGGGAGGGATGGGGAGCAACAGTGCTATGGCAGGTATATTAGGGGGAAATAGCAGCGCATGGGGAAGAGGGAAAGAAAACACATGCACTCGCTTGGAGAGCTCAAAGAAAATAAGTTATCTGATGTTATCCATGAAAGGATATAAGTACTTTAATAAAGAATGAAATGCACTGTTCTCTAAGGGAGGGATAAATACAAGAAGAGGGAGGAAAGCTATAGAAGAAAATACAAGTGAATGAGAGTTATCAAGAAACACAACAAATGATAGTTAATTGAGTGACCCAAAGCCCACTCTAAGTATTGGTATTGTGCAAAACAAGTCTCCCAAAACAGACACTTAAAAACGTTCTATAGGCGAAGCCTAAAAAGAGGCACTTCAAGATATAATAACGCAGTCCTACGCGCCAAACTGTGCGGACCATGTCTTAGATCCTGATTTACGAAGGTATTTTCTAGATTATAGAAAATCTTAAAATTGCTTTAAGGCAGAAAAGAATTTACTCTGGCTTAATATCGTTTACAAATTGTCCTTTGCCAACGATAAAGCATTGTCCATAAAACCCAATAATATTTAAAGCGTCTTCTTAAACTACAAAGGAATCTTAAGCAAGGGAGAAAACTTTGCACATTAGGTCCAATAACATTTTAGGCATGCTAAAACAGGAGTAAGTATCTTTTAAACCGAGAAAAACTTTTATAAATAATGCCCGTGTAGTGTTAAAACTGCCTTAAGCTAGGAAGGGTACTTTAAAGGTTCTCTTAAACGAAGACAAACCCCTTGTACACTAGACTAACCCTCTGTCTTAAGATAGTCTCTGTTTCGTCTTAAGTCGGGAAAACTCCATAGGGCCCTATCTTGTTACGTAATTTCTAAAAACATTAAGGCTACTGCAGGGGAAAAGAAAAGTCTGTAATGCCTAGATTCAAGAGAATTATGATGGGTATGAAATATATGATGTTTTAGTGAAAAAAAATCATGCATAACCATCCAATTGAATTCTTGTGGGAACAGGGACTCATTAAACCCACAAATTACTAAATTAATGAATATCAATAATTTTTTTACCATTATTGTATGTTTGTATATAAATATATAGTATTTCTATAAAGTGAACCTAACAAAAAGGCAGTGGAATGCTGTACATGGTCAAAGGCAAGCTTAAAGTTTCCAAGTAATAGGAGAGGAAGCCGAGTTGTAGATGGATTATAAATTAGTGTTCTTTAAAATGTGAGTGTTCCATCTTTTCCTAAACTGGAGCAACACTGGGGTGGTCCTGATGGATAGGAGAATGTTGTTCCCAGGTTGTTGTTTTTTACACTTCAAGATCTACTGTTGAGGCTAAGTGGTTCCCTTTAAAGCTGATTCAGGTGTTAACGCTAACGAGACATATAAAATTAAGTGTAATGTATGAAAAGAGATCACGTGCTCACCAGAGGAAAGAATAGTCATTCCATGTATATATGGGCCAGATATACAAACATATTTTATAATCGCTAACTCTCTGATTTTTATCCAGCAACCACCAAATAGATTTTTTAGGTCGAGCCTTGGCAGCGCAGTCCCGCCCACTCTCCACCCATATTTTTCATTGGCTTGTGTCACTGTCCTTCGTAAATGATGGCTTCTGATTCGTTAATAGGCTTGTTAGTCCCTCCTTAGTACCACCTTGTCTTCATTTGTAACCTCCCATCAGCCCTGGACCTTTTACTGTGTCCTTACTGTATAGCTTGTATCAGCCCTTAGCTAGAACTCTTTGCTTAATTAATGTAAACACCACTGGTGGGACGCAATCTTTAGCAATGGGGGCCACTTTTTGTTTGTGTTTGCAGCATGCTATGCGCTCTTTCCCTTGCACAATGGAGCCACACCCACCACTCGCGGGACAGGCGCTCAGCTCGCTTAACTTGTTTTTTATTTCTTTTTACATTAAATCATGGCGTCGGTGCATTTTGTTGAGCGCAGCTTGCCCAACTCGTTGTTTTTTTTAAAACATAAAATCATGGCAGGCGCATCTCTATCTCCTGTCCATGATTTCACTCAAACCAAAGTGTGGGTTGCATTGCTGCCAGCAACATCGTAAAATAACCACGTGATTTTTTATGATGTTGCTGGGAGCGATGCCGCCGACTTTTTGCTTTGGGTGAAACCACGGAGGACAACAGCGGTCATAAGCAGCGGCAGAGTGGGCTGGAAGAAGGAGCCGTGAGGCATGGACGGCACCCGGGCACATAGGCATCGGCAGAGCAGCATGAGCCAGTACAGCTCTGGGGTTTCAGTGTTACACCTGACTTCGGTCTTGCATTTGTGAGAATTTAAGCTATTAGCATTGTAAATGACAATGCCTTGTATTTCTGTTTCAAAAACCAAAACATAAATAAAAGGCATTGTCATTTACAATGCCAATAGCTCAAACTTGCGTGAATATAAGACCTATTAGAACATTGGAATGTTGGGAGCTCCATTGCAGACAAGGGAGTGCTCCCTGCTTCTACGGGCCGGTAAAGGTCCGCAGAGCAACATTCCAATGTTCTACAAAGGCTTCTCGAAGCTCGAGGGGATTTATATCCCCTCGAGCTTCGAGAACCCTTTGTTTAATTTGTTAGAACATTCTGCCCTCTAGTGGCAGAATGTTCTAATAGCCTTATAGCCCTTTGTAGCGGGCTATACCGGCTATTAAAGTCCCGCTGTCTCGTTAAAGTCCCTCGCCTTCGGCTCGGGCCTTTAACGACTCAGCGGGCCTTTAATAGCTGGTATATAAGGCTATATTGCATTGCACATGCTTATCCTATATAACAATCACATATTTGGATTTGGAAACTTTTACTACTAAAATTGAATTGTGTACACTACCAATTCACTACTTGGAAGGGGTGTATTATAAGCGTCTGTTCCAAATGTGGAATGAGAATCATCAATGTTTTTGTGACCGTAATCAACTTGCAAATAATTTAACAGTTATTTTCTGCAGATTTAGATTGATAACCCATTTGAAAAATAATCACCTTTGTGAATGTGAAGAAAAGTTTGATGGGGAGTAGCACTGCCAACACTTAAAGAAACGTTACTAAAACCTTTTTTTTTAAAACAGCTCTGTTACCTTTAAGGAAAATGGGCTGATTTAAATTGAAATTATTCCTTTTTTAAAAGCAACCACAGAATGGTGGTCTGCTGACTCTAGCAGGATGCCATTTCCGTGATGGCCATCAATCAGAGTGAATCGCAGTTTGCCATATGCGATCAGATTATTTATGACCTACTCCGAATCGGAATTTTATGAACTGAACTATTAACACATAGGATGGTTCATAAAAAGGTTTACTGGTCGCAAAATACAGGTTCCTGAGGGGCACATGCATCATTGAAAATTGCATTCGCAAATGGTGCGAATTGCAAAAATCGGCCGTTTGCGAATGCAATTTGAACTTTTGGGATGCATCATAATTTTTGTACTTTTCGCAATTTTAGTAATCGCAAAATTGCGATTACTTAAATTGCGATTGTATTTAAGGAATCTCAAATTGAGATTCCTTAAATGCAATGCATCAAATTAAAAAAATTAGCGATTTCGCTAATAGGGGGAGCAAATTACCATGAAGTTGACCTTCATGGTAATTTGCAAAAACTTTGAAAAATGCACTAAAGTGCATTTTTCAAAGTTCCATTTTAAACACACACATGCCCTTGAGGCATGTGCGTGTGGAAGATGTACTTATAGGCAGATTTCAGGGGTGCAACAGGGTGTCCTTTTGACACCCTGGCACCCTTGAAATTGCATTCTCAACTTGCGATTCTCTAATTGAGAATCGCAAATTTAGAATGTCTTCCCAGTCATTCCTTAGGCCCAAAGGAATGAATGGGGAGGTATTCCTTAATTGCAATTCGCAATTTACGAGTCGCAATTAAGGAATTTTAAGAAATCGCTATTTTTTTTCCGATTTCTTCATGCATAGCCATTTGCGATTCCTTATTAGCGAATCCTTATTTTTCGCTAATAAGGAATCGCAAATGGCAATGTTGATGCATGTGGGCCCTAGTGTTTTGCTTCCTTATGGTCATGCTTCTAACATGTGCAGACAGACAGCTGTTTTAGACGTTCAGCAGCCCTGCTGCTCAGATGTGTGGCAGGAGAGGGTTCACCAGCTGTACCAGCATCCATGCCGCAGTCCTGAACCATCACAAAGAAGTCCTTATGTCCTGCTCGGCCGGCTGCCTTGATGTCTTATTCTACATGAACCTGTGTTTCACTTCTGCTTCTCCCACTGGAGGTTCCAGGGAACGCAGACACGTCTTTCACCCCGCCCGTCCCACGCTGCACCCACAACTCCTTTGTCCCTACCTCTGCCTGAGTCTGGCTTGTATCCCTCCCTTTCTATCGTCTCTCCTCAGCCTTCTCTCCTCTTCCCATGCCTCTTAAGCTTGATCTTCCCAAAACGTCTCTTTCCTTGCCAGTTTCCTACCCATCCCCATGTCGGCCGCAGTTACTCCTGGATTTGCACTAACCCTTTCCTCATCCCTTCAATTTACAGATTATTATCTATTCATCCCTTGCACTGTGGTGTGATACAAAATGATGTTCATCTACCCTTTGCCCCCCCCCCCCTCTCTTTTCCGCAGAATCAGGTGAGGGGGACCACAGTCTCCCATGTCTCAGAGATATTCCTAGACCATGAGCTGAATGGGGCCCCACTAAATGGTGACCTCCAGACCCAACATGCTGCGGGGGCAGTAGAGGTCTCAGTCATGCCTCTGTCCTTGCAAAATCCTTCAGTTTTAACTTCAACCCTCTCTCTCTCTCTCTGTCTCGCGCTCTCTTTCAAGAAAGCTCAGTTGATAAGTTTGCTTGTTAAAAATATTTGTGGCAGCCTTAGTGAGAGATATCAGCACTACTGCAAAGACTATTAAAAAATAATAATACTGTCTATTTCGGGTGTAATATTAAAATATTCTAAACAACAACAAAAAGAGCTACATCTCTTACTAGCCTAGGGTGTGCTACTCGTACTCTTCTCTCCCTCTATCACGTTCTTTCTACCCCTCTTTCTCTTTACTTCAATTTCCTTCAGTAGTTCTTTTATGTTTACCTTTGTACCTCTTTCTTTTGCTCAGACATGCACATGCAATCCCATATTCTATAAGTCTCTTTCCTTCTTTAAAACGTCACACACTTGCTTTCTCTCTTTCTCTGTCCTCCTCTTACCCTCTCTGTGTCAGATCTGTGCCCAAATAATTGTTGTTTGTAGAAAGCCCCAACCACTTTGAAAATGGAAAGTGGCAGTACAGGCTCTCCCTGCATGTTCTCTCTAGAAGCCCTGGACTCTGAAGACTAGTGCTGCAATGGTTAACAAGCATTGACAAATCCAGCAGGTTTCACCTATGCAAGAGCAATTGGCTTTGCGAATGTGTATTAGCCATGTTTTACCCCAACCTGGCTGCTGTTCAGCATGGCTAAACGTTAGTGGTATAGAGGAGAATGACGTGGAGTGGAGTGGAGTGTTGTAGAGTGCAGTGGCATAGAATGGAGTGTTGTGGAGTGTTATGGAGTGGCGTGGAGAGTCGTAGGGTGCAGTGGCCTAGAATGGAATGGCAAAGAGTGGCGTGGAGTGTCATAGAGTGCAGTGGCATAAGAGTAGAGTGTCCTGGAGTATTACGGAGGGGCGTGGAATGTCGTAGAGTGCAGTGGCATAGAATGGAGTGGCAAAGAGTGGCGTGGAGTGTCATAGAGTGCAGTGGCATAAGAGTAGAGTGTCGTGGGGTGTTATGGAGTGTGACGGAATGTCGTAGAGTGCAGTGGCATAGAATGGAGTGTCGTGGAGTGTTATGGAGTGGCATGGAGTGGTGTGGAGAGTCATAGAGTGCGGTGGCATAGAATGAAGTGTCGTGGAGTGTTAAAGAGTGGTGTGGAGTGGCGTGGAACGTCATAGTGTGCGGTGGCATAGAATGAAGTGTCATGGAGTGTTAAAGAGTGGTGCGGAGTGGCGTGGAGTGTCGTAGAGTGCAGTGGCATAGAATGGAGTGTTGTGGAGTGTCGTGGAGTGTTATGGAGTGGCATGGAGTGGCGTGGAGTGTAATAAAATGCTGTGGCATAGAATGGAGTGTCGTGGAGTGGCAAGGAGTGGCGTGGAGTGTCATAGAGTGGAGTGGCATAGAATGGAGTGTCGTGGAGTGTTATAGAGTGGCGTGGAACGTCATAGTGTGCAGTGGCATAGAATGGAGTGTCGTGGAGAGGAGTGGAGTAGAGTGTGGTGTCTGGTAACCTTCAACCTAAAAAGGATTGCTGCTTAATGGAGATTAATGTGGGCCTTGTGTAAGGAGAACATGGAGGCAGGTAATTATCTCCCATTAACCCACAGAAAGACTCATATAGGCTTTACTTTCCACTAAAGTAAAAGAATTCTCATCTACTTTTTGTTGGGGGCCAAGAAGATAAAAAAACTCAAAACAATTAGGACAGAAACACTTTTCTAAAACCACATTTTCAAGGGAAAACAGGTTAGGGAAAAGGTTGAAGCAAAAGGAGAACAGGTAGAAAACAAAGTCTAAACAGAACAATTCGGAGAGCGGAGGGTGTGGTAGGGGTCAACATCAGGTCCGATACAGAGACAAAGGAGGGGAAAGAGAGCCTAACAAGGGAGAGAGATAAAACAGATTTACTCACAAACAAGACAAGCATTGGAAAACCCCATAGGTTTTGCCTGTTGGCGAGATAGATATTGGCTTCGCCAATGCCCTGTAGCCATGTTGTACAGCAGAATGGAGGGAAGTAGAGTGGGCTGAAGTGGAGTAAAATGGCGTAGAGTGGTGTGGAGTGGTGTAGAGTTCAGTGGCATAGAATGGAGTGAAGTAGAGTGCCTTGGACTTTCATAGAGTGGAGTGTTGTAGAGTGGAGTGACGTAGAGTGGATTAGCACAGAGTGGAGTGTCGGAGAATGGCGTGGTGTAAAGTGGGGTACAATAGAGAGGCGTAGAGTGAAGTGGCATAGAGTAGAGTGGACTGGCGTAGAGTGGCATAAAGTTGAGTGGCGCTGAGTGGTGTAGCATATTTACTCCGCAAAATCTTTTACAAAGCAGGGTTTTACACAGCAAACCATTACAACGCATTTCCCGTAGCAACGCCCCTGTGGAGTTAGAATAGTAAATTGCGTTGTAATGGAGAATTCGTTGTAATGGATTGCGTTGTAAAAGATTTTGCGGAGCGAAAATGCAGGGTAATGGCACGTATTGTAAGCATGTGCGGATTAAAGTGTCCTATTCGAAGAGTGCATTGATGTAGAGTGTTATAGCATAGAGTGCAGTGTTGCAGAGTAGAGTGTAGTGCTGTAGAGTGTAGTGGCCTAGACTGGAGTGGTTTAGAAGACAGTGGCAAAGAGTTCAGTGGCACAAAGTAAAGTGGAGTACAGAGTGCATTGGCATAGAGTAGAGTGGGGTAGAGTGGAGTGGTGCAGAGTACAGAGTAGAATGCAGTGACACAGTGAGGAGTGGCTTGACGTAGAGAAGTGTGCAGTGGTGTGAATTGAAGTATGCATGTTATGGTAGTGCACTTTCACCACATTTTTAATTTAAATGACCACTGCTTTTTCACAGATATGCAGTTTTACTGCTAAAGATTTACAGCGCACAAACGATAATGTGTAGAAAAGAAATCAACTAGTGTCCTGATTTGTTTTGATCGTATTCAAAATATTTGTTTCTACCACACTTCAGAATTACCGATGAATGTGCTTCATTTGTGCTTTCCTAATTCTGATATATTCTGGAATATCTGTACAGTTCATTTACAGATATTTTGTTGTGTGCTAGAAAAAAAGCATTTTCTTTCACAGCAAGACTGTCACATAAAAACTCGTTGTTTTTCTCTTCATTCACCTGTTGTCAGACACACATTTCTTGTCTTTTTTTTTTTAGTGTCTCATTGAACTTGAATTCTTCAGTTTCTCATTCGTGCACATTCACTCCGTCGGGGATCTTGGCGCTGAATAAAAGATTCTTCTTGTTACCCAACTCAATAGCAATCATTGTATCTAAGGATGAACGGTTGAGTAGACATGCAAGGATTCAGCCCGTGTAAATCAGACTCGGACACAGATGCCTGTAGTAGTTAGTATTATCCACAGGACCCATGCCTTTCCACTTTGAGTTCCCTTTCTCTCTTTCCGTATTGACATCCACACTAGTTTCCACCTAGGTTTTAGTTTTGACTCATACATCAGAGGACATTTATATATTGTATTGAATTGTTTATTTATATTGCACAGTTACCTAAAACCATTTGCAATACATCTTACATGCCAGTTAAAAGAAGTTAAACACAGCAGTTATAAAAGAAGACATTTGTAAGTAACACTCTCAAAACAATGTATTAAAAGACAATAAATATCTGAGTATATATATCTATACATTGGTGAAAGCAGCAAAAATCTGCCAGGACCTTTATATATGACACCGCCATTTGAGTTGTCTGATGGTGACCATTAATTGTGATCTGTGTTAGAAAGCCGATATCTTGCTTGAGGCAGTCACATTAATTCTTGAGGTGCTCCAAGGCATAGTCATGGAACCCTCAGTCATGCTGGAGGTAGGGTCTGTATTGCTCAACAGACCCTCAGTCTGCAGCAGAAGGCCTTGGTGATGCTTGGTGAACTGTTAGTGTTCCTTGAGATAACCTGTGATGTGCTTAACAAGCCAGCAGTCATGATTGACAAGCCCTCAGTCCTACTTGGTTATGCCTGAGAAGTCACCAGTCGTTCTCGATGAACCCTCAGTCTTATATGAGAAACCCATATCAATGCTTGTGGAACCGACGATTCAATTGAAACCACTGGATGTGCGTCTAGGACAACATTCTAGAGATTACCTATGAAGAATAAATGTATTTATTTATTTTATCTGATTTTAAATTTTTTGTAAAGTGCTAAATACGACCTAGTGGCATCCTGAGAGTAATTTTTGATCAGATACTTAGAAGAGGGCAATGGACCGCCGGCTTGGATAGATTTACAAAGAGGCTGCAATGATGTATATTCAGCTAATGGAAACCACCGTCTGTGAAGACTAGATTGAGGTGAAGAAGCCCTTGAAAAGAGACAATAGTTTAACTGTGGCATCTTCAGTGTTGTCCACATACGTATTCTAGGCAGTCTCTATGGTTTTCAGTATGTTGGTAAGCGTGACCATAGAGACGCTGACTATAGTTAGCGCCAATGATGATCCTTGTGATATCTATCAAGTGATGTTGGCAGATCTGGAGATGGATGAACTTGATGCACCAGGTTTTGTGGGAATGAGGTATACCAAGCTAGCAATGTTCCACTGATGCCAGATGAATGTGCCAAACTGTAGAGAACCACCTACTGACTGATGGTGTCGAATATAGTCAATAGGTCTCACAAACATACAGATGGAGTTTGCACGCGCAGTGGGAGCCGCGGATTCACTGTAAGGTGCACTGACCGGTCTAAGCCTGGTGCACCTACTGAAAGGAGTGCTGCAGTGCAGTCCAGGGCAGTACACCTGTATGTGATAGCGGCCCTGGCCTCCATGCCGCCATTTAATTCTGCTGATATGTTTGGCACATGAAGTTGTATATACTAGTCAAAAGGCTGAATTTTAAGAAACACAGGCCAACATTCCTTTGATGGCTTCAATTTAACCCCTTCCATGCTCGTGACGGAACCATTCCGTCATGAGTCACGGTTGGGCTGTGCTGATGACGGAATGGTTCCGTCACGACCACGCCCACAATTGGAATGTCCAGCACAGGGCTGGAATTCCTGCCGCACGCAAGCGGTTAAACCAAGTTTTTATGTAGTATTTTATTTTATATCTAATAGCAAGTTTCGTGACATTCTTTAGTGCTGTTTGAAAACCTTTAATTAGAAATCAATATTTTGGCACTGTATGTATTATTGTGTCTCATCATAACCACAGCACCCTTCTCTACAGTGTTATGTAGCCACTACTTTATCCTGCTTATCATCCTTCTGTCTCACAGGCTACCGCTGTGTCCCATTCTATTACTTATTCAAGAACCATTGGCAAAGCCAAATGGAGTTGGCTTTGGGACCTATTGACTTTGCCAACGGCTTTTAGCCATAATGCACAGCATTCCGCCTATGATGTGGCTGCTCATGTCATGTTGTAGGTGTGCGCACCACGGATGCGGGCACTTTTTTCTCTTTACTTGCCAATCTGATTTGGATGAGTAACTATAGAAACAAGCATTTGGAATGCAATAGGTCTCGCTTTGGCAAGAGTTTAAACTATTGGCATTGTAAATGACAATGCCTTTTGTTTGTCTGTTTTGATAATTAACATATAAATAAAAGGCACTGTCATTTACAATGCCAATAGCTCAAACTCTTGTAAATTAGAGAGCTATTTCATTTAAAAAAAAGTGGCCGCCATTGTCCCAGGCTGCTTGGAAAGTGAAAGCACACTGAATGTTACCGTAAAGAATGTTGTGCCTGTAGTTGGAAAAACTCATTAAAGAAAATAGTGCTTACAGACTAAATAAGAAGTAACAGAAGTTAAAGTGTCAGCCTTCATGGTAGGTTACAAATGAAGACAAGGCGGTACTAAGGAGAGACTAACAAGCATATTAACAAATCAGTAGTCTGCATTTATGAAGGACAATGCCTCAAGCCAATGACAAATATAGAATGAGAGTGGGCGGGGCTTCAAGTCCATACTCTAATACAGCATGCCTCGCAGAGCAGCGCATGTGCTGCCCAGGCTCGACCTAAAAATTAGCAAAAGTGAGTGGGACTAGCAATGGGGGTGGGTGCGATTGGGGGTTTAAGCAACAGGGGATGGAAGTAACAAGGGGCAGAAGCACAAGAGGTGGAGGAGAAGCAATGAGGAAGTGAAGTGGGGCGAAGCACATGGGAGGCCAGCAATAGAGGACGGCTGGGTCTTGGAGGAGAAGCAATAGGTGAGAGAAGGTGCGAGTGAGGAAGCAGCATGAAAGGAAGGAGTGAGGAGGAGAGACAAAGAGCGAGAGAGAGACACAACGAATAGGTGGGAAGAAGCACATGGGGGAGAAAGCAATGGGGTGGAGGACATAAGAGCGAACTCAACATGGAGGATGGCTGAAGCAAACAGACGACAGAGAGCAACACGGATTACAGGGGGAGAGACGTACAAAAGGGAGACAGCTGGCAAAAACATACACTTTCATGAAGTGCTTAACCCAAAACAAACAAAATAGTGCTTGTAAAGCAAACAGTGGAAGCATAGAAGCCAGCCAATGATGGCAAAGCGGCAGTGGTGGGGACAAACACAATATTGACAACCTGGGTAACGAATAAGAAACAGGCAAATGAGAGTGAAACTCAATCAATGGTAAACGATGCGCGGGCTTCAAGCTTTTGTGTGTTCTAGATGAGCATGCAAAATGTCTCGCAAAAGACAGAGCATGTGCTGTTGAGTAGGTGAGACCTAAAAACCCACTCTTAATATTCCATACAACATGAGCAATATACAATAACAATAAAACACATTAAAATGCAACATTAAGGCGAGTATATATGACGAACGTCAACTCCCAAAAATAGGCCAGGTGAGAAGGCTACTTATTGTTGGTTTGTTTCACAGATACTTACCCACCGTTCACATGGACCAGGGAGGATATTGTGTCCCTCTGCGCAAAGGAAATAACAACACGATGCTCACACAAGACAGTAGACGCACAGACCTTTCTGCAGGAAATGCGACTGTGATTGCTTCCTGGACTCCAGAAACCACAGCCTGATGCAAACAGATACACAGCCCGTGCAACATTTATGAACTAAGTATTTCAGAACGAGTAAAAAAACCTGCTAATCAAATACGTTTTGTGGGAGAAAAGTATTCACGCTACATTTTGTAGAACAATAAAAACCTACAGAAAACATTTTTTTGCAGAAAATTTCTCTCAAAGCTATAATTTTCAAAATATAACACCAACAAAAACCTGCCCCAGCCTTCCTCCCCTTCACTCCTCAACAAAAGGTGCTAAACCCACTGAGGTACGTTTTCAGTTTCGTTACCAAACAAGAGAGGCAAACAAGCACATGCGGGTTGGATTTTCGATCAGAACTGACTTCCCAAATGGCTACGACCCTGGGCAAGAACATGAATAGAAAACAATTATACTCACTCACAATAAAAAAAACAAGCATTTGCAATGCAATAGGTTTGGCATTTGCATGATTTTGAGCTATTGGCATTATAAATGACTGTGGCTTTTATTTATGTATTTTGAAAACCTGCAGGCAACGACTATAAGTACAAAGTGCACATGATAAAACGCATTGTTATTTACAATACCAATAGGTCAAAGTTTGGAAAATGCGAGACCTATTGCATTGCAAATGCTTGTTTGAATGGATATGGACAAGGCTAATAGTGGGACTGGTAACGCCAGCCAGTACATGAGACATTAATGGAACCAGCGCTGTGCATAATGATGACTTGAGGCGCTGTGAAGTGGTACTGCGCTTCACTCCGCCTATAGCGGCCTGCAGCAGCAGAAGGAGCTGCGGGCTGTAGTAGTGGGCCTCGGTTACAGGCCCATGTTTGGCAAAGTGAAAGTCACACTGCGAGTTGCTTGAACGAAGTTCAGGCGAGCGCCGTGCTGAAACCTATAGCTCGCCATTGTTGTGTGTGCCTGTGTTTTTAATTTAACCCCTCCCCTGCTGGTGACGGAACCACTCCGTCATCAGCTGCGGTCGCGCTGTGCTGATCACGGAGCGGTTCCGTCACGGCACGCTCGGCACGCCTGCGCGGCGCGGATTCTGCGCCTGCGCTGAGCATTCCATTGAGCGGGCGGGGCCGTGATGAAACCGCTCCGTCATGAGCACAGCGCAACCGCGGCTGGTGACGGAGCGGTTCCGTCACCAGCATGCGCCCGCCGCGCGGCCGCCCCGTCCCCTTAGCACTGCGGCGGAATAGCCGCCGCAGTGAAGGGGTTAAATAGGGTGGGGTGACCAGGCGTCCCCGTTTTGCCAGGACGGTCCCAGTTTTTAACCGGCTGTCCCAGCAAATTTCAAGAAATTTAGCTCACGGCCTGGTTTTTAGAGAGGGGCGACTGAAAACGGTGGGAGGTGTTTTTTATGTTTCACAAAGCAGGGATAGTTAGCAGTTGTTTCAAGAAAGCAATTTGATTAACAGGTAAGCTACTGGGTTTAAAATTTGCATTTTATGTATGTTCTTACTGCCTGTTCCGTAATTCTCTACTGAGGAGCGATCTCATTATTAGAAGTAAAATTGTAGTTCTTCTATTTTTGTGAACTGACCCGGTTTTTGGCTTTAAGATTTTGGTCACCCTAAAATAGGATGCCGTGCTGAAACCTAAAGCACAGAGGCCGGAGGGGGCTGCAGGAGGCAGGTGCCAGTGTTGTGTGCTTCAGTGTTGTTAATGTAAATAAAAAGCAATGTTTAGGAATAGAAATTGCAGGGTCGGTGTTCATAAGATGGATTCTGTAACTCCTTTCTAAAGACGGGCAACAGGAGAGATTTCAGAAGAAAACGTGTTGCATTAGCCCCATGCGCGCTGCGGGTTTTCCCGCTGTGCGCTGACTTTTTTAAAAAGCCTCGGTTCATGACGAGCTCAGCTCGTCATGAGCGTACGACAGGCGTAACTCATGACGAGCTGAGCTCGTCATGAGCGTGGAAGGGGTTAAGGTACCATCAGTAGTATGTGTCCAGGCACAATCAAATAAGATACAGTGATGTTCTACGCTGCGCATAAAGACTTCGCCTCCACTGACGTCAAAACGGGTTAAGACAACAGTAACGCGAAACGTATATATAATACAAAGCGCTGAAAGAATTTGGCAGCGCTTAATGAAAACATGGATTTGACTAACGTGTGCCATTTGATGCCCACCAATTTAGAATGCCGTCTAAGGATGTCCAGGCCCACATCTCCTGTTGTGGGTGGAATAGGAGAAATCATTCAAGAAAATAGTGCTCACAGACAAAATAAAACATACTGAGTAACAACACAAGTAAAAGGTCCAGTCCTCATGGGATGTTGCAAATGCAGACAAGACGTTACTAAGGAGGGACTACTAAGCCTATTCATGAATCAAAAGCAACCATTTAGAAAGGGCAGTAACAGGAGCCAATTGAAAAGATGGGCGGAAAATGGGCTACAAGTCCATACCTGAATACAGCACGTCTCGAAGAGCAGTGAATGAGCTGCCCAGGCTCGACCTAGAAAGAATGTTGAGATATTCCAGGTACAACGGGCTCCAGGGCACAGAGGTGACCTCCAGCTAGGCCTGCGTTTTCAGCCAAAAGCCGTAACCGTGCCTCAATATGTAGGAGAAACTACAACTCCCAGCATGCTTGGTTGAAAACAACAAAAAAAAGGCTTAATGTCATCCAGCACAGCTATAAATTACACAGAAGGGATCACTCAGGTTCATAATTAAAGGCATCTAAAACAGACAGTTCATTAAAACAAAGCCAACTCAGGGAAAGGGCCAGTGCTCATTTGAGGTTGCGTCCTGGATACATGGCATTGGAACATCATGTGTTCTGCTTAGTCCTTTCATTCGGTACCCTAATGCATTCTGGAAGTTGTAGCCTTTGTTTGCTGCCAACAAGCATAGTGGGCTATGGACCTAAACATAGAAAACACTAGCCCTGGGAACATGGTGCACTATTCACCGCACATCTAAATGTGCACCCATATACTTAGCACATGGCATCAGTATAAACGTATGAATGAATAAAATGCATAACGTTTCAAAAATTACTGATATAAGCCTGCAATAATAACAGTTTTACAGGAGTTAACTTACAAAGCTATTGTGAATTGCAAATTCTGTCTATGGAGAGGCATTCCTGAATCCATTGTGTACAATACTATATGAGAAAATGTCATTGCATTTGTGGAGAAGTGTGGCTCACTGGTTAGAGGAGGCAGACCTGGAAGCAGAGGTCAGCCTGGGACCAGGGTTCAATTCCCGGCTCGGCTGGGTCTTGAGTCCTAAAATGTCCATGGACTCGACAATTCTCGCTCCGGTGCCTACTTGATTCACGGGTTCACACTCTGCGACTCTGGGCAATAGCTTGCTTAATCTCCACAACGGCCCCTCGCGGCGGGATGCCTGGCTTTCACCTTGCGGATACCCTGCCGGGGTTATCTCACAGGGGAATACCAGGACGGGTTCCCTAAGCAAGCGCTTAGAAACCGCTTGGTGATTTGTGCTATGTAAATTCCTGTACATTTGTAATATTGCACCTTTATTCAATTTTGCGGGCTTTCCTTTACCATTACCGCCCTAGAAAGTGATTTACTCCTACCCTTTGCGGGAGTAAATATCCAACTATTTCAAGGATGGGAATGGATTGGAAAAAAAGTTTTTGAATAGAGTTTCTATGTGCTCCTAAACTTTCTATCTCGTGGCTGCCCAGAATGTCCACTTGGCACCGTTGAGTAGGTTTTACACATTTATGATATCATCCTTCTCTGTGTAATATTTTCTCATGTGTAAATTAATATTCCCATATAAATTCACTTTTTACGAATTTCTTGTGTATGCAAGTCAGCTTTGTGAGTGTGGCTCATGATGCCCTGAAAACACGAACCTAGATGTAAACCATGTCAAAACCATGTGTAACTCACTAGGACACCTCTCGAAGCTTATGAGACTTACATTTTAGAAGAGTTAACAGTAATACTGATATAGAACCCCTTTGTGGGATTTACCCATGAGTTACAACTGGGACACCATTCCATTACCAGTGTATGGGACTCACACTTTTGAAAATGCCACCCTTGTGTTAAGTTAAAAGCTCTTGATGGGTCCAAGTGTTTTCCCATACTTTTTCACTGCAGTTTGTGTCGCTGTTTATCCTCATTTAAATAACCCAGAAGGACCTGACGAAGTTCTGTGGAATAATTGTTCGGGACCGAAACGTTTAAAAATGCATATGGACATTGGGAAATGAAACAAAGAAGAACAGAAAGCGAACAAGGAAACGGAGAAAGGATTTCTGATTACTTAAACAGGGCTGTGGCATGAAGTTAACTGTAGTCACGTGACAGCCCAAATCCCTTGTGGGTAGTGCTGTACGATCCTGTTCTAGATACAAACCTTGATTACTCTAAAATGTCTAGAACAAAGGATAATTGTGCCAAATGGCGCTCAGCATTCTGGGTGTTGCAGTTATTAGCATAACTGAGATCACAATTTGTTCTGTTTCAGGTCTAAATAAGTCATTCTGAACTGCTTTTTTAAGTTTCACAGATTTTAGCAGCCGCGGCCCGTGGAGGGAGTTTCGGTGGGGCAGAGAGGCTGGGTGGGGGATGGGCAGGGTGGGGGGTGCAAAAAACTGCAGTATGGATAATTGAAGGTAAGTAAACAATTTAATTAATAACACAAATTTCGTAGCGCGCCCTGCATCGCAAAATGTGATGCAAACTTTCCTGACCAACCTCAACCAACCTAGACTTCATTATCCGAGCTGACTCCTCTCTCTCTTGACACTCAAGGATAGCTGGTGACCGGACTGTGTTAGCCACCTTTGTTTGTTTTCTCTCCCTCACTTGAACTGTTTACCTATTTTTCAGGTTGTATTTTTTATCTCTGTTTTGCTTCCACACTGCCTTCCTACTATGTAATGCAATGTCCTTCTGTTTTTACAGTATGTATGTAAAGCGCTCTGATACCTACGGGTCAAGCTAGCGCTATATAAAACTTTTCAAATATAAATAAAATAAAACTGCCCGCCCCTCTGGTGCTCCCTCCTGTATTCTCCAACGCCACCCAGTGTTTACTTAGCACCCACTCAAATTTTGCTCCCTCTCCACACTAGCGTTGTTTTGATTATTTTTTAACCCCTTCCTTGCTGTCGTCTGCCGTTGGCTGACGCGAGCACTACCTCCCTGGTGCTGCGCACGACCAGCGGCCGACGCAGCCCCACCCACTCCGTCGAATGCCCGCACCGCGGCGAACATTTCACCGCGGTAAACGGGTTAACAACATTTGTATATGTTTTTAGGGGGCCTGGTTCGCTTCAATTTACTGCCGGAATACAAAAGATATTTGGCGCACTTTTAAAAAATGTATTAATTTACCACTCCACAAAGGGCATCTTTCATCTTGGAATTGTAAAGTGAAAAAGAAAACAGGCGCTGATGCGTGCGCGTGCCTCCGCCATCACTGTGGATGCATTTATGCACAGCACGTGCGTGATGATTCCTGAGTGTGTACATTTTGTGCTTTTTGCTGATGCCATTCACCAGCAGTAACAATAAATCATTGTGTTCCCCTTTTTGGCGATGCTGAACAGCATCAGCAAAAATATATTTCAAAGGTATAGAATTGACTATGCTGAAAAGATAGACCAATTCGTTTTGACAATGCTTGTTTTATTTATTCCTTGTTTCCTACTTTTAACTTTTCGTCTGCGCGTACATGGTATTAACCCCAATTAAAAAAAATAAAAAAAAATACAAAGGGTTGTGCTATTGCTGACAGCATGGGGCCGCCTCAGATCTCTGCGGGAGGGCGCGGGAGCTGTAAGATGATCAGAGAGGGAGTCTGGAGCCCCCATATTTACCCGGAGAGCCGCACGCTGGCGCGTGAAGAGGGCGTTTCATAGCAGGCCTTCCCTGAAAGCCTCAGTTCATATGAGGTTCTGTGGCAGCGCCCCCTGGTGGCAGAAAGGCAGATTCCCTGCAGACACAGATGCCTCCTTCTTCTCCCCGGCGGCATTCCTGGCATTCCTGGCGCACGTGGCGGCCGTCGGGATTCACCCCTCACGCGCAGCTTCCAGGTGAACCTGTCCGGACATTACAGCAGCGCGCGTTTAACCTTTGACCTCGACTTCAGCCGCATCCTGCGCCCTCCGACAATGCGCTGCCTGTGTAGGGGCCCGATCGCTGCCCGCGTTTGACGGATCCGCGGGTCCCCGGGTCGCATATTTACTGGGCGGATCGGGTCAAAGTGCATTTCAAGGTTACAAGGGTCACACCTGAGTAAATCTCTTAGTCACGGGCTGCAGGGCTAATTTATAGCGGGAAAGACACTCTACAAGTACCAGAATGTACAATAAATATTTAAATAAATGAGGTAAAAAATAGTAAAAAGGTTGAAACCTTTACTTAGACCTGTTAAATGAAAGGAGTGAATATAACGTGTTTAAAAAATACGTGAACATATATTTTCTTCGAATTTTGTATATGTCTGTATATTAGTTAAAGTGGATAGAAAGTGCAGAGGTGTGGTATGACACTAAATCAAAGTTTTTTATTTTTATTTCTAAACTAAGCCATGAGAACTAGAGTAATCGGGAGATCTCTATGAGCCTATGTCCTTTACATGCCCACCACGTCATTCTTCTTACCCGTGGTCATTACATGAAGGACAAGAGGCGCAGAACTGCGTTTTTTATGTAAGTTTTCTTTTGTTTGTTAAAACCCACTTGTTTTTTTTGGGGGGTAGACCCCCCCAAACCCCCTTTTTTAATTCGACCTTTAACTCACATTCCTTTACTACGTATCTCGTAGTAAAGGAATGCGTGGTAAAGGTTATACGTGGGAACCACACATGCGTTGTAAAGCATGCATGGTTACTGATTTCATGAAAACGCCCACGTTGTAGTGGCTGTTTACCGTATATATGAGATTCACAGGTCTAACGCAGTTACACAACACACACACACTTTTTTTTTAATTGATTTTTTTGTTTTTGTTTTGAAGGCTATGCAAAAAGCGGGACAGGCCAGATATAGAAATAAGACTGAAGGTTTTAGTCCTATTTTTTTGTTCGACCAGTCCCGGTTTTTCCTTCTCAAATTCTGCTCACCCTCTGCCCCCCCCCCCCCCCCCTCCACCCCGCACCCACCCTTCGAATGTGCAGGTTCGAGTCCTACAAGGTTTTAGACTATGAGGGGCAGGGGGAGTAGCCCCCACGCAGCCCAGAGCTTCAATTAACTCCTCTGGACACTACCCAATCACTACCTAGAAGTGTGGCTCAATGGTTAGAGCGGCAGACCATGATGCAGAGGTCTGGCCTGGGACCAGGGTTCAATTCCTGCCTCGGCGGGTCTCGGGCTCAATTTCCTCGGGCCTGATAATTCTCGCTTCGGTGCCTATTCTAATCATGGGTCCCACGCTGCGACTCTGGGCAATAGCTTGCTTAATCTCCACAACGGCCCCAACAGCGCTAGGATGCCTGGCTTCACCTTGGGGGTGCCCAGGAGTGGGTATATCACAGGGAAAAGCCAGGAAGGGTTCCACAGCGGTATGAGTGCAGCGCCAGGACACTCATGAGTATAAGTGTGCTTTACAAGTACGAATCATTTCATTTCATTACCCATGCCACTCCTATCCCCTCCCCCTTCGTCCACGCTTACAAATAAATTGTGTAATACGTGACTTGCCAGTTGTGCACGTCGTTGCACCTCCTTTCAGTTACTTGTGCAATGGAGCTGCCGGATTTGCACGCCCACATGCCTTCAGAGAGAGAACGCGTGTTGTTTTCGCTGCCCTGACGGCAGCACCTGCACATGTCCCACCGCAAGCCCACAGGGCGAGGTGCAAGAATGTAAACATGGAATCTGGTGGGGACAGGGGGCGGGGCTCGTGTCACACAGGAGTTTAGAGTATTAAAGTCAATAAAACATACTGCCAGGACTAGGGGGGCTGTCATACCTGAGCGGGATGGGGCAGGCCGAGGCGTGAAATTAAAATAATTTCAGAAATAGGGTAGTGAACAGCAGGCACTAAATTCAAAAGTTTTGTTCATGTTGTATCTAGCATTTCCTTGTTCTTTCTTATAGTCTAGCTATTCTATTCTAAAACATGCTAACTCCTTCGGACATGCGCGGGCCACATAAAGCAGCATACATGTTTTGCCACCTTTGCACAGGTGTGTGGAAAAATAAATGTTACAATGTTTTTACTGTCTGAAACTCAGGGTGAACCGCTGGACTTTTTGTGACACTTTAAGCCGCCCACATCCTCATGTAACTCTAAGAAAATGGTTCTTCGTAGGGGACACTGCACACACCATAGAGGGGCAGATTTACAAGCCCCTTGCGCCACATTTGCGTCATTTTTAACATGGGCAAAATGACGCAAAAGTGGCGCAAGGGGTTTGTAAATCTGCCCTAGAGTTTTTATTTCAAAGTTCCATTTTGCACAGCAAAACTTCAGAAAAGGTAAATTTGCAGGACAATTCTGTATATCTTTTCCAGTTAGGGGACTGTCTATCGACATAAACAGTTGATTGGTATACATTCAAAATTAGCTTGTCATCATGAAATAACTTTTACCTAGGGAGAAGGTAAACCGGGAACCCTCGTGAAAGGTGAAAACCTGGAGTGTTGTTAAACATGCTGATGAAAACAGACTTTGCAGACTTCTGATAGCGCAAAGAACAGCCTTCTAGCAGCATCTGTCCAGGCACAAAAACTGAATTAATGCAACATGTCCTGAGACAAACACAGTTTGCAAACAGCAGGCGTGGGTAACGCTGGATACCTGGGTCTGTGTGTCCAGAAGGCAGAGAAAGGACAGCTGGACTAGGCCGAGGTTCGCCACCTTTATGTGATGTGTATATGTCTGTGCACACCTTGTATACGTCTCGCTGTGGGTCTGCCCCGAGTTCCACAGAATAGAAGTTCCGAGTCGTGGTCTCTCGGCCGCTTGCAGCACGTGAGCCGCACGTGCCCTGCCCGCACACCGCCACGGTTTCAGTTTACACGCGCACGCACGCACGCACTGCTGCAGCACCTGGCGCCCACATGTTTACCGCTGCATGCACACCTAAGAAGCAGCCAATCGCATGGCCATAAGGGCGCGGGGGGAGGGGCAGCCCCCCACCTCTCGCCCCACCGGGGCCCTGCTTGTTTTTGTTAAGATGGAAAAAAATCCGTGCTTTTGATTCGAAGTTAATGGCCATTTGTACATTATTAAACACGCTCCTGGACCGTGTCCAGCGGCCGGGCCCGGGGCCAAGCGTGAGGCTCGCACAGCGCGTCCTGAGAACAACAAGAGCGCACGAGCCCGGGGGAGGAGCCGCAGAGGGCAGAGGGCAGGTGGGATCCGAAACGGCCCCCTGGACGCTTGGGGTCCAAGCCCATGGGCTCGGGGACTCCGATCGAAGCACTGTCCATCAGACGCGCTCCTTCAAGCACACTGTCCCACTGGACTCACCTTCAAGGCCACTGTCCCACTGAACTTTATTCCAGACCACTGTCCCACTGAACTCGTCTTTCAGGCCACTGCCCCACTGGACGTGCTACAAAACTTGTGTCCCACTGAACTCACCTTCAAGTCCACTGCCCCATTGGACTCACCTTCCAGCCCTCTGTCCTATTGGACTCTTCTTCCCGTCCACTGTCCCATTGACCTTGCTTCACGGCCACCGTCCCACCGGACTCTGTCCAGAAATCACTTCTCACCAGCAGGTAAGGCTGTGCTCGTTCCCCGGACTCTGCTATTGGCTGCCCCCCTTGGTGCGTGTCTGGGGCCTGAGAGGGGACTGGTGGGTCAGAGTATCCCCTGCTGTGTGTCTCGGTAGAGGGACAGAGACTTGAGCCTTACCACCAGAACTGGCCTCACTCTCAGCAGGAGGCGCTAAGCACCAACATTGCACGATAGCGCACCCCGGGCGTGACCCTCATCCGTGACCTTGTCTCCCAGGGGTCACGGCCGTGTTCAGCGTTCCTTGCTCTCCTGCCAGGCTTCGTGGCTCTACAACTGTAAAGCACGTAGTCGTACATACATGCGCATAACAAGTGAATGTATCTGAAACATCAACACGGAAAGGTGCAGAAAAGGACGAGACCTCCCAGTCTGACTGGTCAAACTGGGGCTCACACCTACTCCGCCCTCGTTTCCTCAGCCATTGTAGAGTCGGGTCACCAGCCGTGTGCCTCAGTGGGTGGACTTCGAGGCGCTCTGTATGTTTCACATGGAAACCTGGAACAAGCCCGCATTGCTGCTTAAATCGCGTTCTTAAACATTACCAGCCAGATAGAAGTCTGGAATGAAGCACTATGTAATTTATATTTACTAGGAGTAATAAAACGACCCTTAGAGGCAGGGCGCTTCGAGAGCAAATAGTCATTTTATTGAAAAGTCACTTAGTGATGGCGATCTCAAACAACCAATGCACGCGCCCCATAAATAGGTAGTAATAGTAGTGTCTTTACCTGGGACTCCGAGGAACTTTACTTGTGAACTTTTCCACTCTACTTCTGCACTATTTGTATTTCTTTTGTCTTTTGTTTGTGCTGTGGTGCGGTGTATTTCTATTCGGTTCTCTATTATTAAGTGCTGGAAAGCTTCCTTGTGTGGTAACACGAGGCGCTATTGATGTGCCCTCTGCCATAACCTGACGTCGTGGGTGTGTCTGCGTCAATTGAGAGACAGATATGCTCAGCTTTTGTTCGCAAAGTCTTTTTCCACGAGGGGGCGGGGCTCACTCCGAATCCATGATTCTAAGAAGTCTGAAAACGGTTTAAGTTCACCAGTGGAGGGCAGTGTAGAGTTGAGCAACTCGTAAATTCATCAAAAGAACGCAAATATGCATGTAAAAGCGTTCGGAACTGTGGGGCAGATTTACAGTAACGCCAGTTATTGTGCGCCACGGCTCCGCCACCATGGATGCGCCGCATTTACAATGCGACGCACCATGGGGCAAAAACGGCACAGATGCATGACGCATCTGTGCCGTAAAGGCGGCGCATTGCTGGAGTTGTGTCGCAAGCGCGACGCAGCTCCAGCAATGCTCTGGGGTCCCTATCTTTACAATGCTGTGTCAATCCTTACGTCTGCTTCAAGCAGGTGCAGGTTTTGACGCAGCATGGGCTCAAAAGTGACTGAGTGAAATCTTGTAGATTTCACTCAGCCACTTTTGGAAGGCGTTCCTGTGCAGGAACACTCTCCCTGCTCAGGAACGCCTACTTCTGGCGCAGGGCTTTACAATGTGACGCCTCTCCCAGATGCGTCACGTTGTAAATACCCCGCAGCATGGCGCATTTTTTGCGCCGCCGCTGCTTCACAAAAGTGATGCAACGGCGACGTAAAAGAGGCACAAGGGGCTTGTAAATCTGCCCCTGTATACCTATTTTCCTCGAAGTGACATGAACTGTTAGGAAAATTAGGTGAAAGTAAGCGTGAATTATGAAGAATGCTCTTTGGGATATCTCGAGAGAAAATACGAAATGCTGCCCCTCAGGATATGAGCAACATGATTCCTAAGCGAAGTTTATGTCCTTGTGGCACAAGTGTGCTTGAACCTGCCCCCCCCCCACCCATCCACCCCCCACAACTACATTTCCTGCCTAAAACAGTCTTTTGCAGATCCCCCACCCCCACCCAAAAGCTCGTCGCTGGCGTAATTTCTTGCAGTTCGCGTAAATTGCACCATGCGCCCAGACAACGCGTGAAATTTCGCGCAGGCCTAGTCTGTACGAGGTATATCCACAAGGGATACAGTCCTGAGAAAATAAAACACGTGAGATAGCGTCACATGTCTCTTTAGTTGCGTGAGTTTTCAGAGACAGATTAGAAGGCAGATGGGCGCCTGACCAGTGGGCCAGTGGCTGCTGGACTGAGACATCTGCCTCCCCTCTCAGAAGTCTGCAGGCCAAGGGTCTGGAAACAAGGAACAGTCCATTCCTGGATTAGAAGGAGGGGGTAGAGGTCCCACAAGTTATCCTTCCGACTTCAAACACCGGTACATTGTGTTCCATAGTGTAATAAACGAGCCCTTCTCTCTTTGATGTGCCCTCAGAGGGCCGGGGAGCTCTGCAGAGGATACAGCCACAGCGAGGAAAGGGAATGCACTGCTGAGGGACGTACGCACGCATGCACGCACGCACGTACACACAAACGCACAATCGCTCAGTCATTCTTGGACATCCAGCAAAAACACACGGCAACCGCACTTACACCCTCCCACACACAAACTATGGGCCTCATTTATGTTTTTTTTTTGCCGTAGCACAGCGCCGCAGGCTTTCCTATTGTGCTACCCTACGGCAAACGAAAAGGACAGGAATGGCCGTATCTGTTAGGGCGCCTTTCTTTCTTTTTTCCTCGGCACCGGCGCTCAATGGGCTGCCGTGCACCATGGTGCAAGGGTGCCTGCGCTGCGGGGATAATGTTTTTCGTGCAGGAAGTCAAAACCTTCCTGCACAAAAACAATCAAAAGAGGCTTTTTCCCCTTGAATGCAGCACACATAGAAAAAACGAGGACAAATAAAGGTATTTCTCCTTGTTGTGCCTCCCTGCCTCAGATTTACGATTTCTTGTAAATCTGGGGTACTGCCAAAAAGCCATGGATGTAACTGTGAACGCCCCCAGCAACACCCATGGAACGCCCCTTTCACACTGTTTTCAACGTGAACGGGGCACATATTTATAAGACCATGAAAAGAAGCGTAACATGGATTTATGTGGCCTTATAAATATGCCAGGAAAAGAAGTGGGGTTGGAAGCGCACACCAATTAAAGGTACTCAAAAGGTAATCAAATATTGATAACAAATAAACAATCTTAACACAATTGGTGCAGCAGTGTAACCCTCGCTGTCTAACAGGGGTCAATAGACAAAAGTGGAAAAATGCTACCAAGACGGTCGCAACACTGCGCACTATCCACAAATGGTCACAAAGTGACCCTCTAGGTCATTGAATACAATTTAACAACCCTATATCAAAAATGAATCACAAGAATAGCAAATATACTTGTAAATGTAAATCTTTACAGGTAATTGTTGAAGTCCCCCAAACATTTTTTTACATTGATATCATTTTTTAGTTGCATTCACATAGAAATCAAAAGCATGAATTCCTTATACATGTATCTTGAGAACATTTACAAAGAGACAGATAATCAATTGTTTACGAATTTTTTTTTAAACGTGGGCCCAATATATATATATGCCAGGGGCACATTGCTCAACAGCGGTAGGGACTCGTAAATGAAGGCTCTATATATTGAGATATATATATCTATCTATATATATAGATATATATATATATATATATATATATATATATATATATAGAGAGAGAGAGAGAGAGAGAGAGAGAAAGAGAGAGAGAGAGAGAGAGACACACACACAGCAACACTCTACAAAGGCAGAGACACAAAGACACAGCAGCACACCCACAAACAGTCACAGCTCACACCCTTGGCTGAACTTGTGACTGTTTCCTTGCATGCTTAAACTGTGACTCTCTATAAACCTAAAGGAGAAGTGCACATGAGCGCATAACTTGCTACGGACTGTTTTATAACATTATCAAAGCGCTCGAGAATTGGCTAAAATGACTACAACTTATGGATTTTTGTAAATAACCTCCACTCACGGAGAGGAGTTACTACTAATGTGGGCACTCTGTAAGAATACCCTCACACAGTCTCTCTCCCACCTTCATGTGCGGTTTAAGGTTAGGCCAAACAATGGTTCCGCACGTGATTTTTCGTAGAACGAGGCATGCATTGTGGGGGTATTGAGTTAATAGCCACTTAGTGGAATGTGAAGATTAAAATGGTGTCTTTTCCCCTTCCAACGAGGAGGGACGTTGTCTGTGGCGCCGGGACAGGCTCCTGCGCAGCCGCAGGCCGTTGTTTACAGCAGGAAGGTGCAGTGGCCTCCTGAGTGCCCTGGCACACACCTGAGCTGGTTAATGTGTAACCCGCCCGGCTCGAGGTGCGCACCGGTCACCCAAGCGTGGACACGCCACGAGGATGGGCCTGTTCCAGCTGGCTGTGACTCCAAGGTCCAGCGCGTCATGTGCCGACGCTTCGACCAGTTTCTTCATGTTGCTTCCAGTGCATTCTGGTTAATGTCGTTTAGTTTTTTTTCCTCTTTATGTGAAGGCAGGGTGTTTAGAATAAAGAGTCTCAAGGAACTACCGCGGCATGTTATGGTGAGGTCTGAGATGTCTGTCCTGCAGTTCTGCATTGGAACCCCAGCATGCCCGTGTGGTGGAGAATTGTATTGTAATTGTATTGTAATTGCATTTATATAGCGCTTACTACCTCTGACGAGCCGTCCAAGTGCTTTTTCGGCGAGTAGCACGCTACTCCGTAACCCATAAAGGATTAGTGTTGAATTAGTATAGTGAAATATGAAAGTAATTTGAGTGGTGGATATCTTATTCAGTTATTTTGTTATAGAAGGGTAGTGGAGGGATGGAAGAGGGAATGCATCTTCTGTCAGTCAGCTGTAGATGGGGACTGCCCAGCATCTTTCGATGACGACCAAGAGGGTCTGACAGGCCTGGCTCTCAAGAGAAGTCCATTTCTTTGAAAACAGTGTGAGGGGGCTTGGCGGTGGCGCAACAAGGGTGCCCACTCTCATAACCTAAAATGGGCCCTATTACATCCCAGTTGAGTAGGAAAAGACATGCATGATTGGCAGCTGCGCTGCTAGAGATTAGAGTGGAGTCAGACACGTCAACTGTGCCTTTAAGCGACTGACGTTTTCTCAGCCCTACCGACCTACAGATTTCCAGAAAAGCCTATATCTTAATAACATCACCGCTTGAGGTGAAGGTAAACATATAACAGGTGGTATGAATGCAACTGTGTTCTTCCCAGCCTGACCGACCTAAAAGTTTCAAGAAAGGTCACTATCTCTTAAGTAGTATCAGTGATTGGGGTGTAGTTTATCACATAATAGGCGTGTTTGAATGCAACTGAGTCCGCACCAGCCCTACCGAACTAAAGCTTTCTAGAAACTTCGCAGCCTCTTCAATAGCACCAGAGATTGGGGTGATGTTTATCACACGTCTGTAAATTTGAGAGTGACTGGCTCCACCCCAGCCGTACCGGCCTAAAACTTTCCAGACGGGTAAATGTCGCTTATAAAGCATCTGTATTCGGAGAAGTGTTTATCAGGTGAGTCTGAAAGTGACTGACGGCTCCCCAGCCCCACCGGCCTTTCACAGACACTGGCCTGCCGTAGGGTTTACCGCAGCCGCAGTCGGTAGTGGGATGACCTGCAGGGCGGTGACGTGGGGAGGGGGAGGGGCAGGGTGGGGGGTAGTAATGTATGGATTACGGAGTTTTACAGGTAAGTAAACATATAAATAAAACGAATTTCGTTGCGTGCACTGCATCACCAAACGCAATGCAGTGTGCGCAACGAAATTCGTTTTATTTATTTATATGTTTTCTTACCTGTAAAACTCTGTAATCCATACATTACCACCCCCCACTCTTCCCCTCCCCCTCCCCACGTCACCGCCCTGCAGGTACTCCCACCACCGACCGCGGCTGGTTTACCGCGAGGCGGAGGCAGTAGCTCTAGAACCTCAAACATCTGTCTCCTATGGACAGGGTTATCGAGGTGTTCCCAGTTCTCATCTGGCTGCGCTGTACTCTTATGGTTTGTGTCCAAAACATGAAGTACAGATTGCCAAGGGGGAGGGGTCACTTGGATAAGATTGCAAAACGCTAATTTCGCCACAGGAATGAGAAACGAGCCATGGGGTGGAGAGACAGACCCCTGGATGTTGTGTCTACTGCGTGGCTGCAGTGCTTGAGAATGTACCTTACCAGGAGTGGTTATTTATGGAAAATGTGCTTATCTTGAGGAAGAACAGATCTGTGCGAGACATGGGTACGTGCCTTTTGTTGTGGGCTTGGTGCACGGTGTCTTTGTTACACCCACTAATCCCAGGCATGCCAGTCACATTAGACAAGAGACAGACATTCACCTCAACTAGGCTGCGGCTGAACGTCGATCACAATGGACACAGTCTTAGTGAGCTCAATTTGACGCAATGATCACTTATTATATTCTGTCAGTTATGCTGGAGCAGCACATTATACCAGGCTTCCATAAGGAGTAGCTTGTGAGCTTCGGGTAGCTCTCCAATATGCAGCCCAGCCACCCTACTAAACTAGAACTTTTACTTTCTCAATATTTCTCTCTCTCTCACAAACAAATATGTGTGTGTGTGTATATATATATATATATATGTGACGAAGACCACAGACGTGGTCGAAACGCGTCGTCTTTTCTGCCAAAAATAAAGACTTACTTGCTGCAAACTGCTGTGGGCTCGCCTGAATTTCTTCTTCCACTTGGAATCCTTGGATTACAATATATATATATAGATATATATATGATATATATATATATCTATATATATATACATATATATCTATATATATATATATCATATATATATATATATATATATATATATATATATATATATATATATATATATATATATATATATATATATATATATATATATATATATATATATATATATATATCCGACACTGATGGCGAAATGAGCCCGCGCCACTTCTTAATGGCGGGCTACAGCGGGGTTTGCCTAACCCCAATAAATCCAACACGAAGTCGTCGCACAATATCAAAGACAACAAGCCCAAGTGCATTCCAGGTGAGATTTTAATGGCAGTAACACCCAACGCGTTTCGCAACCACAGTCGCTTGTTCACGAGTGACGGTCTGTGTTGAATCAATAAAGATATATACAAAAAACATTACGTCATGTGACACCAAAAAGTGAAAACATACTCTCATTTTGATTTATACGGTGGTATTATACATTCAATATACCATTCTTATAACCTGCCTTGTTTATCTTTTCATGAATAAAAAAAAACATAGCAGACTTTGACGATGAAAATGTGCTTTAAAAAAATTATTAAATCTGCAACATTTACGCTGTTTTGAGATCTCAGTTAAATTCACTGCAGTCACAGCCATATCGGCATGTGTTCATGTTTAAACCCAAGTGGGTAAATACACCTGGTATATTAGAACCAAAAACAAAAAACTAAATATCCCATAAATCATAGTTGCAACTGAATCATTGTATCAGGATTCCTCTCATATGCCTGCATCACCCGGCTAACGCTATGCTCCCAATAACATAGCCGATCTCATAACCGAGTGTATGTGCATTCTGCAAATTAATCGCTTCCATGCTATTCAATTTACAATAAAGCCACAATGTGCAAAATAAACTCAAAATACAAAGAGACAGTATTTTCAACAATTGAATAAGGCCACAGTGGGCACATTGAATCAATATGTCCTTAAAATGTCCTAAATCTCCATTAGCACAGGTTCTCCCGTTTTAGGGCTCCACGGTTTTTGCGTTTGGTGTCAACCCAGGTGCTTCCTTAAAACTTCAATAGAGTTCTGCATAATTATATCAATCTTATACTTTGCTGGTACAGCCCCAGTGGGCAAAGTTCATGTACCTCCACAAGTAATAAGCATCAAGTTATATGTTTATAAATCCCAGCCGATTGCAATCAGACAAAGTTTACATCTTCCAACATACTATTCACACTTGGCAAAGTGTATAAAACAATCCGGTACTTTTGCTCTTTAACATCGGAGAACAGTAGAACCCCCGATTATCTGTAATGAGAGAATATACCCATTAAAATCAATCTAACAACACATAACAATTAAAAACAACCAAAAGTCAGCAGCTATTTTCTCACAAATAACACTTATCATTGACCTTAGATTGACCGCCAGTGCCTCATATCCGTTATGCCCCGATGGATACATAGTTTGATATTTTATTATCATTTTTGATTCTAGTCTTCGTAACTCTTTCAACCTGTCGCCTCCCCTTTCTCTTTTGGGAATGCTGTCCAATACCACAAATGAGAGGAGACTAGTGTTTTGTTTATGTTTCATAAAAAAGTGGCGAGCAATGGGATATTGTTTGTCATGGTGGTTTATTGCCCTTAGGTGTTCCAGAACTCTTTTCTTAGCTTCATGTATTGTACTGCCAATATAGTCCAAATTGCAGGGACACCTGAGGGCATATACAGCATATTCGGTGTCACAGGAAACATGCTTCTGGTGGGAATCTTGCTGAGTTGTCTTTGAAGATATATATATATATATATATATATATTACCTACTGGCGGTCGCCAGTAGGTAGTTATAGTTAGGAACTAGCTACCATAGGAAACCGCAACATTCTATTGGGAATAACTGTGGCGCCGGTTGAGGAATTTGCGTGTAATTTTCCAAAATTTTGGCCAGCTCCGCTCCGCTCCTTCCCTGTAAGTTTCGGGGGGATTCGTGAAGTGGGGGCTGAGAAAAAAGGGGGGTCCTAAAACGTGTTTTCCTCATGTTAATTTCCATAGGACGGTCTGACAAGTCTACAGCCCGAACGGCTGAACGGAATTACGAGAAATTTGGTAACATTGTAGGGACTGGTATGCAGATGTGCCTTTGCTATATTTGGTGAAAATTGTTCCAGTGGTTTTTATGAAAATGAACTTCAAAAACACATATATATCTATAGGCGCGCTACGAGCGCTCACCGGTGCGCGTACCGGGGAGCGCACCCGGCGCGCTACGGGAGTGCGCGAGCGGAAAGCTGATTGGTTGTCGGGTGTCTGTCAACATTCTAAACAGTCCGGAGAGTCGGCCATCTTGTGTCTCGGTAGAATCGAGACACAAGAGGTAAAAAAGAAAGGGGGAAATAATTAAAAGGGGGCAGAGTAGACACCCCCTGACCCCGTAGGTTTTCTGAGGGGGGCCTAGAAGGATCCTGAATGGCAAAAAACCTTTTATTTTTTTTATTTTCGCGGGGTAAGCGCTGGGTGCGTTCCCAGGTGCGCTTTCCGGCACGCGCACCCTGAGCGCACCACGGGGAAAAACAGTGTAAAAAAATAGAGTAAAAAAATAATTTTGAGTGCTTAGAAGTAGGGTAGCTCTGAAAGGAGCTGTTGTGTTATGTGGGTGTTTTTTGTACCTACAAGTAGGTACCAATGCAGAGTCTTATATTCAAGAGGAAAACTCTATTCCCCTCATCTGTAAAATGCACACCATCTCTCCTATAGATGCCTTGCATGTTGTAACGCAAGTTGTTGTGGTAAATGGAACCCATACCATAGTCTCTGAGAAAAGCAGAAACAGATTTATTTACATGTTTCCTTGCTTTCTCAATCTGTGGACAAAATTGGTTGGACCAGTTCCATTTTTGCCTTTGGCATATATTAGAAAATATACCAAGGCAGTTTTTGGAAAAAGTGAAATCAATTGCCCAAAGATGTCCTTTAAAGGCATTTCCAGACCTACCCCAGTCAAAGTGCCTAGGTCATTTACACCACAGTGCACAATTATAAGGTCAGGGTGTGGAAGATGGATAAAGGATTTTACCAATGGTATCAATTGGTGGCATCTTAATCCTCTCTGTCCAATCCACACAATGTCTACATTTGGTAAATCAAGGTTGTAAATTCCTCTGTTGCGTGCAAATTTTGCACTCCATAAGACAAAGCTATGACCCACAAACCAGACTTTTGTCATCTTGAGGGTAGATGTGCTTCTATTCAGATGAGTTGTGGAAATGAAATGGCAGTTTGATTATGATAAAAAGTGGTTGAGATTTAGTGCACTTGTAAAACCAGAAATGATTGGTGCTTTCTTAAAAACCTCCACTGAAAATTAGGGTGCATGCTTTTTTCTTTGAAAGAAGTCATTTCAATGGTTGAGAAAAAGTCATTTAAAGAAACATTGCATTTGATTAGCTAGTACATTGAGAGGTCAAACACCCTTGATGGATTCTTTTGCAACATAGTATGATGAACTTCTGAACTGTGTGCTGGGTTAGGAGGGAGTTACCATGGTAACAGAATGAATGAGCACTGGGGGGATGGGTGAATGTTATGTGAGTTTCAAAGTGTTGAAATGTACAACGAATTAAAATGTGCAGTTTAGTTTTGAATTAAGGTTTCAGGGGAGTTATAGTTAGCTGGACATTTCTCGCTCCTTCACTCTTTTCCCTTCCCTTACTCTTCTTACTCCACTTCATTAACTCCTTCTCTTTCTTCCTCTGTCCTCTTTGTTCTACACTCCCCTTCCCTCAATCTCTCTCTGTTAGCCTCATTCTCTCCGTCCCCTTAGTCTCTCACTCCTCTTCTGTCACGCTCACTCCCTATAACTCAGCCATACTCCCACACTCACCTTCTTTCAGACCTTAACCTTTACTTTCCTTCCTCTCTCTTCCCTTCCTTCGCTCCTTCACTCTTTTCCCTTCCCCAACTCTCCTAACTCCATTTCACTAACTCCTTCTCTTACTCCCTCTGTGCTCTTACTTCTACACTCCCCTTCTCCTCATTTTCTCTCTGTTAGCCTCATTCTCTCCGTCCCCTTAGTCTGTCACTCCTCTTCTGTCACACTCACTCCCAATAACTCAGCCATACTCCCACACTCACCTTCTTTCAGACCTTATCCTTTACTTTCTTTCCTCTCTCTTCGCTTACTTCATTCCTTTACTCTTTTCCCTTCCCTTACTCTCGTTACTCCACTTCACTAACTCCTTCTCTTACTCCCTCTGTCCTCTTACTTCTGCACTCCTCTTGCCTCATTCTCTCTCTGTTACCCTCATTCTCTCCGTCACTTTAGTCTCTCACTCCTCTTCTATCACGCTCACTCCCTATAACACAGCAATACTCCCATATTCACCTTCTTACAGACCTTCTCCTTTACTTTCCTTCCTCTCTCTTCCCTTGTTTCGCTCTTTCACTCTTTTCCCTTTCCTTACTCTCCTTACTCCACTTTACTAACTCCTTCTCTTACTCCCTCTGTCCTTTTAGTTCTACACTACTCTTACCTCATTCTCTCTCTGTTAGCCTCATTCTCTCCATTCCCTTAGTCTCTCTCACCTCTTCTGTCACACTCACTCCCTATAACTCAAGTACAATCCAACACTCTCCTTCTTTCAAACTTTCTCCTTTACTTTCCTTCCTGTCTCTTCCCTTCTTTCACTCCTTCACTCTTTTCCCTTCCCTTACTCTCTTTACTCCACTTCACTAACTCCTTCTCTTACTCCCTCTGTCCTGTTAGTTCTACACTTTCCTTCCCTCAATCTCTCTCTGTTAGCCTCATTCTCTCCGTCCCTTTAGTCTCTCACTCCTCTTCTATCACGCTCACTCCGTTTAACTCAGCCACACTCCCACACTCAACTTCTTTCTAACCTTCTTCTTTACTTTCCTTCCTCTCTCTTCCCTTACTTCATTCCTTTACTCTTTTCATTTACCCTACTCTCCTTAGTCCACTTCACTAACTCCTTCTTTAACTACCTCTGTCCTCTTACTTCTACACTCCTCTTCCCTCATTCTCTCTCTGTTAGCCTCATTCTCTCCATTCCCTTAGTCTCTCACTCCTCTTCTGTCACGCTTACTCCCTACAACTCAGCCATACTCCCACACTCGCCTTCTTTCAGACTTTCTCCTTTAGTTTCCTTCCTCTCTCTTCACTTAGTTCATTCCTTTACTCTTTTCCCTTCACTTATTTTCCTTACTCCACTTCACTAACTTCTTTCCTCTCTCCTCTTACTTCTACACTCCCCTTCCCTCATTCTCTCTCTGTTAGCCTCATTCTCTCCGTCCCCTTAGTCTCTCACACCTCTTCTGTCACGCTCACTCCCTATAACCCAGCCATACTCCCACACTCACCTTCTTTCAGACCTTAAACCTTTACTATCCTTCCTGTCTCTTTCCTTCTTTTGCTCCTTTACTCTTTTCTCTTCCCTTACTCTCCTTACTCCACTTCACTAACTCCTTCTCTTACTCCCTCTGTCCTCTTACTTCTACACTCCCGTTCCCTCATTGTGTCTCTGTTAGCCTCATTCACTCCGACCCCTTAGTCTGTCACTCCTCTTCTATCACGCTCACTCCCTATAACACAGCCACACTCCCTCACTTATGTTTCTTTCCTCCCTCACTCAGTCCTCTACTCTCACTTTTTCTTTCACTTTCTCTGTCTCTTCACTCCCTTACTACCCTTGTCTCACACTCACTTGCCTTTATCCAGTCTGTATCTCCACTCTTTCTTGAACATCACTGCTCTTTCCTTACCCTTCCACACCCCCGTTCCTTTACTACATTTTCTTCACTTATCCTCATTCCCCTTGTTCACTCTCCTTCTCCTCACTCACCTCCCACAATCACCTTCTTTCAGTCCCCTTACTTCACTTCCCTTCCCCTCTCGTACCTTTCTTTGCTTTCTCACTCATTTTCCTTTCCTCTCTCACTGCACTCCACTTCAGTTACTCCTTTTGAATTTTTTTTTTTTTGCAGAGTTTTATATAGCGCGAACTAGAACCGAACCGAATCAGTTATCAGAGCGCTTTACATAGCACCAGTTACGTTACATGAGGACACACTTTCATTTTAAGAATACAGCTCTTTTTTGAGAATTGGAGGTAGTTCTAAATAGAACAGTTTTTTTTCTTCTTTTTTCGTTGTTTTCTGAACAAAAACAAAAACAGGGAATGCAAAACTGCTCAACAGGAGCAAAAAAAAAGGGGAAAAATTAGGGCTGGGGAAGGCAGCGGTGTTCTTGCCTCTTGCGTGTAATGAGCTTGATGCTCTGCTCACCATAGCAAAGCATTTCATCGCATTGCTTGCACTTTATAGTAATGTCACTAAAAACAGGTTGAATGTTCGGAATCATCTCTAATTCCGCTGCACATCCTCTCCCTGATGTTGTGGGTCCTCCTGTTGATGTAGAGGCACCATCCCTTGGGGGATTACGTGCCAGGTATCGGACACTCTCCCGGGCATAGTTCTGAGGATGCCTGCATTGAACGTGGCGAATCATTGTTGAATTTCCAAAACTGTACTTCCTTCTGGGGTCTCCTTGGGAAAGCACAGTTTTGCAGATTTTACATTCAACTTTGGGAGCATTCACCTTTTTTAATCCTTCAGGTATTGAAAAAAACTTCCAAATAAAATGTTCCTTGACCTTGGGCTGAGGAGGCTCTTCATCAATAAAAACCATCTGACTCCTCACTGCTGCTGGGTGCTCTGGCAGCCATTCTTTCCACAAAATGGTAGGACAGAATATAACAGGTCTTGCTGTCTCCAAAGTGAAATAAGAAGTGAAGGAAAAGGGTGGGGTTTCCATTAGTTGTAAAAAAAAACTGTTAACAACCAATGAAAAGAGTTATTTTAAGGTCACATGACTTGACACGCTTACGCTGCGCGAACGTAGGCGCTTCCGGGGGCGCTTACGCGGCGCGCCTGAATGACGTTTTGGTAGCTTTACGGAAATGCAAAATCATTTTCATTCGGAAAATCAAAAATACTACTTTTATAAGTATGGTATTGAATGTCTTGCATTATTATTTAGTTTTCATACATTTTTTTTTTACGAACGCAGAAATAGCGCTCTCGCTGCGCTCTCGGGAGAGCTTACCGGTGCGCGCACCCTGAGCGCTCCAAGACAAAATGATACGGGTAAGCTTACCGATGCGCGCAGCCTGACCGCCCCAGGACAAAATGATAAAAAAAAACATGAAAAATACATGAAAAAAAATAATAATTAATAGTTATAAAAAACAGCTAATAAAAAAAAACTGTTTAAAAATCGTAGGTTACAAACTCGATATATAAAGGAATTAGTTTTTAAAAAACCTTTGAAATTCACTAAAAAAACCATAGGTTTAACACTCGTTATAGTTAGGAATTAGCATTTAAAAAACCTTTGAAATTCACTGAAAAATCCATAGGTTTCACACCAGTTATAGTTAGCTGGACATTTTACTCATACAAAACCATTGAAATTCCCACGTTATGTTAGTTGGACTCACTATAACTCGCGCGCCCGCAATCCACTGCTGATGATGTCACATATTACATCATTCATGACATGGTCAGTGACATCACTGATGACATCTCAAATGACATCTCAAATGACATCACTGATGACATCTCAAATGACATCACTGATGACATCACTGATGACATCATCCATGTGATAATTCAATACACCTCCTCACACTCTAATCTAACCTATGATACACCTAGTGTTAAATACAAACTACCATTCCTGAAACCATTGACACAGTAAAACCACTTACCACATACGCACTCACTGATTTCTAGGTCTACACACACATCCACTCATTCACCCATACAATCTTTCATACATACAGTCACTCATCAATACAAGACCAACATATACACTCATACACCTATACAGAGACTCACACACTGCCACTCATCCATGGAGTTACTCACACACCTAGTCAGTCATGTAAAGAATCAATCACACTCCCATTTCCACAACTATACAGTTATACACACAAAACCATGCTTATTTAAACATAGACTAACACATACTTACTGTCTTTTACAATCACTGATACAAGTACACATTGTTAGATACATTCACTTATGCAATCACAGGCTGTTATATATAGTCATTTATATATTACAACTCTCACATGCACTGTGTTTTACATATGTACTTACTTGGACATGTAGCACTGAGATATCCATTCAGTCACCAACACACCCATGCACACAGTAAACCGCCTATACAGCTGTTTCCTCATGCACTCTTGAACCCATACACCAAGTGAATCAACTGCTCACACATCTATCCACAGAGTCACACACCTCCCAGCCACCTCCACTCACACTCACCCTCACATACAAATACTTGGGTTATCAATCTTTAACCCATATAGCCAGTCATATAGCTACTAATCAATACATGCAGCAGGTTACACAACAACAGACATAATGATGCACACATTCTAACACTTTAGTCACTAATTTTTTTTTGTTTTTAACAACAAGAGGAACTCGTGAGCGGACAATATTAACAGGGGGTCCAGTGTACGTGTCCAGGACTAGAGCGCGCAAAAGGATACAAAGTTCCCCAGGGGAAAGAGGTTTATCTACAGAGGAGAGATGAATACAGAGTAGACCGTCAAGGAACCAAGAGGTTCCTCTATCGGAATTAGAGAGCCTCACACACCCAAAGCGTTTAGGTGTGGAACACACCCTGACCGTAGGGTGTCCAGTGTCATCATTGGCTCACTGCTCCTCGTCAGACCGGCGCTGCAATGTCTGACGGGGTGCCAGCAGGCACCCTTTTGGCGGAGTTCTTTTATTCCTTGCCGACGGTGTGTGCGAGTCAGGGAGATGGTAGTGTAGTCGGTGTAGAAAAAGTGAGTGATAAAAAGGGTAACCAGTCCACAATAGAATTTATTGGTGTGGCTGCTTCCCTGATTAAAAGGGGGTGAGAGGGGAGCGAGGGACTGTGGGGAGTTTCAGAACCTAGCTCTACCCCCTAGTGTGGTCAACATGTTTCTCGCCATCCGGCGATTCGTCAGGACCAACACAGTACTACACGTGAAAAAAGTGCTAAAAAAACACAAAAAGAACATAATAAGGTACAAATACAACCTCACTGGGTCGGTTGAGTAGAGGGCCAAAGGTCCTGCTCTAATTAGGCGACCTATAGGGTGAAAAATGCAAAAGCAAAGAGACAGAAAACATTTAAAACATGTCTTAGAGAAATAATCATACTTTGATAGGGTGTAAGGTCACTCTGTAATATATTTCTCTCCACATTGATGGATATGGGGGGGCTGAAACGTGCAGGGGATACATACATGTAGATTATTCATAATCAGTTTAGTGTTGGCACATTTCTAATCTCTCACTGGAGACCTCAAAAGTTAAAGAATACATAGTTAATTAGCCGATTCCATCCATACAGCACCGTGGCCCAGTGAACACACAGGGAAACAAGACAGCGATTCCTTACCCTAAGGAGGATTAAAAAAGGGCCTCGCAGTCTGCTCCCGTGAGGCCAGCGCTGTCTGGTGGTGATGCCTGTGAAAGGTAAAGGGGCAAGAATGTGGTTGTAATGTAGAGCATATATAGTAGGGGGTAAGGGGTAAGGGGTACGTCTGGGGTGCCTGACGCTAACGCTCCCAGGTACTGGCAAGGGGATGAGGAAGACGGCGAGTGCGTTTGCGCGTGTGAAGGGAATTGTTTGGTCACCCTTAAAGGCGCACTTCCCGCTGTTCAAATACAGAGACTTTTGTGAAGGTTAGGGTAAAGGTGAGGTAAAGTGAAAAAAGAGAAAAAAGACAGAGCCCTTGAAGTGAAGACTCCGAGGTGTCGGTGTAGTTACTACCGAACCGCCACTCACTAGTATTAGCGATCTCCTCCCTCCACCAGTGACAAGCTGAATCGGTCCACTGGTAAAAGCTGGCGGTAGAGTCCGCAGAGAGCTATGGGCGAGACTGCCATAGTTTTGTATACGTGGCAGGTTGCAGATTGCACAGTAAGGGAAGTGCAGGGACGGGGAGATGAAGTGATGGGCGGGGGGCGGAGTGAAGAGGTTAGGTGCGCGAAGCGCGGGGGTAGAGAGAGAGCTGGCGAACGAGGTCAAAGATAGGAAGGAAAGAGCACGCGGGCTTTCCTTAGTCCATGCGCCAGCATGTCAGTGACACCTACCCCTCACGCTCGCGGCACCTGGTCAGAGTGCGGAGCGACTGGTGCCTAGTCTGGGTGTTTGCCGTGTTAAAAGAGCGCGAATGAGCGCGTCACCGTTACAATGGTGGTTGCTGATTGGTACACATACACAAATACAGACGCAGTGAGCCATTCCCATCCAGTGTGCCTAGTCGGCCGACAGGCACCAGGAGGATTACAACAGAAGAAATCAAGGCTGTCCGTTCCCTTTACCAGTCCTGATGAAGACCCGCTTTAGATGCACGTAGTTAGCGCACCACGAACAGGGTCGAAACGTCGACGTACCACACTAGAGATCGAACTGTACAAAGTCTGATAGGAACTAAAGAATACATTTTGCCTACAAAGACTATTGTATTGACAGTTGACAATCCTAAATATTTGTACTCTATTTGTAATTTTGTTTCTGTATAATTTTGCGTTAGTCCTTCACACTTCACTTTGTATAGCACTATATGTTTTGGTGCACTTTATGTACAGTACTATCATCGTGAATAAAAGTATAACAAATTTTGAGAAAGCTTTTCAGTAAAAAATTACTTTCTTATGCATGAGGGATCAGTGTTGAATGATTAATACCAGTACGTTTGAACCCCACCAGGGACACACGAGTTACCTTATAGGTTGAAATACCTTGTTGAAGTATATTTCTCCTCCCAACAGAACCATTATTGTTTGTCTAATTACCCGCACAGGTTCTGAGGGTTACAGGGTCACCCCATTATTTTTTATGGTCTTTGTCAGCATGGACAGCCTTCATTACACTCTTTTTGTTTTGGGAACAATTTTAATTGATTTTTATCATAGTTGAAACAGAATATCTGGGTGACATGAGACATATACAACATCAAAAGGATATATCAGATAAAATCATTAGTCTCCGGCACTTCAAATACATTCTGAATTGCAAACATAGTACAATAACACAGGTGTCAACTAAAACCTGACAATGCGACTTATCATATACGTTATAGTCTTGGTTGTTCGCGTCTCTAGCATAGGTGATAGGGTAAAGTTATTGACACACTATTCATGCCAAAATGTTATTATCTAATTTTCTAGCTGATTATCTGCTACATTATGTGTCTCCAGGGGAATATTGACTTGCACTCTTTACGGTCAGTGTGACGACAGAGCAGGCCATGCAGTCCTTGGCCAATCCCTGTGCAGCTTTCTGTAAATCCCATGATGTGTGACCATGAATTACAGGCCCTCTGTTGTGAGACACCTGACTTATATGAGACATTGGCCTGCCATGGAGAAGGGAGGTGTGGCTGGTCCCCTCCCTGTACTAGTTCTGGATAGCGTGCCTTCGCTAACGCTGAGGAGGGCTTTGGGAAACGGAGGTCATTGGCTAAGTAGCCGGGAGTGGAGTAGTAAGACAGCATCATGAGGACGAGAATGCGCTGTGTGTGTGTCAGTGGGCCTGTGCGCACGAGTGTGTATGTGTGACTACTAATGTATGTATACTTGTGAATGTGTTTGCATATAGGTATGTGTACGTGTCTACTGGCCGCTCCCAGGCATTTGGTGGCCAACCCTCTCCGTAAAGCTCTCCTGGCATAATGTGGTCAGCCTGGCGTAATCTTGCCATTTAATTCGGTGTGGCCGCTCTAGTGTGAAAAGACCATAGGCATACAGTAGTCATTTAGGGATTTTGATGGCACCCTGATATGTAGCAGGCTCCTGTGACATATTATTGCTTCCATTCGCCTATGAGCCTTCTTAGCGTGTTATTGTGACACTTGGGCATTTAAGGGCGATTCTGTCCATGTGGGGCAGTTGTCACTTCAATGAGTTGATGAAGGGCGTCAGTTGGCATTTGGAAGGCAAAACTGTGTAATTACTAATAGAGTAGCTGATACTTGGAGAGCAACAAAGTTTGTCTTCAAAATAGGACAACCAAAATAGGTATGTTTTCATAACATTTTCAGCTGATGTTTGCAGGCAGAAATATTGCCTTTTCAATAAGTTAAAGCTGTGTTTGAGTTTTGGCCACACTTTAATGTTTATTTATTTATTTATTTATTCAAAGTTTTATATAGCGCGAACAGGATCCTTACAGATATCAGAGCGCTTCACAAAGACAGGGTAGGGGCAGTAGAGATAATGGGAACAGTATAATAGTCAATAACATGGTAATAACATGGATAATAAAAACATACATAAAACCAATCCATATACAATCAATTAAGGAAGTAATATAGGACAGCACAAGTCATTGATCCCACTACAGAGGTGTTTAGGAGGATCAGTAAACTAACGTGTATCCGGTCTTGGTCGGTAGTAAGAGAGTAGCGTAGTAATGCCCCCAACAAGTAGCGTATAGTGCCAAGGGATAGGGTGAGCAGTGACATGAACCAATGCAGAGTCTCTGAACCAACCTCTATAACGATCAGGAGATCTTGGCCAGAAGGATTGTTTTCACCTCTTTCTTGAAGAGTGCAGTGGAGGAGATCAGCCTGGTTTCAGGCGGGAGCGCATTCCAGATCCTGGGTGCCATTCCTGAGAAGGAGCGCTTGTAAGTTTTCACTTTCCGGAATCTACGAGGTTTCAGGAGTAGATTTTTTGTACTCCTATTGGATCTCGAACCTCCTGATATAGACAGCTTTTGGGCGAGGTAGTTGGGTGCCTTGTGGTGTACGGCCGCGTGTGTCATCACTGCAATTTTTAGCTGTATTCTGGCTTCAAAAGGCAGCCATTTTAGAGACTTTAAGTCTGGGGATATGTGCGAATGCTTTCTAGATCCAGTAATGAGTCTCGCGGCAGCGTTCAGGGAGGCTCTTAAAGGTGCTGTTGTGGATAGCGGGAGACCGCTGAGGGCCGCAATTCCATAGTCTATTCGAGGGATGACTAAAGCCTGTACAGCCGTTTGGAAGTCTTTGGCCGGGAGGAAAGGTTTAATTTTCCTCAGCGTGTTAATTTGGAAATTAGCTGCTTTTGTGGCATTGCTGACGTGCTGCTGCATGTTGAGCCTTGCGTCGAGTGTGATGCCTAGGGATTTCGCCGAGTCCACGATGGTAGGTTGGACATTGAGTGCTGTTAGGTTGTTGAGCCAGGTCTGGGTGGTCGAGATTTTCGCCGGAGGTGAGATGAGTAGGAACTCAGTTTTCAGGGCATTTAGTTTGAGGTGATTAACGGCCAGCCAGGATTGGGTGTTGATAAGCGTGGAGTTCAGATGTTTGATATCTTCCGGGGATTGTAACTTTAGATAGAGTTGTGTGTCATCAGCGTACATATGAAATTGAACATTGGATGCTTGAAGCAAGGTGGCGAGCGGTTCCATAACGAGGTTGAACAGTGTGGGGGAGAGGGAGGATCCTTGTGGGACACCTAGATCTGCAGGCACAGGTGTAGATAGCACATTGTCGATCTTGAACCTCTGAGACCGGTTGTGAAGGAAGGACGAAAACCACTTGAGAACAGTTCCCGATAGCCCCATTCTAGTACTTAGCAGCTCCAGCAAATTCTCATGCTTGACCGTGTCAAATGCTGAGGAGAGGTCAAGAAGGATGAGGAGGCAGGACTCATTGCGGTCCAGAATTTGGAGGGCATCATCAGTTATGTGTGTCATTGCTGTTTCCGTGCTATGTTTCGCTCTGAAGCCTGATTGATGAGGGTTGAGGAGGTCAAATTGATCAATGTGTTTTGTTAGTTGGAGTTGGACACATTTCTCCAGCAGTTTGGCCAGGGTGGGGATATTGGTGATGGGCCGATAGTTGTTTAGGTCAGCCGGATCAGCAGTAGGTTTCTTGAGTATAGGCGTGACTTGCCCCACCTTAAGGGAGTCTGGAATGTGGCCTTGTTGCAGAGAGCTGTTGATGATCTTGGTCCAGAGAGGGAGGAGCAAGGGGATAAAGTCTTTTACAGCATTAGCAGGTAGAGGGTCTGAGAGGTGATTAGAGGGCTTCAAGGTGTAGAGCAATTTGTGAATTGCTTCTTCCGAGTAGGTATCGAAGTGCTGCCAGGAGGCCTTGTTTTTAGGTTGAGTGTCTGCCATTCTGGTGTGGTTGGGGTATCTGCTTACATCCAAGATGAGGTCATTTCTTATGTTGTCAGTCTTTAGTTTAAAGAAAGCAGAGAAGGCTTCACAGTGTGGGGTGTCATTTGTTGTGCTGTTTGATTGAGTGGGTTGTGCCTTTGTTTGAGTCTTGATAAGCTCGAACAGCTTTCTTGGCCTGTTCTTCGCTTGGTCCAACTGGCGGCTGAAGAAATCCGACTTTGTGCGCTTTATTTTCCTAAAGTAGGCATTTCTCTTGTTCTTAAGCTTTCTGAGATGCAGTGCTGAGGGATCCGATCTCCAGGTGCGCTCTGCCATTCGCATATTACGCCTTTCGTCATTGAGACTATCATCATACCAGGGGTTAGACATTTTGGTGGAGACTCTCTTCAGTTGCAGAGGGGCGACTTCATTGACTATTGTATTCATAGAGTCAAGGTAGTGGTCAGTCAGTGATTGAACATCTGAGGCCCCTGCAGGGGGAAGGAGGAGGTTGCCGATGTGGGGAGGTAGGGTAGAGGGGTTGAGATTCTTCAAATCCCTTTTCCATGTTTTGGTTTTGATTGGTTGAGTAGGGTTAGGTTTAACTTTTTCGTTGATAAAGAAGGTGATAATGTGGTGATCTGACCAATCGCAGGGTAGAATCGCCTCTAGTTGAATAGCGTTCTCTTTAGCAATGATGAGATCGAGTATCGCGCCTTTATCGTGTGTTGGTTTATCGCATAGTTGGGTGAGGTCGAGCGCATTGAGGAAAGTTTTTAGACTATTCACCACGGTATCTTTCTGATCGTTCCAGTGGAGATTGAAGTCACCCAGGTAGACTTGAGTGGTCTGCCGACCGGCATTGGAGGTGATCAGGTCCATGAATTGTTGGATGAATATGAGATTGTCACCAGGCGGGTGATAGATGAGATGTAAGGTACAGACTTGTTTGCCCTCACTGGTGATGTCGAGGCAGAGTAGTTCACAGGAGGAAAGGGGGGGGGAGGTGACTTGAGTAACGGAGAGATTGCTCCTAAAAATGCATGCAATTCCCCCGCCCATCTTGCTAGGAGACCTGTCCAGCCTAATGATGTGATAGTTGGGGGGGACTAGTATGTCCATAATCGGGGTAGAGGCTTCAGTGAGCCACGTTTCTGTTAGAATGGCTAAGTCCAGATCCCTTTCTGAGACGAGATCCGCGATGTCGGAGGAATGTCTCTGGGCCGATCTGCAGTTTAATAGGATGCATTTGAGTTTGGGAGAGAGAGGGGTGGACGAGCTTTCTAGTGTGAGGGGAACTTTTCTGAGGTTGTTAGGGACGGAGCCTCTGTTGTTGAGTGTTGGGAGCCTTAGAGGGTTTGTAAGAATTGTGGGTATGGGGATGTGTGAGTTGGAAAAGTCTTTTACCGGACCTGGGCCATAAGAGCGCAGGAGAGAGCATAGGTCGCGGTCCGACAAGGGGTTGAGAACACGACGGGGGCGGCGGGAATTATTGCGAACGGGGATAGTAGTCCATTGATGGTGTCGTCGAGGGCGAGGGTATGTAGGGAGGGTGCGTCGTTTGTAGGGTAGTGGGATGGTGGGAGGTAGACTGGGCTGTGAGGAGAGAAGGTCTTTGATTGTGTGGATGTCTTTTTTGATTTGTAAGATTTCCTCTTTGACTTGTTGGAGGGTGGATAAAGTCAGGTCAGGAGGGACATTGGGGAGGGCGTTGGTGGAGAGAGCCGTTGGTGAGTGGTTGAGTAGTGTGCAGGGGAGCAGGCAGGGTATCAGGGGGGGGGGTATACTAGCGTTGTTGCGGGGTTCCGCGGTGCTACTGAGTGGGATGGTATTCACGGTGTGACCGTGTTTGTGGGCGAGGGGTGTGGGTGATGTAGGTGAGACAGGCGGTGGGTGGGAATCATAGGTAGTGACTTCAGTGGGAGACGGTGCCGGTGAGTAGAAGAGTGAGTGAAGGCTGAGGACAGTGGGGGAGACCGGAGGGTAGTGAGGGCTGAGAATAGGAGGTGGGAGAGCAGGGGATGCTAAGGTAAGGGAGGAGGTATGTTCAGTATCTTTTGTTGGGAGGGAGATAGAGTTGTGAGTGGGAGTGGGGAGGGAGCAGGGCAGGGAGAGGTGTCTGCCGCGGGGGGGATGGGTGGATAAACTCCGAGTGATGGTGTGTGCAGATGTAGGCGTGTTGTGAGTGGGAGTTGTTGTGTCAGGTGTGAGAGACTCGTGGGTGGGAGTAGGGAGGGAGATGGGGAGGGGGAGGTGTTTGTCATGGGGGGGATGGAAGGGGGGGGTGGATAAACTTTGGGCGGTGGCTTGTTCAGATGGTGGTGTGTTGTGGGCGGGGGATGTTCTGTCCGGGGGGGGGGGGATGGAGGGGGAATGGGTGGGGATAAGAAGGGTCATGTTAGAGGGGCTGCTAGTATGTGCGGTGGCGTTATTTGTGACTGTCCAAGGGGAGTGGTGGGCGTTAGCAGCAGGTGGGCCATTTACTGGGGTGTTAGGGGTAGAGGTGTAGTAGGTGGTGGCTGCGACGTCAGGGGTGGGAGTGCTGGCGGAGTTCTGAGTGGGGGTCCGCAGCTTGGAGAGGTGCTCTTTGAACTTGGGGAACAGGTTGTCTAGTAGTTCCAGATTCTTGTCCGTGGATTGGATTAAGACAATCCCGGTATTGTATATAGTAATGGTAGACCTGCCAGGGAAGAGGTGGGAAGGTGTGATGGTGAGAGTTAGGCCATGAGCTGTTTTCCTGGTGGTGGAGACTGTGAGTAGGGATAGGAAAGTTTTTCTCCATTGGGCTCTGCGTGAGGTGTGGAAGATAATGTCAGTGTTCAGGGCTCCATTGCCCGGTGAGAAGTAAGTGTCGGCAAAGGGTGTTTCAGGGTGCGCCCTCAAGAAGTTGTGTTTAAAACGTTTAGTGGCATTTTTGGAGAGCGGAGTGGAGGGGTAGTTAATTCTAAACGTGTGCTTGCCGTTCAGCTCCATATTAGAGAGGTTGTGGTGTTAGGAGTAGGAGATGGGACGATAGTACAAGCTGTCAGCCGCTAGTTACAGGGCCAAGGAAGACACTAGTGAGTGTCGCTAGTGATAGCCTATAATATAAACAATATATTGGATATGTTGTTATGAACATATATATGTTGTTATGAACTTGGCCTAACTCGGCCGCAGAGAATATTTGGTCCGAGGGTTTGTATGCCATGATGCATGTGACGTCATTTCTTCATCGGTATTGACGAAGTTCTTCCGGATATTATCACTACATTGCATCCAAGGCAGGATTAGTTTGTAAAATTGGAGTGGCCCGGTGGGTGTCTCTGCTCTTTAAGCCACAAAGGTGGGTCTACTATCTGAGAGCGGCCTAAGCCGAGCATTGTCTCTAATGACTGAAGTGATAAGTTGTGTGTCACCTCTCAGTTTCCCATTCTGTCCCAGGCAAGCAGTTTTCATTCATAACGTTTGCCTAAGAATCTTTTGTGGGGGAGGGGCGGCTTTGAGTATGAAAGAAAGTTGAAGGCAGCAGTGAGGAAAGACAACATACACATTTTGAAAAATAATAGGGGGAGCAAGTCAATGTGTAGATCCCGGGGCAGAGAGCCCCCCTACCACCCCTGTGCGTGGCCGGTGTGTGCCTCACCCTGGCCCTGCTCTTCTATTCTGAGACACCAGCCCTACGTGCCCCTGACTTCACTCCAGCCCCACCAGACTTCCATTGGTGTCCGCCTGACAAGAGTGTTTTGGTTTCCTAGTGGCCCTTCAACATTTCTGGCTCCAAAGCTGCCAGCTGGTGTTTTCACTTATTAAATGTAGGGGGGCAGGGGACCCCTGCTGGAGTTTGCAAATGCATCTGCTCCATGTCTGTTCCTGGCGCGATTCTGAATGGAGAAAACAGTGTTTGTCCGAGGACAGAACATGGAAGAAACTGATATCACGTTATTTTGTTTTTTGTTTACATAATAAGAGTATACATTCCATTGCCCTCACTTTATAAACATGAATTATGGTTCCGCGTGCATGTCACCGTTCCTTTGCCATTTTTTATGGAAATAAAATAACAAACGTTTAGTTGCTTCAGGGTTTTATAGCGAGAGCTGTGTTTATTTCATAATGTTTATTCGTGGATTAGGATTTTTTTGTCAAAAACTCTACAGCTCAATCGAAACATTTTAAAGTCTAAACAATATAAACAATACTTGTGTGACAGTTGGTTTCACAACTGTTTTCCCCATTACCACCGTGGTACAAAAATCTACGATTTCTACTGGACCAAAAACTGTTTGCTCCTTCCTGTATTAAACAAGCTGTGATGACATGGTATGTGACGCCCCCTCACTTTTTATGCAGCAAGTTTGAGAGGTTTGAGAGAAACACCACATATTTTGTGTATTGAGGTGAAAAACGCTTCAGCCGAGTTGAGCATTTTGAATAAGACAAAACCGTTCTCTGGAAGGTGTCACAAATTTCTAGAGCTGGATTTCTTGAACGTCAGAATGTTGAAAGAGACAGACTCTGACGTCTAGGATTAGACTGCCTCTGCCTCAGCTCACACAACTTCCAAGGAAGACTGGCCCCCGAGGTTGCCCCATCTCTGGAACGGTGTAATATTCACAATCCTGAGCAGCGAACAGCACTGAGTTGTTGCTCTAAAGTTGTTTCAAGTCATGGCATTTAAATGCACTTATCATAACATCTTGTAGAATAAGCTATGCCTTAAATTAGCAAAGAAAGTGTGATAATAAAGCAAAAAGAGCACAGCTTTATCATAACACAGAATTACAGAATTATAAGTATGAAAGTAGAATATAGAAGACAGTGTCACGTATAGTGACATCACATAACATAAAAAATAAAATAACAGCGGATCTTTAAGGCCACCTAAGATTCCCATCATGCCACTGGCCCAGAACTCCTTCATCACCAAGGCTGGTCCCTCTTCTGTTTCTAATTTGCAGAAAACAGCCAGCTTCCAGGAACTATAAACTCTATGCTCTTGTTCCCACCCTTATATACAAAACCACAAAATTAATGCAGCCTCCCATAGGCCATCCACACCTGGAAACAGATGTGTAGCTGGAGGGCGGTGAGGACCTGAGCCAGTGCTGTAGTGAGGTAGAGAGGGTGCAGTGTGCCGGGTTTCCCTCTAGCAGGTGCAGGGGGCGCTGATCTCTTGCGTGACGTCCCGTGGTGGGTAGACATTCAAGAAAGGCATCTGAAGTGGCAGAAATGCAACAATGGACTAGAATCGCATGTGTTTTGTTCTTTAGCTACGACTGTGTGCAGGACAGATACAATGATGACCAAAGCTGTGTGCAATCAAGAGTTTATGCATGCGTTGACCATACACTGTCACTTTGTAAAACCTCCTTCAAATGGGCTCCAGGCCGCCATTTTGATGTATCCCCATCCATATTATCCCAAACTCTGGGTAAAGGCCAGGAGGGAGGGACTTTCTCCCTGATGGAGGGTATCTCGTTGACCAACTACCCTGCGTGGACCATGGGGGGACACGGACTATGGAATGTTGTGTTAGAAGGAGAGCCTGTCTTGAGGGACCATCCCATTGTGATGGCGGGAACTGTTTTCCGCTGCAAAGTAGAACTTCAGAAGATACTTGTATTTTTTAAACATCACACGATTTGTATTTCAGCAGCTTTCAAAGTGTAAAAAACTGTGCAAAGTAACAATTTTACTCACAGGCAGTTATAATGACTTAACCTAAACTTTTTATTGTAATCACTGTTCACTGAGACTGGGTTCACAGTGGTGGTTTTCTGCTTTCATTACCATATTGCAGCTACAATTGCCATGACATGGTCCCCTCAAACACCGGTGTCTTGTTTACTCTTCTGCAGCGAGTACCAGTTGCGTAGCTCAAAATGATGTCCTCTGGCTGATTTTAGAGCTTGGGGTGTACATATTTTTAGGTATGTTTAGATGCTATGTCATAATCATGTCTGTTGTTTACATACCTGTTTACAGCTCATTATAAGATACTTTGATTGGCTTTTCTGCAAAAATAAGTATTGGTGGCTCTAAGTGAGGCAAGTTTTGGAGGCTACACACTTCTCATCCTTTAGATTGAATTGCCCCATCGGCCCTCAAGTTAAGGCAATAGCAATATTTTAATTTGAGCATAAGAATTATAATCTAGCCTGGTGTACATACAGCTGAGTCTGTTTTAGGAGACAGACTAGTGCTGTCTCTTCCCAAGACAAAAAGTGGTTTAAAAAACGATTTTCACTTTCTGTGTTTACTGTCTATGCCTGTGGTTGTTACAGTTCAAAATTTTAGTTTTAGCCTGCCTGTAATTGCATATTTTATCACCTGTGTTGTGTTTTAAATGTGCGGTTTTCCCTGCCCATGATTGCCTTCATTTAGTGTGTTGAATTGTGGGATTTGCAGTCCAACCTCTGTAGTTTGTCCCTCTCATTCCTTGGTGACAAATCTGTTTTCCCTCCAAATTTCTCCTTTGCTCTGTGCTTAGGCCTGTGTGCTCAAACAGTGCACCCCCAGCCACCATTTTGTGTTCACAAGCCAGTGATGCCAGCCACCCCCCCCCCCCCCCGCAACAGGGATTTTCTACAACAGAGGGTGCTTCTGTGAGCTGTTTCAACTGTATTTACTGGGGCCTGTGCACTTCGTTTTTTGGCCAGCAGGGGGAGTAAAGCTTTATTCAAACAGTATTGTTAGATTTCGAGTTAGTGAAGCCTTTACCTGCAGAAGTCCAACGTTATGGATTGAGCCTGTCTGTCTCCTAGGAGATTCTGAACAGGAGAAAGCAGCTTCCAACTCCCTGGCCAGCAAGCCTTGTCTGAGGTTGCTGGGACCTTATATGGTGTGGTAGTGATTGGCACATGTGTACACTGATTGGTGGTTGTATCTGGTGTTTCTATTGGGTTAGGGTGAATGTCCTCATTGGTTGGGTATTTGAGGGTTCTGATTGGTTTCTCGGTCTGTGATTCAATCATTGCAGGGTTGGGACTAGGGCTAGGGTTAGGATTTCTATTGTAAGTAAGAACTAGGGCTTCCTATGTTATTGGTTGTTGGGAGTAGGGTGGGACTAGGGCTAGGGTTAGACCTTTAATTGGAAGTAGCTATTTAGGGCTTCTGGTGTGATTGGTTGTTGGACCAGTTGTGGGACTAAGAGTAGGGTTAGGCTTTCTATTGGAAGTAGGGACTAGGGCTACCTGTACCATTGGCTGCTTGGACTTGGGTTGGGACTAGTGGTAGGGCTAAGGCCTTTATTGGACGTAGAGATCAGGATTTTTGAACTGATTGGGTGCTTGGACTAGGGTTAAGATTGGCTGCAAGGTCCTGGTCTCCTATTGGTTCTAGATGTTAGGGCTAGTGTTGTGATTGGATAGTGTTAGGGCTAGGGTTCCCATTGGCTGAAGGGGTCTCCTGATTACTAGGGCTACAAAAAAGGCCAGGCTTAGGGCATCTCAGCCTGGGCATCGAGGCTAAGGGTGGAGAGGACAAGGGTAGTTGCCTGTTTGGGCCTGTTAAGGGTGGAGAGGACAAGGGTAGTTGCCTGTTTGGGCCTGTTAGAGACTTGCCGGGACTAGGGCCAGAAATGCTGCCCTTTTTCTCATTTAACAATACCCAGCCCACACCATCCACAACCACAAACAGAGCAACACACTCACACCAAATATACACCACTCACAACACTATGCACAGATTAATGTACCAGCATGCACCACCAACCCAACCAAACCACATCTACACACCCTACTATCCCAACTACCACACATATCCACCATCACCCACAAACAGTACACAACTCTATCCTATACCACTAACCAATACACTCATTACTAACACACCAATCAACACCATAAATATCTACATCCCACTCAGACAAACTCTCCCTGCTGTAATTACACCTAACAGTCCAACTTAATAATAATAATAATAATAAAAACATTTATTAGCGCATGGTTACACAGTAGAACAGTGTGTCCCCGCGCTATGAATGCATTCCGTCAGAACTCCAGAAAGGGCCCACCATAGAGGGGAGGAAAGAACAAAGGAACCTAATATAACTAAACCTTGGGGAACAAATGGGTCTTCAATTTCAGCCTAAAGCGCAATTCAGAAGGTTCCATCCGAAGTTCAATTGGGAGTTCATTCCAGTATTTGCTTGCTAGGAACCTAAAGGACCGTCCTCCCATCCGTGCTCTTCGGATACGAGGGACCACCAGTTGCATGCTCCCCATAGATCTCAACAGCCGTTTGGGGCGATACATGGTCATCATGCTCTGGAGGTAAGTAGGGCCGCGGCCATGTGCGATGCGGTGGGTGAGGCACAAGGTTTTAAACCGAATGCGTTCCTGCATGGGAAGCCAGTGCAAGATTTGAAGAGCACGCTTCCCAGATGACTTCCTAGGTAGTTTCAGAACCAACCTAGCCGCCGCATTCTGGTCACATTGGAGTTGGGTCAGGCCCTTTTTACTAAGGCCACAGAGCAGTGAGTTCCCATAATCGAAATGGGAAGTAACTAAGGCATGCACTAGTGTTTTCTTGGCTTTAATGGGGAGAAGATTTAAGACCTTACGGAGGACCCTTAGTGTGCCATAGCATTTCCCAGCTACAATCCCCACATGTTGGGAGTAAGAAAGGTTAGAGTCCAGAAGTACACCCAGATTTTTCACCGTATCTGATGGAATGGGCATACAACCCAAGTCAGCTGGCCACCAGGCTGAGGTCCAGGTGGAGGGAGACGGAGCAATTACCAGAAGTTCCGTCTTGTTACCGTTGAGGCTGAGAACATTGTTCTTCATCCAGCCAGCCAATGCCACAAGACAGGCGGAGAAGTTCTCAGCTGCCACAACTGGGTTATGAGATAGAGTAATCACCAGTTGGGTATCATCCGCATATGAGACAATATCCACCCCATAAGATTCAACCAGCCTTGCAAGGGGCTCCATATAGAGATTAAACAACGTAGGGCTCAATATAGAGCCCTGCGGAACCCCTTGTCTAAGGGACCTGGGTTTGGATTTATACGGGGGGCAGTGGACTTGGAATTTCCTATCAGCTAAGAAAGAGCCCATCCATTCATAGGCTTGGCCGGCTATCCCCATCTCATTCAAGCGTGCAAGGAGCCCCGAGTGCGATACGGTATCAAAAGCCGCACTTAAATCCAGTAATATCAGAGCGGCAGTATGTCCATCATCAACTTTGCGACGGAGCAATTCTGTGGAGAAAAGGAGGGCAGTCTCAGTAGAGTGCTTCGCCCTAAAACCCAATTGGGAGGAATGAAAAAGATAGTTATCCTCCACAAAGCTAACAAGTTGGTTGTTAACCAATTTCTCCACTACTTTGGCGCAAAAAGGCTGGAGGGAAATAGGACGAAGATTATCCAACTGAGTCATACTCAGATTGGCCTTTTTTTTATGGGAACAACCTGGGCTAGTTTCCATTCCTCAGGCACCAAACTTTCTTGAACAGACAGAGTTGCCAGATTGCCTATGTGGTCACTCAGAAGGGGTAGATGACTTCTGAGGATCTTAGCAGGGACAACATCCATGGGAGATCCGGAGTGGATATCCAAGATTATTTTTATCAACTCCTCCCGCGGAGGGACCTTGAATTCCCTGAGATCACCATTTTTCATAGGTCCATAGCACGTCACCCTAGCCGAGATGACTGCTGTAGGGCTCTGCTGAAAAGATTCATAGATCTTCTCCACTTTACTCACAAAGTGGTCAGCAAAATCTTCACAAATCTCGCTGGAAGGAGGGTCTTCGGTCATAGTCGCCGTAAGAGATGTTAACTCCTTGTAGATTAGGAAGAGCTCTTTGGATGAGTTATCAGGAAGTTCAATCCTTTCTTTGATATGATCCCTTTTCGCCTTTCTAATCAGGCTATGATATGCCCTCAGGCTACTCCTATAGGATTCTTTGTGTGCAGAATCATAGTCTTTCCGCCACTGGTGTTCTAGAACCTTACATTTGGCCTTAGCTGCGCGCGGATCCTCATTGTACCAAGGGGCTGACCTTGATCCGCGTGCAGAGGCTTTTTGAGTCCAAGGGGCTACCTTATCCAGGGCCTTCGTTACCCAATCCTCATAATCCCTCCAAGCTCCCATGAAAGTCTTATTAAGCGGAGGGATTTCCAGGCTTAAGGCAGATTCAAGTGTCTCATGGCTGAATTTCCTCCAATTCCTGCGCCTAGGTAGAGGTGGGCGTTTAGGTTTTTTCCCTCTGGGCAGGCCTAGTGCCATAAATGGAATTAGATAATGGTCAGACCATAAGATCCTAATAGGGGAGAATACTTTAATATCATCCCAATTGGCAAAAATGGGATCCAGAAGATGTCCTTCCATCAGATAGGCTAAGCATCAGGGCTTTCAGGGAGGTAATTACGGATTGTGCCTCAGTACAGTTAGCATCCTCAAAATGTAGGTTAAGATCACCTACTATGAGGAATTTACTATACCTAAGGGCTGGCTGAGTCACCGTTTCAAGGAGGCTTTCCGCAAACTGTAAAGACCCCCCTGGAGGGCGATAAATAAGATAGCCCTTAATGGTACACTCCGGGGAGACTTTGATAGAAAAAAAGGCCCGCTTCGCAATTACTAATCGACACTTGCTCCAAGGAGCACTCGAGTTCTATTTTATGAACAATAGCTATACCCCCCCTCTTGGAATTCCTCTGTCAATTCTTAGAAGGCCATATAAAGGCGGGAGGGCCTCCCGAATATCAGGAGCAGAGGCCTCATCCAGCCAGGTTTCCGTAAGGAACAGCAAGTCAGGTTGATAGTCGATAAGAAAGTCAAAGATGTTCAGACTGGGTTTTTTAAAGGAACGGCAGTTCAGTAGGTACATAGAGAGTTGGTCCGCCCCCTTTACCATCTCCGAATCAGTGGTGGGGAAATAGTGACAACCTCTACACTTTTGGGGCATGCAATCAGGCAACATACCATGTATACACGCTGCTTTGGGTATAGGGCGTAGGAGAGTTAGTTCTTCTCTAATCACTAAACCTTTTATCACTAACAAATATATAATGATCCTTCCATCAGTTGACTTAAAAAAAAAATACTTTTTTTTAAATCCTTTACTCTTTTATCCCTCCACTATCCTTTTTCTATCAAAATTAACAGACTAACATGTTCACTTCTCAAATTCCATATTCCATATTCAACTATACTAATATACTGCCCAAATAACTGAATAACATATCTACTACTCAAATTACTTCATATTTACACTATACTAATTTTCAACACTAATCCTTTATGGGTTCCGGAGTGGCGTGCTACTCGCCAAAAAAGCGCTTCAACACCCATCAGGGCTAACAAGTGCTATATGAATGCAAATCTTTCTTCCCCTTTTATCCATCCGCTATCCTTCTCACTCCAAGTAACAGACTAATATCCACCACTGAAATTACCTCATATTTCACCATATTAATTCACCACTAATCCTTTATAGGCTCCCTGAATAGCATGCGTCAACAAGCGAGCGATAAATAAATACAAACTTTTGTCCTACTCTATCCTTCTGCTATCATTCCAAATCCAAATAACTGACTAACCTATCCCCCACTTAAAATGTATTTGCATGTTTCACTATACTAATTCACACTAATCCTCTGTGGTTCCCGGAGTAGTGTGCTACCCGCCGAAAAAGCGCTTTGACGCCTCGTCAGGGGTAGCAAGCGCTATATAAATGCAATTACAATACAATACAATACAATACTGGTGGAGCTGACCTGTTGGACCGGGTTAGAACGAGGCAATTGGTATTTTAATGAGGGTACTGTATAGGTTATTTTAGGAATGGAATAATACGATTACAGCACTTATTGATTCTCAGATGAGTAAGTGATTCATATTGTTTTATTTTAAAGATGTTATGCCTATTTGTTACGGTTGTAATTAACTATACAATAAACGTCATCACTTTTCTGAAAAACGTTTTGAATTTAACACCAGGTTCGGTCTTACCTACCATTTCTCACAATTTGTTTTAAATTGGATTTTTTACTGGAACTGGAAGACATGTCCCTAGGATGTGATATTGTCGAAATTGTCCCTGGTGGCATTGGGCAAGACACCCAGATTGGTTGATGTAGTCAGTTAGTTAGTAGAGTCGAGGAACTTTGAAACCCGTCAATGTCCCAAGTGCTTCAATGCAGTTGATGAACCCCCTTAAATGGCACAGTAGGGAAATAAATGTTGTGGCAAGTGTAGGTGGGGCGGGTGTCTTGGCCTGGTGCAAGCAAAGAGACGCCCCCTCTGATTGTTGGGGGAGGGGGGCGTTAAAACAGGAAGTATCAGGGTTTAAAAGGCCCATCAGGGCTCAGTGGCCCGGTGCCACTGCACCTGCTGCACCAATAACATCTGTGCCCCAGCAGGTGAGATAGTTCAGTTGATTAATGCACCATGTGTCAAATCTTTGCAGACCTCGTGGTCTGGGGCGGAACTGGTAAGCCATTTATTGTTTAGAAGTTAAGAAAAAGTCTCCGATTTCAATTGGTTAATTATAGGTGACGTCAGAGCTGACCACATAAAGCACTTTGGACAAAACCAGTTTCTAAGTGTCAGATCCTCGCATTACAGGTTCCCGGTGAAAGCATTTGTGAGAACTGTTAATCTGTGTGCTGGAAAGGCCGCCCCTCTGCAGACGCCCGGGCTGGGCTCTGCGGTCAAGGATGTATGTGTGGACGAAAGCATGGCTGCATGCTGTGCTCAGCACTCAAGCACATCTGTCCAGCCCCACAACCCAGCGGCGCAGGCTTCCCACTCATGATACAAGACAAGAAAGGTGCTCACAGACTAGACTAACTTAGCCCCTGTACTATGTCACAAATATGTCACGATTCCAGAGTGACAGTCACTCCCACTTTATTCAACTCTTTGGGGCAACAGGTGCAACATACTTGTGTATATAGTTCAATATGACGTCAGGACAGTGAACGGAGCTCTGTCAACCTCTACATCAGAAGTGCTTTACCAACATCCTAGGAAATAAAGAAATAAATAATGAAATAAAAGCTGGTCATTCTGTCTGGAGTTTGGAATCTGACCTCTTCATGGGTCTTGCTCCAGAGGCCGCCTCGTCGGTCTTCAGTCTGAGCCGAGACCATCAATGGATGACGGCACTTCCCCACCAGCAGCACTTTATTCATTCCCGTTCTTAAGTTAGGACCCAAGTGTCAGGCAAAATTCTGGGATTTGGGGTTGTCGGCACAAAACGCAGAGTGATGGACACCCACTGAGAGCGCCGGGGCAGGGTTTACGCTCTAAATGACACAAATCAAGGTGGAAAATGGATGCAGAACATATCTCTGCAAGTTTTGCTTCTAAAGCTTTTCAGTGCGAAACTCTGCAAAATTTTCCTCTGTATGTTTACATAATGCTAAATTTTGCAAAGCTTAAGTGCCAAAAATGAATCCATGCAGTGTTTGCACAGTTCAACTTCAACCTTTTTCTTTAGAACATTGTAAAGGTTACAAACAGGAGAGAGAAATGTTCACAGTTGCACAGCCCTGGCTACGAGAATGGGTAACATGTATTTCCTCACTCCTGGGACTCAGTGAAATAATGCTCTTGCCTCCCCAGTGAACATAACAAGTGTAGTCCTGTCCTCAAGATGTTTTCAGCAATAATGTACTTCCTGGTTGAAAAGGCAGCCTGAAGCCCCCTACGGAGGCAGCCCACCGGCCAACGCTTCTTCACCCTATTCAATGCCACTGCTTGGAGTTTTTTCTGCAATGCAAACTGAAAATTGTGGATCTAAATCTGAAGTTCTTGGACACTTTAAGCAAAGGACGGCTGAAAACTGCATCCAAAGAATGTACAGAAATGTACAGAATGTAGCATTCACTGCAGGGGACTTGATACACACGTGGGCACAGGACAGCATCCTCTTATGACCCTGAGACAGCTGATACTGACAGGACAGTGAACTTTAACCTATAACGCGTGGTGTGCTGCATCTTCTGGTTCCCCTTCTAGCACAGAGAAGCATCCTTTTATGGCTGTGTGCGCTTTACGGATCTTAGATTAACTCGAATGCTGTGTGTCAGGGGGTTATATATAGTGACTTAGCCCTCTAGACCACTGACGTGATTGCTCTTTACCATGTGAGGTTGTTGCTCATGTCTTCGTGTCACCCGGTTGATGCAAATAATTAATGTACATCCAAGGGGGACCTTCCTGCACATAAACAATCTTCCCCTCAACACAGGCAGCCTTGCAGTATGATGCAAGGGTGCCTACGTTGGCGCTAGGCAGCTAAAGTTAATGCCAGCGCAGGCGGAAATGCAGGGCTGCACCATATTCTAGTAGATCTGGTGAAGCCCTGTGATGCTAAAATGACGAAACGTGTCGTTAGCCTTCTTGGGTTAACAACACGCTTCACCACTTTATTGTAAATATGCCCCTTTGTGTTTTTCTCTCGCTTGATCTGAGCCAAAGTCTGATGAGAAAAAAAGTGCTGGTCCCCAAAAATGAGTACTGTGGGCAGTACCAGGGTAATGATGCCACAGGCACCGGGGCCGGACTGAGAGCCAAAAGCAGCCAAGGAAAAGTTTGTCAGACCAGTTCCCTCACTGCATAGTCAGACGCAGGCAGCTGCGTTTGGCTGCACCGAAGGTTGTATTTTCATTGCGCTTCGCAGCTGAAATTACTGTATCCTGTCCAAGCCTTTAGTTAGAGTGGCTCGATCGGTGAAAATCGGTCACCTTAGGTGAAAATCAGCCTCCTGGCCTCCAGCCCACCAGGGAAGCAACTTATGTATGGACAGTCTGGCCTCAATGGGCCGGTGCAAGCAGGGAAAATTGCCCATTTCACTATAGGACCCGGATCCCCCAGTATGCTCCCCGCTCCCTCCAAAGAACCCACTATAAAATCATCAATCAGAGATTTGCGTGGGTGTAAAACGGCCATGTTTAATATTTGACATTTCATAAACATGAGAAGGCATTTCAAATTCATTATTTACAGTTATCAACACAATTTTTAATATTGACCTTCCATGTCTTCTTCCGCAAGATTCCAATCTTCCAGCACTAAGGGGCCTTCCAGCGCGCATCTTCCGTGCAGCGCATCCACGCAAGGTGCCACCCACCTGCGCACATGAGGAGTGGGCCCCCAAACCTCTGATCTTTGTCCGCCATCTCCCGGGGGCCCACCCTCAGACCATTCAGTAATTATCACGACCCAGTGAGCCTCTGTACGTTGCACCTGCTGCACCAACAGTAGCCACACCCTTGCTGGTGTACCCCACCCGCAACACCGGCCCAAATTAAGCACAGGAATGCATGCAGTTTACAATAAACACCTGGTGTGCCTAATCTGGAGGTGCAGAAATCTTGGAAAACACGGTCCGAGGATGCAAGGTCTGCATGTGAAATGCCCTGAGCAGTGGTGAGATTGCACAAATAATGGTAGAACACGCGAACGCTGAGGCTGCACAAGCGAGAGTGCAATGTATAATGCATGGCTGAGAATCGACAGGTGTAACTCACTGCTCGGAGACGCAGCTGCTCCGCCGTCAAATGCATAATTCATACCTGAGATTGAGAAGCTTTTGCAAACCGCAGGATACAAGGAAAAAAAGAGAGAATCTGCAGGAACATTAATTCTTTAGAGCCTAGAGAGTGCAACACTTGCAGTAACACGGGATACTGATGAACCACGAAATCATTAAACAAGAAAAGACAAAGATGTCCTCACTTGGGATGGAGAAACTATAGTGGAAGTAAGAATTCAATACCAGTGTTACGGAAAGTGCCTGAAAATATGAAATGCGTGACCGGAAATGCAGTTTTTGCTGGTGAAATTGGAGACCCGTGTGTTTTTACGTAGAGATTCGAGCAAAAAAAATCTTGTTAATATGAAAAAATATACAACAGAGACATACTGTGCAGTCACAAAGAGGTCAGTTAGGGGCAGGTTCAGTTATGCGACCCACAGAGACAGGGACACACAAGCAGCCCTTGGTGTGACCCCAGGTGCCACCAAGGGCTTGTAGAAGTGTCAAAGCCAACAGTTTATCTGCGATAACATAACACCCAGCAGGAAGAGACTCAAGAGCCATACCAGACACAACACAAACATAGACATAGAAAAGAGACTGACCCAGATTGAAAACGACGATAGAAAAGTTGTGCAGGTGAGATTCCAAAGAAAGAGTCCGGCAAAGTTAAGCTGGGGATGTGTTTAGCTATTGCATAAGATACAGGTAGTTTTTCAAAATGACAGTGGTCAAGATGGAACAGGTGGCTGCAGCCTTGATCCAAAGCCACAAAGATCAGTGAGGTGGGAGTGATGGAGCATCAACAGGCTGTCCTCCATCAAGCATGGATGGATCAGGAAGCCTTCCTGGCTAGAGATGCAGAGGCCCTGTTGTGGAGCCATCAGGTGGCCTGATGTCTTAAACAACATGGACCACTGGCAACGCAACTTTTACAACAACCTACCTTTACCACGCAACTTTTACAACGCAAGTCGTTACAACGACTTGCGCTGGGGGCCCTCTAGGATAGGGAATAGTTTAATTTACTATCCAACACCTTTCCTACTATCCATGGGGACTGGAGTTGGAATAGTAAATTAAACTATTCACTATCCAGCGCCCCCCAACGCAAGTGGTTGTAATGACTTGCATTGTAAAAGTTGCGTGGTAAAGGCAATCGTTGTAAAAGCATGCGTGCTAACGACATACATCCGCCCTGACGGATGGACCGGTATGGCGTCAAAATATTTCTAGGTAGCGGACCTCAGTGTTCCTTGCTCTACGTGAATCACTTATAGGAAATCCTGTTTCCCTGGAGAAAGTCCACTTTGATGCAAAAGCATGAAAGGATGATGGAAGGAACCTGCTGATGCTCAATCCAGCTGACAGGCGCACTCAGAAGGTGGGCAAATAAGACAGGACCAGCAAACAGTCAACTTCAGCGCACAAGCCAACAGAGACATAACAGAAACTGCACAGAGAGAGCTAATAATAGAGAAACTGCGGTCAACTGGAGAATGTGGACTAATAATGGAGAAAAGCAGCAAACGAAAGGATGAGTGCTGACAAGGCAGAAAGCGCAGTGGGTAATCATTCAGAAACCGCCATTAACTGCACAAAGTAGTAAGACGCAACAGCAAAATGCAGAATGTGGATCAATAATATTTAAAAAAAATGTGTGCTGCAGACTAGGTCTAGTAACATGCGTAAATAGCCTTTAATGTAGTTCAGTAGTGTAGGTACAGAAGTAACATGAAAAATGTTTGCTTCTGGATGATCCTGGGATTTAGTGTTGTGGTGAATTTTTGTTTTTCTGTTTTGTTCGTCTTCCAAACAGGTGCACATAATTGCTGCATTCCTACTTTAAAAAAATATAATAAAATAAAAAACACAAAAAAATGATCAGTTCTCAATAGGCCATGGCTAGTTTTTACCCAACCAGAATACAAGTTGTATTTTCCTGCACAGATGCCCCTGCTCTGTATGACGCTTGCTCATCCCAATGCCTTTGTATACCAAGTATTGGCCTAACTTCAGGCCCTACTGATAGCCAGCCGGTAATTGGAGGGGGGATACGAGGCCGGAGAGACCCATTCTGGCAGCCTCTCCATCCCCTTTACCGGCCATAATGAGTTGCTAGGATCAGATGTACGTTGTTACAACGCATGCTTTTACTACGCATGCCTTTACAACGCAGGTTTTTCAACGCAAGTCGTTACAACGACTTGCATTGGGGGTGCTGGATAGTGAATAGTTTAATTTACTATTCCAACTCCAGTCCCCGTGGATAGTAGGGAAGGTGTTGGATAGTAAATTAAACGATTACCTATCCTAGAGCGCCCCCAGCGCAATTCATTGTAATGACTTGCGTTGAAAAACCTGCGTTGTAAAGGCACTGCGTGGTAAAAGTTGCGTCGTAAAGGATGTTTTCCCTAGGATCAGAATCGAGAAACAGGATGTGGTACCCAGATGTATCTGGCCCAATTCTCCACGTTTCATCTATTCCGCATCTATACAATGCCTATGGAAAATGTTTAGGAAATGATTACGATTATCGGGTGTGGTACCGCACCCGGTAAATCTTGTACTCAAGCAGGATGGCAACCCCCCCTCAGAGACGCCAATGGACCCTTCGCACAGAGATGCCCATACCTGTAAGGGCAGAAATATGGTATTTTTACCCTAGGCCTCAGTTGAGTACTGTTTGGAATAGTTTATAATCCAGAAAATGACAAACCAGCTTGATTAATTTGTGCCAACAAGTCCAGAATTCTTGAAGATTTTGTAAACAGATTCATGTCTAGTTCCTTAGAGAGTTGGACCTTTCTTCTGCGATTCGGTGAACTTGTACTTTTTCAATCTTTACGGTACTTAAAAACTTAGAAATACAATGTTGATAAAGAGCACTTCTGTTAAAGTACATTTTGTTAGAGATAAGCCTCTTTTAATGGGAGAGTTCCCTTGCAAAAAAAAAGTTTTGCTAAAACATTCTTGTGCATTAGCTCATCTTGTTGGAAGTTTCGCCGACAGGAACATTCGACAGAGATCATTCACTGGAAGCAAAGCCTGTCAAGTTTTCAAAACGTTGTAATCCAAGCTCTTTATCCTCAATATTTTGAAACCCTGACAGATTAAGCCTTAAAAAATGTCGATTTGCTTAAATAAAACGGAGGCATGCGAGTTGTTGACGCCATCACTCAGGATGCCACCTGAAGCCCAGGTACATTCAGTGGTGGTGGAAAAATGGCGCCAATTTGCAGCTCCCTCCTCAGTTTCTATTACAACAGAGCGCGCGGCGCTATGGAGACACACACTAGAATGTCAACATCACATTGTTCGTCGGGAGCACGAGACACACATTACGAAAGGTTCAGAGTGTGTTTAGTGGGTGCTTGTAGAGTTTGAGGAGTTTGCGCGCGGCCTGCTCGCTCGGGCGCGCGCTCGGAGGTGCCAATGTTTTGACGCTCTGCTTTCCATGCAGACGATGGCATGCAGATATGCCTGGCACGCGGTGCTTCGATGGCTGATAAGGGCTCTTCAAAAACAAAGAAAATCTGCTCTGTATTGTGGCACCGATGGAGAGGGGCAGGTTGAGTCCTGTACGACTGGTTGAGGACGCAGGAGGGGGTCAGGTAAGGAGCGCCTACAAAGATTCAAGGCGCATGCGCTGGGGGTGCGCCCTCATTGGCTGGTGACTTGTTACAGGTGTGAACAGGGCGCTTCTCTCGTGCCTGTAACAACACTCTGTCCAATAATTCAGGAGAAATAGCTGTCTGTCAGTGCTTACTTTGTTTTAAAAAAGTAAGTGCCAGGGCTCACCTGGGGAGGGCGCTCCTCCCTGAACCACCCATTGCCCCGGCCAATGACAAAGGAAACACAACACAACTACTAACCATCGCACACCTACAGCTGTGCCAGATCAAACTACTCCCGGACACCCAAAGCTATAATAATGGTGTGAGCGACAGGTGTTATTAATTGTCCGTGTATATGTGCTTATTTCAAAATTTGGCAGACAGCGCCACCATGTGGTGGACTGTCACGCGTGTCAGAGCTGTCAATTAATAACAAGGAAACCACCCGCCCAAATTAAGCACTGCTGTAAAGCATCTATTCATGGTCCGATCTTCGAAGCTGCCGATCACAGAGGAATGTCGTGGACTGTCCAAATGTACCAGTCATCTAAAATTGTCTTATATCGGGCACGAGTGCCCAGTCCTGTTATTAGATCTGGCTCGACAACTGTCATCGGACCTTATGTGATTCAAAAACTGGGATTCAGGAGTATTACAGAGAGCAGCTCTGGGTCCCAGAGAACTTGAAGTGGAGAAGTGTGGCTCAATGGTTAGAGCGGCAGACCCTGATGCAGAGGTCTAGCCCGGGACCAGGGTTCAATTCCCCGCCTCGGCGGGTCTTGGGCTCAAAACATTCCACGGACCTGATAATTCTCGCCTCGGTGCCTATTCCAATCATGGAGTCCCACTCTGCAACTCTGGGCAATAGCTTGCTTAATCGCCACAACAGCCCCCACAACGCTAAGGATGCCTGGCCTCCACCTTGGGGGGCCCAGGAGTGGACACCTCACAGGGAAAGCCAGGATGGGTTCCACAGCGGTATTCGTACAAGCGCCTTGAGACCCTTGTGGGTGAGTAGTGCGCTATACAAGTATCAATTTACATTTACAAGTGTCAATCACTGTGTGCTTCCTCACAATAAGAGTGCGAACCCTCGCAGGAGTGATCATTTGTTGTCACACTGCTTGAGCCTGGCTTTTATCAGGCAGAGCTTGTGTTAGACCTTTGGGTCACACACATGCCACTGTGGATGCTATTAAACAACTTCTCCTACATATTTAGGGTGTTTGTTCTCTTCTTGTTTCCATGTGTGAAAGCTTATGCTCAGTACAACAGGGCTTGGTTAGTGATGGTGGCAGCCAATGAACAAAGCTACGAGCTAGAGCTGTTTGTTAAGAAATGTTTTGATAAAATAAGTGGGTTTGAATTATTTATTGTGAAAAAGGCATATTATAAAGTCAATAGGCTGGATCGGTACTATTCTGTTTTACAACACAATGATCGATATTTTGTTACATGGAATCTCACAGATTGCTGTAGTACGCAAGGTTTTGAGTACTGGTTACTCACTTTGAAATACTGTGCGCCTAGAAGAGTTGCAAAATGATCGCCCCCTACAGGAGGAATATTTTATCTTTTTGACAAAAACAACTGTAAATTTGAACATATTTGTAATGTTATTACTGTGTGAGACGGCGTATGCACAATACAGTCGGTCTGAGTGAGCTATAATAACAAAATAATGACAAAAGCTACAGGCCGCATTGGTTCATTAGGAAACGTTACACCAGATTCCCAAGTTCTGATCTGTTTTTAGAAAGGTTACAATAATGCATTATACTTTGGTTGTTTGTGATGAAACACATATGTTAAAGCCAATAGGCCTTTAAGGGTGGATTGTCATTGCACCTTGTTAAGCCTACAGACATGTATTTCATGTAAGTCACTGACTACCTTTGTAGACAAGGATTTTGGTGTAGATTACCTCATGTGACATACCCGAGGATGGGGAAGGTTGGTATCTGTGAGGTCTCAAAATGTATTTATTGTTTTACTATTTCAAGATAGCCAACACATTGGTTTTAAACATGGCGGTTGTGCTGGTACTTAAAAACAACAAAACTTCATGGGGAATATCATGTCAAGACTGCGACCATCTGCCATGTTTAATTTACTTTGCTCGTTCTTGCAAGCATGTGCATATTGAGGTGGCAGAATGTTTTATTTTTTACCTGTATCTTTTACTTTGTCTTGCAAATGTTGGTGAGTTTGTTTGTGACTTCAACGTGGCTGTGTAAGTGAATAAATGAGTGGGTGGATGAATCGATGTATGAGTGCTAAGATGAGTGATGGTGCATGTATCACGACTTAGTGAATGCCTAAAATCGTCAATGACTGCGGAAGCGCTTTCATTTAAAGGTCAGACCTATTGGCATTGTAAATGCGTGTTGTTGTGACAGTTGTATAGCGGGGGACACAGGCCTTAGGAATAGTGCCCGCTGATGCTGATTATATAGTGAAATATAGCCCTAGCTGGAGTACCGTTGCTTCCTCATACCTGCGCCCCCACCATCCTGAACTAACACATTTGATGCAATAATGATGCTTATGCTCTGAACTGTGCATTCTGGTACTTGTAGTCCTTAACTGACTACTAGCTGCGCAGCGTACACCTGATTCAAGTGAACGCGAGATCTCTGAATGAATGTCATTAAGATGGCTGATATTAATGCCAACCTCTCACAGTACTTCACATTGACACAACTGTAGCAACATGTGCCCCATGGGCATACCTCTCCTTGCTTCTCAGTGATAAATCCTCTGTCCCTGCAGAATGGGAGCAGTGGGGCACATGTCTCTGGCGCCCTCTGCGGGCCAGGGAATCACGTAGTCTATAGTTGATTTTATTTCTCTTGTGGCACAGTGTTGACAGTGGCACAGTGTTGACAGATTCTGCCCATTCATTTCAAAGAACCCTACCAGGGAAAGCTGTTAACTGATTTGCATAATGCATCTTCCCAGAATGCATCTGCTCTTTTTGATGGCATAGGACTCCAAGGTATGATATGAGTGACAGCAGCATTCCTGGCCTCTTTGAGCATATTTAGAGGTAGGAGAGGGGAGGGTGTGCTCATTTCAAGGAGACTTGTTGCTTCTCTTCCTGTTTCCATGAGGCGTGAGTAAGTTGTGTCTGTTCCAGACAGTTTGGCTTCTCTTTTTGTTTTGATAGGAAAGTAGTGTTATGTTATTGTGTTATTATAGCAGCATTTATATCACTTCTACCAATTCCATGGCAACACTGTTATTAATTAGTATGTCTGACCCTCGGTTCTAATATTTCTGTTGGCCGGTTGCCTTGGGTCACGTGCAGCTGGTAGATGCCTGTTAATCGTCTACTTTAATCGTGTTTGTTGTGAAAGTAAAATGAGTCTGATCAAGCTCAAGATGAATGGATGGACTCGTGTATACTTTTTACCTGTTTTATCATAAATTAAATGAAATGTAAGTTACTGTACATATGCTTTTATGGTCAAACTGGCCGAAATAAAGTTTGTTTTAAAAGAAAGTAAAAAAGACTCATGTGCTGGAGGACTTGACCAATTTTGGCAGAGCTGTGTGGTCACATTTCCATTGCCTGGTCTAAGTAATTTTTTTCAAGACAGTGGATCTGATTATGATCTCGATGGGCGGGTTACTGCATCACAACGGTGAGGGATATCCCTTCTGCAGAAAGATAACTTCCATTATATCCTATGGGATTTATATTTCAGCGGACGGGATACCCGTCACCGTTGTGACAGGGTAACCAACCCTTCCGCCGAGACTTGAACCTGGCCAGTGTCTTTATCCAGGTAGATCGCTGTGATGCAATGTTTTTCATGAGAAGAAGTGATTTGCAGGGCCAGACTGAGAACCAAAACCGTCCCTGGCAAAGTGCTCGGCCAGCCCCCAGGGGGTGCGACCGAGCTCTGTGGCGGAGCCGGTTTTCGGCCGATTTTGTTACAGGGCCGATTTTGCAGCTATGCTGCGAAAACGGCCCTGTAACAAAACCGGCCCCCACCCTCGCGGCCGACCGGGGGATTGCCCGGTGCCCGCAACGGCCAGTCCTGGCCTGGTGATCCATCTAACACTCTCTTTGTGGGAATGTTTCTAAGACGTGTTCAATTCTAGTGTGAGGTCACAGCTCTGTGCTGTGGAAATGATGTACATTCGAATAATTCCATAAACGTGCTTTTTTTGCCATGTAAGTGGTTGCTTGCTAATTGTATCAATTTCCAGGAGGTTTAACTCCTTAGAAGCCACTTCTGTGAAATTCCAGCCGATGATGAGCTTCTGTGCGCAGTTCAGTGGCGGCTTGTACACTAAGGCAGAGGAGTGTTGCCCCACTGCTTTGCAGCAGTGAAAGAAAGGGACAATTATAAAGATGACTCGAGGTTATTATCATTTTATTTTTTCCTGTTGCAGGCAGCTGTGCGGGTGGGGCGGGGCTGGTTTGACGACAGAGGTGCAGGGTAGGATTTCCCACTCCAAGTGCGCATGACTGCTTGGCCGGCCAGCCTTCCTGCGCACTTTGCAAGTTCTCCATGCAGGCTCTACTGCATCTGTTTCAGAGAGATTTGTTGTGTCTTCGTGCATGTGGATGGAGATGGCGTGTGTTCACTGCAATGGCCTTTTAGTGTTTCTTTTAGACACACAGTCTATGCTGGCATCTTCCGGATCCACAGTCTCTGATGGCATCTCTTTGAGACTCCACTCTCTTCCCGTGTCTCCTTGAGACCCCCCCCCGGCCACCCGCCACCGTCTCTGCTGGTATCTAAGACTCCACTCACTTCCTATGTCTCTTCTGGACCCCCAGTCTCTGGTGGCATCTCTTTCAGACCCCCAGTCTCGGAGGGCATCTCTTTCAGACCCCCAGTCTTGGAGGGCATCTCCTTCAGGCCCCCAGTCTCGGAGGGCATCTCTTTGGGACCCCCCAATCTCGGAGGGCATCTCTTTCAGGCCCCCAGTCTCGGAGGGCATCTCTTTGGGACCCCCCAATCTCGGAGGGCATCTCTTTCAGGCCCCCAGTCTCGGAGGGCATCTCTCGGAGGGCATCTCTTTCAGACCCCCCAGACTCTGGTGACATCTCTTTCAGACCCCCAGTCTCGGAGGGCATCTCTTTCAGACCCCCAGTCTTGGAGGGCATCTCCTTCAGGCCCCCAGTCTCGGAGGGCATCTCTTTGGGACCCCCCAATCTCGGAGGGCATCTCTTTGGGACCCCCCAGACTCTGGTGGCATCTCCGCATCTCTTTCAGACCCCCAGTCTCGGAGGGCATCTCTTTGGGACCCCACTCTCTTCCAGTTTCTCTTCCAGACCCCCAGTCTCCGGTGGCATCTCTTTGGGACTCCGCTTTCTTTCAGTTTCAGATTCACAGTCTCACCTGGCATCTGTTATAAACCGTCATTTTTCCAGACTCCGAGCCTGACACTCGTCCGTATCCCCGGGCTCTGCCACCCAAATACTCTAACTGCACAGTCTTTGCTGCCCCGCCCCCTCGGTCCTTGCTGGCATCTCTGCCAGACTCCCCTTCAGACACCTGGAGCTTATCTGCCTTCCACGAAGGACAACTCGTGTTCTTAAAGGTGCTTCCCTCCCTCCTCCGCCCCATCATCCCAAACACTAGTGTAGGACTAGTCTCAACGGTTCCACTGTGGGGGTAACGCGCCTCTAGCACCAGCTGCCCCACTCGTCCACGTGTGATCCCCGGCACACCTCTTGAGATGTTCTCTTTCTGGCTTGCATTTTTCGCATCCTATATGAATTGGGCATGGAGTGTACACCCCCTCTTCGCCAGCCTCTCGGATGTCCTCCTGCATCTTAATTCCCTGCATTGGGCGGGTGGGAGGGGGGAGGGAGGCCAGCGGTGTTACCGCCGCTGGGCGTGTGCGTATGATACTTGGACAGCGCAGACACACGAATAAAAAAAAAAAGAACAGAAAGCTCTGCTCTCCGGGTCTAATGAGGTGGGGAGTGAAGGGCAGTGCAGGGAGGCAGCCTTTCCTCAGAGCGCCTCTCGGGTCCCGGAGAGCAGCGGCGCCCCCTGGCACGGACCGCTCCACCTTGGCACGGACCGCTCCACCCTGGCACGGACCGCTCCCCTGTGTGGAGTAACTCCAGGTTGCATCATGTTCGGTTAAATAGGTATCCCACCTCCTCGGAATCTCGTCTCGATCTGTGACACCGGAGGACGCCCTGGACCCCCACAGTCTGCGCTCCCGCACTTGGATAGCCCTCAATGCGCTTTATTCACGTCTCCTGTGTGTCCAGCGGCACGTTACGTTTGTCGCTGTGTCGTACCAGTCTCCGATCAACCAATGCGGATCGTTATACCTCTGTTGCACTAACCAAGGCTTCGCCAGCGGGTGGAGCCCCTCGCCCGGGACCCGGGCGCATTCCGCGCGCCACGCCGAGCCTGACCGCTTTTACGCGCGCCTGAGCTGTGTGCCAAGTCACCCCCCACCCCACCCTTCAAGGTGAGCGGGGCGTGGAGGAGGGGGAGAGGTGGTGGACGGCGGGGGCAAGGGCTGGATGCCGCTTCCCGCGGCGCACCTGGACGGGGGGACCTTGGAGGCGGAGGTGAGAGCGCGCGCCTGTGGGCTTCTCTGTGTGTGCCAAACAGCGCAACGTGCGTGTTCACGCGAGCATCTGTCTATAACCATCAATGTCAACATCTGTATGTAATGTTATGTGGTATGTCAAAGTGATTTATTTCTGGATGTGTTCATTTATTTACACACCAGGAGTTGTGTTTAGCCTGCTTCCAAGCATCCATTTGTGCCTTCTGAGCGCGCTGCGGGACATGGAGATGACACGGTTTGCCCAGGATCACACATCTTGATCAGGAGAGGCAGTCATGATTAGCATCGAGGTCTCCTTGTTCCTCTGTGGGAACTTAACCAGAACTAGCCGCACCCCCTCCTTATGTACAGCACGTACATGTAACCTGTGACGTGTAACCTGGCCTCTTTCTGCAACTGGCCCCGATGACACGCATATATGCCCGGGTACACGTGCACTCCAGTGAGGACATTGTGTGCCCCTCGCCTGCACGATACTCCCCGAAAGGATCTCCCCGCCCACCCCACCCAACGAGTCCCTCTTTGATGAGAATCCCACAGGATGGGGCTGCCTGTCTCGTGGCATGTGTTAGATGCACGTGCGGGCCAACGAGTGATGTTGTGATACGGTGCCTGCACGCGCACAACGCTTCCTCAGAGTTCACATCTGGTATAGCAGGCAGAGGCCTGCTCTTACATGCAGGGCGCTGCACTTTCTAAGATGCGTCTCCACCGCCATGGCCTCCGTCCTGGAAAGCTTTCTTGGTGTTTCACTGCTACATGAAGGGCGAGTTTCTCTAAGACATGGGGGACACTCTTTCACCCTCATGCGAGGGTGTTCTACTCTCTATTTGATTGGATCGCAGCATCTGTTCTCTATACCTCACACACAAACGATCTCAACCGCTCTACCCCTTTGTTGGAGTCGCAGGGGTTTAACCCTTCTGACAGCCACCACTGCTGATGTCGCCTATACTGCTGGTAATGAACAGCAAGGGTGTCCATCATAGGTCCAGGAAAGAGGGAGGGGGATACCCATGCCAGATTTTCAAAATCCCCAATGACTCTGTAAGTAGGCATCTTCCATTTAAATGTGTTTATTCAAGTAAATGTAGCTTACAAATATGGCATAGATCCAGCTCTCCTGGACCTACAGTGGGTACCCTTGCTGAACAATAAAACACTGAAAGCTTGCTCACCTATCTCTGCCTCAATTTACTCCTTCCTGGTTAATTTCTGGTCCACTTGTCCCATACTAAGCTGCACAAACTCTGCAGGGTTTCACAGCGCTCTAATCAGCTAATGCATGTATTCGGAAACAGGTAAGGCCCATTCCCCTCCGGGTGCTCTTGTGATGCTGTGGTCCTTGCAGGGTCATTCATGAACCAGTGATGTCGTGGCTCCTGCCTCCCGGGGCATCATTGGGTCGGATGCTATTGCTCTCGGTGTGGTCTTGGTTTTATCCAAGGGGCAGCCAGTTGGTTTTAGCCTCTTGGTCACACCCACTTTATTTGTAAAGTAATGCTTGGTGGTCTTTCCTAGGGGTGTGCCAAATTTACATCATATACTTTTGCATAATTACATGAAATTTCAGTAACAAATATGCACAATGAGGTGAGATGATAATCTGTCATTTCGTGCTAAAAAAACGAGGAGTTGGCAGATGTTTAATTCCCCCATCGGAATCAGAGGAGTTTGGTAATTTCTCTTCGCCCTTTTAACACGGAATTGCTGATTACATTTTGCAACTCCACATGTGGAATTAATTTGCAGTGTTTTTTAATTTAACAGTGCTAAAAGAGGGGGGAGCCCCTCTCTGTTTAAAAACCACTGCAGCTATATTTCATACAGGAGTGGTTGTTTTTTTTTTTAATATATATTTTTATTGATTTTCTTTAACAAGCTACAGATATACATGTAACATTTAGAACATTTATGCCCACATGCATCAAGCGTTTTTGCATTCGCAAACGGTGCGAATCGCAAAATTCGGCCGTTTGCGAATGCAAAAAGCTTTTTTGGGATGCATCATTTTTTTTCCATTTTTCGCAATTTCACAAATCACATTTTTTTGCGATTTCTTAAATTGCTATAGCATTTAAGAAATCACAAATTTTGCGATTTCTTAAATGCTATGCATGATTTTTTTTCAAATTGCGAATTCGCAATTAGGAAGGGGAAAATTACCATGAAGTAAACCTTCATGGTAATTTGCGAAAAGTTAAAAAAATGCACAAAAGTTCATTTTTGAAACTTATATTTTACACACACACATGCCCTTGGGACATGTGTGTGAGTAAAATGTACTTACGTGACATTTCAAGGGTGCGGGGGGGGGTCCTTTGGACCCCCCCCCGCACCCTTGAAATTGCATTCTCATTTTGCGATTACTAAATTGCGAATTCGCAAAATGAGAATGCCTTCCCTCTAGGCCCAATGGAATCAATGTAATGCGATTCCTTAATTGCGATTCGCAATTAAGGAATCGCAAATAAAGAAAATTAAGGAATCGCAAAAACTTTTGCGATTTCTTGATGCATAGGATTTTGCAATTCCTAAATTACGATTCCTTAATTTTCGCAATTTAGGAATCGCAAATTCCTACAATGATGCATGTCGGTGTTTGCTCTTTCATTTGGCATACATTTATTACATAGCAGTGCTTGGTAGGTGGTTCTAGGGTAGTTATAACATCTAACGTATACATATGACATATAACATATAAACGGTCAGCTGTTGGTTGTGGGTAGACCATCCAACACTGTGGGTGGTTTTCGCTGTTAGCTTTCTCGCTGCTGTCTACGGTGGTGTGTATGGGTCCAGAAAGCTATCTAAGGATGACCACATCTCTCTGTTCGGTTTTCTCCAGGGTGTGTGTCTTAGCGCAGTTGAATCGGCTCCTCTTAGATATGTCACCCAGTTCAGCCATTCTTTAAAGGTGGCTTTGGTGGTGTCTTTCCATTTGGCTAGCACTGTTTTTGCTGCACTGGTAAGGAGGAAGTCTAGAAGGTTTCTATCCTGTTGTGAGGAAACGTCTGTGTTGAGGTGTGCTGTGATTATAGTGCCGAGTTCTTGTTTTAGGGTGCAGCCTAGGACCTTGTTAATATAGCCAAGCACTTTCTTCCAGAATTTGCTGACCTTGCTGCAGTAGAAGATAAGGTGGGCTTGGTCCCCTCTTTCTTTATCACAGTTCCAGCATGTGTCGTTCTCTCTTAGACCTAGCTTTGCTAATTTAACTGGTGTCCAGTATGCTTGGTGTAGCAGCCAGAATTTTGCCTGTGCTAGTACCGGTGATATTATGTTGCGTGTGGGGGCAAAACACAGAGGGACTGCTCTGTCTTCCTGCCCCATTTAAACCCCTGCCCAGCAGTGCATACCTCTCGCTGTCCTTACATATGTTTCTGAGGGCACAGGGGGTATGGACTGGAGTGGATTCCCCTGAGGGGAATGCATTTACCCATATATGGAATTCTGTGGCATTTCGCAGAATTGTAATGTAATTCTGCAGAATTCCGTAGATTGAAACTCCCCCAGTTCCTCCCACCCCTAAAAAAAACTCAAAAAGTTTGATTGTTATAAACAACAACTCATGTTTTCACTCTTCGTTCCCAGACAGTGTGACATGACCGGCGGTGTAATGACGCAATGTGGCGTAATGGTGCAATTTCTGGAACAAGCAAATTGCGACATTCCTGACATTTTTCCAGGGTCTAGTCTTCCCATGCCAGGAATGTTCAAAGCCCAAAACATGAGGGGCCACAAAAATGCCACTCATCTTCAATAGCAACGAGATGATTTCTGAACAGGCCAGCAAACCTGGAAGGCTGGTCGAGTTGGGGCGGAGGGAGTTGCATGTCGGACACTAGCCTTGCAGTTGGCATGCTGGCACCAGCTCTGAAAGCATTCCCAAGCTGCCTCATAGGGGCATAGGCAGGGACCCTACTCAGGACACAGGAGTCTGGCGGATTGAGTGCACAGCTGAGAGTCATGCCTGGCAGGGGGAAAAGAACCACATGCTTGTTAACTTCACTCTTAAGTTTAGGGAAGATGTCCCCAGTAGTACCCGAACTTGTTCACAATAAAATGCTTTTATTCACAGAAACAATGAAACTATTGCGTGGTAGAACTCACTTCCACCCTCTCATCACCATGCCCAGAGTTTTCTCTGAACTTCACTGTTCAGTGGTAAAAGAAGACGAGTCTAAAACGTTCTCTTTGCCTTAGTTTATAAAAATGTAAGCACCCTTGAAGGTTACTGAAACCTATTTTATATTACCCCATTGATTTGCCAAAATGTGATCCAAATAGTTGACAGAAGTAAGATTGTCTTGCAGGTTAAGCCCCCTCCTCTTCACACCCCCCCCCTCTTGGTTAAACAGCCAGAGGTGAAGCTAGGTTCAGCTAGAAATAGGCATTCAGGATAATAAAACTTAATTACATTTCGGACATTTGATTCATACATAATATTTTCCATATTGGCATGTTCAAAAGCTGAGATGGCGCTGTTCAGGCGCTACTTTCTCTAATACCTTACCTGACTTTAAGAGATCTCTGCTCCAGGTACTTAATCCGCTGAGCTATCTCGCTACCCTAGTGTTAGCTCCCGTGTAACTAACCCACACCTGTGCTAGCCGGTTTTTAGTTTTTTGTCCTTAGTAGATGTGCCTGTGAAGTAAGGATGCTGTGAAGGGGATATGGGTGTTTGATTTGCAGTTCCTCTGTGTTGGTGTACTATGTTTTACTATGACTACATCCATACATTCCTCTACTCTGACGTATTTACACCAGACGTAAACCCTCATTACGAGTGTCCCCTTCATTCCCATGCAGTCCTTGGCCTCATGGTGAGACCCACAGGAACAACAGGGGTCCCTTGACTTCACCCAATGGCAACCACATTCTCCTGTTGACAGTGGAATGAGGAACAACTCAGGAATCAGACCTCGAATAGCAAACAGCTCCTGTAATTCCTCATTGTTTGGGTGACCAACAGTACCCAACTCAAGATGGGCTGGTTGATACCCACCTGGAAATAACTGGTCCCCCTGGCACCGGTAACTCCAGCAATAGGTGAATGCGAGCCGCTTCCTAGGCCACTCGGATTGATGGCATGAGTCCAAAAGAAGAAATGTAAAACTAATTTTCCTTTTTTACCAGAAGTGGCCAACATATACTCCTTACTTGTTTTCAAGAGAAACATTGTGATGGAGACATGCACCCAGAACTTTTTATCTTACGCAATTCATGCGTTAAAGAAACTTCTACATGGCTTGATGTTTTGTGTGACAGGCTCAGCTGCATAACAACGCAGTGCATTCTGGGACTTGCAGTTTTGCTTTAATGTACATTAGCTCTGATGTCTAGTACCACACCCGAGAAATAGAGTTGTACTCTAATTCTAACCAGATTTGACCACGACACATCCTTTAAACTACATGTTTTTAAGAGTGCACTCGAAGAAAAGCCTACCTCCTCTTAGTCCTTGCATTCAACACTGAGTTTATGTACTCCACGCTCCGCGGAACACTCGGAGTTCCCAAAACCTCACGAACCACAGTTTTTTCCTCGCTCGCCAGCATTAAGTTGGCTAGCAAGGAGAAATCCAACGCTACATCGCCTCCCAGAGAGATTTAACAACGCAGGCGGTTGTAGATGGTCGCGACTGCTCACGTTGAGAAACCATCCGTTCATGTTGAGGAAGCTGCTGCTCAAGTAGAAAATCTACTCAAGCGGCAGGAAGAAGCCGCGCCCGCTTGCGCTGCGCATGGTGGAGTGTGCACGGATTTTCCAGCGCAGGACAAACACTCGGAGCTAAAACCCAGCGTGAATGGCGCTACCTAACGTACTCCACCACTTGCGGGACTACGCGTAGCATGGCCGAGTTTTTTGGGCACTTTGCAGACTTCCTTGTAGCAGAACTATGCCCAGACCTATACTCTCAGTCCAACTCATCCTACTCCATGCATTGAACACTATACTCAAAGAGCACCTCCCCCTACTCCATACATTCAACACTGCACTCAAAGCACAGCTCCTCCCACTGTAACACAACAATAACACCGGATGACCCCTCATCTAGTCATCTAGTCTGCACGGCAATTATGGTTATAGATATAATTTTGTAAAAAGTGCTGAAATCCATATTTAAGTTTGGCTACTCATTGACATTCTATGCGATTTGTAATTGGCCATTATAGGCTATGATTGGTCAGTGAGAGTTCCATCTCTGTGACGCCTGAGGGCTCAATACTACGTGTGACACTATTGGACAGCTCAGGATGTCCTTCCTACAGCACTTGGCATGCTGGGATATGTAGTTTCACTTGCACCATTATAAATCTAGGCTTGAAAGTTCCAGCATGTAATGTTGGGGGGACTAAATGTCAGAACTAGGGGAGAGGTCACCTGTCACTCATACATAGGTCCTGTATGACCAATACCTAGGTCCTTAGCAGCTGTGCAGGTTCTTGAATTGCCCAGTAGTGGCTTCAACGTGTTGTGAATTTGCAGATGTATTTTAACCCCAGTGATGCAGACTCCTGGGTATTTTTTAAACACTCGTCCTGCACGGTTAAGGGGACAGTCCTTGGCCTTTGGCGGTGAGTGAGTAACGGGTTCCCGCTCCCTCACACACAGTCCGTCGGCGGATCCGTGGATAAACACGGCCGGGCTTGAGTAAACAGCAGCAGCTGCAGACCAGGGACAAATTAGGAAATGTTCAGGCCCTGTCTGGCTGCTGGAAGGAGCTGGGCCGCATCAGGGCGCTGGGCCGACTGGGAGCGTTGTGGCTCAGAGTTTAACCTGTCTGCCCCGGAAGCAGAAGACAGGCCTCCTTTTTTGGGGGTCTCTAGATTGATTAGATGTGTGATCCTGAGCAGAGCTTAATTTCTAAAAAAGTAAAAATAAAATAAGTGCTAATTCGGCCAGTGCAAAAGTTTTGTTACATTCATGTAATTCTAGTAATTTCGCATTATATGAATTTTGCAAAATTTTGGAACTTTCTTGAGTGAATAATTTCACACACTTTTTTTGTTCTACACATTAGTTTGGTCAAGACTCAAAAATGCTTTGCAGAAGACTGGATTATGTAGAAAAAATGTCATGAGAGACATTCTCTCCTCCAATTAGTCCCCTGACCGGTGTCTCCTGTGACTTTTGACTGCGAGGCATGCTCTCACATTCAATTTTCACTTGAGATACCTTGAAGTGTACTTTGTTTCATTTACTCTCAGTTTAACGTAAAGTTAAAGAGTAATTCGCTTCCCATGCTGGGTCGGGTATCTGGCTTTGGGAATGGGAAAGGTAAAATCATAGTCCGGTGCACGCCTCAGGTACAGATTGTAACTTTGCACCTGTCCTCAAGGTGCCAAGTTCTCCACCTTGAAGGTGTATCATTTAATGTCACCTCCACCTTACTCAGCCCGTTGCAAAATATCTCACACAGAGACAGAGTAGGGGTGAGTGAAACTCGCTAAGTTTTCTGTCGTGTAACTTTGTAAAATGACAGAAAAAGTATGTGAAAATTCAGGTACCTTCAGACACTACCTTCCCTACTCAAAAATTACCCTAACAGTTTGTTCAGGTAAACATTCGTCTAGAAAATGTAATTATGACTTGAGCTCGTTTCTGGGCGCTCGTGTTTAAAACACATTGCTGCTCGCGTTTGGATTTATAGTTATGTGCTAAAAAAAATCTCAAATATTACATCTTGTGTTACAATTTCTCCCCAAAGAGGAGTCTTGTTACGTGATGTGTCAGAATGGCGTCACTTCTGTAATTTCGCGTACATTTTGTTATGCAAAATTACCAAAATGATGCAATTACACCAGCATAATTAAAATGTTGCCCAGGCCTTCATTTGAAATGAATTTTTTTTTTGCCCAGGCCTAATACATACGAGGCTTGGCTGCTGTCTGCATTCCAGCCAACAATGGCTGTAATTCATGACTGTAAGCAGGGCTTTAAGTGGGATGAAAAAACTGGGGGGTCTCTCAAAGGGGCGTGGCCATTGTAATTAGGGGCGTGGCTGTAACAAACTTACGCTAAAAATCTGTGTTTAGCATAGTGTGCCGCCCGACTTGTATTTTGCTGTTTCTGTCATTGCGTCCAGATATATGAGACAACAAGTAACATCATACCTACAACAAGTAAGGACAAAGCTTTGTCAATGGTTATTAGATGCATAAGATAAATAAGCTGCAACTATGGCTTGTCACATATAATATTGAAAAAGCGTCCAATTAAAGCCTTGCGTTTCAGATAGACAAGGGAAATCCAGAAAGAAAATGACTCTTTAAAGGATTTCCCTTCGCCCACAACGCACACCTGGCATGACATAATGCTGTAACTTCTCCACTTGTTAGAAGTCAGCAGTGTGAGCAGCGCACATCTATGTGCTTGCTGTCTCAAAATGGGTCTCCATCGGGCTGTTTTGCGCCCTGGCACTTTTATCCAGACTGCACACTGCAGTGACAGCAAACTGCAGTCACTGCAGTCCAGAAAAAAACGGACCGCCTGTGCCAGGGCTCAAAAGAGAGCCCGATAGAGACCCGTTTCGAGGCCCCTTTTAAAAAACTGCCGGTGCTCAGACCCCTTGAGACCCGGCCCACTTAAAGCCCTGACTGTAAGTCAATTTCCTTTCTGAATTGATGCTTTTATTTCAGCTACAACATCACATTAATGTCCTGACACTTGGCCCTGTCCTTCCACATCACAGCTTTCTTTTGGGGTCTGGAATAGGAGTGTGTGAAGTTCATATCTTGGCCGTGAAGCACTGGTTGACTTTGCCAGGCTGCGTCCCATTCTCTTCTGGCACGGAATCTGGGGTACACCAGAATTGTTACCATATGCTGAAGGCCTTGGGGTTATAATCAAAGCAGACTCTTTGCATAAGATCAGCTGGCCACGTGAAGTAAGAGCATCTTTGACAAACATGGGTACGCTAAATTTATGGGGAAACCTAACGAACACCCCTTTTCCTTCGAAAGAGAGCTTAACCCCTTCACTGCGGCAGCTATTCCGCCACAGTGCTAAGGGGTCGGGACGGAAGAGCGGCGGGCGCATGCTGGTGACGGAACCGCTCCGTCACCAGCGTCGGTTGCGCTGTGCTTATGACGGAGCGGTTCCGGCATGGCCCGCCCCGCTCAATAGAACGCTCAGAGCAGGCGCGGAATCCGCGCCGCGCATGCGTGCCGAGCGGGCCATGACGCTCCTGGCCTTCTCGTCGCTTGCATTATTTCTCTGCGCTTGCAGTAAAAGGTTTCTGTAAATGGCGCATACGTACGTGGTATGGCGTGGCGTGGAGTTTCACGTAACAAGTTTCAGTGTAATTTGCAAAATTATGCAGCTTATCCTGGCGCAATTTAAATTTTCAGCTGTGCCTAGGCGGGAGGTGGCCCACACATATACAAAATAAGTAGCAGCAGTTCATGTTCCCGAGATGGAACCTTCTGGAAGGTAAGGGAGGTGAAGAAGCGGAGGAGGGCGACTAGCAACGAGAACCACTGGAAGCTATCCAGCTGTTGCCGCTGTCACACTTCCTTAGGAGCCGGAAGTGTCTAGACTAAATCGTCCAGGCAGTCTCAGCAGAGAGGCCATAAACTGAACGTGCATTGAGTCAGAAGTACTTCCTGTCAGTACCAACTCCTTGTCTTAACACATGCTGAGTTTTGTCCGTAAGGAGAGCACGGCCTGGTTGCTGCTCCAGAGCCGCTGTCCAGGCCGGACTGTTAGGATGGCCTTTAGGACTCGTCGAGCCCACGCCAAGCCATCTTCAGTGACTACAGACCACGTCTGTTAGGCTACTGACTCTCACTGAACACGTAACCACATAACTGTGCTCGTCAGCTTCGCTGGCTACCTATACATCAGCGAATCAGGTTACAGGAAATGTGCAGCGCTTGGAATTCCATCCCATATACCACTAGCACTAAATCCACACCCATAGGCGCTTAGAGGCGGTCCTGTTTGCAGTGTGTGTTGCCGAAAGACAACGTTGGGCCCGTCTGTAGGCTTCATTCATTCACTCTTTCTGTCACGTACCGCCATTTTAATTAATACTCAACAGGAGTTGTGAGATACCCTTTTGCGTGTCCAGTGTTCACAGTTGTGGCTGTGGTTGTGAGTGGCGCGTGAATAGTTCCCATCGCCACGAGAACCAGGCGCAGAGACGTCCGGGATTGTGTTGAGACGGCGCTGTTGTTAATCCTTCAGATGTCGAGATAGTCTGGGTGTACACGAAACTACAGCGCCCAGTGACATCTCACCAAGGATATTGGGTGCCATAAACGTGCTCTGATAAAAAATACTGTGACCGCAAGGTATAAGGATGATACTATAGGCTCCACAGAGCGCTGCGACATACGATTCAAATGCAAAGAGCTATATGCTGTGCTTGCACGTCCCCATCTGAATCAACCTATAACTGCTGATGTATACATCAATATTGATTAGAATTATTAAAAATAAAGGCCTGCCATCAGGGCACAAGTCCTAAAAAAAGAAGTGGGGGGACGCTGTCACCGGAAGGGACGTCATGACAGGAAGTGAAGTCACGAAAAGGTGGCTTGCACCATCGGGCTCATTGCTTCCCCTCGCTCACCCCTTAGATGCGGTTGCATCTTAGAAGCCAGCGCGTGAGCAGCGTGCTGTGAGCTCCCATCTCATCCCAGAGAGGCCAAAGAGTGAAGTCCAGCTGTTTGGCAGAAGGGACGGCGTCTACCCGGTAAAATAAGTGGGGGGACGCCGTCCACCCGTGTGGTACCCCGACTCGAGCCCTGCCTGCCATTTACAAGCCCAGGACATTGCAGGCTTCACTGCTGCCCAAGTCAACGGTACTCTATTGTCCTACCCGGGGAGGATGAAGGCCTGAGAGGCCTCGCTGGGGTTTGACTTGGGTCTGCAGATCCCAGCAGCTGGGACAGCACCCACCTCGCTAGGCTTGGCTTGGCGACATATGCAGAACCGAGCAGTACTGTGACCAGAGCTGCCAGATGACGCAGGATTCAGGGACATCAATCAATCAATCAATGCATTTGTAGAGCGGGCTACATACCCGTGAGGGTCTCAAGGCGTTGGGGGGGGGGGGGGGCTGCTACTGATCGAAGAGCCAGGTCTTGAGAAGTCTTCTGAAGGCCAGCAGATCCTGGGTCTGTCGTAGGCCGGTAGGGAGAGCGTTCCAGGTCTTGGCGGCGAGGTAGGAGAAGGATCTGCCGCCGGCGGTGGTTTTCCGGATACGAGGAACTGTGGCGAGGGCGAGGGTGGCAGAGCGGAGGTTGCGGGTGGGTGTGTGGAAGCTGAGTCGGTTGTTGAGGTATGTTGGTCCGGTGTTGTGTAGCGCCTTGTGTGCGTGGATGAGGAGTTTGAAGGTGATTCTTTTGTTGACGGGGAGCCAGTGAAGGCCTCTCACGTGGGGTGTGATGTGGCTGCGTCGGGGGACGTCGAGGATCAGTCGTGCCGAGGCGTTCTGGATACGTTGTAGTTGTCTCAGGAGCTTGGTTGTTGTTCCTGAGTAGAGGGCGTTCCCGTAGTCGAGTCTTCTGGTGACTCCATCTGTTCGGGTCCTGCAATATCCCTCTATTATTGTTTTTTCGTGGGTGTTTCCCTAATTTGTTCAGTTCAGAGGTGTCAGCCTGCGCCTGGTTTCAATACAGGCCAGGATTCCTCTGGAACGATCTGAGGGAGTCAAGCCCACCCCTCCGGAGTAGGCCTCGTGCACAGGGGGAGAGGGGGGGCAGGGTTTGTTCTCCACCGAGAAAAAAAGAAAATGCAATCTTTGCATTATATACATTTGATGATCTTTTCCGTGCACGTGACTCTCTGCCACCTCTCCTTGGTGAATGAGGGTGGGGCCTGAGTTGTGTATTTTTAATGTATTAACAACTTGTTACTACAATGATGGAGTTTTGCACTAATCTTGAAGAGCTCTCTGTACAGCAGCACCTGTGACCGGCAGATCTCAGGTTCTAATCCTAGTGAGACAGCTCAGTGGGTTTAGAGTTCCATATGTAAGCTGCATGTGACTGGTTCGGATCCTAAGAAACAGACCAGAGGGTTGTGAGCATGCAGCGAATATATCTCCATGTTTTCTGTTCTAATCCTAGTGAGACAGCTCAGTGGGTTTAGAATTCCATATGTAAGCAGCATGTGACTAGTTCGGATCCTAAGAAACAGACCAGAGGGTTGTGAGCATGCAGCGAATATATCTCCATGTTTTCTGTGTGGTGTGAGTTTGCATCTGTGCAGGGCTTGCATCTTCAGCTTTCGATCACATGAACGTCATTGAGTTGGACAATATTATTATTAAATGTCAACGACAATTCCTATGACTGTATGTGTTAAGTAAAAGGTCATAATTAAAGTAGGTACACCTATATGCATCATATAATGCATATTATTCTTGAACACAGATATTATGAGACATATTTCTCACTTGTTCTTGTATAAACATTTTTGTTTGTAAATAACATTTCCACGGATCCCAGCAATATCTGCTGGGATTTTGCGTGGCATAAGGTAAATGCCACATTTCACACTGGGCTGCCAGGTCTCCAGCTGGTACCCCCCTGTCCAACCCACAGCGCGCGCTGTGGCTGCCGCCTCTGAGCAGGGCGATTGTAGGAACAAGGCAGCGTCCAGGTTAAACGTGGGGTTTGACCTCAGTGTATGGCCTCTGCGTGGCTGTCTCGGGTGGGGCCACAGTGAGGGTTGTTGAAACGTCACTATGACAGACATTGTGCTGCTGTGAGATGTCCTTGAACCAGGCTGGAGGAAATATCTAATAACTTAGGACCTCTAGAGCTTGCTTTAATGAAGCTCCTTGAACACCACAGTGGTCCTCTCTCCATCCTGTAAAGAACCACTGCCCCACAGCAGAAAGCCCGGCTCCCAGCTGAGGCCTGTCCCTCTCCATGGATGCTACGCCCCGGCCCGGCTCCCAGCTGAGGCCTGTCCCTCTCCATGGATGCTACGCCCCGGCTCCCAGCTGAGGCCTGTCCCTCTCCATGGATGCTACGCCCCGGCCCGGCTCCCAGCTGATGCCTGTCCCTCTCCATGGATGCTACGCCCCGGCTCCCAGCTGAGGCCTGTCCCTCTCCATGGATGCTACGCCCCGGCTCCCAGCTGAGGCCTGTCCCTCTCCATGGATGCTACGCCCCGGCTCCCAGCTGAGGCCTGTCCCTCTCCATGGATGCTATGCCGGCTCCCAGCTGAGGCCTGTTCCTCTCCATGGATGCTATGCCCGGCTCCCAGCCGAGGCCTGTCCCTCTCCATGGATGCTATGCCCCGGCTCCCCAGCCGAGGCCTGTCCCTATCCATGGATGCTATGCCCCGGCTCCCCAGCCGAGGCCTGTCCCTATCCATGGATGCTATGCCCGGCTCCCCAGCCGAGGCCTGTCCCTATCCATGGATGCTATGCCCGGCTCCCCAGCCGAGGCCTGTCCCTCTCCATGGATGCTAAGCCCCGGCTCCCAGCTGATGCCTGTCCCTCTCCATGGATGCTACGCCCCGGCTCCCAGCTGAGGCCTGTCCCTCTCCATGGATGCTATGCCCCGGCTCCCAGCTGAGGCCTGTCCCTCTCCATGGATGCTACGCCCCGGCTCCCAGCTGAGGCCTGTCCCTCTCCATGGATGCTACGCCCCGGCCCGGCTCCCAGCTGAGGCATGTCCCTCTCCATGGATGCTATGCCCCGGCTCCCAGCTGAGGCCTGTCCCTCCATGGATGCTATGCCGGCTCCCAGCTGAGGCCTGTCCCTCTCCATGGATGCTACGCCCCGGCCCCCAGCTGAGGCCTGTCCCTCTCCATGGATGCTACGCCCCGGCTCCCAGCTGAGGCCTGTCCCTCTCCATGGATTCTACGCCCCGGCTCCCAGCTGAGGCCTGTCCCTCTCCATGGATGCTACGCCCCGGCCCCGGCTCCCAGCTGAGGCCTGTCCCTCTCCATGGATGCTACGCCCCGGCTCACAGCTGAGGCCTGTCCCTCTCCATAGATGCTACGCCCCGGCCCCCAGCTGAGGCCTGTCCCTCTCCATGGATGCTACGCCCCGGCTCCCAGCTGAGGCCTGTCCCTCTCCATGGATGCTACGCACCGGCTCCCAGCTCAGGCCTGTCCCTCTCCATGGATACTACGCCCCGGCTCCCAGCTGAGGCCTGTCCCTCTCCATGGATGCTACGCACCGTCTCCCAGCTGAGGCCTGTCCCTCCCCATGGATGCTACGCCCCGGCTCCCAGCTGAGGCCTGTCCCTCTCCATGGATGCTACGCCCCGGCTCCCAGCTGAGGCCTGTCCCTCTCCATGGATGCTACGCCCCGGCTCCCAGCTGAGGCCTGTCCCTCTCCATGGATGCTATGCCGGCTCCCAGCTGAGGCCTGTCCCTCTCCATGGATGCTATGCCCGGTTCCCAGCCGAGGCCTGTCCCTCTCCATGGATGCTATGCCCCGGCTCCCCAGCCGAGGCCTGTCCCTATCCATGGATGCTATGCCCGGCTCCCCAGCCGAGGCCTGTCCCTCTCCATGGATGCTAAGCCCCGGCTCCCAGCTGATGCCTGTCCCTCTCCATGGATGCTACGCCCCGGCTCCCAGCTGAGGCCTGTCCCTCTCCATGGATGCTATGCCCCGACTCCCAGCTGAGGCCTGTCCCTCTCAATGGATGCTACACCCCGGCTCCCAGCTGAGGCCTGTCCCTCTCCATGGATGCTATGCCCCGGCCCGGCTCCCAGCTGAGGCATGTCCCTCTCCATGGATGCTATGCCCCGGCTCCCAGCTGAGGCCTGTCCCTCCATGGATGCTATGCCGGCTCCCAGCTGAGGCCTGTCCCTCTCCATGGATGCTACGCCCCGGCCCCCAGCTGAGGCCTGTCCCTCTCCATGGATGCTACGCCCCGGCTCCCAGCTGAGGCCTGTCCCTCTCCATGGATGCTACGCCCCGGCTCCCAGCTGAGGCCTGTCCCTCTCCATGGATGCTACGCCCCGGCCCCGGCTCCCAGCTGAGGCCTGTCCCTCTCCATGGATGCTACGCCCCGGCTCAGAGCTGAGGCCTGTCCCTCTCCATGGATGCTACGCCCCGGCTCCCAGCTGAGGCCAGTCCCTCTCCATGGATGCTACGCACCGGCTCCCAGCTCAGGCCTGTCCCTCTGCATGGATGCTACGCCCCGGCTCCCAGCTGAGGCCTGTCCCTCTCCATGGATGCTACGCACCGGCTCCCAGCTGAGGCCTGTCCCTCCCCATGGATGCTACGCCCCGGCTCCCAGCTGAGGCCTGTCCCTCTCCATGGATGCTACGCCCCGGCTCCCAGCTGAGGCCTGTCCCTCTCCATGGATGCTACGCCCCGGCTCCCAGCTGAAGCCTGTCCCTCCCCATGGATGCTACGCCCCGGCTCCCAGCTGAGGCCTGTTCCTCCCCATGGATGCTAAGCCCCGGCTCCCAGCTGAGGCCTGTCCCTCTCCATGGATGCTACGCTCCGGCTCCCAGCTGAGGCCTGTTCCTCCCTATGGATGCTAAGCCCCGGCTCCCAGCTGAGGCCTGTCACTCTCCATGGATGCTACGCCCCGGCTCCCAGCTGAGGCCTGCCCCTCTCCGTGGATGCTACGCCCCGGCTCACAGCTGAGGCCTGTCCCTTTCCGTGGATGCTACGCCCCGGCTCCCAGCTGAAGCCTGTCCCTCTCCATGGATGCTACGCCCCGGCTCCCAGCTGAGGCCTGTCCCTCTGCATGGATGCTAAGCCCCGGCTCCCAGCTGAGGCCTGTCCCTCTCCATGGATGCTACGCCCCGGCCCGGCTCCCAGCTGATGCCTGTCCCTCTCCATGGATGCTACGCCCCGGCTCCCAGCTGAGGCCTGTCCCTCTCCATGGATGCTACGCCCCGGCTCCCAGCTGAGGCCTGTCCCTCTCCATGGATGCTACGCCCCGGCTCCCAGCTGAGGCCTGTCCCTCTCCATGGATGCTATGCCGGCTCCCAGCTGAGGCCTGTTCCTCTCCATGGATGCTATGCCCGGCTCCCAGCCGAGGCCTGTCCCTCTCCATGGATGCTATGCCCCGGCTCCCCAGCCGAGGCCTGTCCCTATCCATGGATGCTATGCCCCGGCTCCCCAGCCGAGGCCTGTCCCTATCCATGGATGCTATGCCCGGCTCCCCAGCCGAGGCCTGTCCCTATCCATGGATGCTATGCCCGGCTCCCCAGCCGAGGCCTGTCCCTCTCCATGGATGCTAAGCCCCGGCTCCCAGCTGATGCCTGTCCCTCTCCATGGATGCTACGCCCCGGCTCCCAGCTGAGGCCTGTCCCTCTCCATGGATGCTATGCCCCGGCTCCCAGCTGAGGCCTGTCCCTCTCCATGGATGCTACGCCCCGGCTCCCAGCTGAGGCCTGTCCCTCTCCATGGATGCTACGCCCCGGCCCGGCTCCCAGCTGAGGCATGTCCCTCTCCATGGATGCTATGCCCCGGCTCCCAGCTGAGGCCTGTCCCTCCATGGATGCTATGCCGGCTCCCAGCTGAGGCCTGTCCCTCTCCATGGATGCTACGCCCCGGCCCCCAGCTGAGGCCTGTCCCTCTCCATGGATGCTACGCCCCGGCTCCCAGCTGAGGCCTGTCCCTCTCCATGGATTCTACGCCCCGGCTCCCAGCTGAGGCCTGTCCCTCTCCATGGATGCTACGCCCCGGCCCCGGCTCCCAGCTGAGGCCTGTCCCTCTCCATGGATGCTACGCCCCGGCTCACAGCTGAGGCCTGTCCCTCTCCATAGATGCTACGCCCCGGCCCCCAGCTGAGGCCTGTCCCTCTCCATGGATGCTACGCCCCGGCTCCCAGCTGAGGCCTGTCCCTCTCCATGGATGCTACGCACCGGCTCCCAGCTCAGGCCTGTCCCTCTCCATGGATGCTACGCCCCGGCTCCCAGCTGAGGCCTGTCCCTCTCCATGGATGCTACGCACCGTCTCCCAGCTGAGGCCTGTCCCTCCCCATGGATGCTACGCCCCGGCTCCCAGCTGAGGCCTGTCCCTCTCCATGGATGCTACGCCCCGGCTCCCAGCTGAGGCCTGTCCCTCTCCATGGATGCTACGCCCCGGCTCCCAGCTGAGGCCTGTCCCTCTCCATGGATGCTATGCCGGCTCCCAGCTGAGGCCTGTCCCTCTCCATGGATGCTATGCCCGGTTCCCAGCCGAGGCCTGTCCCTCTCCATGGATGCTATGCCCCGGCTCCCCAGCCGAGGCCTGTCCCTATCCATGGATGCTATGCCCGGCTCCCCAGCCGAGGCCTGTCCCTCTCCATGGATGCTAAGCCCCGGCTCCCAGCTGATGCCTGTCCCTCTCCATGGATGCTACGCCCCGGCTCCCAGCTGAGGCCTGTCCCTCTCCATGGATGCTATGCCCCGGCTCCCAGCTGAGGCCTGTCCCTCTCAATGGATGCTACACCCCGGCTCCCAGCTGAGGCCTGTCCCTCTCCATGGATGCTATGCCCCGGCCCGGCTCCCAGCTGAGGCATGTCCCTCTCCATGGATGCTATGCCCCGGCTCCCAGCTGAGGCCTGTCCCTCCATGGATGCTATGCCGGCTCCCAGCTGAGGCCTGTCCCTCTCCATGGATGCTACGCCCCGGCCCCCAGCTGAGGCCTGTCCCTCTCCATGGATGCTACGCCCCGGCTCCCAGCTGAGGCCTGTCCCTCTCCATGGATGCTACGCCCCGGCTCCCAGCTGAGGCCTGTCCCTCTCCATGGATGCTACGCCCCGGCCCCGGCTCCCAGCTGAGGCCTGTCCCTCTCCATGGATGCTACGCCCCGGCTCAGAGCTGAGGCCTGTCCCTCTCCATGGATGCTACGCCCCGGCTCCCAGCTGAGGCCAGTCCCTCTCCATGGATGCTACACACCGGCTCCCAGCTCAGGCCTGTCCCTCTGCATGGATGCTACGCCCCGGCTCCCAGCTGAGGCCTGTCCCTCTCCATGGATGCTACGCACCGGCTCCCAGCTGAGGCCTGTCCCTCCCCATGGATGCTACGCCCCGGCTCCCAGCTGAGGCCTGTCCCTCTCCATGGATGCTACGCCCCGGCTCCCAGCTGAGGCCTGTCCCTCTCCATGGATGCTACGCCCCGGCTCCCAGCTGAAGCCTGTCCCTCCCCATGGATGCTACGCCCCGGCTCCCAGCTGAGGCCTGTTCCTCCCCATGGATGCTAAGCCCCGGCTCCCAGCTGAGGCCTGTCCCTCTCCATGGATGCTACGCTCCGGCTCCCAGCTGAGGCCTGTTCCTCCCTATGGATGCTAAGCCCCGGCTCCCAGCTGAGGCCTGTCACTCTCCATGGATGCTACGCCCCGGCTCCCAGCTGAGGCCTGCCCCTCTCCGTGGATGCTACGCCCCGGCTCACAGCTGAGGCCTGTCCCTTTCCGTGGATGCTACGCCCCGGCTCCCAGCTGAAGCCTGTCCCTCTCCATGGATGCTACGCCCCGGCTCCCAGCTGAGGCCTGTCCCTCTCCATGGATGCTACGCCCCGGCTCCCAGCTGAAGCCTGTCCCTCTCCATGGATGCTACGCCCCGGCCCGGCTCCCAGCTGAGGCCTGTCCCTCTCCATGGATGCTACGCCCCGGCTCCCAGCTGAGGCCTGCCCCTCTCCATGGATGATACGCCCCGGCTCCCAGCTGAGGCCTGTCCCTCTCCATGGATGCTACGCCCCGGCTCCCAGCTGAGGCCTGTCCCTCTCCATGGATGCTACGCCCCGGCTCCCCAGCCGAGGCCTGTCCCTCTCCATGGATGCTATGCCCGGCTCCCCAGCCGAGGCCTGTCCCTCTCCATGGATGATACGCCCCGGCTCCCAGCTGAGGCCTGTCCCTCTCCATGGATGCTACGCCCCGGCTCCCAGCTGAAGCCTGTCCCTCTCCATGGATGATACGCCCCGGCTCCCAGCTGAGGCCTGTCCCTCTCCATGGATGCTATGCCCCGGCTCCCAGCTGATGCCTGTCCCTCTCCATGGATGCTACGCCTGAAGCTGCAGGAACAGTGACCAGAGAGTGACTGCCATCTGAGTCAGATCACAAGCAGCTGCATTGCAGGATGGACAGAGCACAGTGGCGTCCAATTCACCTGATAAGAAGCTGCAGTGTGTGCTGCATAGAGCACCTTGGCACCTGAATCAAGATAAAAGGAGCTGCTGTGTGTGTCGCATTGAGCTCTGTGGCATCTGATTCAAGTTAAAAGCAGCTGTAGTGTGTTGCATAGAACACTATGGTAGCTACTTCACGTTAAAACGAGCTGCAGTGTGTTGCATAGAGCAATATGGTATCAGATTCATGTTTAAACGAAGGTTCCGTGTGTTGCATAGAAAGCTCTGGTATCTGATTCAAGTAAAAAGAAGCTGCAGTTTGTTGCATAGAGCATTGTGTTATCTACTTCAAGTTAAAAGGAGCTCCAGTGTGTCAGATGAAGGAGAAAAGTCAGATGAGGCAGCCCTACCGCTGTAGGGCAAAGGTCAGGGAAAGGTCAGATGAGGCAGTTCTACTGCTGTAGGGGAAAGGTCATATGAGGCAGCTCTACTGCTCTAGGGCAAAGGTCAGATGAGGCAGCTCTACTGCTGCAAGGGAAAGGTAAGGGAAAGGTCAGATGAGGCCGCTCTCCTGCTGTAGGGGAAAGGTCAGGGAAAGGTTAGATGAGGCAGCTCTACTGCTGTAGGGGAAAGGTCAGGGAAAGGTCAGAGGAGGCAGCTCTCCTGCTGTAGGGGAAAGGTGAGGCAAAGGTCAGATGAGGCAGCTCTACTGCTGTAGGGGAAAGGTCAGGGAAAGGTCAGATGAGGCAGCTCTACTGCTGTAGGGCAAAGGTGAAGCAAAGGTCAGATGAGGCAGCTCTACTGCTGTAGGGCAAAGGTCAGGGAAAGGTCAGAGGAGGCAGTTCTTCTGCTGTAGGGCAAAGGTCAGGGAAAGGTCAGAGGAGGCAGCTCTACTGCTGTAGGGCAAAGGTCAGGGAAAGGTCAGATGAGGCAGCTCTACTGCTGTAGGGCAAAGGTCAGGGAAAGGTCAGATGAGGCAGCTCTACTGCAGGGGAAAGGTGAGGCAAAGGTCAGATGAGGCAGCTCTCCTGCTGTAGGGGAAAGGTCCGATGTGGCAGCTCTTCTGCTGTTGGGCAAAGGTCAGGGAAAGGTCAGATGAGGCAGCTCTACTGCTGTAGGGCAAAGGTGAAGCAAAGGTCAGATGAGGCCGCTCTACTGCTGTAGGGCAAAGGTCAGGGAAAGGTCAGAGGAGGCAGTTCTTCTGCTGTAGGGCAAAGGTCAGGGAAAGGTCAGAGGAGGCAGCTCTACTGCTGTAGGGCAAAGGTCAGGGAAAGGTCAGATGAGACAGCTCTACTGCTGTAGGGCAAAGGTCAGGGAAAGGTCAGATGAGGCAGCTCTACTGCAGGGGAAAGGTGAGGGAAAGGTCAGATGAGGCAGCTCTCCTGCTGTTGGGGAAAGGGCAGGGAAAGGTCAGATGAGGCCGCTCTCCTGCTGTAGGGGAAAGGTCAGGGAAAGGTCAGACGAGGCAGCTCTACTGCTGTAGGGGAAAGGTCAGGGAAAGGTCAGACGAGGCAGCTCTACTGCTGTAGGGGAAAGGTCAGGAGAAAGGTCAGATGAGGTAGCTCTACTGCTGTAGGGCAAAGGTCAGGGAAAGGTCAGATGAGGCAGCTCTACTTCTGTAGGAGAAATGTCAGGCAAAGGTCAGATGAGGCAGCTCTACTGCAGAGGAAAGGTGAGGCAAAGGTCAGATGAGGCAGCTCTACTGCTGCAGGGGAAAGGTCAGGGAAAGGTCAGATGAGCCAGCTCTCCTGCTGTAGGGGAAAGGTCAGGGAAAGGTCCGATGAGGCAGCTCTACTGCTGTAGGGCAAAGGTCAGGGAAAGGTCAGATGAGGCAGCTCTCCTGCTGTAGGGGAAAGGTCAGATGAGGCAGCCCTACCGCTGTAGGGCAAAGGTCAGGGAAAGGTCAGATGAGGCAGTTCTACTGCTGTAGGGGAAAGGTCATATGAGGCAGCTCTACTGCTCTAGGGCAAAGGTCAGATGAGGCAGCTCTACTGCTGCAAGGGAAAGGTAAGGGAAAGGTCAGATGAGGCCGCTCTCCTGCTGTAGGGGAAAGGTCAGGGAAAGGTTAGATGAGGCAGCTCTAATGCTGTAGGGGAAAGGTCAGGGAAAGGTCAGATGAGGCAGCTCTACTGCTGTAGGGGAAAGGTCAGGGAAAGGTCCGATGCGGCAGCTCTACTGCTGTTGGGCAAAGGTCAGGGAAAGGTCAGATGAGGCAGCTCTACTGCTTTAGGGGAAAGGTCAGATGAGGCAGCTCTACTGCTGTAGGGGAAAGGTCCGATGTGGCAGCTCTACTGCTGTTGGGCAAAGGTCAGGGAAAGGTCAGAGGAGGCAGCTCTCCTGCTGTAGGGGAAAGGTCAGATGAGGCAGCTCTACTGCTGTAGGGGAAAGGTCCGATGTGGCAGCTCTACTGCTGTTGGGCAAAGGTCAGGGAAAGGTCAGATGAGGCAGCTCTACTGCTGTAGGGCAAAGGTGAAGCAAAGGTCAGATGAGGCAGCTCTACTGCTGTAGGGCAAAGGTCAGGGAAAGGTCAGAGGAGGCAGTTCTTCTGCTGTAGGGCAAAGGTCAGGGAAAGGTCAGAGGAGGCAGCTCTACTGCTGTAGGGCAAAGGTCAGGGAAAGGTCAGATGAGGCAGCTCTACTGCTGTAGGGCAAAGGTCAGGGAAAGGTCAGATGAGGCAGCTCTACTGCAGGGGAAAGGTGAGGCAAAGGTCAGATGAGGCAGCTCTCCTGCTGTAGGGGAAAGGTCCGATGTGGCAGCTCTTCTGCTGTTGGGCAAAGGTCAGGGAAAGGTCAGATGAGGCAGCTCTACTGCTGTAGGGCAAAGGTGAAGCAAAGGTCAGATGAGGCCGCTCTACTGCTGTAGGGCAAAGGTCAGGGAAAGGTCAGAGGAGGCAGTTCTTCTGCTGTAGGGCAAAGGTCGGGGAAAGGTCAGAGGAGGCAGCTCTACTGCTGTAGGGCAAAGGTCAGATGAGACAGCTCTACTGCTGTAGGGCAAAGGTCAGGGAAAGGTCAGATGAGGCAGCTCTACTGCAGGGGAAAGGTGAGGGAAAGGTCAGATGAGGCAGCTCTCCTGCTGTTGGGGAAAGGGCAGGGAAAGGTCAGATGAGGCAGCTCTCCTGCTGTAGGGGAAAGGTCAGGGAAAGGTCAGACGAGGCAGCTCTACTGCTGTAGGGGAAAGGTCAGGGAAAGGTCAGATGAGGCAGCTCTACTGCTGTAGGGGAAAGGTCAGGAGAAAGGTCAGATGAGGTAGCTCTACTGCTGTAGGGCAAAGGTCAGGGAAAGGTCAGATGAGGCAGCTCTACTTCTGTAGGAGAAATGTCAGGCAAAGGTCAGATGAGGCAGCTCTACTGCAGAGGAAAGGTGAGGCAAAGGTCAGATGAGGCAGCTCTACTGCTGCAGGGGAAAGGTCAGGGAAAGGTCAGATGAGCCAGCTCTCCTGCTGTAGGGGAAAGGTCAGGGAAAGGTCCGATGAGGCAGCTCTACTGCTGTAGGGCAAAGGTCAGGGAAAGGTCAGATGAGGCAGCTCTCCTGCTGTAGGGGAAAGGTCAGATGAGGCAGCTCTACTGCTGTAGGGCAAAGGTCAGGGAAAGGTCAGATGAGGCAGCTCTACTGCTGTAGGGCAAAGGTCAGGGAAAGGTCAGATGAGGCAGCTCTTCTGCTGTAGGGGAAAGGTCAGTGTAGGTATTGCCAAGTTAAGGGGAATGTTGTTACGGGGTCACTGCTAAAGTAAGTAACCTTCATCGCCGGTACAACAGCTTGGATGAAGGAAAGGTGGGTTTAGTTAGAAGTCCTGCTGTAGAGGATCCGAGGCTGCTGCTCCAAAGAAAGGTTGGCCCATTCTCCTGTTTAATATGAAGTGCAGCTTGGGCTGTACTGGTGCTGGCAGGGAAAAGTTTCATGTAAGAAGAATCGCTGATGTTATGTTATGTTAATTTAATTTATAACACACTCAAATCACCCCAAGGATTATCTCAGCGCAACCAAGAGACAGGGTAACAAGAGCAGCTAGATCAGAACACAAATGACTTAAGGACTTTCCTAAAATGAGAACTATCTGAACAGATCCGAATATGGTATAGTACTTTGTTCCAATTATAAGGAACCAGATAGGAAAGGGACCTGCCGCCCGAACGGGCCCTTTCGACAGGAGGAATGATTAACAATGCTTTATCCCTGGATCTCAAAACTCTTAGCGGGCTGTAGTGTCTGAGTTTGGTAGCTAAGTAACCAGGGCCATTTCCAATTAGAGCTTTAAGTGTAAGACAACACATTTTAAAACGGATTCTCTTCCGAACCGGGAGCCAATGCAGGGCCTGCAGACGGGTAGTGGAGGCAGCCCCAGATGGCAAATTGTAAAAGAGGTGAGCCGCGGTGTTCTGAACCACCTGCAATTTTGATAGCAACGTCTCGTTTGACGAAGTCAACAAAACGTTGCAAATAATCCAAGCGGCAAATCACAAGGGCCTGGACCACCGTTTTCCTTGCTGAGAGTGGAAGGAAGGGAAAGGCTTTCCTCAATAAGCGCATGATACGGGAACAGGAACCGGAAGTTGACATCCCCTGCTCTCTCATGGAAAGAGGTTGGTCAAGGCGGACTCCCAAGTTCTTGACCACCTGCTTGGGTTTGGGAGCAGTCCATAGTTGTTGGGCCTCGCCAAACAGCATAATCTCAGTTTTTTCTGCATTCAACTGGAAACAGTTTTTCTGTCATCCATGTGGAAATTGCTGTCATCCCGTCTAAAAAGCTTTGCTTAGTTTTGTCTAAATCTTTCTCAGAGGAGATTACAATCTGTGCATCGTCCACATACAATATGACCTTAAAGCCGAAGGCTCTTAGAATCTCAACGAGTGGTGCAACATGTATGTTTAAGAGCAGAGGACTAAGACAAGAGCCATGGGGCACCCCCTTATCCTGTGACATTGTGCGAGATTTAACCCCTTGGGCGCGGCCGCGATTCTGCGCCTGTGCGGCAGAATCGCGAGTGGTCGGGTTTATGACGGCCGTCATCAGCACACGAGCCCCGTGATGTATGACGGCTGGGGGCCGTCATCAGCATTGAAGGGGTTAAAAGAGCCTAAAATAATAGTTTGGGTTCTGTTGGACAGGAAATCGCCAAGCCAATTAAGCGCTGTCCCATAAATGCCAATGTCTTGTAGCCTATAGAGTAATTTGGGATGGGACACTGTATCGAACACAGCTGACAAGACGAGTAGTACTAGCATAGAGGGTGTATTGGCATCTAAAGAACCTCTGATATGGCCGGTGACCACTACCAAGGCTGTCTCAGTTCTGTGAGATGGTCTAAAACCCGATTGTGATGATTCTAGGATGCTGTCAACATTGAGGTACTCTAAAAGTTGTTTATTAATTAATCCTTCCAAGAGCTTACCCAATAAAGGAAGCAACGAGATCGCACGATAATTAGAGAAATTGGAAGGTGCTGGATTAGGCTTTTTTGGATTGGCCTAACCTGGGCATCCTTCCAAGTGGCAGGGATTTTTTCAGTATTAACCGAAAGATTGAACATCAAATGTATGGCAGGGGCCAACTGATAGGCAAGAGCAATGGAGATCTTGAGGAGACAAATATCTAAAGGAGAACCTGATTTGGCTGAAGCAAGCTCCACCTGAATTTCTTCAAAGGAAAACTCCTTGAACTTGACCAAGCTTGGAACCCCATGGGTGGGGGAGGTAAGGAAACCCTAGTCTCCTCGGGATGCATGGGGAAATTCCGATAGATGTTGTTTACTTTTTCTTCAAAATGATAAGCTAGAGAATCACAAAGAGGCTGGGATGGCTGGGTGTCTAGAGTACAAGCTGTAGGATTTACAAAATCATTGAGGATTTTAAATAACATTTTTGACCATTTTTTTTTGCCTGGGAAGTTTGATCCGAGATGTATAGTTTCCGAGCAGCCTATATATTGCAGTGGTAGCATTTAGGTGCTGCTCTGTAGATTTCCCTGTCACAGGTATTATTAGAGCCCTTCCAGTGTCTTTCTAATTTGTTACAAGATGATTTCTCCATTCTAAGAACCAACTTATACCAAGTGGCGTGGGTACCATGTGTGGGGTTAGGGGAACATCCTTTACTACGCAACTGTTACAACGCAGTGCCTTTACGACGCAACTTTTACAACACAAGTGTTGGACCCGGCCTCGTGGCGTGGTTCGCGCCTGTCCCACCACACCCTAAGAGCAGCTTGCACCCTGAAGCCTGATCGTCTCTCCCCCGATAAGCCCGAGCCCCCCGTAACCCACGACCAGGTCCGCCTGTCCCCGTCCCGCTCCCGGCTCCGAGCACCTAACCTTGCATGCCCCACAAGGCCCGGCAGCCATTTTCCCTTCCCGAGATCCCTGTCTCCCTGGGCCTAGCGTGACCCCGGCCCCAGCGAAACCCAGACTCCAAAGGCGCGCCAGTCCCGGCTGGGGGTAAAGGGCTCCCCGAGTGTAATAAGCCAGGCAGTTTCGATGGCACCTCCGGCCTCCCCTGAGAGACTGGTATCTGTCACACCTTTGGCCCTCCCCTGTGGGCCATTTTTTTTTTTTTTAAATAAACTTTTATTGTTGCTCTGGGCGTATCATCTGAAAATATATAAGGACACGGGCTGGCTTCAACATTCAGCCAGTATCCGTCAGTTCCGCAACTTTTCTTTTGCTCATTAGGCTTAATCACATATCAAGAATAACAGTACAGTTTAATCAAGGCTGGTGACAAATGCAAAAAAACGAGAAAAACAACCCCTAAAAACAGCTCCTACCATGCCCGCCCACCTCCCCCACCCCGAAGTCCGTCTACCCTTTGTCAATAAAGTTACATCCACCTGACGAGAACCGGGTTCTACAGTAAGACATTTAAACTGACCATTCTCCGTCTCCACCTTTAGGTGTGCACCAAACCTCAAGTATGACAAAATTCCCCTTCAGAGCCCCTGTGAATGCACTCTAGTCCGTGTTATTGCCTCCACTTAGTCCATACTCTCCGGAACTTTTTTGGGCAGCCCCTGGCTTTATATGTCACTCTCTCAGCCGCCATATAGAGGTCAAGCCCTCTCCTCCATTCCTCCAAGTCTGGCGGTTCGGCCGCTCCCCATCGCCTGGCAATGTCTCTCTTGGCCACCACCAATGCCAGCACCAAGAATATGATCAAGGGGCGGGCCAAGTCGACTTCAGTCGTCAACCCCAACAGAGCTAGTTTTGGGTCACGTGGTAGAGGAGTTCCCAGGACCTCATCCAATTCCCCAAATATGTTCTCCCAGTATTCCTGTATGATTTCACAGCCCCAAAGTATGTGATAGAAATTCCCCTCTGGGTGATGGCACCTAAGGCATGCGGTATCCATGACCTTCCCCATTTTGTACAGACGCACCCTGTCGTAGTAGGCTCTGTGCAACACCTTCAGCTGTATGAGACGGAGTCTGGACTTAATCGCTACCTCACGAGGGTGCATAAGAACCATCTCCCAGTCTAAGTCTTCCATCTCCCCCGTGTCTGCTTCCCATTTGTTTCTCAGATCCTGTAGAGTACCCAATGTATTGTTGGTCAGCGTTCTGTACGTGAGGGACACCACACCCCTCCCTATTTGCTCCTGCAGCAACCTACCCTCCAACGGGGCGTACTCAGGGATATCTGCCAGAATGATGTTCTGCGCCCTCCAGGCGTGCCTTAGTCGTGTGTATCTGTAATACTGAGTGTTATGTAGGCCAAATTCCCTCTGTAATGCGTTGAATGTTTTCAGTTCTCCTCTAGCAATTACGTCCCCTATGGTCGAAATGCCGATGTCATCCCACTGCCTAAAGCCTGTTAGTTTGTTAAGTTCATCCAGCCACTTACAGTGCCATAGTGGCGTCTGTCGGGTGGGCCGTTTGTCCCAGCCCATGCGTTTGGTCGCCCTATTCCATGCCGTCAACGTGATCCTAGTAGCCGGCAGAAGGTGGTTCCCCCTTGGAGCTCCGTATAGGTAGTGCAAGCTGTTTGTGTGAGACCATTTGGTTCTTTCTAGGGCATAAGTAGGGTGATCTATTGCCGCATGCAACCAGTCATTTATCGGGGTAAGGTGTTCCGCCCAATAGTATGCCTCTAGGTTGGGAAGGGAGATCCCACCATTGTACTGGTGGCGTTGTAGTGTGGCTAAGGCTATTCTCGGGTGTTTCCCCAGCCATAAGAAAGCTCGCAGGTCCGCGTGGATTTTAGGCAAGGTTGTAGGAGGGAGCGGGTAGTATTCATTTTGGAGTGCATAAAGGAATTTTGGCAGCAAAACCATTTTATATAGCGCTGCGCGCCCCAATAGGGTGAGCGGGAGCTGCCTCCACCGGTCCATTTCTAATTTCGCACTAGCCATGATACGGGTCACATTTTTATTAAGGGAAAGTGTCTCGTCTAGTGTTATGAATATCCCCAGGTACTGGAATCCCTCTGTGGTGTGAATGAGGAGATCCGGTAGGCAATCCCTCCGCTCTCGGCCCTGCGGGTCATATAGAATCGATTTATGCCAATTAATAGTATGGCCAGCTCTCGCTCCGAAGTCATCCAACTCTTTGAACAGGACCGGGATCGTGGCATCCGGTTCCGTCACAAACAGCAGGACATCGTCCGCATATAGCGAAATTTTTTCCTGGGTAGCCTCCGAGTCTTCCCAAGTGAACCCCCTAATACCCTGATTCTGTCGGATCCGGATTGCTAGTATTTCTATCGTCAGTGTGAACAGAAGGGGGGACAGTGGGCACCCCTGGCGCGTTCCTCTGTGAATGTGGAATTCGCGTGACAGTCTTCCATTCACCCTCACTCGTGCCTTTGGGGCAGAGTACAGGAGTCTTATCCATTGTAAGAACTTAGGGCCAAAGCCGAGCCTCCGTAGCGTCTCAAACAGGAAGGGCCAGTGGACTGCATCGAAGGCCTTTTCTGCATCTAATGAGAGGAACCAATGGGGCTCGCTCCTCTCTCGGACTTCCTGCAGCCAGTTATGTGTGCGGCGGAGGTTTAATTTGGTTGCCCTGTCTGGGAGGAACCCGGACTGATCCGCATGCACTAAATCAGAAATTACCCTCCGTAGGCGCCTAGCAAGGACAGTAGCCAGAATCTTCGTCTCCATATTGAGGAGAGAGATCGGGCGGTAGGAGGCACATATGTCTCTGGGTTTACCCTCCTTGTGTATAGGGACAATAGTGGCCGTGGCCAGATCCGGTGGTAGGCTCGCCGTTTGGAGTGCCTCAACGAAGAGCTTTTTAATATGGCGTTACAACAGGTCCGCCGTACGTTTGAAGAATTCCGCTGGGAAACCGTTGGGTCCCGGCGTCTTCCCCGGCTTCAGGGACGCTATTGCTTCTGTTATTTCCTCCAGTGTAATCTCCGCTTCCAGGTCCGTGGTGTCCTCCAGGGACAGCGTCGGGACCTCCATGTCGCCCAGATAGTGGCTGGCATCAACCTCGTCCCCCAGGTCTCTAGCTCTGTAAAAGTCTTCATAATACGTAGCAAAGGCCTCTGCTATAGTCTCATCCGTACAGGCTGACCCGCTCCCCGGCACTTCAACCCTATCCACCCATCGTGCCGCCCTTTCCCTCTTGCTCAGCCACGCCAGAAGTTTACCAGATTTATCGCCCACGTCGTATAGGCGGTGGAGTGTCGCCAGTGCCTGTGTGCGTGCTTCCCCAGTGACAAGTTCTCTATAGTGTCTTTGTGTGTCTAGCAATTTCCTAAGTATGTTTTCTTCCTTTCCATGGTGATATTCTGCTTCGAGGGCTAAGATCGAGACCTCCTCAGTCGTAACCGTCTGTTGTAACTCCCTCCTAGCCGCCCCCCGTCTGCTGTTTACACGATCCCGAAGGACTGGCTTAAGTGCTTCCCAGAGTGTGATCCCTGATTCTACTGATCCCTCATTCTCAGCCACATACACCTTTATGTCTGCTCTAATTCCCTTCAATAGATCTGGTGTTTGTAGGTCCCAAGCCGCAAGGTGCCATTCCACAGCCCTCTCCCTCCTCCCACGTCCCAAGTGTACAGATAGGGGTGAGTGGTCCGAGATTCCCCGTGCTTTATATTCCGCTAAGTCATTGACCGTAATTTCCTGCCTGGAGGTAAAGATGTAATCCAGCCTGGAAAAGACCCTGTGTGCCCCTGAGTAGAAGGAGTAGGCCTCCTGTGTGGGGTGAAGCCATCTCCAGACATCTGTTAGGCCCAAAGTGTGCATCTGTCGAGCCAGTGCCGTGTTGTGCCCCACTGTACGTGTGGTCCCCGATCTGTCCCTGGTGGTGCACATTACATCATTGAAGTCCCCCCCTACTATCTGGATCGTATCTGCCGTGTCTAGAAGGATAGCAGTAACTGCCGTGAGGGTGCGTGCCTGGAGTTTTGGGGGGGCATAAACTGAGACGATTGTGTACCTGCGCCTCTTCCATGTTCCCTGCACCCCTGCATACGTCCCCTGAGGGTCCAACCATGTACGAGCGACGGTGAACGGTGTAGATTTTTTAACTAGGATTGCCGCCCCCCTGGAATCCGCCGTGTAGCCGGAGTGCGCAAGCACCACGTGCCTGCCTCTTGCTATAAAGGCGCACTGAGTGCCTCTTAGGTGCGTTTCCTGGAGCAATATAATGTCCGGCGCTAGCCTTTTTAGATATGCATTGACTAGGCCCCGTTTGATTTTCGACCCAAGGCCATTCACATTCCAAGATAATATTGTGACGCCTGAGTCACCCGCGGGAGTGTGATCTAGTGGATCCGCCATTGTGTGTTCCTTTCATATTTCCAGGCAGGGCTCCCGAGGTGATGTGGTATAAGGTGCGTAGTGGCATGTAGTCGCTGTTTCTCAACTCGAATCCCCCCCCCCCCAACCCCCCTCTCCCCCCTACAACTCCCCGGAACCCCAACATGAGGTAATACCAGAACCAACTCCCCCCCGCACCCCCCTCCCCACCTCCCTCCCCGTCCAGCTGCGTCCCAACCTGGGACCAAACTATCAACGGGAGCAGGTCTGTCGCCCTCCCACACATCCCTCCCCACGCTAAACAATAATTAGTTCGAAGAAACTCAAAAAGAAAAACTCAATTAACAGTAGGGGGTGTGTCAACTTGCGTGCTCCGAGTTGCCGAGCTGCAATCTCCCCGAGCCCTGTCCACCAAAGTTCAAGAATGCGAGTCCTGTGTTTCCATGGTCGGCTCCTGCTCCAAGGAGCCCTGTTCCAACTGCTGGATCTCCCTGACCAGAGGGTGAATCGACTCGCCCATTTCGACCTCCTCCTCTCCTCCGGACGCGCGGCCCTCTGAGCCCTCCACTTCTTCACCCTCCGAGCGGATTCCATTGCGCAGGCAGCTGAACCTTGAGCCTGCCACTGAATTGGTGCCAGGGGAGGCTGATCTGCCTCCTCTCCTGTCCTCCGTGCCTCGGGTTCGGTATGGTGTATTCAGGGTTTTCTGTGTCACCCTCCGAGTTTTCCGCCGCTGCGGTTTCGGCCACTCCCAGCGCGGCCTGTCCCTTATTGTTCTGTCTAGGGCTTCTCGACCCGCCGCCTCTCTACTATTTAAGATGGGGCGTTCCTCCAGCCACAGCCAAGCATCCTCGGGGTGTGTGAAGAAGAAGGATTTGTCCTTGTATATCACCTTGAGTTTGGCGGGAAAAAGGAGCATGTACGTTATGTTCAAGGACCTCAGTTTTGCCTTCACGGAGTCGAACGAGCGGCGCTGCTTCGATACTTCCTGGCTGTAGTCCGGGAAAATCATAATGGTGGAATTCTCCAGGCGGATCTCCCCCATTTTCCTGGCTTCTCGCAATATCAAGTCTCTGTCTGCGAAGTTTAAGAGGCGTGCTATAACCGGTCTCGGCCTTGCTCCCTCCGGTGGTTTGGCCAGCAGGGCCCTGTGAGCCCTCTCGATGATGAAGCACGAGGAGAACTGCGCCGCCGAGAAGGTGGTTTTCAGCCAGGTGAGGAGGAAGGCGGACATGTTCTTTCCCTCAATTCCTTCCCTAAAACCTACAAAGCGAAGGTTGTTGCGCCTTGATCTATTTTCCGCGTCGTCTACCTTCCAGAGCAGCTGCCGGTGGGACGCCTGCAGTTCTGCCATGTCTTTCTTCAGCGACGAGATCGATTCCTCATTGTCTGTTATTCTAGTCTCCGTCGCCGTCACTCTTTCTGCTAGGTTCCGAAAATCCTGCCGCAGCAACGTTACCTCAGAGCCCACCTCTCCAATTTTCATCTCTAGGGCTGTTCGCGATGCCTGTATGTCCGTCCTGGACGCCTGAATGGCCTCCATCAGCATAGCCATATCCGTCCTCGATCCTGGCGGCACGGACTGCTGCTCCGTCACCTGTCGCGGTGCCGCGAAGTTGTCCATAGGACCCTGCTTTGCAGATCTGGGCACCGGGTCCCTTTTCCCCATGTCTGCTTGTCTCTCGCACTGGAGGGTCACCTTTCTCCGCGGTAGTGGGGCAGGCAAGCGCGCTCTGTGGTCAGGTGCAGAGGCAGGGTGACCAGGCGTCCCCCTTTTGCCAGGACGGTCCTTGATTTAATCAGCTGTCTCAGCAAATTTCAAGAAATATTGCTCTTGTACCAGTTGTAGAGAGGGTCGACTGAAAAGCGGTGGGGGGTGTTGTGTATGATGTACACAGCAAGGAGAGCCCGCAGTTGTCCCAAGAACGTAGTTGAACTAATAGGGAAGCTACAGGGTTTAAAAGTTCTAATGCATGTATTTCCTCACTGCCTGTTCTGTAATTCTCTCTGAGGGAGCGCTGTCATCGCTAGAGGCAAAATTGTAGTCCTTCCTCTCTTTTGTGCAAGTTCCCGGGTTTAGGGTTCGAAATTCTGGTCACCCTATGCAGAGGCTCTGGATAATATTGTCCCTTGCGCTCCTCCGAGGGGTTCCTCGTCACCCTCCTGTTTCTGGCTCTCGCCTCCCCAGTCAGCTCCTTGTTTAGAGGGGGGCCGGCGCCCTACACAGCAGGTGACGCGATGACCTACCAAAGTGTGGTGTGAGAGGTCCAGTAAGTACCACTGCAAGCGTGCACATCACCGCGGGACCGTTCCTCCGCTATCCGGACCCCAGCTTTGCATATTCCAGGCCGGGTCTGATGTCGTCAGTTTCACTGGGTGTCCCTGGCCTCCCGCCGCCACATTGGTGAAGCGCGGTACGGTACTGCAGCCGTCCCGGCTGCCCGCGTTACTCGGGCTCCGTCTCTCACTGCCTCTACACAGCGCCGCACCCCCTCCTGCGTCCCACAGTAATGCTGGGAAGTCCGTAGAGGTGGCCTCTCGTCACTGATCTCGAGCGGCTCCGCCGGCCGCCATCTTAGTAAAGGCGGGCGGGCACCGGCTATGTCCCGACCTCTCCACCAGTGCCCCAGCCGCTGCCACACAGTACCTCCTGACCGGCGGGTGGGTCCCGATGTCTCCGCTGGGTGGAACCGCTTCTGCGGGCCGTGAGCGGGCCCCTAGGGTCTCCGCAGCCCGTCCGGTTTCGCGATCGCCATCTTGGGTTCCCAGGGAATCGCCGGGTCCGTTTGTACACCTGTGTTCCCTGGCGAGTTCAAGCGCCACCGCCACTGCAGCTCTCCCTTCCGCTGCCAGTGTGTTCCGTCTGTCCTCCGGTTTCGTTTCTGGCTCCAGGGGCAAGTTAAAAGTCGGATTTTGATGCAGCTCGGCCGGAGCTGCAGTAAGGCACGTCTATCCGGCCATGCAGCTGGCCACGCCCCCCTCCCCTGTGGGCCATTTTTGATCGCACCTTTGGCCTCCCTGAGTGCTGGCTCCAGACCTGCTGGGCGTCTGGGAATTCCCGGAACCATTTCTCAAAGGATCAAAGAGCCAACCGCCGGACCTCGCCGACGACCAGCCCCCAGGACTTGAGACCTCCGCCTGCGAGGGTCCGGACTTTAAAGAGCCCGTGGATTATATCTGGGCCGGCCCGACAACTAGCGGGCAGTTGCATCTTGGACCTGAAGCCTGCTGATCTGATCGCGGCTGACCCTAAGGAGAACTCATCTGGAACCTCGGAGCCCTGCTGACGCTGTCGCGGCTCAAGCTAAACTATAACCATCGGAGCCCTGCTGACGCTGTCGCGGCTCAAGCGGAACTGTAACCATCGGAGCCCTGCTGACGCTGTCGCGGCTCAAGCTGATCTTGTAACCATCAGAGCCCTGCTGACGCTGTCGCGGCTCAAGTTGAACTATAACCATCGGAGCCCTGCGGACGCTGTCGCGGCTCAAGCTGAACTATAACCATCGGAGCCCTGCTGACGCTGTCGCGGCTCCTCCCGAACTTCTCCAGATCAAGCCCTGCTGACCTCGTCGCGGCTCGAGGAGTACTCTGGTCCGGCTGGACCATCGAGACCACCATCACGACCGAGCCGACTCGACGTAAGTGAAGCAGCCAGTACGACCACCGTCTTCCGTATCCCCCAGCTCGAGGATTGAGAGCTGTGCATTGGATACGCCTCGTACCGGCCCTGAGACTAAAAGACTGTCCCGCTTCCCCCTTTCCGAACCCTCCAAGACCTTGTGGTCCTTCGATCACTGTGTAAATAAGAGTGCTTCCTTCTTTTATCCCTTATATAAAGAACTTAATACTAGAATCCAACGGCGTGATGTCTGTTCGTAGGTGTGGTGTGGGCCCCGTGTGTACGATCCTAGGCTCGAAGTCCTCCCCGGGGAGGACCTCACAATAAGACTCGGCAAGATCTGTAGGAGAGGTGGGTCTTGGGGTGACCGGGTGGGCATAACCCGGCCCTCGGAGACTGCCCCTTCTAACAGCAAGTCATTACAACGACTTGCGCTGGGGGGGGCGCTCTAGGATAGATTATAGATTAATTTACTATCCAACACCTTCCCTACCATCCACGGGGACTTGAGTTGAAATAGTAAATTAAACTACTCACTATCCAGCGCCCTCCAACGCAAGTCGTTGTAATGACTTGTGTTGTAAAGGTTGCATCGTAAAGGCATGCGTTGTAATAGCATGCGTTGTTACGACATACATCCGTGGGGTTATGATCCCTTTGACGAGAGGGAATCTTATTAAAGACACTATTTATGATGGAAGGGGAAAGGGCTGTTGAGTTGCTACTGGTGACAAATGTAAGGTGCCGCTTGGGCACACCTGCTTGTGTACGTGAAGGCTCAGTCTGGGCAGTACTGGTAAGGAAAGGTTTGGTTTAAGAAGAATCGCTGATGGCAGGGAAAGGTTTGTTGAGCTAGTGCTGGTGGTGAGAGCAGAATTCAGCCTGTGTAAAGAAGTGTGAGCTCAGGTAGTGTTTCTGCTTCTAGAGATAAGGAAGATTGCTCCTAGAAGCAGAAGGTTTGCAAACAAAGCGCTGTTGCTGAAAAGATAACGGCGCCTAAGTAGTAGCTCTGCTCTAAAGGGTAAGGTGGATTCCTGTGCTAGGAAGCTGCAGTTTAAGTGACGTTGCTGCTGCCAGAACGGAAAGATTTTGCACTGTTCCTGTGTTTATTTGTGTTACAGCGCCAATGAACCGCTTCTAGGCGCTCAGGCTGAACAAGAGCTGCTGAGGCGCGAGGCACAGGTGCCGATATCGATGACACGCACATTTTCCATTTAATCCACTGTTAAGGGTTTGGAATGCAAAGAGAGTTAGAAGAGGCTCTGAAAACACGTGTAGATTTGGCTGTACAGTGCTCTGTGACAAATGTACTGATCTGTGCCAATTGGAAACAGGCTGCATTGCATAAATGCACATTTCAAGATTAAATGTTTGCAAAACATGAGAACTAGAGGAAGGCATCCGCAACCCTGGCAGATGCTTAGTTTTGGGAAAGTAGATGTAAGTTGGAACATGGAAGGGTAGAAGTAAAAAGTCCACATTTGTAAAGCGCACAATCACCCGTAAGGGTCTCTAGGCGCTGGGGGGCCGTCAGGAAGATTAAGCAAGCTATTGCCCAGAGTCACATGGTGCTGGGCTAACCTGCCGCCGGAGCCGGGGATCGAACCGTGGTCCCCAGATTCCAGCGTCGGTCGCCCTGGCCGCGTCGCCACACCTCTAAACATAGAAGGATAGAAAAACAGAGAACTAGGGAAGGAAGTGTGAGATACCAGTCAAATGGAAAAAATAGAACAATAGAGGAAAAGTCAGTAATAGGAGGGATGACAGAAAGGGAAGGACGAAGGAAAGATATGTCTTCAGGAAAGAGGATGAAGAGGAGTGTGGGAGGGGTAATAAATACATGAAGCTAGGAATGCTAGACAGATGGGACAGCCCTATCACATCCTCCAGTGGCACCGGGATAGAGGAGAACACCTCGTGTGACACACTGGCAGAGACGAGCCTGAGCCCTGTCACACTATCAATCAATCAATCAATCAATCGTAGAATTTGTAGAGCGCACCACTTACCCGCGAGGGTCTCAGGGCGCTGGGGGAAAAAAGAGGGGGTGCCGCTGCTGGCGAACAGCCAGGTCTAGGTCTTGGGTCTGTCGTAGGCTGAGTGGGAGGGTGTTCCAGGTCTTGGCGGAGAGGTGGGAGAAGGATCTGCCGCCGGAGGTTGTTCTTCGGATGCGCGGGACGGTGGCGAGGGAGAGGTCGGTGGAGCGGAGCTGGCGGTTAGGGACGTAGAAGAGGAGTCGTCTGTTGAGGTAGGCTGCGCCGGTCTTGTGGAGTGCTTTGTGTGCGTGGATGAGGAGTTTGAAGGAGATTCTCCTGTCGACGGGGAGCCAGTGCAAGCTTCTCAGGTGGGGGGTGATGTGGCTGTGGCGCGGTACGTCGAGGATGAGGCGTGCAGAGGTGTTTTGAATGCGTTGCAGTCGTTTGATGAGCTTGGCCGGGGCTCCAGCGTAGAGGGCGTTTCCATAGTTGAGTCTGCCGCTGACGAGGGCCTTGGAGACTGATCTTCTTGTATGTGTTGGGATCCACCTTTAGATCCTGTGGAGCATGCAGAGGGTGTTGAAGCAGGAGGAGGAGATGGCGTTGACTTGCTTGGTCATGGAGAGCGTTGAGTCAAGGATGACTCCCAGGTTGCGTGCGTGGTTGGTGGGTGTCAGGGCTGCCCCCAGTTCCGTTGGCCACCAGGAGTCGTCCCAGGCTGATGGTTTGAAGCCCAGGATGAGGACCTCCGTCTTGTCCATGTTCAGTTTTAGTTGGCTGCTCCTCATCCAGTTGGCGACGGCCTTCATTCTTTCGTGGAGGTTGGGTTTGGCGGTGAAGGGGTCCTTGGAGAGGGAGAGAATCAGTTGAGTGTCGTCAGCGTAGGAGATTATGTTGAGGTTGTGCTGTCGGGCGATGTGTGCGTGCGGGGCCATGTAAATGTTGAACAGTGTCGGACTGAGGGAAGAGCCCTGGGGTACGCTGCAGATGATCTCGGAGGCTTCAGATCAGAATGGGGTTAGGCGGACTCTCTGGGTTCTGCCGGAGAGGAAGGAGGTGGTCCATTCCAGTGCGCGTAGTATGATGACAGACCGGGTCGAAGGCGGCGGAGAGTTCCAGCAGGATGAGGGCTGCGGTCTCGTCGTTGTTCAGCAGGGTCCTGATGTTGTCGCGGGCCGTGATGAGGGCAGTCTCTGTACTGTGGTTGCTGCGGAACCCTGACTGGGATGGGTCCAGGCTACTGTTTTCTTCGAGATATCGGGTTAGCTGCCTGTTGACGATCTTCTCGATGACCTTGGCTGAGAACGGGAGCAGGGAGATGGGCCGGAAGTTCTTGACGTCCCTCGGGTCCGCCTTGGGTTTTTTGAGTAGGGCGTTGATCTCGGCGAGCTTCCAGCTCTCTGGGAAGGTTGCGGTCTCAAAGGAGAGATTGATGACATTACGCAGGTGAGGTGCGATGGAGCTGCTGGCTTTGTTGATGATGTGGTGCGGGAAAGGGTCTGACGGGAAGCCGAAGTGGATTGGGCTCATGGTCTTGATGGTGTCATCAATGCTCACGTTGGTCCATGCTGTCAGGGGGTAGTGGTCGATGGTGGGCGGCGAGTCTGGTGTTTCGGTGTCTGTGGGGACTGTTTGGGTGTTGAAGCTGTTGTGGATGTCGGCGATCTTGCGGTGGACGAAGGTGGCGAGGGAGTTGCACAGGGCTTGTGACGGTGGGATGTCGTTGGTGTTGGAGCTGGGGTTGGAGAGTTCCTTCATGATGTTGAAGAGCTCCTTGCTATTGAGTGCGTTGTTATCAAGGCGGTCTTTGAAGGAGATCCTCTTGGTGGACCTGATGAGGTGATGGTTTTATTTATTTTATTTTGAAAGTTTTATATAGCGCGAACAAGATCTTTGCAGATATCAGAGCACTTTACATAGAAAGGGGGAACATGAGGGAGCATAGTCAAACAGATACGTCAGTAATGCTAATAGTACAAATACGTGGGAACATAGAAAATCACGTAAGTCGATAATACAAGTAAAACAAATAAGCAAAGGGGTCGAACAAGTAGTAAAGATCGGTGCAGAGTCTTAAAAGAGTCCAAAATAATAGTTCAAGTGTATTTAGCCATGAGGATAGCTTTTACTTCTTTCTTAAACAGTGCAGTGGAGGAGATGAGCCTCGTTTCAGGAGGGAGTGAGTTCCAGATCCTGGGTGCCATTCCTGAGAAGGAGCGTTTATGAGTTTTTTCCTTCCGGAATCTTCGAGGCTTCAGCAGAAGATTGTTTGTGCCTCTGGTGTTTCTAGAGCCGCCAGAAATTGTCAGCTTCTGAGTGAGATAGCCGGGTGAGCTCAGGTGGACAGCCTTGTGCGTCATGCAGGCGATTTTCAGATGTATTCTGGCTTCAAAAGGTAGCCACTTCAGGTATTTCAAGTCAGGGGAGATATGTGAGTGTTTTTTTGACCCAGTGATGAGTCTCGCTGCAGCGTTTAGAGAAGCTCTTAGGGCTGCAGTAGTAGTTAGGGGGAGTCCGCAGAGAGCGACGCTGCCATATTCTATTCGAGGGATGACTAGTGCTTGCACTGCAGTTTGGAAGTCTTTGGCAGGGAGGAAGGGTTTAAGTTTCCTCAGGGTATTGATTTGGTAGTTCGCTCCCTTAGTTGCCTTGCTGATATGTTGCTGCATGTTGAGATTGGTGTCAAGTGTTATGCCTAAAGATTTTGCTGAATCCACGATGGTGGGTTGGACATTGAGTGCAGTTAGGTGTTTAAGCCAACTTTGAGTGGTAGAGATCTTCGCGGGAGGAGAGATAACAAGGAACTCTGTTTTCAGAGCATTGAGTTTGAGATGATTATCGGCAAGCCAGGATTGGGTGCCTCTGATCGTTGAGTTCAGGAGCAAAATGTCATTGGGGGATTGTAATTTGAGATATAGTTGGGTATCATCGGCGTACATGTGAAAGTGTACATTGGATGCTTGTAACAAGGTGGTGAGAGGTTCCATAACTAGGTTGAACAAAGTTGGGGATAGGGAGGAACCTTGGGGGACGCCTAACGAAACAGGTATTGGCGAGGACATCAGGTTGTTGCTCTTGAATTTCTGAGACCTGTTGTCTAAAAAGTAAGTGAACCACTTGAGAACAGTCCCAGATAGACCCATTCTTGTGTTTAATAGTTCGAGTAAATTCTCATGTTTGACGGTGTCGAATGCTGAAGAGAGATCAAGAAGGATGAGGAGGCAGGTATCGTTTTGATCTAGGATTTGAAGGGCATCGTGGTTGCGGATGGCGTCTTTGGGTGCTGTGTGGCGGTCCGATGTCTTTTCGCTGTGTCATTTATTCTCGAGTTTCCGGCAGGTATGCTTGGATGCTAGGAGTTCTGGGGTGAACCAGCTGGCTCTCTTGCTGGTGTCTCTGTAGGTGGGTTTTTACAGCGGGGTGAGGGTGTTGGCGCAGTTGTCCATCCATCATCTGAGTTTGAGGGCAGCGTCGTCGGTGTTGTAGGAGTCGTTGGGTGGGCTGAGAGCGAAGTTTTGCTTGTAGTTGATCTTCGGTGACTTTATTCCAACAGCGGCGGGGGATCTGTGGGCGTGGTGGTGTGTGGTGGGTTTCTGGAAGGTGAAGTGGATGCAGCGGTGGTCGGTCCAGAGGAGTTCGGTGGTGTGGCTGAAGGGGACAGAGGAGAAAAGCTCACGTGACACACTGGCAGAGATGGGCATGAGCCCTATCACACCCTTCAGTGGCACTGGGATAGAAGACAACAGCACATGTGACACACTGGCAGAGGCAAGCCCTATCAAACCCTCCGGTGGCAAGGGGATAGAGGAGAACAGCTCACGTGACACACTGGCAGAGACGAGCCTGAGCCCTATAACACCCTCTCGTGGCAAAAAAATAGAGGAGAACAGCTCATGTGACACACTGGAAGAGACAACCCTGAGCCCTGTCACACCCTCCCATGGCACCGGGATAGATGAGAACAGCTCACAGTTCAGAGGCTCAGAGTCAGACTTGGTGCTGACTGCGTTAGCACAGAAGGACCATATGGCAGCGCGCCTCTCCCAGGCTGGTGGGTGCTGTTGTGTGCAGCTGCAGCCCCGGGTTATTCTAGAGTCAACGAGCAATCAGGGTGATTGAGAAGAGAGGGAGCTCTAATTCCATCAGTGGCTCGAGCTGAGCAGGCCTGTGCTATATCACCCCCCCTCCCTCCTTCCCGTTATTCCTTTCTCTTTGCCTGGCATTCTCTGCCCCACCCGTGAAGAAAGCAATGCCATGATAGGCTGCCAGCCTCATGAGTAAGCGCCTGTCTCGGAAAGTCAAAGCTGATATACCGCCCCATGGCATGTGTGGCCTTCAGCCAGCCCTGGCCTTCTAAGCGCTAACACCTTGCACCCTGGCACTTTCACTTTACGCACTGTAAACAAGGGCTGGAACCCCCCAGCATGCAATGTGTTATTAGCTTACAAACCAAGAGTGGCTGAGGTTGTCACACTTGACGCAGAGCCACTGGGCAGCCATGAGGTCTCTGGGGTATGAGTGGCCCTTGAGCTTCCCATAGCAAGGGTACCAGAAAGCACAGATAACCATTGGCATAGCAAGGGATCCATTAACCACAGTTAACCATTGGCATAGCAAGGGATCCATTTACCACAGTTAACCATTGGCATAGCAAGGGATCCATTTACCACAGTTAACCATTGGCATAGCAAGGGTACCAGATAGCACAGATAACCATTGGCATAGCAAGGGTACCAGATAGCACAGATAACCATTGGCATAGAAAGGGATCCATTTACCACAGTTAATCATTGGCATAGCAAGGGTGCCAGATAGCACAGCTGGCCATTGGCATAGCAAGGGTACCAGATAGCACAGATATCCATTGGCATAGCAAGGGATCCATTTACCACAGTTAACCATTGGCATAGCAAGGGTTCCAGATAGCACAGCTAGCCATTGGCATAGCAAGGGATCCATTTACCACAGATAACCATTGGCATAGCAAGGGATCAATTTACCACAGATAACTATTGGCATAGCAAGGGTACCAGCTAGCAAAGTTAACCATTGGCATAGCAAGGGTGCCAGAAAGCACAGCTGGCCATTGGCATAGCAAGGGTACCAGATAGCACAGATACCCATTGGCATAGCAAGGGTACCAGATAGCATAGATAACCATTGGCATAGCAAGGGTACAGATAGCACAGACACCCATTGGCATAGCAAGGGTTCTAGAAAGCACAGCTAGCCATTGGCATAGCAAGTGTACCAGATAGCACATATAACCATTGGCATAGCAAGGATACCAGATAGCACAGATAACCATTGGCATAGCAAGGGTACCAAATAGCATAGATAACCATTGGCATAGCAAGGGTTTCAGATAGCACAGATACCCATTGGCATAGCAAGGGTTCCAGATAGCACAGCTAGCCATTGGCATAGCAAGTGTACCAGATAGCACATATAACCATTGGCATAGCAAGGATACCAGATAGCATATATAACCATTGGCATAGCAAGGGTATCAGATAGCACAGATACCCATTGGCATAGCAAGGGTATCAGATAGCACAGCTAGCCATTGGCATAGCAAGGATGCCAGATAGCATATATAACCCTTGGCATAGCAAGGATGCCAGATAGCACAGATAGCCATGGGCATAGCAAGGGTACCAAATAGCACAGATAACCTTGGCATAGCAAGGATGCCAGATAGCACAGATACCCATTGGCATAGCAAGGGTTCCAGATAGCACAGCTATCCATTGGCATAGCAAGGGTTCCAGATAGCACAGCTATCCATTGGCATAGCAAGGGTTCCAGATAGCACAGCTATCCATCGGCATAGCAAGGGTTCCAGATAGCACAGCTATCCATTGGCATAGCAAGGGTTCCAGGTAGCACAGACAACCATTGCCATTGCAAGGATGCCAGCTAGCACAGATAGCCATGGGCATAGCAAGGGTACCAAATAGCACAGATAACCATTGGCATAGCAAGAATGCCAGATAGCACTCCCTGTAGTGTTTGATACTACTAACACGTCTGTGGATGGTTAAAAACTTCAATGCAACTTCTCTAGGTGGGTGATGCTCATGGCACATCTTGGAGTGGTTGGTATTATCCGTGCATCCTCCTGCGCTGATTGAAGTCCATTGCACTTTTGGGGGGTAAGTTGACATCCTTTTACAACCTGGAGGTAGCTGATGGCATCTTCAGCAGATAGCGTGGATTCCTGCTATTTCTCCTGCTAGCTTGAAGCCCATGGATCTACCTAAGCATCACTATCACTTGCTAGGTGGGCGGCCCTCCACCCTGGGAATGGAGTAATTTACACTGTCCCCGTGGCGGTCCCATGGGCTGTCCGCCCTAATTTAAATCATACGTTAAACCTGAAATGTGTACTTGCATATATACATTTTTGGAGGTGTTTGTGCACATTAAATGTTTTTTTTCTAATGTTTTTGTAAAGTTATACCTTCACCTTCTGAAAATATACAATTTTATATATTTTCAATTCCAGGCACACACTTATACCAGCCTCTTTGAGGGGTAGTTTGAGGGGTGGAAACGGGATGGAAATAATCTATAGGAAAAGTTTGTCAGTACCCACAAAGTAACTCAGGCATTATTGGTGTTTACAATATTACTATGGCCACTCCTAGGCCTCTCCCTTTAAAACACCACATGACAACCCATAACCCTAAAATTACAAAAATAGGAAATTCATCATATGATTTCTCATCATTGGAAGTGTGTAATTCTGTTATAAACTATTCTGTGAATCAGTCTGTGAAAATTTTCATCATACACAACAACTTTTCCAGGGAAGACCCTGGCCTCCTGCTTATTGTGGCCTGGCCTGCCAGAGCAGCTTTTGCCAGACAATTATGTGAGAATCACCAGGAAGGAGGCTTTGGCTCCGCCTACCTGTTGGGAGCCACAAGTACATGTTTTGATCTGACAGGCCTTTGTGTGCTGCCACAAAAAAAAGTACTTGCCCCCCACACAGATTTGATAATTTTCTTTATTTATCCAGCTGCATAAACTTGTACTTTCAGGGTAATACATGTGACAATGCAATACTATTAAAGTGTCTTCCACAACAAGATAATCTGTGGTGTTTTTCTCTGGCAGCAGCACAGGTGGAAGGAGGGCAGGCATTAACCTATATGGATTTTTAGGTCTGTCTTGACAGTGCAACTATCACCTGACTTTTTTTAATTACACCAATATTATTCTAGAGTTCTCTTCTTCCACACAAATACATATCCGTTCCCATGGTGTTCTATACAACATTTCTTTAGTGACATTGCAAGTGCTTATTTGTATTCTAAGTACAGAAAAGGACACTTAAAAGAAGTTAAAAGTGCAGAAACCTTTACTGTATTACCTGCTGTAAAAACAAAGATGGCTAAGTTCTCTAGCCAGGCCTGCAGGTTGACTTTTATATCCGCTTTGAAATAGAGACCTAATTTTGACTCTGTGTGAATGAAACTTCTTCTGACCTCAGTTTTGGTTCCACATTCCAACTGGGAGCTTTTCTGGCTGGACCGGGTATGACAAAAGTTAGAGGGGTGGGCAACTAGTACAGTTTTTTGTGTACCCAAAGCGAGTCTCCACTGGTCGAAAAATTCTTAGAGAGTATCTTTGCTAGTGAGTAAGGCTTTAACCCCTCCCATGCTCATGACGAGGTCAGCTCGTCATGAGCCACGGTGCTCGTGTGCTCATGCTCGTCATGGCCGTTAGAACGCTCACACGCCGGGCTAATTCCCCTGCTATGCTGAGCGTTCTAAGGAAACGGGTGTGGCCGTGACGAGTTCAGCTCGTCATGAGCACACGCGCACTGTGGCTCATGACGAGCTGACCTCGTCATGAGCACCGGGGCGCTGTGCGCCCCCCTGCCCCCCCCCACCCCCAGCACAGCGGGGGAATCAGCTCCGCGGCCAAGGGGTTAAGAGCTACCAATTTTAAAAGAATGGTCTTTATGTCTCAGTGGATGATATACTATATTACCAAAGCCCTCGACAAGAAATATCCAGAAGTGGAGAATAGATGTTTTCGTTGCCGGGCAGAAGGGGAAGGGGCTTGGTTACATATATTCTTCACTTGTTCAAGGCTAGGGGTATTCTGGGCCAGGATTTTTTCGACCATAAACTGGGCAATCCAGAAGCAGATAGATCCAGTGGCGGAGGTCGCCCACTTTAGTATTACGCGATCTGGGACAAATTTGACAAAAGCGGAGGAGACTTTTCTAGCTATTTCCTCCCTGGTTGCTCGCGCCTTCATTCTTCAAAATTGGATGTCGGCTGAAGCACCTACATATGCGAGATGGTTAAATAAGATGAATCTAACCAGGACGTTTAAAGAAGCATATGCAAGGCGGGTGGGGGCTATAAAAAAGTTCACTTCGACTTGGAAATACTGAGTCAATCCTGAAATCATGACGGTACAGAAGCCCGGTCGACTGTAGCACTTAAACACTTCAGCACTTTAGAAAGCCAGAATTCTGTATCCGCAAAAAGTGGGGATATTAATTCAAGCACATTTGGGAAAAAGGATTTTTGCCAGATTATGGCCGCAATTCGCTTCTTTTGCATGTATACGCCACTTTTCTGCACTGGTTTAATTGTGTGATCGGTATATGCCGATCAAATGTTGTTTTTAAATTTCTTCGTTGAAAAACGGGGATTCTGTCATATGTTGGTTGTTATTAGCTTCTCTGCATTTACTCGCATTTTCATAGTATGGTTTTTATCCAGGACTGGTATGTTTTGAGCCAATGCGGTTTTTAAATTCCCTGAAAATGTTACAATTGCAATGTCCTTAATGCCCTGCTCAATAAAAAAAAAAAAAAGAATGCGAAGGAAACTTCTCAAACCCTCACTTTTGGTTCCACGTACCAACTGGAGCCTTTCTGTCTGGACCGGATATGACACAAATGTCAGCTGCTGGGCGGAAGAGGCCTAAATGGGCGTTAACTTCACATGTGAAAAGAACATTTGTAAGAAAGAAACTGCATTTAATATGGATGCATGCATGTTCATTCACCACAAGCTGGAATAGTACTGGCAGTCTGGTTTTTTTTTTCCACGAGGCACACCCTGCATGGAAGTCTGGGTTTATTTTGGGGTTGTGCAGAATTTTTATTTTGTTGCCAGTTATAGCGGTCTTAACTCTTACTGGCATGATAAAACTTTCCTTTCCATATGAGGATTGTACTGTATGACATTTCCTCTGATTTCTTTCAGAAGAATAATTATGAAATGTATAATTTAGATGGTATTATTTTTATCCATATTAAAAGAAAAAAATATATGCCAATTTAGTTATGTTCATGAAATATATGAAGATTAAAACATGAAAAAAAGTTTCCGATCTCGTTGGTTCTTATGTAATAAATTGCAGGTCTTATTGCTACTGAACTCAATCTTACACATTTAATTTATTTCAAACTTAAGTGTCCATCATGAGATTCAGCTAAGGCCTGTCCCACCCACCTGTGCTCTTCATATAAACATCAGTTTGTTAACATGAAGCAGAATTGAAACCAAGAAAGCTTTCCAACTAAACAAATATATGAACAAGTGGAGACGCTGTTGAGGCCATATTAGATATAATATTCTGATTAGTGCATAGTGCGCTTTTCTGCTGTGGCATGCATTTGGGCTCTGCTGTTGGACTATTTTTTCCACTATGTTAAGTGTGGAACATAATTTGCTTATGTTAATTGACATCAGCAGGTTTGCACTTTTCTAAACACCATCTTTTATGGTTTGATGTGCAGAGAACTTGAGTTATCCAGGCAAATATATTGTTTTCTCCCTCGATTAGCCATTGGTTCCCTTTGCTCTAAACCCATAGCCACTGGCATTGGACATGATCAATCATATATTGGATCAGCCCACAGGAGTATTTTTGTCTTATCTTTTTTTTCCTGTTGGTTGTTTAGGTGTTCCTTTCCTCCTCCTCCTGAAATGCATGATAATTTAGTTCATATTAGCGAGCCGCCCAGCAGCACTGAGTAGTGATCGACGGCAAAAGTATCTATAAATTTATGCTACAGAAGAGTTCCTTGATTTTCTGGAGCATCCATTTTCCAGATGCCTTTGACTACTCTCACTCCACGGCCAAAAATCATTGAGAAGCCCTATACGTTTACATTTTTGGCGCTCTATTCTACTGGACCTATATTCAGCCATCAGCTACAAGTTTTTTGTCTCTGACTTACTTGCCCCAGGACACCTTCACAGATAATCATGCACCTTAGAAATACTAAACAAATTACTCAATAAAAATTGCACATGTCTAATCTGCACACCCTATAAGTAATACATCTATTGTCTTTGTCAATGGTTATTATTTTCTAATGCTGACTTTCTACTATGTAATTTGTAAAAAAAAAAAGGATCACTAAGGCAGATAATATCATATTCACACATTTATTGCAAATCTTTATGATTTAAAAGCTCACAATGAACATTTTTTTATAGAATGTTCCGCTTATTATGTTCACTACATTTATTGAATGGCATATATGCACTTTATCCCCATTTTAGTATTGATTCTGTCTTACAAGTGTACTTTAGTCGGTTTTAGTTTTAGATATTTGGGATACTGTTCTTTTGCTTTGTCGCTAATTTTTATTGAATATTTGCTGCTAGCCTATCGTACTTAATGCACTGAAATGTTCGACAATTGAGCATTTGCTGCTAACTAATTGCACTTAATGCACTGTTCACTTTATGATGATAGCATAAGTCACTTTAGCATTGTTTTTGCAATATATATACAGTAATAGATATTCTGTAAAAATATCACCGACCATTTTTGTCTAGTACACTGTATTTTATTCTCTGCTCTGTAAGCACATTGCACTTTATTCTGAACCTGTAGATTGCTACCTAATCTGTGAAAATATTGGTAGCACTATAATCCCTAACTGGAAATAGTTAATCAACTATGGTCAATTTTTATTTTTGCACTGTATTCCCGTTTGGTCAATTAGTTATTGTGTTTGGTTTGTATTTGATGCTTTCTCTTTGTAACGGTTTTAATTAATCAACAAATAAATATTATATTATTACACAATGAAAATTGGATAGTATGGGAATTATGTATCTGACCAAGCCTGAGGCCGAGTCAATGATGGATTTTATGGTAGTAAGTGTAGAGTTTGGTAAGCCTTTTAGTATTGCCTTTCCACTACAAATATGAAAAGGACCTATACTTTTAAGAGAGGTTTGAATTTGTCAGTATGCCCAAAAGGGTTTATCTTATAAAAAGTGTAATTGATGAGGGACAGATTTTAGGCAATATTTCTGGCAAAAAAGCTTCAAAGATTTTGAGGATTGAGATTAAATTAACTCCATCAATAATAATTTCCAATAATACATCCACATTCATGTTCCTGAATTAGTTGCAGAAATAAGAGCTTTGTAAAGGCAAGACAGTGACTAGGTCCCTGCTACCTACAAGACTGCATGAAATGTGGGAGGTAATAAATGGATGATGGTAATTCCATCGCTTGCTTTTCCAGAAAGCATCTTTGTACGTCTTTGTATGTTTATTTTGCCATTTTAATAAAGCGCAAAGCCAGCTGGGAAGTTGGAGAGTGCTGCATATTATGTTGGAGACTGGGACACAATACAGTATTTGCATTCATATCTTTGAATGACACAATTGCATTTCATTTTTTTTAAACATTTTAGGCACTGGGATATTGATTGATTTGTCCACACTTGAAGTGAATTTGCGGTGATTCGAACACAGGTCTCCGCTTTCTAAAGTCAATGACCTAGTTATTCGATTATATATGCTTCCCTTTTTACGGGAAGAAAAGAGTTGTACAATAATATCTGAAGCACCTACTTAGGATATGTATAATTAATAGAATGCTAGCAATTGTTCTACGATGGTCTTGATATCAAGCCACATTTTTTGTTGGAGTAAATCGTCTTCCAGGGTTTTGGAGTGGGCGTTCCAGTTTGGACACATCCACAAAAGGATTTGTCTGTAGGTGTTGAGAACATGTCTACAGCCCATTCCGACTGTGGATATGATCGTAGATTTACTCTTATCAACAGCAGGAGTAAATCATTTTCTAGGTTGCGAAGGAAAAGGAGCCACCTCAAAATGTGTGTGGATGTAGTGGAACTGGTTTTCCTTGGGGTAACATACTGTGCTTGTGAAGAAGAATAGTGGCTTTAATTACACTAATGTAATATATTCTTCCATGCTTGACTTTGTACATATATAAGCATAATGAAATGACTTTGTACAGTCGTAATTAGAAATTCACAAAATTGTTTTAGGAGCATTCATTGGAACTTGTAACTTACACCCCTTTCCAAGTTGTTCAGGAAACCTTTAAAAACTCCCCAAAAGTTGGAAATTTGACCAAGGGGTGTATATGTAGAAATAACTTTGCGTCCTTTTTAGGTCTGGCGTTAGCCAAGACTTTTTGATTTTCTTAAATATATGTATAATTTATTTACTTAGGCTTCCAGGCGGCTCTCTTCATTCATTGTTCTGTCATTGTGTCACTCACATGTTATCCCACCCACTACAGCATACTACATGAGGCAGTGCGTCAGCGCACTCCAGCGATTGGTTAACTTCCCTGTGAGGTACCGCATTCTGCCTCATTCCAAGGAACGCACCCACAAGCAGAGTGGCAAGGATTAGTAGGACACTCTGGGCTTTTTGAGATGAAAAACATGTTTCTTTTTAGCATTTTTGTATATTGTTGAGGTTCCAGCAGCTTCCTCCAACAATAAAGTTGAACAAAAACCACAACAAAATTAAACAAGCATCGGCACATCCAACAGTCTGTCCACCGGGTCAAGACCTGTTGGCCAGGCCCTTACTTGGCATGAATCTCGCCCACTCTGCTGTCTCGCATCACTGTCTGAGGTCAGGAGGTCTGTACAGGAGGGTGCTGAATCCAAAGTCGATAACCCCAGACGTGCTGATCAGCACACATACACACAGGCCTCACACACTGGCACTCGATGACAGTATCCGAGTCCGTGCATACTTAGCAGGCACGGCCCCACGTGGCGTATTAACGGCGGCCAGGAATGCGCCGAGGGGATAGCTGGGCCGCATTCCCACGGAAGGGGGTCGGTAATGTGGCTCTGAAATGCACACACTCGCCTGACAGCCGCCTGACGCAACCCCCGGCCACGGCCGGGCAAATTCCACCTGGGACCCGGCCGAGGCTCTGGGGGGAGGCTGCGCACGGCCCCACGCCTCTAGGCGCGACTGTGACGTGTGACATCACTCAGTTGTATGCTAAGGTTTGTCTGAGTCTGCAGGTCAGCGTGAACTTCAATCACTTTAGGAGCTGCTCGGCTTGTCATCCTTACCGGGTCGGTAAACCAAGTGTTATTAACTTGCAGCGCTTCGAGGCTGTGTCAGAAGCACGAGACGATACAGTACAAGACCGTCATTGAGTTTTTATTATTAAGCTCATGTGGACAGTGGGGTGTGCTTACTGCACAGTGATGCGAGTGAAGGCTTTAATAGTCCTCAGCCTGTCCACCCATGTATTGTTTGTTTCCCGCTCACCCCCCGGCTCTCCTGCTCCCGCCAGTGTCTACAAAAAGCGCCCCAATACCTTCGGGTCGAGTTCGCGCTACAAAAATATGCGTTAAAAAGCTCTGTGTGTTTGAGGACATGTTGTCCTTCATCCATGTCGCTGCCCCGGTGAGCGGCTGGCTTTGGCTTGCGAATGAGGAACAACAGGTTTGGAGGGGGGCGTATTCTTAATGCGTTATGGAGCAGGGACTGCGGCCTCTCGTGGAGGGCCGTCCATGAACAGGTGGGTTACACTTACAAGCTGCTGGTGACAGCTGAGACCCTGAACGCGGTTAGTGACTGCGGATCGATAAATAGGCCCTGACAGCCTCGGAGCGATGGCGGATTAATAAACTGCTCAGTACAGTGACCCGCGGTAGCCGATCGAAAATCACGTGAAGTCGCGTCTGATTGAATAAAGAGGCCTTCGTCGGCCACGTTTCATGGAGGTTTAATCAACAGAGCATTACCTGACTGCAGAGACGTCTGAAAGGATGCGACAAGGCGGGGCGGACGCCCGGGAGGTGTCAGGCGCACGGGGCCCGCTGAGCATTAACACTACAGTGCGGTGCGTTAGCAGTGACAGCCAATCGGTAGATAGGACACTGGTGATCCTAGCTGATCAATAAACAAAACACCGCGTGTATCCTGTCACAACTGATCAATACACAGTGAGCCGCAAGTTTAATAAAATAGCTGATCAATAAAAAAGACAACATGGCTCTCGTCACGGCTGTTAACCACGTGTATGCTGTCACAGTTGATCGATAACCAGGACATTTGCATCAATAAACTGTCAACCACATGTAACCTGGCACAGCATATCAATAACCAGGACATTGGTGATCAATAAACAGGGCACCACATGAATCCTACCAAAGATGATAATTATCCAGGAAACTGTTGATTAATAAACTGGACACCACATGTATGCTGCCATGGCTGATCAATAACCAGGACATTGGTGGCCCTGGCTAATCAATAAACAAAACACTACATTTGTCCTGCTACGGCTGATAAATCACCAGGACATCGGTGATCAATAAACAGGACACCACATGTATCCTACTACAGCTGATCAATCACCAGGACATTGGGGATCAATAAACAGGACACCACATGTATCCTACCACAGCTGATCAATCACCAGGACATTGGGGATCAATAAACAGGACACCACATGTATCCTACCACAGCTGATCAATCACCAGGACATTGGGGATCAATAAACAGGACACCACATGTATCCTACCACAGCTGATCAATCACCAGGACTTTGGGGATCAATAAACTGTCAACCACATGTAACCTGGCACAGCTTATCAATAACCAGGACATTGGTGATCAATAAACAGGGCACCACATGAATCCTACCAAAGATGAAAATTAACCAGGAAACTGTTGATTAATAAACTGGACACCACATGTATCCTGCCATGGCTGATCAATAACCAGGACATTGGTGGCCCTGGCTAATCAATAAACAAAACACTACATTTGTCCTGCTACGGCTGATAAATCACCAGGACATCGGTGATCAATAAACAGGACACCACATGTATCCTACTACAGCTGATCAATCACCAGGACATTGGTGATCAACAAACAGGACACCACATGTATCCTGTCACAGCTGATCCATAACCAGGACATTGGTGATAAACTGGACACCACGTTTATGCAGTCACAGCTGATCAATAATAGCCAGGAAATTGGTGGCCAAAAGACAGCACACTACGTGTATCCTGTCACAGCTGATCAATAATCAGACCATTGGTGGTCCTGGCAGATCAAAAATCAGAATACTACACGTATCTTACATTTTATCACAACTGTCTCTTGCCACAGCTGATCGATAACCAGGACATTGGTGCTGCTGGCTCATCAATAAAAAGACATTGCAGAATTCCTTTTACAGGTCATCGATAAGCAGGGCTTACACACTGTGCGTGACAGTCAATCAATAAACGTGGAATTGTAAATCACCTACCACATATGTCAGTAAATGGAACCACAAAAAGCATGCGATATTTGATCAATAATCCGATATTGCATGTCTACTGTCACACCTGATCAATAAACAGGGCAATAAAGGTCTCCTGCTACAAATGATCAATAAGGAGAATGGGGGGTCTCACCTAACCAATATATATGAAATTGCAGACCTCATGTGGCTCTCTTTGATTGAGACCCCGATCCTCCGTGGTGTTTTTGGTCACTTTGGTTGAGATCTCTCGCCTCTGTGGTGTTTTGCATCACTTTGGGTTAGATCTCTCTTCCAGGGTGTTTCAGCTCTCTTTGAGTTTGATCTCGCACCTCAATGGTGTTTCCGCTCTTTTAGAGTTAAATTTCTCTTCAATGGGTGTTTCAGCTCTTTTTGAGTTAGATCTCGCTCCTCCATGGTGTTTTATCTCTCTTTGAGTTAGATCTCTTTCCTCCATGGTGTTTCGGCTCTATTTGAGTTAGATCTCTCTTCTCCAGGGTGTTTTGGCTCTCTTTCGGTTAGATCTCTTTCCTCAATGGGGTTTTGGGTTACTTTGAGTTAGATCTCTTCCCTCCCTGGTGTTTTGTCACTCTTTGAATTAGATCTCTGTCCTCCATGGTGTTTTGTCTCTCTTTGAGTTAGATCTCGCTCCTCCATGGTGTTTTATCTCTCTTTGAGTTAGATCTCGCTCCTTCATGGTGTTTCGGCACTCTTTGAGTTAGATCTCTTTCCTCCATGGTGTTTCGGCTCTATTTGAGTTAGATCTCTGTCCTCCATGGTGTTTCGGCTCTATTTGAGTTAGATCTCTCTTCTCCAGGGTGTTTTGGCTCTCTTTCGGTTAGATCTCGTTCCTCCCTGGTGTTTTGTCACTCTTTGAATTAGATCTCTGTCCTCCATGGTGTTTCGGCTCTCTTTGAGTTAGATCTCTCTTCTCCAGGGCGTTTTGGCTCTCTTTCAGTTAGATCTCGTTCCTCCATGGTGTTTTGTCTCTCTTTGAGTTCAATCTCTTTCCTCAATGGTGTTTTGCATCACTTTGAGTTAGATCTCTTTCCTCAATGGGGTTTTGTCTCTCATTGAGTTAGATCTCTTACCTCAATGGTGTTTTGCGTCACTTTGAGTTAGACCTCTCTCCTCCATGGTGTTTTGCGTCAGTTAAATCTCTATTTTCCATTGTGTTGACTCTCTTCGAGTTATATATCGCTCCTCCATGGTGTTTTGTCTCTCTTTGAGTGAGATCTCTCTGTTCCATTGTGGTCTGTCTCTCTTTGAGTTAGACCTCTCTTCTCCATGGTGTTTCGGCTCTCTTACAGCTCCATGTAGCCTTCTCCAGGATGCTGTCAGTATCCCCTTCTTCCTAGGGTTGGACTGAGGGAGCGGTTCTATGTTAGCTGCAAGTGCCTGTCTCCTTCCTTTGACAAACCATGCAAAATGCCATATGCCCAGTGTCTTTATGTGGTGTGTGGGGGCGGGGCAGTCCTCAGCATTTAGCCACTGATGTACCCTTGTGTCTTTGTGTGGTGTGTGGGGGAGGGTCAGTCCTCAGCATTTAGCCCCTGACTTGTCACTAATGGCAAGTGATGAAAGCACAGTGCTTTGAGTGGCCTCCTGCTGTGACAGCTGATCAATAGATGGAGTTTTATTGCGGCAATATCTTGAGGTAGAAGTGATGGCGGTCCCTTGAGGACAATAATGTAGGCCTTCCATCGTTCAAGCACGGAATAGGCTGCCGTACAGTGCACGGACCCTGCGTGGCCACTGTCCAGCACAGAGCACACGTCATCTAATAACACTCTATAACTCACAAAACTCCCCTAGCGATGGGAGTACATAAGTAACGCATTCTATGTACAACTAATGCATAACATTACTGCCCACAGAGGGCCTCCGTGCATTACCAAGCACGGGCCCTCCATGGATCACACATTACTGTGTGAAAGGCGACCATTCAAAATGCCACTGGAGTCAAGCTATCCTGCTTGATGAGATGTGAAACCCCGAAACCGGTCCCAGGATGCTTGTTTCTGGTCCAGGGTGGACCTGGCTTGGCAGTTGGGCTGGACTATTCCCATGAGGCACAGGGTCTAGACTGATTTGCATATGGCCAGGTCTAAACTGGGGTGGCATGGTGGGCAAAAGAATGATGGATTTAACCTAGATCTCTTGACTGGGGTTGAATATTTTGATTTGTTCTGCATTCCCAGGAGTAAATCCCAGGTTACTCATGGGTCTCCAGGAGTACATCCCAGGCTTTTCCAGGGTCTCCAAGAGTACCTCCCAGGTTATTTGCAAAGTTTTATATAGCGCTGGCTAGACCGGGAGGTATCAGAGCGCTTTACATGAGGATCAGCGAGTTATAGGATACATAGTTATATCATTTGAATCAGCGAGTTATCGGTTACATAATTACATCAGTTTGAATCAAAGAAACACAGAGGGAGAAGAAGGAGGGGGAGGGAAGGAGACATGGACGGGGAGATGAGGAAAACAATGTCAGATGACCGGCTGGGTAGGTGACGGCCAAGGGGCCAGACTGCTCTATAGCTGCATAGGACAGCTCCACCGGGCATTGGCCAAGGTTGCTCAGGCTCCTTGATAGGTACAAACAGTTTTGATATTCGCCCAGGGGGCGTCGTCATAGTTCCATCGAGCCCACGGAGCACACATAGAGAGCCCAGAAGAGCTATGGCTAAGGCTATGGCCAGTTCACAAAGGGCTTCAACAGTAGTAGGGTTTTATTAGAGGACGACTCTTCAGCAGGGGTTGGTGCAGCCGGCGAGCTCTACATAGTCCTTATAAGGGTGGGTATAAGCCTTAGCTCAGGAACATTTGGAGGTGTCCTCAGTGGGTAGGGTAGTCAGGAGGGCACAGCAGAGGGTCAGAGGTCCAGAGATGGGCTGAGGGCTTTGTAGCACTTTGTTCCAGAAGATTATCGAGCTGACTCTAAGGTTTCCTCCATGGGCAGGAGTCTGGGGCTGTTGGAGATGTGCTTTCGGTGGGGTGAAGCTTGCGCCTTCGTGACGTGAATGTGCCAGTCTTAGTGTGTTGCAGGGTGAAGCCCGAGGACTCTGCCAAGCTCTGGAAGTAAACTCTGTCCCCGCACTACCATGTCAACATGTAAAGGCCTCTGTGAAAGCACCACACCTGCGCCAATTGGCACCAGTAATCAACATGAAAACACTGCAGGCATAGCCTTTTCGGGGCAAAGGCCCAGGCGTAGGACAGAATGGCCCTCAGTACATCACCACCAGTGCCCTCCATGTTAGCGACTTCCCACCGGTCCATTAGCACACCTTGAGGTACCCAAGGCAGGCGGGAGGTCACCAGGGCGCGGGCACCGGACTGTCGTCCAACGCCTGGCACGAGAGCAGGACTGAAGCATTTATAATCCAGTAGACCAGTGGCACCTGGCCTGGGCAGTCTCAGCTCTGGGGAACGAGAGGGGCTCTCGAGAGCAGTTATTATAGATTACCCGGTAAGTGAACCCACTCAGGTCTGTGCGGAATCTTGCGTGACTCCCGCATTTCGCGTGCCAAAATTCCATATTCTGAAATCTCATGTAGCGTTTGCAAGCGGGAGACTGGTTGGAGGAGAACATGTCTCGCTGTAAAGCCTGTGGCTTACAGGCGTCTCGTGTGACTGTTTGCTCTCGCGGAGAACACTCATGTGAGATGCCATCTGAAGCAGATAATTGGTTCAAGACATGTTTAGAGAGCGCTGCTTGATTCTCGGCGCATTTGAGAGAAGTTGTCAGTTCTTTACTTTGGAATGAGATGTGTTGAGGCTACGTCTGCAGGACAAGTGCTCTTCCTCCGGTTCCACGAAAGGGGAAAGGTATTTTAACATATTCATGGCGCTACACACTAATACTCGTGCTCACTTGTCACTCCAGTGTGCACAGCCTCCACCCAGTGTCTGTGCAGCCGGCACACAAGAGATTGAACAGAGACACGTTGCTTTAAGCAGTGCAGTACTTAGCTCTGTTTGCAGATGGATAACTTTTAAGCAGGAGGTCGGAGGTCACGGCAGAGATATCCCTCTCTGGAAGGCCAGCCATTGTTCCAATGACCTCTACATTCTGGAAACCCCCTGCCTCAAAGCCCCCTCCCCACCAGTCCACGCACGTGCAGTACTAGGTGAAGAAGACGTGTGCCACCCCGCTGCTGTGCCCACCCACAGATCGCCCGGACCTTGGCAGCGCCTGAACCGGTCTCTCAAAGCAGGTTAGATTTACATTTCGGTTTTATCGGTTTTCCTGCATTTTTAGGGCCTTACATGGGCATACCTTGTTTTCTTCCCTTCGAGTCCATTCATAGGTACGACTCCTGCCCTGTCCCCAGCGCCAAGGCCCATTAATGACAGGGCTGCCTGGCCAGCCCCCCAGCTGAGCGGAAGATCTCAGCAGGAACCCGGGACATTTGGAACCAATTAAAAGGAAGAGATGTAAGATAGATGCTGGTGACGGGCTTCTGAAACACTGCTTGGAAAGAATTCGGCTGGCTCGGATCCTCCTGTTCTGGAATTTGAACCCAGGTCAGGACAGGCTGTGAATCTGTTCGCCCCCCCCCCCCCCTGGTTTCCACTTTGGCCCTTTAAGATGGCTATCTGCTGCTGCCTTCGCTCCGCGGCAGACAGGAGCTGCGCACACGCCGCTTCCGGTGCGGGAAAGCCACCGCGCACGGATTGTACCTTGACTCTGTCTCCGGAGATGACGTCAGCATGAATAGTCCCCTTGTGCACGCGCCGGAGGCTGGTGGGCACCTCCTTGGTGCTGAGCTTTGCTATCAATAGTGCAGCAGGTGCCGTGACACCGGGACCCACGTGTGGGTCTTGCGTCCGGGCTCCCATTTTGGCTGCATTGCGGTACTAAACTTACACTGAGGGTTGGGTGGGTGTTTTGGGGAGGTGGTAGGGGTGGGCGAGCCAGCAATTCAACTGGGAGATTCGAGCCAAGGGTGTTGCTCGGCACCGAGAGCCGGTGCACACGCTGAGCCCTTGCTTGCTAGGTAAATCATACAGCAAGCATCACATACAGTGTATTACAGTCTCTCCAAAATAAAATAAAAAACAGTCTATTGCTTTAACATGTGACAGCTTTGACCTTAATATGTCACATTATAGCTCTGAACTGGTGAATACTTATTGAATGCGATAGTTTTTAATCATGAAACATCACTGAACAAGAGGTAAGACAGTATAACCTGTACAAGGTCCGGGTTATTATAGAGCAACATTAAATTCTATTTTATCAAACATAATAGGGTTTTGTACTACTGGTACTCTGACTGAGCTCACATAGTCGCAAGCACTTTCGAACAAAATAATGAAGAAAAAAGAGTTTTGGTGAAATAAGATCACACAATTTAGGTGGCAAAGCCACAATGTATCCAGGTTTTCTGCTTTCACTTTACACATCAGCCACTACATGTATGTTTCTTTGTATTTCTGCAGTTTTATACTCCTCAAACTTGACTCAGATGTAGTGCAGCGCTTTACATGAGGTCAGAATCATTTTATAGGCACGGGGATTTAACCAGATTCACAGGATGTTGAGACAACAAACACCGAGGCTCGAACCTGGGGGCATATTATCAAGGGGGTTTATCTCCGCTTTTTTGGCTTTAAAAGCCAAGAAAGCCGAGATAAAATTATTTCCCTATTACCTAGCTGTCGCTAACACCAGTTAGCGACAGCTAGTAGGAGATAGCGACCATCTTGGGCCCCACTTAGCATGTCAGTGATATTTATCACTAATGACATGCAAAGTGGGCGTGCCAAGATGTTAGCGACTGGAAACAGTCGCTAACATCGCTATCTCCTATTACAAACTTTTGGAGATATTTGCGCTAAGCGCGAATATCTCCAAAAGCTAACACCTGCCCCTGAGCAGTTCTTAGCCATGTGATCCAATGGTAGGTGGATAACATGGCTAAGAGCATTAGCTCGGTAATGCATGAATATCGCTGACTTTTCAGCGATATTCATGCATTGCGGCCGTTTTTTATCGCATTTGAGATAAACCTTGGTAATCTGCGATAAAAATCGCCGCAGCTCAGCGGTAAATTTTTGTCTCTAACCAAGCAATAGCGATAATTATCGCTATTGCTTGGTAATATGCCCCCTGGTTTCTCAGATTTGACAATAATGCACAACCTGGGTAGAGGGAGGGTGGCAGGCAGAAGCAGCATGAAAGCTCAAGCTTTCAGGAAGGGGGAGGGGGATGGAGGGAGGGGGGTGTGGGGTTGGGGGCTGAACGAACAGGGAGTTGTTGCAAAAGACCAGGTGCAGCTCTTGCTGAGTTTTGACCATCAGAACCCTCTCTCAACAGTGATGCAAGCTCCTTGTGCTTTGCTGTGTGTGCTGCATAAATAGCACTAGGAATGACATGATAAAAGAAGCTTTGATTTCCAGTTTTTAGTTGGATTAAGTGCAGGGTCGTTGCATTTTCCATGGTCTTGTCTGGTGTTGAACATTTCATACAGTCCTGGTTTTCTCTTTAAATTCTGGTAATAGCTGTGTTACAAGCCCCGCCCCCCCCCCCCACACACACACACACAGACCACCATCATACACGCAGGGCATTGAGTACCTCATTGTAATGGGATACTAGCTTCTTATTGAACAGGATGTGTGAAGTTGTGACAGGTGCTTTTACCCTCACTTTTTGAATATTTTCAGTAGAAATTACAAAAAGATGTCTAGGTCCCAAAGTTCTACAGGGGTAGATATTTTAGTGAAAATATGTTTTTAGGTCTTTCCTCAGGAAGCTATTACCTATTTTGCTTCAAAATATCTTATTGTCTACAATAGTGGGCTATAAGTGGGCTTTGGGCCAACCCATTGGTTGTTTTTTTTATGTCAATCTCATTTGCTTGTTTCCTATTTAATGGCTTTCTTTCTTCTTGTGTTTTTGACTTCCACTGGATCTTTTTCTTTTACTCTTTATTTATTTTTATTTTATGCATTTTTATATAGCGCAGACTTTACCTGAATGTGTCAGAGCACTTGACAATAATTTTTTTTTTTTAATGTAGTGCTTATAAAGCGCACGTATCACCCCCGAAAGGGTCTCAAGGCGCTGTACACATACCACTGTGGAACCCTTCCTGGCCTTTCCCTGTGAAGTGCCCACTCCTGGGCACCCCCAAGGTGGAGGCCAGGCATCTTTAGCGTTGTGGGGGCCGTTGTGGAGATTAAGCAAGCTATTGCCCAGAGTTGGACAAATGATTAGAATAGGCACCGAGGCAAGAATTATCAGGTCCGAGGAAATTGAGCCCAAGACCCGCCGAGGCAGGAATTGAACCCTGGTTCCTGGGCCAGACCTCTGCATCAGGGTCTGCCGCTCTAACCATTGAGCCAGGAACAGTAATGATAAATAAGGAGAAAATTACAAGTGAACTAATTACAAAAGCAAACGTTAAGTTACATGTGGCAAAAGTGACAATTGTGACCAAACAAAATACAAGAGGTAGCAAACGGTACATTACAGGAGGAAAAAGTGACATGTCTGCAGGTTACAAAGGCGTACAAAGTTCAAGTAGTGGTATAATACTGCAATAAATGGCAGACACTCAAACACAAGAACACACGTTACGTAGGCAATGGTGGCACTTGTGGAAGTATCTAAAGCAAACAAAATGTAAGAGGTAGCAAACAGTGGGTTACAAGAGAAAAGTGACGTGTGCATGTTACAAAAGAGTACCAAACACAGGTAGAAGGATAATACTGCAATAAATGGCAGACACTCAAACCACAAGAACACACTGGGAAGGCACTTCCACAGTCATGGAGAATCGAATTTTCTATAATGGAAGGTCTTCCTTCAGATAATAGATAGGGCGTGAATTAAATTTGGAAGTGTCTGAATGCTCAGTATTGCTCGTCCACACCACCTCTGCCCAGAACATCGGAGTTAGATTGTATCCCAACAGTGCACGATCAATTCATCTGTACCCTGCCGACGTCATGTTGAAAACTCATGAGTTTTGTCATGTAAGTACATCAGGGGTGTCCAACCATAGTCCAGGAGGACAGGATCCATGCCATATTTTCAAGATATCTGGATACAATATATGCACACACTTTTCATCTAGACTGAATACTTTTCCTAGGCTGGGGTCTTACTGAAAAAAAATGTGGCCTAGACCTTTCGGGCCTAGCTTGTGTCAGAGCCTGTGTGTTTTCTTCGTCTCTCCATCGTGTTCTGCCTCGACCTTCATATACCCACCTCTGTGTGCGTTGTGTTACTCCCTCTTCCTACTTTCATATCTCTTCTGGTGTGTTCCGCACCCGTATTTTGTATTTTATTTATTATTTATTATCATCACCCAAGCTACTCCTTTGCTAACAAACCCCACTCCCCCTCCTCTACATTGGCTTCTCCCACACTCCCTCTTCCAGTTCCCTCCCACCCATCCAGTTGCAGTCTTTAAAACAAATATGTTTTTGTTTTGCAGTACCAAGCAGCTGTAGTTTGTTTTCTTGTTTAAAATGCATTATGGTGCAAATCTATATACTTTTAAATTTTTTTAATTTTAACAAAAAACTCATTTTTATATTCTATATTGTGATTAATTTGATTAACCAAGACATATGTAATACCTGTATCTAGTGTAGTACTTATGTATATAATGGTTTTATAAATATTTTTATGACTGCATTTTATTGTACTTCCTATGAACTTTTATGATACCTTTTATCGAAATAAAGTTAATTGAATTAAATATATTTTTATTTGCCGCTCAGTATCAGCCGTATCACACTGTATGTCTATTGACACATGCATGCACGTTATATGTACCTCATCATGCTGGACCGCCGTTGTGTCACAAGACATATGCGGTTATGCATAATGCAAGTCCGCTTGCACATCGTCACACTTTTAAAAATATTTTAAATATTTTTTATTTCTATGCTGCACGGGATTTGCAAAAAAAAATGTCATTATGCTGATGCTGAACAGCACTGGCAAAAAGCATTTGCAAAACAAGTAGCCAAATTGGCAGAGAAAAGGCGAGATCGCTTTGCCAATGCTTGTTAGTACCATACATTCCCTCTTTTTTTAAATTTTGAATGCTAGTGTACTTCACTCATGAGTTTTGAGACACTCGTGAATTAAAGCTCCATGGAAAGTGCCATCCATAGAAAAAAAATGCTTGTGGGTTACCAGTTTCAACACCAGATGCAGGGTCGAACTACGGGAATAGAACTACCCAGAAAATCGCAGGAAGCGCATCACTCTGGGAATTTAGAAAACTTTGCTTGTGGTATAGAACCGTGCACGCCATTAACTTGCACCTGGCACAATATGTTTTGGTAACCTTGTGGTCTGTTCGTGGTATGTGCCTTCTGCAGGGTTCCTTGGTCCTTAGACAAGGTTGTAAAGGGTTGGGGCCCTGGGCCCCCATACACTTGTAATGATTACACAGACACTATACTATGGTGACTAGAACTGGCCCAGTTCACTTGCGCCCAGCCCCTTTTATTGGCAGGGTCGCATGTCCTGTGACACCTGTGATAGATGGGTGTGGGGTGGTAGTGTAAGCCAGCCCTCGGGGAGTGGCTGGGACAAATATCCTATTCGGAACACTACAATAGTGACCAGCCGGTCACTACACCGGCCTCAGCTATGGCCAGCCTTCTACTGCCCCATTCAGAGCTATTACTGGCCTTCACCAGGTGTGTAAGGGCGAGTCCCTCATCTGGGCAGCCAGTCAGAGCCCCTGATTACGCTGACGCAGTTTGTCAAGTGACCCTACTTTATTTGTTTGTAATAAAATCTCCGTAGTTCTCTCACGTGGACTCTGTTCTCCGAGGAGATGTCAGGCCCGGGCCTGGGTCCAGAGAGCTCTTCCCGCCCTGAATCAGCTGCATCCGGCCACGCCGTGGCTTTTCCTGGGCAGAACCAGCCAGAGAGGGCGGGCGTGAGGGCCCGGGCAGCGTGACGTCAAGAGAAGCCAAGACGCACGAGATGATCGCTCAAAATCAAATTAATTATGAAAAACGAACATTTGCATGTGCTTCAATGAGCAGGCTGACCTGGAAAGGAGAAATTATGCAAAGCTATACATATTATTTCCGTTAGTCATTTTAAAGGGTTATTCATTTTTTTGATATTTATAATTCTGGCTTTTATTTACTTAAATGCACCATCCGAGATTAAATACCGATCTTCAAAGATCCTCAGTATGTCAAACTCTGGCATTCTAAGGTCACGTGGCGACAGATGTGGTTGGTCATTCGACAACGGAGAGCCACAGTGATGTGTAAAGATGGTAGGTAGCCCTTCTTAGCATAGCGCCAAGATGCTCCTTCCGGAGTGATAGTCACGCTCTATAAATAACCAAATCAAATCAAATCTTCCATCTTTGGAGATTTCAAAATTAATTTGAACCGCTTTCAGGGTCCAAGTTATCCCCGCACTGTTCAGACAACAAGGGCAAGGAGAACTTAAATGAAGAGCAAAAACAAAATATTGCATGGTACCATTTAGCTGCAGATTAATTGTGAATTTATTATATGAATATATTAAGGAGTTACATATTTCATGATTTCATGATTTCCTCATCTCCCCATAGTCAAATGTTTTCTGTGGCAAACCAACATTATAAATCTATGTGTTTATGATTCAGCCGCACTTGCCATTGAAAAAGCACTTTTTAATTTGTGTATAACTTTTGAACCTGTTTCCCATTTAAGCATTCCTAGGAAATGTTGCTCACACATAAAGCCCAAACCACTGAACTTGGCATGAAAGTTGAATTCTACTCAGAAAGTGCGTTGATTTGGTGTAAAACTGGTCAGTACACTGGTATTTATACATCTAATTAGCATTTCAAAGAGTTACGGAGTGGGCTTTAGAGGGTTAACACTTATGTAAATTCCTGCTGGTGTATCTAGCAAGTCATAACTCATGAATCCTGTCAATCACATTTTGAGAAGAAAAAATAAACGTAAGCAAAGCCAAACGCTATAATGAGTTCCTTTGTTTGATGGCAGGAGGTGGGACGGGAGGCCTGGCCACATGTGAGGGCCATGCCCAACCCCCACTGCACATGGCCCTGGGTTGGCTCCTGGCTGGGGGTTGATGCCAACAGGAGTGTTGGGTGCAGGCCTTACCCTCTTCCTCCTGTACACATGGCAGAAGGCCGTGCACTGCGTGAGCTGGGTAATGGTAGAAGATTGGACACGAGGCCTGCACTCAACCTCTTGCTATCAGCCTCTCCCCAGGTCTGTGCCCAGTCCTGGGGGTGTGAAGCGGGGACTGGAAAATAAGTACACCATAAAACAAGCATAGGCAAAGCCAATGACTTTGCCAATGTATTTTGGCAATACTGTATAGCACAAAATAATATTGGGCAACATGCCCAAAAGAACAAAAAAAGTCATCCTGGCGCGATGCGTCATCACACGTGTGCATCCCACGCATTTGCACGCCTACAAATTGACATGCAAACAAATGATCAACATAATGCTGAATAAATCACATTAACCCCAATCAAGAGATCTGGGTTGATTCCATCGTTCTTTTGCCCACAATGCCACCTACGCTTAGACCCAGCCATAAGCAAACCAGTCTTGACCCTGTGCCCAATGGGAACAGTCCAGCCAGAACTGCCAAGCCAGGTCCTCCCTGGACTGGAAACAAGCATCCTAGGGCCAGTTTTGCGGTATTACCCCCTCATTAGCCAGGCTAGGTTGAATCCAGTGCTACAGTGAGCAAGGGACCCATGTCTGGGCATACCCATGCCACTTAGGGTGAAAAGTGCTACACAAAGACGGAATGCTGAATAAAAAACATTCACCCCAATCAAGAGATCTGGGTTGATTCCATCGTTCTTTTGCCCACCATGCCACCTACGTTTAGACCCAGCCATAAGCAAACCAGTCTTGACCCTGTGCCCAATGGGAACAGTCCAGCCAGAACTGCCAAGCCAGGTCCTCCCTGGACTGGAAACAAGCATCCTAGGGCCAGTTTTGCGGTATTACCCCCTCATTAGCCAGGCTAGGTTGAATCCAGTGCTACAGTGAGCAAGGGACCCATGTCTGGGCATACCCATGCCACTTAGGGTGAAAAGTGCTACACAAAGACGGAATGCTGAATAAAAAACATTCACCCCAATCAAGAGATCTGGGTTAAATCATAGTTCTTTTGCTCTTCATGCGACCTCAGTTTAGACCCAGCCATATGCAAATCAGTCTTGACCATGTTTCTCATGGGAACATTCCATCCCGAACTGCCAAAAGAGGTCTTCCCTGGACCCAAAACAAGCATCTTGAGACTGATTTCGGTGGTATTATCCCTTATCAGCCAGGATAGCTTGAAACCAGTGCCATAGAGAGCAAGGGACCCACATCTGGGCATACCCATCCCACTTAGGGTGAAAAGTGCTACACGAACAAATTATGGACCGAATCCTGAATGAATCATTCATTCACCCCCAGTCAAGAGATCTGGGTTAAATCCATTGGTCTTTTGCTCACTTCGCCTCCCCAGCTTAGACAAAGCCATAAGCAAATCAGTCTTGACTCTGTTCCTCATGGGAAACCGAACCGAACTGAATGACACAGGCACCATTTAAAAAACAAAAAGTACCAATCTGCGAATACCTTTTTTAAGGTGGAGGGTCCAGCAGCAATTTGCTTTTTGGCTCTGTCACAGAAATAAGATATTATAAATAAAGGACTGAAGTTCTGTGGGGTTGAAGGAGGATTGGGTGGGGGGAACAGTTTGAGGGAATAAACAAAATTAAAGCTGGGGGGGGGGGAGAGTATCACCAAAGAAGACAGCAACACAGAGGACAAGAGGAAATACCAGAAGAAGATAGCAAAATGAGAAGCACACGCAGGAGAGAGCATGTGACATGCAAGTGAGAAACCAACACAAAGTGCAGAGATGGATGGGAAGCACACAAAGGAGACAGTTGGAAAACACATGCACTTTCATAGAGTACATAAGTAAATTGAATAAAGTAGTTCCCTAAAAGTGAGCGGAGTGTGGAAAAGTAAATTTTGCCATGTCATATGTGCCTACGTGTTCCCCATCTTATGTTATATGTGCATGATCGATATGCATGTATTCCCCTCTGATCGATTAAAGACGCAATTACAGTTGTGTCCATCTCTAGTATGCCAGTTTCCAGTTTTCGTAAATATAACGAATATCAGGCCTATGTAAAGCTACGTTGCCACGTTTTACAGTGTGCACGTTAATTCATTGAATTGTCCCCGTTTCTAGGCCTCAAAAGGGCCCGGACTCAGATTCAGCTCCTGTTTCCTGAACTCTCCGAGGAGCGATACAGCCCCCACCTGTATCCCTGACCCTTCACTTACTTTCATGCCTCGCAGTGCCCGGCTAGGCCTGGCTCTGCCTCCCAGTCTGCCAAGAGTATGTTATGTTTCTAGTTATCAGTCCAGCCCTCCTTCTCTGCATTCCTAAGCTACTGAATCGCATCAATAGTTTCCGTCATGGTCTAGCCTTTATGTCTCCATGTAAGAGAAATACTGTATTAATATTCATAGAATATTCCTCGCACACACACTACATATAGGATTATGCATGCACCAGTCTTAGTGTCTGTTAGCCTTTGCCCTGATAACTTTTGGATTCTATCAACATGTTCTCTAAACACTAGATACTAGATAGGCTTTAGGTACATGTCGCCCTGACACTCCAGACTTTTCGTCTCCTCTTCTAGCACAGAAGTCATAGCCCCCAGTCCTCCTGGTAACACGTCATTGCCAGTTTGTGCGCACCACTAGGTTAGAGGTCCCAGCTGCTCAGGTAGCCCCCTCCATGTTTCCGCCCCTTTTTATGACATATTCTGTTACGTTTGCATCACATGTCTATGTATACGCCCTGTACACACCTCTTGTTACACCCACTTTATGCCTTATCTTTCGCGACTGCTACAAACTCCGCCTACTGCTACGCCTATTGTATTGAATACCGTGTAAATGTTTTAACTATATATACTTGTGCACTGTTATTAGAAGTTGCCATTTTCCTTTGTCCCTGCCCCAGGCAGCTGTCATCCCATCCCCGTACAGGCTGTCCTGTTCCAGTCCTTTATGCTTAATTAAAGCCTGTCAACTCTAGCTACCTCGTATCTTGACTCTTATTTATTGAGCTATCTATTTGTATGAGTATCCTGAAAAATAGTACCGGTAATTAATTATTTATTTACCACATAATGGCGCCCGAACAGGGACTTGCCCTTTCCCCACGCGCCGGAGAAGCCACGCAGGCCCCCTGATCCTCTGCAGCCGTGACGGAACCATCCTGCGCAGCGGCAGATATTTCTGCTTCAAGTATCCCTCAGGTCCACGGAGGAGACGGAGGTTGCGGTCCAGCATCCAGACGAGGCGGTGGAGGAACGCGGCGAGTCCCGACCAGAGCCCAAGCCGAGAGTTCAAGGTCCGAGGTATCCGGAGGCCCACCTGTAACTGAAGTCCGAAGTTCGTCGTCCGTCGTCGTAGTAGTCCAGTCCAGTCCGAGGCCTTCCGTTCTTGCTGCCCGGTGAGTACCGTTGCTGGGGTAGTATCTAGACAGGGTCAACTAATTTGTCTCTGGTCCGTGGGTTTGGGTACGCAAATCCAACACGAAGTGTCCACCTAGGTGGATGCGGGTCCTGACGTGTCTCTTTATGAGACCGGTATGTTTCGTACTGTTTCAGCAGTGCATCTAAGTAATTCTAGTAAGTTCTGTTCTCGAGAAATTCATGTGTTTCTGTTCTCAGTATTCCAGGTAATATTTTGTCCGAACTGTTATTCTGAAATGTTATTCCATGTGTTTTCAATGTCGTGGTATGAGTGATTTGTTTCTTAAAGTCATTATTGTGTTCATTGTGTATTGTATTGTGTCCAGACTCCAGTCTAGTCATGCCTCTGTTCTCAAAATTACGTCAGCTAAGAACTAGAAAAGGTCTGCTCGAAGAAGCAGTTCCTGTCCCGCCTAGGGACAGTCCAGGTCATTTTATGTATCATAAGCATGGCATAAGTGCCATATTATATCTAGACTTATGGGTGGAGTACACCAAGGAATTAGAGGAGAAATATAGATGGCCTGTATCAGGCACATGGGATGCCGAGTGCATCATGCGAGTAGAAGAAGTATTATGGAAAAAGAAAGCCAGACAGTCACAGAAAGATGCCATCGAGTTATGGCGCAAGGAATCTCATAAAAGAACCGAAAAAGAAATCAGAAAAGCAGAATTAAGTAGAGAATCCTCAGAAAGAGCCCAAGAAAAAGAATTAATCGAAGTAGGTGAACGAGTTAAAACCGAACAGTCAGACAGACAGAGGAATGCCCTTATTAAGGGTATGTACCCTCTTCTTGCCGAGGGTTTGCCAAAGGCAACCCCGGAGGCATCCAGTAATTTCCCGCCACCATTAGTTCCGACCAAGCTACGTCATAAACCGACCGCAGCTGATATTTTTCTCTCGTCCTATTTGGACGACACAGTTCCAGAGTATGCAAATTCTGTTCCGCCAGCTCCTGTAAATAATGTAATTCCTGTTCCTCTAGCCACCGGGGCACCCGTTACAGCACCTGTTACGGTACCCCCGGTCCAGCCTACAGTACAAGTACCCGCTACATCAGTCACTCTCCCAGCCCGTACAGTACACACCGACGATTCCAGTCTAGGAGCCGCGGGGGGAGGTTCTCCTTGTACCCCGCCTCAACACAAACGTCTAACGTTACTCGAGTTACATGAACGAGCGTTACAGCGCTCGCCCAAATTTCAGTCCGTTGCAGATATCAAGCGAGCCCTTACAGAATGCCGTTATGATCCAGTCCCAGGCGATGATGATATGGTCTTGTATTCATTGCGGGTAAGAAGGGTGACCGAGTATTTGGACACCCTGCCGAATATGAAAAGTTATCTAGACAGAATATATCATTTCATCCGTACAGGAAGAGATCCAGAAAGTATTGGCGACACCATGGTCCAAAGAAAAGTCGAAATTCAGCTCATGATTTTAAAGTTTCTAATTAACTGTTTAATAAGAGAACAAGATTATCCAGGAAAAGATCCAGAAGAAATGAAAATTCTGACAAAGTGGAGTGATCATATAGCCGAGGGAAGACACAAGACACAGAACAGTATAGAGAGTATGTACAAGAAAATCCGTAAAGAAATAATAAAGTTACACGAGAAACGAGAAGCAACACAAGCAACCGAGAAAGAAAATGACTCTTCTACTGAAGAGGTAGACGACGAGAATCCTTCCAGAATAGCGTATGTAGGTAGAACTAGACTTCCCGACCGACATTCACGTCTAGACTACAAGAAAACTGTTCCTTCTCCAGTACCAGAACAGTGTTCCCTCGAACAAGTATTCCAAGCTACCGATAAAATCCTGAAATCACGAATAGGTTATAGTGAACTTAGTACTATGCATGAACAAGAACTAGCCCGATCAGCAGTCCGATGGACTACTGATTCTACCACTTTTCCAGACGAAATAGTGGCACAAATGTTTCTGAAACTATCCCCAGCCGAGCAGCGACTGGTGGGTATGTATATGATCCAGCACCTCATTACACTGTATGAGGGACAACATTCTGATCCAGGTCCGTTACATGATGTTCTGAACGAGTTACTCCAGTATAAATGGAAGGGTTTAGGTACCGATTTAATTAGTGTCATTCTAGAACAGCGCCACAAATATAGAACGTTTCTGAACCCGCATTTTGTTCACGTCTCACCTCCAGAAAGTAAACCATTTTACATAGATAGACAGCATCCGTTACGAGAAGTACATCCAGTTAGGACACCGGCTGGTGAAATGCAACGAGTATTTGTTTACACCCCTATCACAAAGATGGAACTCTTAGAGATGAAGAAATTAATTCCCTGTCACGACAAAGATCCAGCAGGGTTCCATCGAGAATTAAAAGACATGCTCCGTATGGGAGAATACACGTATCCAGATATTATTAAAATGTTAAAGGTCCTGTTGCCCGCAGGGGTATATGAAAAACTCAAGGAAAAAGAATGGGAGGTGGGAGAGAAAAAGATCGATTGGGCAGTTCTAGAAGCTGAAGATAAGATACGAGTACCAGGTACAGGTCTTGGAGTCAAATGTAGAGAATTACCAGAGTTATTGATTCAAGTTTTGCCAAGGTTTTAGCCACGAAAAAGGAAGACTGGGATGCCATCTCAGCCTGTAAACAGAAACCAGACGAAGATACTAGTGATTTTTATTCTAGATTCGAGAAATGTTTTATTATTAATAGTGGTCTGAAGACAAGTAGCGAGTCATACCCTCATCTTTTTGTTACTAAACTAGTCGAGAATTCAAGCCCACAAGTCAAAAATCGAGTTTTGAAAGTCGAAAGTACCTGGCAAGCTAATACTCCGTCACAAATGCTTCAAATGCTCCAGTATCACCAGAATAGAATCAGAGAAGAGCAAGAACACGAAAGGAAACGTATGAAAGATACGAAAATGAAAGTATTAGTTGCACAATCTGTTCCCCAAGACAGTCAGAAGAGGGGTCCGAATCAAGCCAGTCATACTGCAGTTCCCGTTAAAGGGACCTGCAATTATTGTAAACAGCCAGGTCATTTTATAAACGAGTGTGCAGTTCTGAAACACAACATAGCTACTGGTAAGACTAAAGAAAGACCACGTCCGCCTAGACAAGAACAAGTTACACAGACTTCTCAGTCACCACAGAATGCACAACAGACAGTTACAGTACCGCAGCCTATAGCTGCAACACAGCATGTTACACAACAGATGTACCAGTACGCACAGTCCGAGTATCCAGAGTACCAGCAGTATTCATGAAACAGCCTAGAGAGGGAGGTAGGCTTGCCTCTCATCGAGATACCTGTAGATCAAGAGGGTCCCTATGTTCACAGTCAAGTATTAGGGAAAGACAGAAAGTTTCTGATTGATACAGGGGCAAGTAGGACTACTATCAGTCATGACGAGGTTCCAGGGGCTCCGCTCTCAGGCTCTAGAAATGTTTCCCTTGGATTTTCAGGAAAGCCTATTGTAAACGAGATATCAAAGCCAGTTACTCTAGAAGTTGGTCCATTGTCCCGAACTACTGATTTATTACTTACGAAATCATGTCCAGAAAATCTGTTAGGTATTAGGACATTGAAAGAATTAGGTGCAGTTATTTGCTGTTCCCCAGAAGGAATACGTATGTTTTTGCGTGACTTTAAAGGTCACTATGTCTTACGAGATTTTGATCCAAGATTGTCCAATGTACCACAGCATTTATGGGCGCAAGGTCCAACTGATGTAGGTTTCATGCAAATCACACCCCATCGTGTGACTCTCAAGCAAGGTATAGTCTTGCCACGAATTAGACAGTACAGATTGCCACCTGAGGCTGTAGCAGCCTTATCCAAAATTATTGACGAGCTCAATGCTCAAGGAGTGGTTGTAGAAACTGACTCCAATGTATGTAATTCTCCTATCATTCCAGTCATGAAACGCACTGATCCAAATGCACCTCCAGTATATCGATTAGTGATTGACCTTCGAGAACTTAATAAATGTATCATTCCCCAGTACCCAGTAGTTCCAGATATTTCATCCCTATTAACAGCTATTGATTCTGAAGCTACATTTTTCACTGTCATCGACCTCAAGAACGCATTTTTCAGTGTCCCCATTCATCCAGACAGCCAGTACCTTTTCGGATTCTGTTTAAATGGAAGGAGCTATAAATTCACACGAGCTCCTCAAGGTTTCACAGAAAGTCCTAGCATTTACAGTCAAGCACTTAAACGACAACTAGACAATATTCACATGCCAACTGACACTGCCCTGCTCCAGTATGTCGATGATCTACTGATCACAGCCCGTTCTGAGCGAGCTTGCGAGCGAGCGTCACTTACAGTTCTGTATTTCCTAGCCGAGATGGGGCACAAGGTGTCCCCTTCGAAGCTTCAGTTCTGTGTCCAGCAAGTGATCTACTTAGGCCACTTACTGTCCAAGAGGGGTAGGCAGTTGACACCTGACCGTATCCAGTTAATAGCGAGTCTTCCTCAGCCCAAGACCCAGAAGGAGGTACGAGCTTTTATCGGCCTCACTTCCTATTGCAGACAATGGATTCCTCAGTATGCATATCTAGCCAAGCCACTGATACAGTTAACGACACAGGAGGCAGCCGTATCGACTGTCCTCTCTTGGACATCCGAACATACACTTGCTTTTAATGAATTAAAGAAAGCTTTATGCCAAGCTCCTGTTCTAGCTACACCGAACTACAGTAAGCCTTTTACACTTTTTGTCACAGAACGTGAAGGTACAGCATTATCTGTTCTCACACAAGATCAAGCAGGACAATACAAGCCTTGTGCTTATTTTTCGAGCACATTAGATCCAGTAGCCCAGGCTCTGCCTGCGTGCCTCAAGTCAGTTGCAGCCACAGCTCTAGCTATCAGACAAAGTGATTCCATAGTGTTAGGACACTCCCTGACAGTACAATTTCCACACTCCGTGGAAGTTCTTTTAAACCGAACACAGACCCAGCACTTGACTATTGCACGTTTAACAGGTTATGAACTGACACTGTTCCAGCCACACATAGAAATCAGACGCTGCAACGTTCTGAACCCCGCTACACTGTTACCGTCAGTTACTTCCAATCCTGCCACACATGACTGTGTGGAAGTTGTTAACACCATGACAAAGCCAAGACAAGATTTGACAGATATTGCATTACCAGATCCCGACCTGACACTTTATGTGGATGGTTCATGTATGAGAACTAGTACAGGAGAACTAGTAGCCGCGTATGCAGTGACTACTGACACAGAAGTTATTGAAACACACCGTATTGACACCCTGTCTGCTCAAGCAGCAGAGCTAGTTGCTCTGACCCAAGCCTGCATACGTGCCAAGAACCTGAAAGTAAACATATATACAGATTCACGTTACGCATTCGGAGTTGTACACGACTTCGGAGTGCTCTGGCAGGAGAGAGGTTTCATGACTTCTCATGGAACCAAGATTCAGCATGGTCTCCTCATTCAAGCTCTGTTAGATGCAATACATTTACCGACAGCTATCGCTATCATGAAGTGCAAAGCACATACGAAAGTTACTGACATCATTTCCCAAGGTAACGATCTAGCAGATCGAACAGCCAAGCTTACAGCTCAGACACCAGACATTCCAGTTAACAAGACACAGACATCCACTCCAGAACAGACTACCTGTATGACAGTTAAGGACCCTACACAAGATGTCATAGACATACAGTTACATGCTACTCCTGAAGAAATCAAGAAATGGTCCGAACAAGGAGGGGTCCAGACAGATCAGGGATGGGTGACGAAGGGAAAAGCCACATGGTTTCTCCCCGACTCTATGGTTCAAGTCATTATTAATACCGCACATAGTCCAGCACACCTAGGAGAAAAAGCCATGTTAGACAGTATTCAGAACCTTTGGTTCAACAAGCATTTACGAGCTGCAGCCAAGCAGAAAGTCCGTACCTGTATGATATGTTGCCAGTTCAATCCAGGTAAAAGTGTCCCGGTGGAACAAGGTGGATTCCAACCTCCTGACCACCCTTTTGAAGTCCTCCAGATGGATTATATTCAGATGGAGCGAAGCCGAGGTTTCAAGTATGTCCTTGTAGTTGTATGCGCTTTGTCCAGGTGGACAGAAGCATATCCAGTTCCAGATTACACAGCAGCGACCACTGCCAAGCAGTTGGTTCGTGAATTTTTTCCCCGTTATGGACTCCCTAGGGTCGTGTATTCTGATAACGGCCAGCCATTCTCATCCGAGTTAATGAAACATGTTTCCCTTCTGTTAGGGTACCAGTGGAAGTTCCATTGTGTGCGCCATCCTGAAGCAGCCGGTCTCGTAGAGAGACATAATCAGACCCTGAAAATCCGTATTGCTAAGACATGTAAAGAGAAAGGTGTAGACTGGCTAGTAGCCCTGCCAGTTGCTTTATTCTTCATGCGCATGGTCGCACATTCCAGATCAGGTCTGTCCCCTTATGAGGTCGTATTCGGCCGCCCCCCCAAATATGTGGGGTACACCTAGACCCCGCAGTATTACAGATGTTTCCAGTAATATGTTGACAGATTACCTAGCTTCCTTGATGTCTGCCCTACACTCTTGTCGTTCACAGGTTGCCGCTGCATTTCCAGACAATACTGAAGTAAAACTGCATGAGGTCCTTCCTGGGGATTTGGTTTTAATACGGAACTTTGATCGTTCAAGTCCGCTGGAGCCTCGCTGGAAAGAACCGAAACTAGTCCTTCTGACCACCCGTACGGCCGTGAAGTTGGAGGGCCGCAAAGGCTGGGTACATATGTCCCATATCAAGAAATTCCATGGATTGCGTATAAAAACATTTGCCAAGAACATTTCAAAGGACTACCTTTTTCCGAAAGACTGCCTAAAAATTGACACTGAACTCAAGCCTCCCCTGTTAGAGGAAACTCCGCAGCAGGAGTATAAAAAGAAACTCCGGTCTAGTAAAATAAGTCAGCCAGTTTAATTGTCTAAGTCCCCCTCGGGTGAAACGGTTAGACAGGTATCTGACATGTATGAGATAGACCCCCATAGTGAGAGAGTTAGTCAAAACTATATCCGATGTATCGTTTTTCTAAGTTTTCTATTGTTTCTAAGTTTGATGGTTACCTGCACAAGTTATGCATTACATTTATGTTTTCCAATTTCTCATGTAAATATGTTTTCTAATGCTACAGTGGAGCACACATTTAGTGATCTGCCTCCTCACGAGTTATCCTATCGTCTTGCTATGCGCAATAACACGTTCATTAGAATGTTACATTATTCACACCAGACCAGCAATGCCACTAATTGTTGGGTGTGTGGTTGACTCCCCCCTTTCCAGACACCGAAGGGAGTTCTGCCACTCTTTCCTTATCCGTTTTCACATAATGGTTCATGTGGAGCATGGTCCACGTTAACGTCATCCTCAACTGATATGTCCCTTCTGAATAGAACATGTTTTCCAGACAAGCAAGGTCTCTCCCATAGAATAGGGTTAGATCTAGAAAATGAAGTTTATAATTTAGGTAATTATTCTTCGAATTTTATGGTCCTGAATGTTCAGTCTGATACTACTCCAGACTTACCTGCTATTTCAGTACTACCAGTCAAAGGCGAATTATGTGTCAGAAATAATGGTTCCGCACATGTAGGACATAGTGATTGTACTACTACTGTCGAGTATAGTGACAGTGGGAAATCTATTTTCAAAGCTTCACGTCATTCTTATTTTGTTTGTGGACAGACCGCATATGTTCGTCTGCCCCTCGATTGGGATGGAACATGTTATATTGCCTTCCTACTGCCACCAGTTTTCCTAGCCCCATCTGATTATCACAGAAACACACATCTAGTACACGTCAGACATAGAAGGGAGATTGAGTCCCCAATTGTCGATCAAACTGAAACTACTCTAGAACAGTATCAAGATTTTAATAAAGGTTTCTTCTTTTTTATAGGCCCTGTCCAGAATAGTAAGTTAATACGTAGGTTAACCAGAACCCTTGAAGCAGTAGTGAATGAGACTACTTCTGCTCTAGGTAATTTAACCGAAGAGCAATCTGCTATGAGATTTGTCGTGCTCCAAAATCGTCTCGTTCTTGACGTCATACTGGCCGATAGAGGAGGAGCATGTAGAGTCATGGGATCTAGTTGCTGCATTTTCATTCCTAATAACGCGCCGTCTGTTTATTCAGCTATAACCAGACTTCATAAAATTGCCCATCAGTTACACCAGAATCCAGGCACCTGGACATGGTCCGGTTGGCTCTGGAGTATCATATCTGCCTGGGGATGGAAAGTATTGTCATTTCTAGGTATTGCAGTAATGATCCTATTCAGTTGCTGCCTCTGTATACAATGTGGCCCTGCGATTTGCGGCATTTGTGCTACCTCTTGTATTCCTAGTCCTAAGTCCCGTTCCAAGACAATTCGAGACGAGCAAATGATGCTGTATGAAATGATAGATGGTATCATGAATATAGATGTTTCCTGATGGAAACGTAGGGCACAAGGAGGGAATGTGGAAAAGTACATTTTGCCATGTCATATGTGCCTACGTGTTCCCCATCTTATGTTATATGTGCATGATCGATATGCATGTATTCCCCTCTGATCGATTAAAGACGCAATTACAGTTGTGTCCATCTCTAGTATGCCAGTTTCCAGTTTTCGTAAATATAACGAATATCAGGCCTATGTAAAGCTACGTTGCCACGTTTTACAGTGTGCACGTTAATTCATTGAATTGTCCCCGTTTCTAGGCCTCAAAAGGGCCCGGACTCAGATTCAGCTCCTGTTTCCTGAACTCTCCGAGGAGCGATACAGCCCCCACCTGTATCCCTGACCCTTCACTTACTTTCATGCCTCGCAGTGCCCGGCTAGGCCTGGCTCTGCCTCCCAGTCTGCCAAGAGTATGTTATGTTTCTAGTTATCAGTCCAGCCCTCCTTCTCTGCATTCCTAAGCTACTGAATCGCATCAATAGTTTCCGTCATGGTCTAGCCTTTATGTCTCCATGTAAGAGAAATACTGTATTAATATTCATAGAATATTCCTCGCACACACACTACATATAGGATTATGCATGCACCAGTCTTAGTGTCTGTTAGCCTTTGCCCTGATAACTTTCGGATTCTATCAACATGTTCTCTAAACACTAGATACTAGATAGGCTTTAGGTACATGTCGCCCTGACACTCCAGACTTTTCGTCTCCTCTTCTAGCACAGAAGTCATAGCCCCCAGTCCTCCTGGTAACACGTCATTGCCAGTTTGTGCGCACCACTAGGTTAGAGGTCCCAGCTGCTCAGGTAGCCCCCTCCATGTTTCCGCCCCTTTTTATGACATATTCTGTTACGTTTGCATCACATGTCTATGTATACGCCCTGTACACACCTCTTGTTACACCCACTTTATGCCTTATCTTTCGCGACTGCTACAAACTCCGCCTACTGCTACGCCTATTGTATTGAATACCATGTAAATGTTTTAACTATATATACTTGTGCACTGTTATTAGAAGTTGCCATTTTCCTTTGTCCCTGCCCCAGGCAGCTGTCATCCCATCCCCGTACAGGCTGTCCTGTTCCAGTCCTTTATGCTTAATTAAAGCCTGTCAACTCTAGCTACCTCGTATCTTGACTCTTATTTATTGAGCTATCTATTTGTATGAGTATCCTGAAAAATAGTACCGGTAATTAATTATTTATTTACCACAGGAGAATGACACAAGTCAGCCAATAAAAAGGACTGCAAAGCTTCACTGCTCTGGACAGACATACTTAAGAAGAGGAAAGCAAGCTAACGGACACATGCCATAAAGCCAGTCTATTGGTAAGCAATGGGCGGATTCTAAACCCGCTGTAAGTTGACAATAAACCTTTCGCAACCATGCAGCGCCTGGTGGTCGAGACCTAAAAAAAGCAACACAATTCACTGTAGAAAACAAAGTTTGCAAATGAGTTATGGTTTGGTTCAAATGCCAACGAGCAGTGACATTTCGCCAGTTAGGGGAAAGTGCTATCCATGTACAAAACAATTTGCCAAGGACACTGAAAGAAAACAAGCATTGAAAATGCAATAGGTTGTGCCTTTTATTAATTTAAAACCATTTGCTTTGCTAATGGTATTGTAAAGCAAAGCAAATGGCTTCAACTTAATTAAAGACGAGACCTATTGCATTTTTAATGCTTGTTTTGTTCTGTACCTTGAAATCGTCCCCACAACAGACTCCTTCCGTTACTGAAAGCCCTTAACCCAATACTACCACAAACAGCTGTCACTTTTTTGGCTTCCATGTTAGACATATTGCAAATGAGTATATTAAATTCAGGCATAAGCGTTACCTGCACATGGGGCTCCCACGCCTTCCCTGGCTCACGCCGGCTGCTCCTGTTCCTTGCCTACCCCAGGGGCTTCAGCGCCCCCAGAGGGCAGTGTCTGCAGCCCGCCTTGTGCAACCTGCTTTACGTCATTGCCCACCCCTTCCAACCCAGAGTAGATTGAAGTTTAGACTCATTATGTATGTGGTTGTACTGAAGAGGACACGTAGAAATAGTATTAAAGTTCAAAAGGTTGTTTTTTGCCTGCTGCTGCAGGAACCTGTCCTGATCTTCATTGGTTAAAAAAAAAGAGTAATCTGCTATTGGAGACTGACACGTATTTGTGTGGCCACAAGTGGAATGCAAGGATATATCACACACTGAAGCATTGTGCCTTGAGGGCTGCTTTTGCCTTTCTGCATAATGAGGACTAGTAGAAAATGTTAATTAATCCGCAAAGTATTCCATTCCATCACCCCTATGCATAGCAATGCGAGCAATGGCTGAGATGTTAACGCCAAATTCAGACTCGTCAGTGATGGGCAGTGACAGGCTCTATGAGCATCCCCTGTCTCACAGGGGAGGTGGTGGAGAGCAGCTGGTGTAGTGTGGTAGACTGTCGCTTTCGGGAGCACAACTGATTAGCAGATGGGGGCGGGTTCAGAATGACACAGTGGATGAATTTAGTGTTATGAGCAGCCCATATTAAATGCCAGTGGTAAACAGTGTCAAGCATTTTACCATTCTATCTTCTTTACTGTCTGTTTGAAAGTGCCGCAAATGTACCCAAGTCCTGCTCAGGTCTCGAAAGACTGCTTTCTGCTATTGCCTTTTAAAAATGTTTGTGTGTCTTGCACGCTTTTGTGCCCGGAGTATTTGCATCAGCTGGCGTTGGAGCAATCCTCAAACCCTGAGGCTAAAGCAAGGCGGGCAGGCTGCAGACTGAGTTCTGAGTGAATGGTTCAGTTTGTGGGGGTGCTGCCTTCTGCTACAGTTTGATTGGGGCTGTACTGGGAGTTATCCGTAGGACTGCTGCACTTTTAATGGGGCTGTACTGGGAATACTTTGAAGAGCTGCTACATTTATTAACGGGGGCAAAAGTGACTCTTCTCAACGGGACTCCCATACTATTAACGGGGGCAGGACTGGAAGCTCTGTGCTACTCCACTTTTAATGGTGTCTGGGGTGCACTTGTCTGCAGGGCTGCTGAACTTTTAATGGAGCACTCCAGGGAGTTCTCTGCAGGGCTGCTGCACTTTTAAACCCTTCGCCGTGGGGCTAATTCCCCCGCGACGGAGTGCTTGTGACGAGCTCGGCTCGTCACGCTGCACGGTGGCGCTGTGCTCATGATGAGCTTTGCGCCCGTTTTCATGGAACGCTGAGCACAGCAGGGGAATTATCCCTGCGTGCACGTACTATGGCGTTCATGACGAGCTGAGCTCGTCATGAGCACAGCGCCACTGTGCCTCATGACGAGCTGAGCTCGGCATGAGCACCGAAGTTGTTAATGGGGGCAGGGCCTTGAGTTCTCTTCTTCAATGGTTGCAGTTTTGGGCGTTAGTTCCCTGCAGCCAGGGCTGCGACTCTTCGTGTGGAGGCAGCAATGACACTTATCTGCGTGTCTCATAGCTTGAGGCGCTGCCAGTCATGTTCCAGGAGGCAGCCGCGCAGGGTGTCTGTGGCGTGCGCAGCTGTTTTTCTATCTTGGGTGTTACCCTCATTTTCACTCGCCGCTCGCGTGCCAGCAAGTCGCCAGAGCTCCCCACACACCTGCCCCCGTTCATTGCTCCCCACATCCTCCCAGCCGGAAAGAACCCTGAGGCACACTAAATTGTTTACCATGTTGCTGCGGTGTGATGGGCGCTGTGCTCCCCGGGCTGTGGTTGGTGATAGGGGCGGGGCTGGTGAAGGGCTGCTGGGACTCTGTGCGCCGCCCTCGCTCCTATGACGAGGAGTCCTGCTGCAGTAGAGAGGGGTGGGGGTGAGTGAGCACGGCAGCACGGTGAACGCGCGAGAGGCGGGGGAGTGAGCGCAGCAGCGTGGTGAACGCGCTATTTAGAACCAGATGGCATCGGACTGTCCATAGTTCGTACGGACACGCGCATGCTGTCTGCTTTGGACAGATGGCGAGGGCAGCCATCTTTGTCCATGCAGATGCGTGCATGTAAGGCTACGGGGAGAATTGATCCCAAAAGGTCCTCTTCATGGCGAGAGCAGCGCATGCGCTGCTATCGCCAGGCGAGACCTGAACAAGGATTTCAAGAAGGCAACATGGTAATTGGCATGCGTTTTTGTGTGTGTTGTCTCTGTTGGTAACCATAACTGTCAAATCTCAGTGGTTTGTTTCATTTGAGCCAGATGAATGGATTGTAATATGCTATTCATTTACATTGTTTAGTGCGGGGCATGGCCATGACTCACAAGAGGAGAGTAGCTGTAAATTGAATCATGAGTAGTTAATCTACACTTACACTTGCACGCATACTTGCCTTGAGGATATAGTCGTAGCCAATATTCTGCACTTGATATTGTGGTACAGCTCCCATCCATGTGCTGCCTATGCCAAGCCACCTACTCTGGGCCCACTCGCCCTATATGCTTCCTATACTGCCATTTTGGGTAGCTCTTATCTGGATCCTTTCCTTAGTCAATTGCCTGTGAAACTTACAAAACTGGACACAGTGCTCAAGGTGAACCCTTGTAAATACTTTCCTACTGTGCGTAGGGGCCTCGTCAGCCTTTTTCTGGTCAGTCAACCCATGTCATGCACCCTGCTATCCCCGGGGTCTGCCCAATGCCATGTCACACATCTTACTGTGTGTGAAGTTCTGTTTTTTGTTTTTTCCTTGAATGCCACAGATGTTGAAGGAGCCTGGTCTTTCTTCCCATAGTAAAGTTATCCCCAAGACTGCTGGTATCTAACCACTGACGTGACACCTGCAGCTATACAGGATGCAAGGGTATGTAGAGCATCCCAGCCTGTGCGCATAGAGGGGAATATTACACAAGTATTAGCGGGTCTCTTTATTGCTAACTGTAAAGAGAAATGCCAAGAAACAATCCATTTTTGAACTACTATTGAACAGACACCCTAATTGCTCTAAGAGAAATTAGTTAAACAACACTGTGCCAGATTTTGCTCTGTACTGAAGCATTTTCAATAGGTTTATGTGATATTGACATTCGCCATGTTGAGTTAGGAGAGTTAGGTTGAAGCAACCGTTTGGGACCACTATCGACCATGTCTGTAGTCTGTATCTAGAAATATAAGGCAAGCGTTGCCAGTATTGGGATATGTGACCCCCTGGTTTGATGGAGTTCCGAACAGCTGTCTGAATCAGGTTGCTTAGTTGTTAAAATAGGTCAGAGGGTTGAGTAACCATTGCTAGGACTTTGCATAAAAACTAGGTCACCAGTTACAATCCTGCTTCACTGACAGCCTTCTGCCTGAGGTTGATAAAAGGAGTGCTATTGAGAAGAGTGATAGTGATGGCTACGGTCAAAGGGTAGACCTGGCCATAAAACTCCCCTCCGCGTGTAGTGCTAGTGCCCGGAGTTCCGAAAAACTCAGCTTTGCATAGTTTTTTCCTCCCTAGCAAATATTAAGTTGGCGAGCGTGAGCGAGGAAAATCGTACTCCAGAACTCCTCCCAGCGAGAGTTCTCAATGCGGGCGGTCGCGGCTGGTCACTACCGCTCGCATTGAGAGTCCTTCTGTTCGCATTGAGAAACTGCTGCTCGAGTAGAACATTTACTCGAGCGGCAGAAAGAAGCAGCGCCCTGTTGCTCTGCGCGTGGTGCTATTTGCACTGATTTTACAGCACGGGACAAACACCCGACGCTAATTATCAGCACAAACAGTGTGACGTAACACGCTCTGCCACTTCTGGAACTCCGCGTAGCGCAGCTGTGTTTTTTAGTCACTTGGAACTTCGCAAACTCCGCCCAGGCCTCTATAAGGGCATAAATAATTAAGTGTGCTATATGCACTATCAAATTGTCAATATGTAAATATCAGGACATGCAGATGCTTTGTCAAACCCATCTTAACATGCATTTTCTAATTTATTGTCTTTCACTAAAAATTTAAGGTTTTATTCTAAATGGACGAAATAATTTTCTGTTATTTGTTGTCTGCCTTCTTGTTACGGTAGTATGTAAAATTCAATACATTATTTTGAAAAAATAAATATCTGAAAGGCAGTGGTGATCAGCAGCACCTCCTTATATAGTGATGGTGAGTGGGTAGGTTTTCGCAGGATGCCTACTCTTAAACCCAGCAGAGTCCTCAGAAGTCGTAAAGCTTGTGCCCTGTAACCTTGTTTTTATACCTCAATGGCCACAGTGAGGGGGGGGGCTTTACTGTACCGTGCTCTTTACACAATTATGTTGGAACCACAAAGAATGCCTATAGGCCTGTTCTCATAAAGATATGGGACGAGTCATCAACAACCCTCTGGCATCCCCTCCCCTACTGAGGAGAAGCTGAGGCTAAAGATGGAATTAATTGGGCTTTGTTATAGGAACCACAAGTTTCTGGCTTCAAGACGTGCTGTCATTTCAAGGTTGGGAGGAGATATTTTCATCTCACATGACTCAGGCTGGAAACTCTGGGCTCACCCAGGCCCTTAGAGGTTAGTGAAACAAAACTGTGAAATGTAAAACTTTGCAACTTGGTAACGTTAATGTTTTTTCATGTTGCACAAGTTGATCAGTGGTTGCCATTGCATGCAGAAATGTGTTGTGGAAGGTTTGTTAAACTCCCACGAAAATGTGTTTTTTCAGGATTTTCTAGTCCATTTAAAAAACAACCATTGGCAAAGCCATGGTTGAGCAACATTTCGGGCCTAGGAACTTATTATTTTACCAACTAAGCACTGACCCCAGCGGTGTGCAGGGTTGCATGAGGGGCATCCCACCAGGCTGCACGAGGGGCATCCCGCCAAGCTGCAAAGCGGCATGCCACAAAGATGCACAAGGGGCATCCCACCAGGCTGCACGAGGTGTATCCCGCCAAGCTGCAGAGCGGCAGCCCACCATGCTTCACGAGGGGCATCCCGCCAAGCTGCAAAGCGGCATGCCACAAAGATGCACGAGGTGTATCCCGCCAAGCTGCAGAGTGGCAGCCCACCATGCTGCACGAGGTGTATCCCGCCAAGCTGCAGAGCGGCATCACACAAAGATGCACAAGGGGCATCCCGCCAGATCATCCCATCTGGCAGCATAAGGGGCTGGCTGTGCGAGGGGCATTCCATCTGGCTGCGCATGGGGCATGACACCAGGCTGCATGAGGGGCATCGTGCCAGGCTGTGTGAGGGATATCCCACCAGGCTGCGCGAGGGGCATCCCGCCAGGCTGCACTAAGGGTATCCTGCCAGGCTGCACAAGGGGCATCTCGCCAGCCTGCATGAGGCTTCCGAGTTAGTACTTCTCTGTTGCTTCATCGTGCAGTTTGATTGTTGCGTTGGAGTTAAGCAGCATCGGGCAGGCGTGAAGGTAAAGAGAAGTTAAATGGTCAGTAGTGCAGGCCGTATAGGCTGCACCTGTAAATTAATCCTCAGGATGTCCAATATTGAATAATGCTCTAACTTGACATGACCCCACTACTAAGAAGTCAAGTTAAAACCAGTTCCTCTTCTAATAAAAGCGATAATATCAAGGAGTATAAAGATCTCTATAATTCAATTGTAAAGTACAGTGAGAATCTTTCAATTCTTATCATTTCGAAAACATATGAGCGATGCTATCAAGGAGCATAAAGATCTCTATAATTCATTTGACCTGTACAGTTCATATATAATTTCAAAAACATATGAAAATGGGAGACTTGAAAGTTCCTGTATTCAGTTGTTTCTTTTTATGTTTCTCAGTCAGGTGTAAGAATACATGCATTAGCCCAGCCAACGCGTTTCGTCCCATATGGACTTCATCAGGGCTTATTTTAAAATATTTCATGAACTGTTCTGTATGTTAAATGTTTTTTCATATGGTAGTCACTCCCAAGTATAAATACTCCTTCCAGGATGTTTCGTAATAATTGTTAAAGGCTGTAGCCTCCCTCCGATAGAATGACTGCCATCGTAAAGGTAAACACGATGTTCAAGTGTTGCCCATAGAGTGGGAGTTGTACTGACAGGGGGAAGGTGTCTTGGAAGGCAGTGCCAGACCACCCGTACCAGGGGCAGCAGACACACGACTGCATGTCTCACCTCCCGTTACCCGCGCCTGCCATAGATTACTTATTTGCCGGCAGCCCTGCCAGTGATTTGTAGGGTGGGAGAGCTGGCATGCAGGGATGCTGCTTGGAGAGGACAGGGCGGGCCAGGAACCCACCAGCAGAGCCCAGGTGCTGAATATCTCTTCCAGGAAGGGTACATGTCTTCCATGTGGTCCACAGAGCAGCAAACATGAAAGCCCCCTTCGAACTCCAAGGCTATTACCTTCCTCCCCAGTCCCACTCCAGAACAAGAGGCTGGTGGGCATTAACAACCCCTTGGGGCCCATGTCTTCTTAATGTTCCGACAAACACGTTATCTGCAACAGCGGCCTGACGGTTCATTCATTGCACCTTCCAGCTCAACTGTTCCTAACCAGACACACAAACCCCTGCTTATGGACCAGGCGGCAGATGGGCATTAATTCCACCTTCCAGTTCACCTTCTCTGTTCTTTGCACACAGCCCCTACTTATGGACCAGATGGCAGAATGTGAATTAATTGCACTGCCCAGCTCACCTCTTCTAACCCAGACACACAAACTCTACTAATGGGCCAGATGGCAGGTGGGCTCAACTCTCGTCTTTCCCCAAAACCTCACACCTGCACCAAAAAGCTGGGGCGGCATCAACTACACTTTCCAGCTTATCACGCATGAATCCATAAATGCTCCCCACACACTCTTCATATGAGTGAGAAGGTTGCTGTGTATTACGTATACATGTAAGTGCACTTTCCAACAAACGCCACACCTGGACGAAAGCCCTGGTAGCGCATTTTATTTTGTTTATTTATTTTGAAAGTTTTATATAGCGCGGACAAGATCTTTGCAGATATCAGAGCGCTTTACACAGAAGGGGTACATGAGGGAACATAGTCAAAACAATTAAGTCAGAGGAGCATACACTACAAATAAGTGAGGGCAAAGCCAATCATGTAAATCAGTAAATCAATAATACAAGTATTGCAAATATGCAACGGGGTCAAACAAGTAATACAGATCGGTGCCTATTCTTAAGGAGACCTAATTAACAGTTCAGGTGTATTTTGCCATGAGGATAGCTTTTACTTCTTTCTTAAAGAGTGTAGTGGAAGAGATGAGCCTAGTTTCGGGGGGGAGTGAGTTCCAGATTCTGGGTGCCATTCCTGAGAAGGAGCGTTTATATGTTTTTTCCTTCCGGAATCTTCGAGGTTTCAGCAGAAGATTGTTTGTGCCTCTAGTGTTTCTAGCCCCGCCAGAGATTGTCAACTTCTGAGTGAGATAGCCAGGAGAGTTCAGGTGTACCGCCTTGTGAGTCATGCAGGCGATTTTCAGATGTATTCTGGCTTCAAAAGGCAGCCAGTTCAGGGATTTCAAGTCAGAGGAAATATGAGAGTGCTTTTTTGACCCAGTTATGAGCCTCGCTGCAGCGTTTAGAGAAGCTCTTAGGGGTGCGGTAGTAGTTAGCGGGAGTCCGCAGAGGGCGACGCTGCCATATTCTATTCGAGGGATGACTAGTGCTTGTACTGCGGTTTGGAAGTCATTGGCCGGGAGGAATGGTTTAAGTTTCCTCAGGGTATTGATTTGGAAATTCGCTCCCTTAGTTGCCTTGTTGATGTGTTGCTGCATGTTGAGATTGGTGTCGAGGGTTATGCCTAGAGATTTTGCTGAATCCACGATGGTGGGTTGGACATTGAGTGCAGTTAGGTGTTTGAGCCAACTTTGAGTGGTGGAGATCTTCGCTGGAGGTGAGATCAGAAGGAACTCTGTTTTCAGAGCATTGAGTTTGAGATGATTATCGGCCAGCCAGGATTGGGTGCTTCTGATCGTTGAGTTCAGGAGCAAAATGTCTTTGGGGGATTGTAATATGAGATATAGTTGGGTGTCATCGGCGTACATGTGAAAGTGTAAGTTGGATGCTTGTAGCAAGGTGGTGAGAGGTTCCATCACTAGGTTGAACAGAGTTGGGGATAGTGAGGATCCTTGGGGGACGCCCAGCGTTACAGGTATTGGCGAGGACATCAGGTTGTTGCTCTTGAATTTCTGCGACCTGTTGTGAAGAAAGGAAGTGAACCACTTGAGAACAGTTCCAGATAATCCCATTCTAGTGCTTAGTAGTTCGAGTAAGTTCTCATGTTTAACGGTGTCGAATGCTGAAGAGAGATCAAGAAGGATGAGGAGGCAGGTGTCGTTTTGGTCTAGCATTTGAAGTGCGTCGTCAATTATGTGAGTCATAGCAGTTTCTGCACTGTGTCCTGCTTGGAAGCCTGATCGATGAGGATTGAGGAGATCAAATTGTTCAATGTGTTTAGTCAATTGTAGTTGTACGCATTTTTCCAGCAGTTTGGCGAGAGTGGGGATATTAGTGATGGGACGGTAATTGTTCAGATCAGAGGGGTCGGCTGTAGGTTTCTTTAGTAAGGGTGTGACTTGTCCAACTTTGAGGGAGTCAGGTATGGTTCCTTGTTGAAGTGAGCCGTTGATAATTCTAGTCCAGAGTGGGAGAAGCAAAGGGGCAAAGTCTTTTACAGCGTTAGCAGGAAGGGGATCTGTGAGGTGATTGGATGGTTTCAAGGTGCTGAGCAGTTTGCCAATTTCTTCTTCAGAGTAGGTGCCAAAGGATGACCATGTAGCATTGTTTTTTGGTTCAATGGGTGCTATGCAGTGAGGTTTGGAATAGAGGCTTGCGTCCGTGAGGAGATCGCTCTTTATGTTGTCAGTTTTTTGGATAAAGAAAGCGGAGAAGTCTTCGCAGGAAGGAGCTTCGCGCACAGTGCTGAGTGGTTGGGGTTGTTCCTTGGATTGTGTTTTGATTAGCTCAAACAGTTTTCTCGGACGTTTTTTTGCTTGGTCGAGCTGGAGGCTGAAGAAGTCTAGTTTTGAGCGTTTTATTTTCCTGAAATAGGCGTTTCTCTTTTTCTTCAGAGTTTTTAGGTGCAGTGCAGAGGGAGCTGATCTCCAGGTGCGTTCTGCCATTCGCATGTCTCGTCTATCCTCATTGAGACTTCCGTCATACCATGGGTTGGACATTTTAGTTGAGACTCTTTTTAACTGCATAGGTGCCGCCTCATTTATTATTGAGGTCATAGCATTGAGGTAGTGGTCAGTCAGTGATTGAACGTCCTTAACGCCGGGCGGTGGTAGTAGGAGATTGCAGCTGTTAGGAGGCAGAGAGCTTGGGTTGAGTTTTTTCAGGTCTCTTTTCCAGACTTTGGGCTTGGAGGATTGAGCCGGGTTAGATTTAACTTTTACATTGATGAAGAATGTGACAATATGATGATCTGACCAGTCACAAGGTTGGATAGACTCGAGTTGGATAGAGTCCTCTTTGGAGATGATAAGGTCGAGGATAGAGCCTTTCTCGTGGGTCGGGCTGTTGCATATTTGGGTGAGGTCAAGGGCATTGAGGAAACTTTTAAGACTATTTACCACCGCGTCATTGCGATCGTTCCAGTAGAGGTTGAAGTCGCCAAGGTATATTTGGGTGAGCTGCCGTCCGGAGTTGGTTGAGATCATATCCATGATTTGTTGAGAAAAGGTGATGTTGTCTCTGGGTGGGTGGTAAATGCAGTGTAGAGAGCATATCGGTTTGTCCCCACTGATAATGTCGAGGCAGATGTATTCACAGGATGTTGGGGATGATATGGAGGTGGACTTGCCTTTCAAAACGGAGAGGTTGTTCCTGTGGATGCATGCGATTCCACCACCTATTTTGCCTGGCCTGTCAAGTCTAATTATGTGGTAATTAGGTGGAACCAGAATGTCCATTATAGGTGATGAGGCTTCAGTTAGCCATGTTTCAGTCAAAATGATTAGGTCAAGGTCCAGCGATAAGAGGAGATCAGCGATGGCGGCGGAATGTTTCGAGGCCGATCTGCAGTTAAGGAGAGTGCATTTGAGACGGGGTGTGTTGAGGGCGGTAGAGGGTTCAAGAGAGAGAGGGACTTTTCTAAGGTTATTGGGGTTGGAGATTCTGCTGTTTAGTGTGGGGGGGTCTAAGGGCATTTGAGTGTATCGTGGGAATGGTGAGGTGTGTGGTGGATGTGTGATTTTGGGGGGTTGGGTCATACGCACGGAGGAGAGTGAGTGTGTCGAGGTCCGAAAGAGGGTTGCAGGGGCGACGAGGGCGGTTGTTGCGATTGCTAGCAGGGATTGAAGTCCAGTGTGGGGAGTGTTGAGTGAGAGAGTTAACCGAAGAGGTGGGGGACACGTTGGGAGGGGAGGTGGAGGTGGGTGAGGGGTTGCAGGGGCGACGGGGGCGGTTGTTGCGATTACGAACAGGCATTGAAGTCCGGTGTGTGGAGTGCTGAGTGAGAGTGTCAACCGGTAGGGTAGGGGACATGTTTGGGGTAGAGGTGGAGGTGAGTGAGGGGTGTATGGGGTGTGTGGAGAGTAGTTCTTTGATGCTGTGTATGTCTCCTTTGATCTGGATGAGGGTGGCCATAATCAAGTCCAATGTGGGGTGGGTGATGGAGGTGGGGGTGGAGGTTGAAGGTGGATGACTGACCAGGGAGATGTCGTGCAGGCGGGGTAGTGGGCTGGTGTTGGTGAAGGACTCCGTTATGTTAGTGTACGAGATGGTATTAGGAGGGGGAGAGTGTTTGGGCGGGTTGGGTGTGGATGAGGTGGGGAGGAGGTTGGTGGTATGAGTGTGGGCGTGAGTGTGGGCGTTGTTGGTAGGCGGAGAGATCAAAGTGGAGGATGGGTGTATGTTAGTGGAGCTGGGGATGCAGGAAGGATAATGGGGGCTGAGAGTGAGTGGGGAAATGGGATTGGAGATGGTCCTGTTGTGGGGTGGGGGGAGTTAGATTAAGAGAAGAGGTGTGTTCTGCGTAGTTAGTTAGAGGGGGGTGGGGACTGAGCATGGGGGGGATAGAGGGTGGGATTTGTCTTTGTGCGTGTCGTTTTGGTGCGGGACTAGGTTAGCTGTGTTAGTGTTGGTTGTGATGTTCTGGGAGAGAGGAGTGATAATAGTGGTATGTGTGGAGGTCTTAGGTCCGGAAGGAGGGGTGGGGGTGCGAGTGTTGTAAGAGGGGGAAGGATCTGTGTCTGTGTTTGAGCCGTGAGTGGTTGTTACCTGGCGCTGAACTGGGAGAGAGGGGTTGTGGGTGGGAGCTGAGTAGTCTGGGGTGGTAGGTGTGTCACTGAATGCTGAGTGTGTAGCAGCTACCTGGTGCTGTGCTAGGTTAGAAGGGTTGTGTGTGGTGGGAGCTGTGAGGTCAGGGGTGGTGGGACTGAGGGAAATGTGAATGTCTGACCGCAGATTGGAGAGGTGATCTTTGAAAGTGGGGAACAGGTTGTCTAGTAGTTCCAGGTTCCTGTCTGTGGCTTGAGATAGGACCATCCCGTTATTGTAAATAGTAATAGACTCCACCTCCCAGCTCACCCCCTTCCTTTCCTTCTATACAAGTTTTGCACCTGGAGTAGATTGCTGATGGGCATTAACTGCGCCTTTCAGTCACTCGCTCGGATTCCATCTCCTATGCACCCCACTTCTGGATCAGAGAACTAGTGGGCATAAAAAGCACCTCCCAACTCTCCTCCTTGCCTCAGCCCAGCATCTGAGCCAAAGGGCAGGTGGGGCATTGAGGGCCACTTTTATCTCACTTATTTAACGCCTTCTTCACAAACCACAACACTGGACAAAGCAAAAGGGCAGGTGGGACATTCATTGCCACATCCAACCTGCCCTGAAGCATCTACTCCACCCCATCCAGAGGGCAGGCGGGCATCAGACACTCGATCTTACACATTTCTTCTTTTCAACCTTCATCATGACGGGTGTGGTTGTCTGAGCGTAGACGGCCTAAGCTGTCACATGCTTGGCTGTGATTGGCTGTTACCTGATGTACTGGCGTTGATCTTGTCTGTGGTGTCTGATGTCCAACGGGCCACTACTATTTATTTATTTATATATGTGTTTGCAGTTTTATAAAGCCTGGACCCTACTCCCCGGGGCAGCAGAGGGCTTCACATAACTGCCAATACATTTAAAGCACGAGTAACATGTAAAGTACAACGTCTGATTGGTTCATAAAGAGGCAGGCGCCCTGCAGTTATCTTAGACTCACTTGTGAATAGGGAGGCTGAAGTGTGAAATGATTACAAGGGATCTGACCCCTCCACCCACATATAACGCAGCAACCTCAAAGTCTTAAATCTGTAAATCCGCGCATAAAGCCTCCAGTGTTAGCGCGTCACCCACTACAATGCTTCTCTTGGTGGCTGATACATATGAGGCCTTCTCTGAAAGTGTTGGTGGAAAAGCAGGACTTTAAGATTTTTCTTGAAAGTGGCATATGAGTGGCTGGTTCTTAAAGCTGGATGGGGTGGAGTTTTGGATTAGGGGGCGTTCCCGGAGAGGGTTTGCTACAGATGCTATGAGATTCAGAAGTATGGAGACCTAAGGTGGAGAGGGTCAGCACTTCGAAGGCTCCACTAGAGATAAGCAGCTTTAGTCCAGGTAAGTTGCTGCGCTGCCTGGCAGCGTCGTCATGCTATGCAGGTGTAGCGGTCGACTCAGTGTTGCTTTGCAGTATTCCTTGTCCAGCCCCCTTGTGTTTTTGGGGTTTGGTTTCCTGTCTGTAAGGCTGGGTGCTTCTTGAAGGCCTCCTGGCCCACAGTTGCTTGCTGTATGTGCTGCTGGGTTGTTTAGTGAGATCTGTGAGTTTGCTCTTTCTTCCTGTGTGGTAGTAAGATTGTGTGTTAACCCTGGAGTCCTCTGTTCAGCATTGTTTTGTTATCTGTTTTTTTTAGTCTAGCAGAGAGTTTGCCAATTCCTTACACTCTTGTGGGCAGCCTCATGACCACAGTTGCGAGTTTTACCCAACATAGGGGCATATGAGCAAGGGCAATATTGCCGCTTTAGCGGGACTTTTTCCCGCTAAAGCGGCGATATTTTTATCGCCCTATTAGCAAGCTGTTGCTAACAGCAGTTAGCGACAGCTTTTAGGCGATAGCTACAGGTTTGGGGCCCGCTAATGCAATGTCAGCGATATTTATCGCTAATGACATGCAAAGTGGGCGTACCAAACCTGTTAGCGACTGAAAGCAGTCGCTAACACAGCTATCGCCTATAAACAAGGCAGGCGAAGCGATAAAAAAAATCGCTCTAAGTGCGATTATCGCCAGAACCTATCACCTACTCAGACCATGACTTAACCTGTATATCCAAAGGGCGTTAATGTGTGAATATCGCTGGATTTACAGCGATATTCACGCATTGAGCCGCTATCGAAAGATATTTTATCGCATTGGAGATAAACGTTGCTAATAGCATGTTATCTCTGCGATAATATCCAGCGATAGGCAGCGATAAAAAAAAATGCGCTAAGCACATTTAGCGATAAATATCGCTATTTGTTTCTAATAGGCCCCGTAGTGTCTCTGTGGCGGGGTGAGAATGAGACACTCATCCTTTCCGCTCTCAAGAAGACTGGGTGCTGTGATTGTGGGAGGTTCAGGCGTTTCCCCTCTAGTGTGGTTCATGAGCGAGCGGATATGAGTAAAAATTTAATTTATTTGACCAATCACAATTATAGGGTAATTTACAGAAGTGTTTATGAGTACCAGAAGTAGTACTACAGGGGTACTCTTACATACATCCACATGCCTTTGTGAATGGGCACAGATACATCCAACTCCCTCTTAGTGAAAGGGCACAGAGAGTACAACCTTTTCCATATGTACTGATTCCAGATGAGTATTGTGTACACATACGGGACACTTTAACTATTTGTGCCATGGCACTCTGTAAATTGATGTGCCGTTCACAAATAGAGAAAATGTGCTGCATTACCGCGTATGCGCTGCCCCCGGGAAACATCGCAAACTCTTGCTACCTTGGGGCAGTGCATTCAAGTGAAATACGGACCGTCTGCTTCAAAATTTCAACTTGTGTGCACTTTAGAGAGGGGGAGAGAGCCCCTTGCAGGTGGGTGCAGTGAGTGACCGCACCCGCCTGCAAGGTGATGTCTGGGGGTTGGTCCATAGCACCCTGTTTCTCCTCTCCAAAGGACTGCCTTTCGAAGGTGCAATGAAAATGCATTACCTTTGTGGCTCACTTTCAGTGCGCCTCCTGAAGGCATGTTTGCCTCTGCACCCGCATCCATAATACATAGTGGGCACAGCCGCAAAATCATCACCTCATTTGCATGCAAATGATGGAATGCCCTCTGATAGTGCGGGTGCTACATGTGTGCCAGCACTACTGTATTACAGCAGGGGCTGTACAAGAATCTGTGGCCCTTCTGCAATAACACAGTGCCCCTGGGGTGCACAAAAAAGCGGACATTCCCGTTACGCACCTGGGGCACTCTCTGTATAAAGTAAAGTAAAGTCCACATTTGTAAAGCGCACAATCACCCGTAAGGGTCTCTAGGCGCTGGGGGCCGTCGGGAAGATTAAGCGAGCTATTGCCCAGAGTCACATGGTGCTGGGCTAACCTGCCGCCGGAGCCGGGGATCGAACCGTGGTCCCCAGATTCCAGCGTCAGTCGCCCTGGCCGCGGCGCCACACCTCTCCCTACGGCCCCGGGTGTTCCAACTAGTATGTTCTGAAGTAGTCAGCAAACCTATATCCATATTCAGTTAACAGACATTCCACACTTCAATGACCAAAAGCTGATTCTTAGAACTTTCAAATTACGGTCTCAAAAATACTATTTTTAATGAGAAAAAACATTTGACATCTGGAGGTATATTTTGTTTTAGCCAAGTGTCTCTGTAGTATTTTCCAAAATGATGCAGAGGAGATACTTTTAGAAAGATGTACTCCGAGAGCCAGTTAACCCGAGGGGGTACATCAACAGCCTGCACCGGCCGACAGCAAACACAAGTGCTGAACGTTTCTCAAAGTGTATATTTTTTCTTCTGGAGGTGGATCAACAAGCCACGACGCTTTTCTAATCAGATGTAATATTTCACTGAATTATGTGCTGCTATTTTAATGGATGATTAGGAAGATCACTGACTGAAACGGTGTTTGTTTAGCATCATTGCAAGTAAGCTTCACGTTGACGTCCTGAAGATTATGGCACGGCTCTTGCCTTCCTGGGCCAAAGTTAGGCCCCTCTGGGCATGCACTGAGCCATAAACAAGGAATATGACATCGCCGTCTGCAGAATATGTGCGCGTGATGTAGTAATGTTACTAGTCCATAGGTGTCGGTGCCAAACAACCTGACTCCTTGACACAATCAGTTTCTGTAGAGTCTGCTCTCTGTAGGCAGTGCGCAAAATCAAGTAGGTGCGCGGCCTCCAGGTGTTACTTTGCGCACTGTCTGGAGTGTGTCAGGACTAAAACACGAAGCAGCTATGAACATCGGATGGATTCGCGGACGGATCTGTTTGTTGGACGGAGATACAGAGCCCTGCTGAGTAGATTTCAGCGTGAACATTCCTTGCTGGCAGCGACCGGGGCTGCTGACACACTGTTTGATCTTAGGAAGATGCCAGCGAACAAGAAAAGCTCTTTGCGTTGGATGATTTTCAACCTTCCCCCCTTTGTAATGTCATGGTGATAGTCGGCCTCCATGTAAACACTGCAAGAAGCTCCTTCTCCGGGCCATCTCCGCTGCATCCTGCAGACCTCTGCCGCGTGTTCTGGGTACCACGAGCTGTGTGTCTCCTCCTTATCCTTCCGGCTCCCACTCAGCTGAGTGCCTCCTCGACATTCAGACTTCCGATTGACGCGGAGTCTGACAACAATCAAAACAAAAACACGCAAACACAGGCCCCAGTGCAAAGACAGGGCGCGGCCGTCTGTGGTGCCGAGGCGCGCATGGCGGGCGCGTCACCGGGATGTGCGTCAGGACGCGTGGATCCGCTGTCACTCAGAGGCCGTCTGCTGACCTCAAAGGAACCCTGCTCTCGGCGTCCTCCTTCTCTGATAGCAGCCCCGGGCCCCCGGCCCGCAGCAGGGCCGGCGAAGGGCCAGAGTGGCTGACAGCAAGCTTCCTAAATGTGGAATATACGGTACCCCACAGGTACCAAACTGAGGCTGCAAGATGTCAGCCCTTTGTACCTCCTTAGAGACCTCGATAGCAAGACTCCGACAGCAGCTTCTGCGTGAACGCCTCGGATAGAAATAATGTATACAGGATAAGGTACCCCCAACAACCCACGACAGGCTGATACATTCCTGCTACCCATTCTGCGACATGTTAATTTCGTTCTAAAGGTCTTTAAATCAGGACTGTTATATCAAGCGGCTAAAGGATTGCTGATTAGTAATTACTACGAGCGGCCTATGTCTTCACCAGCTTATGCATAATACACAGTGAGTGTAGCACCTGACGCACCATTCCACAGCTATGAAACAAAGGTCTGTGCCTCTTTCGAGACCTCGGTAGCAACGATACGTCAGGCAGCGTCTGATGACACTGTAATAAGACATGCAACCAGGGCTTTAAGTGGGAAAAAAATCTGGTGGTGCTCTAAAAGGAGCGTGACAAATTTCTTAAAGGGTGTGGCCTATCCGAGTAGGGGCGTGGTCTAAATCAAGATAACTAGCATTGTGTGCAGGCCATCAGACGCACCACAGGAGGTGGAGCCAGCATTGTGGCAGGCAGGCACATCCCCATTGAGACCCAGGTGCTACTCCTCCCACCACTCTACATGCAGATGGGTCTATTCAGCCTTGTGCTGACTCAGCCAGCCGCCTGGAGCTGCCCCCAGCCCCTGTCACTCACAAACCAGACTGTCAATACACAACCAGGCAGAGGCACACAGAAAGGTTGAACAGGAAAATAGCCACTATCTAAAAGTGCTATTTCCAAACTTAGAATTTAAAAACCATCTTTACTAAAGGATGTGTTTTTAAATTCTGAGTTCAGGGATACCAAATTCAATATGTCTATCTTGCCGTTATGGGAAGATATGCAGGTAAACATATTACACAGGATTCCCCATGTTATCCTATGGCCAAGATAGCCTTTTAATAGTGAAAAACGAAATTGGCAGTATTTTACTATCAAGACTTGTTACCCACCTTGTAACACCAAACAAAAACAGGGACATCTGGTCACCCTACCTTTGACCTTTGAGGCCCAAAACTAGAGCCCCCTAGAGCCCCCTTTTTAGAGTTTACCTGTTTCCTTCAACATTACTTGCAAGAGAACAGTTTGCACAAAAGGTGGTTTTGCAAGACATTTTCCTTAAAATACAAAGGCGTTCTCTCACTCAAGGAATGGTTTTTCTTTTTGTGTAGGGATTTTCCCACAAACATACTCTTTATGTGCTTTATTAATATTATTGTTGTTATTATTAGTTTGCAACCTACCTTAAGTTTACTAACATTGTAAATTTTGCATAAGAGTAGCACAGCAGTGGAGCGAAAGGTCTCACAAATCTGTTCACTTTGGTTTTGAAATCCCATCTCTTGGTCCCCTTCAATTTGTAACCAATGGACCATTCCACATCCCTCCCGCGTGGTCACTTGATTATATATTTATAATGGCATCCTTTTGAATTCTGGGGAATGTTGTTCAAGTCCTTCCAACTGTTGACATAACCCTCCCAACGACTCTGCACGTCACTATACGCTGACCAGCGCAATGTAATTGAAATCATACCTTAACCCATGAAATATTAGAGAGAGTTCAAAAACACTACCCCGTTTTTGGTTCATGTTGAAACGCGGTGTTTGCAAAATTAGAATTAATCCGGATTTACCACTTCATGTCATGTCACCGTTGAAAGTTCACCCGGAGGCAAACTTTCCAAGAAAAGGTTTTGGCAGGAGTGTGTTTATTTTCCTGGAAGAAACTTTTATATGGGACTTTCGAAATGCAAAGTAAATAGATTTTTCAGAGTTACTTCTCCCATAAATTGATTTTTTTGTTTTTTGTTTTTTTTAGGAGTTGTTCCTTTCTGTAACTTGGATAACTTTATAAAGTTAGTGAAGTATGAAAAAACATAGGTTGATGACGTTCAATTTGCACACCCCTAAAATCTGTGGGGTTATTCAGTTCTGTCTTCATGTCACTTTGCAGTTGATTCACTAAACTCTGTATAACTCTGTGAACACCTTGTTCTTGCCACATAAATATGTGGAGTGCCCAATAACAAGGTTAACTCTTCTATTCACTATGGTGATTTGAGTGTGTTTTTATTGTCCCCTGTTCCGAGTATTTCTGCCCACCCGTATTCACATTTCATGAGTGCCAAGGCTGATGACTTGGGACACACAGTTTCCCAAGCCTTATGAAAATCGCATTTCATGAAATGTTGTGAACCAGGGTAGGGTCAGTCACTTTGAAGTGAGGATCGAAGTCTGTAAGAACTGCACAGTACCTGAGATGATGGTGTATTTTTGCCTGTTTGTCGGCCATTTTCTAAACTCTGCCCACTGCTTCCACTCATTAGAGAAGAAATAGGTGAGCCCCTTTCAGCAGGACCCACAATTAACCCTGGGCGAAGTACTACGCTACGCTCGCGTAATTTGTGAAGTTTGCGCTACTTTGCTCTACGCGAATTGCATGTAGCACAGTGCAAACATGCGTAGCGTAGTGGTTATTTTTTGCTTGCTCGCGGTCCACAACCTCAAGTTGGAGACCGCAAGCGGTCAAAATGACATCCCGGCGAGACTTTTTCCTCGTTCCCGATCAGCAACATCAAGTTGCCGATCGCAAGCGTGGAAAATAAACCTCCCGGCGAGTTTCTCAACGAGGGGAGGTCAGGTTTATCATTGCGAGTGGACACGTATGCTCGCGACCGCTTGCGATGAGAAACTACCAGTCCGTGTTGAGAAAGCTGACGCTCGAGTAGAACTCTACTCGAGCGGCAGAAAACGACCGCTTGCACTGTGCAAGATGCGGTTTGCACTGATTGCAAAGTGCGGACATGCATCCGGCACTGTGCAATCCTGTGAACAGCATTTTGCACAGTGCACTACGTAGTTCGCGTAGCTCGCGTAGTGCGAAGTTCACTTCGCGTAGCTACGCGTAGTGCTACTATGCGAATTACACCCAGGGTTACCCACAATGCAATGCCACATTCACTCACACCATTGAGTTTGGGTCAACACCTAGAAGTCATTTTCAATGTGATTCCTTTTCTCACAGTTTAACAGTGTGGCCAAGAGCAGGTTCTACTACAACCAGAGCCCAGCATTGCTGTCGACTCATTGCAAGGTCATCCTTGTTCTCAGGGAGTGCCTCGTCAACACGGCTACTCCACAGGAGTCCATGGTGGCAGTACAGCCTCAGCGAGGACACCAGCCAAGCTTCCAATAGTGAGAAGCTATGCTAGTAACTAATAAAAGCAGACTCCATTGTTGCTGCCACACAGAGCGTAAAAAGCCCATGCCATGGATGTGAGGCAGTCGGTGCCTTCAGTGGTAGCGGCACAGAGGACATCCCCTGGGTCCGGCTGATCGTAGGTAATCCATTTCATGAATATGAGCTCTTCCGGATCACCGCAGGGGATCCAGCCCTTAAGAGACTATAAAGTCCATCAATAAAGGAGGCTCAATGCACTATCCAAGATGAGAATGATTGTTGACAATAAATTCCAACATCGGGGGAGGATAAAGGTGCTTGTCCAGCATCAAGCATATTTGAGGGTCGAGGAACACACCAGGCAACTCAATGCAGCCCACCAGTCCCATCAGGGCGAGAGTTTATACGGCTTTCACATTTCTAGAGCGAGAAAAGATGTTCACAGTCCGTCATCGTGTGTCCAACATCTGATCTCAGATGTGTTGAATTCTGCCAGTTCCATGAATGGGAAAGGTGGAGGGCATGTGTAGGTTGCAGCTTCTCAAAGGCGGTCACCTTTAATACAAGAGGCTTAAGGTGCACAACCAAATGATTGGATGCCGTCAACTGGACCAATGGGAGATGATGGAGGAATGCAGCCAACATGAGACTTAATAGAAACCCAAACTCCACCAGTGGAACAAGTCAGTAGTAGTACACACAGAGGCTGGCTTTTTAAGGCCTTCTCATCAATCGACGAGCCCAAGAAGTTTATCTTGATGCATACTGATAGAGGCCAGCCTACTCCATCAATATGAGAAGCTCAAGCGAGTCAACTGTAGTACGACAGTCAATAGGAGATGGTTAACCGGCATTCTGAGGGTCAGTCTTAACAAAGACACTTAACTAAGTTACAGGGATCTCTCCAAAGACTCAGATAGAAGCCAACTGGTTTGTTGAATAGACCTGTGTCTTGATGACATGTTTTATTTGGAAACATCGTTTACAACGCGGAGATTACATCGCGATGCTATTACATCGCGGTTTTCACAATGCAAGTCGTTACAACGACTTGCGCTAGATGGCGCTCTAGGACAAGGAATAGTATTATTTGCTATCCAACACCTTCCCTACTGTATGTAGACTGGAGTTGGAATAGTAAATTATACTACTCCTAAGTCCAGCACCCTCCAACTCAAGTCGTTGTAACGACTTGCGTTGTATAAACCGCAATGTAATGTACCGCAATGTAAATGTATGCGTTGTACCATCATACATCCGTTTCAGTAGTGTACTCAGGACCACAGAGATCGTAAGCGGTTTATTATGGAGGGGGCGGGATAGCATTTTTCATTAGCTATCTGCATAAAAAGCAATTAAGTTATCAGCGTCTGTGCTTCAGGGGGCAATAACCATCAAGTTACTTGGAGGCAACCCAGCCTGATCATTTTACCAGTTCCAGGGACTCGCCCAGTGTACGCTGGAGAGAACTGGTAATAATTGACGGCGCGGATGGATACATGGAAGTTTGATGATATCATTAAGCTGTGCATACTTAAAGTTCTTTCACAAACGAGAACCACACACCTCAGTCACAGACCCCCAGCGCTGAGGCTTATCTGTTTATACGTGTTTTGTCTCCCACCAGGCACATACCAGCCACTGACTGTAACTGCAAGCCACAGCCCAACCTCAAATCACTCACCCAACCCTGCCTGACCCCAGATGCTCCCAGCCTGATGGGTAACACGAGGCAGGAGATACCGCCGAACCCACTTCCTGCTGCTAATCAGTAATGTTGTAAGAGAATTAATGTGAGCTAAGGGTACAGAAGTGACTGCATCCAAGAGGAATTTGAAATATCCACCTTTTCCCAGAACAATGGAGGCTTCCTGCAGCCGCAGGGCTTGTAATGGAGACAGATGCCTGGCGTGTTTCTGACATAAATATAGAACAGTGAAGCTGCTGAGAGCTGCTCTCCAGACACCTGCACACACCTCAGCAGCACTTCAGACCCAGCCCAGGAGAGGTGGATGAAAGAGGGGCACCCTGCCACCCTGCAGAAACAGGGACGGTGCCCTCCTTGGGCCTCCGGTGGGGGGTATGTATGTCAGATGCCCCGATGGGCTAAAGATGCCAAGGGCCCTCAGAGGGATGGATAATGAGCATTCATTGGTTGTAGGCATGAAAGCTGCCCTCCAGGGGCTAGGCATGAGAATTGCCCTTCTGGGAAATTGACAAAGACTGCCCTGCTGAGGGTATTCTTGTGTATTTTATAAAACAGTGGTCCCTATTTTAGAAACGAAATAGTCTGTGAGGACAGACAAAACAATTTTCATACACTTGATAGGTGAAATGACTTTTGTCCAGCCGGACAAGAATTTTTATTTTTATTTGATTTAGAACGATAATTATGAAAATGGAAGAACCATTTAGTATCAAGTGGGCACAGCCGTGACCCATACAATACAAGACAAGACAACAAAACAATAGTGGCCAAGAGGGCAAAGCAAAAATTGCATCTGTATACTATTAATCAGTTGTTACAGATTTTAAATTTCATTATAACACTCCACGGCAAATGATAATATTTCAGTCATATATTGCATTTGGGGGTTCAGAGGTCGACGACGTTTCGATGCCGTATTTTAATCTAGGGCATCATCATCAGGACAGGAAATGACAGTTGTTGTCTTAACCATTATATTTAGGCTCCCGGTTTTATGGTATTTATTTTTTTGTCATTTCCGTCTGTATTTATCCATATTTATTTTTGGGCATTTTTTCTGTATTTATCCACATTTATTTTTGGCACAAACAAAAGACGACGCTAGAGCTAGTATTTTTCCACATTTATTTAAATTGACAATTTTATTTGTTTTCTTGTACAATATAGTCTATATTGTACTAGAAAGCAAATACCAAGCATTGGCATAGCCAATAAGTCTCGCCTTTGGGACTTTATAAGTATTTAGTTATGCAGCACAATATCCTTGGTGCAACAATATCAACTGTTACATGGATAAAGACTTATAACGTCCCAAAGGCGAGACCTATTTGCTATGCTAATGCTTGTTAAGGTTCATGTGGCACCAGTTTGCATGTGGAAGAATAGGTGCTTCAACAGCAGAGCACTGATTTTGAGGCTACGCAATAATAGTCACAGTATGCAAGTGCAACAAAAGCGTGTTAAACTTGCATTCAACGCTTAAAAATTAATGCCCTCATAGGAAAATAGTTATCAGGTTTAAAAGATTCCAACCAAGCAGCATGTCATAGCTCTGGGAAACCAACATTAATGACTAAATTAAAGAAAAATTAAAATTAAGTAACAATATATTCTTTTCACAATGTTCTCTTGCAGACTCTGTAAACAGAAAAAAATGGTGAGTTTTTTTTGGGGGGGGAATGTGTGGTCCCTACTTGTGAGATGCTTTTTCACTATTTCACTACATGCATTTCCCCACTGTGGCAGTAAAAATAAAATAAAAAGTAAGAAATAACGAATAGGCAGATTGGGAACACATGGGATACTGGAATCAGTCAACAAAACCTCTCTAAGTAATGTAAATGCTCCTTTGAAGACCTGTGAAAAACGTGTGCTTGTCAGATAAGACGCCAGAAACAACAACTCGAGCTGCAGCAGCAGCCCGGGCTCGGACACAGGACGGAGGTGGATTGGGGGGGAGGGGAGTGAAGGGGTGTTGCATTCCTAATGGCCCTGTTAATCACAGAAGGCAGAGGGGAATTTCCTTTAAAAAGACAGTTAACGAGGCTTTGTTGTTTATTTCTCCCCTTCTAACCAGACTGCAGGCAGTGTCTACCCCCTGTGAGAGCTGCCTTTTACATGGGTGCTACGTGCCCAGGTACATTAGCAAAACTTTGTTACCATCTGTCAGTGTCCCTTTTGTTTCTACTCTACTCTTTTCTACTTTGCTAAAGCCCTTGCCTTATCTTATCTAATCGCGCCTTATCTTCCATTGTGCCCCGGCGGTAGCAATACCCAAAGCCAGTGTGCCAAATTTACTAGTATTTTGCCGTTTATAAATATAAATACAGACATAGGAAATATAGATTTCCGTCTGTATTTATATGTATAAATCCGTAAAAACGGAAAACCGGGAGCCCTAATTATATTTAAACTAAGCCTTTAGTCACAATACTAGGTGGAGGCTTAATGTGGCCGTATTCCGTGACGAGGTCGGTCAAACTGTTTTTTTGGATTCTCGGGTAGCAAGGCACACTGTTGCCCCTGCCAGGATAGGGAGGAGAGCCCAATGGCTCGAATAAAGGTCTGCTCAATGGCGTTTGTTCACCTTTCAGACCGAGCAGCAATGGCAATCAATTGGTCGTAAGAGGGTATTCTTGTGAGCCGTGGTCTTGGGGTAAGACGTGACCTGTCCTCCTGCAGCGTGGCGCGGTCTGCCCACTGAGGCTTGCTTTGGGCCTTAGCCATGGGTATGGCCTTCCAAGGCTAAGAAAAGCTGGGAGTAGACAGGAAACTTTGCTATCACCCCTGCCTCTGACGTGGAAGTTGGATTCCTGGGGACTCAGGCCTTGCGTCAGTTTTTCCCTTCCGATGCGTCACTTTTTGTGAGGCATCGGTGGCGTAAAACATGCCTCCTGTTGCGCACTATTTACAAAGTGACGCATCTAAGCAGATGCGTCACTTTGTAAACCCCTGCGCTACATTATACCAGCGTCAGGTATAATGTATGCAGAGGGGGCGTTCCCCCGCAAAAAGCCTCGTAATAGCGATGCAGTGAAATCTATGAGATATCACTGCGTCACTTTTAGGACGCTGTTGCGTCAAAATCTTGCGCATACCTCACAGCAGGCGTAAGACTGACGCAAGCCCTTTCACATGGGGCTTTCCCCATGTGAAAGGACGCATTGCTGGAGCTGCGTCACTTTTGTGACACATTCCAGCAATGCGTGACTTTTGCGCTTACAGATACGTCAGAAATACTGATGTATCTGTAACTCCTTGCGACATGATGCGTCATACTGTAAATATGATGCATCAATCATGTCGCAAGGAGTGCGCACTGAGAAGTGACGCATCACTGCTTTCACGCAGCGATGCGTCATTTCTCATAAATGAGGCCCCCGGTTTAGGACGTGCAAGGTGCTCTCATGACTGGGTACATGATTTTCCATTCTGGGTCTAAATATTGCAGCTGTCCTTTTAAAATGTGATATAAGAATGGTCCACATCATATAACTTTTATGGCATAATATGGCACACATCATTTTGTCCCATAAGTCACGTGGCCCGCCTTTGACCTCCCAACAGAATGAGGTCACCCTCTGAGAACGCACCGACCCTTCCTTATAGGGTGTGCTCCGCGGTACCCTAAACATGTTTTCATTAATTTACAGCTGGCACGTGCGCCTCTGTGTAGACTCAGAGGCCTCTGAGCGCTGCAGACTGCACCACGTGCAGAGAGGCTGCACTTGCCCCCCCTCCCTTCCCTCCATCGCTGTAATATTTGTTTTGGAAATGTTGAAATCTCTCTTATCCCTGGCACACTCCGGGCACATTCCTTCAGCCCCCCCTTTGCCCCTCTGGAGTGCACCAACACATGCCCTGCCTTTGGAAGACCTGCCCAAGTCTCCGAGGCCAAAATATGAAATCGCTGGAGATATATTTCGGCCTTTAACTTTGTTCTTTCTCGACTGGCATGTCTTTGCCTTATATAGAATTTTCTTTTCGGCGTCGGGGGAAGGAGGGAAAACAGCCTTTGCTGTTGGAAGAAACCCCGTCTCTGCCCGGGCTGTTGACGCAGGAGCTATGCTGCCCATCACCTTGGCGCTTCGGAGCGCTGAGTGGGGGCACGGGAATGTTCTGGGCGTGAATGCCTTTGCACTAAGGGCTCGGCTATTTCATTTTCCAAAACAGCTCTGCCTTTCCTTGCGCTCGAGGTGCAGATTAGACGCATGAGCGCAGACATCTAGGCGCTTTTGCTCTGAGGTGCGGAGCGCGGCGAAGCAGGCTTCCAGGCGCGAAATCCGAATTTACTCCGAAAACGTTCGTGTGCATGTTTCGTGTTTTTTATTTTTAACGCTGCACTGTGAGGTAGCAGATATATATTGTGCAGAAACATAGACTTTGTGAGCTCAACCACGAACATATCCATGTACATTTCCTGGTGATAACATTCCACCTCCATCTAATTCCAGCAACAAGCCCTGGCCGACGTGCCGTCAAACATGCTAAAAGTATACTTAGAAAGAATTATAAATTGACCCTACCCTAAGATCCCCACCCTGAGATATTTGGGACGTGAGTTTGACAGGATAGGAATTAAAGGAAAGTCTGTATTTTTGTAATTATTTTTTTAAGGTTGAAATTTTCTCAGACTATATTTTGGAACCCACCTTTCTGAAAAGGAAGTTGTTGCAGTCTGTTTTCATATGGAGCTGCAGAGAGGCCCGTGTCACACTTTCAGCGAGTCCTGAACTTTTAGCCAAAAACACAATGCTTTCTGGAACTTTTAAGTCGACCCTGGGCAGGGTGTGTCTGCTCTGCGAGCCATGCTGTATTGGAGTATGGAATAAAAGCCCTGCCCACTCTATGCCCATATTTGTCATTGGCTTGTGTCATTATCCTTCATAAATGCTGGCTTCTGATTCGTTAAGAGGCTTGTTAGTCCCTCCTTAGTACCGCCTTGTCTTCATTCGTAACCTCCCATGAGGACTGGCCGTTTTACTTCGGTTCTTTTTTAGTCTCTAAGCACTATTTTCTTTAAGTAGTTTCTCCTACTACAGGCACGACATGCTTTCCTGCAACTTTCGGCGCGCCATACGCACTTTCACTTTCTAGGCAGCCGGGACAATGGCGGCCGCTTCTTTGCAAAGGTCTCGTATTTACAAGAGTTTGAGCTATTGGCACTGTACATGACAATGCTTTTTAGTTATGTGTTAATTATCAAAACCTAAATAAAAGGCATTGTCATTTACAATTTGTAACAAATATAAGTCCTTAATGCAGTGGATGAGAACAGAAATGATTTATTGAAGATATGTTCCAGATCAAGTTGATAGTACAGGACTATATAAGTCCAATTGTAAAACCCCACCAGGAGCAGATGGATTCATGCTCAGCCTAAGATGTAACTGACTCTGCCTTTGAAGCATACACAACTAGAACACTCTGTGACATCATAGATGCATGCTGAGCAAGTAATAACAAACACTAAAGAAGGACAGGGAAGATGGACAAGCAGGCTGTAACACAATCACAATTGCTTTCACTCTCGCAAAAGCAAGACCTATTGCATTGCAAATGCTTGTTGAGCTCTTACTGCGTGAAATGCAATACTTAAAGTCCCAGAATGCAGAACGTTTTGGCTGTAAATACCATACTGAGTGAAGGTGTCACACGTGACAAAGTCACATGAGATCTGTTTATTACTTTCCCTTGGTGTCCTAATGCGAGTCTCCCAATCATCTTGGTAGCAACAAATGTATTTGCCCATGTAAAGGAGATAGCCTTTTGCATTTATACTTTCTTCGCAGGTGGATCTTTAATGTGTAGCTCGTGACTCTGCAAACTGCGAATAGGCTGTAGATACCAACCATTTTTACACCCATTGCAGCTAGCAAGTGCAATGGGTCAACTCATTTGGTCCAATTGCTTAATAAAATCATTTATTTCTATGATTCTGTGTACTTATCTATAAAAACGTGTTTTCCAGGCATGTCTACATAAAGTCAAGCCACTTGATTTTTTGCGAATTGTCTGGCAGTGGCGATTTTCGCATAAGTATAGATTTGCCACAGTTCCCATGTAATCCATCATCTGCTGCATAATCTGCAGATTTTAACAAAAAATAACATTTGTTTATAGCTCAAACGGTTCAAAAGTTACACCTCGGGCCGGCCAAATCATCATGCGAACTTACCATGTTCTCTTCCGTCTGTATTAAAGCCTGGGTGGAGAACATGCACAGCCTCTCAGCCAAGAATTGGCTTGGTAGTTTGGTTTGCCCTGTTCCCATCATGCACTGGGACAGGAACAGACTAATTTGCATGTAGCCAGGTTCTGAGCTGGGATGGTGCAGTGAGCTAAAAAACGGTGATGGATCAAGCCCTGATCTTTGGACTGGGTAAGAGTGGTCTGCTTAATTCAGACACTCTGTTCATCACCACCCCCTTTTCTGAATCATTTTGTCCACCATAAGCGTGGAAGGGTATACTCAGATGTGAGTCCCTTGCTCATTGCACCATCAGGATTCAAGCAAGCCGGGCTGACGACAGCTGAAATGCCAGAAACCGGTCCCCGGAAGCTTGTTTCCTTCCCAGTATAAGAATTGGCTTGGTAGTTTGGTTTGCCCTGTTCCCATCATGCACTGGGACAGGAACAGACTAATTTGCATGTAGCCAGGTTCTAAGCTGGGATGGTGCAGTGAGCTAAAAAACGGTGATGGATCAAGCCCTGATCTTTGGACTGGGTAAGAGTGGTCTGCTTAATTCAGACACTCTGTTCATCACCACCCCCTTTTCTGAATCATTTTGTCCACCATAAGCGTGGAAGGGTATACTCAGATGTGAGTCCTTGCTCATTGCACCAACAGGATTCAAGCAAGCCGGGCCGACGACGGCTGAAATGCCAGAAACCGGTCCCCGGAAGCTTGTTTCCTTCCCAGTATAAGAATTGGCTTGGTAGTTTGGTTTGCCCTGTTCCCATCATGCACTGGGACAGGAACAGACTAATTTGCATGTAGCCAGGTTCTGAGCTGGGATGGTGCAGTGAGCTAAAAAACGGTGATGTATCAAGCCCTGATCTTTGGACTGGGTAAGAGTGGTCTGCTTAATTCAGACACTCTGTTCATCACCACCCCCTTTTCTGAATCATTTTGTCCACCATAAGCGTGGAAGGGTATACTCAGATGAGAGTCCCTTGCTCATTGCACCATCAGGATTCAAGCAAGCCGGGCCGACGATGGCTGAAATGCCAGAAACCGGTCCCCGGAAGCTTGTTTCCTTCCCAGTATAAGAATTGGCTTGGTAGTTTGGTTTGCCCTGTTCCCATCATGCACTGCGACAGGAACAGACTAATTTGCATGTAGCTAGGTTCTGAGCTGGGATGGTGCAGTGAGCTAAAAAACGGTGATGGATCAAGCCCTGATCTTTGGACTGGGTAAGAGTGGTCTGCTTAATTCAGACACTCTGCTCATCACCACCCCCTTTTCTGAATCTCAGCCATGAGTGCTACAGGTAAGAGCCCCAACGCTCTTACCTGCAGCAGCTCTTACCTTCGATGACGAGGGGAAATTAAATAAATAATTAATTTTCCCACATCATCGTCCGTCAAAACTCCCCCCCCCCAACGAGGTCCCACCGCTCTTACCTGCAGCAGCCGCAGCTGTCCCAGCCTGTTTCCAAACCACGACGCTCAGACCAATCATGATGCTACTGTCATGCTGATACCAACAGGGTTGTGATTGGCTTAGGACGGAGGAATGGTGGCCGCGGGGAAAGTAAGTTAAATGTTTTCTTTTGTTTAACCTCCCTCCCTGCCCTACCTCTACTGCCCAGTAGCAGCCGCTACTGATAATAATAAGTGCACAATGTGACCCTGGCTCGGTTCACTAGGGTGGATAGAAGAACTGGTTCTGTCCACCCCTACTCCTAAGAGGAAGTCTAATTAACAGTTCATATAGTGCTATACACACTTCAGTTATGAATGTAAACACAAAATCTGTATTTGTAAAGCACAAACTACTCACCCTTACGGGTCTCTAGGCGCTGGGGGCTGTCATGGAAATTAAGTGAGCTATTGCCCAGAGTCACATGGTGCGGAGCTGAGCTGCCACCGGAGCCGGGGATCGAACCGTTAACCCTGTGCTGTGGCCGCTGCACCACACCTCTCCACTAGGCCACTGTCACTTCTGCTTTCCATGGCTTACCAGTAGGCCTGGTTCCCCCCAGCCTTCCCTGCTCTGTCTGGCCGAACCTGATGTTATTAAACATGCTGTTAACATTATAGCTTGTCAGAGCAAGTTGGCGCATACCTCTCGCTTCGGATGAATTCCACATGCGCTTTCATGTCAAGCCAGCCTTCAGAGGTGCCACGGTGCAGACAGGCAGGGAATGCTCCCCCTGCCCAACAAGGGAGCTGAAGATGGATGCAGGGGCGATGGGAGGGGAAGGGGAGTTCATGGAGATAGAGAGAACCACAAATCTGCTGTGGAGACAGATCAGGGCTGCTCCAAAGCATGGGTGATACAAAGCAGTTCTGAGGGGTAAGCAGAGCATCACAGTGAGCAATATCTGACAGGAAGAATGGATGTGGAAACATTTATTTTTGTGGTTCTTTCCCAGTACCCCTATCATCCATCACACCACTGCTTTGCAGCCATAGCCTCCCTCTGTCTCCCAATATTCCAGCTCCTTCTGCGAAACCCATAGCTGAGCTCCTTCTTCTAATCCGATAGCCTAGCTTCTTCTTTCAAGTCCATGGCCTAGCTCCTTCCAAGCCAATAGCCTAGCTCCTTCTCCAAAGCCCATAGCCTAGCTCCATCTTCTTAGCCCACAGCCTAGATCCTTCTTCCAAGCCAATAGCCTAGCTCCTTCTTCTTAGCCCATAGCCTAGCTCCTTCTTCTTAGCCCATAGCCTAGCTCCTTCTTCTTAGCCCATAGCCTAGCTCCTGCTTCCAAGCCGATAGGCTAGCTCCATCTTCCAATACCATAGGCTAACTCCTTCTTCCAAGCCCCAGATTATCTCCTTCTTCCAAGCCCATAGCCTAGCTCCTTATCTGAGCCCATAGCCTAGCTCCTTCTTTCAAGCTCCTGTTCTAGTTTCTTCACTGCAGAGCAGCGCTGAGGGGCCTCAGTGCCGCCAATTCTGCTCCGGCCTAATGAGTAATGGATACTGATTGATGTACAATGCATCTCTCCTATGACTCCCAATTCAGATGTATATATTTAGAATATTCTGTAGCTCTTGCAAATTGTATTGTACAGCAGCATTTATACAGCACTTATAGCCCTATGTCGGGTGATGAAGTGCTACATGGGTGATATGCACAGTGTAGGATGTTGTCTTTGTTTTGATCCTATGTGGGAAGTGTTTACATGTCATGGGTGATGACCATCGAGGTACGGTTATCGTGTTATTGGACGTAGCGCGCAGTAGTGTGGTGGATGATAAGGTGTGAGAGACAGATGCACCATTTTATGGTTTTCAGCATGGGGTTAGCTCTGAGCTGCTCTGCAGGTCCCTTTGTGGTATTTCTTGTGATTATTGTCTTCTTCGCTGGTTACTGCACTGGGTTGTGCAATCTGAGATTGTGTGTATAGGTGTGGCCCTGAGCTCGGGTGGTTGTGCAAGAATCTTGGGGCGCTTATGCTCAATTTGACTTCAGATAAGGTCTGGGCGGAATGAGCCAATCACATTTAGATACATCTTCTATGACTATGAAGACAGCAGTACAGGGCCAGGGGCCAGATGTGTCACTGGTCAGGCAGCATTGCAGTGCAGGGCAGTATGCGTGCTGTCTCAGCTAAGCAACCCAGGCAGTTCACTGTGCCAGATGTGCTAATCCGCCACAGCACCAAGAGGCCTTCCACGTGGATTCAGAGAGCTCCTTCCGCGTGAATAAACATGTGGCAGGATTTCTTGTGCAAATCCTTGTGACCACTGCAAATGCAAACACCTGGCCCTGTAAGGGCAGCACACATCCCTCTCTGCATTCACTGGCTGTGCTAGTGCAGTGCTCGGAAGAGCAGTGTCACTAGGAACCTGTGCTGTGCGGGTCACAGAAAGATCACTGCAGCGGTGCATTAACACACTGATGTCTCACAAGGGAAACCACCTTTACAACGCAACTTTTACAACACACTACCATTACACCGAAACTTTTACAACGCAAGATCCATTACAACGCATACCATCACAACGCATGTCATTACAACGTATACCATTACAACGCATATCCTCACAACACATATCATTACAACGCAGTCATTGCAACTCATATCATTACAACACATACCATCACTATGCATAGTACCCTTACACTATCCAAAACTTACCCTACTGTTGCACCCCCTGGAGTTAGAATAGTAATTTTTACCCCTACACTATCCAATACTTACCATACATGCAATGTAATGGTATGCGTTGTAAAGGTAGTATGCGTTGTAATGGAATGCGTTGTAATGGTAGTTTTTAGAAAATTTGTTGTAATGGTATGCGTTGTAATGGAATGCGTTGTAAAGGATTTTGCTTTGTAAAAAATGCGTTGTAATGGTATGCATTGTAAAAGTATGCGTTGTAACGTCATACATCCGTCTCACAAGGTACACTGATGGAATCATGGCGTTAACACACTGACTTTTGGACTGGGATTAGAACCTGTGCCCTGCAGTCTACACATAAGCCTGCTCTCTGTAAATTAGCTAATTAAACTGCTTTAAAAATTAGACTGGGTGTTGGATTATGGTTGATAATTTGCAAGATGTAGTAACTCACCTGTAATAATTACTCACATAGAGACTTCAGTTTCCCCGCTAGTTCCGCCTGTATTTCATTCTTTTCCCCTTTCTCTCATCGGATACACTCTTTTCGGGCTCTTCCATTTTTGTCTGTAGTCTTTCTTTTCATTTATGTTGCCCTTGCTTTTTTTGTTGATAATTTCCCTCATGTCATGTCATGTAGATTGTTTCAACGTGTACGCCTTACCGTGTTGCTGTTTTAGACGGTGGACCCAAGAGATACCCCATATACTCACAGATTCCCTACACGACAAAACGGCATGATCCCGCCAGATCACTTCAACTCCCTGTGCCTCACATTTCTTGTCTACCAAAGCTGATAGCGCCTTGAGGGGATTCAGCAGAGCACGGTATTGAAAAACGGGTGATTTACTCGATCCACTGCCGATGAAGTAGCAGTCTACCTACAAGAGCCGGCATGGGGCATGGTAAACAAAGAACATGGATGTGCCACCTGGCAGAACCATCTAGGCGAAGGCGCGTGATCCCAGGAGGGGAAGCTCGAATTAACAATTTGGCTAAGAACATCCTAGCTTCCCCTTCTGGGGATCACGCTCCTTCATCTATATGGTTCAGCCACTGACAGTGAAATTTACTGCACTACCTCCAATGCTTTAAGTGGGCCGGTGCTCACAGGTACTGAGCAGCAGCACTTCTTATTTTTACAAAGCTGTGTATCAGCACTTTGCCACTGCCAAGGAGAGTACCGGTACTCAGGGTCGGATTGATGAGGTCAGCAATGGGACGGTGCTTGACGGCTAGATGTGCGCTGTCTTTTTTTGGCAGCATGTTGGCCGTTTTGGCATAAAGAGAATGACTTTCTCCACCGTTTTCAAGATCACCAGTGAGATGGTGGTGCTGGTGGTGCCTACTTTCGGTGGTAAGGTGTTTCATAGTTTTGTTGTGTTTTCTGAAAAACATTGTGCCATGAATCATTCCTTTTTAGGTCTCGGCTCTAGATGGCACACATGCGCTGTCTCAAAAAGAAACATGCTGTATCTGCTTTGTGGGCTAACAGCTCGCCCATAGGCTTCCCATTTGCTGGCACCATCATTGCTGCATTTTGCCTTTTCCCCATTGGTCAAGGGAATGCATACATCACACCTCTTCCGGTGTTTAGCCCTCCCAAGAGCACCGGCCAACTACTGTTAAACATATGCAGCGGCCATTTTCATGCATTATTTCAGAACTACTTTTTTTTTAAAAATGGGTGACCAGTCCCGCCAAACATTAGGAGCACTATTGTTTTAATTAGAGTTGATTTTATATATTTTTTTAATCCTGTGCCACTGCCTAGCCCTTTTTTTGCCCCATGCAGCCGCCGCGTCCTCCTCCTGTGCTGGCTGCAACATGAAGCCTCCAGTGGCGTCCCCTCCCATCGTCCCAGCACCGCGCCTCATCAGGTCTATTGCCAGCAAGGCCGCAGCTGTTGCTTGGTTTGTTAGTATTGGCAATTGCATAGTGCACAAATAGCTGGCCAGGAACAGAGAGCTGTATTGGGCGGTCGGCGGCAGTTTCCAGCCACATACATGGTGTAGACGATGGTGGGCGAGATGTCCTTCAGAGGTGTGAGTTGTCATCTTCATTCTGATGATCAGCGTAGAGGTGGCAACCTGCTCTGTGGTCGGAAGTTTGTTATTCCAGATGTTGGGCGCATAGCTTGAGAAGGTGTGCCTTCTGGTGGTTTTCTTTTTGTGCTACTTTACTTGCATGTAATGTGCATGAAGCCGGGTCTGGTGACTCAGTGGACTAATGCGTCTACTGCAGGGGCCTGTGTTCGACCTCATGGTCACAGGTTCAAATCCCGGCAGCTCCACTTAGCCTTTCATCCATCTGAGGTCGATAAAATGAGTACCATTGAGTTGGGTAACAACAAACATCTGTTATTCATCGCCAAGATACCTGTAGTAGTGAACGTGCACTTTACAAATACATGTTATGTATTTGTATTATGATTTGTTTACATTGTCGTGAGGCGTTGTCAATATAGGTCTTTTGCGTCTATGATGGGCGACAACTTGATACTGTACATATAAACGCTGAGTCAGTCCTGTTGGGATTCAAACCTGCATGCAGCACGGAGATCATAATGACATGTGCCTAAACCACTGAGCTATCTTACAGGATTGCAGAGTCACCCTTTAAGGCGTTAATTATTGGGACTGCTTTCACTCATTTTGTCTTTAGAAATCTGTGCGGAATATGGAGCAAGCTCGTATACCCAGTTCCGGATTAACGCAGTTCTCTGTGCCACATTCAGTCAGCTGCCCCGTTTCAGTTGTGAAAAACATCAAATAAAACTCACCTACTCCCAGGGCACAAGTCCTATAAAAAGGAAGTCGAGGGACTGACAATATGCAAATGACCTCATGACGTCATGTGCTGAACGTGTCTCGGGACACGTTCAGCATATTTCTGTGGGGCCCAGCTTCTTGGCGGGGGGCGGCGTCCACCCTGTGAAAAGAGTGGGGGGACGCCGTGTACCTGCGTGTTCACCCGACTCGAGCCCTGCCTACTCCCTCCTGTTCCTCACAGGATTTTCATTTTATTGTTTTGTTTCTTTTAAACTGTTTTTATTGGCATTTTGAAGCAAATCACATATAATCGACAAGGCACAATTAATTTTCCAGCTCTCCAGACACTTTTATTGTTAAACAGATACTTTAACAGTGAGTACTGTTCTTGTTTCAAATGCCTCAGAGTTTTCAAAGGACCTATTTCATTGTATAATCACACAATAGACCTCCTCGGTATCAAATTCATTAACTTCGCCTCCTTGCAACTCTACTCTGGCTTTTGTTAGCACAGAGGAGGCAGGTTGTCCCTACCAGGCACATGTGCGATTTCCTTGGTGTTCCAGTGACTTCTGACTGTCACATATGGAAGACAAAGCCCAAATCTACACCCCTGACAGCCAGCTATGGCTGCTTCGAAGAAACTGTTTCAATCACTTGATTATATTTTCATGTCAATTTGCCGATGGCCACCATAGGCAGTTTGTTTTCAGTCAGTAAGCATGGATTGCTGGTATTACCACTTTATGGAAGACACAACGGGGCATATTTACAAAGAAGTGACTGAGTGTGGTGTTAGCCTTATTCATGTAACGCCGCATTCCGTTACTTCATAAACGCAGGACTGCACCATATTTACAACATCATAGTGCATCCATGCATTTCCACCTGCGCTTGCGGTAAACTTAGCAGCCTAGCGCCAACTCAGGCACCCTTGCACTATAGGGCCAGGATGTCTGCGTTGAGGGGAAGATTGTAAATAATCTTTAAAGGACGTTTTGTAACTTTTATATGTACTGCTGAATGCACCACAAATAGAAGTTGCAAAACTTAATTTATTTATTTGATTGTTCATGTGCAGGCCAGGTCACTTATCTGCACATACACAATCAATGGCAATTTGCTGTTTCTATGGTGCTGCACAACGCAGCACACACGGAAACAGCAAAAACAAGGAGAAATAAAGCATTTCTCCTTGTTTCGCCTGTTTATGACCAGGTTTTCCCTGGCCTTAATTATGGCGCTGCCTCCTATTTATGCCACCCTTGTAAATAGGGGGCAGCGTCAAAATCAATGGGTGTTGTAGTGGAACGCCTACCACAACACCCACTGCCCTCCCCTTTCAAGCTAAGTACAGCGTGAAAGGGAGCTTTATTTACAAGGCAGCTTTAACCTTAATGCTAACGTGTAAATAAGGTGAAGCCCATATCGCCACCACAACGTCACTTAAAGTGACTTTGTGGTGGCGATAGGGCCTTGTAAATATGCCCCAACATTTATTAATAAGGATGTGGTCTTCTTGGGGGAAATCGTGTGGCTCTGTTAGTTGGGCTTGTTAAAAGTCGGCGGTTCAAGCTACAAAGCTTCAGCATTTCGTGATGGTCTAGTTCCTCAAGAGAGCTGAAGCCATAATGACCAGGAAATGGACGCCACAGGTGGGGGGAATGAGGGGGACATAATCCAACTCGCGTGCAGGAAGCCGCAAGAGAGTAAATCTGTTTGTTTGTATTCCGTTTCACGGCCGGCGCAGGTCTCCGGTGACCAATCCAATTGTCTCTAAGCATTTTGTTCAGGCAGATGGCCTCCGACGCTGGTGGACCCTGGCTGTAATTGCATTGAGCTGAAAGGAGAGACATGAAACTTCACCGCAATCAAATAAAGGCAAATTGATTTTCCATCTACTTCCTGGGTCGTTTGGTGGTCCTTTCTCCTCATCCATCTCACGCACTGTAGGCATTTCTTTACCTCCTCCTCTCTCTGTTTCCCTCTCACTCTGTGTATATCAGGCGTGTAATGCCCAAAGGGTTGAAAAGGCTTCAGCCCCCCCAGACCCCTGCCTTGTTGTGTGTCTCAGCTGGGGATGCTGTGGGCTCGGCTGGGCAGTGTCTGGAGTATTATCTCTTATTATCTCTGGCATGTCAGAGTTTTTCACAGGTCTTTAAAGATCATTTGCATATTTACATACCTTTGTAAACTGGTTACTGAGGCTTAGTTTTTTTCAGGTTCCAGTACCGCCTGGGCCCCCACGCTCCCTATTCCTTACATTTCGGTTTTACTTTTTACTGCCTTAGTGTGAAAATGCATTTCATGAAATGAAATATAAAGTAAGGTTGTGTAAAGAAAAATACCAGCCATTTGTTGTTTAACCCCTTCCACGCGGGGCTAATTCCCCTGCGTTGCGTGGAGGACAGGGAGGGGCACGCACATGCACCGCCGCGCTGCTCGTGACGAGCCCAGCTCGTCATGCTGCACAGTGGAGCTGTGCTCATGACGAGCTGAGTTCGTCACGACTCCGGCCACTCCCATGGAACGCCCGCACAGGTGGGGAATTAGCCCCGCGTGGTCGCTCCACTGTGCTTCATGACGAGCTGAGCTCGTCATAACCGTCGAAGGATTAAAGAGCCTGCAAAGGCCTCGCCTTGACACTAAATTAATATTATAAATAAAATCACATGTAATCATTGTTAAAGTGACTATTCTGTCTTTGTATATAACCCATGCTTTCTTCAGCATTCTTATGGTATAACCCACGGTTTCATTCAGCATCCTTATGGTATAACCCATGCTCCCCTTCAGCTTCCTCATGGTATAACCCATGCTCCCCTTCAGATTCCTCATGGTGTAACCCATGCTTCCCTTAGCATCCTTATGGTCTTATCTGGGCTTTCCTTCAACATCCGTAAGGTATAACCCACTCTTTCTTTCATTTTTTCTTAAACTACTTACAACACAGTGGGATAAATCTATCTTACAGTTTGTGGAACAGTTATTTGTAGAAGTCCAAAGATGGCATTTGCGGATATACTGTTAAATTATACTATTCACCATGCATGGTTTTTAAATATGACGATTTTGTCACAAAATAACCCAAAAAGGATTTTAGCATGTGTAGAATTCCTGTTATTGAATTACCTAAGGGTACCAAAGGAGGGCCTGTTTGATAGGCTGTGTGGACTGTTGATGGGTAACCAGCTGGATAATCTATTTTCTTGGACTAGTAACTGGCGAATGTGATTGTTACTGATATCAATGTGAGGGCAAAAGAGAATTCAATCAAACTCAGTCGTAAGATCATAAATATTTCTCGAATAAAAACTATCCACTATAAAGTAATTCAGGATATATATACTATACACCAAATAGTCTCTTGAATTGGGGGTGGGGGAAAAGTCTGTTAGCTTCCGGTGTAGACTTCCATCTGATATAGTGCAAATCTATGTAACATGTAACAGAATAGAAAGTTATTAGGACCGCTGCTCTGCGAATCTCCAAATTAAATGGCGTAAGGCATTAACTTCTCTTTCTGACTTAAAACTCCTCAGCGATTGTTCCTTCAGAGCATATATTCTTATATCATTTTTTATGACATTCAGCCGACTGCGTATTGCTAGAATGCGGTTAGACACGGATCCCCCCAATGTTTCTTTCTGGTGGTCACAGTTTTTGGACATATGTGGTCGGGATTATTATTAATCTTAGCAGAAAATTGGCAAAACAGACCTAGGCGCCAATTATCAAATAGATGCAGTCCTTAATCTTTGAATGCAGCTAATGTCAATATGTGAAAAATTATATATCTTTCCTTTATGATCGATTTCTGTTTAACGCTGTTTTAAATGGCATTACCATGCCTATACTTCAAATAGATGACTTAAGTTAAAAGAGTTCTGACTGTTGTTTTCACTTCCATGCGAGATGATTCATGCATAAATATTTTTTGCAACTAATTATATATCATGTTTCGCAAACAAATAAATAAGTGCAAAGTTCGTGCCTACCTTCAGTCAGTCTATCATGGAGGGAAAGAGCAAAGGAAGTGAAAGCCTATTGAAATCATTCAAGAAAACACGTTCCTCTGGAATATACCACGTTTAGAGTTACCAGGAAGGTTGCAAACAGAGAGTTTGGACTTTATTTGTTAGAACCTCAGCTGAGAAACGCTACAACCTAGTGATTTTATTAATTTATTTTGAGTTTTTAGAAAGCTCCACATTTTTCATCACTGCAGTTCATAAATGAAGTTGGTGAGAGTCCGAGAACTATATGCAGATGTTAAATACAGAATTGCGTGTGAGATATGTTATGTTAAATTACTTAATTTATAGAGCACATGTTCACCAATGGTTGTATGGTGCTTACAATCCAATATGTTATGTTAAAATGATTTGTAAAGCACAGGGCTGTCCCCAGAAGGGGGCTTCCCAGCGCTAGTCACTGGTAGGATGACACCTGTGAAAAAGAAGAGCAAGCTATACTTAGGAGGAGAACAACCAGGTCTTTAAATGCTTCAGAAAGCTTAGGTGGTTTTGAATCTTTCATAGCAGTGGAGGCCTAGAGTTCCATAAGGATCGGGCCAGGACTTGTTGTAAGGAACATCCGCCTATTCTGGCTCTTCTGTGGCGAGGTATAGGGCCAGAACCTAGTCTGCTGAGTGTAAGGCTCGCGTAAGGGAATATGATTGTATTAAAGCAGCAAGACTTGGTACTCCTTGTTTCTAGAGGATGGGAAATGCATAGGGCTTTAAACTTTGTACGCTTCTCAACAGGAAGCCAGTGGAGCTTGCCTAAGAGCTGAGAGGCCAAATGGAATGGAATTTCAGGAGGGAGAATAGAAGCCTTAGAGAAGCATTTTGGACGACCTGTAGTCGGTTCAAGACCGAACTTTTGGCATCCAGAAAGCACCTGTTGCTATAGTCCAGGCGTGAAATGACAAGAGATTGAACAATCAATTAACGTACCTGTAGAGTACAGAATTCCATGATGGATTTAAGACTTCTCTGGATGCCTAAGCAGAGGCCTTCTTGAGTTTTGACCTGGGTTTCAAAGGATAGAGAGTCGTCCATCCATACACCAAGGTTTTTGGCCCCTGACTTGGCTTTGGGAGGAGGTCCTAGCACTTCTGGCCACCAGTGGTCTCCCCAACGGTGGGTGTGTCTGGTCAACTGAAGGATCTCAGTCTTGCTGGCATTGAGTTTTAAACAATTTGCATGAAATACTTCTTTGACTGAGAACACAGAAAGGTATCACTTGAAGATCACCTTTGAGGTACAGGTGCTGGTGGTGCATAGCTTCTGTTGGGAGGAGTTCCATAACTCGATTGCGCTTCCTGAGAAGGATTGTGCCATGAGTCATTCCTATTGAAAAGTTGGAGGATCATGCTACAGTGCTTCAGCATTTCATGACAGCCTAGTGCCTCTAGAGACCTTAAGCCATAACAACCAGGAAAATGGATGCCATGTGTTGAGGGAGTACATAATATAACTCATGTTGAGGAAGCAGTGAGAAAGTAAATATATTTGTTTGTTTTCCAGTTCACGGCTGTTGCAATCCAATTTTTTTTTTAAAAAAGACAAGTGATGGTCACCCTTACTTAGTATTCATCATTTACTACTCTTGGTGTCACATCTTGAGACTATCAGCCATAAGCTTTCTGCTTACAAGAGTTTCCTGAATGAAAAGTATTTGAATTTGGCTATTAAGGGGAGGTTCAGAGCATGGCAGAGTTTGAATTAGTAGAGAGCTGGTTGACTATAGGTTTCAGGCTAGACTGCAATGGAGAACCAAGTTTTACAAATACCAAAACTATTGGTCTTCTATTTGGAGCAAAGAGGTATGCATTGGACTCACAAGTCCACTGGGAGATGGTCCAGTTCTTTTTGTGGCTTTCACGAGGGCTTGTTTACAAATATTTTGACGATGTTTGGCTACCTGTTTCCATAGCCTGTGCAGTTGGCCTGTGAGCTTCTTTGGAAGCTCTGCATAAACCATTTTACAGTAGTTCAGTAAATACATTTGTAAACAATGCCATGTGAAACCCACACAAAAAGCTATCCACCATCTCACAGTGGTTGCTGAGCTTCTGTGGATGCTCTGCGTTAATATTTTACAGTATCCTGTCCAGTCGTCCATGCACTGAGGCCCGCTAACTACATCCTGTGTCTGAACTTTTTTTATTGTATAATATATTCTAATGTTTTGTATTTGGAGATTTTTTTTGTCGGCTTTCGCTAATGATTGTAGAAACCTTTCTATACAAAATTTCTTATTTATATGTTGTTGGCCCTTTTATGTGGATCTCTATAGAGTTCCAAGATCATAAATAAATAAAACTTGAAACTTGAAACTTGTCCTGTGTCTGGAGCAATGAATTCCAGGAGAAGAGCATTTTATTGAGTTGAGTTCTGTATGAAAAATGAAACACAGGTATTTTTCATTGTGGGATGTCAATGGTGGAGACCCGTGCCTTGAAAGCCACTTGAGGTGGAGCACGTTGAGATCAGACCCTATAGGTTTTAGGATTTCTATTTCCACTCTATTCAGGCAGGAAATTTGTATCTGATTCGCAGTGCGAGGTGGTGCGGTAGCGTATGTGGTGTAGTGTGCATATATGTGTGTACGTACGCCTTCTGTGGTATTAGTCTGGGCCTGTCATTTGTTGTCAGTCACATGTGAAGTTGTCCATCATCACCGCTCTTCAGGACCCTATATCAAGTGCCGACAAAACTAGATCCAAAAGTAAAATCCCTGTGTATCCGGGTACTCCACAGGGGGGAGACACACGTATCCTTCCTCCTCGTTCACAGTAGTACCCGGGGGAACAAAGGAACATGCACGAGCCGCAGGGACATCTTAAGGATTTTTGGGGTCGTGGGACAAATGTATTTTGGGCCCCCTTTTCAGAACATTTTTGATTTATGATCCAGTTTCAGCTCCTTCATGCCCTCTTTGGCCAGGTCACTGACAGCGCACAGTCACGCTGGTCCACATTCTAAATGTGTTTTAAATCTAATATTCAGGGATGACGTGTGTTATCAATATTGTGCCACCGCAGCAGCTTTCTAATAGTACTGCAAATAATCTCTGTGACACCCTCCCATTTCTCATATGTGAGGTCCTGTTTTGATTTAAAAGAATTTTTTTTTATGGATGTTGCACGAAACATAAACACAGCATTTCTCTGCAAAATGTCTGTAATAGACTCTCACACACATCACCCACATTAAAAATAAATGAAAACAAAATGGTATTTAAAACAATCAAAACAATCTGTTTAGGAATTATTCAAGGCAATTAGGACAGGACTCTCTGAGAACAGAGCTGGCTCTATCAGGGGGACCCTTGAAAGGCTGGGGGCCCACTTTGCTCCATGCCTTAAGTCGTGGCTGGCAACAGGTTGCATCGGGAAAATGTGGGTTTGTAGACAACTGTGTTACCATAGGAAAGTTCATGAAGTGATTGCTACGAGGCCAGTGAGGCCTGAGGGATAATTGTAATGTGTAACCTCAACATTTGTAGGGAAAAAGCAGGCAAGCATAGCACACTATAATAATATTTCAGGTGACCGGGCCACGGTCTCCATAGCTGCTGGCAGGGGTGCAGTGATGCCTTTCACAAGGCGGAAGTGAAATTGCAGCCGGCATGATTGACGTTTCACCATGAAGAGTTGCAGCAGTCAGGCAGCATTAGGATAGTCCAGTTTGCTGTTACTTCTGACAGAGTGTCGGGTGTATGATTTTCGGGTTAGAGTAGAAGCAAGCAGAGATGACATGAGAACACAAGAACAGCCTCATCCGAGCCAGGCCGTGCTGCGCACGCAGCCAGGAGGTTGGAGTTGAAGGTTCAGCAGTGAGGGTTGAGGGTTGAGGATGATGCAGAAAAGCTAATGAAAAGTTTTTTGTTGTTGTAGGTTTTGTATAGCGCGAAGTCGACCCGAAGGTATTGAAGCGCTTTACTTCAGCACGCGTTCCATTACACAAGGATATATTCATTTTTGGTAGGCACGGGGAGATTAGGGGTCAGATTTACAACTGTTCACTTTTGCGAGTCGCAAATTGTGTCGAATTGTGACTCGTAATTTGCGACTTGAAAAAGTGAATGTACAACAGTGTCTCAGACACTGTTTGCGATTCACAATGGGTTCGCAAATTAAATGCCTCATTAATATTCATGAGGCAAGCGCAATTTGCGACCTCATTGGGAATAGCTAGCACTCCCAGGGATGGTGGCCTGCTGGGGTTATGTCTGGGACTGCTTAAAAAAAAATAAAGCAGTTTATTTTTATTTTTTAAAAGCAGCCCGTTTTCCTTGCAGGAAAACGGGCTGCATTTAAAAAAGGAAAATTAAACTTTTCAGTTTTATTTTTTAAGAGCAAGGAGTGATCCCTGGGACCACATCCTGGTCTTAAAAAATGTTTTCTCACACACTCACTAAGGGGAAGGGATCCTTGAAGTAGGTGATAAACTGTTTTGCAGCCGCATAACAATAGTACATGGCAGTGAGTCTTGCTATTTAGAAGGGGCATCCCTTCCTAATAGCGAGAGTCGTAAATGCTATTTTACGAGTCTATGACTCGCAAAATACTGATTGTACATTCCATTTCCCCTTTTTGCTGTCGCAAACGGGCTGATCTCCCGTTTGCAAGCACAAAAAAGGGTTGTACATCTGGCCCTAGGTGATTTGCCCAGATTTACAGGATGTTCAGCTGACGCCGAGACTCGAACCAGGCGCCCAGGTTCCAAAGGCGGCAGCTCTGGGATGCCACATTGTCATCCCAGTTGTTGCACACTTGATTAATTTAGGCCCAGATCTTTGTACTGAGGGTGAATGTTTGACATTGTTTAGCATTCCGTCAATCGATCGATTGTTCTTTTTACATTTCCAGAGTCAACAGCTCTTGCCGTTACACCACATCCTCTCCCCAATTTTGCTGTTAAGTGTGACATTCTATTAAGCATGGACCAGTTAGGTTTGCAGCTGTGGCAGGTGGGGTTGATTTGTGGACAAGTAGAGTTGTTGTATATGGTTTTGAGTTGTAGTAAGTATTCTTTCCAACCTTTTGATGTGGAGCATTGCACAGTATACCGCTCTCTCAATGGAAAAGCTTCACCTACATCAGCACCGACAACTTCAGAATGTAGAGCCTATCCTTGCACTACATACTGGCCCAAGTATTGAGCTAGAGAGGCCCGCTAAACCCAAGTGGTCCAAATACTAGAACAAGCTCCTCATCAGACCCTGAAACTAATTGTGTTCCTCAAACCTTTAGATGTGATCCTCTCAGGCCCATCACAAGATCACGGTGAAGAACCAGAGCCAGTAATTCACCACTGTACCACCACCCACCATGCAAAGCTCACAGTGAGGAACCAGAGCCGGTCATGCACCACCCTACCGCCACCCACCCTGCAAAGCTCACGGTGAAGAACCAGAGCCAGTAATTCACCACTGTACCACCACCCACCACGCAAAGCTCACAGTGAGGAACCAGAGCCGGTCATGCACCACCGTACCACCACCCACCACGCAAAGCTCACAGTAGGGAACCGGAGCCGGTCATGCACCACCGTACCACCATGCAAAGCTCACGGTGCGGAACCAGAGCCGGTCATGTACCACCATACCACCACCCACCACGCAAAGCTCACAGTGAGGAACCAGAGCCGGTCATGTACCACTGTACCATCACGCAAAGCTCACAGAGAGGAACCAGAGCCGGTCATGCACCACTGTACCACCACCCACCACACAAAGCTCACGGTGAGGAACCAGAGCCGGTCATGCACCACCGTACCACCACCCACCACGCAAAGCTCACAGTAGGGAACCGGAGCCGGTCATGCACCACCGTACCACCATGCAAAGCTCACGGTGCGGAACCAGAGCCGGTCATGTACCACCATACCACCACCCACCACGCAAAGCTCACAGTGAGGAACCAGAACCGGTCATGTACCACTGTACCATCACGCAAAGCTCACAGAGAGGAACCAGAGCCGGTCATGCACCACCGTACCATCACGCAAAGCTCACGGTGAGGAACCAGTGCCGGTCATGCACCACCGTACCATCACCCAAAGCTCACGGTGAGGTACCAGAGCCGGTCATGCACCACCGTACCACCACCCACCCCACAAAGCTCACGGTGAGGTACCAGAGCCGGTCATGCACCACCGTACCACCACCCACCATGCAAAGCTCACGATGAGGAACCAGAGCCGGCCATGCACCACCGTACCACCACCCGCCACGCAAAGCTCAGTGAGGAACCAGAACCGGCCATGCTCCACCATACCACCACCCACCACGCAAAGCTCACGGTGAGGAACCAGAGCCGTTCATGCACCATCACCCACCACGCAAAGCTCACGGCGAGGAACCAGAGCCGGTCATGCACCACCGCACCACCACCCACCACGCAAAGCTCACGATGAGGAACCAGAGCCGGCTATGCACCACCGTACCACCCCCAGCCACTCAAAGCTAATGGTGAGGAACCAGAGCCGGTCATGCACCACCGTACCACCACCCACCACGCAAAGCTCACGGCGAGGAACCAGAGCTGGTTATGCACCACCGTATCACCACCCACCACGCAAAGCTCATGGTGAGGAACCAGAGCCGGTCATGCACCACCACCCACAATGCAAAGCTCACAGAGAGGAACCAGAGCCGGTCATGCACCACCGTATCACCACCCACCACGCAAAGCTCACGATGAGGAACCAGAGCCGGCCATGCACCACCGTACCACCACCCGCCACACAAAGCTAATGGTGAGGAACCAGAGCCGGTCATGCACCACCGTACCACCACCCACCACGCAAAGCTCACGGCGAGGAACCTGAGCCAGTCTTGCACCACCACCCACCACGCAAAGCTCACAGAGAGGAACCAGAGCCGGTCATGCACCACCGTACCACCTCCCAACGTGCAAAGCTCACGGTGAGGAACCTGAGCCAGTCTTGCACCACCACCCACCACGCAAAGCTCACAGAGAGGAACCAGAGCCGGTCATGCACCACTGTACCACCTCCCAACGTGCAAAGCTCACGATGAGGAACCAGAGCCGGTCATGCACCACCGTACCACCACCCACCACGCAAAGCTCACGGCGAGGAACCAGAGCTGGTTATGCACCACCATACCACCACCCACCACGCAAAGCTCAGGGTGAGGAACCTGAGCCAGTCTTGCACCACCACCCACCATGCAAAGCTCACAGAGAGGAACCAGAGCCGGTCATGCACTACCGTACCACCTCCCAACGTGCAAAGCTCACGGTGAGGTACCAGAGCCGGTCATGCACCACCGTCCCACCACGCAAAGCTCACGTGAGGAACCAGAGCCAGTCTTGCACCACCACCCACCACGCAAAGTTCACGGTGAGGAACCAGTGCGGTCATGCACCACCGTACCACCACCCACCACGCAAAGCTAACGGTGAGGAACCAGACCCGGTCATGCACCACCGTACCACCTCCCAACGCACAAAGCTCTTGTTCCCAAGCTGTTTGCAAGGAATGCAAATCCCCCTCCCAGCAGGGACCTTGCAGAGGCTTGCGGCTCCCTGAATATCTAACTCGCGAAGCAGTATAAACAAGGTGTCGTCGAGTAGCCAAATTCCGTCTTTATGCTTTGTAAATCATGGAGCCTGCTGCTCCCAAGAGAACATTCCAACTTGTTTTAGACGATGGACCGGTGCCAGTGCTGTGGGATTGGAGCCTTTTATGGTCTGAGGACTGTGGAATGTACGGTGCAGAGCAGAGGAACAATGCTATGTGTGGCACCTAGACACAGGTCTATTGATGGGCTATAATCAGGACCACTGGAATTATGCGGCAGGGGAGGGCCGAATTGTGCGGCAGTATTGAGCAAATTATGCGCTAAGAAAAAACAGATTGTGCAACGTAATACGGCACCATTTTTGATAGTATTACTTCACTATTTTGTCATTTTCACACTGTCTGGGTATCGGGTGCACCTTATTACATTTACTGCCCAGTTTGACAACCCCTTGCAGCAATAAGCAACAGAAATGTGCACTGGGACTTCTATTCCGCTGCAACACGCGTTGCTTTATTTTTAGTAACTTTTGAACCAATTGAGATAGAAACAATTTTCATTTGTTAAAATCTGCATATTATGCAGCAGACGATGGATTATGTGGCAAATATGGAATATCTATAATTATGTGGAAAACGTAGCAGCTTCACAGCTGTATAATTCCAGTGGCCCTGCTTATAATATAGAGGTGTTTAATGCCCAGAAAATGCTCCCAGTCCTCTGGTCAGTGCAGAACCATCAAACCAACAGAAATGGCTTTCTTTGCCTTGCTTTTACATAAGGAGCACTCTCTAGTCCCCCCCCCCCCCCCCCCCCCCATGCTTCCCTTCAGCTGGGCTGTGCAGATCACAGTACTCGCCTGTCTGTCAGTAAGATCTGGTAGCTGGCCCCTGAACACGACTCTGCGTCAGCCTTACGAATGCAGAGCACTTCACCTCTGCTCTCAAAGCCCTTCACTGGCTACTGGTGGCCCAGGGAAATGTCACTGCAACCTTTTCAAAGCAAGCGGGGGCTAGCGCCTAAAAGACGTAGAGGTGTTTTTCCTGCGCTGCACATGAGTCGATTCTTGAGCTGCAGCGCTGCAAACCTGAAGTCAACTCCGATTCAACCGCAAGTCAGTAGTCACAGAGAGGCAGGTCTGTCTCACTGACAGCAGCAGAACTATGGAGCTCTCAGAAGTAAGGACCAACCACACGTGGCACTTGCAAGGAATAACAGGAAGAAGACTGAAGGGGCGGAGCCCCAAGGAGCTCAGCTTAGTCTCTGCCAATTCCTACACCTAACACCATCACTAACTAACATTGCGTGATGCAAGAGCGACACAAAACGGGACAAAAATATGTCCCTAGGTCTTCTAGTGATGGGAAGTTCACTGAATAAGTGCCATCACCTTGCTCGGCTCTTTGGCCACTGGAAGTGAAGAGATAGGTCAGAGAGCCACCTTTTCAAATGGAGTGAGACAGTGGATGTTACCGTCAGGAGACGACAAGAGGGCATCACTGTGAAAGGCTTTCCACATTTTAAGAGACAAGTAGAAAACCATACCAGAGATTAAACAAAGCAAACAGGCATTGATAAAGCCAACACGTGTGTCTTTTTTGTTAAACTAATGTACATGCTCTATATATGTCGCGTGTTGAGTGCATCCTGTCACAATCAAAGGATGCACAGTTGTGGGAAGTGCTAGAGTAAGCAGGGGTATTACATACCTCTAACCATACAAAAATACATAGGGTGACAGACCCTTAAGGGGTCGTCATCGAACGACCTCACAATAGAGCTAAAAAAAAACTGCTGACGTCATCAAACAATCTAACATTCTAGAACGTCTGCTGTTGTCGATAGCGAGGAAGGACTTGGTAACGAGAACTGTTTTAATTTCTCTACACTGGATGGCCCTTGTACGATTTATTTGACATGCTTAGATCAAATAGATGCACAAAAGGCCGCAACCCACCAGATAATCGTATTCTTACCGCAGCCAAACAGACGCGCTGTAAACACCGCACTGTCTGTATTGTGTGCCTAATAAACCCCAAAGGAAGATCGTGGACACTGCACACAGTGTACGAATCGCTTATTAAAACATTGGAATGTTGGGAGCTCCATTGAAGACACTGGAGTAGTTCTGGGCTTATATGGCTGGCAGAAGCCCGGAGCTCCAACATTCTAAAATCTGTCTTCATGTTTTTCTCCTTTTTTTTTATTTAGAACATTCCACCCTTAGTGAGTGGAATGTTCTAATAGCCTTATATTCCTTCTGCCTCGGGCTATGCCAGTTGTTAATGGCCCTCTCCCTCATTATTGGCCCTCGCTGCACTCTTGTTCAGGGCCTTTAACAGCAGATATAGCCCTCTGCCGCGGCCTATATGGCTATATTGTACACAGGCAGAGAAACAGACATGTTTTGTAACATTCTTAATTTAAAGAGGCAGAAAACTCTGCCCTGCCCGTGGTTTGTCCTCAGTGCAGGCAGTCACACAGGCTGTCTGGAGTCACTGCACTACTCTATCATCGGGCTGTCCCAGAGAGAACTGAGGCACTGCACTATGTGTACACAGGCATATGATGACATCACTGCACTGTTGTTCAGAATCCTGTATAGGGTAGACAGACAGGCAGGAAGGAGTGGTGCCTGTGACAACTTCCCGCCAATGAAGCGTTGTCTTTTGGAACTTCCTGTCACATGCTCTAGTGTCTTTCCTGTGTGTCCTCTCTTTATTCCACTGGCATTAGAGTAAATGAAAGAGCTAATGTTTTTCAGGCTATACCTCAGAGGACTAGTAGTTAAAATTGTTTATAAGTCACTTTTCGACCAGTAGGGCCTACACGCCATGTTGGCGCTTCATAACGATGCATAAAAAACTCTCAAGTCGAATTCTCTGAATATAGCCTAAAACTAACTAATTTCTTTTATATATCAAATAAAATAATTGTTGGCCCCAGCGTGCTTAGTCGATTCAAAGAAGGGTTTTTAGGGACATGCTTGGTGCTTTAACATCAGTTTGTCGGGTCTTTGAAGCCGGTTTTAGTGTCTTTCATGATTTTTGTTAGTCTTGGGAAGGCGTGTTTGGATCAGAAGTCATTAAAATGATAAATAAAAGAAAACATTTTTTTTAATGTTTAGACAAGTAGACATCTTTTGACTTTGCGGTGTCTTTTTCCACAGAGACAGACATCTCCAGCGGAAGTCATCTACGTGCTGTTCCAGGCCTGGGTCTGGCAGAGGTTCAAAGGGCGGGATTGTGGGGAAGAGAGGGGTTTCTTGTCACTGTTCCCAAGTCTAGATATGAGAGGCCGCACCTGGATGCAGAGGCCCAGTTTCCCTTCCTAGGGCTATGGGACAGCAGTGAAAAGACCTAAAGGAGACCTAATGATTTCCCAAGAGGCCGGTTTCTCTGAAAGATGAGGGGTGGTGGGATGAAGCAGATCACATAAAAGGCACATCTGCATAGCTGCCAACTTTCCAAGGTCCATGTGTGATGTGCTGTTACAGTCTGGGTTTTTTCCTTTAATTCTAGGACTTGAAGTCCAGTTTATATAAGGAATGGAGTACCTCTGACATACATTATTAGGATAGTGCAGGTCACCGAGGAGTTCCTTTATAAGGTTATGGAACTTCTAGGTGACTTGCAATATCATAATCATATATGCCAGGGGGTGCATTATCCGTATAATACAATGTCACACCATCAACTTTAACACAAACTACTTAAAACCGTTGTGCGTCACTCTTTCATATAAAAATGTGAGCATGTTTGCAAACATGAAGAGTAAAAATAAAAACTCTAATGCAAAATTAAATACATCAAAAACCTGTTAGATATTTGTTGCACACAGGTATTAGAAACAGTTCAATACAAGTCATTTTTTGTTTTTTAATAAAAAGCTTCTGCAGCTCTGAATGTGTGAAAAAATGCAGAAAGAGTGCAAAAAAATAAATATAGGCTCTCTGCTTGTCCTTTTTATTCTATTTAAATGGAGCAGGAAAAAAAGATGAACAACCTTACATTTTAAATGATTTAAACAGCTGCTTCAGTTATGCTCCATGACCTGATCTGCCTTTCACCCCCACTGCTGACCTTAACAGCAGGCATTGTGACATCAGAACATGACTGTAATAATGTATTATAGTTGAGTTCTGATGTCTTTTCTATATAATCGGCCACTGGGTGCATCACAAGTCGGTCAATTATAAAGAAGTTAGAGACTGCCATTATACAGGGATTATATTAGCCTGTGTATTATAATGAAATAAAGTAGACTACAGATCTCAGAATACAAAGAAAAAAGCTGGACTGGAGTAAGACATCACTCATGGACCTGGGAAACATGGCAGCCAAGCATGATGTGACTCTGTCAGACCTACAGGCCTCCCAGAGGCACCTCCCTGTCAGGAAAAATATCTTTCTCCCTTTACACTAGTCCACCACCCCTCCTCAAAGTAAATTCTGCGTTTCCCACTTTTATCAACATGTCAAAAGAATTTTAACATTGGAAAACCAAGTAAACTTATAAACTACTTCTTGCTGGAAACAAATGAGGTGCAGGTATGGGTGAGCAGCTGCAATGACAACCTAGATGGGGAAACACATGATACATTTTTTGATGGGGGACAATGTACCCTGGTTTGCTTGACAACATAGGCTGTGAGAAAATGATGGCACCCCAGACCATGGACAACATGTATAAAATACCCCTGCACATTTAATGTTATTTGCATGCAGAGATACCCTGGGGATTGCAAGAAAGGGAAATGTTCAGCCCCTTACCACGTTCACAGTTCTTTTATTAGTACCTGGCAATGACAAAGATGGGTACCATGTGAAACGGAGGATAAAAGCAGTCCGTAAAGGTTATTGCTGGGCACAGGCCCACACAGCATTGTCATTGCCTGTATTTTTTTTCTTTTTCATATAACACCTAATAAAAATAAATAAATAACAAACAAAAATCTTATAAACCTCTTCTTCCAGATCTGGAGATATTTGCTCTTTTATTTGAACAAATGTGAAACCTAGAAGTGTGGCTCAATGGTTAGAGCGGCAGACCCTGATGCAGAGGTCTGGCCTGGGACCAGGGTTCAATTCCCGCCTCGGCGGGTCTTTTGCTCAATTTCCTCGGACCTGATAATTCTCGCCTCGGTGCCTATTCTAATCATGGGTCCCACTCTGCGACTCTGGGCAATAGCTTGCTTAATCTCCACAACGACCTCAACAGCGCTGGGATGCCTGGCTTCACCTTGGGGGTGCCCAGGAGTGGACATTTCACAGGGAAAAGCCAGGAAGGGTTCCTAAGCGGTATACAGACAGCGCCGGGACACTTCCGTTGGAGGAATCTGTGCGCTTTACAAATGCTTGCATTTACATTTTTACCTATAGACACTTTTTAAAAAGATAAACAATAGGGTTGGAAGCGTTTATGAAAATAGGATAGGTAGTCAAATATCAGATAGTCTATGGCATTCCATCTTGTGGCAGAGGGTCGCAGCAGTGCTTACTTTGTAAAAACTATAGGTCCTGGCCTACAAAATGTCCCTTCAGATTCACCACCTTCTCTGCATGGTCCTCCTCCAATGGTCTGGGAGCCCTGCAGGGAGTAGGTCTCCAGGATCAGCAGCCTCACCTTCCTGACTTTGTGAACAAGTCAGATCCTGACAGCTGCTGGGAGCACCACTGCTGGCCCAGATCTCTTGATCTCCTCTGTCAGCTGCTGGAGTGCACCTTGAACACCAGCCTAGAAATAGAACAGTCCTTCCTTAATTTCCATTGCGGTTGTGGAAATAGATGAGTAGCCAATACAGTGAATGGTGAAATGTCACGATATTGACTGTCCCTCTTATATTTAAGTGCAACTTTCTGGAAATAAAAAAAGGACCATCTCTGATATCTATAAAAATGAAGGCAGCTGCAGACATGGACAGCAAAGACTGCCAGCATCCCAGTGCCGGTGTATGTTGCCCATTGCCAACCACTAGCACAAGTTAAGTACTGGTTGCCAGCCTTCCTAAGTCAGCCTTCAGATTGACTAATCAGGACTGAAGATCCAGATAAAAACCTGGTGTCCCTATTAATTCGTAACCAATCAAAAATGTGTTTCGGATTTCCAGATTTGGTTGCTGAAGAGTAAAAAATAGCTTTTACTATTGGGTGCGTGTCTTGTATCTACCTTCTAGTGGTATGCGGCTCTGAGCGGTATATGGTGATAAACGATACATTATATATTTGGGTGCAAGTCTTGTATCTACGTTCTACTGGTATGTGACTCTGAGCCCTATATGGTGCTGAATGTTACTTTATATATTGGGGTGCATTACATTCTCTTGGTCTCGGCACGGTTTTGTTATGCTGATGGTGACTTCATCTCTTTGCTTTTGGCTTGTGTGTATATACCAGGTGTGATAGATATGTGTAAAGCAAGAAGCCGGTTTGCTTTTAATGATTCACACATATGACATCTGCATAAGGCTGATATGCTGCTGTTTGTGGTGGTGACTTGTAACAAGGTGCATTTGTGTTGTCTTAGCAGACGGTCGATGCCGGGGGCAATGCAGCATTTGTGCTGCTTGACCTCTCTGCCGCATTCGACACAGTCATACAAAATTACTGGAATGCATTGAGAGGATAGGCATAAAAGGAAAATATCTCAACTTACTCAGATCTTTTCTGTCTGGCCGAGAACAGTTTGTAACACTTTCTGAATTTTACACTGCCTTGTGGGCTACCCCACGGCTCATCATTGAGCCCAACCCTTTTTTACATCTACATTGCGCCCCAGGTGCAGCTGAATAGATCTCTGGACTTTACAGATATTTCTTATGCTGACGGTACCCAAATTGTGGTATCAGTGACAGGCTCGCTTTTGGACACAGTGTCACAGTTCTGTACTTGCCTCCGTCAAGTTGGTGACTGGATAGCCACCGACTGAAGTTAAATTGCAATAAAACTGAAGTGCTTCTCTTTGGCAGCAACTCACTCTTTGGTCCCCAGCTCTTTGCCGATCCCTACAAATAAAGTAAAAAACCTAGGAGTCACCTATGATTCCAAGCTCACATTCGAAGGCCATGTGAACAAGGTCACCTCTGTAGCCTTTTATACATAAAAACTACTGAGAAAAATCCTTCCCTTCATTCCTGTCAATCTACGCAACCTGGTGATATCTGCTTTGATTTTGTCCACAGACGATTAATGCAACGTTGTCTTCATCAACCTCAGGACTAAATGCGTAACTAAACTACAGATTGTGCAAAATGCCGTTGCGCGCATCTTGCTGGATATTCGCAAACATAAATCTGCCCCAACTGCATTAAAATATTTACACTGGCTACCAATGAAGAGACGTATTGAGTTCAAACCCCTTTGCATAGCATTTAACCCGTTGCATGCTCATGACGAGCTGAGCTCTTCATGACCGTTGCGCCTCGCCCACGCAGGGATAATTCCCCTGCTCTGATGGGCGTTCCATTGGAACGGGCGTGGTCATGACGAGCTCAGCTCGTCATGAGCACAGCGCCACCGTGCAGCATGACGAGCCAAGCTCGTCATGAGCTCCGGGCGTTGCGCGCACCCCCACCCCCACCCCCCAGCACAGCGGGGGAATTAGACCCACAGGGGAGGGGTTAAAGCTTTCCATGACATAGGACCCGCCTTTTTCAAGCAGAACCTTCTTCGGTATGTTCCTACGCGCCATTTACGCTCAGCCCTGCAATTTGGTGATTTCTAGGTTCAAGAAAAGCTCCTGGGGCGGCAGAAGCTTTCTGGTCGGTTCAACCAGACTCTGGAACTCTCTTCCCCAAAGGTTAAAAGACGAAACTCACCTGTAGGCTTTCTGGAAAGTGCTAAAAACATGGCTGTTTAATCTCTGACTCTGAATTAAGACCCTACGGCATATTTTACCTAATGAGCTAGAGCCTTGACACCTTCGGGTAATTCTATTGTCCTTTATAAATCTCTTTTTCATTTAATTTAATTTAATTACATTTTCGCTTACATGTAACAATCTTCTGTCTGTGGTGTCTATTAGGCTACCACATATTGTATGAAGGTGCTGCTTCTTGCATACACTACAGGTTATGCCATTGGCGCCTTGTCTGAAGCTGTGACACTTCCTTGATGTAGAGATAGTGTTGTGAGTAGTATAGGTTGTACACTACTCATCACCATGTATTTTCGCTAATTGGATGTGGCAGGTGGCCACGCCCCTTGGCCACGCCCCCCTTAAAAAAAAACTAAAAAAAACGCGATTTTTTTTTGATATAAACAAAAATTTTATATAAAAAAAAAGTTTGATAAAAAACATTTTGATATAAAAAAAATTTGATATAAAAAAAGTTTGATATAAAAAAAAATTGATATAAAAAAAAAGTTTGATATAAAAAATTTTTATATAAAAAACGTTTGATATAAAAAAAAGTTTAATATAAAAAAAGTTTGATATAAAAAAAGTTTGATATAAGTTTGATATAAAAAAAGTTTGATATAAAAAAAAAGTTTGATATAAAAAAAGTTTGATATAAAAAAAGTTCGATATAAAAAAAAGTTTGATATAAAAAAAGTTTGATATAAAAAAAGTTTGATATAAAAAAAAAGCTTGATATAAAAAAAGTTTGATATAAAAAAAGTTTGATATAAAAAAAGTTCGATATAAAAAAAGTTTGATATAAAAAAGTTTGATATAAAAAAATGTTTGATATAAAAAAAAAGTTTGATATAAAAAAAAGTTTGATATAAAAAAAGTTTGATATAAAAAAACTGCAGGAATAAAGCGGGGAGGTATAAAACAAGACATGCCCGGGCATGTTTGAACTACATATTTTTTTATATCAAACTTTTTTTATATCAAACTTTTTTTATATCAAACTTTTTTTATATCAAACTTTTTTTGTATATCAAACTTTTTTATATCAAACTTTTTTATATCAAACTTTTTTTTATATCGAACTTTTTTTATATCAAACTTTTTTTATATCAAACTTTTTTTATATCAAACTTTTTTTTTTATATCAAACTTTTTTTATATCAAACTTTTTTTTATATCAAAATTTTTTTTAGATCAAACTTTTTTATATCAAACTTTTTTTATATCAAACTTTTTTTTATATCGAACTTTTTTTATATCAAACTTTTTTTATATCAAACTTTTTTTATATCAAACTTTTTTATATCAAACTTTTTTATATCAAACTTTTTTATAACAAACTTTTTTATATCAAACTTTTTTTTTATATCAAACTTTTTTTATATCAAACTTTTTTATATCAATTTTTTTATATCAAATGTTTTTTTTATATCATTTTTTTATATCAAACTTTTTTTATATCAACATTTTTTTTATATCAAAAAATTGTTTTTATATCAAATTTTTTTTATCAAACTTTTTTTTATATCAAATGTTTTTTTCCGCGTTTTTTTTTTTAAGGGGGGCGTGGCCAAGGGGCGTGGCCACCTGTCACATCCAATTAGCGAAAATACATGGTGATGAGTAGTGTACAACCTATACTACTGTTGTGTCATTCTTTGGTTGAGCGCCTGCCTGGGAAGTAAGAAAGAAGGAAAGAAAGAAAGAAAGATATATATGGCTGGCTTGGTTTTGAAAAGAACAGGCACCGACTCCGTGGATGAAAATCAAAGGTATTTATTCACCAATATAGACGATCAGACGCGTTTCGGCGGACAAGTCCGCCTTGTTCACTACATCTATATATATATAGAGAGAGAGAGAGAGAGAAAGAGAGGGGGAGATAGAGAGAGAGAGAGAGGTTTTTTTTCGTTAGAAGAGGCTGTGCCTGATCACACATTGGAAAACATGTCTAGAAGGTCAGTCATCATTTCATATCAGCCCATAACTAGGGTGAAACCGGTCCTAGGCTGGTTGTGTTCTGGTACAGGGAGGCCTGGCTTGGCAGTTCAGGCTGAACTTTTCCTATTACCGAGGAGAAATGCACCTCAGTAATAACTACCAGTACCTCGAAGACAGCCGGAACCTTTCAAGCACAGCTCATGACGGCGAAGGGACAGAGACGGCTTTGAACATTGGACCTGCATGCCCTATCTTCACAAACCTGCCACCCCTGACCAAACCATGCACTCCCAGGCCCCACTGTCTGCTTGTCCTTATCACTGCCAACCCAGGACTGGCAAACAAACGGGCTGTTTGTTAATACAAGTAAACGTTATCAGTTTAAACATGTTTGCGATGCTAAGTAAGAAATACTGTTGTCGCGTAATAGTTGGTGTTTGTATCTGTTGTAAAGTGCTGTTGTTAAAATATTAGGATTGACGGGGTAATTTTGGGAAATATATGATTCGTTTGAGAAAACAATATTGGCGAGTTCTTCAAAATGATAAGGTTTCTATAAAAAGAATCTTAGTTTTGTTCGTTTATGAAAAGTGGTTTTAAGCAATACAAATACTTTTGAAATAAAATACGTTTCAGTAGTATTAGGTTTGATTAAACGAGAACATCTAACATGAATGTAAATCTCCGAAAGTCCAAAATATGCAAAATTGTGGTGAAAGAAAGTTTTCTGGGCATTCCATAGTCCTTGGCGTAACATGTATATTGTTATTTACAGTTGAAGAATTATACACGTCGGGGCCTCCTTACCAAAGAGTAGTGTATTCACACCAGGTCTAGTGCTTTCTTTAAAGAAAATAAATGTTTATTTACATCAGTTAAAACTGGATGATACAGCATGAACTGTTATATATACACCAACCACCATCAAATGCCACTTTTATTCTTGTGAGAGCACGTTGCCTAATACCCTAATTAGGCTAGTAGTAAGGCGAGTGAGGCGGTCAAAGTGACCAAGAGAACACAGCGACTCTCCTCTCCTCTACCTTCTGGAGCCTCGTGAAGAAATTCATTTTTGTCAGCAAGGAGACTTCGAATTCCACTTTTATTGCAGCGCTTTGCATTTCTTCAAAACAAGATCAGCTGTGTTTTCTGCTCGCGAGAGAGGGCTAGAAATCCCCTTGCTGTGTCTGCATCAGGGCCCCTAGCATGAGCCATCTGTTTAACAATGGAGCAGTGAGAGGTGACTGGCCGCTAGAGGGCACTGTTTACCTTGGGGATACCGCCATTCACCGTACTCCCCCGACACCCTGCGTCCAACCCGTGGATACAACCATGCAACTCGTTCCAAAGAGGCCCCACCGACCTTAACAATGAGGCCTCAGTGGCCCACATTTACAATGCACATTTAGGAGCTACATTTGAACCTCCTAGGACTGACATATATGGAGGGCGCAGGTGTGAGTGAGGCAAAGTGATATAATAAAGTTCAAACATTGGGTAAACAATTCCTATTGAAAGCAGAAGACGTTCAAATTTAACATACATTTTCAACCACAGAAAGACTCGCCAGGAGATATACATCCCTCATTTAAGAGGCCGGTGGGGACGCAGGGGCACATTTACAATAACTGGTGCATCCCTGCATATGAACAGGGATGTGCCAGTTATTTTGCATCACGGCAGACACCTCTTGCACCACTATGGATGCGCCACATTGTAAATGCGGCCCACCATGGGGCAAGAATAGACAGATGCGTGATGCATTGCTGGAGTTGCGTTGCAAGTGCGACGCAGCTCCAGCAAGGCTCAGGGTGCCCCTATGCCTAACATGCTGCGTCAATCCTTACGCCTGCTTCAAGCAGCCACAGTGTTTTGACGCAGCATGGCCGTAAAAGTGACTGAGTGAAATATACTTAGCCACATTTAGGAGGCGTTTCTGTGCCGGAAAGGCCCCCTCCCGCGCCGGAACGCCCACAAATGGCGCAGGGCTTTTCAACATGACGCATCTCCCTAGATGCGTCACGTTGTAAATACCCCACAGCATGGCGCTGGCTTTGCCCCGCCGCTGCGTCACAAAAGTAACGCAACGGTGGCCTAAATGTGGCATACGGGGCTTATAAATCTGCCCCGCAGTTCTTAGGCAGGCTGAACTTTCTTAATTCTTGTATCTGTGTTTCCTTCCCTATCCCTTCTTTCTGTGTCCACTTCTACTCTGTTTTCATCCGCCACCTCTTTTTCATGCTTCGAACTGATGCTCAGCAGGACAGGAGTGTCTAAACCTTGGGCTGGTTCTGGGTCTTGATGTCTGTTGATCAGATCAGAGGACTTATTACCAAATAAACTCAGGTTCATGATATTGAGGCTCCGCGATCACGTGCCCAGCTCTCCGCCCCCTGGCGCTCTCCTTATAGGAGACCTCATTCCATGATGCAGCGCCTTACAGAGGAGCTTTAAGACATGGGCAAAGTAGGCGCTGGCCCAGGGCCCCAGCCTTTCAGGGTTCCCTGAAGACATTGCTGTCCTGTGGCCTCGAATGATTCTTAAACACAGATGGGGCTTACTTACCAGCCACCTGCGCCCCCAGTGTGTCACTTTTAATATGGAAAAAATGATTAAATACAATTTCCCTTTAATGGATTGTTTTTACTGGTTATGTGTGGAAATGTACTAGAATTTTGCCGAAAAATTTTGCGTTTCTTTTTCAACACCATGTAAGACCCATAAATAAGTTTCTTTCGGATTAAAACAGGATCTCACATTTGAGCAATGTGAGGGGGAGTCACAGAGATTATTAGCAATAATATTAGTGAGCTGCTGCTGCATTACACTTTTTAAAACACATGGAACAATCCCTAAATATTAGATGGAATCACATTTAGAATGTGCACTAGTGTGTATGTGCCTGTGTACTGTGACCTGGCCAGAGAGGGCATGAAAGAGCTGTGAACGGATCATAAATATAAAGTTGTTCTGAACAGGGGACCTCAAAATACGTTTTCCCAGGGGCCCAAAATCCTCAAGATGTCCCCGGTGTTGTATATAATTCTTTGTCCTCTCATTAATGTTAAACCCAAATGTTGTTTGTCACTCATCATGAAGTTGCTCTCTGACAATATGGCTCCTTCATAATCTCACTCTATAAATTCCTCCGCAAAGAACGCAACCCCTCCGTAACTTATGGCTAGTAACATTATGTGCTCAGACTCCCATTCAAACATTCACTCTTTTGCCTATTATTTTCTTCACTAACTGACCTTTACATTTTCTCATTTGCTCGAATTTTCATTCTTTTCTTTACTTTTTTGTGCAAGAGTTCTGGCAAGGAGCTAATTTTTAGTATCTCTAGATCAGCTTTGAGAAGGTATCAGAACAGGTGTGTGCATTGCTTTGAGGGTCGACTTCGCCACATGTCCTGTTCTTGTGAATTAACTTTTAGTTTTCCATTACCAAAAGATGGTGTTGCACAGAAATAAAGTCTATATGCATAAAAGCAGGGTGGGCGGAACGTTTCAATCTGCCCACCAAATTAGCGTAATTTGGAGACTCCGCATTATAGAGTTTCGTCCAAATTCTGCCAATCGCTGCGTGGCAGAATTTTTGTACCGTTAGGTTTCAGAAATGCGAGCTGGTGAGCACGAGTGAGATGTTATGTCCCGTAGAATGATTTTCTAAAGCGGTCACAGTCAGGGGACTGCTTCTCAAGTAGATTTGCTGCTGCTCGAGTAGATTTTGTACTCGAGTGGCAGCAAAAACAGCTCGAATAGCCGCGCGCTCTTGCGCACCACATGATGCCGTTCGCTTCTGATTTTTCAGCACTGCTCGTGTTACTAGTGCTAAATTGCAGCGCAAGGTACATATTTTCTGCCCGTTGGCGGAACTCTGTGGAATCTTGCTAAGTTTTTAAGTAACTGCGGAATTCTGCAGAGTGTAACTCCACAAGTTCCACTGTCCCCTAAATAACACAGATGCTCACATATGCAAGTATGTGTGTCGGACTGCATGCTTAAAGTCTTTCCGGAATGCTCATAGACTGTTTCAATATATTGTACTGAATGTCAGAGTTTGCTGATAGGAGAGCTTACACATCCTGAGACTTTGGGTTTGATATTTGCCTTAAAACTAATTCACAATCTACACTTTGAAACAAGGAGACAACATTTTAGTGTCTATGCTTCTTTGCGTCTTGAGTAGTCTCTGCAGAGATAACCATTAGCCATGGAATGGGGGCTCTAATCTCAGGCCTTTCACTAACATGGTACTTCCTGCTTGCAGTTGTGCCAATGGACTCCTTATGTAACAAATCCAGTCCCTGTTCTGTGAATGGAATCGTGCCCTAGTGGTTTAGGAAAGCAGCTCCAACCAGTGGCAGTCAGGGACGAGTGCATCTGTAAAGAAATGGGGTATACAGTGTAAAGGTTTTTTTTTTACATTCTTTTTATTGTTTATAAAAATAAAGAGAGAAAACAATAACAGTACAGATTTTGCAGTTATTGCCAACCTGGCTTTAAATTGTTCAGTTATGCGGAACACAAGGGTTAACTTCCAGATATAACACTTCTCTTGGCTGAAGTTCATAAGCCTGTTAAGAGTCAGCCTCATCTGGGGAGAGCTGGGACGGCAGCTTGGGCGGGGTAGATAGATTCCCCCTGTACTCATTCCACTTCCCCCATATTTGCATCCACTTCTTCGGGCACCTTCTTGATACATATACCGTTTTCTCCCTGAACATGCACCAGTCCATATCATTTTTCCATTCCGCCATTGTCGGGACCGTGTGTACCCCCCACTTTCTAGCAATGTTTCTCTTCGCGATCATCAGGCCTAATGTCACCCATGTTCTTTCTTTACTCCTCAAATCTGTTGGTTCCCATATTTTTAAAGAGCATCGTTTAACCTCAGGTCTAATTCTCTCCACCATTACCTTCTGGCCACACAATCTGAGCGTAAAGGGTTTTAATCATCTGTGGCCTGTGTGGAGAACACATTTTGCATATAGACACGATTCTGATACCCTTTTCCATTCAATCACGGGGTTGTCTCTTTGATGATACCCTAGGCAACATTTGGAAGGCAGTTCATTCCCATGCAGTGTAGTATTGAGTGAGTGAGTGATTATACACTTATCTAGCCTGCACACAACATATTAAATCATCTATTAGAAGAAGAGAATAAAGAATCCACATTTGTTAAGCGTGAACAATCACCCGCAAGGGTCTCTAGGCGCTGGGGGCCGTCCGGTAGATTAAGCAAGCTATTGTCTAGAGTCACATGGTGCTGGGCTAACCTGCCGCTGGTGCCGGGGATCGAACCGTGATCCCCAGATTCCGGAGTCAGCTGCTCTGGCCGTGGCGCCACACCTCTTGCTCCTCTTGTGTCATCGTCATGCAGTAACTCAAATATTATTATTTGGACACGTGAGATCTGATCCTTTTCCACTCAATCAAAGTGTCCATGACGTGGGAGATCACTTGTAGGGTGAAGAAGAGATTCAGGGACAAATGTTTCAACATTGGATTTTGCGAGTCTATAATAGCACATTTTACTGATTCACTATTATAGACTTGCAAAATGCAATGTACGTAGGTTTCGCAAAAAAAAAGTGTGAGTCCTACATATTCCTTAATAGCGAATCGCAGTCAACCCAAAGGATTCTTACTGATGGTGAGGCTTCTTTGAAGCGATCACCCAGCATCGAAGGTCATATTAGGACCAAGGTCAGACTGTGAGAAAAGGGCATCGACCTAGTCCATTGTTGACACTGGAAACATCTGGGCCTTTGGGTTTGGGCCATTTGGGGTGCATACCATGGGGTCTTGAGAATCCATTTGAGATATGGGAATGTTGACCTAACTAATAAGCAGAGATGGGCAAACTTGATAGCCCCAACGTGGGTGTGCGCTGCACACTCATGCACCCCTCTGTGAGAGAAAATAACAAAGCGAGGAACCCAAAAAATATATGTTCACGTCTTACATAATATGTTCTTTATTAAACATTTTTGACAGCAGTTTCCAAAATTATGTTTTTAGATCAAAGAGGAAGCTAGCTCATTCCAGTGACACATTAACATATTAATGCCAATTCTGGCCGCCAAGATGCATATCATAGCTATTTAGCAATTGAGAGCAATAGAATATGATATATACATCCTTTCATGTTGACATTGACTTATCAATGTAGTGAGCTAGCTTCCAATTTTATATAATATATGTTTGTTGAAACAGATAATGTTATACATTCCTCAAAAATGTTTAATGAAGCACATATGTGAAAAGTGAACTAATATTTTTGGTGCCTTATTTAGTTGTTTTGCCTTGTAGAAACGTGTTTATTTATGACTTTCAGTGTTCTTGGATACCTTGTGTGGTTGGCGGCATTCAGAGATTCGGTCATGACATTCACTCACAGGGCAGTTTTAGGAAAACAGAGACATGCTGACGACTCCAGTTCTAGGGCAAACTGGCATAGACAGGCTCCTGACTTTGTCGCCAATCACCGGGGGTCGCAAATAACAACCTACCTAACATTTATTAGATGGGTCATAATGGGATCCCCAACGTCTGCAGATTTTACTATGAGAACACATTGTACCAAAGTTGCCTTGCAAAATTGTAGACAGGTCGCAAAATATCAGAGCTTAATTTGCAACCACTTCTTGAGAGCAGTATTTAGTACATCGGGCCCTATAAACAGTGCCAGATGTGGAGAATGAATGTATGATGAAATTCCACATGCGTTTTTCACGCATGCCTTATGAACTCTGCATTTGAATGAATGCGTCGTTAGCATGCATTTGTGCTGCATGCAAATCATTTTAACGACTTGCCTTAGGGGCGGCGCTGGATATTGGAATAGTTTAATTTACTATTTGAACTCCAGTCTGAGCAACAGTAGGGAAGGTGATGGACTTTAATTCCAACACCAACCACCATTGCGCCCCCTTATAGCAAGTCGTTGTAATGACTTGCATGCAGAACAATAGCGTGCCAAAGATTCATTCGTTCGTTTGCCGGCATTGTGAACACGTAGTGTGATTCCGGCTTCGTCCTAAAGGACGTTTCCCATGGAGAATGGCAGAAGAGGCAGGGTGGGCCACCATTGCGCCCCCCTAAAGCAAGTCGTTGTAATGACTTGCGTGCAGAACAATTGCATGCCAAAAATTCATTTGTTCGTTTGCCGGCGTTGTGAAGGCATAGTGTGATTCCGGCTTCGTCCTAAAGGACGTTTCCCATGGAGAATGGCAGAAGAGGCAGGGTGGACTATAGCAGGCTGTGTCTCAGCATACAGGGGCTGTTGATAGTCCAGTCCAGAGTTTGTCTCACATTTTGGCGGGAGAAGTACCAGAGCAGTATGCGAACACTGCATCCAGCTTTACTTTATTTCTGTGCATTGAGGCACGGTGATCACCAGAGTCCCAAGGCAGTGCGGACTCCGGAAGTGAATGTCTGTAAGATCACGGACATCAGTTTGCATCTCAAGTCACCCTGATGCTCATCCAAACTTATGTGGGAGAAGCTTGTACAGTAGTAACGTTTTTCATGCTGTAGTGATCTCAGCCCTTCCACCTGGAGGAACACTTCATTAACAGTGACATTCACACAAGTGCCCAGAAGTGAACTTGCAATTCTCATGCCTCTTCTGGGTGATGGAAAATGCAACCTCCTTGAAGCGAGAGGAGAAGGAGACATAGGAGAGAGACCAGGAGATTAGAAAAGACAGGTTATCCTATGACAGCCTGTAACGGGGAACAGCGTTTACTACGCAACTTTTACAACGCTGTGCCTTTACGACGCAACTTTTACAACGCAAGTCGTTACAACGCTCCAGGATAGGGAATAGTTTAATTTACTATCCAACTCCTTCCCTAATATCCACAGGGACTGGAGTTGGAATAGTAAATTAAACTATTCACTATCCAGCGCCCCCCAATGCAAGTCGTTATAACGACTTGCATTGTAAAAGTTGCGTCGTAAAGGCATGCGTTGTTAATGCATGCGTAGTAACGACATACATCCCCTGTAACACAACCTACATAGCTTTAAAGTAATCCACAATTGATTCTGATTGGAGGTTCCTTCAGTTTAGTGTTTTAATGTAAGTTACGTTTTGTACTCAGGAGCCACATCCGACACATATTTCAGTCACTCATATATCACCAAAGAGCTTTCTCAAGGAAGATTTTTTTAAAGTGCTGCCAGAAAGTGTAGTGAGTAAAGCAATGCAGCTGGTCGCTGTGCAGTCCAAGGCGCTCGCCGTCTCTGCGCTCGACCTAGTATGTGGATTGGGTCTTGTCCAGCAGAGTCCATCCCTGTGTCAGAAGGTTGACTTTGTTGGTCCACCTGCCAGAGTTGTACTGCAGCCACATATAAAACATTCACTTACAAAGAAGCCAAGTGGGAATCTTTGACCTGGTCAATGGCAACCCCAAATATCTGACATTGCTCCAGCCTGTTTGTCCAGTGTGAGAGAGCTCATTCCTAGCCGAGCACCCAAATTCCAGTCTTCCAAGCTTTGTTTCGTAGAGAAGTGTGGCTCAATGGTTAGAGCGGCAGACCCTGATGCAGAAGTCTGCCTGGGACCAGGGTTCAATTCCCGCCTCAGGCGGGTCTCGGGCTCAATTTCCTCGGACCTGATAATTCTCGCCTCGGTGCCTATTCTAATCATGAGTCCCACTCTGCACCTCTGGGCAATAGCTTGCTTAATCTCTACAACGGCCCCAACAACGCTGAGGATGCCTGACTTCACCTTGGGGGTGCCCAGGAGTGGGCTCCTCACAGGGAAAGGCCAGGAAGGGTTCCTCGGTGGTATTCGTACAAGCGCCGAGATGCCTACGGGTAGTCGTGCGCTATTTCATTTCATAAAAACAAATCTACAACCTAGTACAAAATACCGAGAAGAAAGTAATCCATGTGATTGGAATGACGTCACTTAAAGGCCACACCGCTCACTCTACCCCTGAATTCTGGAAAAGTAAAATGTGCATTTTTAGATTTGATTTTGCATCATATAGTTCTAGTCCAAAGTATTTCACGTGGATGTTGGCCAGCATTCAAATGCCAAAGTGTCTTCTGCTCAGCCTAGCCTCTCTGAAATCCAGCATCCTCCTTTAATTAGGGTAAGAGAAGTGGGTGTTTTCCAGTCCTTTTGGTCACTGATCCCCACCCTGTCCCCATGGAAACAAACACAGGACTGTGAATCATTGATTCATGCGAGCCTGGGATGAAACCGCACAATAAACAGACCCACAGAGTGGAATAACAGCCCAGAAGGAGCCTCGTGTTTGCTAAACCCCGCACGTCAAGGGATAAACTTTGCAAGCGAGGCATTTTTGGGGCAGTCCCAAAACATTTTTTTCGATGCTAAAAACAACATTTTATAAACTTAGAGCAACAAAGTGAGTTGAAATAATTGTTTAATGTCATAATAATGGATTATCTTTAAACCACTAGTAAACAGGCACTAGTTGAGGGGAAGAATTCTGCAAGAGGGAGTGTGCTGCCCCTGTTCAAACTGGAGACATGCAGCTAGATTCATCATAGTCCCGTTTTGCGAGTCTGTAATAGCGATTCATAAGGAATCGCTATTAAGGACTTGCAAAACGGGATTCATGTAGGAATTGCAAATAATATTGCGATTCCTACATCTTCCTTATTTGCGATTAGCAAATTGCTAATCGCAAATAAGGAATAACTCCCCATTCATTCCTATGGGCCGGCCTACAGGCCCATAGGAATGAATGGGGAGCTATTCCTTATTTGCGATTAGCAATTTGCTAATCGCAAATAAGGATGCGATTTCAAGGGTGCCAGGGGTGTCCAAAGGACACCCTGTAGCACCCCTGAAATGAAAATGTACACAGGTGTTGCGCACACACATGTCCAAAGGACATGTGTGTGTGTAACATGCAACTGAGAAAAATGCACTAAAGTGCTTTTGTCTATTTTTTCGCTATTTACCACGAAGTCAGACTTCGTGGTAAATAGCGGCCAAATATTGCGAATTCGCAATTTAAAATTGGTTAATGAATTGCATTTAAGGAATCTCAAATAGAGATTCCTTAAATGCAATTCCTCGCACAATTGCGAATTCTATAATAGCGATTATTGCATTTGGGATGATGAATCCCAAATGCAATAATTGCGCTAGCAAAGGGCCAGATTCTCAGAATCTGGCCCTTTGCAAGCCGATTTTCGTTTCATGAATCTGGCCGATGTTTCTGTATCTGGAGGCTGGAATGGGATGCATCGATTTCATCCCATATGGATGGAGACAAAAAGGAAACAGTGCAGTGATAGACTAGTACTTCATGTGATTCATTTTGGCATTTGCAGAGCAGCAAAGTTGAACGAGTGTTACTACTGGTACTATCTGTTTCAAAGCCATTTTTGGTTATACTGACTTTCTCCTCATTGCTGTATCTTTAGCAAAGTCTAGGGGTGCAGTCATATATACTTTGTCCTCCCTTTTACTTCTCTAAGAAACAGTAATCAACTAGGGCCCTGATGGAACTGCACCAAAGTCATTGCCACTTCAGAGGAGGAGGAGTTAATAACAGAGGGACATTCCATGGAGGGCTATTTGCAGGTGGGAACTATTTAACATGTGTCAACTACACACCTCTACTTTATGAAGAACTCAGTCACCTTCAGGTCAAGTCGGCTCTATACATTAAATAATAAATAAATGCATGCATACAAAAATAAAACAGAAAACATCTTATTTTATTATTTTTGTTATGAATCCTAGGAGATGGGGCTCATAAGCATATTGTAATATATTTAAGAAAAGGAACAATGTGATATTGGAAAGAGCTAATGTCAATTCTAAAAACAACAACAAAAACAGCACAACAGGTAATACATTTGCCACTGGATAAGTGTTCCTAGACATTGAGGTTTCATGGTCACCAGGGAGGGATGGCTCAAATATGACCTGCCCATGAGGTGTATAGCTAGAGGACGGGGGGAGGGGTGGGGGTAGTGGACATGTATCTTCCCACTTTATAAAGTCCAAGAGACGTTTGGTGGCTTTGACCAGTTTCTAAAACACACTGAAATGCATAAAACAGACTGGATTCTAAAGAGACCCCCAAAATACAGCAATGCCAAGCAAGAGGAAGGCTGCAGCAGGATGGCAGGGAAACAGGAGCTTTATCTGTAATCACAAATGGCAAAATCAGTAGCCTGGGATATTTGAGTGGCTTGTAGATGGTTCCAATGTCTGAGAATGAAGACAAAACCTCACCTTACCCTCTCCCCTATTTACTAACCAAACAGAGAGGAGTTGGCCTAATGGCTAGGGCGGTCGTCCTGGAATCTGGGGAACTGGGTTCCAGTCTCGGCAACGGTGCTGAACATCCTGTGATTCTGGGCAAATCACTTAATCTCCCAATGCCTAAGAAAAAAATGAATGTATAACACAACTGGTGCTATGTAAAGCGCTCTGATACTTTCAGTTCAAGTTCGCGCTATATAAAACTCCATAAAATAAAAAAATTACAATTAAAAAACACACTTCTTTTCTGCTTGTCACTAAATAGTGACTTTTTACATTTTATTTTAGAGGCTTTTGTAAAGCTCTACTAACCACCCAATGGTGGCATCAGAGCACTTTGTAATAAAAACAAAAAAAAAGCAAATGAGAGGGAAGTGGCAAGTTGCAGTAAAGTACATTGTCAACACCAGAGGTGGAGAACTTGTTGACCAACAGCAAAGAGGACCGTACCTGCAAGAGAAGTGCGCTGCCATTGCTAATGTGATGATATGGCGACAAAGCTTTGAAAGAGTAGGAGCGGTGAGAGCTGGAGTGATGGGTGGAAGACAGGCTTAGGCATCTGAATGACAAACTGACAATCCTCCCTGTAAAAGAATCCTTCACCTCACTCAACTCAGCTGTGCCCAAGGAACCTGTCCTCCCTTCCATAGAGTGACCCAGGCCTTGCTTCTCTGATTATCCTTATCATACTAGGATCCTTTTAAAGCACTTGGATAATTTCATTTGGTGTGGAGCACTAAGATGCACTGATCACATGTGGGTGAATGATGCATCATGCTGAGGTGCCAAGTGGTGGAGTTGTGGCCACGATGCTTTCTGTAATGAAAATTTGACTGCAAGGTTTAAGGGAAAAAGATTCTATAAATGGGAATGTATTTCTCTCACCCTGATCCAAGATTTGTTTCTTTAAATTTATGGTGGTAATTTATTATCAGACGAGAAAAAGTGTTATAAATTTCTTTGATTTTTGTTCCTCAATCAGGAACTCATGTCAACAACTCTCTGTATATTGTATGATCAATTCCTTATCTCACATCTGTAAACCATTCCTCTGTGATCATCTTGGTGGCGTTAAGTTTTTTGCAAAAGATCAGAAGCCGGGCTATCTAAATGCCATACTTATAGATGGTGGTGTAAGGGTTGTTTTTGTGAAGGAATGTATCCTTTCTTCCACAATAGGAACCTGATTTCAGCACAGGCACTCGTGCACCATGGTGCAAGGGTGTCTGCGTTGGCGCTAGGCAGCCATTTTTGCGGCAGATCAGTGTAAGAGGACAGGAATGCACCGTATCTCTTTGACGCAGGACAGCACAGCAAGAAGCCTTGTGGGACTGCCCTGCACCAAGATGCAAATGAGTCCCTTTGTGGTTTTTTTGTTGATAGATTGAACAGAGCAGAATTGATAAGACAGATACTTCCTCATAGGAATATCCCAGTTTGTGGTTTCACTGTTGCAGGCAGTAAGCCAGGGAACCCCGCCGCTGTTCATCCAGTGGGATTCCCTGACATGGCATTATGGGCTGAGTCAACCCTGGAGGATTCTAACACCCGCTTTGAGTTACTAGAATGCAGAATAGCTGCATCTCTGATCCAGCAAATGTCGATTGCCAATATTCCCTCTTTGGCCCCTTTCCATCTGCAGTGCAGGATGGGTGCGTGATCTCTGCCTTGTGTGAGTTCATTGACAAGTTGGCTCAACAAATGCAATTTGCCACAATTGCTCACTTGATATACTTTTATTCAGATTATGTACGCTTGCTATAACAGGTTGCCCTGTGTTTGGCAGCTGTTGGAGGTCAGTATCTGACGGTAGGACAGGCTCCCTGGCTGTTTACGAATTATGGGCCACCTTTGAAGATGATTGGGCTACATGCCAGGTATAAGCGCTTCTGCGTAGTGTGGTGCAGCCAACCGGTGACAGGTTTGTAGTCTTTGAAGCAGAGTGATGCATGCTGCATAACTATTCCACAGCATCAGCCTTCTGGTACTGCTGCTCCACCTGGGAGATTTAGAACAGAATTTAAATGCATTTTGAAGATGATACATGTGGAAAAGTATGTGTGGACAAGTGCTGCTACAATATGCTTTTCAATCCTTGATGGCACCGGTCACAAATTAACAATTTAGATATGAGCAGAATCTCAGCAGTAGTGAAAATTAAATAGTGAAGAAGGCGTGAACTGCACAGCAGAGTTGCACCATCCATAGCGGAGGAGGTCTTCCCTGGTCGTGTTGTGCTGGTGTCAGTGGATAGAGCGAATGATGTGTTCACAATGCGAAATGTCTAAATGTTAACTGTCATATGTGTTTGTCTAAAAAAAACAATAAAAATATTTTGAAGAGTCAAAAAAAAAAAAACCTTTCTAACTCATGGTTCTTGGTTTTAACCTTGTCTCTCTTCTCCTTTCAGGTTGTTTCGGTCTGCGCGCCTCCGGTCAGCTCCGAGCTGGTAAGATCACTTCTCTTTACCTTTCTCCTGAAAGTGTCAATTCTGGTGAGATGAACTTGAGAAGATAGCGATGAGGGCTGATGGCACTGTATAATGCTACATATTAAATCAGAAAACTAAATATTATTCAATCCAGCTCCAAAAGCGTTTTTACTTTTTTTTCTATTTATATAAAACAACATTCTCAAGTACTAAGTTTTACTGTGCTCTACACAGAGATTAACAAAGGAGAATGATTTTCATCAGAGTTAAAAACAAGGAAAAACTCTACAGGAACTGGGAAATTAATAGTGTGTCTGTTTGATTCCTAACCTGTAAGACTGTCTAAACGTAAAAGGGAATTACGTAAACCTTTGTCAGTGTGCTATCATCATAACACGAAAGACCTCCTCCACACTGCGCTTTCAGAGCACATCTTCCTCTCCTATAAATGCCCTGGTCTTGTTTGACATTATAAATAGTTCTGTCAGAGCACTTCTATCCTGACTGGAAAGGTTCAAAGATTTCTTCAGAAATGTGTCTATTTCCCATAACAAACTAAATACAATGATGCCTACGGTATTGTTATAAAGATTAATTCTAGGAAGACCAATACTCCAAATTATCTGTCTTCTGTCTTTTACTTACTTATACAATAAATCTCTAATTTCAATTCTATTCATCTGGTAGCTATCTAAACAAATTTTCAAAAATAACACAAACAAGAAAAGTTGGTTAATATAACTTTTTTTAGTAAACCAATACTTTTTTCACAAAAACTTTTTGATTATTCAACTTTTTTTCTTTTTGAACTCATTTATATACATTTGCCTTTCTTGTTATACACATTTATATACATTTGTCATCATAACCATAATCAAAAAAACGAAACTGTGTCCAATACCCTTTTCTGATGGTTCAACAAAAGCCCAATATTTTTTAAGCAAGGAAATTCATGGTATCATATTATAGAACCTTAATTCCTTTGTCTCAATCACCCCCCATATAATAGCGGAGCCTCTGAAGCTGAAAATGACTTATGCTTCTTTCTTTGAGGCTCTCCCCAAGTATTTCAAGTATTAATTCCACGTTATAGGGTGTCCGATGTAAAGACAGTCAACGCGTTTCGGCCTATCACCACTTCAGGCCTCTTCAGGACTTTGGGCAAAAATAACACATCTACCTACAAAGTAAATAATAATATTAACATATATACATATATATAAGACTAGTCAGGTCATGATTAAAAGAACCCAAGGATGCAGACCCATAGAATTAACGAGGTAACCAATACCTAGAGGTGTACTGGCAACATTATTTAATTTAATAACACCACCTAATGTGCAAAGTGATTCACTCTATAATTAGACGACCAATAAACACACAAAACAAACTTCCTTAAAAATGTGTGACTAAACCTTTATCCCTCAAATGCTATACAACCAGTGCCAAAACGAAATCTGAATACCTGCACAAGATTGCAGTCAGCCTTGTTGTGATTAAATTGTACAAAAGTATGCACAAATCCACAGATTAGCGCTGCCAATACCGAGGACACAATCCTCTGTCCAATATTCTGAAAAGAAAATGAATCAAGGTGTAATGACATAAAAGAAACACGTTTATTCCATCTAATATAACTCGATAGGGCGGGACCATACACCCCATAGTATCTTTCTTGTTTATGGTGTGACTCATAAACGTCCAGGCGACAGTCCAGAACATCCACAATGCTCGAGTTCTCAAATCGGTATACTTTGGAGCCCGCTGTGACCAATTTCAGCGTGGAAAAAAACATATGAATCGACTCAATCGTTCCGGCTCACTTCTAACGCTGAACCTCTACCACGCCATGATTGTTAATGAACAGAGAGGGCGGACAACTCAGCCTTAACTCTGTATGGAAGAGGAAATCAAAAACTGACTAAATTTCTATACTATACTCGTCCAACATGGAAGCCAAATAACGTGCTGAAACTAAATAACACCTACACAAAGACCACTAATGAATAAATAACACCATTAGAGCGGTCTAATTATTGTATAACGTAATTATTTAAAAAAGGAAATAAAAAGGAAGTAATAATCATGAATCATAATAAAAAACAATAAATAGGTGACAAACCATCTATATCTACCTCAGCTGCCATCCAAAACGGAAACAAAGTTAATTATCACCTTATATCCCAGTGTGTTGCCATTAACCTCGTACAGGCTATGAAAATTTCATTGTACATTTCCACTATATATTCAAAGTAGGGAAATCAATTACACACGCACAATATCACAGAATACAGGTACTAACAAGTACACATTCAGCTGAGTAATGACCAGATCACATCTCTGTCATTAAGCCCTGATTTTGATGTTTCATATTTTTCAATCAATCTGGCATCGAGATGGTTGAGTTTTATCTCTGTTTCTCCCTTATTCAGGTTAGTCACACAACACAATACAGACCAATGAATATCTTTTATAGAATGATTCTGCAAGAGGAAGTGGCTAACCAAAGGTGCCCCTGTCGTTTGACATTTAATTCTCGATTTATGTTGCAGAATACAGGTTTTAACTGTCTGAGTAGTTTGTCCAATATAACATTTTTCACATGGACACTTCATACAGTAAATAAGATTTTTAGAATTACAGTTGGAGAAAGTTTTTTGTATGTGTGTTCTACCGTTGACATCAATTTCTTTAGAGTCCCTCGTCAGGTCACATGCCTTACAATTATGGCATTTAAAATGACCTATAACTGGGGGTAACCCAAGGAGATCTCTTGTATCTCTTGGCATTACTTTACCACTGATAGTATTAGCTCTTACTAATTGGCTGCGAATATTCTGACCTTTCTTAAACGCAAACAATGGTTTCGGTATTGCCAAATCATCCAACAATTTCCAGTTTCTTTGAATTACTTTCTTAACCTTATTCGCCCGAGGGTCAAAGGTTAACACACATGTTAGAGGAGTATTGATTTTATCCTTATCTTTGGGTACCAACAGTGTTTCTCTTGGGGTGTACCAAGCTCTTTTTAGAGCTATTTTAACTAATTGTTTTGGGTAGCCCCGCTTCACAAGCTTTTCTTTCAGATTATTAGCATGGAAAAAGTATTGTTGTTTATTACTACAATTCCTCCTGATACGGAGGAATTGCCCGTATGGCAGGTTTTCTTTAAGTGTACGGGGGTGGTTGCTGGTAAAGTGTAACAAGGTATTACGATCTGTAGGCTTGGTATACAGACTTACACACAATTGACCCTCATCATGTTCGATATAGACGTCCCAAAAATTTATTTTGTTGGAATCACTAGACAGCGTAAAGTTAAATTCTCGTGTTCTACCATTTAACCAACTATGGAACTCTGTAAGTTGAACAACATCACCGTTCCAGATCATAAAAATGTCATCAATATAGCGACACCAAAACTCCACTTTATGTTTATATGGGTTGGGGTCGCTATATATCCATTTAAGTTCAAACTGTGCCATAACCAGATTGGCAATTTCCGGTGAAAAGCTGCAACCCATGGCTACCACAGAAATTTGAAGGTACAATTTTTCTTTAAAGTTGAAAAAATTGTTTTTAAGACAAAGTTGGACCAAATTAACAATAAATTTGGTGGGAACTTGATGTGGGCGGTCTCTCAATTCAAGGACAAACACCAGAACACTCAATGCATCATCTTGAGGTATGTTGGTATAAAGTGATTCGATATCGAAGGTGGAGAGAAGTTGTTTACCAGGGTCAAATTTTAACCCTTCCACCTTCGATATCAAATCCATAGTGTCACGGATGTAGGCAGGTATCCCTTTAACTAATGGAAGTAAAAATACATCCACATATTGGGCAAGTGGTTCCAAAAGAGAACCACATGCTGCCACAATGGGTCTCCCCGGTGGGTTAGTAAGTGATTTATGTACTTTTGGGAGTACATAAATATTTGGGATTTTATTTTGGTCACTGTTAAGGAACTCAAATTCCTGTTTCCACAACCAGCCTGCATCAAGGCCCTCCTGCGTAATCGTTCGAATTTGTTCTTTCAGGCGGGGGGTCGGATTAGTATCAAGTGGTCTGTAAAATTGTCGATTAGACAATTGATTGGTGATTTCTTGTTCGTATCTAGCAGTGTCCCACAGAACTATCCCCCCACCCTTATCTGCTGGTTTAACAGTAATGGCAGGGTTATTGGACAGATTTTTGAGCGCTAGCATTTCTGATTTGCTACAGTTGGCATTGTATTTTCCATAACAAGCACATTTCTTTAGTAGGCAAATCTGGAATTCTTAAGATATTTTCACCTGAATGTAATTTGCAGTGTGAGTGCTGAGTCACTCACAAGAAAATGGTACGTAAGGTGTGCACCACATACTTCACATCCTTGCAAAACACTTGTGAGTTACTAGGGGTAACCAAGAATCACGGGCAATAAATACACTTGGGAGTAGGTGTACTACTAGCAGGTGTTCTGCATAAGAACTAGTGAAACTTTACTTGTATTAAAGTATGCACATCCCTAATTCTGGCTTAAAACAATGCTCTGAAATACTAGAACACTATGCACAGGTGTAGCAGAATTCTTCCCTCCACACCAATAATAAAAACCTTCAGATATTAGGATTTTATATTCTTCTTTATTATGGCCTAAAATGGCAAACATATTTCACAAAACGTAATCATTGGATATTGATCCTGAACTCAGACAATGTTCTAAGCACTAGGGCAGCCAGTGGCGACTAAAGGATTGTTGAGTCCCTAGTCACAACATATTTTAGGGCCCCCATTTACAGCAACTTTGAATTTTAATATAATTTTTTTTCCAAATCATCTCCGCATGATGGAAAACAATATTGAATTACACCTTAAACTTTCAGTAACTGGGTTACACAAAAACAGCAAAATATGCCTGGGCGCCAGAAATCCAGAAGATGATACTGGCTAGAGAGAAAGTCAGGTGTAGAAGGAGGCAGAGTTATGGTGAGTGGGTGAAATAGAGGAACAGGGGTGGGACAGAGAGAAAATCACTTTCCAAGAGGGAGGCAATGTAGCTGAGTAAGTAAGGAAGTGAGTGTTAATATACTAAAAAGTGATGGGTTGAGTGCACTCAGAGCTGAAACCATTCCCGACTGTGCAAACTTCGCACACTGGCTGGTGATGGTCAGAAAGGACCTTCGCAGGCGAGGAGACAGTTTAGACTCAGAGCCCATCCCATCCTTTTTGGTGTAAAGGCACCCAAGAAAAGCAACCGGGTACCCACAGCCAATGTAACAAGGAGCAGAGAACGGATGGCGACGTCTGTCAGCATTTTGGGCTCTTGGCTTAGAAGCTGGACTGCGGCACCAGCACAGCTAAAGGGCCAGTAACGAGCTAAAGATGAGGGTGAAGGTGGCTCATTTTAAAAGCATCTCAAGGGGTATTTTGTGGATATCCCGATAACATGGTTTGCTGTCTGTGTCTTTGCTGTTCTTCGTCCATGCTGCTAAGGCTCGCATCACGAGTTGAGGTATTTCACCTGAACTGATAACTCTGGGGGAAATGCTGCATCTTGTATTCCACTGGTGTCCAGGCCTGGAATGATCAGGTCCACAAATTCCAGACCCAGTAGTTCCAGGTCTGGAACCCCAGAGCCTATGAGAGGCTTCAGGGGGGAATGACCTGTGGCCAGCAGGATTACTCACCCCCTCCCGCCACTGGAGGCAGAAGACAGTCCTCTGTCTGGACAGCCCAATAAATGTTCTTCACCCCTTCCCAGCCCTTCCCACCGGGCACTTTTCTCCTACTCAGGGCAGGCAGAAAATGACAGCGCTTCCCCCTGGAATCTAGGATAAACGACCAGGTTTCTCTGGGACCATGTGGTTATTCTCCACTTTAGAGGGGGGAAAACCTGTAATTGGTGGAATTTTTGCGGGGAGTATTGGCTGGAATTGTAAATGAAGGCCTAAAATGTAAAAAAAAAATGCAGTAGAAAACTTTAGCAGCATCTTACAAAAACTGACTGGACCTTTTTACCTCAATAGTAAATATGCTTCTATTATTGTCCTTTGACTAATGTAAGTTTCAGTCATGTCTGTTGGAGGCGAGGACACTTGCCAGTTGCAGTTTTCGGACGGATCTCTGGAACGAGCCCACAACCCCATGAGCTGTCTTGTTAATTATCTACATTTTGAGCTGTTTCTTACTGGTAGCTATGGGCACCGCAGAGAATGATCCACCATCACACACTGCTTTGAGACTGGGGTGTGGGCCATATTGTAAAATCCCTATTATCCCTGGCCCAGACACAGCTCCACCCTGGGTGCTGTCAGTTGTGTGTTTCAGAGGGTGTGGTAAACACAGCCAATGTCATTTCCCCAGTGATATTTCTTTTCCCAAAAATCCATGTTCTCTTGTTTTGTTCAATTACATCGTTGTGATTTCTTGTTGATGACCGCGTCTCCAGTGGGCCACCTCCCTGTGCAGCTGTGCAGGTCATGGCCCAGAGATGACCGCGTGTTCATAGATCTCACCGGGATTGGATGACGATCCAGTGGAGAGAAAGATTCAATTATATCCCGATTGGTCCAGGTTGACGGACCGCTAGCTCAGTTGGCTTGTGGCAGAATGACCTAATAGCCCGGTTCATAGACCGAGCAGGGGAGAGCAACAGGAAACCACAAATTTGATTTGGAAAGCAAATCTAGAATTTTAGGTGAACATCTCCTCCTAATTGTAATTTTCCTTATAAAATAAATGGACAGCACATTTCATGTGGGAAATCAAAATGACGGATTTAAGCCCTGGTATATCTGTTTAACTTCTCACAGGTGTTTTAATCAAGAAAGATATGCTTTGCATTGAGTCTTTACAAGTGTAATTTTTTTAAATGAGTTCATATTTATTTTGCTTGCTATGATGAGCACGAAGAGTAATAGTTGTCGTCCCCACATTGTTTTCCTGGGGTGAGATTTATGCAGAAAAAATTGGGTTCCGACAAATATTTCCCACATAAATAATTTTTTTAAGTACTTTTTCCTTATAAATATGTATTTCGTATCTTTGTAAGACAAATCCTACGTTTCAGTTGCTTTTGATCCATTAGTTGTTGCTACCTTTGGTAGTTTGAAAAAAAGAAATCTCACTTATGGCGCCAAAACGCCAATTCCACCAATTGTTCACAATCCTAACTTACTTTTGTTTTATGTGCCCACATACTCTCTGCAGTGCCCTGTTCTCTGTGAATCTACTGCAGCGCCCACCTCTAGTATGGGCATGGAGGTGGGACATCACATTCTCTCACTTCTAGATCCCTTAAGGCCATTGAGAACTCACTTCTGTGCTTTGCATGTTTGGATATTTCCAACACTAGTGGGTTTCAACTGAACAACTGGCACTAAATATCCTATTGTTGGGACATTTTTCCTATTGACCCTTTTCCAATCTTCAAGAGTCTCTCAAGGGCACATTGCTGGTGACCACCAACCACTTGATTCCAACTGATGAAGTTCCACAGTTTAGGGCCTTGAATTCCAAAGGTCCTGTCTCCATGTTTTCTTTCTTTAACTTTCATTGGCTGATCATATGTGAAGGGGCTCACCATAGGTTTCTGGATGATGTCTAACTCGGAGTTAGTTTGTGCACATTTCATGGGCCTTTCCTCCACTACGATTAGTGCGTATTTACTAGGATTTCACATTTAATTTTTGAAGATAAACCAAAAGAGGCATTTCAGTGTTGGGTTTCTCTGGTCAATTTTTAGTAGGTTTAGACACATTTTGTCAGCCTTGTTCTGCATTCGCTGTAGTGCAGGCTGGTCAGGTTTTCTAACCTACCAGATCTAACCTGAAGCACAATATAGGCCGCTTTGCTTACCACAGTGATATTTTCTGCACAGCTGTAGCCACACAGTTAGAGTCTGCCAGAAAGAAAGGATTTCTAGTTTCAGAAGGGTCATTTGGTGCAAGACCATAGCTGTGTGCATGGAAAAAGCACTCGTGCCAAGTTGGGGAAGTTCATCTACAAACTCTCAGGATTGCCATGGGCGTGGGTGGCTCTGGGTGTTCAACTGCAGCTTGGCAGCTCTGCACTGACAAGTCTCTGTCACCAGCTGCCCCATCTCTTAGAGCCTAGGACTACAAACAACAAGGAACTGCTGTGTCTGCCAAGCATCAGCTGTTTACCCACTATCCAGGGCACCTGGAGCTGTTTGACCAAATCAGTGTCTTGTACTTTCCTTCAAGAAAAGGACCCTCTGTGGATAGTTTAGTGGTGTTAAAAAGCATACATTTTGCAAATGTGGCAAACTATTTTTTTTTTTTTTGCAGAAGACTTTCCTGGCTAAAATTAAGGTTTTAGGGCTTTTTCTACAAATTATTTTGTCGAATCCTAATCTACTAGATTTTGGTGAAATTGATCATGGTTTTCTTACCAAATAAAACTTCACAAATTCAACAAAAGCTACATTCTCAAATTTACCACATTCCAAGAGAGTTTGGCACACCCCTTCCGCCATGCTCTACCAGTACGTAAATTTAGGAGACTTTACAGCATATTTGCAACCGCACCGATGAGATGTAACTGTAGAAAAGATTAGAGTTGGATTTTATTTTCATAGGAATGTAATGCTTTAAAAAGAACAAATTAGAGTCACATGGGATTGCATCAGAGGTGGTTGAAGAGTGGGTATGTGAGAGATGGAGAAAACAAACATGAGGAAGTATTTAAAGTGAGTAAGACATATGAAAACATAGGATTTAGTGTTCTTCGTGTGAAATACCTGAAATTCTGCAGAATAAAGAAAAAACAAGCAACAGAACTATGCAAATGAAAACTTTGTCGATCTCCATAGGCCAAGAGGATGGCATGAATCTCAATTTTATAAGATCTATTAAGAAAGAGTTTTACTTTTTGTTTTTTTACCACATTATTGAAGGACGAACAGTGGACTATAGAAACTAAAGCTGTCCTAAATGGTGTTGCCACATTTTTTCATTGATTTCTTTAGGGAAATTTGCTTTTTCTTTACCTGCTTTACACACACTGGAACAGAGAGACCAGAGAGAGTCACAAAAAGATATATATATCTCGAATATATATATTGAATTTACCAGCCTCTTTGCCCCGGGTGGGTCTGGAAGAAAGTAAAAGACATGAAATACAGGGCAGGCTACTTCCTAGGAAGATCTCATCCCTTGGAGTTCCAATATCGTCAACCACTTCTTCGCTCACTGTGTGGTCTTGGGCTAAATAATAGAGGCACGTCGACACACACACACACACACACACATCTAACTCGACCAATGGTGCCGACCATGAAACCTCTGCTTCCAGGGTGAAAGACAACAGGCAGCGAAGGGAACATCAGAATCTTTCCGAGTGCAGGGGTGCATGAATTTTAGCAGCTCCTCCGGGTTTCCAGACCCACAAAAAACTGAACTTGTACCCATTGGAATCTGGTGGTAAAGTGTGGGCGTTTCCTGGTGACTACATGGTGGGGGCATGCTCTACAACTACTAGCCATGGGAGCCATAGCACTGATATTAGGATCTTCAGTCATCTGTTGACCACCTTTGGACCTGAGCGAGTGGTGTCCTGCTGTTAGATCACCTGCGGACCAACAAAGTTAGGAAAACATATGGAATTATCAAGACATCTGCTTGACACTCCATGGCACTAAAAAGAGGAGCTTTACTTTAATCTAGTGGAAATTGCCTCTAAGACTAGAAGAGGAGATATGCCAGTCCCTCAAGCAGATGAGTCAGCAATGATGCTAGTAAGGAATTTCTGCTGTGCCCCTTTAGCTCCTTACATAGGGACGCCAATGAAGTAACCAGCGCTGTCTCAACTGCGGTCAAAGAAGCTGAAAGGAGCCTGGAAAATCATTCTCATAGTGGTTTGAGAGTGGGGTAGAAATTGGATGGGGCATGAGAGCTACTTCCAAAACTAGAGGGCCACACCGGGGACTGGAGAAGAAGCCAAAGGGAGCAACTATGTTTAATTCCAAAGCTGTGGACGGCTTAGTGACACATGAAGAGAAATTGAAAATCTGGACAATTTGTGCAAATGTGCATCAAACAGAGCCTCGGGTATCCCAGCTGAGGTCCAAGGTGAGGTGCTTATTGCAGGGCTTGCTGAAGTTCTGGATTAACTTTTGAGCAGGCAGCAGGACCTGTCTTTGGACATGACGGTGAAGGTCTTGGGTAGTCCAAACCGAACCCTGGAGGCCACAGCTCTAATGATTGTTAGATCAGTAGAGCTACAAAGACAGATTTGGATGGCTGTTATTCAGAAAGAGTCGGTGAAATGGGTAGAGACTGGCTTATGATGTTTGTTGATTTAAATCCCTAAACGATAATCAGAAATGGAGCATTAATGACCCTGAAGCTAGAATTCAACAAGAGAGGGATAGAAGATTGAGCGGGCTGTTTGACTGGAAATTGATTACCTTTGGGTGAGGTACCTCTTGTCCCAGACATATTCAGGAATTTCTTAGAACGCCCAGAGCATTTTATGGACTCACTTGGTAAGAGAGGGATGGGGGATTAGTTGAGAAATGCTCTCTGAAGAATTGAGTGACACAGTTGATCCTGAATGATTTAGGCTGTTGGGCATCTTCTCTGGGGTCTTGGGGGGGCTAATATGGTAATGATGCAGTTAGGGTTTTGTTCTTAAGTGCCTCTGCTTACCCTTCCCTCACAATGAGTTTGTTTGGATGGAATTTTGTACTGATATCTGCGTGGGGTTTGGGTTTGATATTCAGAGATTTGTCTTGTTGTATTAATATAGTTAGAGGTGCTATGCCTGATGCGTGTGAATTAATGGAAAATGAAATTTGAGAAACCATAATTTGGAGTTGAGGAATAGGTGCTGTAAGGGGTAGTGAGTGATTTTATGGTTCAGGCATGGTGGATTGTTTGGGGTAATAAGGGATTTTAGGCTTCAGGGATGAGTGTAGTTTAAGTGTGGAGAACAGTTTTAGGGGGCAGGGACTGATCGTGTTTAGGTGTTGTGAGTTGTCATTGATGGATGATTTTTATAGGTGGTGATTGGTCGGCAAATTAAAAGCATCCACAGTAATTGTTTGACAGTGTAAAAGATATAAATATGAAATAATGTCCCCTGAACTAAAGCGCTGAAAGAAATATCTCCGACAAAACTGTTTCTGAATCTAAAACCCGCAACTATTTCATTTATAATTAAAAATACGCTTTCAAAGGCCAATTTTGACAAAAAGACATTCTATAAATTGGTTTCTATGAAATGATAAATGCCATTAATTTAGAAAATTTCCATTAAACAGTTTAAATGAAATGGTTTCTCAGTAATGGTATTCCATGAAATTGTTTTTCTATGAAAGCATACTCAACTGCTATGTCACCGTATACAGATGTGGTTTCCAATAAAATGATTTAAACCATAAAAAGACACAGTGTTCATTATCATGCCGTAGGCGACGGGGTCGTTTTGTGAGAGGGTGGCAGTGTAATGCACAACACTATACCCGGGTATTTTGTGCACAATTTTCTCCTGTGCAGAAAAAGTCTTGTAGAATTTGAAACTGCATACACGCCTTGTCTGCATGTGTTGCTCTAACAGCGTTCAGTGCATAACTTTAGAAAACTTATGGCAAGCACATTGAGCAGGTATTTTACAAGTCTTTTGTTTGTGAGGCAATGTGTTTCAAATAATATACATGCACATGTCCGCCCAAGCACATTTCACATAATAGGCAAAATGTAAATAAAACTATATGCATGTCGTGCAAAAAAGTATTGTGTCACGTACTATAACACACATTCTTCATAGTAAATAGAATAATTGTAGATCAAGGTGCTTGGGAGATCTCTCGACTCCCTCCTTAAACTCCTCTTTCTCTTCTCATGAAGTGCACCAGCAAAGTTTCTTCTTGTTTCTACCCTCTCACTCTTCATCCCAACTTAATCCACGAATTTGAACTGATTCTTAAATGCTGTTGTCCATTCTTAGATCAGAAATCCTTCCTGTCCTGCACATCTATGTGTACCACTCCCCCAGTTCTGATTCACATAACTCACCCATTTATCAGTCTTTTTAGTGAGGTTTTTACCCCCATTTTGAAACTTTTTCCTAACTTCATATTGATCCTCATATTCTGGAAAGCATCATCCACCACCGGCATCCGTCTCCAGGTACTTCCACTCCTGCTTCTTACACCTCCCTCCTGAAAGTGTCAACAGACTTGTGTTACAACATTACTATACCATTGTTTTCATTACTGAGAGACATACAACTTATGTGCTTCTCTCCAGTGCTAAATTTGTAAAAAAAAAAAAAAAAAACTACTAACTCTAGAACCCTACAAGTGTGACAACTCTGACTATTCCGGACCCCAAATCTATAAGAATGGCTTTGGCAGTAGGTATTAGTCATTTTTTAATGTATATTGCATGAAGAAACAACTGTTGTTGTGATTAGCTCTATATTTGACAAACAGCACCACCATGTGCCACCCTGTAAGTGCCTGGGCCGAGCACAGAAACCACTGGCTCAAATTAAGCACTGCTTCTCATACCGACTCATAATATTCTTTGATTACGGCACCTAGAGCCATGATATGGACACAGCACTCTGTCTCAGTTAGGTCGCGGTGAATACTTCTGTGTGAGCCGGGGACAGTCTGAGACAATGTGCCTCATCACAGCAAGTTTATTGCACCCACTGCAGTCACAAACACTCAACTACTGTGGAAACAGTGCAAGGTGGAGTGGCTGTTTGAAGCTGCTGGTCTGCCTCTCACTGGGTGTGTGACTACCCTGACTCACATTTGATGGGGTGGGGCAGAAATCACCAGGCACGCGTATGCCATGAGTGACTGCAACCACCTGTAAGGGGATGCCAGCGGGGAGGTCCTAAGACCCTCTTACTCTTCTTTAAAGTGCCAGTTTTGGATGCACCTCCCAGTGGTGCACACACAGTCAAGGAACCTCCAGGTGGCTTTTTTTTTTAACCTCCATGCCTGCCTCTGGAATGCAACAGACACACTTGCAAAGGTGAGAACACCCCCTTGAGAATGCACCGCCACGTATTTAGCACCATTGTGATCTGTATTAGAGAAGTGTCAGTGCTTAATTTATAAAATATTTAGTGCCAGGGCTCTTACCAGGAGGGCACTGCAGCTTGCCCCACCCATCACCCGTCTTTGCTCCCAAAACAACTACTAACCATCTCTCTTGCATGTAAATGCAGCAGTTCTGATTATTCCAGGTCCGGAAAGCTAAAAGAATGGCTGGGGAGGCAGGTATTAGTAATTTTTTAATGTATATTGTTGTCCTAAACAACTGTTATACTGCTCATCTCTAAATTACATGAGCAGCCCCACCTTGTGGCAGACAGCCCTAAGTGTGGTGTTGACAATTAGGTGCCGGTGCCGAGCACCGGAAACCAATTAAGTGACGGTGCTCAGCACCAGAAAGCTCCTGCTCAAATTAAGCACTGAGAAGGGTCCGTTTCTGCATCTCTGGCGCCTTCGCGAATAATACCAAAGTGCCCCACAGCCACGACACGTGGGCACATATACCCTGCACCCCAGGGAACTTTCTGTTGTACTGTCCCTGGAGACATTAATGCCAAAAAATTTCATCATAGTTTGATAATTCATTTAAATGTAATACCAGCATAACAACTGACTGATAATAAGTGATAATAAATAACTTATACCATTTTAATTTGATAATAAATGAAACAACTTAATAAACTATCACAATTTATTTAAATTAAGGTAACTTAATATCATATCAAAAAGATTAATTCAGTTTTATGTGGGTTTATGGGAAGTCAGCAGTCCTTGATCATTTCCTGCAAAAAAACAAAAAAAACTGTAAATGACCAAGGAGTGCTGTGTTTTGGGAGTTATGGAAGTTGTTTCCCCAATTTGGGGGCAAAGAATCCATGAGACCACCCCTTCTAGCACCTCACATCTGGAAGGCACAGCTCCCCCCTACAGCCGACCTTCCTCTCGGCTTGGCTCCCCGCAGATGGACTGTGTAGAGCCCCTATTGGTTGGAAACATTGCCACTCAAGGGGGATACATTCTATTTCTTCGTCTTATATTTAAATGCATTGGGTCAATTATTGTGTGGTGTTGTGTGACATCACCTTGTTAGACTCAGTGATACTCACTCACGAGCACACACTCCTCCTTTCAGTCCCGCAGTAGAGTTGTGGGATTTTTACAAAAACTTTATAGCTTGTTCAGATCAAAAAGATTAATTCAATTTTATGTGGGTTTATGGGAAGTCAGCAGATGTTTGACACATAAATGGGGGAGGGAATTAGTAAAAAAAGTATTTGAGGGAAACGGTCGCTAAGACAAATTATAACCACACAGATACTGTCAACCTCAGAAAACCCATAATTATACACACTCAGTAAAAGGGTGATCCAGTTGAATATAAACTGAACTTGATGAATCTCTTCCTGGGAAAGGCTGCACGAGGGTCCCCTCTAAGAACCTGGAATGGTGTCAACAAGTGGTTCTAATTACCCATGCCTCGGTTCCTTAGCAACAGAAATCCCACACATGAGGTTTTGGTTCCAAACAAGGGGAGAGCTTAGTGGAAAAGTAAGCTTGGCAGCATGGGGGAGAATGAAAGCAGTACAAAATGTGGGGCAGCTCAATTCCCATCCCATAAACACAATTTCAGATGGACGTTTTCAGAATTGTGCAGCCCTTTGTCGTCTTTATATAAGGCTGTTTTGGGGGGATGGTGGTTGACACTGACCTACACATGATGGATTTCACATATCTATTTATTTATAATCAGCTGTCTGGGCTATGCAGATGCTCAAGTCGTCTGGATATGGGTGGACCAGTAGAGTGGGAGTGATGTGGCCGTGGACAAGCGGATGTGAAAATGAGGTCCAGCCATGCTCTACGGTCCAGCTGTCCCAGGGTAGGCATGCTGATGAGTGGTCCTCGGCCGCCTGACCATGCCTGACCATGCTGTCCCGCGTTGGCAGCCGTACGGCGAGCTCCATAACCGCAGCAGCCAACCGAGCTGTTTCGAAGCCCTGCGGCCTGGAATGACAGTATTTGATTAGGCTGCTATCCAGAGGATGGATTATTTTCCCATGGTTGTGGTTAGGTACAAAAAATTAGCAGGAGAAGTGGGAGGCGGGGAGAAGCTCGGAGGGAGTCTGATGTGGGAGGAATGGAATTAATAGCAAAAAAAATAAAAAAAAAGCATAGCATTAGCAGACTAAAGAGGGGAATCTGTCTATAGCCCATCCACAGCCCTACGTGTTTACTTACTCAGCTCACTCAGGGTGGATGTGAGATATATACATTAGAGGGATCTTCCCAGGAGCACTCTGCTCCCCCCTGAGTCTCTGATTCCAAGCCGGCTGAGCTAAGAGCAATGAAACAGACAGGGTTTCTCCTACAGGGCGTGTAGAATGGTACCACGTAGGAAACAATGAATCAGAGAGAGGGGCATTGTGGGAGAACGGAAACAGTCTGTAATAACACTGGTCCTGGTGGAAGTCTGGGCGGTGGAAACAGTTTTTCTCCCAGTCCCCTTAAGTAGTGAGATTGGCAGGAGTATTTTGCAGCTCTCTCTTTACGTGCCCACCCCACATGGCACAAAAAAATGGAAAGGAACGAAATAATGTTTTTGCCTGGCTCCATTCTGCTGTCATAGAGATTTGTGAATCAACACAATATGGGGCATGTTGTTACTTTAAGTTGTGTCCCTTTTGTGATAAACCTGACTGTATTTCTTGTTGAGAGAAAATCATTAAATGGAATTCTTAAATGCTATGGAATCCTTAAAACACTACGCAAAATGTTAGATCTTCTGCCTATCAGTGTCAGGAAAACTCTAATTCATGCTTTAGTCACGCCCCATCTTGACTATGGCAGCTCCCTGCTCATAGGCCTAAGTAAGAAAGGGCTTCATCAACTGCAGCGTGTTCAAAATGCTGCTGCACGTCTGGTGCTGAACCTGCCTTGTAGAGCATCAGGGAAACAGGCCCTTCATTGGCTTCCTATCAAGGAACGCATTAGGTTTAACGTGTTGTGCATTGCGCATCGCATTGCCCAAGGGAAAGGCCCAGCATATTTACAAAAGCTATTAACCATTCACTGTCCCAGACGCAATTTGAGATCAGTGGGTACTATGATGTTCGCGGTACCTCGCATCGGAAAGGCCAGAATGGGAGGCTGCTCATTCAGGTACTTAGCGGGTAAATACTGGAATGAGCTTCCCATTGAACTCCGCATGGAGCTATCAGAAGCAAGATTTCGCCTTAAACTTAAAGTTTACCTTTTTCCACATACTTAATCTTCTGCTAAGAATTTGCCAAGTCTCTGGGCCTGGTGGTAACAACTACTTAGGAGGTTGACAGCAATTATAGAGCGGGGACACACTGTGTTGAGTGTAACCAGGCGCTTTAGAAATGTTTTTATTATTATTATTATTATTATTATTATTATTAAATGAATCTTAGCAGCATGTGGTCCATTATGTGTTTTTGCTGATAGTGCACACAGGGAACTACAGTATGCAAATCTGCCTTTATCCCGCCCCAATGGGAACATATCTGCCCAAACACTCAGGCCACACAGTCTCCTCTGTAAAGGAAAAGACACAACACCAGACTGGTTTCAGTCTCGTTGCGCATCGTCACTGAGGCACAGTTTGGGTCCTTTGTCACAATGAGACGTAGAACAATGAGAAGGAGACGAGGAAGTACTAGAAATAACCTTCGCCAGTAGTAATTATAATGACCCACGATCCAGGCGATCGCTTTATTGTTCGCTATGGCACTTTGGAGAGGGACCGTCCACATTCAAATCAGTCCTGATTCTGTTAACAGCCCTGTCCAACTGATGGTCAATGCCCCATCTGAATGGAGACACAGAATACAAAACCCCTCACCCAGATGCCGCCGTTAGGGTGTCCCCCATCAATGGATCCCCGGCCCTCTTGGTCACGCACTAGTATCCAAAATACCTGCTGGCCTCTAGCACCCATCAATCAAGCACCTACAAATATATGGTATAGGCTAAGTGACGATAATGTGGATAAAGCTCATCAAGCAGTGGGTCAATCCTGCACGCAGTGAAAACAGAGAGCTTGACAATCAGCCACAACCAACAGCGAGACCAGCAGTCCAGTGCTCGAAAGCAAAATGGAGAGACACCAGTGACATACAACACTTGGACCAACATCCCAGCAATTGGAGACAAAGTGGCCTAATTAGCAGAATCCAACATACCCAACTCAGTGCCCCCCAGGTGCACTTTGCCCACCAGCACAAAAAAGCAGTGTTGGTAGCGAAGAAAGCCTCAGAAGAGAAGGACTGGCTGAAGATATATCAAATGTTCTAATATAGGAGTCTTGCCAGTCTCTTGAACTATGTCAACATACTAAAAGCCCCAAATTCAACTAGGGAAAATGGGGTCCCGGAAGGAGAATGGGCGAGCCATGTAACAGCTCTGTACTCCAGCTATCCAGCGGAACCAGGCTACATGGACAAACTTAGGCCTTCACATCAATCCACACGGCATCAACAGGACCTAAGCACGCCAGCCCAGGTGTGTAGTCTCCTCAAGGGAATGAAAAACAATGGGGCGCCAGAACCTAATGGCCTCCCTGCCTGAATCTTTAAATGCGCTTCGCAGGGCTGGGCAAAGTTACCAACCCCGCTATTTAACCGGGTTCTCCTCTCCGGCCCACGTTCCTGATGCACGTAGAGGCTCGATCCTGTGCCCAATTTTCATAAAATTGGACCGAATAAATCTATCCAAAGGTGCCTAACAGCGCTATTAGACCTAGAGGCCAAATCTTATATCAGCTAATACTCAAACAGCTGACCTTGGGCTCTAGATTATGATGTCTTCCCCTCTTTCCAGGCAGGCTTTCTTGCAGCATCGTCCATCATAGACATCATCACCGAACTCGCCATCTTGAGGCATCGAGCAGCTCATAGGAGACCGCCACCACTTCATTGCTGCTTCATCGATTACAACGCTGCATTTGATAAAGCAGACCGAACACCCGCTATTGAGGAAACATGAGTCCAGATCCACAAACTGTCACCTCCAAAATTCCCACCAAGGCTCTCCAAACCAAAGCTGTGTCCTAGATCCCCAGCTTTTTAATCTATATACAGCAGATCTGGGCAAAGCTCTGTTGAATTGCAGTCTGACCGACTAGGCCACATGACTCTACACATTCTTCAACACGCCGACGACCTTGTAATAATGGATCACACTAAAGTGGCCCTACAGCGAGCACTGAACAGTCTACATACGTACAATGAACGGAATTTTGTCATTACCTATAAGGACAACATCAAGATTGTAATCTTTGGGTGCTAAAAAAAACAAGAAACCACTTTCATATCACATGGGGACCTAAATCATCAACACAGCCCTGATATGCAAGTACCTGGCGATTTGGTTGAGTCCACCTGACCCTCGATCCACAAAGGCTCATTAAAAAGAGAAATCCACTGCCAATATTTAGGGTCCAGCCTACCTAAAAAATAACTAAACTGCTCTTCTGCTGTTCCAATTCTTAGATTTATAAAGGCATCTCTTCCCCCAGCACCACAATACGAGCATCAGGCTAGAATTTGGCTAGAATGTGGCCTGCCAATACAAAGGCTTACCTGCAAATCAGACACCCTGAAGTATTTTATACGGATACTGAACGCGCCAAAGAACTCTGTCTGAGAGCAACATTCAAGAGTGCAGGGAGTCCATGGAACAGGCAAATGCAAGAGGCAATGGAGGGTCAGATGTACGACCATTTGGAATCGCGACTCGCAAATTGCGAAAAATAGTGAGTCGCAATTTGAGAGTCGCAATTCCGAATATACAACAGCGTCAGAGACACTGTTAGTGATTCCCAATGGGGTCGCAAAATGCGAGGCTCATCAGTATTCATGAGGCACTCACATTTTTGCCACCCCATTGAGAATGACTGGCCTTCCCAGGGATGGTGGCCTGCTGGGCTCAGCAGACCCCCATGTCTGGGACTGCTTTTAAATAAAGCATCTTTTTTTTTTTTAATGCAGCAAAAAAAAATGAAACGTTTTCGTATCATTTGTTAAGGGCAGGCCTGCCCCTAAAATATTTTTGCATGCATTTGCCCATTTATGACTGCATTACCACTTACTTGATGTAGGTAGTTAATTTTAAATGTTTAGCAACCGCAATTGCGGTCGCAAAACAGTCATACATAGGGCTCCGAGTCACAATTAGGAAGGGACGCCCTTGAAACGCCCCTTCCAAATTGTGAGTCGCAAACGCTATTTAGTGAGTCACAAATACATTGCGACTCGCTAAATAGCATTTGTACAGGGCCCTGTTGGGTTTTTGCATGCGCAAACGGGTCGCGGACCAGCATGCAAAAACGGGTCGTACATCTGGCCCTAAATCTTTTAAAATCGAAGCCCTAGCACTATCTCTTGATTCCATTTCTATCCTGAAGTGGAAAAAGTTAATCAACAGACAGTTACACTTAGCCTAATTCCAGCAAGATTCTGCCTCTCTAAGATCATCAGAGATTCTACTCCCCTTTAACTCCTCATACTTGGTTGGGAGGCCTCAGCCTTACCTCTCAGAGTAGATCTTTTTTTTTTTTTTTTTTACTTTCTCTATTGGTATTTTCATATACAATATCACATTGCAAAAGTTGTTCTACGCTAATCAAAGGCGTACATTGTAATTATAACTTTACAACAAACATATCTCAGAGTACATCTTTAGCTGAGTGCGCAAAGACATCATGTACATGCGCCTGCTGGGGTTACCAGTAGCAGATTTCAACGCGGCATGTGCCGATCCGGGTAACAATGGGGCATGCAGGCTAAGTAACCTCAGGCAGGAATCATGGATACACCTTCTGTGCTGCTACCCATCTCTAGATGTCGCAAGGAGAGCCTTACTAAAAACCAACCTTCCTATCGAAGGGGGCGCGTACATGCCTGGAGGCCTCTGCGGTATGTTTATCCCACTCTGATGCTTATCGGGGTGTGGAAAATTTGTTAAAGACCTAAGAGCTCATCTTCAAAGTCCACCCACCAACTCTCCTGACATTAAACATCTTCAAAAACTCATAACTGACTATTGCACTATGAAACCTGGAAACACCTATTCATACAGTGAAGACAATAGCCTTGTGTCTAATGATGCCGCTGCCTAATAAATACTTATGTCTTAACTGTCGACTGGCACTATCACACTTTACGACTATGTCCTGGGTGATATCTGTCTGTTTTTGCTCATATACAATTGTAATCAATTTCTTTATAATTAATTTCATTTTCTTGGGTGCCTGCTAATATTTTAAGAACTCCGTAACTATTGATTGCACCAAGAAACTTGGTCATGTCCAGTGGCATGGCAGGACCAACCGCCCACCCGTCCAAATACCAAAATAGAAAGAGATTTGTAGCACACCCTTGTAGTAACAAACATGGCCAAATTAGCGGCCTTAAATTTGTAGGAACAAAATTACATCCAATTATTTCCTCAACATAAATAGACCAATCCGAAGACAATAAATTCCACTAGTAAAGCAGAGTCCACATCAAATAATGTATCTCCAAGTGATGTAAGTCTTTTCAATTTTCTTAGTTTGATGTTACATCCAGAAAAAACTGCTGTCTCCATAAAAGGGAACACAACTACCTCCACTATTTGTTAACGCCCACCCGTCTAATGCTGCTGTGACGAACTCCTACCCATGCCACAGATCAGCGATCCCCCCCTTCTGGACGTTTTAACACCCTATCTTAGGGTATTATCACTGCCGTTCTAGCTTTCTAGAATTTTAAAAGTTTTTTCTATAACCAATCTTTTTCATCCATGGGTGACTGACATGCATTATGTATTTTTCAAAATTATTTTACTAGAATAATGAATTGCATCCTTCAGTAAAAGTGGACTTTAATGGGTGCTGGACCAACAATGAATAATGAAATAACCTTTTCTTAAGGTTTTTATTAATTAAACAATAAAATTAGACATTGACAATCCCATTCGAGAAAACACAGGGACGAGTATCAGGCTTGTTGCAGCTTCAGCTCGATAGAAAAAAGTTAATGCTGGTAAACCGATGAGAGTAATTAACTAGCAGTATCAAAGATTAATTGAAGCACTCAACCCATCACTTTTTTATCACTGTATAAAAGTTTATAATTCACTGGTGGAATATTTTTACCCTTCAAGATGTTGCAATGTTAGTACTCCTTGTTTCCAAACTTTCCCTGGAGGTCAAAAATCTTGGCAAGAAAAAGTGTTTGGGCAGAGAATTTTAGAGTTGAACATTTTTGGCAGGAAAATTATTCTTCAGGCAAGTAGATTTGATGGGCATTTTGTTTTGCAAAACTTTTAATTGGATGATTTTTTTCACATGTTGTTTATGTAATCTTCACAAATTCTGATATTAACAAAACTAAAAAAAAGTTTACGGAATTAGGAAAGTTACACGCACAACACGCTCCCCGGGCACGGAACCCAATGCGTCACCGGAAGCCACAGGACTTCATTCTGTGTGGAAGGAGATAAAAGCAGGTTTTTAAATTGTTTATTGAATCAGTGTTACCATCGAGGGCCCTGCCTTCCTCTCCTAGGGATTGAAAATAAACAAAAGAGACAATGTGCAGAAGACACAATGTCCTCCTTGGTCCCGCCCCACCCTGCTCGTTATTAAAATGATACACAGGGTCACTGCCACTCACTCCCTCTGGACACTTGGCACACCTCACTCGACCTGGAAAAAGGCTGAAAGACCCTGTGAAATACAAATCTCCCCAGAATTAGGGTGAGTTTTAGTTTTTCCGAGCTAGGGTTCCCAAGTTTAGCTACAATACACCATGGAGCGTGTAATGCAGGGTATATTTGTGCACTGGAGTTCACAGCAACGAGTGTCGAGCGTTGGTGTGATGCATCAGACTCACAAATTAAAAAGGTGCCTTAGTTTCGATTTACTCTGTACTGTTTTGTAAAAATTCTTCTAATAAAATCTTTTGAAATAAAAAAAAGCCTATGTATCTTGAATATGCAAGATATTTGTCATAGATGGTGCTAAACTTTCATTAAAACTAAAGTAAAACAATCTTTTAAAATGGTGGGACGTCACTAAACCTAAAACATGTCAAGAGGTTGGACGCCTAACAAGATTTATAAGAAGTCTCTTTACTATCTTTCTTTTTGTCTTCTACTGTCTTTTTCTTCCAAAGAAGCTGTGGTCATTGTACTTAATGATTCTGCCCAGACCAGCCTGACCACTTATTTCAGACCACATTGACCCTCCGGGGTCTCCATACCCTGAGGCCCATGGTGGGTGCCAGGTGCCCACCAGGGGCACTCAAAAATCACAAAATGAGGGATATACCTCCCCTGTCCGTTCTCCTGGAGGCAACCAAATTATGTTTGCTCCCACCGGGTGGCATATTTAACAAGCATTTACAATGCAATGGTTTCGCCTTTGGAAAAGTTAGAGTTATTGGCATTGTAAATGACAACATTTGCATTTGTGTTGGTTTTGAAAACAGATAAATAAATGGCATTGTCATTTACATTGCCATTAGCTTAATCTCTGCAATCACTCTGCACTCTCTAGCACTCCCTAGAACTCCCTAATCACTCTGCACTCTCTAGCACTCCCTAGCACTCCCTACTCACTCTGCACTCTCTAGCACTCCCTAGCACTCCCTACTCACTCTGCACTCTCTAGCACTCCCTACTCCCTCTGCACTCTGCATTCCCTATGCACTCTGCACTCCCTCTGCACTATGCACTCCCTATGCACTCCCTATGCACTCCCTATGCACTCTGCCCTCCCTATGCCCTCCCTATGCACTCTTCACTCCCTATGCACTCTCCACTCCCTATGCACTCTCCACTCCCTATGCACTCTCCACTCCCTATGCACTCTCCACTCCCTATGCACTCTCCACTCCCTATGCACTCTCCACTCTGCGCTCCTTATGCACTCTCCACTCTGCGCTCCCTATGCACTCTCCACTCTGCGCTCCCTATGCACTCCCCACTCTGCGCTCCCTATGCACTCTCCACTCTGCACTCCCTATGCACTCTCCACTCTCCACTCCCTCTGCACTCTCCACTCTGCACTCCCTCTGCACTCTCCACTCTCCACTCCCTCTGCACTCTCCACTCTCCACTCCCTCTGCACTCCCCAAGAACTCGCGTTTCTCGCTCAGATATGGACAAAAAACAAAAGTACTCCCTTGGGCATCTCACCCACTCTGTGAGTTCACACAGATCTCCTACACAGCACCAACCCCAGCAAATACAACATTTCTGCAGAACTGCAGCACAGAAGAAACCAAACTGCGATTATCCGAGGTCCTCCAGAGTATCCCCCTGTCCTTAACATCCTACCCACGCTCAGGGCAGAAACACCCCCGAGACTGTCCTCGTCCGTCTATGCCACACCCAGAGCAAACTTCACCCTGACACCAAGCGAAGAGGAGGCGCTTCCATCACCATCTTTCCCACCTTTGGAGCGCACAGATCACCTCACTCGCCAAGAGCGCTCACAAACATTACACGCTGTCCTGACACGCCAGTCAATGTAAATTAATTTTTAAGAAAAAAAACATTTACCTAGCGCAGTAATTAAATAAAAGGCATCTAGGCGCTGGAATGAATGACTGATATGGTGCTTCGCACGCAAGCCCAACGCACAACACGCTAGTGGAACATGCATAGAAGCACACAAATGAGCAAAACAAACTCTATCATACTTAAGAGGAAAATGTAAAGAAAGTATCATTGCGAGTGCTCACACAGCACGTGCACAGCCTCTAATGGCATTGTAAATGGCAATGTCTTTTAGCCATGTGTTATGGAGTGTATGCATGTGGTGTGTAGTGGAATTATGTGGGTTAGATTGGAATTGTAGCAATGGTGGCATGCTGCGCTTTAGATGAATTTTTAAAAAAAAGTAAAGCGCACCGTACTGCGATTGCTACAATAGTTAATTGTGGATGCGTTAACAATTGATGTGTGCACTGATGGCTGGTGGTGTGTGTGTGCCTGTAGAAATTGTGCGCTGGTGGTGTGTGTGCCTGGTGGAAGCGTGCACTGCCGTCTGGAGGTGTGTGTGCCTGGTGAAAGCGTGCACAGACGGCTGGTGGTGTGTGTGCCTGGTGAAAGTGTGCACTGATGGCTAGTGGTGTGTGTGTGTGTTTGGTGAAAGCGTGCACTGACGTCTGGTGGTGTGTTCCTGTTGGAAGCGTGCACTGACGGCTAGTGGTGTTTGTACCCAGGAAAGCGTACACTGACGGCTGGGTGGTGGTGTTTGTGCCAGGTGAAAGTGTGCACTGACGACTTATGGTGTCTGTGTCTGGTGAAAGTGTGCACTGACTGTGTGGTGGTGCGTGTGTGGTGGTGCGTGTGTGGTGGTGCGTGTGTGGTGGTGAGTGTGTGGTGGTGAGTGTGTGGTGGTGAGTGTGTGGTGGTGAGTGTGTGGTGGTGAGTGTGTGGTGGTGTGCGTGTGTGGTGGTGTGCGTGCGTGGTGGTGTGCGTGCGTGGTGGTGTGCGTGCGTGTGTGGTGGTGGGGTTTGTGGGTGTGGTCTTATGGGTGTGGTCTTATGGGTGTGGTCTTATGGGTGTGGTCTTATGTGGGTGTGTGTGTGTGTGGTGGACTTAGTTCGAGTTTTCGTACACTGCACACTCACACACTGCCCCTACACACTCACACACTGCCCCTACACACTCACAGACTGCTCACTCTACACACTCACAGACTGCTCACCCTGCACACCCACACACTGCTCACCCTGCACACCCTGCACACACACACTGCTCACCCTGCGCACTCACACACTGCTCACCCTGCGCACCCACACACTGCTCACCCTGCGCACCCACACACTGCTCACCCTGCGCACCCACACACTGCTCACCCTGCGCACCCACACACTGCTCACCCTGCGCACCCACACACTGCTCACCCTGCGCACCCACACACTGCTCACCCTGCGCACCCACACACTGCTCACCCTGCGCACCCACACACTGCTCACCCTGCACACCCACACACTGCTCACCCTGCACACCCACACACTGCTCACCCTGCACACCCACACACTGCTCACCCTGCACACTCACACCCTGCTCACCCTGCACACCCACACACTGCTCACCCTGCACACTCACACCCTGCTCACCCTGCACACTCACACCCTGCTCACCCTGCACACTCACACACTGCTGGCCCTGGACACCCACCCTTATTAGCCTTGAAAGCATGTAGGATTTTACAACTATGGAAAATACTCAAAGAAATCCTCCATACAAAGCTCTGATGTTGAATTAAACAATCAGTACTAACTCTGAAACGCTAGGAAATGCAGCTACATGTGCACAGCGGTTTTTTGTGAAACCTATTCCCAGAGTTCGTTGAATCGACGAGGTTCCATCTCCCAGAGAACTCTTGTCTTCTGACTGAAAATGTTAAAGAAAAAAATGCGAGACCTATTGCAGCAGCATACTATCTGCAGGGGGCAGACACAAGCAATCACGGGGTGAATATACTGCTGAGTGACAAGAGATGGGAACACCAGCGGATTCATGGAGTGGACTTATGTCTGAGCCTGGGCCTAGGAGCCGAACCATCACAAGATTGCGGCATGTCTCTCAGCAGGCCAAGCAAGATATCAATAAGTCATTTCTCCAGCATCCCTGTTCCAAACACACACAGCGTATAGCAGTTCTTTCTGTAACATTTATTAAAATAAACATCGAATATCAGGAGACATTCAAGAATACATCTGTGACCTAACGATATTGCTGTGCGTCAGCTGAGAAATTTAGCACTTTGCCATTCATGACGGAATTAAGTACGTCAGCGAAACAAAGTGACCCCTGCGGTCCCACAAGGTGTGCTCTTGATTCGTGAGAAGCATGTGAAGCGCAATCCGCATTAAGTTCAAGCAGGCAATCACATTCATACATCTCAGCCGTCCTGCGTTTAACAATTGTGTCTGTAGCAGGGAGAGGATGGGGCAGTCCTGTGGAGCTCGTCAGGGCTCAGTTATGGTGCAATCCCTCCTGGGATACTGGCCGAACGAACTTTTGGCTAGCCCCCTCCCTAATAAAGGAACAGATGAGTGTACTTTCAGGGTCACGTGTACCTGTAGAGAACACATGAGAGTACACGCTGGGGGATGCTTAATTATGGGGGTTGGCAAGAGTACACCCTGGCTGGGGTAGGCATCAAAGGACAGGTGATGGTACACCCTGCCAGTGGCATATTTGCTGGGATGTGGGTAACAGTCCTAAGGACGGTGGGTACACCTGCATGGGCAGGTTTGATTACAGTTGGGGAGGGATCAACCTGTGCGGGACTACAGATGAGCGTTCACCCTCGGAGAGGTATACCTGCAACCAAGGGGTGAGAGTAGTCACAAGGATGGACCCACCTTCAGAGGACAGTTGAGAGTCCACCTGGGGAAATGTAAAATCAAATAGTGGGGGGACGCGGTGTAATTTTCTAGGGTTCAGCGAGGGCGCAGTAGGATACTGTGGGAGCAATCGCCGGGATAAGCATACTGCGGGGAGGGGAGGGGAGGGAGGGGGGAGGGGGCGGCGGCGGCGGCATTAGGTCCTTTACATGAGCGGCAGATGTGAGCCTGTATCGGGCGGTGGGGTGTTCTTAGAGGCTGGGGTATACCTAGAGGTGACAGGTGTGCATATTCGGGTGAAGTGCTGGTGAGCCCGAGGTGACTCTTTATTGGGCGTACTTAAACCGAGCTTGCCGTTGTTGTGTGTGCACTGCTGAGTCTTTGGCACAGTGGTGAGTCTGTGTGTTTGTGTGGAGAGGGGGGGGGGTAGTATACCCCTAGAGAAAGGTCCAACTTGACAGTAAATCTGAGAACTAAGGTAAGATTATATTTCAGTAGGTAGATAAGAAGGTAGAGGTATACCCGGGCGAGACCTTCAGTTACACCTGGGGGAGAAGTTGGAGTATTACTCAGGAAAGAGGCAAACTGTATATGGAGAGAGAGGTGTCCACGTATAGCACGACATTCCTTTCAAAGTATCATGATATTGTTGCGTTTTCTAAACTCGTCTTGGTGTTTAAAGAGGTAACATTTCAACGTTTGTATTTCATTTCAGTTAATGTATACACACCTGTCTCAGTAAAGAAGGAAGTGTGTACAGCTGCGTTTTTTTAAATGGCACTGTGTATTGTCTTCCGGTTGTCTCAGAAGGCTGACTTGGGCTCCAGGTGAGGCTGTGTCTCTCAAGAGGGAGGTGGGGTGCTATCCGAGTAGGGAGCGCGGATTATACTGGAGGATAAAGACAGGGTTCTACCTGTGACAGGCAAATATATGCCCGGGTGGGCCGGACAGTGGGAGAAATAAACATGACGAAGATAATGACAGGAGCAAGAGGGAGGTTACCACCTACCAGACCAATACCATCATCTGAAAGTGGGCGCAACGTAGATGGGTAACACCCTGCCAAGGCCAGGACTATGGGCTTCGATAATTGAGGTACACGCGCGCTGTCCCAGCCTTTGCTGGTGGCAATGCTACAAAACTAACATGAAATGCCACGGTCTTTCGGTCACTGTCGAAAACCAACGGAAATTAAACAAGACGTCAGCGGTTGTTTTATTTAGTTGCATCGCCGTGAAATGGATCCAAAAAAAAAAGCAACGACTGTGAACACCCTCAACTGCCTGCATTCACAAGTGAAGCCCTTGCATGGCTGACTCAGGCTTTTATCCTCGGAAAGCCGTCCAATCTGTAACACTCATTGTGTAAAGAGCCTCATATAAAATTCCCCTGAAAGATCACCAGTACATACCAAAAGGTGCAAACGGTTGCTAAAACTCGTAAATGCTAAAGATGGGAAGGGCAGCCAGGCATGAGAGATAAAAAAAAATAAAAAAAATCGGGCGGGCGCTGTCTTTAATAAAGAAAACTGTTGTGGGCTGAGATGGCACAGTATGCGGCGGCAGAAAGCATCAATTAAAACAAGCTGTATAGACAAAGTTAAAACTGCCCCCACACCACTCCATCCCAGCTCGCTGCAGCCAGTGCAGAGCGCCCAAAGAGACCCCTTCCGGGCCCTATGTCCTGCTGCAGTCAAAGACTCTAGAAACATTCACTCTGTGCACGGGATCATGGTATATTGTCACCGTTCACTCATTTCACCAAAGAGAAAAGCGTGAGCTGTCACCCGCTGTCTACAATGACTGAAGCCGGAGTCCAGCGTTTTGAAGCGCCCCCACATCACCCCACCCTGGTGTAGCCCCCCCCCCCTCCCCCCCACAGAACACTTTATAAACTGTGAAAGCACGCACGCACGTGTGCACGCGGGTGCATTTTATATGTACTAGACTTGTGACCTTTCACTCACTTTATTAAAGACTGAAGTGAAAAGGGACGTCTCACTGTCCGAGCTGCCTGCAGACGGGCCCAGCACTTTAAAGCGCCACCACCCCTCATCCGTGCTTTAATGAACTGTTAATGCGCTCGTGAACTGGGGCGCATCTGTAACAACTACTTTTACAAACTTTAAATCATGTAATTAAAGAGAAAGTGTAAACTTTTAGTGTTGCATTGCGCTGATTCTTTGCAGCTTTAAAGTGACGCGGCGTGCTGCGCAAGTTTGTACCTCACCCGGCTGACCAGAAGGACTGCGTGCCTGTGCTGCATTTGGCTCTTGCTTCGCCGTGAAATGGATTAAAAAAATAAAAGCAGCATTGAAAGCGATCCGACCCCAGTCAAACTCTAAAACTTCACCTGTGGCCCCTCAATCATTATTTGGGAGTGTCCCTGTCATACAGGGTACCTGTACCTGCCAGAGACTTTCACCAGGGTGACCAGTCCCAAGCGACCATGGCAAGGACCAATCAGGGGCGCGTTCTGCCTCGCTTCCCACACTCTAGCCAAGGAAACGTGTGTACAAATAAGCCTCCCACTAAAGGCTCTCGTGCGCGGTGCCCCTGCCCCGCACAGTGCACTCTGCTTAATGCGCGGCTCGGAACGTTCAAACACTGCAAACAAAGGCTTTATGGAGTGATAATGTGCTCCAAGCCTTAATTAGATGAGCAAGGCAATCTTATACGAGGCGGAATACGTCGTCCTCTCAAAACAACAGGTCAGCGCGACCACATGTAAAAGTTTCATAACGGCACAGGACAGCGAGGGGGGGAGGGCGGGAACGGGGCACAGGACAGCGAGGGGGGGGAGGGCGGGAACGGGGCACAGGACAGCGAGGGGGGGGAGGGCGGGAACGGGGCACAGGACAGCGAGGGGGGGAGGGCGGGAACGGGGCACAGGACAGCGAGGGGGGGGAGGGCGGGAACGGGGCACAGGACAGCGAGGGGGGGGCGGGAACAGCACACGTTCAGCGGGAGGGGGGGCGGGAAGGAAATGAAAAGGAAAAACAAGCACTCACCCACCTGGACTTCCTCCAACGTCGGTCGGCTGCAGAATGAGAGCAACATGGCGCCGAAAAAAACAAAAACAACTCCGCCCACCGCCGCATGACTCACAGAGGGAACGCCCAGGGAAAAAATAGAGGGAACGCCCACGAATCTGGTCCGTGAATGACGGACAGATGTCTGTTCCAATGGCTAGCCTCCATTTATGGAGCTAGCCAATGGGACAGGGGGGCGTATTCCAGAGTCCTTACTGAAATCAAGAGATTTCTCTGGATGCGGAGCTTACGCTCCGTTCTCCAGGCGAAACCTAAAAATGCTCATGCCTGGTGAGAAAAAACAAATGTTTCCCTGTAAGTGCTTGTATGTGCAGGGACACTACTCTGTCCGGGGGGTGGGTTCACCGGGACAGTGTAATTAAGCCAGCCCCAGGGTCTGTTGTTCCCAGGGCCCTATGACACTTAGGATGGGGTGCCCACATCCACCCTCCCCTTTTTTATTCGTTTTGGCACCTGGGGATGGAGTCCCTGGGAACCTTTTAGGCTCAGGGAGTGAGCCGTGTGGCCCCCTCCCTTTATTTTATACTTTTGCCCCCAGGATGGGGTCCCCGTAGCTTCACTGAGGCTTGGAAAGGGAGCCCATGTGCCCTGCTCCCCAAAATAATTATTTTGCTCTGAATTTGCAGCAAAAAAAATAAAAAATAAAAATTCTTGCCCCCCTTCAGGGTCTCTCGGGGATCCCACCACCAGGCCTAGGGTGTCAGGGTATCCCTACCCTGCACCCTATTTCTCTTTTTTTTATGACTGACGGCTAAGTCCTAAGGTGGCTGTCAATCAGATCTCTGCACGAGTACTCCTGGATCACCGGAGCCTCTGCAGTGTGAAATATGCAAAGTATTTGAGCATTAATCTCAAAAGCTACTGAAATGATTTTTACCAGATAACAAAAGGCACTATTTCTAGACCAATATATAGATTTCTGCGAAATTTGGTGTAACTCTGCTAGCGGTTTGGGCTCTGTCAAATGTTCCTATGTAAAAATGAATGGGAAACACACATTTTTTGGGACCCACCCTTTTTCTTGGCCCCTGCTTGATTGATCCCCCCTAGCTTTTCCTGAAAGGAGCTTAGGTGGAGAAGAAACATTTTTGAGGAATGTTTTGTGAAGTCTCGTCAAACAGCACCAAAGACATAAGCAAACCAAAAAATGCATTTCCTATGGAAACACAACCCTTACTATAACTACTACCCAGTGATGACCATACTTGATGATTATATATATATAAATATATATATATATATATATATATATATATATATATATATATATATATATATATATACACACACACAAACACACACCTTATTGAAATGACTTCAACATGCCTGTTTACTCTGGTGCTTGACACAGTTGGATGTCCACACTCTCTACCAATGATAGGACTCAGTTAAAAGTTAAGGTAGAGGAATCTTGGGTCCCGCGGTTGATTTTGCTGTTTCTCGGTTTGCTTAGTAACCCCCATATTGGCTCTTGTGCCATATGCAGTGGAACGGTCCCCCACACTTATCACCCAATTTTCAAGTATTCCTCACGCAACATCCTAACTCCATTATGTGAAACCCTATCACACAGAGGTTAATATATCAGTCTATGTCATCAGGATGCTCTGATTCCCCCATCTGTGTCTTCCTTAAAGGTGTTTGAATCTCTAACTCTTGGCTGCGATTAGGGTTACTATGCTACACTATCCTGCATGTACCTTTACTATCTTTGTGGCTATTTGCTTTCGTTGCCTCGAATTCCACATGCCTGCAGGCTATCTAGGTCAGTTTTTTTAAAGCCTACTTCACTCATCCTCCTACTGCGATTACCGCTGGTGGGAAGTCTCTTTACCCGAGCTCTGCAATCTCTTTTCTTCTTGCTCCATATGGCAGTAGTCGTCGGTGAAGATTGGGAAGGGGCAGGGGAGGCAACCACTGGCTACTCGTCGGCTGCTTCGTGGTTTTGCCACAACGGAAGCAGAACCCCAGACCCCAATATTTAGGACACTCCAAAATTCAGCTCCCCTACATTTACCTCAGGCAGTTCTGCTCGAATGTGTTATTGTGTGAAAATACACCAAAAAATGGAGAGTGGCCCTCCTCACCAAAGGGACAGGACAGAGTAATGACACCAAGTCAAAGAAAATTCCCTTTGGGACTCCTCAATAGCATGCTTAAACACTCAAATCTCAGTCAGACCTCATTCATGTACAAACTATTGCAATTGCCAAAGGATAATATATCCCCTTCGCTGCTGGCGTCGGCCAACGGCTGTCACGCTCACTACCTTTGTAGTGCTGCTCACGTCCATTGGCCGACGCGGCCCCGCCCACTGAGCTAAACCGCCGCATTGCGGCGGAATTGCCGCCACGGTTAAGCTTTTAAAAATGCTTTATTCACTAGGTGAATGCACAATTAAAACCTATGTCTCACATATATATAAAAAATAAATCAATAAAATACATTAGACTACAAATCATGTACAAACATGAAATAGAATAACCTCAAACATAGGTTTTAATTGTGCATTCACCTGGTGAATAAAGCATTTATATATTATCCTTTGGCAATTGCAATAGTTTGCACATGAATGAGGTCTGACTGAGATTTGAGTGTTTAAGCATGTTTTTGAGGAGTCCCAAAGGGAATTTTCTTATTGTGTGAAAAGCCACCCTCCCCAACATCAATTAAGCAGAGTAACAAAATGCATCATTGGGACATCATTGGTACCACTCAATTATTGAGTTCTAGCTCGGAGGAAAGGCTACAGTTTTATTACAAAAATCTCAATACAGAGTAGTCAAATTCAGAGATAATTTTAAGTCCCAAGTGAGCATCAAAAATCAGAAAACAAACATACAGCATCTCTAGTTGGATATGAACGTCTTTGGGCTCACCCCCAAATCCAGGGGTTCTTAGACACAATTTTTGCATAACTAATTAGTAAAACAGCAAACTCATCCTGGTATAATGGGTAGTTACAACTCATTTGGAAAATCAGAATCCTCTACATCACTAAGCTCATAAACACAGATGAAAAACACAGTGCAGAGTCATATGTACAAAGATTGGCCCCGGCTGTTGCCATCGCCTTATATCCGTTGCGCGCTTTGGGCACTTCCAGTAATTCCGCCCCTGGCGCATTGCTCGCATCATTTCAATAGAAGGAAACCAAGACTACTCAATAGAAGGAAACCAAGACTACACCTGCCAGAATACCTTTGATATCAAACTGAATCACAGGACAGACAATATGATTTCCTGATGATAGAAACTGACTTCAGAGCTCTCTTTATACTCAACGCGTTTGACCAACTTCCGGTCCAGCTGCAAGGTCTTCCAGGGTGCCCCATCACTCCATGGCCTCTCTCACATTGTGCTTCTAATCCCCGGCTTTCATGCCAACATTTACGGTATTCTGGGCGTCACAGTCTTGGTTCGCGTCCTTTGACCAATGTAGACTAACACACCTGATCCATAAGAGGAAATCCAAGACAAGACACCCAGGGGCAGATTTACTCATTTTGATGCAGAGCAGCAGCCACATTTGATGCGTTGCACAAGGGGGGGAAACACAGCGCGGAGTCACATCTACTAAGATTGGCCTGCAGCTTTTATATCCCCTGCGCTGCAGGATGCGTTGCGCGGCGTGCTGCCAGGCAGAGGCCAGTGTGCGCTGTCTAGCATAGGATTGCTACTGTGAGTAGATCACTCCAGTGCAAATACCTACGTCTAGACAGACATAGAAAGCCCCAATCACTGGATGTGTACTATGCACTTCAGCACAGCATGGATTTCTTTTAAAGAAATGAAAACCTTTCTCCTTGCTAGCGTCTGCTTCCTGGAGGGCTAGTTTTTTATGCAAAGTCCTGCCTGGCAGTCTTTGTAGATCAGTTTTGCATCACATCTCATGGCTGTTCGTGCTGATCTGCCAAGTAACACCCCGGTGATGCCCCTCGTCGCAAAAGCAACGCAGAGCAGTGCTTTACACGCTGAAAAGTCGATGCCACGGGCTACTTTGCATGGCATTGCACTGGACCTTGTAAATGTGTCACTGTGTGCAGGCTTCAGGTGGAGAGAGGTACCACCCCACCTTCCAAGGGTCCAGCTCTGACACCCGGTCACCCTCAGCTCTGATTGGCCCAGCCTGCCCTGTCCTCACTTCCGACAGATTGCTATAGTGCTATGGGCTACTTTGCGTTGCTTTGCACTGGACCTTGTAAATGTGGGTCACAGTGTGCAGTCTTCAGATGGAGAGAGGTACCACCCCACCTTCCAAGGGTCCAGCCCTGACACCCTGTCACCCTCAGCTCTGATTGGCCCAGCCTGCCCTGTCCTCACTTCCGACAGATTGCAGAGCCCGCGCTGCCCCAGAGCTGGGTTTCCCACGACAGGGCCGCGTTTCCCTCCCAAGGAGGGCGTTATTCCTTCCCCAGATGTCCGCGTGTTTTCGTTTTCCCGGCCTTCTTGTTCTTGCTGGAAGTCTAACCACAGAGGCCTGAGTCAGAGGCAATTACCCTGAGAAGCGGTGGCCCGGGGCCCGGCGCTGCGAGCGCGCTGCGCGGTGGGAAGGAGGAGCCGCCGGGCCCCGGCGCTGCCAGAACGGGGGAATTCATAACAGCCCCGTGTTATTGTGGCCGAGCAGCGCCGGGGCCGTCCAGAGCCGCCGGCTCCCTGTACACAGCGCTCGGCGGGGCCTCTCCTCAGCACATCAGCCCGGCCATGGAAGGAGCGCCATGTTTATCCAGGAGGGGCTCTGATGATGTTGGACCGCGGCGTGTTTGGCTCGGTCACTGTTCCGCCATCTTTATTCTGTTTCATTTCATCAATCTGCTAAAATTGCCTGTCTGATCGCCTACCTTACTTTCTGTGTATACTCCAGCTATCCAGCTATCTATCTATCTATCTATCTATCTATCTATCTATCTATCTATCTATCTATCTATCTATCTATCTATCTATCTATCTATCTATCTATCTATCTATCTATCCATCCATCTATCTATCATCCATCCATCCATCCATCCATGCATCCATCTTCTGTCTGTCCCTCCATCTGTCTTTCTATTGTTGCTCACCTACCTTACTTTCTGTGTATACTTCCGCTATCCATTTCTCTGCCTCATTATCTATCTATCTATCTATCTATCGCTCTATCTATCTATCTATCTATCTATCTATCTATCTATCTATCTATCTATCTATCTATCTATCTATCTATCTATCTATCATCCATCCATCTTCTGTCTGTCCCTCCATCTGTCTTTCTATTGTTGCTCACCTACTTTACTTTCTGTGTATACTCCCGCTATCCATTCCCCTGCTTCATTATCTATCCATCCATCCATCCATCCATCTGCTGTCTGTCCCTCCATCCTTTTATCCATTGTTGCTCAATCAATTTTTTCTATCTTTCATTCATTTTGTTTCCTTGTGATTTCTTTCTTTTCATCCTTCTTTCGGAATCCTTTTTTTCTAAACTCTTTCTGCTTCCTCCCTCCCTTCAATTAATTTTTCTTCTTTCTTTCTTTCCTTCTTTCTTTCCTTCCTTCCTTCTTTCTTTTTTAGTTTTCATTTTTTAAATAAAGACTTAACTGAGCGTCATTGTAGTGAAATGTGCTGCTGTAAAACATGTAGTCCACCGTCACCAATATGACTCAAGTCATCAGTCTCAGAATCCTAAATATTGTCTTTGGCCCTCCTCAAGTGCTGTGAATGTCAAAGATCATGAAATTTCAGTTTAAGAAACACTGGCCAAGCCAATAGTTCTTGCCTACTCAAGGTGTTGGATTGTTCTATGTTTTAGCCATGTTGTACAGCCAAACAGCTGATATATGGCATTGCTAAAATAATTTTTTTTAAAGTGGTATGACTTTGCCAGAGCTGACTGCGTCAAAGATTTTCTTTTTCATTTGCTGGAGGGAGAAGGGACGGGAGGCAGTGAAGTGAGAGGAAGGGCATGTGGGGAGACAACACTGACAAGAGATGGGGGTGGGTGCAAAGTGCTATGAAATGGCCAGAGCTGACCATTTTATACAGTGTGGGGGAGGGCAACAAGGACAATGGCGGGCAGGTGGCAGGGGCACCGTGGACAACAGAGGGAGGGCGGGTGGCAGGGTCAACTTGGACAAAAGGGGGAGGATGGTGGGGCAAAGTTGGTGCGAGGGCAACACACAACAGAGGAAGAGAGGACACAAGGAGCAACACAGACACGGGAGGGAGGGTGGGTGGGTGGTGGGGAACAGGGACAACGGAAGGAGGGAGGCTGGGGGGAAAGGGGAGGGCAGGTGTAGAGGGCAAGGTGGACAAGAGAGGGATGGCGGGTGGGGGGCAACATGACAGACAGCAAACAGTTTTAGGAACACAGAGTGAGGAGAAGTACAGAAGGGAGACAGCTGAAGAAGTTACACTCTTGTAGAGACCTTAAACAAAAAGAAAAAAATATCAGCTGAAAAAGTCACACTATGGTATTGTTCATAAACAAAAAGGGAAAAAAAAGGCCTAGAAAATGAGCTGTGGGAGGACACAAGTAATGTGTTTATGCTCCAGGGAAGGGACAAACACACAAAGAGAAAAGAAGCTTGCGGCAGCTGACCAATAGGAAGCAAGCAAATAAGAGAGACCCTGAAGCCAACCAATGGTAAGCAGTGGGCCGCCTGTAAACCCACTGTTAGAACACAACATGTCTCGCAAGAGGGAGTGCATGTGCTGTCTTAGGCTGGACCTAAAAATTAGTACAAAAGCATTGGTGAACACAAGCAGTGTTGATTTAATATTTCATGTTTGACTTTTGGGTATCCTACTAACATATTTTCTTCTTAGATCCCATATATGTTTGTGAGGTATTCTCTTTCTTGCCTTCGCAATCCTCTCTTGATCAAATCTTTTGTCTTTAAGTTGCACCATCTTTGTACATTATCAGTTTCCTGTTTCCCATTATATTTATTTGTTTATGTATTTACTTATTTTAATTAACATAGCTGGGCCATTTTTTAAAGTGTGCAGTATCAAACATAACTAGGGCTGCTGCTTACACTTTTCCTACAGTAGCCAGTATTGTCTGATGACTCATTGCCCCAAAGAGTGTCCTTTAACGCCTTAACCGCGGCGTTTTTTCCGCCGCGGTGCGGGCGTTCTATTGAGTGGGCGGGGCTCCGCACCCGCGAGGTAGTGCTTCCTTCAGCCAACGGCCGACAGGAGCACGGAACGGGTTAAATGTGATTGTATCTCTTTTGTTATTCTTATTCTTTGGTGCCTTTGGGTGGTAATGAGGTTAAGTGATTCTGTGATGGGTTTGGCACAGGTATGTAGCAGTTCAGGTTTAGGTCTTCTTACACCAGGGTGATTTTCTGTGAGTTTATGCATATAAAGGGATGGCTTGTGGGTGCAAATTGGGAATCCCCTTGCAGCATTCTATGATATTAGCATTGTGCTTTGTGGCACCATCTTGCAGAGTGGCACGCTGCAATGACCCACAGTACCTGCACCTTTGGTACTGAACCCTCCTTACTGTGGGTCTCCTGTCCTGGATCTGTCCTGTGCCACTGCACATTGCTGCCTGTGATTCTGCAGGGGTGAGTAACAGATTCCTGGCTCACACCCCAAAAGCTTGGGATGAAGATGCATTAGCAGACACCGGGTACAGGGCGGTGGAAAAATGTGGCATGAAATATCCCACAACAGAGGCAGGCGTGAAACGTAATGTTAAACAAATCCCAGCATTGAGCCCACGCAAATTTTAAAAGCATACATTTGGCAGCGTTATTGATACAACGTTGCCAGCTGTGGATTATGGCAACGAGCTGTAAGCATTGACAGACCCTCGCTGAACACTGGGAGAGGGTTTGTGGTGCCACAGCTGCATAGCTCTGCGTATATGCGCAGGCTATGGGTTCGAAACACAGAAGGGCCGAATCGGGTGTTCATCACACTAAGAAATAGAATAACATAACGTGTATTTGTAAAGCGCTCATTCACCTAAGTTTATCTTGGTGCTGAATAACAGATGATTATTGTTACCCAACTCAATAGTACTCATTTGATCGACCTCAGAAGGATGAAAGGCTGAGTGCACCTTTAAACCTGCGACTATGAGGTAGAACACAGTACCCTACAGTGAATGCATTAGTGCACTGAGCCACCGGACCCGGATGAAGTAGACAGTATGACTATCATTGAGCTGTAGGGCCACCACCTCTCTCCAAGTTATTACAGACAATATTTTGAGTCCTGAACCTTTCAATTATACTTAATTGTTTTTAGGCATATTAGTTTACTTAATTCAATGGGAGCGCAGCAAGACTACAACACCCAGAATGCATTAGGCTGTCACAGGAATGCCCAGGCCTGGAACCAGAGTCAGCAATGAGTTGGAGGGAGGCGGTCACCGTATTGAATTGTTTAACAGTAACGCCTTTTCAAGAAGTAAAAGATACTGAGGTTGAGGAAACATTGATCTTCACCTTATCAGAGACATAAATGCACAATTTCCCAACTTGTACAGTGGGGGTCCCACCCAGATGTACAGAGGGGGCTGCCCTGTGGAGACTGTCAGATGATTGGACAGGGAAATCTCATGCAAGTGAGCCACATGTCCCTCATTTGTGTAACTTTATGACTGTTTACAAACATCATTAAAACCTTGTATTTCCTCTGAATAAATAATAGTATTTTATAGTGCCTCATACTGCATAACTATGTGATATATCAAGGACCCCCTGGTAAGGATAAAGTTCCTGGGTCAGGGAAATTAGTTCAATGCGAAAGTATCAACCCAGGCCAAATTACAAGACAAACACTGGCTATTTAAAGACAAAAATTATGCAAAAAAGTTTTTATGAACTATAACACAAAAAAATATACTGTTGTAAAAACTTTTTTTTAAATGATATTGATAAAAATAGATTAAACACATACATCATGTATACAAGATAAATTGATACAATAAAAAAGTTTTTTTGTTAATGATAAAAATGAAACATTTGTTTTAAAAAAAGCTTGAGAGAGTTCTATATATTGTATTAGCGTGGCTGTAGTCTGTCAACGTGTTTCGACACGTCGTAGTGTCTTCCTCAGGACAATATTTTTTGCAGCCAAATTTTCATTATATATAGGATGAACTCAAAATTACTTAGATAGCTGTAATTTCTGCGATATCAGGTTAAAAAACAGTCGATATTCATCAAGCCTGGAGTGGCTTCTTATATGCCATTCAGTCTTCACAATAACCACGAAGAATGAGGCACCTCAAAAGACTCTTTGTTTCGGTATGTGAAATCTTTTTTTTTGAAGATTTCACTGCTCACTTCTCATTCTTCGTTTCAGAGATATATAACCACTTTTTTCTTTTAAAACCAAAGTTCGACACGAATGATGTTTTAGCTTTGAGGTCGTGTAAAATGCTGATACTGGAGGAAACGCTCAGGACGTCATGATAAGTCTGGATGTTACCCCTTACACCTTTTGGAATTACGCTATAGATATACAAATGATGATTTTCTATTGTTAATTTTATAGTGTGAGACTACAGCAGATTAGCTGAGTCTATCTTTTGGCATATGGCTGGTAGGGGACACTCTTTATAAGCTTCAAGATGTGAAGACTTTAAGATGCGAAGACGTTCCCAAAGCGAGGGTTTTGAGAAATCTCTAAGGATTCTCCTGCTCTAGTACTTCTGGCGTCTGCTGGCTGGTTCGAAAAGCAAAGCAATAGCCCTTTGCTTTTCGGACCAGCCAGCAGACGCCAGAAGTACTAGAGCAGGAGAATCCTTAGAGATTTCTCAAAACCCTCGCTTTGGGAACGTCTTCGCAGCTAATCTGCTGTAGTCTCACACTATAAAATTAACAATAGAAAATCATCATTTGTATATCTATAGCGTAATTCCAAAAGGTGTAAGGGGTAACATCCAGACTTATCATGACGTCCTGAGCGTTTCCTCCAGTATCAGCATTTTACACGACCTCAAAGCTAAAACATCATTCGTGTCGAACTTTGGTTTTAAAAGAAAAAAGTGGTTATATATCTCTGAAACGAAGAATGAGAAGTGAGCAGTGAAATCTTCAAAAAAAGATTTCATATACCGAAACAAAGAGTCTTTTGAGGTGCCTCATTCTTCGTGGTTATTGTGAAGACTGAATGGCATATAAGAAGCCACTCCAGGCTTGATGAATATCGACTGTTTTTTAACCTGATATCGCAGAAATTACAGCTATCTTAGTAATTTTGAGTTCATCCTATATATAATGAAAATTTGGCTGCAAAAAATATTGTCCTGAGAAAGACACTACGACGTGTCGAAACGCGTTGACAGACTACAGCCATGCTCATACAATATATAGAACTCTCTCAAGCTTTTTTTTAAACAAATGTTTCATTTTTATCATTAACAAAAAAACTTTTTTATTGTATCAATTTATCTTGTATACATGATGTATGTGTTTAATCTATTTTTATCAATATAATTAAAAAAAACTTTTTACAACAGTATATTTTTTTGTGTTATAGTTCATAAAAACTTTTTTGCATAATTTTTGTCTTTAAATAGCCAGTGTTTGTCTTGTAATTTGGCCTGGGTTGATACTTTCGCATTCATACTGCATAACTGCCTTTTCTAAATCATGTATATAGCAGGCGTAAAGGGGGCGGAGCATGGGTGGAGCATGGGCATCACCATGCAACTGCCCAAGGTTTCTGCCGCTAAACCCAATTTATTAAACAAAGTAGACTGTGTTTAGAGTCAGAAAACTGTGTCCTTTTAAAGTAGGCGCAAGGAGGGGGAAATGCTTTAATTTCTCCTTCATTTTCTGACTTTTCATGTGTGCTGCACTGTACTGCTGGCGTACGGAGAGGTAAAAGGTTTGAAGTGAGTCTTAGCATAGTATCTTGTACTGGAAGGGTGCCCTTCCAGTACCAAACCTATGCTAGACTTACGAAAACACGTTTGCAATGGTGCGAAGATGACTCTGTGGCACACGGTAGCTGATTTTAGCGCCAGCGCTGGGGAGAGGGGAGGTAGTGTCTTATTTGAGTAAATTTGGCGCTCTCCTTTTCATGCAGCGCAGCATTAACGGCTGCTGCTCTGCGCTATGTGAAAAAGTAGTAGTAGTAGTAAATCTCCCCCTTAGTGTGGGCAGTTATTGGATGATGCAAATTAGCTCATATTCTTTGGAGGTTGGCAAGCTGCTGTATGAACATGTTTTCCATTCCCCCCTTTAGAGTATCTCGCAAAGGATTTACAGAGCAGGATTGGAATAATACGCATTAAATTGCGATTCAACCATCTCAAATTCGTGTAGAGCTTGTGTTCTGAATCGTTAGCCCTGCATAAATGATTGTTAGTCCAATCTATAAGCAACATAACTTAGTAAGTTCTGAAAGCAGCACAATTGTGCCTCATTTGTGAAAATACAGAATGTGTAGTAATGTCTGGCGGCTTCTGGTTGACAAGAGTCGATGCAGAAATGACATCCAGGCTGACTCTGAATTGCAGAAAACTGACGCAACGGAAAATTGTGCAATACATTTATTTTTGCAAGTAGTTATGTTGTGTGAGAAATACTTTTGTTTAAATAATTTCACAGTTTATGTACAGTATGGAGCTTTGTCTTAATATATTATGTGTGAAAGGGTGGAAGGTCAACAATCTGAGACTTTCCAAGCAGGTCAGACCAGACTTTGGACTCTCAGGCTCACCTCCTTTGAGAGAAGAAGTGAAGCCTCTTAGCCTCAGCGATGAACAAAGGTGAAAGCTTTAAGAGTATCCTGGACAGGCACTGCCACCGTCCGCCGGCAGGAGGAGTCATCGAGCAGAGACACGAGGACCATATTACAGATAGGATGCATTAGCCTTGTCTGAGCCACGAAGCAACTTTAATTCAGTGTGTCCTAGCCATATAAATGCACTACCACCACCGCAGCAGCAAACTCATGCCTGCCCCGAGACAGCACATCAGTGAAAGGCAGACGAGCTGTTTGAAGCAATAGATAATCTTTCACTGTGCAAGGATCAACTTGGCCTGGACTTAAATGAGGAAGAGCCCCCCCCCACCCCCCACTACAGGCGGATGCCTTGAGGGGGCTGCGCCCGCCTCTTGGGCAGGCCCGGACTGGCCATAGCGGGCACCGGGCAATCCCCAGTGCGCCGCACAGGTGGGGGCCGGTTTTGGGCAAATCTGCAAAATCGGCCCTGTAAAAAAGTCGGCCGAAAACCGGCCCTGGCAAAGAGTGCGGCGGCACCCCCAACCCCCGTGGGAAGGGGGAGGGGAGGGGGGAGTGTGGCCGGTTAAGCACTTTGCCAGGGCTGGTTTTGGTTCCCCGTCCCGCCCTGCCCTTGGGGATGTCTGTGGGTGTTCTTGGGGCTCCCTTTTTCCCTCTTCCATGGGGAACTCACTGTGTGCCATCGTTTTGTGGTAAGCAGTAATCGCACCCCCTGACAGCTCATTTGCCTCTGCACCCGCGTCTATAAAACTGCACGTCAAAGAGGCAAAGTCTCTTGAGATCACGTGGGTGCCACATTCTCTCTGGAGCATTCAGTATCACAGAGGAGGCTTCCCAGGTGTCTGTGACCCTTTTTCAATACCAGAGTGCCCTGAGACACAAAAAAGGTGCACAAGCCCCATGCTCCCGTAGGTACTATTGATAATACTACCCCGTAACCTATGCCAAACCGGAAAGAGACTGAAGGCAGCCCAAAGCATTGCGCACTTTCATATAGGTTAACTTCGTACATCAACAGTTGACCCTTACAGGAGCAGCCAGGCTAAAGAATGAAAGGTCATTTGAGAGTAAATGTTTTCTTTTTTTGTGTCGGCCATTGCCCTCCTAAAATCAGGCATTGACAAAGGCAAGTTTGGCTTTGGTAGAGTGCATGCACAGAGGACCCAACAACACATAGGTGTGGATGTGGACACCCACCCACATACGTGGCACACACTAACATACCTACAGGCACCCATGAACACAAATATAAACACATCAGAAACTCACGTTTTGTTTTGATTTCCTCTTCCTCCTAGAATCACCTACACTCCTAGAGATTGTGTGCCCAATTAGACTTGAATATATGAGTCAATGTGAGTATGAAAATGCATAGCTGAAGCACCGTGCACTTTAGGAATGGTGCCTTCTGTGGGGAGAGCTGATAGTATCATTTGGTACATTTTCTGGGGATCCCCTCTAAGCTGCAGCTGTGAGGATGGGATGATTTAAAACTCCACAAACACCGCAGTATGTGACGTGTGTGGGTTTGTAGCATCAGTGCCTGGCAGAATACCTTTTGTTGTCCACTCAGTGAGAGAGATTTGGTGTAGGCAAAGAAAAGACCGGCCCTTCGTCTTTTTTTAAAGATTGCTGCCATCTGCACATTGGGTATTACACCCATGTATGGTCCCAGAGTGGCATATATGAGGACCAGGACCACTACAGCATGGATCAATGACATGACAAAATGACACATAGTGATTGTGTAGTAACTAAAATCCATGCATTGGGCTTGGGCCTTCCATTCATCTGCAACCACATGCATCCTTGACCTGATTTAAAATGTTTTGCCAGGAATGGTGTTAACAGCAAACCGAAAACTCAGGTACAGAGCCATAGATAATATGAATATCTGTTGGTGCATCTTGCTCACAGCTAGTTCTAATAAAGGTAAGTGCAATTTTGTGAGACAGAGTTCACAGGGCTATCCAGTGGGACATGGACCCATAACAAATTAACAGAATTATTGAAATCATTCCTTGGAATTATTCAGTATCCATCTATTAAATTATTAAAATGAAAGAGATACAAATGAATGCAGAAAATCGATTCCATGGATTATTTAATGCCTGTTCATTATTTTACGGAGTGGAAGGATGAAAGAATTTGAAGGAAGAGTCAGCCCTTGTCAGGGTGAACCTTTAAAGTCACCAAATGAACCTAACCTGAACCTCCTTGTAGCTATGGCACAGAACAGTGAGGCTTAACTTACAGCAATGTGTAAAATATTTGTGCAGTACTAAGACAATAATCAAGTTGAAAAGCAACAAATAAAAATCCCTATTTGAATTAGAACAAACATATTGTATAATTTACTAAACGAAATGACGAAAAATCTAATAAGAGTAAGCGTTGATACAGATTTTTAAACTTTTAAGTAGGAATAGCGACAAGAAGCATAACGTTCCAATGATGAACAATAGTTGTGGAAGAATGGGACCTAGGTGCAATTTGACACTGACTGCGATGGAGCGTGCATCGGATACCAACTAGGTTCTTCCTGGTCATAGATTTTACTTTCTGACCTTAGTTCTTTAACTTCCAATCCACTGCAAAATCCAACAATAGCATTGAGGTGGGAAGGGTGATTGAAATCCATCCAATGTAAACAAAGACCCCAAGGCTTATTTCCGGGTAGGCATTTCTACAGCCCCTTAGGCCCTCAGGAGAGGAATCTAAAGACCGACAGCTTGTCAGGCAGAGGTCGAACAGCCGTGTCCAGTCCAGATTTAGTTACAAGTGTTATCTGGGAAGTTACAGGCAAAGGGAGCTGGTAGGTTTTTGTGCCCTGTAGTTTCTACAGGTGGTCAGCCTTATGACTCTTAGAGCCCACTTCTTTGTCCTATGTACAAGAATGAGTAGGTCCAGTCCTTTCAAGGCTCACCTCAGCTCAGACAGTAGATTCAATCCTCTCCTGTTCTTCATGTCAAGGAGTGTTCTGAAATGGGTGCTTAGAGGTGCTACGTTTATGCCTGGAACAAGCTAGTAGATGGGAATGACTCCTGAGCACATCCTAACCAATGAGATGATAGTTCATGGGCAGGCCCTACACACTTAGGGCATTTTCAAGAGGGTGGAAGTCTTCGGCCACACTAAACTTAGATTGTGAGAGCTGGGTGTTTGTGGGGAGTGTACTGTGGTAATCTTAGTGTCCTTCCACATCTTACTCTAGCACTCAGTCTGGGCCGTCACTGTACCCACAACAAACCCAGAGATTGATGTCTGGTAGGGTATCAGGGTATTTTTTTCACCATTTGAAGTGCATTTCAAGTGTTGATGTAAACCCCCCTGCAGACCTGTCAAGTAGGATTGAAAGACCTCAGTAGAATTTCACACTGTAATACCAAAAGGAGTCTCACTGTGATTGGAGTCAGTGTGGCTGTGGGGACAAAGAAAGGACCTTGACCAGGTGTCAGCCACCATTTGCCTTTAACAGAGAAGGCTTCTTTAAAAATAATCCAGACCCTGGGCCCAACCCCACTGGTCACCCTGTCCAGGTAATGACAACACCTCACCACACCCAGGCCTCTATTCTCTGCTCTGGGAGCAATTTTTACATCTCTTCAAATTATAATTAATGGCAGTAAGAATTGGGAGAGCAAAGGAAAATGTGCCTCCTGAGGCTTAAGGTAGTGAAAATGTAGCTTTCTAAAAGTACAATTTACTTTATATATATATATAAACAAATTGACTTCACAATTAAATAGTTTTTAAATTACTATAAACATTGTTTTTATTGTTTTTCTATTTCCGAATCAAAATTAACATTATTGAATTTAATAATGTAAACAAGTGCTTTCCTGAGGAACAGCCAGACATGCCTCAGTGAAAATAACTTGTGGAGATTTTTCACTCTAAGGACATATTTAACATTAAATTCTTATATGTCCTACTTTAACATATCACACCCCTTCCTTATGTACAATAAGTCCTATCTACACAGGGGTGGGTTGTAATTATTTAAAAGGGAAGTTTTGACCTTTCAAAATGAATTATTTCAACAGATTGAATTTTCAGTTTAACACAGCAAAAACCAGGCTACAAATGGGATGCTTGCAGTCATGGTTGAACTGTCACTGCAGTGAGTGGCATAATGGGTCCACTAATGGTATTTAACTTGCAGGCTTATGTACACAGTGTACCATATACTGGGGACACATAGATAAGGTAGGTGTATACACTTTCAACATGTTGAAAGGGAAAGCGCAGGCACTTTACATCTGGTTAGCAGGGTTAAAGCACACAGAGGTCTACAGCCAGTAAAAATTTAGGGGCATATGTATCAAGACTCCATTTTGCGATTTCTAAATAGCGATTTTTAAGGAATCGCTATTTAGAATTCGCAAAATGGAATGTATGTAAAAAATCGCAAATTTTTAGCGATTCCTTAATCTTCCTTATTTGCGAATTCGCATTTTCCGAATTCGCAATTAAGGAATAATTTCCCATGCATTCCTATGGGCAAGGAGGCCCATAGGAATGATTGTGAAATAATTCTCAAATTGCGAATTCGCAATTTAGCTAATCGCAAATTGAGAATTATTTCAAGGGTGCAGGGGTGTCTCAAAGACACCCTGCTGCACCCCTGAAATGTACATGTGTGTGCATATGGCGCACATACATGCCCTATGGGCATGTGTGTGCGTCCCATGCCACCTTAAAAAATGCCAAATTGTGCATTTATAAAAGAATTCGCAAATTAACATCAACTACAAGTTGTGTTAATTTGCGATTTCTTAACCAAAATTCGCAATTCAAAAATGCTACATACATAGCATTTAAGGAATCGCAAAAAATGCGATTCCTTAAATGCTATGGCAAAATAAGGAATCGCAAATTTTTGCGATTCCTTAATTTGCTACATTTTGATGCATGCCAAAACATGCAAAAAGACCGTTTGCGACTCGCAAACGGCTTGATACATCTAGGCCTTGGTGTGTAGCAAAAGGTGAAAACAGGGTAACCATGCAGAAAAGATGGGTTTCAAATGAGTCCAAGAGAAACAGAACCCTCCTAAGTTTATTTATTGATAGGTAACCAACAGAATCTTAGTGATTACATCCAGGAATATAGTAATTTCCTTCCTTACAACATCAACCGTAATCAAACGAAAGATGGGAAAACTATTGAAGCAGCTGAGATGTACACGGATAGTGGTGTGGACATTTTTTAAGATGCATTGTGGTTCTCATGGGCTGATGAGGCATTCATTATAAGTATTTATTTTAGCTTAGGGCTCTGGCAGTAGATTTCAAAATTTTTTGGGTGATTGGAGCCTGTCAAACTGAACATTTGCGCTCCAAACTTTTCTTACAAGTTGGTGAGCTATGGCTTTCCTGAAAAGAGACAGAGAGATCACTGATTTATTGTTAGAAAATTATGGTTAAGACAAAGTATTGAGTGCTTTGTGGCTGTGAACGGATCTGAATAATATATGAATGCTAAAATAGATAAAAATAAAACTGTGTTTTCTGCAGTGAAATGTCCTTTTCTAATAAATTTTCAAACCTTTCAATGTTCGCCTGTCAACATCTGCAGACCTGAAACTGTGGGCTGGACGTAGAAAGGTGGAACGCATCTGGGGCTTACTGCAGGCCATGTTCAATATTCACTTTGGAAAACATTTTCAATATTCAGTAGAGGCGCCATTCCTCCCAGCCCCTGAATGGGGGAGGGTTGGGAGGTTGGGGAGTTATCTTAATAGGATGTTTTCTTTGTAAAATGATATGAAGAGTTGTGTGAGTCAGGATGCTATTAATATGTGAGCGCAGATTGTAAGCAAGGCCCATACACCCACATGTAATGTTTGTATCTGCCAGTGCCAATAAAAACATTTCATTTTTAAATCTCCCTATAAAAGCACTCTTAGTCAAAAAATATATAAACGTTATTTGGGAATATTAAAATGCTTTGAATTTTGAATTAAATAATACAAATATTTTATAGGATTTTTAAAATAGTAAAAGTGTTTATATTCTTAATTTTTGAAACTTAGAATATATTAAAAGTAGTCATTTATATATCCTTGAAGGAGTGGGAAAAGTTTGCATGGTGCATGTAAAATTGAGACACATGTAGGAGCATTTGTGTTTTAACATTAGTACATACAGGTACAAGAAATTGTAATTCTTCATTATAATTTTTAAAAGTTGTTCACAATTTTGAAAACAAATGTGATATTTTATAGAAACATTCAAATTAATTTTGAGTTCAAAAGTATGTTCTTACATTTTAAATCATATTTATCAAATATTGGACTTGATAATGAAAATACTACAAGACGTGTTGAGTGTTATGCTATGTTATGAAAATGTAATGATACATATAAAATTACTGTTTTGGACTTTGTTAGATCTCCATATTGAGTAAACGTTTTAGTTTTCTAATATTATGATGTCAGTTTTAACAATAATGTTGCAGTTTACATCTTTATATTAGTTATTAGTTGACAGGGAATTGCCACTTAAATTTGAGTGCTTCTTATTCTTTAGTGTTTGTAGACTTTCATTCCTCTTCTAGTGTTTGGCCCTCCTCTGGAGCATGGACGCATTACTTGTGCCCATGAACTGCTCACTTTTCAGGTGCCACCTTTTTTCTTTTTGTGTAAACACTCCTCAAGTGTGTGTGTGCTTTCCAGCTGTCTTCTCCATATACTTCTGTGTCCACTGCCACGTTCCAGTGGTCCTCGTACCCACCTGTGTGCACCTTCCTCACTTCCGTCAAATTTATTTATCGCCCATGTCCTTCTCCCTACTAGCCCCATGTTGCTAATTTTTGTCTGTCCCCTCCCCCAGTGCTCAACTTTGCTGTAGCCCCCTACATAGCTTCTGTCCAACCATTCCCACTGTGTTACTTCTTCCACCACCCCCTCCCCCGGACCCATTGTCACTTCTGCATCCACCGTTACACTGTATTGCTTCTCCCAAACCCCACTGCCCCCACAGGTTGCTTCCCCCAAAGCCCCCGAACTCCACACTTGCTTCCTCCACCTGCTTCTCTTTTTTTAAGTTTTGCACTTCCTTTTTTTTTAATCACTAATCTCACTAGGATCCCTAAGTAAAAAAAAAAAAAGCTGCTGCATCATTTTGTATGTGCACGCCTTCAAAATGACGTGGCTGCTTTTTAAGACCTAATTTCTTAATTCTTTAGCCATGCTGCACAGCATTGGGAATCTGAGCAACATGGTTAAAAACCACTGGCGAACCCAATGGGTCCCAAAGAGAACACTGATTGGCTTTGCTAATGCTTGTTCCCATCGGAATTACAATGTGGATGGTAACAAAATGCTGTACTGTGGAGAAAGAGCTAAAACCACTTCTCTGCCCTAAAGAATTGTTAAAATGTTACAACTACAAAACATTGTGACTCTATAATAATTTCCACACAAAGGACCCGAGTAAATGTTGCTGTATGAACTATGAGGGGCTGATGTTCACTGTTCTCCTTTCTCTTTTTCAGCCGGCTGTCACTGAAACCCCCCAGAAGCATGTAGAACCCACCGTAAGTCATTCTAATATATTCATTTATATACATTAACGTGCAGGGTTTGGTGCAGCACTGGGTCCATCCCTGGAAATGGGGCGTGAACCTATTCTGTCCCAGTTGCCAATGCTCAATGCGTCCTTGTGTTATATTTGTGTGTGTTTATAACCACTTAATGCTGTATTGTTCAACTATGACTCTTATGAATCCCCTCATGTACCTCTTGTAAACGTTATCTCATAACGTAAAGCGCTCTGATACCTTCGGGTCTAGCTAGTGCTATACAAAACTCAAAATAATAATAATAATAATAACCTTCACCTACATGGACAGCATTAACAAGTGTTTATTGTATACAGGGATGCTGAACCTTTTCCCTGTGGAGTGAATTCGGCTGCGGCGCGGGCGGGGCTAGAGGGTGGGCGTGGCACTCCCTTACTCATGACGGCTCACGGGCGGCGTGTGCTCATGAGCCGTCATGACCCCGCCCACTCACTAATTCGCCCGCACAGGCGGGGAATTAGTGCCGCGTAGGCGGCACGGGAGATGCATGGCGGCTCCACGCCGTCATGAGCACACGCCGCCTGTGGCTCATGACGGCCTGGAACCATCATGAGCATAGAAAGGGTTAAACTTGGCGCACCAGGGGTGGTATTAGAGTGCAGAGGGCTGAGAGATATCCGGGTCAAACCAAAGAAAGGTGGACAGGGCTGAGGTGGTGCAGGTTACATTTCGGTCCTCTCCTTGGCAGGGGCAAGCAGCATAGGCACCCCTACTTAGGGGTGTACGTGCACACTCTCTCCCCATGATGCAGAGGGGCAGGCACACATACCCCACCCTGATTATGTATTTGTGTAACTTTCCTCCATCATGAATTGTGCGCACGTGCTCATTTGACCATGTGTGCATCCATTTTATATTACGATTGAGGAAAAACCTGCATCCATCCATCAAACTTGGCATCAGTACATGTGTGAGAATGTTAGAGATCACATTTCACCACTAGACTCCTGATTCAGGGTTAAAATGGAAACGTCTGTGTGGAGATGTATGCTGACTGCCTGAGCCTACTTTTACACTTTTTTCATCTTCAGAAATATTGACGGAAGTACTCCTAGGAAGACACCCTAGCATACATTTTCGACTAAATTCTGAAAATGTGTATGGCTTTTTGGCGAAGGCTCATACCTCTCTGAGTACTTGCACACTGACTGATTGATGTTATTAACAGTTTGATATAATGACTACAAGGCAATACAAACATTGCATATACATACAGGGCATACACTGAAATATACTACTTTAAAAGGAACTACAGTCATTATAAAAGCATATACATTTTACACTAGAATAGTCTATTACTACCAAGCCGTATTCCCCCTCGCCCTCATAAAAGATGTATTTAACATATAAAAATGCTACGTTTTACCTACTGTCTGGCCAATATTTGGAGCGCTGCAATCTCTCCTGGTTACAGTCCAAGCTGGAACACTCAACAACATGCTATAGTCATATATGTAAATGAGGTAAACAACATCATTTTGCAAATTGCAAATCCTTTTGTGCAAAATAGGGCAACAGTAGTGAAGAATTCTGTTGTATTTATACAGAGTGCTATTGGCCACAATAGGCTTTAGCATTTGTGCATGCAGGGTAAACAATTCTCAAGGCACAGCATACAGTTCCTTTTGTGCAAAATGCTGTTATATTTATATAAAGTGCTATTGAACAAGTTAGACATTGGCATTGTACAGAAAAGCATCCCATTTATGGAGGGTAAAACTGCTGCAATGCAACACACACTCATTGTATTCATGCAAAAAGGCATCTATAACTAGAAGGCCGCCATAATCACATTCAGTATCACTAATGCACTGACCTCTCGTAGTTCTCCATTGCGGAGTGGTACAAATGCACTTTTTTTTATGGGGAAATTATTGTTCCCCATGAAAAAAAACTTTCACATACACCACCACCAAATCTGAGAGCCAGCTTAAGGCTGGAGTAAATTTACGACCATTTCCAAGGTAGAAAGGCAAAGTTTGGTATGCGTAAATGTCCGTGTTTGTGGATGTATTGACTCTTCCAAGGCAAACCATGACTTGAAACAACTATTCACCATGCCTTGTTTGGGTGTAAGAGTAAGAATTTCTCAGGGCTTGTGGGGAAGTTGCCCTCACTGGTATGATCATGTCCTCCTGCCAGGAATCACTTTATAAAGTTTTGAAAGGAGTATAAAGATATACATTTCTAGTAAACGTCTGTTTACAGCTGAAGTTAGCGTCTTGAGTTGGGCTGTACACGAATAGCTCCTTTACCCTTGGGTGTCAGGGCAAACAGATGTTGGTTTATCCTTGTGTGAATTTTCATCATCATTTATAGAATACTTGCAGCCATAACTATTCCTGAGAATAAGTTTGTGTACGTGTGTTTGTTCACGTTTGAATGCAGTTCATAAAGGGCATAGACTTGTCACTCAGACATAACTAATAAGCAATAAATGTTACCTGTGTGTTTGTATTTTTCATTTCGATGGATATTTTTAATGTTTAACATATATGAGTTCAGTCAGACTTCTTTTATTTGACATCATGGATAAGATCCTTACGTTTTTCTTTTATTGGTTTAAGAAGTTTTCACATCTTCTGGTAAACAGTTACACTTTTTCTTGAATCAGCACATGTTTTAATTTGGTTCAGAAGAATGCAAAAGTGAGCATTTGAAGCATTAATATGGCTTCCCAAACGTCAAGCTTGGTAGCTCCCCCTGCCTGATGCTGTGAGCGTTGTGAAGATGGTGACCGCAGGTGGCCAGGATGCGTCAAGGACTCATGACGCGGCGAATTGGCAAAGTGGAGACTCTCATTAAACGGATTTGTTTGTCGATGACCATCTGGGGGGAGATGGATTTCTCTGACTTGATGTCATCTCAAATAAACTTCAATCCATTGGACAATTCCAAGCAAACATGGTGCCTGTTTCCCCGATAAGGCTTCAGGTAACCATACAGCTTTGTCAGGACTTCTGCATCGTCACCAGACAAGGGAACGTGACTATAAGAGCCGAAACCAATCTGTGGTTGAGAACTCGCGACCCGCTGACGCGGTCCAGCCTCAAGGTTGTGAAGAAGATATGTGGGCGTCATTCAACAGAATCAATTGTACCTCGATCTGATCGAATGAATCTATTGGTTTTCTGCATAGTGAAACTGACCATTGAACCAGGTGGCTAAAGGCAGTAAGCTCTACCATTATGGCTTTGCTCAAATAAGTGAGGCTGTGTTGCTAGCTGGTTGCTAAGTGCATGAGAGGACCACGACAGCTGTGCAACTTCAACACCGAGCAAGCTGTCAGTAGAGAGCATCGTTCATTAAATACCTGCAGCAGACCCATCTGCTCTTAAGCAAACAAGCCGACACATGTACACCGCGAGGATTAATCACACGCCTACACCTAGTTAGAACCCCTGTCTGCGGTAACGAGGCTGCCTCCTCAATTAGTCTTTCATCAAGCACCTGCTGCAGACCCTTCTGCTCTTCATCAAATAAACCAGCACAGCTTGACTCTGAATGATAATCACACCCATCGTACCTAGGCGAAGGGTCTGTTTATTGCAAAGAGGCTGCTGTCAGTCTTTCCATGACGTACGTGCTGTAGAATCCTCTCACTGTCCTCGGCCTGCAGGATTGATGCCTGTTGGGGAGGTTTAAGAGCTCTCCTAACTTACCTTCTGTTTGTGCATGTCAGGATGGGGCATTGGTCCTCAGCAGAGTCAGAGCACAGAGGAGGGTGTGCCCAGAGAAACTCAACCCAGGCAAGACCGAGCTGGTCCTGCCTGGACAGAGCATACTCAGTTGGAATTCTAGCTTTTGGCCCCTCAGTATGGGCACCCCCCCATCTAAGTCATCTTCGGTCAAGAGCCTGGGTATCTTCATTAGCGAGGATCTCTCGCTAAAAAGACAGGTTGGAGCAGTTGTATCCTCTAGCTTCTTTCAGCTGAAGAAAATAAAAAAAATCGCCCGTTTCTTTTCCTCAGCAGCCCTTACACAGATTGTCATCTCCTTGGTTCTGTCCAGGCTGGATTTTTCCAACAGTCTTTATCTTGGCCTCCAAATTGGAGCGCTCAAACGTCTCCAGCTTGTTCAGAACCAAGCAGCCAGGCTCCTTCTGAATATACCCAGGAGGCAATCAATCAGACTTGGTCTGAAGCAGCTACACTGGCTGCCAGTGGAGCAACGTGTGGCCTTTAAAGCCGGGTGCATTCTGTTTAGGTCTCTGAATGATACTGGCCCATTATTCATCAGAGACTTATTCAAAAAATACAGCCCCTCCCGTCACCTCCGGTCCACTTACAAATCACTTTTGATTGTACCTCCGTTTAAAAGGAAGCGCCTCGGAGGCAGTTGCTTCGACCACCTTGCTGCTGTCCTTTGGAACTCTTTCCCCCTTCACCTAAAGCTGAATGACAACATTCTCAGCTTTAGACATTCCCTGAAAACTTGGCTCTTCACTCAAGCACACTACTGAGCTATCACAGCTCTACTTACTGACTGTCACGCTTGGTTCTTTCCTATAGCGCCATGAAGCCTTCGGGCGTACGAGCGCTCAACAAATGCCGATTAACATTAACATTAACCTGTGAGGGATTTCTTAGGTCCACAGCCACACTTTTCAGGTGCCTTTTATAATGATGGCCATCTTCACCTATTTATTTGAAGTTGTATGTGCAAAGTTGTGTGAAGGGGAAAATTCCTTTGAAAAAGACAATTGAAATGCACATTTTTCGTTTAAAATGTTGTGAAAAGTTTTAATGAAACAATGTTCCAGCAACAATTTTTGTAAACTGGTCAGTGATCCTATAAAACCATTTTTTCTGGACTTTTTCTGCAACTGTGTGTGTTTTTTTAAAACTTCCCACCCCTTGATTGATTCCACAAAATTCTGAAAAATAGTTTATTACACCAGGGAAGTTTTGGCCATTTCTGGTTTGTATGCCTTGATTTAGTTCACATAATTTTCTAAATTCTCTTCACCTATGTCCAAGTGTAGATTTTCTCTTGCACGTGTTTTTCCGTGCTGAAATATTTTGTCTCTTTTTCTCGTGAATGGTATGAAAACTTATCTTGCTAGTAACTCACGAAGGTTTTGTAAGTAAGTGCTTAGCTTGTTTCAGTTTTCATTGTGGGTAACTGTGCATTCACGAGGGACAGGTATGTTAAATTATTGGTGCTTATGAAATGTTGAAAACGCATGTATTGCAACCTGCATTAACTCCAAGTATCCTTCCACATTGAATTTGGAAATAAAATGTCATGCTGGTTATCCCTTTTACAGCCACCAGATCTTGCACCATAGCAAGTTTACGTGGTGTAAGAAATGTAGGGGCATATTACCGAGCAATAGCGATAATTATCGCTATTGCTTGGTTAGAGACAAAAATTTAACGCTGAGCTGCGGCGATTTTTATCGCAGATAAACCTTGGTATTACCAAGGTTTATCGCAAATGCGATAAAAACGCCCGCAATGCATGAATATCGCTGAAAAGTCAGCGATATTCATGCATTACCGAGCTAATGCTCTTAGCCATGTTATCCACCTACCATTGGATAGCATGGCTAAGAACTGCTCAGGGCAGGTGTTAGCTTTTGGAGATATTCACGCTTAACGCGAATATCTCCAAAAGTAGGTAATAGGAGATAGCGATGTAAGCGACTGTTTCCAGTCGCTAACATCTTGGCACGCCCACTTTGCATGTCATTAGTGATAAATATCACTGACATGCAAAGTGGGGCCCAAGATGGTCGCTATCTCCTACTAGCTGTCGCTAACTGGTGTTAGCGACAGCTAGGTAATAGGGAGATATTTTTATCTCCGCTTTCTTGGCTTTTAAAGCCAAAAAAGCGGAGATAAACCCCCTTGATAATATGCCCCTAAGTCTCTGGCTGACTGGCGTGTGAGCCCAGATCAAGCAGTAACCACAATCCTTGACAGGGTGAGGCACAAGAATACCCCAAATTAATCTGTGCTCCACCCCCTGGGAGCTTGGCGCAGGGCAGTCAGGGATTAACTTAGAGGCAATGTGTAAAGTATTTATTCAGCACACAAACTGTGAAACAACATACAATAAAATCCCACCTGAGGTTAGAAAAGTAAATCCGAATTTTATAAGTAAAACTAGACTAAAACAACATAAATCCAATCAGTATAACTTGTGTTATACATTTTTAAATTATAAACTGCAAAATAGCTCCTAAAATCATAAAGCTCAAACCAGAGTACTCCTGCTAAAGTTTTACCTTCTCAAGTTTTGTGTCAAGAGTCCTGTTTGCTTTGGAGAGGGTCAAGGGGAGCAAGGAGAGTGTCGCTAGCGGTGGTCGGCGAAGGGCGAGGAGCAGGCTAGGTGTCACAGATGGGTAAGCTGGGGCTTAGCGTTAACCTGTGGGCGATTGATGCTTGGTGGGCAATGAGATGGGGTGGTGGGGGCTTGTGCTGAATTCTGGTGTCAGCAGCATGGTCTTGGTGTGAATGGGCCTGTTCAGGGTCACCACGAGTCCAAAATGTTGCTCTTTAGAGAGCTGAGCCACACCAAGGGTCCAGGACCTGAGGGGCACCACTTGGGGGTCAGCAACTCATTGCAACTGGATCCAGGAGCTGATTGGGGAGTCTTTTATGTCCCTGAGGCTCAATGCAGATGGCCAGCAGGCTAGCCCTTGGAATCACCCTGGGGTCCTAGGTACAAGATGAAGTTGCAGGTCTAGTTCTTCTTTCCAAGACAAGAAGGCAGCAGGTCAGCACAGCAGGGCAGCAGTTACTTTAGAGCTGCAGTCTAGCAGAGTGACAGTCCTTGTAGCAGCACATCAGTCCTTCTTTGTGTCAGAGAATCCACGTCTCCATAAGTGTACTGAAGAGTTGGTGTATGAGGTCTTCCTTTTGTACACAGTTGTGCCTTTGATGGGAGAAACTTCTAAACGGCATACATTTGAAGAGCACAGATGCCCTGCCACACCCTGGTCTTGGCTCTAGACTAACTACTGTGGGTATGCACCCCTTTGTGTGGAGATAGGGAACAGCCTATTTAAGTATAGACAAAGCTGAGTCCAGTTCCTCCTACTAATCCAGCCAGTGATTACCCATCCAGTCACACCTAAGCTCCACATTGTGTGTAACTGTCTAGGAGGAATACACAAAGCTCGACTGTCAGCTACATCCAGTCATTTGACCAAAGCTGCAGGCAACAAATGACTAATGCAAGAAAATGCTTAATTTCTAAAAGTGGCATTTTTCAGAATTGCAACGAAAAGTCGGGCTTCACCATAAGTTTGGATTTTAAAATTGTGATTCCAGAGGCACCAAACATGAACTGGTTATCCCTTCTCATTTGAAAATTACACTTATAAAATGTAATAAGGCGATTGCAAAGTGATCTGTGGGCGATATAGGCCGTGCAGTAGTGAAAAACTAAAGTAAGAGTTTTCAACTACCAGGAAAGGTAAAACATAAAAGAACATGTGCTACTTTTTAAAGTACATTGCATCCTGCCCTCTGGGCTGTCCAGGGCTACTCTAGGGGTGACTTTGATCTATTAACAGGAAGGTTTAGGCCTGGCAAAAGGTTTAAACTGCACATACAGGCTGTTCAGTGGCAAGCCTGAGACGTTTTATGGGGCTACTTAAGCAGGTGGTACAATCCGTGATGCAGGCCCACTAGTAGCATTTAATTTACAGGCCCTGGGCACATGTAGTGCCACTTTACTAGAGACTAACAAGTACATTAAATAAGTCAATGGGGAATAAGCCAATGTTACCATGTTGTAGGGAAAGAGCATACGTACTTTAGTACTGGTTGGCCGTGGTAAAGTGGTCAGACTCCTCAGGCTGGGAAGTCAGCAAAAACATGTGGTCTGAAGGCAAAAGGTTAGGGGGAAACCACATCAAGGACGTCAGATTTCATAGTTTTTTAAATCTTTGCAAACAAAGAGCAACGAATATTTTGAGAATTCTGCTACAAACCAGTATTCTGTGCTTGCTCAGTGTGGATTAAAATTTCAAAAGCCGGCTTTCCCTTGTTGCAAGTTACTCATCAACAGCAAACTCAACATGACTGCTCTGGGCAATGCTGTCACCGCCTCATGCCCTGAAGATGCTGAGGAAAATGTTCAAATGTCTCCCACTCAGCATGCCCTCATCGAAACAAGATCGACTATGGGAACACCCTCTATGCCAGGATCAACAAAACACTCAACTGAAGGCTGCAGATCAGTACAAATCGGCGGCCGGAATGTCTCTCAACCTCCCACACCGCACTCATATGCCACCACACCTGAGGGAGCTCCACTGGCCCCCAAACAGAAACAAGCACAGTTCAAACTCTACCTAACACTGGCCCCGCATACCTCAACAATCACACCTGCTTTCACAAACCTTCTCCTACATCGCTCCTAAAACATGCATCGGGCTGCTGCTACACATAAGAGCCTACTCTTCACTTCTTTAATTCCACAAGAAGCTGCAGACCGGGCTTTTCGAGCCTAGGTTTGGCTAGACTCAAACCTGCTCAGTGCCAGGATACCTCCCAGGTGAAAGTCTGCTCTCCAAAGTTTCCATAACTTAACATAACACCTCAAATTCTCTTTCCCCATCAACATCCTATTCAGGTAGATGCCACACTTACAACCTCATCTGTGTGTTAAAGGTTCAGGTTATATCAATACTATAGTGGCGGCAAGTGACGTGAAAGTGGTGGGGTGAATCAAGAAAGTGACAGATATTTTTACCCAATTTAAGGCCCACACAATTATTACTGGACACCCGTCTTCTACTCCTATTGATTATATGCCCCCCCCCCCCCGAGCATGCTCCAATTTGCCTTACTCGGGCCCCCTCTGCTCCTTCCAGGAATTTGCCCAGGCTCCACTGGAATTGGTATTACAACGTATTGGTACCACGAACTCTGGCTCACCGGAAGATTCATGCCCCCCTTCCATTCTTAAAAATGTTTCTGACATTATAGGCCCAAAACTTCCAGAAATTTTTAATGCCATGTTTTCGTCTAACACCTTCCCTTCCGTCTGGAAGAAGGCAACTATTAAACCTCTCATCAAGAAAAGTTCCTAGGATACTTCTGTGGTCGCTAATTATCGCCCTATAGCCTGCCTCCCTTTTCCTGCCAAAATTGTGGAAAAGATTATGAACATCCAAATCTCAGACTTCATAGACCAAAACAACTGTCTTGACAATTCACAATTCGGCTTCCGGAAGGGACATGGAACAGAAACTGTGCTTATTAAGGCTACAGATGAAATTAGGATGACTCTTGATGACGGAGGATCGGCAGTGCTCATTTTGTTGGACCTGTCAGCAGCTTTTGACAAGGTCGATCACTCCATCTTGATCGACCGTGTCACAGCGGCAGGGATTACAGGTGGTGCTAAGGATCTTATTTCCTCTTTTCTCACTGATCGAGTACAACCAGCCACCTTCGGCAATTTCAATTCACCTCCTTTCACTCTCCCTTGTGGTGTTCCCCAGGGATCCTCGCTGAGTCCGACACTATTTAACATCTATGTGTCGGACTTAGCAAGGATCATCAAAATCCATCACCTGGCGGTAACATCCTATGCTGATGACACCCAGATTGTCTTAGCTATTAACAAAAATGGAGATGAAGTGGCCTCCAATTTTAATCAGGGAATGTTAGCAATAAGTAATTGGATGTCCATAAATTGCTTGAAGCTTAACTCCGACAAAACGGAGGTAATGGTGTTTGGTAATCTCTCCCCAGCCTGGTCTCCTACCTGGTGGCCTGTCGTCCTGGGACCACCCCCGCTCCCAGTGACCAAGGCCAGAAATCTGGGAGTTTTACTGGATAGAAAACTCACTTTCCTGCACCATGTTAATGCGGTAGTATCATCCTCATTCTACACCATGAGAATGATTAAAAAACTTCTACCTTATCTCCCTATGAGCATGACAAAAACCCTGGTAGTGCACTGGTTATATCTCGCATAGACTATTGTAATGCGCTTTTGGTCAATGCTCAGGAGGGAGTTTTAAAAAAGCTACAACTGGTGCAGAATGCTGCGGCCAGATTGATCACGGCCACCCCAAGTATACTTCTATCTCTGGCACTATTGAACAGCTTCACTGGTTGCCAGTGAAAAAAAGAACCAAATTCAAAGCACTCTGCATTGCGTATAAGGCAATCCACTCTCAAGGCCCAGCCTTTTTAAATGATGCTCTCTGCCCCTACAAACCTGTCAGATCCCTTCGATCTTCTACTGCCGGTCTTATGCAGGTTCCCAGGACCAAGAAGGTCTCCTGGGGGGACAGGTCCTTTATAGTGACCACTACCAAATTATGGAACAGTCTCCCTAGTCACATCAAAACCTGCACATCCCTTCTTTCTTTTCGTAAACAGATAAAGACCTGGTTGTTCAAACAATAACTACTCATGGATAAGTTCAGTGGACACTCAGCGCCGAGACACCCTCGGGTATTTGTGCGCTTAACACATTTCCTAAAATAAATAAATAAATAAATAAGACCAGCAGGTTGGGAACAACTTAATAGCCCAGAAGCCAACCCCATTAAATTAGTTAAACAGTTGGAAAAATGTAATTTTTTAAATTAAATAAATTAAACAAAAGTACGTACTGCCATTGGTTTCACGTGTGCAGAAAAGACTCCGTAGATGCGGAACCACCATCCAGATGGTGTCTTCACTATCACTGCAGCTTATCGTGATAAACCCACTCTATATCTGATCGAGGCTTATATGGCTATATCCTGCAGACTTTGTTTTGTTGTTGCAGGGAAATCTGTTGCTGTTGCCTGTGCTATAGCTGCAGTACTCTGTGTGAAAGAAGGTAGCCACACTTCAGCCAGCACTAGCCCGCCTCTCTGCGTGAGAGAAGCTTGCCAGCCTGGAGCCTATACGGTGCCGCCTGTTGGCTGCATTTACAGATCAGAAGTAGTGTTTCATACTGGCAAACACGTGATATTCTGATTACTGCACAATTTTGCACTTTCTGTACTGTCATCAGCTATGGACTAGTAGAAACCATGTCACAAATACATGTGAAAAGACAGCAACATTTTTATTGCAGGTTATTTCCCCTGTACTTGCACTAATAATGCATGTAAATTCCAGCCTGTGCACACTGTCTGTTCAGCAGATATTGCCACTATTAAGCTTGCCAAGCTGTCAAGATTGAGAAGGAAGGCACTCCACAATTCAAACCACAGATCCTGACAAGAATGTGAAGGGCCAGTGAACCCTACCCAATCCTGGAGCTGCTTTCAAGCTGTTTTCAGTATGAAAGTAGTGCTATGATTGGTCATAGCTGGCTAACCCAGTGCTCCTTTTCAGACTAGAAGCCTGTGCCTGCAGTCGCCTGGCTGTTATATAGCTAGTATTGCTGCAGGCTGAATTGAGCATGTCAGGCTGGCTGTTGCAAGGGAGCCGGCCAATCTGACATGCGCACCTTAGGCTTTATGCAAGTCATTCTTGCTGCCAATCAGCAGCAGGAATGGCACCACCCCGAGCCAAGGCAAAGTGCGAACTGCACTAAAATGGTCTTATCCATTGACCATTTTTTAAAATTATGTTTTCAGCAGGTGCTACACTTGCAGCAGGTGAGGCGGGGCTCCTCCACCCTAAAGGAGCAGCCGCCACTGCACCACTATCAACGTCCTGTTAGAAATCTGAGATTTAGAAAGCCAGGTTGCTTACACTTCCCACCTTCAGACTGAAGAGAAAGGGAGGCAAGGCCTCTTCTTATTCAGCAGCTGAATGCCCTTCCCTTACCATTGCGAGGGGAGGTGGATGACGAATTAAAATTGTTAGAATTGTTAAAAACATGGTTGTTTTCCTCTCAATAGTTTTGAAATATCTGACCTAGCTCTTTTCGCTCAGCACTGGGAGGCCATTTATATTTACAGGAGTTCAAACATCTGTTAACTCTTTAATATCACTTGTCCATGGAGGGTTCTATACATTACATAGACATCTACAGCTATCAATAGGATACGGATGCATAATTCTCTATATAGAACAGACGTGCATAACTCTACCTTGTGTTCACTTGTTCTATTCTTTATGCTATACATAAATGTACAATTTCATGCAATGTATCTCGTTTTATTCACAAACCATAAATAAATGTATTGTACTTTTTATTATATATGCACATACAAACCTGTGGACTACACAGATATGTATACTGAAATGCAATCACTGCATATGTTTCTGCAAATCCATCTGTATAACTATATACATTAAACACGTGTACCTATCTATTCCTTACTTGCATGCACATAATTCTATACACTGCATGCAAGTGTTTAACCATAAACATTGCATGCATATGTGTAAACCTCTGTAATGTAAAGATTACGTGTCTGTCTAATTGCATGACTGTAAAAGGGTCAAATGTTACATATTTTTCAAACGTCTGCGACGCTCAACCTTGTCTATGTCTGTTGTGTTACATTTCAGAGTTCTGTGCAGTGTCATGTTCACCGTTCGCAACATCCCGTGGTGAAGTTTAATGCATAATTCTCTACCTTACACATGCATGCTTCACTTTACACATTGCAGACATGTAATGCTATATGCTACATATTCCGGGGTCACTATATACTCTATATATTCGGAACATAGCTGGGTCTGGTGACTCAGTGGACCAATGCATGGACTGTCGAGCTAGTAGTGTTTGACCTTCTTAGTCACAGGTTCAAATCCCAGCGGGTTCATTCAGCCTTTCATCCTCCTGAGGTCGATAAAATGAGTACCATTGAGTTGTATAACAATAAACATCTGTTATTCGGCACCAAGATCCCATTGGGTGAACGTACACTTTACAAATACACATGTTATGTTATATTCTGAACATACACAGTCACCATGTGTACATGACATGCATTTGTTTAATTCTGCATTGCATGTGCCAACGCTATACATGTATCATTCTGCACATTACATGTATCTATGTAATCCTATAGATTATAAAATCTATGCTTGTTTGCATGGCTCCGTATAATGCTATTCGCTGCATGCACCTAGTTATGCATTGCATATGCGTGCATAAGTTTCTATGTTGCACTCATCAGTGTCAGTCTATACAATGCATGCACGGACTCTACGTGTGACATGATGTGCATAGGTTGCGCGTGGTTCTGGGCAGAGTTTGGGCCTTGCTCTGCCCCGGGGCACCAGGCGCCCTGCAGCTCCCTGCAGACGGCCTCTCCACGCTACATAACATTAACCACATTACAGCCGTGCAGTTATGAGTGGCATCAGCTGATAACTGCCTGACCCAGCCTCGTGCACGGAGGAGCCGGGCGGGGGGGGGGGGGGCTGCAGACGGGGGGTGGAGTCAACGAGAGCCTCCTGCGGTTTTATCGTGTTTATTGACTGAGCTGACAACGAAAAGCTTGAAATATTTGGGCAAACAGAGCGCCGTTCATTGTGGTCCAGACCAGAGGCCAGCAGCGCGTGCCGCGGCCACCGCCGCCCCGAGGCTGGGGACTGAGGGACACGCGCGACAGAGTGACTGCAGGTCAGAGGTCAGACCACCGGGGCTCAAAGATGCCTTGGAAATGGAGGAGGCTGAGTTTGACGCTGGTGAGTCCTTGTGAGGGTTGTCTGGGTGATATGACCGGCTTCTGGCCTGCAGGGATAGTGGGCGCTACCAGGTGGGCGGAGCATCAGGATATGGCAGTGTGGCTGGAGCTGGCATGCAACTGACTCTGCCCCAGTGCTACTGGCTTTTCAGGGGCGTGGGCCATCGGGAGATCTCCGCATACAATAGGAAAACATGCTGCGAAAATAGCCCATGGAAAGGAGTGGGAGGGGGTGTGGCCTGAGCTGTGTGTCCCGATGGGGCGGGTGTGTCTTCTGCTGCTTTGGTCACTCAAGGAACTAGAAGGCTTTGTTTCAGCACCCCAGAGCACTCCCGGAACCGATTTTAGAATTCCTAGAGTTTAAAATTACTCATGTGAAAATTAGCTGAGTGCATCCTTTTTTCCATGGGGAAGAAAATCTTTCAGCAGGGGAAGGGATGTAGCCCCCCCCCCAATCTTTTGGGTGTTGCCTTCCTTTCACATCCATGGAACAAACATACTCCTGATCCTGGCATGAGTACATCTCTGTGCGGGTGTAGTGATGAGGAGTTTGTGCGTGTACAAAAACTTTCCTGGGCCACTATTCAATTTACTTGCGTGAATGGCTTTGCGAATCGTACCCCTATTGCACTTTGCAGCAGTTTCTTTCGTAAAGACGCTCGACCCCACTAGCATGTCTGTCAGAAGGCCTCAAGCACGACCCTGCAAGGTGAAGCGAAGACTAGTCTCGCGCTGTTCGATGGCCTTGCATTGACTGGGCAGCTGTTAGTTCATTTCCGCTTCCTTTCAGGGGCAGGGGTCAAGGATTGAGAAGGGGGCGTTGAAAGGGGTCAATATTATTTCCCTAACGTTGAGGCAATGAGCTGTGTGCTCTTGCGCCAAACGGCACTGAGGCTGCCCTGGCCTGTTTTCCAGCAGGCTGCAAAGAAGAACAGATCTTTGGAGACCCTCCCTGCGTGCTATTGGACAACAATAAGCAATGCAGTTAGAGGTGGTAAATTGTGTCCCATGTGGGCACAGCAAATGTCATGTTTCTTAAAAACGGTTCTATATTGTTTTCTAAACTGCGCAGCCGCACTCTCAGGGGTCCTAGAGATTGGTGCCTGCTTATCTGCTGCTACCTCGGCCTCAATCTTCAATCTAGAACTGCGGAGTAGTGATAGAGGGTTGTCCCTCTCTCTTCACCCCAGTGGGGGCTCTTTTTAAGGAGGCCTGCACCTGCAGGGTGGCGCCTTGGCTACCTGGAGGAGTCACCCTTTCTTCAGGTTGTCAAGAAGGACTCCTACGCCTTCACAGTGACCAATCCTTGGCACTAGGACACAGTCAAGTCAAGTCCAGTAGAGAATTTGTATAGCGCACTACATACCCATAGGGTCTCAAGGCGCTTAGGGAGGGGAGGAGGATTACTTGTCAAATATCCATGTTTTAAGCTGCTTTCTGAATGCTAGGTGGTTCTGGGTAAGGCGAAGGTAAGTGGGGAGTGAGTTCCATGTTTTAGCTGCCAGGTATGAGAAGGATCTGCCTCCCATGGTGGTCTTGTTGATGCGAGGTACAGTGGCGAGGGCTTGGTTGGAAGAACGTAGTTGGCGGGGGGGGGTGTAAAAGGACAGTCGTGAGTTGAGGCATTCTGGTCCGATGTCGTAGAGTGATTTGTGTGCGTGGGTTAGCAGTCGGAAAGTGATCCTCTTATTGACGGGTAGCCAGTGGAGGTCTTTCAGGTGACCAGAGATGTGTTCGTTACGCGGGATGTCTAATATGATCCTGGCTGAGGCGTTTTGGATTCGTTGGAGTTACTTCTGGAGTCTAGCGGTAGTACCTGCGTAGAGGGTGTTTCCGTAGTCCAGTCGGCTCGTGACCAGAGCATGGGTGACTGTTTTTCTGGTTTCGGTGGGGATCCAGCTAAATGTTTTTTTGAGCATGCGAAGAATGTTGAAGCAGGATGAGGATACGGCGCTGACTTGTCTGTTCATTGAGAGTGAAGAATCCAGGATAACGCCTAGGTTCCGTGCGTGGTCTGTCGGGATGGGTGCTTTTCCAAGGGCTTCCGGCCACCAAGAGTCGTCCCATGCAGAGGGGGATGTACCTAAGATGAGGACTTCTGTTTTATCTGAGTTAAGTTTCAGACGGCTGTGTTTCATCCATTCGGCAACTTCTTTCATTCCTTCGTGTAGGTTAGTTTTGGCGGTGCTGGGGTCATTGGTGAGAGAAAGGATCAGTTGAGTATCATCCGCGTAGGAGATGATGTTGAGGTTGTGTTGGCAAGCGATGGCCGCAAGGGGGCTCATGTATACGTTGAAGAGGGTGGGACTGAGTGAGGATCCTTGTGGTACGCCACAGATGACTTCAGTGGCCTCGGACTTGAATGGTGGAAGGCGGACTCTCTGGGTTCTTCCGGTGAGGAACGAGGTGATCCATTCAAGTGCTTTTCCTTGTATTCCGATGTTTCTGAGGCGTTGTAAAAGGGTGCTGTGGCAGACTGTGTCGAAGGCTGCAGAGAGGTCGAGGAGGATGAGGGCGACTGTGTCTCCATTGTCCAGTAGAGTTCGGATATCGTCTGTTGCTGCGATGAGGGCGGTCTCGGTGCTGTGTTTTGCTCGGAAGCCAGATTGTGAGGAGTCGAGGGATTTGTTGGCTTCGAGGAAAGCGGCGAGCTGGTTGTTGACAGCTTTTTCGATGACTTTGGCCGGGAAAGGAAGGAGCGATATGGGGCGGTAATTTTTGAGTTCGGTGGGGTCCGCTGTGGGTTTTTTCAGAAGGGCGGTAAGTTCAGCGTGTTTCCAGCTTTCCGGGAAGGTGGCGGAGTTGAAGGAGCAGTTGATGATGTCTCGGAGGTGCGGTGCTATGATGGAGTCTGCTTTGTTGAAGATGTGGTGAGGGCATGGGTCTGTGGGGGATCCTGAGTGGATGGAGTTCATCAGGCGGATGGTGTCCTCAGTGGAGATTGGGTTCCAGTCGTTAAGGGTGTTCGAGGGGGGAGAATGTTCAGCATATGGTTGGGTGGGTTGTTCTCCGGGTTGGTTGTCGAAGCTGTTGTGGATGTCTGCGATTTTGTTGTGGAAGAATAGAGCCAGGGAGTCGCAGAGGGCTTGAGAGGGGGTGATGTCGTTGGAGTTGGCCGAGGGGTTGGTGAATTCCTTGACGATGTTGAAAAGTTCCTTGCTGTTGTGGGCGTTGTTGTCTAGTCGATCCTTGAATGCTGTTTTCTTGGCATTCCGGAACAGTTGGTGGTGTATGCGGGTGGCGTTTTTGAAGGCGTCCTTGGTGCTGGAGGTTGGGTCTTTTTTCCAGGCCTTCTCAAGGGAGCGGCAGAGTTTCTTGGATTTCTTAAGATCATCGTTGAACCATGAGGCTTTCTTGCTGCCAGGTTTGTTTTGACGTTTTTTCAGTGGTGCTAGGCTGTCGGCGGTGTTGGATAACCATAGGGTGAAGTTGGCGGCGGCTTGGTCTGGGTTAGAAGAGTGGGCTGGTGTGTTTAAAAGGAGCGATGAGGAGATCTGGTCGATGGTGATTTTGTTCCAGTTTCTTTGCAGAGTTGGTTGGAGGTGGTTGGTGGGTTTCGGCTTGTTGTAGGTGAAGTGAACGCAGCTGTGATCAGTCCAGAGGAGATCCGTAGTGTGGCTGAAGGAGACATGATTGCTGGAGGTGAAGATGGGGTCGAGTGTGTGACCTGCGATGTGGGTGGGGGAAGTGACCAGTTGTTTAAGTCCGAGGTTGGCGAGGTTGTCCAAAAGGGTGGTGGTGTTGCGGTCGTTGTTCTTTTCAAGGTGAAAGTTGAGGTCTCCCAGAAGGATGTAATCTTTGGAGGGGAGCGCGTGTGGAGTGATGAAGTCCGTGATGTCTTCACTGAATTTTGCGCGAGGTCCTGGTGGTCTATAGAGGAGGGTGCCTCTGAGTGTGGTCTTGGGGTCGATGTGGATCTGGAAGTGAAGGTGTTCAGAGTTGGCGAGGTTGACGTCAGAGCTGGTTGAGATGTGGATTGATTTTTTATGGACGATAGCGATTCCTCCTCCTGTGTGGCCGGTACGGTCCTTGCGTGTGATCTTATAATCTTCAGGGATGGCAATGGTGATGTCTGGGGCGGAGGAAGCGTTCATCCATGTTTCTGTTAGGAAGGCGACGTCTGGAGAGATGGTGTCTAGTAGATTCCATAGGTCAATGGCGTGTCTGTGGACCGATCGGGTGTTGAGAAGGATGCATTGTAGGTGGTTGGGGTCGGGAGTCTGTGGTGTGGTCGTAGCGGAGATGTTGTCGGTGCCGATGAATTTGCAGGAGTAGCAAGAGAAAGGTCCATGGGTGTGTCCAGGAGCGGCTTGGACGCAGTTGGGGGCGCGACCGGGGTTAAGGGCTAGGAGGGTGGTGGCATCGTAAGTAATGCGGGAGGGCTGGGCAGCGCGAGGGGCAGGGGGTCTGGCGCTGGGCGCGGGCCAGGCGCGGACGGGCGTAGACGGGCTTACCTTTGGCGCACCTTCGGCGCGGATTGGGCGCGGTCGCTGCGCGTAAACGCTGCGCGCGGGAACTCCTGTCATATATGGATGGTGTAGGGGGAGGGGCGAGGGCGGCTCAGCTGGGAGGCGGGGCGGGCTACAGATGACCACAACAACAACAAAATGGAGGCGGAGGGGGGAGCACAGCGGAAACGCGCAAATACAGTAAAAGCGGCGATTTTAAATTCAAAAGTGCAAAATATTCAGAGCGGCAAACCAGGCACACAGCAGGCAGCAATAATTAGGCAGATTAAGCAACAAAGCTATGCAGCAACGATACCGAGTGACACAGGAGGACACTGGGGAGCGACCACTCAGCCCAAGGGAGAAGAGCGAGTCACGGCGCTTTCCGGTAGTGGAGCGCTGTTCTGGTCAGTGGGAGGGCGGCTCAGCTGGGAGGCGGGGCGGGCTACAGATGACCACAACAACAACAAAATGGAGGCGGAGGGGTGAGCACAGCGGAAACGCGCAAATACAGTAAAAGCGGCGATTTTAAATTCAAAAGTGCAAAATATTCAGAGCGGCAAACCAGGCACACAGCAGGCAGCAATAATTAGGCAGATTAAGCAACAAAGCTATGCAGCAACGATACCGAGTGACACAGGAGGACACTGGGGAGCGACCACTCAGCCCAAGGGAGAAGAGCGAGTCACGGCGCTTTCCGGTAATGGAGCGCTGTTCTGGTCAGTGGGAGGGCGGCTCAGCTGGGAGGCGGGGCGGGCTACAGATGACCACAACAACAACAAAATGGAGGCTGAGGGGGGAGCACAGCGGAAACGCGCAAATACAGAAAAGCGGCGATTTTAAATTCAAAAGTGCAAAATATTCAGAGCGGCAAACCAGGCACACAGCAGGCAGCAATAATTAGGCAGATTAAGCAACAAAGCTATGCAGCAACGATACCGAGTGACACAGGAGGACACTGGGGAGCGACCACTCAGCCCAAGGGAGAAGAGCGAGTCACCGTAAGCAATACACCATCAACACTAGGACTCTGGGTAGGAATAGGCCTCAGTGCGCTATACAGCTTTAAAGGAAGCAAAGCGTTCTGGTGTGCCTCACTAAAGGAAGTGTTATCCCCTTCCCTGCGGGGGTAATTCCCCCACGGTGCGGGGGAGGGGGTGAGCGCGGCACCGCAGTGCTCGTGACGAGACCAGCTTGTCATGAGTCGCGGTGGAGCTGTGCTCATGACGAGCTGGTCTCGTCACGACCCCGCCCACTGATTAATTCACTCGCACAGGTGTGGAATTACTCGCGCGTGGGCGGAGCGGCGCCGTTATTACGAGACCAGCTCGTCATGAGCACAGCTCCACCGTGACTCATGACGAGCTGGTCTCGTCACGAGCACTGAAGAGGCTAAGGGAGACATCACATGTACTTTAGGAATTCTAGGAAACAAATTGTTCTTGGGCTGCAGTGAATAAATCTCTTGGACCGCGGTAAGCTAAGACATTGAGGGCCGGACGCACTAAGGGCCTCCGCCAGCGGCGGATCCTTCTATGGTGGAGGAGTGTTGCCCCCACCTGCTGAAAAACCAGGAAAAATAAAATTATAATAAAACAATTTATTATCATTTTATTTTTCTCTCTTTGCTGGAGCCAGACATGTCTGTGCGGGGCGGGGCCATGACGTAGGCAGGGGAGGAGTAGTGAACAATGTAAGTGCGCATGATGGTTTGCGTGTCCATCTTAGGCCGGCCAAACCGTCATGCGCACTTAGGTTTCTCTAACCCAGCTGTGTTGCACAGACGGGTTGAAGAAACAGCACAGACTTCAAGGCACTGTCTGAGTGGCAAACGAAGCCGTTCATACCAATCCTGGCACTGCTCTAGTGCTATTGAGAGAAGCGTCGGGATTGGGTCGGGAGCCTCAGAATAGGTACGTTTTTATTTATTTATTATTATTTCCCTAAACTTCCCGTTCCCCTTCTCCTGCCCTCTCATTTGAGTTTTGTGGCGGTCGCCACTGGCCTCCGCACTCATGGTGGAGGCCCTGCAGCCGTGGAGGGACCTCTGCGATTGGTAATTGAAGTACGGATGTCCAGCCATGAGTGCGGGACCCCCAGCAGGAGTGCGGGACCCCCGCCTCCACTGCGGGGCCTCCGCCACAATTAATAATAATAATAATAAGATTGTGGAGCCTCTTTGTGAATCGGGTCCACTGTGTCAATCTATAACATTGAGGGCGATATTTATAACAAAATGTCAGAGCGCGGTTGTATTTATAACAAAATGTCGGAGCGCGGTTGTATTTATAACAAAATGTCGGAGTTTGGTTTTATGCCAAAATTAGTAACACTGTGCTCCGATATTTTCGAAATGCAAGGATGCACCATACTTACAAAAATACAGCACACCCCTGTGTTTCCCCAGTGCATGGCGCTAATAAAGCTGCTTAGCGCCAGCGCAGGCCCCCTTGCACCACGTTGCAAGGCTGCCTGTGCTGCAGCAGCGATTGTTTATGCGCAGGAAGGGACACCTTCCTGCACATAAAGAACCTTGAAGGTCAATTGCTCTTTCCATGTGTGCAGCAGCGTGCAGCACACATGGAAAGAGCAAAAAACGAGGAGGAAGTAGTAAATGCTCCTCGTATCGCCAGTCTAAGACCAGGTAATCCATGGTCCTAGTTTTTGGTGCTGTCCAGCCTTGCAAATATGGGGCAGCGTTAAAAAGTGATGGGTGTTACGACAGAATGTCCACTGCAACACCCATTTGCATGACCCTTTCATGTTAAGTGATGTGTGAAAAGGGGCCTAATCTACAAGGCATGGTTAAGCTACGTTAAGTGGCTAAACGCCGCTTTGGTAATAAGGAGAAGGAGATAACACAACCAGAACGTCGCTAAAAGGGACATTCTGATGGCGTTTTCCCCGTGTAAATGTGCCCCTGAGAGTCAATCGTTGACATTGACGCTGTCACAGATTAATCGTTATCCAAGATCATCAGATCTGTAGGTAGGTCAGGATGGTAACTAGCATAGTTCTAGTTCTATCAAATGTCGGCAGTCAGGACAAGGATAAAATAATCTGATTGGGCGGCTCTTGCGTTCCTGAGTGAAGTTATATGAATAGCAGGCGTGGAGCGAGCCGCTGCTCCATTGCCCCAGTCAGTGGGCACAAGACCATCTATCGACCCACCGGGCTGTTTGCCAGGTGAATGAATGGACGGAAGCGCCTGATCACGATAGTTCAGAATTTGCTGTCTGAGACTTTTTGTCGGAATCTTATTGACATCACTAAAAGACCAGAAACAATCCTAAAGAACTAGCCAACGAAACTTGAATAAGACAACTCCCTTTTGTTAATAACAACATCAGAGATTGTAATGAAATAGATTCTTCAAAGGAGAACATGATGTGTTCTATTTCTGGCCATTGTACATTGTGTATTAATGGGTGATTCACACTGTGTTTTTAAAATTGAGGAAAGCTCTGTACCATTCTGTGTAGAGTTGTTCAGTGTTGATGCATTATAAATTAAACTGTTCTTATGGGTGAAGCTCTTCTAAGGGTCCATATAAAGTACTTCTAGGAGTGACTGTTGCAACATAGTACATTTGATGGAATCTGGTTGTAGAGAACCTGGTGATCATATTACCGTGCAGGAGTTTTGGAAGACACCTGCCTAGAAATATGACAACAAGATGCTGACAATGCCTTGTACTGGGCAAAACCAATGGGGACGATGGACGGAGTGTTGAACATTGCAAGCACTCACCCCAGTCAACTGATCTGGGTTTAATCCATTACCGTTCTTTAGCCCACTCTGCCACCCCAGTTCAGACATGGCCATATGCATATTAGTCTGACCCTGTGCCTCATGGGAACAGTGCAGCCCGAACTGCTAAGCCATGCCTTCCCTGGACCGGAAACACGCATCCTGGGACCGGTTTCTGGCATTCCAGCCGTCTTCAGCCAGGCTTGCTTGAATCCAGTGGCAAAGTGAGCAAGGGACTCACGTCTGAGCATACCCTGCCAACTTATGGCGGCCAAAGCGGTACAAAAAGGGATGGTGATGGACGGAGCATCTGAATCAATCAAACACTCACACCCAGTCAACATATCTGGGTTTAATCCATCACCATTCTTTAGCCCACTCCGCCACCCCAGTTCAGACATGGCTATATGCATATTAGTCTGATCCTGTGCCTCATGGGAACAGTCCAGCCCGAACTGCCAAGCCATGTCTTCCCTGGACCGGAAACAAGCAAAGTGGGACCGGTTTCTGGCTAATCAGCTGTAATCAACCAGGCTACCTTGAATCCAGTGGCCTTGTGTTGGACACAAGTCCTGCAGTCCTGGACCGAGGAGGCATACTCCAGTTGCAGGCATCTGACGAGGCCACCCTGTAGCTGGAACTGCACACGAGCATCTTCTGAATGTGGCCTATTCGTTTTACAGTCTCAGAGGAGAATTTCGTAGGAAAGAGCCTTGGCCGTGGAAATCACCATCATTTTTGTATTTGAATTGTGAGGTCATCACTAGGCACTACTTGGAATTTCTGATTGGGCGGTATGGGACAAACAGCTTTGCAAGATGTCTGGGAGAGTGGCCTTGTGGCACCATATGTAAAAGGCGGAGTCTTTTCAGCAATACTCATTCTTTTTATTGGAAGCCATTGGAAGACGCTCAGTGCTGGGGTATAGACTAACACTGTCCTGGTCCATCGTTAGAAGCATGTGTGCGTAGTTGTTATCATGGTACACTGTGGGTGTGGTGAATATTGTACTCTGTGAGCAGTAGCAAGACGAGTATTGGTGCAACCATGTGTATCTGGGATGAAGGAAGCATTGTACTATTCAACCAAAGTAGATTGAGAGCTTTTGTACCATACACAGTGCACTACAGGCGCACCTTGAGCTGTGTTCTGCAGCCACAGAGTAGAACGCTTGCACTTATGGTTAATGTTAATTTAATAGTATTTGAACATGTTAAATAATGTACCATTGGGGGCAATAACGGCTTCCATGGTGATACAATAAACTATGTTTGAGTGGTAGAAACTGTACTATTAGGCCGCAGTCACCTTTAAATAATGAAATATATATATATATATATATATATATATATATATATATATATATATATATATATATATTTATATATAGATATATATATATATATATATATATGTATATATATTACAACTTTTGCAGCTGGTGAAGTTACAAAATGGCTATATTTTGCATAATTATGAATAAAGATTCCCACAAAGCATATTTTTTCAGGGAAATTCACACATTGTAATTAGGTTTTACGTGGTTTGTCGACTTGAAAATCCTAATTTTAGCATAATTGACACCCATATTTTTTGTGAAATCTTCCTCAACTTTGTGAGACTCGGAAAATTTGAAAGGATTTCTCACAGGCCCACTTTACACTACTTAGGGCAGTGGAAACAATGTGTTACACCACAGTACTGTACACCATTGACCTTCACTTATGGAGATCATACTGCTTCACAGTAAACCGCTTGTTCTTGTTTCTCTTTGTTACATGGTGTTATCTGTAGAAAATGCTGTCTATTGAGCCAAAGGATGCTAAACATGAGACAATTACAATAGCCACTTACTGGCCAGAATTAAACGGGTTGCCATTGGGCCACAGTAAATGCTACTGCGAGCCCTTATAGATGTTGTTGAGACACAGTAATTTTGCAATAGTTGGCCAGAATAAACGACACAGCACTAGGCCACAATGTACTCTCCTCTTTAAGCTGCATGTTATTAAACTACAGTAAACTGAACTACTTGCCAACATTCACGTGCACAAAATTAGGCCGCACTTAAGCGCCTGCTGATGAGTCACATTAATATGAATGTTATTTACGGCTGTCGCTGCTGTGATGGTAACAACAGAGTAAAAACACAAGATGCTTTCCACTGTTGTTCTGTCACTAAGGGAGTGCTCCCCCCCAGCGTTCACCGCCTTGCCCATCTCCCTGAAGACTTTTGTGAAGTGGAAGGTGATGGTGACCAGTCTCGCCCACCTCCTCTCACCCCTCTAGTATTTCTGCAGACTCAGGGGTGGTGGGGGTACACAGATGGTGCTCTGCAGTCTGCCCAGGATCTACAGAGACCAATGCCACTGAAATTATGGGATTTTGTGGCATTTTCCACTTATTTATGGATGTACTGCATGATCCATAATATGAAAGTTTTAATTAAAAAAAATAGGGCCAGATGTAGGAGCCTAAATACCGGTCGGTAATTGCCGATTTCAGCCGTTACCGACCGGTATTTAAGAATCGGCATGTAGGGGCATTTATTTTACAAATTCGATAAATCTACCGAATCGGTAAATTTACCGATTCTGTAAAATACTGAATCGGTATTTTTACCGATTCGGTAAATCTAAATGTAGGTGGGACTCTTCTGAGTCCCAAAGGGCATACAGAATCGGTATTTTACCACCCAATTCAATTGGGTGGTAAAATACCGAATCCAGGTGTGCATGCACATGTGTGCATGCACACCTATGCCATGTGACAGACAGACGTGCCCTTAGGGCATGTCTGTGTGCCACATGGCACACATGCCTGTCTGTGGGGTGCTAGAGGGTGTCAAAGTGACACCCCCTGCACCCTTGCAAAAATCGGTATTTACCGATTCTGTAATTACAGAATCGGTATTTCCCATTGATTCCTATGGGCTTCAAAGCCCATAGGAATCAATGGGAAATACCGATTCTGTAATTACAGAATCGGTAAATACCGATTTTTACAGAATCGGTATTTCAAATACCGATTTCACCTACATCTCACACCTTCTATTTTACCGATTCATAAATACCGAATCGGTAAAATTCAGTATTTATGAGTCGGTAAAATAGAATTGCCTACATCTGGCCCATAGTTTCTAGCTCAAATAGATCCAAAGATACTAATAACATAGCGACATGTGTTGCTGCACTGTACAAGGTGCGAAATTTGCGTCATTTCCATTTGAGGTCATCATCATCAATAAATCTTTATTTGTCTTAACCAGCCATAAAAGAGTACAAAGAAGGGCATTTAGTGCATCAATAACTGCAGCATCGGTTTCCGGCCTAGGACAAATGACCACACAATAACGTTACATACTTCACTAAAATTCATTCGCCAGCTAAAACGTGATGGCTTCACATGCCAAAACATGCAATAATTAAACAGACACTTAAAAACAACAGGAAGCGAAACTATGAGCCATGTCAATTCCCAAGTTAAGTTGCTTTTCTAGTGGCCTTTATGGAAGCTGAATAGACCTCCATAATTTCCAAGTTGATTAAAATCCATAACCTACTTACAATTCAATAAAAGAACCATTAGGATTTACAAACACATTATCATGGCATATAAACAGTTCTGAACATGTTTATGTTTATGTTTAGAACACTTCTTAAAATACCAGGGACATGCGACTCTTTGAATACGGTAGTTACGGTGAGACAAGGGAATTCTTACTCATAACGTAATGGCCAAAAGATACTTTTCTATAATTGGGGTAGCCTGTGAGTGCAAGAATTAAAAACCTTCAACATATGTAGAAGGGCGAATTTTCTTTAACAATAGGATTAAAAATGTACAAGTTGCCGTTTTATATAAAGTGCAGAATAAGATAAAGTGCAAAGTGCTTTGGCTTGTAAGTTTATCACATCAAGAAGGTGGGAGATCATTCGGCCAACATCTCTAGCATGGAAACGCCAGCAAAAAATGCACAGTACCTAACCGAAATCTAGTTAAATAAACTCTAATCTGCAGATTAGTGGTGAAAGTTAAATAATATTCCAATGGGGCAGGGGAGGTAATTACCTGAAAAAGTGGGGAAATTGTATGAAATTTCACGTATTTACATGAAATGCAAATCCTTCATTCTGGGAAATCTGTCCTTGAGTCAATTTTTGATGTTGTTCCCATGCTATATTTTTACCTTGAACGGCAAAATAATTACACAACTGACATAATGATATAATTAGAAAGAAATTGCATAAGAAGCGTAACGCAAAACATCACAAATTGCGCAAATTCAATTGCCATAATTCATTTGGCCTATTCATATTACACCACACATTTGATCCAAAATACATTGCAAACTTCTGTGCCACAATAACTTGCAACTTGTTCTGAATTCGAGATGGACAGTTTCCAACCAGGTTGCCCTCAGGATCAGTGATGGAAAAGGTAAATAGGTTTGTCCTATGCCAGTACTAAAGGGGTTTTGAAGGATTCCAGGAGGTGAGCCATGATAGACCACTGAACATCCCAGGATAGGATAAACATTCCATAGACTGTTCCTTGTCAAAGTAAGGATATTGGTGCCGCCCACACTTCCGGTGGCTGTGGAAATTTTAGGATACCAGTTCCGCGCGGCACCACTACCGCTCCATTGGTAAATGTGCTGAAAGGAGGTATCTGACCTGAGTGCAAAATGCTGTATTATAAGAAACTCATGCTCTAGGGGGGATGTAAGACCTACAAAGAGAAAAAAGAAAATGAGTAAAGAGCAAGCGTCCACAGAAAGACAAAGGAAGGGGATCCCAGAGGTGTCCACGAAGAAGAGTATATACCCTAGAGTAAGGGGGTTACTGAGCCCCCCAAGAGACCTGGAAACAAAGAGCAGAGGGTACATTCAACCCCCCAAAGAGTGAGGCAGTGCACTGGATGCATTTCAGGGATCACAGATGGAATTCACAGCAACATACTGCAGCAGTGTTCTCAGTTATGCTCAGCCACGGCCCGTGTAGGGCGTGCCACCGAGCGGGGACGTGGGGTGGGGGAGGGTCAGGGTGGAGGGTTGTAAAATGCGGGAAACGGACGATTTCAGGTAAGTACCCCAAAAAAAAAAAAACGAATTTTGTTGTGCGCACTGCATCACATTTGGCGATGCAGTGCGAGAAACAATTTTTTTTTGGGGTACTTACCTGAAATCGTCCATTTCCCGCATTTTTCAACCCTCCCCCTCCCCCACCCTACGTCACCGCCCGGTGGCACGCCCTACACGGGCCGTGACTGGTTATGCTAATAGTAGAACAGTAGGCTGGTATTAAAGGGTTTTCTGTCAAAAATGTGCTTTGTGGTGCCTGAATAAGGAACAAGCATTTGCAATGCAATAGGGCTCGGATTTACGCGATACCTATTGCATATTGCATCACAGACAATGGGCGGGAGGGTGGGGGCACGAGCATGGACAATGGGAGTGCCGGCGGGGGAGGCACAAAGGAGTGCTCACAGTGCACCTTCGGTGTAACACTCGAAGTAAAGGGGCCAGTAGCCATGGGATGTGACAAATGACGACATAGCCGTCATAAGGAGGGACTAACAAGCCTCAAAATGAATCCGAAGACATCATTTACAGAGGACAAAGACACACGCCAATGGGCAGAGAATGGGCGGAGCTTCCACGAAGCTTCCACTCCGTACTCAATACTGCATGACTCGGAAAGACAGCAGCGCATGCGTGCCGCCGCTATTTGCTCAACCTAAAAAGGCAATCCAAGGAACACATGCAAACGATGATATGATGTAGGCATTTGTATTTAATTGGGCCAGCTGTGAGGCAACACCCACACCTCTCACAGAGGATGGCTATGCAGAGGGGGTGCTATATTGTGCCCCAACAGCCCAGCAGGCATGTATACTCTTCTAACCACTTGTGTGGGCCCTTGTTGAGTTGACACCCTTGGTGGAGCGGCTGTGGGACTGTTCGGCTCTACACCTAGGGCCATAGTCACCCCGATAATGCACATCCGGCAGTTTAACCCCTTCCACGCTCATGACGAGCTGGGCTCGTCATGGTGTAGCCTCCTCGCACGCTCATGACGAGCCCAGCTCGTCATGAATAATGGAAAATGGAGGATCCCAGCACCGGGGGGGAAAACGCATAGCAGCCAAGTGGTTAATGCATCAATGATAAGGGAGAACAGAACCTTAAGGGCCTTGTTCACTACGTACCACTGACACCGCGCAGGTGCGCACTTGTCGCAGTGTACAGCATCTCTGCGCGGAGTGGAAGCCTTGAGGTAGTGCAGCTCCCAAAATCACAGAATTTACAAAGCAGAAAAAAGAGATTTACAGATTGTCAGCAATCCATGCCACTGGAACAGTGGGCGCGTGCCCATTGAAAGGACTGGTTACATCACTGTCATTATCTTTCCAGGTGGGGCCTCCAGACTCAGAAATGCTTGCGGTGCAAACAGTAGATAATAGTGAACTGGTGACTTGTGCACGAGGACTAGAGTGTGCTGCTAGCTGTAACTACTTTAACCAGAGTGGACCTATGTGTTACACGTCTTAATTTATTGGCACAAGGTGCAGTAGGGCCTATGTTTATGGACCAGTGACAAGCTAGGATAACCTCTCTGATGTGTCTCTGCACCCACAGTCCTTCCAGACCATCTCACTGGCCTGGTTACATTTATTTCTGTGTCTGGCTACCCACCTAGGAGGTTGTAAAGAGGTCCCTTTTGTTTCATTTGCACTTCAAGTTCCTGCAGGAACCCTTCCCTCATGTGTATTACACACAGCTCATGTGTATCATTGAAAAATTGCCATTGTTTTAAACAGTTTTAACTATTGTTGTAATAACAAGACGTTCTACTCATGCATCTTCACAGTTGATAAAAAAGAAATAATGGTGGATGGTGGCCGCGATAACCTGTTTGGGAAGCAGGGCTATAGAAAAAGAGCCATTGACTGCAGGACGTGTTAATTTAATGCCTTTAATAGACCCAAGAGTTGACTTGTAAACTTAGGACACGGTGAGGCTGATTATGAGTGCATCTGATATGATAATTATCAATAAAATCCCAAACCGAGGTGGTGGGAATTTATTGGGTGTGGTAATTATCACCTATCCTGAGTATTGAAATTAAATGAGTGTTCCTAGTGTTGCAGTTTGGTGATTTTTGGAGTTTGGGTCATTGTTACCCAACCGCAGTGAAACACACACGGCGCATGGTTGTTGTGTGTGGATCGCTGGTTCCTCAGGTCGAAGCTATCCCAGGGTTTCAGTTGTTCTCGTAAAGTTAAACCTGAGAGACTTCCATCCAGACCGCCCACAGCTGTGATCTCTGGATTGCCCATCATAGACTGCACTACACTTGTTATCGGGTAGGTTCCAGGGGGTCAAACTAGAATCTTTACTTTGTGAATCTACTGCTGAAACCTGTAGAGTCCGTCAAGACTCCCTTCTTTTACCGACCCTGGTCAATGTCTACCGGGCCCCACTGTTTAATAGCTTTAAATGTTATAATCCTGTGGACTACCAGTACAATGTCGATACGCTCATCTCAGCCCGTGAATAAGTCTGGGCAGTGACCTCCGCTCCGCGTGCAGAGTTTTCTGCACTCCGCGTTATGCAGAGCTTGCGGAGTTCCGAAAAACTGCGCTTCGCATTGCGGCGCAGAGTTTTTTTCCTCGCTCGCATTTGTCCACGTTAGGTTGGCAAACTCAAGCGTGGAAAATCCACCTCCCGGCGAGATTTTTCCTCGTTCGCGATTGTCAACATCAAGTTGACGAGCACCAGCATGGAAAATCAACCTCCCGGCGAGATTTATCTACTTTGGCAGTCAGATTTGTCATTGCGTGACCACTCGCATTGAGAAACCGCCCGCTCGCGTTGAGAAAGCTGCCGCTCGAGTAAAAATCTACTTGAGTGGCAGAAAAGAAGCACCGCCGGCTTGCACTGTGCATGACGCCGCTCGCGATGATTGCACAGTGCATACAATCACCTGGCACTGACAATCACCGCAAACTGCATTTATCTAAATTAATTCCACCACTCGTGGAGCTTCGCATAGCGCAGCAGTGTTTTATGTGCACTTCGCCGCGTTCCGTACTGCGGAACTCCACCCAGGGTTACCCGTGAGTAGGTGGTCCTCATAAAGCACTTGCACCATTACCATCTTGTCTTGGTGTGATCCAGGCATGGATGAGGCTCAGTGGACTGGAGCTAAATGGGTCCAAATGGAGTCATCCTCTGCTCAGCCATTTAACTGCCCCGTCTCCGGGTCTGACTCTCACACTATCATTGTTTATTCACAATAATTCGTGATCTGTGCACTTCACTCTGTTTCCAAAGTGCACACCTCATCTGCAGTAATTGGTGGACTCTTTCTACACCGTAGTCTGTGCGCTCTTGTCTATCCCTGGAATGACGCCCACCTTACAGGTCTAAACTTGACTCAAGGTAATCTGTACATTTCTGATTTGAACTGATCTGTGCACTCTTGTCCGACTCTAAAGTGTAAACCCAGTCCACAGTGATCTGTAGACTGTTGATCCACAGTGATCTACCAGCCATTGAGTCACAGCAACCTGTGCACTGTTGTCTACCTGGAACCTACACATTTCTGATTCACAGTGACGTGCACAGTTGAATCTCAGAAATCTGCACACTCGATTCACTGTCATCCCTTGTTGATTCACCGTGAGACACACACCGTTGAGTCACAGTAACCTGTGCAGTTACTCGTCTTAGATCTACACACTTCTGCTTCCCATGACATACACAGTGAAATAAGATTAAAGCCACACTCGTGATTCACAGTCATCCACCCTTTGCAGATTCACGTGGATATGCACGCTGTTGATTCACAGTATTCCGTAGCGTACAGGCTGATTTAAAGTACCCTGCCCACTGTCCCCTTTCTCTAACCTGTGCACAATGGTGCCCAGTAATCTTCGCAGCTATCCAAACACTGCAGGTGCACTCACAGCGCTGCGAAGCTTGTCACGGGGAGAGACGACCCTCTCGTGAAGTCTCTCGTCTTTGAATGTTATTCTGAAATGTCACATTCTCACTCAGAGTGACATTACCACAGCCCGGGGTCGCGTTCTACTCAGCACCTACGCGCAGGTTCGTGCTCACCACCCCTCACCAGGGGAGCTCCCAGCAGCGGGTGTTTTGCTGCTGAAGAATGCAGGCCGCTCACCAGTCAGCAGGCAGCAGTCACCACTCACCACTCACCACTCAGCAGTCAGCCCTGCTTGCATCATCTGCTCGCGCTGTGGCCAACAGCAGCTCGCGCTGGCTTCGCCATCAAAGAGGTAAAGATGGGGTGTAGAGACACCGCGCCCAGTCCTGCTTTAAACATGGCACTGATTTTAAAGGCGTGTGTGGTTCTTCCAGAGCCCACCCTGAGGCATCGCAGCGCTATATATAGACCCAGACAATGCTGCCCTAGGAAGGGTGGTACAAAAGGGGGTGGTGATGGACGGAGCATCTGTACCAATCAAACACTCACACCCAGTCAAGAGATCTGGGTTTAATCCATCACCGTTCTAGGAAGGGTGCCACCACGAAATCTGCGCGACAAAATCCGCTTTGTGGGCGGCGTTTGCGGAGTGTGTGCTACTCCGCATTCCGGTTGGAAGGCGAAGTTCAGCGAAAACTCCGCCTACGCAGCTAAGTGGGGTTCACTGGTGCAGTGGGACACTTACCTTCCTCCCAATTCGGTGTCCCGCTCCTGTTGCTGAGCCTGGCTCCACTTCCGCTGCTCCGGTTGAATTACAGGAAGAACTGCAGTGCACAGAATAGCGTCCTATTCTCAGTCTTCTTTACTCTTTGACCTTACTAAGTGGGAGGGGGACAGGGTACCGGGGTTTTAGCGGGAGGAGAGTACGGGGGTCGGAGCTTTAGCTGGAGTGGGAGCGGGGGGCCAGGGCTTTATCGAGAGGAGGAGCGAGGTGCCAGGGCTTGAGTGGGGAGTGTGTGGGGGCAGCTGCGGTCGGTAGGGGAGTACCTGCCGCGGCGGTGACGTGGGGAGGGAGAGGGGCAGGGTGGGGGATAGTAATGTATGGCTAATAGAGGTTTGCAGGTAAGTAAACATATAAATAAATAAAACGAATTTCGTTGCGCGCACTGCATTGCATTTGGGGATGCAGTGCGCGCAACAAAATTCATTTGATTTATTTAAATGTTTACTTACCTGCAAACCTCCATTATCCATACATTACTAACCCCCACCCTGTCCCTCCCTCTCCCCACGTCACCGCCCCGGCAGGTACTCCCCTACCGACCGCGGCTGTGTGGGGGGCAATCCGCGAGCTCACGGAACTCCACTGAACTTGACTGAGTTTTCCAGTAACTCCTCGAAATTCCGTGGAGTACCACTACGCGAGCTCCGCCCACCCTTAGCCACCGCAGCGGTTTGCTGCAGAGTATGCACAGGCCCAGTTGGATTGCATAGACTGCTTTGCACCAACAGTCTCAAATTACATTGATTGCATTCAGTCAATGTGCACCAACATTCCTGAATGTTAAAGATTGAAGTGATTTCTCACTTACATAGACTTCACTGGCACCATTTAGCAGCAACATTTACACTGACATTTACTCCGGCCAACCAAAAGAACACACTGGATTTGCACCGGCCGGGGGCTCTGTGCGGACACCAACACCAGCTCAATCTATAAATGCACGAATGGGGTGCAGCACTGGCCCAGATAATCTATGTAACCTGCTATGTCACTGAAACAGAGATAGATGTATACATTCAGTCATAAAAATCCATAGTATACTAGCGTGTTGGATTAAATGCATAATGTAATCTCTCCAGCCGCCGATGTGTAAGCACGTGTTGGTACTGGTGATCACAGCAAGAGGTGGGTGTGCCATCTTCCATCAGCCCTTGGCTTTCTGTTTGGGTTGTCACACATGTGCACTGATTGTAATAATGGTTTTAGTGATGCATGTTCTAGCTCGTTGGGACCTGAAATGTCATGGCAGGCGCAGTGTTTAATTTGAGCCAGTGGTTTGCGGTGCTTGGTACCGACACTTCATTCTCAACACTGGCACTAATGACAGTCTGCCACATAGTGGCACTGTTTGTCTGGCTTAGAGATGAGCATAACAGCAGCTGTTTATTAATTCATTATGGATTAAAACAACTAATACCTGCTGCCCTCTCCATTCTTATAGCTTTGTGGTCCTGGATTAGTCTGAACTGTCCCAATGGTAGGTTTGTGATGGTTAGTGGTTGTGTAGGCATTTCATTGGCAGCGCTGGCATGGGCAATGGGTTGCGCAAGCTGCAGTGGCTGCCTGACTTGGGCCCTGGCACTTATTTTGTAACAAATGAAGCCCTGGCAGGTGGTAAGATGGAGCTGCCTCAAAGCACTTCCATTCTACCTCTCACTGAACCCAAAGTATACTCAAAAGAGGATAAGGTATTTAAACGTGGTTTAATGCGAAACTGCCACTAGTCTTTGCACAAGAGACCGCTACTTAAAGCTTTTCAAGAGTAGCTGTTTGCAGCAGCTACAGAAAGATATTCTAAGACAGTTATACTCAAAGTACGGGCCGGGGCCGCTTGCGGCCCCTTGACCTTTACAAGCACCCCCTGGCAGCAGCAGCACTGGGCTGCTGTTTACTTGACTCATCAATAACATAAAACAAGTTAAATATACCGCAATCACTTATTTAAAGGTTAATTGCAGTTAAGGAAAGGAAGTAATTAGGCCCTGAACTTTAGGAACACCTTCATTTTTAAAGACAGCCACTAGATATGCATGCTTTGCTTACCCTGTACCCACTTTACACCCCCGCTGGCATCAGTGCGGCCCTCGGTCACACCATAGACCAAACTTTGCGGCCTCCGGGAACATGTTTGTGAGTCCCCTGTTCTAAGACTTCACCAACATTAAGCACTACATCAGATCTCCCATCTCACCATTCTTCAATGTACAGAACCTGTGACCTCAGCCTCATAGTGCCAATATCGGCACACTCACCAGCCCTCTCGCAGCAACATGCATGTCGCATAAATAAGCAGGCAAGACAACTTTTTTGTTCGAGAAAAATTGCTGCAGGTTTATTAGCATACACAAATGCCAACAAGGTGGGTTATCTTACAGGCGATCCAAAGGCAAGCCGCCCCTCGCGGCCTACCACCTGATGGGCCAATTTGCATCGTGGCCTTAGCCAATCGGTGCTTAGCGGTTGTGGTGAGGAGATAGCCCCTCCCACTTCCGGTGAACCATTGGTCCACCCTCTTGCTCACTCCCCCCCCTACGAGGGGCGGAGCGTTCAAGCTACCCCCGGTTGTACAGGTTTCCAACCGCCCGTAGGATGGCGGGGCGCCGTCGCACCCCAGGGTCCACCGCACAGACTTCCTGGGGATATTAGGCCTCAGCATCCTTTGCTTTGTGCTCCTGAAGAGGGTACTCCCGGGTACCTTTCCGCCTCTGGATCGCCCTGTAACTCCGCCTGCAACACAAATGAGAAAAGATTAGAAGACATTTCCCCCCACACCCTGAAAGCGCCGGGTATGCGGTAGGGAGGGAAACGGCGTCTGGGTGAGGGGACAGCGGACAAAGAGGCCGCTAGGTGGGCGGGGGAGGAATATATACTCTCCCCGCCCACACCAGGCCGGAAGTGATGAGCGGGACCCTTGCAGGGATATCAGAGCACTGGGCTGCCCCGTGTGCCATCTTGTGGCACTATGGGGGCCGCCCTCTTACTAATGTCCCCTGCGGGGACGTGTCGGTCGGCCTGCATAGTGCCAATATCGGCCCACTCACCAGCCCTCTCGCAGCAACATGCATGTCGCATAAATAAGCAGACAAGACAACTTTTTTGTTGGAGAAAAATTGCTGCAGGTTTATTAGCATACACAAATGCCAGCAAGGTGGGTTATCTTACAGGCGATCCAAAGGCAAGCCGCCCCTCGCGGCCTACCACCTGATGGGCCAATTTGCATCGTGGCCTTAGCCAATCGGTGCTTAGCGGTTGTGGTGAGGAGATACCCCCTCCCACTTCCGGTGAACAATTGGTCCACCCTCTTGCTCACGCCCCCCCCCACGAGGGGCGGAGCGTTCAAGCGACCCCCGGTTGTACAGGTTTCCAACCGCCCGTAGGATGGCGGGGCGCTGTCTCACCCCAGGGTCCACCACACAGACTTCCTGGGGATATTAGGCCTCAGCATCCTTTTCTTTGTGCTCCTGAAGAGGGTACTCCCGGGTACGTTTCCGCCTCTGAATCGCCCTGTAACTCCGCCACAGCCCTGGGTGTAGCGACCGTCGCAGCCAGGGCCCCCCACCAAGGCCGGCATTCCTCCTATTATTTCTAGCGCGTTATTTCTAGGGCCTCTCCCCTAACCAGCCTGAACAGGTCCAAGTTTAAATCAGGCAGGAGTGCCAAAATGTCCTCCCAAAGCCCCTTGCGCTTGGCGTAAGGTCTCCCAAGTCTAATGACGTCCTGTCTCCTCTGCCCCTTGAATTACACACAGCGCAGGACTTCCTGCGCATTGGCTCCATCGCCTCCCCTGACGAGCGCCTTGTCTACAGAGATAGAGACATGTCTGACTACTGAAAAATACCTGTCCCCCACTGGTGGCAAAAACCCACCGTAAGTACAATGTGGTCGTTCTATCAGGTGCCATTACGTGCCGTGATGGCCAGCGCAAAAATCGTAAAAAGATCCTTGGTGCACACACCAGGTGTCACGTTCAGGATTGGGAAATTAAGAGTATTGGGTCAGATCATGAAACACTGCAAAATTGTGCAAAGTGTCAACCTACACTGTTTGCTGAACCAGGGACTGGTCACAGATGCCTGGACCCTGCTAACCGCTAGAGACCCTTATATATACACCAGAGTGGTGTCGACTAAAGATAGTGTGTCACAAGGTTCCCTAATTGGTGGATATGGAGTATCCGCTGTAACCAATCTGTGAAAGTGTAAATACAGTGACACGCACCTCAGTCCAGAATACCCTTGCCTGATCGGCAGAGGCACCTAGAGCCCGCTGCCCCCCGCAGCGCATGGCGAGGGAAAACTGGTCCAGAACCCCCAGACTGAGATTCGAATACTATCACCACCACAGGCTCTAGCTAAAGATTGGCTACCCATGACCTGGCAAGGCCTAACAGAGGCCAACCCCCCCCCCCCCTTAGTTGACTACCTAACCTTGGGGAAGGTAAACTTGCAGTAAAACCCAAAGGGGGGTCAGTGACCGAATACATGAGGGCTAAGAGGGCGGTGAGATGCCCAACAAGCCTACTTCCGTCAAAATGGCCAAACTAAGCTCTCCCCCCTAGCTCCCCTAAACTTAATGCACCCCACCAAGCCAGACAGTTGGTCTCGTTTGCCAAAACCTGTCTAAAGGGCGGGAATTGAAGACTGTCTAGGAAGATATAGAGAAACCATCTCTAGGAGCATGCCTGCAAACCTTAACATAATACATAGGTTGGACCGCCCACTGTCTGGGCGCTAACTTCTCTGAATGGGAGAAGGCCAGGAGGATATTTAATGCCTAGACAACGCCCTTCTAATAATGAACGCAGTGTCTCCTCGTGTTATCACATGTGCAATTCATCCTCCTTGCGCTGGCACTCGTTGGCCTAAGCAGTTAGGACAAGTACCCTGAAAGAGCAACTAGGAGAACAGTTACTTGCCCACTAGTACTTACTGGTGAGAAAACTGCAAAGAGAGACCTTGCTTAGTACCTGAAAAAACCAGAAATAAATTACTGTACAGGCGAAAGCTTACCAGTGGACTTAGCCAGATGTCCTCCACTACGTGTCAACCCAAAATTGTATGACGTTTAATACTATCAGAAATAGCTTGTACACATCCGGACCCTGCCCGTAAACTCACTAAAACAATCACCAACAATGCTAAAACTCACCAACCCTTTGTCCAGAGAAATACACCAGAAGAGTCTTATAGTGTAAGCCAGACCCGGGGCGAAGCCAGCTGTCATGTCCCGGTGGGGACAGGCTGGAGGATGTATGAAAGTCAAAATAGGTACCCAAAATGAGCAAAAGAAACCCGCATCCCCTGGTGGCGCAGGGCCTGGGAATAGGAACTTTGACACTTGTACAAGTCGTCCCCCTTTGCCTGGCCTTCGTTGGACCCTATGAAGCTGTTGTCAGCAGCCTATACAACTGTATATACCTGTTGTGCAACTAGGGACTATTACTTCATCACTCTTACTTCCTGGTATGCGTAGACTGCCAAAGGAAAACCCACATAAGCTTACCCGTGGACTTGGCCGAGGGCCCTCCATTGCGTGTAAACCCTAGTTGCCGAATATTGACTGTAAAATTGTGCCTACCAACCTGGGACACTTCCAAGTCAATACAGCCGAACCAAACGCCTTTATGGGCCAGATAGAGGTAAGTTGTATCAGCCACACCCGGTGCGGAGTCAGACTTGGTCTTATTGGGGTCAGACTGGAGGGGGTAAGTGCGCCTAAACCAGGCCCAAATCTGTGTAAATCGCTCACGCATCACCTTGGTGCGAATGGGCCTGCGTGAGACTGGTGAATCGAGAAACAACCTAAGTGAATGTCTCAGCGTGGGCCAGGTTACAGGAGGAAAAAATGTGACTAAAGCGAGCCCAACACATCAACAGGGCTACCCAGTGTGCTCTGGTAATAGCCAGGAGATTGCCTGGTAATTCCTGACCATACCCTTGCCTCACTATAATTACCACGAAAGGAGCACTACTTCTACTGCCAGCCCCTCTGCTGGGATCGTCCATGCTTCCTCGTTGCATCAGATTAAAGGAGCTACCAAATCGCTTTCTTGCTTTGCCCAGCTAGAGCTAGCCGCCCCCATAAATGGCTGCCAACTTACAACTGCCATGTGTGACAAATCATCCTTTCGGTGCACTATGAGTGAACTTAAAAAACTATGAATGACACTTTCGTGCTAGCCATAAAACCAGGGAGATGAGGGAGACACGATATCACAGAATACGCCCATAAGACCAGCAAGACTCTAAGAGGACCCTGGATAAAAGGCTGCCTTCAAGAGATATTCCCGATCCATGAGTGTGTATGTGTGAGACATACCTAAATACAACGAAATAGGGAGTCAAGGTGCCAACGCAAGTTGCACCCAAAGGCCCCCCAAGCCACCGCCGTACCTAGAGAGGGCCCTGCCCCCCCTAACCCGGGGACCTGGGAGGCCCACTTTTGTACATGTAACTACTCTTAGTACATGTCAAAGGGAACGTGCCCCATCAAACTATAATGCGCTAAGCTATATCCCGCCATCGTAGTGAGGCTCGTTGAGAGGCTCCCTGGTGCAGCCGGGCCAAGGCAATAACATGATATAGCTATCCAGGAGGCTGATACTAAAAGCCTGTTCCAATTGAACAAAATTGTTTTGCTTGGTCTTACTAGGAAGTGGAAAGGTAGGAAATAGTCTCCCCCCTGACAATAAAGTCATGTTGCAATCGAAAGTTGCTAAAAGACAGGCAGACACTGTCTCCCATGTGGGGAGACCCCTACAAAAATCCCTCCAGCTTAAATGCTCTAGTCCTAACCCAGGTAACCCTACCTGCTGCCCAAGAGTGACCGAAGGTGTTGAAACAACCAAGTCCTGGTTCAATAGTAGCCCCCGGAAGTGCTAGCCCTTCCGCAGAGTGTGAAATGGGCATGCCAGTATCTTGGAGGTACTGGTGCACGTGTGTAATATGCACTGAAGGTGATATACCATGCCCTTACATACACATGCATGATATGTGCGTGCTGAATACCGCAAGGAGCAAGCGCACAAAGCTGCCCCTACCAAGAGAATAGAGGGGGACATGCAAACCTGCATGTGAAATGCGCAGTCAGGAAATGACCAGTGCACTATGGTGTGTGTGATGAAAAGCACATCTAACTTGTCCCCTTACCATTCTACCCAGAACACCTCATCCAAGGCCTTCACTGAGCTCAACTAAATGCAAATTATGCCCTCTAAAAAATAAAGGGGAACCTTGCATAATAGCTAGATATATTCCCATAGGCTAAGGAGGTGTCTACCAGTGCGATCTCGTGTTTGAGTGTCTGCCATTTAGTGCAGAAAGTCCTTCTACCTGCGTTTGGTACTGTGTGTCTGTAACATGCACACGTCACTGTCTCCTGTAACATGCTGATTGCTGCCTATTAACAGTCTATGCTTCCAGTGCTTGCACAAGTGCCACCATTGCCTACAGAATCTTTTGTATGTGTCTGACTGCCTGCCATGCCATCCCGTAAAATACCTCACTTGTACATATAAGCTTTAGTACTTGCATACAAGTCACTATTCTTCCTGTAATCACTTTTTGCTACTTCCAGTGTGGCCTAAAAAATTAAAGCCATGGCATCCAAGTACCTCACAGGGTACTCCATTTCGTAGGCAGGAGACATAATTTCACTCTATAACTATATAATACTCGGTGATATGGGTCTCTACTTTGGGGTTTTACAAGGATACACGTACGGCATCCACCTGCACGCTAGCTCTGCATGATTGTCCACCACACTAGGACACCAGAGTCTGTCATCCAAAGACCTTAATGGTGAGGCATGCTACCGAATTCTTTAATGTGGCGTACCCTTGAGCACCTTCTCAGCTGAGGAAATGTAGCACAGCATGAAGTAAAATCCGGGAGATAAAATAATTCCCAATATAAACCTCCTTAGAGCTACTGCGGTAAAGAAGCAAAGTCCAACATCGAGGCCGCTAGGCTAGCTGGCAGGACCGTGCGAGTGCTGCTTAATACTGACCGTGGCCTGAGGGATGTCATTCGAGCCGCCCTGTAAGCGGTGGCTTAGCCAGTGCAACCTGCCCCGCCGTGCTGCGGACAATAAATCAGGCAACCAGCTTACAGCGGCACTCATGCGCACGCACCTGAGAGAAAAGCACTTCTGGCCCCCATGCCTCAAGGAGAGGAAGGGCAACCGGTCTGGCCAGCAGCAGCAGTGCCCCAGTCTAGTACTCACCATCTTCCAAAGTCAGCACACTTGCATGCATTACCCCTTGCTCGGCTAAACTGCGCTTGAAAACTGAGCCCCGCTGCACAAAGACCCGAGACCTTACTAAAGGACACCAAGGTCCCGAGACGCTAGAAACTCTGAGCCTCGCAAAAGAGTACCGCCGATAGAGGCTCGCGACAGCGCACATGGCATGTCGGGCGATGGGGGCTCACCGCGGCACCATCCCTGTCGGCCCTGGGATGCAAGCCGGCAGTGTCGGGCTAGACCAGAAAGCACCACATGAAAGCATACTTATTACAATTAAATGTAAATAACCGTAACATACGCGGGGGGCTACGGTGAGAGTCCGTGTACAAGATGGTCGCTGGCCAGGCGACCGCGTACCCTGCGGCCTGTTGACGCAAGATGGCAGGGTGCCACCCAGCAGTGAGCCAAAATGGCCGGAGTCCACTTGGGCCGCACATTGCAGAGGAAACGACTGGACGCCAACACTGCGAAGATACCTCACCAAAGTGATACCTCGCCGAGTCCTGGATAGCCGCTACAACCCGTTTGACGGTGACACCTAGAAACCACACCATTGTGTTCCTCAACCTTGAAAACAATGCGCAGAATTCAAAAGGTAGTGATTCACCAAGGAACAGTGGATCCGCGCCGTCCACTGGCGAAAATACCCATGACGGACAGTGCATAACCGGTGTGTTCTTGTGCCTAGAGGGTTGGCCAATCAGAGCCGGCATACCCTATCACCTGAGGTAGGCACTCTATAGTAACACGCACACAACTTTATACTTAAAACACAGTTTGCTACCTCTAACCATGTTGTTCCTATAGATGCTTGCACAACGTCATCATGCCTACTTAACAATGGTTCCCGTTTGTAAAGTGTCTGCCCAGTATAGCAGTGCGTAACCTCTACTTGTACTTTATCCGCAGTCACGGATAGCGCGCAACGTGTGGACCAAGCACAGTAAAAGAAAGTAATCTATGAAAACGCAACATTGCGTGCTCCTTCGTGAGCTGCTCCCCATGTGTCCTACAAGCGCTGTTCTCGCCGCACGAACACAGGGCTGAAAAAGTGCCCCAGTGTGCGCCACCATTAAAACCATAGGAGTGCGGGAAAAAATTAGTTTAGGACACTTACGACCGACGGGGAACTGAGACAAGAGTTAGCGAGAGAAATAAAGTGCGGAGAGAAGACAAGGGTTCTGCACCTAAACTGGACCATGGGTTGGATCACGTAAAATAAATCATGTTCTTAGAAGGTCTACGCACCTGGAGACCTTAGGTGCTGACTTGGCATGACCAGTCACCGGAAAACACCAGTTGTCCCGAAATACTCGCTCGCCCGCACTGGTATTAAAACACCCTGTTGCGCAGCTCCCTAACCTGGAGAAGAACCCTCCGAGCTATCCTGCCAGCAAGCCAAGCCATAGGGGGAGTAAAACGGGCACATGAGATCCTTCATATTCGCGCCCCCGATCTAAAAGAGGAGGGATTCGAGATTTGAACAGCAATGCGGAGGCGGAAAAAATAGGAAAACGAAAACTGAGAATCAGCCAGAGCGAGCTCGACCTATCCCTTGCCATCAGCAGAAGAATGCTGATTGAATAAATAAACCTGAAAACAGTAAACAATCGCGCTCCTCGGAACACAAGGCCAACTACTGCACTCTAGGTAAGGTTACATCGAGATGCAAAATGACACGCTGCCCCGAACACACCCCGGGTCCCCTGCAGGCATTATTAAAATTAGGGCGCCATTTTGTACAACTCGCGTGGCCCCGCAGGTAACAAGGTGGGTTATCTTACAATAACAAACCCACGAAAACACGCCATCAAGAGGCCGTTTACTAGTACAACCGAGATTCCAACAACAACAACAACAACAACATTCCTGACTTACCTACGCGGAGACTTATCTGGACATCACGATGTTCCCCATGGGCGCCCAGAGAAACCTGAACGGTGTCGGAGAACTGAAACACCACTCCCCGTCCGGCCCCTAAATAAAGGCGTGACACCGCAAATGAACTACTCTCAATGCCAGGAGTGATGAAATGTTTAAAACCCCCTGCGCTCTTACAAAACGAACTCTGGCGTGTGGGAAGACCAAACTGAGTTATGGTGCCACCCCGTAGGGTAAACGCCTTATTGCACCCCCAGTAATGCACATGCACGAGCAAACAGTAACAAATCGAACACCCACAAAGTGTTCCCTTAAATCTGTTGCTGTAGCCTCTTTGTCTGTCGTCCCACTTCAAAGAAACGATGGAGCTCCCTTATTCTACACTTAATAATAAATATAACATCGCCCCGTTCCAGAGTGCTCCGTTCGCTAAATAGTAGTCTGCCCGGCACCCCTACACAATAATGCTGCGTGAACACAAACAGACAGGGGAAATCCGTTCTGTAAACCGCAGTCCCGCGATCGCCCCCTCACCGGGCATCCGGAGCAAAATAGATTAACAACCCCGATGTCCCACATGCCTCCGCTCGTTCTCGAGAGCCAAGACTAAGCGGAACATGAAAACTGAAACCAGTCCCCGAGAGGGGCCGACTCACCCAATTGCCGTAAACAGCGCACCGACGCCAGACCAGGCCTCTGGACAAGCGACCAGAGGACACCCAAACGGCGTCAGGGTGAGGGGACAGCGGACAAAGAGGCCGCTAGGTGGGCGGGGGAGGAATATATACTCTCCCCCGCCCACACCAGGCCGGAAGTGACGAGCGGGACCCTTGCAGGGATCTCAGAGCACTGGGCTGCCCCGTGTGCCATCTTGTGGGGTAGCTGTCTGTTCTATGGAGTTGTCTGTCTGCCTGGTACAAGCGCTTAGAGACCTCCGGGTGATAATGCGCTATATAAATTGAAATAAATAAATAAATAAATATGGGGCCCGCCCTCTTACTAGTGTCCCCTGCGGGGACGTGGCGGTCGGCCTGCAAACATGTCCTTCTCCAAGTACAAATAAGATGCAAGGCCTGGAGCCACCACACTGCGGCGAACCAATGGGGCTTGGAAAGGGGTTCCTTAGATGAAAGATGCTTACTAGACAGATGTGGCCGATTCTGCTGGGTTTTGGCTAAAGTTACAGACATATTTTAACCTTTCCTGAACGTCATGGAAAAATTAGCAACCTGGTGTAGTTTGCAAATGGTTATTGACGTGGAAATCGTTCTTGGGTCTGCTGAAGATATCTTGGTGGTACCCACTGGGAAGCCGCGGCCGGTAGTGGGAGTACCTGCCGGGCGGTGACGTGGGGAGGGGGAGGAACAGGGTGGGGGGTTGTAATGTATGGATTATGGAGCTTTGCAGGTAAGTAAACATATAAATAAATAAAACAACTTTCCTTGCGTGCACTGCATCACCAAATGCGATGCAGTGCGCACAACGAAATTTGTTCTATTTATTTATATTTTTATTTTCCTGTAAAGCCCTATAATCCATACATTACTACCCCCCACCCTGCCCCTCCCCCTCCCCACGTCACCGCCCGGCAGGTACTCCCACTACCGGCCGCGGCTGCCACTGTGTACCCTCTGGGTAATGCCACTGGTCATGGGAATCTCCGCAGTAAACATACTTGAGTAGCAATAATCTTCACGCACATCTCAGCAGGGTCTTATGATGCAAAGACACGAGGCCCTTATTCTGCACTTCCCTAGATATTGAATGACTTTTGCTAGATTATGTGATTACGGAAATTATGTCACATGCCAATAAGCATCTTCTAAAAGCCGCACGCAAACAGTATACACTGTAAACTATGCAAATTGCTTGCATCATGAAAATGCACACCGCTTTCAACTCTACACAATGAAATAATATCGTGATCAGCTACCTGGTAGAAATATACCATAAAATCAAACGATGCACCGAAACACTTTACGAAATCTCCTTCAAATGCCTTCTGCGATATGCCTTTTATTAGTAATTTTCTTACAAACGGATACTTTTGGAGTCTGTCCACTTTCCATAGGCTTCTCAGTGGCATGTGCTCTACTTTTTATTTTATAAGGGGCTCTCTTTAGAACTGTCTACGGGGTCCTCCTGAATTTTTATGATTTCATTAAATACGAAAAAAATACTTTAAAACACTATTTGTTTGAAATATATGGATGAATGTTTTATGAGGCATTTCAAACCAGGAGAGACAAGTGTGAATGACAGTAACGTTAACCACATTTAAAAAATCCTGCAGAAATTGTTTTAGAAAGCAAATCTTCTTTTCAGTACTCCCGTTTCAGACTGCAAAAGCTCTTTTCAGGGGATATCTGCAGAGGGTCTCAGGGGCATATTACCAACAAGTAGCGACATTTATCGCAAACTAGGCTTAGCGACGAATATTTTATCGCTGAGCATCTCCGTAATTTATCGCCGAGATAACATGCTATTAGCAACGTTTATCTCCAAAGTGATACATTTTCCGGCGAAATGCGTGAATATCGCTGAGAATACAGCGATATTCACGCATTAGCGACAAAATGCTCTGGTTCAAATAACGATGGATTAAACCCAGATCTGTGAATGGGGGTGAATGTTTTGCCATTGTGCAACATTCCGTCCATCATCTTGTGTGTTTTGCTGTTCACCCTATGTGGGAAGGGTATGCCCAGACGTGGGTCCCGTGCTCACTACGCCACTGGAGTCAAACTATCCTGGCTGATGACGGCTGATAGCCAGAAATCGGTCCTAGGATGCTTGAATCCGGTCCAGGGAAGACATGGCTTGGCAGTTCGGGCTGGACTGTTCCCATGGGGCACAGGGTCAAGACTGATTTGCATATGGCTGGGTCCAAACTGGAATGGCATGGTAAGCAAAAAAACGATGGATTTCGACCCAGATCTCTGTACTGGGGTGAATGTAAGACATTGTACTGCATTCTGTCCAACAATTGTTTTTTTTGTGTAAATCGGGCATAGGGTACCACCATGTGGCAGACTGTCATAAGTGCTGGCTTTGACAATTTTGTACCGGAAATCACCGGCTCAAATTAAGCACTGCTGTTGTACTTATCTACTCAACCAGTGCTTTAAATGGGCCGGTACTCACCGGTACTGAGTACCGGCAATTCTGTTTTTTTTGCCGTCAGTACCCGCACTTCTCTGTAGCCAGCGAGAGAACTGTACCCTGATCCACGGGCAGAGACCGCTCTGCTTCCAAGGAGCTTGTAATTAACTCGCCTGAAGTATCCTTTTCCAGAGTTGCTGGTAAAGATTCCTGCAGGGTCCATTTGAAAGGCCCCAAACTGCAGGGGATTGACAAGGGTTATGTCACACTGTGATTAACAGGACAGGGTCTCTAGACAGACCCTACACTGTCAATCAGGTGCGCAGCGACCAATCAGGTGAAAGTGTCATCATGACTTTCATGTTGTGTAAGGAGATAATATTTTTTTTTACATAAAGGCATTTCTCATGTGTTTTAATATGTGCTGCAACTGGTACAGAAGTCATTATGTACGATTATATTTAGGCCTTAGCCCCGCCCCTTGCTCCGCCCACTTGCCACACCTCTATTTTAATGAGTACCTGCACTTATTTTTTCCAATTTAAAGCACTGTGCTCACCTATAATCACGCTGTTCCCTACAAAGCACTGCTCGTGTCCCCAAATGACATCACAGGTGACATCACAAATGGCTGGAAACGATTGTGCTTTTCAAATATGTTTTCTGACTGCGATCTGTAAATAGATTCCACTCCCCTAGAAGTTCAATGACTATGATGAAGAATTTGTCACTGGGCAGAGTTCCTTGGCAAGTAAAATCTCTAAGGTGAATTTAAATTATTTTTACAACTTATAGGCGGGAGCTATTCTACTCCATATAACTTAGTCGCACACTACCTCTCTCCCTCCTGCATTCTGAAATACAAATCTTCTGGACATTCGTAGAAAAGTGACACTGGCATGTACATAGCAGAACAGATGTGGAATCTGTGTTCTGAAAATGAAGGAATTTATATGTATCTTAAAAATTGGTGCAAAAACATATTTTTAGAAATTCAATGTAAGTCAGTATGGAAATTGACCTTAATTCAGACTCTGTGTGCCCAACAAACAGCTTATTTTCTGTAATAAACTCCAGCCCTACATTAAGTGATTTCTTATTTGCTAATGATTGACTCCTAATAGAAAGAAAAAGTCAGAATAAAGAGGATGGGGACTCTGTGTTATCTATTTGTAATGTGTAATGTAAAGCGCACTGTTGCCAGCCGGCGTCCTGGCGCTGTATACCGCTGGGTCCTGGCTTTCCCTGTGGGATGGTCCCTGCTGGGAATCCCCATGGTGGAGCCAGGCATCCCCGGAGTTGATGGGGCCGTTGTGGAGATTAGGCAAGCTAATGCCCAGAGTTGCTGAGTGGGACCCCTGGTTAGAGTAGGCACCGAGGTGAGAATTGTCGAGTCCGCTGACCCTGGTCCACGACCCTGCCGCGTCGGAATTGAACCCTGGTCGGAATTGAACCCTGACCCCGGGCCGACTTCTGCTCCCGGGTCTGCCGCCTCTAACCAGTGAGCCACACCACTCCACTATTTAATTAGTCAAGCTGCAGTTCTACTCACCAGGTAGTGGTGGAAAACATTGTGACGTCACAATACAACTGTAGCAAATTATCACTCGATTTTAGTGTTCTTGGTTTATTATTACAGGTGTTTAGTGATGTCGCAACTGGCCTGTAATAAGAAGACACACATTTTGTATGGCTACTTATGATGCCATCTGCGCCAAGTATTATATTTTTGGACATCAGCCTTACCACTGCATTTAGTGGGCATAGCTCACAAAACCACGGGCACACATGTGCATAAACTGAGACTTACATCTGTACAATGTGTAACACACATAAACTAAGATCTGTTACTGCACCAATTACGTCAGTTGCGACGCCTTCTATTAGGTCGTGAGTAGTACGTTCGGGCGTTATGCATAACTGAGAATTTAAAAATCGTTTTTATGTTTTTCCTCCTGAACTTTTTAACCAAAGATAGAGAGACAGACGGGCAGACCTCTCATTATCCAAAGTAGAAAGCTACTTCCCTTTATCTACCTTTCTGACTGGAGCTGATGTCAATTTCGCTCTCTCGTGGTGCAGTTGACCTACTTTCCATGCTTTGTGGTTCTACTTTTAATGCATAAAGTTCTACCGAGGTTGTCATCGAAAGCTGTAATCTAGGTTTCTGATTTTTCAAATAGTAAAATGAAAACAACGTAATCTAGAAAGTTTATCCGCATGTTGGTTTAAAACTTTTAAACTAGATTTTATTTTTAAATTATTTCTGTTAACGTTCGCATTATTTGTATATTTAACTAACAAAGTAAATGTCAGGAGCTTAACGCTGTCCCGTGAATTCGCCGAGTCTCAATGCGCTGCATATAGCGCTTGGATGTTCTGGGGTCGCCTGCGCAGGACGTGAGCGCTTTCTGTGGCTGGTGACAGCTTGTTTTCTTGGTGTTCCTAGAGGAAGTACATCTGTGCCCTCCGGGTGCGTCGGAAGTCTAAGGCTGCCAGGCGCTGTTATGTTTTATAATAATCGAATATAAAGGACGCTCACATACAGCGCCTTTTCGAGTGGGTGTAGGCGCTGCGTTGGGTGGATACCGCAGGCGCCCTCGCGAGCCTGATGTTTGCACACAAGATACATGACTTTGAGTGGACAAACCACGCGCCTACCAGTCACATCTAGAAGCCTCACACACTCAAAGCTCACCACAAGATCCCGCTCACCAGCCACGGCCGGTGGTAGGTGTAACTGCAGGGCGGTGACATAGGGAGGGGGAGGGGCAGGGTGGGGGGTTGTAATGTATGGATTACGGACTTTAACAGGTAAGTAAACTGCGCGCTGCATCGCATTTGGTGATGCAGTGCACACAACGAAATTCGTTTTATTTATTTATACGTTTACTTACCTTCTCCTTCTCTCCTTCCTCTTCTACTCATTCTTCCTCTTCCTCTCCTTCTCCTTCTCCTACTCATTCTTCCTCTTCCTCATCTTCTCCTTCTCCTACTCATTCTTCCTCTTCCTCTTCCTCATCTTCTTCTTCTCCTACTCATTCTTCCTCTTCCTCATCTTCTTCTTCTCCTTCTCCTACTCATTCTTCCTCTTCCTCTTCCTCATCTTCTCCTTCTCCTACTCATTCTTCCTCTTCCTCTTCCTCATCTTCTTCTTCTCCTACTCATTCTTCCTCTTCCTCATCTTCTTCTTCTCCTACTCATTCTTCCTCTTCCTCTTCCTCATCTTCTTCTTCTCCTACTCATTCTTCCTCTCCTTTTCCTCCTTCTACTCCTTCTCCTTCTTCACCTTCACCTTCTCCTTCTCTCCTTCCTCTTCTACTCCTTCTCCTTCTTCCTCTCCTTCTTCTTCATCTTCTTCTTGTTCCTCTCCTCCTACTCATTCTTCCTCTTCCTCATCTTCTTCTTCTCCTTCTCCTACTCATTCTTCCTCTTCCTCTCCTTCTCCTACTCATTCTTCCTCTTCCTCATCTTCTCCTACTCATTCTTCTCTTCCTCTTCCTCATCTTCTTCTTCTCCTACTCATTCTTCCTCTTCCTCATCTTCTTCTTCTCCTTCTCCTACTCATTCTTCCTCTTCCTCTCCTTCTCCTTCTCCTACTCATTCTTCCTCTTCCTCATCTTCTCCTTCTCCTACTCATTCTTCCTCTTCCTCTTCCTCTTCTTCTCCTACTCATTCTTCCTCTTCCTCCTCCTCATCTTCTTCTTCTCCTACTCATTCTTCCTCTTCCTCTCCTTCTCCTACTCATTCTTCCTCTTCCTCATCTTCTTCTTCTCCTTCTCCTACTCATTCTTCCTCTTCTTCTCCTTCTCCTACTCATTCTTCCTCTTCCTCATCTTCTCCTTCTCCTACTCATTCTTCCTCTTCCTCATCTTCTTCTTCTCCTACTCATTCTTCCTCTTCCTCATCTTCTCCTTCTCCTACTCATTCTTCCTCTTCCTCATCTTCTCCTTCTCCTACTCATTCTTCCTCTTCCTCTCCTTCTCCTACTCATTCTTCCTCTTCCTCTTCCTCATCTTCTCCTTCTCCTACTCATTCTTCCTCTTCCTCTTCCTCATCTTCTCCTTCTCCTACTCATTCTTCCTCATCTTCTTCTTCTCCTACTCATTCTTCCTCTTCCTCTTCCTCATCTTCTCCTTCTCCTACTCATTCTTCCTCTTCCTCTTCCTCTCCTTCTCCTACTCATTCTTCCTCTTCCTCTTCCTCATCTTCTCCTTCTCCTACTCATTCTTCCTCTTCCTCTTCCTCATCTTCTTCTTCTCCTACTCATTCTTCCTCTTCCTCTTCCTCATCTTCTTCTTCTCCTACTCATTCTTCCTCTTCCTCTCCTTCTCCTACTCATTCTTCTTCTTCCTCTTCCTCATCTTCTCCTTCTCCTACTTATTCTTCCTCTTCCTCTTCCTCATCTTCTTCTTCTCCTACTCATTCTTCCTCTTCCTCTCCTTCTCCTACTCATTCTTCCTCTTCCTCTTCCTCATCTTCTCCTTCTCCTACTCATTCTTCCTCTTCCTCTTCCTCATCTTCTTCTTCTCCTACTCATTCTTCCTCTTCCTCTTCCTCATCTTCTTCTTCTCCTACTCATTCTTCCTCTTCCTCTCCTTCTCCTACTCATTCTTCCTCTTCCTCATCTTCTTCTTCTCCTTCTCCTACTCATTCTTCCTCTTCCTCTCCTTCTCCTACTCATTCTTCCTCTCCTTCTCCTACTCATTCTTCCTCTTCCTCTTCCTCATCTTCTTCTTCTCCTACTCATTCTTCCTCTTCCTCTCCTTCTCCTACTCATTCTTCCTCTTCCTCATCTTCTCCTTCTCCTTCTCCTACTCATTCTTCCTCTTCCTCATCTTCTCCTTCTCCTACTCATTCTTCCTCTTCCTCTTCCTCATCTTCTTCTTCTCCTACTCATTCTTCCTCTTCCTCATCTTCTCCTTCTCCTACTCATTCTTCCTCTTCCTCTTCCTCATCTTCTTCTTCTCATACTCATTCTTCCTCTTCCTCATCTTCTTCTTCTCCTTCTCCTACTCATTCTTCCTCTTCCTCTTCCTCATCTTCTCCTTCTCCTACTCATTCTTCCTCTTCCTCTTCCTCATCTTCTTCTCCTACTCATTCTTCCTCTTCCTCTTCCTCATCTTCTTCTTCTCCTACTCATTCTTCCTCTTCCTCTCCTTCTCCTACTCATTCTTCCTCTTCCTCATCTTCTCCTTCTCCTACTCATTCTTCCTCTTCCTCTTCCTCATCTTCTTCTTCTCCTACTCATTCTTCCTCTTCCTCTCCTTCTCCTACTCATTCTTCCTCTTCCTCTTCCTCATCTTCTCCTTCTCCTACTCATTCTTCCTCTTCCTCATCTTCTTCTTCTCCTACTCATTCTTCCTCTTCCTCTTCCTCATCTTCTTCTTCTCCTACTCATTCTTTCTCTTCCTCTTCCTCTTCCTCTCCTTCTCCTACTCATTCTTCCTCTTCCTCATCTTCTTCTTCTCCTTCTCCTACTCATTCTTCCTCTTCCTCTTCCTCATCTTCTTCTTCTCCTACTCATTCTTCCTCTTCCTCTCCTTCTCCTACTCATTCTTCCTCTTCCTCTTCCTCATCTTCTCCTTCTCCTACTCATTCTTCCTCTTCCTCTTCCTCATCTTCTTCTTCTCCTACTCATTTTTCCTCTTCCTCTTCCTCATCTTCTTCTTCTCCTACTCATTCTTCCTCTTCCTCTCCTTCTCCTACTCATTCTTCCTCTTCCTCATCTTCTTCTCCTTCTCCTACTCATTCTTCCTCTTCCTCTCCTTCTCCTACTCATTCTTCCTCTTCCTCTCCTTCTCCTACTCATTCTTCCTCTTCCTCTTCCTCATCTTCTTCTTCTCCTACTCATTCTTCCTCTTCCTCTCCTTCTCCTACTCATTCTTCCTCTTCCTCATCTTCTCCTTCTCCTTCTCCTACTCATTCTTCCTCTTCCTCATCTTCTCCTTCTCCTACTCATTCTTCCTCTTCCTCTTCCTCATCTTCTTCTTCTCCTACTCATTCTTCCTCTTCCTCATCTTCTCCTTCTCCTACTCATTCTTCCTCTTCCTCATCTTCTTCTTCTCATACTCATTCTTCCTCTTCCTCATCTTCTTCTTCTCCTTCTCCTACTCATTCTTCCTCTTCCTCATCTTCTCCTTCTCCTACTCATTCTTCCTCTTCCTCTTCCTCATCTTCTTCTTCTCCTACTCATTCTTCCTCTTCCTCTTCCTCATCTTCTTCTTCTCCTACTCATTCTTCCTCTTCCTCTCCTTCTCCTACTCATTCTTCCTCTTCCTCTTCCTCATCTTCTCCTTCTCCTACTCATTCTTCCTCTTCCTCTTCCTCATCTTCTTCTTCTCCTACTCATTCTTCCTCTTCCTCTCCTTCTCCTACTCATTCTTCCTCTTCCTCTTCCTCATCTTCTCCTTCTCCTACTCATTCTTCCTCTTCCTCTTCCTCATCTTCTTCTTCTCCTACTCATTCTTCCTCTTCCTCTTCCTCATCTTCTTCTTCTCCTACTCATTCTTCCTCTTCCTCTTCCTCTTCCTCTTCCTCTCCTTCTTCTACTCATTCTTCCTCTTCCTCATCTTCTTCTTCTCCTTCTCCTACTCATTCTTCCTCTTCCTCTCCTTCTCCTTCTCCTACTCATTCTTCCTCTTCCTCATCTTCTCCTTCTCCTACTCATTCTTCCTCTTCCTCTTCCTCATCTTCTTCTTCTCCTACTCATTCTTCCTCTTCCTCATCTTCTTCTTCTCCTTCTCCTACTCATTCTTCCTCTTCCTCTTCCTCATCTTCTCCTTCTCCTACTCATTCTTCCTCTTCCTCTTCCTCATCTTCTTCTTCTCCTACTCATTCTTCCTCTTCCTCATCTTCTTCTTCTCCTACTCATTCTTCCTCTTCCTCTTCCTCATCTTCTTCTTCTCCTACTCATTCTTCCTCTTCCTCATCTTCTCCTTCTCCTACTCATTCTTCCTCTTCCTCTTCCTCATCTTCTTCTTCTCCTACTCATTCTTCCTCTTCCTCATCTTCTTCTTCTCCTTCTCCTACTCATTCTTCCTCTTCCTCTTCCTCATCTTCTTCTTCTCCTACTCATTCTTCCTCTTCCTCTTCCTCATCTTCTTCTTCTCCTACTCATTCTTCCTCTTCCTCTTCCTCATCTTCTCCTTCTCCTACTCATTCTTCCTCTTCCTCTTCCTCATCTTCTTCTTCTCCTACTCATTCTTCCTCTTCCTCTTCCTCATCTTCTTCTTCTCCTACTCATTCTTCCTCTTCCTCTTCCTCATCTTCTTCTTCTCCTACTCATTCTTCCTCTTCCTCTCCTTCTCCTACTCATTCTTCCTCTTCCTCATCTTCTTCTTCTCCTTCTCCTACTCATTCTTCCTCTTCCTCTCCTTCTCCTTCTCCTACTCATTCTTCCTCTTCCTCATCTTCTCCTTCTCCTACTCATTCTTCCTCTTCCTCATCTTCTTCTTCTCCTACTCATTCTTCCTCTTCCTCATCTTCTTCGTCTCCTACTCATTCTTCCTCTTCCTCATCTTCTTCTTCTCCTTCTCCTACTCATTCTTCCTCTTCCTCATCTTCTTCTTCTCCTTCTCCTACTCATTCTTCCTCTTCCTCATCTTCTTCTTCTCCTACTCATTCTTCTTCTTCTTCCGCTTCCTCTTCTCCTCCTGCTTCTTCTACTTCTTATTATTATTAGTGTTTGTAGTAGAAGTAGTAGTAGTATGGTAGGAGTAGACTTAATGGAAGCCTTCAATCCTTCTATAAAAACCTTCCTCTAATTTTCTCATTATATTATAGTTATTACACGACGAGTCACCTATGATAAATTACACGACTACTCTCCTGTAATAATGAAATACAATATACTTGTGATCTCACAATGCCTGATAGTCAGACCCAGCTTACCACGTCAAAGTCAGGCCACTGAACAAAATTAAAACCACCAGCTCACAATGAGAGAGTGAACTCGCTTTTGAATTTTTTTTTCTGAATTAATTTCCTCTGAAAATATGCGGTAATTTCCTTCTATAGAGTCAAGTATTTCTGTGTGTTCTGTTATTGTGCTTCAGGAGTTTATTAAAAGCGAGCAGCAAGCTACCTGTCGGAGACAACATATTCTGAGCAGCACACCTGGTTTTTAAAAGGAATATATGAAACTGTTTAAACAATAGTTTGTCAGCAAACACATGGATGTTGCAAATTGGTGTTTTTATTCAGAGAACTGATGCTCTCTTGTTTTCCTGTACCTGTACTATAGTTTGCATTTTCACTAGAAGGATGAGGGGACAGAAGGTTTAAGAGTGAATGTGGTACTGTGATGGTGTGACCATGTATTATACGGAATAAATCCCCTCCACCCTGGATTATGGGGTATTTCAAGTCACAATGGAGCTCCAAGACTTTCTAAAGGAGCTTAGCCTTTGGCATTCTTCCTTTCTGTGGTCTGGGAATTCCTCCTTGACTTGCCGGATCCTTCTAGTGTGCTGTAGAGAGTACAATATAACATGTATCATTGTTCCCGCCTGTGGCTGCCAAGCTTCCAGCACACATGAATAACACACCACAGCAAGCCTGACATCTCAACACGAGATAACCAAGAGATGTGCTTTTCTTTCAGGGATCCACCAAGTCTCCCAGGAGTGTGCAGTCCCATCGCCGAGCATCCAGGTAGGTGTGAGAGCACCTGGTACCCCATGTACCGCTGTTCGCTGATGCGGGGGCGCGGGGCGCAGATACTGGGTGTGCTGAGGAGTCTGTCGGATCCAGGATTCGCTGGCGGGAGAAGGAGGATGCATGGGGCAGACACTGGGTGTGTGAAGAAGTCTATCAGATCTGAGACACCTTGGTGGGAGAAGAAGGATGCATGGGGGCAGATGCTTGGTATGTCGAGGAGTCAGTTGGTTCTGGTATACACTGGCGTGAGAAGGACGATGCATGGGGGACAGATACTGGGTATATTGAGGAGTCGGTTGGATCTGGGATATGCTGGCAGGAGAAGAAGGATGCATCAGGCAGATACTGGGTATTTTGAGGATTTGGTTAGATTAAGGAGACACTGGGGGAGAAGTAGGAGGTATGGGATCAGATATTGGGTATGTTGAGGAGTCAGTTGGATCCGGGATACACTACGGGAGAAGGACGATGCGTAGGGGGCAGATACTGGGTGTGTGGAGGAGTCGGTTGGATCCGGTATACACTGGCGGGAGAAGAAGGATGCCTGGGGGCAGGTAATGGGTATCTTGAGGAGTCAGTTTGATCTGGGAAATGCTGGCTGGAGAAGAAAGATGCATCGGGCAGATACTGGGTATTTTGAGAAGTAGGTTGGATTCAGGAGACACTGGGGGAAAAGTAGGAGGTATGGGATCAGATACTGGGTATGGTGAGGAGTCGGATGGATCCGGGATACACTGCGGGAGAAGAAGGATGCCTGGGGGCAGATACTGGATGTTTTAAGGAGAGTGTCGGATCTGGGATACGCTGGTGGGAGAAGAAGGCTGCATGGGGGTGGGGGGAAGTAACTGGGTGTGTGAAGGAGTTTTTAGGATCTGGGATAAGCTGGCGGGAGAAGAAGGAGGCAGATACTGGGTGTATTAAGGAGTCTTTCAGATCTGGGATACGCTGGCAGGAGCTGCAGAAGGAGGATGCATGGGGTGCAGATATTGGGTGTGTTTAGGAGTCGGTTAGAAACGGGATACGTTGCAGGAGAAGGAGGATCCATGGGGGACAGATACTGGTTGTGTTGAGGAGTCGGTTGGATCCGGGATACGCTGACGGGAGAAGGAGGATGCATGGGGGCAGATACTGGGTATGTTGAGGAGTCAGTTGGATCTAGGATATGCTGGCAGGAGAAGAAGGATGCATGGAGGCATATACTGGGTGTGTTGAGGAGTCTGTTGGATGTATCCTAGATACACTGCAGGAGAAGAAGGATGTATGCGGGCAGATACTGGGTATGTTGAGGAATCGATTGGATTCGGGATACGCTGGCAGGAGAAGATGGTTGCATGGGGCAGATACTGAGTATGTTAGGGGTCGATTGGATTCGGGATACTCTGGCGGGAGAAGAAGTTTGCATGGGGCAGTTACTGGGTATGTAAGGAGTTGGATCTGGGATACACTGGCAGTATAAGAAGGATGCATGTCCTAATCTTATTACAAAGGTAATAGCATCAGTATGGCTATGTGTGTCTCAGGACCTTTGTGCCACCGGTATGAGGATCCAGGCCCCGGTCTAGTACATCCAACCTAAACCATACTCTGCATATATCGATCAGGGCAGAAATTCAACCTAAACATCTAGGGCAATATGTATCAAGGCCAAATGGGTTCGCAAACGCCGAAATTCTCAGAATTTCGGCGTTTGCGAACCCATTTTCGCAAAATGGTATGTATGAAACAATTTGGGTGCAAAATAAGGAATCGCAAAATTTGCCATTCCTTATTTTGCGATTGCATTTAAGGAATCGCAAATTTTGCGCTTCCTTAAAAGCAATGTATCAAGGAAAAAAAATTCCAAAATGCCCTTAACTTCTAGTTGGTGGTAAGTTGCGAATTCTCTTAAAAAAGCATTTTTTTAAAAATCCGAAGGTGCCATGTGACGCTCATACATGCCCTTTGGCATGTATGTGCGCCATATGCGCACACATGTCATTTTCAGGGGTGCTGCAGGGTGTTCTTGAGACACCCCTGCACCCTTGAAATTATTTTCAATTTGAGATTAGCATATTGCGAATCGCAAATTGAGAATAATTTCACATTCATTCCTATGGGCCTCCTGGCCCATAGAAATGAATGGGAAATTATTCCTTAATTGCGATTAGCAATTTGCTAATCCCAATTAAGGAATTTTAAGAAATCGCTACAAAAAAGCAATTTTCTACATACATACCATTTTGCGATTTCTAAATAGCGATTCCTTAAAAATCGCTATTAAGAAATCGCAAAAGTGTTTGTTGATACATATGGCCCCTACTCTGCTAAATTCTAACAGTGCAGTAATTCAAAATCAGTACACCCCGGCTTTCCTCTAACAGTGCAGAAAATGTAACCTAAACAGCCCCTGTGCTAGGTTCTAACACTGCAATAACGCAAGCTAAATCATTGCCGGCTTAATCTCTTAATAGTGCAGCAACTCGGCCTAAACCTCACTCTGTGCTTGTCTCTGAGAGTAAAGAAATTCATGCAAAACCATCTCGCAAGTTGTGACTTGGTGCAGCCCCTGGGCATTGAAGGGTGTTTTTTAGGCCAAGAATGCCTTTGTGAATTAATGTATTGGATGGTCGGAAACAGTGGCCAAGGTAAAGAGGCCTGTTGGGGATTCTGTAGTGTTCCTGAAAGACTGGTACCTCCAGGGCCAGTTCTAGGAAATTCGGGGCCCTGGGCGAAAGGAAATGTGTGAGGCCCCACTAATTTACATAAGTGGGCCCCGGAAGCTTCTTTGTGGAGACTCCTCCTCTCAGCCACCAACAAGCACCTCTTTTACAGCTCATATCGGACTGAAGGTGTGAGAATTGCTTGTGGGCTGAGAGTTTAAACACTGGGGGCGCTAAAGTGCTGGACAATGGGCGTTCTGCGGTGTGTCTGAATGGTCAGCCGGACAGGAGGTCATATTACAAGACAAACCTGAAAAGTATGTCTCCTTGCAACTTGGAGAAGAGGAAGTGTTCCCATTACCTAGACCTTCCCACAGCCTCCCTGAAAGGCCCAGGGAGAGAGCCCCCTCCCTAGGTCCCAATTGTAAAGAGACAACTTTCTTTCCATTGGATCTGCAGGGGTACAGGAAGACAGGTGGGGTTTTGCAGTTGTGTGGGCCCCATGTTGGTAGGGTGAGTGGGAGGCTCTGGGCAGATGACCACACTGCCCATGCCTAGCCCCAGCCCTGGGTACCTCCTTAGGGCAAGGAGTGCTGTGGTAGGATCTTTTGTGCCACAGGCTCCTCTGACAGCTGACTGACTCAGCCCCATCCCTACCAGTCCCACATAGCCACCATCCTGTCTACCCTCCACGCTGTCCGCTTCTCTAGAGCTCTAACTACCACAGCAACAGTGCTGGTCGCTTGCTGGATCATTATTGGGATGATAAAGTCAACCTGTGACCTTGGTGACTCCATAATAGTAAATACCACTTTATTACCCTGGTAATTATCCATAGGAGGTATAGATTATATTTAACTCCACATCTACTTACCTTGACAATGTAAACAGTCAAGGTAAGTGTAGGCTCCTTTGTATATCCTTACCTTGACTATATATAGGTAGTGAATACCATGCGTTCTGTATGTGTGCAGGTCGATGCATCTCACCTCTAAACTCTGACTCAGAAGGACGTGGAGGGCTCGCTCACCTTTGTCCTCTCCCACCTGCTAGTGCATCAGGATGGTTTTATGTCAGTGGGGCAGCATGTTTCCAGTAATGTACCTCTTATTCAATAACTAATGCATTCTGGGGCTTGTAGTCGTGGTTAGTGTCAGTTCAGTCCATTGATGCCATTTTACCAGTTTTACAGAAGTTGATGAATTTGAGGTCAAAGGCTGAAACCATGGTTTCCGATGAACTTGAGAGTATGGGCTCCCATCACCAGTGTCCTTGGAGAAACGAGGTGCCGGCGGCTCCCCCGTAATCTGGGTGGAGATTGAACATTACAAATTAGCAGGCAGGCTGTGAAAACAGAAAATAAATTAATTTAAGCGTTGCTATACTCATTGCAGAGTAACAAAGGTAAAGGGGATCACATACAGCAATTGAGAAAAAGAGCAAACATCATGAGGAAAAAAGGGAAATAAAAAGATATAACGAAAGGAAGAAAGATAGTCAGGTGGAACGATAATTAAAGAGTAATAAAGTGAGAAAGAACAGCAAGAAAATGGATGGGTGGGTGAGTGGATGGGTGACGTATGAATGGATGGATGGATGAATAAATAAATAGATTACGTAAGAGAAAGAATTAAGGACTAATGACAGAAAGGTTATATGATTTGGTTGCTGATAAATTAGCTTTCTGGACTATTTTTAACAGTACAAACGACTTAATTTGTGCAGGTAGTTGCAGGTGCCAGGCATGATTAATACGTTTTGTGGACTGGGATTTGGTTTTCCACAGAATATTGAACCAAAGCAAAAAACAGAAAAGAGAGAAAGGAGGCTCTTGAGGTAGATTCAAAATTAGGGTGTGGGAAATTGTGTAATTTCCTCACATACTTTTTCATGAAATGTGGTTTACCAGTATCTCGCATGAAGTTTTTTCATGTCACGGTGTATTTCATGTAAAAAAGCCTTATAAGACACTAACAAAAGATTCGTTTGAGCTGAAAATATCTCTTGATGAGGAATTTTCTGCACAAGCTATTTTTCCTCAGCCAAAATTATCTGAAATCCATTAATAAGAAATTTCAAGGATTTCACATAGCACGAATTTCGAGAATTACCACATTTTGTTAGCCTAATTTGCCTTCAATTACGGCCTAAAGAAATTTAAACAGCCCTGATGTTTGGCATCAATGGCTTTTAGCAGTGCCGGCGGTGGGCTCTTAAGAAAAATATTTCTGCCATAGCATTATTTTTAATATAGCCTTATAGCCCGCCGTAGCGGGCTATATCGGCTATTAAAGACCCGCTGAATCGTTAAAGGCCCGAGCCGAAGGCGAGGGACTTTAACGAGACAGCGGGACTTTAATAGCCGGTATAGCCCTGCTACGAAGGGCTATAAGGCTATTAGAACATTCTGCCACTAGAGGGCAGAATGTTGTAACAAATTAAACAAAGGGTTCTCGAAGCTCGAGGGGATATAAATCCCCTCGAGCTTCGAGAAGCCTTTGTAGAACATTGGAATGTTGCTCTGCGGGCCTTTACCGGCCCGTCGTAGCAGGGAGCACTCCATTGTCTGCAATGGAGCTCCCAACATTCCAATGTTCTAATACAAATTAAGCATTAAGTAAGAAGGATTAATATGTCCAACTGTACAGAATGTGCATATGAGTAAACTCTGAGGAACTGGTGCGGACCAGATGGCTTGTAATCCTTTGTAGATGCAGATCTCGCCTCTCCTTATGTGGCGTTAAGTGATTCCTCATAATGCCGCTAATGTTGATCAATTTAAACCTACAAAGAGCATGAATGCTGCAGTTCACATATGTGTGTGTGTCTGGGGTGAAGTTATTGTGACTGTGAGGAGTGGTCATGAGTGTGAGGAGTGGTCATGAGTGTGAGGAGTGGTCATGAGTGTGAGGAGTGGTCATGAGTGTGATGAGTGATCATGAGTGTGAGGAGTGATCATGAGTGTGAGGAGTGATCATGAGTGTGAGGAGTGATCATGAGTGTGATGAGTGATCATGAGTGTGATGAGTGATCATGAGTGTGAGGAGTGATCATGAGTGTGAGGAGTGGTCATGAGGTGAGGAGTGATCATGACTGTGATGAGTGATCATGAGTGTGAGGAGTGATCATGAGTGTGAGGAGTGATCATGAGTGTGATGAGTGATCATGAGTGTGATGAGTGATCATGAGTGTGATGGACAGACCCTTCCACAGGTGACCAAGAAATAGTGCTCTTGGGTTACAAGGATCAGAAATCCCTTGTGATCCCGAATTTGCCAGTTATGTGAGACTCTAAGAGATCAGAGCGATCCCCTCTGAGTCATGATTTGTAAAGTAGTGTCGAAAAGAGAGGTCCCAGGGCCACATCTATGGTTGGGTTAGTTGATAAGTCTAAATCCTAAGTGGCTGTAATTGACTCCTAATTCACCTAGCACGAGTTATGAATTTCAGCCAACAGTATGGCATCAAAACATTTGTTCCAAAAAGGAATCCTTTGGTGACCAAAACAAATCGAATCTCAGATGAAAAGAATGATGTTGTAATCCAACTGCATTAAACAATCAAAAACACACCTATTCCTCAAAAAACAATCTCTGAGCTAACAAAAAAGAGATTAGCAAGACTCACTGCAGTGTATCCTCCAACCAGGAAAAAAAGTGTGAACATGCATCAAATTTTCAACTGCTTACAAAATATGGAGTCATGAAAAGATAATACTGATGGGGCAGTGAAAAGTTTGAGAAAGCATGAAGTAGTGCGCGAGTGTGGACCCCGGTCCAGTAGTGGACTGGCCTGATGCACAGCTGGACTAATGTGTCTGCCCTTCTTTTGTCTTCTGCAGGGCTGTGAGCCTCGTCCACTCCATCATGGAGGACAACTGTGAGCTGGACCTCATCTACGTCACGGAGCGCATCATCTCGGTCAGCTTCTGTAGCGGCACCGATGAGGAGGCCTTCAGCAGCAACCTCAAGGAGGTGGCGCAGATGCTAAACTCCAAACATGGGGAGAACTACTTGGTAAGCAGGATTTCTGGCCAATGGGGACCAACCTCAAACTTCCTTGTACTAGGACGTACACACAATGTTTTATCCAGCGTTAGACTTTAACCTCTTCGCTGCTGCCGTCGGCCGTTGGACGTCGCGCAAGCTACCTCCCTGGTGCTGCGCACGTCCAACGGCCGACGCGGCCGCACACGTTTCTTCGAACGTTCAGCACTGGCGCTGAACGTTCGAAGCAGCAAACGGGTTAAGGACTCTGAGTCCCAACTGATAACATGACATTCTAACCAGGCCTTGCTGTTGCTTTCTTTCGTTCCTTTTCTTTTATTTTCTATACCCATTTATTAAATCACCTGCACTTCTAATGCAATACTTAGCTTGATTATACCTCCAACTAAACGCACATGCTTGGAGTAGAGTTAGCTGCCTCATGTATGTCCTTACCTTCTATTTCATAATCTTCTCCTCTGTGTTTGTCAAGTGTGTCCACGGGCCATGTCCTATCTATAAAGTCAGGTGCGCCCTCAGGATGTGCCCGCTAATTATTTTACCAGTGAGACGCATTCATCCTCGTGCTCACTGTAGGGTTCGGTGACGACGGGTGGTGGGAGGTTTCCGAGGGGCTGAATGCTCCTCTGTTGAGGGAGAAATTGTTACAGGAGTTGGCGGTGCCATGATGGGATGAGAATTCCTAGTTATCATCCCAATCCATCATTGCCGCCTCTCATAAGGTATAGTGGTTTTCCCCAAACTATCATAGAGGAATTGCTTCCTTGCTTCCTAACTTTCCATTCAGGTCAGTTTCCCCTATTTAAGCATGCTGTGAACATGGCTCAGAGTGTTGCAATGCTTAAAGACCTTAGTCCAGTTACTTATAGCCAGATTCATCAAACCAAAATCCGCTCGCAAAGGGCCAGATTCTGAGAATCTGGCCCTTTGCGAGCGGTATTTTTGCATTTGGGAAGCATCATCCCAAATGCAAAAATCGCAATTTTAGAAATAGCTACATTGCGATTATTTGCATTTAAGGAATCTCAATTTGAGATTCCTTAAATGCAATGCATGACCATTTAAAAATTGTGAATTCGCAATCTGGGGCCGCTATATACCGCAAAGTCTAACTACGTGGTAAATAGCAAAAACATAGAAAAATGCACTTAAGTAGTATGTTACACACACACATGTCCTTGGTACATGTGTGTGCGCAACACCAGTGTACATTACCATTTCAGGGGTGCTACAGGGTTTCCATTCCTTATTTGCGATTAGCAATTAGCGAATCGCAAATAAGGAAGCAGTAGAAAAGCTAAAAATATTGCGATTTCTACATGCATCCCGTTTTGCAAGTCTTTAATAGCGGATCCTTAAAATTCGCTATTAAGGACTCGCAAAACATGACTTTGATGAATCTGGGGGATAGTTCCTTAACCTGCCATTCTCCTAGCACCTTTTGCTATTGATGTTGGGCAGGTTTCTAGATGTTTTTTCTGCTGCTGGTTTTCTCCTCCTGGCTGTTTCGTTAGAGGGCACATTCCAGCTTTCTGTTGTCCCTCACTGACTGGCAAGGTGGTTACCAGAGGAGATAGTCCCACCTCCAGAACCACTAGAGGGTAGAATGTTCTAACAACTAAAACAAAGGCTTCTCGAAGCTCGAGGGGATTTAAATCCCCTCGAGCTCCGAGAGACCTTTGTGAAAACATTGGAATGTTACTCTGCATGCCTTTACCGGCCCGTAGAATCACGGAGCACTCAGAGACGTTTTAAGGCATGCGCAAAGTGGGCTCTGGCCCAGTGCCCCAACCTTTCAGGGGATCCTCTCATACAGCATCTTAAATAGATTGTTTTAAATACCGTTTTCCTTTATTTTTAATGTGGGTGATGCGTGACAGTCTATTATAGACATTTTGCAGAGATATGTGTTAATCTTTGATGCAATTTCCATAAAATGAGTTTGTTTATGATCGAAACAGGACCTCACCGAGATTATTTGCAGTATTGTTAGTGAGCTTCTGCTGTATAACTATATTACAGACCCACACGCCAATGTTCCTGAATATTAGATGTAAGCACATTTAAGAATTTGATGAGTGTGCTGTGCATAGTCAGTGACTTGGCCAAAGATGTTATGCAAGAGATTAAACTGGATCATAAAATATAAAGCTGTTCTGAAGAGGGGCCTCCAAAATATGTTTGGCCCAGGGCCCCCAAATCCTTAAGATGCCCCTGCGAGCACTCCATTATCTTCGATGGAGTGCTCCACATTCCAATGTTCTAATAATAATTATAGAATGCCAACTGGAAACCCACAAAAGGTGAGCACCAACCGGTTTTACATACTAATAGCTGGTCAGTCCTCCAACCAACCAACAATGGGCTTGGTTTTCTTAGAAAAGAAAACAGTGAGTCATGACATTGCAAATCTGTCTTTCCACTTAAATGAATTAATAGTTAAAGAGAGCATATGGCTCACAACAAAAATAACCATGGTATAAAAATAAAGGATATTCTTGTTCTGCTAAATTGTTTCTTTATCAATCCAGAATCAATCACCTTGATATGAATTTCCAAAAGTAGGGAGTTTTATCCTACACTTTAATGACTTACTGGGAGCCGAGGAGCTATCTCAACATGAGAAACACAAAATAAGAATGAGAGATAAGTCACACATCTAAGTCCCACGATAGATTTAAGTCAAACTATGTGCATCAATCATAATAATAAAAGTAACAGCAGAGATAACTGCACAATAAGTCCATGCTTATTGGTATACAATCAAATGACTTTATTCCATTTTGTTTCTTGTTTCCAGCTCTTCAACTTGTCTGAGCGAAGACATGACATTGGCAAGCTGCACTCCAAGGTAAGAGACTTCATTGTTAACCTTAGTTGTAAACGTGGGTTTTTTTACACAGCACATTCTACCTGCATGGAGCCATTTTAGGAGTCAGTGTGGTTTGTTCAGGTTCACACAGAAGGATTTGGGTGAAGAAAATGGAACTAGAAACCATGTCTTCAGGCTTCTTTGGCAGCAAATCCAACCCTGATAAAAGTGTTCACCCAACAAAGAATGCATGGTCTTCTCCAAAAGTGTTAAACAATTAGGAGTCAGTGCCACCATCAGTTTCTTTCACTTTTATTCCTCATTGATTTGCAAGATGATGACCCAATCTGTCCTTCCCATAAAAGAGTTAGATCTCAGTCCTATGAGCAGTCCCAGTAATGCTCTCCTTCAGGGCTCGAGTTGGGGCACCACGCGGGTGGACGGCGTCCCCCCACTTATTTTACTGGGTGACACCATCCCCCCTGCCAAACAGCTAGACTTCATTTTTTGGCCTCTCTAGGACGAGGAGCTCAGAGCTCACACGCTGTCTTCTCAGATGCAATCGCATCTAAGGGGTGAGCGAGGGGAGGCAATGAGCCCGATGGTGCAAGCCACCTTTCGTGACATCACTTCCTGTCGTGGCGTCACTTCCGGTGACAGCGTCCCCCCACTTCTTTTTTTAGGACGTGTGCCCTGCTCTCCTTCCAAGGGGGTCTATCATGTCTACTTCCCCCTACTGAACGCTTCACCGACACTCCTGAACTTTCCCATTGATATCCATGGCCGCCTTTCCTGCGTCTTTGCAGTCTGCCACCAGCCCTTTCCCATCAACGTTCGACACGGGCTAGGCCATGAGTAAGAGTTTTGAAATTCACATAATTTGTTTTTGCATGATTACGCAAAATTTCGGCAATATTACTCAAATTACACATAATTACGCGAACTGCAAATCTGTCATGTCCCGCTATATTGAAACACGAAATGTGTCCTTATGTCAATTTAAACAAATGCATTTTGTTGTTCCCCTGCATTTGCTGTAAATGTTTACAGTGGCTGGTGCATTTTGGTGCAATTTTTATTGGAGAGGGTACATAATTACACAAAGTGGCATAGCGGTGTTATTTGGAAAATTTTGCATAACTAGTGTAAGGTGAAGTTCCTGAAAATAGTTATAAATTGTGAGTTGACCATAAATGACACATTTCCCTTGTAATTACAACTAGGACTGGGTGTTAGCTTTGCATGTTGTGGATTATTACTGCTTTCTCCTTCCTTTATGGTTCTGTTTCATTAACATTTGCAAACACTGACAGAAGATCACTCCTTTTAAGATTGACTTTCAGATCATATATGCATCATTCACTGAATATTATTCCTGATTGAAATTTTGAGATGTTAATGGATGTTTCCAAGCGTATCCAAGTACAGAAGCTTTACATGATAAAATATGCATGTCAGATAAATGATCAAATCAAATTCAATTTAAATAGCAATAAAGAATTCTGGACAATCTCTTCTGAGTAAAAAATTACTTATCAACTAAGACAGCGGGTTCTGAATACTGACGGGAAGGGTACCCAATTTCTATTTTGGCTTAAAATAATCCTTTCATTGTCTAATCGTATATACACATAGAGGTAGAGGGATAGATATAGAGAGAGATTTCATGTGTCATTGACAATATATATTGTGAATATTGCCTGAGCTAATTTTACCACATTATAGGGCAGATATTCCCTGTAAACACTTTCACAGATGTGAATGTGGATTTTGTGACTACGTATATTAGCAATTTTGGCATCATGCTTTGTATAGTTTAGATTTGCTAAGACTTTCATAATTTACTTAAGAGTCCAATAGAATATTGTACCGATTATTTATTTGGAAGAAATCGCAATTAAGTTGAGTCAGAGTTTTGTATTTAACCCCAGTCGTGTATGGTAATCCCAGATGAAGCGTTTATGTTTTGATTTGGAACAATACCGTCATTGATCCAGTTGTTTACAATTTGCTTTGATTTGTACCAAATGTTTATCATGTATTCATCCCAGGATGTAGATCTCCTTCTCAATTTCTTTATATCTGTGAGAAGCTTGAAGTGATCTTATACAAAGAAAGTTAGAAATATTTCACATTGCTGTGGGATTTGGGTCAAATTTGTTCTCATGGGTCTCATTATCTGCTCAGCATAATCCATTGAAAACGAGGGAGTCTCCGTCCATAGGATTGAGTGAGCGCTGTAAGAACATCACTCGATCTTTGGTTTGTCTAGTTCACCGCATTGTATTGTGCCTCATGCGTATGTTTGTTTCTGCTGGTGCTGTAGGTGTTGGACTTTGGCTGGCCCGACCTCCATGCCCCGGCCTTGGAGAAGGTCTGCAGTATCTGCAAAGCCATGGACACCTGGCTGAATGCGGATCCACACAATGTGGTTGTCCTCCACAACAAGGTACGTGACTATACTAGGACGGGCATTGCCCGCCACAACAAGGGGCGTGCCCATCTTAAATATTTTATCTTTTCAGAGCCAACATCTGCCCAACAAGGCATGTGACTGTTCATAGACAATCATTCTCCTCCACAGCAAGGCAGGTGACATGTCTTCTGATAGTCAATGCCGTGCACAATAATTTACATTAACGTTGCTGGACTGTCAATTTCTGCCAGAAGATGAATGCCCCTTTCCAGGGTGGGCAGCCTCTTCCACATAATTATGTGTCCTTATATACAGATGCACAATCGTCCTTACAAATGGACGTGGCCCTTCTCAGGCAGAAGTTGTCATCTTCTGAAAGCTGGGTGTCCATCCCAGCAAAGTATGCTCTCAGCAATGAGCTATGTGTACCTTCACATCAATGTACCATCTACCACACAAGTGTATGGCCGCTATTGCACTGGCTTGTCATTCCACTACAGTAGTATCTGACCCATCAGAGACGCATTGTTCTGAACAACATGATATATGCCTACTGCACTCATTCTCAGACATGCATTTTATTCCGCTAAAGGTAGGCGGCCCTTCCCAGGCGGACATGCCTTCCACAAAGAGACCTCCAACACTTCTTCCTCACGGGAGTTCCCTTTCACAAACCAATGCTCCAAAGGACGAGTTTTACTAATGGACGAATGCAGAAGTAGTGGATTCCCAATATGACACTATGTGGTATCTTCCTCTTTCCCATGCATTCTCCTCCTAGTGTCATGCATGCTGCTGCTCAGCCAGAGTGACTGTGATGTAATTAGAAAGCTGGTGTGTGCGTGGCTTGAGAGAGTGTCTCTTGAATGAGTGGGCTGAGCAGCAATGATGCTGCTCCCGGTGGGTCTTCTGCCATACCTACTTTACCTGTAACCTGAGGCTCCTACCGTAGGAATAAACCTGATCCTGTTTCTCCTAAACTACTTGCTACACTGCATCACCCTTTACCACAAACTCCTTCAAAGAAGCTGACCAAGTTGGATGAGCCCAGGAAGGAGCCCCTCCGATTGGCTTATACCTCTCCTCAAAAGAGACATTAAGATCCTGGTCAGGATCTTGGCGGCCCATCTTAAATGGCTCATCCTTTTCCTGGTCCACCATATCCAAGTGGGGTCTGTCCCAAGTCGTTTGTCCTGTAATCATCTTTGCTCACTGATTTATATCATGTGGCTGACCAAAGATCTGCCAGAGGAAGCTCTGGCCCTATCACTCATTGGCCAGGAGGACTTCGACAGAATACAATGGAATTACCTCTTCGCAAAGCTCCACAAATTGGGCCTTGGTACAGACTTCCTCGCCAAGGTCCAATGGCTTTACAATTGCCCCACAGCATAGGTGAACTCTGGCGGTTTTCTTTTGCACCCTTTACCAGTCTGCAGGGGATACAACAGTGGTGCCCACTGTCAACCTAACTATTCCTCTTTTCCCCCATGCCTCACCACTCCCATTTGGAAGCACATCCTTCCCCTCATTACCTGCTTCCCGCTTTTCATTTCACGTCTCATAGGAACCAGGTATTAGGTCAAGTAAATCTGTGCCGTAACATGTGTGTATTATTATTTGTACCCTATGGATTGAGGAAGCAAAAAGGTTCCCCCATGTGGTTCCAAAGCAACATGTAAAATACCAAAACACCCAAAAACAAAACAAAAAAACCACAAAGAAATGTATTAATGAACTTCATTTCACTGCCCGTGCCCAAAAAAACCACAACTTTCGCCCTTACCATTCCCTGCTAATTACATTCCATATTGCATCACTCATGGCATGTCCTATGACATCATTGATAACATAACATCACTGCAGCATTTAAAATGACATCATTGACAACACTGTGCATTGCTAGGTGCAAGTTATAGTTACATTAAGCCACAAGTTATAGGTTCTAGAGATAACTATAACTGGTGAATTTTAATGGTTTTGTTTGTTTAAAATGTTCTTTTACCTGAAATTTCCACCAAGCCATAATGTCCCTTTAACCTTTGTTTTTTTTCCAACAGATTTCTAATTTTTAAAAAGTTGAAGTAAGGTATAATTACAATTCCTAACTTTAACTTCACTTTAACATTTTTTTTTGTGAATCCTTTATATACATAGACAATCAGGCAATATAAAAACACCTTCCTTCGTGCACCAAGTAAAGAAAATATACAGTGCCAGGTGTAAATATAAAATAGCCATGACTCAAAGCTCAGTGCTTCACTGCCCATCCTTGGGGTTGCTGTGATGAGAAATAGCATGATTTAAAAAACAAAGCTGCATACAAATGGTATATTTGTGTCTATTGTGTAATATAGTGCCCATTGCAGAACTTTAGAGTAATTGTAATTGTACTTCTATAGTGCTTACTACCCCGGATAAGGCGTTGAAGCACTTTTGGGTGAGTAGCACATTACTCCGGATCCCAAAGAGGAATAGTGGTGGATTGGTATAGGGAAATAATAGTTGTTCATTTGAGCGGTGGACATGAGTCTGTTAGTTGAATTAAATACGACGAAGGAAGGATGGAGGAGGGAAGAGTCTAGAACGTATTTATTTGGGAGATCATAGTAGTAAATGAAGTTTGGGATGAATCAAAGGAGGGATAGGAGAGGGAAGAATCTAGAACGTGTTAATTGGGAAATTGTAGTCGTAAAATGTGGTTTGGGATGAGTCAAAGGAGGGCTAGAGGAGGGAATGGTCTAGAAAGGATTATAAGGGAGATCATAGTAGTAAATGCAGATGTACGTCGTTACAATGCATGCTTTTACCACGCATGCCTTTATGACGCAACTTTTACAACGCAAACCATTACAACGCATAGTGCTTAGGGGTGCTGGATAGTGAATAGTTTAATTTACTATTCCAACTCCAGTCCCCGTGGACACTAGGGAAGGTGTTGGATAGTAAATGAAATATATTCCCTATCCTAGAGCGCCCCCAGTGCAATGCGCTGTAATGGTTTTCGTTTTAATAGTTGCGTCGTAAAGGCACTTCGTTGTAAAAGTTGCGTTGTAAAGGATGTTTCCCAGTAAATGCGGTTTGGGATGAGTCAAAGGAGGGATAGAGGTGGGAAGAGTCTGGAAAGTGTTATTTGCTAGATTGTTGTAGTAAAATGCGGTTTGGGATAAGTCAAAGGAGGGATAGAGAAGGGAAGAGTCTAGAAAGGGTTATTAGGGAGATCATAGTAGTGCAATGAGGTTTGGGATGAGTCAGAGAGTGGCGGTAGAAGATTTATGGAAAGAGGTATGATGAGAGAGAGTAGTGAATTTAAGAAAAGTAACATTTTTTTTACAGTAGGAGTAAAGTAACAAATATATAGATATGTAACTACATAGAAATATATACATGTGTATGGGAAATAATAAATATATATAAAGTCCTGTATGTACATGTATGGATAAATAGTTAGAAACTTGTACTTTCAAGCGTTACTGTACATAACCTGATTTATTTATATATCGTTATTTTTTTATCTGATTTGGTATCTAAAGATTTTTATATTAATTTTTATATTTTTTATTTTTCACCATAATGTGAATAGTGAAGTACTTATAGGTACAATAGTTATGATCATATTTGCACAATGTGATAGATACAATAATAAAGCAGAGACTCATAATCATATAATCAAATGACTTATGTGTAAACTATTTAGTGACATATACATATTAAGCATAACATAATATACATATAAATATATTCTAACAAGTCATATATACATTTGTTAAGCAGACCCATAAGAACATCTATATATTTTTAAATCATAAGTAGTACATATATTTGTACAAAGAATTGCACATATCTAAATACATTCATATAATCAAATTATACATGTGTACATGCACAGGCTTATGCTTAACATTAACAGAGTGGAAAATGTGGACTGTGTTTACATTTCAAAAAGAATTCTCAGTACAGCCAAAATCTTGACAGAATAGGAAATTAGCTCAAATATTTGTAGCACTAATCTGAAAAAAAAACATATATATCAATTTGGCATTTATTTTGCTTGGCCTAAAGCTAATTGTTGTTTCTATGAAAATAGGGTGATTTCAACTTTTGAATGACATTCCATTGATATTTTTCAGTACAGCTTCATGACTGTACCTGCATTTCAGTATTTTATCTTTAAAATTTAAATTAAGTTTGCAACATAAATATGCATTTTGACAGCAACAGCCAATGGTATATAGTGTGACCTCGTCATAACTTAAAATCTTCTCTTCTCCTATTATTTTTATGATTCTTTTTTCACTTGACCACTCTCTAGTTGTATACATTCTTAAAGTAACCTCTTCTTTTTTATTAAGAATTCTCCAAATTTTGACTTTGGTCACAACAAAATGAATACAAAATGTATAAAATATTCTTTCAGTTGTACTTTATTGATTTGTGATTGTCACTAACTTAGTTCTACAGTAATCAAATGATGATCAAATGTCCATTATTTTGTATAATACTTGGTGATGTGGTTGACCTCTCTCCAAGTGACTTTCACAGATAAAGACATATTGGTCCATGTAAAATAGGAATTCAACAAGGACTACTTACTTTGTTTATTGGGAAAGCCAAGTTAATGTTTCTAGTAGCCACACTCCCAAGTGTACCTTTTAGCCTCCAGACCACATGTAGTGACTAGGGGTGGGCGGAACTCTCGGAGTTTCACTCTGCAGAATTCCGTGGTGTTACAGAAAAACTCTGCAATACTCAATGGAATTCCACCAATGGGCGGAAAATATGCAGCTGGTGGTGCAATTTAGCTCTGCATTAAAGAGTAACGTGGAGTGTTAAAAATTCTGCCAATTCCGCGGGCAGAACGGAACATTCAGGACACACCCCTAGTAGTAACCGATGCCCATACGTATGAAGATGAGCTGCCTTGACCATGGCTGTGCTGTACCAGCTGTGATGTTTCTTACTGATGTGCCCACGTCTGACTTAATATATTCTCTGCCTGTTCAGACTCAGAGAAGCTGGAGCGCGCAGTGTCCGCCTGGCACTCTGGAGTCGGCCCCGTGCCAGGGGAGTAGAGTTTCCTTTTGTGAGCGCTTAACGGGATCTCAGGCACCGCTGGCACAGTCTCCCTTGTCTTCTTGGGCCTTTGTTTCCTCTTGTTTGCCGCTGGCTTGGCATTTCTAGCATGGAAATGGCACGGTCTCAAGTGAGACCTAGTGACGTCATTGGGAAACCGCAGTGGCATGCGCATGCATAATTCTGTTTCTCTGGTTGGAACTCCTTGAGGCCAGACCCTGCCAAAATTGGCCCTTAAGCCACAGATCTGTTTCTTCAGTCGATGATGCATTGGGGCTCCGTGTGCTTATGAAGAGGTTCCGTTTAACCCGGTTATGAGTTATTGGGTGGTTCATCATAACTCTTCCTCAGAAGAAGGTGTGGGTCCACCTTTCCCAGTGACAACTTCATGTCAATCCACGCTACTAGTCAGATCATAAAGATGAAATCAGGAACCTAACACACAGGTTTACATGACCCAGGTACTCATAACATCATCCGCTCTCCTCTTCATATATGATCCGTCCCTCTCCAGGTCTTTATAGCGTCTTCACCTCAGACCTCCAAATACATCACCGACTGCTGCCCAGTAAGTGGCTGTCTCATTTTCTCATTGTGTCTATGTGGCTCTATTCCTGCCTCTCTCTTTCTCTCTGTCTATATTTATATCTATCTACATCTAGATAGATAGATAGATAGATAGATAGATAGATAGATAGATAGATAGATAGATAGATAGATATGTGTATATACGTAAATATATATATATACACACACACACACACACACTTTCTATCGCTGACCTTCTCATCTCAGATTCTCTGCTTGCTATCTCTCTATATCCTTCTATTTGTCTATTTATATATGAAAATTAACTATACTGGTGTGCCCGTGTAATAAAGATTACAATTCACCGTAAAATTATGTTTGTTAAAAAGGTCTATAATTTCTTACTAGGCCTCAATAAGCATTGAACAGCCTCCAGCAAGACACCAGGGTTTGAACATTGAAAGTTTAGTAAATATTTGTCACAGACTTTGCACCTTATTTAGTTTGGCAGAAGGGTGACGGTCACAGAAGTGTCTGGTGTGCTCTCCGCAGTGCACTAGTACACAGTATTATAAGTGCATTCAGTGCTTAATTTGTGAACTGATGAGTGCCGGTGCCCAAAAAATGCTGCTCAGACGACTGTCTGGCACAACTGCCAAGGCTGCATAGTCCTGAACCCACCTCAGTCCTCTTTAAACCCCTACAGGGCGCCCTCTGCCCCTTTATCTCACTCTTGGTACCTGCTTTCTCCTCTGATGATGTTTTTTCGTCTTTCTCTTCCTCCTTCTCTCCAGTTGGGTGTTTTTCCTTCTCTCTTTGTCTCTGGAAATGTCTGATGAGAAAAAATAACGCCTGGTTCCCAAAAATGAGTGCCGGTAAACCCCAATGAATGCATTATGAACGACGACACTTGTCTTATATTTTCCATCTTTGACGGAGTGTCCCGCAGGTTGGGTTACTCAGCCGCAAAAGTAACTGATATCCCGGCCGCAGTATTACAAGTGCATTATATCCTATGATACTCATAATATGGTGAATGGAATATCCCCACATTGTGGCTGAGTAACTGAGCCATAAGAACGCCCTAAGCTGGGAATACGATTCGTTATGAGCGCTTTTCTTTATCCCGTTGCATGCTCATGACGAGCTCAGCTCGTCATGAGGCACAGTTGAGCTGCACTCATGACGAGCTGAGCTCGTCATGACCGTTGGAACGTTCACACACGGGGATAATTCCCCCGCTGTGCTGAACGTTCCAAAACGGGTGTGGTCTTGACGAGCTCAGCTCGTCATGAGTGCAGCTCCACTGTGCCTCATGACGAGCTGAGCTCGTCATGACCGTTGGAACGTTCACACACGAGGATAATTCCCCCGCTGTGCTGAACGTTCCAAAACGGGTGTGGTCGTGACGAGCTCAGCTCGTCATGAGTGCAGCTCCACTGTGTCTCTCATCACAAGCAAGGTGGCGCCACGCGCGGCCACCTCCCCCCACACCGGAGGTGAAAACGACCCGCAGCGATTGGGTTAAACACAAAAAAACACACACCAAGAGTGATTGAATTTGCACAAAAAAAAATATATATATATGTATATATATATATATATATAAATATATATATATATACATATATATACCTGTATTATCAATATTTCGGTCTTGATAAAATCACCAAAATCATAAGATTCTCTTAAAAATGATGGGAAAGACTTTTGGAAGGATCCAAAAGTAGAGAAACGTTTTAATATTATTATTATTATTATTATTATTATTATTATTATTATTATTATATTTAAGTTTGTAGAGCGCACAGCTACCCGGAGGTGTTCCGGCGCTAAAAACAGGTTGAGGGTTATTTCACTGAATGTGCACGTATAAATTATAATAGCTGATTGGTCGGTATGCACTAATCAACAATTTATTGCGTCATGGCAAAAATCGAATTACAGATGGGAGGGATGGATTTAATCAATGATGAACCGCAAATTAATTTCTTACTGACAGCAAATCTAGAAGGATGTTGAATTGGACTGTAAATTGCTGCAAGGTGTATCTTGCGTCACTGTATCCCCAAGTCAACTTTGAACGTTGATGTCAGAAATACCTATACAACAGTGTAACTACTGTTTCTCTGCCTGGGGCTCTGGAGGGTCTCTTACTTTGTATTGTCCTGCCCTCTAGTGGTTGCGTTTGGAATGATATCTTATTTCGCAAAATGGTGAACTGGAAACAAGTTAAGAATTAAGAAGGTATTGTACAATTGAGCAATCTGTTCATCGGATGTCTTGAAAAGTAATTTATTTAGACAAGTCCATTAAACTGCCAACAACATAGTTTTATTTATGTAACTAATATGCAGGGTCGGGCTGCAACAGAAAATAGGGCCAAGAACCAAGCAGTTGGCCTAACACTAGGGCAGTCGACCTCGAATCTGGGGAACTGGGTTCGAGTCTCGGCAATGACGCTGAACATCCTGTGATTCTTGTCAAATCACTTAATCTCCCCGTGCCTAACAAAAACGAATGTGTGTCCACGTGTAACGTAACTGGCGCTATGTAAAGCGCTCTAGTACCCGATTCAGGTCAAGTTCGCACTATATAAAACTACTTTAAAAAAAAAAAAAGGATATGGCTTAACAGCTAAGGTGGTCGAACTCAAATCTGGGGAACTGGGTTCGATTCTTGGCAATGGCGCTCAACAACCTGTGATTCTGGGCAAAACGCTTAGGGGCAGATTTACAAGCCCATTGCGTCACTTTTAACATGGGAAAAGTGATGCAAAAGTGGCGCAAGGGGATTGTAAATCTGCCCCTTAATCTCCCCGTAACTAACAAAAAAAATGAATGTTTTCTGGTATAAGTAACTAGTGCTCATGTAAAGCGCTCTGATACCTACGGGTCAAGTTTTCACTATATTAAACTGCGAAGAAAAAAAAAGTGAAAGAGGCCCCGTTAGCAAACAAAGTGTAAATAGTGTCCCACATTTGCAAGCAGGGCAGTTTTGAACTTGTAAATATAAGCTACAACAGTGTTTTTCAGCTATGCGACGCTGAATGCTTTTGTGGTAATATCCGGCCAATCACTGGTAAAATCAAGCCATCCCAATAGGCCATAAAACAGGCCACTAGCAGCAAGACACCACCCCACACTGAGCTATCAGACCCGACTGTTGGGCCCTGCCAGATTGCCTCATAGTCCAGTGCGACCATGCCACAACTACACATCTATTTCGCTTCAAATGCCCTCCTGACAGGGTGTAAATATGCGCCTAGAACTGAAGAGAAGGCGCATTACCAACCTCATCCGTCTCACTGCGGGTGACCATCTTGGGTGAGGACCTTTTTGATTGGGTGAATGCTGTGTCTGGATCACAGGGTGCTCCATGGTTACCGTGACGAGGGAGACTATGACTCGGAATAATGAACATTACCAGTAAGTAACCAAGTCATTCCTCTCAGCCTGGCATGCATTTCGTGTTTGCTGCTACCTCCATTGTTTGGTACTACGGTTGTCAGGACCAAAGGGGAACCTATTCCATGCCAGGCCCTGAAAATAAAACCTTGTTCATTTCAGTGACGATCAAAGCAGCTGCACCGGAAGCGGTGTGCTCCATGACTCACTGAAGCTTCCTGCAGCCCTCAGAATAATGTCTGACAGCATCTTTTGTTTTTGTTCTTGCAGGGGAACCGTGGTCGAACGGGCGTGGTCATCGCAGCCTACATGCACTACAGTAACATCTCCGCCAGGTATGATTGTCGCGCGCATTGTCCATTGTTTCACTGACAACAACACCCCTTACATCCCAGACCTCTGACAGGGGGGCGACCTCTTCTTGGAATTGTCACTAGCAAAATGGAATGTTTGCTCAGGGCTCCTGGAAAGATTAAGCAGAGGGGCCCGCCAGTGTGACTGACTTCTCCCCAGACCCATGCCTCTAAAAGAATGGGCGACATTGAAAGAGCCATCCACAAGTCAGGCACAGTCAACACATGCCTTACTCTGGGCAAGCCATGTTCAGGTCAGGCATGTCTGACAAAGAACTAGCTCCCCCCTCCCTTCTAACACAAAGCTTTACTGCTCCCCCTTTCTGAATTATAAGATTTCACTGAAGAACATATCCTCCCCCCTTCTTAGCAGGGCCCCAGTACCAGGGCCGGACTGGGAACCACAACCGGCCCTGGCAAAGTACTCGGCCAGCCCCCCCCCCCCTTTTATTCAGGGGGTTGAAGGTGCCCCCGAGCTCTTTGCCGGGGCCTGTTTTCGGGCGATTTTGGTACAGGGCCGATTTTGCAGCTTAAAACAGCCCTGTAGCAAAAACGGCCCCAGGTGCCCAAAACCGACCCCCACCCATGCGGCGCACCCGGGGATTGCCCTGTGCCCGCTATGGCCAGTCCGGCCCTGCCCAGTACCCCGGGGTGCTAATCTCCATAACTCAGACTTGGTTGGCATTGTGCCTTCTTTGGAAAGTATGAAAGGCCAAGCCAGCCTTTTCCAGGATTTGAACCTGGGACCACAAGTAAACACACCCCCCTGAAGCAGCTGGGATGGGAGGCCTCTTCAAATAGAGGACAGACCATGATAAGAGCGCCGGTGACGTCTGTGCTCTTCGTTTTTACTCCCTAACTCTGTGGGCTCCATTGATGATACTCTGGCCATGCATCGGTGAGCTCTCCCTTCAAGGCCCAGGGGCCCGGTGCCTGTGGGCGGGTGTGGGCAGTCAGTGTAGATTCAGTCCAACCATAACATAGAGGCGCCCTGTGCTGCTCTGTTATGGTTTTGCCTCATAAGTCGGTCAACTATGGATCTAATCTATTGGTTACTAACAAGTTAGTGGGCGCCTAGGGGTCAGCTTCTAGCCACAAGCCTACACACTGTGGTCACTGATGTTGTGGTCAGGACATCAACCCCAGGGCCTATAAGACATTGTGTCACACACATTGTGAGCGGGTCAGGTCTGTGTCTATGCCACTGTTGTCATACTAGACCCATCTGTAGTCCTGATAAGTTGATGATCATATTGGTATCCATGGTGGTCAATTAATAATATTATATCCATTATTCCAAACCGAGCGCCTCGCAAACCATACGGCCCACACAGTCATGTTGCTCTTTGCATGGTTGCGATAACAAAGGCGGAATCTCTGGTTGTAAAGTTACAATGCGAGGATCCGTGGTGGTGATATGATACATTTGCTACCTGGAGTACCCACAACATAGTGGTGTTAACCACTGATGTAAGAGTATTTGGTTTTCATGATGTTACTATTGAAGTCTCAGCGTCCATGCAGCATTCTCCCGAGTAGGTCCTGGAGGATTGGATCCATGCCAGATGTTCAGCATATCCCCATTTAGATAAATGTAGTTATCTTAAAAAAACAGACATGGATTCTGCCCTCCAGAACCAACTTTGGAGAACCTTGATCCATAGCAATGAGGCGTTTCGATTGGTATCCAAGACAGGATCATGATTATACATCTCTATCAGCATCCGCGTACGACGTCTGAAAGCTGCCATCAGAAGTCTTTTCCTGCTGAGCATAAGGCAGAGGATCTCATGAAGAACAGTGGGGAGCTGATTCACAAAGGGCCTCTGCACTCGTAGCGGAGGCCCCGCAGTCGTTGGGGAGTCTCTGTACTCGTGGAATCTCCGCAACGAGAATCCTCATTGCGGAGATTCCATCCCGACTACGGGGCTCTCCGTCACGAGAGCAGAGGCCCTTTGTGAATCAGACGCTGGTTGAACAACACAAACAAATGAATTGCAACCTGGTTGCGCCTCGCCAGCTGTTGGGTTGGGGGTCTCTTCACAGGTGGTTCAAGAAACCTTTTAGCCTTATAAGTAGATGTGTGTGAAAGTTTTTTAATTTCCTTTCATGTTTGTATGTGAAATTTCGAGAAAATCATGTGAAGTTATGCATAATTATGTGAAATGCAAATCCATGATGTTGGGCTATAATTGAGCGCAAAATGCATCCTCACATAAAAAAGTGACGCAAGAGCTCATTGTGTGATTTAAAAAAGCATGAAAAGCACACTTGCCATGAACAGCCGCTCACATTTTGTTTATCCCTGTTGTTCTTGCACTACTGCACTATAATTTTACTGCAAATGGCGGCATAATTATTCGACCTGATGTAATTGTATTATTTTAGTAATTTTGCCTCACAAGTATAATGTGAAATTCCCAGAAGTACACAAATGCTGCCAGTGTAGCTCAAATTTCACCCGTGACTACTTATAAGGCACATCAAAGATTGTTTCAGTGCTACTACCTCCCAACACACACACATGCAACTTCAACTGACTGACAGGCCACACATCTCGGGGAGCAGGCCATGCCTGGTGGTAGGCTGGTGTTCTGGGTTGCTTATAGTAATGTCTAACATGCCACTGAAGACTGTGCTGCTCCCATGAGTGCACATGCGGGGTTGGACCTGGTTAGACTTCCCATTGTTGAACGGCAGGTGCAGGACAGAGAGGATGTGGCCTAATGGCTAGGGCGGTCAACCCCAAATCTGGGGAACCGGGTTGGAGTCTTGGCAACAACGCTCAACATCCTGTGATTCTGGGCAAGTCACTTAATCTCCCCGTGCCTAACAAAAACGAATGTGTCCTCATGTAACGCAACTAGTGAGCATGTAAAGCGCTCTGATACCTTTGTGTCAAGTTTGCGCTATATAAATCTCAGAAAGAGAAAAAATATATAGTGGCCCCAAAGTAGGCATCTGTTCTTCTTTTGTTCTGTGGGGCACATATTTTTTCATTGAAAGTAACAGTTTTTAAATTTTTTTAATTTATTGTGCGTGTTGATCATAGGACGAGTTTAAGCGGCTTCTGCGTCATTCAAACGCTCCTATGGGATGTCACCTAAGTGTTTCTGAACTCATCCATCAGGTCTATGTATATTATGGGAATTTAGTATAGGCCCAAGCTCAAGATTAGGCCCAGAGGAAGTGTCAACCACATTAGAGGAAGTGGCATACATTTGTAATGCGAAATTCCTGAAATTACGCCATCACGCTATGTTGCATAATTGCACCGCGTTCGCAGCAAAACTTTATCAGGAGAACAATGGAATGACCAGAATGCAAGTGGCTGTCGTAACACTACTTGTGTTTTTGACGCTATTTATTTTACTGTGAACTATGTCTTCTCATTCAAAATGGATGAGGGGGCGTTTCGTGCAGGAATGTAGCGCTACATGCCACATTTACATTTCACATAATTGCACATAGTTTGGTGTAATTTTGCTGTAATTACAAGTAATTAAGTGAAACCACTTTTGCCCACCTCTACTCAAAAGTACCTATTGTTAAGTAACTTTTTTCTCTCTCCGCCCACAATCGCAGAGGACTTGCGCGGTGTCAGATACGAACTACACAAGCTGATGCTCCCTTTCTCTTGCAGCGCAGACCAGGCTCTGGACAGGTTTGCCATGAAGCGGTTTTATGAAGATAAGGTGCTGCCCGTTGGACAACCATCGCAGAAAAGGTGAGTTTAGCCACAGTTGAGCTCAATCCCAAACAGCTGAGCCCCCCTCTCTTAGAGCACTCAGGTTTAGGGCATGTAAATCTTATGTTTGAAACCAACATGAAACTCTCATAAGGAAGTGGCAGGGTACTGATTTACTTTTTCGAGACATTTCACATGCGTTTCCGTACATGTGATTTCAAGGAACAAAGGTCCTAAGCAAATAATAATGTACACAAAATAATTAGAATATAACCAACGATGGGTTACTCTAGCCATCCAGTGTCCAGCCGGACAATGGAGTTTTATTTTTACAATGGAGAAAATAAAGTCAGAAATACTTTGAACAGCATAAATAGTGAGGCACAAGCCTGTACCTTTAAAGAACTGGGAAGTGTGGGGGAATGGGGTAACAATACAGACAATCGAACCAAAAACAGAAATACAGGCAAAGACTTTGAGCTTTGGCCACCTGCATTCAGTTTTAAATAACAGCAAGTTTTGACCAAAAGTAATTTCCGTAAATGCGAAGCATGTTTTTGGTGCAGTTGTTGCCACTTGGCGTGTAATAAGAAAGCAAGGCAGAATAAAGTGTGGTTGAAGCTGTAATGCTAGAAGTCATTCTACTTCCTGCAGAATATTCAGATGCTTTGTCCAATGATGTGTTTGCCTTTGCACAGGTGTCATACAGGTGCATGCTGGGAAACAATTAATGCTGAGGCTTTAACTGTTGTGATGCTCGTGTTGACATTGTCACATGTCTGTGGTTGAGGTGTAAACTTTTAAACTCTTCTGGGAAATCACAAACAATTCGTGACTAATTCACTAGATGTCAAGATAATTTCAAACATGCACATTTTTACAAACAAGCTGCACAACAAATCATGCTACAGATGAGTAACGTGTACCTACTATTATTAAATGTGATCTCGGTGAAGGTACGGAAGCAGAGGCGATGGGATTTAACAAAGGGCACAGAGAAGCAGAAGCTAGGGTCTCTACTAACAAAGGGCATAGTGAAGTAGAGGCGATGGGATTTATTAACAAAGGGCATAGGGAAGTAGAGGCGATTGGATTTATTAACAAAGGGCACAGAGAAGCAGAAGCTAGGGTCTCTACTAACAAAGGGCATAGTGAAGCAGAGCATAGGGGCTCTATTAACAAAGAGCATAATGAAGTAGAGGCAATGGGATTCATTAACAAAGGGCATAGGGAAGTAGAGGAGATGGGATTTATTAACAAAGGGCACAGAGAAGCAGAAGCTAGGGTCTCTACTAACAAAGGGCATAGTGAAGAAGAGGCGATGGGATTTATTAACAAAGGGCACAGAGAAGCAGAAGCTAGGGTCTCTACTAACAAAGGGCACAGTGAAGTAGAGGCGATGGGATTTATTAACAAAGGGCACAGAGAAGCAGAAGCTAGGGTATCTACTAACAAAGGGCATAGTGAAGTAGAGGCGATGGGATTTATTAACAAAGGGCATAGGGAAGTAGAGGCGATTGGATTTATTAACAAAGGGCACAGAGAAGCAGAATCTAGGGTCTCTACTAACAAACGGCATAGTGAAGCAGAGCATAGGGGCTCTATTAACAAAGAGCATAATGAAGTAGAGGCAATGGGATTCATTAACAAAGGGCATAGGGAAGTAGAGGAGATGGGATTTATTAACAAAGGGCACAGAGAAGCAGAAGCTAGGGTCTCTACTAACAAAGGGCATAGTGAAGAAGAGGCGATGGGATTTATTAACAAAGGGCACAGAGAAGCAGAAGCTAGGGTCTCTACTAACAAAGGGCACAGTGAAGTAGAGGCGATGGGATTTATTAACAAAGGGCACACAGAAGCAGAAGCTAGGGTCTCTACTAACAAAGGGCATAGTGAAGTAGAGGCGATGGGATTTATTAACAAAGGGCATAGGGAAGTAGAGGCTAGGGGCTATATTAACATAGGGCATAGAGAAGCAGAGTCGAGGGGCTTAATTAACAAAGGGCACAGAGAAGCAGAAGCTAGGGTCTCTACTAACAAAGGGCATAGTGAAGCAGAGCATAGGGGCTCTATTAACAAAGAGCATAATGAAGTAGAGGCAATGGGATTCATTAACCAAGGGCATAGGGAAGTAGAGGCGATAGGATTTATTAGCAAAGGGCACAGAGAAGCAGAAGCTAGGGTCTCTACTAACAAAGGGCATAGTGAAGCAGAGGCAATGGGATTTATTAACAAAGGGCATAGGGAAGTAGAGGCTAGAGGCTATATTAACATAGGGCATAGAGAAGCAGAGTCGAGGGGCTTAATTAACAAAGTACCTTCAGAGTGCAAAAGGCGATTGGCCCTTCTGGTACCACATTTATGGTGGTCTCAGTGATGGGCTTCCTTGGGGCTACAAAATGAATTTTTAGTAAAACTGACATTGCTGAATGGATCTAGTTTCTCACTCATAATCATTCAACAGGCGACACAAAGGAGTGTGTGGAGTTTCTAACGTTTTCCTCTCTGGAGTTTTGTATTTATTTCCAAAAACATTGCAAGCTGGGTGAAGTACATAAACAGAGACACTTAAAATACATGATGGGAAAAATCCTACAAAATAGATTTTGGGTGAAACAATCACTTCTAAACACAGAGGTAGAACTATTTCTCACAATAAAATATGTGTTGCTTGAACATTCTTTAGCAAAATCGATTTTTCTCAGTAAGCTTTGCATACAGGCAAGGTTTTGCATTGATGACAAACTTTGTAAAGTGTATAGTTCAACTTTCCAAAACTGTAGCTTGGAAATGAAACATTTGCCATTGAGTGAGAATATCAGAAACAAAAATACTGTAGGCCAAAATATGTCAAGAATGAGGACAAATATTGTGAAGGTAAGTTTCTATGGGTAAACAAAGTTTTATAATATGTAACGCCACATATATTTTGTTTTGAAATCTTCTCCAGTACCAATAAAGAGCAGGTTCCTGTTCATTACCCTCAAAGCTTGGCGAGAGGAGTTGGCCTAACGGCTAGGGCGGTCAATCTCGAATCTGGGGAACTGGGTTCGAGTCTCGGCAATGACGCTGAACATCTTGTGATTGTGGGCAAATCACTTTATCTTCCCCTGCCTAACAAAAAAACAAATGTGTCCTCATGTAACGCGACTGGTGCTATGTAAAGCGCTCTGATACCCGATACCGGGTCATGTTTCGCTATATAAAACTGTTTAAGAAAAAAAGGAAATCGTCGAGCCAGTAAAGAAACTTTGAATTACATGCCGAAGATGCAAAAACCTACACTCGGCAGACCACCAGCCCACTGCAACCAAAAAGAGCAAGAAGAACTGTCATCTGATGTAAACGTCATTTCTTACATGGTGTATAACACTAGAATTAAAAAAATTTAAAAATCCTTATTTTTTAATGTTATAGGACTACGGTTTAAAGAGTAAACGTGCTAGATGCTGAACTCAAGGTAGTGAAGTAGAGAGAACTCGTAATGGCTGGTTTAGACCTTATGTTTGCTTTGTTCACCCTAAGTTGGCAGGGTATGCCCAGACGTGAGTCCCGTGCTCACTTTGCCACTGGATTCAAGCTAGCCTGGCTGATGAAGGGTGATGCCCTGAAACCGGTCCCATGATGCTTGTTTCCAGTCCAGGGAAGACCTGGCTTGGCAGTTCTGCCTGGACTGTTCCTATGTAGAACAGTGTCATGGCTGATTTGCATATGGCTGGGTCTGAACTGGGGTGGTGAAATGAGCTAAAGAATGATGATGGTTGCAACCCAGATCTATGACTGGGGGTGAGTGCCTGAAAAGTTTCAGTGCTCCGTCCATCATCTCTTTGTGCCTTGGTTTAGACCTTCAGCATTCCAGTATTTGTCTTTCTGTTCTCACTTTATAATTTACAATTTGTACTCCGATTCTGTTCCATGTTCTAATAGCATTAAACACTGCATCAGGTTTTTAGTCCCTCAAACTTCATTTCAGGCCCTAACCTGCAGTTTGGGCCAATTACTTTTGGGAGCAATCCTTTAATGACCGGTATAGCCCTTGAAAATGGGCAAAATTCTATGTTGAAGCCGCAGAAAGAATGATGTGCTCCCTCGATGACAGCAGAGTAAGTGAAAAGATGCATGCAGTGGTAATCGCATCCGCGGCCGGTAGTGGGAGTACCGGTCGGGCGGTGACGTGGGGAGGGGGAGGGGCAGGGTGGGGGGTAGTAATGTATGGATTATGTACTTTAAAAGGTAAGTAAACCTAAAAATAAATAAAACGAATTTCGTTGCACACACTGCATCGCATTAGGTGATGAAGTGTGTGCAACGAAATTCGTTTTATTTATGTTTATATTTACTTACCTTTTAAAGTCCATAATCCATACATTACTACCCCCCACCCTGCCCCTCCCCCTCCCCACGTCACCGCCCGACCGGTACTCCCACTACCGGCCGTGGCTGGGTAATCAGTAAGGTTGGTTACAGACAGAAGACTGCATTGCTATAGTGGACTGGTCACTCTATATGGTAACACAATACGTGAAATATTCCCACTCTCGCTAAACTGTTGGAAAAATGCGTACAGCTACAACTGACTAAACACATAGATACGTTTGATCTCCTCAACGCTCATCAGTCAGGCTTCCGAGCAGGGCACAGTACCGAAACTGCCATGACTCACATAGTGGACGACGCCCTCCAAATCCTAGACCAAAACGATACCTGCCTCCTCATCCTTCTGGATCTCTCCTCAGCATTCGATACAGTTAAACATGAGAACTTACTCGAACTGTTAAACACAAGAATGGGCATATCTGGGACTGTTCTCAAGTGGTTCACCTCCTTTCTACACAACCGGTCACAAAGATTCAAAAGTAACAACCTGCTGTCCTCTCCGGTACCTGTATCGCTAGGCGTCCCTCAAGGATCCTCCCTCTCCCCAACACTGTTCAACCTAGTTATGGAACCTCTCACTACTTTGCTACAGACATCTAATGTTCACTTTCACATGTATGCCGACGACACCCAACTTTATCTCAAAATACAATCTCCCAAGGACATCATGCTTCTGAACACCACGATCAGAAACACCCAATCCTGGCTTGCTGAGAATCACCTCAAACTCAATGCGCTGAAGACTGAGTTCCTCCTGATCTCACCTCCCGCTAAAATCTCCACGGCTCAAACATGGCTTAAGCACTTAACGGCTCTAAATGTACAACCTATCGTCGTAGACTCAGCAAAATCTTTAGGCATAACACTTGACGCCAATCTCAACATGCAGCAGCACATCAGCAAGGCAACCAAATGAGCGAACTTCCAAATCAATACCTTGAGAAAACGTAAACCCTTCCTTCCTGCCAAAGACTTACAAACTGCAGTACAATCTATAGTCCTCTGCGGGCTCCCCCTAACTACAACGGCACCCCTAAGAGCGTCCCTTAACGCCGCAGCGAGACTCATCACTGGCTCAAAAAAACACTCGCATATTTCCCCTGACTTTAAATCCCTGAACTGGCTACCTTTTGAAGCCAGAATACATCTGAAAATCGCCTGCATGACACACAAGGTTGTACACATGAACTCACCCGCCTACCTCACTCAAAAGCTGACAATTTCGGGTGGCTCTAGAACTACTAGAAGCACAAACAATCTTCTGCTGAAGCCTTGAAGATTTAGGAAGGAAAAAACATATAAACGCTCCTTTTCAGGAATGGCACCCAGGATCTGGAACTCACTCCCACCTGAAACCAGGCTCATCTCCTCCAACAAACTTTTTAAGAAAGAAGTAAAAGCGATCCTCATGGCTAAATACACATGATCTACTAATCCGTATTTCTCATGAATCTGCTCTGTAAGACCTGCCTGACCCCCCTGGTCTATTGTATTACTTGTATTATCGACTTACTTGATTGTATACGTTCACTCTTTGTATATTGTTATATTGTTGACGCACCTGTTTGACTTTGTATATTGTTATATTGTTGACGCACCTGTTTGACTTTGCACACTTTACCCACACCACCTCAACGATCCCTACTTTTCTACTACTGACGCACCTGTGGGACTATACATCCTGCACTCACCCACCTCAACTATGCCCACCTTTATGCTATCTCCAAAAATTGTAAACACGCTTAAGCAAGTATATGCTCCTTAATTTTGTACTTTATATTATTGACGCAACTGTTTGACTATGCACCGTGTACCGACACTACCTCACCTGTGACCTACCTCATGTTTTTGACCTACCTATGTAACTAAGCACCTTGTACCTAACTACCTCAAATATTACTTTGTATTACTCTATCACCCCCGTGTCCTTGTAAAGCGCTCTGATATCTGCAAAGATCTTGTTCGTGCTATATAAAACTTTCAAAATAAATAAATAAAATAAAACCGGCGGAGCAATTAGTAATGCTAAATAAAAGCTATTGAACTTCTACAATCAAGTCTTCTATTCTATCTACACGGGTGTGCAAAATCGTGCATGTTTTAAGATGTTAAAATTATTTAAAATCCGTGACACTTTCATGATATCGAGTTTTTGTAGAGAAGTGTGCTTTGCCGGTATTACCTCACTTTTTATACCCAAACACTCACCCTGTGTAAAAATGCCTCATACCATACCGGGAGGAAGCTGGTTTCAGTAGAAATTCTCTCTCGACCTGACATTTTCTGCCTGAACCAGCTTGCCCTGGTATCTCCCGAGATGTGTTTACATAAAGTAAATATTACACAAAATGGCATTATGCTAAATTTCAGATCTTTCTCAAATTTTAATGAAATTCGAAATCGGAAATGAACAAAATCGTTTAAAATTATAGTCTATACACATACCCCTAACTAATACCTTAGAATGATTAATACTGTGTATTTATCCCTCTCCATAACAGCAAAGTAAATGAAAAGTAATCAGAAATCCAGAAGGAAGTAATGGCAAAATGTACATTCTACAGTGGAGCGTTCAATCTCTCTAACAGTAGAGTATGCGGAGAGTAAGTAGGCAGAATGCAATGAATAACATCATTACAGAGTATTGCCTGCTACAATTGGCTGTGTATCTAATTGACAGCGGACTGTGCGGAATGTCAACAGGTGACTAAACATCACTATAGTATCATACCAGTGGTTGTATTGCTACAATGAGGTGTTCACTTTACATTGTAGCACTGTAGGTGGAAGATTGACAGGCCGCTAACAATCAGCGACAAGTGGTGGTTTTGCTAAAGTGGAGCGTTAACTTTATATTGCAGCACGATAGATGGAATGTTGACCGGCCACTAACAACGACAAGCCGTTGTATTGCTGCAATGGAGTGTTCGTGCAGCACGATAAGTGAAAGATTGACAGGCCACCAGCGATCAGCGACAAGCGGTTGTATTGGTGCAGTGGAGTGTTTGCTTTATATTTCAGTTTAATAATTGGGAGACACTTATGATACTTGAGTGTTCACTTTATATTGCAGCAAGACAGGTGGAAGATTGACAGGCCACTCACAATCAGCGGCGAGCGGTTGTATTGCTGCAATGGAGCGTTCAATCTATATTGCAGTATCGTAGGTGGAAGATTGGCAGGCCGCTCGCTTGCGTTGCCACCAATGAGAGTAGCATCTATATATAATACAGTCAGTAAACATAACCCCTAAGTGTGCTTGATTCCGCAGGATGAAAGTTACAGCGTGGAGTCCCATCTTTATGACGTCACAGTGTGTGGGCCACACTTGGAGCCGCGCACCGGAAATAGCAATAGTTTCTCAGCTCCCCTAGGACTGACCTTTGATTGTTGCAGGTTTGGTGGCTGTCTCTTTCATCTGGGGGATATCCAAGGTGAGGGGGCTCTTCTTTGCACTGAAGGGTACTTAGGCCTCTGGGGGGCGTTACCAACAAACACAGCACGCAGTGTTGTCAGGGCGTCATTGAACCCCTGAATGGCGGTTCTGTGCCCCGTTAATGCATGCTACCTCATGTTGCACGAAAGGCGATATTCTGGTCTCCACGGAATCCCCGCTGAGCGCTCTCAGCTTCCGGTTTCTACATTGTTTCTAGAAACTTCCTGCCGCTGCGATCAGGACTGATAAAGCGTGCTGGGACTTTGGGCTTCCTGCACTCCGCAGATAAAGGCCCCGTGAATAGAGCCCAGCTCTGCCCATCAGATAACCAGTCACCGCAGCTCCTGGCCCTCAAAGCTCTGCGTTTAAAGCAACAAGGCATGCTCAACGGAGCGCTTTGTGCCACTTGGCCCACACTAGCCGCGTATCATTAACCAACTTTAATGCCGTCCATTTGTAATGCAAGTGGGTGCATGTAATTCAAGCGCCAGGTGGAAAGTAGATACAAAGCCCTTTCATTCAATCATGGAGGCTTCAAGGAATCTCTTCCGCACAACATCTGACCTCAAGCAGAGCTGGCTATTCCAACATGAACCGCGTGTCCACAAATTCATGACTAGGTGGGACACCCATATAGTTCCATACATTATCTCCATGTTGTAGGTGTGTTGTAGGGCAGGGGTTCCCACAGCCCCCAAGGGGAAGCCCAATGGGCCCTAATGCAAATGAGGATGGTGGCTCGCCTGTCCCTAGTTTGGTCATAAAAGACAGTGATAATTAGGGTGCGGTTGACCCCCCACCAGTGCTTTAAATGGGCCGGTACTGTCCGGTACGGAGTACTGACACTTTTTTTTTTGCATGGGAGAGTACTTCTCAACCGTGAGGTAATACTTTTAATTGAAGAGTGCCAGCACTTCTCACAAACAAGCAGGAACTCTGGTATGGAGGACCTGCACTTCTGTTTTTTCATTTCAAGCTCTGCCCCACACACCCTTGAACCCCAGTAATGTTGGCTTGGCCACTGCAGCGAAGGAAGCACTGAGCTCCCAACAGCCAGGATGATCCTACCTCTCAGGAGGATTTGTTGGCTGACGCGTTGCGTGGGGCGTGCTGCATCTTTCTCAGACAGCTCAATGTAGAAGGTGGGTTACCCTGTTATTCCAGAAACAAGGTCACATTTGAACAATAAAGTGTTTTTGCAGGGGTTCAGAACAAGCATCTAAGCCATTCTCTCTTATGTAGGAAGGACGTGAGTCAGTATCTGTTTAAGGTACCCATCTGTATGTACCCGTTGTATTGTATTACATTACAACATTGTTGGTATGCGTTGCATTTGTTTGTGATCCTGTGTGGGAAGTATCTCCATGTCATATGTAATGACTGCAAAGTTGCGGTTATCATGAGGTGGGACATTGCGCTTAGCAGTGAAACGAATGAAGAAGTGTGAGAGAGAGGCACCCAGTTTATCGTTTTAAGTAGTGGGCAGCTTTGAGCAGCTATGCAGGTTCCTTTATGGCACTTCGTATCACCGTAGTTCACACAGCTGGTTCCTGCCCTTGGTTGTCTATACTGAGTTATTTTATTTGTTGCTGAGTTTTATATAGCGTGAACTTGACCCGAATCGGGTATCAGAGCTCTTTACATAGCACCAATTACATTACATGAGGACACACATTCATTTTGGTTAGGCACGGGGAGAGTGATTTGCCCAGAATCATAAGATGTACAGCACCATTGCTGAGACTCGAACCCAGTTCCCCAGATTCGAGGTCGAGCGCCCTAGTCGTTAGGCCAACTCCCCTCCCCAAAGATTAAAGTTTAAAGGTCATTGTGTGGAGCAGGCACAGATTGGGGGGCAGGTGGGGAGTTCTGCTGGATTGGACTTTGTCCTTTCCTCCCATATCTGATGATCTCATTGTGAGACCTCAAGAAGATATGTAGATAGTTTGGACCCACAGTGATGAACAACATTTTTGTCCTCTGTTAAACTGGTACACAACTGAGTAAAGCATTGCGGTTTTGTGAGTACAAGAGGGTCAGAATAAGGACATTATCATACAGCCTGAAGGAAACTTCCATCGGGTGCCGGATACTGAGCGTTACGGCATCAGTGCCAGCCAGGAGGGTTATATATGAATTGACATTACTATATAATACCAAGGCATGCATTACTCGCATCTTGACATTTTTTGTTTCTGTCCCTGAGGCCACGCCCCCTCTGTACTTTTCTTTCTGGCAATGACTGTGCAGCCCCCAGTCTACGGATCCCCCACACCAGCTCCAGTGCTCCCGAGAGATGCTCTTACTACTGTCTGGTCACAGGCGGATGCCCAAGATGGCGGCCAAAAGATGCTCGTGAAAACATGACAGCTTAAGGGAAAAGATCTGTGCTTCTCTCAGAAAACAACAAGAGCAGCCCAGGGGTGTGCAAAGGTGAAAAGTTTGTCTCTTGCAGACTTGCACACGTTTGTTAATCATTCCATTACTACCCTTAGCCACACATGTTTATTATGTATGCATGTTTTACCGTGGAACCTGAACTGTTACACTTTTTTCAGTTTCCTAAAATAAGAAATCCATCTCTTTTCATTGTCATGGTTGAAAGTTAATGCACGAACAAACAGCACTTGCTCCATGTCAGCTAACATCTGCAATCAAATATCACCAGTTTGTAGGAAAAAAACGTGTGCGGACTTAAGCTATACCATTAGAAGAAGCAGGAAGCGCACACACTTTTTAGGAAAATAATTGGTATCTATGTGAGACTTTGTTTGTACAACAGTAACTATACACATCTATTGGTCAGCTTATTCCTTATTTTTAGGTCTGGCTTTAGCCCAGAACTTCAGACTTTACTACATTTGGATATATATATTATGAATACTTAAAGGGGCTTTCAGACAGCTCTATTCTTGCATTTACATATGTATTATATATACGTATAGGGGCTTACAGCCAGCCTTCTTCATCCATCAGTTTGTTATATCAGTCACATTTTTCTTCCACCCACCACAGCATACCGCATTGGGTTGTGGACAGTGCTTAATTTGAGCCAGTGATTTCCCGTGCTTTGCACAAGCACTTAATGGACAACAAAAGCACCTATGACAATCTGCCACACGGTGGCACTGTTTGTCTAATTTAGTGATAAGCACCACAACAATTGTTTATGAATTAAAAATACATTAAAAAGTTGCTAAGACCTGCCGCCCACGCCATTCTTATAGCTTTGGGAGCCTGGAATAGTCTGAATTGACACACTTGTAGGAGTGTGGTGGTTAGTAGCTGAGTTAGTACTGTCATTGACAGCGCTGGCAGAGGCAATGGGTGGTGCAAGCTGTAGTGACTTCCTGACGAGTGCCCACAAAGGTGTTTTTTTTTCAAATTAAGCACTAGTATTGGGTCAGCTTTCTTCAGCCACTGGAAGCTTCTCTGCGAGTGACGGCATTCTGCTTTTTGCCAAGGAGCGCAATCACATCCCTTCAGTGCCAGGAACTACTATCGAATATGTGATTTTTGAAATGTAAGAAAGATTACTCGTTTGCTTTTAGTCTTTGCACTTTGTAAGATTGAGGAGGGTTTGGTAGCTTTCCTAGCAATAAAGGTTTGCAAAAACCATGACCAAAGAAAACACGCACACATTTTCTTCAAAACAGCACTTTTAAAGTTTTTGTGCTTTGTTCTGGTGTTTAACTGCTGGGTCCTGTAATGCATGCTGTGACCAGGCCAAGCCTGGTTTGCACAGCCTTAATTACACTTCTCAATAGAGTTTTGCCCATTGCAGAAGTTGCAAAGTTTCATGGTTTTCCTTCATTTGGGCAACATTTTGTATCCCCATAGGGAGATCATGTACACACTACTGGAACCCACCCAAAGTCACCGTGACCCAGGGAGCGGGCTGCACCCTACTCCCATCATTTTGTGCTACAAAACCTATGAAGAATTTTCTTCTACACACTTGCCTTTTGCATACCTTTCCAATTTCAACGTATACATAAATTTGGTACTGAAATTGTGTACCCACATTTGTGATACCACTGGGTTCAGCAGCTCGCTGTTGTGCTACTACCGCACCATTCTGAAATTTGGACTTCGGAATCAAGGAGCCTATTAGCAAGAATTAGCAATATGTATCGCTAAATGCGCTTAGCACATTTGTTTTTATTACTGCCTATCGCTGGATATGTTAGCGAAGAAAACCTGCTATTAGCAGCGTTTTTCTCCATTGTGCTAAAATATCCAGCGATAGTGGCGAAAACGTGAATATTGCTGGAAATCCAACGCTATTCACGCATTAACGCCAATGGGGACTTAACCTGTAGATTCACCTCCCATTGGATACACAGGTAAGTCATGTTTTTAGAAGGCGTTAGATTATAGCGATAATCGCGCTTAGCGCGATTTTTTTTATCGCTATGCCTGCCTTGCTAATAGGCGATAGCTGTGTTAGCGACTGCTTTCAGTCGCTAACAATTTGGGTACGCCCACTTTGCATGTCATTAGCGATAAATATCGCTGACATGCAAAGTGGAACCCAAACCGGTCGCTATTGCCTAAAAGCTGTCGCTAACTGCTGTTAGCGACAGCTTGCTAATAGGTCGATAAAAATATCGCCCCTCTAGCGGCAAAAAGTGCAGCTAAAGCGGCGATATGGCCCTTGCTATTATGCCCCCAGATGCTTAACACAAGCCCCTGGACACTTGCAGTGCGTTGGGATTTCCATGTTTCGAGGGCCCCCCATTCAGCATAACAACTGTTGATATCTGTCAGACATAGGAGTCTCAGAGACCCCTTACTACTTTCTGTAGGAGGGCCCTCAAGTACTGTTACTCCACTGTTTGGACTATGCAATAACATGCTAATAATTGTGCGTGTTTTCCACTAATCGGAGGGGTGGCAACTCCAAATGTGCTGTTTTCCTGCACGTATTGTCTTAGGTTTTACTTTGCACACATTGTGTATGCAAAAAAAGTCCTCTGGTATGCAATTTAAACTCGAATTGCAATCCTGTTGAGCGAGCAAACACGGCTGTGCTTCCCAAATCAAGACGAGCACCCCAATTTAAACGGATTATTTTCCGTGTAACTATATATTCCGAAGAACAATTCCATAGTGTTAAACGGGGATATATGTGAACTAAATTCCAACACAAAAGTAATGTTTTTCACAAGGATGTCCCAAAGTGAAAAATGTTGCAAATTTTTTTTGTACAAAAGATATGAGATTTTAATAAAATCTGGTTCACATGATCAATAAATAAAGAAGTAAATCTGGCACGGATTCATTTATTGGGGCCTGATGAAGAAAGAGCTTTGAGTCCATAGCGAAAGCGTAAGGTAAGGGTAACTGGGGCAGCCTGCAACGCTACCAGAGGAAGGCCTCGGACGCAGTACTAGATCTCGGGCACAGTACTATGTTCATACGAAGGACCTTGGGGCATATTATCAAGGGGGGCGATAGGCAATTTTTGGCTCTTTAGCGGCCGTTTTTGGCCGCTAAGCGGCAATAATTCTATCGCCCTATTAGCAAGCTGTCGCTAACAGCAGTTAGCGACAGCTTGTAGGCGATATCAAGCGGTTTGAGGCCCGCTTTGCATGTCAGCGATTTTTATCGCTAATGACATGCAAAGTGGGCGTACCCAACCTGTTAGCGACTGAAAGCAGTCGCTAACATCGCTATCGCCTATTAGCAACACAGGCGTGCAAATATTTGCACTAAGCGCGAATATCTCCAAAAACTAACACCTGCTCAGACCAGCCATATCCAATGGGAGGTGGATATAATGGCTAAGACCCTGTTAGCGATAATGCGTGAATATCACTGTATTCTCAGCGATATTCACGTATTTTGCCGCTATCGCCGGGAATTTTATCACTTTTGAGATAAACGTTGCTAATAGTACGTTATCTCAGCGATAAAATCCTGTGATGCGCAGCGATAAAAAAATTGACGCTAACCCTACTTAGCGATAAATATCGCTATTTGTTGATAATATGCCCCCTTATTTGTACCATTGCAATGATACTGTGCTAATGAAGCACACATGTGAGATGAAGGGAACACAACAGGAGTTTGAGAATAATTATAAAAATAAATCCATAATTGTGCAAGTTGTAAGAGATTTAGCTCAAATTAAGATGAAGGCACAACCCTGGTGAGTAACCTTCTGAGTGCTAAATATAATGGGGTGTGGTAGCCCCAAGAAGTTTCTAAGTGATATACCTACACAGCAAATGAGACATAAAAAAATGTGATTTAGCTGCAGATAACCAAATGCAATAGAAGGCTGCACTGAAAGATGACAGCTGAGGGCAATACAGAGGTAAAAATTAATGAAATAAATTAACATTTTAAAACATACCTAGGTGTAGTGATGCAGTGTAAATTTCCATATTTCTCATGTTCCAAACTGGTTTATTAAATATCTTCAAGATGAAGTGGGTTACCGGTCTCCAAATGTGCTTGCAACACAGTAAATTGGCTTTTATTGAGAATTGCATCTGGTTATTAGTCAGCCAAAGAAAGGTCACCTAGAATTAAAGGCTAATATGTTTGAGTTATATTAAACACACTTTCTGGGATTCTCAAACAGTTCGAACGGTACCTCCGAGAAGCTGCATTAGTCACAGATTTCCAAAAGTGGTTTCGTGCAGCGCCAAGAAGTCCTAGTGCAGTCACGCACTATAGAACATTTCGAATCGCAGGTTCCGTAAGCATTTCGCACATGCGTAAATGCACACAGTATACAACTATGGGGCATATTGACTACATCGCTTTCCAGTCCGGGTTCAATCTGTAAGTGCTAAACCCCTGAGAGCGAACTCCCCGGACGTGAGGCAGGCAGCGTCTTGTACCTTGTTTCACGCACAATAAAGACTGACGTGGGACAAATATGAGTGAACTGGAGAAATGCGCGCCCCTTACATGAACAGCAGCTAAAGTGTTAAAAGAGAGCGTCTTTGGTTTTAATTTGAAGGCATTGATCGTATTTTATCAAATGCTGCCCTCTAGTGTCTTTTTCAGTGTACTAATGTAACCGCTGAGCTCCCGCCAGTCTTGGGTTGCAGCTGCTGACTAGGGCTGTGTAAAATCTAGTTTATTTTTCGCGTTCATGTTTAATTCGGGCAATTCTATAAAGTGTGGAAAACTACGCTACCATTGCAAAATGATGTTTGCTGGTATCTAAATTTTTATTTAACCTAAGTACGCACCTTGGATCGGGTACAAAAATGTCTCAAAGCGAGCGATTATCCTTGTGATCCAGTTTTCTGCGGGTATTTCGCGAGACTTTTTAACGCGAGATGCATGCTTACGTGAATAAAATTATGCAGGCCTGCGTAATGTATAATTTCCAGAAATTTAATGAAATGTATGTCTTTCAAATGTGTTCAGCGCAATTAAAATTTAACACATCTTGTCTTCGGGTTTGCCTGCTGGGCTTGGAACTATGTGTTTCCTTAAACAGAAGATATCTATGACACTGTGCTGCACTTATAGCCTTCTTGCTGGGATAGTTACTTTATTTTATAACATGAGATGGGGCTTCTCCACTTTCCCTCAATCCGAATGTCTAGGTTACAATTAGCATTGTTTTTCCTGCGCGGCGTGGAGCTTTTGAAAGTCTTTTTATAGATGTGTGATCCTGGTACCAGTTGTAGGAATCCTAACGCAGACCTTGCATGCGCATGACAGGAGTCTTCCAATTGCCAGTATCACTAGAATTATGCAGCAACGTACGTTATGTGGGTATTATGGCATGACAGTCAAATTCTGCTGCACATTCAGTGGAATTTCTGTTAGTTGTTTTGACAGTCTAACTTACAATTTAACACAGATTGCAATGCTTAGCAAGACACAATCAGCAGATCCCATGATCTGTGTTATTAGCCAGCAACTAATAGTTTTAATTTTCAATGAAAACACAGGGAAGCCATTTCTTCAAAAATGTCCGTTCTTTTATTCTGTACATCTCAGTAGGAGTTTGAAAGTTGCCCTCGGTTTCAGGTTTACAGTCAGTTCCCACTAGCAGGCATGGGAATCACATATTTATGTTAAAAAACTTCAGAGCAGGAAATCTGCCGTATTCAGGTCAAAAAACTAAAATTAAATGATGTATAAATGCCCACTGATTCTTTCATCACCTTTTGCAGGTGTTCCCACACTTGAATATTGCACAACTCAATGCTTCAAGCAGACTTTCCCACAAAGCAAAACCCTCCCTGCTATCAGCAGATCCTCTACGAGTTCAAAGTCATGCTTTTCAAATCAGTAATGCAAACCTACAGCCACAAATAATGGAGTTTGTGTATCTTGGAAATATGTGTGCACATTTGTGAACTGGGGTCACAGTGTTTCAATGAAAATGACCAATTCTTACAAACTTGATCAACATTGTAGGATGTTAAATGATTTATTTAGATTTACCTGAGACTACTAGGCTGCAAATATGGACAATTCAGATGTCAACTTCAATAATGTGTATAGTACCAAAGCTCTTTATGAGGTAGTAAAGATGTTTGACTCGATTACACCCATAGACCAGTGCTTAATTTGTAATAAAAATAAGTGTTGGGGCCCTCATCAGGAGGCCACTAGAGATGTCACCATCCATTGCTCCTGCCAGCGTTGTCAAAACAAAACAATTAACCATCACACTCCTGAGAGTGGGACAAGTCATACTATACCAGGCCCCTGAAGCTGCTAGAATCTCTGGGGCGGCAAGTATTCGCCATTTTTAATGTATAATTATTAATAAACATCTGTTGTTATTTCATCTCTAAATTGTGAACCATGTTTCAGACTGTCAGAAGTGCCGGTGTTTACTGTAGTGCTGGTGCCGAGCATTGGAAACCGCCTGCTCAAATTAAGCACTGATAGAGACAGTAAGAAAGCCCAATTTCAATGTAGCAGTGTACAGTACTAGTCTACATATCGCACATCACACTGGGTGAACACTGCAATCAAACTTGCACAGTTAGCAGAATGTTCTAGCAATCTGGGTTTTCAGGCAAAGGAAGACAAGTCAAACTTATACATCCCAGTGCAATGTATACCGGGTGTACTACATCAGAAGGTAAAACAAGGTCTGGGTATGGCACAGATGGGTTTATCTCACAACATATTCTATGTAACATGGAAGAACCACCACATCTGGCACAGATTTATCCAACTCAGCCAACAGAATGTGATGTAATACCATTGCAGGCACCGGGAGCTAGCTTGGCTTTCCTTTGTTCAAAGAAACAAGCTGTAAATCAACCAATCAGTACTTGTAAAGCGCTGCTAATCACCTGAGAGTGCATCCAGGCACTGGGCTGCTGGGCTTAGTCAAAAAGCCAGGTCTTGAGTCGACAGTGAGGGTGATGTTCAGAGGTGGAGAGAGAGGTCGCTCTAGGATTTGGCAGCGAGGTAGGAGAAGGAATGGCCTCCGTTGTGGTTATGTGAGGGAAGTGGAGTGGAGGTTTCTGGTAGGTTGGTGGAAGTTATGTGGATGCATACAAACAGTGAACCTTCAAGGGGTCTTCCACATCTTGTATGGACAAAAGATATTTCAAGGGAAGTCCATTCAAGTGCTGCCAATTGCTCAGTTGCCTGCCGAAGTGCTCTCTAATTATCGCCCCAACTCACTCCTGACGCTTATGAGTAAAATGGCGGAGGGTTATGTCAACACTCAGTTAATGGGTTACCTCAATTCCCAAGGCATTCTTGATCCTTCCCAGTCTAGGTTTAGACCCAATCACTCCACAGAGATAACCCTCATTGGGGTCACTGACCATATTAAAATGGCTTTGAATAATAACAAAGCAGTGCTGCTGGTCTTGTTGGATCTGAGAGCAGCCTTCGATACGGTCTCTCATCAGAAATTGATTTTTCAACTGAGAGAGGCCGGTCTGTAGGGACAGGCACTTAATTGGCTTGTCAGTTTCTTAGACCAGCGCACCCAGACCATCAATCTGGGTCCCTTCCGATCCCAAACCCTGAACCTTACCAAGGGGGTGCCCCAGGGCTCTTGTTTGAGCCCCACCTTGTTTAACCCCTTCCATGCTGATGAGGGCCCCCAGCCGTCCTGCATCACGGTGGGCATGTGCTGATGACGGCTGGGGGCCGTCATGAACCCGCCCACTCATTAAAAGGCGCAGAATCGCGGCATCGCCCAAGGGGTTAATATCTATGTGGACCCCTCGCCAAGATAATTAGGGAGTACAGTTTTACTCCATTCTCTTACGCGGATGATACGCAACTACTCCTGTCCTTTGATAAGGACATAGAGTTAATCGATCAGCGTTTTGCAACGGCATGCTAGCCATATCAGCTTGGATGGTGGAACACTTTGTCCAGCTGAATGCAGCTAAGACCGAAGTCCTGCTGTTTGGCTCGGCTCATACTACCTGGTCCCCTAAGTGGTGGCCTGCAGTGTAAGGCCATGCCCCTTCTCCTACTGCAGTGGCAAAATATCTAGGGGTCCATTTGGATGTATTGTTATCAATGAAGGATCAAATTTATACTACTGCAAGGACCTGCTACCATATCTTGTGTTTCTGTGGCTGCCTCTCTCTGCACGTAGAACTCTGATTCAGGCTTTGATCATTGGCAGCCTGGATTATGGCAATGCTTTACTGGCATCTGCTAATAAATCTCTTCTCAGCAGATTACAGATTGTACAGAAAGTTGCCACAAGTCTGGCTCTCAAAAAACTGCATCGCACCTCCCCAGGGCCATTGTTAAAACAACTCCACTGGCTCGCTATCTGCCAGAGAATTAAATTCAAGATTTGTTGCCTCACCCACGAAGCTCTTTATGGTACGAGCCCTAGCTACCTGGCGGACAAGTTTAAAGTCTATTTTCCGAATTGTCGACTCAGATCAGAAGGTAAAGGGTTGCTATTGGGCCTTTCTACAGGAAAATACAAACAGGAGGCAAAACTGTTGCTTACCTTGCCCCGAAATACTGGAACACCTTGACGGAGGACTTGCGCAAATACCCCAGTCTTTTTCGCCTCAGGAAACTCCTGAAGATGGAATTATTCCGGGACTGATCTGTGTCTGTCTTGCACCCTCTCTATGGTAGCTCGGAGATACCCCTGCAGGGATGATTCCAACGCTTTACAAATCCCTTACATACATACATACAAGGGTAAGATAACAGTATTTCAGTCTGTGTGCCGCTATTCTGTGGATGGTAGGGCAGTTGTGAGACAGAAACAGTGAAAAATAAAAACCAGAATGATATCAGCTTAAAAATAGGGACATAGTAAGTGAAATATCGTTCTAGGTTCAAAAACTAATTGCAAAATGCGGAGCCCTAACAAACACCAGATCAGACATAATCCGTGACAGGTATTCATCTAATTTGGCTTTTCCCTAATCAAAGCACTGCTTGGGGATAGTTACAAAGGTCAGAGTTTACTACTCGCTACCTCACAGACCTCATAGATTATTGGTCCAGGAGGGCTAAATTGCAGCCAAATGATGTATGAGAGGCAGGCACAAATTTTGTTCTTCATGAAATTACCAGGTTTCTGCACCTCAACCTAATCTTGTGTGGGGTACAATTGTACAGTAGAAACAGTTTTCACTGGAGAATGTTTTCACTAAAATAACTTGGTGGGACATGTCTCAGTCAAACAGTGTCAATCTTAAATAACAAGCCCTGCAGGAACTTCATAGAAAGCTTGTTAGATTAGTCTATTGTGGGAGAGGATGTGGCGCATCGGCCAGAGCTGCTGATTTAGGAACTGGGGATCCAGGCTCAAGTCTCAGCCTTTTCTCAACGGAAATCACAACTCCTGTGATTCTGGCACTGTGCCTATTGAGAGCGCCTAGAGGCACGGGTGATTAGCAGCGCTATACAAATCCAAGTATTATTGATTACAGCATTTATGCCTTTTTTTATTATTCTTTTTCTTTTAAACAGATTTTTTCCAGCTACAAATAGAAACATTTTGCAGTATGTGAAATGGGAAAAAAATTCTAAGTCAATATACTTTGACATTTTGAGACAATTTATCTTACAGTTAAATTATAAAATGGTTATTTTCATTTGGTTCCTCGATAAAACATTTTCAGGAAAAAGTTATGTCAAGTTTCTAATTTTTACATGAGACCATAGTGAGACTGGACGAACTAAGCCTGAATCACAATATGTTTTACTCGTGTAAATTGAATTTAGATGTTGAAACAAATTCTCATATCATGGTTCACAGAATCTGGATCGGGGGACAGCTTCCCCCGTAGATTTACCACTTTTTATTGTTTGTTGGATTGAGGCTAAAGGAAGGCAAGGCGGATTTACTAGATACTTGCCCAGCTGAACAATTGTGAACATTAACAATGAATTTGAGAATTTATGGACCTTTCGGAAATCCTTTCCCGCCCTTGAAAGTTCCTACTATTAATAACAAAGGTGAAACCCTTTAGAGGGTGGGAGCTAAAAGGCAAGGACTTTCTTTATGAAGAAGTCTTTTCCCAGTGAAAATAAGTGTTCCTTTGCACGTTTGCACCATGTGGACTCCGCCCTATCACCTGACATTCGAACGGTACAATCTGGAAACCATAAATAGTGCACAGATTTCAACGGAATCCTCACTGATAGTCTGATTTACTGAAGTGCACACTTTTCTAAAAATCATGGATCCAGACTGATGATGGATAGATAGATGCATTATCTATGAGTGGCGCCTAGGCCTGGTTTCATGGAAGAGGCCATTCTTAAAACGTTGAGGGGCAGATTTACAAGCCCTTTAAGCCTCTTTTGCGCCGCCGTTGCGTCACTTTTGTGATGCAGCGGCGGCGCAAAAGATGCGCCATGGTGTGGGGTACTTACAACGTGACGCATCTGGGAGATGTGTCACGTTTTAAATCCCTGCGCCTCCTAAAAGTGGCTGAGTGAAATCTACAAGATTTCACTCAGTCACTTTTGGGCCCAAGCTGCGTCAAAACCCTGCGCCTGCTTGAAGCAGGCGTAAGGATTGACGCAGCATTGTAAAGATAGGGCACCCCCGAGCCTTGCTAGAGCTGAGTCGCGCTTGTGACGCAACTCCAGCAATGCGCCGCTTTTATGGCACAGATGCGTCACGCATCTGTGCCGTTTTTGCCCCATAGTGCACCGCATTGTAAATGCGGCGCATCCATGGTGGCGTAGGCTTGGCGCACAATAAGTGGCGCATCCCTGCTGATATGCAGGGATGCGTCAGTTATTGTAAATCTGCCCCTGAGTGTTTTGAACTGATTTCTTTGGAATCGATGAAAGTGAAAAGTGAACAAGAAACAGACATGGCTGCCAGCCCTCACTGATATAAGAGACCAATCTGCCTCGGAGAGCAGCCATGTGAATAACTAGTCAACATGTAAAGAGCTGACGTGTCATTTCTAGTGGCCGCTGTGCAAACTCCGTGCCTCGGCGGGGGATTACTATATGGCTGGGGGTGATGGGTAAGGATTTTATTGGGGTTCGAGAAGGAGGGGGTAATGTTATTGGGGTAGAAAAAGAGGGTAAGAGGGTGTGTGTGCAGGCACAAAAGTGATATGTGTGGGTAAACAATCATGTTTATTTGGTTTAGTGTACTCCGGATTCACAAAGTATGAAACCTATATGTGAATGCCAGTCGTGTTACATCATGTTTCAGTCTGTTCCATACATTTCATTGATGTTGTAGTTGTGCTCTAGTAACACCACAGCCTTATTGAGATAATAGCTTGCCACTGTATGATAAAACGGTCTCTTGATACGTGGAGTAGTCTGGTGGTAACTCTGCTTTTATTCACAGGGAAGACATTATAGAAATATGATCTGTGAGGTGTTACACGTGGATGCACAGGGCTCTTGCCTCTTAGGTACAGTGGTGCAATCACTGACTTAGGTTATCACACCTGCTTTGTGTGTTTCTCTCTGGACTCCTCGTCACAGGTGGATGTTTTGTTACAGGAGTTAGAGGTGATGAGCAGTGGGTGAACATGTGTTGGGGGTCCATGTGACACCTTTGGTGGTGACACAGTTGGGGGCTGTTCCTTCCCACCCTCCTCCGTCCGTCCTCTGGTGCTCCTGACAGGAGGCCGCCATGTCCCCTGGTGTGGAGAGGTAAACTGAGAGCTTGTTTCTGCTGTTCATATTAATTCCAGCTCCTGTTCCTTTCCCAGGTACATTCACTACTTCAGCGGCCTCCTCTCCGGGACCATCAAAATGAACAACAAGCCCCTCTTCCTCCATCACGTCATCATGCACGGGATCCCCAACTTTGAGTCCAAAGGAGGTAAGCTGTCCAAATCAGCTACATTTATTGTTTGCAGTCTTGACTGATTAGATCACTGTAATGTACAAAATACGATTGCCTGTGCAAATCACTGAATTCTTTACCAACCCCATTATATTTCCCTCTAGCTTTGCTTTGCTTTCCTTTCCTTTCCTTTCCTTTCCTTTCCTTTCCTTTCCTTTCCTTTCCTTTCATTTCCTTTCCTTTCCTTTCCTTTCCTTTCCTTTCCATTCCTTTCCATTCCTTTCCTTTCCTTTCCTTTCCTTTCCTTTCCTTTCCTTTCCTTTCCTTTCCTTTCCTTTCCTTTCCTTTCCTTTCCTTTCCTTTCCTTTCCTTTCCTTTCCTTTCCTTTCCATTCCTTTCCATTCCTTTCCTTTCCTTTCCTTTCCTTTCCTTTCCTTTCCTTTCCATTCCTCTCCTCTCCTCTTCTCTCATCCCCTCTCCTCTTCTCTCCTCTCCTCCTCTCCTCTCCTCCTACCATCCCCTCCCCTCCCACCCCTCTTTTCTCCTCTTTCCTCCTCCTTTCTTCTATATTCTCCTCTCCTTTCCTCTCCTCTCTTCTCTTCCCTACCATTTTTCCCTTTCCTTTCCAATTTTCCTTTCCTGTTTCCTTCTCTTCTTTTTCTCTCCCTTCACCTACCCTGCACTTCTGTTGCTACTTTGGTCCTTTTTATAGCTTCAATTAATGATACAGAATAAAAATAAAAAGAGTGATTGTTAAATCAAGCTTTTAGAGTTCCAGTCTGTTTTTGCCACTAAAAGAACCACACAGAAGTTGACTTTTTGAATAATAAAACTAAAAAGACCCAATGGAGCTTGATTTAGATAATGCATAGACTTTATATTGAGAGGTGAGCACATTTCTGGAAGAGTTCTTAACACCTCCGATTACACACACTGAACTACAATAGTCCTTTGCACAGTGGGTTCCTGCTAGAGGAGTACAGGGGGAACAAGAATGGACTGCAGGGCTGTGGTAAGATTCCTCGGTTTATGGCCAGTGGCAGTCGGGCTGGCACCGCTCTTCATCTTCATAGACTTCACAATACTGTGATTGGTTTCTCTTCCCAAGGCCTGTTTTCTAGCACACAGACACTGTGCACCCTGGAAGTTACCATATTAGGTTTTTTTTCTGTACTCTGCAGCAATGGTAGTTGATTGGGAATCAACTTGATACCCCCCGCCCCCCCTCAACTAGAGATCATTTCTAAATAAAGGTAAAAGATGTACTTCTTTTTCTAGATGATTCCTCCTGTGAGTCTGCTCCCCCAGTCCCTCTAGTGGCCTGGTGTAATACCTGTCACCCCTCTCCAGCCCCGGAAGTACTTCTCATGGGCCGCTAAGGATTCTGGAGAAGGGTCAATAACATGCATTTGAGAGTTCACCCAGAGACCTCACTCTGTCGATTCTCACTTGCTTTCCCCCATATTTTTCCGGGGGACTCAAAATGGTTGAGGCAGGCAAAACCTCCAAGAGAAATATTTCCGGCAACCGTTTTTCTGCAAATTTTATAATTTGGGTGGGACTCTGATCTCCCCTTATTGGCCCCACTGGAATTCCCAGACCACCTGGGGACCTTTGAGAGTGATCTAAAGACGCATTGTAAGATCACCGCTACTCTGACAGATGTGCTGTCACCAGCGGTGCTTCTGCTGCCCTGGTGGTAGCACTGGTGATCAGAATGTAAGGCTGGGCTGGTCTGCATGTCCTGTAGGCCTGCTTTGCAATATTTTTGTTTTTCATAAGCAAGGTTTATTTGTGAAAAACAAATAAAACGTGCCTGACTCCCCTGGCATTTTCTTTCACCATCTGAACCGCGTGACGCATGTGGACAAAATCCGAATCGCAAGGTTTGAGCTCAATAGGGTGGACTTTCTGATGCAAAGAAGCCAGACACCCTAAGGAAAATGGAGTTTCAGCCAAAGATGTCCAACAACAGAGCCAACGGAGTCTGTGGCATCAGAAACCAAGTTGTTCCTCCACCTCAGAAAGATGTCAGGAGACTAAAGTTTGCCGTAGTGAGCTCTCCCCCCAATCATAAATGAGCCCCCTGACTGTATTCTGAGCCATAGGGTCTCTCCCTCAGTGTAGACCCTGTAATGCCCTTTTCTTCCTCTGGGTCATAGTCACACTCATAAAAGTCAGCCACAGACAGGGTGAGGACACCTGGGGCCTCATTTATGAGGCCGTACGTCAGTTTTGCGCTTCCGATGCGTCACTTTTTGTGACGCATCGGCGGCGTAAAACATGCCTCCTGTTGCGCACTATTTACAAAGTGACGCATCTAAGTAGATGCGTCACTTTGTAAACCCCTGCGCTACATTATACCTGCTTCAGGGATAATGTATGCAGAGGGGGCGTTCCCCCGCAAAAAGCCTCGTAATAGTGACGCAGTGAAATCTATGAGATTTCACTGCGTCACTTTTAGGACGCTGTTGCATCAATATCTTGCGCCTGCCTCACAGCAGGCGTAAGACTGACGCAAGCCCTTTCACATGGGGCTTTCCCCATGTGAAAGGACGCATTGCTGGAGTTGCGTCACTTTTGTGACATACTCCAGCAATGCGTCACTTTTGCGCTTACAGATACGTCAGAAATACTGACGTATCTGTAAGTCCTTGCAAAATGATGCGTCATATTGTAAATATGACGCATCATTGGGGTCGCAAGGAGGGCGCAATGAAATGTGACGCATCGCTGTTTTCTCGCAGCGATGCGTCACTTTTCATAAATGAGGCCCCTGATGTCTACTCAAAAAACAGATATGTTCCTTGATCTCTAGGTGTACACTTGGTCAATGAAGCCCTTCTGTGATTTAGATGTTCTGTTCATTCCACAGGAAGTAGTCACAATTGACTTAGATGCTATGTCACCCTGGCTCCATTCTGTCATTTTCTTTGTTTTGCTCAGTTAAATTTTCCTTTAATGGTGACTCCTTTTCTGTACCTTTCCAGGTTGCCGCCCGTTCCTGAGGATCTACCAGGCCATGCAGCCAGTGTACACATCCGGGATCTAGTAAGTACGCCTTACTGCTGCTCCTTCGACCTATCGTCAGTGTGAAGGTTGGATGATGTAACAAAATGGTAGTGAGATGGATGTTGGAGTGTTGAGTTTCGGACACACGAAGGTCTTTTAAGAGTAATTGGATTATAACTGGATTCATGACATCATGGTCAAATATCCATCTTTGCATCTTTGCTTTTACTTCTCTGGGTGGTCCTCTCTGAGATATTGTGTTTACAATGTATGGTCCTGAGCAGGCACATATTGGAGGGAAAGTGGTGGAGAAATATTCCGGGATGGGCTTAGTTAATATTTCATATATGATCGTCATTGTGAGATGTCAAGTCCGGGTGATATTATGTAGCTAGTTGGTACCTTCAGTGGTGGGCTAAATTCAAGTCCTCTGTTGGCCAATGGCATGTGGCGTAGTCTACCCTTATTTTATGCCTGATCAGTCGGTGATGGGTGGTTTATTGTTGTTAAATGGTACACACATGGGTGATGGACATTACCCGCAGCAGTTTTTTGTTAAGTGAGTGTCAGAGTGTGAGGCCGTAGCAATGTATGGGAATTCATTATGCAGCCTGCTTGAACTACAATTGTCAATGTCATTGTCAAAGGTTCTTATATAGCGACTTATCACCGCAAGGTCTCAAGGCGCTTGCTTTGAGAACCCGTCCTGACTTTTCCCTGTGAGATAACCCCTACTGGGCATCCCCAAGGTGAAAGCCAGGCATCCCGCCGTGGGGGGGCCGTAGTGGAGATTAAGCAAGCTATTGCCCAGAGTTACAGAGTGTGGACCCGTGATTCGAGTAGGCACCGAGGCGAGAATTATCGAGTCCGTGGACATTTGGGCTCAAGACCCTGCCGCGTCGGTAATTGAAACCTGGTCCCGGGTCTGACCTCTGCTTCAGAGTCTGCCTCCTCTAACCAGTGAGCCACACTTCTCCACAATTGACCGTTCACCCACTGAGTGTTAAGGTATTAGTATTATTATGGGTCAGGAGGTCAATATACTGTATTTAATTGTGTGTGAAAGGATCCTTGTGTACCCTGCAGAATGTCGAAGTAACACCACCATGTCAGAGGAGTAACACAAGTACAAGTCAGTGTGTTGACATAAATATTGTGTTGTGAGTGAACACAGTGGCTCAACACCTCAAAACTAAAAATGAAATAGTGCTGGATTATTCTCCTTTGGTTTTGCTTTGTTCGCCCTAAGTTGGCAGGGTATGCCCAGACGTGGGTCCCTTGCTCCATTTGCCACTGGATTCAAGGTAGCCTGGCTGATGATGACTGATTAGCCAGAAACCGGTCCTCGGAAGCTTGTTTCCGGTGCAGGGAAGACATGGCTTGGCTGTTCGGGCTGGACTGTTCCCATGAGGCACAAGGTCAGACTGATTTGCATATGGCCATGTCTGAACTGGGGTGGCGACGTGAGCTAAAGAAGGATGATGGATTTAACCCAGATCAGTTGACTGGGTGAGTGCTTGCAATGTTCAACACTCCGTCCATCATCCCCTTTGGTTTTGCCGGATTCTTCTCCTTGACACCTCCTCGTCACCTCTTCTCTGGCAGATCTGTGCACCCCACCTCAATTTGATTTGTAGAAACATGAGCTCTACTCAGCAAAGAGAGCTTTTCCTGTGAGATACCTTATTCTGCAGTGACACAGACACGAGTGCTTGCGTCATAGCCCTGAATAGCATCAGGGGACCTGAGAAATGAAAATACATGTTGTAACTTCTTGGATTTGCTTGTGATCCCTCACTCTGCTGGAACATCTGTGTGCAGCTGAGTGGACGTCCCTTTGAGATGCTTGGACACTAGTTTCCAATAAAGACCAGGGTGTGGCTCTGGTGTATTATCCATTCATTAGGGCTGAAATGAAATGGCAAAATGTGTTTCATGGAATATCTGACGTGATTTCGATGATTGTTGCAAACAGACTATTATGGTAAACAGAGAGCAGAAGGCTACACTTATATTTCTGTCTTTAAATTCTTTGCAGTTTGATTCAAGATCTGACATCAGGAGTGTTGTTGAATTCTGCAGTCACGTTGTTGCAGCACTAGCACTGCTCTATTGTTAGAGTTGGGAACCTTTTGATCCCGCCTCTTATGACGTCAGCAATAGCTAATCAACAGAGGTGTGCGAGCCTATAAATTAATAAGGAGAGCCGAGCCCAGGCCTGCTCTTGCACTGAGAGCCTGTGCACGAGCCGAGCCTTGAAAATATTTGGCATGTAAATCATACAGCAAACAAACATCATGTTAGACTTTCAGGTACCTTCGAAATAGTATGTTTCCTTAACACTCTAGACCATCAGACTATATCTCTGCATTGAGAGGTATTTATTAAGACTGACAGTTCGTAAACATACATTGAGAAATATTCCTGTCCCCGCTTTATGACAATGCTATTAGCGAACTAAGAGGCAAGAAAGATGCCTTTGGTGGCCTGGATTCTTACTATTGATGGAGCAACCTTATAGGCTATTAGATGAAACATGATAGGTTTTCGTACAGTGTACATCCTAAATTATAAATTATAATTATAAAAGAACAACTTTTTTCATTGTTAAGTAAACAATGTATATATGTTTTTTAAATACAGGCCTACCTGAGTAGACCTCCTAAGTCAGAAACTCTTCAAGTAGGGCTATTTTTAGCTAAGATACGGATAATGCCCATAGAGATAAAAATAAAATAGGCTTGTTTGATAAAACTTTGTTGACAACTTTATAACAGACAAGTCTAACCTCGTCTGAATACAGATTTTCACCTGGCGGTGAGTGGTTTTCATTTGCTTTTCATACTGCGGGAACGTGCCCTATTGGCCGGGTGTTTTTTCCTGTAAGTGTGGTAGGCAGTGAAGTGCCATCTGTACTTCTGCACATTATTGTGTGGAACAATGTGGCTTGTGGAGAGCTGTGGGGTGTACAGCCTGCCGCCTTTACGGGTTTAGAGCTGTGGTGAGTTCAGCCTACCTCACCACATTTTGCCCCATAAGGGGTTTACTGAGCTGTGGCGAGTTCAGCCAGCTTCCCTGCATTTTTCCCATTGGGGGTTTAGAGAGCTGTGGTGAGTTCAGCCCACCCACAACATTCTGCCCTACAAGTGGTTTAGAGAACTGTGGTGAGTACACACTGCCCACCTACGTTTTGCCCCATAAGGGCTTTAGAGAGCAATGGTGAGTACAGACTGGCTCCCTACATTTTGCTCCATAAGGGGTTTAGAGAGCAATGGTGAGTACAGACTGGCTCCCTACATTTTGCTCCATAAGGGGTTCAGAGAGCAATGGTGAGTACAGACTGGCTCCCTACATTTTGCTCCATAAGGGGTTTGAAGAGCTGTGGTAAGTACAGACTGGCTCCCTACATTTTGCCCCATAAGGGGTTTAGAGAGCAATGGTGAGTACAGACTGGCTCCCTCCATTTTGCTCCATAAGGGGTTTAGAGAGCTGTGGTGAGTACAGACTGGCTCCCTACATTTTGCTCCATAAGGGGTTTAGAGAGCTGTGGTGAGTACAGACTGGCTCCCTACATTTTGCTCCATAAGGGGTTCAGAGAGCAATGGTGAGTACAGACTGGCTCCCTACATTTTCCTCCATAAGGGGTTTAGAGAGCTGTGGTGAGTACAGACTGGCTCCCTACATTTTGCTCCATAAGGGGTTTAGAGAGCAATGGTGAGTACAGACTGGCTCCCTGCATTTTGCTCCATAAGGGGTTTAGAGAGCAATGGTGAGTACAGACTGGCTCCCTACATTTTGCTCCATAAGGGGATTGGAGAGCTGTGGTGAGTACAGACTGGCTCCCTACATTTTGCTCCATAAGGGGTTTAGAGAGCAATGGTGAGTACAGACCGGCTCCCTACATTGTGCCCCATAAGGGGTTTAGAGAGCTGTGGTGAGTACAGCCTGCCCCACAACACTGTACCCCATAAGGGGGTTAGAGAGCTGTGCAGAGTACATTCTGCCCCCTAAGGGGCTCAGAGAGCTGTGGTGAGTACAGCCTGCCTTTCACCATTGTGCTCCATAAGGGGTTTAGAGAGCAATGGTGAGTACAGACTGGCTTCCTACATTTTGCTCCATAAGGGGTTTGGAGAGCAGTGGTGAGTACAGACTGGCTCCCTACATTTTGCTCCATATTGGGTTTAGAGAGCTGCGGTGAGTACAGACTGGCTCCCTACATTTTGCTCCACAAGGGGTTTAGAGAGCAATGGTGAGTACAGGCTGGCTCCCTACATTTTACTCCATAAGGGGTTTAGAGAGCAATGGTGAGTACAGACTGGCTCCCTACATTTTGCTCCATAAGGGGTTTAGAGAGCAATGGTGAGTACGGACTGGCTCCCTACATTTTGCTCCATAAGGGGTTTAGAGAGCAATGGTGAGTACAGAATGGCTCCCTACATTTTGCTCCATAAGGGGTTTGGAGAGCTGTGGTGAGTACAGACTGGCTCCCTACACTTTGCTCCATAAGGGGTTTAGAGAGCAATGGTGAGTACAGACTGGCTCCCTACATTTTGCCCCATAAGAGGTTTAGAGAGCTGTGGTCAGTACAGACTGGCTCGCTATATTTTGCTTCATAAGGAGTTTGGAGAGCATTGGTGAGTACAGACTGGCTTCCTACATTTTGCTCCATAAGGGGTTTAGAGAGCAATGGTGAGTACAGACTGGCTCCCTACATTTTGCTCCATAAGAGGCTTAGAGAGCTGTGGTGAGAACAGACTGGCTCCCTACATTTTGCTCCATAAGGGGTTTAGAGAGCAATGGTGAGTACAGACTGGCTCCCTACATTTTCCTCCATAAGGGGGTTAGAGAGCTGTGGTGAGTACAGACTGGCTCTCTACATTTTGCTCCATAAGGGGTTTAGAGAGCAATGGTGAGTACAGACTGGCTCCCTGCATTTTGCTCCATAAGGGGTTTAGAGAGCAATGGTGAGTACAGACTGGCTCCCTACATTTTGCTCCATAAGGGGTTTGGAGAGCTGTGGTGAGTACAGACTGGCTCCCTACATTTTGCTCCATAAGGGGTTTAGAGAGCAATGGTGAGTACAGACCGGCTCCCTACATTGTGCCCCATAAGGGGTTTAGAGAGCTGTGGTGAGTACAGCCTGCCCCACAACACTGTACCCCATAAGGGGGTTAGAGAGCTGTGCAGAGTACATTCTGCCCCCTAAGGGGCTCAGAGAGCTGTGGTGAGTACAGCCTGCCTTTCACCATTGTGCTCCATAAGGGGTTTAAAGAGCAATGGTGAGTACAGACTGGCTTCCTACATTTTGCTCCATAAGGGGTTTAGAGAGCAATGGTGAGTACAGACTGGCTCCCTACATTTTGCTCCATAAGGGGTTTAGAGAGCAATGGTGAGTACAGACTGGCTCCCTACATTTTGCTCCATATTGGGTTTAGAGAGCTGCGGTGAGTACAGACTGGCTCCCTACATTTTGCTCCACAAGGGGTTTAGAGAGCAATGGTGAGTACAGACTGGCTCCCTACATTTTGCTCCATAAGGGGTTTAGAGAGCAATGGTGAGTACAGACTGGCTCCCTATATTTTGCTCCATAAGGGGTTTGGAGAGCTGTGGTAAGTACAGACTGGCTCCCTACATTTTGCTCCATAATGGGTTTAGAGAGCAATGGTGAGTACAGACTGGCTCCCTACATGTTGCTTCATAAGGGGTTTAGAGAGCTGTGGTGTGTACAGACTGGCTCCCTACATTTTGCTCCATAAGGGATTTAGAGAGCAATGGTGAGTACAGACTCGCTCCCTACATTTTGCCCCATAAGGGGTTTAGAGAGCAATGGTGAGTACAGACTGGCTCCCTCCATTTTGCTCCATAAGGGGTTTAGAGAGCTGTGGTGAGTACAGATTGGCTCCCTACATTTTGCTCCATAAGGGGTTCAGAGAGCAATGGTGAGTACAGACTGGCTCCCTACATTTTGCCTCATAAGAGGTTTAGAGAGCAATGGTGAGTGCAGACTGGCTCCCTACATTTTGCTCCATAAGGGTTTTGGAGAGCAATGGTGAGTACAGACTGGCTCCCTACATTTTGCTCCATAAGGGGTTTAGAGAGCAATGGTGAGTACTGAATGGCTCCCTACATTTTGCTCCATAAGGGGTTTAGAGAGCAATGATGAGTACAGACTGGCTCCCTACATTTTGCTCCATAAGGGGTTTAGAGAGCAATGGTGAGTACAGACTGGCTCCCTACATTTTGCCCCATAAGAGGTTTAGAGAGCTGTGGTCAGTACAGACTGGCTCCCTATATTTTGCTTCATAAGGGGGTTGGAGAGCATTGGTGAGTACAGACTGGCTCCCTACATTTTGCTCCATAAGGGGTTTAGAGAGCAATGGTGAGTACAGACTGGCTCCCTACATTTTGCTCCATAAGAGGCTTAGAGAGCTGTGGTGAGTACAGACTGGCTCCCTACATTTTGCTCCATAAGGGGTTTAGAGAGCAATGGTGAGTACAGACTGGCTCCCTACATTTTGCTCCATAAGGGGTTTAGAGAGCTGTGGTGAGTACAGACTGGCTCCCTACATTTTGCTCCATAAGGGGTTTAGAGAGCAATGGTGAGTACAGACTGGCTCCCTACATTTTGCTCCATAAGGGGTTTAGAGAGCAATGGTGAGTACAGACTGGCTCCATACATTTTGCTCCATAAGGGGTTTGGAGAGCTGTGGTGAGTACAGACTGGCTCCCTACATTTTGCTCCATAAGGGGTTTAGAGAGCAATGGTGAGTACAGACCGGCTCCCTACATTGTGCCCCATAAGGGGTTTAGAGAGCTGTGGTGAGTACAGCCTGCCCCACAACACTGTACCCCATAAGGGGGTTAGAGAGCTGTGCAGAGTACATTCTGCCCCTAAGGGGCTCAGATAGCTGTGGTGAGTACAGCCTGCCTTTCACCATTGTGCTCCATAAGGGATTTAGAGAGCAATGGTGAGTACAGACTGGCTTCCTACATTTTGCTCCATAAGGGGTGTGGAGAGCAGTGGTGAGTACAGACTGGCTCCCTACATTTTGCTCCATAAGGGGTTTAGAGAGCAATGGTGAGTACAGACTGGCTCCCTACATTTTGCTCCATAATGGGTTTAGAGAGCTGCGGTGAGTACAGACTGGCTCCCTACATTTTGCTCCACAAGGGGTTTAGAGAGCAATGGTGAGTACAGACTGGCTCCCTAAATTTTGCTCCATTAGGGGGTTTAGAGAGCAATGGTGAGTACAGACTGGCTCCCTACATTTTGCTCCAAAAGGGGTTTGGAGAGCTGTGGTAAGTACAGACTGGTTCCCTACATTTTGCTCCATAAGGGGTTTAGAGAGCAATGGTGAGTACAGACTGGCTCCCTACATTTTGCTCCATAAGGGGTTTAGAGAGCTGTGGTGTGTACAGACTGGCTCCCTACATTTTGCTCCATTAGGGGTTTAGAGAGCAATGGTGAGTACAGACTGGCTCCCTACATATTGCCCCATAAGGGGTTTAGAGAGCAATGGTGAGTACAGACTGGCTCCCTACATTTTGCTCCATAAGAGGTTTAGAGAGCTGTGGTTTGTATAGACTGGGTCCCTACATTTTGCTCCATAAGGGGTTTAGAGAGCAATGGTGAGTACAGACTAGCTCCCTGAATTTTGCTCCATAAGGGGTTTAGAGAGCAATGGTAAGTACAAACTGGCTCCCTACATTTGGCTCCATACGGTGTTTAGAGAGCTGTGGTGTGTACAGACTTGTTCCCTACATTTTGCTCCATAAGGGGTTTAGAGAGCAATGGTGAGTACAGACTGGCTCCCTCCATTTTGCTCCATTAGGGGTTTAGAGAGCAATGGTGAGTACAGACTGGCTCCCTACATTTTGCTCCATAAGGGGTTTAGAGAGCAATGGAGAGTACAGACTAGCTCCCTACATTTTGCTCCATAAGGGGTTTAGAGAGCAATGGTGAGTACAAACTGGCTCCCTACATTTTGTTCCATAAGGGTTTGGAGAGCTGTGGTGAGTACAGACTGGCTTCCTACATTTTGCTCCATAAGGGGTTTAGAGAGCAATGGTGAGTACAGACTGGCTCCCTAGATTTTGCTCCATAAGGGGTTTAGAGAGCAATGGTGAGTACAGACTGGCTCCCTACAGTTTGTTCCATAAAGGGGTTTAGAGAGCAACGGTGAGTACAGACTGACTCCCTCCATTTTGCTCCATTAGGGGTTTAGAGAGCAATGGTGAGTACAGACTGGCTCCCTACAGTTTGTTCCATAAGGGGTTTAGAGAGCAATGGTGAGTACAGACTGGCTCCCTCCATTTTGCTCCATAAGGGGTTTAGAGAGCAATGGTGAGTACAGACTGGCTCCCTACAGTTTGCTCCATAAGGGGTTTAGAGAGCAATGGTGAGTACAGGCTGGCTCCCTCCATTTTGCTCCATAAGGGATTTAGAGAGCAATGGTGAGTACCGACTGGCTCCCTACAGTTTGCTCCACAAGGGATTTAGAGAGCAATGGTGAGTACAGACTGGCTCCCTACATTTTGCTCCATAAGGGGTTTGGAGAGCAATGGTGAGTACAGACTGGCTCCCTACATTTTGCTCCATAAGGGGTTTAGAGAGCAATGGTGAGTACAGACTGGCTCCCTACAGTTTGCTCCATAAGGTGTTTAGAGAGCAATGGTGAGTACAGACTGGCTCCCTCCATTTTGCTCCATAAGGGGGTTAGAGAGCAATGGTGAGTACAGACTGGCTCCCTACATTTTGCTTCATAAAGTGTTTAGAGAGCTGTGGTGTGTACAGACTGGCTCCCTACAATTTGCTCAATAAGGGGTTTAGAGAGCTGTGGTGAGTACAGACTGGCTCCCTACATTTTGCTCCATAAGGGGTTTAGAGAGCAATGGTGAGTACAGACTGGCTCCCTACATTTTGCTCCATAAGGGTTTTAGAGAGCAATGGTGAGTACAGACTGGCTCCCTCCATTTTGCTCCATAAGGGGTTTGGAGAGCAGTGGTGAGTACAGACTGGCTCCCTCCATTTTGCTCCATAAGGGTTTTAGAGAGCAATGGTGAGTACGGACTGGCTCCCTCCATTTTGCTCCATAAGGGTTTTAGAGAGCAGTGGTGAGTACAGACTGGCTCCCTCCATTTTGCTCCATAAGGGGTTTAGAGAGCAATGGTGAGTACAGACTGGCTCCCTCCATTTTGCTCCATAAGGGGTTTAGAGAGCAATGGTGAGTACAGACTGGCTCCCTCCATTTTGCTCCATAAGGGGTTTAGAGAGCAATGGTGAGTACAGACTGGCTCCCTACATTTTGCTCCATAAGGGGTTTAGAGAGCAATGGTGAGTACAGACCGGCTCCCTACATTGTGCCCCATAAGGGGTTTAGAGAGCTGTGGTGAGTACAGCCTGCCCCACAACACTGTACCCCATAAGGGGGTTAGAGAGCTGTGCAGAGTACATTCTGCCCCTAAGGGGCTCAGATAGCTGTGGTGAGTACAGCCTGCCTTTCACCATTGTGCTCCATAAGGGATTTAGAGAGCAATGGTGAGTACAGACTGGCTTCCTACATTTTGCTCCATAAGGGGTTTGGAGAGCAGTGGTGAGTACAGACTGGCTCCCTACATTTTGCTCCATAAGGGGTTTAGAGAGCAATGGTGAGTACAGACTGGCTCCCTACATTTTGCTCCATAATGGGTTTAGAGAGCTGCGGTGAGTACAGACTGGCTCCCTACATTTTGCTCCACAAGGGGTTTAGAGAGCAATGGTGAGTACAGACTGGCTCCCTAAATTTTGCTCCATTAGGGGGTTTAGAGAGCAATGGTGAGTACAGACTGGCTCCCTACATTTTGCTCCAAAAGGGGTTTGGAGAGCTGTGGTAAGTACAGACTGGTTCCCTACATTTTGCTCCATAAGGGGTTTAGAGAGCAATGGTGAGTACAGACTGGCTCCCTACATTTTGCTCCATAAGGGGTTTAGAGAGCTGTGGTGTGTACAGACTGGCTCCCTACATTTTGCTCCATTAGGGGTTTAGAGAGCAATGGTGAGTACAGACTGGCTCCCTACATATTGCCCCATAAGGGGTTTAGAGAGCAATGGTGAGTACAGACTGGCTCCCTACATTTTGCTCCATAAGAGGTTTAGAGAGCTGTGGTTTGTATAGACTGGCTCCCTACATTTTGCTCCATAAGGGGTTTAGAGAGCAATGGTGAGTACAGACTAGCTCCCTGAATTTTGCTCCATAAGGGGTTTAGAGAGCAATGGTAAGTACAAACTGGCTCCCTACATTTTGCTCCATACGGTGTTTAGAGAGCTGTGGTGTGTACAGACTTGTTCCCTACATTTTGCTCCATAAGGGCTTTAGAGAGCAATGGTGAGTACAGACTGGCTCCCTACATTTTGTCCCATAAGGGGTTTAGAGAGCAATGGTGAGTACAGACTGGCTCCCTACATTTTGCTCCATTAGGGGTTTAGATAGCAATGGTGAGTACAGACTGACTCCCTACATTTTGCTCCATAAGCGGTTTAGAGAGCTGTGGTTTGTACAGACTGGCTCCCTACATTTTGCTCCATAAGGGGTTTAGAGAGCAATGGTGAGTACAGACTGGCTCCCTACATTTTGCTCCATAAGGGGTTTAGAGAGCAATGGTGAGTACAGACTGGCTCCCTATATTTTGCCCTATAAGGGGTTTAGAGAGCAATGGAGAGTACAGACTAGCTCCCTACATTTTGCTCCATAAGGGGTTTAGAGAGCAATGGTGAGTACAAACTGGCTCCCTACATTTTGTTCCATAAGGGTTTGGAGAGCTGTGGTGAGTACAAACTGGCTCCCTACATTTTGCTCCATAAGGGGTTTAGAGAGCAATGGTGAGTACAAACTGGCTCCCTACATTTTGCTCCATAAGGGGTTTAGAGAGCAATGGTGAGTACAGGCTGGCTTCCTACATTTTGCTCCATAAGGGGTTTAGAGAGCAATGGTGAGTACAGACTGGCTCCCTAGATTTTGCTCCATAAGGGGTTTAGAGAGCAATGGTGAGTACAGACTGGCTCCCTACAGTTTGTTCCATAAAGGGGTTTAGAGAGCAACGGTGAGTACAGACTGACTCCCTCCATTTTGCTCCATTAGGGGTTTAGAGAGCAATGGTGAGTACAGACTGGCTCCCTACAGTTTGTTCCATAAGGGGTTTAGAGAGCAATGGTGAGTACAGACTGGCTCCCTCCATTTTGCTCCATAAGGGGTTTAGAGAGCAATGGTGAGTACAGACTGGCTCCCTACAGTTTGCTCCATAAGGGGTTTAGAGAGCAATGGTGAGTACAGGCTGGCTCCCTCCATTTTGCTCCATAAGGGATTTAGAGAGCAATGGTGAGTACCGACTGGCTCCCTACAGTTTGCTCCACAAGGGATTTAGAGAGCAATGGTGAGTACAGACTGGCTCCCTACATTTTGCTCCATAAGGGGTTTGGAGAGCAATGGTGAGTACAGACTGGCTCCCTACATTTTGCTCCATAAGGGGTTTAGAGAGCAATGGTGAGTACAGACTGGCTCCCTACAGTTTGCTCCATAAGGTGTTTAGAGAGCAATGGTGAGTACAGACTGGCTCCCTCCATTTTGCTCCATAAGGGGGTTAGAGAGCAATGGTGAGTACAGACTGGCTCCCTACATTTTGCTTCATAAAGTGTTTAGAGAGCTGTGGTGTGTACAGACTGGCTCCCTACAATTTGCTCAATAAGGGGTTTAGAGAGCTGTGGTGAGTACAGACTGGCTCCCTACATTTTGCTCCATAAGGGGTTTAGAGAGCAATGGTGAGTACAGACTGGCTCCCTACATTTTGCTCCATAAGGGTTTTAGAGAGCAATGGTGAGTACAGACTGGCTCCCTCCATTTTGCTCCATAAGGGGTTTGGAGAGCAGTGGTGAGTACAGACTGGCTCCCTCCATTTTGCTCCATAAGGGTTTTAGAGAGCAATGGTGAGTACGGACTGGCTCCCTCCATTTTGCTCCATAAGGGTTTTAGAGAGCAGTGGTGAGTACAGACTGGCTCCCTCCATTTTGCTCCATAAGGGGTTTAGAGAGCAATGGTGAGTACAGACTGGCTCCCTACATTTTGCTCCATAAGGGGTTTAGAGAGCAATGGTGAGTACAGACTGGCTCCCTCCATTTTGCTCCATAAGGGGTTTAGAGAGCAATGGTGAGTACAGACTGGCTCCCTACATTTTGCTCCATAAGGGTTTTAGAGAGCAATGGTGAGTACAGACTGGCTCCCTCCATTTTGCTCCATAAGGGGTTTAGAGAGCAATGGTGAGTACAGACTGGCTCCCTCCATTTTGCTCCATAAGGGGTTTAGAGAGCAATGGTGAGTACAGACTGGCTCCCTCCATTTTGCTCCATAAGGGGTTTAGAGAGCAATGGTGAGTACAGACTGGCTCCCTACATTTTGCTCCATAAGGGTTTTAGAGAGCAATGGTGAGTACAGACTGGTTCCCTACATTTTGCTCCATAAGGGGTTTAGAGAGCAATGGTGAGTACAGACTGGTTCCCTACATTTTGCTCCATAAGGGGTTTAGAGAGCAATGGTGAGTACAGACTGGCTCCCTCCATTTTGCTCCATAAGGGGTTTAGAGAGCAATGGTGAGTACAGACTGGCTCCCTACATTTTGCTCCATAAGGGGTTTAGAGAGCAATGGTGAGTACAGACTGGCTCCCTACATTTTGCTCCATAAGGGGTTTAGAGAGCAATGGTGAGTACAGACTGGCTCCCTACATTTTGCTCCATAAGGGATTTAGAGAGCAATGGTGAGTACAGACTGGCTCCCTCCATTTTGCTCCATAAGGGGTTTAGAGAGCAATGGTGAGTACAGACTGGCTCCCTCCATTTTGCTCCATAAGGGGTTTAGAGAGCAATGGTGAGTACAGACTGGCTCCCTACATTTTGCTCCATAAGGGGTTTAGAGAGCAATGGTGAGTACAGACTGGCTCCCTACATTTTGCTCCATAAGGGATTTAGAGAGCTGTGGTGAGTACAGCCTGCCCCACAACACTGTACCCCATAAGGGGTTTCGAGAGCTGTGCAGAGTACATGCTGCCCCCTAAGGGGCTCAGAGAGCTGCGATGAGTACAGCTTCCTCTCTTGGGGTGTTAGAAGGGGTGCAGCCCCTGTGATGTGACAGTGTCTGTACTTTGAAGGGCTGTGGTGGGAGCACCCTATACCCTCTAATGCGTGGTGAGCTGCTCTGTAAGGAGCTGTGTTGAATACAGCCCCTCTCTACTGAGGGTCTGTGGTGAGTGCAAGCCTTGCACTGCCCTATGAAGCTGGCATGCCTGCAGCGGCTCATGGTGAACACTGCCCTTCTTCCTGTCACGTGATGGAGTCTGTTGTCTCATTGGAGAGGGAGATGAGCACGTGACGCGCCCTTCCCACGTCTGTGGTGAGCTCAGCATCTTGTCCTATGAAAGAGGCTTCACTATAAGCGCTGTGGTGAGCACAGCCCCCGTCTCTAATCTTTGATGGAGCCTGGCTCACCCCCTTAAGATATGTGTGAGTACAGCCCCTAACCCTTGGCACGTGTGGAAGTATTTACTACCTGCACTCCTCTGACCATGTTCACTGCTTTCTCTTCCCTTGTCCACTCCTCTTCCCACCCCCTCTCAATCCCTTCATTCTCTCACTCCCCCTCTCTTCACCCCCCTCTCTCTCCTAACTTTTAATATTCATGTTCCACTTAATTTTATCTCTCTGTTTCTTTGCCCCCTTAGCGCTGTTGAATGCATTATCATACTGTAACTCTTTTTCGCTTAGTTGTTAATTTTATCTCATTATGTTCACCATCCCTGTAAAGCGCTCTAATACTCTTGGGTCCAGTAGCGCTATATAAAACCTTTGAAATAAATAAATAAATAAATAAATCGTGGTATGCGGGCACTTCAGTGGTTGCACTGGATACCATTACATAGATTTATGAAGAAGCTTTCCCACAGGGGTCAAGGGTCATGGTGAGTGCCGCCCTTCCCCGAGGAGTGAGGGCCCTTGTTGACTACATCCCCTTTCAACAGTGTGTTGAGGAGGTTTACCAACAAGGGGCAGTGTTGAGCGCAGTCCGCTCCATATGCATGGGAGATACTCTGATAGATGCTAGAGCACACTGCCATCTGCTGGTGAATGTCGGTACTGGAGCCTCTGTGGTAGACTCATTGGCGAACAGACTGTACCCTGAGGGAGGAAGTGACGCTGCTCTGACATGTCACTCAGCCCCAGGTGACGAGCAGCTCCAGAAAGGATGATGGATTTGAAAACATAAATATATCTCCGTGATGCCGAGCTATAAACAGAGGCCGCCAAGGTGTCTCTATAAAGAATATTTACAGCCGGGCTCACCTTTCATCCGTTAATAGGCTGTTTATAGGAGGCCGTTGAAGCTCCTTCGGGATAGGACTGAAGGGAAACCAGATCCGCCCCCTGCCGAGAACAACACTGGAAATAGCTGAGGGAGGGTGTCATGGGGTAGGGAGTGGGGGATGCGGTTTAAAAACAGGGCCTTGGTGGCAGTGGCACCGTCATGGCCCTAACGACAACAACGAGGGACTAACTTTAATGACGTCATGGAACCTTCCTTGGCCCGACCGGCTCGGCCAACATCCGCTCCACTTCGCATCCTCGTTTCAGGATCATCTGATATTCGATTACAAAAAACCTGCCCCTGTAAACATGAGTCTAACCCTGCAAGAGAAACCGGAGTCAAGCTGAATCTTGTTCAACCACTGGAAACCAGGGGGGTGTCGGGTTCTCCTTTCTCTCCAGGTGGGTTTAATCAAAGTGTAGGGGGCCTCATTTATGAGCCCTTGCGTCACTTTTACGCCGCCGGTGCGTCACTTTTTGTGACGCACCAGTGGCGTAAACAATGCGCCTTGTTGCGCCATATTTACAAAGTGACGCATCTAGGTAGATGCGTCACTTTGTAAACCCCTGCGCCACATTATACCTGCGCCAGGTATAATGTATGCAAAGGGGGCATATTGACGCAAGAAAGGGTCGTAGAAGTGACACAGTGAAATCTATGAGATTTCACTGCGTCACTTCTAGGACACCGTTGCGTCAAAATCTTGCGCCTGCCTCACAGCAGGCGTAAGACTGACGCAGGCCCTTTCACATGGGGCTTGCCCCATGTGAAAGGAAGCATTGCTGGAGTTGCGTCACTTTTGTGACACACTCCAGCAATGCGTCACTTTTGCGCTTACAGATACGTCAGAAATACTGACATATCTGTAACTCCTTGCGACATGATGCGTCATACATTAAATATGACGCATCAGGTATGTCGCAAAGAGTGCGCACTGAGAAGTGACGCATCGCTGCTTTCACGCAGCGATGCGTCATTTCTCATAAATGAGGCCCTAGGTTTTTTCATGTGGTGGTTGGGGATGAAAATGTAATTTCCTTCCTTTCCTAGTCATTACCCATCATAATAATGTCCCATGAGGCACAGAGTCCAATATCCAGGATAGATGAGGAGGGGATCTCTGTTCATTCTTGCAAAGTGTCTACTTCACACACAGTCGGCTATGGACATCATTTAGGGGTCGTCAGGGGTGGAACATTCAGTGCCAGGAACATAGGGGCAGCTGGGGCCTCACTCTCTTTATTTTCTGTCATTTTTTTTTAAATTAGAGTATTAGTGAGTAAATAAAATATAATATTCACTAATAGTGTAATAAAATGGAGTACAATAAGCTGGAATATGCCCTTCCATGGCAGCTGAGGTAAGTAAAAAATGTTTTTAAATGTATGTTGTGTGCGTGCTTGTGGGTGAGAGTGTGTTTATGTGTGAGAGAGTGTATATGTGTGAATTTGTGTATATCTGTATGTGTAAGTGTGTGAGAGAAAGTGGAGGTCAAAAAGCGTTTGATGTCACTTTCGTTACCCCAGGCGTTTTGGTGAATTGAGCCCATGCAGCCGCCACGACAGCCAGTGAATATATACATGCACCCTTGCTGGTAGTCCCAGCAGAGGGGCCAAGAAAAATAGGAGCTGTATGATAGCGGGGTGCTTTCTTGTGTATAATATCCTATAACTTGTCAATGTCCATTTGAGAGTCAATGATGCAGGTGTCTGCAAGGATGCTATTGGTTCTTATTTGTTTCATATTTATTTATTATTATTATTTTTTTTAAGAATATTTTTATTGGTATTTACATGATACAGAATATAAAGTGACATACACAGATATACGGTTAGTCGGGTATTTACATAGGGCCCTCTGTGTTTCGATGGAGGTTGAGTTTGTATCTGGTTCGGAGATTGGTTGTACAGTTTTTTTCGAGTCTGCCCATTGTTCTTGCGCCTATATAACATTGAACATATATGTTGGAGCAGGTGGTTTCGGTTTGGTTGTAGTATACACAAAAAACGTAACATAGAACATAAATTTGACATGCTTTTGTTTTGTTTCAGGTTGATCAGCCGGTTTGGCTCTGGGTTTTTTGTTTATTCATGGAGGTTTGTAGGGGTTTAGGAATATGTCTAGTTTTTCCCACAGTCCTCTGTTGGGGTTCCTCCATGGTGTGTGTCTGAGTGCAGTGTTGTTCGCCCCTCTGAGAAAGGTTACCTAGTTCAACCACCCCTTGAATGTGACTTTGGAAGTATCTTTCCATTTGGCTAGAACTGATTTGACTGTTGTCGTTAGGAGGAAGTCTAGGAGGAGTCTGTCCTGTTGGGTGGATACATCTGCTGTGATATGGGCAGTTGTAGTTGTGGCGAATTTTCGGACAAGATTACAGCCTATGGTGTTGTTGATGAAGCTGACTACCTTCTCCCAAAATGTACTGACCCTACTGCAGTGATATATGAGGTGTGCGAGGTCACCCTTCTCTGTTTCGCAATTCCAACATTTGTCGTTCTCTCTCAGGCCCATCGATGCTAGGCCCGCTGGCGTCCAGTATGCCTGGTGTAGTAGCCAGAATTTCGTTTGCGCTAGCACCGGTGATATCATATTTTTCGATGGGGCTGGCCAGAAGGTTTGCAGGTCCTGTTCCGTGAGTTTGGTACCTAGTTGCGTTTCCCAGTAGTTGGTGTTTTTGGCATTGAGTTTGGTGGAAGTGGGGCGGAGGAGCTTGCACAGGTGTGAGACCTGGTGGGCAGTTGCATTTAATGTTTCTATGTATTGAAAGATTGAAGGTTTGTGCTTAGTTAGGTTTGATTTTGTTAGGGCAATTTTGATAGCCAGGAAATTGTGTAGTTCTCTGTCTGGGAGTGCGTGTTGAGCTTTCAAGTGATTGAAAGTGTAGGGTGACCCTCCTGTCTCTAGCTGCGCTGGGAAGGAGAAACCAAGCTGTCTCTCATTCCTGTATGCTTCTGAAAAAAAGAGTAAGAATTATAATGCCAGCTTTTTTTCTTATAATATCTGAAATTAATAACAATAACAATAATAATAGTGTTGATAATAACAATTACAATGAGGGTGATAAGAATAGGACTAACAATAACAATGATAATGATAGCAGTAGTAATAACAATAATTAAAATGATGATATTAATAGAAGTATTATCAGTAGTAAAAATAATAGTAGTAATAATATGAATAGTAATAATAATAACGATGATGATAATAGAAGAATTATCAGTAGTAAAAATAATAATAGTAAAATTAATAGTAGTAATAATATTATTAACAATAATAACGATGATAATGATAACAGTACTAACAATGACAGTGATACGAATGGTAGTAACAATAATAATGACATTGATGAATATAATATTAGTTATTTCTTTATTTATTTATTGAAGTTTTGTATAGCGCTAGCTGGACCCGAGGGTATCAGAGGTTCTAGGGCGGTGCGACCAATGCCACTGCACTAGTTGCTGACTTTAGGGGCGGGGGAGGAGGGGCTGTGTTTGCAGCTAGATTATAGTTTTTAAAGCACCTCCTACCGCATTCCTGGCCTCCAGCAGTTTAAATAAAATAAAAAAAGGCAAGAAAACTCTGTGATGAATGTTCTCCTGGAGAGATGGGTCTTTTGTCTAGTGGAAGTTTCGACTCTGCATGAGGTAGCGCAGAGGGTTAATGTGCCTGCTGCAAAGAACGTGTACCTTGCAAATCATGACAGTACATGTGTCAGAGAGAACCATATTATTATTATTAAAAGTAACCCCCAACTATGGTTTTATGTTATAAATTCAAAGTTTGTACTTCTCCAGACCAGCACTCAAACTATACTGTCCATCAGTATATATATTGTGACTCCTCCACTTTGTAGTCCTCTGTCTTATGTAACATTTCCTATGCTCGGATTTACACACATATGATTGATTGTCAGTGTAAGGTGTGTGTGATGCAAAGAGCTCTGAAACCCTACACTGGTAAGAGTGGTGCTTTAAACCCAATTAAATGCATCTCAGAGTGAGTGGTTGTGAAGACTTGAATGGCACTGTTAAAGGGTGGTAGTGAGGGAATCCGTGGCGATGGTGGTCATTCAGCCGTGGTCTGTGCAGGTAACAGCGATAGGGCCGGGTAAGGGGGGATTTCGAGGGACAATGCAAAGAGAAAATTAAATAAATAATACATTTTACCTCTGCATTGTCCCTCGAAATCCCCCCTTACTCGGCCCCACCGCTGTTACCTGCACGGACCGTGGCAGTGGTCATTGGGGGGTGCCAACAAACATTTTCGCACAGGGCGCCACCGGTGCTAAAGCCGTCCCTGGTAGTAGTAGTTGTAGTAATAATAATAATGATGATGATACCATTAGCTATAATAATAATAACCATTGAGTGTTTTTGCTCTCTCTCTCCCCGCAGTAACGTGCAAGGAGACAGCCAGACCAGCATCTGTATCACCATCGAGCCCGGGCTCCTCCTGAAGGGAGACATCTTGGTGAGTGTCACTGGAGAGCAGTCCGCTGGTCCCCTCCGCGGGGCAGGTGACGTCAGCCCTGTACAGGAAGTAGATCCTCGCGGTGGGACATCCGGCGGGATAGTAAATGCTACTACTGTGAATGAACGACTTCATGAAAATAGGCTTATAGTGCTGGTGTCTGAAATGATTCACCTCAGGGTGCTTTTTGGCGTGAACAAGAGCTTCGGGGGAGTACCCATAGGGGTGTAACTCAGGCCAATGCAGCGCAGGGAGTGGCGACAGCAATTCAGGGTCATTCATACCAACCCTCCTGATTCAGGCGGGAGACTACCGATTTCAAAGCTAGTCTCCTGCTTCCCGATTCCTGCAAGCAGAAACCCGATTCCTTGGGGGGCCTCATATGAGAGGGGCTGGTCTTGCGTGACTCGGATTATGCACTGTCAGTAACCTGCTCCTGCGAGCAAGTGCACAAGATTTTTGTCACACTTTCTCTGCCTACCATAGCGATTTTTCTGTGCTCCTGACAGGTATGGAAGAATTGTATATTTGAGTTTCTGATATCTGATCCTGCAGCAGCACAATTGCAGACCCCATACATATCGATAGACCCGATGCAGGCTGCTATAGAAGTCAATGGGAGAAATACTTTCTCCTGATTATTTTTCAAAAATCTCCCACTTTCCTGTTCCAAAATGTTGGCATCTATGCAGGGGTACTGAAACCTTCAAAAGGGGGCCTTTCAACCCCAAAGGCAGTGCATACCTTTGAGATAAGGGCTTCTCAGGGACCCCTTATCACATTTTGCGAGAAGATGGGGGGCATCCTTTTGCGATACTCGCGACACGCCAGAGGATTCGGCGGTGTCTGTTATTTCTTTTTTTTCTTATGACCTTGTTAGAGTTGGATGGTTGCTTCCTGGTGTCACACTCCAAATAGGGATCCCTGTGTGACCCAGCTCAGCCCCCTCGCCATGACACATCCGTTCTCTGATTTCATTGGCTAGGGGGCCCCTCCAGACATGAGTCAGAGCCACAGTCATGCATTCCACATGACACTAGATTGGAAGGCGTGCTCAGTGACATCACATGCTGTATGTGCCAGTGAGCCAAGTTCTCACTGCTGACAAATGGTGTTTGATTGAAAGTCCAAATCCTGACACGGGCAACTCAGCCGGTAATCCTTCTGAGGTCAACACGTGTATTCCTATTAAATTGGGTCACTGTAAACCCGAATATTTTAAGCACTTGTAAAAAAAACAGGAATAAACACTCCATAAAGTTATATTTATCGTTATGTTGAATGGCCTGTGTTGGTTAAATCTTACAGTTATTTTTCATTACATAAGGAATCCTCTGTAAGTTGCCCCTACCTTACACCTGTGATACAACAAACAGGACTTACATGCCTGCTAGTGCCTGAATTTAAAGATTTGACTGTGTGCTCTGTGAACGACAGTACGACCTGGACTGTGAGTGCATGGCCCTCGCTGGGGTTTGCTTGTCACTCTCTGGAATTAGTGTTTAGCGGTGTCACTTCTCAGTTCACCTCAGGGCTCAAGTCGGGTACCAGGCGGGTGGACGGCGTCCCCCCACTTATTTTACAGGGTGGACGCCGTTTCAGCTGGTCTTCACCTTTTCGGCCTCTCTGGGTTGAGATCGGAGCCACCTTTCGTGACGTCACTTCCTGTTGTGACGTCACTTCCGGTGACAGCATCCCACCACTTCTTTTTTCAGGACTTGTGCCCTGGTTCACCCTATTCCCGCACATACCACTATTTTGTCCCTTTGCACTATCCATAGGCCTGCTCCACACCTCCCTGTGAATCATGGAGTTGTTAATCAGGGCAGCTGGGGTCAGTCATGTGATTTCCTCTTCCATCTCACTGAGGATGTCATATACATGCTTAATTCAATGCAGATTGTAGGGCTCATTTGTTTATTAGGTTTTATAACACTCTCTTTGTGTTGGCAGCTGCATAATGGCGCCTCCAGATAATGACCAAAGACAGTGGGCAGGAGGTTAGAGCCTCACAGACTCAAGATTGTGAGAGCTCTAGAGAGAGAAGAGGAATTATGTATGTAGGTCTGTGGCACGTGCAGTGCTTAATATGTATAACAATAGATGATGCCAAGACTCAAAATGTTCCTCAGCAGTACATGCCCTACTCCATCAAATCTAGGGAGTGCCGAATACGAAGGCTGCCTAGTCTATACTCTTTCTTATGCTTCTTTCAACCACCACCAGGTACTACCTGTTGCTTTAGCTCTTGCTGGGTAACTTTAATTTCTGCTTTTTCCATTTTTCTGGTAGAAGGACTATTTTTTTTAAAAGTCTGATGAGTTAAAACAAGTGTGCCCCACTCACAAGCACCGGCTCAAATTAAGCACTGAGTGGAAAATTTACAATAACTGGTGCATCCCTGAAGATCAGCATTGATGCGCCAGTTATTTTGCGTGACGTTAGAAACCCCTTTTGCCACCATGGATGTGCTGCATTCACAGATGTGTGACGCATCAGGCAGCGTATAGGTGACATAGTGCTGGAGGCTTGTCACAAGTGTGACGCAACTTTAGCACTGCTTAGGGGCATCCTATACTTGCAATGCTGTGTCACTCCTTACGCCTGCTACAAGCAGGCATAAGGTTTTGATGCAACATGGACGTAAAAGTGATTCAGTGAACTCTTGTAGATTTCACTGCGTCACTTTTACGAGGCTTCCTTGCGACGGAACGCCCACCCTGCATACATTATACCTGAAACAGGTATAATGTTGCGCAGGGCTTTACAACATGATGCATCTCACTAGATGCATCACGTTGTAAATCTGTTGCATAGTGGGGCATGGATTACGACGCCACTGCGTCACAGAAGTAACGCAACGGTGTTGTAAAGATGTGCAAGGGGCTTGTTAATCTGCCCCTGACTACTTGTATAGCACAGAACTAGCCAAAAAGCAGAGGGAACTCTGGACAGAGTGAAAGGCATAGGTAGAGAGTCAGCAAGTGATTGGAGTGGGAGCTGGGTTCTGAAAGCAGAGCTCGAGTTATACATTGGGAGTGATGCCAGGGATAGCATCCATCCTTAACTCAGTGCGCCTTGCCCAGACAGGCACAGTGAACCTGTTTACACTAAAGACTGCACCATCCTTAGCGTAGGCATAAACTTTCGACAGTTTGCACCTGTGCTGCAGATACTGAATTAGTGAAAGGTGAACCTTGGCCCTGTCTTTCACTGGAAAGTGACCAATCTTAACTTGAAGACGGTGCAGGGATCTCCCCACAATCTTTTGCTGCACCTGACTGTAGGGTGCAGCAACCTCCTCCCTAGTAGCACCCTTTGGGGGCAGAGTAAATGTACGAAACCTACTATTTTTTTGGTCTTTTTTTCCAGAGGTTTATTTAGCGCACACGTGACCGGAAAGCATCATAGCGCTTTACATGAGCACCAGTTGCATTACAAATGGACACATTCATTTTTTTGTTAGGCACGGGGAGATTACGTGATTTACCCAGAATCACAGGATGCTAAGCGTTCCTGCCGCGACTCGAACCCGGTTCGCCAGCTTTAAGGTCAACCGCTCTGTCCGTTAGGCCACATCCTCTCCCCTATGTTGCGCACAATCAGTTCACCTCCTCACAGCTTCTGTGCCCATGCACCCACCTTTGTAATAAGTTATAGGCACAATGAGAAAGGGTTGGCATAGTTGGATGGGTCCACACACAGTGCAAATGGGAGCATGCCCCCTGTTATTGTACTAGCACACATCTTGCGCCAGCACAATCAAATTTACAAAATGGGCCATGGAAGCATCTGCGTCCCCAAGGGGGCGTGGGTAGGATGGAGCAGAGAGCACTTGTAGCACATCCACCGTGTAAGATAAGGGGTACTTTACTTGTCTCTGTGCCAAGCAAAGTACCCCGTATCTTACACGGTGCATGTGCCACAAGGAGCCTAGTAAGATTCGGGGTACTTTACTTGGCTCCCCGTGGCACATCCACCGTGTAAGATACAGGGTACTTTACTTGGCTCCTCGCAGCACATCCACTGTGTAAGATTTGGGGTACTTTACTTGTCTCCTTGCAGTCCACCCACCATGTAAGATACGGGGTACTTTACTTGGCTCCCCATGGCACATCCACCGTGTCAGATAAGGGGTACTTTACTTGGCTCCTCGCGGCACATCCACTGTGCAAGATACGGGGTAATTTACTTGGCTCCCCGTGGCACATCCACCATGTAAGATACGGGGTACTTTACTTGGCTCCCCGTGGCACATCCCCCATGTAAGATACGGGGTACTTTACTTGGCTCCCCATGGCACATCCACCGTGTCAGATACGGGGTGCTTTACTTGGCTCCTCGTGACACATCCACCGTGTAAGATGTGAGGTACTTTACTTGGCTCCTTGCTGTACATCCACTGTGTAAGATTCGGGGTACTTCACTTAGTTCCTCATGGCACATCAACCGTGTCAGATAAGGGGTACTTTACTTGGCTCCCCGTGGCACATCCACCGTGTAAGATTCGGAGTACTTTACTTGGCTCCTCGCGGCACATCCACTGTGCAAGATACGGGGTACTTTACTTGGCTCCTCGTGGCACATCCACCATGTAAGATACGGGGTACTTTACTTGGCTCCCCATGGCACATCCACCGTGTCAGATAAGGGGTACTTTACTTGGCTCCTTGTGACACATCCACCATGTAAGATACGGGGTACTTTACTTGGCTCCCCATGGCACATCCACCGTGTCAGATAAGGGGTACTTTACTTGGCTCCTTGCTGTACATCCACCGTGTAAGATAAGGGGTACTTTACTTGGCTCCCCGTGGCACATCCACCGTGTCAGATAAGGGGTACTTTACTTGGCTCCTTGCTGTACATCCACCGTGTAAGATAAGGGGTACTTTACTTGGCTCCCCGTGGCACATCAACCGTGTCAGATAAGGGGTACTTTACTTGGCTCCCCGTGGCACATCCACCGTGTCAGATACGGGGGTACTTTACTTGGCTTCCCGTGGCACATCCACCGTGTCAGATACGGGGTACTTTACTTGGCTCCTTGCTTCTCATCCACTGTGTAAGATACGGGGTACTTTACTTGGCTCCTCGTGGCACATCCACCATGTAAATTTCGGGGTACTTTACTTGGGTCCTTGCTTCTCATCCACTGTGTAAGATACAGGGTACTTTACTTGGCTCCTCGTGGCCCATCCACCATGTAAATTTCGGGGTACTTTACTTGGCTCCTCGTGGCACATCCAGAGTGTAAGATTCGGGGTACTTTACTTGGCTCCTTGCTTCTCATCCACTGTGTAAGATACGGGGTACTTTACTTTGCTCCCTGTGGCACATCCAGAGTGTAAAATTCGGGGTACTTTACTTTGCCCCCTGTGGCACATCCACCGTGTCAGATAAGGGGTACTTTACTTTGCCCCCTGTGGCACATCCACTGTGTAAGATTCGGGGTACTTTGCTTGTCTGCTCTTCCATTGTCCACTGTCCAAGTCTGCGGCTTCACTGTGGTAGCTAACATCAGACAATGTGGTCTTACAAAAGAACAGTAGAACTGGCAGTCTAACCCTCAGTTACTCGTGGCTGTATTGCTGGTATTTGCTGTGTATATCTATTGCATTGGTGTCCTCACACGCGTAGGCTCTTATGATGCCTGAATGCACTGCTGGGGCTTCCAGTGTCTTATTATATGATCTCAGACCACTCTACTTTTAGCTCTACTGTTAGCTGTAGTGTAAGATTCTGGATGCATGGTGATGCTAGTATCTTGCACTGCTATCTCCATTTTAATAATGTGTTGTCCTTGAGAGCTGTGGTGTATCCAGTGTAAATTGATGTGGTTCATCGTTGCATTGATGCGGTCTCCACCACCGGGTGTGTGGTGCCTTACTGAATTCATGGTATCTCCAGTGTTACCAGTGTAACAGTCTTCCTGCTCTACTCGTACCTTCCGTTTTCGATTATTTGGCAACAACTAACAGTGTATCCAGCTCCTGTAGTTTTGCCAGCGTTAAATTCTCTGGTGTTTTACTAATCTAGTCCTATTTCTAGTGCAACAGTTTGCAGCGCATTCCTCTAGGGCTATGTTAGTGGTAATATTGTTTGCTCTTTTTATATACATTGCCCTAGGGATGCAGTGTGTGTGTGTGTGTGTGTCTGTTTTCTCCACTCCCGAGGCATTGTAGTATTACAGGAGACCCGCCTTTGGTGGGTTAGTGGACTAATGCATTTACTGTAAGGGCCTGTGTTCGACCTCAAGGTCACAAGTTTAAATCCTGGTGGGCCAACTCAACCTTTCATCCTTCTGAGGTCGATAAAATGAGTACCATTGAGTAGGGCAACAATAAACATCTGTTATTCAACGCCAAGATCCCCTTGGGTAAATATGTGCTTTACAAATACACGTGTTATGTTATGTAGAACGGGACAGAGAGCACTTGTGGGGACACTTCTGGAATAATGATCATGCCAGTGCACGTATAGCACTGACACTATTATAAGCGTGCGTTCCCTCAATAGATGGGGATGTGGCCCCATGCTTAAGAGGGATACATTTTGCTTGTTCCTTATTATGGATGGCGGAACTGAGGCAAAGAGTTGAGGCACACACAGTATATTCTCCCCCCCCCCCCACTCCCCCCCCTGAAGGTGTGCTCTAAAAGGCGAGACAGGGTCCCAAAGAGCCCACAGACATCCCCCTGCAGGTGGATTTCTGTCCCCCTTTGGAAGTTCAGGCCAGTGACCCCTGCACTATAAAAACAGATTGAAGGAACTGCCTCCCTTTTCACTATGCCCTGCCTCTAGTGGAGTCATGGGTACGCTACACATTCTTTGTAATAGGGTGCACTCTCCCTGTTTGTGCCCGGCACACTGTTTTAACACCTTTGAAGCTCATGACGAGCTCATGAGCCACGATGCTCGTGTGCTCATGACGAGCTCAGCTCGTCATGACCTTTAGAACGCTCAGGTGCGGGGCTAATTCCCCTGCAGTGCGAACGTTTTAAAGAAACGGGTGTGGTCATAACGAGCTCAGCTCGTCACGAGCACACGACCACCGTGGCTCATGACGAGCTGACCTCGTCATGAGCACGGGGCGCTGTGCACGCCCCCCCCCCCCCGTACAGCATGGGAATTTGCCGACTGCGAAGGGGTTAAAGGTGCACCTTGGTGCAAACAGGGACAGTGCACACCAGTATAATATGGACATTGGTATTTTCATTGAAGAAATAGGTTTTTCAATACTGCATTGTGGACATCTCTTGCCTGTGGTTTCTGTGTTCCTTACTATCCCTGAAATCTCCCAACAGCTAAAGTGTTACCACAAGAAGTTCCGCAGCCCGAACCGTGACGTCATATTCCGGGTCCAGTTCCATACCTGCGCTATCCATGACCTGGGGATCATCTTCGGCAAGGAGGATCTGGACGAGGCCTTTAAAGGTAAATTCCCAGGCAGTGCCAGGCTCTGTCATCTAGACTGGACATGAGAGCCTTTAAAGCCAGCTACAGCATCCCTAAGCCTGGCTGATCTATTGGTGGATTTGTGTGTTAGACAAATGTACTCAGACACTAATAAAGAGAGGATATGGTGACTAGCTTGTCTCTGCAAAGTGTAAAAGCTGCAAAATGCTGGTTACAGATAAGTCACATATTTATAACTTGCATTATTATCATAACATCAGCATACTAGTACATGGAAGCTTCAGCACTCCCGGACGGTTGTATGTCATTACAACGCGGGCTTTTATCCCGCATGCCATTACAACGCGGGGATTACAACGAAAGTCGTTACAACGACTTTCGCTGGAGGGTGCTGGATAGTGGAATAGTTTAATTTTCTATCCCAACTCCAGCCCACGTTGACAGTAGGGAAGGTGTTGGATAGAAAATTAAACTATTCCCTATCCAACAGCGCCCTCCAGCGAAAGTCATTGTAACGACTTTCGTTGTAATCACTGCGTTGTAATGGTAGTGCGGGGTAATCCCCGCATTGTAATGGCTGTTCTCCCTCCCGGACACGAGAAGGAGAGTAAGAGAAGGGTGAATGCATGAAGGTTAGAAACAGAGTTAATATTCAATAATTAGTAGGGGAAGATATTAAAAGGACAGCTCTGAAAACTCCTGGGGATTTTACCCATAATCTAGTGTTTTGTGCCTGGGTAATATAAATTGTTCCTAAATGTATTGATTTGTATTTTAAAAAAAACATTGAGCTAGAATTTAAATCACAATAAGAGGCAGTTCAGTAGGAATATCAATAGTTGCAGTAGGTTTTGCAATAAGTTTTAGTGTGTTTCTGCTTTGAAGGTTAGCTGATTTAACACGTGTGGCTGGACTATACAAAGGAAATGTATCGTTCGTGTAATCTCGCTTCCATTTGAGCTGAAATGGCGCATAGCACATTATGTGGTTTAAATAAGCAAGATTTCTTTGGCATTTGTACAAAATCATTTACAAAATAACTGAGAAGTGGGTGCTACATATCTGGTGACATACAGTGCTAAAGTGACTTAACACATGATATTAACACAAGTATTCAAATAGTGGAATAATAATTTTTAAAAGTTTGTCTGAAAGACATTTTTTTGTGTAAATGATATAGCATTGGGAATCAATGTTCACGAAGTTCAATCTCAAAATGTATAGATGTTTCAATTGCTCGTATAAGAAATACCTGAGGTCTCCATCAGGTAATGGTAACACATCATTAACAAACCATGCACCCACAAAGCAATTTTGTGGAGAAGGTGTCGTCATAATTCAAATCACCTACATTGAGTATTATACACCTACGAGAATCATTTATTTTGAAAGATAAGTACAACTCTTTTGAAGTATTTCTGTATCGGTCACAACAGCAGTTCCACCATTGCAGTCAGTGCATCGTAATATGTGCCAGGTGTATGTAGCTTAATAGCTGACAACACACTACACACTCCAGTAGCCAATACAGCAATATGGACTACAGAACTGTTTTTGATTTGTATTTTAAAACGTTTATAGCACATATAGTTTGGTCACATTAAAAAAGTTAAATCTTGTAAATCAATTGAACTGGTCTTAGTAACAATAACATCACACTCTTTTGAACCTTTTTAACGCGATCTGACTGTTGCAGATAGCTTTAATTTATGGAGGTAAACAAAGCACTGTCAAAAGCAATGGGATAGTCTCTACCTTGGTCACTTAACTTGGGGCCAGATGTATACTCATTCCACATTGTGACTTGCAATTTGCGCTACATTGCCAGTCGCAAATTGTGAGACGCAATATGGAATGTGCAATAAATGTAAATGTGGGTGTACTTGTAAAGCGCACTACAACTCCAAGGAGTATCTAGGCGCTGAAGACCGCTGGGGAGCCTGTCCTGGTTTTCCCTGTGAGATGGTCCCTTTCTGGGTGTCTCCAAGGTGAAACCAGGCATCCCCAGCGTCTGTGGGGGGCCGTTGTAGAGATGAGGCAAGCTTAATGCCCAGAGTTGCCGAGTGTGATCCTTGGTTAGAGTAGGCACCGAGGTGAGAATTATGAAATCCGTTTTGACCCTGGTCCACGACCCTGCCACATCTGGAATTGAACCCTGGTCCCGGGCCGTTCTCTGCTTACGGGTCTGCCGCTCTAACCAGTGAGCCACACCACTCCACAATAGTGTGTTTAACACTGTTTACCATTCCCAATGGCGAGGCTCGTGAATATTAATGAACCTCTCACAATTTGCATGCCCATTGAGAATGACAGGCCAGGGATGGGGCCTGCTGGGCTCAGCAGACCACTATGTCTGGGACTGCTTTTATATAAAGCAGTTTTTTTTTAATGCAGCCCATTTTCCTTAAAAAAAACTAAATGTTTTTTTTAAAAAAATGTTAAGGGTAGCTTTTGGTCCCTGGGACAACTGCCTGCCCTTAAAAAATATTTTTAGAGACAGTCACAAAGTGTACGGGGTCCTCTGGGGACCCCTTCCAAACTGCGACTGCATTACCACCATCTTGTAGAGGGTGGTAATTTGCGAGTGTTTTGCGACAGCAATTGTAGTTACAAAACATTTGTACATGGGGTTGCGGTTGCTATTAGGAATGTAATGCCCCTTCCTAATAGCGACTCACAATTTCTAAATAGTGATTCGCAAATAAATTGCGACTCGCCATTTAGGAAATGTACATAGGCCCTTCACGTTTTGCATGTGCAAACGTGTTGCAAACCCATTTGTGTATGCAAAATTGGGTCGTACGTCTGGCCCTTGGTCGCTTAACTCAATTTTTCAACTCTAGACTCATCCCCACAAATTGGTACCAGTGGTGTTGAAGCTTTGAAATCTGATGAAATTGCAATTTTGGCTCATTGTAACAAAGTCAACTGAATCTTTCCTAGAGAAGCCGAAAATGCGCTTTGCTGATTGTTTAAGAGTGTCACTATTATGTTCTAAGTACAGCTGCACACACCTGGAGACTGGATTTCCTGGTCACCAAGTGGACACATGCAGATTAGAGATATAAACCATTTGGTGAATGTGGCTTTCATAAAATTGTGCCGTAAAAGCTGTCAGTTGTTTGAAATTTGCAAGATGTTTCAGCTATTGAGTTTGCGGGAACATATTTGCCTAAACTTGTGATTTGAGGGATTTTAGTTTGCAATAATAAATGAACAAATAACCTGACCTTATATGTTTTAATATTATACATACGGTAAGGTGTTTGAACTCGCAAAGCCAATGTTATACATATCATGTAGGAGAGCGAGAATTTTTAGGATTCATAGCTTAATGCTTAGACACTTTTATAGCTTTTAAACGCTTAAAATATGTAAAAAGCTATTCACATAATCAACCGATGCCATCTATTTGTGTAATTTTACAAATGTTTCGGGGCTATAGAAAGGGGATTTGAATTTATAAGTACAAATTTATAATAGCCATTAATACTTTTTTAACAAACCATTCCTACTTTTTTGTACGTTGTAAGGTATTTGTAGTTCTGAAAAGTTAAGAGGTTGTTTAAATATAATAATAGACAGTTTAACTTGTGTATTAATAAATCCATTTTTTAAAGTTGCTAAATTTACTAGAGTACTTTTCTGGAATTTTTTGTAATTCTAAATATTATTCCTATAAACGTTCATGTTTTATTTATGTTGAATAACCTTTAATGTTTAATTATTTTAAAAACAAACTGCTGTCATTATTATGTTATTAAATACACATTCCTTGGGCACATATTCTTCAGATTTCAGAAAGGTAGGTGTATTTACCAACAATTTGCCAAAGCATAACACCCCCATTTATAACTTTTTTGATCATTTGAATCTTTCGAGTCTAAGTTCGAGCTTTTTTACTGAGTGTTCAGCAAATGCCAGAACTGGAAAGGTTTGTATCAACAATTACTATTTAAATACCACACATACCATTTTAAATACTAGGATAACATGTATGCACTAACTCCAAAACCTCAATTTAAATAATATAGGAGTATTTTGGTACCCTTAGATGTATGATACCTGTTGTCATAAACTGTAAATAATGTGTAGTATCTACTCTAAAATGTCCCTTGGATATCATAAATCTTAGGGGTGAATCGGTATGTAACCTGTTTTGTTTCAAACACTTATCTGTTGTAGCCAACAGAGATAAAATAAAGTTTTTATTATTCGCAGTAAACCATAACTCACTAGTAAAATGACTTTCAACTTGATTTTACTATTAGAAAAATAAAAATTAATTTTTAGTACAAACTGTGAAAAATAGATAGAATTGATTTTCATAATGTTTTACAATCGCTTCACATTGATATCATTGTTATCGAAAGAAATAAAATATATTAAATACAAAAACATTACTCAGGCAAATCTTGAGAAATTCAAATCAGTGTCTCTGATCAATTTATCACTTTTTTAATCAATATGCAAAAATACATCAATTATCTCATGAGTATATGGTCTACAAATATTTATTGTTTCTATAAGCCTAAGCTATTCAGCTCCTACGTCTTTCCTGGCAGAGACCCGGATGTGGGTTCTTTGTAAAATGTACCCGTAATTAAACTATGTTAAAAAAGCTGCTGAGGCAGTGGCTGTGTAGATTGTAATTATTATCTGGCTGGACAGCACAGCACATCTGTTGCCAGACAATTATGTGCGCATCACTATAGAGGGACTTTGGCCCCGCCCATATGTCAGGAGCCAAGAGTACATGTTCTGACTGAGAGGATTTTGTGTGCGTCCTCAACAAAAGTGCTTGCTCTCTACCAGCTGGGAATATTTTTCATTTTGTTTATTCAGCTGCCTAATCGTGACATTTGAGGGACACACACATGATATTGTAATGCTATTAAAGTGTCTAGAATAACTAGATAATTCATGTTGTATTTCTCTGGCTTCAACATAGATGGATGGAGGGCAGTAATTGACCTATATGATTTTTTTGGTCTGGCTTGACAGTGCAACAGTGATCTAACCTTTTAACCTACATCAATCGTATTCTACAATTCTTTACTTCCACATAAATACATATCTATTCCCCTGCTATTTACTTTTAATATGTCACATTACCATACAAAATTCCTTTACAGCTAGATCTATTGGCATTGCCAATGCTTGTTTCCTTTCAGTTTCTACTGCTTATTGCAGTGGATTTCTTTTTCTAATATTCCCACAGGTGATGTCGGAAAAACAAAAATTTCATAAAGATTTTAGGGGAGAAAAACTTTAGAGTGTGCCTGCCATTTTGTGTGAAGTTTCCAAATTGTACACCACACAGTTTTCAACGTTTACCAAGTTTCAGACTGCATTCGAGGGAAGAATTTGTGCACAAAAGTGTGTTTTTCCCGCAGTCTTTCTCATCCAAGCCTTCCTTTTGCACAAGGTTTTACAAACAGTGTGAAGTGTAGAAAGACTGCAAAGTTTAAAAGTTAAAACTAGCAATCTTTGCAGCTTTGCACACACCTCCACAAATGTAAAGAAAGTCGTGGAATGGTTTAAAACCCAACATCAATAAAATCGTCTTTGTGTGAGATTTGTGCAAGCTGACTTTCTCACTTCATTTCAGCATAAGGAATGATACGTCCTTTCGACATTAGTTTCCTGAAACCCCCCACAAAACCCTCTATGTTAACTTTTTTGTAGGTGTGTTTTCTTGGGGGTGGGGGGAGGTGTGATTTCACTAGTGGCATAATTGGACGAAAGAATCATAAATTAGCAACCTTATGATGTGCAATATTGTTAAACTGGCCTATTTTCACTAGTATGTATATATAGTTTGGCACTTTCTGTTTTTTTATTCGTGTAGTTTTGGTTACTTGATGTTTATCTTTTTCTAAAAAGCCAGAATATCACTCTGTATCTAAAATATACACTGACCGCAGAGACCAAGTGACCAGTTTCAAACGCATTCGCATTCTTACTCCCACAACTCCCTATGCCAGTGATTTATCCAACCCACCCCACTAAAACCACATATGATGCCGCAACTCTCCACGCCCTCAACCCCGGACGCACACCACAATGCTGCCAAGCCACCCCAGGACGTACCCACGGCCCATTCGCCTGCCTCTCCTGCAAGTACAACTGCTTCAGGACCCTCACCAAACCCACTCCCTCTACACACAACTCCGACTCCAACCGCCTGAAGTGCATCCTGCTTAACACCCGCTCGGTCCACAAACACGCCACTGAACTCTGGGACCTACTCGACACTGCATCACCGGACATCGCCTTCCTCACAGAAACATGGATGAACACATCATCAGCACCCGACATCGCCATAGCCATACCGGACGCTTACAAGATTATCCGAAAAGACCGCACCAATCAAACAGGAGGAGGCATCGCCATCATCCACAGGAACACCATCAAAATCACGACCAGCTCCGACGATAATATTGCAACAGCCGAACATCTCCACTTCCAGATCCACACCGACCCCAGGACCACACTTAGAGGCACCCTCATCTACAGGCCTCCAGGCACCCGCACTCAATTCTGCGATGACATCACGGACTTCATCAGCCCACATGCCCTCGCCTCCGAGAACTACATTCTTTTAGGAGACCTCAACTACCACCTTGAAAACAAACACGACAGCAACACCACCACCCTTCTAGACAACCTGACCAACCTCGGACTCAAACAACTTGTTGACACCCCCCACCCATGCTGCCGGACACACACTCGACCCTATCTTCACTTCCAGCAAGCATATCACCTTCGATCGCACCACAGCTCTCCATTGGACGGACCACAGCTGTGTTCACTTCAGCTACAAAACCACCCTGAACAACAACCGCCCTCAACCCATCCCTCGAAGAAACTGGAACAAAATCACCTCCGACCAACTCCTCACATCACTCAACCAAAACCCTCCCACCCTCTCACTAGACCCAAACCAAGCGGCCACCAATCTCAAGCAATGGATCACCCTCAGTGCGGACGAATTAGCACCCCTGAAAAAGCACCAGATCAAATCAGCCAACAAAAAGGCTCCCTGGTTCAACGATGACCTTAAAAAATCCAAGAAGCTATGCCGCACCCTGGAGAAAACATGGAGAAAAAACCCAACCACCGGCAACATGGCCACCCTCAAGGCAGCCACCTGCAAACACCACCAACTGATTTGATCCGCCAAAAAATCAGCTTTCAAGGATCGTCTCGACAACAACTCTCACAACAGCAAGGAACTCTTCAACATCGTCAAAGAATTCACCAGCCCCATCGCAGCATCTAACGACATCACTCCCTCCCAAGACCTCTGCAATGCGCTATCCTCCTTCTTCCACAACAAAATAGCCGACATCCACAACAGCTTCGAGAACACCCCCAGCGATCAGCCCTCCCCACCCCCCTCAGATCCTAATACGCCAACTAACATCCTTAGCAATTGGAACCCAATCACCATTGAAGATACCACCCGCCTAATGAACTCAATCCATTCTGGCTCGCCAACCGACCCCTGCCCCCACTACATCTTCAACAAAGCTGACTCCATCATCGCACCCCATCTCCGTGACGTCATCAACTGCTCGTTCTACTCTGCCACCTTTCCAGATAGTTGGAAACACGCCGAACTCAGCGCCCTCCTGAAGAAACCCACAGCAGACCCCTCGGAACTCAAAAACTACCGACCCATATCCCTCCTCCCATTCCCGGCCAAAGTCATTGAGAAAGCCGTCAATAGCCAACTCGCCGCATTCCTGGAATCCAACAACTCCCTCGATCCATCTCAATCTGGGTTTCGAGCCAAACACATAACCGAAACCGCCCTCATCGCAGCGACTGACGACATCCGAACACTACTTGACAATGGAGAAACTGTGGCCCTCATTCTACTCGACCTCTCCGCCGCTTTCGACACAGTCTGCCACAGCACCCTTATACAACGCCTCAGCAACATCGGCATACAAGGAAAAGCCCTGGACTGGATCATCTCATTCCTCGCTGGGAGAACTCAAAGAGTTCGACTTCCCCCATTCAACTCGAAGGCCACCGAAGTCATCTGTGGCGTACCACAAGGATCTTCACTCAGTCCCACCCTCTTCAACGTTTACATGAGTCCTCTCGCCTCCATCACGCGTCAACACAACCTCAACATCATCTCTTATGCCGAGACACCCAGTTAATCCTATCCCTCACCAAAGACCCCAACACAGCCAAAACCAATCTTCACGAAGGCATGAAAGAAGTAGCCGAATGGATGAAACATAGCCGCCTAAAACTCAACTCAGACAAAACCGAGGTGCTCATTCTAGGTTCTTCCCCCTCTGCCTGGGACGACTCTTGGTGGCCCTCCGCACTGGGCACAGCACCCACTCCCACAGACCATGCACGTAACCTTGGCTCCATCCTAGATTCCTCTCTCTCGATATCCAGACAAGTCAACGCAGTCTCGTCCTCCTGCTTCAACGTACTTCGCATTCTCAAAAAGATCTTCCGCTGGATCCCCCTCGAGACAAGAAAGACTGTCACCCACGCACTGGTCACGAGTCGACTGGATTATGGAAACACCCTCTACGCTGGAATCACAACAAAATTACAGAAAAACCTCCAACGCATTCAAAACGCATCAGCGAGACTCATATTAGACGTCCCTCGCCAAGATCACATCTTCAGACACTTAAAAGACCTCCACTGGCGTCCCGTCAACAAAAGAATTACTTTCCGCCTTCTCACCCACGCACACAAAGCCCTCTACAATCTAGGACCCGAGTGCTTCAACACTCGACTGTCATTCTACAAACCCACCTGCCAACTAAGATCGTCCAATCAAGCCCTCGCCGCAGTCCCGCGCATCCGAAGATCCACCATGGGCGGCAGATCATTCTCATTCCTTGCTGCCAAGATCTGGAACTCACTCCCCACTCACCTCCGCCTTACTCAAAACCACATCTCCTTCAGAAAAGAACTTAAAACATGGCTATTCGACAAATAATTATCCCCTCCCCAAGCGCCTTGAGACCCTCTGGGTGAGTAGTGCGCTATACAAATGCTCGAACTTGAACTTGAACTATCTTACGGAGTTAAGAACATTTTAGAGATCTGGGTGTAAGTCATAGGTCAGAGGTTAAATACCTGCCTGGACTGACTAAGCCTTTCATGCTTCGCAGTCGATGCGATTAGCACTAGTTATCTAGCTAGTAAAAACACCTGTTTTGTGCAATGCTGCAGTATGACACAACTCTGATAGCAGGCTCGCTGGCATGTTTTTACCAGATGTTCTGATGAAAATATTGCGCCGTATTGTCTCCACACTGCTTTTAGTGAAAGTGAGCAAGGGAAGGGTCAGAAAGCTCAAACCAACATTCAGAAAGCAGCTTGTTCTATTGAATAACTTTGGTAAGGGGCCTCTACGGTGTCATTATTAATATGCCCACCCTTTCCTGTTCTCAGCTGTTCTGCACCTGCTGCTCTTAAATACTTGTGGCTTGTTACTAGAGAGAGAACGACCGAAGCGCCTTTATATATAGCCGCAGTGATGGACACTTCCCCTGACCCCATTGCTGCCACCTCTGCCCTTTAACCTGGAACCGGTATTAGTCACGCAGGTGACGTGGCGTGTCTCCAGCTGGCGTGCAGACCTCACTTGCTTTTCAACACAGTCTTGCATTGTTTTGTGCTTGTTCCTGACGTGTGAACATGGATTGTAAAATGTACTGCTCGTTTGGGTGTCTCTGGCATGCTGCTGTGATAGCATGCTGGGTGGAGCACGTGCTGCACAGGTCTCTGAAAAAAGTCCTGTCATGGCTGTGGACTTCAGAGAACTGGGTTACCCTGGAATCTGTGCCAGCCATGCAATCCGGAGCACCCATGGGCACGCAGATGTGTGTGCACAACTCGGCTGCACACATTCAGCCCAGTAACGTGCACGCACGTCTGTAAATTAGTGCTTCCATAAAATGCCCTTTACTTTTGCAAATGAGACACATGAAATGTGCCTTTATCTAAACTATCCTGACTTCAGTAGATTCAAAGCCGTGATCCAAGCATTTTTTATTTTAATGTTATTTTATGCGATTTTATATAGCGCAAACATTACCCGATGGTGTCAGAGCGCATTATAATGTTACATAAGGACTTTGGATTACATGAGTTACATAAGAGATACAAACAGAAAAAGATTGCAAATGTACAAGTTGTAAAGTTACTCAAGGAAGAGATACAAAGGATATAAACTCTAAAATCACATAGGAATGGTAGTAAGTACAATGGATGCAAGCAGCATAGGTGCCAGGTGACCCACCGACCATTGATCACACCCCCACCCACCTATCCCTGCCTCACTTCAGGGCCCATCTTTTCTCCCACTGCCAGCTCAAGGTCTTTCCGGTTACTTTTGACTTCTTCGCCTCAAGCTCTCCACTTCTGCAGTCTTCGCCTCGTGTAAGTCACTTGTAACCACACGGGATCACACCTGCACTCCCAAGGCTCAGACAGCTTCCTATTACAAATGCAGCTGTCACTGTTTTGTTTTATGTATTTCACAGAAGAAAAATGTTCTTTAGAAACGTTTTTCATAGCAACGATGGCTGTACATTGATGGTGGAGGGGGGGTGGATGGCTTAGATTTGACGAATTAACCTTTGTTTTATGGATTCATTGCACCAGTTCTGAGCCTGGGATGGGTGATGGTAAAATATTTCAAGAATATGACATTCTATTAACTAAAGGATTCTGCAATCATGGAATATACATCGATTACAAGGTACAGAGAAGGCACAAGTTTAAAATCATCATATTTACAGCAAATGGGGACTTATCAGCGTCTGGGCGATGGCTCAGACTGTGCAGACTCGACTAGCACTCCTGCTAACCCGACTGAGAGCTGGACCCAGCGCCGTCTGTTGAGTACCCTTTTCGATTCCCAAAAAATAGGGAACTCCTTCCAGTAGCCACTCTGCCACCCTGAACAGAACAGTATATGTCAGTGGTTCCCAAACTTTTTTGACCTGTGGCTCCCTTGACCTAATCGGCAGTTGGCCGTGGCTCCCCACCATTTTTTTACTGGTGGGTGGGTGGTATGTACCTTCTGTTATCTTCCTTAAAGTAATTGGGACGCATTCTTTCACTCATCCAACCATCCGTTCTCTCATTCATCCACCCTTTCACTTCACTCACCTATCCATCCTTTTGTCCATCTACCCCCTTTCACTAACTCATCAATCCTTACATCCACCTTTTCACTCATCCATCCATTCACCATTTCACTTATCAAGTCATCCATCCACCCATTCACTTGCCCATCATCTACCCTTTCATTCATCCATCCACACATCCTTTCACACACCCATCCACCAATTCACTCACCCATCAGCTGCCCTTTCACTCATTCATCCATCCTTTCACACACCCATCCACACTTTTACCCATCCATCTACCTTTCCACCCATACATCCATCTATTTATCTTTTCTCTCATCCATACTTCCACTCATTCACTCATCCATCCATCCTTTCTTTCATTATCTATCCATTCCCCCTTTCATTCATGCATTCATCCTTTCAGTAATCCATCCAGCCATTCAGACATTCCTTCACTTATTTACTCACCCACCTTTTCACATTATGAGCTGAGCCTTTGTCTGCAGAGTTGCAGGCAGAAGAGGCCCATCAAGAACGAACTACAGCAAGGGGTGGGGTGTGGTGGGGGAAAGTTCACTATGCCCCTGCACATAGGCAGACTGAAAACGTAGAATTCATGAGTCACACATGATGCACAGTGCCAGAATGTGGGGTTACTGTAACATGGTGTTGTTTCCAGAGCTTTAAGCGGTGTAAACAAATGGGGGGTTTCTTCAAAGGGGGTGTTGGATGTAATTAAGAGCGCAGTTTAAAACACCTAGGCTAAAAATCTGTGCTTAGCATAGTGTTGTGCCCGACTGGTATTATGTTGTTTCTGTCATTGCATCCAGATATATAATGCAGCAAGTATCATTGCACCAACAACAAGCCAGGACTATTGGCTTTGTCAATGGTTGCTAGTTCCTTAAAATAAAAAAGCAGCAACCATGGCATTGTTGAATATAATATTGCAAATACTTCAGTTCAAAAATGATGAGACAGTGAAAGAACGTTAACCTGTTCTTTTAAACGTATTTCACAGGCTTCTTTAAATGAAGTGTTCTCTACATTGCAGCATGGGCGTTTTAGTTTTTATCTAACAGAAGGCCCTTCTGTACACTGAGGCAGGAGGAGGCCACCACATGCTTGAACACCCCTGACTGCCCCATTGTCATTCAGTAAGAGGCAATCAGCCCCATACAGAATCCATACAGAATTTCAATGGGCGGGAGGGGCTGCTCCTGTGCTCCTGGAGGAGTGCGAGGCGGCTCCAGCAGCGGGGGTGAGGCCTCTCACAGGGGAGCAGCGCTGCTCCCTGTGATGGCCACAATTACAGATAAAAGGCGTAGGGACGTCCGTGGAATTTACGGACGGTTGGTCACCCTAGTGTGCGCGGCGCCCCTGGCACCTCATTACGGCGAACTGGGGAGCCACGGCACACAGTTTGGGAACCACAGGTATATGTGAAAAAGACAAAAGGGTAAAGTGTCTCCTTGATAGTGTCCTAGGGAGGAGGAGAAACCCTTAAAATGGAAAAACCTCTATGCATTCTTATATCTCTAGATTGAAGGTGAAAATTATAGCTGAAGAACCTAGAAAGCCACCAAACTCCTGCTGGTAGAAGGAAAGAGAAAACAGCCAAGCTAGAAATCCAGGTGAAGAAACCCAGAGGAAGAACAAATTACTGAAAGCAAGCGTGTGAGAGAAAAAGCTGGTTATAAGGGTTTTTCGCACTGTATTCAGAAAGTAATAGCATTTGATTGATGATCAAAGAGGAAACCCAACTTTGACCTCCTCTGTTGCACGCTGGATTCCAGGACACTGCCCGTGTCTTTATTGCACGGTACTCCGGGCAACTCACGGAATACCCCTGTGCGTGACGCAGACACAGATGTGCCAGAGTGGTCTGGGCTGCATGGCCACCCAGCAGGAGACATACGTTACAACGCGGTCTTTACCCCACAATACGTTTACAACATAGCCATTAAAATGCAAGTCGTTACAACTACTTGCACTAGATGGCACAATACACTAAGGAATAGTATGATTAACTACTCCAACACCTTCCCTACTGTTACGTAGGCTTGAGTTGGAATACTAAATTATACTATTCCTAAGTCCAGCACCTCTAGCGTAAGTCGTTCCTACGACTTGTGTTGTAATGACTGCATTGTAAACGTATCTTGGTGTAAAGACAGCATTGTAACGTCATACATTCCCACCCAGCATATACTGACTGCAGAGATCCAGAAACACACAGGTCTGCGGCGTGGAACATGCCTTCATTCCTTGAATACATGCTGCATTTTGTAAGATCTTAGCATGACTCTTGACATGTATGTAACATGTTCTTGGTTTCAGAGGATTTACCAAGCTTCGGACACTTTTGTCTCACAGGTCACAGAGCTAACAGGCGTAAGTAGATTACTCTGTTGACACTTGGACTCCAAAGAGCAGGAAAGCAGGACACAGCAGCAGACAGGTGGACAAAGGAGTCAGTTGGGGATCTTATTAGTAAGCTTATTTTATTCCCCCTTCCGTCCCTGTGGATACTTGAGACTAGCAAGAACAGCTGTTCTTGAATTAATAGATGGGGAATAACAATACTTTATTTTTCCAGGACTTAAACGAGATTTACTGGATATAACATGGTAATATATAGGGAAATCAACCTTATTAAACTTTAACCTACAGTAACTCAACCATGGTTTCTATAATTTAATTTCGAATCATTATATACAGTGTGGCAACGGATGTATGTCATTACGACGCAGTGTTTACACCGCGCTACCATTACAATGCAGTTATCACAACGCAAGTCGTTACAACAACTTGCGTTGGAGGGCGCTGGATTGTGGATTATTTTAATTTTCTATTCCAACTCCAGCCCATGTAACAGTAGGGAAGGTGTTGGAATAGAAAATTAAACTATTCAATGAGCAAGAGCGCCATGCAGCGCTAGTCGTAGTAATGACTTGCGTTGTAATGGCTGTGTCTTAAAGGCCCCGCGGTGTAAACACCACGTTGTAAAGGATGTTTCCTTTGGCAACAGAAAGGTTTCATTCAAATGATTTAATCCAAATGTTCATATTGCTTTCATTTCCCAAACGAGATCTTTGCTTATTGCAAATCTTGGTGTAAAGCTACTAAGCCTTGCTTCTAGTGGACCAGGCTCATCTTACCTCAGTGGACTGTGCAGGAGAGAAAGGGAATTCTAATTTACAAAAGCATAATGGTTCTAAGGTAAAGCACACTTCTCATTCCCCAGTGGATATATAGAGCAAGACACTTAAAAAGCCATCTGGTTGACATTTCATACATGAGCTGCTGGGACCCTTATTATTGCTTAGAAGGTGCACATTTTATAATAATATACGCTCTGAAAATGTGTTCTGTCGTTTCAAGTTTCTGCAGATGCAAATCTTGATTTATGTTGTTTCGTTTCAGATGATCGCTTTCCAGAGTATGGGAAGGTGGAATTTGTCTTCTCCTACGTGCCGGAGAAGATCCAAGGTTTGTGCTCTCATTGTTAAACTTTCTGTCTTTTTTTTTTTTTTTCTGTAATTTTTTATTGTGTATAAAAATATATATTTACATGGAGCATGGAATATACATGAGTGGAGGAAGAGGGAAGAGAAAGAGGAAAAAGAAAGAAAAAAAGCGCCGGGGGGGGTGGGGGGGGTGACGGGGGTTTGGCCGCCGGCTTTCCGTGTCTTTGCGGTAGTTCGATAGTTCGAATAGTTCGGATGCCAGTTTTCCAAGTCCTGCTTGCCGTTGTTTCCTGCTGCCCCCCTTCTCGATGCTTGGTTGGTATCTTGTCCCACGCCCCGGACGATAGAGAGGATAGAGAGGGATAGAAGTCGAAAATGAAAGAGGAGAGGAGCCTTGCAAACTGGTTTCCTTTTGTTAGTGCGCCCATCGATGGTCGTCTACATTCTGCGCCTATGGGGGTTTATGTGATGATAGGTAGTGGTCTATGGGCCCCCACATGTTCGACTGCCTGTGAGTTTTTGGAGAGTGTTTAAGCCACGTATTAGGGTTGGTCAAAAGAGGTGGCACCAGATTCGTATTTGAGTAAGTATGATTACGCATGTTTGTTTGCAATTTCCATTGTAACCGATGTGAAATCTATCCCCAAATCCACATATATAGAAACAACCCATCCAACAATATTCTCTTTGATTATATTCCTTATATTATTTTCCATAATCTGTCATTTTTATTCAAAACAAATACACAGAGAGAGGGACGAAGAAAAACTGAGAGTTAGTAAGGAAATGGAAACAGATAGGATTTGAGATTCTTGTGGAAAGATAGATTGATAGAGGAAAGACTGGTCCCAAAAGATAGTACATCAGCACCAAGCTGCATCTCTACTTACCCTCCATGGTGGGTCTGCGATCGATATCGGCTTATTCTCTTTGTTGAGCCCTTCACACGTAGTCTACAGAATCATCACTGTTGATTTGATTTACCACATATTAGCGATTTTATGAAGTTCAATACATTTCTACTGATGACATGCAGTACCCTTACACCATCAACCCAAAATTGAAATCAGATGTACATTTTCATATAATGTTTTTTAATTGATTAAAGGGCTGAAAGGCCATGACAGGATCCCATAGCTAGGTTGGGAGCCAGCAGTGTTTCCAAGTACATCCAGGGGCAGATGCCACTTGACTGACTTCACTCTCAGATGAGAATGTACAAACTGGAAATCAATAACATATTGCTATCAGATTGATGCAAAGATGGTCAAAAGATACAGATAATGCTGTTCCTATTTACACTCCAGGTAAGCACAGCTAGTGTACCCAGGTGAAGTAAAGGTCGGTAGAAATATTTATATTTTGGAGCAAGAGCCCTCACCCACTATGCAAGGTAGCATTATTCATCATCGTTATCAATAACACAAGGGGGAGAGAGAGACAAATGAATGGTTTCGTTCTCCCTATGCCAATGTAAATAAACAAACAGAATCCACTCGTTTTGGGTGTATCCTCAAGGTTTGGGGAACACCTTCAATGTTTTTTAGGTCCCCTAAAAAACAATGAAGGTGTTCCCCAAACCTTGATGATTCATCATCGGGCAGCTCCTCGTTGGGCAGGGGCTGCAATGCCCAACTGGCCCCTCAAGGGGCTCTTTACCCGAGTTATTTTACCTAGATTGCCGTTAATGAAGTTTGATGAAGGTGAAAGGATTTTTTATGAATATGAAGATTGATGAGGAAAATAAAACTTAAAATAAACTAAGTACTCCCACCACATCCATTTATTATTGTGGGGGTCCTTGTCAATGAGTAAAAACAGTGGAATATGAAGGAAAGTAACATTCCCTATTATTCTCTGCAAACAGTCTACATGTTTCTTGCTCTTTATTTAATCGAAGATCTATGGCAATTTCTCAGGTCCCAAAAACCCTAATCTACCAAAAAATTTGACTATGATTCAATTATAGGAGTGTGCCCATTTTAGCAACCACCAAATTCGTGTAGCGATTGGAGTACCTCATGTGAGTTGCCGAGATACTCTATAGCTAAGACGTCTGACCTTATCCCTGTTAGGATCAGATCCCTTAGAATTCGTGTGATCTTTAATAACCACTCATTTATCAGTTTGAACGTGCCCCTAGATACTGACAGGAACCCACCCCGTGTCCGCGATCCTGGAGATCAAAGATGTGCCATTGGGTGGCTGGAGGTGTTGAAAATTTATTGCCGAAAGCAATGTATTCTTTTGCCAATTTTTATGGTTAACAAATTTACAATTTTGAAATGTTATATTAGTATGTCATAGAATGTTTACAAATGCAACCTGTTCTTCTATTGTTATTTCAGATTGTTCTAAGATTTATACTTTAGCTTTCTGATCAATTAACATCTAGGTGTTTAGTTTTTGTTCCATTTATCCAATAAACTATTATAATGTTGGCTATGATTAATCTACATCCAAGCCTAACCCAAGACATGACTACATTAATGGATAGCTGACCGGGTGATACACTCAGGAATGAAGGTCTTGTTCCTTTTAATCAACTGGCTAAGCATTTTTTGATTTCATTCTCCCCTCAAAACATCCTTGTTTAATTCCTTGAGCTTCTGGATCACGTGGAAGTTTTAGCACTTCATAAACCGAACTGTTATAAAGAAGCCGATTTAGAATTTTTTTCTGAGATAAATTTACTTTTCCCTAGCAGTGTATGAAAGACCTATTTCACCCCCACTTCTAGTTCCTGTCCGGCAGAGCCATTAATGGTTTAGAGGAAGTTTGCTCTGTTTTCCACACTATTTTATTGTGCTTTACTCCCTTCTGTAAGAGGACAGGGAAGGTCCATGCATCTCTACCAATGGAAAAGAAAAATTTACTTTTCGGAATTCAAAACAGGTTGTAATTTCCCAGCTACCTTGGCCTGTTTAGGCCTCCCGTGAGACGGTAGCACCTAGAAATGCTGATTGCATATATAAGACACTCATGGGTTTGAACAGTTACCATTCTCACAGTGCATAGCAAAGGATACTGCAGTTCATGGTACCATTGGACCCTTAATTATGACTTGCAAATTGAAAGCCTCCTGTTAGATATACCATAGCATATATATTTATAAAGCTGATGTTTAACTCTTGAGGCATCTTGGGGCTGAATAATAATTGTTTTGCTGTATTTGAACCTCTATAGCAGATAATGGTTCCATTAAAAAACATCTCAGCTCACAACTGTACCCCTCTTTTTTCCCGGTCACAGGTATGGAACATCTTGAGAATGGGCCCAGCGTCTCTGTGGACTACAACACTGCCGACCCCCTCATCCGCTGGGATTCCTACGACAACTTCAATATGCAGCGAGAAGACAGCTTGGAGGGTACGTGGTGGTAGGAAGCACAAGACACAATGCTCTTTCTCTTCTCTCCTCTCTGTATCCGGTGTGTCTGCAATGATACCTCCTTCTGTAGGAGGTGCACGTGCATGTGGCGTGACCCAAGTGTGTGGTCACGCCAAACCCACAGAGCTCTGCAGAGACACATGACCTTGAAGTGACTGCTTTTGAACACAACTGTCCTGGCTCCTCTTGAGACACAGTGATTGCAATGTCTCAAGCTTTACTCTTGCATCTCTTTTTCTGTCCCAGGACATTTCAATTTGTTTACTCTTTATTTTTCCCCATTTTCTGCTATGTCAATGTAACACGCGTTTGTTTATACTTGTGTTGAAATTATTTTCTAATGTTAGACCTCATCCATCTTCCTGTTCAGTTTATGATTGTTACTGCTAGTTTTATAGGACTCCTCAGTGTAAAATGTTTGCTTAGTTTATTGCATTTGCTTATTTTTCAATTGTGAATGTTTCATATATATGTTTCCTGCCTGGTGTATGTCTATACGTTCCTGACGCCAGCACGCAGGTTCAAATCTTGCATCACTGTAATGACTTGTCTTGGGCTGTCCCTGGTCCTTCCTTACACTCTTGCATAAGTGACCCCTAGATCTGGAGTCCACACTGATGAGTGTTTCTCTAGAGCTCCAGAGCTGGATACAGTACTGCAGACCCACCCTCCAGAACTGGAAACTATTCTCAATACGAGGTACCCATAACTGGATATAATAGTACTGATGGGGCACCTGGATCCAGACACATTGCTTCATATGTGTCCTATAGAAGTGTACTTAGTAATACATATATGTAACTTTTATGGCATCGCCCAATCTTGAGATGAAAAGTCAAGTCTCCGGACGTCACTTGTTATGTGGCTTCAGATCTCCAGATCACTATCAGCCATTTTTCCAATTCATCCCAAAATGTGAAGGCATAACACAATCTACTAGGGTTGGTATAAAATACTAGGGCTCAAAGGCCCCTGGCCATAACAAATCTCACACATTTTTATTATCTTTATCCTCTTGAAGTATTGAGGGTCACAGGGTAAAATCCTCTCTGCTACAAGAAGCTTACTTGGTTTATTGCATCAATGGTCATTTGGTTGAATGCTATAGAGGGTGCAAAATGGTCACAGTGCATATTGTACGTATATACCGTGTTTGTAATGTAATTATTTCCTTAGTGTGTATACATGTGTCTGTTCTTTTGTTTAGTTGTGTTGTGCAGCTGCCTTGTCGGGCGCCAGGACGCTCCTTAGCTGGAGCATCTGTGCGCCAAATAAAAACGCATAACATAACATAACATAACATAACATTATTATCATTAGAACCATCCTGCATTCTGTAAATGTACCCACCCAATCAGATGTTGCCCTTAAACCCTGATCCTCACTATGTACAGCATTTCTTGCACAAATACTTGATTGCAATAACTTTGAAGACATATATTAGGATCCCTGGATCAGATCCGTTAATGTCCACTGCTCACGCTCACACATGTTTTAAGGTCTCAGGGTATGCCCATTCACATGGGATCACATGTTAGAGCACTTTGATTGAGAAGTTGTCAGATCATACTTAAAGCTTTAAGGAGATTGTGTACAGGGTTTATCAGCTGTCTACCTCGGAGTCCCATGTTACAGTGATTGATGTCAAGGGATCACATCCTCTGAGGTGCACAGAGTGAAATCCTCCAAGTGGTCAGGTCTGCTAGGAAAGAATAGGTGCCTTCAGCGTTAGTGTATAAACAAGGAGAGAGGTAGAGAGAGGTAGATAACACTCTTGTTCCCCGGTTATATCTGTTAAACAACAAAAGAGTGTTGTATGGTTATACAGGACCACACGAAGGAGCAAAATGGAAAGGGAAGCGACCTCACTTAGGTAGGTTAGGAAGGCCCTCACTCACCACCTGGTGATGACATGGTTCATCATTGGGCCCCACTAAAGAGGCAGAGTGCCTCTTTAGTGTGCTTCGACGCCAGGTCTACTGCGGAGCAGGATTTGTGAGTTAAGGCGTGCAGTGAAAGTAAATTAAATGGTGGTGAAGGGTATATAAAAAATGTCTAAGTGTAGCCAAAAAATGATTTATTGTATGGTCATTTAGGGCATATATTTAAAATTATGTGTTGGAAAGTAGTTCACAATTAATTGTGTGGTTATTTCCAAGATTTATCGTCAGTCAACATGTTTCTGCCTATGAAACGGTGTAAAGTTACCAGGCATTCATCTGGACTATAGAAGTGTTCTAGTCCCTGGCGGTATGGACGCGCTAAGGCCCACCCTTACCTAGGGGCGTGAAAGTGAAAAAGAAGGTGAAAAAAGTGCACTCTGCCTCTTTAGTGGGGCCCAATGATGAAGCATGTCATCACCAGGTGGTGAGTGAGGGCCTTCCTAACCTACCTAAGTGAGGTCGGTTCCCTTTCCATTTTGCTCCTTCGTGTGGTCCTGTATAACCATACAACACTCTTTTGTTGTTTAACAGCCTTCAGCTTTAGGTCAAAAGGAAAATTCACCTTCTCTCCTTGAAGGTCATATGGCATAGGAAGGTCAAGAAGGCAAGAATTTGACTAATGGAAACAGAATCAAATAGGGTAAAATCCACAAAGGGGAACAGTGTCAAATCAACCCTTTTAGTCTCATGGGCACAACTTTAAGGTTTTGTGGCACACAAGTATATTGAATTAAAAGATAATGGATCAAACTCCCACACAGGTTCACTGGGTAAACTCTTAACATGTTCTAGGGGTAAGATCCACTAAAGTGAAATAAGCAAGGGTCGAAAAGTTAAATGTTCCAATTGGCTGGGGGTTAAAAGACCAAATTCATCTTAAACCTCAGAGTGAACTCTCCTATCCCCTTCAAAGGAAAGGCAATGGGGATGAACCACAATATTTTGGGGGATCACAGTGGAAGGTGACAAATTCTCATTGGGTGTTAAGGTCTTATCTCTTCAGCTCAAATTTTTATTTAAACATGGTTAAATAAATGTGTGTAATTAATTTGCAAATTACTTTATTGTTATTTGAGATATTAAAGGCATTATGCATTTCGCAAGGCTACATGCTGTTCACGTGATCATACTGAGAAAAGATTGTTCCCATTGCACTATCTTTACCTTGAGTGCCCCATATTTTTTCAATAAATTCTTTGTGTATTCCACAAAGCAAATGGAATCGCCTCAAGGTGCTTGTGTGTGCTATTTTTAGTGTGTGAGCGGTGTGTGTGAAATGGTGCCAGAGTGAGAGAGCTGGCGGCGGAAGTCCTCCACAGAAGAGTGAGCTTCTCACATTGGTCTTTATCGGGAGTCAGTCCGGCGTAGGAAGGTGAGACGGTGGGACAAAGCCAACGCTCAATCAGTGAAGCTGTCACTAAGCACCAGATATGATGTTGAATCAGATGTCGGTTGTGGCTGGAAGCCACCAGCATCGTTTCACGTGTGGGACCAAGTACGTTGCTAGAGTTTGAGTATAAGAAGGCTGGAGCGCCGGTTACAGTGTTGGAACAGGGCAAGTCTGCAACAGAGTAGGAGCTGTATGGAGTACTGATCCAGTACTCATGGGGAGGTGTGGTGCAGTGGCCAGGACAGCTGACTTCGGAGCACAGGGCTCACGGTTCGATCCCCAGCTCCGGCTGCAACTCAGCTCAGCACAGTGTAACTCTGGGCAATAGCTCACTTAATTTCGACGACGACGACCCCCAGCACCTTGAGACCCGTAAGGGTGAGTAGTTTGCGCTTTACAAATACGGATGTATTTATTTATTTATCCAATAGCTTTCCAAGAACCGGAGCCGGGTTCTATGTCTGCCAAGCGAACCTTCCCAGTTTAACACCAGAACTGATGCGGTGGCATGGGAGAACATCCTTTACGAAGCAACTTTTACACGCACTACCATTACGACGCAACTTTTACAACGCAAGTTATTACAACGCATTGCGCTGGGGGGCGCTCTAGGATAAGGAATAGTTTAATTACTATCCAACACCTTCCCTACTATCCACGGGGACTGGAGTTGAAATAGTAAATTAAACTATTCACTATCCAGTGCCCCTCAACGCAAGTCGTTGTAACGACTTGCGTTGTAAAACCTGTGTCGTAATGGCAGGCGTTGTAAAAGCATGCGTTGAAACGTCATACATCCGGTGGCATGTGCACTCGATCAATGTGTGCATCAAACTAGCCTACAAACCAAGAACATAGGGCAGTCTTTCTCCTGTCCAGTAGCAAATAGCAGATTTCACGAGCAGTCAGTAACTACCTTACTTTGATTGGTGTCCTCGCTGGCAGCAGCTGTGGAGTTTGGACAGAGCACGAAGACCCCTCCCTCCATCTAGCCCTCGAATTATCCTCCCTCCTTGGCAAAGAACTTCTCCTGTCACTTTGCAAGATGACTAGAGATAGCAATTTGGAAGTGTTTTTTTTAACTCTCTAAAGTTCTTTATCTATATAAGATACATACATCTGTTGTTTTTCCTTTAAGTGTATGAGTTGTATGTAATTACACAAGCCTGAATAATGTTTTGGCATTTTATATAAAGTGTTTATTCACTACCCAAAGGAACCCACTTTTGAATTATTTGTTGGCCTTTTACATAAAGTGTTGTTTTTTACCCAATGAAACACATTTTAGCACACTTAACATAATTGTAGAATGAGTTCAAACCTGCTGTAACTCACAATTCTGCTTTGCAAGTTACATCTACCTGTTTGCAATGGGTGCATAACACACTTAACTCATTTACAATGATTCATGACCTATAGGTTGCGTAAGATAACTGCAACAAACCTTTTAACTTACTGTGATATATTACGTGGAAAGAAATATAACGTGTAACATATAAATTACATACAGTGCTCTGCTGGTTTCACATTAATCCTCTAAGCTATTGTACGAGGATTAAGACCTGTGACTAGATACTACACACAGATCACTCCAGCTTGTGCATCAACTACCTAAGCTGTCTTTCCAGTAATCTACCCAGAGGCTTGCTGGTTCTACACACATCTGGAGCACCTGGTTGAAATCACTAAGCTATTTTATTTGTCGCCAATAAAGCCAGAACCACTGTAGTATGCTTGTTTTCCTTGTTATCAATTTCTTTGGAAATTGAGAGTTTTTAGAAACAATGCCCTGGTCCTGACAGACCATGCGCTGATCCCATTGGCTCTGCTGCTTCTCGTGACCCTGCACTTCATCATGAGTCTGCCTCCCTTCACTGCACCCCTGTAACTCCACCCCTTTTAACTGAACCTCCATACCTCCAATGTGTGGATTCCCTTTATTATTAATATCATTTTTGAGTTTGTATGTACATGTTATATTGTGAGTGAGTAAATGGTTGAATGCAGAAATGAACCAGTGGATGAATGTATGAGTGCAAGGATGAGTGACAGAGTGCATCTGTAATGAATTACTGAGTGCCTAGCCTAACCAGTGGACAGAAGAGGAACTACAGTTATAAGCCATACCTGTTGGAATTTCCAATGCTTGTTCAGCCTGGTGCAAAGTTCAAGCTTCAGGAAGTAGGGACAGAATGTTGTGATGTTCATTCTATTATTATATCTCCTTTCTGCTTTGTTGTGTCTATTTGTCTGTTATCTGCGCCTTGATGCCCCTTGGGGTTAAGTTATGCGCATTATAAGACACCCATTCATTCATTCATTCATGTACTGTTATAGTTCAGTTATGGAGGAGAAGTCTCTTCTGATGCAGTGTGCGAATTCTTAGGTACAGGGTTAGAGTTCTGCCAATACTGGGAGCTAGGGGTAAAATGGTGGCGTTGGGGGCTAAAATGGTGGCATGCAGGGCAAAGCTGCTGGTATGCAGGGCAAGCAAAGATAACATGCTGAGATGATGGATTGGAATGCTAAACGTTGTAATCTAACTACTGGTATTCCAGGCTAGGATGCTAGGATGAAGAGTTAGGATGCTCAGTTGCAGTGATGGACTGCTGAGGTGCAGGATTAAAATGTCGGGGTGTGGTATTACGCTGCTAGACTCCAGGAAGAGTATTACATTGTGGGCAAACATAACAAAGATGGACTCGGTGAAGAGTGTGGTGAGGGTCACTAGTGTCTATCATATCTCCCAGACATTCATTGACCTTGGGGCTGAATGGGGCCCTCTGAAGGGCTAGGGGCTGCTTGAGGGGTTGAGCCCCACACCGCCCCCTGGTACAGAGGGTGAAGAGGCCTGGGCTATGCCCCTGATAATATATATGGAATAAGGTACCCTCCTGCCATAAATTATAGGTATACTGCAAGTCATCGAGGAGTTCCATGACCATATGGAGGATCAAGGTAGAAGGCAGAGCACCTTTTATAAGCATATGGAACTGTGAGATGACCTGCAATATCCTTATTATGTAAGGCAGCGGGTACTTTATTCCGTGTAATACATGGCCTCATCATGACTTTTCCCACAAACCACTTAAATCCGTAGCTCCTTCATAAGAAAGAGGGAGCTTATTTGCAAACATGAAGAATAAAAATGGAATCTCAGGTGAAAAGTTAAACCCATCAAAAAAACTGTTCGATATTTGTTGCAAAACGATAGGAGAACTGGTTTAATACAAGTCAGTTTGAAAAAAAATTATGCAGTGGTCAGAACATGTAGAAACATGCAGAAAGGTTCTAACTTATCTATAATTATGGAAGGAGTGCAAAAAATAAACATGTTGCCATAAATATTTCCTTACTGATTGGCATTGTACTGCTGGTAAAGCAAAGCAGAAGAAAGTAAAGGAACAGCCTGACTCGCCGCCCCCCTCTGCTGCTGGCAGCAGGCATTTTGAAATCAGAACTTAACTGTAATAAGCTATTTCAGTTGGGTGAGTTTTGACACCATTCCTCTACAATAGGCTTTTGGGTGCATAGCAAGTTGCTGATAAATAATTTTGAGATGTGTTTTTGTACTGGGATTAGCAAATACCACGTCTTATATGACACAGCATCTGAACACAGATACACAATGTTGGAATGCAGCAATACAAAGGCAGAATTTAAAGACATAGAGTTGGAATGCAGAGACGTAGAGCTGGAATGCTGAGACACAGAGTTGGAATGCACCATCACAGAGACGGAATGCTGATACAAATAGTTGGAATGCAGAGAGTAGAACTGGAATGCTCAGGCACAGAGTTGGAATACACTGTCACAGAGATGGAACGCTGAGACATAGAGTTAGAATGCAGAGACGTAGAGCTGGAATGCTGAGACACAGAGTTGGAATGCACCGTCAAATAGACGGGATGCTGAGACATAGAGTTGGAATGCAGAGACATAGAGTTGGAATGCTTAGACAGAGAGAGGTGGAATGCTGAGACACAGAGTTGGAATGCACCGTCACAGAGACGGGATGCTGAGACATAGAGTTGGAATGCAGAGACATAGCTTTGAAATGCAGAGACGTAGAGCTGGAATGCTGAGACACAGAGTTGGAATGCTGAGACATAGCTTTGAAATGCAGAGACGTAGAGATGGAATGCTGAGACACAGAGTTGGAATGCACCGTCACAGAGACGGGATGCTGAGACATAGAGTTGGCATGCAGAGACATAGAGTTGGAATGCTGAGACACAGAGTTGGAATGCATAGATGTAGAGGTGGAATGCTGAGACACAGAGTTGGAATGCACCGTCACAGAGACAGGAAGCTGAGACATAGAATAGGAATGCAGAGACATAGAGCTGGAATGCTGAGACACAGAGTTGGAATGCACCATCACAGAGACTGAATGCTTAGACAGAGTTGCAATGCCGAGACACAGAGTTGGAATGCACCATCACAGAGATTGAATGCTGAGACAGAGTTGCAATGCTGATACACAGAGTTGGAATGCACCGTCACAGAGACTGAATGCTTAGACAGAGTTGCAATGCCGAGACACAGAGTTGGAATGCACCGTCACAGAGACTGAATGCTTAGACAGAGTTGCAATGCTGAGACACAGAGTTGGAATGCACCGTCACAGAGACTGAATGCTTAGACAGAGTTGCAATGCTGAGACACAGAGTTGGAAAGCACCGTCACAGAGACTAAATGTTGAGACAGAGTTGCAATGCTGAGACACAGAGTTGGAATGCACCGTCACAGAGACTGAATGCTTAGACAGAGTTGCAATACTGAGACACAGAGTTGAAATGCACCGTCACAGAGACTGAATGCTTAGACAGAGTTGGAATGCAGAGACGTAGAGCTGGAATGCTGGGACACAGAGTTGGAATGCCGAGACACAGAGTTGGAATGCTGTGACACAGAGTTGGAATGCTGTGACACAGAGTTGGAATGCTGAGACTCAGAGTTGGAATGCTGAGACTCAGAGTTGGAATGTTGAGACACAGAGTTGGAATGCACCGTCACAGATACTGAATGCTAAGACAGAGTTGGAATGCAGAGACGTAGAGCTGGAATGCTGGGACACAGAGTTGGAATGCCGAGACACAGAGTTGGAATGCTGTGACACGGAGTTGGAATGCTGAGACTCAGAGTTGGAATGCTGAGACTCAGAGTTGGAATGCTGAGACTCAGAGTTGGAATGTTGAGACACAGAGGGTCTGATTTAGATCTTGGCGAACAGGTTGCTCTGTCACAAAGGTGATGGATATCCCATCCGCCGAACTATATAAATCCTATGATATGCTAAGGGGTTTATATTTCGACGTACGGGATATCCGTCACCCTTGGGACGGAGTAACTCGTCCACCAAGCTCTAAATCATGGCTGCAGTGTTAGACTGACTGCACAGTATTAATGGAGCATCTTCTGATGTTTATAGCAGTGACTTTCCCAGAGTGCAATGAACAGAAAGCTGCTGTTTCTTGTTATTGACCATATTTGCACAGTCTAGTTTTGTCTGTTATAATGCATCATATTGATGCAGTGACGTCCAATATTTCCGTGCAGACTCTGGGTTCCTTTACCGAGCACATCCTTTGCGCTCCGTGGGACCAGGGGATAATATTGAACATTAATTAAACTCGTAGGCTATCTTTTAAAAGAGAGACAAATAGTTTTCCATCTCATGACAGGAATTTTGAAAACATCAGCGCGAACTTGTTAACCTGATCCTGGAAAACGGGACTGTGCCACCAAAAGTGAAATAATTTCGATATGTACAAAAAATGATTTCTGGCCAGCCAAATTATATTATCCATTTAGTACAAAAAGAAAACACCCAGATGCTTTTAACTCGATCTGGCACAGAACGACTTTTGAAAAACTCCTTGAAAGTGGTAAGGTATTTATAACCAAAGGAATGCGCTCCCTGGCAATGTTTCATAGATGGATCAAACTTAAAAACTCCTTTATAAAAGCCCAGGTGGCTTGGTGTACTTTGCAAGTGCTTATTGCTGGAGACAATTGCAAGTCTTTGTTAAAGGCTGCCTAATGGACCACTTAATCTAATGTCACACTGGTGCTAAATAATTTATTATGGAAGGAGCGGGTTTGATTGATCTCACTGCCAACTAGAGCAACACAAGAATGGAAGGTGCTGCTTTTAATGTATATAAATTGTTATTGGAGTTTGTTTACCAATAATGGATCAAACAACAAAGATATGTGAGCTGCCAGAAGACAACAGCATAGCCATAGCAGGAGAAGCCAGGATGCAAAGTAAACCACTGCGTCATCCATCACAAGGAGAATGGCACAGGAAGTGTGAAGGAGTGGTCACAGAGAGATGCGAAAATGTGCCCACTAAAAGTAAACTCCTATCTACCCCCACTCTGCCACTCCCTACAATATGGTCTTGGCCGCAGGTGCAGATAAACAGCCCACAGCGATATCCTTCCTAGCATAAGGACCCGGAGCCCAGGGTATCACCCAAGTCATCCTTTCGTAGCATAAGGACCCGGAGCCCAGGGTATCACCCAAGTCATCCTTTCGTAGCATAAGGACCCGGAGCCCAGGTTATCACCCAAGTCATCCTTTCGTAGCATCAGGACCCGGAGCCCAGGGTATCACCCAAGTATTCCTTTGTAGCATAAGGACCCGGAGCCCAGGATATCACACAAATCATTCTTCATAGCATCAGGACCCAGAGCCCCGGGTATCACCCAAGTCATCCTTCGTAGCATCAGGATCCGGAGCCCAGGGTATCACCCAAGTATTCCTTTGTAGCATCAGCACCTGGAGCCCAGGGTATCACACAAATCATTCTTCATAGCATCAGGACCCAGAGCCCCGGGTATCACCCAAGTCATTCTTCGTAGCATCAGGACTTGGAGCCTGGGTATGACCCTAGTATTATTTCATAGCATCAGGACCCGGAGCCCAGGGTATCACCTAAGTCATCCTTCATAGCATCAGGTGGACTGAGAGCCCAGGGTATCACCCAAGTATTCCTTTGTAGCATAAGGACCCGGAGCCCAGGGTATCACCCAAGTCATCCTTCATAGCATCAGGTGGACTGAGAGCCCAGGGTATCACCCAAGTATTCCTTTGTAGCATAAGGACCCGGAGCCCAGTGTATCACCCAAGTCATCCTTTTTAGCATTAGGACCTGGGGCCCAGAGTATCACCCTAGTATTCCTTCATAGCATCAGCACCTGAAGCCCAGGGTATCACCCAAATCATTCTTCATAGCATCAGGACCATGAGCCCCGGGTATCACCCAAGTCATTCTTCGTAGCATCAGGACCTGGAGCCCAGGGTATCACTCAAATCATCCTTCATAGCATCAGGACCCAGAGTATCACCCACGTCTTCCATATTACCCAAGCTTGAGGGAACGTTCCACCTGCCAGCCCAGTACCTTGTACACCATGTGCAAGGCATCTGTCCTATACACTGCAATCACACAACATCTGCAAAACGACATGAAGGAAAGGGGCAAGTGGTATCAGAGGCGGTTTGGGGATAGACTCTCACTCAATTGCTTAATAAACCCTAACAAAAATAGCAATTAGGTCATCAAAGCTTAGCTGAGACCAACTCAGTAGCGGCTGGTAGTGGACGGTGGCGGGGTGGTAGGGCGGGCATAGGTGTGGGGAAAGGAAATAAATAAAAAAGAAAATGTACCTGCTGGTCGCAGTCGCCAACTGCTGCCTCTCCTCAGTAGGAACAAGAAACTGGAAGCACAAGGCTCCCCTAGCCAATCACAACACTGCTGATAGTACCATTGTGATTGGTCTGAATGCCGTGGTCCAGCGCTCAGAGCGGGAGTGGAAGCCTGGGCCTGCTCTCCACCTTGGCTGTAAAACAGCCTGGATGGGGAACATGCAAAGTGCGCATGAATGTTTGGCTGGCCCGAGACGACTGGAAACCACCAGCTCAAATTAAGCCCTGCATAACTGGGGATATTTATACAATTGGGTAATATGTAGAATAAAGTTCTCACTGACATATTTCACATGCTGCCATACATAAGTTGGTGATATTTACAAGTTCCCATTGTCAGACGCCAAAAGGTCTAGTTGACTGTGCTAGCTCCACCCACTCAACAACAGGGCCTTTCAGGTCAAGTGACTCTTCCACCCTCTCCAGTGCAGGTCCATAGGCCAGCCTTCTAGCAACACTCGATTAAATGGAGGCTAGAGGGCCATCATATAACAGACAGTAAATCAATTTCTGTAAACAAGTTATATTCCGAAAAGACACTTATCAGCCGTGATATGCAACCCAACTTACTTAACTGGCATTGACGACCCACTGCAGGTTTAGCTTTCTGAATGTCAGATTTATACGCTGCTCCCAATATATGATCAATTTATCCCACTTGACAGCTAAGGACAATGTATTTCTAAATAAATGCATGCTCTTCATAAGTCGTTTACCTGTACAACAGCGATACCATCCAAATAATAATTGGTCATCGGTGTAAAGAGAGACGCAATTGTCCATGTCACTCTCCCACTCTCCCCACCAGTCAGGGCCTGAACCAGAGCATCCCCTAGATCCTTGCCGCAAAGCAGCTCATCAGCAAGAGCAAAGACTAAAGGCGAAAAGGCCTACAGCGACGAGGTGCCCTGCTCAATGTGGAATGGGTGAAGATTGACCTGCAATTGGGCAATTGAGTTGGCATGGAGGATTTTCACATAAAACGGAAACAGTGGTATGAAATTAATTCTACTGTAGCCTTATAGCCTGCCGTAGACGGCTATACCGGCTATTAAAGGCCCTCTCCAGCGTTAAAGGCCCTGAGCCAAAGGCAAGGCCCTTTAACAAGGGAGAGGGACTTTAATAGCCGGCATAGCCTAGCTACGAAAGGCTATAAGGCTATTAGAACATTCTGCCACTAGAAGGCAGAATGTTCCAACAAAAAAAAAACAAAGCCTTATGGGAGCGTGAGGGGTTTGGAATCCCCCCAGGGTCCTTGAAGCCTTTGTTAACAGCTAGAGCTGTTAACAAAGAAACATTGGAATGTTGGAGCTCAAGGCTTATACCAGCCATTATAACATTGTTTTCAATGGAGCTCCCAACATTCCAATGTTCTAATAAGGAATTCAATTCAGAGAATATAAAGTTTTTCAAAAGTCAACGAATATGATGGTGGAAGACGGAGATAAATCTAGGACCAGTGCTAATGCCAGGTGCTGCCTACTACAGCTGCCTCTGGTGGCTCATTGGGGCATGGAGCTACTTTGGTCAAGATGTACAGGCAATGGGTCTACTAGGAGTATGCAAAATGTATGTAAATTTACCGTTGCTTAATTATGTGAAATTTCTGGAAAATAACAGGAAAATAAGCATAATTGTGTGAACTGCAAATCCATCATTTAATGCTTTATTTTAGCATGAAATGCATCCCCATTTCAGTTTTTGACAAAAAATTACGCTGTTTGCTGCAAGAGATAATACAAAAACAGTAGGCGCACAAAGCAAAAACCACTAGCATTCTGTACGTTCACATTATTCCCACGTGTTTGCAGTAACATTTTCCTGCACAATTAATTGAGCGAGCATACATTTGGAGATTTCACATGACAAACAGACCAGAAATTCCCGAATTTATGCAAATGATGCCTCATGAATCCAATGCTGCTCTGCAGCAGTAGAACATAGGACCATGCGTAGACCCATGGATGCACCCCGTAGAATGTTAGCCCTTCAGAAACCCTGCATCTTCTGTTTCATAACAAGCACTGCAAGCCCACAGGGATGGGCCAGACAAGGCACTATCCAGTACCATCGGGTTACAGCAACCACAGCTTTATGCGGAAAAACAGATGGTATCATTCCAGATACATCCCAGGAAACGCAGCAACAAACCTGATGAGTTAAAAGCTCCATGAGCTAAAAACAATGAGGCATATTACCAAGGGTGGCGATAAGCAATTATCGACGGTTTAGCGGCCGTTTTCGGCCCCTAAGCAGCCATAATTTTATCGCTCTATTAGCAAGCTGTCGCTAACTGATGTTAGTGACAGGTTTTAGGCGATAGCGAGCGGTTTGGGGCCCCGCTTTGCATGTCAGCGATATTTATCGCTAATGACATGCAAAGTGGGCGTACCCAATCTGTTATCGGTATTGCCTATTAGCAAGGCAGGCGTAGCGATGGAAATATTCCCGCTATCGCCAAAAACCAACGCCTGCACAGACCAGTTCTTCGCCATGTTATCCAATGTGAGGTGGATAACATGGCTAAGAGCATTTCGTCGCTAATGCGTGAATATCGCTGTATTCTCAGCGATATTCCCGCATTTCGCCGCTATCGCCGGATATTTTAGCACAATGGAGAAAAACGTTGCTAATAGCATGTTTTCCCCGCTAACATATCGAGCGATAGGTAGCGATAAAAAAATCGCCGCTAAGCCTATTTAGCGATAATTATCGCTACTTGTTGGTAATATGCCCCAGTATGATTACAAATCCTGTGGTGGCTGAAAAACATCTCCATACACAGTGACTGAGGTACAAATAGAAAAAGCATACATTCAGAATAAGAGCCCCTCAATCTAATATCAAAAGAAGCGAATCTAAGAAAGACAAACAGCTGGGATCCCCAGACAAAAGTACAAGACTAGGGCTGCACTGGAGTAGGAGTCCACCCACACTCTTCTATTAGTAAAGTGCTAAAATATCACCCCCTTACGGGTTTCAGTGCGCTGGGGGCCATCAGCGGAATTAAGTGAGCGATTGCCCAGAGTCACATAAGGCTGAGCTCCACTAGGAATCAAACCGTGTAGCCCACGCTCACGAGTCAGCCGCTCTGGCCACTGCGTCACATCTCTGCCACCCACGCTGAAGAGTTTCAAACAGAAGCAAGTAATGGGCAGGAGCTGGAGCACTGATCACAGGCTGGAGATTTGGAGCTGACAGCTCTGACATACATGGAAAAGAAATAAAGACAGGAGCTGCCAAGATTGTGATTTGGGCCACAAGGAAAGTGAGATAGACTTCCTAGTACAGTCACTCATCTATTAAGGTGGACAGAGCCGGACCTTTGGGGATGCAGAAAAAGGCGGGAGAATGACATGAGACACAAAAGTAAAAATAGGAAATGCAGACAAAGGTAGTAGCATGCAAGAAACTGTTGAGATAAAACAGAGTGCATATCTGTATGAATGTAGCATATCAGGGGACAGAAAGAGCTCAGACAGAGTGAGGCTGAGGAGAGGAACAAATGTTGTGAATTTGCACCAATCTGCAAAGAGAGACAGACAGTGAGAGAGTGAGGAGACGAAGAGAGGGCATGTATTTGCATCCATGAAGGGTAACCAGGCATCCCGGATTTGCCGGGAAATGTCTGATTTTTCTTCTACTCTTGTCCTAGTAACACAGAGATACCTATTCATAAACCTCGTTGGGTAGTACAGAAAGTAGTTCAAGAGTAGGACTACTTAGGTAATACAAAATGCTGATCACAAACTTAAAGGCCACTGCCTCTACTATCCTTTCTGTGTGAAGACCTCTACCGAGGTGGAAGAGATCTCTTCGACCATATGTTTACACTGCGGTAGTAAATGTGACAGAGACCCAGAGGAGTTACTAGGAAACAGAATACACATACTATTAAATGGGAGGGAGGTGGGATGGGCATGTTAATCAAACACCCCCTCTCCAAAAGAGGAAGACAATTGCAATTCATAAACTACACTTCTAAATGTACTGCAGGCCAAAGATGTCAAAACATGTGTAGATGTACTCCAGCCCAGCCATGGAGTAAGTCAAGCAGCACACATGGCCACTCAGAGGTACTGCCTTGGAAAACAATACAGGTGGGGAAATAAAATAACACCCCAAAGGGGGTTAATTAATTAAATTATCGCAAAATGTAAGATATAGATTACTTTTAATGTTGACAAATATATAGTTAATTGCTTGGTTATTTTAAAATATAATAATAGGCTAATTTAGACGTTAAATTAAGCATACCAAAAATTAATAATTCAATGTTGTATTACTCATCTAATTAACTTCAATATATTAAATTAAATTAACATTATTTTTAAAAGCTATAAATAAATATCACCTAAGAAAAATGTTTATTTTTATGTATTTGGTTTTAAATATGAGGAAAGTTATATATTAAATTAATTAAATTAATGTCATTATTTTTCATAAATTGACACATTGTTTTGATTTTAAAAATATTATAGAAATCTTAATATCATGTACAATAAGTGCCTACAGTTCAATTGAATATTTCCTCCATTGAGGCAAGCAGTTAGTACCTGTGAACAAGAAAGAATAGGCAGGGCTTGAAACCAATGTTTAAGAAAACATTTTTATGGCGGGTCTATGAGTTAGACCGGTACAAAGAATGTGTGAAACTGACTCCTTGCAAGATCCATATAGCCAACAGCTTCTGTCTTTCTCATAAAGCACCAATGGTGGACCGGGATCCTTGCTCTGGACAAATCTGAAGTGATGCTACATAAATCTTATTTTCAACTGTACCGGAAATGGATAATCAAAGTGATCTTGCTCTTTAATAGACCTTCATTACTGTCCAGGTGTGGGAGCATTTACTGAATCTATTTTTATGCAGCTCCTTTAACCCCTTGGCTGCGGCGGTAATTTCGCCACGGCGCTAGTGGGGAGGGGGGCCGCGCAGCGCTGCCTTGCTGGTGACGGAACCCCTCCGTCACCAGCCACGGGCGTGCTGTGCTTGTGACGGAGTGGTTCCGTCACGGCCCCGCCCGTTCAATAGAACGCACCGCGCAGGCGCGAATCGCGCAGGGTGTGCGGGGCGGCGCGCCGTGACGGAACCCCTCCGCCATTAGCACAGCACGCCCGTGGCTGGTGACAGAGTGGTTCCGTCACCAGCACACAAGGAGTTAAGATGACTCTTGCTGAATTATTTTTTGTTCTCCTCGAGAGGTCTGGCTTATTGGGATAACCCTGCTTGTTCTAGGTGCAATGTTTTCCAACAGCTCTATCATGCCAAATATAATAGCTCTGTGAGTTATTGCTGCAGTGATAATGTTATGTCTGAATTCAACATAAGACAACAGCCGGTCTATCTTCAAATTTCTTAGGAAATGTTCAATCTTGATTTGCAATTGAACAGCACATTTGATGGTAGACAATATATTTACCTGTAGATACACATATCTGTGTACTTATCTCAGAGGTCGCCCAGCGTATGCTTTAGTTGGTTGAATTCTACTCATCCTGACCTTCAGTAATAGTTCACAAGTTGGGCATTGTATTGCCCGTGTTTTCTATGGGAGGGTGTTTGAGTGTGAGTGGGTGGCCCTGCGTGGTGCTGGATTTTCTAACATTTTATTTGGGCTGTAGAAGTTTGGCTCCATATCATTTCAGACATGTAAGTCAACAAATTTGAGTAATGTTGCGCTCGTAAATGGTAAACAGCAAAAAGTAGTAAAGTTACTCAAAGGTGTAAGAGTACACTTGTATTTGTAACTTATTCATAAGTGTTGCCTTAGTGAATAGCCCCCATGCGGATTGAACTTCCCTCTGTGCCATGCTGTCTTCTATGCCAGCTCTCCTTTCAGCTGATCCATGCCCTTTGGCCAATGCAAACTATAGTTCTGCTTCTGTGTTCATGGAATGCCCCAGTCTTTGGTTTTCAAAATCTGGTCTCCCCACATCAATGTAATGTGGGATGTGTGAGAGAGGGAGCCAGCAGAGGGAGACCTGGGAGAGGGAGACAAGACGGATCCTATATCTGCAGCACTGAGGTGTGGGAGGGGCAGTGCTTAATTTGTAAAACAATACATGCCAGGGCCCTGGTCCGGAGGCTCCTGCAGCATGCCCTACATATTGCCCCTGCATGTGCTGCCAAGGACAGCACCAACACACCTACTAACCATCATATTCCTTCAAGTGTGACATTTCAGACTATTCCAGATCCTGAAAACTACAAGAATGGCTTTGGTGGCAGGCATGAGTAATTTTCCATGTATTTTGAATTAATAAACAACTGTAGTTGTGCTCATCTCTAAATCAGAAAAACAGTGCCACCATGTGGCAGACTCCCATAAGTCCTGGTGCTGACAGTTAAGTGCTGAGCACTGGAAACCACCAACACAAATTAAGCACTGGGGAGGGGAAGCAGAGAAAGCTGACAGAGTCAGACTGTGGAGGGAAAACTGCGTGTATTTGCATCAGTGGAGTGTGGGGGAGAAAACAGAGAGAGACCAAGGAGAGGAGGACCACGGGTATTTGCATCAGTGGAGTGTGGAAGGGGAGACAGGAAACAGACAGTGAAAGGAAGAAATTTGCAACAGTGAAGGGTCGGAGGTGAGAGACAGCAGACAGTGAGGGAGCGAATAGATGAAGCCAGAGTGTGTATTTGCATCAGTGGAGTGTGGGAGAGGAGAGTAGAGACAGGGAGATACCAAAGAGAAGAAGGCAGCGTGTATTTGCATCAGTGGAGTGCAGGAGGTAGGAGAGACAGTGAGAGGCTGAGGAGAGAAAGGAGGGTGTGTATTTGCATCAGTGGAGTGTGGAAGAGAGAGAGACCGCAGGCGCTGAGAGATCGAAGAGGGGAAGGTGAGTTGTGTGTGTGAATCAGTGGAGTGAGGGGGGAGAGAGAGACAGCAGACAGTGAGAGGCTGAGGAGAGAAAGGAGGGTGTGTATTTGCATCAGTGGAGTGTGGAAGAGAGAGAGACAGACAGCGAGATACCAAAGAGAAGAAGGCAACGTGTATTTGCATCAGTGGAGTGCAGGAGGTAAGAGAGACAGCAGACAGTGAGAGGCTGAGGAGAGAAAGGAGGGTGTGTATTTGCATCAGTGGAGTGTGGAAGAGAGAGAGACAGACAGCGGACAGAGAGAGATCGAAGAGGGGAAGGTGAGGTGTGTGTGTGAATCAGTGGAGTGAGGGAGGAGAGAGAGACAGCAGGCAGCGAGAGGCCGAAGAGACAAAGGCTGAGCTTGTATTTTCATCAGTTGATGGAAAGGGGAAGAGAGAGCAGACAGACAGCGAGGAGAGGAGACAGCCTATATTGGCGTGAGTAGAGTTTGGGGGTTGGGAGGCGAGGGGGAGCAGTCAGAGTGAGTCCGAGCAGAGGGTGAGTGCTGCCCTGCTCGGTCCCGGGTCTATTCTTACCCTCCCGCCGCTCCTGGGTCCACGAAGGACGGGTTTAGATCTGGGACAGAGGGGCGTCTGTCCCTATCACCGAGACTGATTGACAGGAGTCAGGAGGTGGAGGCGGCTGTGAGACACTCAGAGATGGAGCGAGGGAAGCAGATGGGTGGGAAAGAAGGAAGCAAGGGTAGAGAGGGAAGGAAGGGAGAAAAGGAAGAAGGGAAAGACGCAGGAAGAAAGAAGAGGAGGGAAGAAGGGAGGGCCGAGGAGGGAGAAAAGGGAGCATATGAGGTGGGGGCAGGGTACAAGGTAATGGAGAAGGTAAGGGAATGAAGTATGGAAAGAAGGGAAAGAAAGGTAGGTGGAGAGAAAAAAGGAGGATGAATGGTATGAAGCAAGTGAGGAGAAAAGAAAACAGTAAGGATAATATTAAACAAAATAATGACATAAAAATAAAGAGGAAATAGAAGAAATGTGAGAGCCGTCGGAAGAATAATTAACCTCAAACTTAATTCACGTTTGTTTGGGTGTTACGAATTAGCCGGCTGGACGCAACCACTATCCTTGCGAGTGGGTTGCGACAATTCAGTTTTCAGTAATGGACGCAATTTCCAGAAATCAGTGGAATCTTTATACTGAATCCATAGCAGTTGGTTATTATATGGTGTTTTTTTTTTTTTTTTTTTTTTATTAAGGCTTTTATATCGCGCTCTATTACTAAAAAAAATAGTATCCTGGCGCGTTGAAGGCAGAACAGTAGGGAGAGAACCAATGACTAATAACTGAACATAAGAAAAAACAGTTTAAACTATTGTATTAAAAAGGTGGGTTTTTAGTCCTTTCTTAAAAACATTGAGAGTCGAAGCAGTTTTTAGGTGAAGGGGAAGGGTGTTCCAGGATTTTGCTGCTCTTACCGAAATAGATTGGCCGCCAAGTCTGCAGTATTTGAATTTGGGAACAGACATTTGGCACAGGTTGGCCGATCGCAGGAGGCGATTAGGGACATACAAGCGGAACCTTTTCCACCAGTAGATAGGGCCAATTTGATGAATAGCTCGGTAGGCCATCACTAAGATTTTGAACTGAATCCTGAGGGCAACAGGAAGCCAATGGAGAGCACACAGCAAAGGGTGTGCACTAGAACGCCTAGGAACATTGAATAGGAGCCTGGCAGCAGCGTTCTGAATGACCTGGAGGCGGTGAATCAGGTATGCTGGTAGTCCGCCAAACAGACCATTCGCGTAATCCAACCTAGAGAGTATCAAGGCGCGAATAACGGTCTCTTTAGCTTCTTTCGGCAGGAGAGGGAAGAACCTACGTAGAGTTTTTAGGGTAGCAAAACAGACCCCCGTGAGTTTCTTAATGTGATCCTCAAACTTAAGGTTCTTACTGAACCAGACTCCTAGGTTTTTTACTGGGCCAGATGTGGCTTTTGGAGGGGGTAGGTCAGCAGGCCAGAGACGCTCATTAAAGTCCTCAGGAAAAGAGCCATACAACAAGATCTCAGATTTACTTTCGTTGCATTTCAGCTGGGCACGTGCTAACCATTGGAAGACCGAGGACAAACAGTGTTGGGCCACCGACGTATCTAAATTACCTCTGGGCCAGGTAAACAAAAGCTGCGTGTCGTCGGCGTATGCCATAATTTTTGCACCCAACTGTTCAGCAAGGTAAATCAAAGGGGTAAGATAAACATTAAAAAGTAGAGGGCTTAGGATGGACCCCTGGGGAACACCTGTAGAAAGTAATTTAGGGGTGGAGGCAAAAGGAGGCAGCCAAATTTGTTGTGTGCGGTTATCTAAGAATGAAGTTAGCCAATCAAGTGCAGGGCCGGTAACACCTATATCAGCTAGTCTGGCGAGTAGGAGGGAGTGAGGCACCGTATCGAAGGCAGCAGAGAGGTCCAATAAGATCAGAGCCGCTCTGCCGCCCTCGTCAAGACACTCCCGAATGGCCTCCGAGATTTCAACTAAGGCCGTCTCGGTGCTATAAGTAGCCCTAAAGCCAGACTGAGCTGGATGTAGAGCCTCTGTTGATTCGACAAATTTATCCAGCTGCTTGTTTGTTGACAAGCTCAGAAAAACTATTGTCCTGAGGATGACCATGTACTTATGACAACGGTCGAAACGTTCGTCGACGATATTGTGGCCATAATTTAAAGAGGACACATTGTTTTGTGTATAGGAGTTCTTACATGGTTTTATAACTCTTATGTATATGTAATCTCTATGTGTTTGCCACTTGTCTGGTTTTTTGTATATGTTATGTGATGTCTTGGTTAAACCGACAACCTGTCTGAGCCTCATGTTAATCTTTTAAATATGAATACATTTTATACTTTTCTATAATCACATGTATCCTTTTGAATCATCTTTCTTTTTGGACCATAAAGCTTTCTTTTTTGATTTTCCTTTTTTCTTACTTTTCCTTGTTTGTATAATTTCATTGATCTTCTGACATATTATTGATTTATGTACATTCTGAACCTTTGTTTGGATAAATCATTTCGGCGCCTGGTTTAGGTGGTTAGGGCTGCCCCTGTGGTGGTGAATATAGATAATGAAGAAAGCCCACATAAATGATGAGTGAATCGAAAACATTAAAGAATCAGGTTGTCGTCTGAGCTGCACACAGAGGGAAGCACATTTACCCGGCCCCATTTGCAATTATATGCCGCCATTGCGTCACTATTTTGATGCTCCGGAGGCCCTGTGCGCCAGCATATATTGATAAGGCCACGCAAAGCCACCCTCCATGGTTTTTCATGTCCTTGAAAATATGGAATTTGGCAATGCCTTACTCTGCGTGGAAGGGGCGCTCCATGGGTGTTGTTGTGGATGTTCCCACACAACACCCATGGCTATTAACACTTTCCTAGATTTACAACATTGTGTAAATCTATGGCAGCGCCGAAACTAACGCCTTCACAAAGCAGGCATAACGTTGTTTTAGATAGTGCCTGCGCAGTACATGCACTGCTCTTCGAGCCATGCTGTACTGGAGTATGTATTGGAAGCCCCGCCCACTCTGCACCCCAATTTGTTATTGGCTTGTGTCATTGTCCTTCCTAAATGCTGACTTCTGATTTTTTATTAAGGTTGTAAGTCCCTCCTTAGTACCGCCTTGTCTTCATTCGAATCCTTTCCAAGAGGACTCGCCATTTTACTTCAGTTGTTACACGCTACGTCTTCTTTAGTCTGTAAGCACTATTTTTCGTTAATGAGCTTCTCTTACTGTAGGAGGGTGTCTCATGCGCAGTTGTGACCACCAGCTTGTTAATTTAATTCATAGCAAATGTGGCGCTCTTCAGGGGTAATTGTAGACAGAAGAGGGCAGCTCAGCGATGCCATCAAGTATTTGGAATGCAAAAGGGTCCGCATTTACGATAGTTTAAGCTATTAGCATTGTAAATAACGCTGCCTTTTATTTATGTTTTGGTTTTGGAAACACAAATAAAAGGCATTGTCAATTATAGCTCAAACTTCTGTAAATGCAAGACCTGTTGCATTGCAAATGCTTGTTTCCTCTTTCCATGAGTGCTGCATTTGCAGCAAACATGGAACAAGGAAAATGCCTCCTTTGATTGTTTTAGCGCAGGAAGGTGCCCTTTCCCTGCATAAAAGGAATCATGCCAACAGCCCAAATTCCCCTGGACCAAAGTATATATGGGCTTGCATTGGAGCTCGACTGCAGTTTGTGCACCGGCACTGGCAGAAATTACAGGAACGCACCCCATCTTGTAGATACAGCACATACCTGCCCATTGCTTTTCACTTAGGATAGAGCACCTAGAAGGCATGCAGCGCTGGCCTATGCCAAAATATTGTCAATATGCCCCATTGTTTCTTTCAGAACAAGGAGTTTCAAACACTTCAGATTTAAAAGCAAGTGTCTCCTGTTCCAAAGCCTAGAACCTTTCGAATACAGGCTATGAGTTTCAAACTGAATCACACCCCATCTTTTTGTATAGCTCAGTAGGAGGGCCACTTGAATTATGCAATAGACAGTTCTATGTGGCAGAGAATAAACTAAGCAACAAAAAATGCAAATTAGGCAACATAAACTGGCACATTCAGTGGCAGTATTATCTTGCTGTATTCCATTTTAATAACTATTATTACTGTCTAGGAACAACTTTCACCTCATCAGATTTTGAATCTGGTGATCACCAGTTTAAAACTGACCAGTTACATTTTGGAAAGGGTCTGCCACTGTGCCGCAGCATGTGTGGTGTTTTTTTCTAGTAACTTTTGGCCAGTTTGAGCTATAATTTTTTTGTTTGCAATTTGCAACTATGCAACAGAAGGATTGTGTGGTAAATTCATAATTGCTTAAATGCAGTGGACGCAGAATCGCATTATTCAAGCGGCCTTGCCATATACCTACTGGAGTACAGCTTCTTTGTTACTACTACAGAAAAGCCACAGCCCTCCCAGCGCACAGTGCCTTTGCTACTAGGGTAAGACTACATCTCTTACACAACACAGCTCCTTCACTACCACAGAGAAGCCAGAGCCCTCCCAGAGTTAAGTGACTAGAGTTAAGTCACAACCCAATCAGGGAACAACTCTCTGCCTTCTACAGCTCCTTCGCTAATAGAGTAAAGCTGCAGTTGCGCCACAGCACAGCTCCTTGCCTACTGGAGTAAAACTACACCTGCCCCAAGCCTGGGCGCAGCTCCTTTTCTGCTAGAGTAAAGCTACTCCCCTGCTACGGCACAGCTCCTGGGCTCATGCCAGGGCACAGCTCCTTCTCTACTAGAGTAAAGCGCTACCAGAGCACAACATATTCACAGGTAGAGTTAAACTCTTAATACTGCACTACTACTCCATTACTAGAATTACATTTCAAGCGTACCAGCACACAGCACAAGCTCCACCCGTATCTAGCCAAAAGACAACAGAGTGCTGTACATGGTCAAAGGCAAGAATACAGTCAAACTGTGATTGTAGGAGAAAGAAAGTTCTGAGAGTAGCATTGTGATCTTCTTTAAAGGGATGTGCCTTCACCTCTTTCATAAATTGAAGCAGTTTTGATGAGATCCATCCTGATGGGTTTAGGGACGTTGCTCCAGAACTCTGGTGGGCACAATAGAGAGAGCCTGTTGACTTTAGTTTTCTTTGGTTCTCTTCTTCCTCTGCTGTCTAGTAGTGTCCTGGCTGTAGATGTGTCAAGAGGGACCACAGGCGGTGAGCTCGTCAGCCAGGGTGAATCTAGTCCACTAGAGAGAGAAAGAGACTGACTTGCAGGACTTCTCTCACAGTGGTGCAACCCTCAGAGATCCTACTCACACAAGTCGCCTCAAACAGACCTTCTAGTACTATGGACAATGACAGCACTGCAGTTCAATCCATCACCACGCCTCACCCTCACCTGTACCACCTCTGTCCTTCCAGGACTGAAACCACCGGATGCCCACCTAAGCAGAAATCATGCCCGACTTGGCACTTCTGCCTATGGACTTTCCTCGCAGCTCCATCAACACAGCTCCATCCTGGCCTGCCACATGTCTGCCCACTCCACAGCTCTCTTGGCACACATCAAGCTGGATGTACTACATCTGCTCTTCCAATAATGGACCCTCTCCACAGCTCCGTCAACACAGCTCCATCCTGACCAGCCACATGTCTGCCCACACCACAGCTCTCTTGGATCACGTCAAGCCTGACGTGCCACATCCCTGCTCTTCCAATAGAGGGCTCTCTCCACATCTCCATCGTGCACCTCAATAAGGCTTATTTTGTAGCGCAAGGAGCAGTAAATTCACAAAGGCATTATGAAGGTGAAGTACAGCAGTGCTGCTCCTCTTCCTCTTAACTCCTTTAAGGATTGACCCCAAAAATTCCCAACGCCTTATTATTAAAAGTGGAACAAATGCACAATCCTTTCTATTTGTACTAATGGTATAAAAATATCCCCCAAGTATTCCCATTATAGAGGCGTTGGATCCAGCTTACAAGGACTTCCGGCAGTATGTGAACTAATCCAGGGGCGGCTCTTCCGCAATGGCGGAGGAGTGTCGCCCTACTGGCTCAGAGCCAGCAGGTGGGAAAGAAATCTATATTCTATCATCATTTTATTTTTCATCTGCTGGCTGAGCCAGCGTGCATAGGGAGGGTCAGGCCATTGGAGCAGGGAGAAGGACTGGTTTGTGCACTTCTAAGTGCGCATTTGTGTTTAACCGTCCGTCTTAGGCCGGCCAAACACACATGCACACTTAGGTTTCTCCAACGGGGCTGTATTGAACAGTCGGGTTGGAGAAACAGCACAAACACCCTGTCCTGAGCGAAACGTCAAAGCAGCACGCTCAGGCCAATCCTAACACTGCTCTCATAGAATGAGAGCAGCGTGGGGATTGGACAGGGAGTCTGTGATGCTGACCCAGTGTCTGCTGGGACCAGGAAGAACAATGACGCACAATGTGGGAGGCAACAGCAGTTTCCTTTTTTTAAAACTTCCCCCTCCCATTCCCCCTGACTCCACCTGCCTCACCACATTTTGTTTGTGGCGGTCACCACTGACTATTACTACAGGAGTACTGCTTCATATATATAAATGCCATTGTGGCTTGGCCTCATTGTGTTTACTGTTGTTTTTATATTATCACCTTTCCATTAGTCTGTTATTACAGATGTCATCTGGCGCCAGTGCTTTATTTGAGCCGGTGGTCGCTGGTGGGGAGGTCATCACCGGTACTCCTTTTTCCTCGTCAGATAATTCCCAAGAGCAAGAGAGGTAAAAATACCTAAAAGAAAAAAATGAGAAAAAAACAGAGAAACTGCCTCAAAGGAAGAAGGCAGGAACCTGCAACAGTGAGACAAAGGGGCGGGGCGTGTCTGGCAGCGGATTAAAGAGGCGGAGACATTTAATAGCGCCGTCTGGGCTTCTGAACAGCCCTCTGGGCACCAGCAATCATTATTTTCTAAACTAAGCATTGCTTGGTGCATCTTAATTATCAGTTTGAACTGATGTAATAAAGTTTTTTTCATTGTTCCTTTGCAAGTTCAAATTAGTCCAGATGGATATTGCAAGTTTTCCCGCAGGCCTGTAGGGCTGGGCAAAGTCAGGTCCATGTCAGAGTTTATTTGGCAAACTGAGGAAGTTGGAACAGAGGACACATCATTGCTTGGGCTTCCTTCAGAGCACTGGTGCAGAGCTGTGTATGATTACTGTGTGTGTGTTGTGCACACTGCAAGGCTTAATGGCTTCTAGGCGCTGAGGAAGTGGTTGATACCCACAGTGAATGCAGTTACATTTCATTAGCTAGGCTGGCGGATGGCTGGAGGTAGAACTGAGGCATCCGCAGCACAGGTACCAGGTTAGCGCCAGCATCCTCCTGGGACCCTCAGTTCCTGGCGCGCGCTCCTGCCTCACAATCAATACAAGTAGCAACTCGCCAATCCCCACCACCTCAAGTGGACGACAATCTGTACCCCACTAAGGGTAAGTAACCCACCACTGATAATGTCCTATTGCTTTGTAGCTAGGTTTGCAGTACACAAGTACCCTGCATCCATTCATCCATTCATCCAGTATAGCAGAATGTGTACTCACACAACCTCTTCACTGGTGCAAGCGCTTTTTGCTGGCCTGTGTAAAATGCCTCAAGGTGCTGCATAGTGGCTGAAAGGACACATGGCAGCTCTATAATGGATGAATGGATGGATGGATGGATGGATGGATGAATTGATGGGCGTGTGAATGCCTGTCAGCTGTTCTGTCTCTGCAGTAGGAGAGTGTACAGGCCTCTGTGCTGTTAGCTGAATTCCCAGAGAGCCCAGCCTCTGCCGTGAGCTTCTCAGCCTGGTCGCCTTCACACAGGGGTCTGGAATGCCCGCCTGGCCTCTTCCTGACATCCACGCGGATGCAAAGAGTGGAAATTCCCTTGTAAGGTCAATGTCGAGTCCCTGTGAACAACTCTAGATGCAACTGGGCTTGTTGGTAAGTTCCAGGGAATGTTACCAGACGTGAAGTGGTCCCAGGCAGCACCTGCAGGGCTGCAGCTCGGGGAAAGGAGCTGTGGTGGAAGAAGGAGGCGAGGGAATGATGGAGGAAACTGAGAGGTAGGAGCCAAGGGTATCAGACGCCAAACAAAGACAAACGGAGACGGGAGGGCAGATTCACGGAATGTTTGTGAAACGCCGTGCAGCAACCAGAGCTGCTGTGCTTCATTGCACAAGGGGGAGACTGCCATGGTTACTAAATATGGGCCGATGTGGGTCTCTTCCCTCGCCGGAGCACAAACAGGCTGTCTACTGCCTCGTACGCACCTTTGCACTATAATGTATAAAGTTGTGTGTGTGATGTATAGCATAGGTTTTGTACTGAAAGAATGTCCGTCCTCTACAAAATCGTATACCTAGGTGTATGTTAACATTCCATGCTTTGGGCGTGTGCTGTACAGTGGCACACACATGCAATGTGCAAAATATTTGGGGATATTAAAACAAATCCACTACTTTGCACCTGCCTCAAGGAGTCTTTATTTTTTTACGAAAACCAGGTCTGACAATCTTTGTAGATCTGGCTGTGCATCGAAATCCATAGGTACTAGGGGCGTAACACAGGCCCGCAGTACCCGCGGTGAGGGGGGGGGGGGGCTGAGCTGCAGGGAACTCCCTCAGCACAGTACTTAGGCCCAATAGCCCTGGATTAAATCTGGAGAGGGGGCCCATACACGTGAGGGCAGGGGGGCCCTCTCAACTTTCCTCAGGCTACTGATAAGTACTTGCAGTGGATGGCCCCGTACCACCCAGGGAAAAGCCCTCTTGGTGCAAACTGGAGCAAGGTAGCACAACATGCTCTCTGTGTCGAGAAAAGGGCAGCTTTCCACCACAAAAAATCATTTGGAAAGTAAATTGCATTTCTGGACTTTGCACCGCTTTACATCACTTTGCAAGACTTTGTGGTAGCCTGGGATATGTACAGAAATGGAGAGAAGAGGCAGGTAAGAAGGGGGGGTATCCAAGGTGAAAGGAAGAGAGGAAAGAAGGGTAGTGAACTTGACAGAGATAGATGAAGTGTTCTTAATACAGAAATCGCCTGCTGCTGGCACAAGCCGGCTACTATAATTGTATGCAATAAATAAAAATAAAAAAAATGCTTTGCAAAAAAAATGTAATGATTACTGTGGTCTTCACCAGCAACCATGGAGACACAGACCTTCTGATTGATAACCTGCACTGCTTGAACTGGGGTCTGGGTGGTTCACCGGTGCAGGACAAACTACCAAGGGCTTGGTCTATAAGATTTCAGTTTGTATCCAACCCAACTATTGACTGTCAAGATTATGAACCATTTGTAACTCAGGAGGAAAAGATAAGCAAGATATGCTTTCGTGTAATAAATGCTCGTCTGTTACCTACACTGAATAGATCTACAGAACTTGCAAGAAAAAGGCACATACACTCTGTCAAAATCAAATACTCTTGACTGTGAAAAAGTACCGTGGGCTACAGCTGCAGTAGTGTCTGCAAGCAGTATAAGGGCAACCATCAGGAATTAAGCCAAACTTTACTCTCATAATAAAACGTGTCCACATGTATGGTCCGCATAGGGTTCCTTTGTAGAGGTTTCACGATGGGTGGGACAAGGGGACCACTTCTGATGGCAAGGCCCAGGGCAGCAGCGCAACACCATTGATACTTTATGTCATGTTATCAATTGACATGTAGGGCATTTGAATGGTAACTTCAAGTGGAAGTCACAATATAGTGGCTATGATCAAGGGATGATCCTCAATGTTGTAGGTGGCAGAGAGAGCCAATTGGAGAGATTTACTGTGAGGATACACATTTCCACTCTAGTTTTGCTCACAGTGTAATAGTAAATATATTGTTCAGTTAATTAAAGCTGACAATTAAAAAAAGAAATTAAACATTACATTAAAACCACGGAAAATCCCTTGTCTTTTTACTTTGTGCACCAAGTGGGGTTTTGCCTAAATATACAGTCGTTATCGGTAGTTCGCTATTAATGTGGCATAAGGGGACACCCACAGTGTGGGCTGCCACAGAATGCACTCTGCGTAACGCGGAAAAAGTTAGTCCAATACATAGATCACTGCAACAATGCAACGGAGTTGGTTGGAGACAACCACAGAGTAGGACCCATAAACGAGAGGAAGGGCCTTTGGCAACTGTCTGAAAGGCTGAAACATGCCAAATACGCAGGTTCTCACAGAATCAAAAATGCTAAAAAAGCAAATGTGCACATTTTCAGATGTCTTTGGAAACAGCTACGGACTTCATCTATTAACTTTTTGGCAATCAAAGCTCTAATTTTGATGCTGCCTGCCTGGGTTGTATTACAGGAAGCTTGTCTAGGTAACCGGGCCGCCACACATGGCAGTGCGGGATACAAAGAATGCATGGTTCCTGCTATAAAAAAAGTCAATAGACATTCCTGAGGTCTTTTAATATGGTACACAGAAGAGTGAACAACCTATTTTTCTGCTTGTAAAAAAAAAAAGTTGGAACAACACCCACTAAAATATATGTTTTTGAAGTAAAGTTCTTGACAAATCCAGACACGAATACAGTATATGACAGCTTATGTAAGTTATGGAAACGCCTTAAACACAGGCCACGGTAGCTGTCAAAATAGCCACGTGAAATGTCCCTAATTCTTTCAAGACTCACAAGCTGTGTGTGGTGAGGAAGTGGTGTGTTGTTGTGTACAGAGGCGACTAGCCTATTGCGATGCTAGGATAGTTTTTGTACATCCCGCGTCTCTCAAAGAACTGCTCTGCTCAATGTCCCTGTACCTTATGGTTCCTGTTGCAAGCAGGCCCTTTGAGCACACCTCAACACAAGGAGACACCACCTGAGCAGGATAACTATGGTCTGCAGTTCAAAGAGACAAGCCATATGTTAAGTGTTCGTATCACATGACAATATGATTAATAACTTTGTGGAAGGCCACCTGTCAAGCTAAGATGCACCTTAGGGTTGGAGTTTATTGCACCATCTAGAATTTGAATTATCTTGACCATGAAAGCCAAACCATCATTTCAAATACCCTAACCTTAGAGTTCATGGGCCCGATTCACAGAACTAACTTAAGACAAAATCCTAAACTTACTATTTTTGGTATTCACAGAAGTTAGGATTTTGTCTTAAGTTTGTCTTAAGACAGACTTAAGACAGACTTAAGACAGACTTAAGTTAGGATTTTGTCTTAAATCTGTCTTAAGTTTGTCTTAAGACAAACTTAAGACAAAATCCTAACTTCTGAGAATACCAACTGTAGTAAGTTTAGGATTTTGTCTTAAGTTAGTTCTGTGGATCGGCCTCCATATCTCTATCATAATCTAAGATATGACTAGTGTTCATGCGGTGATTGTGTATCAATCTTATAGGTGGCCCAGTTTTAGGGTTGCTGATTATGTCACTTTTTACGATATTGTTGTGTTTACCTTTGTATCTCCAACCAATGCCATTCCATAGAATGTAGGGGCATATTATCAAGAACAGCGTTAGAATTATTGCCGCTTTAGCTGCAGGAAACTGCTGCTAAAGCGGCGATAATGGGCTTGATAATATGCCCTTGTGAATTCCCATAGAAGCCCATGTTCTGGTGTGAACCTGGGGCTCAATGGGAATTCTCAAGGGCATATTATTGAGCCCATTAGCGCCACTTTAGCGGCAGTTTCCTACCGCTAAAGCGGCGATAATTTTAACGCCGTTCTTGATAATATGCCCGTAGTATATAGAATAAAATGTGAAATGTATTTGAGTGTAGAGTCAGTTGCTGCCTGAATGCTGGGGGAGATAGACGTATTGTCACTATATTTACCATTTACTAATAAAGAAGTTTACTCACTTTTCCTTTGGTTGCGGAGCGTTTGTACATAAATTTTCACGGCATGCTATCTTTTAGACATTGGACCCTCACCTCTTCGCACCTTGTCGGACATTATCTGTTTCAAGGTGGAAACAAACTTGCAGCTCCTTCTCTGTCGGGCGCGCAGTGCGGATGTGGAGTTCCTGCCTGTGTCGAAGAGGAAATAGCCAACAAAGTTGCCAAATTGGTGATTTTGTGGCCAACACGGGTACAGCGCGCGAGATGGCCCAGTCAGGACTGGAGCGCGAGAAAGAGCAGTTTGTGCGGCTGCGCAAAGGGAGCTCCAGCAACTCGCCCACACTCAGGCATTACGGAGTACATGATGCTGAGCATGTCATCATGCATTGCAGAGCGGCCACTTAAAATAGGTACTAGCACACAAGCGCTGGTGTGGCAGTGTCATGCAAAGCATTGTGGGAGTGTGTCATCACACATTATGGTGCAACCATTTTTATTTGGTTGTATTGTTGACCTCCGCAATAAATATGCGACTTTTATCAACAATTCAAGACTAGCTCTGTTAAAAAAAATATATTGCCGCCCTGCCAGAGACACAGCGGTATACTACTTCATTCTACTTTGAGGAAAATGCTCTACAATTATTTGGTATTTTAAATATATTTATTATTGGTTTGTTTTCGATATCTAAGTGTAGTAACACTTTTACTCCAACTGTGAAAGTCTTAATTTTAGTGATTTTTTTTCCCTCTATTCATAAATTCTTAGCATCTTCTGGTGATCCCCCTATAAAATAGCACAAATGGAAAGAATATTTTTTAAACTATATTGACACAATCGAAGATGAGGAATTGACGCAACTAAAGAAAAATAAAATGATTTTGCATTCATTGGGTCCACAAGGACTTAAGTTACACATTGCTATGGAGAAGAAACCATGTGTTCCTGCTGAGTCTGATGTTTTCTTACATACTTTAGAGGATTTTGATAATTATTATTTGACGTCGGTTTGCATAGCTATTGACAGACACAGTTTTTACAGGAGGACACAAAATAAGCTGGAGCCTGTTGAAGAGTCTATGACAGCTTCTAAAAAACTTGCTTTAACTTGCAGATTCGGTGTTTTGCACGATGAACTGATCAGAGACCAAATAATAATGCATTACAATAATGAGCATATTCAAGAAAGACTCTGGGTTTATGGTGAGTCTCCACTTAAGTATATGATTTCTATCATAAAGAAAGTGGAAATCTCTAATTAGTGCTATGGCAGATTAAAACAATGCAAATGATGACCAAAAGATTTATGGCGTGATATAATGTTTGGTGGAAGGGTTATTCTGTCACAAACGTGACGGATATCCTGTCCGCATAGTCCAAATGCCGAAGGTTATAATTAACTTGTAATACGGGGGACGGGGTAGCCATCACATTTTTTGACAGAGTAACCCGGTCAGCCAAACTCTAAATCAGGCCCTTGGTCTGTGGACTAAAACAAAGAATGAAAAAGAAAACACAGGGCTGGGAAGAAAATAAAAAGAGAAACTCCAAGTTCCTGGAGAAACGGTTTTAGAGATGTGGAAACAAGGACCACTTAGCTTATAGTAAAAAGTGCCCTGCATGCAATCAAAATGATCTGAATGTGTTATTAAAGGACTCTTTGTGTAGGTCTATAAGAAGGAAAATCTGAGTACAAATGTTGCTGTTGTGAAAGGTAAATCTGATTCAGATTCGGGATCAGATGTGTCAGGAGAAGAGAGCAATATTAAGAATAATTAGAGATACAGTGGATAAGGTTGGTGTGAACCTTCTCTTTAAGCAATCTAGAAACAAACTTGCATGTAATACAAGATTACGAGGAGTGGAGTTACCCGTTGTGGCAGATGCAGGTTCTCCATACACTATAGTCAACAAAAAGGGATGCAAAGAGAATTTCGTAGGAGTACTAGGCAGATTTTTGATGCCCTCAGATGTGTCTCTGGAAAGTTTACTGGAGCAGCTATTCCCATGATTGTATATAGGAAACTAAGGGGCATATTACCAAGCGGCAGTGATAATTATAGCTGGCCGCTCTCATCACGAAAATGTTTATTGCCGGCTATAGCTCCCTCCACTCCCTCCACACATACGCAAAGAAAAAAACTATGCTAGGTTCAGAAAAAACATCAAAACCTGGCTGTTTGAACAATAACTTGAACGACCATGCGAACCTTCTACCTTTTCTTCTGTGCTGTGTCTCGGCGCCGGGAATCCCTTTTTGGTAGCTGTGCGCCTTACAAGTGTAAAAAATAAATAAATACATAGCTGATAATTATCACCATGCCAGCGCTGTATTAACAACGCATAGCGCAATGGCGATAATTATCCTAGCGATAGTGATGTTTTCCATGGAACATCGCTGGTTTTCCAACGATGTTCCATGGAAAATGGCAATAACCTTGCTGATACGACCCTGTGGTCGTATCAGCATAATCCACCCCCAATGGTAAGTATAGCTAAGTCTGCATTTTAGCAGGTGTTAGTTTTTGAAAACCGCGGTTTTCTCCAAAAACTAACGTCTGCTAAAATACATGGGCCTCCTTGTAAATATCGCGATGTGAACATCAATGATAATTTACCAGGAGTACTGCCCAGTGACGCCCACTTTGCATCTCATTAGAGATGCAAAGCGAGGCGTAGGGAAAACTGGTGTTAACATGCGCTAATGCATGTTAGCATCCCCTTGTAGATAGGGCGATAGTTTTATCTCCGCTTTTTTGGCTTTTAAAGCCAAAAAAGCGGAGATAATGTTGCAGGGTTTCTGTACTCACACAGAACTGTGCACAGAGGAGTGGAACCTCGGCAAATTAGGGTGTCCCAAAACTTACCTTAGCAACCAACTCACCCCTTACCGAGCTAGCTACAGTGTCTCATTGGACATATCAAACTTCCAATGTTTAGACAAACCAGAACATGAACTTACAGTACCTCAGGGTACGTGGAACTCATGAACACTCTTTCGTTATATTATCATTACAAACCAGAACATGGAGTAAAGAAGACACATGTGCATTTGAAATGTTTATTTACTAATGCCGTCTTCTCAGGCGCAGTATCTTAGATAATACAAGTATACTTATTATCAGTAGCAAAATTATCAGCATAGTTACTAAGACATAAAAAGCGAATGGTGACAGCATGTTAACATGCTGTAATGAATAAGAGTTAACAACACTTATATCTCACCCTCCCTAACACATATATTATATTATTAGCTAAGAAGGTCTCTTTGGGTTGTTTTAGGGCGGGCCCATACCTTAGTGTCCTAGCATGAAGGAATCACATCAGCATACACCAGCTCTCTCTGCATGTGCACCGCATCAAGTGTGTTAACAATTCTCGTGCAAAGCAATATCAATCCCGCCTCAAGCCCAAGTTGGCAAAGGCTGCACTTGTGTTATGACTATGAAGGCGTGGAGATCAGACCTCATAACAATACCATATCGTGTTGCTCCTGAAACTTCAGCACTCTCCGTGCAGACATGATTTATTAAACAAAACTGATATCAGAGCAATAACATATTATTCTCACATACACCACGGCAAACCACTAGGTTGAAAGCTAAGTCAACAATCAAGGGTCGTGTGCAGAAGTTGCAAGAAAGGAAAAATGGCGTTTAAATCTCAAATGTACCTATGCTAACTTAACACGATATAAGGATATATAGGAGCTATACAACACCCCCCCATGATCCGAGAACGGACTAAATAAGATAACAGAAGTGCCATAACATGAGAGCAGAATCCAACAATAAACGAGCATGAATAAAAATTCAATTATAAAAACTAATGCTAAAAAATAGCCCACAAGTATAATGTGGCTCAAGCCAATAGGCAAGCAAAAAAAATGTCTTGACCAAAAGTCAATAAAATCAAGGAAATGCTATCAATCAGCATGTCAATTTGAGGCAGTGTTTATAATAAGACTGTATATGAAAAGTAAGCTGCAACAGCCTCCAGGAGGAAGTCACTGTCCTCATCCGAAAACAGTTCAGCCATCCAATTTAAAAGATGAAAGGAACATACGTGATCTCCCAGCACCGGATCCTCTATAACCATCAGAGGACAGCTCGGTGGGTTTTCAAGAAAACTTCGTTCCAAGAAATTTTGCGCTGCCGACAACACATCCCAGGGACCCATTAGTCCATGTGCCACCGCCAAGGCCATAATCCTTTCGTCAGAACAAACCAACTCGTGAGCAATGATAGGACTCATCAGTTGATCAAAATCGACGTCAAAAGAAATCGGTCCGCAGAGACACAAATCAATGGCCCAAAGGAAATCACAGGTCAGGCAGCGAAATACAGGCTGGACACAGGTGAAATAGGAGAACCGAAAAGATAATCCAAACGCCGTGCTTAGAGTCGCCAACGGCAGTGTGCCATAATAATCAAGCATGCGGTTGCGAAACCGCGTCAGTAGCAGTTGAGCGTGGTCTTGCACAGGAAGGGCATCCATATTTAAAAAGGCAGAAAACCACCAAAGCGCCAGCCGCTAATGCAAGTAAAAATGGGAACCCTCCAAATAAGGATGAAAAAATAGAATGGAAGAAGGCAGGGATGACTCCAAAAATCTTCTCAAAGGAAGTCACGAGACCACCGCTAACAACTTTAAAAAAATGTGCTAGGCCCGTTGTGGAGGATGCGTTAAAGATAGAACGAACCATGGCTCCGAAATGCAAAGGCAAATCAGTATTTAAAAGAGCCTGAACCTCCGTACGGGTGTTAGCAATGTGAAGCACGAAAGTTTCACGGGCCGAGCTCAAGGCCACCTCTTTCTGGGACAAAAGAGCTCTTATTCTAGCCATGCCGCTGAATTCTGCTCCCAAGGTCGGTATCTGTGGCCAAATGGAAGACTCCCTATGTTCACGTGTGGGAGGATAAAGAACATTTCTGCAGCAAATAACTCGCTCACTTACTGTTACTATGAAAGCTATACCTTTAATTAACCCACAACAGTTTTCATTATTGAGCATTAAATAACTACCATTCTCTAACAATTTAAACGTGGGGATGATAGCAGGAACTGGCGTGCCCTGTAAAACGCAAGCCATATTCGGTCGGTCCTTGTTACATGAACCGTGTAACTGTATGTGTCTGCACATTAAAGAATGATCTGGCGTCTCAGTACACTCATCCCCTGTTAGATAAACCTCCTGTTCATCCTTGAAACATCTGTATGTGTATGGGAGTGACCAGACCTCATGAAGAAAACCGCTACCTAAGGGTTCAAAACGACCTATTGGCACATATTTCATACAATTTGAAAACTTATATAAAGCAAAAGGCAGTGTTATTAAACCGTGGATAAGCCACGTAGCAGCAGTGGCTTCTGCCACAGAAAAAGGTAAAGATTCCAACCTTTCAATATGCAGCATAGAAAAGGAAGCATCACGCATTGAAAGCAAGCGTTGTTTGTCTGTCAAATTAAACGGTGCAAATAAAGAGGAAACGTTCATGTATCCCCAGGGAACTTTACCCATTTTCAGAGTCTGAAGTGTCCATGCAAACTGCATGATTGACCGTAATTGATTTTGACCATGGTATAATACTGACACTTCATCATGCACAATATCAACAACAGACGACACAATATTATCTAATGTGTAAATTCTAGAGGAAAGCACGTTAATGCTATTGTCAACAACTGCAAGCACTTTCTCAAGATTCGCCTGATCAATAGCCCTAAGGCGTGAAGCAGCCTCAATCTGTGACAGTTTCCAAATTTCATTGTAAACCCCATATAACCACCTTTTCGACCTGCCACTAGCTGGGCCTTTAATGAAATCATTCAAATCCACGTCTGCATTCAGTTTGGAAAGGTGATACTTAACCGCAGGTAAGGTTGAATGTTTCAGCCAAGCTTGACACAACTTGCCCACAGAGTAAGAGGTGACAGTATGACTCAAATCAAACCGGGGATCAGATCTAACAGTCCTAAAACCGTCAGTTATATTTAAAAATCTTCTTTGGCAAGAATCAGCACTACGGTGCCAAAGCAGCCAACCCTTAGGATTCATACTGGAAATGTTAAAGGAGGAATTAAGAAGCAGAGCCTGTATATCTTTAATGGACAATTGAGTAAAATTACTCCAATCCTCATATTCCTCCAACTCCGGGAAAGACGGGGTGTTAAACCTTTTAGATGTAGCCAATCCAAAGCATGTGGTCTGGGAAATGGTTTCATTTAAAAACAACATATGATTCGGGATGAGACATGCACGGTGCAAAGCCTCAGTGCCTCGTACCTGCCAGGCCCTTGAACCCCAAACCGATTTAAGGTCTATTGTTTCCTTCCATAACTCATAGCCCCCAGTAACTAATTGATCTAGGAAGGCCTTCGAATACAACAATTTCGTATCGGTAAGTCTAACCTTGGACAGTGGCTGTTTGTGAAATTTAAAATAAAAGGACTCGGGATTGGACTGATTAAAGTCAGTGAAATAAGTATACTTTTTAAGAAACGTTTCTGAACTCCCTTGTGCAGGTGCCGGGCAATGTTCCCACTGAGTAAAATTAACAGCATCCCTTCGGGAAGATGTTTTGTGTAAGAAGTGATTGCCATAATGTTGGTAACAGAACAATTCACCATAATTAGCAGATTCTAAATATAAATCCTCAGCATCAAAAGCAGCATAGTATTTCAAATCAGAAAACAAACTTTCCACAGCATTAACATCCCAATCATCAGACCGAATGTTTTGTTTCACCACATCCCCCATATTCACTCTAAGTACATTAGGAACATTAACGACTTCCGTTGGGCCATGAATTTGAAACCGAACTGCATCCCACGCGATTCCATCCAGAACAGGCCATGCTGTGATGTTAACCAAAGTCAAGTCTCTTTTTAATCTGTGTGTAGAATGTGAAGAGGAAAGTGGGGCCAAAGTTCCATTTAAATGAGTAATGCAAGTTCTCTCCTCGACATAGTGTCCATTCATAATTCGAAAAAAATAAAACACAAAACCAATTGACATAAAAAGGTAAACCGAAAAAAGGACCAGCCAAAGGTATGTCCAAGGAGGTATCAAAAAATGTTTTTTAAACAGGCTAGCATATACTGCAATTTGAGAGGGTTTTTTCGAGGCAAGGGAAGCAGAGTCAAATGAAAATCTGGATTCCGTGGCTAAACGAGCTTGCAGGTCAGGCATGGACAAATCAGTGGGGTATGTATAGTCTGTCTCATCAATGTTAGTTCCCGGCAAACTATTTAATAAAGGACTGGAAACAGCAGGTAATTCGATGGCCACTTCAGGTTCAATATTAGAAGCAGTGGGCATAATTGAATGTCTCACAATGGAAGGACAGGAAACAGCTGGTGTCATGCTAAGAAGAATCGGCCACTCTGTGTATCTTGACATTGTCAATAGAAATAAACCTGTTTTCCTTACGACCTGGAAGTGGTGGCAAAATGACTGTTCTTGTGCCCTTCACTCCAAGCACTGGGACTGGAGCTCGATAGGAGGGACCAAACTCTTTCTTGTTGTCGATCTTCTCTCGAACCAGTTCTCCAACTTGGGGTAGCCAGCCAACTACCGGGATCTGCAACGCATCATCCGATGTGGAGGGCAAATGTTCCTTTGCAAGACTGTCTCTGGTCTTTTGTAGATTCTGTAAAACATTGCAATGTTCATCTGCGTCAAAGGAAGTGGCGCGAACCACAGAGTCTAGACCGTCAAGGTCAGGGACGTACATCTTGATGCCAAAGAGCATTTCGTATGGGGTCCGCCCACCCAGAGACCTTCTAGGGAGATTATTAAGAGCACGCTGCACGCCATAGAGGTGAGCCAGCCAGTTTCTGCCAGTGCCTATAACTCGGGCTGTCAAAGATTGCTTTAAATCACGGTTCATTCGTTCAACTACACTATTACCCTCAGGTCTGTAGGGTGACGAAAACTTGACTTGGACCCCCATCGAAGTCATGGCATCCTTATACGCCTTAGAGGCGAAAGCCGGACCCTGATCCGAATGGAAGGTACCACAGGCAAAAATCCCTATAAAGATACGCAAATCTCTAATGACAGTCCGTGAATCAGCGCTGCGATGTGGCCATACCCACACAAAGCGTGTGCATGAGTCAACTGCTACTAAGATGTACTTATACGCAGTATCAGATGAAAAAGGACCGCAGTGATCTAAATAAACACAGCCTAGCGGTTTATTAGAAATGTACAACTGAGTCTGTGGCGGACGCGTAGCAGTTGAAGGTTTAATCTGCTGGCATATGTCACAAAGAAGGACATAATCACGCGTCTGTTTGTACAGCCCCCGCCACCAGAAACGTAGTTGTAATTGTGTTACAGTGGCCGAGACGCCCGCATGCGCAGACGCCACACCTTCATGAGCCGCTTTAATCAAGTCTGCTCTGCGATCCGAGTTGGGAATCAGCCGTTCCCCAACATCAGGAATTGTCACAAAAGGAACCTTTTCGGGACTTAAGTGGTATTTATACTTCGAAGGGAATCCCGCAGGATGTTTACTTCCCTTCTCAGAGGCAGCTATCGCTGCCAAGATGTCGCTATCAATCTTGGTTTTAGACCTAGTAACTGCTGCAACTAAGTATGTAGATACTGCTGATTTCGCTGCTTCATCAGCAAGCGAGTTGCCAACAGCGTGAACTCCTACACGCTGATGACCGAGAGTATGAATAACAAAAACGAGTGGCAACTTAGCCTTAAGCTCTGCCACTCGAACCCAGATCATTTTATGTTTTATTGTGCTACCCTTGGAATCATGAAAATCATTTTTAATCCAAAAGAACAAGTTTTCATTGTAAGACTGGACACAGTAGTAAGAATCACTTACAATTAGAGTAGTAACACTTGGATCTGCGTACTCTAACGCCAGTAATAGAGCACGAAGCTCTGCCAATTGTGCGGTGCAATCGCCCAGGGGCATCGTGTGCACTTCCCTGGAAATGAACTCATCATTCAACATAGCACCGACCACAATGGCGCATGCGGAAACGTAGGCATGTTTAGAGCCATGCGCAACCTGCGCCGACCCATCAGTGTAAATGATGCAATGGAAGTCCTCCAAAGGTCGCATAGCCAGAGGAGCAGGATGAACGAATTCATACTGCAAGTACTCTTGCGACCGTAAGGAGGCGTCAAAAATAAACATGACATCCGTGGATGACAATGACGCAGCCCACTGAATCCACCGAGGGTGCAAAGCTTTTGAATTCGGTACACTGGCTTTCGTGACTGCCTCCAAGTGAGGACAGGGTGTTACCACTAGCATGCGTTTCCCTTGAGACAGTGCTCGTTCTTTTAGGATTGCCATCTGTACAGCAGTTAAAACCTTTTCCACTGTGGGAAACCGCATCTCAGCCGAAGTGTACAAGTGTGACTTGTAAGCAATAGGTACTGTGTCACCTTCATTAAAAGTGAGGTATGTGTAACCCACCGTCCCAGGAATTATTCTTATTACCAGGTTGGTGTGGTTATCACGAGTCAGTAAATATTTAGAAGCGAGCAGATCAGCCTGCAAGGATTGCAAAATGGCTGAATGCTCAGGCAGCCAGCATGATTTTGAGAAAGTTGGTTGTATCAAAGCATACAAAGGCTTGATACGCTGGGCATATTCCGGAATGTAAGTTCTGCCGAAATTCAAAAAGCCCAGTAAAGATTGTAATTTTTTCAGTGTTGTAGGAGCGCGCAATTGTGCGCACTTCTCTAAGAAGTGAGGAGCCAAACCTCTACCTTCATTGTTGAGCTCATAGCCCAAAAACAACACTGTGTGTTCAGCAATGTGCGATTTTGCAAAGTTAAATTTGTAACCCATGTCAGCGAAGTTGCAAATAACAGAATGTACACGACACAGATGCTCCCAAATATCGTCGTCTGTGAGATATATGTCATCCACATACGAAAAAGCATCAGGGTCGAGTGCCTCCAGAATAGAGACAATGCGAGCGGTAAATATACCAGGACTATTCTTATAGCCCATTGGAAGACGCCGGAATTGCTTTTGGACTCCAGCGCTCGTAAAACTGGTCCATTGGGAGCTAAAGCTGTCCAATCTGTGGGCATAAAAACCATTGGATATGTCAAGCGTTGTCTTGAAACGCTTACGCACGAGACTATCCACTAGGGCAGAGCCGTGGGTATTCTGTACAGCACAGTTACGGCAATGCGAGTTTAAATGCCGGTAATCCAAAACCAAACGATATGATCCGTCAGGTTTGTTCACAGTAAAAAGGGGATTATTCATCGGTGACACACAAGTTTCAATAACTCCCTGATATTCCAATTGTTCAAGGATTTCCGCGACGGAAGATTTAGCTTCACGCCGAATGGGATATTGAGGTTGAGGCTGCGGCTGAGACCGCAACGGAATTTCGTGGCAAGGCGACAATCTATCCCAACCACATTGGTTACGGTACAGAGCCGGCGCGAGAGCCCGAGCCCACTCTTCTGCAAAATGCTGCGCATGCTCTTTCGAGACAGTGTTCGCGAAACTGGGTAGGATCACCTCCTCCCCTCGCGGCGCCGCGAGCACAAAAGGTGGGGGCCAGTCAGCCTCCGAAAGTAAAATATCATATGTAGAAGACAGATTCTCCCAAAATACACCTTTAACGGTACGCTGTATGTCACCTTCAATTAACAGGACAATTTCATATAGTCTTTCAGGGGGAGCAAGTCTCGTATCCGCTGTTTCTATCACAACGTAGACATCAGTCGCTGTCACCCTCAGTAGTGGACGCAGCGCCTCTCTGACTATAGTTATCTCCGCCGCGCTGTCCAGCAAGGTCAGAGCCCACGTCAGATTCCGAAGCCGCGTTCTCACTATCTGTGGCATATCGATGCGCTGTTAAGGCTGCGACTTTCTTTTTCGCAAACTGCGGACGCCTAGGCGTAGAATCCTCCTGCTTCACTGCGCCGTCCGTCTGGCGGGACTGACCACGTCCTTGTTGGCCACCACGTCCACGTCCACCCCCTCCTCCTCCACCGGTCTTCGGGGCCGATGTTTCCTGAAAGGAACGAGGAGAGCATTGATCAGAACCCTGAAATCGATCAGGTGATTTAATCATCGCGCGATCGCGCAAATCATAAACTTTTTCAGTCGGCGCAGGTGCTTGTACTGCAGGAAAAGAATCCTGAGTCTGTGTATTCTTCCTCCCCTGTGTCTGTTTCTTAGGCCAATTTTGTTTTTTAGACTTGGGCTGGACATCTGTCACTGCAGATTGTCCTTGAGGTTGTTTTTTCTCCTTTACTGGAAAATATTTCAGACCTCTACTTGTGCGGCCAATTGTCTTATAAGCCGCCACCACAATCTTTGCTAACTGGCGGGGTTTGTCGGCATCGGGCAGAGCAGCCAAAGCATTCGACACCTGAAAGTTAACTGCATCTCCTTTAACATTGGAGAGAATGAGATCACTTACAATCTCAAAAGAACCACACAGGCGCATACCCAATTCAACCGCTGCCTCTGGACCGTGATCATTCTGAACACGTCTAATGATTTCAGGCAGGGCAGTCATAGACGGGGTGCCGAAGCACCTTGTATAAACTGCCGCAAATGTTTTTCCCCAGCTTTCACAGTCAACAAGTTCAGGAGTTATATCCTTCGGTAGAGTAATTGTTAACATTCTATGTTTATCAGCAGGAGTAGAATTCGGAAAAACCGCCTCCAGTTGATCAAACTTCTCTGCTAGCCAGAATGGGAAGTCATCGTTGTCAACTGGACGCGCACCAAAAACCGAATTAACCATCACTGGATTGAGACGCATTCCGCCTCGATCCACGGGAGCGGCCGCACCCCCCTGGGGACCACCAGGAAGATGTCGACCGATGTATTGCACTAAAGCACGAATCACGGAAATGGAAACAACATGTAGCCTGCGAATTTCTGCTAGGGTACAAGCCCCGTGATTCAGGTGCGGGGTAAAGCCACCCAACGCAGGCCAATTTGTACCTGGAATTGAGAGTGGACCTAACCTCGCAGCGGACAAAGAGTGGGGGAGGGCGCCATCAAACCAAACTCGATGCTGCCAATGATCAATAGGTATTTCCAATGCCCTGTACGGTGTATACTCAGCCGGGACAGCCGAGGCGGTGTAGGAGTGGAACAAACCAGAATTGGCGTCCACAGCCGGAAACGTAACCCAAGAGTAAAACAACTCATAAGGGAACGCCGGATCTGCACACACCACGAAAATCACAGCCATCCCATCTACTGGGACCTGGTACGTCTGAAGATGGTTGCGTACCGCTACGCGACTATGCTGCGCAATAGCCACCGCCGCCATGACAACACTGGAAACAAGAACACACAAAGAATACTTTGTAGCACAACTGGGTAGTAACTCAAAGAAACCGTTTAAGAAAGAATCAAGCTTGAATAAAGACCTATTTCAAAAAATAGGTAGGTTTCACCGACACCCCGTTTTCCGGAAACGGACGTGAAGGGGTTAAGGCATGAACGATAAACTACTCGAGTGTCATGATATAAGACCACCGAAAACGTTGGGCGCCATGTTGCAGGGTTTCTGTACTCACACAGAACTGTGCACAGAGGAGTGGAACCTCGGCAAATTAGGGTGTCCCAAAACTTACCTTAGCAACCAACTCACCCCTTACCGAGCTAGCTACAGTGTCTCATTGGACATATCAAACTTCCAATGTTTAGACAAACCAGAACATGAACTTACAGTACCTCAGGGTACGTGGAACTCATGAACACTCTTTCGTTATATTATCATTACAAACCAGAACATGGAGTAAAGAAGACACATGTGCATTTGAAATGTTTATTTACTAATGCCGTCTTCTCAGGCGCAGTATCTTAGATAATACAAGTATACTTATTATCAGTAGCAAAATTATCAGCATAGTTACTAAGACATAAAAAGCGAATGGTGACAGCATGTTAACATGCTGTAATGAATAAGAGTTAACAACACTTATATCTCACCCTCCCTAACACATATATTATATTATTAGCTAAGAAGGTCTCTTTGGGTTGTTTTAGGGCGGGCCCATACCTTAGTGTCCTAGCATGAAGGAATCACATCAGCATACACCAGCTCTCTCTGCATGTGCACCGCATCAAGTGTGTTAACAATTCTCGTGCAAAGCAATATCAATCCCGCCTCAAGCCCAAGTTGGCAAAGGCTGCACTTGTGTTATGACTATGAAGGCGTGGAGATCAGACCTCATAACAATACCATATCGTGTTGCTCCTGAAACTTCAGCACTCTCCGTGCAGACATGGTTTATTAAACAAAACTGATATCAGAGCAATAACATATTATTCTCACATACACCACGGCAAACCACTAGGTTGAAAGCTAAGTCAACAATCAAGGGTCGTGTGCAGAAGTTGCAAGAAAGGAAAAATGGCGTTTAAATCTCAAATGTACCTATGCTAACTTAACACGATATAAGGATATATAGGAGCTATACAACAATAATGCCCTTGTTAATATGCCCCCAAGTTTTGAATTCAAGGGAAGGAAATCCCCATGGTCATTGTGTTGGAAGAAAGTCCATTTGTTAGTGTGGATCGATCAGAGGGCTTTGGATATTATGCGTGATCCTAACAGTAAAGAGCAAGTGTTGTTCTTGGGTAATAGTGAAAAACATGTCTTAGTGTGCATAATGCATTCCCAGAAGTTTTTTGGGGACAAATTGCCACTTTGGATCGATAATCCCATACAATTATTTATTTTTAAATGCAGTTTCAAAGGTGAATAAAACCATAGAGGTGCCTTGTATATTAAGAGAGGAGGCACATCAGATTATTGAACCCCTACTAAAAGGAGGGTTCATTGAGCAAGTAGATGCTGCAGAGTGGATTGCACCATTAGTAGTAGCTAGATGAACTATTGGTAAGATTTGCTTGTGTGTTGATCTATGGGATCTAAATAGCAATATAGTGGTTGAGAACTTTCCACTACTTAAGGTCAATGAAATGTTGACGTTAACCAAAAGTTTAAGTGGTTTACATCAATTGACCTGTCATCAGCATACCGTCGGGTCAAGCTTCATGTGGATAGCAAAAGTTTAACTACATTTATGACACTTTGAGGATGTTGTCTTTATGTCCATATGCCGTGCGGGCTCGCTTCTGCAGTGCACCAAAAATGGATGTACATGGTGATTAAGGATATGGTTGGTAGGATATTTTTCAGGATGGCATCCTAGTCATGGAGGAGAGCAAGGAACAGCATGACTTTAGATTGGAAAAGGTGTTAGAGAAGCTGCTTGAGAGTGTACCGTCTTTAGACTACTTAGGACATGGAATTACTGGTGAATACATTAGACCCAAGAAAGATCTGTTGAATGTGGTGAGGGATGCCCCAGGTCCTGCTAATAAATATGATTTCAGATGTTTTCTAGGGTTGGTAGAGTTTCCTGCAAATTTGTCTACAATTTCTCTGAAAAGACATATAATTTGTGCCAATGTTTAAAAAATGTAATCAAATTTGTGTGGACAGAGGAGTTACAAGGAACACGTGTATGGCAAAAAATGGTGTGGGTTTGATCCCAAACGTGATTGTGTTTTAACTACTAATGCTAGCAGCAAAGGAATTGGGGTGGTGTTAAGTCAGAAGAATTTCAAAGGAAATTAATTTACTATAGCATTTGAATCTAGAGCCAGGGAACTGGGAACAGAAAGCGGCTCTGACAAACTGCTCAGTAGCCCCCCCTGGGGTGAGGGGGAGTGCAGCCGAGCAGTTTGCGACGGCCGGTTTCGGCTGATTTTTTAGAGGGGGCCGATATTGCCCATCCTGGTAACAAAAACGGCCCCCAAGGGGCTCAAAACCGGCCCCCACACTAGCAGCCTACCGGGGAAATGCCCAGTGCCCGCTATGGCCAGTCCGACCCTTTCTAGAGCGTTACTACCAGTTGAAGAATGTAACTCTGTTATTGAAAAGGAGACTCTCGTAATTGTGTGGGGTTTAGAACAGAGCAGAACTTTTTTGAGGGAGTTTGACGTTGAAAAAAGGTGTGACCAACAAACCTTTATTGAGGGGGTTATCTATTGAAGGTCTATTTAATGTGAGTCCCAGAATTGCAAGATTGTCCATGAAGGTATTAGATTATAATTACATTCTGTGTTATCTTCTTGGTATCAGGAATAAAGTAGCGGACTGTTTGGTTTGAGTATATTACAATTAACACTGGAGGAGGTGTCTACTGAAAATTGGGATGAAGTACGTGTGATGGTGGTGAGAGAGGAAATTCTATTACCGAACAAGGACTGAGTTGTGCAAATATGAAAGATTCTATTCTAGAATAATGTTGTTATGTTATGTTAAAAAGTTTTATACCGCGCTCGGTCACCATACGGTTTCAGACCGTACAGTTGTGGAGAAATGTGTGATGGAAGGTTAGACAGAAAAGAAATTCTTAGGGGGAAATTTGAGGAGTTTCTGAGAGGTATACAATGAATTATTTGTAATGAATGAGAATGTCCTGAGTGGAACGAGAGTCATTCCACCTAAAGACATGAGGGATGCCATTGTTAAACTGTGCCATGATGGACACTTAGGTATTGTTAAGAGCAAAGAGAAGAATTAAAGAGAGTTATTGGTGGCCATGAGTTGGTGTAGAATTGGGGAGAATCATGAGTCAATGTGACATATGCGTGGATGTGGATAAAACGCAGTTGTTCTTGAAACTGCATCTTTGCCCGGTACCAAGTCCAGAGATGCCAAAGGAAACCATTGAGGTTGATATTAAGGGTTTCAAATGTGACGATAATGGTGAAACTAAGTTTATCTTAGTGGTAATAGATTATTTTTTTTAAATGGCCAGAAGTGAGGTTTGTGATGTGTGAGGTTTGTGATGCCAATCCAGAAAATGATGTGAAATTCTTGGATGACATTTTTAAAAGGAAGGATTACCGAGCAAAATTATCAGAGATAATGGGTGCCATTTAAAACAGTTCACACTAGTTTATGATCCAGTGGCTATGTTGAAATGAAAAGATACAACTGTGTGTTGAAAGGGTCATTGTAAATTTCAAAAGATAAGAAGTTAGATTGGATAGTAGTCATCAAAAAAATTGTATAGATGCATTATACCACCCCATCTGCTACTGGATATAGTCCCTATACTATTATGAGAGTAAGAGTGCCTTTCATGAAAAATAATCAAAGTTGGATGATGAATTTGAGATTGATTACAACAGTGGTCTCATGAGGGGATGTATGTCATTACAACGCATGCTTTCACAAAGCATGCCTTTACCATGCAAGTTTTACAACGCAAGTCGTTATAACGACTTGCGTTGGGGGGTGCTGGATAGTGAGTAGTTTAATTTACTATTCCAACTCCAGTCCCCGTGGAGGGTAGGGAAGGTGTTGGATAGTAAATTAAACTATTCCCTATCCTAGATGGCCCCCCAGCGCAAGTCGTTGTAATGACTTGCATTGTAATAGTTGCGTGGTAAGGGTATGTTGTTGTAATAGTTGCGTTGTAATGGTTGTTCACCCTCATGAGGTAGTAAAACTGAATATTTTGAAGGTGCAGAGCATATACAAAGAATATAAGGACAAAAAAAGTGGAGCAAAAGGCTTTCAGTTAAGGAGAGGAGATGTGTGCATGTTGAGTCACCTATTAAGGTTAAGAAGAGTGAAAACAAATGTTGAGGTCCCTTGGAAGTCATAGATATATTCAAGAATTCTGCAAAGTTAAGTGACGGGTGAGTGTGGCTCGAGTCGTTTGGTGAAATGTAAAGATGGCAAGCAGAATATAAATGTAAAAGTTGAAAGGAAAGGCTTCAGTTGGCTTGCTGAACCCAATCCGGAGAGTAGTGATAAAGGGACTAGTGGATAATGTGCAAAGGGTGTAATTAGAAAGGAAGTTACAATGGAAATGAGTAATGAAGATGATGAGTGTGGAGGTATGAGAACAATCTACTGATGAGGCGGGTTGAGTCCAAGCTAATAAAGATTGCAGGGTGCAATCCAATAGCAGTTCAGGATGGGAAATTGAATGCCCCACCTATCCACAAGATCATATTATCTTATCAAGTTGCATTTAAGTTATATAGGTATTGGTTATTATTTTATGTTAATCCATACATAGTGATGTATGTCATGTTTAAACATAATTTTGTGCATTATAGTTTGCTAATGTTTTAAGGAAGAAGATGTGTTGTGTTTAACTTTGTATCGCAGTTTGATGACACTCCAAAGAATGTAGTTATGTAGAATAGAATGTAGAATATATTAGAGTGTAGAGTCAGTTGCTGCCTGAATGTCGGGGGAAACAGACGTGCTGGCCCCATCTTTACCATTTACTAACAAAAAAAAGTGTATAAACGAGAGCCCAGAGAAAAGACAAGAAGATAACTACGCAAATGGTCTATAAACTGACACACTTTACTACCACCTATGAGCCGAGGCAGGTCTGTAAACTGTTGTGCTCTGCCTCCTATTAGCCGAGGAAGGTCTATAACAGTTGTGCTCTGCCTCCTTCTATGAGCCCAGGAAGGTCTGTAGCTCTACTTCTCTGCTATGAGCCGAGGGAGGTCTTAACTGTTGCACTCTACATCAGTGCTGAGGGAGGTCTATAAACTGTCACGCTCTGCCTCCAGCGCTGACTACAGCGTGCCGCATGACAAAGCATTCTAAGACCCCACTTGCAGGTTACAGGCCATTAACTTTAAAAACCTGCTGCATCCAATAATGTTCTCCCCATCACTTGCAATCAAAACTTCGCCCGAGCCCCACATACTTCGTACTCAATAACGAAAGCAGATAAAACCATTCACAGATGTCTGTGTGGCAAAATATGAAGTGCAAACCAAACACCGGCCCAGCTGAGCCGCTCGTTTGCCGCTTGCAGTCGCCTCTCTGTTTGGAAACTGTTGACAGTACAACTAACAAGCGCGGCCCTGAAAGTTAAAGCAACACTGAGGGCACCACTGAAAGGGGTTTTAGTGGAGCGCAGCCGGAAGTCCAGGTATGGCGTTTATCTTGCAGGAGCGAGCAGCGGTGAGCACAGTAATTGCTAACAGATGGCACCGCTGCTTGCTCCCGCAAGGTAAATGCCAGACATGCATGAGGACTAATAAGAAACAGTGCAAAACATGCACGAGTTTAAAGAAAAGACTGGGGCAATTCCAAAAGGTCTCCAAAGTAGCGCTTGCGCGCTGCGTTGGCGAGACCTAAAAAGAAGCAGAACTTGCCAGGACATTTTGGGATTATGTAATGTACAAAGATTTTTTTAAGGAAAGAATAGCGGTGTACATTATCTATAGGATTCACACTTAGGGGCCTATTAGGATGGCGGCAGGTCCGTCACCCCGAGGTGGAGGGACCGTCCCCAGGGGCAGCGGCGGTCCCTCCGGTGCAATTAGGTTGTGACCGCCACCCTGGCAGTCACATCCCGTATCTTTAACCTTGCGGCGGGTGATGCTTGAAGCAGCACCTGCCGCAAGGTTAAAAATGCATGCTTTACATTTACATGCACAAAGTGGCAGGCACCGCGCGGTGCCTGCCGCTTTGTGCATGTAAATGCTGGGGGGTACCATAGGTACCCCCCATGTGCACCCCCCACCCCCGACACCCTGGGGGCCCGCAACAGGCCCCCAAACACCAAAGACCACATGCTTTTCCACGGCGGAAAAGCTCTCCACTGAAAAGCATGTTTTCTGCCCCATCCTAATATGGCTGGCGGTGTCTGATAGACACCGCCACCATATTAGAGCTTTTCCGCCACGGTCGGAAGGCGACCGCGGCGGAAAAGCGGCGGACGGTCTTCCCGTCCACCGATGACCCCCCAGCCATCCTAATCTTTGTAGGCACCGCAGCGGTGAATCCGCGTCCTCCGGGCCGGCGGTGGCTTCCGCCGGCCCGGAGGATGCGGATTCACCGCAATCCTAATCGACCCCTTAGTTTTGTTTTTGTAACGTGAAAGAAACCTAGTATAGATGCTTTGTGTCTACCTACTAGTTGAGCCCTGTGCATCCAGTTTATTAATGCCAGTGAGGGAAGCAGAGCACAATGGCTATACGCACTTTGAGTGATTGACCTATAGGCTGGATATCACTAACATTTACTGTGAATCACCATTGCAGGTAGGGACGGTTGTCAGGAAGGTGCAAATCTGTCCAGGAATAAGGTAGATAAGCACTCGTGCACCGTACCGACGCTTCCCGGCACAGTTGTACTTTTGGTGGACAGTAATAATTTACAGCAGGACTCTCATGCTAATAGAAATAAAATGAGCGGTTATGCACAAGTTCAGGAGCTTTTAATGGGCCAGTATTATTTTTTCAAAACAACAGCCCCCAGCATAAGAAACTTGCAACACTTCTGTGCAGGTCTTCCACACCTTAAGTATGACGGTAACAACAGTTTCTTGCAAAGAGTGGGGTGGCGGTAGGTTTGTGCATACGTCTTTGATTATCAAGCATACACTACTGCAACTACAATTTAAAATACAACAACGGACATGCATGTGATGTAGCCAGACCGTCCCCCACTTCAAAATCAAATTGCATGTACTCAATATAATTCAGGTTGCATCAAGCAAAAGCAATGCTGGGTTACAACAACCTAGAAAATGCCTAATTTCTCTAATGGATTTCAGAATAGCACCAGAGTGTCCATGCATTCAAATACCCCAGCTGGCTTCCAGCTCCACGAGACGGTTCTTACTTCTGAGTGCATACGCAGGCACGGAAACACCATGAGCCTGCCATAAGAGACACCCAACCACAAAAGAGGGAGACGAACGGACCTGAGGAGGACGGCTTGAGCACAGACTAGCAGTCACATTGCCTTGGCTTCTGGGGAAAGGTGTGGCACTGCAAGCAGGAGCGAACCTAGGACTGGGCGGAAGTCTCAGTGGTAAAAGTGGGGGAAGCGAACAGGAAATGATGCCTTGTAAAGAAGGTACGGTCCGGGTGGCTTTCGATCCGTCGCCCGTGCCTTTGATGCTGCTAGTTTGCCCCAGTTTGAGCAATCTGTTAAATTGACCCTCCTAACAAGGTACCTGACTGTTGCTTACCGCCGCTGCTACCATTTGGCAGATGGACGCTTGTCAGGGGCTTGCTCACTCTGAAGGACATGCTGCCTCGGCCAGGATCGCAGAAGAACTCAAACTTACAGACACAGTAGACACTAAATAATGTCTCTGAATGGAGTGCTTGTAGATCACCGGCCTGCTGATGGTGGGTACTATGACTGCGCCAGACATTCCTCGCTCAAATTCAGCCAATACGTGGTCTCCTCATTCAGAATACACGATAGGTTTAAAAAACAAGAGCTCGCCATTCCCGCTGTTTATTTTTGTATCACGCTTTCACTTTAAAGTGAAAGCGAGATCCAAAGATAAACACACATCACCATGTCTCCTTTTTTGTCCGGCCCCGGACTGGATCGCATGGCTTGTTTACATAACACGCCTCCTTGCAATAAGAAACTGCTTTATGACAGCCGTGAAGCAAGCGATCCAGTCTGGATGGGCCGGACAAAAAAGCGAAAAGGAGGCACCCCAGAAAGCTTATTTCCAATGGCAGGCCACCATTTAGCATAAACGGTGACACCAGCCAGTGGAAATAAGGGGCGGGGCTTCAAGCCCTTTTCTAAAACTCCTCATTAGCATTAAATCTCGCCGAGGGAGCTGCGCATGTACGCAGTAAAGCTAGGCGAGACCTAAAAGTGTATTCATGTCACCTTCCTTTGTGAAGCATTTGAACTACAGATTTGTTTATCTTTAAGTTTGAGTTAATCAATAATATATTGGACTTAGAAGAGGTGTCAATATTATTATTTAAGATACTATTGTTATCTTGTGACAAGTGCATCAATCCTTCAATGAAGACCAGTTTTGTGTTTAATTATACTGCTATCTAGAAAATTATTCAGTAAATAGTTCCCAGTGCAGTAGTCTACATTACAATCACATATATGCTTGATTGATGTGCAAAAAATATCTAGATCATACCATGAAAGCAAATCTTATGATGAGGGTCTGTGTCACCATTTAACCCTATAATTCAAACTGACTTGAGAAGTCAATCTGTATTTTTTGGTAATATCACTCCTTCCAAAAGCACTGCTTTTAGGATTGGTCTATGATGTCATTTATGTTGGTGTTGGAAGTCTATGAGTAATTCTAAATACATATGTCTTAGAGAAGAGATCGGCTTATGTGAAACAAATTCATCATTAATATTCATGTTGTGGGGAACTGTGCATTCACGAGAGACAGATATGCCAAATTATTCATGCCTATGAAATGTTGAAAATGATTGATACATGCAAAAACTCCAAGTATCCTTCCACTTTGAATAGTGAATAAAATGTCATGTTGCTAATAGTGCCCTTTTAAAACCAAAAGATCTTGCACCGTAACAAATTTATGTGGTGTGAGAAATTGGGTTACTGACTGACTGGGGTGTGAGCCCTGATCCAGCAGCAACCACAATCCTTGTCAGGGTAAGGCAAAAGCAAACCCCCAGTTAACCTGTGCTTAACCCTCTGTTAGGTTGGCACAGAGAAGTCAGACTTAACTTGGAGGTAATGTGTAAAATATTTGTGCAACACTTCAAACAGTAGAAGGCCCACATTGCGGCCTTGGGCATGGACGTGGACATTCAGGCCTGCCGGCAGTAGGCATAGGCCCGTTGAGGGAGAGGAGACTGGGTCGCCTGCTGCCCGGACATGTTCACATTCAGAAGGACCGACAGCCAGTCTTTTCTGCTCAGGACCAGTGGAAGGGCTGTAGGCCTGGCTCACGGGGATGCCGCATGGAGGAGGTCAGGCCCTCTATGATCCTTAGCTGAAGTTATTTCCCGATGCTCTCTTGAGACCAGAGCGGGGGACCTAGTGTTCTTGGGCTATCACTGGGGAAGTATCCCTTGCAACTGCGATAGTTGTGGGGTCTGGGACCGCTGAGAATGGGGTAGCCGCGGCACCGCAGATCCTGTGATGCGGCCTTGGGTGTGGCCGCAGATGTTGTGGCCCACAAAGGAGGACCAAGGGAGACGAAGCGGCAGAGTCAACCTGCTGCTCCGTTGCAGCTGCTTTGAGGAGGACTGACGGCCACTTAATTGTGCTAGGGCCCGGCTGGTAAACCATCATCCCAACAAGCATGGGGGACATATGGACATCACTAGCACGGGGATCCCTCCAGGCCCAAGATCACTGCTCATGAGTGCAAAAACACCCTGAAGGCCGGGCTGAAAGCAAGTACCCCGCCAATGGTGAGAAGATCAAGCTGTGTAAATATGAAATATATTTTTGTCCAAGCCTAATCGTTTCAACTTTTGTTAAAAAGTCACCTTGAGTGAATTTGAAACTTGTATATTTGTAACTCTAACCACTAGTATCTGTAGTAGACTTATGCACTTACTACCATTCTTATGTGAATTTAGAGTTTATCTGTTTGTATCTTTTACGTTATTCAGGTACTCTGAAGTCCTTATGTTACGTAATTTGTACTATTGTAAAACGCTATGACACCTTTAGGTAAAGTTTGCGCAGTATAGAAACTCTTAAATAAATAAAAAATGAAGTAGGTAGAGTTTAAGTATTTTTATATATATATATATATATATATATATATATATATATATATATATATATATATATATATATATATATATATATATATATATATATATATATATATATATATATATATATATTATAGTTTATGGTATCTTTACATGTGAGAACTGTAGTTGTCATTCAGAGCTGCCTAGGGTTGGTGTGTCTAGGTTATGAATTGTCTCAGTTGTGGACGGGTATCTGTCACCACTAGGTGGTGTACATAGGTGCTGGTGTCTGTATCACCAAGCAGGGTGAGATTTACATGGAAATGTGTTGTAATTAGATGAATTGAGCCACCCTGATTTAATAGATGGGATAATTATGAATATTGATTACTGAAGATCAGATTGACAGTCATGTGGGCATTAACCTTTGGACCAATCCTTCCACTGGGCTCATCTTGAGATTGGTTTCTATATCACAGTCTAACTTAAAAAGGTTGTATGGGGAAAAAAAACTTGCCTTCAACACTTGTTGAATATTGAAATGTTAGAATATTGAGGAATGCACTTCATTCATTTATGGTAGGTCAACCCAGTTGTCCACAGTAGTTTTCATTTATTGAAATATTTAGTGAAAGCACCACAACCAATAGTGGTAAATGGTGCAGCATTTCTCTCAACATTCTATTCTTATTGGGAATTGTTGAGGCTCTTATGTCTATACATACCTTGATCTTTCATCCTACTTTCGTTGCTATTTTTTGTTTTCTCCTTTTCTTAATTGAAATGTTAAACTTGATATAACTTGCTGTGTTATGTAAATTACCGTGCTGCGATTAAACAAATTAAGAAGTAGGTTAACAATGTCAACCTGTTCTAACCGTGTGAGATTTGGTGATATATTTCAGACTGTATTTTGTTGAAACTTTATTTGTTGTTGTGCATTTCTGTACTTGAATGAACAAGATGGGACTGACAGATTAAGATCCCTAGATTCTGTCCCTGACTTCTGCCACCACTGCATCACAACTGGATAATGCTCTTTTAAGTGAAAGAAGTCACCACTACAGTAGTGTTATAAGTGACATTAGTCAAGGTCTGAGGATTCATATTGTTCAACATTTTTACTGTGATGTACATCAAGGTTATGTCTTTATGAATAGGATCTAGTGTGAAAGAGTGGTTAGCAGCTAACATTCTTCTTTCTAATGGTCTTATAGGCTAAAGATCACATTATCTTTTCACCGTGATGGGCGTGTTATTCGATCAATCAATCAGCATTTGTAAAGTGCAACTCTGCCACCCCTAGGGGTATCTGGGCGCAGTGTCCTTGTCAAAGAGCCAGGTCTTGAGACTCTTTCTGAAGTCTGCCAGCGAGGAGGCTGTATGGAGCTGGAAGGGGAGGTCATTCCAGGTCTTGGCTACGATGTAGGAGAAGAAGCGGCCACAGTTGCGGGTACAGCGGATGCAGGGTCTGTGTGCGCGGGCGAGTGAAGAGGAGCATAGGTGTCTAGCGAGTTGGTAGAAGTTCAGTCTATGGTTGAGGTAGGCAGGTCCTGGAGGGCTTTGTAGGTGTGAATGAGGATCTTGAGCTGGCATCATTCCTGGATGGGGAATCAGAGGAGGACTCTCAGGTAAGGGGCAATGTGGCTTCATTTGGGGCGGTCCAGTATAAGTCTGGCTGCTGCTTTCTGCATGGTCTGGAGTCGTCTGAAGTGCTGGGTGGAGATGCCGGCATAGAGGGTGTTACTGTAGTTGAGGCGGCTGGTGATGAGAGCCTGAGTGACGCTCTTTCTGGTGTTGGTTAAGATTAATCTGAAGATTCTGCGGAGTATGCGAAGTGTGTGGAAGCAGGTGGAGGTGACTGTGTTAACTTGTCATTTCATGGTCTGTCGGCTGTCGAGGATGATGCCGAGATTGCATGCGTGGTCGGTCGGTGTGGGTCCAAGTTCTGCATGCCACCAGCTGTGGTCCCAATGTGGAAGTGTTCTTCCTGAAGATCAGTACTTCAGTTTTGTCGGAGTTAGCTGGAGGCAGGTGTCTCTCATCGATTTGGCTACGTTGGTCATGGCGCTGCAGAAGTTGGTTTTGGCAAGGGCGGGGTCCACGGTGAGTGAAAGGAACAGTTGAGTGCCATCTACGTAGGAGATTATGTTGAGTCCATGGGATCTGACAATGTCTGTGAGGGGACATGTTAAGCAGGGTGGGGCTGAGGGATGATCCTTGTGGTACACCGCACATGATGTCTTTGGGCGTGGAGGTGAAGGAAGGCAGTTGAATTCTCTTCGTGCATACTGTGAGGAAGGAGGTGATCCACTTGAGGGATTGGATCACCTCCTTCCTCACAGCATGCACACAGAGCCTATGTTGCCTATGTTCTTGGGTCTGTTGATGTTTTTGTGAAAGGATGTATTGAACGTTGCAGAGAGGTCGTAGAGCATCAGAGCCACTGTTTCTCCGTGGTCACGGAGTGTTCTGATGTCATCAATTATTGCTGTCTGGCGGCAGCAATAAGCATGGTCTCGGTGCTGTGGTTGGCACAAAATACTTATTGAGAGGCGTCCAAGAGGTCGTTTTGTTTCAGGAATTTGGTGAGCGGCTGGTTGATGGCTTTCTCGAGAACTTTGGCTGGATAGGAGAGCCGGGAGATTGGACGATAATTTTTTCAAGCGTTGGGGGTCAGTGGAGGCTTTGTTTAGGACAGATTTGACATCTGCGTCTTTCCATCTATTGGAAACGGTTGCTGTGGAGATGCTGTGGTTATTAATGCCCGTCAGAAGTTTGGTGTTATTACTACAGATGCATTTACTACCGCTCTCTGCTATTATAACGCAGCTCAGTAATGCAGTGTCAAGTGCAGGCTATTGCAATTTATTAGTAGTTTGTTTTAGAAGTATGTAAAATGTAAACATTTCACCATTTGAAGTACCTGAGGACTCCCCTAACGTCTCCTGTTGCATGTTTTTGTTGTAAAATGTGTTTGCTAAAGAGGTTTGCAAATGTTAAATAGTTTTCAACTTCTTGAAGTTGCAATGCTTGACTCCTTTACAACACTCATGACGCATATCATGTTAGAAATTCACACACACATAGTTCTTAATACACAATTTGCATAATTCATATATTAACAATCTAACCACTCAACTCACGGTATTATATGAGTGAGCTAATATGGTACATATTAAGGTATTATTTCCTGGATCAACAGTGTCTGCTGAATTGTGGTGGTTTTCTTGCAGGACACAAGAGTAGCTCACAGGTTTGCATTGTAAATCAGAAGATTCGTGATTCCCACCCTGAGCATTTCCTTCTTTCATGGATATATGTTGAATTCTGTGGGAAAATCTGACATTTGATGAGTTTGCATTGAAATACTAACATAAAGTCTCTGCAAATAGCTGTATTCTGACAGCACTGCCATCACACATGGATTGTAAATGATAACCACGGAGATAGTGTGTCTGGCCAGGACGGATGTATGTCATTACCACGCATGCTTTTACAACGCATGCCTTTACCACGCAACTTTCACAACGCAAGTCGTTACAGCGACTTGCGTTGGGGGGTGCTGGATAGTGAATAGTTTAATTTACTATTCCAACTCAAGTCCCCGTGGATAGTAGGGAAGGTTTTGGATAGTAAATTACCTATTCCCTACCCTAGAGCGCACCCCAGCGCAAGTCGTTGTAACGACTTGCGTTGTAAAAGTTGTGTGGTAAAGGTACTGCGTTGTAAAAGTTGCGTTGTAAACGCTGTTCCCCGGCCAGGACCTTCACAAGTAGAGGATCTTAAATAAGGGAAGAAAGAAATCTAGTAGAGAAGTGTGGCTCACTGGTTAGAGGAGGCAGACCCTGAAGCAGAGGTCAGACCCGGGACCAGGGTTCAATTCCCGACGCGGCAGGGTCTTGAGCCCAAATATCCACGGACTCGATAATTCTCGTTTCGTGCCTACTCGAATCATGGGTTCACACTCTGCAGCTCTGGGCATTAGCCTGCTTAATCTCCACTACACCCCCCCGCGGCGGGATGCCTGGCTTCCACCTTGGGGATGCCCATTACGGGTATCTCACAGGGAAAAGGCCAGGACGGGTTCCCAAGGCAAGCGCCGAGATGCCTGCGGGTAATCGAGCGCTATATAAGAACGCATAATAATAATAATAATAATAATAATATATTGGCATAGCAGTTTTCAACATGTTGCCTTACCACCACTTCACGGCGTACCTAAGAGGCGTTCAGCACGAGTAGAATGTTGTCTTTAAATTAATCTTACCATGAATGAGACATGTGGAGACAACGCTTGTTTCGCTTTATTCTCCTTTCCGCCTCCATCATACTCTTTCTCTCTTCTTCTCTTCTCACTTTCCTCCTATCCCTCCTCTTTTCTTCTTCCCTGAGCCGTTTCCATCCTTCTCTCTTTTGTTCCTCCCTTCCACCTTTTGGTATTTATTTTTTACATCTTTTTATTCTGTCCTGCTTTCTAATTCCTTTTTGTTTTACTTTATTCTTCCCTCCGCTTCCATCGTACTCTTTCTCTTTTCCCACTTTCCTCCTTTCCCTCCCACCTTTCTTCCTTCCTCGGTTGTTTCCATCCTTCTCTCCTTCGTTCCTCCCTTCCACCTTTTATGTTATATGTTCTTACATCTTTTTATTCTCCTTCCTCTTTTTTTTCCTTTTTCTTTCCCTCCGTCTTCCTTTGAACCCTGCGCTCTACACCTCTGCAGAGTGATGAGTGTAGGGCACCCCCTCCCTCCTTCTCTGTGCATCAGTGTGCAGCAGGGATTGGTTCTGGAGGATGAAGGCTTAGGCTGGCCTGTGGTACCCGGTGCTCTGCAAACAAGGATGTCAAACACAGCACACCACAGCTTGCTTTTTTTGTGCTCCGGGTGCGGCACAGCTCCCTGCTGCTGGCTCGGCTCCCTTTCGTGTCCGGTGATGGAAAATGCTGCTCAGCCCCTGGATCCCTCGAGCACTGTGTTTTTTTAAGTCATGTTTGGCATCTGTGTTCCTCATCTCTTCCTGCTCCAAACATATCATTACATGCGGCTCTGTCAGCTCGTGGGACCCGAGCCAGCAGGAAGACTGGTCCCTGCACACAGCTGCCTCCTTCACACTCCTTTCCTACTCCTGCGGGGCAGTTCTCGGTCGTCGTTTGTGCCGGTCACACACTCCAGACTGAACTGTCTTAAGGAGCTTTTATCAGGGGTTTTCGATTCACCAAACTGAGGCCTTCTCGTTCTCCCGCCCTCAGAGGATTTAAAGCCTCTACCTGGATGCATCACTGTGGCTGCTACTTTACTTTACTATCTCCACATCCGGTGCAATTCACAACCCGCTGAGCTACTGTGCTTCCATTACAAAGTATTTTCCCCTTTGGTCAGACTGAGGTCTGATTGGTGTTATCCGTGGTGTAGCTGAATAGGCTGTAGTAGCTCCGGTACACGTGGTTAGTCTGTGGTACCCAGAGACAGACCAAGTCGTGAACCAGGCAACAAGCTAGGCCTGGGCAGTGAACTCCGCTCCTTTTGCAGACTTTTCCACACTCGGCGCTCCGCGGTTCACGTGAAGTTCCGAAAGTTCCTTTCGTCTTGATTTAACAGCATGGGACAAACATCCAGCACTGAAATTCATTGCAAACGGTATGACAAACTGCTTGCGTAACTCCGCATAGCCCAGTGGAGTTTTTTTTGTCACTCCGCGAACTCCACCCAGGCCGCGCAACAAGGTGCATAGTACCATCATGGCAACAGGACCACCCCCCCCCCCCCCCTCTTTGCATGCATCCCACAAATAAATACACACCACACAGGTATTGACTTAGGAAAAGCTGCTGCAGGTTTATTACATACAACGTTATGTAATCTTATGGGTTAGCTTATGGGCGATCCAAGGGCAGACAGCATTCTCGCCACCTGCCCGCCTGATGAGCTAAGCAGCACCGTGGCAAACCACCTATGTACTGACTTCTGGTAATCCCATGCGAGGATCACAAGACCATTGGTCTCTTATACTCACGCCCCTTTCGGGGCGGAGTGTAGCTAGGCATGCCCCCGGTTGCTCAGGCCTACAACCGCCCAAAGGACTAACAGGGTGCCGACACAGGTTCCAGGAACCTCCCATGAGGCCCCTGGGGTTAGGCTACGGCAACACTATGTGCCGCGCTGAGGAACCCTTCTGTACCCATATGCTTCCAGATCGCCCTGTAGCTCCTCCTGCAACGATAAAATAAAACATAAAAAAGTTCATGCCATGTCACTTTATTCCGACACGCTGAGTAAGCGGTAGGGTGGGGAGACAGCGTGTCCTCCCCCAGGCGTCACGGCGCGTCCGGTGCAAAAGAGGCCGGGAACATGGAGAGGGGGACTTATGTACCCCTCGCCCTGCTTGGTGCACCGGACGTGACGTGGCACGCCCACGGCCCTGAGGAAACTCCTCCCTGGCCAACCCCCCCCCTTTGGTGGAAAAAAAGGGGGGGGGAGAAGTGGGTTGGAAGCCCAATGGTACTAGATGGCCGCCCTCCTGAGTGGCCCCCTACGGTGGCCTCGGGCAGCCGCATTTTGTTAAATGGAACCAGCTTCGCATCTGAAAAACTCTAGAAAAAAATGAATGGGGTAGAACAGCACACCTTGGTGCACTGTGAACTACACTTCAGTGATCTATATGTTTTAGTTTACATCTGTAGTCCTGTGACTTATCTCTTTTCGTCTCATCCGGAAGTAGTATGGTGGGACTTCCGGTAGGAAGGAGAGGGGAGAGATGCCGTTTTGTGGCAGCTGTCACCTCTTACCCCAAGAAATGACGCGAGCCAGAGGAGGTACGGTAGACACGTCTTTATTCTGCCGTGTACACCTCCTTACTGCCTTGTTGCCGCCCACTTCCTTTCCTCCCCACGCCCTTCCTGTGCTGCCTGTCCTGTCACACATACAGGGTCAGGCAGCCACATTACGACATCTCCCCCTTTTGTATAAAGTCTTACTGCATCCTTAGATTACTTCAATGAGGCGTTCCGGCCGTCGAACTTGTCGTCGGGGTCTCGCTGATCTGTCTGAGGTGTGTCGATGACGTACAGGGTGGTCCTGTCTGGCTGGGCTGGATGAGCCGCAGTCGCTGCTTCTACTCTTACTTTCAGATTCGGTAGATGATTCCCACTGGTGTTGGTCATTTGTCCCAGGCGGGTTGCATTTCTTGAAGTGTGATACATTACGTGTTATTTTCTTGTGATCTCCTTGGGCCGTAATCATTGTCCCTCTCCTACGGCTGACCTTTAGTGGGTGTGCCAGGTAGCGACTGTCTGCTTTGGTTCCTCGATCTCTCCGGACTGTCACCCAATCTCCTTCTCTGATGTCCGAGTGCTTTGCATGTCTTCTCTGATCAGCATACGTTTTCATTTTCAGTTTCTTGTCGTAATCAATATTGACTAGTGTCTCATGGTCAGTGTTTGTTGGTCTTGACTGACTCGCATTGACTATGGTTGGCAGCCGGGTGCGTGGAACTCTCCCTAACATGAGGGTGGCTGGACATTGATCTGTGGTGCTGTGAGGCGTGGTGCGATACGCTCTTAGCACTTCATTCAGTGCTTGTTGAATGTCTTTGTGAGCCAGCTCCGCTTGTTGCACAGCTTTCTTTAGTGTTCCCATAAATCTTTCCACCATGCCATTGGCTTGTGGCCACAGTGGTGTGATTCGCTGATGTTTGAAGTCCAGGTGTGTCGCGAAGTTGGCAAACTCGTGACTGTTGAATGGAGGCCCATTATCGGATTTGACACGTAGAGGAATGCCCCATGCTGCAAACGTTTCATCAAGCATTGGAATTACTGCAGCTGCTCTGGTGGATGGTATGAGTTGGGCGAACGGGAATCTGGAATACTCGTCCATAATGACGAGGATGTACTGTCCTGACTTTAGGGGTCCAAAGAAGTCTACTGCCACTTGCTGCCACACTCCTTCGGGCAATTCAGACATCTGTAGTGGAGCTGGCGGGTCGTCTCGACTTACTAGTTGACAAGATGTGCAGTCTTTGAGAGTGTCTTCCACCATTTGATCCAGTGTCGGGAACCAAACCCGTTCTCTTAGCGCTTTCTTGGTGGCACTTGTTCCACGATGACCTTCATGGGCAAGGTTGATGACTCCTTGTCTCAGTTTCTGAGGAATAACAATCCTCCCCCCTCTCAAGATGAGACCGTCACTGCTGATTGAGAGTTCATCTTGGACATGACGGAATGCAAGAAGCTCCTTAGCAAGGGGGCTGTGGTCATCCGGCACGTGACGCCATGAGCATTGACGGATACGATCCGAAACAGCCTGGACAACTGGGTCATGAGCCGATGCTTCCTGAATGGCGGACAGCGGGACTGTGGGAGGACACGCTGCATCAATGACAAAGTGTAAATATTCCTCGGCAATGGAAGGCGGAGGAGTGGCAGAGACTGTCGGGTGGCGTGACATATAGTCAGCAGGGTTGTCCGATTTCCCAGGCTTATGGACAATAGTATAGATGTAGTCTTGCAGACGGAGGCCCCAGCGCTCTATGCGTGGAGGCATCTTGGCCCTGGGATTGCCGAAGATGGTGATGAGGGCTTGATGGTCAGTGACAATGGTAAAATGCTTGCCGTAGACAAAGAGGTGGAAGTGTTCACACGCCCAGACCACCGCTAGGCTCTCTTTCTCCGGCTGGGAGTACCGAGTCTCGGTGTCAGTGAGACTACGGCTGGCGTAAGCAATGATGTGCCGTCGGTCAGAGTCCTCTGTGTATTGGGCAAGGATGGCACCGAGGCCAACCGGACTGGCATCCACCGTGAGTTCCGTCCGCTTCTTTGCGTCAAAGTAAGCCAGATTGATTGCCGAGCTGACAGCCTTCTTGATCTTCCTGAAGGAGTGATGGCAGGCGTCCGTCCACTCGAATGGCTGACCTTGACGGGTGAGTTCCCGCAGTGGATGACTAAGAGTCGCAAAGTCCTGTATGTATCGGGAGCAGTAGCTCGCCATACCGAGGAATGAGCGAAGGTCACTCACATCCTGAGGTGTTGGCGTGTCTGCTAAGGCGGACACCTTTTCGGGATCTGGTGTCATGCCATCTCTGGAAAAAATGTGTCCATAGAACTTCAGGTGTGATTTGTGAAACTCACATTTGGCCGAGTTCAGGGTGAGGTTTGCCTGGAGGAGCGCATGACACACTCGGTCAAGGGCCGTGTCATGTTCCGTCTGGTCCTTGCCATACACTAGAAGATCATCGCTGTAGTTGAAGGAATTCGGTATGCCTTGTATTACCCGTCTGATGGTTTCTTGGAAAATTTCAGCGGCCGATGATATGCCAAAGTTCAGGCGTTTATAGCGGAAGAGGCCTTGGTGTGTTGTGAATGTGGTGATGTAGCGGGAGCGTTCATGGAGTTCAAGCTGGTGATAACCTTTGTTGAGGTCTAGCTTTGAGAAGACGGTGGCTCCATTGAGACGGGCGATCATGTCACTGATGTGTGGCCCAGGGTGGCGTTCACGTTCAATGGCCACGTTAGCTGCCCGCATGTCTACACAGAGACGCACTTTGTTGTTTTGTCCCTTTTTGGGGACGACAACCACGGGTGATATCCATGGCGTGAGGCCGGAAGTACGTTCAATGATGTCGGCTTTGAGCAATTCCTGTAGTTCATCATCTACTGCCTGTTGCAGATGGAATGGCACTTTCCGATGGTGTTGTGCTACTGGTGTGACACGGTCGTCTATGTGTAGTTTAACCTTAAAGTGGTTCAGTTTTCCCAGTCCTTTAAATAAGTTGGGGAATTTTGCCACAATGTCTGGTGCATCTTCAGTCATGTAGAGAAGTTCTACCAATTTGAGTCGTTCCGCTGTTGGCAAGCTGAGTAGACAGTCAGCTATGTCTGGGCCTTCTACCACATGGATGAATGCTGGAATTGTCCGATCCCGAAAGGTTAGGGTAGTGTGGAACCGGCCTAGGCATGTTAGTGGCTTCCTGGACATCCATGTAAAGATCCGCACAGCTGCTGGTTCTAGCACCGGACGTGGTTTCATACTCTGGTGTTCTAGCGCGCAGATATAATTCAGGGAGGCTCCTGAGTCTAGGACAAATTTGGCTGGGTGACTTCCAATTCGAATATCTAGTTTCTTATATTTTCGCAGCCGATCCGGATCTGAGACCATGCATATATATTCGTCACTATCTTGAGACACAGGCGTGTGTGACGTGGAGTCACTGGATGTTGACCTCGACCGGCGAGACTGGCGTGATCCGAGGGAGTGATCACTGGACCGTGAAGAGCTGGTGGAGTGTCTTTCCTGTTCTTTGACAGCACGTGCATGATGGTGTTTTGAGGATTGGTTCCTGGAAGATCGCTGTCTTGAGCGTGATGATCTTTGCCTTGACGACTTAGCTTGGCATACACTTTCAAAATGATTGTCTCTGCCACAGTGGTGACATCGTTGCCCCATGGCGGGGCATTGACCTGAATGTGGATAGTCCTGTCCACATCGATAACAGCTGGAGTGTGATTTGGTGGATTTAGTAGAGCGTGATTCTCTTGATCCGTGAGTTGCTCTGGACCTGTGAGAAGAGTGATGATGCGTCGATTTTCTTGATTTCCCTCGATCAATCTGGTGTGGACGACTCTTGTGACTTCTTGCTTGAAGGCGAAATGCCTGTTCTTTTTTGTCTGATTTGTTCCCTTCCATTTTCTTGGCATGGTCTTCTGCCTGGTCGTTTATACGTGTCATTTCTTCGATTTCCTCTAGTGAGTAGTGTTTCTTTAATAGGCGTCGCCTTAGTGACTCGGATTGACATCCTTCAATAATGCGTAGTCGCAGTGCATCCTCAGTGTTGAAGTCATCAAAATTGCAATGTCGTGCTAGTCGTCGAATGCGTAATATGAAGTCACCCATTCTTTCTTCTTTTTCCTGTGTAGCTAGGTTAAACGTGTATCGTTCGTAGTCAAGATTGTATTTGTGTAAGAATTGCCTGTCGAGAATTCCTTTGACGTCATCATATGAAGCAGTGGCTGCATTGGGCAATTCTTTGATGAGTTGAGCAATGTCTTTTCCTACTAGATTGCGTAGGGCAACTAGTTTCTGTTTGGGGTCCTGGACTTGTGCACCTGTCATATAGTCCTCAAAGTCTTCAGACCACGTCTTCCATTTGGGGCCCATACTGCTGCCCGAGGTGAGCTCCAATGGCTCTGGTGGCCGGAGATATGATAGTCCCATGATGGGGTGGGGCCCTGTGTGGTTCATGATGGCGGCGTTGGTAGGTGGAGCTTGTGTTCCTGGTGTCGCAGGTGCAGCTGTTGCTGGCGTTCCTCCTGTATCACTGGAGGAGCTGGATACCAATGACATGCTCAGAGAAAGAGCTTAGCGCAATTTGGGGCCACTTTGTAGAAGTATTTTGAAATGCCTGACTCTAAAATGGCCGCTCCAGTAAATGTGTATGGAAGTCAATGGGTCACGCCTGACCTCAAAATGGCCGCCGTCGGTGACACGTGGTATGGCTTGGAATAGTTACAGTCTATGTGGAAATACGTTTTATTTAGGCAATTTAGGGCAGTCGCTTCGTTTTCTGGACTCACCCAGCTTGGCTGTGTGCCCCACGCGTCTCTCGCTCACTTCGGTGCGGCCGCAGCGTCTTGCAGCGCTTTTCGCGCTCTTTTCTCCAGCCAGGTGTCTGCAGCGTCTTGCACGCTTTCGTTTGATAGGTGGCTGCAGCGTGATGGGACACCGGCGTCTTCCTTTCCCCGCAGCGGTTCCTTTCTTACCGCGCTGTTGTGGGGACAGAGGGCAGGAGGCAGGGGGCGGCCCGTTGGCGCTTGAGCGCGGTGTGTTCTCCAGGCGCCCAGGCGCCACTCTGGCAGGGGCTGCAGGCTCGAGCGTTCGGCTGCGCACAAGCAGCGGGGTGTTGAGGCGACGTGGGATCTATTGCAGATATCCCACCCTCGTCGCCATTGTCACCTCTTACCCCAAGAAATGACGCGAGCCAGAGGAGGTACGGTAGACACGTCTTTATTCTGCCGTGTACACCTCCTTACTGCCTTGTTGCCGCCCACTTCCTTTCCTCCCCACGCCCTTCCTGTGCTGCCTGTCCTGTCACACATACAGGGTCAGGCAGCCACATTACGACAGCAGCCATTGTGTTTTGTTGCTGCCACTCAGGCAACGAGGGAGGTCACAATTCCATGCAGCAGGATGTCCCATCCATGTCAGGAATGGAAGAAGTGAAACTGTGCAGGCTTGGTGCAAATCAGATACTACTTAGGCCAAGATTTACTAACACTTTGCACCGTCGCTAAGTGATGCATTGGTATTTACTTTCTAGTGCAAAAGGTATTGGAAAGATGCCTTTTCTTCAGGACAAACAAGAGCTCTGTGCTGCTTGGAGTTGCATTGCATCGAGTGGGTGTTACAGAGCAAACACCCATCATCTTTAACACAAACCCCAATCAACAAAGATAGCCAGAGCAGGCTTTGCGTCAACAACTAATGCCACTTGAAACAGGTTCTAACAAGGAGAAAGGCTTATTTTTTTCAAAACAATCCCCTCATTGCATGTGTGTTGAAGTGCACAGCTCACCACAAGTTCATGGCATCCTTCTGCGATTGTCTAGACAGAGGAATTCATGCTGGAAGTGTATGCTTCGAGTAAGAGTCCAATGCCAGACAGCGCACACTCACCTCTGCCAGACAGCGCACACTCACCTCTGCCAGACAGCACACACTCACCTCCACGAGGCGTGCGTCGCACAGGTCCACTGATAAGTGCGCCAGCGTATGGGAATGCAGCAGCAACAGGCCATTCTTCGTTGATATGCCTCTGGGCTGTGTTTTTCCCCTCCCACAATGCGCTTTGGTTTCGTTGATTTAACTCCATTGACTGTCATCATGGTTTTGCTGCCTGAAGTCCAGCCAGTGGTATTGGCGATTTTGCTGGCTGATATTAAGTCTGTATTACTGGTGTTTTTTCTGATTGCCCTTCAGACAGTTGTATCTGCTGTTCTGCTGAAAAAGATCTGCTCAGTGGCATTTGTAGTAGTGGCTGAGGTCACTTCAGTGGTGTGTGTGGCCATTCTGACTGAGGGGTGGTCAGTAGGATTTATGGCCTTTCTAAGTGAGGTTTGGTAAGTACTGTTTGTGGTTTGGCTTGATTAGCCCTAGTGAAGGGTATCCGTAGTTTACTTTAATCAGATACGTCTATTTGTATCTTAGTGGTCTTGCCTTTGTTATTGTGTTCTTGCTAGATTGGATCCAATCACTTCTGTTGGTGGTTTTACTAGTGGTGTCTGTGGCCTTGCTAACAATGGCCACGTTCTTGTGGACTCTTGTCTTTCAGACTGGGAGGTGGTTGACACAAGCTATATCGGACTGACGTCTGAATACTAGTATCACTGTGATTGTGCTCAGTGAGGCCTTTTGAATTAGTCTGGTGGCCTTCTGAGGTCTGGTGAGTGGTCAGTCTGAGGCCCCATCAGTGATATCTGTGGGCTTACTGAAAGGCCTCAATCATGGTGGTCTGTGGTTTTCTGATGGAGGTAAGAATAGTAGTGTCTTATATGTGTCTACCTGGCATCTGAATGGATAAATGAATCTTTATTGCATAACATATCTTAAAATATTCATCACAGTAGAGAAAAAAATTACAATCACAAACATCTGAAATATTCTATGAGTACCGTTTCAATCACACTTCCTTAAGATGGCAATAAACATAATCTAAAAATGTAGTTACTTTCCCAGTATACTGACAATCTGTATGCAACAGCCTCTTTGAAAGATATACAATTAATCATATTAAATGATTTTTTCAGATATTTATTCCTTAGCTCTAGTAAATTAGAACATAAGCAAGATTAAGTGCTCAATCAATTCCTCTTTGTAGTTGCACAAGCACAGACCTTTGAGGGTAAACAGTTAGTGGTCCAAGACCCTTCAATTTGAGCCAATGGTATCCACAGGAAGTGAAATCTCATGTATTTTTGTTTGCATCCTGGATTTAAGGTAGAGGCTAATATTTTTGTTTTCATCTAGAATATGATTCTGTCGTATAGTAAGCATTTCAATATTTCTGCGTTGTCGGTAAATCCGCCGTACTTGCAGTCTTCCAGGCTGGCGTCTGAGCCCTGGTCCTATTGTGGTCAGTGGGTAGGCGGCTGACCGCGGGTCAGATGCAAGGTGATTTTGTTGGATAAAAATCGCCTTACTTCTGATGACCCAACTCTTGTTAAAGTTGTTGCTGTTGTTTTTAGTCCAGACTTTGGTGTCTTGTTGGTGGTTGAGGTCTGGGCATTTGGTTTCTGAATTCATAGGCTGAGGCTGAATCTGTTGTACTTGCTCAAGTCTGGTCAGTATTGTCCCTGTTACATTGTAGGTCAGCCCAGCCTCTTGTATGAGTGGTGCTGTTGACAGTGATTTTGCTGCTTGTGGTCCACTGTGCATCTGTGGTTTAGTCATCTAAGGGGGAGACCCTGGTGTGAGAGGTCAACCACAGCCAAGATGTGTTGGTGTAAATAAGTGGAAAGGTGAATGGTGACCCTAACCACTGTCACTAGTTTACCTGTAGTATAGTTCGTGAGAGCGCACACAGCAGCCTGATCAAAACTTTTTTTGTGGTATAAAAACTGCTGTTACGTAAACACTCTGAGGGCTCTTTGGACACCAACAGCTACATACTGAGGGGCACAATTACAAGCCCCTTGCGTCACTTTTGCATCTCTGTCGCGTCACTTTCTGTATCACAGCAGCGGTGTAGACAATGCACCACGGTGCGGCCCATTTAAAATGTGACACATCTAAGGAGATACATCATGTTGTAAAGCCCTGCGTCACATTATACCTGTGTCAGGTATAATAAATGCAGGGTGGGTGTCCCCCCGTAGGAAAGCCTTGTAAAGTGATGCAATAAAATCTACAAGATTTCAACTGTGCCACATCTAGGATGCCACTGCGTCACAACCTTACGCCTGCTTGAAACAGGCATAAGGAGTGACACAGTACAATAAGTATAGGCGTCAACATGCATTGCTGGAGTTGCGCTGTGCGTGCAACACGGCTCCAGCAATGCGTGACTTTCTGGTCAACAGATGCGTCAGAATTTCTGACTATCTGTCAATCCTTGCGCCATGGTGCACCATATTGTAAATACCGCGCATCCATAGTGGCGCAAGGGTATCGCAGGCTGTTGCAGAGAATCTGCCACATCTCTACAGATGCGTCGGTTTTGTGTAAATCTGCCCCTAAAGGCTTTAGAAGGGCCCGAATTTCACCATATTTGTTTAAAGTCTTATGCCACTGTTGAAAAATGGAGCAGCTCTGGTATGTGGTAATGTGTAAAAAGATTACTTAAGTGTATTCTGAGATTGGCTTTGAATCAAAGAGAGCACGTGAAAGATTGTAACATGACGGACTACAAGTACCAGAATGCACCACGGTCTCAATCGAACCCAAAGTGTTTATAAAATTAATCAAGTTTCAGGCTAAATGGCAGTGAAATTAATTTGAAATGAAAAATGTGTCCTTCGGGTCCCTTTCTTGTTGCTGTCTGGTTGGCTGTGTCCCTGGTCTACCCCAGTTCAAGTTCAAGTTCAGGCATTTATAATGCGCACTACTCACCCAGAGGGTCTCAAGGCGCTAGAGGGAGGGGTTCATTGTTTGTCGAATATCCATGTTTTCAGTTCTTTTCTGAAGGAGGTGTGATTCTGAGTAAGGCGGAGGTGGGTGGGGAGTGAGTTCCAGGTCTTGGCAGCCAGGAAGGAGAAGGATCTGCCACCCATGGTGGTTTTTCGGATGCGCGGGACTGCGGCGAGGGCTTGATTGGATGATCTTAGTTGGCGGGTGGGATGGTAGAAGGACAGTCGGGTGTTGAGGCATTCGGGTCCTAGATTATAAAGGGCCTTGTGTGCGTGGGTAAGAAGGCGGAAAGTAATTCTTTTGTTGACGGGAAGCCAGTGGAGGTTTTTTAAGTGACCGGTGATGTGCTCTTGGCGCGGGATGTCTAATATGAGTCTCGCTGATGCGTTTTGGATGCGCTGGAGCTTTTTCAGCAATTTTGTTGTAATTCCGGCGTAGACTGTGTTGCCATAGTCCAGTCGGCTCGTGACCAGTGCATGGGTGACAGTTTTTCTCGTTTCGAGGGGGATCCAGCGGAAGATCTTTTTGAGAATGCGAAGGACGTTAAAGCAGGAGGACGATACAGCGTTGACTTGTCTGGACATTGAGAGAGAGGAGTCTAGAATGAAGCCAAGGTTACGTGCATGGTCTGTGGGTGAGGGCGCTGATCCCAAAGCGGAAGGCCACCAGGAGTCGTCCCAAGCTGAGGGGGAGGATCCTAGGATGAGCACCTCCGTTTTGTCTGAGTTGAGTTTTAAGCGGCTCTGTTTCATCCATTCGGCTACTTCTTTCATACCTTCGTGAAGGTTGTTTTTGGCGGTGTTGGGGTCTTTGGTGAGGGAAAGGATTAGCTGGGTGTTGTCGGCGTAGGAGATGATGTTGAGGTTGTGTTGACGTGCGATGGAGGCGAGGGGACTCATGTAGACGTTGAAGAGGGTGGGACTGAGTGAGGAGCCTTGAGGTACGCCGCAGATGACTTCGGTGGGCTCTGAGTAGAAAGGGGGGAGTCGGACTCTCTGGGTTCTCCCGGCTAGGAATGAGATGATCCAGTCCAAGGCTTTACCTTGAATGCCGATGTTGTTGAGGCGTTGTATGAGGGTGTTATGACAGACAGTGTCGAAGGCGGCGGAGAGGTCGAGTAGAATGAGGGCCACTGTTTCACCGTTGTCCAGGAGTGCTCGGATGTCGTCGGTCGCCGCAATGAGGGCGGTTTCGGTGCTGTGTTTGGCTCGAAAGCCGTTCTGTGAGGGATCCAGGGAGTTGTTGGATTCAAGGAAGGCTGCGAGTTGGCTATTGACGGCTTTCTCGATGACTTTGGCCGGGAAAGGGAGGAGGGAAATGGGTCGGTAGTTTTTCAGTTCTGAGGGGTCAGCTGTTGGTTTTTTCAGAAGGGCGCTGAGTTCGGCGTGTTTCCATATTTCTGGAAAGGTGGCGGAGTTGAAGGAGCAGTTGATGACGTCGCGGAGATGGGGGGCGATGATGGAGTCAGCTTTGTTGAAGATGTAGTGGGGACAGGGGTCAGAAGGAGAGCCAGAGTGGATTGAGTTCATGAGGCGAATGGTGTCTTCAATGGTGACTGGGTTCCAAGAGTTAAGGTAGTTAGTTGGAAGGGTGGGATCTGAAGGGGGTGGGATGAGTTGTTCATTGGGAGTATTCTTGAAGCTGTTGTGGATGTCGGCAATTTTGTTGTAGAAGAAGGAGGATAACGCATCGCAGAGGTCTTGGGAGTTAGTGATGTCGTTGGATGCTGCGGGAGGGTTGGTGAATTCTTTGACGATATTGAAGAGTTCCTTGCTGTTATGAGAATTGTTGTCGAGACGGTCCTTAAATGCTGATTTCTTGGCGGATCGAATCAGTTGGTGGTGTTTGCGGGTGGCTGTCTTGAGGGAGGTCATGTTGTCTGAGGTTGGTTCTTTTCTCCAATTCTTCTCCAGGGTGCGGCATGTCTTCTTGGATTTTTTAAGGTCATCATTGAACCAGGGAGCCTTCTTGCTGGATGATTTCAACTGGTGTTTTTTCAGGGGTGCTAGTTCGTCTGCACTGTGGGTAATCCACTGCCTGAGGTTGGTGGCCGCTTGGTCTGGGTCCGTTGCAGGGGTGGGAGTATTTAGGCTGAGTGATGTGAGGAGTTGGTCGGTGGTGATTTTGTTCCATTTTCTTCGGGGAATGGGTTGTGGACGGTTGTGGGTCAGGGTTGTTTTGTAGCTGAAGTGAACACAGCTGTGATCCGTCCAGTGGAGAGCTGTAGTGAGATCGAAGGAGATGTGTTTGCTGGAGGTGAAAATAGGGTCGAGCGTGTGTCCGGGTGTGTGAGTGGGGGTGTTAACAAGTTGTTTGAGTCCGAGATTGGCCATGTTGTCCAGAAGGGTGGTGGTGTTGTTGTCGAGAATGTTGTCAAGGTGGTAGTTGATGTCTCCTAGAAGAATGTAGTTCTCTGAGGCGAGGGCGTGCGGGGTGATGAAGTCAGTGATGATGTCGCTGAATTGAGATCGGGAGCCTGGGGGTCTGTAAATGAGGGTTCCTCTAAGTGTGGTACGGTCTGGTTACTTTCATCCCTACTTTGCTGGTTGAAGTGTGCTTAGTTTCATGTGTGGGATGCAGACTGTGGCTGAAGGGGTCAGCAGTGTTTGTTATTTTCATCACTGAGACCCTTCCTGTGTTTATCCAGGCTGGATTTTACTGACAGTCTGTAAATGCTCAGAAATGTGTCTCAGTAACAGTGCAAACGTCATCAGACCTTATCAGCCCAGTTCCTAACAGCCCCCCATCTGCAAGCCAAACCTGGGGGCTAGCTGTTTTATTTCTGCAACAAAGAGCAGGCAATGGCAGAAGAAGGTACAATGGAACAATTCAGCCATGTATTGCTAACTGACCACATTTTGCTAACTCTGTGTCAAATCTTGAGAAAGCAATTGAGGAGACTTAAAAAAACAATGTACTATTCATCACCACATGAGAGCTGCCCTCACTGGGTGACTCTACAATAATATCTAGACAAGTTCACAGAACTCTCTGAGACAATGTGTTGATTAATAAAAGGTAACCTCGATGCATTTTGTGCACATAGGACTGAGGAAAACGCTGTATTTTGTATACTAGATGGAGTTTTATAATTTTTTCTATTTAGTATTCATCCCAAATGAAACCATAGCACCATATTAGAGGTGGGGGCGCTAACATTTTAAATTATATAACTAAATTAAACATCCTCGTTTACCTGAGTGTTCACTATCTGCTAAAAATCAATACTATTCATTACATTTTATAGTATAGAGTGAATACTGTGATGAATACATCGGGGCAGATTTACAAGCCCCTTGCGCCACTTTTGCGTCACTTTTAACATGGCAAAAGTGACGCAAAAGTGGCAGAAAGGGCTTGTAAATCTGCCCCATCGATTTTAAGGTTCTGATGAGAACAGCCCCCATATGTTGTAAAGGTCTTTAAATTATAGCTGCCAATCCTGTGAAATGGATACATATGAATGGAAAGTTTAAAAAAAACATACTGGATAAACAAGAACAGGATAGTCTGGGAGCATCTGTTTCAGGGCGATCCTATTGAGGGTCTATTGACTCAATTTAGGTTCGGGAGGAGGATTCTGTAGGGGTGCTGTGAAATCACATAATGTGTTTGTCTCAAAATTTTGTGAAATGTCTTGAAATTTTTGTAATATGAGTATTTTTTAGTAAAATGTGGCTTGGCGATCTCTTGCAGAGTTGTTTTTAATTTTTATTTTTTTTTCTTTATTTTAACTGTGTGCGCACCTCGGATAAAAAAAAAAATATATATATATATATATATTCACTGAAAAAACCATAGGTTATAGACCATATATAGTTAGGAATTAGCATTTACAAAACCTTGAAAATTCACTGAAAAAACCATAGGTTATAGACCATATATAGTTAGGAATTAGCATTTACAAAACCTTGAAAATTCACTGCAAAAACCATAGGTTAGAGACCATATATAGTTAGCTGGACATTTTATTGACATAAAACCAATGAAATTCCATATATAGTTAGTTGCACTAACTATATATCGCGCACCCGCAATCCACTGCTGATGATGTCACATATTACATCATTCATGACATGGTCAGTGACATCACTGATGACATCACTGATGACATCTCAAATGACATCACTGATGACATCATCCAGTGACTGTGTGTTTCTGAAAAGTTTAAATATGTTTTACATATTGAAGAATGAGTAGATGTAGAAGTGTCTGGATGAAGGATTTAGTAGGTGCGTGACTGACTGTATGAGTGAGTGATTAAATGTGTCTCACTGAGTGCATGGGTTAGTGACTAAACTGTCTTAATTTGTGCATCATTATGTCTGTTGTTCTGTAAACTGCTGCATGTGTTGATCAGTAGCTATATGAGTAACTATATGGGTTACTGATTGATTGCCCAAGTATTTGTATGGGAGACTGAGTGTGTGTGTGGCTAGCTGGGAGGTGTGTGACTCTGTGCAGATCAATCTGTACTTGTATCAATGATTGTATAAGAAGGTAAGTATGTGTTAGTATATGTTTGAAAATGTAAGGTGCTCTATGTTTAACTGTATAGACAAGAAAATGGAAGTGTCATTGATTCTTTACAGGACTGACTAGGTGTGTGAGTAACTCCATGGATGAGTGGCAGACTGTGAGTGTCTGTATAGGTGTATGAGTGCATATGATAGTGTTGTAAAGATGAGTGATTGTATGTATGAATGATTGTATGGGTGAATGAGTGAAGGTGTGTGTAGACGTAGCAATCAGTGAGTGCGTATGTAGTAACTAGTATTGGTGTGTCAATGGTTTCAAAAATTATACTCTCTTTTTAACACTGGGTGAAACAGAGGTTATATTAAAATGTGAGGAGATGCATTGTATTGTCACATGAATGATATCATCAGTGATGTGGTCATTGATGTCAAATGAGATGTCATCAGTGATGTCATCAGTGATGTCATTTGAGATGTCATCAGTGATGTCATCAGTGATGTCACTGACCATGTCATGAATGATGTAATATGTGACATCATCAGCAGTGGATTGCGGGTGCGCGATATATAGTTAGTGCAACTAACTATATATGGAATTTCATTGGTTTTATGTCAATAAAATGTCCAGCTAACTATATATGGTCTCTAACCTATGGTTTTTGCAGTGAATTTTCAAGGTTTTGTAAATGCTAATTCCTAACTATATATGGTCTATAACCTATGGTTTTTTCAGTGAATTTTCAAGGTTTTGTAAATGCTAATTCCTAACTATATATGGTCTATAACCTATGGTTTTTTCAGTGAATTTCAATGGTTTTTTAATAGCAAATATCATAAGCTGTCGAATGTCAAGTACGTGGTAAGTAAAAACATTTTCGTGTTTATGCACACTGATCTGCTTTGAATGCTGCCCCCCACCCCTCATTTCTATTAGGAGTACTCTCTCTTTGCAGATAGTGAAGGGTAGTTAACGCAGCCCTTTGCCCCCTTTGTAATCCGTCGTGCCTGCTTCTCTCTCCATTTGATTGATTGTTCTCTTTGGTTCATTCTCTATTTACAAACAAGCACAGAGTCGCAATACTCTGTTTAGTCTTTGCAGATAGCGAAAAATCGTGTAAAAAAACAAAAGGAAGCGAGCAAAATCAGTAGGCCACTAATGGGATCTCTTTTTGACCTCGCTAAAATAGAAACATTAGGAACAACCTGTTGAAAATAGCAATGCGTATGTACATAAGCGGCGTTCATTTGTGTTCACAGTACCCCTTGTTGATTGTTTGAATCGAGCATTGAATTGTTCGAAGTTGGTTCTCTTAAGGATCTTCTCTGCCTGCAAACGAGGAAGAATAGGAATATTCTCTCTCCCTTTGCAGATAGTGAAGGGTAGGTAACGCAAGCCTTTAACACGTCGTACCTATTTCATTCCTCATTGATTGATTGATTGTCCGAACATTGACTGTTTGGGAATTAGTTCTTTTTGGAGGTATTCCCTGTTTGCAAATAAACGTAGGAAAATCTTTGCAAGTAGTGAAAGGGTACGTAATGCGGACCTTTCTCCCCCGTTGTAATCTGTCATGCCTATCTACTCCCCACTGATTGATGCACCTGTTTCACCCGGACCATTTACTAGAGATACGTCATCTGGCCCGACCAGAGAGCACCCCTAGTGAAAAGGACATATGCAATAATAACGAAGTGATCACTGTATCCTGTTAACAGAAACTTTAGCATGAAACAACCTGGAAAGAAAAGAATAGGAAAACGAAAATCAGGAGGCCACTGATGAACATGAACTTTTATTAAACAACGAACAAAGAAACGATAACATAACGTAATGATAAAACCTATTAATGTCCTAGAAACAAGAAAACGTTAAAATATGCCAGTGGTGAGAGACCAGAAAAACAGTAAGAGAAACCAAATCACCCCTCGCTGTCCCACCGCCTGCCACGCCAAAAAAATCGATAGACTAGGGAAAATGCAAGTCAGTAGAACATCCGCCCCCACTCTGGAAACTTCCAAGGTGGGGCAGGGTTGCGGCTATGCCCAGCCGGGAGCAGCCCATATAAGGCAGGTCCTGCTGCCACGCCTCGGCCAGGAGATCCTAACGTAGGGTGTAGCCGGAGGAGAGGCCGAGGCCAGCGGGACCCGGCCAGGGGATTGCCTTTACAACGCTGAACAGTTGCATGGGGGGGGAATGTCTCCTCGACCCTCCCCTCTCTCTCCCAGTCCGGCCGCGGTGGCCCTTGAGAGTTGCAGGTACTCCCGCCACATGCTCTTCCGGTCCGGCCACCAACGGTCGGGGGGCCGAGGCCGACGGGATCCGGCTGCAGCCGATAAACCAAGAAACCCGTTCATGGGGCCAGAGCCAGGGGCGTCCGGCCGACATCTACCGGAAGCCCGGCCCGAAGACGGACGGGACACTTCTTCTTTCATGAATAATGGCTGCGACAACACTGGGGGGGGATGTCTTGCACATGCCTCCGACCCCCCCCCCCCTCGTCCTCATCGCCTGGTCCGGCCATAACAAATCTCAAGCGAGACGCCGTGGGGTGCACTGGGAGGGAGAGACGGTGCGAACAGGCCTCTCCCGCCTCCCCAGGTGGAGGCTTCCCAGCTGCACCCTCAGCGCTCCAGGCGCCCGGAAAAGGGTTCTTCCACTGTGGCCATGCTGCAACGTCTCGCCCGGCAGGGTGGAGCCCGTCCGCTCATTTGACCCCGCGATCGCCAGTAGCTACCGAACTCTCAAAATGGCGGTCGACCTGGCAAGAGCGGGCCCAGCATAAAGAAATGGCCCGGTCACTGGTTGACTCCACCACCGTACTCCTCCACGACCTTGAAGATTCTAGAGGAGCCGCGGGAGTCTCCGACCCCCGATGGGGAATGACTGCCATGATCGCCCGTGGAGTGACGAAACTGTATCCGCGGGACGTCGGCGCTCCCATGCTGGCGCCAGCCTCACTTTGAATTACTAGAATCCTGCAGACCTCAGTTCCGGTGAAAGCACAGTGTGACCCGGTAGGAAAAATTGTTGCACCCCCTCCCCTTTTTGACTGATAGTTCAAACCACCGATCCTTTCCTTTGCCCTTTTAACGGAACTTTGGACTGCCTCCCCCTCTTTTACATTTTCTAGAGAAAACAAAACATTAACCACTACATTAGCATAGCAGTTGACACCAGAACTGTTTTCAAATTTAAAACCAACAACATCTTCAACAGAATCCTTTTTGTTTCTGCTGTGACCCTGCTACAGCACAGGCAATGTCCCCAGCAGTAATTCTGCAATGCCGGTAAGAATAGCTGTGGTGCCTACTGGACTCACTCACCCCCGCGGCGCCCCACGCCGTTATTTGCTGGGCGGCAACTTACTAGACATCACTTTCGTGCCATCTAGATTTCAGCGCGTTCTGCTGCCTTGGAACTATTCGCACAACAGACCGCTACTGACAAGAATATTTCATTATTGGTGCTGTCAATTTCAATAAATCTATTGGATAATTCAAAAGAAATTGCCACGGTCTCTTCGTTGTTTAAATGTTTTTACTGTTTTTGTTTTGTTGTATATATTTATATGTTATTAAAGTTTTATATTCCTACTACTTTGTTGGAGTGCTATATATTTTTAATGTGACACATAATTGTAAAAACTTTGATGTACAAAGAGTCATTCCTGGAATCTTCCGCTTCAGGCTCGGTCCCCTCCCCAATCACAATACAGGATGGTTTTCAGATAGTAGGAACACGTGTGGTGTGACGGATCTCATCGGGTGTGGGCCTTGATCTACTATGACTCCTTTGAAGAGGGGTGATTCTTTACAGCTGGGGCCATAAACTACATCTGCAGGGCTAGGTGATAGCCTGGACAATCGGACACAGAGGAAGAGGAGTGTCAGAGGGTGCGGTAGTGAATAGGGCGAAAGGGAGGTGTCGGGCGGGCACAGAGTGTGATTCTCAGGGAAGAGCAGCGCAGATGGGGGGAGGTTTATTGCCCATGCATAAGACAGAGAGCGGGGGTGACCAGTGCCTGGGGAAGATGCTTGCGAGGGTGAGGAGCCATGCTACGAATCGACAGCGTGCAGAGAGTGGGTCTGGTCAAGGCATCTAAAATGGCTGCCGTGCACGACAAAAGTGTGGCATTTCAAAAAAGGCAAGATGGCGCAGACAATGTTTTTCAACACTTCCTCATTTCCTTCGAATCGAACGTTAACAGACGTTGGGGCATATTACCAAAGTTAAGCGATATTTATCGCTAACAATGCTTACCAACGAATTTTTTACCGCTAAGCATCGTCAGAAATTATCGAAGATAAACCTTGCTATTATCAAGGTTTATCGCAAATGCGATAATAAACGGCCGCAATGCATGAATATCGCTAAAAACTCAGCGATATTCATGCATTACCGAGCTAATGCTCTTAGCCATGTTATCCACCTCCCATTGGATAACATGGCTAAGAACTGCTCAGGGCAGGTGTTACTTTTTGGAGATATTCGCGCTTAGCGCGAATATCTCCAAAAGTTGATAATAGGAGATAGATATCTTGCATGTTGTAATGCAAGTTATTGTGGTATATGGAACTCATACCATAATCTCTCAGGAAAGCAGAAACTGATCCTTTCGGGACCGCCTAAAAAGGCCTAGGGGGTGAGGAGTACTCTACTTTGCCCCCTTTTCACGTTCCGAACTATTTTATTTTACTCTCTTATGTAATTACACAAAATAGCAGCGATAAGATGCATCGGAGACACACAGTGAGAGAAAGGAGGCCGGAGATGAAGAAGAGATGTCAAATACACATTGGAGATAATATAGTGGCAGAAGGGAAGTAAATATGAGTAAACTTACCATGTAACATAAAAATGTTGCACTCTATACTATAAGTCTCATTTTATACTACAATCACTTCGCTACAACCTCATAAATTAAAAATAAAAATGAATAATGTCTCAAACAATTTTTGATTTCTAAATATAAATTTATTCTTCAGAATTTTCTAAATTTGAAAGAACTAGTAACATGTCCTCATCAGCAATTTCCTCATGAAAAGTCTGCAATGATGATTCTTCTAACTCTATGGTCTCCAAACATTCGATAAATTCGCCATCAACAGATTGATCAAAAAAAATCATTCAAGTCATCTCCTCCTTGTGACAATATTTCATTATCGGTGCTGTCAATTTCAATCAATGTAGTGGAATCATTCAAGTCATCTCCTCGTGACAATATTTCATTATTGGTGCTCTCAATTTTAATCAATGTAGTGGAATCATTCAAGTCATCTCCTCCTTGTGACAATATTTCATTATTGGTGCTGTCCATTTCAATCAATCTAATGGAATCATACAAGTCATCTCCTCCTTGTGACAATATTTCATTATTGGTGCTCTCAATTTCAATCAATGTAGTGGACAATTCAAAAGAAATTGCCACGGTCTCTTCATTGTGAGCCATTTTATTTTGAAATTGCTTGCTGTAAATTGCAGAAAAAAATAATCACTTTCATTTATCGTTTTTAGTAATACATAATATAAAACTAACTTTATCAAGTATTTAGTATAACAGAAGGACTGCAAATAAATAACAGAAAACATTTTTCAAATTATCTTCAAGTGTACAGCATAGTTCCCCTTACAAATTAACAACTCACCTTTTTAAAAGTAGGAGAAGTGTTAGTACTGTGTAAATCAAACACCAGAAATTCACCACCAAAAATTCCTCACAAATGTACCTCAGACAGTAGTATCACAAAATGGCTGTGGTTTCCTCTCATTTGACATATATACATAACCAATTAACTTTCATCACACACAAATACAAAACCAAACTAACATTTTAATTGGTTCTAAATTTCAACACTTTCAAATGTGTTTTCCCCATGCAATTTTCCATAGGACATTTACATACGTCTACAGCCTGAATGGCTGAACGGAATTACACCAAACTTGGCAAAATGGTACATCAAACCTAAGAGGTCAGGAAGGATCTACTATGCCCCCTTATGGTCATTTCCCCCTTCGCTTTGGCCTCCTCTTGTCTCTCAATCCTACCGAGAGACAAGATGGCGGCCGCTACGGACTGTTTGGAATGTTGACAGACGCCGGAGAACCAATCAGCTTCGCAAAGCTCCGTAACGCGAAAAGTACGCGAAGCGGAGCGCTGTTACAGATATATATCTTTTTTTGAACGTTAATTTCTCAAAATCCACTGGAGCACATATATTGAGACCTAGCAAAGGCACATCGGGCTACCAGTCCCTAATATTTTGCCAAGTTTCGTGCAAATCCATTCAGCCGTTCGATTATTATTATTATTATTTTTTTTTGCCCCGCGGGGCCCTTTTAAAACCTCCACATCAAACGTAGGGGGTCAGCGAGGATCTACTATTCCCCCTTATGGTCATTTGCCCCTTCGCTTTGGCCTCCTCTTGTCTCTCGATCCTACCGAGAGACAAGATGGCGGCCGCTACGGACTGTTTGGAATGTTTACAGACGCCGGAGAACCAATCAGCTTCGCTTCACAAAGCTCCGTTGCGCGAAAAGTACGCGTACTGGAGCGCTGCCCGGTCCGCTGTTACAGATATATATCTTTTTTTAAACGTTAATTTCTCAAAATCCACTGGAGCACATATATTGAGACCTACAAAAGGCACATCGGGCTACCAGTCCCTACAATTTTGCCAAGTTTCGTGCAAATCCATTCAGCCGTTCGGGCTAAAAGTGAGGCCATCCGCCCTATGGAAAACTCAATGTTAAAAACACGTTTTGGGACCCCCCTTTTTTCTCGGCCCCCCCTTGACGAACCCCCCCCCCCAAATTTTCAAGGGCTGCTCAGAAACAAAATGTGCCATTTTCCTGAAAATTTCAGCCAATTCCGTCCACAAACGCCAAAGTTATTAGACATAGAATTTTCAAAAATCCCATAGAGAAAAAATCCTAACTATATATACCTACTGGCGACCGCCAGTAGGTAATATATATATATATATATATACATATCTCACAAGATAGACAGGACACTAGTTGTTCGAGCAGAAAATGTCTCTTGGGCATACTTATTGCTCAGCGAGCCATCCTCAAAATAGTGTCTGGTGAGTCTTCTTATATGAAGTGCGCACTTGAGTAAATAAGTTCAAAAAAATTAAATACTGAAATATTATGAGGAATTTCATGAACTTCTTAATTTTTTCCGGCGTTTTTACAGTTTCTTCCAGGGTTATTAAATATTTCTATGCTGATGACTTAATTGTCGCCTACATAAAAAGGTGTTTTGCATATTGGTAAACTAGAGCTATATTCAATGAAGCCTTTGGTGAAATTAATTGGTGTCTCAGATTGGTTTTATGTGTAATTAGCTTCCTATATGAAGTCCTTATCTAAAGAAAGTTGTAAAAATGATGAAACATAAATAGAATAATTGGATAAAAAATAAGAAATGTGACTATTTACATTGACGTGAGCTCCACTGCAGGACTGTAAGAGGGGATATGGTAAATACTTCCTTCTATTGTGTGCATTTATGGATTTCCAAAGCATGTTTGATACGGTTCACAGCCCTGGGGATGGGAGAAATTGAAGAAAATGGTCATGCCTGAAGGTCAACCTTCTTTAATAGTGGAAATATAGTCAAGGTCAGCATGGGGGACATATAGTTTCAGCAGCAGAACACTGTGGCCTGCCTCTCATGTCCCAGAACCCCTCTGTAGTGAGCCTAGCAGGATTACCGGCAGACCCCTCCCAAGACTGGAGGAACATTTTGTAAGGAATCAGACCAATGGGCTAGAGGAAGGGAGATCCGACTCATCTGTGAGTTCTCTCTGATTATCACCAAACTGAGGGACCCCAAGAGGCATCCATAGAGGTACCCTTAGTTCCCCTTCAGAAACTTGGAAGGCAGACCTCAGAGAATTTTACAAAAGGTATGCAAATGTCAACCAAGCAAGCCACACTTCATGTGAGAAGCTTTCCATGTTCACAGCAACTGGACATACAGGCTGAAAAATAGTGCAAAAAAGAAGAAAAAAGGTTAAATGTTCCAAAAAGAATAATATCTCTAGTGGGAGGTAATGGTGAAAACATTCCATAAGAAATCAACATAAATGTAAACATAATGAAACAAACTAAATGACCTTCAGAGAACTGGCCATGGTTGGAGCACCACGTATGGATTGCCAGTGTATATACGCTGTTGGATAGAAGTTCTGGTTTGGTCCAGTGACTCGTTCTACCTTCACACTTTGAAAATATTATGAGCAAAATGAACCCAAAGGAACCGACTGAGGGGCTGTCTGCAACCAAGGGGGTGTGTGCATGCTGAGAGAGCAGTGTTTGAGATCTGGAAATCTGGATGAAAACACTGAGGGTATCAAAGCAACAAAATTAGGATTTGGAACTATATGCAGCGCACTGTGCTGAAATTGGTGGATCCCCCGAGATGCAATTTATAAATTTTGACCTGGACAAAAGTGTGCTCCATGAAGAAAATCATTGAGTCCAAGCTGGAGCGTGCATTGAAACAGGGCTCATTCACCTAATACCTCTCGATGACCCGCACGTGCTCTCTACCTTTCTCGATCCCTCATTCACACATTGGCAACACTTCTTGGATAGCCTCAATGAAAATCAACCTGGTGTGTTATGATCAAAATGTGTGTTGGTTTAAAATGTGTGTTGGATTTAAAACTCTCTGGTACTCTTTCTCCATCTAGTATGTCAATTTCCTTCGGGTTTCAGTAGTAGTTTCTATACGTGGAACATGCCAGGGGTACATCCCAGGGACTTTGGTTCTAGCTGGCACTTACAAACTCCAACAGGAAGCTAGACCCGGAAGAAAGACTTTGCTGACAGGTGAAGCAGGGTTCATATATTTCATTTTTTTCTGCTCAGGAATTCCATTTCAGTGCTCTCAGAACATGAACAGACAGACAACAGGTAGGTTTCTTTGGAACGTTGGAGACCACCAGGGGGTTGTCTCAACCTAAGGGTACTAATTACCTGATAATGGGTACATTTTCTCACAAAGTGGGAGGTTCTTGTGAGAAGGGCGCCATTTGGGCTACAAACAGAGACTCAAAGCTGACTCAAATTTACACTTGAAGGAGAATACCGTCTAAATTATGTAGAAATTGTCATTTCATTCTTAGAAGTGGATCTTTTCAAACACAGAATTTGCTCCAGTTTATTCCCTTACTAAATATCAAGTCAGATGAGCTGGGAGTAGAGACAGAGCTGAGGTTGGGTTTCGAGTATCTGATAATGACAGAACCATGGCGTCTACATAGAGGAATGTATGACGTTACAACACATACATTTACAATGCATGCACTTACAACGCAGTTTTTACATCGCAACATCCACTACAACGCATGTCATTACATCGCTTGACACTACATCGCATTTTAAAAAACTACCTTTACAACGCATTCCATTCCATTACATACTACCTTTACAACGCATACCATTACATTACATACTACCTTTACAACGCATACCATTACAACGAATACCATTACATTGCATTTAAGGTAAGTATTGGATAGTATAGGGGTAAAAATGACTATTGTAACTCCAGGGGGTTCAACAGTAGGGTAAGTGTTGGATAGGTAGGGGTAAAAAACTACTATTCTAACTCCAGGGGGTGCAACAGTAAGGTAAGTTTTGGTTAGTGTAGGGGTAAACATTACTATTCTAACCACAGGGGGTGCAACAGTAGAGTAAGTGTAGGATAATGTAGGGGTTAAAAATTACGATTCTAATGCCAATGGTATGTGTTGTAATGGTATGTGTTGTAATGCCTGCGTTGTAGTGGCATGCGATGTAGTGTCATGCGTTGTAATGGTATGTGTTGTAATGCCTGCATTGTAGTGTCATGCGATTTAATGGTTGTGTTGTAAAGGTTGTTTCCCACATAGAGCAATGTTTTTGAGATGTAGTTTTACAAATTTGAACCCAGAGATTATTTAATCATTTCTTACAGTGGTTGACAGAGGTTTGAGTGGTAGATTGAAAAACAGAAGGTAGAAGGGCCCACCTTGTTGTGTTTTTCTCCATATCTTATTACCTTCATTTCTGAAATCCTGTAAAACCGAAGTTATTCAGGAGAACCTTCTACTATAAAACTATCTCATTTAGAGGAGTGACTGAAGAAAGCTGGATCTAAGACCAATCCCCTAAATTAGTGAACCCATTGCCCTATTCATCTTGTAAAAGGGACATGACAGTCTCATACAAAGACCATTTTCACCAGGCGACCCTATGTTTACGTACAAGGGCACAACTGAGGTGTGAGGGTTGCATAATGACTGAGTTCACGGGCTAGCTTTCTGTCTTGCCTCCTAGTCTTACATCTGTAATACATGGCATGACAGAAAGAAGTCCTCCCCATGTGCCTAGGATGAGATGGCTTTTCTCCTACATCCAATGGATTGCTCGCTTAGTGATGGGCTGGTGCTGCTGTTTCTGTCTCAGTCAGTTCTCCTCCTCCGTGTCTGCATGCCTGGAATAGGTGACCCATATATAAAGCTCTTCTCCTTGTCAATCAGTTTAGAAAGCTGTCACAGACCGCTAATGAGCAGCTGTGGTCTGGAAGGGGTCACAGTAACTCAAACCAGCTTGGCTGGCGGTCCCTGCTTGAAGGTCACGGATAGCTGGATTCCACTTCCGGGTCTAGCCCACTTCCTGTGCCTTACTCAGTCTCCTGCTGCCTTGCTTGATTAGCTGCTTCTTCCACAGACAGGGGGGAAAGTCACAAGGATTTTGTAAAAAGCTAGGAATCTACATATCGAAGGTTTTCTCCTAGCATTTTCTTAGATTTTCTATCGGATTCATTAAACATATGCTTGATTTTCTACACATGTGAAGGTTTGCACACCTATTCATCATGCCCTAAACTTACTTATGTCAATTTTTCTCCTTGCTAACTTTCTCCATGCACACTAATAGCACATGTAACTTGTTCTTTTCTTATCCACCTTGCAAACATATTCCCAAGTAAGGAGACTCCTTTCTGTACAACGCGATGCTACATACGATTAATATATTTAGTATGGGTTTCAAGAGCAGGAATGGCTATGAAATTTAGTTGTAAACACTCAAAGGTTTCCTGTTTATTGGGATTTCCAGGTATTCCCCAATGTTACCATGTGGTTCACTACTGGCAGCACCACAAATAAAGCTAGAGTTACTAGAGCAAATATGACATAGCGGCCAATTGTCCCTCGGTGTAAGTGCCCTGGGAAAACAACAACTGTTCATTCTGAGTGAAGATTTGCAAATGAGGAGAATTTCTATTTAAAGACTGAGGCCCACGTCATGTCCCATTCCTTTCACAGCTCCCCTCAGATTGTCTGCACCCTCTAACTTCTCAACCAATCTCTCGCTCAATCAGCCTCCTTCCTCCTCGTCAACCAGTCATCATCCTCTTCCTCATTCTCTTTCCGCCTGCTCAACCAGTCTGCTTCATCTTGCTTAGTCTCCTTCCTCTCGCTTAATCAATCTCCCTCCTCTACATCAACCAATGTCCTTCATTTTTCGAACCACTCTCCTTCCTCTTCCTAAGTCTCCATCATTTTTTTCAACATTCACCATCATCTTTCTCAACCTGCCTCCTTCCTCTTCATCACCCATGCTCCATCTCCACCAACAGGTCTCCATCCTCTTTCTCAACCTTTATCTTTTCTCTTTCCCGCAAGCCCGCCTCCCTTCTGTATCCAATGCCCTCTCTCTGTTGGGTATCCACCATTCTTCTTCTTCCATTGACTCTGTTCCGCTTAGTTTCATCGTTGTCTTTATATTCTGCTGCCTCTTGTTATCAACTTGCCCCATACATTCCTTTAAAAATTCTTTACCGTAAACTTCCAGGATCATAAGCATTTTTAATTGCAATAGATCCAAAGTATATGTTCCTGTACTTCATCATATTAACACAATATATATATATATATATATATATATATATATATATATATATATATATATATATATATATATATATATATATATATATATATATATATATATATATATATATATATATTGACGATGTCTTCCCAACAGGCTCCATTTTAAAACATGGTTCCATTGACCCTTGATAACAGTATAGAACACGAAGACCATGCCTCTGCCTCTCTGTTCTCCTTGGCAGTAAGCGAGGTAGCGCAGCACCTCTGAAGCCCAAAGGGAAGGTCCATAACAGGAAGATATAGACTGGAGGAGACAAGATCACATTCTTTGCAACTATGTGAAATAGATGCTTATATTAAATAACTAATCGAGAATCTTAATAATATTTATAAATATCATACTTCCTTTCACACGCTATAATAATCACTACACCCCATGTAAAAGTACTCCACACCATACTGTATGGAGAAAGTACCAATCTCCTGTGTTTATTCATTTTTAAGGATGTCTCCGGTGGTGTAGATCTTCAAGTGAGTCGTTTTTACATGTGTTATATCTTTTTCTGCTGCCTGTTGGCTTGGTTCATGCTATAAAAATACATACATACGTATGTTATTTTATATCATAGGATGAATATCTGTATAGCACATGTCCAGTATCGATATGGTCTTGTACTACTTTCAGAATTTTCAGAATCACTACTCAGTGTTAAGTCATGCTGTATTAGTGATGGTCGGAATGTTCAATGTAGGTTTAGGGGATACTTGGAATTGTCCCTTGGAGCGGATATGACATGTTTGATCGTACAAGGGCAGTGTGTGTGTAATATAGCCTAGATGTCTGTTAAATTCTGTAGTTGTGAACAGCTGCCACGGCCAGGTCAGAAGTGTCAATACAGCTGGAGGGAGGCAGTACAAGAGAGGACACCACCCCCTTCTTTTAGCAGACAGTCCTTCTTCCTGTGTCTTCGATCATAGAGAGCTCCATTCTAATTCTGTATTTAGAACATGCATAGGCTATCCTGTTTTAGGTTCAAACCTATAATAACTGATAAAACCCCACTGAAATGGAAATAGCCCTCACCGGTGTAAACATATAAACACTAAAAAAAACACCTGCAGGGCAACAAACTAAATGCCATTCAAAGAACGGAAATGGAGAGTGAAAGAGTCCATTTTATTTCTTCCTAAAAGGGTCAATACAATGTAGCTTTGTTATACTAGGTTGTAGCAAGAAAGGCTGGGCTAACATTATTTTGGCAGAGTTTCGATTTTTAGGGAGGTCACATTTACCTTTTTTCAGTTTTGTGGTCTTTGGTCTTAAGTTGGAGGGTATAGAAGCATGTTTTAGGTCACAATTGATTATTTTATAGACTGTAGAGAATCAGGAAATATCAAAATCATATTTTATATTTGGGCCTCATTTGATTCTTTCACTGATAGGTAAAATATTCCCAATATGTACCGTGACTTTACCCACAGAAACCCTTTGATACACCAGCCCCTTTTTCTAGCCAGTCAGTATTGATAGTAGGTGAATTGCCAAACACCCTAGGCTTTAAACATTCAAAGCAAGGTGCAGTGACAGGTATATGTGAAAAGAGTGCTGGCACCAAGCATCTGGGATTTTGGTGAAAACATGGCAACAGACTCTTGGACAACATGGAACACAGTGTCACTTGCAATGCTGCTGCAAAAAGTTCTTACCAAATTCAAGAATGATTGGAGAGATATTGTTTCTATTTGCAGTGATTCAGCTATGTATATGAAAAGGTTGTGTCATGACATGTCAACATCGATATCTGAGTTGAAGTGCTTCCGTGTAAGAGACCCTTACCAATTGCTATATGGTATGCTAAAAGCATATTTACAATCTTCAGAGTTAATGAAGAATGCTACTGAATTTGTAGTCCATCCTGGTGCACTGTTTCATACTGCACTCGAACTAAAATGCAAATATTTCTCATTTTGTACTTTGTGTGGCATCAAAGAAAGATTAATCCCAATGGAGTCATTTAGCCGGTGGTTCTTAGTCCTAGAGGCCGTGAATGCTATTTTATCCATGTGGCGATCGTTAATAGAATTGTTGCTTAATGATGATGCAAAAGGCAAGAAATGTGAGGATCTTCGGTCGCATATTGATAGTAATGTAAAAAAAAGTACACTCTCCTGCATCCTTACATTTTTACAGGAGAACATTACTGCTTTAGTGAATATAATAAAAAAATAGAGTCTGAAAACACCCTTGTCTAGTCTACTAAGTGTATAGCATAATTGGTGTAGATGTGAAACATCTCCTTGAGAGTAGCCTGGATGACACTTTTAGTGACTTTGGCACGGCAACATGTTCCATGTCAGAATACTTTCCACTTGTAAAGCAAAGAATTGTTGAGGAGTAATTCAGGATTTTTTTTTTACAATGCATGGGAAATGGCTTTCAATGATGCATAGAAATGTCCCTTCACCAACCATGGCATTTGAAGTCAATGAAGCGTTACTGTGGTACTCCGCACAAGTTCTAGATCTCTTCCATAAAGGGGAATTTTCTACAGACTTCGAAAAGTACTGCTTCATTTTTTACCTCTTCATTAACTCGGAGGGCATATACACAGTTCAAAGCATATGTTGCAGAACCTGTCCCAGAGAATTCCAGTGCTCAGTTGTACCAGTATTGGCGTGGAAAGCTATGTAGGTGGCCAGAGTTGGCAAATTGTATACTGGCTCTATTGGCGCTGCCCGTTTCAAGTGCCAATCTTGAAAGGGCTTCTGCACAGATACAACTTTATACAGGAAGGAAAGAGCGATCGTGCATTACCAAAAACTCACTGAAGAAGCACTGTATGTGGTAGTACAATACGTTTGATTTGTAAAAATGTGTTTGGAACTCATATACACTGTATGTACACTGTCTATATACCATGCGCTATCAGTCCTGAAAGCAAGCAATAATAAAAGCAAAATGTCCCATAGGCATCGGAAAAACACTGTTTTGGTTGTTTTTAATGGCGCAAAAATGTATCACCACTGATAGCAACTGTTTTTTAAGGTATTGAAATTACTGGGGAAAAAACACCAGAATTTATCATAAATAGAAACTCAAAACAGGAAAGCCTAAAAATGCGTAAACTGATTGTGGTCCTGGGCAAACCAATGTATACCTTTATCACTCCAGTTAGAAATATGTAGAGTTCACATATAAACAAGCGTGCAAGATGCAATGCCCTATTTCACTGACACGTCTGTAACCTCCAATGCACATTACCTCCTAGTTTCTATCGTCTTCTCTTAAACAGAACTCTATGCCATAAAATTAATTTTCAAACCGTTTAGGGAAATTCAGAAATGTGCTTATGGTAGGGAGAGTCCCCAGACAGTAGATTGGCCAAATAAGGTGGATTGCCCCATAAGGAAGCATGTTGCATCTGTCCATTTATATTGTAATTGTAATTGCATTTATATAGTGTTTACTATCCCTGACGAGGCGTAGGAGCGCTTTTTTTGGCAATTAGCATGCTATTCCAGAACCCAGAAAGGATTAGTGCTGAATTAGCATGGTGAAATATGAAAGTAATTTGAGTGGTGATTCTTAGTCAGTTATTTGGCGTGAGAAGGATAGTGGAGGGACAGAAGAGGGAAAAAGGTTTCCATTTATATAGCACTGGTTACCCCTGATGGGGTGTTGAAGCTCTTTTTTGGCGAGTAGCAAGCTACCCCAGAACCCATAAAAGATTAGTGTTGAAAATTAGCATAGTGAAATATGAAAGTAGTTTGAGTGGTGGATATGTTTTTTTAATATGTTGTTCTGCTCAAAAACTGTAAGTTTTCCTGTATAGAAGCTTGTTTTCCAGTACACCAATGACATACAGAGCAATCAACTTAATTTCCCATCCGGCAAACACACGTACTCCAACTTTTCTCTTCATACATATCCCATGTTGATCTCTTTGGAAAATGGGCACGCGAAATGCTTTTGAAACCCCACAAAACACGTGTGTAACTTCAGTATACTGCTACATTTCAGCACCCCTTACTCATTTTTTTCCTACTACCATAGAGATATTCTATGTAAATTGTTTCACTTCTCCTTGGAACTGGTCTGCATAGTCCTAAAAATGTATCATTTGTTTACATTTGGGGGAAAAGCTGTGTTTTGTCTCTTGCAAAGTTTGCAAATTTTCCTTTGCGAATTTTGATACATTTTGCAGCTGTGAAATTGCACGTACATTTGGCTGTAGGGAGGGGACATGTTTTAGTGAAAAATAAAATTCCCCTGGGGACATATTCCCCTTGAACCAGCCCCTGTCGGTAACTACTGTAGCTTTGTGAGTTGGAGACGTCCCTTCCGATGCACTCTTATGAAACTGAACACAGGTGTATATTCTTTCCAGCCTGTGGCATCTTGTAGGAATAACTGTTTGTGCATTTCAGGGTGGGAATGGCTGTGCAAGCTGCGATTCCCACCCCTAACAGTGCACTTACCACTGTGTAAAATGCATTTTACCAGTGGTTGTCTGTGTCCTGTAGTAAGCGTGTATGGGAGTCCTAAAAAAATACAAGCAGGACAGCTACATTTTTACAGCAAACATCATTTTAAGATTTCTTTAAATGACCGGGGGTTCATAAAACTTCTAGGCATTGGTCACGTGTGCGATTTGCCCAGGATCGCAGGTGAGAAGGAGGGCAGACAACTCGTACATCCAAGTTGGGATATTGATAACTTAACCCTTGGCACGCCTAGCCAAGAGATGCCCGCTCCATCACGCGTCGCTCTGCCCGCGACCTCTCGAGGCCCCCCAATGAATCCGAAGCGCTGAGAAGGCCCCGAGGCAGAGTCTATGCGCTCGAGTGGAAGCCCAGTGGGAAGAAGTGCCAGAAGTCATCAGAGGAGCAGGGGGAGGGTCCGAGGGGGCCGGGCCCTTGTTTACAGTTGCCCACACCCTATTTGGGCACAGAAGTGCCTGCGGCATTTTTGGCATCGCGCGAATGCGTCTGTTTTGGTCGCAGAGGCTGAGTGGAGGCCGGAGAGGAAAGGGCAGACACCTCGCGACAGCCTGTTTCCGGGGCCTCGGGCATCTTTTGGACTCAGATTTGGGGACTTTTTGTGTTTTTTTCTTTTTCTGGATGGAAAGCTGGACCTGGCTTAAGGGATCGGAGATCGCAGTGAGCCCGAGGATGACTGCCGAGAGGGAGACGTAGGTAGGTCTGTAATGGGTCTGTGTGCACTGCTGTTCCTGCGGGCAGACACGGTGGGGGCCCGCAGGGTACCACCGACGTGCACAGGGCGTCGTTGATACTGTAGGTGGAACTTAAGAACATTTGCGCGCGGCAGCCTGAGTGGTTCACGCGTTTATTCTGAGCACTGTGTGGTTTTATGTCACTAGGCGCTACAAATGAACATGCTCCTGTTATGACCTGCCAGTATTTTGATGTTGGTGTATTAGTGTCAGAAGGTTCACCGCAGGTGAAATGACGTCATTGACACAGGGGTCATTTTTCTCCGTGCATGCCAGCTGTATATTTCATGTCATCTTGGCTTTTTAAATCCGTACGCTTCCTCAGCCAGCCCCCTCATTCACGGATGAATCCAGTGTTCTTTCTGTCCATCCATCCATCCATCCATCCCTCGATACATTCATCTCTTCACTCATACTTCCGATTACCATCCATGCAACATCTATAAGCGTATCCATTCATCCACCCATTCACCTCATACATCCACCCTGCTGCCTTCCATGTTTGTATCTAAGCAACAAACTGCTGTTGACCAATTGTCATCCATATAGATTACATTACAATATCTCTGGATGACGCAGGCTGTGACCTTCCGATCCGAAATTCTTTGATGAGACTTTTTATAAACTTGTTTTTCAATATTGTATCTAAAATTGACAGCAGAGGAAATGTCACAGATAGCACAAGCGAGACGTATGTGTTCTAGCCTTCCATGGATGAGTGAAGTGATTAATACTGGGTGAATAGATGGATGAATGTACAATCTGCAGGATAGCGTCTTACTGTGAGATTGCTGACCTCCAAGACTTGTGTCATCCTGCCATTTCTGTGATTTCACACAAATAGCACTCCTTTCACTCTGTGGTGTGAAGCAGAAATCACCAGTGTTGTGAAAACTAGTGTGTCCATTGTAGAACAGAACGGTCTCTTTCAGGAGGGGGCAGAAAGGGATGAGCCACGGGTGGGGGGGGGGGGGGAGAAGTACTCACCAATGTAGACCATGAAAAAGGCAACAAAGTCCCTTACATTATCAATAGGGATCCCGGTTTTATGCTATTTATCTTTTTTTAACATTTCCGTCTGTATTTATCCATATTTATTTTTTACCCAACTTATTAGTATTTATCCATAATTATTTTGTGTTTTGAGAGTAAATGGCTTAAATTGGTATTCCTCATTTATTTAACCGATTAACAATTAACATGCACTCATACTTTGTTGCCTGTCGTGCATTAGCAAATTAGGCGGCCAAAAATAACAAAACACTACACCTACAGGTAAATATTAACATTATATTCACATATATGTGAAGCTATGCCTGTATTTAAGGATATCCCACCCCATGTTTTACCTCTCCTGTGCTGTCTATGTGCTCAGCTGTTGGCCTGAAACTCTTTAAGGACAGCATGGACAGTCACTCACAAGAAGGAGAATTTTCTGTATAAGCCTCTTCCATGTATGTAAAATTATATTTTTCTATATACAATAAAGAATTTCAGAAAAAAATAAATAAATAAATAAATAAATACAACCAGGTGATACATTGTTTTCTGTCTGTATTTAGCTGTAAAAATCCATAAAAACGGGAAAATGGACCTTAATTATCAACACAGGAGACCAAAACACCTCAGGCGTGAGTGAGTGAGTTTATAATTCCTCATCCCCTTGGGGAGAATTTCCAAACCTGAAAATGACAAAAAAAATCTTCCTGTCAGCTCCGCAGAAGGTCCCGGTTTGCTCTAGATGTAGGAGTGATCGTAGAGTAGCGAACTTCCAACTTTAGCAACTGTGCACTGTGTATTGGGCCCGCCTAGAAGCCCCCAAGTACTCCTGGAGCACTATACGTTGTCGTTTTCCAGGTGTACCATGTATGGAGGAGCAGTGTCCAGCAGCTGGGCATTTCTGCTAGTAAAATGACACATCCCTTAGGCCATACATCTGCCCTTTCTTCGACCACAGCGAAATCCTGTTCCCGTGCATGAATCCCCTTCCATACACTCCAATGAATATGTGGGCATTTTTCCCCCTTGTGCCCAGGACATTTGCTTATTGGTGCCCGCTGCTGTGCCATTAACAAGAAACTTGTTTGAAATAAGATATATCCTATTGAAAGTAAAGGGTTTCAATGAAAACTCATATTAATTATATTCATGCTTCATTATAGCCTTTTTGTTCGCGGAGGTTTAAACTGAAATGGCATGGTGAGCAAAAAAACAATGGATTTAAGCCTAGATAGATCATTGTACTGGGAGTGAATGTTTGAGGTTGTTTAGCATTTCGTCCATCAATCGTTCTTTTGAATTTGTTGCCCTAAGAGGGATGAGAAAGCCCAGACCTGGGTCCCTTGCTCACAATGCCTCTGGAGTCAAACTATCCTGGCTGATGAGGGGTGATACCTGAAAACAGTCCTAGGATGCTTATTTCTGGTCCAGGGAGGCTCTGGCCTGGCAGTTTGGCCTAGACTGTTCCCAGTGGGAGCAGGGTCAAGACTGATTTGCATATGGCTGTGTCAGAACTGGAATAGGTGGTGAGCAATAAACTGATGTACTTAGGCCCAGATCTATGTACTGGGGTTGAATGTTTAATATTGTTCAGCATTCTGTTCTTCACTGGTGTAGGCCTAAGCGTATCATACGGGGTCCCTGAGATATGCAGATATCATTAGATCACTAAAGATGATCATTAGATCACTTAGAACTGTGTCTCTGCGCAGACAAAGCATTACGAATTACTCATGGGGCCTGCGTCGCCTTTGCAATCCAAGGACATGTATTTTTTAATTTTTCATTATATAGCGCCCAACATACATAAGGCATCAAGTGTTTTTCTGGGTAGTCCTGTGGCATTTATTTTAGGGCTGGGCAATACATTTCGCTCCACCAGTGTAGTTTGTGGAGTTTTGGCCACTCCCTGTTATGCTTGTAAAGCGGTGTGCCATCAAAACTACGCCAACTCCCTCTTAGCTGAATTTTTTGCTTGTGCGTGGCTCACCGGAGTTAAGTTGGCGAGCGAAAATTGGCGTCCCCTAGCACAATTTTCAGGCGCTAGGATGGCACTGGGCAAGACTTTCTGAACGTGGGCAGATGCAAACGGTCGCGACCTTACGCGGTGAGAAAGCAGCACCCCAAGAAAAAAATCTACTTGAGTGGCAGCAAAGAAGCAGCGCCCCCGGGTGCACCCTGTGGTACCGTTTACGCTGATTTTGCTGTGGCAAACAAACTCATGACGATAAATTTCAGCTCGAGCAGATCGATATCCAATTGCGGAACTCTGCGGAATCTAGCAGAGATTTTATGTGACTCCGTGGAATTCCATGAAGTGAAACTCTGAGAGTTCTGCACGGATGTATGACATTACAACGCGTGCTTTTACCACGCATGCCTTTACAACGCGGTTTTTACAACGAATGCCTTTACAACGCATAGTGCTTTGGGGTGCTGGATAGTGAATAGTTTAATTTACTATTCCAACTCCAGTCCACGTAGACACTAGGGAAGGTGTTGGATAGTAAATTAAATCTATTCCCTATCCTAGAGCGCCCCCAGCGCAATGCGTTGTAATGGTTTGCGTTGTAAAATTTGCATCGTAAAGGCACTGCGTGGTAAAAGTTGCGTTGTAAAGGATTTTTCCAGTTCTGCACACCCCTAATTATTTATATATTGCTAGTATCTCCTGGTGGGTCTGTGGAATGCTCCAATGAACATCATATTCTTGGGCGCCCTTCAGAGTGCAAGGTTGAAACAGTGTTATTTGCACTTTGCCCATAAGAGACAAGTTGCAAGATCTTTGGTCACTGGACATCATGCTGCGTGTCGCTGTGTTTAAGTGTGGGTGTTGTATAGAGTGCATTAATACAGGCACGTGGAAGCACCGACCATCTCAGGGGTGGGCAGTATCAGAGGTAGAAACCACCAGTGACACGCTTCCTTGTTGTCATCATGGTATGTGGAGCTCACCCTGTAGCATCATTAGAGGCGCTGTTAAGCCACCACTGAGCGTTACATAGTGCCTAATTGGGAGCGACAGGGTATCAACAAAGAAACACCCGTCAGAGACACTGTTGAGCCATCAAGGACTATGATCTGGGATCCTTCCGGGAGTTGGGAAAGTGATACAGAAGAGCAAGCGACTGGAAGCACCGTTAACCAGCAGAGAGCACTATATAACAGCTACCAGAAGTGAAATATGAACAACAGGATAGCAGCCGTCGGGTATCCAAGGAGTGTTGTATCAGGTCTACCCAGGAACGGCAGATAAAAATGCTTTACGGGTACCATTAAACCACCAAGGAATATGATTTGGGGTCTGATAAGTGGACTTTGTCTCAAAGTTCCAGAAAGGAGCAACTCAATGGGGCCCTGTTTAACCATTAGGAAGTATTACATGCAGTCTACCCAGGGCCGACAGAGGAGCGATACAGGAGCACCCCACTGCAAGCGCTGGTAAGCCTACAAAGAGAATTACATGCACTCTATCCAGGGGCGTCAGAGGAGCTACAGAGGAGCAACCGACTGCAAGCGCTGGTAAGCCTACAAAGAGTACTATTAAACAGAGTCTACCCAGGAGCGTCTGAGGAACACCCCACTGCATGCGCTGTTAACACCTTAGCCGCGGCCGTTATTTCGCGGCAGTGTGGTGGTTCCGCGGAGTGGGCAGGGCCGCGTCGGCCGTTAGACATTCACAGCACCAGCGAGGTAGTGCTCGCGACGGCCAACGGCCGACGGCAGCAGGGAAGGGGTTAAACCTGCAAAGAGTATGTTATGTTATTAAAACTTATATAGCGCGCTTATACCCGTAGGTGTCTTGGCGCTTTGAAGCTCAAACATACCACGCTGAGGTATAGCGAAATTCTAAAAAGCCACGTCTTAAGTTGTTTTCTGAAGTCGAGGAGGGTAGGTATAGTGGAAGGAAGTTCCACAGCCTGATATTATTGTAGCTGAAACTCCTATCACCCCAGCTCGCCTTTTTGATTCTCACCGTGGTCACCAAGCTGGCGTTGGCCGATCGAAGAGATCTATTTGGAGAATACCAGCTGAAAATATTCCAAAGGAATTTTGGACCTTCGCTAAGCAGAGCCTTGTGAGCAATACAGAGTGCCTTAAATGTAACTCGCTGGCACACTGGGAGTCAATGAAGATCCTGGATACCTCTCCTAACTGACATATTTGGGAATGTCTGGGATTATTCTAGCTGCAGCATTATGTACCGCCTGTAACTTCCTAAGTAGTCTGGCTTGGAGGTTCATATATAGGCCATTACAATAATCCAGTTTGGGCGAAACTGACGAATACACAACAATTTTTCTGGCATTTCTTGGAATGAAGGGGAGAATTTTCCTTAAGGTTTGGATGGTAAGAAAAGAGGAATACACAACCTTAGACACATGGGTCTGAAAATTAAGTTTCTCATCCATAATAAAGCCAAGATTCTTGGTTTTAGCTCCTGGAATAGGAGGAGAGCCCAGGTTATCTGGCCACCGAGCAGGAGACCAAGGTGGAAAAAGATTACCAAACAGTACCACCTCTGTTTTGCTTAAATTCAGTTTCAGGCAATGCTTACTCATCCAGCTACTCAGAGCAATCTTGCAGTCATGTATTTAAGAGACTGATTAACATCCTTATCCACCGCTGAAATCACCAGCTCGGTGTCATCCGCGTAGGATGTGGGATTCAGATTGAAACTTCTCATCAGCAGGGCAAGTTCAGAGACATATATGTTAAATAGCGTTGGGCTCAACGAGCAGCCCTGAGGGACCCCACAAGGCACAGTAAACGGCAAAGACTTACATTTACCTAAATTTACCATTTGGGATCTACCTGATAAAAAAATATGTTAGAAGAGAGAGGGCCTTTCCTCCTATCCCTATAGTTTTCAAACATTGGACCAAGAGACCATGGTTCAGCGTATTGAATTACACGCAGTCTGCCCAGGGGCGTCAGCAGAACAATGCAGCGACAACCCATTGCAGGCGTTGTTCAACCAATAAAGAGTATTACATGGAGACTACCAAGAGACGACATAGTAGCAACCAAAAAGAAGCTCTGTTAAGCTTCATTCAGTCGAATATTTTTCTTTTCATTTGCTTTCTGTAAGTTCAAATTCTCTTTCTTCGCTCTTTATTTTGCATCTCTTATTTTCTAGGGTTTCTGTTTTCCTCTCTTTTTCATTTAATCTTTCCTTCACCATTATTCTTTTTTTCCTTTTTCTCCTGTCTTTGCTTTTATTTTCTTCTTTCTGATTTTTATTAATTTCACTGTTCCTTACAGCAGTTAGGTGGTTTGCTCTTTATTTTTAACATAACTTCTCCTGCTAGACTCTTTCTCTGTTTACTAATGCCTTTCTCATGGTCCATCGATCCCTGCCTGTTACTGTGAGTCACTGATGACTTCTAGCCACACCACATTTTTGCCAGCCCAGACCATGCTTTCCTCTCTGTGAGCCTGGGTTGTATTTTCTAGAGCACAATAATAGAAGATGTGGTTGTGTGCGCGAGGCCCCAGGGTCCCATAAGCCATCGCGACTGCTCCTGACCACATTTATGTGAGTTATATATAGAGGGAGACAGGGAGCCAGGGCCGGAGACAGGAGGGAAGGAAGGGGCTGTGGGAGATGAGAAGGGGCTGAAGGGAGGGGGGGCTTGATGGGAGACGAACAGAGAGGGAAAATAGAGAGAGAAAGAAAGTAAGGGGACTGGAAGAGAGAGGAGGGGAGCGACATAGGGTGAACACGAGTTACTGAGAGCGAAGGAAACTTAGAAACAGGGATAGAGTGACAGACATTGTGAGAAACACAGAGAAAGGCTGAGCGAAGGCAAGACAGAAACAGGGAGAGAGTGGCAGTGTGAGAAACACAAAAAAGGTAGACAGAGGCATGGAGGCAGCGATAGAAAGATAGTAAGCTCGAAATCGAGACTTAGGGGCATATTCACAAAGAAGTGGCAGTGAGAGACGTTAGCCTCCTTGGCTTAATGCCTGTCAAATCCACTTCGGAAACGCGAGGCTGTCCCTATTCACAAGTGCCACTGAATTCAAGCTAGCCTGGCTGATGATGGGTAATACCCAGAAACCGGTCCCAGGATGCTTGTTTCTGGTCCAGGGAGGACCTGGCTTGGCAGTTCAGTCTGGACTGTTCCCATGAGGCACAGGGTCAAAACTGAATTGCATATGGCTGGGTCTAAACTGGGGTGGCATGGTGAGCAAAAGAACAACGGATTTAACCCAGATCTTTTGACTGGGGGTGAATGTATGATTTATTCAGCATTCTGTCATTTGTTTGCTTACAGCTTTAATTAATGGCATAAATCACAAGAGGCATAGAGAATGAAGAAAGATGAAAGGGGGAGTGGGAAGAAAGGAGGAGAGAGAGAGACACTTCCCTCATCTGGTCGACAAGACTTTGCTGAAGATGTGTGTAGTCTACATTTTGTACCTGAAAATAAAACTATTGTCTAGTTCAAAGCCTTTTTGGTAAAGGTGAAGTAGCCATTAATTTTGGGGAGGGGCTGGCGAGAAGAGAGACAGAGACAGAGACAGAGACAGAGAGAGAAAGACAGACAGACAGAGAGTGATAGAGAGCCCTAGAGAGAGAGTGAGAGAGAGAGAGAGAGAGAGAGACAGACAGAGAGAGATAGATAGAGAAAGAGAGAGAGAGATAGACACAGAGAGAGAGAAAGATGGCAGGTTACGTTAGGCAGAAGTATCAGGAGAACTGCTATCACACATTAAAAGCTGTTTCTTTAAGAGATCACAGCACGATTACTTCCAGAGAACAACAGCGTAAAGACTGGAACCCCAGAGTATCAGGAACTCATGTCCTGATTGATTGGTTGATTGATTAATTGATTGATTGATTAAATGCCCTGATGCTGTCCTGGCCAATCCGAAGGCAGAAGGGGACCCTTCCCTTCATTTCTTTTGTGTCGTGTGTCCATTCTCTTCTAGCAGTGAAAGTGAATCTGTGTGGGGAAATGTATGAGGGCAGGAAGGCACCATCATTTGTAAATAAAGAACATTAAGGCTCCCTGGGATGTGATTGACATTTTTGGACGCATGGAGGAGAGAATCAAAGATGTGGACATGGACCGTGCTGAAGCAGCCTGGTCAGGTGAGGGCGACAGCCTCTCATATGCCTTGTGCGTTGCCCTCTTCTGCCTTTACAAAGCTGCACATCTCCTGCATGGCACCAACTTTGACTGCTGTTCCAACTGTTACTTACGTCATCTTGTGACCTGTCCCTCATTTGGCAGTATCCGTGTCAATGTCGACGTCTCTAAGCTGTCGAGAAACACGACCACCTCCTACCAAACAGTAGATAATGCATCCGCATAGCTGGCAACAAACTCCTACAGAATATATTACATAGACCACCTGTGTAAGTTCAATGCAGCACAGAGGGTTTCTGCCCTCCTCACACAACAACTGGCCACCATCAAACGCCACCTGCTAACAACCAACAGAACACGCATGACAGAATGTCTAACAAACTTTCAGTCTAACCCAAATGTGATACATAGATTGTTTATCCTACTATCTATCATGGCTTCTACCCGGCTCACACAAGAACACGCCACCATCAGTCACCACCTACTAACAACCAACAGAACACGTGGGACAGAATGTCTATCACACTTCCAGTCAAAGTCACATGTGCTACATATCTTGTCTATTCTATACTATCTATCATGGCTGCTACCCTTCTCAAACAAGAACATGCCACCATCAGACACCACCAGCTAACACCCAACAGAACACGTGGGACGGAATGTTTAACTCAATTCCAGTCTAACCTAAATGTGATGATGCATATCTTGTCTATTCTACACTATCCATCTTGGCTGCTACCCTGCTCACACGAGAACGTCCCACCATTAAAAACCACCTACTAACACCCAAATGAACATGCGTGACAGAATGTCTAACAAACTTTCAGTCTAGCCCAAATGTGATACGTAGATTGTTTATCCTACTGTCTATCATGGCTGCTACCCGGCTCACACAAGAACACGCCACCATCAGTCACCACCTACTAACACCCAACAGAACACGTGGGACGGAATGTCTAACTCAATTCCAGTCTAACCTAAATGTGATGATGCATATCTTGTCTATTCTACACTATCCGCCATGGCTGCTACCCTGCTCACACGAGAACGTCCCACCATTAAAAACCACCTACTAACAACCAACAGAACACATGAGACAGAAGGTCTAACACACTTCCAGTCTAACCCAAATGTGCTACGCAGCTTGTCTATCCTATTATTCATATGGCTGCTACCGGGCTCATACAAGAACATGCCACTATCAATCTCAACAGAACACAAGAGACAGAATGTTAACACTCTTCCAGTTGAACCCAAATGTGCTACGTAGCTTGTCTATCCTACTATCCGTCATGGCTGCGACCCTGCTCACACAAGTATGCACCATCATCAATCACCACCTACTAACAACCAACAGAACATGTGGGACAGAATGTCTAACACACGTCCAGTCTAACCCAAATGTACTTTGTAGCTTGTCTATCCTACTATGCGTCATGGCCGCTACCCTGCTCACACAAGAACGCGCCACCATCAAAAACCGCCTGCTAACACCCAACAGAACACGTGGGAGAGAATGTCTAACACACTTCTCGTCTGGTGTCAAAATGCTATGCAGCTTGTCTATTGTGCTACCAATCAACACTCACCACCTCAACTCAGCAACACACACTACACAGCACCCTTCCATTCACGCTAATTGTTTGTCTCTCAAAAAAAAAAAGCACTAGACAGAGTCCCCGATGCCCACATGCTCACACACAAGGCTACAAACCTATAATTTAGTCGGCAACGCACTGCCAAATAAATGAATCCCACACCCCCGGGCACCACAGCAGAATACTTTTTAGAACTTCTCATATAAAATCGACTTAAACATACCACACCCTCATAGGCACAACAAGGCATCATAGCTACGTGGGCCAGTAACAAAAATACTATGGAACATATTATCAAGAACAGGCGATAAAAGTATCGCCGCTTTAGCAGCAGGAAACTGCCGCTAAAGTGGCTGTAATGGGCTTGATAATATGTCCTTGTGAATTCCCATAGCAGCCCAGGTTCTGGTGTTAACCTGGGCTGCTATGGGAATTCACAAGGGCATATTATCAAGCCCATTATCGCCGCTTTACCAGCAGTTTACTGCCGCTAAAGCGGCGATAATTGTATCACCGTTCTTGATAATATGCCCCTCTAACTCTTGCTAAACAACAGACAATCAACCACCCAATTTGATGAGAAAACGCAGAGTTCACATGGCACACTCACCAATACACATGAGACACAAGATGAAATGTAACTAAAATTCACATTAATCTAAACAAGCCATTTCTAAGCTAATCCTTAAACAAACCTTTTCTCAAGCAAACAGCAACTAGAAACAGACATGATTGTCTGACTGATTTATCTGATCTGAACAGTCCCCCCCCCCGCCACCCCTCACCCCGATCGACTTTGAGCTATAGCACCATAACAAAGGTATACGTCAGTGCTCCATAAATACCAGCAACAGCAAGTAACTTGCACATGATAGGAAATTCAAGGAGATAGTCAATGTTTTAGTGCCCTGTATGTAATTAGTCTAGGAAAACAAAACACACATTCAAGCACAAGGAAGAACAATGTTTCACAAGTAAGTTCAAGGCTAGGTCTGGTAGCTGAGTGGACTAGTGTGGCGCCGCGGCCAGGGCGACCGACGCTGGAATCTGGGGACCACGGTTCGATCCCCGGCTCCGGCGGCAGGTCAGCCCAGCACCATGTGACTCTGGGCAATAGCTCGCTTAATCTTCCCGACGGCCCCCCAGCGCCTAGAGACCCTTACGGGTGATTGTGCGCTTTACAAATGTGGACTTTACTTTACTTTACTAATGTGTCCACAGCAGGGGCCTGTGTTTGACCTCATGCTTACAGTTTCAAATCCCGGCGCACCCACTCATCCTTCTGAGGTCAATATAATGAGTACCTTTGAGTTGGGTAACAATAAACAGCTGTTTTCCACCGCCAAAATATCCTTCTGGGTGAACGTGCGCTTTTCAAATACACGTTATGTTACTTGTCCAGAAACAGAGTAAAAATACAAATAGACTTTTTGGTGAATATGGACTATTTCGGGTGCTTGCACGACAGTACAGTAATTTAGGGGAAAGGGAAGGGGAGGCGTTAAGCGGTTGCAGTTCTTGGAGCTCTCCATTCGTCTTGTCTATAGTTGTTTTTACATTTCCTTCAACCTGTTTCAACAAGTGTTTAAGAACGAATGCATTTCGACCCAATAATAGTTTTTGAACCAATCTCTATGTGTTTCGCCTATTTTTAAACCTTATGGGCACATGCATCAATGGAAATTGCATTCGCAAATGGTGCGAATCGCAAAATTCTGCCGTTTGCGAATGCAATTCCCATTTTTGGGATGCATTGACATTTTTGTAATTTTCGCAATTTAAGAAATCGCAAAATTGCGATTTTTTAAATTGCGATTGCATTTACGGAATCTCAAATTGAGATTCCTTAAATGCAATGCATCAAACTTTAAAAATTTGCGAATTCGCAAATAAGGGGAGCAAATTACCATGAAGTTGACCTTCATGGTAATTTGTGAAAATGTTGAAAAATGCCCTTGGGGCATGTGAGTGTGCAAAATGTTCTTCTAAGCAGATTTCAGGGGTGCAACAGGGTGTCCTTGGGACACCCCTGCACCCTTGAAATTGCATTCTTAGTTTGCGAATTTCTAATGGTGAATTGCAAATTAACAATGTCTTTCCATTAATGGAATGGATGGGGAGGTATTCCTTAATTGCAATTCTCAATTAGAGAATCGCAATTAAGAAATTTTAAGAAATCGCTATTTTTTTTAGCAATATCTTGATGCATTGCAGTTTGCAATTCCTTAATTGCGATTCCTTATTTTTCGCAATTAAGGAATCGCAAAATGCAATATTGATGCATGTGCTCCATAATTTTTGAGCAAATAAGATAGAAAAAAACAAGAAAATAAAAATAAAGGGAAAACATAATAGGAAGAAAGATGAAATATAGGCGAGCAAGAGGTACATGGAAATGATAAATAAAGGGATAGCAGTGAAAGAGGAATCAAGAAAGAGGAAGAGAGAGAGAGAGAGACTGGGGACAGAAAGAGTGAGCTTTGGTTAGGGGTCAAAGAAAGGCCGAGACTGCGATCATAAGAAGCTTCGGATGAACTTGACCCCAGAGACACTATTAGTCCAGGAAGACAGCTCAGCTGAGTGAAAGATGTTGTGATCTGTGAAGGGTGTGTGTTACGGGTTCAGATCCTGGGCAGTGCTTAATTTGTAAAATAATAACTGCAGGCCCCAATGTTTTGCCCTGTAGCCCTGAGCCAGCGCTATTGAACAGTAAATAACAAGGCTGCGAAGTCCTGAATCCACCTCATGCCCTTTAAATTCCCCTCCAGACGCCTCCTGTCCCTCTATCTCACTCCTGTAGGCTCTTTTTCATCCCTGGTTTCTCTCTTTATAATTTGTTTCAGTCTTTCTCCTTTTACTTCTTTCCCCCTTGTGTATTTTTCTCTCTTGCTTTGTGTAAAAGTCGGAAGAGGAACAAATAAGTGCTGGTCCCCAAAAATGAGTGCCGGTGGCACCACCTGCAACCAACTGCTTGAACTAGTACTGAGTCAGACCTTTATCCACCCAGTGTCGAGAGCGTGTGTGGAGTTTAGTAATAAACAGTGACATTGCCTCAACGCTGATAGGCTTAAGTGTTGAGCCCTCTCTGCTGCCCTTTTTGCCAGGGCTAATTTGACTCTTTCACTGACTGGCATAGGGTGGCAGTGTTGTGCCACCATTTCTCGCCATCACATATTTATACGTGAACAATTTTCCTGTGTAGGATATGGTAAGATAGGGACTAATTTTTAAAAGGCGCGTCTAGGAGCATAGGGATGATGTGTATTACCTGTTGTGTGGTACCCAGTGGCCCGTCGGTAATACTGGAACATCCTAGGACATCCGGTGTTGGGTTTGGGGAGGGTGCAATAAACCACCTGTCCACGGGCGTTAACAGCTGTAAGGAGGTGCTAAGTGAAACTGGCACCCTTGGCTGTCGGGTAGCAGTTGGCACCTGGGCCCTCTGCCACTTAAAGCCACAGAGCGGCGCCGGTGCCCAGTGCAGATAGAGCGCCCTGTGCTTAAACCAAGGCGGGGCTCTCCGATGCTTGTCAGTGAACAGCAGTGCCCGCTGAATCGGTGCAAGAGGACAGTCTTTGACCCTTTGGGGGAGGGGTCTTCGTCGACATCTCAAATTGTGATAGAGGGTCCTCAGCCCAGAATCCTTTCCTTGATGTACAAGGAAGCTAAAACGCTTTATTCTTTAGCTTTGAGTGACACAAAGAATGCAAAGCACGTGGCTCCGATGGAGACGAATAAAGCATTGACTGGCGCGTGCCATCTGCGTGCCGATGCTCGGCCTGAGGAACGTACTGTGACGCAGGGACAACTGGCACCTGTCCAACATGGCGGCACCTGTCCAACATGGCGGCTGGGCACAATCTATTCTCTCAATATCAAACAGTATTAAAGGAAGCCGCGGCACCCCTCCATCAGAAGAATACTCAGCCGCGGCCGGTAGTGGGAGTACCGGCCAGGCGGTGACTTGGGGGGGGGGGGTAATTAAACATCTAAATAAAGAAAAAGAATTTCCTTGAGCGCACTGCATCACATTTGGTGATGCAGTACGCACGACAAAATTCGTTTTATTTATTTATATATTTACTTACTTGTTAAAGTCTGTAATCCATACATTACTACCCCCCACCCTGCCCCTCCCCACGTCACCGCCCGGCCGGTACTCCCGCTACCAGCCGTGGCTGAGAATACTATTAATATCTAAGGGGCATATTACCAACAAAGTGGAGAAGAGAGGTGTTACCCGCCTTATGTTAACGCCTCTCTTCGCCACTTCGGAAACGCGAGGCTGCACCATATTACCAAGGATATGGTGCAGCCTAGCGTTTCCCCCTGCGATGGCGATAAGTTTTACAACTTAACGCCAGCGCAGGCAGGGAAGGTTTGTTTATGTACAGGAAGGTGTTCCTTCCTGCACATAAACAAAGCTTAAATGCCATTTTGTACCTTACATGTGTGCTGCTTCATGCAGCACACATGTAAGTTACAAATAATTTTTTTAAAAAAAAGCTTTGTTTATGTACAGGAAGGGACACCTTCCAGTACATGGCAGAAGATCACCCTCCAGCCATCCTTTGTGGAAGCCAAGGCGCACCTGTGACCCCTGCACCTCTCTTGCATACACCTTCAGTAGCTGAACCGACACCTTGATCCGCTCAATGACTGGCTGTGCCCAGAGCAGCCCATGGGCAGCTCTGGGGGCCCCTCTATAGGTCATCTGTACTGATGCCCTGCAACACGCATCCTCACAGAGTCCTCTGGCCCCATAGACATGTTCCAAGGTTGTCTGTTGCCAAATACACTACAACATCTTGGCGCTCCACTGTTAGTGAGTAGTTACTGAAAGGGCTATGTCTGTCCTGTCAGAAGCTGGAGCCTCGCCAGGTACCCAGACCCAGGCTGCACAGCCATTACGGGCAAATTAATGCAATCAATCAATCCTTTCGATCCAGTTTTAAAAGCTTCTTCCATTTTTATCGGTGAGTTCTCGCGCTTCAATATTTGAATCAACAAGTTCAACAGATGCCCAGCCAGGCTTTCCTCTCAACACGTGACGACTCACAACTCTATAAGTCAAGGTAGATGTCATGAGTCCAATGCATTTTGGGTAAATTGCCTTTCTTCAGGGTTAACTATAGTGGAGAAAAAAGCACATTAAAACCCACGGTAGCTTATAATTAAACATACTATCTGGCATACGTACACGTGCATGGATGGAGCACGCTACCAGGGTTGCACGTATAAACATCGCCTTTGAGCATCATAAAACTTGTGTTAAAACTCTTGCTAACATTGGTGTGCATTCTACCATTTAGCACGTATGTATGTCCTGTGGCAGTCCAAGGGATAACTACTAGTGGTTACTGAGTTGACTCTGGAGTTAATCAATCACAGGTAGCTTCCCACAGGGTCAACGACCTCTGCACCCCGGGGTTGCGTAGACCGATACCATGAATGCCCATGTCCAGTGCAAGCCATGGACTATCATACTACCACAATGGGCTGTATTCTTCCCATGCCTTGGGTCGAGCCCATGCCCGATGGGTTAAAATGCACCCCTCCCAGTCTGCCCTATCCTGTGCATTCAGGGCACGGCTCCTCTTGCGCTCATGGGTGGATCTAGAGATCCACCCGTGTAGGCACACTCTGGCAGATCCAGCAATCAGTTAATGTAAAGGACCTCTGTTCCACCTCTCACTCCTCCCCCTCCATTATACTAGATAAAAGCCCCAATCTGGTCTCGCACGCACAACACCAAAACTCTTGCCACATAGTCCATGTTGTAATTTCCATACAAGCGAGCATTGCGTCTTACTCTTGTGTGCTACCCATCCCATAATGCTCATAGGCTCCTAATCAGGGATATGAAGCCCTGTACAAATGCAACTATAATGTAAATGTAAATGTAGTTGAGCTTATATAGCGCACAGCTACCCGCAGTGGGTTTCCCGGCGCTTGCTTAGGGAACCCTTCCTGGTATTCCCCTGTGAGATAGCAGGGTATCCACAAGGTGAAAGTCAGGTATCCCGCCGCGAGGGGCCGTTGTGGAGATTAAGCAAGCTATTGCCCAGAGTCGCAGAGTGTGAACCCGTGAGTCGAGGAGGCACCGGAGCGAGAATTATCGAGTCCGTGGAATTTTTAGCCCAAGACCCGCCGAGGCGGGGAATTGAACCCTGGTCCAGGACCGATCTCAGATTCCAGGTCTGCCGCCTCTAACCCCTGAGCCACACTTCTCCTGTTTTTTCCAAGCTAGTATTAGCTGTATGAGGCCCTGGGTGGGATTTTTTTTTTCTTGCGTCAATTCCCAAGGGACTGGAATTTGATATTTTTGATCATGTCCTAGTGTCGCCGATGATGAATGTTGCTTCTTAGAAACATCAACCTTAAAGCAGTTAGCTTATAGGCACTTGATTTGTAGAAGCAGAATCTAGGACACTGGTAACTGAAGTCACAAACAAATTCAAATAAATCTTACGATAATATACGTGAAGATACTAAACCAAAGACTGTGGTGTATAATGCAGCAACATGGGCACACCTTGGACTAAATGTGCCAGGGGGCCTATCTGCTGTCAGTACCCACAGGGCATTGATTCACCAGTCACTGGCCTTTTTACCAGACTCTCCCTTGATCTTGTGTATTCACTGCGCCTATTTCCTGTTTGGCCTTTTCTTTGAGAATGCCAATACCAGTATGATGCAGTAACTTTTCCTCATAGAGGTAGACATCTCTCAGCGCTGCAGCCTAAAGACACCGCAGGCGTGTTTCACAAGCCCCCCACCAGCTGCCAAGCTGGAACCATGCTCACTATTGACCCCGAGGTCAAAGGCTCGGCAGCTCTGACCTCATTTCCGAGCCTCCCGGCCCCTATAACTCTTGTTCTGCTCACAAACGCACGTGTGCGGCGCGAGCAGGTGGGCGCTACTGGTGAACAGCAGGTGCAAACGAAGGCTTATAACGCTCCCAAGGGAAGCAAAGCAGAGCAACCGGAAGTCGTCACAGAGTAGAGCGGGGCATGTTGGGTCACCCCGCCTGAAGCATGAAGACTTGGAAGGGGACACATGTCCGGAGCACCCCAGCCGGACTTTCTGCCCCTCCCCCTCACCCCTCTCATCCTGCCGACGGGACTGACTGAAGGGCACCCGGCGAGGAGGAATCCCCGGGGCCTCGCTCGCTCGCTTGGCGAGGCCTCAGAACCAGGCCTTTCCAGATCAGCCCGAGAGCTGCCGCCCTCTCACACCGGGAGTCGAGTTAACCCCAGGGGATTCGAAAAATGGACGTTGATGCTCAGTTACAAGCTTACCCTCGACCATACCAGCGTTTGGCCCCAGAATGGGGAATAACCCCTAATTACTTGGTGCAAAATCACTGGGGTTCACCTTCTTGGGACTGTTCTATGTATGTGCACAGGTCTAAGCAACTGGTAAATGTGAGAGGTGGGGGAATAGGGGGTGGTCTTGGGATAGATGTCTCCAAAGCTGCTGGCAGGGGTGTAACATAGGCCCCTGGGGTGCCAGGGGGTGCACCTTTCGGGGGAGGGGGTGCCTACTCAGCTCTAGGGTATGATTATTTGATTATTTGTGAGCTATGTAAGTCCTGGGGGCTTCTCAGCACAATCTGCCGGGACTGGGATGTATCATTTGTGGGGGTCTCTCGTCCACAGACAGCTTTTACATATTTCTGAAAGTTCTATGGACTATGCCAGAATCTTAGTGTGCTTAGAGCCTGCTGCTTGCATTCTATTGGCTGGATTTATTTCCACTATGATTTGCTTGCTTCTTATTCGATGGGCTGCCTTTCTCTTCTTTCATTTGTCCCTCCCCTGGGGTAGAGCCTCTTTTCCATCATTTTGACTGGCTGGCCTGTATCCCTCATTGCTCACATTTAAATAACTACTTTTTTTTTTTTAAGCATTCCATGAGAGTGCACGTGCTTGTTTGCTTCCCGCCCTTCAATACCTCCCCAGCCTGCTTGCTCCTTCTTGCTGCCTCCTTTCCAACCTGCCTTCTTCCTCCTCTGCTGCTTCTCCCTTTCAATCCCGGATCACCCAAACACTCCGTAGCTCCCTCATACACCACCGCCACATTCATTATTTCCCACACCCCGGCCTTGTTTTTATTTTTTTTTCTCGTTCCCTCCTTAACTCCCCCTTGGTCATCTTGTCCATTGCTCTCCCCACCCAGTTCTCGTTGCTTCCATTGACCCTCCCTCAGCGGCTCTTTCACACCCCTCACAAGCCTTCAAAAGATGCTTTCTTTTTTAATTTTTGGAGGGCTCAGCAGCTGCCATTTCCTGCAGGGCCACACTGTTGTGGAAACACTGTATCACACATTTTTTTTATTTAGCACTCCAAATGACGTCAGCCATCCTGGATCAGTACATGAAAAACAAGCATTTGCAATGCAATAGGTCTCGCATTAGGAAAGTTTGAGCTATTGGTATTGTAAATGACAATTTTTTATGTTTTGTTTTTGAAAATAGCAAAATTAATAGCTTTGTCATTTACAATGCCAATAGTTATAACTTTTGCAAATGTGACACCTATAGCATTTGTAATGTAATATGTGTTGTATTTACGTGACTTACATGTATTGATATAACAAATAACAAAGGCTTTACATTTTTTTCAATAATTAATACTTAAATAAAAGTTATTGTAATTTATAATGGCAATAGCATAAAGTTTTGTTAATAACTTTTGTGAAGATTATGTTCAGTGTATTCTATTGTGACGAAAATCCAAGAACAGAAGTGAAATATGAACATCTTTTTGTTACCTTTGTAATAAAGCTTGAAACCTTGAGAGAACATATTTGAACCAGGTGTTGTTGAATGGTTGCACAAATTGTATAAGCAGTGCAACTCAAAAACTATGTCACAATACAAAGGGGAAAATATTCTCTTTATTAATGACATAATATACAGAGTGCCAGAAGGAATGAGGGAAGGCCGTTTTTAGACTGCAGTGGACCGGGGGATTTCTTAGGAGGCTGGAGGCTGATCAAAGTGTTTTCAGGGCTGGAGAGACTGCCTGCCTCACACCAGCCTTGTAGCAGTAGGTGTCTCTGCCTATGAACTCCTGCCAGCAACCCTACCTATCATGGAGATGCAGTTCTCCATCCCCAAAGAGGCGTCCCCCATGGCTAAAGATGCAAGGGTTTAAGAGGAACAGGTAAGAGGGACAGGAGCATAGGCAGATGGTGCGCGGCACAAGGCTGTAATAATCTCTTTCCTCCCGTTTCTATTGCAATTCTCTAACGAGTGCACCTTGGACAGAGCCTGCACAAGCTCAATTATACCCACAAAACTCCGTCCCGTCTGCAGCCAAAAGACGCTCATTGGCCTGTTTATGCATGCATAGAAAACTTACTTTTCTTCCCCCTAAAATCCGCCATTACAATTGATAAAACACAGAGCCCCGCTACCACATGTGGCGCCCTCGAACACCTCGTCAGGCCGCCCACACCCAATGCCTCTGAACTTCACGCCAGTTTTGTGTCCAGAACTCTCAAACGCGAACTTTGTCTCTACACTAAGAATGATCCGAAAGCGCCTAGTTTTATTGAAGTTCTTAAATTGCGCTATCCTCAAAAGCGCTCCATGCTTGTGGGGGAGGGAGGGAAGTTGCTCACCTGAGAGACGACCCAGAGAACATTCTGGTGCTGTCTGCACTTCTATCGGCGACTTTAGCATGAGATGGAGGAGGTAAACAAGGACTGCTGACTCACGATCTGAAAGCTCCTGGGACTGCGTGAGGCCAACTGAGGCTCACTGCTGGGACCTGCACAGCATCAAAAACCAGCAGCATTACATGAAAGCTGCTAAATGGTGTTTCCCCAAATTCAACACAAATTACGTACCAGGAGACTCCGTGAAACAACGGAAAAAAACATTAAACCCCACAAAACAACACCAGTGTCCTCTGCCCACATCAGTACAAACTACATGCATCTCTGTCAACTGCAACTGTGAAATAACAGAAAATAATAAAATAAAAACCAGTCCTGCGCTACCATCAGCTTTTCGCCGGCCTGTGAGGAGTGGGAGGGCGGGGGCTGCCTGCGCATGCGCGCCACTCTTCAGTTTCGTTTTCAGGTCGGAGCGCGAGCCCGGAGAAGAGAAGTGCCGCATGAAGTCCCGGGTCCCAGGAGGGGGCCCGGGTGAAGACCAGCGGGGAGACTGCGGGGCCCCCATGCCTATGGGGAGAGCTCCGCTTTTTGGGAGAGTGCCAGAGGACCTCGAGTGCTTTGCGGGGCTCCCTTAACAGATGGTGCGAGCCCGAGTCCGACTCCGGTGAGTTAAAGGGAGGGGAGGGAGGGAGGGAGGGGGGGGGCTGTGTGCCGTGTGCCTGTATGTGTGCTGTGTGCCGTGTGCCTGTATGTGTGTGCCTGCGTGTGCATGCGCGCGCCTGTGTGTGTGTGCGTGCATGCAGAGGGGTGGGGGCTGCCTGTGTCTGTGTGTGAGCAAGGGGTGTGAGTTACTCTGCGCAAGCGCGGCTCAGACGCGCGCTCCCGCGGTGAAAACTGGAAAGGAAAAGCGCGTGGCACATTGCTGTCCACATTCCTAAATACGGGTAACATTAGGTCTGAAGCAGACACCATCAATGCTCACGCATTGAGGGTAGGTCTGCTCAACCTAAAAATGGACCATGTGTCATTCTATAGGCGGGTGCATGAGTGGAGATGTATACACATTCCTACGGAATGAGGCCGCCGCCAGCAACATCATGACGTACGTGCTCATGCACGCGTTTGCATCATTGTGCCTTTCTTCTTTTTTCACTTTTGAAACCAATAGCTCAACAAGTCAAGGCCTATTGAATCTACCAATGCTTGTTCTATTGACCACTAGGCCACACCCCCTTCTACTTGTAACACCAACCTACCCCCTCCCACCCTTGTACCGCTCTGCCCAACTTGTAATGCTGCCTTGAGGCAGTAATTGAGTGGTTCTTTTTTTAAGGCCTGCTACTATAGCCTTAAGTCTTTATGGCCAGTGCTTAATTTGTCAAATAATAAGTGCCAGGGCTCTGACCAGGAGGCCACTGCAGCTTGCACCACCCGTGGCCCCTGTCATCGCTGCCAAAACAACTACTATCCATTCCTCTCACCTGGAAGTGCGACGGTTCAGATTATTCCAGGACCCCAAAGCTAACGGAGGCAGGTATTATTAATTTTTAATGTGTATTGTATTATAAACACCGCCTGTTCTGCTCATCTATAAACTAGATGAGCAACCCCACCATGTGGCAGACTGTCTAAGTGCAGTGTTGACAATACCAATTGAGTGGGGGTGTGGAGCACTGGAAACCACTGGCGCAAATTAAGTACTGAGTGGCACTGTAAATAAGTGTCATGAATTGCTCGAACTCGGTGATACTCATTTTATTCACTTTGATGAAAAAGTAGGTCAAGCCAGGACTCGAACCTCTGATCTGCAAGCTTCACATAGATCACTGCAGCGGATGCTTGAACTTTTGGCGCTGTCTCTCCAGACCCGAAAGGATTATCTGACAGATGGGCCTTTAGTAGACAAGCATTGGCATAGCCAATAGGTCTCGCCTTTGGAACCTTATAAGTATTTAGTTATGCAGCACAATATCCTTGGTGCAACACCATCAACTGTTGAATGTCTAAACACTTATAAGGTCCCAAAGGCGAGACCTATTGGCTATGCCAATGCTTGTTATTTTTTGTTAGGCACAGGGAGATTTGCCCAAAATCACAGGATGTTGAGCATCCCTGCCGAACCCGGTTTCCAAACATCGATGTCGACCGCTCTAGCCATAAGGTCACATCCTCTCCCCATGGTAGTTTTCCTTTGTTCTTTGTAAATAGAAAACATGCATAAAAAGAGTAGTTAGAGGATTTTGCGGCTCTGCATGAACCCTTCATCAGAGTGTAGGTGCTCTAAAATGGTGAAACAGGTTCTTGGGGGATGTTTAGCTGTACCACAACTCCAATAAAAACACATGTGAAGTTGATTTGATGCACTTGCTAGACAGTTATGGTGGACTTATTGTCTTTGAGAGCACTTCTAAGAAAACAAGAGCACTGACTGTCACTTGCCTTTGTGGTGCAACAATTTGGTCAGATAAAAAGCTTTCACTACAATAGGGCAATAACCCTAAAGGGGACATTGTTAAAACTTGCTTTTCTCTAGGAGGTCTTACCTTGCAGATATTTCACCTCTGACCTTTAGAAATAATGGAACTTTTTAGGAAGGGATATGCTGAGTCCAACTTAGATGCCTCTTGGACAAAGCTGAGCAGGCCTGCAAGCAAGTGCCGCCCTTCCAAGTTATATTGTGTGATTTACTGCGCCAATTCGAACTTTTGTTTTAGTTCTGGGGCTTGTATTTCTGGAATATCATTCTAAAACCGGGGCCACAAGTCCCAGATGTAAAGAAGAAACTTGAGCTTTTGGAGCTAGACATACCTGGATTTAGGTACCTTGGCAACGATGATGTATCTCTTTCAGTAAACTTCTGTTTCTGTGGGTAAGGATGTCATGTCCTGTACATCATTGTATTAGCAATTGGGCACAGGGTGTCAGTCGCCGCCTTGGCATGCCATTGAGTGTGACAAGATCCATGCCACGGTACTGTGCCCAATTGAAGGATGTGGGTGGGGGCTAAAAAATGTGCTCTTGCACCACAGACGTGAACTGACAGACTGCACCTCATCGCGTGTGAGCACGCCAGTGAAAGACAGAGTTCCAATTTGAAACTGCAGTTGTGTCTAGGGGCCCCTCATCATTTTTAGGAGCAAAGACAAATACGGGCGCCCCTTTGCCCCCTCCTCAAGGGGTACCCCCGGGGGCACTCGACTATGCACCACTTCGTAAGCTTGTGAAACAGTAAGCCATGAGTATAGAACGGCTCGAAAATGTCGCAAAACCAAAGGCGCAACCAAACGGCTCAAAAATGATGCAAAACCAAACGGCTTGAAAATGTTGACAGCTTTCCATGCATTAATTTACGATTCACGCAGGATGGCACCGCGGTAGATTAGCTATTAAGTAGAATAATCCAAGGAGAAGTGTGATAAACCTCACCCCATTGGCTTTTGTCACAGAAGATTTCTGATATTAAAAAGTGCTAACTCCGCTGCATAAAAAGAAATTGGCAAGGGTCTTCCGTTAGCAGTGTTTAATAGAACCTTTAAAGCGGGGCACGGCGACTGCGACAGCAGCGGGCATCCCACGACTCTATCGAATGATCGGAGCATATCTATCTAACCTGTGGCGCTGCCCGGCAGGTAGAAACACAACAACCCCAGCCTGTAACGCAATAATCTATGCAATGCATTATCTGTGAAAGCAGCAAACATACGTCTGCGTTTTCTCTGAACAGCTGTATGACTGCGTACCTTTTGCGACAACAAAAAGGGTTATTATCCGTGTACATCTAAGTTAAAACAATCTCCCATTTACAACAAGCATTGGTTCCGAGACGCACGGGAAGCTTTAGTAATGTAAAAAAAAAAAAACACGCTAGTGCTGCGCGCACGTAAAAAAATAAAAAACACGCTAGTGATGCGCGTGTGCAGTAGCACGAACAAGTTAAAGGGGTCACGTTGGACGTTGGAAGGGAGGCAGATGGCGGCTGCGCGCGTGCACTCTCGCGTGAACCCAAGCGCTAGACCACTAGGCAGCACTTTGAAAACCCCAATACGAAATGTCTCGGTGCAGCGCATGCGCTGGCTCAGCGAGACCTAAAAAATGGCCGGAGTAGGAAGCAGCCATCCTTGAATTATAGGAACAGATTTTTTTTTGCTGGCATTATTACTGTATCTATTATTATTTACTCTCTATTTTGGTAGAAAAGTGCTTATGTAAAGTTTATATAACATGGAATTAAAGAACAGGTAATTGTTTTCCATGATTGTGCACGCATCTGTGGCACCGACACTGAGCCCTCGTGAGGTACAGAAAACTTCATCTGAGGCTACAAAACCCCACCATTAGGTGGTACATGAGACATCAGCTGAGGCTACCAAGTCTAGCCCTCAAGAAGTAAATTAGCTATGATCTAAGACTGAAACACTTCAGCCTCATGGCATACAGATGATGGAAGGAGCGATGAAACTTTTCAGACACTCACCCCCAGTCACAGATCTGGGTTGAATCCTTCATCATTCTTTAGCTCACTCCGCCACACCAGTTCAGAACCAGCCATATGCAAATCATGCTTGACCCTGTGCCTCATGGGAACAGTCCAGCCCAAATTGCCAAGCCAGGTCTTCCCTGGACCGGAAACAAGGATCCTGTGACCGGTTTCGGGTTAAAACCTCTCATCAACCGGGTTAACTTGAATCCAGTGGCAAAGTGAGCAATGGACCCTCATCTGGGCATACCCTGCCAACTTAGGGTGAACAAAGCAAACACAAAGAGATGATGTACGGAGCGCTGAAACTTTTCAAGACACTCACCCCCAGTCACAGATCTGAGTTGAATCCATCATTGTTCTTTAGCTCACTTCCCCACCCAGTTCAGACCCAGTCCTATGCAAATCAGTCTTGACCCTGTGCCTCACGGGAACAGTCCGCCAGCATTGCCAAGCCAGGTCTTTTCTGGACCAGAATCAAGCATCCTGGGACCGGTTTCGAGGTAACATCCTTCATCATACAGGCTAGGGAATTACCTTCCTTGACTCTTCCGGATACCGAGAACCTAGTGATTAACCTTGACACTGAAAGTGGGTCCCTTATTTTGGTTCTTATTTACCGGCCTCCCCAATATATGGCCAATTATCCATCTCTCCTGGCGGAGCAGCTGGCTTCATACGTAGTCAGCCACTCTAAAATCATCCTCATTGGGGACCTAAATTACTGGTTCGACAGCACAGACATAGACACTCAAGCTGCTGAACTGAAAGACCTGCTTACAGATCTCAATCTAAATCAGCAAATTAATGTACCTACTCACCAGAAAGGCCACAGCTTGGACCAGATTTGGACGCATAATTTATCTTTATCCGACCCAGTTATCAGCCCTTGTATATGGTCGGACCATTTTACTATCTATTTTACACTAGAAACACGTGGAAATGTCAGATCCAAGCCATGCAAGAGCAAAGAATTCCGCAAGTGGAAAACCATGGACCTTCCAGGATTTATTGACGTTTTAAGTAAAACCGTACCACCACCGTACGATGACCTGGACACCAGTGAGAGAGCGCTGTCTAACTGGCTACTCAACGCAGCTGACCTCTCAGCCCCCCTGGTACTGGTCCCTAATATCAGAGGGAATGAAGCTCACAAATGGTTCTCCCAAGAACTGAAAGAACTTAAACTGGGGGTCCGACAGAAGGAACGGAAATGGAGACAAGGTTACTCCTCTCAAGCCAGGATAGTGTACTGTACCGCAAGAAAGGAGTACCAAAAAATCTTGCTCCAACATAAATCCAACTACTTCTCCCAAAAAATTTTAACTTCTTCAAACAAAACTAAAGTTGTTTTTAATATAGTCAATGAGCTCTGTGACGATGACAGGACAGCTCTCTCAATAGTTCCTACCCAGAAGTTGTGTAACTCTCTGAATGAATTTTTCAGAGAAAAGATTGTAACTATAAAACGCAACATTGCTAGCTCTCCTAAATCGTCCCCTTTGGATGATATTTTTAATAACCCTATTACATTAGATACCCTTCCTGCCATAGACCCTAAAATCTTTTCCACTCTCTTGGCACGGGTCAAGTCTGGTTCACCCGATGACATTTGCCCACCCCACATTTTCGCAGAGATTGGGCACTCTATTCCTCATGGGATCCTCCCTTTGCTCAACGACTCTCTTGACCAGGGAAAGGTCCCCGCAGGGTTCAAACATGCTCTATTGATTCCCCTGATCAAAAAACCCGGTCTTGATCCTCTTGATCCTTCTAACTATCGTCCGATATCCTTGTTGCCATTCCTTTCCAAAATCCTGGAGGCACATGTTGCTAGTTGTCTCTCTCACTTCATTGAATCTACTGGATACCTGGAGCTTAATCAAGCTGGGTTTCGACCGGGGCACTCAACCGAGATGGTGACACTGGCGGTCCAGAATGTACTTAGATGCAATGCAGACAAGGACATTCCCCAAGCACTGGTACTTCTTGACCTGTCGGCCGCATTCGACACGGTCGACCATACTATCTTGGTCGACCGTGTCGAACAGGCTGGCCTGAGAGGCTCGGCACTTAGATGGCTGAAGTCATTTATCTCGGAACGCACCCAGGCAGTGAGATTAGGAACCTTTACAGCCCCTAAAATCAAAAATGAATGTGGAGTCCCTCAGGGCTCGTCTCTGTCCCCACTTTTATTTAATTTGTATTTACGACCCTTGCTATTCTCATTAAAAAAGTTCAGAGCCTTAATTTTTAACTACGCAGATGATCTGCAATTGATCTTCTGTTTAGACACACCTGGCGCGGTCACCGAATTTCGGGAGACCATGGTTCACATTCAGAGATGGATGGGCCTAAATCACTTAAAACTCAACCCAGGCAAAACTGAATTGATTTTGCCTGGGAAGAGTGCACTGTACTGGGGACCACATTTCTGGCCTCCAGAAATGGGTGACCCCCCGGCTAAGTCCCAAACAGTTAAGAGCCTTGGAATTTCTTTTAATGAAGATCTATCGCTCAAAAATCAGGTAGGGACTGTGGTATCTGCAAGTTTCTTTCAACTTCGCAAGATTAAGAAGATCGCCCACCTTTTAACCCACCCTGCTCTGATTCAGGTCATTATCGCTCTTGTGTTGTCCCGTCTGGACTATTCCAACAGTCTGTACTTGGGTCTTCCAGCGGGGCAGCTCAAGAGACTTCAACTGGTCCAAAACCAAGCGGCCAGGTTGATCTGCAAGATCCCTAAGTGGCAGTCCATTAGATCAGGACTGGCCAGTCTCCACTGGTTGCCAGTAGCGCAGAGAGCAGCTTTTAAAGCAGGATGCATTATCTTCAGGGCTCTACAAGGTAAGGGTCCCGGATTTATTAGCAGCCTGCTTGTTAGTTACACTCCCTCTCGCGCTCTCCGCTCAGGTCAAAAGAACCTGTTAGTGGTGCCGCGAATCAGGAAACAACGCCAAGGAGGTGGATCTTTCCATTTTTTGGCCCCCTCCCTGTGGAACTCTTTGCCATTGCCGTTAAGGCTCCATGAAGATCTGTTAGCCTTCAGACAGGCTTTTAAAACTTGGCTCTTCAAGCAAGCTTACCCTTAGTTAATCCCGTTTTCTTTTTTCTGTTACATGTTATGTTGTGCCAGTTTTCCACAGCGCCATGAAGCCTATGGGCGTACGTGCGCTTAATAAATTTAATTTAACATAACATAACATAGCTTGAATCCAGTGGCAAATTGAGGACTGTATCCGAGGCTAAAATACACCACCCGTAGGAGGTATAGGAGATTACAACTGAGGCTACAACACCCCACCCATAGAAGGTATAGAAGATTACAACTGAGGCTACAACACCCCACCCTTAGGAGGCATAGAAGATTGCATCTGAGATACAACACCCCACCCTTAGATGATATAGGATATTACATCTGAGGCTACAACACCCCACCCATAGAAGGTATAGAAGATTACAACTGAGGCTTCAACACCCCACCCATAGAAGGTATAGAAGATTACAACTGAGGCTACAACACCCCACTCTTAGGAGGCATAGAAGATTGCATCTGAGGTACAACACCCCACCCTTAGATGATATAGGATATTACATCTGAGGCTACAGCACCCCATCCGTAGGAGGTACATGAAACATCAGGTGAGATTACCAAGCCCAACCCTCAAGAAATACATTAGCTCCGATCTCAGGCTGAAACATTTAAACTGCATGGCATAAAAAGTTGTGCATCTGAAGCTAAAAAAAACACCATCAGGAGGTATAGAAGGATTACATCCGAGGCTACAACACCCCACCCTTAGGAGATATACTACCCACCCTTAGGAGGTATGGGAGACTACATCTGAGGCCGCTCCACCCCACTCTTAACAGGCGTAGGAGATTACATCTGAGGCTGCGACATCCCACCCTTCAGAGGTATAGGAGATTATATGTGAGGCTACACTACCCCACCCTTAGGAGGTATAGGAGATTATATGTGAGGCTACACTACCCCACCCGTAGGAGGTATAGGAGATTATATGTGAGGCTACACTACCCCACCCTTAAGAGGTATAGGAGATTATATGTGAGGCTACACTACCCCACCCGTAGGAGGTATAGGAGATTATATGTGAGGCTACACTACCCCACCCTTAAGAGGTATAGGAGATTATATGTGAGGCTACACTACCCCACCCTTAGGAGGTATAGGAAATGACATCTGAGGTCACAACACCCCACCCTTAGGAGTTAAAGAAGATAACATCCGAGGCTACAGCACCCAACCTCAGGAGGTATAGAAGATTACATTTGAGCTATAACACCCAGTTTTAGGAGGTATAGACAATTATTTCTGGGCTATAACACCCAGCTTTAGAATGGTATACTCCCCACCATTAGGAGTTATAGAACATTACATCTGAGGCTATAATATACCACCCATAATAAGAAGTATTGGAGATTACTTCTGAGACTACCACACCGCAGCCTCAAAAGTACCGTAGACTACATCTGAGGCGACAACAAACCACCACCAGAACATATACGAGAATCCAATTGAAGCTCTCCCATCGACCTTCAGCGTATATGAAACTTCACATAAAGAAACACCCTCCATTCTCAGGACGTTAAGTAGACTCCATCGGAGGCTAAATCATACAGTCGTCAGGAATGATTGCACCCCCATCAGTGGCGGCTGTTTTTTAATGGCGGTGGGGGGCCGGGTTGCAGTGGCAGGGAAAGGGGGGAGGAGGGAATGAAGAAAAAAATAAAATACACACTTACCTGTCTGCCACTGCCGCCGCCTCCTCTCGGTCCGCTTTGACCGCTTCCAGGGCAGGTAGCACCTGGCTCCCAGCCTCCCGATAGCCAATCACAACGCTGCATTGTTCTGAGTGCCCTGGTTCGGCGCTCAGCCAGAGAATGGGAGGCTGGACATGTTTTCCATGCAGGCTGAAATGCATCCTGCATGGAGAACACGCAAAGTGCGCATGACTGGTTTGACCAGCCCAAGATGGACGGCCAAAGTGCTCTGCGCACTTGGAGTGGGCAAACCACTCCTCCCCTGCCCTGCTCTGTGAGCAGCCCCGCCTCAGCTGAGCAAAGGGAAAAATAAAATAATGATACAAATGAGTTATAATTTTCTTTTTACTTTTTCGACCTACTCTCTGGGGCGACGCTCCCGCTCCCCTTTTGTGTTTCAAAGCTGTTGAGTTGTGCAGTTGTCACTGCTGATAAATGCACTATGCCTCTTGCTGCATTTGAATTTCACATGGTACCACCTCTCGATGGCAAACTGTGTTGGTGCTATATAACATAAGAATAAAGTATAACATCAATATATCATCGTACTGATTTAGAATGATTTAGCACGTGGGAGTAAAAATCCCGCTTCTGTCTGGTGGAAAATATTCGAATACACCATTTCCCGAACCCAGCCCCCGCTTATTATCATAGGTTAAAATGTATGTTAAACTGTAAAGTGTAACCCTCACCCCTCCCCCACAGAAAACAGTGGTATTTCTCAACCCTGCAGTTTGGGCTTACTCTTCAGATAGAGAAACATTTGATTGCCAGTGCACATTCCAATGACATGATGCTTAGACCAGAACCCTTGATGGATGGCATTTCTCTGCATGTATTATTATTAATACATGCTGTGCTTTTAAGCTGCACGACATTCACTTTGCAGCTTTTAGGCGCTTTACAAACTTTCCCGCAGGGCGCTTGTACAAAACAGATTTAGTTTTCATGTTATTGATACGAGAAGGATGAAACGCTGAATCTGGCTCTTCTCTTCACTAGACTGTGAACTGCAGTGTTCTCCCTCGCCGCATTAACCCACCGAGTTACCCTCCCATTGGCTCGCTGCGCCGTCGCCCGTCGCCAGATTCAGCCTGTCGCATGCTTGTGGGAGAACTGACTGTGCTCCACCGAAAATAACCGGTGTATTTCTGTACTTTTACTGGGGCTTCGGCGGGTCCAGTAACTCGAGCCCTGAGCCGCCTCTGCTAGCCACAGGGGTGCCCAGCATTTTTTGCTCCTTACGTTTTCAGGGCACTGTTGTGAGTCAGTGCCACACTGGGCCACAGTCCATGCCACTTATCAAAGATTTCACAGCCACAGGCAAAATCACTGTTCGGTGTTTGGGCGCTCCCCCTTCCATGCCACCAAAGAACATTTGTTGTAAGCTAGGCCCCTCTTGGCTATTTTTTTGTGTGGTCAAAAGGCAGCTGGCGGCATTTACTTTAAGTTGCACCAGAGTGGTTTAGAAACGAACAACAAGCATTGGCAAAGCCAATAGGTCTTGCCTTTGAGAGCTATTGGATTTCGCAATGTTTTGTAGCCATGCTGTACAGCAGCGCAAATGCTTTGGGGCAGATTTATGTTAACTGGCGCATCCCCAGGGATGCGCCAGTTAATGTGCGCCACAGTGCGCCACAGCTCCGCCACCCATGGTGCGCCGCATTTACAATGCGGCGCACCATGGGGCAAAAACGGCACAGATGCGTGACGCATCTGTGCCGTTAAGGTGGCACATTGCTGGAGTTGCGTCGCAAGCGCGACGCAGCTCCAGCAAGGCTCGGGTTTGCCCCATCTTAACAATGCTGCGTCAAGACCTACGCCTGCTTCAAGCAGGCGCAGGCTTTTGACGCAGCATTGGCCTGAAAGTGACTGAGTGAAATCTTATAGATTTCACTCAGCCACTTTTGCGAGGCGCACCTGCCCCGGAACGCCCACCCTGCGCCGGAACGCCCACAAGTGGCACAGGGCTTTACAACGTGACGCATCTGCCTAGATGCGTCACGTTGTAAATGGGTCGTAGGGATGCGCCACGTTTACGCCGCAGTTGCGTGACGCAAACGTGGCGCATTCCCAACATAAATCTGCCCCTGATTTAGGAAATCTCTATAATGCATCCAGGGCTAATGCACTTATTTTTTTAAAGTGCATTAGCGTTGGATGCATCAGTATTGTTTTAACTATTATTTTTAGTCACACTGCTATACAGCATGGCTACAAATCATTATCAAAGTCGACAACGCCCATGCTGCAGAGCAGGAGCAGAAGGCAATGGCAGAGCCAATAGTCTCAAAGACTAGACCTACGGGCTTTGCCAATATTTCTCAGGTCTCGGCACAACACCCCTGAGATGCTGAGCAAATCAGTTAATCTGCCCACGCGTGAAAACCAAAATGACATCTAGCAAACATTTCAATTACATATAGAAAGCAATTGAGCCCATGTCCGTGTCTTAGTGAAAATACATTCACAATAAAAGCAGATAAAATATGTTGCCACAATAAATATCCATTTCAAAGGAGAAAAGGGCTTCGTTGATGTGTGTGTTTGTGGCCTAGTAAAACACAGCTGCAAATGGGAAGAGGTGTACGAGAACAACAGGGAATAAGCCTGAATCACAGTGTGATCGGCGAGAGGACAGCAAACAAGCTGAAGCAATCAGTACTTGCCTCGTGCTCCAGCCAAAAGAAGATGAGGGGAAGTCAGCACTCTCTTGCCAATAAGAAGGCAGCAAGTAAGAGTGACAGTGAAGCCAATGAATGTTAATCAATGGGCGGGATGCAAGCACATTCTTGCACACAATATCTCCCACAAGGGAGTGCACAACCAGCGCATGCGCTGTCGCAAGCAAAACCTAGCGGTAGCACAGTCTCGATAGACTACCTGTTTCCCTGGCCGTACTGTCTGTCTAGAAATTTTTGAAAGCTGATCATTGGTTAATCATTTTGTTTTACTATAGTCAGGGCTACTGGAATTATGCAATTGTGTGGATGTGGATTTTTTAGCATAATTAACAACTGGCCGCATTAGCCCCATAATCCATCAAATGCTGCATAATCTGCAGAATTTAACAAAAACATATTTTTATTTCTAGCTCAAGCGGTTCAAAATGTACTAATAGCACAGCAACGCATGTTGCTGCGCTGTGGGTGGCCCATTGCAAAGTGTGACTGGACACCTTTCTGTTGCTTATTGCTGTGTTTGGATCTTAAACTGGTAATAATGAGGTACAAACAATGCCCGGACAGTGTTAGCAAGTGTAAAAATGACAAAATAATGCAGTAACGCTATCACAAAATGTGCTGCATTATGCCTTATAATTTGGTTGTTCTTGCTTCGTAATTTACTCAACCCTGCCGCATAATTTTGCCTTACCCTGCCGCATATTCCAGTACCCCGGACAATAGTGCATGATCCTGTTTCTTGCCACATGCTTAGCTGTCGCGAGCGCAGCACGTGCAGTGCCACTGGAGTGCGGGGTTCTGAAGGGCGCATACCAAGTGGAGCAGCTATCATGAGCGGAGCAGGTGCATTGGCACCGGGGTGCACGAACATACGTGGCCCACTCTGCACCACTTAAGATTTTGTTAGTTATTTACAGTTGTTTGTGCGCGGACCAGTTCTCAGAGGCATCAAGGCGCTGTACTGAAGTTGACATTTATTTTACAGCTTTGTCAGTTGCTGCACAGAACTGGAAGGCACGAGCTGGGCAGAGGTGCCCATAAAACGGATGCAGTCTGTAAATCCGGTCTGCACTGAGAGCACGCGTTTCTAGCGCTGTATCAGCCATGGTATAGCGTCCCATGGCTAAGCGAGAAGGGTGAGGTCCCTTCCACAGGTGCGGCATCACCGGGGGGCAGCCAGTGGGAGAGCAGGCAGCAGTGGGGCGTGGTCTCCCCCAAGGCAGCGAGGAGAGTGGTTTGACCCAATTGCTCCTGCCGATAAGAGGAGGGTGCGGGTTCGCCCACATGTAAGGTGCCAATTAAGCAGGGGAGCTCGCCTTTTGTTAGAATGGCTGACTTCATATTTTTTTTATCCCAAGCGGATCTCAGAGCAGGGTTGTCTTTTTTTTGTTTTGTTTTGCTTGCATTGGGACGTATGGTACCCCTCCTACCCGGCCATCTCACACAGTGTGTACACCACAAAGCACTGGCAAATCAAAGGGAAGCTAAATTGAGATTTTGACTCCGCAACTTCGTGGAGCTGGATTTTTAATTTAGCAAACGTGTTTACATAAAGACAAGGCGTAAGTTAAAAGTCAGTTTGGGAAAGAAAAACCCAGAATTGGTACAAATAATAACACTGAAAAAAAGTTTGGAAATTTAGCAAACTTTGTGAACGCTATAATACTATGATTGAGTACTTGAGATATGAGTCCATAACTAGGAATCACAGGTCATCAAAGGCCTGGGCTAGGCCGAATAGATCCTACCTGCCCTCCAGGGCCACCTTGGCTTCCTCTTCAGGACAGACCTCTATCTGACGCTCCCTCCACCACCAATAATTCACTGTAGCACTATGCTTCCCCATAACTTTCCGAAATTTCACCAGTGACTCACTGAATTGGAGTGCTTCCAGATAACTCCTAAATTTCACCAGTATCTCGCTTCATCCAAATGACTCCCAATAACTTTCCTAAAATTCACCATCTACTCACTGCATCAGAGGTGTTCCCAGCAATCCTAAAATTCACCCGTAACTCACTATATTGGGGTGAAATGAAATGTTATAAATAGGTGCATGAGACTAAATGTATTCTACCGACAGCCATTGTGACGTATTACATATGGCCAGACCAGGACGTGAGATGCGCAAAACAAAATATGTGACCTAGGAGGGGAAACGAAAACAGAACATGACCTGGAAAACACATGGCAGACCATAAGGTCTTAGAGAATTAAGGCAGGAAATCTGTCCAGGGTGGTACAGGGTGAAGATATGACCTGCAAAGTACGAGGCACAGATGACCAGTGAGGCAGGAAGCAAAACATATGACTTGCAACGCATGAGACATAAGTTATGACATGGAAGCTATCTCAGAAGACATCACCTTGGGGTGCAAGATAGAGCATATAACCTGAGAGAATGTATGGAAAGCTTAATGAATAGCTATGACCTAGCATGCCAATGCAGAATAAATAATGTAGGGTCAGCAAAGCAGAGTATACCACCTGGGAGATTCAAGAAAAAGGCTGTAGAAAAAAGCTGTGACCAAAAGGTGCACAGCCAGACAGAAGGCAGAAAAACGTATGTGGGATTCGCAAAGCACAAAAAGATTGACAATGGGGACCAAGACAGAAGATATAATCAGAGAAGCTCAAGGGGGAAAAAAGGACCTAGAGATGCAAGGCAGAATAAATAAGTTTGGAATGCAAGGCAGAAGAGACGATATGGAAGAGTAAAGGAGAAGATATGAAAAAACAACAGTTGTGATTTGTGAATTGAAGCATGTTATGGTATGGCATCATATGGAAATGTGTACAGCGGTGACAAGCTCCAGAGAGGAGAACACCACTGGCTACCAGAGAGGAGAATACCGCTGGCTACCAGAGAGGAGAGTACCGCTGGCTACATTGCAATAGCGACTCAAAGAGAGTGTGACTTTAAAGCCTCAAACCAAGTAATTTGAGGAGGTGGCTCTAAACACAATTTAGTGTGGGAGGCCTCTAAGAAAATGCATGAAACTCTGTAGATAAAAGGTTTTCCTAGTCACCTAAAAGTCCCAGAGTTGAAGGGAGCGCTACAGTCTGTCCATGGAAACCGTTCCCAATAATCGAAGTCTAATGAGGCACAAGGGGTCTCCTATCAGGTGTTGATTGTTGTGTTTTTGTACAGCAACAGTCTATTATAATGCATTTTTTTGGGGTGGTCAGAGTTTAATACAAAGTGTTTAGTTTCCTGTCTTAAGTCATGCCCACATATGTTGCCGCCGGCTGGAATGTGTAACTGCCTTTCACTTTATTTACTAATGGAGCGGTTGCTCCAAAAGTCTTCAAATAAATATGAGCTGTTATTCACCACGTGCGTAGTTCTTTTATCACTTTTTGAAAAGCAGAAAATACTCAATAAAGTGTAAAAATCTAGGGTTAACAGAAACCTCTGCAGCAGACACATTTACCAGTTAAGATAAATTCCTTAGCCCCTGCTTTGTCCCCAGAGGTCATGTGCTCCCGGCAGTGGGTTCAAGTCGTCGACACACGAGAAATGGCAGAGCTTGGTTCCTTTGGCCATTAGTTAAGGATGGAACTTCAGACACACTCCTCCTCTTCGACCACTGTGCATGACCTAGGGATGTAAAGAGGTCCTGTTCAACAGCTTTATCCGTCAATAGTGCACATGTCGAGGTTTGTGGTGCAGCGTTCCACAGACACACTCCTTTTCTCCCACTCACCTATTATCTCGAGGTTTTCCTCTAAGCACTGGGGGATATCGATGTGGGGAAGGCTGATATGGTATCTCATTCGTCTGTCTTAGCATATTAGGTCCCAGTGGAGGCTCCTCCGCTATGGCGAAGGACCATTGCCTTACTGCTTTTGAGCAGTGCAAATTGAAGGAAATATAAAATTACATTGAGTTATTATCCTTTTATGTTTCCTTTGCGGGTGGGCGGAACTGCTCTGGTCTCAGAGCAGGGGAGGAGTGGTTTGAACACTCCTAAGTGTGCAATGACTGTTTGGTCTGCCCTCTCAGGCCAACCACACCAGTCATGCGCACTTTCGCCATTCTCCCTGTTGGCTGTATTACAGCCTGCATGGAGAACATGCCCAATCCCTCATTCCCTGGCTGAGTGTCGAACCAGGATACTCAAAACCAATCACAACCTTGCGATTGGTCAGGGGAGCCTGGGTGCTTACCAATCACAAAGCTGCATTGCAGCGATGTGCTTGTCAGGGGAGCCTGGCTGTTCTTCCTGGCTGCGGGCTTCCTGTCCCACATGGATGCAGAATAGTGAGTTCTGACCAGAGAAACCCCAAGTGTCACTCAGTGAGTGTGAGACTCCAAACCTAACCTGGCTGTGTTTCGCTTCTAGACAAGCACTGTGAGCCCCTCTGGTCCTCTCTGCTTCTCTCACTTCCTCGCCTACACTTCCATTCCATGTGATTTATTTATTTATTTATTTATTTTATTTTATTTTTGGTGTTTTCTATAGCGCGAACATGACCCTGCAAAGGGCATCAGAGCGCCTTACAGACGTATTTCAACATTAGACCTTATAGATTACAAATCATTAAATCTTTACAGCATTAATACTTCAGGAGGCGTATAGCTGAATGGGGAACTGCAAAAGGAACAAATGTAAAATTAAAGGACAGTCTCGAAGCCTAGACACTGAATTTTCAGGCAAATGTGCACATTTAATCAGGCCGACTGTGTTATTCACAGAGTAACACAGTCAATTGTAGTACTGGAGTAAGCCATTACTGCATTGCTTACTTTCCCATGGGGAAAAGCATAATGTGAATGACTGTGTAAGAGACCGAGGAGCACTGACCCAAAGACTATGAATGTAGTGTTTTTTAGGTCTCGCTACGAATGCAACGCAGCTGCTTCGCTAGCGAAGCCTCTATTGCTGTGGCTTTGGTGCGCGAAGGGAGACAGAAGGTGGCACGCGCGGACAGGAGATGTGCACTCCATACGCGTGCACATCTCCTGTCCACGCGTGATAATGTGTTATTGGCATGAGGTATTACTTTCCAAGGATGGTCAGCCCTTTGCAGGCTCATTGATAACAGTATATTTTTCCAACCGAGTCTCTGGCTCTGTGATGTTGTCAAAGGCTGACGGCATTCCATCATCTCTGCTTCTTCCCTCAGGAGGGTGCAAGAGGCTGGTCCCCTGTTGAACCTTCAGTTTTCAGACGGCAGAGACACTGAGGGTACTTCCCGTCTCTTCATACTTGAGATGTATTCTGGTCTTCTGTAAGGCCTAGTTCACATTCAATGCATATTAGGTCTCATAGGGGCGTGAAAATGTGCTTAATTTATTTTTTCACCAAATTGTATCAAATTCCATGTAAATTTCAAGAAATTCTGTGAGATGCTGTCACAGTGAAATATGGTTTGCTGGTATCTGAAGTGGATTTTTTAAGTCAGTGTGCACAACGCTTAAAAAGTCCGTGCAAAGATACTGGCAGGGGTGTGGTAGAACCAGAATATGTCCCTGCAAAACTTTTCTGTGCGAAAACAACCTCCCTCTGATATCTTGCAAGACTTTTTTGTGTGAGGCATGTAAAAATGTTATGCAACATTTTGTGACGTGATTTTTTTTTAAATTCTGGTATTTTGCAAATTTTGCAAGTGTAATTAAGATTTCATCTAGGCCTTTCCTTACTGTGTTCTGCAAGTCCCTCGTTGTCTTTTTAGGTTGAGCCTAAACAGTGCATGCTCTGCTCTGCAAGCCATGCTATATTGGAGTATGTACTTGAAGCCCCACCCACTCTCCGCCCATATTTGTCATTGGCTTGTGTCATTGCCCTTCGTAAATGCTGACTTCTGATTCGGTATTAGGCGTGTTAGTCCCTCCTTAGTAACACCTTGTCTTCATTTGTAATCTCCCGTGAGGACTTGCCCTTTTACTTCGGTTGTTAAACTGTATGTCTTCTTTAGTCTGTAAGCCCTATTTTCGCCTGTGTTTGGAATTCTTTACTGTTAGAAAATATTCTTCCACTTTTGGAGTATTCTCCGTCCATTTTCTGTGCTTTCTAAGGATGTCTGCTGGAAGCACTTGCTTTAGTTTCGTTATCTCATGCAGTGCTGAAGGGTTCCTAGTTCTGCTCAGCAGACGTTTTTTGGCAGAATAGCTAGCTCTGCATCTTAATGTGTATTATTTCAGGTCACCCAGTGAATGTTTTCTGCTTGGATGGGGTCTTCTTGGTGTAATTCTTGTCATCTGTGAAACCCTAGACGTCAGTGTCTAATGGAAGTATTTTTGACAGCACTCGTGAATAGTTTGTTCCATAGTAGGGGGTTTCATACCTCAGAGCCTGGCTTGACTTTTTACAGGGATTTTCCAAGGCCTGATTGAATGCTCATACTCGCTGAATGTTACACACACAAAGGTGTACTTGGTTGTGTCTGCATTTTACATGTTTATCATAAACTGGCCTGTGTTTGCTTTTTGCAATATTATGTTTTCAGTTTCTGCTTTGGGGTTTGCATCTGACTGCATTAGCTTTGCAGCATGTGGAGGCTTTATTTACACACGTTCATTCCATCACTTTGCTCAGGCCGTGACTACTCTATGGTCACTGATGCTGGAAGGATATTCAGAGTGGGGGTGCTGCCACCCAGGTTACGTCACTGAAGTCCCAAGGACTGTCAACAAATCAAGCTACACGCAAAGAGCACGTTCAGCAAGTGAGCCACGCCCATTAAGCAGGGGAGTGGTAAGGGGTGAGTGGTATGCAGCCGGGGCTGCATTTTGGAGCACACTGCTGCAAAAATATTATTAACGAGTAGTGTATTGAAATGGCTACTAAATTTGCACGGACATGCAATTTTACCGATTTAAAATAAAATATAGGAAACAAATGATAGTGTCTTAAAATCTGTGTTTTTAGCATGGTGTGCCTCCCGACTTGTATTTTGCTGTGTCTATCATTGGCTTTGTCAATAGTTATTAGTTGCACAAGATAAATAAGCTGCAACTATTGCTTGTTACATATAATAATGATAAAGCTTCCAACTAAAGCCCTGGTGACACCACGATGATGTTGCTGCTCTTGCATTTCAGAAAGAGAAGGGAAATCCAGAAAGAAAAGGACTCTTTAAAGAAGTTCCCTTACTCACAACCAGTGCTTGAAATGGAAAAATAGAAGTGCAGGTACTCTCTACCAGAGTACCGGCTTGTTTCTGAGAAGTGCCGGTACTCTCCAATGAAAAGTATAGCATTTCTCTTGAGAAGTGCCGGCACTCTCCCTCTCAAAATAAAAAAGTGCTGGTACTCCGTACCGGACAGTACCGGCCCATTTAAAGCACTTCTCACAACGCTCACCTAGCATCCACTAGTGAGAAGTGAGCAGTGTGGGCAGCGCACATAGATGTGCCTGCTGTCTCGAAACGGGTCTCTTTCGGGTTGTTTTGCGCCCTGGCACTGTTTTCTGGACTACAGTGACAGCTGTTGTGACTGTAGTCCGGAAAAAACAACGGACCGCCTGTGCCAGGGCTCAAAACAAAACCCGATAGAGACCCGTTTCGAGGCCCCCTTAACAAAACTGCCGGTGCTCAGACTCCTTGAGACCCAGCCCACTTAAAGCCCTGGATAAGGAGAGAAGAAGTTTGGGTGGGGGAAGAAAGAGGCACAGGTGGAACCAAGACTAGTACTTTGTGGTATTTTGCAACCCTGGGCTCATAAGAAAACCGTAGACCTGATGCACTGATCTTCCTCCAGATGAAGCACTTGTGATACGCCGCGCCTAAGGTTAATATAACTAACTCCTTGCGCTTTCTTTCGTCTCTTTGCTCTTTCTTTCGTCACTTTGCTCTTTCTTTTGTCTTTGCTCATTCTTTCGTCTCTTTGCTCTTTCTTTCGTCGCTTTGACCTTTCTTTCGTCGCTTTGCGCTAACTTACGTCTCCTTGCTCTTTCTTTCGTCTTTGCTCTTTCTTTCGTCACTTTGCTCTTTCTTTCGTCACTTTGCTCTTTCTTTCGTCTTTGCTCTTTTTTTCGTCTCTTTGCTCTTTCTTTCGTCACTTTGCTCTTTCTTTTATCTCTTTGCTCTTTCTTTCGTCACGTAGCACCCTTGAAAAACCATCTAATCAAGCAAAGTAGCAAAAGAGCCCCCTGGTTCAACGATGACCTTAAGACATCCAAGAAGTTCAACCACTGACAACCTGACCACCTTCAAGAACGCCACCCGCAAACACCACCAACTAATCTGATCCACCAAGAAATCTGCATTCAAGGATCGACTTGACAACAACGCCCACAACAGCAAGGAACTATTTAACATCATCAAAGAATTTACCAACCCCACCGCCGGCACCAACGACATCACCCCATCCCAAGACCTCTGCGACTCCCTAGCCTCTTTTTTCCACAACATAATCGCTGACATACATAACAGCTTTGAAAACAAGTCTGTTGACCAGTCCACCCCACCCACCCCCGAACCAAATCCCCCCTCTAACAACCTTTACGCCTGGAACCCAATCACCACTGAAGACACCATCCACCTCATGAACTCCATCCACTCAGGATCGCCAACCGACCCATGTCCCCACCACATCTTCAACAAAGCAGACTCCATCATCGCACCCCATCTCCGAGACGTCATCAACTGCTCCCTCAACTCCGCCACCTTCCCGGAAAGCTGGAAACATGCCGAACTCAGCGCCCTTCTGAAGAAACCCACAGCAGACCCCACTGAACTTAAGAACTACCGCCCCATCTCGCTCCTCCCATTCCCTGCCAAAGTCATTGTGAAAGCTGTCAACAGTCAGCTCGCCACCTTCCTCGAATCCAACAAATCCCTCGACCCTTCACAGTCCGGCTTCCGAGCCAAACACAGCACTGAGACCGCCCTCATCGCAGCAACTGACGACATTCGAACACTACTGGACAACGGAGAAACAGTCGCCCTCATCCTACTTGACCTCTACGCAGCCTTTGACACGGTCTGTCATAGCACCCTCATACAACGCCTCAACAACTTCGGAATACAAGGAAAAGCATTGGACTGGATCATCTCGTTCCTCGCCGGAAGAACCCAGAGAGTCCGCCTCCCCCTTTCAGATCGGAGCCCACCGAAGTCATCTGCGGCGTACCACAAGGATCATCACTCAGTCCCACCCTCTTCAACGTATACTTGAGTCCCCTCGCATCCATCGCGCGCCAACACAACCTCAACATCATCTCCTACGCAGACGACACCCAGCTGATCCTCTCCCTCACCAAAGACCCAAACTCCGCCAAAACCAACCTACATGACGGGTTGAAAGAAGTGGCCGAGTGGATGAAGAACAGCCGTCTAAAACTGAACTCGGACAAAACGGAAGTCCTCATCTTAGGATCATCCCCCTCTGCATGGGATGACTCATGGTGGCCACCTGCCCTGGGAAACGCACCCAAACCAACGGACCACGCCCGCAACCTGGGCTTTATCCTGGACTCCTCCCTCTCGATGACCAGACAAGTCAACGCCGTTTCCTCATCATGCTTCAACATCCTACGCAAGCTCAAAAAAATATTCCGTTGGATCCCCACCGAAACAAGAAAACCGGTCACCCACGCACTGGTCCCAAGCCAACTGGATTACGGAAACACCCTTTACGCAGGAACCACAGCCAAACTACAGAACAAACTCCAACGCATCCAAAACGCCTCAGCCAGACTCATACTTGACATCCCCCGCCAAGCTCACATCTCCGGTCACCTGAAAGACCTCCACTGGCTCCCCGTCAACAAGAGGATAACGTTCCGACTCCTCACCCACGCACACAAAGCCCTTTACGACCTAGGACCCGAATGCCTTAACACGCGCCTGTCCTTTTACACCCCCACCCGCAAACTCCGTTCGTCCAATCAGGCCCTAGCCGCTATTCCGCGCATCAACAAATCCACCATGGGGGGAAGATCCTTCTCCTACTTATCGGCCACAACCTGGAATTCTCTCCCCACCCACCTCCGCCTTACACAGAACCACCTCTCCTTCAGAAAGCAACTTAAAACTTGGATATTCGATAAGTAAAGTACTCCCCCCTCCTCCCTTAAGCGCCTTGAGACCCTCTGGGTGAGTAGTGCGCTATACAAATTCTGAACTTGAACTTGAACTTTTCTTTTGTCTCTTTTCTCTTTCTTTCGTCTCTTTGCTCTTTCTTTCGTCTCTTTGCTCTTTCATTCTCTGTATCCCTCTCTTTTTCCTCTTCCATCTCGCTGTGTCTCCTTCCTCTCTCCTAATTTCCGTGCCAGAGGTGGGTGGTCCGCTCATAGCGCGAGCCTGGCTCGGGCTCAGCTGTGCCCCTCGGGTGAGTTCTCGCTCCATCCCCTCACTGTCGTATCTCGATGTGACTGCGCCCGGGCAGGAGTGCCTGTAAGGGCTCATTACTCTTGGCGGTCAGCGCTTCGCCTGGCACTGTCCTGTCCCGCCTTCCACTCTAGAATGCCCCCAGGCCTGAGGGCTGGCACTGCCCAGCCTCCCTGAGTGCCAGCCCTTCCCATGGCACTGCCCTCTCTCCTACCTCACCTTCCTCTCTAGAGTGCCCCCAAGCTTAAGTGATGGCACTGTACCGCCTCCAGGTCTGCCTCACCCCCTGCTGAGTGCTGGCACTGGACAGTCTCCCAGAGTTCCAACCCCTCTCCTGGCACTGCCCTGTCTCCTACCTGCCCCCCCTCTCTTTGACACGGGGATGAGTTCACCGCACTCCGAGTGCTGTGGCTGCCCCCCTGCCCCTATGTTTGAGGGCTGGTGGTGCCTGCGTAATGTATGTGCTTCCTGTGTGCTGTTACCGCACGACCACCACTCTCCGCCTGAGCGCGCCCTGTGCCACTCACTACTGCCGGTGCCCCGCCCCACCCCCTGCCTGAGTGCTGTTGGTGCTTGTCCCCTGCTTGAGTGCTGTTGGTGCCCCGCCCCCTGCCTGAGTGCTGTTGGTGCCCCGCCCCTGCTTGAGTGCTGTTGGTGCTCGCCCCTGCCTGAGTGCTGTTGGTGCCCCGCCCCTGCTTGAGTGCTGTTGGTGCCCCGCCCCTGCCTGAGTGCTGTTGGTGCCCCGCCCCTGCCTGAGTGCTGTTGGTGCCCCGCCCCTGCTTGAGTGCTGTTGAGCCCGCACCATGCTTGAGTGCTGTTGGTGCCACGCCCCTGCCTGAGTGCTGTTGGTGCCCCGCCCCCTGCCTGAGTGCTGTTGGTGCCCCGCCCCCTGCCTGAGTGCTGTTGGTGCCCCCCCCTGCCTGAGTGCTGTTGGTGCTCTGCCCCTGCCTGAGTGCTTTTGGTGCCCCGTCCCCTGCCTGAGTGCTGTTGAGCCCGCACCATGCTTGAGTGCTGTTGGTGCCCCGCCCCTGCCTGAGTGCTGTTGGTGCCCCGTCCCCTGCCTGAGTGCTGTTGAGCCCATACCCTGCCTGAGTGCTGGTGGTGCCCGTCCCCTGCCTGAGTGCTGTTGGTGCCCGTCTCCTGCCTGAGTGCTGTTGGTGCCCATTCCCTGCCTGAGTGCTGTTGGTGCCCCCCCCTGCCTGAGTGTTGTTGGTGCCCCGCCCCCTGCCTGAGTGCTGTTGGTGCCCCCCCTGCCTGAGTGTTGTTGGTGCCGCCCCCTGCCTGAGTGTTGTTGGTACCCCGCCCCTGCCTGAGTGCTGTTGAGCCCATCCCCTGCCTGAGTGCTGTTGGTGCCCCCCCCTGCCTGAGTGCTGTTGTTGCCCCCGCACCTGCCTGAGTGCTGTTGAGTCCGCACCATGCTTGAGTGCTGTTGGTGCCCCGCCCCTGCCTGAGTGCTGTTGGTGCCCCCCCTGCCTGAGTGCTGTTGGTGCCCCGCCCCCTGCCTGAGTGCTGTTGGTGCCCGTCCCCTGCCTGAGTGCTGTTGGTGCCCCCCCCTGCCTGAGTGCTGTTGTTGCCCCCGCACCTGCCTGAGTGCTGTTGAGTCCGCACCATGCTTGAGTGCTGTTGGTGCCCCGCCCCTGCCTGCGTGCTGTTGGTGCCCCCCCTGCCTGAGTGTTGTTGGTGCCCCGCCCCTGCCTGAGTGCTGTTGGTTCCCCCCGCCCCTGCCTGAGTGCTGTTGGTGCCCCGCCCCCTGCCTGAGTGTTGTTGGTGCCCCGCCCCTGCCTGAGTGCAGTTGGTGGTCCGCCCCTGCCTGAGTGCTGTTGAGCCCGCACCATGCTTGAGTGCTGTTGGAGCCCCGCCCCTGCCTGAGTGTTGTTGGTGCCCCGCCCCTGCCTGAGTGCTGTTGGTGCCCCACGCCTGCCTGAGTGCAGTTGGTGCCCCCCCTCAGTGCTGTTGGTGCCCCCCCTGCCTGAGTGCTGTTGGTGCCCCGCCCCCTGCCTGAGTGCTGTTGGTGCCCGTCCCCTGCCTGAGTGCTGTTGGTGCCCCGCCCCTGCCTGAGTGCTGTTGGTGCCCCGCCCCTGCTTGAGTGCTGTTGAGCCCGCACCATGCTTGAGTGCTGTTGGTGCCACGCCCCTGCCTGAGTGCTGTTGGTGCCCCGCCCCCTGCCTGAGTGCTGTTGGTGCCCCGCCCCCTGCCTGAGTGCTGTTGGTGCCCCCCCCTGCCTGAGTGCTGTTGGTGCTCTGCCCCTGCCTGAGTGCTTTTGGTGCCCCGTCCCCTGCCTGAGTGCTGTTGAGCCCGCACCATGCTTGAGTGCTGTTGGTGCCCCGCCCCTGCCTGAGTGCTGTTGGTGCCCCGTCCCCTGCCTGAGTGCTGTTGAGCCCATACCCTGCCTGAGTGCTGGTGGTGCCCGTCCCCTGCCTGAGTGCTGTTGGTGCCCGTCTCCTGCCTGAGTGCTGTTGGTGCCCATTCCCTGCCTGAGTGCTGTTGGTGCCCCCCCCCTGCCTGAGTGTTGTTGGTGCCCCGCCCCCTGCCTGAGTGCTGTTGGTGCCCCCCCTGCCTGAGTGTTGTTGGTGCCGCCCCCTGCCTGAGTGTTGTTGGTACCCCGCCCCTGCCTGAGTGCTGTTGAGCCCATCCCCTGCCTGAGTGCTGTTGGTGCCCCCCCTGAGTGCTGTTGGTGCCCCGCCCCCTGCCTGAGTGCTGTTGGTGCCCGTCCCCTGCCTGAGTGCTGTTGGTGCCCCCCCCCTGCCTGAGTGCTGTTGTTGCCCCCGCACCTGCCTGAGTGCTGTTGAGTCCGCACCATGCTTGAGTGCTGTTGGTGCCCCGCCCCTGCCTGAGTGCTGTTGGTGCCCCGCCTGCCTGAGTGTTGTTGGTGCCCCGCCCCTGCCTGAGTGCTGTTGGTTCCCCCCGCCCCTGCCTGAGTGCTGTTGGTGCCCCGCCCCCTGCCTGAGTGCTGTTGGTGCCCGTCCCCTGCCTGAGTGTTGTTGGTGCCCCGCCCCTGCCTGAGTGCAGTTGGTGGTCCGCCCCTGCCTGAGTGCTGTTGAGCCCGCACCATGCTTGAGTGCTGTTGGAGCCCCGCCCCTGCCTGAGTGTTGTTGGTGCCCCGCCCCTGCCTGAGTGTTGTTGGTGCCCGCCCCCTGCCTGAGTGTTGTTGGTGCCCCGCCCCTGCCTGAGTGCTGTTGGTGCCCCGCCCCTGCCTGAGTGCTGTTGGTGCCCGTCCCCTGCCTGAGGGCTGTTGGTGCCCGTCCCCTGCCTGAGTGCTGTTGGTGTCACGCCCCCCCCCCCCCCAGCGCTGTTGGTGCCCCGTCCCCTGCCTGAGTGCTGTTGGTGCCCCCACCCCCCAGTGCTGTTGGTACCCCTTTCATCCTGCCTGCCTCCTCCTGGTGCCCGCAGCCCTGTCTCTGCCCCGCCCTCCCGTCGTCCCCTTGGCCGCGGCGTCCCAGCCCACTGAGCTGCCTCCAGTGATGTCATGCCTCGCATAGCTGCGGGATGACAGCCGAGCCCCCGTCCCAGCCGGCTGGGATCACAGACACACTCTGCGACTCGGAGAGACGGCTCCTGCCCGAGAGAGCCAGCACGGGAGGGCGGAGAGTGCCAGCGGGCATCCAGGGACCGGGGGCAGAGAGAGAGACCGGAGCAGAAGCTTCGTGGCGCTAGAACCCAGAGCAGCGAGAGTCTGGAAGAGCTACGGACAGTGAGAGAGAGAGTACTGGGCAGAGAGCCCCACCTGGGACAGAGCCTTCCGAGGAGCAGAAGGGACAGAGACCTGACCAGAGGGGCCCAGCACCAGGGCAGGGAGTGCAGACCTGGCACCAGCGGAGAGCGGCTCTTGTGAACCTGCCCCGTGCCCCCGGGGCAGCTGCAGGGTGAGTGCACGTGCATGCATTATTGCGAGGGATTGGAACCCGCACACTAAGACCTGGTCTGTCCCTGGACGCCCCTTGGCGAATGGCGCCCCTCTGCCCCTGCCGCGCGTCTCCCTGGGTCGAGGGAAGCGTTTTATAAATGCCCAGGTTTGAACCCCACTCTCTGGAGACGCCGTCCTTTCTACGGACTCCCAAACATGGCAGGTACAGAGAGAACTATTGCGATTTGGCCAAGATCACACGAAGCAGACTAGCTGCAAAACTGGATTTGGAAACTTTAACTTTTCTTAGTTTCCCAGTTAGTGAGGTCATTACAACCCCCCCCCCCCTTCCTCCCCCGCATCAATGTGACAGTTCATATGTACTCTGAGACAGACTTCTGCCACGGCCGTGCACTAGCGCCTGTGGCCAATATTATAGGACATAGCGCTATATCTCTGTTTCTGGTAGATACTATAATACTTCCTGCGTAGTTGTTTTCCTTTTCCCGCGTGCGTTTATGGGCAGAGGTTTTTGGACGGCGCCCTTCTCTCATCCCGTGCCCGGGCGAGGGCAGATTTCTTGTTTACTGCTGCCACCTGTGCCAGGGCGCTGACAGTCAGCACCGCCGCTACTGAAGCGCTGGCGACGGCCGGGTTTTAATCTAATGATGAGGGCTCGGAGCCTGGGCGCAGGGGTGTTAAGCTGCGCCGCATGGCGCCGGTGCCAGGGTGAACCCTGCCTCTTGTGCCCGCTCAGCTGGCATCGGGCACACCTCACCCAGCTGTCTTCTCATGCGCTGGGTGTTGACACCCAGGAACCCTGGCGCCTCTTGGTGCCCTGAGAGTGGGCTCTGACTGCACCCCCCATGATTTAGAGATGGACACACCGGTGGGTTGTGCGCAGGCTGCACTAGGCTACTGCGCAGTGAGATGGAAAACCTGGACATGGTGTTTAGACTGTGGAGGGAGACGGTGCAGCAGAGGAGGGTGTTTTGCACCGTGGATTCACGGGGTGCAACAGGAGATTGTCTTGAATACTGTGGCGTGAGGTGGGAAAGCAGGAAATGACGTTTTATACCGTGGATTCAGGTTGTACAGGAGGAGATTATGTTTAATACTGTGGAGTAACATGGAAGGTGGGACAGGAGGAGACAGGGCTTTATGCTGTGTAGAGAGATACAGGGTGCTGCAGCAGGGGCGGGTTTATTATATTTAGTTCTCCCGGTATTATGATATTAATGTTTTTGACATTTCCGTCTGCATTTATCCATATTTATTTTTGTTAATTTTATCTGTTTGTATCCATATTTATTTTGGGTTTTGTGGAAAAATGAAGCTGAAATTAGTATATTTTCACATTTATTTAACCTATAAATATGCACTCTTGCTTGAATCCCTGCCAAGTGTTCAATGCTGTGAACACCGGCCAAAGATAAATCAACGCACTTTGATGAAAATATGCACATTTCAGTATCAACCTTGTGCTACTGGTGTTAAAGCGTCTTTACTAAAATTCCTTTCTTTTTTTAATCCTATTTACTATCAATTCACACAGCTTTTGGCCTGGCAGTCATGGTAGACAGTATGTATAATTGCTCAAAAAAACACGTAATTTCCGTTTTTATCCACATTTAAAAATAAATACAGACAAGAAAATAAATGTTTCTGTCTGTATTTATCTATAAAAATCTGTAAAAACGGAAAACAGGGAGCCATAATTATATTGTGGATTGGGATTGCACAGCAGGGGATTGTGTTAAATACCGTGGAGTGAGAAGAGAAACAGGAGAGTGTGCTAACCGCGGTTGAGGTGGGACAGGGTCGGGTGCTTCAGACTGTGGAGGCAGGGGTGAGCGCGGGAAAGTGTTTGCACCCGGCTTCTCCAACGAGTAGCTCGTGAGCTCCTGGTAGCCCTCCAGATACCTGTGAGTACCACTCTACACCCCACTCCCCCCCACCCCCCTGTTGCGCAGCCCAGCCTACCAAACTAGAAGCTTTTCCTTGGCTGAATTAATATATGAAGGCCAAAATCGAAAATTGAGTAATTATGATGAAATTGTGAGTATAAAACTGATATCTGAATGATAATCCATGCAGCTTCGGGGGATGTATGCCTAATATTATCGCTTTGGTGTTGTCACCGTGGTCCCAGGGGCATTGCAGCTGTGGCTATGTGCTACCGTTGTAGATGCATTCAAAACTGAAAAAGCCTTTTTTACAGTAGTACTGGTAATCCTGTGATCACAGCTGGTAATCCTGCACCGAGGTGATCACAGCTGGTAATCTCGCATAGTGTGCATAGAGAGGCCACTAATTTAATCTTTTTTATGTGTGTGGCACTGATATTAGTAGCTTGGGGTGATTTGCATTGAACATAAGGAGCTCTTATTACTAGAAAGGTTGGAGACCCCTGGTTTAGACTGTGGAGGGAGGTGGGACAGCAGGAGATGTTGTTTTAGACTGTGGGGGGAGGTGGGGCAGCAAGAGACTGTATTTTAGACTGTGGAGGGAGGTGGGACATTGAGAGACTGTATTTTAGACTGTGGAGGGAGGTGTGACAGCAAGAGACTGTAGTTTAGACTGTGGAGGGAGGTGGGACAGCAAGAGACTATATTTTAGACTGTGGAGGGAGGTGTGACAGCAAGAGACTGTAGTTTAGACTGTGGAGGGCGGTGGGACAGCAAGAGACTGTATTTTAGACTGTGAAGGGAGGTGGGACTGCAAGAGACTGTAGTTTAGACTGTGGAGGGAGGTGGGACAGCAAGAGACTGTATTTTAGACTGTGGAGGGAGGTGGGACAGCAAGAGACTGTATTTTAGACTGTGAAGGGAGGTGGGACAGCAAGAGACTGTATTTTAGACTGTGAAGGGAGGTGGGACAGCAAGAGACTGTATTTTAGACTGTGGAGGGAGGTGTGACAGCAAGAGACTGTAGTTTAGACTGTGGAGGGAGGTGGGACAGCAAGAGACTGTATTTTAGACTGTGGAGGGAGGTGTGACAGCAAGAGACTGTAGTTTAGACTGTGGAGGGCGGTGGGACAGCAAGAGACTGTATTTTAGACTGTGAAGGGAGGTGGGACTGCAAGAGACTGTAGTTTAGACTGTGGAGGGAGGTGGGACAGCAAGAGACTGTATTTTAGACTGTGGAGGGAGGTGGGACAGCAAGAGACTGTATTTTAGACTGTGAAGGGAGGTGGGACAGCAAGAGACTGTATTTTAGACTGTGAAGGGAGGTGGGACTGCAAGAGACTGTATTTTAGACTGTGAAGGGGGTGGGACAGCAAGAGACTGTAGTTTAGACTGTGGAGGGCGGTGGGACAGCAAGAGACTGTATTTTAGACTGTGAAGGGGGTGGGACAGCAAGAGACTGTAGTTTAGACTGTGGAGGGCGGTGGGACAGCAAGAGACTGTATTTTAGACTGTGGAGGGAGGTGGGACAGCAAGAGACTGTATTTTAGACTGTGAAGGGAGGTGGGACTGCAAGAGACTGTATTTTAGACTGTGAAGGGGGTGGGACAGCAAGAGACTGTATTTTAGACTGTGGAGGGCGGTGGGACAGCAAGAGACTGTATTTTAGACTGTGGAGGGAGGTGGGACAGCAAGAGACTGTATTTTAGACTGTGGAGGGAGGTGGGACAGCAAGAGACTGTATTTTAGACTGTGAAGGGAGGTGGGACTGCAAGAGACTGTAGTTTAGACTGTGGAAGGCGGTGGGACAGCAAGAGACTGTATTTTAGACTGTGAAGGGAGGTGGGACTGCAAGAGACTGTATTTTAGACTGTGGAGGGCGGTGGGACAGCAAGAGACTGTATTTCAGACTGTGGAGGGAGGTGGGACTGCAAGAGACTGTATTTTAGACTGTGGAGGGCGGTGGGACAGCAAGAGACTGTATTTCAGACTGTGGAGGGCGGTGGGACAGCAAGAGACTGTATTTGAGACTGTGAAGGGAGGTGGGACTGCAAGAGACTGTAGTTTAGACTGTGGAGGGCGGTGGGACAGCAAGAGACTGTATTTTAGACTGTGGAGGGAGGTGGGACAGCAAGAGACTGTATTTTAGACTGTGAAGGGAGGTGGGACTGCAAGAGACTGTATTTTAGACTGTGGAGGGCGGTGGGACAGCAAGAGACTGTATTTGAGACTGTGAAGGGAGGTGGGACTGCAAGAGACTGTAGTTTAGACTGTGGAGGGCGGTGGGACAGCAAGAGACTGTATTTTAGACTGTGAAGGGAGGTGGGAGAGCAAGAGACTGTATTTTAGACTGTGAAGGGAGGTGGGAGAGCAAGAGACTGTATTTTAGACTGTGGAGGGAGGTGGGACAGCAAGATACTGTATTTTAGACTGTGAAGGGAGGTGGGACTGCAAGAAACTGTAGTTTAGACTGTGAAGGGAGGTGGGACAGCAAGAGACTGTATTTGAGACTGTGAAGGGAGGTGGGACTGCAAGAGACTGTAGTTTAGACTGTGGAGGGCGGTGGGACAGCAAGAGACTGTATTTTAGACTGTGGAGGGAGGTGGGACAGCAAGAGACTGTATTTTAGACTGTGAAGGGAGGTGGGACAGCAAGAGACTGTATTTTAGACTGTGAAGGGAGGTGGGACTGCAAGAGACTGTATTTTAGACTGTGGAGGGCGGTGGGACAGCAAGAGACTGTTTTTGAGACTGTGAAGGGAGGTGGGACTGCAAGAGACTGTAGTTTAGACTGTGGAGGGCGGTGGGACAGCAAGAGACTGTATTTTAGACTGTGGAGGGAGGTGGGACAGCAAGAGACTGTATTTTAGACTGTGAAGGGAGGTGGGAGAGCAAGAGACTGTATTTTAGTCTACGAAGGGAGGTGGGACAGCAAGAGACTGTAGTTTAGACTGTGGAGGGCGGTGGGACAGCAAGAGACTGTATTTTAGACTGTGGAGGGAGGTGGGACAGCAAGAGACTGTATTTTAGACTGTGAAGGGGGTGGGACAGCAAGAGACTGTATTTTAGACTGTGAAGGGAGGTGGGAGAGCAAGAGACTGTATTTTAGACTGTGAAGGGAGGTGGGAGAGCAAGAGACTGTATTTTAGTCTACGAAGGGAGGTGAGACAGCAGGAGATGTTGTTTTAGAGTGTAGAAGGAAGTGGGAACGCAGGAGATGGTGTTTGGATTGTGGGCAGAGGTGGGGCAGCAGGACATGGTGTATTAGACTCAAGAGAAGTGGGTGATGAAACAGCAGGAGATGGTGTTTAGACTGAGATATTAGACAGGTTGTGGGACACCAGGAGGTCACATGCTATGCTCTGTAGGAGGTGGGTAGTAGGACAGGGTGAAGTTTTGTTTTAGACTAGAAAGTGAGGTGGGAAAATATGAGAGGGTGTTTGGACTGTGGACGGAGGTGTGACAGCAAGAGACTGTATTTTAGACTGTGAAGGGGGTGGGAGAGCAAGAGACTGTATTTTAGACTGTGGAGGGCGGTGGGACTGCAAGAGACTGTATTTTAGACTGTGAAGGGAGGTGTGACAGCAAGAGACTGTAGTTTAGACTGTGGAGGGAGGTGGGACTGCAAGAGACTGTAGTTTAGACTGTGGAGGGAGGTGGGACTGCAAGAGACTGTATTTTAGACTGTGGAGGGCGGTGGGACAGCAAGAGACTGTATTTTAGACTGTGAAGGGAGGTGGGACTGCAAGAGACTGTATTTTAGACTGTGGAGGGAGGTGTGACAGCAAGAGACTGTAGTTTAGACTGTGGAGGGAGGTGGGACTGCAAGAGACTGTAGTTTAGACTGTGGAGGGAGGTGGGACTGCAAGAGACTGTAGTTTAGACTGTAGAGGGAGGTGGGACTGCAAGAGACTGTAGTTTAGACTGTGGAGGGAGGTGGGACTGCAAGAGACTGTATTTTAGACTGTGGAGGGCGGTGGGACAGCAAGAGACTGTTTTTGAGACTGTGAAGGGAGGTGGGACATTGAGAGACTGTATTTTAGACTGTGGAGGGCGGTGGGACAGCAAGAGACTGTATTTGAGACTGTGAAGGGAGGTGGGACAGCAAGAGACTGTTTTTGAGACTGTGAAGGGAGGTGGGACTGCAAGAGACTGTAGTTTAGACTGTGGAGGGCGGTAGGACAGCAAGAGACTGTATTTTAGACTGTGAAGGGAGGTGGGACAGCAAGAGACTGTTTTTGAGACTGTGAAGGGAGGTGGGACTGCAAGAGACTGTAGTTTAGACTGTGGAGGGCGGTGGGACAGCAAGAGACTGTATTTGAGACTGTGAAGGGAGGTGGGACTGCAAGAGACTGTAGTTTAGACTGTGGAGGGCGGTGGGACAGCAAGAGACTGTATTTTAGACTGTGGAGGGAGGTGGGACAGCAAGAGACTGTATTTTAGACTGTGGAGGGAGGTGGGACAGCAAGAGACTGTATTTTAGACTGTGAAGGGAGGTGGGAGAGCAAGAGACTGTATTTTAGTCTACGAAGGGAGGTGGGACAGCAAGAGACTGTAGTTTAGACTGTGGAGGGCGGTGGGACAGCAAGAGACTGTATTTTAGACTGTGGAGGGAGGTGGGACAGCAAGAGACTGTATTTTAGACTGTGAAGGGAGGTGGGAGAGCAAGAGACTGTATTTTAGACTGTGAAGGGAGGTGGGAGAGCAAGAGACTGTATTTTAGTCTACGAAGGGAGGTGGGACAGCAAGAGACTGTAGTTTAGACTGTGGAGGGCGGTGGGACAGCAAGAGACTGTATTTTAGACTGTGGAGGGAGGTGGGACAGCAAGAGACTGTATTTTAGACTGTGAAGGGAGGTGGGAGAGCAAGAGACTGTATTTTAGTCTACGAAGGGAGGTGGGACAGCAAGAGACTGTAGTTTAGACTGTGGAGGGAGGTGGGACTGCAAGAGACTGTAGTTTAGACTGTGGAGGGAGGTGGGACTGCAAGAGACTGTAGTTTAGACTGTGGAGGGAGGTGGGACTGCAAGAGACTGTAGTTTAGACTGTGGAGGGAGGTGGGACTGCAAGAGACTGTATTTTAGACTGTGGAGGGCGGTGGGACAGCAAGAGACTGTTTTTGAGACTGTGAAGGGAGGTGGGACATTGAGAGACTGTATTTTAGACTGTGGAGGGCGGTGGGACAGCAAGAGACTGTATTTGAGACTGTGAAGGGAGGTGGGACAGCAAGAGACTGTTTTTGAGACTGTGAAGGGAGGTGGGACTGCAAGAGACTGTAGTTCAGACTGTGGAGGGCGGTAGGACAGCAAGAGACTGTATTTTAGACTGTGAAGGGAGGTGGGACAGCAAGAGACTGTTTTTGAGACTGTGAAGGGAGGTGGGACTGCAAGAGACTGTAGTTTAGACTGTGGAGGGCGGTGGGACAGCAAGAGACTGTATTTGAGACTGTGAAGGGAGGTGGGACTGCAAGAGACTGTATTTTAGACTGTGGAGGGCGGTGGGACAGCAAGAGACTGTTTTTGAGACTGTGAAGGGAGGTGGGACATTGAGAGACTGTATTTTAGACTGTGGAGGGAGGTGGGACAGCAGGAGACTGTATTTTAGACTGTGGAGGGTGGTGGGACATTGAGAGACTGTATTTTAGACTGTGGAGGGTGGTGGGACTGCAAGAGACTGTAGTTTAGACTGTGGAGGGCGGTGGGACATTGAGAGACTGTATTTTAGACTGTGGAGGGAGGTGGGACAGCAAGAGACTGTATTTTAGACTGTGGAGGGAGGTGGGAGAGCAAGAGACTGTATTTTAGACTGTGAAGGGAAGTGGGAGAGCAAGAGACTGTATTTTAGTCTACGAAGGGAGGTGGGACAGCAAGAGACTGTAGTTTAGACTGTGGAGGGCGGTGGGAGAGCAAGAGACTGTATTTTAGACTGTGAAGGGAGGTGGGAGAGCAAGAGACTGTATTTTAGTCTACGAAGGGAGGTGAGACAGCAGGAGATGTTGTTTTAGAGTGTAGAAGGAAGTGGGAACGCAGGAGATGGTGTTTGGATTGTGGGCAGAGGTGGGGCAGCAGGACATGGTGTATTAGACTCAAGAGAAGTGGGTGATGAAACAGCAGGAGATGGTGTTTAGACTGGGATATTAGACAGGTTGTGGGACACCAGGAGGTCACATGCTATGCTCTGTAGGAGGTGGGTAGTAGGACAGGGTGAAGTTTTGTTTTAGACTAGAAAGTGAGGTGGGAAAATATGAGAGGGTGTTTGGACTGTGGACGGAGGTGGGACAGCAAGAGACTGTATTTTAGACTGTGAAGGGGGTGGGAGAGCAAGAGACTGTAGTTTAGACTGTGGAGGGCGGTGGGACAGCAAGAGACTGTATTTTAGACTGTGGAGGGAGGTGGGACAGCAAGAGACTGTATTTTAGACTGTGAAGGGAGGTGGGAGAGCAAGAGACTGTATTTTAGTCTACGAAGGGAGGTGGGACAGCAAGAGACTGTAGTTTAGACTGTGGAGGGAGGTGGGACTGCAAGAGACTGTAGTTTAGACTGTGGAGGGAGGTGGGACTGCAAGAGACTGTAGTTTAGACTGTGGAGGGAGGTGGGACTGCAAGAGACTGTAGTTTAGACTGTGGAGGGAGGTGGGACTGCAAGAGACTGTATTTTAGACTGTGGAGGGCGGTGGGACAGCAAGAGACTGTTTTTGAGACTGTGAAGGGAGGTGGGACATTGAGAGACTGTATTTTAGACTGTGGAGGGCGGTGGGACAGCAAGAGACTGTATTTGAGACTGTGAAGGGAGGTGGGACAGCAAGAGACTGTTTTTGAGACTGTGAAGGGAGGTGGGACTGCAAGAGACTGTAGTTTAGACTGTGGAGGGCGGTAGGACAGCAAGAGACTGTATTTTAGACTGTGAAGGGAGGTAGGACAGCAAGAGACTGTTTTTGAGACTGTGAAGGGAGGTGGGACTGCAAGAGACTGTAGTTTAGACTGTGGAGGGCGGTGGGACAGCAAGAGACTGTATTTGAGACTGTGAAGGGAGGTGGGACTGCAAGAGACTGTATTTTAGACTGTGGAGGGCGGTGGGACAGCAAGAGACTGTTTTTGAGACTGTGAAGGGAGGTGGGACATTGAGAGACTGTATTTTAGACTGTGGAGGGAGGTGGGACAGCAGGAGACTGTATTTTAGACTGTGGAGGGTGGTGGGACATTGAGAGACTGTATTTTAGACTGTGGAGGGTGGTGGGACTGCAAGAGACTGTAGTTTAGACTGTGGAGGGCGGTGGGACAGCAAGAGACTGTATTTTAGACTGTGGAGGGAGGTGGGACAGCAAGAGACTGTATTTTAGACTGTGGAGGGAGGTGGGAGAGCAAGAGACTGTATTTTAGACTGTGAAGGGAAGTGGGAGAGCAAGAGACTGTATTTTAGTCTACGAAGGGAGGTGGGACAGCAAGAGACTGTAGTTTAGACTGTGGAGGGCGGTGGGAGAGCAAGAGACTGTATTTTAGACTGTGGAGGGCGGTGGGACAGCAAGAGACTGTATTTTAGACTGTGGAGGGAGGTGGGAGAGCAAGAGACTGTATTTTAGTCTACGAAGGGAGGTGGGACAGCAAGAGACTGTAGTTTAGACTGTGGAGGGCGGTGGGACAGCAAGAGACTGTAGTTTAGACTGTGGAGGAAGGTGGGACAGCAAGAGACTGTAGTTTAGTCTACGAAGGGAGGTGGGACAGCAGGAGATGTTGTTTTAGTCTGTTGAATGAAGTAGGAACGCAGGAGATGGTGTTTGGATTGTGGGCAGAGGTGGGGCAGCAGGACATGGTGTATTAGACTCAAGAGAAGTGGGTGATGAAACAGCAGGAGATGGTGTTTAGACTGAGATATTAGACAGGTTGTGGGACACCAGGAGGTCACATGCTATGCTCTGTAGGAGGTGGGTAGTAGGACAGGGTGAAGTTTTGTTTTAGACTAGAAAGTGAGGTGGGTGATGAGAGAGTGAGAGGGTGTTTGGACTGTGGACGGAGGTGGGTGATGAGAGAGCGGGGAAGGTGTTTTAGACTGTGGAGGGAAGTATGACGTGGGACATCAGCAGATGATGCTTTCGACTATGGAGGGAGGGGGCGGTGAGACAGCAGGCAGTGGTGCTTTTAGGTGGAGCCTGTGCAGCTCATGCGCTGCTCTGCGAGGCATGCTGTATTCGAGTATGAACTTGAAGTTCTGTCCACTCTCCGCCCATATTTGTCATTGGCTTGTATCATTGTCCTCTGTAAATGCTGGCTTCTGATTTGTTAATAGGCTGGTTAGCCCTCCTTAGTACCGCCTTGTCTTCATTTGTAACCTCCCCTGAAAACTGATCCCTTTTACTTTTGTTGTTACACGGTGTGTCTTATTTAGTCTGTAAGCACTGTTTTCTTTAGTGAGTTTCTCCTACTGCAGGCGTGACATGCTTTCCTGCAACTTCCAGCGCGCCATGTATGCTTTCACTTTCCAAGCAGCCTGGGTTCTTTGAAACAAAAATAGGTCTAGCATTTAAAAGAGTTTGAGCTATTGACATTGTAAATGACAATGCCTTTTATTTATGTATTAATTATCAAAACAGATACATAAATTGCATTGTCACTTACAATGCCAACAGCGTAAACTCTTGCAAATGGGAGACTTATTTCATTGCAAATGCTTGTTTGACTGTGGAGGAAGGTGGGTTGAAGGACAGCAGAATATTGTGCCTTAGACAACTCAAGACCTGGCTGTTCGAGCAGTAGCATACCCCTTCCCCTAAGCGCCTTGAGACCCTCCCGGGTGAGTAGTGCGCTATACAAATGGTATGATTGATTGATTGATTGATTGATTAGACTGCGGCATGTAATCAGAGCGTCACGCAGCACAATTCTTAGGGAGCAGTACCCTCAAATAACCCCACCTTTCACAGCATCGAGTCTCAGAGGAGACTAACGAGGTTCTGCTGAGTCGACCTGGCAGTCCCAGGATGGAAATGCAGCTTCTGTAGAGGAAAACATATAGCTTCGCTCAATGAACAAACTAACCAGGTTCTACGGTGTCGACCTGGTGGTCACAGGATGGAGATGCAGGGTCTGTAGGAGAAAACAGCCCTGAAGAAGCAGTTGCTTTGCCGCGAAACACGTGGTGGCTGTATTTGTTCGTCAAGAATGAATCCATGGGACTTGAATTAGTTTGAACATTCTTTTGTAGAATTCCTCACCTCTTGTGAGACTATAATTATCATTGAATTTTCTAAAGAACTTTTGTAAATTAAAGGAGTTCGTTTGTAAAGCAGAACTGAGTATTTTTAAAAAAAGCTTTTAAATATTTTTTTCAATAAAGTAAATTGAAAATGTGTTAAGGTTAATTATTTCATTATTGTGAAATAAGTAAGCTGTTACTCCCCACTGGCTTGTTAAATGTAATTTACGCACTGTATTGAGCAATTGGGTTACTGACATGGTGGGTAGCAGCCAGCGCAGGGCCGAATATCACTTCGAAACTTAACATTAGTCAAGTAGAGGTAGGCCTACGTTTCTGCAGCTGTAGGCGATGCTGTGGGCAGTGGGTTGTGATGCTGGACAGATGAGAGGGGGAGGGGCTCTAGAGATAGGTGCAAGGATGGACAGCAAGAAGATTTCACCCTGGGATGGTGAGGGAGCAGACAAAGGCCCATAGGGGAGTGAGTGAGCGGCATCAGTGGTGGATGAAGTCAGACTTGGCTGCAGCGGATGGTTTGAGGGACAATAGAGGGACAAGACGGGTGATTGGTGAACAAGAGCTGTTCCAAGAGGCAGAAACAGCAGATGAGTGGGCGATGAGGGCGAAGAGGTTCAAAGGACAGCAGTAGGTCTGCACGGTACCTGAGAAGGAGGTACGCCTGACAGTGGTGGGTACTGGAGGGTGCATGTATAACATGTCGTAAGCGACAATAGTTGGGGCCGATAGGTTTGATAGTGAGAGCTGAAGGAGCTCATTGGGAGTCGATAAATTGGTAAATACATGAGCGATCATTGATTGAAATTTATTTGAGAAAAAATATATACAAATATAGTTAATTGGCTTTTCACCCTGCTTTGTTATTGCTCTAGTTGCTTTTAGAAACCACAACTATTTTTTTCACTCACACTATCACTGAAATCTGGGGTCTAACCACATAATAGTTGAGATCTATGTCTTCTCAATGAAAATCATGGAATTACTGTTTTTAATTCAGTGTTTTCTCAGGTGCAATTAACCTATAGGTTTTACCCCTGTCTTTATTGTTTTGACTGTTCACGGAAGCAGTTGCGTTGTCTCCATTTAAGACGATGTAGGTGCTGTATTCAGCTTTACCCAGAGGCAGGTGGTTGTTTGCGTGTACCTTCATGCAGGTGGTTGTTTGCGTGTACCTTCATGCAGGTGGTTGTTTGCGTGTACCTTCATTCAGGTGGTTGTTTGCTTGTACCTTCATGCAGGTGGTTGTTTGCGTGTACCTTCATGCAGGTGGTTGTTTGCTTGTACCTTCATGCAGGTGGTTGTTTGCGTGTACCTTCATGCAGGTGGTTGTTTGCGTGTACCTTCATGCAGGTGGTTGTTTGTGTGTACCTTCATGCAGGTGGTTGTTTGCGTGTACCTTCATGCAGGTGGTTGTTTGCTTGTACCTTCATGCAGGTGGTTGTTTGCGTGTACCTTCATGCATGTGGTTGTTTGCTTGTACCTTCATGCAGGTGGTTGTTTGCTTGTACCTTCATGCAGGTGGTTGTTTGCCTGTACCTTCATGCAGGTGGCATGTCCCATTGTACACTGATGTACGTTGATGGTCGGATCTTGATGCATGCTCTTGGAACTGGTTTTACTTTGAGATGTGTTTGCTGGTGCTATCTTAATTCTGTTGCTCTGTGCAGGATTACTCTAATACTGGTGCTAGACCTGACTTTATTGCAGTGCAGCTGCAGTGTCTGGCTTTGTTTTGATAAGGACATGGTGTCTAATTGTGCAGTTATATAGATGACCTATCTGACAGTATGTTGAGACAGTTGCTGTTTCTGACTTCGCTTTGGTGCATGTGCTGTGTCTTACTGTCTGTTGATCCATGTTCTGTGTTGGAAAGTATGTTCATGCAGGTGACGTGTATGATTGTATAGTGTTGAAGGCGTTCTTCCTGGATGGAAGTTAAACCTTTTCTATTTGACTCTCCCTTGACACAGCTTCTACGTCTGTCTGTGCTTTGGTGCGTTTGCTCTGTCTTACTATTTGCTGATGCAAGTGCTGTGTTTGACAGTCTGTTATTGCAGATGTTGTCTATGATTGTACAGTGAGGTAGCTGATCTTTCTGGATATAAGTTTAACGTATTCTATTTGACTCTCCCTTGATGCAGCTTCTATGTCTGTCTATGGTTTGGAGTGTTTGCTGTGTCTTACTATCTGCTGATGCAAGTACCGTGTTTGGCAGTCTTGTTAATGCAGGTGTTGTGTATGACTGTACAGTGATGAAGGTGCTCTTTCTGGATGTAAGCTGTACCTGTTCTATTTGACGCAGCTTCTATGTCTGTCTGTGCTTTGGTGTGTTTGCTCTGTCTTACTATCTGCTGATGCAAGTGCTTTTGACAGGCTGTTATTGCAGGTGTTGTCTATGATTGTACAGTGACCTAGGTGATCTTTCTGGATGTACGTTTAACCTGTTCGAGTTGACTCTCCCTTGACGCAGCTTCTACAATGAGGACCACCGCAGGACTTCTTGCGAATGGTCCACCTGACATGACATTCAATACCCAAAATCTTGTGGATGTCTGATGTGAACTTATGCCCCCTTGACCCATTGATGCCAATATAGATTGGTCCTTTCCTATCTGTGTCTACCCAACAGTCAGGTTTTTAGAGCCTGGTTTACTTTCTGTTTCTGCCACTGGCTTCATGAGCACTGAGGACCAATGGTAACAAGAGCAGTGCCGGAGACGCTCCAGAGCAAACTAGGGATGAAGCCTCAGCATCTCCCTAACCATCACTGACATCAATGCCACCCGGATGTCAAAGGTCAGTAAGCCATGACCATGTCTTTGACAGTGGTTGATAGTTCCCTAGTGGTGTCCCAGGCAGGTCGGTGCATCTGAAAGGCGGGGATCTTTAAACAGGTCTACAACACACTCAAGTTACCCAATCACATGCGTGTGTAACTCATCCAGTCCAGAGGTCTCCTGTCCTTCTCGCACCTGTAGTCTGGGACTCGGAATGGAACAAAAAGATTGTAAATAGCTCAACGCAAAGAAAATGTTTGCCTGCATGAACTACTAATATGTGGACCTAGAAAACTTGACAACTTTGTGTCTGGCATGCAACTGGGTGGACCCTTCCCACCATCCTGATGCGCCATCTTGAATGGCATGTCGCTTCAGAATTTTCTGTACAAGGGAATGAACTCTACAATATCCCTGTCCATGAGCTGCAACTTCTATTAAATGAAACTTCTCCTCAGCAACAGATGAATCTGTTTATCCAGTTTGAGTCTAGTTAGCTGCAGTTCATCATATATTGAAGTTCAGTTTCCACATTCCAATTTTACATGGATGTCCAAGGTTAGGCTCGCAGGCCAAGTCCAATTATAAACATTCATGATATCCATTTAAGATATCGTTACACAAATTAAACTCATTGGAACATATTCATATAGTGATTATCCTGAAAATCTAGAACACGCTTGTCCCCTCTGGACCTCTCTTATACAACCATAGAGGACAACTTATCAAGGAATTCCAATTGTGGAACATTGATTTCATGAAAACATTAGTAGAGCACTCTTTTTGGCTACAGTACATAAACAGAACTGATCTCTCTTGTGTATAGAAGTAATCTCAAGAAATAATACAGCATATTAATAGTAATACTGCATACTGAAAGCTTCAATGAAATGTCGGGTACGCTCCAGGAAAGCTCACATACAGTGCGGGTAAGGTCCAGTCTCTTCAGCCATTGGATTGTTGGAGTGTCAATCAAATGTTGGGTCAGCCCCAGTGGCGTGATGCAAAATTATACACCCCCCCCCTCCCTCCATGCAGAATGTCAAGAGGGGCCCCTTAGACACCCATTTGTCACAATATTGAACTATTGGACTAATTCCTGAATAGTTTGGATGAGAGTCCAAACATTATACTAGGTGGTGATTTGAATTGTAACTTCGAGCCTATTATAGGGCTTGGTGATATTTTTGAAGATGAAGATAGTGCCAATAATATTCCTATGGTTAACATTGCCAATCCGGTCCCTTGTACTGTACTTGCTGTCCAAATTATGAGATTAACAGCCACACATGGTTTGAGGGCTTGCAATGTAAGATTGCCATCAGACTCACAAAAAGTCCCTACCTTTAATAGGAATGACTGCCAAAGTAAAATTGATGTTTTTATGGCCTCCCTTGATATTTAGAATTATGTAAAACATCTAGAAATCCTACCTAGGATCGAGAGCGATCATTACCCGCTCGAATTGTCAGTTTCCAGAGGTTTGTTGTCTATTACTTCTGTGGACAATAATGAAGTAGGTGTCTCAGTAAATGTAGGCAATGATGTGGTTGTAGCTACTATCAATCGTCGTTCATTAAAATGGGCCCATATTCTGGAATATGCCGAGGTTTTAGAAGAAATTTATAACTTACTGGCTGATACAATTGCTAGACACCTGAGTACACCATTTGAAGGGAACGCCTTTATAAAATTACATAATGGGTTGTTTGAATTATTAGTACCACTGGTAACAAGAATGCAAAGAAAAGCAACCAAAAATGTTAAAACTATGGCAAATAGGAAACCTTGGTATGACAAGGACTGCCGAAATGGCAAGGCCAGACTATTAAAAGCAATTAAAAAGAAGGACTCTATCGAGATTAAGGAGGCCAGAAGAGATTACAAGGCCATACAAGAGAAGGCATGGTCTAATTGGGACGAGGAAATCTGGGCAGATTTGCTCATGGCAGCCAAAAATAAGGATCGAGTGGTGTTCTGGAGATTGGTGGCAAAGGGGAACCGTTCAGGAGGAGTGGTTAGAGATGTTTTTCTTGACGAGATGACGTGGGTTGAACATTTCACCAAATTATACAGTGCTCCTGATAATATTAGGCTCCCGGACAAGGACACACCATTGTTAATTACAGCGTCCAAAACTTGGAGTTTGAATTGGAAGAGACAGTGATAGCTATTAATGCAGTTAAAAATGGAAAAGCACCTGACTTGATAAGGTCCTGGGTGATCTTTACAAGCACGAAATCAATGTGTGGGCTCTCTAAATTAACCATGTATGCAATACTTTAGCGGCAGGCGCGGATTTGCCGGATAGCTGGAGAGGGGCGGAAATCGTACTAATTTTTAAGAAGGGCGATCGGTACAATCCAGGGAACTATCGTCCTATCAGTTTAATTGATATTTTACAAAAAATGTATGCAAGGCACATTTTAGTTCGTATGAATACATGGATTGATGAAAAATTTATTCTCACGATGTTTCAAGCGGGTTTTAGACCAAGAATAAGTACTGTAGATCAGGTTTTCAGATTCTGTTGCCTTTGTTGGAAATATGTTAGTTTAAGGAAGGGACATTTGTATGTAGCATTTGTGGGTCTTAGGGCTGCCTTTGATCTTATACCGCGTGAGTTATTATGGGAGTCATTGCTTTCTATAAGGCTCCCGACTGTCTCCTGCAACAGATTATAAGATTGCATGATAATAACTTTGCTAGAGTGAGATGGGGTCCAAACGGTGAATTAACTAAAGCTATACAAATCAAAAGGGGAGTACGCCAAGGATGCGTGCTGGCCCCCACATTGTTTTCACTGTTTGTTAAAGACATTCCATCTTACCTGGAGGGTTGCAATAATGACGCCCCCAAATTGAATGGACAAAGGGTTCCTGCACTTTTATTCGCAGATGACACCATACTAATATCCCAAACCCCCAGAGGATTGCAATCTCTCTTAAACTTATTCGAACAATACTGCAATGGGAAGGGCCTTGAAATAAATACAAATAAGACCAAATACATGGCCATAAATCCCCACAAAACTGTTAAGGGTAATTTAATGCCAAACAATGAAAAAATAGAAGTTGTACAGAATTTTACATACCTGGGAGTTTCATTGGATTCTAAGTTACTGTGGAAAACACAATTAGAAAAAAGCAAAATGCCATTAAAACAGAATATATTGCCTATTGTGAAAAAAAATGGAGAGAGTATTAGCGAGGCAGTATCTCCGGCAGTCGAGGTCTTCAAGTTCAAGGCACAGTCTGCGGCAGAAATATGGGGGCCAATGTGCAAGAATGCTTTCGCAGTAAGTGAAAACAAGTTTTTAGGGCTCTCTTGAGATTGCCAACAAGTACCACATTAATACCTGTACTGTTGGACCTAAATATGAAGCGCACTGATCAATATGCTATCTTGCAACCGCTATCCCTGTGGGTAAGACTCTGGTGTACACCCGAACTAGATGATTCCAAGAATGGTCTCCAGGAAATAATGAGAATAGATTGCAATACTACAAACGTTTGGTTAAAACATGTGCGCACATGGTTAAAAAAAATCGGCCTGATTCAGTTTTGGGAAGATCCATCAACATGACCCAAGATTCGAAAAAACAACTTAAAACTGTATTTTGGACATATATTTACAGTAGTATTTCAAATGATCAAACAGGGGGAACCTTGACAAATAGCTTCCTTGTATTTAACCCCATGCGCGCTAGCGGTTTTCCCGCTGTGCGCTGACATTTGCGGAAAACCGCGTTAAATGACGAGCTCAGCTCGTCATGAGCGTACGACAGGCGTAACTCATGACGAGCTGAGTTCGTCATGAGCGTAGAAGGGGTTAAAGATACTCCTTACTTTGAATAGTTTTTAGACGAGGTTCAACCGCCTTTGGCTAAAACCTTGTTTATGAAGTTGAGGTATGGTACTTTCAAAACAAACCACACCGTTGCTAGGTGGACAAGTTGTTGCAAGGAAAAGGCTTGCGCTTTATGCACTTTATGTACGGGTAATACAAAAGAAGATGAAGCTCATATCCTGTTTTTCTGCCCTTTCTACGAGGTAGCTAGGAAAAGATAGATTATACCTGTTTGTAGGAATTTGGGTGTGCGCTCCTATAAGGAAGCGGAAAGGATCCTTAAGACTGATACCAGGCAGGTGATAGTTTTTGGTGTCAGTAGATTTTTATTGGCAATAAGCTTTTGACGTAAAAAAAAATGGGTTGGAACCTAGAAATTCGTGATGTAAGGACTTAAACCTATACAGAAATTAGCGATGGAAATGTATTGCAATTATTTATAAATTGCTGCTGCTATTGTGTCCATGTATTACAGATTTTAAAAGTATGTTTGCAATAGGATATGATTACACATGGTTTTAAAATGTATGATTCTATGTGCTTTTAATTAGATGCCTTTTTAGCTTATTTAAATTAGACTTTTATGTCACGATTTCCTAACATCTTCTGTGCAAGAGTAGAAATCATCCAAATAGAACTGATTGTAATATGTGTTTTTATGTATCTTTCATGGCTCGGTTGGGCCGAAATAAAGATTCTAATTGAATTTGTCACAATATTCATTGGTCTTGAGCTAAATGCCCCCCCCCCCCCCAAGCGCAGGGTGAATGGGCCTCTACAGGGTCGGGGCCCCTCCACCGTGTGGGGGGGGGGGGGAGGGGGCGCAGTGTTAAGCAACCTGGTCAGCCCCACGGAAGCCTACATGCAGTGTGGAGGCGGTCCAGCTCCCTTTAGCCATTGGTTTGGATGGAAGGGTTGGTCTTATGTCGGATCAGCCCTCAGGACTGCCATTTGGTTATTACCCTGTCAATCATGTTGTGTCATTGAATGTTGCCTGTGCACCGAAATCTAGTATTTGATTGGCTGGAGCATGCATATGCTTCAGGAATAGCTCGACCTTCGTTGTGGCAAAGTTTTGAAGAAAGTTTCTGTTCAAGATGTGGTTTCTGGAAGCAGTCACATCTAATAATTGTGTGCAGGAATCACCTTTGAAAGTGTCAGAGTGTTGCATTGCCGAGTTGTTAGACCTTTGGCTTTTAATTTTTTGATTTTGGTAAGTTCGAATGGATATTTGCAGGAACATTATGTTTCCAATATAGGTGCTTTTTTCTTGCCTGTTCACTGTTCTATGCAGAGGGATGCGGTCATTCTCTAACTGTGCAGAAGGTCAGCATCCTTCCCAAGCAAGAAATGGTTAAATTGGGCTACTTTTTAACACCAGTGATGTGATGTAAAATGTATACGTACACAGCATAGTAATAATATGTTTGTATTTGCTATAGCTCAACTAATCATATTGATGCTGTTTCTAGGCACTGGAAATAACCAGTGCTATATTATAGGAGGCATGCTTTGCTTCATGTATTTTTTGTTTTGCTTATAATATTCCATTCTGTGCTTAACAAATGTGACATGCAGAGTTGTGCTGTGACGTGAATAGCCTGTAATAAAAAGATAGGCACTGCACCAACATAGTCAAGGCCAGACCAATTGGCTTTGCCAATGCTTCTTTTCTCAGGTCTGTTAGCCTTGTCCATTTTTAAGCTCTATATATCTGGTGTTGAAGTAGTTGAGCTGAAAATGTAAAGTGACACATTGCCTTCAGATTAGCACCCGAGGCTCTGCTGAGGACATCAAGGGGAAAACATGAGGTTTTTTCCCAGACTGCTCTCTGCCCATAAATACTGTAGTAAAACCCCTCAGTCAAGTGCAGCGAAGCAGGCCTCCTTTTCACAGGAGTATGTTTTCTGTAGTCTGTGCTTATTTTACCCTTTTTTCTTGTACAAAGTGGAGCTTGCTAGGAATATTTGGGGTAATAATCCAAACAACATTTCACCATTAATAAGAGGTAAATAAAATTGTACATTTTGCCAGCAAAACTGTGATAAATGTACAACTTTGCACTTAGGGCAAGGTCGACAGCTGTGTAAACTTCTCAACACATTGCTTGTGGGTGAAAATGTATTGAGGAAAACGTTTTTATGAACAATTTTCGAACGAAACCTTTTTTAGACAGTTATCCCACACTAAAGGAGGATTTCGAGCACACTTTTTTGCTCAAAAGCCATTTTAGCATTTTATCCGTGTAATTTCATCTTGTCAACCTCTGCAAAGTGCTAAACTTGCAAAGGTTTGGTTTAAAAAAAACACACAAAAAAACTCGCAACTTTCACAGAGGAAATTTCCCACCTCTGCACATCACTTCTAAGCCATTCTTGGTTCTTTGCGACTCTGTCAAGTTCCGGGGTCCTTAAGGGCCTCTTGTCTGTCCCACCAGAGCCCTCCCTTCAAAGAGCCTTCCCCTACGCTCTGCCGGGCCCCTCTGCTGCACCCCGCCTCCCTCCATACATTCTATGTATACCCCCGCCAGAGGGGCGCACAGCGGGAGGGCGGCTATCCTGGGACATAGCTGGCGAGTCACCCCGCATGCCAGAGGGGCTATATCTGTTTGTTTTTGGTGAGCCAGCCCCCCGCCCGGAGCTGTGACCTCACTCTGCGCCCGGCCAGCCCCTGCCCGTGCCCGTGCCCTGCTGTCCACGTATGAGATTAGCTGTAACAATATAGATAGGAGGCTGCACAAACATGGTGTGCACGCAGCTGTTCTGTTCATGTCTGCACAATCTCTTCCTTCAGTCCCACAATCCTTCACTTCCCACGTCACCCGTGAGTCTCAGGTGCGCGTCATGGAGCTAGGTGGCCCAGTGTCAGAGGTCACGGCGTCAGGGCCCGTGCGGCACTAAGGTCATTACGGCGCCACTCGAATGGCTACAAGAGGGCACCATAACCCAGCACATTGCCAAGAAATATTCTATTTGACAAGAGAAGGGAGCACCTAAACGTCGAAAATGGAATTGCACGTGGCTGTGAAAATTGGGAAACATCCTTTACGACGCAACTTTTACCACGCAGTGCCTTTACAACGCAGGTTTTTCAACGCAAGTCATTACAACGAATTGCGCTGGGGGGCGCTCTATGATAGGTAACAGTTTAATTTACTATCCAACACCTTCCCTACTATCCACGGGGACTGGAGTTGGAATAGTAAATTAAACTATTCACTATCCATCACCCCCCAACGCAAGTCGTTTTAACGACTTGCGTTGAAAAACCTGCGTTGTAAAGGCATGCGTAGTAAAAGCATGCGTTGTAACAACGTACATCAGTGAAAATTAGGCCTAAGCGGAGTTTGTGGCGTTCAAGCGATGAAGTGCGTTACATCGCGCAGTTCGTGCTGAATTTTAGTGCAAGGTGTTTGTCCTTCAGTGTAAAATCAGCATGAACGGCACAGCGGCCAGCGCAAGAGGACGCTAATCTCTCTACCGTTCCACTGGATGTTCTACTCGAGCGGCAGCTTCCTCAACGTGAACTGAAGGTTTCTCCGTGGGAGAGGTAGCGGCCGTCTGCAACCGCTCGCCCTAAGAAATGTCACCGGTAGGAGGTCTGGAGGAAGATTTCCCTTGCACGCGCTCTTCAATTAATGTTGGCGTGCGTGAGCAAGAGAAAAACTCCGCTCGGCTACACGGAGTAGAGTTTTTCAGAACTCCACGTGCTACGTGGAGCGTGGAATGGGAAAAACTCCTCAAACTCCTTGAGCAGTCTGGAATTTCATGCTCAGGTCTAGTGAAAATTCTTCCACTAGAGCTAAGTAAGAACCTTGTATCCAGCCGCGGTCCGTGCAGGTAACAGCGGTGGGGTGGTGGGCCGCCTGGGGGGATTTTCAGGGACAAAGCTGAGGGAAAATTAAATAAATAATTAATTTTCCCTCTGCATCATCCCTCTTCCCCCCCCCCCCCCCAACGCGGCCCCGCCACTGTTACCTGCTCGGACCGCGACTGCTTGTATCCATTTATTTATTTATTCACAATTTGCCTATTTTAAAATTCCCCCAGACAAAGTTGCGTTGTAGAAGTTTTTGGCACATCACACATGTGGCTCTGTTTTTCTATTAAATAACTACTAAGGAAGAGCTAAGCTCATGTTGCATTGAACTGATCTATTTTCCTTAGACTAGGTCCTGGCTTTACTTCTATAAAATGTCTGCCCACAAACGCAGCAGACTGGGCACAGCAGTTGTGTTGAGGTTTTTTGGGCAGTAAATAGCAGGCAGTGAGGGTGAGGCCAGAAGCAAGCACCCTGAGCAGGGGGCACCAAGAAAAGAAGGCGCCTGCAGCGGGTGGAAGGAAGTCTCTGGGGAAGCATCCTTTACAACGCAACTTTTACCACGCAATGCTTTTACATCGCAACTTTTACAACGCAAACCATTGCAACGCATTGCGCTGGGGGGCGCTCTAGGATAGGGAATAGATTTAATTTACTATCCAACACCTTCCCTACTATCCACGGTGACTGGAGTTGGAATAGTAAATTAAACTATTCACTATCCAGCACCCCAAAGCGCTATGCGTTGTAAAGGCATGCGTTTTAAAACTTGCGATGTAAAAGCATGCGTGGTAAAAGCATGCGTTGTAATGTCATACATCCAAGTCTCTGTAACCTTTGCCAAGGTTCAAACTAAACACAAAGACCAGCTTTTTTCCAAAATTTTATTTATTATCTCCTGTGATTTCAACATGTTCGCTTTCAGCTACTTTGCAGCACTATGGCACTGAAAAGAAGACAAGATGCGAATGACGCCACAATTAAGATATAAAAAGACAAATTAAGCAGAGTTTGCATGAACGTCAAGAGGTGGGGAAAAGGAGGGCAGAGACTGGCCTCCTGCTCCCTCACTTGCAGGATGACGGTAAATCTGTGGTAAACCATGAACCGGTAATTCTGTCACCACACCCAATGCATGGCATCACACTGAATTAAGTTTAACGAGAACTAAGGTGCAGAATCATTGTTTTGGGGAACTTTCCGTATTTAAAAGCGTGGAGTTTGCTTTTGGCTTTGACATGCTATAATGTGGCAGTGCCACTAGGCAAATGTGGTATTGTTGTGTTTGCAATGCAGCTAGACATTCGCTTGAAAATTTCAATTGTGTTGTAATCCTCCTGTTGTAAACTTAACACTCGTTTCGCGCTTTTCAAAACTAATGCTCCTAAATAAGGGTCATAGAATGTGTAGAGTCCCAGAAGCACTGCACATGTGTGTATGTATGTTTCTTCATGGAAGAGACAGAGAGACAAGTGTGTGAAATGTTAACGCTGCCTACAGAATTGGGTACCATGTTTACATTTCCAAACGTGAAACCTTTTGTCCTATTGTATGCTTTGCAAAATTTCCACAGAGGCTTTTGTTCTAAATGGTACATTTTCAGGTTAAGCTTTAATTTGAATAGTTTCCGGGAACATTTTTAAACAGAAACATTACTGCCTTTCAGTTAGTTTGCTGAAAATAAATCATAAAAAACGCGCATTTGCAGGTACTGTTCCCGCAAAACGATTCTTGTTGATTTCCCACCAAATGCATAAAAAAAAATAAAACAACCTTTGTAAAGTTAATTAAAATTTTTTTAACATTTATTTGACAATTTGATGAAAGGTGCGTGGTAAGCAAAGTCCATTAATGCTGCACAGGGCAAAGCCCTCCCTGACACACTATGTTCACAGGGATATTTTATTTTCTCATTGAGACAGCTAAGGGTCAGTGCATTGTAACGCCTGGTACTGACACCTACAATCTGCTATGTGGAAGCTCCTGTCTTAGGAGAAGTGCTGCTCTATGTTTCACCTCTGAAATCAAAGATTGATGGGTCTTGTTGGAAATGACAGACTGTTCCCACGAAAAGGGTGGGAGGAGTCTGTTCTGTTACACAAGTTCATCACGTTTCAACTGGGCTGTTAAGCATTGAGTTTTGGCCTTAATAGAACAATAACACTTGGATTTCCCCTGCCTCTCCCTAGACATTAGGACTTGCTCACCTCTAAAATAAAAGGCCCATCTCCCAGAGAAATGAGAGTTCTCGCTAGATCTAAGGTTGTTGAATAGGAAGAGATCACCTTTTGCTTTTACTCACAATCTAGATAGATTACACACTTATCAGCCAGCTCTCTTCATCAATTGGTCTGTCCTTGTGTCTTTGACCTTGTTCCTCCACCCACTACAGCATGCAGCATGGGCCAGTTGGCCTGCCCACTTCAGCCATTGGCTAACTTCACTGTGAGTGACAGCATTCTGCTCTTTCAAGGAGAGCACATTCATTCACACATTAATTCCCTACTGTGCCGGGGACCACAAAACTAATGTGTGCCCCTCCTTGAGACCAAAATTGGGGCTCCCACAGCAATGTGTGCCTGCCTTTGGGGACCAAAAATACTATTGTTTTTAGCCAATGGCTCCTTTATTTTACAATGGAAAGGGCACATCAGCTACACAAACAATAACATTCTATAAAAAGAATACCAAAAAAAACAAATTGACAAATTGACAAGGATAAAAGACTGACAGCCAAAACCAGGCCAATTGGCTTTGTCAACTCGTATTTAATAGTAATGAATATATCTGTTTGACAGAAAATCAATAACTGCAGATGAAGTTGATAGTCAAGCGTTATGTAAAGCATACATTCCAGATGACACGTCTTTCAGCAGGTTGGCCATTTTTAGTAAATAGTAATCTTTATTGATAGAGCGTAATGAGGTTTGATTTGACTGCTCTTCAATTGCGAGTACAGCTACAAAGGGCACTAACTCTAGAGAAAAGCATTGGCAAATCCAATAGGCCTGGCTTTTATTTCCAGGTCTTTTCTAAAGCATAAACAAGCCTACTTCCATAACAAAAATTGTTTTCTACATATACGTTCAGTTAAGAGAGAATTTAAAAAGGGATTTTTCGGTTTACGTTTGTGATGTAAAATATTCCCCCATATAATCAAGTAACACATTTCGTTTTCTAGGAATGCATGTAGTGCCATGTGAGTGTTTGCCATGAAACCACGAGGAGCTCTGCGCATGCTCGCACAAGACGCTAGTTGTCATGACAGAAGCTACACCGGCACAATAAACACATATCACCAAGACATATATCCAGAGGTTGGACGGCGTTGGGGTGAATTCAGGAGACAACTAAGTGAAAGCAAGGAGTTAGCTGGCGTTGGAATGAGAGTGTCGTTGGAGGAGAAGAGATCTCAGCTCAGGAGCCAGAGATAGAATGGTTTGTAAGCGCAGAGAAGACTGCTCCAAGTTTTAGTTGCTCTGCTTGAAAATGATTGTTGCATTGTGAATTCCTTTTTGGAGAGGTTGGAGCGTGGAGAGGTGGGGACGCTGTCTTTGGGGTCAGGGGTCACGGACGTCACTGTTGAGCATTTGTGATGGTGACAATTGAACTACAGGGAACAGCTCGGAGTGAAAATTAGAAGATTGTACTATTGGAGCCATTTTGGTATGGATGAGGTAATTATCAATAACGGTGCCACAGAGCGGGAAACAACCTTAACAACGCAGTCATTACATCACACTACCTTTACATAGAAGTCATTACATCACAAAATCCTTTACATGAGATGTCATTACAACGCAGCCATTACATTGCATGTCACTACAACGCATGTCATTACAACGCATGTCACTACAACGCTGGCATTACCTCTCAAGTCATTAAAATGCATACCATTACAACACATAATATCCCTACACTATCCAACACTTACCCTACTGTTGCATTCAGTGGAGTTAGAGTACAGCCATACAACAGAAGGTAAATTCAATACAACCCTCAGGGCCTTTGTTAGCAGTTATAATTCCAGCAGTGCTCCAGTACAGCCATACAACAGAAGGTAAATTCAATACAACTCTCAAAGCCTTTATTAGCAGTTATAATTCCAGTAGTGCTCCAGTACAGCCATGCAACAGAAGGTAAATTCAATGCAACTCTCAGGGCCTTTGTTAGCAGTTATAATTCCAGCAGTGCTCCAGTAAGCCATGCAACAGAAGGTAAATTCAATACAACTCTTAGGGCCATTGTTAGCAGTTATAACTCAGCAGTGCCCCTGTACAGCCATACGACAGAAGGTAAATTCAATACAACTCTCAGGGCCTTTGTTAGCAGTTATAATTCCCGAAGTACTCCAGTACAGCCATACAACAGAAGGTAAATTGAATACAACTCTCAGGGCCTTTGTTAGCAGTTATAACTCCAGCAGTGCTCCAGTACAGCCATGCAACAGAAGGTAAATTCAATACAACTCTCAAAGCCTTTGTTAGCAGTTATAATTCCAGTAGTGCTCCAGTACAGCCATGCAACAGAAGGTAAATTCAATGCAACTCTCAGGGCCTTTGTTAGCAGTTATAATTCCAGCAGTGCTCCAGTAAGCCATGCAACAGAAGGTAAATTCAATACAACTCTCAGGGCCATTGTTAGCAGTTATAACTCAGCAGTGCCCCTGTACAGCCATATGACAGAAGGTAAATTCAATACAACTCTCAGGGCCTTTGTTAGCAGTTATAATTCCAGCAGTGTTTAAGTACAGCCATGCAACAGAAGGTAAATTCAATACAACTCTCAGGGCCTTTGTTAGCAGTGATAATTCCAGCAGTGCTCCAGTACAGCCATACGACAGAAGGTAAATTCAATACAACTCTCAGGGCCTTTGTTAGCAGTTATAATTCCAGAAGTACTCCAGTACAGCCTTACAACAGAAGGTAAATTGAATACAACTCTCAGGGCCTTAGTTAGCAGTTATAATTCCAGCAGTGCTCCAGTACAGCCATGCAACAGAAGGTAAATTCAATACAACAGTCTACAGCAGTGAATCTGCAGTAATTCCAGTGCATCAATACAGGGAAATTTGAGTGTAACTCCACTGTAGCTGAACATATGTTTTTTATTTTTAATAGGTGTGTGGAAAGATAATTTTTTCTTCTGCAGCAAAGTTATGTATTTTCCCAATTTTTGCCTTTTGTAAGAGTTGTGGAATATTACAATTTCTCCCGCGCTGAGGAAAAGGGTAATTTTTCGCCTAATTATGAGATAATGTTTTCTCTGTTCTCAAGCCCAACAAAAATCACAAAATTGACACAATTTATGTAATCTTAAATATATAAATATAATAAAACGAATTTCATAGAGCGCCCCCTGCATTGCATTTTGTGATACAGGAAATTCGTTTTAGTAATTTAATTGTTTACTTACCTGTAATCATCCATATTCCGGTGTTTATCACCCCCCACCCTGCCCCTCCCCGCCCCGCCTGCCTGCCCCACCGCAACTCCCTCCACGGGCCGCGGCTGGATTTTGTAAACGTTTAAAGCTCGCCCAGCCTGTATAGCACACCCTTAAAAGACTCAGATACACAATTGCATCTGCAGAGTAGCTATTTGGTACCTTTCGTATTGTAGATTGTAACCAGTGCTTGAAATGGAAAAATAGAAGTGCAGGTACTCTGTAGCTGACAACCTGCTTGTTTCTGAGAAGTGCCGGTACTCTCCTATTAAAAGTATAGCATTTCTCTTGAGAGGTGCCGATACTCTCCCGCTCAAAATAAAAAAAAGTGCAGGTACTCCGTACCGGCCCATTTAAAGCACTGATTGTAACATTTTATTTAGCACTTCGTACACTGACCAGGCCAAGAAATGCTGCTGTTAGATCAGATTCCCGGCACCCTTTGCGTGTGTGTGGTTGGAAGCGTGTGAGGTGGCGTTTGACCTCCGAGGTTCAAAGACGTGCTTCAAACATGAAGTCGCGAGCTGGTGACGTACGTACGCATGACGCGCTGTAGAGCGTTTTGAGAATAGAAACTGCCGCCCTCGCTGGAATCCACTGCTACGCACCAGTTCCCCCCTGTCAAGTGATTACATTGATGGACAAGGACAGGTTTCTACAGCTCTTCCAGATGATTGTCAATGAGTCTTAATCATGCCGAAAGTGCGTCACAGTGTTTATGTTTATGTTTATGGGATTTATAAAGCGCGTGACCACCCTTGGGCATCTCAGCGCGGTGACTGACAGGAGCATCTGTAGTTCAATAGCAACTCCGCGTTGTCCTTATGGAAAGACATGGAGCACGTCACAGGTTGTCCCCTGTCATGTGTGAGCGCCCCCTCCGGTTCTTTTTCTGTCATGGCTGCCAGGTAGCAAGTATTTATGGTGGGAGAAGACCACTCACATGCACCAGTGGGGTACAGAAGAGAAAAAAAGACAGGGTGGGCTGTTAACATATCACTTGTATTTCTAAAGCGCACTTATCACCCGTGGGTCTCTTGGCGCTGAATAACAGATGTTTGTTACCCAACTCAACGGTACTCATTTTATCGAACTCAGATGGATGAAAGGCTGAGTGGACCCGCCGGGATTTGAATCTGTGACCATGAGGCTGAACACAGGATCCTGCAGTGGATGCTGGATGCATTAGTCCACTAAGCCACCAGACCCGGCTAACATCTGACATACAACAGACAACAGTCTAGATTCTACACTTTCACCGCGACGTAAACATTGGTGGCCAGAGGGTTCTGAACAGTGTCCCTATAAGGAGATAAATAGTCCAGGGTGAAGCCAGGTGCCTCAACCCCATGCATGAAACATTTTGTTCCTTTCTTCTTCTCGGTCGTAGGTGCCTCCTACGTCAGAATCAGCTGTCACTGTGCCCCTTCTGAGGCCATCATTAGACCAGGCAGGTAAAGCGGCAAGCAGGGGTCGCTGAGCTGCTTCAGCTCGCTGCTTATGGTAGTTTCTCTCACTCCCTCAGGGGTTCGTATCCTGGGCCTTAGGGCGCTCAGGGGTTCCAATCCTGGCTCTCTGTAAGGAGATCTCATAGCCCATGGACCCCTGCCACCCCTGCCGGGGCGACTTTAGGCATGTGCAAGCTGTGCACCTGCACCGGGCCACCAAACCCCAGGTGCCTCCACGCCAATGTATATCCTTATTATAATAATCCTCTGAGGATGGATACATATTTGCGTGGCGGCCCCTGGCAGGGATTTGGCGGCCTCCGGCTCTGTTCCACTTCCAAACACCCTGACCCCTCCTTCTGAGTTACGGGGGCTCCGCCCCACCCGGGCCCCCTCTTCCGGGGCCCCCTGCCTACGCTCCCTGCCCAGGGCTGCCATGAGCCTAGAGCCACCCCTGTATCTAGGAGACGTGGGCTCCTCCAGTCATGACAGAGCCTCAAGACGCCTGTGAGTTTATCGCTCATGTCCCCAAGGTTTAGCGGATCCTTCCGCACTACTGCGCATGCGCGGTCAGACAGGAATAATTCCCGTTATTTAAGCCGCCCTGGAGCCATAACTCCACCACACGACCACAGTGGGCAGCCTGATGGAACAGGGCACTACTAGTTATGGCTGCCATGCAGATGTACATCACAGCCCCATCACCACTGATTTACTCTTCAGATGTACCCCGGTGGGGAGAGTGCGCGGCATTGCCAGCGTAGCACCTGTGCATATTTCCTGTCACGCTTTTCCACCTCCAGTTTCTTCTGTTGCAGAGTGTCTATAAAATAACTGAAGGGTAGCCATGGGAGGGAATACCGTCAATATGGTTAAAGATAGTGTGACACACAGTTTGTGTACGGGGAAAGGGCACTAGCGCAGTGGTGTATTGGGAGACTCATTGATCAGTGTTTGCCTTGCATGTGCACGGTGCCTTACTCAGTGTGTGGTGTGTGAGTAGAGTAATGCTCAGTGCACATTCTGGGTACTACATACTTAGTGTGAAGCAGGGTGCTCCCAGTGTAGCTAATGACCCGTTACGGGGCAGTGCAGTGCCGCGATATTGAACACATCTGCCTTGTGTGCAGTGTCTCTGCAGTGGCAATGTGTATTGCGATCTTGCGGTGCATGTGTCACTCCAGTGCCTTTGTAGAACACTGTGGGGCCTATTTATGAGCCTGGATGTGTCACACTTGCACCATGCAATGAGCTGCATTCATGGCGCAACCCAAAAGGCCACTGTGTGCGTGCCTGAGGGGCCTCATGAATCTGTAGTAAGGCAACCCAGTACAAATCACTGCTTTTTGTAACTCGGCCCTGGGATGGGCGTCGTGTGGGTGTTCCCACACAACTCCCATGGTTTTTGATGCATTCCCAGATTCACCAGAACTGGTAAACCTGGAAATAAGCCAAAAAGATACACCTTCCCAGGAGAGGCGTAACGAGTCGAAATATCTATATTTCTTCTTGTTTTTTCCTTCATGTGTGATACATTCTGCAGCACATACAGAGAAAGGTAAATACCTCTCAGGATTGTTTTCGTGCAGGAAGGTGCATGAAGTATGTTTGAAAAATCACCTAGGGCCAGATGTAGGTCACCAAATACTGGTCGATAACGGCCGATTTTAGCCGTTACCGACCGGTATTTGGTGATTGAGATATAGGGGCCTATATTTTACAGAATCGGTAAATTTACCGATTCGGTAAATTTACCGATTCTGTAAAATACCGAATCGGTAAATTTACCGAATCGGTAAATCTATATGTAGGTGGCACTGGAAACAGTGCCACAGGCCCTAAAGAATTCGTTATTTACCATGACATACTATGTCATGGTAAATAACGAATTCCCGTGTACATGCACATCTGTGCATGTACACCTGTACCATGTGGCACACATACATGCCCTAAGGGCCCTAAGGGCATGTATGTGTGTCACATGGCACACGAGCCAGAATCAGGGGTGCAACAGGGTGTCAAAGTGACACCCTGTCCCCCTTGCAAAATCGGTAATTTTACCGAATCGGTAATTGCCATTGATTCCTATGGGCCTCAAGGCCCATAGGAACCAATGGCAATTACCGATTCGGTAAGGCCCATAGCGGTAAATACCGATTCGGTAATTACCAAATCACACAGATTCGGTAAAAATTACCGAATTTTTTCCTACATCTGATTTACCGAATCTAGAATACCGAATCGGTAAAATTCAGTATTCTAGAGTCGGTAAATCAGATTTACCTACATCGGGCCCTTAGTGTTTGTGCAGCACTCAGATCTGCTCAGTATTTTAAGGCCTTGCAAAGGAGGGGCTGCTTTCCTCCTAATCCACAGATCTAACGTCAACAAAGGGCCATAATGAGCGGTTACTGCCTGTAACAGATGCTGCCTCACCAGAGGATACATTTATAGCTATAAACAAACTATGAACTTTACAAAAATCCCCGAAACCTTGTATTCAACTCTCTCCCTTTGTTATTTCAACATTCCAACCACAGCAGTTAAAGCCACCCTGTGCCTGAAAGAAAACCTCCAAAACATAGGCTTAAAAAAAGAATAAATCTCTTTACTAACAGCAAGCAGCCACCTACTGTTTTACCAAAGGCGCACAAGCAGCTTGCGCAAGCACACAAAATGATGCAGCGCGACAGGCCCTGTGCTCTGTAACTGTTCAGAAGACGCGCTGTCTCTTTAGCCACCCAGTCCAGCCGTGGCGTATCATCAGGGGACAAGTCCTAAAAAAATAAGTGGGGGGACGCTGGCGTCACGACAGGAAGTGACGTCACGAAAAGGTGGCTTGCACCATCAGACTCATTGCCTCCCCTCGCTCACCTTTTAGATGCAATTGCATCAGAGAAGCCAGCGTGTGAGCATCGTTCTGAATGAGCTCCGATCTCGCCCCAGAGAGGCCAAAGAGTGAATGTGTGTCTCCATTTGCTCCAGTTATCGAGCTCCGGGTAAAATAAAGTGGGGGGACGCCGTCCACCCGCGTGGTACCCCTACTCCAGCCCTGCATATCATGATGGGCTTTGCTGCTGCAGCGCAGAACCCAGCGCCTGTTTTATGCGTCGGCAGTGCATAAAGTGAGTTAGTGGTTTATTTTCAGACAGCATAGCTCACAAGCCGAACGAGGCACTCCCTGCTCACTGTTTACAAGCAGTTGTATCTGAAAATAAAGCACTAACAGAGAAATATTTAGTTAAATTAATTCACCTTTCGCTCTTCTGGCGCATAAAACATGCGCTTGGTTATGCACCAGTGAAGCGCATCATGATAAGGCCTAAGGTGTGCTTGTCTAGGAGAGTGCATAGCCACAGTGTCTAGGTCGGGAGAGTGCCTAGCCACAGTGGGTGTGGTACAAGATACCCAATACCAGTGGAGGTGACTTATTGAGACCCTCTTTTTATGTTTTCAAGCCTCTTAAAGGACAAGGTGTGCAAGTACAAACTCCATTGCCTCTACCATGACTCAATCATGTGCCAGAGCCAGTGGTTGGAGTGGGGGATCTGTGGGGCACGTTGTGCCCATACTTTTTTAATTTTCGGAAAACTGTTCCCCTACTTTTCATCAAAAGACAACCGTCCCGGAAAGGTTAATTCAAAGAGTTGAAATGCGTCAGCTGAAGTGTAAGGCAGGGAGTGTCCTGTGCTGTGAAACCAAAGGTTGGCAGACAGCTAAACAGCTTTGTGCCAGGGTGCCAGCTGCCCGAAAAGAATGTAAATGTGCACAACTGGTCAATCTGCAGATGTAAAGGGAGCTTGGCAGCCGGAATTGGTTTAATTGATGGTACTGTGTGCATTGCAATTTTAAATAGTGCCTTATTTATTCACAGTGCCTTCTGTCATGGACTGGGACCTTGTAGCACTAGACATACACAAGTCACTATTCCCCACTGCACCAACCAGGATTTGGCGCGGTGCATTAACTAATAGAGGTTTCATAATGTACGATAGCACATTTACTACTGATTAACTTATTTTCATTTAAGGGGTGTACAATTTTATATGTAGTTACTGGACGGTGAAAGACCGAAAAAAGTGACAGACAACTTTGTTTTTTAGCCACGCCCACATGTGCGCTCACCCACCCCCTTGTGCGCTGCATCACAGTTCCCATATTTCAAAGAAAAAATACTTTGACTAGTGGCCAGAGCACAGGGGGAAAAGGCAGCCGTGCAAGCGTTGTTTGAAGAAGACCATGCACTAACTCAGCATCTCCAGGAGTTATGATGGAAGCTGTTGATAGTGCAGTCTGGCAACTGCGAGGTGCTGTTAGCCACCTTACGTTTCTGAGCAGCGGCCCACATAGCTCACGCACTAATGTGTAGAATGACCGAATTGGATTGCCCTCACAGAGGTGTTTGGGCATCAGCAGGGCCGGTCTGGGAACCAAAACCGGCCCTGGCAAAGTGCTCGTCCGCTCCCCCCTCCTTGCCGCCGAGCTCTCTGCCAGGGCTGGTTTTCGGCCGATTTTGCTGCAAAAACGGCCCTGTAACAAAATCGGCCTCCAGGGGCCCAATACCGGTCCCCACCCATGCGGCACACCGGGGGATTGCCCGGTGCCCGCTACGGCCAGTCCGGGCCTGGGCATCAGGCAAAATTACGTTTTGTTGAGTGCGTGATTCCTTTCCACCAGCAATATCTCTCTTTTTATGAAATGTTTGCAGTTTGTCGCCCTCTTGTGGGCATATCTGGTGTAATGTTAAGGTAGGTGCCTACAGTGGCCTTAATATATCCCCAGCTCTGCTGAGGTATTCAGTATTACAGACGTGGCCTTGCAGTAATCTACAGAACTATAACGCAGCAGCTGCTGCTGATTTTCCCTGCATTATATTTGCAGCAGAGATGCTTCTGTGCTGATGATGCATGATGGTAACACTGGCAGTGAGTGTATGTTTTCACAGCTTTTACTTGACACACATCCTCATTTTATTTTCGATTTCATTATTATGCACTGCAAACAGTAGCTGTCACAGTCTGGAAAGGGTTGTGTAATGTCTATAGCTCTGGTCTCAGAACTCAATGTTCCTTAACATCTTGCCTTGCTCGTCCAATCATAGGCCGCCTTCTGTAAACAGCATCCTCCTTTCTGCGATTCTCAGAGCTACAAACTATCTCACTGACAGATCACAGAAATACACGCCTGCAGAAGCCAGCTTTTACAACACTGCCAGTCGAAACGTGTTGAAGGTGTGTGTACAGTACAGAGATGTAATTTTCTTGGGGGCAGGCGGAGGCTGGGCTAACTTGTAAACAGATTTACCAACTACACAAGCCTTCTGAAAGGTTGAGAGAGACGCATTCATTTACATGTTAATCGTTTCTAACAAGAGGGTATGCTATTTTTAAGGACTATAGGGTTGGGTTCAAGTCAGTCACATTTAGTTCATGCCTGTAATGTGATTGACACTACCCGCACCATCAGCCTGTGTGAAGCATCATACTGCCACAAACTGTTGAAAGTCCAATTGGTCGCACACTGCTTGTCCTACCAGCATGTTGCCCCAAAGCATTGTGGTCCATGAAGTAAGCATCAGCGGGTGCGCCTCTGCCAGAGTCTTGAGCAAAAATCACTGTCGCGTTGGCCATCCCTGGACACGTGTTTCGAGGTTGTTACCTCTCGTCAGCAGGGAATAGGCATATATGTAGGGGTACCACAAACTGTTGACATGTGACCGACTGACCCTTCGAATCAGTGACATATTCAGCTAAAGGGATCCCTGCACAGAAACCTTCAGGTCACAAAAGACGGAGGCGCACATTTACGTACATGTCACGCAACGCACCGTCAACTTGCTGCACTGAATCAATCAATCAATCAATCAGAACATTTGTAAAGCGCACTACTCACCCATGAGGGTCTCAAAGCTCTATGGGGAGGCGGGGGGGGAGGGGGAGCTGCTGTTACTGCTCGAATAGCCAGGTCTTGAGTATACCTGGGTTGCATAAAAGGCAGACAGCAGAAATGTCATATCAGTTCAGATATGGCGCATTTCTGCTGCCTCCTTCCGCTGGCGCACTGCGTGCTGCCTAGCGCCAATGCACGCACCCTTGCAACGGTGACTGCGTTACAGGCAGGATTGTTTTTTGCAGAGGAAGGAATAAACTATCCTTAATGGTGTTTTCCTCTTTCTATGTTTACTGCAATGACGCGGCACATGTGTAAAAAGGAAATAACGAGGAGTAATAAAGATATTTCTCCTTGTTATACCTCAATCAGGAAGGCATAACATGTTGATACATTCCCAGGTTTATAAGTATTTGTAAATATGGAATTGCGCCACAATCCATGGGTGGATGCATGGAAACACCCATGCTCCACCAATGGCATTCCTTCCCAATGTAGGGGGCGTGCCGGGCATTATACTGGGGCGGTGACGTCAGGCAGGGGAGGGTCAGGGTGGGGGGTTGTAAAATGTGGGATATGGACCATTAGAGGTAAGTACCGATAAAAATAAATAAAACGAATTTCGTTGCCCACGCTGCATCACATTTGGCGATGCAGCGTGGGCGTATGTGCTAAACCGGGCAAAGTGGCTTTGCATAGTTCAGTAATTAACGAAAATTATTTTGCGTCTGGGCTGCACCACAAAAGTGATTCGACCTCAAAGAAAAATATTACTAAATCTGCCCCGTTTCCTCCAGTAAAGCAGTTTTCAGAAAGCAGGCTTGCAGATACTAAAACTGTTCCTTGCCTACGAGACGGGCACTTCTGGTTAACAGGTTAAGTAGAACAAGGACAACATGGGGTGTACAGGATACATTATTTATGCTTTAGGATGAGCAGTTAGTGTCGATTAGGCCCAAGCGAAATTTCTTTTATACTGGAGTAATCTTATGTAATTTTGGTAATTTTGCATTATGCTTGTTATGCGAAATTCCCCAAACTAAGTTATAACATTGGCTTGAAAAATTTAGCACTAGCGCACAGCAACAATGCAGATGACCTGAAGCTGAGAGATGCTGTTAGCAAGGCTTGTGTTTTTTGGTGTATTTTTACGCATTTCATGCTAACATATAGTACCAAATGCCAATTTTACATGGATTTGCTTAATTTTCCTAAAATTTCACGCAAATTACTTAAATTCCACTCACCTCAATCGTTTATCTTAATTCACTTGGATACAGACCTTACCAATAGCCTTAGTTCAAGGACAATGAAATCGATAGCATTGAGCTGGGCAAACACAGCAACTTACCATTAATTCAGTTTGCAGTGCACTCCATAGAGATCACCACAGTTATGAATAACAAGTCACTTGTGTTGTAGCTATTTTCTGATGAAAAAAAAGCATGTTTTCTGCTTAATATGATCCCTTTGCAATTGAAATGATAATGTTGTGATGTACAGAAATATGTTTTCCTGGCAGAGCCAGACTACGCCTTAATTAGTCCTCGTCTCCATTGAGTTTCTTGGAGCATATTATTATACATTTAGGCGGCTGGTGACAAGGTGGTGGTATTCTATGATGTTTTATTATGCTGTAATGGGATTCGATGATGTGTTGATACATTTGTTCACTTTATGCTGACTCTAGTTTCAATTGTGAAATTCCTCATAAAAGCCCTGGTTCTGAAGATCTTTAACCCCTCCCCTGCTGGTGACGGAACCACTCCGTCATCAGCTGCAGTCGCGCTGTGCTGAAGGACGGAGCGGTTCCGTCACGGCCCGCTCGGCACGCCTGCGCGGCACGGATTCTGCACCTGCGCTGAGCGTTCCATTGAGCTTGCGGGGCCGTGACGGAACCGCTCCGTCATGAGCACAGCGCAACTGCGGCTGGGGACGGAGCGGTTCCGTCACCAGCCCGCCGCGCGGCCGCCCCGCCCCCTTAGCACTGCGGCGGAATAGCCGCCGCAGTGAAGGGGTTAATGACACTTTTCTGTACCTAATGGGATGCTGCCCGACATCCTACTGATTGATTTTCTGCGCACTTTGGACTTAGTCTATTTCCAGACTTTGCTCATGCTGCATCTATTTAAATGCTGAGAGCCTTTATGGCAAATGATTTCTAAGCCGTATGCTGATTTATTTTGATTTACTATATGTTTGCTTTGAGTATTGCAGTTTAATATTTTAATAAACCTTAATGTTTTTCAAATTGATTGATTTCGAGCCCTTTTTGGGTCAGTCCTTATTTTTTGACGGTTATTTGAAATGCTGTTTGGATATGATCTTTAGGGACACATTTTTCCACAGAGCTGGGTTAATTTCCATTCTCACTCAAGGGCTTGTGGATTTTGGGGCAAGTGCCTGATGGTAGAATTAGCCACTTCCTTTAAATCGAGAAAGATGCCAAGTGCACGCCCTCAGTATTGCTTTAGATATTTTAGGTTTTGAAATTATGACAATACACCTGTTCTATCATATTCATAAATTCTTCCGCTGATGCACAGCCGATGACTAGTGCATCTCCAAGACCACTTGTCCACATCTTTCTGTTACTTATTTTCGCTTGCGCATCTAAAACATGCTCCAGCTCCCATCAAATTTGCTCCTGTAAATATGGTACAAGACTGATACTTTAAATCGTGAGATGCTGACAACCAAGTCTTAATTTACACCAATCAATAATTCAATCAATCAAACAGCATTTGTAAAGCGCAACATCGTCACCACTAGGTGTCTCTGTCGAAGAGCCAGGTCTTGAGTCTCTTTCTAAAGACTGCCAGTGAGGAGGTTGTACAGAGGTGGAGGGTAATGTTGGTCCTGGCCTTGGCATTGATGAATGGAGTAGGAGCAGCCACCGCTGCGGGGAGTGTGTGCAAAGACGTGTCAAGAGGAGCGCAGGTGTCTAGGGGGTAGGATGTAGTTCAGTCGATGGTTGGTGTAGGCCTGCCCTAGGTAGTGGATGACTTTGTAGGTGTGCGTGAGGATCCTGAACTGTCATCTCTTCAGGATGGGGAGCCAGTGGAGGTCTCTCAGGTGGGGGACGATGTGGGTTCGTTTGGGGGATTCCAGGCCGAGTCATGTATGGTCTGGAGTCTTCTGAAGAGCTGGGTGGCGATGCCGGTGTGGATGGCATTGCCTTAGTCGAGGCGGCTGGTGACGAGGGCCTAACTGATGGTCTTTCTGGTCTTGGTTGGAATCCATCTGCAAATTCTGCAGAGCATGCGAAGTGTGTGTAAGCAAGAGGAGGTAATTGCATTGACTTGTTGTTTCATGGTCAGTTGGCTGTCGAGGATGATGGCGAGGTTGTGTGCCTTGACGGTCGGCGTGGGTGTGGATTCAAGATCTGCTGGCCACCAGCTGTGGTTCCAGGTGGAGGTGTTCTTCCAGAACATCAGTACTTCAGTTTTGTTGGAGTTGGGTTGGAGGCAGTTGTCTCTATTTCATTTGATTTTGTTGGTCATGGCGTTGCAGACGTTGATTTTGGTGTTCGAGGGGTCCTCAGTCAGCCAGATGATCAGATGAATGTCATCTGCGTAGGAGATTATGTTAAGTTTGTGAGTTCTGACGATGTCTGCGAGGGGGGGTCGTGTAGATGTTGAACAGAGTGGGGCTGAGGGATGAACCTTGTGGTATGCCGCATATGATGTTTTTGGGTGTGGAGGCGAAGGGAGGCAGTTGGCAGCTCTGTGTGCATCCTGTGCATCCTGTAAGGAAGGAGGCGATGCACTCGAGGGTGTCTTGCTGTATGCCTATGTTGTGGAAACTGTTGATGAGGGTGTGAGAGACAGTGCTAAATACCCTGAAGAGGTCGAGGAGGATCAGGCCGATAGTTTCTCCATGGTCGACGAGTGCTTCTGATGCTGTCTGTGGCAGCAATCAACTCGGTCTCAGTTCTGTTTTTGGCACGAAATCCTGATTTTGAGGGTCCACAAGGTGGTTTTGTTCCAGGAATTCGGTGAGCTGCTAGTCGATGGCTTTCTCAAGTAGAAGGGAGATCGGACAATTATTTTTAGGATCGCTGGGGTTGACTGAGGCATTGTTTAGGAGGGGTCTAATGTCTGTGTGTTTCCAGCTGTCTGGGGAAGTTGCTGTGGAGATGGAGGTGTTGAGGAATCTGGTGAGTTGCATGCTGATTGGGTGCTTTGCGAGGTTGTAGAGAGAGGTGGTGGGGGCAGGGGTCAATGGGTGCCTCGGAGTGAATGGAAGACATGATGGCTGAGGTGGTCAGATTGTGATGGTTTGGCTGGTGTTCGCTGGTTGGTTGAGGACATTGTGTTTGAGGGTGGTGGGTTGGAGGTTGAAATTGTTATAGATGTTGGTGATCTCACTGTGGAAGTAGTCTGAGAGGGCGTTGCAGAGTTCCTGGGAGTGGTGGATGGTGTTTTCTATGGCTGTCGGGTTGGAGACTATTTAGAAGAGTTACTTTGTGTGTTTAGCCGCGGAGTCGATGCGGGTCACGATGGCTGCTTTCTCGGCTTCCTTTATGTGCTGGTGATAATTGCTGAAGGCTGTTTGTGATCTGCTCTGCTTAGTGGCTCGCCAACATTTCTCCAGGCCACCAGGAATCTTTAACCCCTTCCGCGCTAATGACAAAGCCAGCTCGTCATGGGCCTTAGCTGTGCTACGCGGATGACGAGCTGGCTTTGTCATAAACAGCGCATTTTTGAAATTCCAGCGCACAGCGGGAAAACGCGGTAGCGCGGTAGTGGTTAATGACCGTGCCCTGTGCTTCCAAGTTCGTGGTTCTTTATGCAGTTTTCAAAAACGGCCTCACTGCATCTAAGTAATACTCCTTTTAGTGGCTTTAAAATATACAAAGTTAGGTAATGTTGTTTGTTTGTTGATCTAGTGACTGTTGCACTTAAACCACTGGAAGCATTGGGACGGGGTTCTCGCCAAGTCTCTACAGTAATCGTCACTGGCGGCTGGCATAGCTCGCAGGTGGTAGGGCAACAGAGAAGGAGGAGGGAGAGTAAAAGGGCTTATGGGGGGTGGGAGGCTTGTGTGCAATGTAAAAAAAGAAATAATCACCTTGTTGCCATGTCTCACATCTATGCTCCTGCTCTCCTTGTCTTGACTCGAGAAACAGGAAGCACAGCACAGCGAGGCTCCCTTGACCAATGACAATGCTGCAATGCAGCGTTGTGATTGGTCTGAGCGTCCTAGTTCAGGGAATGGGGGTCTGGGCATGTTCTTCATGCAAGCTGTCATGCAGCCTGCATTGAGAACAGGGAAAGTGTGCATGACTGTTTTGGGTGGCCCGAGAGGGTAGGCCAATCAGTCCTGTACACTTAAGAGTGGGCAAACCACTCCTCCCCTTCCCTGCTCCGAGAGCACAGCAGCCCCGCCCACCCACCTTCCTGCAAAGCAGCACAGAAACATAAAATGACAATAACTCAAAAAAGTAATTATCATTTTATGTTTTCTTTATGTTGCACTGCTGAACACCAGTGGGGCAACGCTGCTCCGCCATAGCGGAGGAGCCGCCACTGGTAATCGTGTCTTCATTCTCGCAATGCTCTCTGCCTGAGTATTTGCACCTCTGCCATCAAAAGGAAGCAATGCATTGTAAAAACATGACTGCCTGCATCCTGATGAAATGAGATCACATGTCCCGACATCTTTACTCTCCCCATTGCCTCCCAGCGTGCAGTTTTCTTTAAATCACTCTATGGTTTACTATGCCCTCCATGATTCTGGCCTCTCCTTTGCGATGGCTCTTAGGGCTACTGGTGGAAAAAATAGCAGGCAAACTATTAAGGTGATTCTTTTTTCCACTTTTTAGTGAGTTTTTTTTAGGCTATCACAGTGTTAATAATTAAACAATAGGTTGTTCACACCCTGTTGGAATGCTGAAATGGGGTTATCCAAGCAGAATGTTCCACAAGCTTGCATTAGAGACAATGGTTTTTCCTATATTTTGGTGTGTTAGTCTAAAAGGAGGGACTAGCCCAGTAACCCCAGGAACCAGGGCAATATATCAGCGTAAGAGCATGGTTCACTTGGGATCTAGTGATTTGTAGAGCGTATGCTTATCTACAGTAGAATAAATCTTGCATCCTCCCTGTCTGTCATGACACCTTATCGCATCCACACTCACACGCATGTGCTTGTAACTCCCATGTAGCGTGAGGCATGCTCTCGTTGATGTGACTTCTCACAGTTGGTTGTAGTCTTCCAACCAATTTTTTCTTCGTAGATGTTGCTACTGCAAGAGGCTGTAGTGCCTTCCAGGGCTTCTGCGTGTACCGTAGATGGAGTTTGACCTGATTACAGCTGCTCTTCATCCACAAGGGCTACTAACCAGCCACAATTCTTTGGTCCCTAAGGGTTTTTCGCTCAGTGTTCGTCAACACCAGATCTGGTGAAGACCCTGTGAAGTTCGTAAATGGTCGAAATGTGAAAATGCCGAAACATATGAACCGTGTGTGCTACTGAGCCATCCAGACTGGATGAAAAAGCTATTGTAATTAATCCCCACAGACTTTAGAGAGTCCAGATCTTACGCAACCTTCACACCTCTAGATCCTGAGGGAACCACCTTCTCTCACTGACCAGTGTCAGTGTGAGGCAGACCGAGCTGTGTCTGTCTTCTCTGCTGGATTCCATATTTAAAGGTATATTCCTTCAGTAAAGCGTCTCCTTACCCTTCTTCTCTTTGTCTATTAGCCACATTGATGCTCTAGGTAAACGTAATCTCTTGACAGCCATAAATGTTATCCTACTGTGAGGAATAGATTTTGCTTTCCAGTAAATAATTAATGTAACTTTGAAGCCTACTGTGCGTCTCCTTCCAAAATGATCATTAGCTTTGACGCGGGTCCACCAATCACAGCCACTTGCCAGCCTCATTGGCCATTTGCGCCTGACATCGTGGTAACATCTCATGTGCCGGAACATTGGAGAAGATTAATTTGCACTTTGCACCTAAGCAAAGAAGCTTTTTTGAGCACAGTCATTGCCCAGGGGAGGCGAAGGAGAGACGGAAGGGTGTGGGGGGGGGGGGTAGTCTTGGATCAAAATGATGCTTAGTGGCTAATTTCGAAAGGCATTCAGGCTTGGCAGTGCTGTGATGTTTTCGTCTCAAGCTGTTGATAAGCATTGCTAAACACATAAGTTATTAATATTGCTGATGATTAATGGATGCTTTTAGCCTGCCCTTCTTGCCAGTAGAAAGAGCGCGTCTAATGTTCCGCTGTTTCCTCTCTCCGCAGAAGTTGTGCATACCCAAGGACCGCTGGACGGCAGTCTGTACGCCAAGGTGAAGAAGAAAGACTCCACCCACGGCAGCACCACGACCGTCAACGCCAACGGCATCCCGCTCTCCGCCACACCCAACCACATTGAGCACACGCTGTCTGTGAGCAGCGACTCAGGCAACTCCACCGCTTCCACCAAGACCGACAAGACCGATGAACAAGCGGCCATCGCAGCCGCCAACCAAATCTTGACCCCAGAGGAGAAGCGAGAACTTGAGCGACTCCTGAGCGGGTTTGGCTTGGAGACAGAGGCGCAGATGCATAACCATAATGCCGGGTCAGCCGGCGTGGGAGCAGTGCTTCATGTGGTACCGGCACAAGTACACATGAATGGTGGCACCACCATGGTCCCAGCTGAGAGGGAAACGGACATCTTGGACGATGACCTGCCCAACCAGGACATGCACAGTGTTGGCAGCCTGGGCACGCTGTCCTCGTTTGATGGCACCAACCACATGAACGAGCTGAGCTATCAGGAGCCGCACAGGTTGGAGAACATGTCTTCATTGCACAATGGCACGTCCAGTTTCAATGGGATGGATAAGTTGCACAAGGATCGGCTTTATGACGCCGAGGCGATCATTAATGGTGGATACCATTACAGTAACCAGAACACCTTGAGGAACATGTCCCCTCGGCACAGTCAAGAGGCAGGTGGCCCAATGAGACCTTCCATGTCTGCCCAGGAGAACCTCACAACATACCAGGGAAACTACCAGGCACCCAGCTGGGGGCAACTTCCGCAGCAAGCTTCTATGCAGCAGCACTTATATTACTTTGACCCCAATGGGATGTACCGCTCCCAGTCCTTCTCGGCGCCGGAGCCTGCCATGTTTGAGCAGGTTCCTCCATTGCTGCCCCAGGCACCAGCACGAAGTGGTAGTAGCCGCGACGCTGTGCAGCGGGGACTCAATTCTTGGCAGGGTGGCGTGGGCACAGGCAGCAGGCCCTCTTCCCGCCAAGATAGGTCTATTGAGAGCCAAAGTCCCAGTCCGAGCCCGCTGCTGAGTACAGCGCCGACCATGTCTCAGAGTCAGAGCATCCCCGAGTTCCCCCAGACTGCCTCCCAACAGGAGATCGAGCAGTCGATCGAAGCACTTAACATGTTGATGCTTGACCTCGATCCGTCCTTCTCGCAGATGCACAAGTCTCAGAGTGTCCCAGCAGCCACCAGGGAGGAAAAGCACATGCCAGTGGCTACGTCACTCTCTGCCCAGCCAGCCCTACACATCTATAGTCAACCCACTCCGCAAGCGGCACAGCAGAGACCGAGCAATGTGTATGTAGCCTCCCCTCCGAGTCCAATGCAGAACTACAGCACTTCACCTGCCCAGTCCATTGGGACTCCAGACCAGGCGGCCCCCAAATCATACACGCTCCGGACTATGGGGCAGACCACCAGAAGCCTGGGAGAACCAGAGCCCATCATTCAGGACTACAGAGAGTCCGAAACAGGGGGATCCTACTCACCGTACAGCTACCCAACCCAACAGCACACTGTCGCCGCCCCGGTGAGGAGCTACAGCTTTGGTCAAACCCCACCGTCCTCGTCTCCCTTGCCCCCGGCAACGATGTACACCCCTGCAGGACTCCAGCAATCCATCATTAATTCCTCGCCTTCCCCCACCCTTCACGCTCAAGCCCAGTTTCCACAGACTGGTCCTGATGCGGTGGAAGCTCCATCGAAAGAGCCCGAAGACGACAACTACCATCTGGAGGGCATCGTGGCACATCGAGTGGCAGGTATGGCTCATGGGTGTCTGAGGGGAGTCTCTTGGTCACACTCTATATTTTCAACCATGCTGTGCTACCTCAAGTATGGAAATGTGGAGTTGGGTGATGGGAACATCTTACTACTAGTACATTATATCCTATAGCACTTGTAATAAGGAGGTCGAGATGTCAGTCACATTTGTGACAGAGTACTCATCAGCCATACTGTAAATTTGACCCAAAATGTGCTGCAGAAAACATTTTCATAGGATTTTCATGCAGATGCGAAGCTTTGTGTCGTTGTCATGTTCTGTAGTTTGTTACCCTCACAAAATGTAACCAGCTCAATAGGAATTTAACCTATGTACACATTTTTCTTTAAATATCTAAAATTACAGCCCTTTCTACTGATTTGCTCCATTCTATTCGTCTGCAGAATGTAACATTCTTAATGACCATGTTTCTGAAGGGACCCTCCCCAATGAGATCATGTCTCTCACCTTGTGCTATATTGACCCCATTACCACTATTGCAGTATATTGTCTGTTTTTATCGCAACAGTGGTAGTAGGTAGGGCACATACAGTTAACACCTTTTGTGGGCTTGTAGCCATTTATTGTTTGCACAGCGATGTGCAGATGTTCTCTGGGGGATTGTGCACTGGGAGACACATTAAGACAATAAACAAGCTATGGGTCTGTTGTGTCTACACACTTCAAGGTGATGTGCATGAGTGGAACAACTAAGTGGGCAGAAAAGGGTAATAGGAACGGGTTTGTTTGGGCTGTTATGGGGTTGGACCTCTAGGGTCAGGTAATTTCAAAGCTACATAGTAAACAGAAGAGAAGGACTTGTGGTATGTGACTTACAACTGAGGCTCCCTCTTTTTGATTTCTACAGATTTTTGCAGATAAATACACACTGAAAACCATGCATTGTCCTGTTTGTATTTACTTTTGAATATGGTTAAAACCGGAATAGGATTTTTTGGGGAGTGATTCTAAATGTTAACCGACTCAGTCATGACTGGTTGCCCAATAGCTATGCGGATTGACATGAAAGGGGCTAAAAAATAAATGAATTTTAGTGAAGAGGCTTAAAAAACAGTAGCTATGCACAATCTTGATACCAAAATGTTTATATTTTCGTAAACGGGCATTGAGGTATCATCTGTGGGTGTTCTTATCATTGAAACCTAGAAGGCGTGCAAAGATGAATGCCCATTTATTGGGTACATAAATGCAGAAATATACTAGTTTCAACTAAATGTTTTCACATAACCCAAAATAAGTATAGAAAAATTACAAATCACATTAGCAAAATGTAAAAATATGGATAAATAGAGACGGAATGTAGAAATAAAGAAAACTAAACATAAACCGAGAGCCCTACCTAAAACTAGCGACATAGACGTCAGGTTAATTAAAGGGCTGGTTTAGGAGAAATGGACCTCTAAGACATCATGGGGTTCACCACCCGCCCTCCTTCGTCCTCTAAATCACCTCTTATTTGCTGCTAAGGCGGTGAGAGAGGGACAGGGAGTGGACAATACAGATGTCAACAGTCTTGTTGCCATGTTTTCTTCGGTTCTTGCACCTGCTTTCATGAACCGTGTAACTAGTGGTTGGAAGGACAGTCCCAGGAGGACAGGAGGACGACTGACATCTAGGCCGCTGCGCTACACCCTGGCAGACGGGATGCTGGGTAATTGTAGGGAAGAGGTAATAGTTAAGGAAGGATAAGAGAAGCAGCTCAACCTAAATAGTCAGCAAGCAGTGTTGTGTGAAGGATGCGGACAGCAGTGTAATGGGAAATGGGGAATAACGTATTCCTACGTCTGGTAGAAGTGTATGGGTGACCTGGTCTCACCGAGAAAGCATCGCCAATGTAATGTCATGGTCACATTGTAAATGTGGAAGAAGCAACTGGTTTGATGACTTCCTGGCCCTGAAATGTGGTGCTGTGATGTAGTGCTGCGAAAAGGCTGAGGTGTGGTAGTATTGAAAAGTCTGGTGAATAATTGGACAGGTGTGTGCAACAGTGACTGCAGGGTGTGAGGAAAGTAGTCACTTTGTTGAATGAATAGCTGGGTGTTATGGTTAGCTGTGTGATTGAGGAGTGAGGGGTTTGAAGACTGGTTATGGAACAGCTGTTTTATATGTTTAATATTTAATTACCTGCACTTATCAGTAGATTGGAGCATGCCGAGATATATGAGAAGTGATGGGGTAAAAGGGTATTAGGGCACATTCTGTGTTAGACATTTGCGGGCAGGAGTGTGCGACATTGGGTAATTATTGTAATGAAATATGAAATTCTGTGAAGAAATTCAGAGAAGTACTCAAAATGATGGTTTCAGAAATGTGGTTGTCTGACAGATCCCAGTATTTTTTCAAGGAAGCACGCACCTTGTGTAAAAACTTCAGAAAATGTCCCTCTGCGAGACATTTCCTGTGAGACTCAGTCTAGTCTATCAGTAGCATCTCCAGTGATTTGTTTGACCTTGGTACTCGCTTGCTTTAAACAAGCCTTTACAATGCAACGGTCTCGCCTTTGCAAAAGTTAGAGCTATTGGCATTGTAATGACAACTTTTTTATTTATGTGTTGGTTTTGAATTCAGATAAATAAATGTCATTGTCATTTACAGTGCCAATAGCTTAATCTCTCGTAAATGTCAGACCTATTGCATTTGCACCCACACACACACACACACAGAGCCACACACACACACACACATGAATGTGGTGGTGGTGGATGTGGTGGCGGTGGATGTGGTGAATGTGGTGATGGTGGATGTGCTGGTGATGGTGGATGTGCTGGTGATGGTGGATGTGCTGGTGATGGTGGATGTGCTGGTGATGGTGGATGTGCTGGTGATGGTGGATGTGGTGGTGGATGTTGTGGTGGTGTATGTGGTGGTGGTGGATGTGGTGGTGATGGATGTGGTGGTGGCTGTGCTGGATGTGGTGGTGGCTGTGCTGGATGTGGTGTATGTGCTGGATGTGGTGGTGGTGGTGGTGGTGGATTTGGTGGTGGTGGTGGATGTGGTGGTGGAGGTGGATGTGGTGGATGTGGAGGTGGATGTTGTGGTGGTGGATTTGGTAGTGGCGGATGTGCTGAATGTGGTGGATGTGCTGGATGTGGTGTTGGTGGATGTGGTGGTGGGGGTGTATGTGGTGGTGGATGTGGTGGATGTGGTGGTGGATGTTCATTTTGATTACTTTTTGTAAAATGGGCTCGAAGAGGTGGAATGTCCAGTAATGTCGCCTTGCGGTAAATAGAGCCTGTAAAATAGCTGCACCTCTAGCAGCCAGCGAGCTGTCGTATTTTTAGTTACAAAATATTGCCTCCAATGTCTCACCTCCCAGCCTGATGCACAACAGGGCTGGTCTCCCCCACCCCAAGCACATTAGTGTAAGAGCAGAGAGAAAGTTATCTGTGCATGTTCAATATGAAGTAGCAAGCTGTACGTATACAAACAGTTACAGTAATCGATACTTGCGCATACGCAAAGCATGAGCAATCAGTGCGGTGAAACGGAGGTTCAACAAGCACATTTAATAGCTCAGTCAGTAAATGCATCACATAGAAAAATGACACACTGTGCTTGTAAATAACGAGCTTTTGCCGTTTGAACATGTCTGTGCATATTGTATTAGCTGTACACGCATGCATGGACTGTACAATTAAGGTACTCGGCTGTGGCTAGTACCCTATACTTGAATGCATGGCCCATTAGCAGTTCGTACACATGCATTCTATACATGCACTTTTCCATCAGTCTGTGCATGCGCTGTTTACACGGGTAGGTGGTGCGAGGCAAGTGTACATGCTAAAGGTGCTGTAATAAACCCTAAATGTCGGTCTCATCGTGACAGAGTGCAGTTGCCCTTGGTAATCAGTGCAGCCAGGCAGATGCCAGAGAGCCGCACAACGCGGCTCAGGGACAAAGGCTGTGGCCTCGGGAAGCACAACGAGTGAGTGAGGGGCTCCCTCCAGCTCTAAACTCGCCCGAAAGTTCCTGCGAGTGCTGTAAGGTGACACAACGGGCGCGGGAAGGGGCTTCCGCAGACATCTCCCTGTTGCGCCCTTAAGTCTAAACATAGCAGCACCCCACTCCCCGGCCCGTAAACCGGACTCACCGGCAGCGAGCAGCAGCAGGCCGCAGCTCCCCAGCAGCAGCAGCGGGAGGCCCGGCTCCATGGCCGCCTCAGGCCGGTGGCTCCATCAGGCTCTGCAAAGCTCTCTGGCTTTTCTTAGCGCAGTTCCCGGGACACGGGGCAGACTTTTGTGCTGGCGAAATCGTCCCATGGAAATGATATCTCGCGAGAGTAGAAAAGGCGTTTTAGGTCGAGACAAGAAGACTTCCGGCGTTTATCTTTTGCGTTTATGTTTTTCGTAGCAAAATAAAGTGTGACGTTTACTAGAATAGTGAGTCCGTTCACCATCGCGTATTATGTTTTTTTGGGGGATCACTGAAAGAATATCGACTACCACAATATCGAGTACCCAAAATATCGAGGTGAAAATATCTACTACAAAAATATCGAGTTTGTATGTACAAACAGGTAAGTACAAAAATATCGACTACAAAATATCGTTTACAAAAATATCGTTGTAAAAAATATCGACTTTACTAAAAACAATGTTTAATTACATTAATATAAAAAATTAATTACTAAAATATAATTAACAATACTTAAAATAACTTTTAATAATTAAATATTTAATGAAAGTAAAAAAAAAAATATATTTTTAATCATATTTCTTAAAACATATATATATAGTAACAACATTTAATTAAATAATAGGCAATATTGTATATGTACCCCAAAAACCCAAAACTGACCCTGAACCCTAAAAATACCCCTTTACCCAAAAACTAAAAACTGACCCTGAACCCTAAAAATAACCCTTTACCCAAAAACTGAAAACTGACCCTGAACCCTAAAAATACCCCTTTACCCAAAAACTGAAAACTGACCCTGAACCCTAAAAATACCCCTTGACCCAAAAACTGAAAACTGACCCTGAACCCTAAAAATACCCCTTTACCCAAAAACTGAAAACTGACCCTGAACCCTAAAAATACCCCTTTACCCAAAAACTGAAAACTGACCCTGAACCCTAAAAATACCCCTTTACCCAAAAACTAAAAACTGACCCTGAACCCTAAAAATACCCCTTTACCCAAAAACTGAAAACTGACCCTGAACCCTAAAAATACCCCTTTACCCAAAAACTAAAAACTGACCCTGAACCCTAAAAATACCCCTTTACCCAAAAACTGAAAACTGACCCTGAACCCTAAAAATACCCCTTTACCCAAAAACTAAAAACTGACCCTGAACCCTAAAAATACCCCTTTCATTTAACATAATTAGCAATTAATCAATTAAATAAAATTAATTACCAATTACATTTTAATTAATTAACAAACATTTTTTAATTAACAATTAATTAAATATTACTACCAATTATTAAATTAACATATTTAATTAATTATAATTAAATTACTTCCCACCCTATTCCCCTATAAACCCACAACCCGCTAGAGAAAATAAATTATTTTAATTGACATAATTAGCAATTAATCAATTAAATAAAATTAATTACCAATTAAATTTTAAATAATTAACATATATTATTTAATTACCAATTAATTAATTATTACTACCAATTAATAAATTTACATATTTAATTAATTATAATTAAATTACTTCCCACCCTATTCCCCTATAAACCCACAACCCGCTACAGAATTAAATTACACAATAATTAAAAAAATAATTAATTAAAAAAAAAAAAAAAAAAATTGACACTTTTCACACATATTATAACATAAACACACTATAAATAATTAAATATTATTTAAAAAACTATATTTTTTACTATCTAGATTATATACTTGGATATTTTCACTGTCTATATTATTTACAGTCGATATTACTTCACTTACCTTAAAAACGATATTTTGGCTGTCGATATTCTGTCTAGTCGATATTTTCTCCAAACGATATTTAAAACTCGATATTCTGTCCAGACGATATTTTGGAGTCGATATTATGTCTGTGCACCTTTTTTGGGGCAGTTTTATATACCGCAACCTCGACTCGAAGGTAACGGTGCGCTTTACGCGAGCAACAGTTATATTACACAAGGAAATATTTATTTTCTTGTAAGCACGGGGACATTATGTGATGTGTTAGATCCTTGCAGGCGCTGCCCGGGTGAGGAGCGAAGAAGCCCCTCCCGCCCGGCGTCGACGACACTTCCGTTTCCAGGCAACGGCCCCACAGGCACCAATCCCAGCGCGGCTCCTCGTCTGACGTCAGAGGAGCTGCGCTCGGGATTTGTGAGGCTCCCGAAGGCTGCGGCGGTGTTTACGGGGGACAATGACGCTGTGGGAGGCGGCGGTGATTTCAGACCGCGCACCTTCTAGCACAGTGCCTTCCCATGCGTAAGGGGAGAGGAGCCCGGTGAGTGGGGTTGAGGGTGGGGGTGTACGCGCGTGTGTCTGTTTGAGTGTGTCTGTGCGTGCGTGCGTGTGTCTGTTTAAGGGGGGGGTGCGTGTGTGTATGCAGCGTGTGTCTGTTTAAGGGGGGTGCGTGTGTGTATGCAGTGTGTGTATGTGCGCATGCGTGAGTGTGGCTTTGTTTGCGAATGGGAAAATGAGGCACGGCGACGTGCGCGCTCACGAGATAGAATCTCCGGCAGGAGACGCTCGTGACAGTCTGCAGTCCACATTCCCCCGAAAGTGATTACATAAGTTGTCTCGCCCTAGACAGCAAAAGCTTACGCTTTTGCTTTCGTCTAGGCGAGACCTAAAAAGCGAAGTGAAACCTTGTGATGAAAAAAGTCATGAATTTTGCGTGATGCAGATTTTGCTGATGTATTTAAAATGTGGTCCTGGCCTCGAAGAAATGTGTGAAAGCAGATAGTGTCGATGGGTATTAGGGCTGTAGAATGGTATGGACGTTGGAGGAGGTTACGATGCGTGAAAGCCGAGGGGTTTGGTTGACATTGAGGCAACAGCGTGCTACAGAGACTGAAAGATAAGATGGTTTAAAAGTGAGAGTTGTGATGGGAGGGGGTGGTGGTCTCTACAGAGAATAGGCGTAAGCGTTGAAAGTGAGAGGTGTGATGGAGAGGGCGGCGGTCTGTACTACGGAGAATAGGTGAAGCGTTGAAAGTGGGAGGTGTAATGGGTAGTGGGCGGTCTGTACGGAGAATAGGTGTAAGCGTTGAAAGTGGGAGGTGTGATGGGTAGTGGGCGGTCTGTACGGAGAATAGGTGTAAGCGTTGAAAGTGAGAGGTGTGATGGGGAGGGGGGCGGTCTGTATGGAGAAAAGGTGTAAGCGTTGAAAGTGAGAGGTGTGATGGGGAGGGGGGTGGTCTGTACGGAGAATAGGTGTAAGCGTTGAAAGTGAGAGGTGTGATGGGGAGGGGGGCGGTCTGTACGGAGAATAGGTGTAAGCGTTGAAAGTGGGAGGTGTGATGGGTAGTGGGCGGTCTGTACGGAGAATAGGTGTAAGCATTGAAAGTGAGAGGTGTGATGGGGAGGGCGGCGGTCTGTACTACGGAGAATAGGTGTAAGCGTTGAAAGTGGGAGGTGTGATGGGTAGTGGGCGGTCTGTACGGAGAATAGGTGTAAGCGTTGAAAGTGAGAGGTGTGATGGGGAGGGCGGCGGTCTGTACTACGGAGAATAGGTGTAAGCGTTGAAAGTGGGAGGTGTGATGGGTAGTGGGTGGTCTCTACAGAGAATAGGCGTAAGCGTTGAAAGTGAGAGGTGTGATGGGGAGGGCGGCGGTCTGTACTACGGAGAATAGGTGTAAGCGTTGAAAGTGGGAGGTGTGATGGGTAGTGGGCGGTCTGTACGGAGAATAGGTGTAAGCGTTGAAAGTGGGAGGTGTGATGGGGAGGGGGTGGTCTGTACGGAGAATAGGTGTAAGCGTTGAAAGTGGGAGGTGTGATGGGTAGTGGGTGCTCTGTACGGAGAATAGGTGTAAGCGTTGAAAGTGGGAGGTGTGATGGGTAGTGGGTGGTCTGTACAGAGAATAGGTGTAAGCGTTGAAAGTGGGAGGTGTGATGGGTAGTGGGTGGTCTGTACGGAGAATAGGTGTAAGCGTTGAAAGTGAGAGGTGTGATGGGGAGGGGGGCGGTCTGTATGGAGAATAGGTGTAAGCGTTGAAAGTGGGAGGTGTGATGGGGAGGGGGGAGGTCTGTACGGAGAATAGGTGTAAGCGTTGAAAGTGAGAGGTGTGATGGGGAGGGGGGCGGTCTGTATGGAGAATAGGTGTAAGCGTTGAAAGTGAGAGGTGTGATGGGGAGGGGGGCGGTCTGTACGGAGAATAGGTGTAAGCGTTGAAAGTGGGAGGTGTGATGGGGAGGGTGGCGGTCTGTACGGAGAATAGGTGTAAGCATTGAAAGTGGGAGGTGTGATGGGAGGGGGGCGGTCTGTACGGAGAATAGGTGTAAGCGTTGAAAGTGGGAGGTGTGATGGGTAGTGGGTGCTCTGTACGGAGAATAGGTGTAAGCGTTGAAAGTGAGAGGTGTGATGGGGAGGGGGCGGTCTGTACGGAGAATAGGTGTAAGCTTTGAAAGTGGGAGGGGTGATGGGTAGTGGGTGGTCTGTATGGAGAATAGGAGTAAGCATTGAAAGTGAGAGGTGTGATGGGGAGGGGGCAGTCTGTACAGAGAATAGGTGTAAGCGTTGAAAGTGAGAAGTGTGATGGGGAGGGGGTGGTCTGTACGGAGAATAGGTGTAAGAGTTAAAAGTGAGAGGTGAGAGGTGTGTTGGAAGATGGGGTGGTGGTCTGTACGGACAATAGGTGTAAGCGTTGAAAGTGGGAGGTGTGATGGGGAGGGGGTGGTCTGTACGGAGAATAGGTGTAAGCGTTGAAAGTGGGAGGTGTGATGGGTAGTGGGTGGTCTGTACGGAGAATAGGTGTAAGCGTTGAAAGGGAGAGGTGTGATGGGGAGGGGGCGATCTGTACGGAGAATAGGTGTAAGCTTTGAAAGTGGGAGGTGTGATGGGTAGTGGGTGGTCTGTACGGAGAATAGGTGTAAGCGTTAAAAGTGAGAGGTGTGATGGGGAGGGGGCGGTCTGTACGGAGAATAGGTGTAAGCGTTGAAATTGAGAGGTGTGATGGGTAGTGGGTGCTCTGTACGGAGAATAGGTGTAAGCGTTGAAAGTGAGAGGTGTGATGGGGAGGGGGCGGTCTGTACGGAGAATAGGTGTAAGCGTTGAAAGTGAGAGGTGGGATGGGGAGGGGGGCGGTCTGTACGGAGAATAGGTGTAAGCATTGAAAGTGAGAGGTGAGAGGTGTGTTGGAAGATGGGGTGGTGGTCTGTACGGAGAATAGGTGCAAGCGTTGAAAGTGGGAGGTGTGATGGGGAGGGGGGCGGTCTGTACAGAGAATAGGTGTAAGCGTTGAAAGTGAGAGGGGTGATGGGGAGGGGGTGGTCTATACGGAGTATAGGTGTAAGCGTTAAAAGTGAGAGGTGAGAGGTGTGTTGGAAGATGGGGTGGTGGTCTGTACGGAGAATAGGTGTAAGCGTTGAAAGTGGGAGCTGTGATGGGGAGGGGGCGGTCTGTACGGAGAATAGGTGTAAGCGTTGAAAGTGGGAGGTGTGATGGGTAGTGGGTGGTCTGTACGGAGAATAGGTGTAAGCGTTGAAAGTGAGAGGTGTGATGGGGAGGGGGCGGTCTGTACGGAGAATAGGTGTAAGCGTTGAAAGTGAGAGGTGTGATGGGGAGGGGGGCGGTCTGTACGGAGAATAGGTGTAAGCGTTGAAAGTGAGAGGTGAGAGGTGTGTTGGAAGATGGGCTGGTGGTCTGTACAGAGAATAGGTGTAAGCATTGAAAGTGAGCGGTGTGATGGGGAGGGGGGCGGTCTGTACGGAGAATAGGTGTAAGCGTTGAAAGTGAGAGGTGTAATGGGGTGGGGGCGGTCTGTACGGAGAATAGGTGTAAGCGTTGAAAGTGAGAGGTGAGAGGTGTGTTGGAAGATGGTCTGGTGGTCTGTACGGAGAATAGGTGTAAGCGTTGAAAGTGAGCGGTGTGATGGACATTGGTGTAGTGGTGTCTACGGAGAGTAGATGTAAGCGCTGAAAGTGAGAGGTGTGATGGAAGATGGGGTGGTGGTCTGTACGGAGAATAGGTGTAAGCGTTGAAAGTGAGAAGTGTGATGGGGAGGGGGGTGGTCTGTACGGAGAATAGGTGTAAGAGTTAAAAGTGAGAGGTGAGAGGTGTGTTGGAAGATGGGGTGGTGGTCTGTACGGACAATAGGTGTAAGCGTTGAAAGTGGGAGGTGTGATGGGGAGGGGGTGGTCTGTATGGAGAATAGGTGTAAGCGTTGAAAGTGGGAGGTGTGATGGGTAGTGGGTGGTCTGTACGGAGAATAGGTGTAAGCGTTGAAAGGGAGAGGTGTGATGGGGAGGGGGGCGATCTGTACGGAGAATAGGTGTAAGCTTTGAAAGTGGGAGGTGTGATGGGTAGTGGGTGGTCTGTACGGAGAATAGGTGTAAGCGTTAAAAGTGAGAGGTGTGATGGGGAGGGGGGCGGTCTGTACGGAGAATAGGTGTAAGCGTTGAAAGTGAGAGGTGTGATGGGTAGTGGGTGCTCTGTACCGAGAATAGGTGTAAGCGTTGAAAGTGAGAGGTGTGATGGGGAGGGGGCGGTCTGTACGGAGAATAGGTGTAAGCGTTGAAAGTGAGAGGTGTGATGGGGAGGGGGGCGGTCTGTACGGAGAATAGGTGTAAGCGTTGAAAGTGAGAGGTGTGTTGGAAGATGGGGTGGTGGTCTGTACGGAGAATAGGTGCAAGCGTTGAAAGTGGGAGGTGTGATGGGGAGGGGGGCGGTCTGTACAGAGAATAGGTGTAAGCGTTGAAAGTGAGAGGGGTGATGGGGAGGGGGTGGTCTATACGGAGAATAGGTGTAAGCGTTAAAAGTGAGAGGTGAGAGGTGTGTTGGAAGATGGGGTTGTTGTCTGTACGGAGAATAGGTGTAAGCATTGAAAGTGAGAGGTGTGATAGGGAGGGGGGCGGTCTGTAAGGAGAATAGGTGTAAGCGTTGAAAGTGAGAGGTGTGATGGGGAGGGGGGCGGTCTGTACGGAGAATAGGTGTAAGCGTTGAAAGTGAGAGGTGAGAGGTGTGTTGGAAGATGGGCTGGTGGTCTGTACGGAGAATAGGTGTAAGCGTTGAAAGTGAGCGGTGTGATGGGGAGGGGGGCGGTCTGTACGGAGAATAGGTGTAAGCGTTGAAAGTGAGAGGTGTAATGGGGTGGGGGCGGTCTGTACGGAGAATAGGTGTAAGCGTTGAAAGTGAGAGGTGAGAGGTGTGTTGGAAGATGGTCTGGTGGTCTGTACGGAGAATAGGTGTAAGCGTTGAAAGTGAGCGGTGTGATGGACATTGGTGTAGTGGTGTCTACGGAGAGTAGATGTAAGCGCTGAAAGCGAGAGGTGTGATGGAAGATGGGGTGGTGGTCTGTACGGAGAATAGGTGTAAGCGTTGAAAGTGGGAGGTGTGATGGGGAGGGGGCGGTCTGTACGGAGAATAGGTGTAAGCGTTGAAAGTGGGAGGTGTGATGGGTAGTGGGTGGTCTGTACGGAGAATAGGTGTAAGCGTTGAAAGTGAGCGGTGTGATGGGGAGGGGGGCGGTCTGTACGGAGAATAGGTGTAAGCATTGAAAGTGAGAGGTGTGATGGGGTGGGGGCGGTCTGTACAGAGAATAGGTGTAAGCGTTGAAAGTGAGAGGTGAGAGGTGTGTTGGAAGATGGGCTGGTGGACTGTACGGAGAATAGATGTAAGCGTTGAAAGTGAGTGGTGTGATGGACATTGGTGTAGTGGTGTCTACGGAGAGTAGATGTAAGCGCTGAAAGTGAGAGGTGTGATGGGTAGGATGGACATTGCGCCAACAGTGTTACAGAGTTTTGAGGGCGATGAGCTGGCGTTCTGCTGACCAGCTGGTGCAAAGACAGTGAATGGAGAAAAGATGCAGGAAGCCATAATGCTCAGAGTGTGTGTCCCAGTGGAGAAGGTTACAAGACTTAAAGAAATATATTCAACATCCTAGAGGAATAAGAAGCTTAGAAGAAGCTTGAATGCACATAAGGGCCAGTTCACCCACCCTGCATCCAGGGCACGCGTGTAGCTTTAGCATACTGAGTATGATCCGAATGTGGCCAAACCCTGCCCAGTATGGTACACGCGAGGGCAGCCCTTGAAACCATGCCTTGAACTGGAGTCTCTAACCTATACTGTGTGCAGTAAGTCCCTTGAGCTCTGTTTTAACAGGACAGAAGGAGGGCAAGCCCGGGGGCTAGTACAAAGCACACACACACACTGAGTCACTGTACATGCAAGAAACAGACTCAAAAACATGCACTGCCAAAATCCCTGGTTTGACAGAGACCGAACCCTACAAAAAGTTGGACCCATTGACATGTTTCCATGGACCTTCAGTTCCCACCTGCTGAAGACTGGGTTTATTGCTTGCTCTAAATCCAGTGCAGCAGATCTGGGGCAAGCGTTTGGTAGAAGGTTGGGGTGACCACTTTGTTTGGTGGCCTTCTACGTACGGTAGGTACTTTGGCAGTAGCTGCTCTTGAGTCTGTGTTTTGCAGTCAATGTTTTCAAGCCCTTCCTGGACCACAGGGATGTACGACAGTACATAATGTCCACATATTGATGTCCAGGTGCCCGTCACGGCTCAAGGTGACCACATTCCATCTGCCGTCAGTTCCTGGCACGCGCATATCTCCAATGTCGTGTGTTGTGTATTCAACACATAAATATTTATTATTTTCTCTTGAACTGTCCCAGCTCCTCCAAAATGCGAGTTTACACTACTACATTGAGCCTAAACACAGGGGCTGCACGTACATGGCTTGTACAGATAGGATGGGCAGGGCAGGCTGTACCAAGCAGGGCACAGCCAAGTGTGTGGGCATGTCTACCAGAGTAAAACAGACCTTTGGTGATTCCTTTATCCATGAAACACAGAGTGTGCGGTGCTCTGTGTTTGAAAAAAGTATGCAGTGACTCTTAGGAGCTTGGAACATTTCACAAGGTGCTTATAGTATAAAATCATGTGGCAACATTTCCCAAGGCTTGCACCAGTGCAATGTCTCAAATAGCGACACAAACCGGAGAAAAGTCTTGAATTGGGATCTACTTGGAAAGAAACACAAAGCCGTGGTTGGCGCCGCTTTGCATCGGGGGCATCCCACGGGTGGTACATGCAACCCCCAGTGGTTTTTAATGCAAAGCCCTACCTAATAATGTAGACAGGGCTTTGTGTGAAAAAATGACACCTCCTTGAGGTAGGCAGAATGTTTGGGAAAGGTTTTCTTTTCTAACTTTGCACTTGTGCTGTAACGTGCAGCACAAATACAAACTTACAAAAATATTAATAATTTCTAAGCATAGAATTTTTTATTGGAAAGGAACCTTGTGATATCACCGCCAAAGATGTCTAGCATCAACAGTGATCTCCGAGGACATGTTTACTTCATTAAAATACCAAAGAAGGCCCAAAAAAGAAGGCTTCTCTTCATCCTCAAGAAAGAGATCCTGTTTTTAAGACCGTGTTTAGAGTTTGCAGCTCTGTGTACCCCCAACTCGGGTATCAATTGATCCTTGGAGCTACAGCTAATCCTTGAGAAGATGCAGCCTGGATCACTGCCCCTGCTACTGCTGCTTTACAGATGATGGCGTTTAAAGTGTTATATTGAATATTCTCCAAGATGCTCCATTACCCTCTGGTGACCACCTGCCACCACTGGACAATGAGAACTTCATCTGTGGCTCTGGCTCCTGCATGGTTTAACCCTTGACGGGCGCCTTTCTTTTGTCGCTTTAGCACCTGGAGGGTACCTCAATCTCTCTTTCTGGAGCCTGAAGGCCTGTGCCCAGTTCCAACAGTGGCACCGCCCTCAGCCCCTCTGGGTCTATTCCTATAGCCATCTCTTTGGTGGTCCCGCAGTGCCTTCCTTGACTGAACAGATCTTGGACTCACCTGAGTGTGCTTGAAACCTCGTTGGAAGGACAACCCATAGCACAGACCTCTCGAGGCCGCAGAATGTATTCTGGATGGTGTGGATGGAGGCCTTATTTGGTGGAGATGCTTGCATTTACAGCAGATATAATGACTGTGAGCCTGACAGTCACGTTCCTCCCCAGAATACGTATGCTGGGGTTTCTCTGAAGTTCCCAACGGTGAGTGGTTAGGAGACTCCTCGGCTAAACTTGACTTCACCTACTCTTCAATGCCAACTTCTAAGGATGTCACTTACTCTTCCTTGGTAATAAGGACAGTGGTTGTGGTCTTAGAGGCAGGATTACCTGCAGCTGAGTTCACATGCCGTTTCCTGACTAGAATTTGACAAGAAGCTTCGAGTGTTTCTCAGCCCCTGCTTTACTTGATCGAGCTCCCAGCATCCTATGGGATGCACAAAGAAGCCCTTCGGTGCTTTCAAAGAGCAGACAGATTCCAAGCACCCAAAGGACCGCCCTGGGGATGCAACTGGTCTTTTGATGCACCTGTGGTTAAAGGCCATGGCATGCTCCCTCGGTTTTACCTCCCCATTGGGCAGTTTCACCAACAATGCTGCAAGGCTGGCTATTACTCCAGACCACATACGGCCAGACAGAATCAACCCTCATACCTTCCCACCAGGTCTTTCACAACTTCACAGGCTGGGGGGTGTCAGAGAGAGGCAACAGCAGCAACTTGAGCGGTCCTCCTCCTCTTCTGCAGCCAGTCTGATGACAATGGCTTAATCTGATCTCTTGAAAATAATATCATCCATTGGTCCATTGGTGACCATTGGAGGTCCGTCATCCTTGCCCAGTGAGTGATGCTATTTCAGAAGGGTCATGTCCCGCCCTCTCTGGATTCTCTGCACTCCTTTGCAACTGTCCAGGTCTTTGCACCTACAGAACAGATGTTCTCACATTCTGATCCCCCAGTTTAAGAAACATTTCCTGGATTGGTTGGTGGAGTTGGACCTGTACCAGTTTGCATTCCACCGCGCTGGCTTTACATCTGCATCCCAAGTCAACACTGCGATTTAGTATGCAAACAAACAAGGCGTTCGCGTAGGGTCTCTGATGATAGGTCATTGGCACCGTCAAAGCAGTTCTCAAAGGTGATTCCACATCATTAGTCTGTGCCTTTGAAGGTGAAGACATGTGCCCTACACAAGCTCTGTCTTGAAGGGGAGCTCGTCCTTGCCCCATGGGGCTTACCCCAGATGGACCTCTTTGACTGATGGGCAAACGCCGTGTTTCACTGTCCCATGCTGTCCGGTTTTCACTTTAAAAGGGTTTACTACCGTCCTTTATATGACTGTCATTGTGCAGTGTCTCCAGTGGTCACAGTATGCAGTTCGTAGGGACCTGCAGTGGTGGACTAGCGTACAGTACTGAAGTGGGAGCAGGGGCAGCTCTAGGCTCATGGCGGCCCTGGGCAGGGAGCGTAGGTAGGGGGCCCCGGAAGGAGGGGCCAGTGAAGAGGGGGGTGGTGGGGTCAGGGTGTTTGGAAGTGGAACAGAGCAAGCGGCCGCCAAATCCCTGCCAGGGGCCGCCACGCAAATATGTATGCATCCTCAGAGGGTTATTATATTAAGGATATATATTGGCGTGGCAACCCCTCGGGTTTGGTGGCCCTGTGCAGGTACACGGCTTGCACATGCCTATGGCCGCCCCTGGTGGGACACACAGTGTGGCAGAACTCTTTAGTTATTCCATGCCAGCTCAGTGGGTGATGGGTGGCATGCTGAAGTGGAGTGGCACCGTGCTGGCCGATAGTCAAGACGCGTAGCAGTTGTGTTGTAGGTGAGTGTAAGAGAGCCGTGTAGGATGAGGCCAAGAATTTGTTGATCATTTTCGTATCTTGGTCCAAAGCTTTGCAATGATCTCCCAGGACCGCTGCGGAACGGTTCTTCTCTCACGGTATTTCGCACGGGATGGAAGGCTTGGCTGCTTCAGACCAGAGGCTGCATTCACTCTACAGGGTCTAGCGCCAGGAAACCCTCTGGGGTAGCTGCGTGCTTTATAAGACGCAATAATAATAACAAGAGGGTCGTTATGCAGTTCGTTTGAACTGCAGCCAGCTGCAAACCGCTGAGTGATATAGTAATATTGAGGGCCAGAAGAGTCATGTGTGAAGTTACACTACTGTACAACTCCCAGGCTGGACACAGGTCAACCCTCCATAGCTTGCCTGGACATGGAAAGTTGTTGGGGTGTCTGCCAACATTAGAAGGGCCTCTGGTTGCGTTGTTCCAAATCTATGGGCTGTACATTTTACTTGAACACGGTTGTTTTGGAAACAGTTCCTATAAAGCAGGGCTTTAAGTGGGCCGGGTCTCACCGGGTCTGAGCACCAGCAGTTTTTTAGAGGAGGCCCCGAAATGGGTCTCTTTCGGGCTCTGTTTTGTGCCCTGGCACAGGCGGTCCGTTTGTTTCCAGGCTACAGTGACAGCAGCTACATCCATGTGCGCTGCTCACACTGCTCACTTCTCACTAGTGGAGAAGTTACGGCATGACGTCATGCCAGGTGAGGTTGTATGGGAAGGGAAATCCTTTAAAGAGTGTCATTTTCTCTCTGGATTTCCCTTCACTTTTTGAAACTCAGGAGCAGCAACATTGTCTTGGTGTCACCAGTGCTTTAAATTGGAAGCTTTTTCAACATTATATACAAGCCACAGTTCTTGCTTATTTATCTGAAGCAACTAACAACCACTGACAAAGCCAATAGTCCTGACTGGTAGGTATGATGTTACTTGTATCATATATCTGGATGCAATGACAGAAACAACAAAATACAATTCAGATGGCACACTATGCTAAGCACAGATTTTTAGCGTATGTTTTTAAGCCATGCCCTTAATAACATTGGCCACGCCCCTTTAAGAAACCATCTGCTTTTTCCTCCCACTTAAATCCCTCCTATTAAGTATAGGGATGTGTGATAAACGGATTCAACTGCGCAGATATGAACAGTAGAGATAGCACTCCGGTGACAGACCCATGGCAGGGGGATGCCCTTGAGCTGACCTTGAAGTGTAGAACATTGACGGGAGTGTTTGGAGTGGCAGCGGCTTGTTGGCAGCGAAGAGACCCATAATCCTGGAAAGGATGGAACAGAAGGATCGTAAGACCCAGTGTCCCGCTTTGTCCTACTCGTGGCCGCTCCTCGAGCCCCCCTGTACCCCGCATAGGGTTCAGCTCCATTCAGCCTATGCGCACCCTTTCTCAGGCCCTATTGACTCCACATGTCCAGTTTCTACTGGCTGGTGATCGCCCTCATCTGTCTGAAAAGTCCAGGACATAACATATTTATTTATCAAGCACACATTCACCCAGAAGTGTATCTTAATGCTGAATAACAGACTTTTATTGTTGGACAACTCAATGGTACTAATGTTATTGACCTCAGAAGAATGAAAGGCTGAGTGGACCCACCAGGATTTGATCCTCTGATCATGAGGTCAATCACAGACCCCTAGGGTGGGCGCGTTAGTCCAGTTTGCCGCCTGACCCGGCACAGACGAGGGCTCACAATGAAAGGATCTGCAGTAAAATGATTTCACCACGTGCTTGAGCAGGTTCAGATGATGTCTTCTGCCTTTTGTTACTTCTACAGGGCATATTCTTTATCTGTTCTGTGTCCTCGTGCCCAGAACACAGCTGGCCCGGCAGCAATACAGTAATTGGAAGGGGCAGGGGGTTATTAAACGACATAGGGGTGTCAGATGGGAGTAAAAGGCCATCAAACTGACGTATGTCTACCATGACGTCATAAACGGCGTGGTCACCAGCCTCCTATGGCCTCGGAATTCTTTGTGCCTTGAAGTATCATTCTAGCTGGCACGAAGGCTCGCCGATTTAAACGCTTCTCGCTGGCGTCTGCTGTGATCCGTAGATGATTCGGTTGAATCCTGGCAGTACCACCTCCGCCCTCCATCCTGCCTAGGTCGGTAAGGCGAGTATCATTAAATGTAAGCTAGATATATCGCTTATAGACGGGCACAACTGCAGGCCGCGATGTACTGTACAGCACAAAAGTATTATACATATTACTATCCAGGATAATGTGGGTCTAACCCTCCCTTTCCCCGGTACCCTGGCAGCGCCGTTCTCAGCTGAAAGCGTTGACATTTAAGGAGATGGCGTGAGTCAGGCATTCCATGAGTCACCGTGGGCAGGGGGCCGCTCGGCTCGGGTGGGGCCTCTCTGCTCGGGTGCAGCCATGAATCGGTGCTGTGTCCCGCCTAAAAGCATGAGGAGAATTCCACTCGTCATCCGGGCCTCGTCCGGGACTTGCACCGGATCCCTCTGGAAATCCTGCGAGCGAGGAAAGGGGTGGAGGGGGCAGAGCTGCGGGGAGCAGGCAGGCGGAGAGGGCTGGGGGCAGAGCTGCTGGGAGCAGGCAGGCGGAGAGGGCTGGGGGCAGAGCTGCTGGGAGCAGGCAGGCGGAGTGATGCAAGGCGGTGAAATCAAGGGGCTGTGAATACAGACTCTCAGAGCGGAACTGCAGACGCCTATACTGATATAAACCCTTTTAACTACCCAAAAAGTGCACAAGTCGCCTAATTTCCATGTGGGCATAGGGGCCAATAGCACTCTTTTTACTAACCCTGGGCGTAGTTCCCGAAGTAGCGCTACGCGTAGCTACGTGAAGTGCACTTCGCGCTACGCGTAGCACTACGCGAACTGCGTAGTACCCTGTTCACACTGTGCAAGATGCCGTTTTCAATGAGTGCACAGTGCGGCCAAGCATCCAGCACTGTGCAATCTTTGAAAAAAGGCATCTTGCATAGTGCAAGCTGTAGTTTTCTGCCGCTCAAGTAGATTTTTACTGGAGCGGCAGCTTTCTCAACGCGGACTGGTAGTTTCTCATTGCGAGCATACACGACCACTCGCAATGAGAAACCTGACCTCCCCGTGTTGAGAATCCCGCCGGGAGGTTTATTTTCCACACTCGCGATCGGCAACTTGATGTTGCTCATCGGGAACGAAGAAAAAGTCTCGCCTGGGTGTCATTTTGCTTGCTCGCGGTCGCCAACTTGACGTTGAGGACCGCGAGCAAGCAAAAAATGACTGCTGCACTATGCTACGCGTGTTTGCCCTGTGATACGTGCAGTTCGCGTAGTGCGAAGTAGCGGAAACTTCGCAAACTATGCGAGCGTAGCGTAGTGCTTTGTCCAGGGTCACTTTTTACACCACAGGGAATGTTCGCCCTTTGCGAGAATTTAGTTTTTTTCAACTTACTTAAAGTTCCAAAGTTTAGGATTCTTTTTTTTTAATCCTGTCTAAATCCACTCTAGCTTTGTGCAGGAAGCGAGCTCTGCACACCCACTCACTGCATACGGGCTGGGGTTTGCGAACCCCCACAGACTCGTGGGCCCTTATTGGACCTCAGTGGGATCTGTGAATCAGGTGCCGGGTCCACAAGCATAACATGAGGTTCTGGATGGGTCTGGGGAGCCCTTACCATGGGGTTCATGGGCCCTGCGTTGGACTCCCGAACTCGGGCTATGATGCAGGTTAGTGAACCCCACATGGTTCCTGCGAACCCAGGAACATAGTCTAGACTTTTTCGTCTTTGTTTCCAGGGAGTTCTCTTTGGAGTTCCCCCATAAGGCAGTGGGTGATGGGGTGTTCCCCATATCCCCCTTAGGGCTCCTTCACTTTTTTTCCAGATTCCGGGGCCCATATCCCGTAATTGCAGCTGGAACAACATTTTCAAGCCAGTCAGTTTGTTCAGGTTTGCAAACCCGGGATTGTGTTCTCCAATCTAAACTGGATGATGGGCAGAAAAAAGTTCTGTCATCATCCATTCAAATTAACTTTTTTATATTTTTTATTTGGGTCCGAAGATGGTCCTTAAACTGTTGTTCAGGGACCATCCAAAGACTAACCGCAAATAACTCTAATGATTTTACCTTTCTAAGCCCACAATGCATATTTATGTAACGCTGTTTTCTCGACAAATACTCATCGGATTTGCACCGCGCCGAGCAATGACACTTTTTTGTATTTTTATTTTTAATAGAGTTCCCTAAGTGAACTTCTACTCCCATGCCTCGTTTGGTGTAGGTGTGTTCAGCCACTTGTTGTGCAGATGTGAGTGAAGACAATCAATCCTATTGGAGATAAAATAAGAAAAGTCACTTTTTGACCCCACTCATTTCTCTGCTCCATTGGTGGATCTACATGAAAATTGCCCTGCCAAATCCAAATCTGGTCAACTTTTTCTTGTAAAGTTTCATGTAGATAAATCAAATGGTGCCAAAGTGATTATGAAAACAAAACACAGATATCAATGGAAATTCTGATCTATACACACACAAATATGCATATATTGGTTGAATTATTATCCCCCTAATGTAGACAAAGTTTACCAAACAGCTTTTTCATTTGAGGTTTCTCTCCTTTGTATAATTCAACTTCCCAAATTATAAAGGCTGGCAGACCTGCGTCAAAGTGAGTGGCGTGCAGCGGTTTCTGCTCCATCCTTACCCGTCGTAGAGAGTCTCTGGCATGTCTTGCAATCTTCTGTTATTATGCCTTAGTCCAGTGGACTTTCCATGTTATGATATTAAAACCCCTGGACATAGCCAGAACATGGAGGCATCTCAGGAGGCTTTGGTACCCAAGTACGGATGCTAGAGTAGGACAAGCACTATGTGGTATTGTACGTCAGATCTGTGGGTCTCACTCAGATTGTTTCTGTTGAATATGTAGAGCTCCTCTGTCATTCATTTCAAGAGTAGGCCAATGGCATCCTTTCACTCTTCCCACTTATCTTGTGGCTGGTGGAGGATTCTGAGGGGGTAGATCGGATGCTCTGCAGTTTTATGTGAAAGCGGGCTGAGCATTCAGCAACTTTCTGGAGCTCATCTTCAATTCATGCACTCTGTCTCTGTTCTGATCAGCTGTATGCTGTAAATTCATAGTAATGTTTCTTTTTTTCTCTCTCATTGTGTTGTCTTTGTCAATTTGTTGTGTCTGTTCCATCTCCATATTCATCAATCCATGCACACGCCTACCACTCACCAAAACATGCACCCATGCATCGTTCTATTCATTCACCTACACCTCGACTGGCTCTCTATACATCACACCCCTACATTGACCCACCGAATCCCTATCTTGCATATCACTCACTCACTAAACCAACACCCCATTCTCCAAAACAATTACCAAACTTTCAACTTGTTTTCATTTTCACAAATCAACTACACTCCAATGGTTTCTCAATTGATACCCACGCATGGGAAACTTACTTCACCCTTTCATTCATACATGCACACAATTGTTGACTTTGAACACTTTCCACTCACACATCTGCTACTACAATCATATTTTGATCTATTCATGTTTACCTGTTGACTCACACAACCATATAATATCCCATCCATGGCACTACCCATTCATCCATACATCCATCATTCCATTGTTCCACTCACCATGATTCCACTGAACCACATGCCCACATAACCCATCATGGACACACACACCAACCACCCTCCCACGCCTGCATCCAACCCTATCTACAATACCACTCATCTACTCGTTACGTCATTTTGCCATCCGTTCGTGCATCATTCCATTTTCCTACCTCTCATGCCTGCACTCTCCCATCAACGCGCTCTCCTGTCTCTGTCCTCCCTCCTGTGGCTTGTTGTCCTGTGACTCCTGTCAGAGTACAATGCCAAACTCCGGAACATCCGGAAAAGCATGAAAGCCACCCATCCTCCTCTCGAGCGGCAGCGGTCCTTCACCTTCTCTGGTTTGTTCCATTCCTTCCTCCTCTCTTGGCTGCTCCATCTGCATGGTTTGACTTTCAACATCTGCATGCCACATGTGTGTATGTGTTGCCTTTGAGGCATGAGAATGACACTCTAGTCATGGAAGGAATATCTATCATTTCACCTCCCACTCAAGGCTGTGGCATTGCCAGAGGGACCAGTGGTGCCCACAACCATGGTACTGGGACTCTGACTGAGGCACACCTCCAAGCCAACTAGTGAGATGTTGCCCAATTTCAGCTTAGACCAGGCACCTGGAATTGGGAAAAGTCTCACCCAAGTGATTTATATTTTGACCAATGCCACCTGTGACCAGGCTACTGAGATTCCATCTATGACATTAAAAATAAGGCCATTGAGGTTAAGACTGATGCCTGCATGGCCCAAACCATTTATAATAAGACTGATGCCACCCTGGCTCATACCATGGAGACTGATGCCACCCTGGCCCAAACCATTGATAATAAAACTGATGCTGAGCTTGCACCAAACATTGAGTTTAAGACTGGTGCCACCCTAACCCAACCATTGAGATTATGACTGATGCCACCCTGGCCCATACCATTGAGATTAAGACTGATGCCACCCTGGCCCATACCATTGAGATTAAGAGTGATGCCACCCTGGCCCATACCATTGAGAGTAAGACTGATGCTGAGCTTGCCCCAACCATTGAGATTAAGACTGATACCACCCTGACCCATGCCATTGAGATTAAGACTGATGCCACCCTGCCCCACACCCTTGAGATTAAGACTGATGCCACCCTGCCCCACACCCTTGAGATTAAGACTGATGCCACCCTGCCCCACACCCTTGAGATTAAGAGTGATGCCACCCTGGTCCATGCCATTGAGATTAAGACTGATGCCACCCTGCCCCACACCCTTGATATTAAGACTGATGCTACCCTGGCCCGTACCATTTAGATTAGGACCGATGCCACCTTGGGCCCTACCATTTAGATTAAGATCGGTGCCACCCTGGCCCATACCATTGAGCTTAAGACGATGCCACCCTGGCCCACCCTTGAGGTTAAGACTGATGCCACCCTGGCTCATACCCTTGAGGTTAAGACTGATGCCACCCTGGCTCATACCCTTGAGGTTAAGAGTGATGCCACCCTGCCCCACACCCTTGAGCTTAAGACTGATGCCACCCAGCCCATGCCATTGAGATTTCGACTGATACCACCTTGGCCAATGCCATTGCGAATAAGACTGATGCGACCCTGGCCCATTCCATTGAGATTAAGACTGATGCCACCCTGGCCCCTATCCTTGAGATTATAACTGGTGCCCCCCTGGCCCACACCATTGGAGTTCTAACTATATACACCAATTATAAAGGTAGTGAGATGTTGGCCCATGCCAATCAATACCAAGTTAGTCTGACTCTGGCCAATGTGAATCGAAATAAAATCTTTTGTTTTCCAGACTGATGACACCCACATATACGCCATTGTCATTCTAATTATATAGCCAATCGTAGAGCTATCCAGATTTTGAACAGTGCCACCAAGACCAAGCTATATCTACCCATGTCATTTCGTTTAAAGCTTTTGAGGTGTTATCTAATTTCACCAAACACCGAGCTATAGTTGATGATACACAAATTAATGTATTCTGATTCTGGCCAGGACCAGCCACAAAAAATCTTTTGTGACAAAAACAACCAAAATCACGCTTTGGACATGCCGCACACTCCATTATCATGATGTTGGTTACAGCCCTGGAGATTTTTACACTGGGATGCAGGTTACGCCACCCTTTGACCTCTTGCATTAACGTGGATTTAAGACAAACCGAAAATATGCTTCTGTGACTACATCAACAAACAGGACAAATCTATTCCGACAATGGGTGCGGCACGAAAACTGCTAATAGTGTCGCCAGCCACAACACCCAATACCAGCTCATTGCAATGCTTGTTAGACCACACAAGACCTTTTCAGTGATGGTTACACCCCAAGACTTGAGCCATCCAATGGTGTTTAGATCCTTTTTCCACTCCCACTGCAGGACTGGCTGGGACTAAAAACCAACAGGCTGCAAGGATGGTTGTACCATGAAGATTGGGTCATTCCAAAACTCGCCAAACCACCCAAGAACAACTCATGACAATGATGGCCACCCCACAAAAATCATATTGTTGCAAGGGTGGTTGAATCACTGGAAGAAAGCTAGTTGTACTCATGGCTCTAACATAAAACATAATTTCACTGATGGCTACATCCCAAGATCATCCTATTGCAGAGCTTGGTACTCGCCTCCAAAAGAGATCATTGGGATATGTATCTTCTCTGCCTTCCAATAGCTTTCATTCAGATTAGTAATGCCAACCAAGACCAGCTTCTTACGGTGATGGTAACAGCATCAAAGACCCGCTGCTTGCGTCACTGGTTGCATCACCCGAAGCCAGCTGCTTCGATGACCTGTAGGCTATCCAAAATCAGCAAATCTTTAATGTCAGTGGCCCCACCGAGTCCGAAAAATGCATGTCACTACTGGCTGCAGATCTTAGAGCCGCATCATAGCATTGGTGAATATGACACACAGGACAGGCCACTTGCAGAAATGGTGGAGTCAACTGGACCCAAAACAGATATTGGTTTTGTTTCCTATCGAAGACAAGGATATCGAGATGTAAGTGGGGGTACACTGGGCGGCCATCGTTCACAACGCAGGGATTACATCGCGGTTTTCACAACGTATGACGTTACAACGACTTGCTCTGGATGGCGCTCTAGGACAAGGAATAGTATAATTTACTATCCAACACCTTCCCTACTGTATGTAGAGTGGAGTTAGAATAGTAAATTATACTACTCCCAAGTCCAGAGCCCTCCAACCCAAGTTGTTGTAACAACTTGCGTTGTAAAAACCGAATTTGTAAAGTACCGCGATGTAAATGTATGCGTTGTAACGTCATACATCCAAGTGAAACAGGTGGAATGGGTGGGTCCTGATAGGTCCCCAGTCTCGGTTGATATTACCTGCCCCCCCTCGGCCCACTGTCCCAGTAATCTCTGACTAGAGGACTCTGCTGTGTCTCCATTTGTTCACCTCACGCCTCCGCTGTGTGGTTTCATTTCTAACACATTGTGTTGAGCCTGCTGTAACCCTGAAGCATCTGTTAACGGTGTGCTGAAATCTTCAGGTGTTTTCTGCATTTCCTCCAGGCTTGATGTTTGCATGTTGTGCACAGTGTTTTCCACATGTTTGTTGCTTGCATGGAGGCTTGGCACACATCTGAGGGGACTGGCCTACAGCGAGATTTAGATATATTGAATGATGCGTCTCCAAGGCCACTAGGGCAGAGTTCAGCCATGTACTACATTGAGCTGAGATGTGACTGACTCTGCCCCAGCCCTCCCAGTGTCCAGGATTGCTGTTCTTTTGGGAAATACCAGTTTCCATACATGGACCTGGCTAACTCTGACACTGACCAGCACAAGTTTGAATCTCACAAGCGTGTTAGGCACTTATCAGCTCCATGCGAGTGCGCCCACTTTGCCTCTCACTGCACCTAGTGAAGTGCCTGTGTGCTGCATTGAAAACGTGATACGTGCTCACTGTGCACGAGGTGACTCTGGGCGTTTGCACTGAATACTGTCCATGCACACTCACTCGGTGTGGCCCTCACAGTGACACCAGTCACCTGGAACAGAAATTATCCAATCATAAGCTGTCTGGATGATGTCATCCAGCTGGGATTTGATTGGAAGATAGATGCAGGGGTGGCCCTGATTGGACGGTGGCTCACTTTGCTTTGTAATGCTTTTCCTCTACCCTGTGGTTCCTATCTACCTTACATCAGAGCTGGAGCCATAATTCAATGCTGGACCAAGCAAAGCTATGGTTATCTGAGCGCTCCATTGCATCAGGGGGCCTGCGTTGGAGTTAAGTCGTGAGACTTAGCGCCGTCGCAGGGGGATACGCAAGGCTGCGCCACATTCTTGAGAATAGGGTGCAGCCTGGCGTTTCCGAAGTGGCGGTGAGAGGCCTTAAGCCAAGGAGGCTAACGCCTCTCCCCGACACTTCCTCGTGAATATGCCCCTGTGTTGTTAAGACATGCACTGTAATTCCATGCGTTGTTCCATCATACAACCGCTGTGGGGCTGAATGACAGTGTCACAGCTCAGCTGCAAAAATACGGTCAATAAAAAGGTGACTATCTGGGGTGGGCATGCAGAAAAGGTCGAGTTCTTACAGCTTGTGTATGTATAGATCACAAAAATGCAATAGATATCCACCAATATTGCAATAAATTCCATACTTGTACAAAAGGGGGATTCACAAGTGTGAGAAACCATTTTTCTTAATTAAACATTTTTGTCTTTCCTGTTCCTACAGAAAGTTTTGCTTTTTTTTAAAGTTTGAAATAAAATGTAGAAAGAGATATCTCAGTAGGTTAAGGCACTTCCGGAAAGACTGGTGTGCAACCTGCAGATTTCAGGCAAAAGTAGTTGTTAGATCGACTCCTCTTTTTTTTTCCTTGGGTCCATATTATGATATTCTGTATGTCTCTTTTTTAACATTGTCTAGTGCTTTGATACCCGCAAGGGTCTTGTTCACACTATATAAAACTTTCAAATAAATAAGTAGAAAACTTCTTGTTTAATCATAGCTCGAACAGATTAAAGAGCTGAGGCTGTGTGAAGGGGGTGCTCGGTGCTATAACAGTCCAACAGTTTCCTGCTACACTTGCTACTCCAAGGGTATGCTGAAATGCTTTTCTTCAGTGCTTTCTACTAGTGTGCGACCCTGCATTTGGCACACCAGCAGGAATCTAAGATCAGTTGTCTCTGGGCAGAGCAAGGGCTCAGGGAGATGGGGCTCAGGCTGTTATAAAATATTTGATACCTGACTTCTCCCACATCTGCCCTCTGACCAGTTGTTGGGTTTTTCACTGAGGCAAGGAGGGCATCTGGTGGTCTATCTGATTTTTTTTAAGACATGTATTTATTTATTTAGGTGTTTTGTAACACGCCCTTTGTTCATTGTGTCCATTTCAGAGCAGGAAGATAAACCAAAAGAAAAGAGATTAAAAAGGGAAATTAATTATTTCTGTGTTTTCTGAGGAGGGAGAAAGACCTATTGATATTTAGAAAAGTTGTCTAGACATTTGTTTATCTTCTAGGTCACTTGTACACCAAATCTCTAGTGTTCAGGGAATGACCCCTCTCCAGATGTTCGCATGGGTGGACTCCATACTTATAATAGCTGGAACAGTTACTTCCCTCTAGGCTCGACGGTCGGTGGATTCGTTGTTTGTGTCCTCTACAAAACGGCCATGGTAGGAAAAGCCAAGGCATAATGTCCTGCATGAAAAGTGTGTCCATGTGGGTTTATTGTCTGAGATTGGTAAATGAGCTAAGACTTGTTGACCAGCATGGTAGGTATGCTCACGAGGCACTATCTTCTGACCAAGGTAGGTGAAAGCAAGCTTTGTTGACCTGAATTGGATTGTAGTTTTGCACATGGATATTACCATGTCCTTGCTGACCATGGGAGCCAATGTCAAATCTTCTTGACCTGCATGGAAGGAGTGCCCTTAGGGGTTGGATTCTCCTAACCAACAGTGGTAGTTGAAGTCAGCTTCACCTGCATTGAAGGTGTGTCCATTAATAATAGCTTCTTCCAATCGACAATGGTAGGTTAAGTCTGGGCTTCCTGACGTATATGTTATGTTATGTTATGTTAAGGTAATTTATTACGCGCACAGATGCTCCAGCAAAGGAGCGTCCTGGCGCCCGACAAGGTAACAACACAACACAACTGTAGAGAATATAAAAAGAAGATTTAAGGGAACAGAAAAGTCTTGACAGCTCTACGGAAAGAGAGCAAATCACCAAGGGCACGTATCTCTAGGGGAAGAGAATTCCACAGAGCCGCGGCACGTACTTGAAATGAGCGGCCGCCAGCACAGCTACGCTTGAAACGGGGAACGACTGCAAGTTCAAGGTCCGATGATCTTAAAGAACGGACCGGGACATAGAGAGACAAGAAATTTGAAAGAATCAAAGCAGGAGAGCCCTTAAGGATCTTGTAGGCCACACAGAGTACTTTGAACTGGATCCTTTGCGCAATCGGCTGCCAATGCAGAGAACGCAGAGTGTTAGTAGTAGAGCAGAATCTGGGTAAGCCCACAACTGCTCTAGCCGCTGCATTCTGTACACGCTGAAGGCGGGTGACTTCGGCCCGATTCAGCCCTATCAAAAGGGAGCTGGCATAATCGAGTCGAGAGATCACCGTTGCCTGCACCACGAGTTGCCTGGTCGTCGCATCAAAAATTTTTAGTACAGGACGTAGGCCGCGCAGGATGCCAAAGCAGCAAGCCGCCGTGCGCTTTGTATGGCAGACGAAGGTGAGAGTTGGGTCAAGCCACACCCCAAGATTTTTTAGCTCCGAAACCGGAGTTGGCGTGGGACCCAGATTCGAAGGCCACCACCTGTCACCCCAGAGTTCCGTTTGCTTGCCAAAGATCATAATTTCCGTCTTTTTTGCGTTCAGCTGGAGGCAGTTGGAGGTCATCCAGCTGGCGACCGTCCGAAGTCCGTTCTGGAATCTAGGAGCATCCACATCATGGTAGTTGTGGCCATGGGTATTGTCTTCTAAACCATGATAGACAATGTCAAGGCTTTAGACCTGCATGTTAGTGATTTATCTGGTTGTTGCCTTCTCCTTTACAACCATTGTAGGTAATGTCAAATAATCGTGACTTGCATAGAAGGTGTGTCCACGAGCATTGAATTTTACATTCAGTCGGGGAAGGTAATGACTTCTTGACCTGCATTAAAATACATGCCCACTCTAATGGGATTAGTCTCTTTTTAAACCTACATTTTGAGCTGAAACTGGGGGGTTTGCTCTGCCTGGTGCATGCGGTTATCCCCATCTCCTAGCTGGCCATGCTAGATTCAGCCAAGCCGCAGTGGTCTGCCTGGAAGATGAGTCCACTGGATTGCTGCTTTCTCACCATCTATGAAAAATAAAATTCGATGAACTACAATTCTGTTTAAAAATGAAACTGGGAACATCTGTGGTATGAATGAACTCCTGGAGCCATTGACAGTGCTGCACCTGCCTTGGTTTTCTGACTGCCAGGTTAACTAAGGTGTTGTGCCTTCATCCTCATCACCAGCCATGGAAGGTGAACCTCAGAAGGCTCTCATGGCCTCCCTGACCTCTGACCTTAGGATATGTGTCTTCTCTGACCTCTGTGACACAGATGCTCATATCCTCCCAATCTCCTTACCATCTGGGGTAGAGGGTCCTAACGATGCCACCAGCTGATATATTCACACCAATCGCAGCCATCAATCAAAGAAAGAAAACCTTATAAACAGAGTATAGGTACTTTGAAACACTGCACATCTTGTTGCAGGGATTCTGCTTGGATACAGAACTGTGCCTGGGACTACAGAAGATCAGTATGTCTGAACTGAGTCACCAAACCACAGTAGTATCTATGGCCCACATCCAGACTAGCTCACAGTGCCTTACCTGCTCTCCTAACCTTCCAAAGAACAAGTAATTTGGCGCCCCAGAACCCAGCACTCCAGACCCTCTCAGGGATCGCGGCAGCTGGCCATCACCTTTCGTTCTCGCACTCATACATATCCACAGTGAACAGAAAAGAGACACGAAGAAAGCTTACAATATTTATTGAAACGATTGTGCTCTATTTTGCAATAACTGCGCTGCAATGAAAAGACGTATACAAGTTAATATGTGATTGGCATGATTAAGAAACTGTACACAATGAAAAGAGCTGTCGTATTGGAAGACTGTTGTGCCTAAACCTACCCTTACTATATAAGCATCTCTGGCATTAGTCGTAGACCCTGTTCCTGGCATTCATAGGTAGTTGTTCTACCTCTCAGGCAATAGAGCTCTCATTCTTGCCTCAGGACCTTTGCTTTTCAAAACAGCAAATTCCGGTTTCTATGATAAGAGTTGCATGTTCAAAACAGCAGCTGGATGTGTCTATTATGTCAGGTGTGTGTCCGCCCACAGAGAAATCAGAGCACAGTGTTTTACGACCTTGTATGAAATGTTCCGGCTAATTCCCAGCGGTAAAACTGAATAACAAAACATGTGCAGTCTTTTTGTAAAATAAATCTGTAGCACAAAAACAAGCATGTTCTTTTGTAACGTTTGCAAAGCAAAGGCAGCATGCTACGAGAAGTTAGGCTAACATAAGGGAGAACACTATAGACCTATCGGAAATAAATGACAATCTTCTGTGTTTTCTGAGAGTGCCCACTGCATAAAAGTGTTGTTTGTGCACTCTTTGCCCAGTGCCCACTGTTCGGTGACCTGTAATGGTTGTCCCTCCTCGCTGCACATTGCATCTGTGAAGAAAACTGAGCTCATTTGATATATATATTTTTGCAATTTTATATAGGGCGGACAAGGCCCTAAAGCATCAGAGCGCTTTACAACAGTAGCAAGACGCATGGGTTACAGCAGGTTCTAGTTACAGTAATTAAACTTGGACAATTATACTGGTAGATGTGTGCAGGAGTTAGCCCAAGAGATGGTAACAGCAGTTGGCCAGAGCTCGTACACAGTTAAAGCATCGATTTAGATGGCTGGGGTCATATAGTTCCAGCCACGGCTCGTGCAGGGCGTTACACCGGGCGGTGACGTCAGGCAGAGGAGGGGCAGGGTGGGGGGTTGTAAAATGCGGGATATGGACGATGTCAGGTAAGTACCGAAAAAAAACAAAAAAACAAATTTCGTTACCCGCGCTGCATCGCCAAATGTGATGCAGCGTGCGCAACGTAATTTGTTTTATTTATTTTTTTCGGTACTTATCTGACATCGTCTATATCCCGCATTTTACAACCGCCCACCCTGCCCCTCCTCTGCCTGACGTCACCGCCCGGTGTAACGCCCTGCACGAGCCGTGGCTGTATAGTTCAGATCATGGTGGAGAGAGTACTTATGTCTGGTCGACGGTGATTAACCAAGATGTCTGTCGAATAAGAGTAGCATGAGGTCCTTTTTGAAGGTGACTAGTCAGGTGGTTAGGCAGAGGGAGGTCGGCAGAGATTTCCAGATTCGGCTAAACCAGAGAAAAACCGGCACACGTATTGGTCTTGGGCAGATTCCCGGAGCAGAGAATGGGCATTTGCTCTGGAAGTTTTTAGTTTCTCATTTAGATCGGAGGGTGAAGAGGAGTGTAGCGCTCTGTGGGTGATGCAGGAGTTTTTTAATTAGGCCCACGCTTCAAGGGAAGCCATTGGTGGGTTAAGCTAGCAGAGCCGGGTTAGTGTGGTCAAATTTCTTGAGACCTAAAACGAAGCACGCTGCATCATGTAGTGTTGCTCTCAGTGGGCCTAGGTGAACTTTGTGAATACCTGAGGGAAGGGTGATTCCATAGTTTAGTCTGGAGAAAACAAGAGGCTGCACCTCTGTTTTGAGGTCTTGATTTGGAATCAATTGTCTGATGCCCCCAAAGTTGCCTATGCTGGTGTTGTCCAACATTAGCCATGGCTGTGATGTGACTTTGAAGATTGAGATGATTGTCTTGGGTGATAACAATGGATCTAGCAATCTGGACAATGGCAGAACAGCCATACAGGGGGGAATGGTTAGACATCCAATATTATGCAGGAGTTTTTGCCCTCAGAGACAAAATCTAAAGAAATTCTGTTTTAGTTGAGCTGAATTTTAAAAAGTGGTTGAACACCAATTTTGCATATTTAAGAGTGTTTTTGAAAGTCGGACAACAGTAACCGGGGATGAACTTTTCATGTATATTTTGCATCGTCAGTGTAGAGGTGGAAAAGAATTCCAGAGCTTCAGAGAATCACACAAAATGTTTCTAGGTCGCAGGTAAAGAGGTTTGGGAGAGGAGCGAACCTTGAGGGACTCCTTCATCAATGCTGACAAGTCTCGAGAATGGGTTAACCTATTTCACAATTTGGGATCGGTTGGTTAGGTATGAGGAGAACCAGTTGAGGACTGTGCCTCCACATCCCATTATTTGTTCTACTGTGCAGAGAAGGTCCAGTGGTATTCGCAGTGTCGAATACTACAGATAAATCCCGGAGGCATGAGTTACCGGAATCAAGGATTCTAAGGGAGTCGTCGACTATTTTTAGGATCACAGTTTCTGTACTGTGTACCTCGCGGAAACCTGATTGAAGAGTGTCTAGGAGGTTGTCTGTTCAAATGATTGAAGCAAGTTGGGACATTACACTAATTTTGATGAATTTGCCTAAAAATGGGAGTGTGGAGACTGGGCAATAGTTGTTTGTTTTCTCTGAATCAAGAGGTTGTTTTTTCAAGAGAGGAGAGATTTGCCCCACTTTTAGTCGTTCTGGAAAAGGGCCCTATTTGAAAGAGGAGTTGACCATGTTGGTTCCATGGGGGAGTAGGTGTGTGGCAAGAGATTTGCTGGTAGAACATGGGGTGGCGTCCTGAAGGTGGTTTCAGGGTTTTACTTTGGAGATTGTTCATTGTAGGTCCCTTTCCGAAATTGGAGAGAAAGATGACAATGCTTGCAGTGCCTTGCATGGAGGAATCTCAACCATTTTTAGTCACTGTTGGTTAGAGAGATATGAAGGGCTCTAACTTTTATATCAAAGAAATCTGAGAAGTAGTTGCAGTGGGCCACGGATAACTTAGGAGCTGAAGTGGTGGAGGGGTTAGTATCCTGTGCAATGACCCCGAACAGGTGCTTCGGTCTGTTTGCAGAATTCACAAGGGCTCTGATATGGGAGGATATGGTTCTAAGGATTCTGTCTTTGTATTATTTTCTCACTTTGCGAAGCTTAATCATACTCAGGTGAGAGGGCTCTAGTCTCTATTCTTTCTCACATTTTCTGATAAGCTTTCTTTCTTTGTAAATTTCTTTTGAGAACCAGGGACTAGAGGGTTTTGGTCTGGATCATTTGCACTTCAGGTGGGCACATTTATCAATAAGGACTTCCATGCAGGCCATGTAGTGTTGCTCTCAGTGGGCCTAGGTGAACTTTGTGAATACCTGAGGGAAGGGTGATTCCATAGTTTAGTCTGGAGAAAACAAGAGACTGCACCACTGTTTTGAGGTCTTGATTTGGAATCAATTGTCTGATGCCCCCAAAGCTGCCTATGCTGGTGCTGTGCGCTATTAGCCATGTCTATGATGTGCCTTTGAAGATCGAGATGATTGTCAAGGGTGATAACAATTAATCTAGCGATCTGTACAATGGCAGGACAGCCATCCAGTGCGGGAAGGTTAGACATCCAATATTCTTCAGGTGTTTTAGCCTTCAGAGATAAAATCAAAAGAAATTCTGTTATAGTTGGGTTGAGTTTTAAATGATGGTTGGACATCCAATTTTGCATTTTTAACAGTGTTTTGAAAGTAAGGCTACATCTGCTGGGGATGACTTTTCATGTATATTTGGTATAGTCGGCGTAGACGTGGAGAAGAATTCCAGAGTTTCTGAGAATCACACATAATGGTTCTAGGTAACAGGTCAAGAGGCTTGGGGAGCGGAGCGAACCTTGAGGGACTCCATCAACGCTGACTGGTCTCGAGAACGGGTACCTATTTCACAATTTGGGAAAGGTTGGTTAGGTATGAGGAGAACTAGTTGAGGACTGTGCCTCCACATCCCATTCATTGTTCTAGGGTGCGAAGGAGGCCCAAGTGGTTGGCAGTGTCGAATGCCGCAAATAAATCCAGGAGGACCCGGAGGCAGGACCTACCGGAATCAAGGATTCTAAGGGAGTCGTCGACTATTTTTAGGATCACAGTTTCTGTACTGTGTACCTGGCGGAAACCTGATTGAAGAGTGTCTAGGAGGTTGTTTGTTCAAATAATTGAAGCAAGTTGGGACATTACACTAATTTTGATGAATTTGCCTAAAAATGGGAGTGTGGAGACTGGGCAATAGTTGTTTGTTTTCTCTGAATCAAGAGGTTGTTTTTTCAAGAGAGGAGAGATTTGCCCCACTTTTAGTCGTTCTGGAAAAGGGCCCTATTTGAAAGAGGAGTTGACCATGTTGGTCCATGGGGGAGTAGGTGTGTGGCAAGAGATTTGCTGATAGAACATGGGGTGGCGTCCTGAAGGTGGTTTCAGGGTTTTACTTTGGAGATTGTTCATTGTAGGTCCCTTTCCGAAATTGGAGAGAAAGATGACAATGCTTGCAGTGCCTTGCATGGAGGAATCTCAACCATTTTTAGTCACTGTTGGTTAGAGAGATATGAAGGGCTCTAACTTTTATATCAAAGAAATCTGAGAAGTAGTTGCAGTGGGCCACGGATAACTTAGGAGCTGAAGTGGTGGAGGGGTTAGTATCCTGTGCAATGACCCCGAACAGGTGCTTTGGTCTGTTGTTTGCAGAATTCACAAGGGCTCTGATATGGGAGGATTTGGTTCTAAGGATTCTGTCTTTGTATTATTTTCTCCCTTTGCGAAGCTTAATCATACTCAGGTGAGAGGGCTCTAGTCTCTATTCTTTCTCACATTTTCTGATAAGCTTTCTTTCTTTGTAAATTTCTTTTGAGAACCAGGGACTAGAGGGTTTTGGTCTGGATCATTTGCACTTCAGGTGGGCACATTTATCGATAAGGACTTCCATGCAGGAGCTGTAGTTGGAGGTGGCCTCGTTAATTTCAAGATGAGGTGTAATCAAAACTAGAGAGTGCAAGACCATGGGATACACCGTTTGATCTTGAGCCGAACCATTCATCTGCATGACTTTGTTACCATGCTACGAACTGATAGCGTTTGTCAGCAGGGCCCCACACGGCATCACTAGCTTGATACAGGAGTATAAATAAATGTACACCCACCGGCCAGGTGCACAGCACAACTCCTCTGGGACAGCTCAACACCCCGCGTAACTTTCCTATGACGTCTTCCGCAGTTGGCAGGCACGGCTTGTGAGTGTTGATATATCTGTCTGTGCTGCCCAGCAGTCTGGCCCCTGTGCAGAGCTGGCGCCGCTGTTTCTGGACAGGGGACATCTGCAGTGAGCCTGGTGATGCAACGCCGAGGTACAGTGGCATCCGTGGCACTCGTGCCCTGTCACCAGTCAATTTACTTTAACCAGTTTCGGATTGCGCACACCAGTGTTTTAAATGAAAATATAGAAGTGCAGGTACTCACTATTTAAAATGCCTGTTTTCTTCTGAGAAGTGTTGGCACTGTCCCGTTAAATGTATTGCATCAGTGCTGAGAAGTGCAGGTACTCTCTATTTAAAGTACCTGTTTTCTTCTGAGAAGTGTTGGCACTATCCCATTAAATGTATTGCAGCAGTGCTGAGAAGTGCAGGTACTCTCTATTTAAAGTGCCTGTTTTCTTCTGAGAAGTGTAGGTACTGTCCCGTTAAATGTATTGCAGCAGTGCTGAGAAGTGCAGGTACTCACTATTTAAAGTGCCTGTTTTCTCCTGAGAAGTGTTGGCACTGTCCAGGTAAATGTATTGCAGCAGCGCTGAGAATTGCAGGTGCTCCCTATTTAAAGTGCCTGTTTTCTCCTGAGAAGTGTCAGTATTGTCCAATTAAATGTATTGCAGCAGAGCTGAGAAGTGCAGGTACTCTCCCTTTCAAATGAAAGAAGTGCAGGTACTGAGTACCGGACAACCCTTGCCCATTTAAAGCCCTAGCGCATACCAGCAACATAACAGCCTCTTGAAATTTGTGTTTAGCAATCTTAACCCATGAACGTAATTTTTCCCCCCCAATTATTTAGGAAGTAAGACAGGAGGTAAAATCGTATTTTACATACTAATAAAACATATGTATACAATGTTTTAGATTACTTGCACAATCAATAAATAAGATTGAATAAAAGCACACTGTTTTCTTTGAGAATAAAATAGCCTATTTTCCGCATTTACTATATTTTATTAATCAAACGCGCCAGATGTCAGTGATTTTCAAAAATGCATTTTTTTTAAATCGAACTTGTGCCCGAGCTGCTGTATCCGCAGCATTTAACCAGATCCGCCCTCCACGGAACTGATATTAAAGCTTGAGCTAAGATAGCGGTCTGTACGTGTGTTTATATATGTTGGTGTGCTTGAATAGCATCCGAAACAAGGCCCAGCGTGACTGGAGAAGGGGTGTCAACTGTGAACACTGACATTGACATCAAATATTAAAAGTCCTTGAATTAGGGACATTTGTAAAACACCTGCAGCCATTCACCCGAAGAATGAGTTAAAAATCTGAGGATTCATCTGAGATCACAGAATGAAATAGAAGTACTTTCTTTGGAGCATAGTATATCATCCACTTCTATGTAATCACAATTTCGGCATTAAAACGCATTTTGACTCAGGAAAGACATGTTCTGCCATTTTGAATCTGACAGGACAGCTCCCGTTTCCTCTCTAACTTGCAGAAGTTTGGAGAATTCAGATCTGGCCAAGGACCTAGAACCTCTGTGAGTAACTGTATCCACCTCGGAAGCATGAATAGCTGAGTAGGCCCCGGTCGGGTGCAATTCAGTCAGTCAGTCAATTCTTTAACCGGCAGATTACACACACACCAACCACTGCAGCTTCAGTGCACAACCCACTGAGCTACCTTTACCCCACCTTTGCTCGAAGGCTGACAGTACCTTTGGCCACGTGGGTACCAGAGCTGAGGTTAAATGCGACACGTGCATTTCCCTGCTTGCATCTCTGAGTGGTGCAACTGCCTCTCAGATTCCAGGGTGGGATAAACGCTGTAAAACATCTAATATAGCTCAATGGGTTGCGAGCCTGCCGCAGACGACAGCGAATAACCGCTAGGTCTCGGGATCGAACTTCGTCATCCATCAGCACTGGCTCGGCCTTTCAGCCTCCCAGGAGCGATAAAACGACTATCGGCTTTTAATGAATGTGCAGTATTAGCGCCAGTGTCCCACCCATGCCCCAGCCCAGGTGGGCACGACCTCACCTGCCAAGTTCCCTCGCGGAGGGATAACAACAGATCTTTTTTTGGCAGGAGGGGTTTGAAGTGCCTGGAGGCGCTTGGTGCGAATTGAAAAGCGCGCTCGAACTTGCTCGATTTTATTACATCCAAAATACCGCCCGACTGAGGCTTTGATTCCTGGCTCCGGAACAATTCCTCCTTTTGTCTGCGGTGGAAGTTAGAGGGGTCGGGGGCCCGAATGTGACCCCCGGGAGCCCGGCCCGGGATGGATGCGGCGAGGAACATTGCGTTCCGCGGATCTGGGCGCTGGCGATGGATGGCTCCGAGGCGGGGGCCTGGTTCCCACACAGGGGCCCCGAGCCCCGATCCGACGGAATTATGAAATGGCTTCGGCGGCTCCCAGGAGCGGCGTCTCTGACTCACGGGCTATTTTGGGAATTTCGGCGTTTGTTCGGGACCCGACGGCTGCAGCTAAGATTGTAGGGCAGCCAGTGAGGGCCCCCCGATATGCCTCGTATCTCCCCCGATCCTAGGCCCATCGAGTGTGTTGATCTGAGCACTGAGGAGTTTGTTTTAAATACACGTTGCTACTGTTTTCAAGGTGGCAAGGTTTACATTTAAATTGAGAAAGAAGCCTTTAACAATAGATATTAAGGCAAATCTCTGTAAAATTCCACTACTGTTGGAAGAACTGTTGCAGAAAAAAACAGCATCGCTTTTCCGTTCAATGCTTCTATAAAACTGTTATTGTGAACATTTTCATCCACAAGCAAAGATGTACCAGGTGCAGAAAACATTTCTACGGTAAAGGTTTGAAAGCTTTGCAAAGCTTTGTGGGCACGATTTTAATTGCCATCCATGTCTGAAGTCAAACATATATGTTTACCTTCTGACGGCACCAAAACCTACCCCTCATTTATCCTCAAACTGGGGTGCCGCCCCTGACTCCAAAATCTGTCCTGAAGTCGGAAATTGAGAAAAAAGTACCTAACTTTTTGCATAACATAGTCAACCCCTAATACATTATATTTCCGTAGACTACACGTGTTACTTTTGTGCATAATGTGTTCATTCCATAATGCAATTCTCATTCCAAAGAAAAGAAGGCTAAAAAGGCCCTGGGTGTCTGTTAATGCCCCGTGTGCCTTAAAACAACAGATTGTACTGATGAGTCATTTTTAGGGCCAAAGGATTCTCTAAAAGTGTGTAATTAGATTACCTCACACTTAACATATTTGTCTGATTTGACGCAATGAAGTATTATCTCATTTGCAATGCCAGGTCAAGTCAAGTCAATGTAACTTTTTTTGTCCACTAGGGCCATAAAAGTATAGATGAAACACATAAAATATATAATAAATCGCTAAAATCTCGCACTATTGAGTTACAAGATCAAATTCATACCTACAAAGGAGAATGAAACCGAAAATGAGTATAAAATAAGAAAAGTCATGATTGAGAGGCTGCCAGGGGTCACAGGCAACAGCAGCAGAAGAAACAGTGCATCATGAAAGTGCAAATCAGGAACCAAGTGCAGAGACTGCATAAATGACCCTCAGCAGATAAAAAGAGCGTCAAAATACAAATCAGAGCTAGGGCAGGAGCAGAAGTGACCGCCCCTGCCCTGTTGGTTGGAAAGAGCCTTCCTTCTTAACATCCATGTAGCACCCAATACGTAGCGCCTACACAGGCATATAGAGGCCTGCAGCCTGAGTGTTCCCAGTCGCTTGCAGATGGGTGATAGGCAGAAGCGGCGAGGGCATACATAGGCAGGGTATGCAAAGAAGACATGAGGAATGGTTTCTTTGGAATGTTTGCACCCTGGACAGTCAGAAGATCCTAAAGCCGGCCATTTAGAAGTGAAAAGTTTCTGGGGAGGTGCGCCCACTCTCAATTGGAAGTATAACTTCCTGTCCATTGGCACGGTGGTATAGTCCCAGAACAGCTCAAGTCAACAAGAAGACTTGAAGTCGAGAAACTCTTGTGACAAGGTGGCACTGGCAGCTTTTTGAGCATCATTGGCCTTTCTACTAAGCCAGAGCTGTTCCTTCAGGGATACTTTAGAGGGAAAGTGGTCGTCGGCAGGTGTCTCCAATAAATTGGGTATTCCAAGAGTAAAGAGTATCCTTTTGATGTGTGAAGCCAGGGAGTTTTATTGAAGCCTTCAACCTTGAGGGCATCCTGAAATGCGGCCGCGTGGTGGGCAAGCTCAGGAGTGGTCCTGATTCTCCTCCAATCCAGGAGAGGGTGCAACCTAGCTTTGCCCTCAAACCTTCTCACACCCAGGTCCAGTGATACGGGGGTACAAAGGGGTGCTGGGACGTAAAAGGATGGGGGATCGCAAACGTGTTTCCATGACATGCAGAAGAAAGCTGCACGCCCAAGTAAGCAAAGGAATCCACCTTGTCTAGTGTGGCCCCGCTCATGCTAAAATCTCTTTAAAAGATTTGTGTTGATTGAATTGCATTAGTTTCGTTTTTGTTCAGTTGATCCCTGAACCACAAGCGTGACAGAACTCGTTGAAACAAGTCAAAAGTTTCTGTAATCCACTCGTAGTCCAGGAGATCAATGATGTGTTGTCAGTGAATAGAAGGAGAGGGGTTTTGACATTTGCAAGTGAAGGGGCATCAGTGTGGATCTGGGTTAAATAGTGCACAATGTCATTTACCTACAACGAAAACAACGCTGCAGGTGGGACGCAGCCCTGGCAAACGCCTTTGGAAACCAGAACTCTCTCAGTCAGCTGGCCTTGAGCATAGTTGTCCTTCTGTAAACGAATAACAAGGGACAGGATGGTAGGGGGCAAATGCAATGCCATATATATATTACTCAGCAACAAAAAAAAATACATTGGACCAGCAAAACGTTGGTGGTAACTATGCTTAAATAAGAGTCGTAAAACTCAAGAAGATTGTAATTTTGCAAGCTATCTCCAAGGTATTTGGGAAAAAAAATAATCTGCAAAAATGCACATCCCTAGTGCAGCAATGTAATGACCACATTCCGTGTGTTGCTACATATTTAGCACACCGTACATTATTCAGGGCGTTGGGCGGGTGTGGACTAACCTACCTGAGGTCACAAGAAAGAAGGACATTACTTGTTTCTAAAAGATATTGAAGAACCAGTTCTTTCATTAAACCATTCGCTCTTAGTGGAACCACCTTACGGTTTTAGCGCTATATTAATGCGATAAACTGGACTGCACGAGTCCCTTGTCCCACGGACTCCTGATTCACAGCACAACACCGGACGTGCATCCGTTAGCCCAAGATGACAATGAGTTCAGTGGTGGAGCTGGGACTTGATGACACAATTCTATGCCCAGTGCCTCTTTTTGTAGCTTTCAGACGCCACCTGAGCTGTGAGGTGGCTCATTCTATATGGCGGTTCTTCACAGTCCAGTCCCCATGGCCCTTGGAGTAGCCCGAGCCCGGGGGAGGGCGCCTGTTCTTTGTTGTATGGACTGCATAAGTTTCCTCAATCCATGTCAGGAGACGATGAACAAGCCCCGTGTGTCTGTGCGGATCGGGCCACCCCTCCTGCATATTAAAAACACCCACGCAGCTCGCGCGCAGCCAAGAATCTGCATTCCGCCTCCATTCACAGGGCGCTCAAAATGCCGCATCCAGATGCCAAGATGTGCACAATGGGCGAGTCTTCGCCTCAGGAGCAGAGCTGTGAGCCCAGCCCACGGCGCACGAGGCGCCTCCACGCGCACAGAAGAGGCTCTGACCGCTCTCTGGCAGCGCGGGGGCCTTAACTTGATAACGTTATGTCTCTGAACGATGAGGAGGGGGCCTGGTCCGTCCCCGGCACCCGTGACCCGAGCGTTTATTTCGAAGGAGGTGATGCTGGGGCCGGGCAAACCAGTGACCAGATAAACAAGGGACCAGGCACACCAGTGACCTCGTGCACACCACTGACCAGATAAACAAGGGACCAGGCACACCAGTGACCAGATAAACAAGGGACCAGGCACACCAGTGACCTCGTGCACACCACTGACCAGATAAACAAGGGACCAGGCAAAACAGTGACCAGATAAACAAGGGACCAGGCACACCAGTGACCAGATAAACAAGAGACCAGGCAAACCAGTGACCAGATAAACAAGGGACCAGGCACACCAGTGACCAGATAAACAAGGGACCAGGCACACCAGTGACCAGATAAACAAGAGACCAGGCAAACCAGTGACCAGATAAACAAGGGACCAGGCACACCAGTGACCAGATAAACAAGGGACCAGGCACACCAGTGACCAGATAAACAAGGGACCAGGCAAAACAGTGACCAGATAAACAAGGGACCCGGCAAACCAGTGACCAGATAAACAAAGGACCATTCAAGCCAGTGACCAGATAAACAAGGGACCAGGCAAACCAGTGACCAGATGTACAAGGGACCAGGCAAACCAGTCAACAGATAAACAAGGTACCAGGCAAACCAGTGATCAGATAAATAAGGGACCAGGTAAACCAGTGACCAGATCAACAAGGGACCAGGCACATCAGTGACCAGATAAACACAGTTTTAACATAGTGGCAACCTTACTGCTTTGGCGCTCTGAACCACCCTGTCCGAGGGGTACCAGAAAGATCCACCTGAAACAGCAAGAAAGGTGATTTATTGAGCATGGAAGGGAAGAAGACGAACAAAGCTCCGATGGCGAGACATGCCGCACCAGGATGGGGCTCAGAGCAGGTCTGCCATGCCGAACCCTGATTTCCACCCAGAGAATTAAAACGAAGACCCAGTACAGCCGGTGAAGGGCACAGGAGCTGACCACATCAGCCAGAAGCTAGGTGTCCCCATCAAAGGTTTTTTGCAGGGAAGGGGTTTGGGACAGCAGAGTCGACAGTCAACTTTGAAGATGAAGACAGCATGTTTAGTGTGGGGCAAGCCCAGAGTAGCCATATATTGTAAAACCATTATCCGCATCCAGGATGAGCGCGGTAGGACATTGTCCTACGGAGAAACCTCCCCATCGTGCAGAGAGAAGTAGAATGGGGACTTTCTTCATAATGAGCTACAGAGGGTTGTCGAAGGCGGGAGACCAGACATTCCCCTGGATCGCCTGATACCCCCTCCTCTTCCTTATATAAATTGAGATATCAGTTAAATGCTGAGACTCCAGCAGATGAAGGAGCCACAGGTATAATCGAAGATGGAGGGAGAAAGGTGATGGAGAGCGAATTAAAGGGTCAAACAGAGTCACTGACTGAACAAATAAATATTGTAACAGCCTGATGAAGGTAGCTGAATGTTTGAGGTCTAAGAACCCCTGTCTTTCTTCTGTCCCATCTAAAGTCTAGCCAAACTCACTGATTATGTTTTAAATATTTCCACAGTTACTGCATGTTACCAGGTTACTTCAACAATAGAGTAACCTCACTATGAATTTGATCTTTTAGCTCAGTTATGCATGTTTTAGCTATTCGCTTCTGCATTGTTACTCTACTCACTGTCAGTGATAAGCTTTAATATACATTTGTGTTTCCTGAGGGGAGGCGGCCGGATAGTGAAGGCTTTCAGTCCTGACACTTGCCTAGGAGGCTGAAGGTTTCGAGTCATAAGTAGAACATCTGACCTTCATCTGACCCCCGCATGGTCTTGGCTGCTCATGTGCTCCTTCCAGATTAGATGATGTTAAAAGAATGGTGGAGAATTGTCATTTCAGCAGTTGGCCAGCATATGGTGCGGAGGCTCCTAGATGAGTGGCAGAAATTTGCCCCATAAGCTCCTCCAGAAAATTGGAATACTGGGGTCTTCCAGTCAGCCGAGGTCCATGCAGGAAACAGCATTGGGGAGGTGGGGCCAGGTGGTGGGCGAGGGATTTTGAGGAACGATGCAGAGGAAAAATTAAATAAATAATCAATTTTCCTCGTCATCATCCGTCTGAATCCTCCCTCCACCCCACTGACCCGTCCACTGTTACCTGCACGGACCGCGGCTGCTTCCAGCTCTATGCGAGGTGCAGCTGCCCTTAGAACTGAAGTCTCCGGCCTCTACCACAAGTTATATAGGGAGCAAGCGGATATTCTGAAGAATGCAACAAGAACCATGTTTAGACCATGTCTCGACTAACTACTTAAGAGCGCTCTGAGGGCATCCTCTCTCAGTTGTGCCATAGAAGCCCCTGCACTCCATCATCTACTGGGGTCTTCCAGTTCGGCGTGAGATGCAGCTGGCCTCGAACTGAAGGCTCCGGCCTTTACCACGGGTTATATAGAGCGCAATCGGATATTCCAAGGAATGCAGTGAGGACCATGTCTCATCTGACTACCTAAGAGCGCTCTGAGGGCAGTCACTTAAGTTGTGCAAGTGCCTCCACTACATCATCAACTCACTCATCTGTCCTTCGTTAATAAACACTTGGTTGTATATATATATACGCTCACACGTGAAATACGTTCTGACAAAGGTGACCTTTTATTTCTAGAAGTTGTCACCTGAAACTTCACTCTACTGTTGTGTTTGGTGTATGCATAAGCCATTCCACCTGGTAGAAAAACTGAAGCCCTTTGGGACTGAAATGACTCAACAAAATGGACACACCAGTGAAATAAACACAACGTCGAGATGTCAAAAATGTGCTGTGACCGAAACCGGTCCTAGGAAGCTTGTTTCCGGTCCAGGGAGGACCTGGCTTGGCAGTTCGTGCTGGACTGTTCCCATGAGGCACAGGGTCAGACTGATTTGCATATGGCCAGGTCTGAACTGAGGTGGCTTGGGGACCAAAGAAGGGTGGATTTAACCCAGATCTCTTGACTGGGGTGAATGTTTTGATTTGTTCTGCATTCCGTCCATCAATTGTGTGTCGTGAACATCAACATAGCATTGTGCTGTAAATATTTCACAGTGACCTCTCCTGCTGCCTGACTTTGGATGGATGGGAGAGAACTGTACTTTTTAATGTGGCTTTAACAGAAATTACTTTTTTAATTTGTTTGCACAAAGATAATAAACCTAAATGACGACCTGAAACGGAAATAATATCATATCCTGGAAACATGTAATATCATATATATAAACCACCAAGTTGGCTATCTCTTTAGCATTATGGTGCGCACCTGACAGGAATTACAGTCTATAAGAATCTTTGCCTTACTCATAGTACGATGAGTCAGAGGGGGCAATTTCCCAGGCGTACACCTTCCAGGGACAGCAGCAGCCTCACACTCTTGGGTGTAGATGGGCTCAGTTTTGTTTTCTGTGTTCGCAGGGTTCTGTGGATAACCATGCTGGTTCACAAAGGTTGGGAAGTGTTATGCTTTCGAGCATTTACCTAAAAATCATGGGCCTCATTTACGAAAAGTGACGCATCGCTGCATGAAAACAGCGATGCGTCACTTTTCACTGCGCTCTCCTTGCGACACTAACGATGCGTCATATTTACAGTATGACGCATCATGTCGCAAAGAGTTACAGATACGTCAGTATTTCTGACGTATCTGTAGGCGCAAAAGTGACGCATTGCTGGAGTTTGTCACAAAAGTGACGCAACTCCAGCAATGTGTACTTTAACATGGGCAAGTCCCATGTTGTTAGTGCCTGCGTCAGCCTTACGCCTGCTGTGAGGCAGGCGTAAGAAATTGACGCATTTGTGTCCTAGAAGTGGCGCAGTGAAATCTCATAGATTTCACTGAGTCACTTCTAGGACCCTTTCTTGCGTCAGAACGCCCCCCTTGCATACATTATACCTGCCGCAGGTATAATGTATATTATTTACAACAAGGGGTGGTGATGGACAGAGTCTCTGAATTAAGCAGAGTACTCTCACCCAGTCAAGAGATCAGGGCTAGATCCAACACCGTTTTTTAGCTCATTGCACCATCCCAGTTTCAGAACCTGGCTGTATGCAAATTAGTCTGTCCCTGGCCCAGTGCATCATGGGAACAGGGCAGACCAGACTACAAAAGCCAATTCTTACACTGGGAAGGAAACAAGCTTCCGGGGACCGGTTTCTGCCATTTCAGGCGTCTTCGGCCCGGCTTGCTAGAATCCTGATGGTGCAATGAGCAAGGGACTCACATCTGAGTATACCCTTCCACGCTTAGGGTGGACAAAATTATTTACAACAAGGGGTGGTGATGGACAGAGTCTCTGAATTAAGCAGAGTACTCTCACCCAGTCAAGAGATCAGGGCTAGATCCAACACCGTTTTTCTGTATCGTTTTTGGCCACTATAGGTGTGGCAGGGTATACTCAGACATGAGTCCCTTTCTCACTGCTCCATCAGGATTCAAGCAAGCCGGGCCGAAGAGGCTGAAATGCCAGAAACCGGTCCCCGGTAGCTTGTCTCCTTTCTGGTGAAGAATTGGCTTGGTAGTTTGGTCTGCCCTGTTCCCATGATGCACTGGGCCAGGGACAAACTAATTTGCATATAGCCAGGTTCTGAGCTGGGATGGGGCAGTGAGATAAATAACGGTGATGGATCAAGCCCTGATCTTTGGACTGGGTAAGAGTGGTCTGCTTAATTCATACACTCTGTTCATCACCACCCCCTTTTCTGTATCGCAGGTATAATGTAGCGCAGGGGTTTACAAAGTGACGCATCTACCTAGATGCGTCACTTTGTAAATATGGTGCAGCAAGGCACATTTTTTACTCCGCTGGTGCATCACAAAAAGTGACGCACCGGCGGCGTAAAAGTGACGCAAGGCCTCATAAATGAGCCCCCATGACTTTTGTGGGATTCATGTCTCACAGGGGAAATTTTCAGAGAAAAATTCTAGACACATTTGCTATGTGCATACGCGCGGTGCAAAAGGTGATCTTGCAGAGAGAAATTTTGTAGAGACAAAGTTTGCACATATTTCCTTTCATCTAACCTTCATAAGAATGAAAATGAAGCGTGCAGAAAATGATTTTGCCAGGTCCAGAACATTTTTACTTGGACAAAGGTGAAGTTAAACCTGAAATGTCCCAAACTTCATAAAAGGAGGAAATCGACAACACTGCAAAACATAACAAGTGAAATAAATCTTTGCACCACCTTGCTATGGTTACAAATGGGGGTGGGGTCGCACACTACTCACACACCGGCGGTGTCGCCCCTAAGGACTCTGGTCAATGTAGTAAAGTGTTCGCGATGCATCATCTTTCGATCTTCTGCTATCTTCGCTGTCTTCGCCATCCCTGGACACGTGTTTCGGGGTATTACCCCTCATCAGCAGGGATAGGCCGTGTACTGGGGTTGCCGATGGCTGCCAATATCTGCCAGGTATAGTACCACTCAGGCGCGTAGGTGCGGGATCCCAGGCTCGTCAGCCCGCTGCTCAAGGGAGCTTTAAAGTTACAAATGGGGGTGGGGTCGCACACTACTCACACACCGGCGGTGTCGCCCCTAAGGACTCTGGTCAATGTAGTAAAGTGTTCGCGATGCATCATCTTTCGATCTTCTGCTATCTTCGCTGTCTTCGCCATCCCTGGACACGTGTTTCGGGGTATTACCCCTCATCAGCAGGGATAGGCCTTGCTATGGTAATGGAACTCTGAGGTGACTTGCAATATCCTTTAAAAAATATATATATAAACTTTATTGTTTTTTTTAATATTAAACAGATAATATATTACAGGAGAATGATGTTCATCCTGGAAGCTTAACTTGCAACATCCTTCTAACATAAGGTAGGGAATATTTTACTCCTTATAATACATGATCAGACCATCAGCCTACCCGGGAGCCCCTTAAATCCTTGGCATCTTCATTCTTTATGTTCATTGGCAGCAAGAATAATAAAAGTGGAACGATACTGTGAAATATAACACACAAAAGCAGACACTGGGCATGTTCTATTGCGTTTCGCAAATGACACGCTCCTATACATACGCAACGCCAATACCAGAATCCCATGGAACATACAGATCCCCAAGCGTCTTGGGACTACGAACTAACTGGAATAAATCCTGTACCTTCCCAGTGTCACCCGAACTCCAGAGCCCACTGTGGCGCAAGCCCAATACAGTGTTGAATGGACCCATCAAGTTCTCTCATATTTGGAGGTCAAGGTGTCTCAAACTTGTGTAGATATGAGGGAAGGAACCCTAGGAGAGGCACTACGTGCCCTACAAAGCAGCGTGGGATTCTTGCGCTATCTATTATGGCTAGAATTGCTCTGTCTGTAATGGTCATCTTGCTGCGAGTCTAATACTTTTTAGTGAACTTACCTGCATGGATGGCACAGAGCTGGTTCTGGGAACTAAGCACTCTGATGTGATCCAGATGAGGCAGACATCTGGTCTCACTGGAAATGCTGGGACTCCGGACTTTGAATCGTACTTCTTTTCAGCCCAGATACAATAGCTGGTCAGATGTCTAGCCTGATGCCATATAGCAGAGCTGGGGAATGCGGTAGACCCATGTCACTGAGATGCCCTCGTGGCAATGATATTGGGAGTGAGGCTACAGCAGTCCAGTGCACTGTACTGCTTAGCCTAGTATTCCGCTGTTGGAACACAGTGGTTCGAAAGCACAATATTGCCTGTTGTATGGACCTGTGCTTCCAATAGTGGTATACCCATGCCCGGCGGAGGCTTTTTTTATGGAACACAGGCAGCTGGAGTGGACTGCTGCGGGTCTTGAACCATTGGAAAGGCACTGCCTGAAAGGCAGGGATGATGGTCCTTGATGATTTAGTCAGGATTGAGGGCCTACCGCCAACAGAAGTGACGTATACCACACTGCTACGGTCAATGGGCCACATCTGGACTGTGGGCACAGCTGAGGCCCTCACACTTGACCTGGTGCAGACCTTGCCGACGTTTGGCAGTGGCCACAGACTTGTGTCTTGGATCTACCAGACCACCTCATCCAAGACCACAGGCAAAATACCTGCACTACAAAACTGATGGGAAACCGGCCTGGGCAGACGGTTCAGGGGAAAGGAATGAGAGCGAGCCATGGAAAGGGTGCACAAAGTGTCACGAAACACATGATACAAGTACATGCAGTTCAACGGTTTACACTGTACCTACCTCACAGCCACACAGGCTGAAGAGCATGAGGCAATTGGACGCTGTCTGCTGTCCTCACGGTGCTCAGGCGGATGCAGACTTCATCCACATGGTATGGGGTTACCCTACAGTAATGAGATTCTGGACCAGGGTGGTCAGAGACCTAGAATGCACCCTAAACAGACGCGACATACACACTCTCTAGACATTTGTATCCTGGACATTTACACTAAGCAGACCAGCAAAAAAGTGGGCAACAGATTTTGGATGTGGACCTGGCCCTGGTTTTAGCCCATAGGGGCGTAGCGCGACATTGGCAGTCCCCAGATGGAACACCCCACAGTTGATGGAAGTGTGAGATGGCAACATGGGCCTTGGGTGAGGGGGCCACCATACAAGCCGAGGAACCAGACAGTTAAACAAAACTTCCTACAGCGATTCACATAGAAGCATGAGCTCTGGACCCCTCTGGGGATAGAGTCTCACTACACCCCCTAGGGGGCTGACTACTGTTCAGATGGTAGTGACCAGAGGCGCAACCAGAGACCAGTTTCGGGGGGGGGTAAGAAAAAAATTCAGGGGGGCTAAATCTTTAAGCCACATGCACAGTGGAGCTGCAGGGGCTCTTAGAAGGGGTGAAACAACAACAAGGCCTCATTAACATGCAAATGGTCTTTTAAAGACCTGTGAAGTGCTCGGTGTGGCTGTGTGTGTGCCCGGGAAGCTGTCTTATCCCGGGCTGCCACACACGATGGGGGGCTGAAGCCCTTTGAGTCCAATGGGTGTTGCGCGCCTGGTAGTAACGCAGTCACTGATTTGTACATCATTTGAAGCAGGCAGGGCGCTGCAGGCGAGAGGGCAATTCTTATTGACTCATGCCGTAATGTATGAGCTGACAAAGTAATCTGATACAATCACATGTAGCAGAATAGGATAGTTCTTGTATGTAAGACATGTGCATGTACATTTTGTGTGAATAGTTAATGCTTTGTTTTCTGGTGCAGCATGAATGAACATATGTATCCCAATATTCTGTACTCCAACACACTACTGTTTATTAACCGAAAATGCAATACAAACATAATTAAACAAACACATACATGAAAGAAGTTAGTATTTTTTGCAAAAAAGATATTCAAATCATCTTAATGAAAGTCAGGCTAACACCGCTGCGGCTGAGATTGTGTAGAAACAGGTAGAGATGTTATCTTTCCTGCAATGGCCTTCAGCGAAGAAAGACATAAACTTGTAGCAAAAAATAAATAATTTTGTTCAGTTGATCAATTTATCTTTCTCGAACAAGATATGAAAATAAGTAAAATCCAGTTCTAGTTTTCCTTGTTTATTCTGTAGCTGTAATTGTGCTCCCTGACCTGCCTTCCACCCCGACTGCTGGCTCCTGTAGCAGGTATTGTGATGTAAGAACTACTCAACTGTAATAACGCATTACAGTTGAGAAGCTAAAACATCATGTATTTGTGACTCGAGATGTGACAATTCGTCTGTAATAAGGAAGTAGGAGATGGGCTTTTATAAATGTGTTACAGGCTCCCAGGTATTATACATCCTTATTAGCAGCTCCTTGTCACGCTGCTGATGTAGGCAGGCTTTCCAGAGCTGTGGTAGACAGGTTAGGTGAAACTCCTCTAAATGTCTGGTTCAGAGTTCCGTTTCGGATTGGATATTCGTGGACCGGAGGTGAGCTTAGGGCTTTGGACAAACATTTGTATCTTACGTGAAAAATGCAAACTCCTTGTTGTGAGACTCATTTGAAATATATGTGGCCATTGAAAGTGGCCAAAATGGAGGCAGCATTCCAGATTTTGAGACTTGCGCCCGATGAACGAGATTTGAGGTGACTGGGAAGTCGGTCTGTCTTTGAATTCCCCCTATAATGCTGTATAATTGACTAATTTTTCTTTCTCCAGTGCCACGAGGTATTTTCAATGAGATCCAGCTGGAAAGAGAGGGGCCCTCCCGTGAGCCCCCGCCTACAAAAGCCCCCGAACACCTCCGCCAGAGCCAATCCGCACGTCCCGCTCCGCTTTAACTTCCCGCGCTTTTCTGTACAATTGCACATTCATCCTGACGAAGTTATCTTCAAAGGAGCGAGGTTTTTTTCCCGGGCGAGGGTGGTTGTGCTGGCAGGAAGGGGTGTAAAACGGGGGGCGTGCCCGCGGAGCCCCCGGCTGTTAGCACAGTTTCTAGGGGCCCTTCGCAGTGAGTGAATGCAGCCGCCAGCTGTGATGGAGAGCGGCCTTCTGCGACCTAGAGAGGTTCGGTCCTTTCAGTCACCCCACGAAAGAAAGAGGATTTCCTGCCTGCTCCTTGCCTCCCTCCCTCCCTCCCTCCCTCCATACAATTATAAACTCCCTTCTTTACACAGCCTTTGGGAAACGCACGCACGTCTCGCTGGTTATTCAGTATTCTGCGCGACGTGACGTGCTCCGAGTACAGGCACCATCTACTGCAAGGGCTGTTTAACTTTAGGAGTTGTGGGGCGTCCATCTTGCCATCAGAACTCTATGGTCCCTGGCTCGCTTAAGATGGCGCTGAATTATGCTGCAGAGAACAAACTACACTAGTTGATCGACAAAGGCAACGCACTCTGTGTACAATACGTAGGTGTCTGTGGGCTGTCAGGATGGTGGGTGCAGCACACAGGGTACCCAGTTGGCACAGAACTGGCACATATTGTCTGAGGCCCAAGTGGACGGACAGACAGGAAAAGCAGACTGAGGGTTGTTCCAGCATTCCTGTGCCATTCTTGGGGCCCTTTCATGAATGAAGTAACTTCTTCCTGGCCAGATATATAATCAATGAAGTGTAGAACCATCAGCCTACGTAAGGCGCTACCAGGACTGCTGGTTGAAAGGTTCGGTTGAGCACCATGGTCATCGTCCAATGAGCATGGGCGACTGAGTTACAAAGCCTTTCACCCCAGATCTGCTGTATGTGTCAGATTCCCTCTGGATCCAGCCCTACTTAAGAACTAAGATTGAGAAGGTGCACTAACCAGTTGCCACCCTTGTACCACGGCAAAGCATACGTTACTTGCTGTATACAGATAATACAAATGCACACAACGTATAATCAAATCGCTTTAATTCAAAGACCTCTTTGAATAAGGAGTACTCTGTACTAATCCAAGGCGATGGACGTAAACATGTGTTATTGGTCAATTTGTTTGCAAATGTTTAAGAATTAAAATACAAAACATAGCAAACAAAATTGCAAACACTGAAGAATGTTTACTTGCTTTATTTCAGGGTTTTTTAGTTGAGGTGGAAAAACTAAAGCTGAGAAGTACAAAGTCTGATCAATTCTGGGGAAAGCACAATCTGAACTGGCTTGAAACTGAAGAATCCATGTGCACTTCCTAGGTTACTACTTCAGTTATGCCAATAATAACCTGGCAATCCCGTGATCCACTTCCGGGCAAGTTAAATGGCAAGGAAGGTTTTGCCCGATTGGCTGCCCTCTTCTTTCAATCAAATAAGGTTTCATTCCATCTCCATTTCACTTTGAGGGTGAAGACTGTCAGACAAGGTGTCTGCAGCTACAAAGGGGACAATTGAATACGGCTGTCCTGTGTCATCAGATATGACCCCAGCCCATCTGACGGGAGACACACACCAGTAATAACGACTTTAACATCAAACTGAAATGTTGTGTAGACAAAGAATTGCCAAGGACATGAAGTCAGTTTGGTCAGTGGCCATCGGCCTAAAGACTTCAAAAATTCTTCAAATTCCTTAGTTTGACTTCCAGAATAGAGGAAGGGAGGGAAAGATGTTGATTTAAGACTTGGCACATTGCTGGTGGCCCCACAAACCCTTATTTTCTTTCTTTTGTTTTATTATAAAAAATGAATAACTTAAAATTAAAAGAAAGTTTGTGCATGGTTATTTCCACAGGATTCCATTGTGTTTCTTCCCACATTATCCCCCCAAATAATGCGGTCCAGGTCCCCCCTGCAGGAAACCATCACTTGTGTCCAAAGGTAAATCTGACAGGGCAGGGGGGAGGTAGCAGAGCACCAGTGAGGTCTCCTCAAGGTTGGCACCGACATTCTTCCTGCCGAGGCTGATAAATGATCAAATGTGTATGCATACTAATTGTATGTGAGAAAGTTGTATGTCATATGGATTGTCGAAGGTACCTTAAAACAGCTTAATATTATCAGGATAATGATTATTAAGATTATCTTAATTGCTCTTCGATATGAATGCAAGATCACTGCTTACATTGCTTCTCCTTCTTCTTCTTCTTCTTATTATTATTATTATTATTAATACTAGTAGTGGCATTGTTGTTACACTTAGAGAGAGATGTGACTTCAGGGATGAGATTGATTGTGGACAGGGGATTGAGGAAGCGAGTGATAGTCTAGGGCTTGCAAAGATCCAAGCAGACTTGTCCATGGCCTGACACTACAATCTTGTCCATTGTCAAAGTCCAGTTTTTATTCAGCAAAACAAGTGGAAAAAATTCTTCATGATGTTACATTCATTTAGCTGGAAAAGACATCAGCACAAATTATTTTCTCATGCAAACTCTATTTGTGCATGTCCCCTCCCCCACAAGTACAATGAAGAAATGTTCATATTTATGAAAATGTGAGAAGCTTGATTTCCAGAAATTTGAGGAATTTGTGGAAGTGAAGCCTCAGAGTTTCACCCACCTCAATCCGTCACCCGTCTTGTGCCAGCATCCTCGCTGTGCAGGGCGTCGCGTTTGCTCTCTGGTGGAGATGCTGATTCAGAGCTGACAAATGGCCAGGAACATCTTCAGCATTGACGCGACTCCCACCGGGACGTTTTCATTGGTTCGTGGAGTGAGTGTGTGTTTTCAGCTCTGAGAGTTTTCCACTTGGTCAGAATATATTTAATAACAGCCTGAGTCACACAGCAGTATCTCATGGAAACTCTGAAGAACACAAGGCAAGCAGTAGATTTACAATGAGGTTAGTATTTTTGCACCATAGGCTTCTGTGGATTTTCCTCTTACTGAATAACACCTTCTGCCTACACCGCTATTCACACATGAAATGCAAGGAATCCTCTACTCTTTGTGGTTAGTGCATGCGCAGATACAGTTTGATGAAATGGTAATAATTCAGCGATTACTTGGACTATTGTATCAAACGCTTGTGGACAACTTTGACCAGCGCCATTGCTGTATATTTACCATTGAGAAGAGACAAGGGTGTACCTTTTTCATGGCATAGGGTTACTGGCCATGGGCATTCATTGGGAGAGGGTGAGGGGCTGCTGAAGGATGTGCCCCTCTACTCAATGAGTTCACTTGTAGAATCAATGGGCGAACCAGGAGTAGACGCTTCAAATGATCAGAGCCTTTGCTTCAGAAGCCTTCTACATTGAAGGCCTTTTCTCAGAATGCCCCTTATGTGAGGTTCAGTTTAAGCAGGATGGATGCTCTACAACCAGGCTATATCAATTGCTTCCTCAAAGCCGACCTGCTGCCTAGTGTTGCCTCTTGCACCTGTCTTTTGCTCCTCCCAGCAAGATACTCATGGTTTGATGGGAGATCCCCATGTAAAAAAGGTATTACACATAGCAACTCCATCCCTTTACCTCTTCACATTGTTGTCAGATTTCAGAAAATACCTTGCTTTTTTGACAAGGGCACCATCTACGCTGACGCTTTTCAGTGCTGGTCACCTTCGTGAGTGCTTCTCCCTGTTGTATCTTCATTTCATACCAAATACCCGTACCGTAGAACTCTTCAAGATCTGTGCAAAAACGACAATGAATAAATGCTGCTACTGCCCTCCTTCCTGTATTGACAGTTAATGGAGCTACCTTAAGAAATTTCCTTCTCACACTTCTCCACTTTTATTTTGATTGTAAAACTTCTTGCTTTTTTCGTCTTTCTTACCAGGAGTGCAGGCTCGCGACAAGACCCCAGACGAGCTAGGTGGACCAACACGAAGACGCACCACCAGCGAAGGCCAGTACGAAAATAACGCACCACATTCTGGAAGTGTACGGAGCCCCACGAATGTCCGGTCTCCTGTACGATGTGTCTCGCCCGAGGTTTTCAACACCATCGCTGCCAACCCAGGAGGGAGGCCGAGAGAGGTGACCCAATATTTCTTCAAGTTAAGAGAGTACCTATGGGAAAAAACAGAGACTGTGAATGATGAATGCAACGTGAATGTTTTTGTGGCAGCGTTGAGGGACTCCTCTCTGTTTGAGGGACTCCTCTCTGGTGGTAGTAATTTGATTTTAGATTACAAACTGAGTTGAAAAGTGGTGCTTAAACCATATACACCTTCCTATATTACGCACATTGTACTCGAAAAATTGGCTCATTGTCAGTAAAATCATGGTGCAATTGAGAGAGGGTGGACTGAAAACAAGTAGCCCCCCTCATGAGATTACGCTATCAGCTAGTCCTTGCCTCATTCAGTTTAAATATGTACGTTGTGTTCATTACACACCCACACGTCTACAAACACTGTTGGATCTCTACTAAACGCTTATGATGCTCTCACCGAGTGGTAGATTTCTGCCATATGTTGTTGTAGTGCCAAGTGATCGATAAGTCCTGGGGAGATATCACCTACATTTGTTCTGCAGTGATAGGATTTCAAATTCTTCCTAATCTCAAAGTGGCCCGTCCTTGTTTAGTCAATGATTTAGATCTGTAGTGAGGCACCAAAATGTTGATCAACACCTCATTTCTGCTACCCTACCACAACTTGACCAGAAAACTGGTAAGTATTAACCAAACCAGTGGTGAGTGAATGGTTGAGTGGCATGGTCTGATGTTCCTTACTAGAAGCTCAGATATACCAAAGAATGGGCTGTCCCTCAAAGCTTTGGGGTATGTAGTTGGATTACTTTGACTTTTCAGTTCTACTTGCCCCTATTCCTTTGTTGACACAAATTAGCCTACATGGCCTGATTGTCTCATTGTCTGTCTGTTTTTTAGAGTGCCTGTATTAGAAGCCTCTAGAGGTATCTCGGTGACTGGTTAGATTGCTCTTCAAGTGGATCTGTCTTGAATGCATTACTTTTACGATATTCTGTGAAATTGTAAATAGGGGGATTACGAACATGGTTATCACTAACCCAGAGCGTCCTTGTTCACCCTGCAGCCTCACCTTCACAGCTACAAGGAATCCTTCGAAGAAATGGAAGCCATGTCGCCGACCAGCCCGACCTCCACCGGTGGTGGTGAGATATCCCCCCCGATCCCTGCCTTCCCTATCTCACCACAAACCCCTTACCTGAACCTGAGTAAGTTCTGCCGCTGCGGGAGGAGGAGGTCTCATCAGAGCGGGGGAGGGGCAAGGTAGCAGCTAATCCCACATGATGTCGCTGTGGGATGATGGAAAGGGAAGCGAAGACCACCCAAACTAGCCGGGTCTTGATTCTCCTCGTCAGTACATCCTGAGATATTCACAGTAGTTGTCACTGAGATCTGCACCCATGGCTTTCACACATGCCATGTTGTGTCATTACCACCAACATTCACAATTTATAATGTAATGAGACAACCACAATTGTTTGTTTGATTCTAGACCCATATTGAAACCAATGTTTTGGAAATTGTGTGAGATGTCTACAAAATATTGAGGTTTATCCCTATCCACCCAAACAGGTCTCCAGTGACAGCTGTGATATATCTATGTGCCTGCATATCAAAGGATGTACTGACCGGATGTCCAAAACATGCACTTCCATGTTCTGGACCAGAAAACCCAGCACCATCTGTTTTCCTTACGTGTAAACCCTTCCCCAAATGATCACTTGTTGTTTGATGTTCACTGGCTCTTTCCCCCGTGCCACGCACACACTGACGCTTGCTGCGGCATCAGATGGCATTACTATGTGGAGGACACATTTATTTAAAGGGCTGTTGAGTTGAAGAGGGATCACGCATTCTAACTGTGTAGGTGATTTTCATCCTTGGTTTTTACTTTTCAACCTAGGATTTTGCACCCTAAAAATGCCTGGTTAGATAATTGTAAAGAAAAGTAATGAGTAGTAAAAATCATTAAAGTGTGACAGCACATTTGTTGCTCTGCATTACAGAGTGTCCGTCTGACTTTCATCTTGCAAAGCAGGAACTGAGAAAAACCCCAAACCAAAATGTATTTTGCGCTGGAGAACTATGGGCCATATTATCAACACCGGGTTAACACCAGAACCTGGGCTGCTATGGGAATTCACAAGGGCATATTATCAAGCCCGTTATCGCCGCTTTAGCAGCAGTTTCCTGCCGATAAAAGTGGCGATAATGTAGCGCCCTTTTTTAATAATATGGCCCCATGTCTTTGAATTGACAACCCCATGTTACTTCTTTGAATATCCACATATTTGTAAATACATGCGTATATCTGAGAACCACTTAGTTCCATGTTCCTTAAAGTCCAAACTGATTCTGTGATACAGAATCAGTCTGGCTCTTTAAGGAACAACCAGGAAGGCCAGAGATGGGACTTCCTGTATAAGATGTCAGACTGGAATGCTGATGGAGGGAATTCCTGTATGACACAGGGAGCACAAAAAGGTGAAGCCAGATTTCTAAGTATAGAGTATTAAAATAGTATTGTTAAAGCCTGGATTTCCTGTTTATGACAGAAGTACAAGAAAGAATTATCCGTTCTAGGGGTTCAAAAATTGGTGTAATGGTACAGTCAACAAACTCCCAAAAACTTCTCCTGCATCTGAAAAAACATATTTAAAGGACGAGAACCCTCACCCACCTCACCTCACCCGCCCATATGGTGGCTTGCTTCATCACAGAGTCCCTCTTCACACCCCATCACCAATGGGTGTGGACTACAACTCACACTCGGGCCACTGTGTATGAGGCCAGGGCAGGACTGCTTTGAATTACACTGCAATAGCCACCTTGGCTGGACAACACTGTCAAGGGGCTATTGATGGGTGCCCCTGGGGCAGTTGTGAGGACCCACCATTATTGCCCCATCTGTGATCGCGTGTTCACTAGTTTGAGTAGTGACAATTTCTGGTGTCACAAATTCAGCCTCAGTCATTCATTGTTTCTTTGTCGCCCTGCCCAGCCTTTCCTCTGATGAGAGGAGAAAATAGATTGGGGGGTCAGTCACTCTCGGTCAAGGTAGCCTTGCTCTGGAACAGTCTTCCAGTCGCCTTACGCCACACGCAGGATCTCGGTGCCTTTAAGAGACTTCTCAAAACCCACCTTTTTAATCAAGCTTTCTTTTAATCTTCTCCTTCCTCATATCTGAGTCCGTATCGCGCCAGGATACTCCAGAGTAATTGTGCACGTTATAAGTCTCTTATAACATAACATAACATAGTTCTGATATTATGATAACTCTACATTTTAAAGAGTTATCTCATTTGAGACATCTGAACGGAAGGATAGGGGCGGTGAGAGTTGGGCTGATGTGTGGCACAGACTGAGCAGAGGGAGCTGATGGTCTCTGCCAAGAGAGGTGTCAAGAAAACTGTGTTTATTGCCAGCAGGCAGCTCGGGCACCAACCCAGCTCTGGAAGGAGGGCTCGGAGTGTCCAGTGTTTACTTAGAGCGTGATGCACTCTGGGAATGACAAACATTTCCAATGACTTCACATCTGTGATGACCACACCTTGTGTGGGTCACTTCAGGGCAGTCTAGATGGGTTACAGAGAGAAGAAGGGAGAGTTGCTGCAATGCCAGTGCCTAAAAAATAACATAGGGTTGGGGTAGAACCAGTCATGGCAGATTGCCCTGCACCATTCCTCTGTGCCAAGCTGGCAAGCTTTTTTACTGTCACTACTAACTGAATGCTCTGTCCCAGCACCGAGCAAGGACAGGGTTGTGAACCCGCTTTCGGCACTGAGTAGGGCTTGGTCACGTTTTCACAGACCGCTCCATTCACAGACACTTGAAGTGCCATTAAATGTCCATTTGTCTGGTTTGGAAGTGATGTGTTGCAAGTTCCCTTTTCTGTTGCCCTTTTAATGAATACCACCAGTGCCTTCCAAGGCCTGATACACTTGACAGATCAGTGCACCCAAAGGCTGAGAAAACAATAGCAATGCTTGATATTCAACGGAAGTCTGGTGCAAACTACTTATTGGTAAACACTCTTGTCTCCAGGAATGCCACTTCACCAGTAGTCGCTTAGACTGAGCAAACCATGGCTGGGCTGCCTCCCCCTTCTAAAATTTAGCTTTGAACGTGTGCGTGAAATATGCATGACAGTCAAAACTGATCAGCAAGGGCATATGTCCTACTTGTGATGCACAAGACACAAAATTGATGGACGGAATGCAGAATAAATTAAAACATACACCCTGAGTCAAGAGATCTGGGTTAAATCTATTATTCTTTTTCCACCCCAGTTGAGACCTGACCATATGCAAATCAGTCTTGACCCTGTGCCTCATGGGAACAGTCCACCCCGAACTGCATAGCCAGGTCCTCCCTGGACTGGAAACAAGCATCCTAGGACCGGTTTCGGGGTTTCACCCCTCATCAGCTAGGATAGCTTGATTCCAGTGGCACAGTTAGCCCAGGACCCATGTCTGGGCATACTCGGCGCTCCAAGGGCAAGAAAGCAAAAGAAACGCAATTGATGGACGGAATGCAGAACAAATCAAAACATTCACCCCCAAGGAAGAAATCTGGGTTAAATCCATCATTCATTTGCTCACCATGCCATCCCAGTTGAGACCTGACCATATGAAAATCAGTCTTGACCCTGTGCCAAATGGGAACAGTCCAGCCCGAACTGCCAAGCCAGGTCCTCCCGGGACCGGAAACAAGCATTCTAGGACCGGTTTCGTGGTTTCACCCCTCGTCAGCTAGGATAGCTTGATTCCAGTGGTATAGTGAGACCGGGAACCACGTCTGGGCATACTGGCGCACTTAGGGCGAGAAAGCAAAATACAATTGATGGACAGAATGCAGAACAAAGCAAAATATTCACCCCTAGTACAGAGATCTGGGCTAAATCTAAAATTCTTTTGCTCACCATCCCACCCGAGTTGAGACCTGACCATATGCAAATCAGTCTTGACCCTGTGCCTCATGGGAACAGTCCACCTCGAACTGCATAGCCAGGTCCTCCCTGGACTGGAAACAAGCATCCTAGGACCGGTTTCGGGGTTTCACCCCTCATCAGCCAGGATAGTTTTTGTTTTTGCATTTGTCATCCTACGTGGGACGGGTGTGCCCAGACGTGGGTCCCGTGCTTTCCATGCCACTGGAGTCAAGCTATCCTGGCTGATGAGGGGTGAAAACCCGAAACCGGTCCTAGGATGCGTGGTTCCAGTCCAGGGAGGACCAGGCCTGGCAGTCCGGGCTGGACTGTCCCCATCGGGCACAGGGTCAAGACTGATTTGCATATGGCTGGGTTCAAACTGGAATGGCATGCTGATCTAAAAAATGATGGATTTATGCCCAGATCTATAAACTGGGGTGAATGTATGACATTGTTCTGCATTCTGTCCATCAATTGTTATTTTTGCTACTTATGATGCACAACATCAGGACCAGAAACGCTCCCACCCACTTGTTGGATTTACTCCTGTGCAGTCTGCCAGTTTTTCAGATTGTTAGCCGTAGTTTAAATGAATGGGGGTTGGGTATTCCTGGGGGATTATACACACCATATTTTAAATAGGTATTAAGGAAGGTTTTTTTTTCCGCATAGAACCATTTTTTTCTCCAAATGTGCTTTGACACAGTGCAGAGTGTGTTATTTGCTTAATAATGAAGTACCAGCATGAAGTGAAATGTGTAAGCCGCATCGCATTGGTACAAAAACTTACAGAAATGTTTGTTTTTGCTACTCAAATGTTCAATCTGCACATAACCTCTCTGGTGTGCATTATACAAAAATTTGTCAAATTCTATAAATTAGGCTATATTTCAACTTGTGGAAACTGCTTTTCTAGGTAGTTCCTATAAAAATCATGTCACCTACCTTGTTTAAAGAAAAATCATCCTTCATATGCATTTTCTGTGAATTTTCACAGACCAAGATAGCCAAAGTTTGCAAACGTTTTTCACATAAAATTTGTAGAAAAACCTATGCAACTTCCTTCCATAGATATGAGAATCGAATCACTTCTACGGAATCATATGAAAAAAGTAGCTGACACTATGCAGTACAGCAAATTACTAGTGTTCACGAACATTTCTAGACAATCACTCAGCATGCCCCTTAAATATACAATAAAAGCAGAACCTACAAATGTCCCTGGAAAGACTCTTGCACCGTTTTATTCGAGCCTAATTGTTGCTAGTTCAACCAGAAAGTCTGAAATCAAACAGTACTGTTGTGTTCATGGATAGGAAATGAAAAAAGTAGAGGTCTTATGTGTAGTCCAGGTGCACTGGGATGTATCACATTTTAATGCAGCAGTTTATATTTTCAGATTGAGTAAGAGAATCTGAGATAGCTTTGAGGGCCAATAAACGTGCTTCTTAGGTTCTTGTGTAGACTTTAGGTCAGAGTTGAATTCCAGAGCATCATCTTGGTTTTTCATCCTTGCTGAGGTCAACAAAATGCGATCTCTGGGGCTGGACAGTAGAAGCACAGTTTACTCAAGGTGCTGGGAGGCTGCTGTAATCTGTGAGAATGTGCTACACAAAGAGCAAATTATCATAAATTAACACACTAGAAAACTCTTGCACTTTCACAGCAAAATGCCCTGTAAATTTATTGAACCAGGTGTTGGTGATAGGAATCATGAATCCACCCCTTCTCTATGAAAATCAATGTGTTCTTTGGCACCCCCTCTCTGTCCCCGTGAGATGCCTGTAGAGCTGTACATTGCCTGTAGATCGCTTGCTCTTTACGGTTCACCCACCATGAGTCTTCCTGGATGTATGGTCAGATTGAGTCTTTTGAAAAACAGAAACCATAGAATTTCACACTTCTTTATTGAACTATATGGTAGAGGGGTACTCGCCACACATCTACTGACCGGGTGCTGCCCGTTACAGGAAGTTATGGCTGGGCAGAGTATGGCTGATTTCAGACATGCCCAGCATTTGACAATTCTATCCCTTTGCTGCCAGCCTTCCTCAATCTCTGACCTGTCTCAGCAGGGCTCTCATTGTCCTGACAGCCAATGTCCCTGTGTCTTAGATTATGTGTGGCTGCAGCAGGTGCTGACGTTGCATTTTTTTCTTCTTTAGAAATTCTTACTATAGGAAAACCGCGCTGACTTGATGCAAGGTCTGATCTACTTAGACTCTCTCTGGAAGTAGTGTTGACACTACCTCCATGAGAGAATTCACCTCAAGGAAATACCATTGCATCTTGTGACAACGTAGGAGAAAACAAACTGAAGCAATGCATTGTTTCCTTACATCTTCTGATGACGTAGGATGATACAAACTGAAGCAATACATTGTTTTCTTACATCATCTGATGACGTAGGATGATACAAAATGAAGCAGTACATTGTTTCCTTACATCTTCTGATGACGTAGGATGATACAAACTGAAGCAATGCATTGTTTCCTTACATCTTCTGATGACGTAGGATGATACAAACTGAAACATTATCCTTACATCTTCTGATGACGTAGGATTATACAAACTGAAACAATTCATTTCTATTCTTTCCCAGAATTGCCAAAGGCAGAGAGTTAACTTAGCATTTGTGTTAAACTTCTTAGTATCGATAAAATGATGTTATTTTGAAGAAAAACGTCGCTCCTCACGCTTGCTGCTTTTCGCTTTCACTTCCTCTTCCCTCCAGCTCACTTTCTAATGTCCATGTAACCCCTTCTGATGGTGGTGGGTTTATGGGGTAGGTTTGATTGCAGTCACCCAGGTGATCAGTCAGTTGTGACTGATTGATTTCCTCTCAAGTGCCCCTACTGTATGGAATGAGCCTCTCGGCTGTACAGAGTGATTCAGTGCAAAGTGGAGAAAATGTCATTGTATTGGATTGTAATTCAATTTAATAGCGCTTAGTGTCCCAGAAGCGGTGTTGAAGTGCTTTACAGTGAGTAGCATGGTGCTCTGACTTTTCAGAAGATTCAAATATATAGCTGTTATAAGTCCATCAATGTCGAAATTCTAACCTCTTAGGATTACTATAGCTCATGTTGTAAGAATTCGCCCCTAACTTGTCTCCTGAATCAGTGTTTGAGGGATCTCCAGTGATTGGCCGGCTGCCTCTCCCTCACTCAATCCCAAAGCAGCCCTCTCTGTCTAGGCAGTGAAGGACACAGATACCAATGATTTCCCCATTTTATTTCTGAAAGAAATTAGTATATTTTGGGTTTAGAGGATGGTATTGTACCATATATTCGGTGACAGACCCACTTGCCTGGTGTATGTATTGCAATAGTAGAGTCTTATTATGGTCGATAGAAGACTCTGGACCTGATTAAGATCTCGGTGGACAGGTTACTCCGTCAAAACGGTGACGGATATCCCATCTGCCGAAATATAAATTCCATGATATCCTATGGGATTTATGTTTCGGCGGACTTGGTACCCATCTCAGTTGTGATGGAGTACTCTTTCCGCAAAGATATAAATCAGGCCCTCTGTTTGTAGTGCATCTCTCTTGCTTCAAGTGTCTACACTATGGGCCCGATCACAGAACTAACTGACGACAAATCCTAAACGTACTACTTTTGGTATTCACAGAAGGCATTTAGTAGTCTTAAATTAGGATTTTGTCTTAAATTGAGATTTTGTCTTAAGTTGGGATTTTGGCCTATATTAGGATTTTGTCTTAAATTAGGATTTATCCTAAAATAGGATTTTGTCTTAAGTTTAACTTAAGTTTGTCTTAAGTTTAATTTAAGACAACATCTAAATTTAAGACAAAATCGTAATTTAAAACAAAATCCAAATTTAGGACAAAATCCTAATTCCAAACAAAATCCTATATTAGGACAAAATCCTAATTTAAAGCAAAATCCTAATTTAAAACAAAATCCTAATTTAGGACAAAATCCTAATTTAAGACCAAATCCTAATTTAGGACAAAATCCTAATTTAAGACAAAATCCTAGTTTAAGACAAAATCCTAACTTAAGACTACTATGCCTTCTGTGAATACCAAAAGTAGTAAGTTTAGGATTTTGTCGTCAGTTAGTTCTGTGAATCGGCCCCTACATCATTAAAGGATGCAGTAGATTGTTTGTTACCCAGTGTAGTGATGGCTCTTAACTCAAAGGGTAGAAAACACGTTTATTCTTCTCTTTAGGATCCCTGTAAAAACTAGATGTGGGACAGTGGCAGATTGGGTGAAATGGCGCGGCTGATAATGGAGAGGTGATCAGGTGCTGGGTGATAGCGGCAGTGCACATTTGCAAGACTGCATAAACTTCGAGAACTGGACCCAAGCGAGCGAGCATGCTGCAAGGGACAGGCAAGAGTTGGCAGTTAGGAATCTGGGTTGCAGGAGAGAAGAGAGATATTCAGGCCAGGAGTATCTATTAAATAAGAAAACTAATGTGTCCAAAAGGATAATAACAATTTCAGAGTAAAGATCTTGATGTGAAGGTAGCGGTATCAAGCAGTGCATTCCTCTGCCTAGCACTAGTCCATGGCAAGGCGTTTGCTCTCCTGCTCTTTCACCTAAATCTCTCTTGCCTGGGATTAGTTGATCTAACCCTCGTGCCCAGACAGAATTCACTTGTGGAATTTGGTGTAGTTTGCTTTCTCAGAAATACTTTGCACTGAACACCCTGTCCAGCCAATGGCTGCGCCCTGAGAGATGCCAGGGCACGAGCCTGCGGTACAAGTCAGCACACTTGAAATAAAGAACATGAGTTCCAAGCTGTGCCCTTCCTCCTCCTCTGTTCCTCCATCTTCCTCCTCCTGCAGCTGTGTGTGGGCTTCGGTGGAATCTGTCAGTCAGGAGAAGAAACGCGCAGCGATTCCACATGAAGCCAAGTAGCAAGTGGGTGTTCACTGCACGTGTCCGCGTCTCTTGGATGCCCTTTGCAGTGTCCACCCACTGCCTGCTCTCTGGACTTGCCTGCACGCTGACGGCGTGAATGTGTGGACAGCGAAGATGTGGTAAGATGCTGAGCCAGCGCTGCAAGAGGTTTGGACTTGGGGTCTCAAAATAAAAAGGACATACTCAAAAATGACTGATGGGCTTGGCCTTATAGAGAGAAGCAAACAGGCTGGTAGAAAAATGGGGTGACATCACCTTGTCGCAGGAGCTCTCAATGTCTCTTTAAGGCAGAGGTCCTTGGGATGCGAAGCCATCAACACCGCTAACAATGAGTCCATGGAAGAGGGCGTGAGGTCTAGCCTAATGACTTTGCAAGACCTCATTGAATAGGTGATGTTTAACTTATACACTAGTCTTCCTTTATGAAAGAGGTACTACCCCCAATTTCAAGAAGGCAAAGGGAGAGGTGCTGCCAGGCTGGTTACCCGCTCCTGTCCCTTTGCTGTTTGAGCCAACCTGCTTGAGCGGGACAGGACCATGTTATCCCTCACAGTTCAGTAGGGTCTTTGAAGCACCATCATGAGTCATAATCCCAAAACTCTTTCTCCCCGGCCAGTAGACCAGATGATCGCAAATGTAACGATATTCAGGGCCACGCAGGCAAATTAAGTGGTCTGATATAAAAACTATTCTATAGTTCAGTTATATCCCTGTAGACCTATAGAGCGGTGAACAACGAAAATTGGATGGTTGCTACATTGCACTTCCAAGTAACCTTACATATTGGTCTCAGCAGCAAACCTTGGGCCTGATTTTGTGTTTGGTGGACATATTAGACGGATATCCCGTCCGCTCTATTACAAGGGCCATAGGATATTATAGACTAGTGATGCAATGGGCGGGATATTCAACATGTTTGTGGCCCAGTAACACATCCACCAAACTCTAAATCAGACCCTTTGTTCCTTCCCAATGATGTATGGTGTCAATAATGAGACATTATGGTGCTATATAGCACTTCAAAATGAGCTAATAAATTATTAACGTATAAAAATAGCAATAACTCTTTGTAAAGAGAATAAGCTTGCTCTATCTGTCATATATTACTAATTCCTATAATGTTCATTTTTTGTTCATGTGGTCCAACAGATTAGGTCTGAAACATTCGGAAAAATGTCATTTAAACTTAAGTAGATTCCGCAAAGTCGTGTTTGTAGTGTATCTGAAGCTCAGGTGTCGATGTGTGCTATAAAGATAGCAGTTGATTCTCTTTTAAAAAGATTGGGATGGAAACTAAATGTGCTAAGAAATATTAAAGAGAGAAGATTATGTCAGGACCCACTGTCCTAACAGTGATATTTTTACAGAGCCAACTTCCTAACTTGTTTGCACTGTGACCTAATTGATCTCTCTTGCAGTACTTTGATGACAAGGCCTTGCAAAAGTCAATCATATCTTTGTTCATCTTTGGCATGTACTTCCTATCTTATCCTCTCTGACTTGCCTGTTTTTTCCAATCCTGTCAGAAACTTTCCTCCCTGTGTCCTTCTTCTCTCTGCTCTACACAGTATATTGCATCTCTGGTTGTGTGCCACTCAAAATCCTCAGAGTTCTCCTAGCTATTGTGAGAATTCCAAAACCTTTCTCTGGCCATTTTGATCTGCTCTATTTTTAAGTTAATGTCCATAGGTTTCATAGGGAGAGGCTTGTTTGGAATCTAAAACTCTTTTTTCCTTCCCTTACTAGCAGTGCGCTCTCCCCCGGGCCTGGCTAAAACGCCTCTCTCGGCGCTGGGTCTCAAGCCCCATAACCCAGCAGATATTCTTCTTCAGCAAACAGGAGGTGAGTTGGCAGTTGTGGGGCTGGCTTCTGGGCACTATGGAAGTTCAGCACCAAATGAATGTCAATCTCACTTCTTGAAGAATACAGAACTTTTTGGCAGCGTCTTCTGTCATTCCCTTTCTAGTGGACCTTTGACTTTCTCGTCTCCGGTGCCAGTTTCTTTATTATTGTCTTCTTTCTTCCTGTCAGTGTCACAAATTCTTCACTTTGCCTTCTGAAACTTCTCTTGCACAATTTCTTTGCACCTGTCTTCTGTCTTTTTTCACTTTTAAATATTTCCATATTAATGTCCATGTCTTTTCTTCGAAGTTACAACTTCACGTCAACTTTTTTCTATCATCCTTCAGTTTCAAATTTTCACCTGCAACTTTCCCACTCAGTTCTTCACTGTTACAACTTCACCTTACCTTACTTCTTTCTAGCCTTCACTTTGAAATATTTTCTTGTAACTTTCACTGTCCTTCAATTTTACAACTTCTTCTACAACCTTCTTCTACCTGTCCTTCAGTTTCACAAACCCTTCCAATTTTCTTCTGAAGACTCGCCATTCTGTGCTGTTTGTCTTCAGCCACTATGACTCTACTGTCCCAGTGGGGTTATTCTCTATGTACTATGTTATTGTATACATTTATGTACCTTGATGTACATATATAGATACAAAAGATGTAGGTTGTGGGATGGTGAAAGGTCAACGTTTTTCAGTAACAGCCAGGCTTGAACTGTAACGTGAATTTCTTGTGCAAAGAAGAATTTGAAATTACTTTACTGTACTAAGTAATATATCCAAAAAAGTAAAATCAATGTATACTATCATACTCCAAAGAATTAGTATGTAAAAGTACCTTGTTAGGTGGTTGCATGGGGCCCGATGTAGGTCGGTCGGTAACGGCCGAAAATCGGTATTTTTGGCCGTTTCCGACCGGTATTCAGTAATCGGTATGTAGGGACACATTATTTTACAGATTCGGTAAATTTACCGATCGGTAAATTTACCGAATCTGTAAAATACCGATTCGGTATTTATACCTATTCTGTATTATTGATATGTAGGTGGGACTCTTCTGAGTCCCACAAGCCTTACAGAATCGGTATTTTACCATGAAATCCAACTTCATGGTAAAAAACCGATTCCGGTGTGCATGCACATGTGTGCATGCACACCTGTGCCATATGACAGGCAGACCTGCCCTTAGGGCAGGTATGCCTGCCACATGGCCCCCGAATCTTTTTTGGGGGTGCTAGAGGGTGTCAAAGTGACACCCCCTGCACCCTTGTCGGAATCTGTATTTACCGATTCGGTAAATACCGACCGGTAATGGCCCATTCATTCCTATGGGCTTTGAAGCCCATAGGAATGAATGGGGCATTACCGGTCGGTATTTACCGAATCGGTAAATACAGATTTTTACCGATTCGGTAGCAGGAACATCTGGATGTTCCTACATCTCAACCCCTTAGATTTACCGATTTTTAATTACCGAATCGGTATGATTCGGTAATTTAAAATCGGTAAATCTATTTTACCTACATCTGGGCCTTGGAGTGTAAAATGAATACAAATTGTCAAAGATTGACGAAGGAAGTGGCTAAGAATAGTGTATATGGTGTTAAAGGAACTGGTTGAGAGTTATCATAGGTTCTTGAAGGAACTAATTAAAAGTTGTCATGGAGTTTAAAACTTGCCAGGAAATATAGAAAAACTATTTATATATTGTCATAGGATTCTGAAGTGACAGAATAGAAGATATCACGAGGACTTAACAAAAATGATTAAGAGTTGCTGTTGCCTGGTTTATATAGCATAAAAGTTACTGATTAAAGTTCCCCGTGGCTGTAAATTGAATCAGTTTAAATATGTCATATACCGTAAAAGTAACCGCATGAAGATGTTAGGGATGTAGAACATACTGACTAGAATATGTCTTAGCATTCAGGAGAAACTGATTAATTGTTGATTTTGCTTATAAAAGTTACTGAAGTTGCAACAAATTATATAAGGAACTGGTTAAACGTTGTGATAAATAGTAATAAAGTGTAATGAAGTTGTCATAGACACAAGAGTAACTGGTTGAAAAGTGTCATACTTTTTATACAGAAAGTCATTGCATTGCTTTGCCATAGGGAGTAAAAGCAGTGTTGTATTATATACATCACTACATTGTGTTGTCTGACTCCTGGCATGGTTTAAAGCTCCTGTTGCATGAGTATAGTGCATTCCACAACCTTGTACTGTTGTCATGTGGTGCAAAGAACTGATTCAAAAGAATCATAAGGCATCTTAGACACTGGATAAGAGATGACAACATGTCTGAATAATTAAGTGTGTTCTTTTGTGTAAAAGCAACTGGTTTAAAGTTGTAATGCAATATACAAAAGGTGTTATTTATTTGTTTGAGTGCAGATAGAGCAAGTTGCTCTGGGGAGATAAAATACAATGACCTAAACGAAAAGCAGGCTGGCACGTGACCTTTTTGTCCTTCAGTATTTCATCAGTTTCCAACAATGTGTTGGCTCAGGAGCTGGAAAACACTTCTTGAGTTGTGCTCAAGCGCCCGCCCTGCCCTGGCACACAGCCACAGAAGCTTGAACTGATGATACCCATCAGTTTTCATATTCATTGAGCTGGCACGAGAACACATTCCAATGCAAAAGTCAAGTAGAGTTGGTAGGTTGGGTAACTCTGCAATCTTCTGCAGAGCAGATGAGATATGGGGTTATATAGGATTATATGAGACGTCCCCAGCCTCTGGGGCTCTACCCTTCTTTTCAGGTGGAACTGTTAAACGCACTGAAGTTGAGTACCGACCCAATTATGACTTAGGCCAAGTGCAAAAGTTATGGCTAGGCGCATGGCCAAGATGCCAGTGATTTTCTTTTAATACCCATTGGAAGGAGGACTATTAGTATATATGTCCATAGCTGTTTACATTAGGCAATATTGTGAACATTTTTATCCTATAGCTTTAAATGTGTATTTACGTTTCTCGTGAAGTGAAACCTAATTTTCGTTTGGTTCTATCCATATCAGTAGATGAACTTATAATGGTCAGATCCGTCTCTTCACTTAGTCGACTGAAGCCATTTTGCTTTCACTTTATTTCTTTGGGGGTATTTATAAAACATGATCCTAGTCCAGGAGGACATCATTCCATTGCACACTGCAAGGAGCAAAACTAGCCAACAGGTGAGGGTATAGAGACATGCAGGTGTATTTACAGTGCGAGCGAAGGAGACGTCGGTCACACAAGACATTCAGTTATAGGTTTGCTCGTCCTGTTGAAACATGTAGCCCCATAGGTTGTGTTTTAATGAGGGCCTATGCCTCCCTTTGCTAGCACCAGCAGAAGTAGTGGGTTCATTATTGCAGAGCCACCCCTAACCTTTATTAATGTTATTATCATAGATTTGTAGAGCACGTTGCTGCCCTAAGGCTTCCGCTAAGAGACATCTTGTTGGCTGGGACTATGGAGGCATCAGAGATATTGTTCGAACAGCCATGTTTTAATTGCTTTGCGGAACTGCGATTCTTTGTCCATCATTCGAAGCTCGGGTGGCAGTGAGTTCCCGAGTTTGGGGACTTGGTGGGAAAAAGATCTTCCTCCCCACCTCTCCCTTGAAGCCCTAGATGGTTTTAAGAATCCGTCTGAACCAGATCTCAGGTGCCTATTAGGAGTCTAGGGAGATAATAGACTCATCATTTTCCTGGAGCCTCTATTGCGTAGAGCTTTGCGTGTCATGATTAGCACCTTAAATTTGACTCTCGCCTCCACGGGAAGCCAGTGTAGTCCTTTTAGATGTGTTTTCACCGACTCCCAAGCAGGGAAATTGCACAGTCGTTTTGCTGTCGCGTTTTGGGCCACCTGCAGTCTGTGGGTCACATATTTCGGTGACCCCCCGGAATAGTGCATTTCCATAATCCAGCCGTGACGTGACTAGAGAGTGGACTACCGTCTTCCGGTGCTGCTTAGGGATCCGATCTAGGATTTTTCTGAGACTTTTTCTTGGTTGAAGGGAAGATTTCAGTGCACAGGCACCAGAAAGACATTATCTGAATAACATAACATGTGTATTTGTAAAGCGCACGTTCACCCAAAGGCATCTTGGCGCGGAATAACAGATGTTTATTGTTACCCAACTCAATGGTACTCATTTTATCGACCTCAGACGGTTGAAAGGCTGAGTGGAGCCGCTGAGATTTCAACCTGTGACCATGGAGGACGAACACAGTCCCCTACAGTGGACACATTAGCACACTGAGCCACCAGACCCGGCTAATAGAGAATAACCAGATCTCCTTGGACTCCTTAGTTTAGACCTTTCCCAGACCCTGACACTAAGGGGCACATGCATCAATATTGCTTTTTGCGATTCCTTAATTGCGAAAAATAAGGAATCGCAAGTAAGGAATCGCAAAATGCAATGCATCAAGAAATCGCTAAAAAAATAGCGATTTCTTAAAATTCCTTAATTGCGATTCTCTAATTGAGAATCGCAATTAAGGAATACCTCCCCATTCATTCCTATGGGCCCAGTGGCCCATAGGAATGAATGGGAAGACATTCTCAATTTGCGATTCTCAATTAGAGAATCGCAAATTGAGAATGCAATTTCAAGGGTGCAGAGGTGTCCAAAGGACACCCTGTTGCACCCCTGAAATCTGCTTATAAGTACATCTTGCACACACACATGCCCTTGTGTGTGTGTAAAATGGAACTTTGAAAAATGCAGTTTAGTGCATTTTTCTACGTTTTCGCAAATTACCATGAAGGTCAACTTCATTGTAATTTGCTCCCCTTATTAGCGAAATCGCTAATTTTTAAAGTATGATGCATTGCATTTAAGGAATCTCAATTTGAGATTCTTTAAATGCAATCGCAATTTAAGAAATCGCAGTTTTGCGATTTCTTAAATTGCGAAAAGTACAAAAATGATGATGCATCCCAAAAGTTCAAATTGCATTCGCAAACGGCCGATTTTTGCAATTCGCACCATTTGCGAATGCAATTTTCAATGATGCATGTGGCCCTAAGAACATTCCCTTCATCATTATAGGAAATGTTTCAAAATGCGAAACCAGATATTGATAACAATGTTGGTGGATTACTGTTGTGCGAAAATTCCTTCCTAACCCTCACCTTTAACTTTCTCTGTTTGGAAACCTGTTTAGGAAAGTTCAGTTGCAACACTCAAACAAACTTTTTTTATGATGAATTCCTACTGACAGATTTCTGTCTGATTTCCAATGAGCATTTGGGGTCAAAGAGGGTGCTCCTCTCTGTGGTGCCAAAAGGAGGTCATCTCATTCCATGTTCAGGCATGGTGTTCGGGTTCCCATGTTGAGTCTTGTTAATTATTGGAATTAATAAAAAAAGTTCTCTACTAGCTAAGAACAGTCGACACCACCCGATACTTTGAGGAGAGCAATCAATCTCAAAGGATTTTTCTACACCGCTCACCGCCAGTTGTACAGAGACATTCCCACCTGTGTGTCATCTCAGGCATCATACTCAATATATTGCATAAGGGCGACATGTTCATAATCTTGTTTTAAAGTCGTTTTAGTAACTTCTAAAAAAAATATTGACTATATTCCAGCACCTCAGGCTGGGATTGATTGTGGAAACTGCAGCTCCTGTTTTATTGCCAATTACTGTTCCACAGAATGTCAACAATACATTTTATTATGATTTTATTTGGGTTTTTCACGTGTCTCCTTTCAACCCTTTTGTAGCACTGATGATATGGCAACCTAGAAAGAGAGAATCACACTGACTTACCACCAAGTCCTTCCAGTCTACTCATTTACTATTTACCCCTGCCACACACACAGTCTACGGTCTCCACCTTTAAACTTTATTTGCTGGTGATATTGGCCTCCTGTTTGTTAAAATCTTTTCTGAAATAGTGGACTCTGCTGCCCTCATCCAGAAGCCTCTCCATGGACTAGTATGTTGCTCTGGAACTCCCCGTCGTAAGTCGTGACCGCTAATTCCAGGAGTACTTGGAAAGATGCTTGCTCTAGTGTGCTGTGTTTATTCCCTCTCCCCATCTGAATCCTGTCCTTGGCTGGTGTTTAGACATTCATGGCCCAGCATACCACAGATTCCAAAGTATGAGAAACTAACTTTGCCTTTTATGAGCAGGAACTTAGACACAGCTGGACTGTTGTGTCAATGATTCTGAGGATTCATGATAAACAAACCACTCCAATGGAGGAAGGGATTGAATAACAATCAGCAAACTCTGACCCACCCAATTAAAACCATGACATATCTGCTTTATGGTGAAGTTACTGCCCGCTGAGAGATAGTCATTTTTTGGGGGTAAAGGTCTGATTTTGTAACACATGAATGAGATTGAATGAATTAATGCCAGATTTGAAAAAGGAGAAAGAGGTGAGCAGGTGGCTGTCAATCATCATAAAATACGAGGTTTTGTGAGATTTTCAGGGAATACAATAGACTATGGGGCCTATTAGTATAGTGGGCGGATCACCACCTCCCTTATGGCAGTGGCGATCCGCCCGCCATTTCTAACCGCCCGCCTCTCATTCCCCCCCCCACCATATTACGATGGCGGCGAGGACCCCGGCGGACGGAAAGACCGTCCACCGTTTTTCCTCCCGTCGACGAGTCGATCGGGCAGAAAAGGTGCTGAATATGGTGGTGGTGTCTGCAAGACACTGCCATCCATATTATTATGCAGGCCTGGAAAGGCATGCGGTGTCTGCATGTGGGGGCCTGTTGCAGGCTCCCGTTGTGGTGTGGGGGGTGCACACGAGGGTATCTATGGTACCCGGGGGGTATCTATGGTACCCCCCTGCATTTGCATGCACAACATGGCAGGCAACATGGCGGTGCCTGCCACGTTGTGCATCCAAATGCACAACTTGCCTTTTTTACATTGCTGAAAGCACCGCCAGCCGCAATGTAAAAAATGCAGGATGCACCCACCAGTGTGGCGGGCGCATCCTATTCTGCATCACGGGACCACCGCATCGTAATAGACCCCTAAGTCGGCCTGGTCTGCTTCATAGTCTTTACTCTATAAGATGAAACACATTCTGCTTCTAGCTTTCACTGTCTACTTCCTGCAATCACTTCCTGTTAAGTAGCTTCCATCACTATAAAAATGGTCGCCCATGCCTGATTGACTTTTTAACCAAACTCCACTGGCCATTTATTACTGATGTGATGCTCTTGCTGTGGCGTAGACAGTTCAGTGGCATCAGGATAAATATTGATGTGTTAAAAGTGAATGGTGTCTGGAGGACCTGAATGTTACTAGCATTGCTCTGATGTGTCTTTTGTGTCAGTCACTGGAGTAAGATACTGTGTCCATCCACAATTCCTTGACATCAGATCCACTTACTGACACATTTGCTATATATGCATGTTGTGCTGCATCACTTTTTATCGATATGTCCTCATGCTGGAAGAGGTGTGGTGCAACGGCCAGGGTGGCTGACTCTGGAGCACCGGGGTTCACAGTTCGATCGCCGGTGGCAGGTTAGCCCAGCACCATGTGACTCTGAGCAATAGCCCGCTTAATTTTCCCGATGGCCCCAACGCCTTAACACCCTTAGGGGTAATTGTTCGCGCTTTACAAATACCGGTATTTATTTATAGTATCACCAAGCATTACATACTTAAACCAATCAGTCGTTATACTCCACTCTGTCCTGTTCCTACTCGTCAGGACCAGGCATGCATGGGTCATATTGGTGACATGACTCTAAAGTTTAGGGACAGCCACAGAAGACCATACATGTTTATTTATTTATTTATTTATGACATTTATATAGCGCTCAAATACCCTGGGGTGTCTCGGTGCTGAAGGTGACTCAAGAGACGCTAGGTGGGACTACTGATTAAAACGGCCAGTCTTTACTTGTTTCCGGAATAACAGCAGGGATGAGCTGTTTTTAATGTGGATGGGGAGGGTATTCCATAGTCTGGAAACAGCCACTATGAATCGTCTGTCTCCCCAGGCCACTTTTTTCATCCACGGGATTGTAAGCAGGTGGGCCGAGGAAGAGCGCAAAGGTCTTTTGGGGGTGTAAGTACGAAGTGCTTTTTTTAGGAACTCCGGCCCTGTACTGTTAATAGCTTTGTAGGCGATGCACAAAGCCTTAAATTTAGTACGGCTTCTGACCGGCAGCCAATGTAGTTGATGAATGATGGGAGAAATTGAGGTAAACTTTGGGGTGCGGGTCAGAATTCTTGCTGCCACGTTCTGGATTAGCTGCAATTTGTTAAGAACTTTCTGTTGAGCATTTAATAAGAGTCCATTACAGTAATCGACCTTGGACAGTACCAAGGTGCACATCAGGGTCTTGCCGGCGCTAGGCGGAAGGAAAGGCAGGAGTTTTCTAACCATTCTAAGAGTATAGATTGAGGAGGAAACAACAGCATTTGCATGGCTAACAAAGGACAATTTGTCATCAGATATTACTCCTAAGTTCCTAACCTTCATGACGGGTGGTGGAGGGGGACCCAGATCGGTAGGCCACCAAGCTGGGGACCATGGAGGGGAGACTGCCAAAGATCATGACCTCCGTTTTGTCGGAATTAAGTTTTAGGCAGTTCTCTGCCATCCAGGAGCTAATAGCCAACATACCCTCTTTGAAGTTTAGCGGCAATTGCTCCTCCATCATTATGTATGGCCAATACCAACTGGGTATCGTCGGCGTATGATGTTAATCTTATTCCATGTGCTTTGATGACCCTGGCCAAGTCCGACACATAGATATTGAATAAGGTCGGACTTAGCGAGGATCCTTGGGGTACTCCACAAGGAACGGTAAAAACAGGGGAGTAGTAATCTCCAAGTTTGACTGACTGTGTACGGTCAGATAAAAAGGAGGTCAAAAGGGTTTTAGCTTTGTGATGGATGCCAATTGAGGATACACGGTCGATCAAAATAGTGTGATCGACCGTGTCAAAGGCCGTGGACAAGTCCAATAGTATCAGGACTGCTGCGCAGCCTTGGTCGAGTATCGACCTGATTTCGTCCGATGCTTTTATGAGGGCCATTTCTGTCCCATGGCCCTTCCTAAATCCAAATTGTGTGTCGTCCAGGAGGTTGTTCTTGTCAATATAGTCGGCAACTGGATGTTCATGATTTTTTCAAATATTTTGGATGGGAAGGGAAGTGATGCAATAGGTCTGTAACTTTTCGATTCTGCGGGATCGAGATTAGGTTTTTTTAATAAAGGTTTAATGATCACTTTTTTCCAAATGGAAGGATAAGAACCTGAGAGAATCATGGAATTGCAAATTTTAGTAAGAGCGGGTCCTATTAAGTTTGAGATGGGTCAATTGTAACTTTTTCAAAGAGCACAAACATATTTCTCAGTGGCCTTGAAGTACTGTGGTTTGTTATTCTGTAGTTAAGAGATCTGTCCTGAAGCACATTGTGGAGTGTACTCCAGTTACTGCAACTTACACAAGAGCTGCCTTTGACCCCTGGTGATAGTTTGACCGTACTTTAGTCGGGCACATTCTGTTGCATTGCATCATGCTTGTTTACAATTCTGCACATTCTGTTTGAATTATGGAGAGGAGGATTGATTCTCTGTAATACTTGCTGCATCGGCTGGGCCTCTCTTTTATCTCTTGGCTGAATGTCTCTATGTGGTAGTGGACAAAGCATTTCACAAGAAATCTTTCTTCATCACTTGAAAATGTAAACTTATTAGCTGGTTTTATTACTGTTCTCACAAACATTTTCATCTAAGAAGAAAACAACATGTCAAAGCAATACTTCAACACAGAACATCTTTTTAAAACACCACAACTTGCAATCTGATTGTCAGACTTTGTTGACTATTTTTTAGGCTAATTTTAGTAACCAGTAAACATTGCGTCTCCTCCCTCAGAGAAACGTTTTGAACTAATAGTTTGAAAAGGGACATTTGTTTTTTTCATGCATGAATTTAATTTATTTGAAGGGTTTTCGTTAAATATTCTCACTGAATACTGTAGTACCATGAAGATCTCAAAATTATTGTTCCAAAATAAAAATAGCCCTCCACCTATCCATATTGGGTTTTCCCCATTATTCTTGCCTTAAGGCTATGTCTAAGACAAACTGAGATCTTTTCTGTCTTTGGTTCTCTAAGCCTTACATATGATTTAGACTTGTCTGTGGGTATGAACCATGAACAATGTATGTTTAAGGCGATTAGATCTAACTGTCTATCTCTTCTCCCTCATTTCCCTCGTACGCTCTTTGCCATCTCTCTACCCTTTCACGACATGTTTCATTTCCTTTCCTCCTGTCTCTTTCTTCCCCTCAGATATAGACAGGGATTCAGTAGTGGAACCTGTTGAAGGTAAGTTGTTCTTTTTATTTTTATTTTGATACATTTAGCTTCTCTAGCCCCAGAACATACGCCAGAGGTTGCTTTTTTTCTCTACTGAACAGTTAGACCTTTGCTTGTGGGCATCTTTATTTTTTTGTTTGCCGCACTGAGGTGAATTTTCGGGATACACACTTGAGGTCGAACCATACACAAATAATTGATCACAATTGAACTGGCAAATCATTTTAATCTGAAGTGCTGTTTGTAAAACAAGACTTAAAATGGACATTAGTGATTTTCAGTTACAGATTTCAAGGGTGTGTGCAAAATTCTGACTATTTTCCACAATACATTTTGTTAAGTTTTCCTTCAAACTTGGCAATCTGTGGAAAATTAGCAACATTTGCTGAGTTTAAATTGTGAGAACGGAATCTTGCATAATGATTTCTGCAGAAAAGGGTACAACGTCACCCACACTTGTAATATGAGAATTCAATATATGCACGACTTTGCGACCATAGCAAAGTTTGAAAACTTTATGGGGAAAATTGTAATTTTAATGTAATGTAATTTATTTTGTAAAGCGCGCAATTACCTGAGATGTCTTAGTGCTGGCTAGCTGAAAAAAGCACCTCCTACTAGTGACAATGACAGCATGACATGTACATCTACTGGGTCCATCTGACACACATGGGTGTGATTGGGACACACAAGATGACTTTTGCTGCCCACCCTGTTGGAGGTTTTGCGTCATCTTAGTTGTCACTTCGACATTACTTTGACGTATGTTGGTATTTTGGGTTTTCCTCAAACCCACTCCAACCCTCTCTACATTCTGTTCGCTCTGCTAATACTACTGGGGAAACATCGTTTACAACGCAACTTTTACCACGCAGTGCTTTTACATCGCAACGTTTACAACGCACACCATTACAACGCATTGCGCTGGGGGCGCTCTAGGATAGGGAATAGGTTTAATGTACTATGCAACACCTTCCCTACTATCCACGGGGACTGGAGTTGGAATAGTAAATTAAACTATTCACTATCCAGCACCCCTCAACACTATGCGTTGTAAAGGCATGCGTTGTAAAAGTTGCGATGTAAAAGCATGCGTGGTAAAAGCATGCGTTGTAATGTCATACATCCATACTACTGCCTTTCCAATGCTTGTTATTGGCAATCCTTCAGCGCCATTTATCTAGCCTTTGAGAAAGGGAGTGTAGTCTTATTTGTGTGCTGAGTGTTCTATCCATCCTAAACTGGAACACGCACATAAAAATATACATGTCCCTCACCTCTACTCTGTGCTTCTTTGCTTCTCTCACCTTCCACCCGAGAACCTATGTTTGCGTTTTTGGGACTCTACAGAAGAGGGAAGGGTCTGGCGGCCGCACTAGCCCCTTCTTTTCCTCTATGTCTTGTAGGCCTTCCTTAATAACACCAATTTCTTCCTGGATCTCTGAAGGTGATCATGTCTGGAATCAGCACGTGCTGCCTCCTACACCTTCACCGAGGCCTCAGGGGTGGGGGGGTGGCAGGTCTGCCTGTCACACTATTGTGTTGAGACTAAGCAGACCCTGGGTGCAGAAGTTCAGCTACATACAAATGACATAACACAGTCCAAAAGTCAGAGGAGAGAAAAGCAGCTGGAGGAAGTGTGAGAACCAGAAGAGACTGGAAATATCCGAAGGCCCTTGAGGACATACACCTGCAGATATTAATGGCAAACATCCCAGAACTTCTGAAAATCTTTTTTTTAAAAGCATCAGGGGTCAAGCTCTCGCTCAAATGCATTGTGTTAGTTTCTTCTTTGAAGCAGTTTTATAGAATAGACCTAGGGACATATTAACAACAGATTGCGATAATTATCGCAATGCGTGCTTAGCGCGTTTTCTCGCATCGCCATCGCTGGTTTACATCGCCGTGTTAGTGGCGTATTAGCAACGCTTTGCTGACAGGCGATGCCAAAACCAGTGATAGACGGCGATAAGCTGCATTAACGTTGGAATTCCAGCGATCACCATGCGGCGATAATGAACAGCTTGATGATAGTCATGTGTGGACTTAACCATTCAATCAACCTCCCATTCACAGAATGGTTAAGTCAGGTTTGAAATAGGTGTTAGATTCCAGCGGTAACCGCGCCTAGCGTGGCTTTTTTGATCGCTTTGCGGGTCCGGGGCGTGTTGCTGATACGGTGAAGTTGTGATAGCGACTTTCTGAATGCAGTTCATGTAGGGAACGCCTACTATGCATATAATTAGCGATATTTATTGCTGCGTTTCAAGGTAGGCTGCTATCGCAGGTTAACATGCGCTAATGCATGTTAACCTGGACTTGTTGATAGTCCGTTAAAAAATTTGCCGCTTTAGCACTGGAAAAGGGCACTAAAGTCGTGATGACATGCTTGATAAAATGTCCCCCGATCTTGAGGTGAAACTCAGCGCTGGATCTGGACAGAGATTACGATTCCAAGAGTGATGCGTGCAAGTGGTTACACATCAAAGGGTGGACAGCAAGATTTTATGAGAGAATGAGTACAAAATGACAACTTAACAAGGATCTGTGAGTATTTTGTGTGAGCAGCGGAATTAAAGAAAACGAGGAAGAAGAGAAGTCTTTAAAGATCTTTCCTGAAGGCCAGTATTAGTGAGGGGACGCTCTATGGTATGGCAGGAGATCATTCCAGAGTAAGGAGTGTAGGGTCTCATTGTAGTGGAGATTGTTCCCCTGAGTATTTATTGCGAGCGGCAGTGTTTGAGATTGAGGAAGGCGGAGGAACAAGAGAAGTGTTTTGAAATCTTCACTGAGTAGTAGTCAGGGGACTCTCTGTAGTATGGCAAACAATCATTCCAGATTTAGGAGTGTAGGGAATTTCTTTTTTCTTTTTTAGAGGTGATTTTTTGGTCTTAAATACTGATAAAATAATGAGGTAAATCTAATGTTTGATTACTGTAGAACATAGCTATTCTTTTGGGGTTCATTGTATCTTAGTAGAGGGGGGTGGGGGGTCGACGTGGGAGGTACCTATGTGGACCCCCCCTTCACCCCTGGGGGCCCGCAACGGGCCCCCAAACAAAAATCCATATGCCTTTGCACGGCGGAAATGCCGCCGTGTAAAGGCATGTTCCTCCAGACATCCTAATATGACTGGCGGTGTCTGATAGACACCGCCAGCCATGTTAGTGCTTTTCCGCCGCGGACGGGAGGCGACCGCGGCGGAAAAGCTGCGGACTGAAAAACGATCCCCCAGCCATCCTAATCTGGCGGGGGGTCTTTTTCAGTCCGCTGCGGTTTTCCCGCATCCTCCGGGCCGGCGGTGGCTTCCGCCGGCCCGGAGGATGCGGGAAAACCGCCATCGTAATCGGGCCCATAGTCTGGATGAGGGAGCTCATTAAGTTATTCGCCCCTGAAAGTAGTCTGAAAGGGAAGAGGTTTCAGTTTTCGTTTTTCCTCAAAGTACAGTAAATTCGAAAGCTATGATGTCTAGGCTTACCTACTAAATTTATGTTTAAATGATTAAATGTAATTGGTTCAGTGGCTTCATGGGCTTAATGATATGTTTTCTCTCTCCACACATGGAAGTGAAATTCAGCTGCAGTGCTACCTTGAAACATGAAACGTAATTTCCTTTATTTATTAAATGTAATAACTGGAGGACCTTTGAAATTCGTATTGTTTTACTTCATATGTCAACATATTGGGAGCTATACTTATACGGATTTGAGCTTTTCATACTGTAATGGATAGTTGCCATTGACAACCATGGTTGATAACTGATGCTCTTGTTCTTTTCTTTCACTTTCTCCAAATCTCTTTTTTTTTTTTTTTTTTTGTAAAACAGTTTTTATTGCAGAACTTGACAGATTAGTTGCAGTAGCATCTTTCATAGCTTAGTTGTACGTGTACGTTCACGTCTCAACACAATAGGATACACAGCCATTTAGCCCTCAACCCGGAGGTCGGGCGGCGAATCAAGTGGGTTAGGTGTGCTCATAGACGTGTTGAGCTACTAATGAGGAGGATAAAACAATCAGTTTCTGCTTTGTATTTACACCCCCCTTCCCCTTCGCTGCTGCTATTCGCAATCGCCGGGGTACTGAGAAGTCTGCAGTGGTCTGTGCCCCACCCCCTCCCTCGCAACGTGCCTATGCTTATGCCTGGTGCAGATGTCCATGAACATGGTGTATGTCAAAGGAGTTTCAAATGTTCTCTTGCGTGTGTGTGTCTGGTAGCGGTGCCGAGTGGACGATGGGCGCTAAAGGGGTCGGGGGGCCCTCAGCTTCTACCTCATCTAGGTCCTCCAGTGTGTCGTCTCTCAATGCCTGGACCAACGCCTCCCATGCTCTCGCTGAGTCCTGCGCTTTCTCGTCTAAGCTGCGGCGGGCTAATGGGTACCTAAGTGTGCCTTCGGCTGTTGCCCATTTCAAGAATTCGGAGAGCCATCTCCTGTGTGTTGGGCCCTTCCTCGATTTCCAGCCCCTGGTCAGCTCCCGTTTAGCGAGGAGCAGCCCCATGTCTATGAACTTGCTTGTTAACTTATTTTTACGTGTGTGCGGGAACCAGTGAAGCAGTGTGACCTCAGTACCATAGTGTAGCTCCCTGCCTGTTACTGTATTCAATGTGTCGCCTATCTCGTCCCAGTACTCTTGTATGCGAGGGCAATCCCGGAGCATATGAAGCAGGTCCGCCTCCAACAGGCTGCACCTAGGGCATGCCGCTTCTGCGTCTCCGAAATACATCGCCACTTTGCCCGGCGTCAGGTAGGCTCTGTGGAGGATATATAGATGTATAAGTTGGAAGCGTGTGTTTCTCGTACTATTTCTAGCCCTGCGTACAAGTTGGGACCACGTTGCGTCAGGTATTTCTTTCTGCAGGTCCGCCTCCCATTTCGATTTGAGGGAAGTGAGGGGTTGAATGTTTTCTGAGGACAGTCGAGAATAAAGGCATGTGACTGCTTTGAACGTCCCCGCTGCCATCATTGCGTATTGACACACCTGTGTTGTCTGTGGTTCTGTTAGCCCCTCGCCCCAGTGTGCCTGGATGGCCCTCACCACCGCTGCGTGTATGAGATAGTCGCCTCTCCGAAGGTCGTATCGCTCTTGCAGCGTCTGGAAGGGGACCAGAACCCCGTCGTCGTAGAGGTCTCCTATCATTTGTAAGCCCGCTTCCTCCCAATCCTGCAGCCCTGACCAGTCCCCCCCGTGCGGTAGCGCCGTTACCATGCCCAGTGGGATTTCGGGCGCGTATGGGTGTTTCAGCCCCGTTCGTTTCTGTGACTTGTTCCAGCACAGCCGCAGTGTTCGCTCCTCCTGGGAGAGACCCCGAAGGACTAATTTCTGCTGCATAGTTATGTATGCCAGAACATGGCGGGGCGTTCCGGCGTCCCTCTCGTGCTCTGGGCCCCGGTAGGCTCTTGCAACCTCTTGCGTAAAGTGCTGCAATTGGGCTGCTAGATAGTATGACTCAAAGTCCGGGACTGCCAGACCACCTTCGTTTTTCGAGCGGGTCAACGTCGCTAGCGCGATTCTACGCCTGCCTGATCCCCATAAAAAGGAGATTACCATTGATCTTAGCCGTTTAAAGATTGTCCCCGGGATCCATATTGGAAGGGTCCGGAAGAAGTACAGGAGCCTCGGAAGGGCTATCATTTTCAGTAGTGATACCCGGCCTGACATGGACAGGGGCAAGGTCGCCCAGAAGGAGATGCTACCCTGCAGGGCTCTGATGCAGCGTCCGATATTGCCGTCTAGTAAGGTCGCAGGGTCGTGGTAAATGTGCACACCCAGGTAACTTAGACAATTGGGCTCCCATCTCGCCAATGAATGGGACAAGGGACGCTCCCCCTCACTCCGCAGTGGGAAGAGACAAGTCTTCGACCAGTTCACTCGTAACCCCGAGATATCGCCAAAGCGGTCCAACAGCCTCTCGGCACCCCGCACCGCTTCCCCCGCATTCTCCAAGAAAAGGAGCAGGTCATCTGCATACAGGGAAATAAAATGGCGGGCATCCCTGGAGTCCAGGCCACCATAGTACTCCCCCTTTCTGGCAGTCGCCGCTAGAGGTTCCATTGCGAGTGCGAACAGCAAGGGGGATAGCGCACACCCCTGTCTGGTGCCCCGGTCCACCCCATAACTCTCCGATATCAAGGCCCCGACTCTCACTCTGGCACTCGCCGACGCGTATAGTACCCTCGTCCACGCCATGTACCCCTCACCCAATCCAAAGAGTCCCATTACTCTATAAAGGTAATCCCACTCTAGGCTGTCGAATGCCTTCTCAATGTCAACCGCCAGCACCAGGGGGGACTGTGCTCCGGGAGGGGGGTCATCCACTAATCTAAGGAGCCTGCGTATATTGTGCGTAGTATTTCTAGTGGGTATGAATCCCGACTGATCGCTGTGGATTAAATATTGCATGTGGGAGAGTAATCTGGTGGCCAAGATGGTACTGAGGATTTTGTAATCCGTCGTCAACATAGAGAGCGGGCGGTAGGACACCGGGTCCGTGCCGTCTCTTCGAGGCTTTAAGAGGGGAATCATTATGGCCTCGCGCATTGAGCAAGGGAGGCAGCCCACCTCCTTGGCTTCATTGTAGATTATTCGGAGGCGCGGGGCCAACTGGTCAAGGTATCTGGTATAGAATTCAGCGGGTAATCCGTCTAGTCCCGGCGTTTTGTTGCGCGCCAAGTGTTTCACTGCGCTTCTTATATCCGTTAGAGTTATCGGACTGCCCAGGGACTCAGCGTCCTCTTGGGTTAGTTGGGGCAAGTGCAGGTCCGCCAAGAAGGCGTCCGTTGCTGCTCCCTGGTTCACCAACCTGGTCCGGTATAACCGGTCGTAATAGGAGCGGAAGCAGGTCAGTATCTCCGGCTGTGTTTGGAGTATACAGTCCTCAATCTCCTTAAGGGTCATAATTGGCGTACTGTGTCTGCTGGGGTTTGCTAACCAAGCTAGGAGTGCCCCGGGCTTATCTCCTTCTGCGAGGGTTCTCGTCAGGTACAGTTTATGGTCGAAGCTGTGCAGGCGCTCTACTTCAACCGCCACCGCCTCCCGCGCACTGCTGACTCTATCCTGAAGTTCAGGGTGGTTGGGGCGTTCCCGCTCCGCCTCCCGCAGTGCAGATTCTGCCTTATCTAGATCCCCTATCAGTGTCCTGCGTGCTCCCGCATATCTCCCAATACAATGCCCTCTCACCACTGTCTTAAATGCGTCCCACTCTAGAGATCTAGAGGAGGCAGTGTCCTCGTTTTCCGCGAAGTATTGTTCAATTCGTTCTCCCAATGCCCCGCGGAAAGGTGGGTCATCAAGCGTGTCCGGCCGTAGCCGCCACGTTGGGATAAGTGTGGGCACGTTCATCCAATTCAGTGTGAGGAGTAATGGATTATGGTCGGAAATCGTTCGCGCTAGGTATTCCGTCTGGGCCACCGACAGGAGCACTGCGTGCGAGCATAGGAAGGTATCGAGGCGGACATGGAGGTCATGAATACTGGAGTAGAATGAATAGTCTCGGTCCTTCGGGTGTTGTGTCCTCCAAGCATCTGACAAGCCCCACTTTCCCTGCCAGTCTGCTCGGAGCTTCGCTAGTCTGTGTACTGGGGATGCCTGCAGTGGTGGGTGCGATCTATCCAGGGAGATGTCCGCTATTGAGTTGAAGTCCCCCCCCAGTAGCAGCGGACCAGTGAAATAACTAGCCAGTGTACGAGAGAGTTTAGTGAAATATGTCGCTTGGTCCACATTGGGGGCATATATGCTAACAAGTGCAATGTGTCGGCCTCTAAGCAGGCCCTCAATCGCTACGAACCGCCCATCCGGGTCCACAGTGTGTCTAGTGATCTGGAAAGGGACACCCGCTCTAATCCAAATTAATACCCCTCTAGCGAAGGCCGAGTATGTAGTATAATAGAGGTGGCCCCGCCATCTACGCTGTAGCGCCACTCCCTCTTTTTGTGTCAGATGGGTTTCCTGTAGGAACGCGATGTGCACCCCCCTTCGGACCAGATAGGAATGGATTTTGTGTCGTCTCGTCATCGTATTCAGCCCCCGCACATTCCAGGACACACAATTCAATGATCCCATGCTAGCCATAGTCCCAATAGGCAAGAGTCAATTCAGGTTCGGTTGGCAGCCAGACAATAGGTTCGGCAACATGTCCCACCCTCCCCACAAATTCAACAGCCCCTCCCCCCAAACATTGCCCCGAGTATCCCCAACTACCCCAGGCCCCCTCCCCCCCAGAACAGGACCTAACCGCAACAGAGTAGTTCCTATCCAAACTGGCGAGCAATCGTGCTCAAAACTCCAATGTGTACGTGATTGGTATCACGAAAGCCTTATGGGCTCTGGGGAGCGTGAGCTAGGTACTAAGAAATTCCAGGTTCGTCTCCACAGACCCCATCCGCCAAATACAGTGCAACTTACTAAACAGCAGTCTAACATCGTCCTGCTCAGGTGTGCGCGGAGGCCAATCGGCTTGTCTTCTACTTGTGCCCGGAGGCCAATGTCGGGAGGTTAGCTGCCAATGATAACCTCCGAGGTTTGTGGTGTGAGCCTCGGACCGCCAGACTTGCCCATCTCCGATAATTCAGTCTCTGATCCCGAGCCCCTGCGCTCTGAGCCAGTGTCCTTCTCCGAAAGGTGCAGAGTCGCCCCGGAGACATCCTTCACCGCCTGGAGCGCTGCCTGCCGCTCACTGTCCGTTTGGGATTGTCCGGTGCGCCGTTGCAGTCTTCTGAGCCTCCGCGATTTCCTCGTGGGTTGAGTCCGGCGCACCTCCTCGGCCCTAAAAAGCGCCACGTCCGTGCCTGTTTTGTAGGTGTCCCACCAGGCCCAGGCCTCCTCCGCAGTTGCAAAGAATTGGGCTTTGCCGTCCAGTTCTATTCTGAGCCTGGCGGGGAACAACAGGGAGTACTGGATGCCCTCCGTGCGGAGTTCCTTTTTGATGGAGAGGAAGGAGGCGCGCTGCTTTTGTGTTTCGAACGTATAGTCCGGGAACAGGGTCACTTTGCTGTTGTCCACTTGGAAGGGACCGGCGTCCCTGGCCCGCTGCAACAGCCAGTCTCTGTCTTTGTAGTGTAGCAGCTTGATGACCACGGGGCGAGGGGGCAGGCCCGGTTTCGGGGGTCTGGTCGGGACGCGGTGCGCCCTCTCCAATGTGAAGAAGGGGGAGAGACCCTCCGGGGCCACTACAGTGCGTAGCCAGTCATCGAGATAGCCCACCATGTCAGTACCTTCTTTTTTTTCCGGAAGGCCCACTAGGCGCACGTTGTTTCTGCGGCTGCGGTTTTCAGCATCCTCGGCTCGCCTCTCCAGGGCTTGAATGCGGTCCAGCGCCTCGGTGAGTCGACCTCCCATCGATTTCTGCGCCGGCGCCAAGGTTGCAATATTATCCTCTGTCTCCTTGACCCTATCCGCCAATTTTGCGTGGTCCGCACGAAGGAGACCAAGGCCTGTCGACACCTGCGCGATATCGCGGTGTAGGGCGTCCCTCGTGTCCGCGATCGCCTGGAGGATCGTGTCCTGCAGGCCCTGCAGGTCCGTGGGCGGCGGAGGAGATGTTCCCAGATGGTCCGCATTAGGGCTTACCTCTCCCTTCGGACCCTTCGGTTTCCCCATAGCGGTGTGCTTGCAGTAAATCCAGGCAGCGATACCCTGCAGGCGAGGGGGTCTGCCACGCCAGTCGCGCACTCCGCCACTACAGGGGCCGCTGGTATGGAATCCTCGTTGCGGGCTCCAGGTCCGTCCCGCAGCGCCCCCCGGCCACCTCGTCGTCTTGTAAGGGGGGATCCTCTCTCCCACCACCGGGTCCTCTCCCCGCCCGGTCAGCAGGCGCTGGGTTCAGTCATGCACCATCACTCCTCAAGGCCCCATCAAGCCCCCTCCTCAGGCCCGGGCCATCTCGGAACTCCGTTGTAGAACCCCCGCAGTCGGGCCAGCGCGCACACCCCCGATCGCGTCGGCCCTGCAGGGCGGCAGAGGTCACCACAGCGTTCTCGGGACCTCTACGGTCTCACCAATGCCTCTCTGCGCCCTATAGGGAGGGCCCCTCACTTCTTGGCAGTTCGCGTGGGCGGGGGTAGGGCTGATAGTCCCGGGGCCTCACCGGGACACACGACGGGCCAATAGTGCGGGTGTTGGGCCGGCAGCCTCACGGGCCCGGCGCGGGGAACGCACCCACCTCGGGGGGCGACATCCGCGCCGGAGCAGTGGCCGTGGAGAATCCGCGTCTGCCAGGAGCGCTCACTCACCCCCGGTGGTAGGCCTCGTCAGCGCCGGGGCCTCGAGTTCGGGCCCCCGGGCAGGAAAGAATCGCCGCAGGGCCGGGAGGGGGGGAGGGGCCCAGCTCCGCTCACCCGGTAATCTTCCCCTCCGTCGTAGAGGGCTTCAGATCTGGTCGCCGGGCGGTCCTCCCCGCTTCTCTCCGGGCCGCACGTCAGCGCTCTCACTCCGGCTTCCAGGTCACGCTGGGGGATCCGGTGCTCCGGAGTCCCGGGGCCGCCGCCATTTTGCGCCGAAGGGTCGCTGGGCTCCGTCGGGCAGCGCGTCTCCGTTTGGTGCCTGAAACGGCTCAGCCGCAGCACCGGAGCAGGCAGGAATGTTCCGTCGGGGATTCCCGAGTTGCCACGGGGTCCCCGAGTTGCAATTCAGGAGAACTTGGCGGATTACGGGCGGTGGGCTCGGGAGCCTCGTCAGGCAGCCACCATCCTCGTTGGCCGCTAGCCACGCCCCCCCACTTTCTCCAAATCTCATTGCAATATATCCTGTGTTTCTCTCTGTGGTAATCTATAAAGATTACTATACAGTGGCGGCTCCTCCGCTAAGGCGCCCCACTGCTCACTGAGTGCGCAATTAAAAATGGAAAAATAAAATTATAAAAACTTATCGTTATTATAACTTTATTTAAATGTACTGGCTCTGTTGTTTGGAAGTGGGGCAGGGCTGGGTTTTTTAGAGTACGGGGAAGAGTGGTGGCACCCTCCTAAGTGCGCATGAATGTTTGACTGGTCCTCTGGAGCCGGTCAAACATTAATGTGCACTTTGCATGGTCTACACCCAGGCTGCAATACAGCCTGGGAGGAGAACATGCCCAGGGTCCCTTTCCCTGTCTGAGCGCTGAACCACAGTGCTCAGACCAATCACAATGCTGCATTGTAGCGTTGTGATTGGCTCAGGGGAACCTGGATGCTTCCTGCTTCCACAGAAGGCAGGTCGAATCTAGGTAAGTGGGTTTTTGAAAATGTATTTTTAATTCCCTCTCCTGTCCCTCCACTCCTTCCTCCCCCACCCCCTGTCGCCTGTTTGGTAGCAGCCGCTACTGTTGCTATATATTAATTGATATAACAATAGCGCATAATTTTTATGTTGAGCCTGCAACAGCGCATGCGCAGCATGCACTCTCACTTGTGAGACACTATTGTTTACAATTAAGGGCTTGGAGCCAGCCCATTTCTTACCGTTTGTTGGCTCAGTGTCACTCTTCTTGTAGGCTACTAATAGGCCAGCACAGGCCAAGCATTACTTCCGTTCCTTTCTGTGGAGCATGGACCAAGCATAGATAGATTCACCTTAATCAGTACCCGTCCGCTGCTCCCCACATGATTGAGGTATTATTTCTTCATCACCCCACCCACTTCCCCTGCCCCCGTCTGGTACTTCATCCCTCCTCCCCTGCAACTCCTTTCTCCCTCTTGTCTGTTTGCTCTGCTCCCTCCCCATCCCCCCTCAATTTGCTTCCCCCTCCTATTTTTTTTTTTTTAATTGATTCTTGTATAGCGCAGGTTCACCATCAGGTCTCTTCATGCTTCTAGAGGAGAATGTTACAACAAGCAGTGCATGTGAGCTAGTGTGGGCGAGATTATTTTGTGGTCAGTGCCTCCAGAAACAAGATAGTCTTGAGGTTTTTTCTGAACGAGAGAAGGACAGGTTCCTTGCCCAAATTTTCAGGTAGGTTGTTCCAGAGCTGTGGAATCAAGGTGGAAAAGGCTATGCTCCTTTACTAGACAAATGAAACCGGGGAGTGACCAAACGGCATGCTGCAGAGGAACGGAGGGTCCTGGCAGGGATGGAGCTCATCAGGCGATCCTTGATGTAGGCTGGGGCCTGACCATAGATGGCCTTATGGGCAATGCAAAGGCCCTTGAAAGATGCTCGCTGCCTGATAGGAAGCCAATGTAATTTCGAGAGCAGTGGGGAGGCATGAGTCCGTCTGGGTAGATCAAAAATGAGGCACGCCGCATCGTTCTGCACAACCTGTAGTCTTCTTGTTAGTTTCCAAGGGAGGCCGATGTAAAGGGCATTCCCATAGTCCAACCTGGACAATATTGTGGCCGAAACGATAACCTGAAGGGATGTTGTAGTGAGGAGGGGGACAAGTTTTCGCAAACACCTCAATAGCCCTGTGCAGATACCAACCACTGCCGACACTTGGTTGTTCATAGAAAGGTCTGCGTCGAATTTGATGCCCAGGCTTCTAACCACTGGGACTGGGGTAGGGATAACACCCAGTTCCCGCGGCCAAAACAGGTCACACCAGGGGCTGTTGATGTATGGGACAGCCAAAATGTCCGTCTTATCTGGATTTATTTTAAGTGAGTTATCAGTCATCCAGCTCGCTGTGAAACGCAGCACCTCTTGTATGTGTTCCTGAGTAACACTGGAGTTGTTAATCCGGACAAGTAGCTGAGTGACGTCTGCATAATTGAAGACCTGGCAATCCAATTGGGCCAGGATCTCCACCAATGGTTGTAGGTATAGGTTAAAGAGCAAGGGGGACAACGCCAAGCCCTGCGGCACACCACATATCAAGGGACCGGTGATCGATACCTGATCACCTAACTGTACCCTCCACGCCCGGTTAGTCAAGAAGGATTAAAGCCATTGATAGGCAGGTCCCTCTATACCCACATTAGCAAGACGGGACAAGAGGTCTTTATCGCTGACCGTATCGAATGCCGCTGACAGATCTAATAAAATCAGGGCACTCGATACTTTCTTGTCAGCCATGACCCTCTTCTCATCCAGAACAGATAGCATCACCAGTTCCGTACTATGATGAGCTCTAAAGCCAGCTTGTCTAGGATGTAGCAGTCTATGTTCCTCAAGAAAGGTGGAGAGTATTTTGAGGACATGTTGTTCAAGTACTTTAGCTAAGTACAGAAGCTGGGAGATTGGCCTATAGTTTTTAAGGATAGAGGCATCCGCACCTGACTTTGTAAGTAAGGGGATAACTCTAGCCTCTTTCAACGCAGGCAGTGTGTGCCAGCAGTGTGGCCTTCTGTGCACTATGGATTAAAAAAATATAATACCCACTATGACGTAGTCTACGCTGGCCACTTCATGGCACTTTCTTTCTCTTAACTTGAAGTCATGTTGGACAGCAGCTGACGCTGCTGTGCAACATGTCTTAAAAACATTGGCAAAACAAATAGATCTAGCATAGGCGAGACCGATTGGCTAACTGAAGTTACTGTACATTTCAAGTCTGTATTTTAAAAGCATTACTTAATTTACAGATAAAATGCTTGAAACGTACAGGAGCATAACACAAGCCACTGCAAGCCTTGTAGGGCAGGGGGGTCCCAATTCCTTCAGGGGATCCCATTCCCTCCCAAGTCCAATGAATATCTATGTAATATAGGAGATTTAGGGACCCCTCTTCACATTCTGCAGGTATCGGGGGGGGGAGGAAGGCATCACTACATTACGGCACTGAAAAGTTTACAATCTCTGATAATTATTTCTAAAAAAGTGTCTGAGAAATCTGAATAGGAATCATGCTGGTGCAAGGGTGACCATTTCCGGTTAATTCCAAACACATGAATTCACGTTAAGTGCTTGAGAAAAATAACAAACCAGTGCTTGCACTCTACCATTTGTGTGGTTCGCTGGCGGCTCCTCTGCTAAGGCGGAGAAGCGTCGCCCCACTGCTTTTTTGCACTGAAAGATAGAGAAAATAACATGATAATAACTTGTTTATTTTAATTTTATTTTCTCCTACATCTGCCCACAGCTTTATGCGAGGGGGCGGGGGCAGGGGAGGAGTGGTAGCACCCTCCTACAGTGTGCAATGACTGCTTGGACGGCCCTCTCAGGCCGCCCAAAACAGTCATGCGCACTTTGCATGTTCTCCATGCAGGATGCATCGCAGCCTATGTGGAGAACATGCCCAGGCCTCCAGTCAGCGTCTGAGCACCGAAACAATGCGCTCAGACCAATCACAATAGTGCTAAGGCAGCGTTGTGATTGGTTGCAATGGATGTGCTTCCTGCATGTGGCCGACTCCGAGCACGGGAGAACTGTGGAGGAGCGATGTCGAGGAAGCGGCAAAAAGGTAGATCTTTAATTAAAAATGTTCTTATCTGCTTCCTCTACTTCCTCCCCCTTTCCGCATCCTCCCCCTTACCTTACACATCCCCCTCGCCTCCTGACCACCTACCTCCGATCGGTGCCAGCTGCACCTGCCATGTGCCCATTTAGAACCAGCCTTTGTGAAAGATGAACAACAATGGTCCATACCAATGAGAAAGTGGAGGCAGGAGCCTATGAACATCAGGGGAATAGTAGCATCACATCAGCCGCGGCCGGTGGTGGGAGTACCTGCCAGGCAGTGACGTGGGGAGGGGAAGGGGCAGGGTGGGGGGTAGTAACGTATGGATTACGGAGTTGAACAGGTAAGTAAACATATAAATAAATAAAACAAATTTTGTTGCGCGCATTGCATCACATTTGGTGATGCAGTGCACGCAACGAAATTCGTTTTATTTATTTATATGTTTATTTACTTGTTAAACTCTGTAATCCATAGATTACTACCCCCCACCCTGCCCCTCCCCACGTCACCGCCCTGCAGGTACTCCCACTACCGGCCGTGGCTGCATCACATCCTAGCAGTGTGCTAATCAAAATGCTGAATAGAGCAGCATGCTAGGCCACGCCTCTTGAGCTGGGCTGTGTCCATGGAATGTTCTGTTCAGCCCAGGTCAAAGGTCACGGAGTCAACATCCCTGGCATATGTTTCAAGTGACTTTAGGAGTGGTCAGGGGGTCGGTGTACTTTAAGTGCCAGAGAGCACACACGGTGGTCTTGGGAAAGGGTCTTCAAAGATAACTGCACCCACGTCATCTGTGTCTGCACCAGGAATTCTCAGGAACAGCAACAAAGCTCTCGGCCCTATTGCATGTTTGTGCATCTGTTTGGCCTGTCCCGTGAGGCGCATGAATTGTGGGCGTTGGCAAGGACATAAACAGATATGTGTATTTGTGCTCCTGGATCACTGAGTAATTCCTCTCCTATGGAAAATAGCAGTGTTTGCAGCTCGTGCAATAACAATCACATGTTGTATATATGCAAATTCATTTTAACAGTGCATAGGTACAAAAAGAGCTGCAGGCGTACACATTGCACGTCACACACTCATGTGGTCTTGTGCAAACTGTGCGCTATGGAGAGGACCGGGTGCAGCAGGTGCACAGCTCGAAAGCAGTGAGCAGGGATGGGCTTTCTTTGTGCAGTCTGCAGCTCATACACTAACTTGAAAGAAACGCCAGTAAAGTGCATATACTTTAGACAGTGCCAGGGCCGGACTGAGAACCAAAACCGGCCCTGGCAAAGTGCTCGGCCGGCCCCCTGGGGGTGCGACCGAGCTCTTTGCTGGGGCCGGTTTTCGACCGATTTTGTTACAGGGCCAATTTTGCAGCTATGCTGCAAAAACGGCCCTGTAACAAAGACAGCCCCCTGGGCCCAAAACCGGCCCCCAATCGTGCGGCGCATCGGGGGATTGCCCGGTGCCCACAACGAGTTAAAGAGACACACAGGTGCACCTTATGGCCCATGGTGTTGAGGTGTCCATGTGCACCCTCTAACAACGCCGCTCCCCAAACTCCTCAAAACCCTCCAAAATGAAGGAAAGTAGTAATAAAAGAAGCAAACCTGTGGCGCCCTGTCCAGTGACCTGACCAGGGCACTTAAAAGAGGCCAGTTAGACGCAGCTGAAGCCCCGCCTTTAGCTCATTCTTTCTTTTGCTTAGGTTTAGCACTTTGTGTTATATTCACTTAAGTGGTGTGGTTTCACCACGTCATTGACACACTGTCTGCTATTTAACTGATGCAAGCTGCACAGGTGCGTTACCGCTCCTGGTGCCCCATCTTTTCGATCGATAAGTCCTGACAGCCCTGTCCAGACAGGGATGCCGCTACGCGTTGTATCGGAGGAACTGGAGAGAGCTCTAACTTACCTCGCTATAAGTATGTTGGGGCATATTTAGGAGCCCTTTGCATCGCCGTGCACCACACAACGTGGTGCAGGCGCGGCACGACTTAAAAATGAGATTCATGAAGCCGCACCCTGTGTGGCCCTGAGTGACTTCATAAATCTTGAGTAATGCAACGCAGCGCAAATTGCTCTGCACCAGGGAGTCATTTCCATGGGTGTCGTGTGGGTGTTCCCGTGCAACACCCACGGATTTTGATGCATTCCCAGATTTACCAGAAGTGGTAAACCTGGGAATGGTCTACAAGCCTACGCCTCCTCGGGTGAGACGTATCGAGAAGAAACATCTTTATTTCTCCTCATTTTTTCTTCTCTCTATGTGTGCTGCATTTCGCATTACGACCAGAGCTGCCGACTTTGGAGCTGGAGAACCAGGATCAAGTCTCTGCGTCAGCTCAGCTTCCTGTGATTGTTGGCAAATCACTTAATCTCCCCGTACCTACCAAAAAGAAGGTATCCCTGTGTAATGTAACTGGTGCTCATGTAAAACACTCCAATAATTTTTAGGCGAGCTTGTGCTATATAAAACTGCAAAAAAAATGCATAGGAAGAGTAAAAAGCCTTGGTTGATTGTTTTTGTGCAGGAAGGAGCCGCTTCTTGCACAAAAACAACGCTCTTTAAAAATGCAGGCATGGTGTAAGGGTGCCTGTGTTAGCGCTAGAAAGCACACTGTGTGCCAGTATAAGGGAAAAGGCAGGAATGTGGCACATTGACTTAAATACGTTGCATTCCTTCCCTGTCACGCAGTGTAGCAGAGCAAGATGACTTGCTGCGCTGCGTGACTTGGTCACAAATCTTGCCCATAAAGTCCTGCAGCATGCAGCCCCAGCGGCCTTCTGATTGGTCTACCTCTCACACTGCACTCACAGGAGCAAGTGAATGCATCTACTGGGGCCTCGGTGCCCTGAACTCCTCAATCTGGTGTGCAGAGGCATGTTGTGCCCCTGGGCAGAATCCGCACTGCATGTGGCACACACCTGGCATGGCTGGGATCCGTCCAAGCTTCGCAGTGGGTGCATCAGGACTTCAGCGAGATCCCCTTATTTCTACCTTCCCAACAGCTGCCGGTAGATGCACCAAGAGGATGTTCTGTTTGTTTAACCGCATGCGTGCGGGCGGAATTCCGCTCGTACGCTGACTTTTGCGAAACCGCATGTTACGTGACGAGCTGGGCTCGTCATCAGCGTAGCAGGAGGCTACCTCATGACGAGCCCAGCTCGTCATCAGCGTGCAAGGGGTTAATATTGGTAATGGCCAATAGTAACGGGGAGTTATTTCTAGGAGTAATATCGGCTGACGCCGTTTCCTAGTGTGCAGCCCTGTGATCACACACGAGGATAACAGAGAAACTTACATATGTGCATGTTGGGGTGTTTCTGACATAGACCCTGTGTGCTGTCTTCAAGGTGGGCAGGCGCCGGGGGTTACGGAGTCATGTTTGGTGATGGAGGAGTGAGGGTGGAGAGGGGTAGAGAAATAATACCCGTGGTGAGAAGGTAGATGGCATACTTGACAGGAGCACAGGGTTCCTACGGTAGTGACGCATACAGCGTATGTACGTGTTGTGCGTCTCGTCTGCTGCTGACGTCCGTTTAGTGTGGACGTGCCCTTGGATGCCGTGCATGCACCTGCTCATGGCTGCTTCACACCAAGGACCCGTGGGGTTGCCTGTCACTGCGCAGCCCCAGCTGTCTTCGACCTGTCTGTGGTGGCTCTTGAAGGCCAAGGCCTCCTTCTGTCCTAACGAGGTTGGTACGTTCTAGAAGTGTGTACAACTCAAGTCATTAATAAATGATTAGGGTGAACGTGGGAATGTTCCTCAGATCTGTAGAATAGTGGCTCTTCTTGTAGGGCAGTGGTTCCCAAACTGTGCACCGTGGCTCCTTGCGGAGCCATCAAACCTAGCCAGGGGTGCCGTCCACCAAGCACTTTAATGCATTTAAGGTTGAAGGGTCTGTTTGTTTTGGTTTAACTAATTAGACTTAAACACATGATGTAGATGATTTTTAAGTGACATGCCTAAAGCTGTAAACGTAGTGCTTAATTGATGGCATGTCGAGGGAGATGACCTCCATATTTCACTGGATCCCCAATACTCCCAAAGTAAGCAGTAGATGCCTGATTTATTTTGCTAGACTCGTTAATAGTTTTGGTTTTTTCCCAAATACATTTTACACCAATGCAAGTTATCAGGAAAGTACAGTTGTCCTGTCTATTGAACACACTAAGTATTATTAAGTATTGGCATTTGTACTTGAATCATAGGTACTTCCAGTACACATTTCTTTCAGTACACACATATTTACAGACAGGCTTGCTCTCTCCTTGAGGACAGCGAAGTAAAAGACCATATACAGCAGAATGCCAACATTTGGAAGCAAGAAAGAGGGACACTTAAAAAACAAGAATCTGAGGAATTTCTTCATTTGATTTGATTTGGAGGCAATCTTAGGGAAGAGACAGTAAAGATGTATGTCAGTACAACGCGATCTTTTAGATCGCGGTACTTGACAACGCGGGCATTACAACGCAAGTCGTTACAACGACTTGCGTTGGAGGGCGCGGATTGTGGAATATTATAATTTTATATTCCAACACCAGTCCACCTAACAGTATGGAAGGTGTTGGAATATAAAATTACAACATTCCTTGTCCAACAGCGCCATCCAGCGCAAGTCGTAGTAACGACTTGCGTTGTAATGGCATCGTTGTAAAGGCACTGCAGTGTAAACACCGCGTTGTAAACGATGTTTACCGACAGTAAACGTAAAGCTTATGTGGTTTAAAAAATTATAGAGACAGGTGTATTGGCACGTATGACATGGGTAGAAATGGAAGTGCATGCAGTGTATGCAATTATTCTTCAAGCGCAGAAACACTTAGGCAATGGGGCCTACATGTGTAAGGGTGCTATCTAGCACTGTAAGTGGGATAAAAAAGTTTGAGTGGGTACTCTAAAAAAGACGTGGGCAAACAAGTGGGCAGGGTGGGCTGAGTTGGCAGAGCAACACTAAGGGGATTCCGCTGAGTTGAAAATAAACTAGTGGTGGGTGGTGAACTCTGCTCCGCTAGCAGAGTTTTACCAACTCCACGTTCCGTTAGGAACACGGAGCTCAGGCAAAAACTCTGACTCCACTATGTACTGGAATTAGCTCCAGCACCCACTTTCCTATGGTAAAATAACTTTACCTTCACATGCTAAAAAGCATATGATGTGGTCTTTGTGTTCAAGGCATCTGTTTGGTCTTTTTATTAGGTTAGGGGGGGGCCAAAATCATCACCTCTCTCACTTCCTGAAATGTTTCAAAGTTCACTTTTGTGAATTGTCTATATGACTTTTAGCATGTAAAGGTAAAGTTGTTTTACCAAAGAGATGTGGGTGCAGGAGCTAATTCTGGTACACAGCAGAGTTGGAGTTTTTGCCTGAACTCCATGTTCCCAACGGAAAGCGGAGTGCAAGCTCCGCTATAGTGGCCACTGCTATACATATATGATGATAATACCTTCATCAACTTCATCCCAATTATTTTCAGAGAGAAAAATGCAAGTACTCCCGGGGCCTGGCTTGCATTCCCACTACTCATCCAGAAATGTAACACTGGGGACCACTAGTCAAAATACTGTTTATGCGTAATGTAGAAGGTCTGTGATTCCTTCCGGGTCACATGTACCTTCACCCTGCACTGCTTTTACAGACTCTCCTGTGCAGTGCTGGAATCGGAACCTGGGAGGGGGAGGAGGGTGACTCCAAGGGGGGGAGGGTGATTCCACCTCAGATTGCCTGAGACTCCTGTGGGATACACAGGAGTGAGACATCCTTTCCCTTTAATCTTACAGCCACAAACCCTCAATGATATGCTTAGAAAACAATGTTTTTTTTAGACTGCAAATTAAAATCTATTGAAAATCTCTTTTAGAAGTATACCAGAAGATAACACTAGTGGGCTGTGCGACAGCTTGCAAGATCCGCGTGGTACTTAATAGTTTCATATTCGTTTTTCTGCAGTTTACTGCCTCTTTCTTCTGCAGTTTTCTCCCTCTTTCTCCTCTTTCTTCCTTTGACATTGTTTAAAGAAGTGTCATTAAACAGTTGAGTAAATAATGCCTCCTTACTTTCATCTGACTTAGTTGTGTTCAGTTTAAATGGCAAGTAATACATCTTTTTGACGCGGGGCAGCTGAGCGACATATACAGTAAAACAGATTTGAGAGGACTTGAACCAAAACCGTCCTTAACAGTTTTTAAAATTATTTGCCGCCATCAGTATTTAAGTTTCATTGGACTGTCTGGAAGACTCATTTTAGGTTTACCTCTTACTGTTTATATACACACTTGGGGATCATACAACGGGTTCCCCCTCTCGAATTCTGAAAGTGGGACGATTCCATCTGAAAATTGATAGAAAGTCTCTGAATTTAAAAATTCTCTTTTTTCTTTTACTCTCTCTACAGAGCCTAGAAGCTATGTTGAATCAGTGGCACGGACAGCAACATCTGGGGGTGCTGTCCCGCAGCACAGACCGGCGCAAGCCATGTACAGCAACGAGACGCCCTTGAGTAATGGGGGCTACGGGAACTCTGTGAGTGCCCCCAGCCCGCTGTCCACCAGCAGCCCCATACACAGCATGGACGGGTAAGGCGAAACGCAAGAGACGTTTATTGAATATGTGCACTTATTTCTTTGTTATGCACAGTGTATATACCACAACACTTATCTAGTCTCACTGTGTAGGAAGAAGAAAGGGAGAAGGCAGAAGGGGGAGGAGAGGGAACAACAGGAATACATTTGATCACAGGATAAAGGATATATATCAAATTTGATGTGTACTGTAGGCTGCATGAGCGAAACTGTTCAAAAGGAAGGGGATTTAGAAGATTGTCAATGCTGTGGTATTTTTGCAATTGAGGGAAAGACTAGTCGCTTTGCTTAGGAGTTTCCTACCAAGGTGCATATTTACAAGGGCTTTATCTCTCTGCTTTTTTGGCGTAAAAAGCCAAAAAAGCGGAGGTAAAAATATCACCCTATTTACAAGAAGGTGCTAACAAGCATAAACACATGTTCCCACCTTTTTTTTCCAGCACCTCCCTTTGCATCTCTAGTCTGGATGGACTACCTTGCAAATATCGCTGATAAACACATCGCAATATTTACAAGGCCAGACTTACCTACCCCTAACATTGGGGTGGATTATGCTGATACGACCAGCGATGTTCCCTGCAAAACGGCGATAACATCGTTATCTCTGGAATTTTTATCGCCCTGGAGAAACGTGTTGTTAATAACGAGCTACCAGGGCTAAAAATTCCAGAGATAGCCTGCGATAACAAAATTATCGCTAAGCACGGCCAGCAATAATTATCGCTGTCCATTGATAATATGCCCCCATGTCTTTTCCTTTGCCATTTGGGGGTGATGAGTTGGTGTGTTGGTAGGAGCACAGGTGTCTTTCAGTCTCGGATGATACGCATGAGTTGTTGAGATACTGAAGCGTTTTCCCGTCTGTAGAATTCTAGATGGTGTGGTTTGCACCTGTGTGATTGAATCAGATCATTCGGCTGAGAGTAGGTGGTTGGCTTTAGGTATCTTCTCAGTTGAGATGTAACTATTGATTCGCTGAGTTTTGCCAAAATAGGTAAGGGAGATGTGGGTCTAGAGTTAGAAAGAGATGCAACATTTGTTTCTACCTTCTTTATAACTGGGCCAACCATAGCTTGTTCTACATCTCTGGGTGGACCCCTCGTTCAAGGCAGGAGGTTTTGATTTGTGTGATGTCATCTGCTGTGGTTCGATGACGTGTTTTTTAGGACGCAGAGAAGTGGGTGGGAGTTTGTTTGCAAGGGTTATGACATCAGTCTGTGAAATTAGATTACATTGATTAGGGAAGTACAGAAATTGTTGGATTTGTGAACAGTGTGTGGTTGTAGGGGAATCCTTCTATGTGCATTTTGCAATGTTTGTTTTGTATTTTAGTTTTAGTTTGTGTGAGAGTCAGAAGTTTTGTCAGGTGCTTCCTGATCAAAGTTTGTTGTTTTTCAATGGGGGAATGATGTCTAAGTTGAGTGATATTTTAGTTTGTTATTGTCATTCTGTAATATTGGGATTTCTAGTCATATTGAGTATGGTGTTAAGCGATGAGCAGGAAGAGGTTTTTGTTATAGGATATTTGTAATTTCTGGCAGTAATGTATTTAAAGGGCGCAAATTGAGGGAGGTTGTTCTGCATTTCTTGACTGGGAGTGTGCAAAGTTAGAAAAGCATGGTTAACCAGTAGATCGGAAGATACTGAGATTGGTAGCTGGGATGTTGAAGACGAGTAATGCTTTTTAGAGTTGTCATTATGCTTATGAAATCCTTATTTCGAAGTGAACTGTCTTGAACTCACAAGTCAAAATGCGTCACCAGATAAAATAAAGCAAAATTAATCTTGCTCTCAGGTGTCAGGCATTCCTTTTCGAACATCTGGTGACTTTACAAGTGGTTACTATATATAGCTATATCTATCATTCTATCTATCTATCTATCTATCTATCTATCTATCTATCTATCTATCTATCTATCTATCTATCTATCTATCTATCTATCTATCTATCTATCTATCTATCTATCTATCTATAGCTATAGATATATATATATATATAAATATAAATATATATATATATATATAACTCTATCTATCTATCTATTTATATATAGATAGATAGATAGATAGAGTTATATATATATATATATCTATATCCGTCCTTTCGTTCTCTTTAGAAAAAACAAATCCGGGCCCAATTCCTTTTCAGCGTGTGTTTAATGTGTTACACAGCGTTTGTTTCTACCATCACCATATAGTGCACATGATTTCAAACATATGATTTCAAACATAAAGATAGGACTACAAAGTCAATGACAATACTCTACAAACTGGCTTCCATTTTGGAATGGTAATTTCTTCCAATACAATACAATAAAATACAATACAATACAATACAATTATTGCATTCATTATTCATGTCTTAAATTTAGTGAATTGTTTTAAATCACATCACACTAAAGTTAATCCTTATTTTCATTAGACACCGTTGTTATCACATTATCATATATGGTGATGGTAGAAACCAACGCTGAGTAACCCGGGAGCAAGGAGCTTCTGCTACGAAACGTGTCAGGCGTTTTTTGCTGTTGGATATTAATTAAACACACGCTTTTTAAGTTTCTTTTCCTTGTGTGTTTGAACACAGAATCATGTTTCGAAATCCCTCCGAGAAACCACCTAGAGAAGCCCACCCACATCATTCTGCCGTACCCCTTCCCTTGTTGAGCACTGTAACACCATGTGCACCATTGCCCCAGTCCTCTCTGCCTGAGGTGTGCAATGTGATTTTTCCACCCAAGCAACTAAGGAAAATGTGTATGTTTCACCTTACCAAGTGACTAAACTATATTTTGATTTCTCCAATTATGGCATTCACAAATAGTACCAGTTTTAAGGGAAATTCTCTCACTAAGTTTGCAGATTGTTTTCCAGTAAAAACAAGAAAATATGTTGTGGGTAATCTACTAAAATGTAATAAGAAAAAAGTCGATTTGCACATTTGGCTCCTATAGAAGGTATTTACTTTAAATACATGTCTACTGCAAATATTTTATAAAGAAACTTCTTATGTTGAAGTATCCAATATTTTATAAATCATTTTTTAGAAATGATAGAATTTTGTACTGTTATATCTCACTTCCATGCCATTATGTTTTGGCTCTTAAACTTTGTACTGTGGGGTAATCCGCCTATTGTCTGTGCACCCTGGCACGTCTGTCTGTCAGGTTTCACTGTCCATCTGGGAGAGCTTCAATAGTCTCATGGAGGAGAGAAAAGCATCTCCATCGCATCCATGGCAATATCCATCCTAAGCCATGGAGTGCCTTCCGACACACCATACTTCACTCCAGATGTTCAGATGGAGAGGTCTGCACTCCCAGGCACCTTGACCTCTCTTGCTGTCAAGACTACTCTTTGTTCATAAAGCAGCATTACTGCTAACATGGCCATTTGGCAAAAAACCTATGACACCCCACAGGAAGAAACGGATCATTTTTGGTAAACTCTATCCCATCTGGTCTTCAATCTGGTGGCCTCCGTTGCTTGGGGATTTACTCTCTCCGGTGCAGAAGGTGCGAAATCTTGGAGTTGTCTTTGATGACAAGTTAAATTTCATAAACCATGCCAATCAAATAGCTTCCACTGCATTTTTCAAACTCAAACTACTAAGAAAAATAATTCCATTCCTCTCGGACAAAGGAGGGAAAACGGTGGTGAGCTCGTTGGTACTATCTGCCTTGGACTATTGTAATGGTCTATTTTTGAATGCTCAGGCTAGGGTGGTTGCTAAGTTGCAGCTGATCCAAAATGCGGCAGCAAGGCTGCTGTCTGGGACCCCCAAATATAAATCGATCAAACATGTAATCAGGGGTTATCACTGGTTGACGGTGAAAAATAGGATTAAGTTTAAGACACTATGCCTTACCCTTAAAGCCATTCATCAGTTAGGACCGGCGTTTCTTAGACAGAAACTCATGTTCTACCGCCCAGCTCGACAACTAAGATCAGCAAATGTGTTCCATCTCATTGTGCCAAGAACTAAGACAGCTACTTGGGGAGACAGATGCTTCACTAATGCTGCAGCCAAACTCTGGAACACCCTTCCATTAGAGATCGGAGCTACTCCTACATTGTTACAATTTAGAAAATTGTTGAAGACCTGGCTGTTTGACCAATGAGTCTTTCTTCTACTCTACCACTGCCATGATTAAAACAGCAAATTGGGTATTTGAAGGTTCCCGTGAGTCTTAGCGCCAAGACGCCCAAGGGCATACGATGCGCTTTATACATTTTAAAAATAAATAAATAAATAAATTGCACTTTGTCCGAATCAGTCGTGCCACTGCATACCCTCCCCATTGGCCAATTCTGCTCCTACTCATGCCACCTCCTCCAGGGAGGTTCCTTAGCATCCTCATTCATAGGCCTCTTCCAAGAGCCAGTGATGGGCGACCTGTTTGTGACCCAGCACACCACATTAGCAGTCATGTACATGCATGTCTGGCCGGATTTCACCAGGGGTGGAAGTGGTGCTGTGACATTGGAGCCCAGGAGGTTAAGGGGTTACTGCACCACACATGTAGCTGTCTTTTGTCTACTTTCCTTGAGGCAGTGAGACAATTTCTGTTGCTTCCATAAATGTCCATGCCATCCTTGCTGGCTACTGGAAATATCTCTAACTGTGCTCGTCTGTTGGCAAATAAATATTACTCAATTGCCTCACAATTTTCTCAATCTCAATGGACCCCCTACTCCTAATGGACTAGGGGGTCCATTAGGATGGCAGGCGGACTTAGTCCGCCCACCATCCCATCGGTAATCGGGACCGCCCGCCATAAGGGCGGGGGTACCCCGGGGGGTATTAGGATGCGTCGGCCACTGTGGCATGCGCATCCTGTATTTTTAGCATTGTGGCGGGCGGTGCTCTCAGCACCGCCCGCCACAATGCTAAAAATGCACTTTTCCATTTGCATAAACAAAGCGGCAGGCACCGCGTGGTGCCTGCCGCTTTATTTATGCAAATGAAGGGGGCTACCACAGGTACCCCCCCGTGTGCACCCCCCACCTCTCCTTCACTCTGGGGGCCCACAGGGGGCCCCCAGAGTGAAGACCGCATGCCGATGCCGCCACGGAAAGACATCTCCCTAAGCCCATTGTAATATGGCTGACGGTGTCTAATAGACACCGCCACCATATTAATCCTTTTCCGCCTAGGCCGCAAGGCGACCGGGGCGGAAAAGCGGCGGACGGTCTTTCCGTCCGCCAAGGTCCCCCCCGCCATACTAATATGGCGGGGGGGAATTCGAATGCAGATGTCTGGAGGATTGCCACCGCCAGCTTTACAGGGGCAATCCGAGTAGTGGCATCCTACACTCCCTTATAAATAGGAAGTAAAACATTGAGGTATATTTACAATGAAATCACGCACCGCGGTACGGCAAGCAAATCTGCGAGGCAGAGCAGCGTCATTTCAAACACACAGTCATATGCCGTATTTGCAAGAATATGGCCCACCCCTGTGTTTTCCCTTGCACTGGCACTAAAAAAGCTGCTTAGCACCGAACACAGACAGCCTTGCACCTTAGTGCAAGGGTGTTTGCGTTGCAGGGATGATTTCCTCCAACACAGGAACCCTAGCACCACTGTGCAAAGGTTTATGGGTTGCAGTGAATGATTGTTTATGAGCAAAAAGTTCCCAACTTCCTGCACACAAACAATCTTTAATGACGAATGCAGCACACCTAGGAAGAGCAAAAACGATGAGAAATAAAAGTATTTCTTCTTGTTGGGCCAATTTAGTGCCTGCTTTTCAATGGCGTTAGTTTTTGGCGCTGCTTCAGGTTTACACGTCCTTGTAATCTTGGGCAGTGACAAAAAGCAATGGGTGTGGCGGTGGAACGCCCACAGCAATACCACTTAATGCCACTTTGTAAATATGGTGCAGGGCTTTGTGCCACCGGAACGTTGGAAAAAGTGACTTTCCAGTGACACAATTCGCTTGTAAATATGCCCCAATGTGTGCACTGCGGACCATGAAACTAAATGTTATCAACTTTTCACAAATCACAAATGTATAAAAGAACGATGCTTTTTTGAGCCATAGGTTAACGATCTCTCAACGTATGGCTAATTTTCTCATGTCATTTTAGATTTTTTTTTTTTACCCATGGTCTATCTGAGTTATTTTGCTACTTGAGGCATATTATGGTTAGAGTGATTACATTTCTTCTTCAGCACCAAGCATCCTTAAGAGAGATGCCTGGGGATTCTGCTAGCTGCAAGGTGAGTCTTGAATAACATTCATGACAATCAGCTTGCAATTAGAACTCGAATTTTCAGAGTGCACCTAGCAGAAATAGTTTGTCATCAAGGGTAGCTGATTCTAATAGTTACAGAGTACTAAAACTGGATTTTGTTTTCCTCTTGCAGGGTATCCATCCGAAGCTACCCCTCGGAAGAGAACAGTATGCGACTCCCCACCCCGACGCAGCCGTCGATGGATTCAAGCTTCCGAACCAACAGCTTGTCCCAACCCTCAGCACAGAGCAGTTACCAAAACGTGTCGACTTCGATGAACTCCGCTCCCCACAGTGGCAGCCCCATGAGTCCCTACACCAGTCCCGACTACGGCATGAGTCCTGCAAGCACGCAGACCGATTGCGGCGTTGGACAACAAGTCAACATTGTTGGTGTGCATGTGGTTCCTGGAAGTCCACATGCGCTTCACAGAACAGTGGGGACCAACACCCCTCCCAGCCCTGCGTTTGCACGAAGAATGGTCAACCCGAACATGACTGCTGCCCCGGGGAGCCCAAGCATGGCCAGGCACCAGATAGGCATGCATAGCAACATGGCTGCAACACCAGGAAGCCCAAGCCTTGGTAGACACCAGGGGATGCTGGTTGGCAGTGCCCCTGTGACCCCCGAAAGCCCCAGCATGGACCGGCATGTTATGTATGGATTTTCAACCCCCGATGAGAGACGGCCAACTCTTTCCAGGCAGAGCAGTGCATCAGGCTCGCAAGCTCCCTCCACGCCTTGCTTCCCGGTCTCTCCGGGATACTACCAGGGAGTGAACAGCCTCTCCTCTACGCCTCCTGACTCTACCTACAGGCAGGGTAGCCCTGTCTCCCAACCCTCCCTGCCGGAGAAGCGGAGGATGTCCTCCGGGGACCGAGCCAACAGCTTACCCAACTATTCCACAGTAAATGGAAAAGCAGCTTCCCCGGTGTCCAGTGGCATGTCGAGTCCAAGCAATGGAAACACTTTGACCTACCCACACACACTGCCCGACTTCTCCAAATTTTCAATGCCAGGTAAGCACAGCAGCTGTTGCGTGACAGAATATTGAAATGTTGCTGCAAGGAATTCTTTTTAAAGGTATTCAATTAACATTGCATCGAGCATCATTAACCATTTCATTTAGTGTCTGGAAACATCCAGGAATCTTTGGCAATAAAGGCATAAATTCTTCCTTAAAACATTTTATCATCACATTTCAATACTCCTGACAGGAAAGAAATAACGTTTCTTTACACAGTGATAACCAGGGCCTTATGTTGCTGTAAGCTATCAAGAGATGTGTCACTGTGTAGGAGTAAACATTTCATGGAGATTTACCAGCTCCCTAATCAGGAATAACCATTGCCTTACCCCGGGATAAACAAGTCATTAACCATCAGGCAGAGTTACACAGCACCTCACTAGGTAGTACCAGACCCCTAACCAGGGGTTAACTTTACTGTACTGCAGGCCCCAAATGGTCTTCCAGGGCTCCAGTCCCGTTCCGGTTCTTCTTATCGGGCTAAACAGGGCCAACCGGGCCCACTAACAGTCTTCCCGGGGGAGGGGCGATCTCGGGCCTCCTTCAGGCACTCTAGGGGCCCGCATCCACTCGAGTGTGTTGCCCTCCTCCCCCAGGGGTTACCTGCGATCTTCGGCCCTTCAGGGCCCTTGCGGCATCTCCCGGGAAAGGGTGGAGGGCCCTGGCTCTTCTCGGGGCCCTCCCAGGTATCTCCGGCACTGCGGGGGACGGGGCCGCGCTGATGGACGGGCCGGCCCCGAAGATGCAGCCTGACAGGGAGGCGCGTTAGAGGCAGGGCTTGGGGGCGGAATCTCTTCCGACGCCCCCGTCACGTGAGCTGAGCTGCAGGCTTCAGGCCTAGCGCGGCCCGTTCACTGATCACGGCGTCTCACACAGGCTTCAGGCCGGGTGTGGCCCACACCAGCACAAAGGCACCGGGGGGGCGCCGGGGCAAAGGTCGGCGAGAACGGCGCCTCTCAGGGTGCGGGACTGCAACAGGGAACCAGCCGGCGCAGAGGTAGGTCGAGCCGCGCTTTTGGCAGCAGAGCACTCGGCAGAGATATCGCTTCTAGGGTCTAGCGCTTCAGGGCTATGAGCAGTTCTGTGGGACGCAGCGCGTCCGGGCCCAGCGCTAGGGAGCTGTGGGGCGTCTCAGGGATCTAGCGCTTCCGGCAGGAGGACACCTCAGGAGATAGCGCTAGTCAAGGGGAGCGCTGCGCAGACAGCACAGAGGGCTAGCGTTGGGGCAATGTCAGCATTGAAACCAGGCAGGGCAGCGCAAACAGTGCGGTGCCTCAGGTTGATAGGAGAGGAGGATAACGCCTCAGCAGATCAGGCAGTTCATGCAAGACAGATGACAGGCGCTGGTTACCTGGTTGATCCCCAGCAGGTCTTAGGGGCACAGACAGGGGGTCTTCTCGGTGCTTGTTGGGTCCTGCGCCCTTAAGAGTCAGTTCCTTAGTTTCTTGAGGGGGGGGGGGGGTTGGAGTTGAAGGTTCTCCTCAGCAGGTCACTTCAGGTGGTCCCTGGGTTCCCCTCCCACCGGGCCAGATCAGTGGGCTAGTTCAGTGTTCCTCACACAGCTTGGTGGGCAGCGCCTCAACTCTGTCACCCCCAGTGGTGTAGGTTCCTGACTAGGCCCTACCGCCTAAGTCTCCTGCGTGGGTCCCCCAGGTCAGTGATGCTCCAACTGCTCTACTCTGACTGGAAAGTTTCCCTCCCTTTCCTTATATATCGACAGTTGGCAGTTGGCAGTGGCAGTTGGTGTCACCTCCCCTGTTCTAGAAGGTTCTAGGAGCTTCCCTCATTCTAGCTACGGGCAGGCTGGCAGGCTGGCATCGCAACATTGTTTAAGGGTTCCAGCCAGCTCCTAGCTACTAGAGTGCGCCTACAAAGACCGCGCTGCAGTAGCAGGGGTCAGTGGCAGCCATCTTAGGGGAAGAGAATACCTGCACCTTAACATTGGGAAACAATGGGAAGGTGCCCAGAGACCTAAGGCCAACAAAAAGTATGTGGGAAAAATGAGGCCAAGGCAAAAAAAAATAGGGAAAGACCACCCTAGGGCTGACAGGTCTAACAATTTGCATCTAGTAATTTCATTGTGAGCTACATCTCGATATGTATTTCTAAAAGTAAACGCAGTGAAAAAATCCACCACTCAATGGTATTGCCTACATTGTTACTCATGAAACTACTTATTTTTTGCAAATGCCTTCTTTTTCATGTCATAACTATTAAGTTGAAGTAACATTACTATTTTATATAATCATACACTACACCATTGCAAATACTGAAAATATAATGCAAACGAAAAATACATATATTTTTATGATGTTATGTGAGTTGACTTACCAATGCAGCGCATGACAAGCCCTGGGACTACTGTATTTGCAAAATGGATCATCATACACAACAAACTATTGAGCATGAAAATACCCCTCTCCTCCTAAAGAGCTTCAAAAAACATGTGTGGTCCATCGCAGAGGAGGCAGGGACTCTTCCAGATCTGTAGGTCTAGAGCAGAGACCCATTCAAGACAGGCCCAATCAACCACTGAATTCACATTAATATAACAGTCATTTGTTTTTGCACTCCCTTATAATATTGTTTGTGGTTCTAAGGTGTATGGTCATTAATTAGCAAAAGGATCTATCTCGCTCCCCAGTGCACTATAACAACCGCAAAGGCAGTATAAATTTGAGTAGTTGATTTCTATCTTGGTTTTTCTTTGCCCCCACACAGTTCAAATTCTGTTCTCAGCCCTACACAAACAGATGACAACCATAAGATAATTTCCTTGTGGCGGAACACGTACAAGACAATTTGTAATTTCAGTTACATATAAAAGCCTCCTTAAATATAGTCCTACAAACCATAGCAAGCTCATACCCTGAAAATGTGTGGCAATGTTTGTTGTTTTCCATATCTGGTGGACACCCACCATGCAAAGGTTGGCTAACCTGTATTGCCTACTCTTTATTATCTCTAGTTAAATTGTCTTCCGTTCTTACATGACTGTTCATATAATAGTGTGAGACCTAAAGGGAAAAAACATTTTTTTTTGTTAAAAGAAGATAGAAATAGATAATTTTTCAGGTTGTACCCAAATCACAACACACATGTAGTATGTAGGGTGGTTTGTGTCCACAAACATGTCATCACTGCACAATACACAAGTTCTGCTATGACACACAGCACATTACACAAAGTAATGTTAATTCCATGTATTTCATGTCCTGTCTTTAAATCTCTGATTCCTTTTTAATACAGGAATGAAAGGAGGAGAGAGAGAAATGCTCACATGTACTAATTAGAGGATGGACCATACGACTCAATTGGTTAATTTGTACCTTTCTTGGTTCCCACCTCAACTGACCTATTGGCAGCTAATAAAATATAGAAAAAAAAACAACCTTGAAGGGCTCCGGGTAGAGCTCATCGCAGACACCAGATTTGAAAATTTTCTATTTCCAGATTTGTTTCAGTGCAGCACAGAGGAACTTTCCTCCTTGGCGGGTGAAGCGCTTCTCTTCTCTCTCAGCCTAACCCCCAACTTCACTTTCTCTGGTGTTTTACTATACTGTGCGACGAGTCCTGCTGGAAAATGGTGCTCGTCTCTACCAGACATAACCTCTCCATATGAACTCAAATACTCACATTTTACGCTTCTGGGTGACCTGAACATGCATTTAGATGACGAGTCATGCAGCTTGAGTCAAACCTTGATCAATGACCTGGGCTCATTTAACCTTGACTCAATCAATTCCAATCCCACTCCATAGCTGGACATTTGCTAGATCCCATTTTTTCTAATGTCACGGGCTTCATTACAGCCTCACCCCTACTATTACTCCGGACTGATCAATTTGTGGTCCAATTTTTCCTATCATGTACTCCCCTATCCCGTTTATATCTACCAAACCCAAATAAGGACCTGAAACTGTACCAAATTGGACATCACAGATCTAAATACTAGTTTATCGGATACTCTCCCCAATTAGTATTCCTAGTTGACTCTGACTTCCCCGTGGGCGACAACTGGCTACGAAAAGCTCTTGACTTAATCCTTCCAGCCAAACTTAGACCTGGGGCCAGGAAGCACCCTCTAGCCCCATGGAATAATGGGACCCTACAGGAAGAAAATAAATCCTATAAAAGAGTTGAAAAAACCAGGAGAAAGCAACATGATAATGATGCAAAATCAGGTTTTAAGTACTCCAGAATATTTATCATGCTCATTGCAGAATTACCCAAGGTACCTTCTACTCTGAACAAATACTAAAAGCGCACAATTGTTACAAGACCTTCTTTAAAGTCGTACAAGGCCTTTCCAATCTCATTAATATTGTGCCCTCTCCTTCACTCTCGCAGGATCATTGCGAAGCCCTGGCAGATGTCTTTGTCAATAAGGTGACAAATATTGACCTCACTCCGGCCTCAGGAGCTAAGGGCTTCTTTCCACCCAAAAATGCTTGCCCTTACCTGACCCTTGCCCTTGCACCGCACAAGGAAGTAACTCTATCAGATAGCTTGCCACTACTATCCGTCTTACACTATTTTTCCCCTTTGGATTCTGCCCGACTCATGGACTTATTACGGTCCATCAAATTGAGTTCCCCGATTGACCCTCTCCCTTGCTCTAATCTGAGCTCCTTGAGTCCGCATATCTTGTCTCTATTAGTAGATCTTTTGAATTCCTCATGAAGAGAAGGCCACATACCTAACACCTGGAAACACACCATGGTACTCCCTCTGCTGAAAAAGCACCACTTAGACACTTCTAACTGGGCAAATTACTGACCCATTTCACTACTTCCCATTCTGTCTAAAATCTTAGAAAAACATGTTCATACGCAACTCTCTACGTATGTAGACACCCAAAATGCCTTTCATCCCACTCAGGCAGGATTTAGAGCTGATCACAGCACAGATGTCGCCCTGCTAGGAGTCACAGAACACCTGCGCCAACTGCTAGACAGGGGTGGGACGGCAGCACTGATTCTCTTAGATCTCAGTTCGTCCTTTGACACGGTGTCTCACGACAAGCTTATTGACTGTCTGGCTCAACTCAGCTTTCAAACGTGGAACTTGCCTGGCTAAAATCCTTTCTAGCTGACCGCTGTTCTACCAATACAGCCTCAAATTCGCACTCACTCACCGGGAGTGTCCCACCCGGATCTGCTGTCAGCCCCTTGCTCTTTAACATCTACATCCACCCTTTAGCAGATCTAGTTTAAAGCCACAGCTTGACTATTTTCTCCTACGCCGATGACACCCAGATCATTTTCTCTCTGGTGTCGGAACGGGAATCTAGATCACAAGATTTTAACTCCTGCCTCAGCCATGTTACCAACTGGATGAACTCTAACTCTCTTAAACTAAATAGGGATAAGACTCGGCCCCAATCACTGGACACTTTCGGTTGCCTCCCCGAACTGACCGGTGAGGTGAATAGTCCGGGCATCTGGTTGGACTCCACTTAACGGCTCTAAGACAGAGGTTTTGGTAGTGGGGGGGAAAAGCAATAGCTGGTCAGCCGAGTGGTGGCCTTCGTGCCTTGGCCCTACTCCAACACCTTGTGAGGAGGCGAAGAATCTAGGAGTCTGGATCAACCCCACCCTCTCCTGTGAAGGCCATATAAGGCGCCTTGTGGGCAAGTGTTTTGGGGTACTAAAGACCCTAAATAAAACTTTGGACCTATTACCTCTTGCGGCTAGAAGGACACTGACGCAGGCACTGGTGACCTCTCGGTTGGACTATGGAAATATCCTGTTCCTAGGGTCCAACGAGGGCAGCCTTGGCCGCCTGCAAGTTATCCAGAATTCCGCCGCTAGACTGGTGCTAAGAAGACCCAGGAGAGCTAATTCTCAGAAGGCTTTGGATGCGCTTCATTGGTTACCGGTGAAGAAACGCGTGCTGTTCAAATGCCTCCTCTTCTGTCATCGAATTGTCTGGGGCAGGTCGCCCGCCTACCTTAGGGACTTAGTCAGCCGCTATGAACCAACAAGGACCCTCCGGTCTGAGGGTACTGGGCTGCTGATAGTGCCCAGGGTCAGGAAGGCCAGAATGGGCGGACGATCTTTTGCGTTCCAAGCAGCCCAACACTGGAACAAGCTTCCTCCTGCCCTGAGATTGGAGTGTAGTGAAGCGCTGTTCAGGGCTAAACTTAAAACACTGCTTTACACAGTGTAGGGACAGAGGCTCTAATATGGTGCTTGTTAGTAGCTCTTAGCGCGGGGACACGCCGAGATGGCGTTACTGTGCGCTCTATAAGCTCTTTATTATTATTATTATTATTTTGTCCATGAAGCCGTAAGTTGCCAAAATTACCTTCTCCTGTTTTGCCATTATGAAATGGCTTAAAAAGATTCTATAGATGCTCCCCTTTTCTGCCAAAAGAACGGTCATTCAGCCCATGATTCTTTCTAGACTAGATTATGATAACATCATTTATCTGGCTCTGAGAAGATGACTCAAAATGTTTCAGCAATGCTGCTTTTCTGGCTTCCAAAACATTTTCCAGTGTCCGGTCTCCTTAAAAACCTCCACTGACTTACCGTCGATAAACGTATCGACTTTAAGGCTCTCTGTTTCATGTTAAATTTCTGCAAAAGTTGGTTGTGCCCTTTTTCCCCTCCCGCACACTGAGTTCTAGTCTCTTTTTTCAGTGCCTAAATTCAGATGCTCCCAATTAGGCGGTCGGTCATTCAATTTCATTGGCTGCAACTCCCTGATCTTGTTACGCAAACAGTTTAAAACGTGGCTATTCTAGGTCATGCAGGCAGGTTACTGACCAATGTCCTCCAGCGCTAGGAAACCTCACAGTTAGCTATGCGCTATAGAATTATTATTATTATTATTATTATTAATAATAATAATAAAAAACAACAACCCTGAAGGGCTCCGGGTGGAGCTCATCGCAGACACCTGAATTGAAGTTTTTCACTTTCTACATTTGTTGGTGGAATTTCTGATATTTGTGGTGGGTATTGATATATTTGCCTTCAGACTGTTATTACAGGAAAGTGCCTTTTACTTGGAGGATAATGAATGACACTTTAGTTGGAAAAGCGTTGCATCTTGGTATAAAATCTGCATTTATTAGATTTTCCCCACCACAATGGCAGTTGACGGAATTCCAATACACTAGTAGACAAAAGACAAAAAATCTGCAGCCCAAACTCTAAACTTTTGTCTGAAAATGAATGATTAGTTCTTATTTGTCCTGCAGCTTGCACTGTACCATTATTACCAAACACACGGAACAAAGTAACCCTCCACTGGGTTAGAAGCCAAATGTTAACAAATGCAGCTTTGCCTTGCCTTTAGTTGCCATGTTTTCATTCCCATGTGCTGCAGTTTCTTATCCTGTCGCCTGTATCAACATATCCTGACAATTCCTCCAATTGAATAAGTTGACAGGACAACCTGCAGCCTCAATGAGGAGGGCAAATCTAGCGCTTGCGTGAGTCTATTGCCTTATCATCCTCGTGAAGTGCTTCTCATGTAATGATGATACCACCTCCTCTTCAGTTCATGCTAACACTCTAATCCCTCCATGTATATCATGGTATGGCTCCATTCTCAAATCATATGGTATGAGAGAGGCTTCCTGAGGACTACACAAGCAGAAATTTTAGATCTAAGGAGAAAGCCTGGCTAATTCCCTGCCGTAATCGCACCACAAGGTTTGTCGGTCGGTCTTTCTCTTCCTTAGCCGCCCACCATTAGAACAGCCTCCCCTACCATAATTGATCCGAGGGACGATTCACAGAACTAATCTGAGACAAAATCCTAAACTTACTACTTTTGGTATTCACAGAAGGCATTTAGTAGCAGTAATGTTAGGATTTTGTTTTAAATTAGGATTTTGTCTTCAGTTAAACTTAAGTTAAATTTAAGATTGCCTTAAGTTTTGGTTTTAAGACAAAATCCTAACTTAAAACAAAATCCTAACTTTACTATTACTAAATGGTTTATGTGAATACCAAAAGTATTAAGTTTAGGATTTAGTCTCAGATTAGTTCTGTGATTCGGCCCCCTGGTGCTTACTTTGTGAGGTTTAAAATAAACTTTTGAAGAGCTAGCTCTTTTAATCTGTTGTTTTAGCTTTGTTCCACAGAGCACCGAGATACTCCTTCGGGAGTGAGTCATATGCACTATATTAAGAGTCCGTACGTAACATAACATAACATAACATAATATAACATAGTGTCTCAATTCACATTTCATGCAGTTTCAATTCACAAATAACAAAATAATTTGTCTTTTGGCATTAATTGTAGCTGCTCCTCATCATGTTAGAAAGCTTCCCTATGAAATGGCATCCATGTTCAGTCAAGTCAGTGCCTTCTTTGCCATGCCTTGATTCCTGCCCCTCTCTTGTAGTGTGTATTCTACATCATTGTCAAAGCATGGCAACATCTCCAATCATAAATCAGTTGCCTTCTGAGTGGTCCTGGGTACATTATCTGTAATACCAGCTTAGCAGGCATGCAGAATTGAGTGAATTTCATTTTACACTTGCTTATGTGAAATTCCCAAAATTATGCCATTATGCCACCTGGTAAAATTTTAGTGTGGAAGTACAGTAACAATGCATATGACCACATTTCAAGAGGTTGTTTTTTTTTTAAATATAGAAATAAATGTTGTTTTTGCGTTTCATGCTCTTACCTGTAATGTTTTTAAAATTGTGAATAATACCCCAACAGCGAAAGCCGTGAATTTTGCATCGCCTTAGTTTTTTTTGTTTTATGTCTTTTTATTGATTTTCTAGTGTAGACCAGTAGAATTGTTACGTATCTTGGGGCTCTACGCTGGCGTACAAGCTTTGGATCCCCCACCCATGGGCCCAGAGACACGTAGTTGTGTGCAACGTCGCTTGAGCAGGGAATATCAGGTTACTGTAGCCCCACACACCCCACTGAGCATACCCGCAGATGTGGGTGCATGCTTTCTAGGGTACTAACAGTCCCGTAAAGGGAACCAGTATAAATTCAAACGATTGTCCATTAATGAGTTACACAATCAAGAATCACTAGAAATGGAATATGCATTTCGACATATTTATTTTAAAATAGTTATTTTAGAACTCCTGTACCTAATGCACATAATATGTTTTAGTAATATCACAGGAGATTAGAATTAAAAGCAGTTAAGCAGTTCATGAACAGGGAAAAAAACAGGGAAAAGTTGTAACATCACAATTTGTAGCCCTTAACACCCTCACTGTGTTAACTCCAGGCGCTGTGCTAGTTCTAGCAGATGAATAAATAGGATGCCTATTTCCTGAGTTCCTAAGGTGATGCGCTGACCTGGAACAATAAGGTTTATTGTCTGTTTGGAATAGTGTGCCAGGTTTTCCGAGCCCAAAGGCAAAGAGATTGTGTCAGTGAGAGAGCACCATCCTGCCAGCAGTCTTTTTTTTTTTTATTTCAAGTGTTTTTATTAAAATATAAAATGTGCAAGTCAGATATTATATATACAGTATATAGTAATGCGGCGCCGGAAGCTAAATGAAGACGAAAAGGGCAAACTGTGGAGGTCGGCGTCAACGAATAAGGTCACACCACAACTGCCAGCAGTCTTTGAAGGCATAAATGCTTGGCAGAGCCTCAGAGAGTCTTATGGATACTTCTTCAGTTAAGGTGGAATATTGTTCTGTGTCCTTCTGTATCTGGATGAAGTTTCTCTTTCTTTCAGTGGTCAATTCATGGGGTTTATGTAGGGCTGACCACTGTTTTTAACCTAAATTACTTACATTCAATCCGAGACTTAACCTGTATGACCGCACATGATGAAAACACGTCAACGCGGACTACATGTTATTTTTACATATCCAATGTAAGACATTGAAACATAGATATCATGTAGCTTGAAGCAGACTTGTGTTACTTTATGTGTTAGCAAAAGTCATTGTTTTGATGATTTGACACTTTCACAAGTGCTGCAAAATGTAATAACATGCTGAATGTGGACTAAAGTGCAGACAGGCCAACTAAAACGGAAATTACAGCTAAAATGGAACCTGATATGTATTTGTTTAAAAACCTAACCCTAAAATAAAGAAGCCTAAAAGGAAGTGATTAAAATAACAGAATTATGAAGAGGAATGATCATAGTGTTTATGACATCCCTGTAATAAATACTAAACAATAACTGAATGTTTTTTTGCATTATCTTGCTTATTACAACTTCATGACGCATTTACAGAACAGAAGCTCAGGCTAGAAATGTGCACTAGATGGAATCACAGTTCATCACTTGTTTTATGTTCAATAACACGTTTTCAAAATGAAATGAAAAGGGTCTCTGTATAGAAAAATATGATTTCACGACAATATCACATTTCAACGTTAAAGCAGTTTGTATCTTTTGAGCCTTCGCTGCTTTTGAGATTCAAGTCTCCAATTCTACTTTTACAAGCTTGCAATTTTCTACTCCCCCCTTCTTTCTCATTTGTTGGATTCCATCAATACGACCTCTCCTCGCCTTTGCCTCCTGTCTATCAGTCCTGTGTGCTCTCTCCATGGGACCAATATTTTGTGAAATTTCCTTAGTCATCCTTTCCATTTGTATATCGTTTTATCATTCTCCATGCAAATGTCCATCCCCTTTTTCCTTTGCTGCATCATGGTGGTTTTTCTATTTGTATAGCAACATTATTTTTTATAACTTCATACATATGTTCTGATTCACAGAAGTCTTTCCCGATCTGTGTTACTTCATATTTGGAAAAATGTGCATTGTGCAGCATGTACAAATTCACAAACACAAATTTGTGAAGAATGCTATAATTACAATTTGTCTTGTACATACTCATGTGTTACTTTCACAAAGCTAAAGTCAGGATTTGGCTTGAGGCGTGGTGCGCAAAGGACCATTTACTATAATACCTTGTCCATGAGTATTAGAAATTTTTATTGCTCTTGTTGCTGAGAACAATACATTTTCATAGTGTACATTTCTTGTTCTCATTCTCATTGTTCTCCTTCTAAGGTAATCTCTACATTTTTAAGCATTTGAACTTTCTTCATTATCATGCTGGTGACTCCTCTATTTTTTACTATGTCAAGTAATCCCTTTTCATTTCATAATGTTTTTAATCTCCCTTCACAATACTATATGTAAATTCATACCCTGTTGAAGCAGTGTGCCTTATTAATGAAACCACCAAGTGGTAGGTACGTGTTGCGCAATCATCGGTTACATGCTATAACTAGAGCTGACGCAACTTGCAGTATTTTAGTTACACAAAATTACAGCGAAAATGCTCAAGATTAGGTGGATTTATGGGATGTCTGTAACCCAGCATTTATTGCAATTTTATTATTGCAAAATACACCCGGTGTGCCAAATGGGCCCAAGGATTGCATTTCGGACTAAGAAAATAGTTCTAAATGCAATGGAACACAAACAGCACAGCCAGCATTCACTTGCGCTCTCTTCTTATAATTTGAATTACACGTTATTGTGTAGTTTTCTGTAATCTTACATCACACGAGTAACACGGAATTACCAAAATGACTCTGATTACTTCGCTGTAGTTACAATTTCACCCATGCCTAGCTATAACTTAATTATACCACTCTCTTTTTGTATCACAGAGTCCTCGCTTTTCTTTATTGTACTCGCAGGATAGTGCCAAATTTCGCATATCACATTAGTGCCTCCCTTTTTTCAAATCATACCAGTGTCTCCTTTCTGGTTATTCCTGTCATACCTCATGCACTCTCACCACTTGGTTTCTCTGTTTTAACTCCTCTGTATTCAATACCACTCTCGAAGAGCTTTGATTTGACATGATTTAGTGTATGTCATACATGTTACAAGTTACTGACACATCACAACATTATGTAACATATCATGTAACTACTAAATATAACTTTAGTAACATCTACACTTGTTGTTTAAGAGGTGGGTCACTTTCACAATAATTTAGACGTCTTCTGGTTCCAGAGTGTAATTCTGTTTCCCTCCACCAGCACCGGTGTTGGAGTAAGTCTCCTTTGCATAGTATTCTTCAGACACAACACGTTGCGTCATATGTAAACAACCCGGGTTCACCTTTTTTCCATGTCTTTTCTAGATGGCAGCCCTGAAACAAGGGCCAACGTGAAGTTCGTCCAGGACACCTCGAAGTACTGGTACAAGCCGGATATTTCCAGAGAGCAGGGTAAATTACAAACATTGTTGTGCACCGCTATCTGTTACATGTAAATGGACACATTCAGCAATTATTTTTTCCCCTCTATTAATTGGTGTCGGGTCACTGTATACGTTATGTCTTTCTTTCATCAAACTGGCCATTTTTAACAACATAACGGGCCTTATTTATGAGGCCTTGTGTCACTTTTATGCCACCGGTACGTTACTTTTTGTGATGCACCAGCGGTGTAAAATATGCGCCATATTTACAAAGTGACACATCTAGGTAGATGCGTCACTTTGTAATCCCCTGTGCTACACTATACCTGCGCCAGGTATAATGTATGCAGGGGGGGCATTCCGACACAAGAAAGGGTCGTAGAAGTGTCGCAGTGAAATCTATGAGAGTTCACTGCGTCATTTCTAGGGCGCAAATGCATCAATATCTTACGCATGCCTCACAGCAGGCGTAAGACTGACGCAGGCACATTTTAAACGGGACTTGCCCATGTGTAATGACCCATTACTGGAGTTGCGTCACTTTTGTGACACACTCCAGCAATGCGTCACTTTTGCGCCATACAGATACGTCAGAAATACTGACGTATCTGTAACTCCTTGCGCAATGATGCGTCATACTGTCAATATGAAGCATCATTGGTGTCACACGTAGGGTGCAATGAAAAGTGACGCATCGCTGTTTTCACGCAGCGATGTGTCACTTTTAATAAATGAGGCCCAACGGGTTGAAGCAAAGCTTGCTTTATTGAGACGATAGCTGAATTAATGCAACCCCACACCCCCCAATTATTTGAAAAAGAACAGAAAATAAAACCAGTTTGGAAACCCTTCTTAAGGGTAAAAAATAATAAATATATTACAACAATGCATGCCGTGATTTTAGGCATCAACCGGTTTGCAGCAGGTGTAGATCACACTGTGCGCTTTCCAGCCTTCTAGCGCCGGGCTTCGAATATTGCTATATCTTATTTTTCAGTCTGTTTTGATTTGGGCATGCGTGGCATGGATTTGTCATCATGGACCCTAAATTAAATTCTGGTCTGCACCAGGCACAGTCTTCAGCTTACATAATGGAACCCAGGCTCCGCCTTAGAGTAGAGTATGAAAAAACACTATTGTGACCACAAAATACTTTTCTGTATAGTTGGGTCGGATGTTATGTTACCCGGATTGTTGTGCATTGTTGATAGAATATTTCTTATAGTGCTGGGTCTCATATGTGATGGCAGGAGCTGTGCTCTAACTGTGTTGATGCCAGCCTGTGTATCGATGGGGGAGGGGGAGGAGGGGGAGGATGGGGAGGAGAGAAGAGGATGTTACAAAGACATTCCTAATATCCCACACAGGATACCCAATTACGGACAAAACGTGATGCCTTTTAAGTAAAAAAGGATATTTATCATCTATGCAATCATGGGTGAGTGTGTCTGAGGCTCAGATATTGCAGAATGTAGTGTTACCACTGGGAGGGACTGGGCCTTCTAGCAGAGATGTAGAGATTAAACTCAACACGAGAATGGTTGGCGTTTTCAAAGAAGCTGACAATTTAACAGTACAACTTTTTAACTTGCAACCTTTGTCTGTATGGGAAAGGCGGGTGACCAAATGGGACACGGTGTATGGTAGAAGGTTTGATAACTGTGCATGCGAAAGAGGCCAACAGCCCTTAGCACCATATTGTGTTTCTCCTCTGTATCCAGACAGTCGATTAAAGCATCACCTGGAAAGACACAAACTCTTCAGCACATGGACTAACTCGCCTCCCTCCTCCATGTTAATCTGATGCAGTTTGATGAACCCCAAGCAGGGCTCAGCGGGCAGCCATACTTTGCCCTGACTCAGATCTTGCAGCAGGGTTCAGATCTATTTTCAGGGGACAGCAGACCCTCTGCGTCAGACTGACAGGGGTATGAGCTGTCAGCAGCCACCCAGCAGTATCAGCAGTCAGGCGCCTCTCAGCGGTTCTAAAAGCGGACATGGCGAATGGTGGTTCGAAGGCTGCTCTGGCCAAAGTGGATACATTTAAAGTTTCTTTATAGTACCCAGGGTCACACTCAACTCATACCGTATTATTCACAGAGGGGCAGATTTACGTTTCCTGGTGCCTCCCTGCAAATCAGCAGGGATGCGCCAGAAAAGATGCGTGACGCAAGTTTAGCCTTGCACAACCACAGATGCGCCGCAATTACAATGCGGCGCATCATAGCGCATGGATAAACAGATGCGAGTCGCATCTGCCTGGGTAAGGTTGGTGCAGTGCTGGAGTTGTGTCGCGGGCGCGACGCAAGTCCAGTACTGTGCCAACCTGGCCTATCCACAACATTGTGCGTCACTCCTTATGCCTGCTTCAAGCAGGCGCAGGGTTTTGACACAACATGGCCGTAAATGTGACTCAGTGAAATCTTGTAGATTTCACTGCGTCACTTTTACGTGGCGCTCCTGCGCCGGAACGCCACATGAAACCCGACACAGGTTTCATGTGGCGCAGGGCTTTACAACGTGATGCATCTCCCTAGATGCGTCATGTTGTAAATAAGGCGCAACATGGCGCATGGTTTACGCCACCGCTGCGTCACAAAAGTGACGCAACAGTGGCCTAAGAGTGTCACAAGGGGCTTGTAAGTCTGCCCCAGAGTTCCTCCCGTGCAGTGTGTGGGCCAAGGATACTATACAGCAACTAGGGGCAAGCAGGACTATTATACCGTTTAGAATGTGCCTGCACTTCCGCGTAGACCGGATAAATGTATGGAACCAATTGGCTTACACTCTGTGTACACGGTGGGTTTTGTGGGAATTCCACATACTTCTTACACTACTGCCTTGATGTATCCATGACATCCTGAAATGTAACCTTTACATTTAGTTGCAACATATAAAGGATATTGTGTGACTGTACTTAAGTCCTACCAAACGCTAGGATACACAACGTTTATCACTGGTCCTTGACCGCGTGCTCTCGGAATGTGCTTTAGATGTTTATTGACAGACCCATCAGGCTCCTTAAACATATTTTCTGACAGGTTAGCTAAACATTCCCTCTGCAGTGCAGTGCATTCCTCTGGGCTGGCTAGACATGGCTGAGTCATGGTCATTTCAGACCTCCATGGCCATGTCTAGGGCGTGAATCATGGGCTGCGGCAGCCAACAGGCATGGGGCATAGTAGAGGAATCCTCACTACGCCGCAGGGGTCCTGGTGTGAGTGTGACATTCTGACATTCTCGCCCACTAGTGACATCATTGTTGGGAAACTTAAGGGGGTTTTACTGCTGCAGTCAGGCCATTACTCTGAGGAATTGTAGGAGCAGCAGACTCAAGCTTTCCATTTTGTCTCTGTTTCTGGTAACTTACACATATGTTCTCCGAACGAATTGGAATGTGACTGCGCGCCTTGGTTGCTTTTCTATTAGTTGTGGTCTGTCGTGCACCCTTGCCAGTATATGGCCAGGTCATTACTCTGAGGAATTGTAGGAGCTTACACATATGTAGCAAGCGCTATATAACTACAAACCTCTTTCCCTCTTCTATCCCGCCACCTACCCTTCTCTATCCAAATAACTGAATAACATATCCACTACTCCAATTACTTCATATTTCACAACACTAATTTTCAACACTAATCCTTTATGGGTTTCGGAGTGGCGTGCTACTCATCAGAAAAGAGCTTCCACACCCATCAGGGGTAACAAGTGCTATATGAATGCAAACCTTTCTTCCCCTTTTATCCCTCCGCTGCCCTTCTCACTCCAAATAATCTGACTAAATATCCACCGCTGAAATTACTTCATATTTCACCATATTAATTCACCACTAATCCTTTATGGGCTTCCTGAATAGCGTGCGTCAACAAGCGCTATATAAATACAAACCTTTGTCCTCTATCCTTCTGCTATCATTCCAAATCCAATTAACTGACTAACCTATCCACCACTTAAAATGTACTTGCATGTTTCACTATAGTAATTTAACACTAATCCTCTATGGGTCCCGGAGTAGCGTGCTACTCGCCGAAATGCAATTACATTACAATACAATATGTTCTTGGAATGGAATGTGACTGCACGCCTTGGTTGCTTTTCTGTTAGTTGTGGTCTGTGGTGCATCCTTGCCAGTTTAGGGTGCACCAGGGCTGTTGCACAGTAGCACACACTGAAACAGAGGCATAATGCTTTTAGTACATTCCTGCATTAGGTGCCAGCTATTAGACCCGCATTGAGACCCTGGCAGAGGGAGGGAGGCTGCTTCCTCCCTCTGCCAAGGTGCCACCATTTGCCCATCAGTGAGAAGATAATTTCAAGTCAGTGGCAGATGTGAGGATAGAGCCAACCAGATGTTTTGGTTCCCTTTGCCTGCTCCACCAAACCCCTGCCATATCTGCTCTGAGCGGTGCATTTCCCCACACTACTCTGGCGTGGCGTGGCCAGGGGGCAGCGGATGGACACACCAGCCCACAGCTGGAGACAGAGCAACATCTGCACCTTCTTAGTGCTCTGAAATGCTTAGGGGATGGGGGGCCCTCAGAGGCCTGCCTCACTCGCAAAGTAGGCCTGGGTAATGCCCAGGGATTCCATCACCCCCAAGGAGTAGGAAGGGGCTCCTGCCGCCACCACACCGTGAGGCGCACTGGGTACCCATGGAAAATGTCCCTAACATGTGCGCGCACCCCATGACAAGAGAGGAATCCCATTGATTCACCAGGACCCGAGGACGTCTGTGGGCACCATCACTGCGACATAGAACAGCCAATCAGACTGGCAGTGCATGCACCAGCAGGGCGATTCCCACTACAGCCCCACAACCTCCAGCCAACACCCACCCACCCGCTGATCCAGGTGTAAAAACAATAGGCTTTCTGGTTAATACTGTGAATCTGTTTAGATGCCATAAATCGCTCTGCAAACCTGTTTATTCAGTCATGTATGTTGTTGTGGGAACCAGAAGGAATAATGGGTCTTTTTTGCTTTTTGAATTAATTTTTTTTACAGAACTATAATGTCTTTTGTTTTTCTTTTCCCAGCTATCACACTACTGAAGGACAGGGAGCCGGGGGCTTTCATCATCCGAGACAGCCATTCGTTCCGCGGAGCCTATGGCTTAGCCATGAAGGTAGCCACCCCACCACCCACCGTCATGCAACAGAACAAAAAAGGTACACTGTCACACACCGTCCAGGCTGTGGTTGCACCAACCAATACACTGAAGAAAATGTCACAGGAAAATTCTGCCCTGTAGTGTTTCTATTGCAAATCACATTTTTAATTCACATGGGCGCTCGAAGTATGTAAGAGAGTGAAAACCAGTTTAAAGTTGGAGCAGTGTTGCAGGTGTGAATTAGTCTCACCACATAACGAGGCAACGGTCTATGCCACAACACACAAAGTGGTCTAATTATTTATTAGATTCCTGTGTCTAAGCCCAGCTTAAATAATGCACAGGGGACATTGTGAACTGTACGTTTTAACCAGTACTTGTGCAAACTTCCATTTGAAGCAACATTGGGACCAACTTGACAGCTGCGAAAATTCATTTTTACATTTATTATGGGGTATAAATTGAGGTACAAAAGGCAAGCAGCTGTATTATAGTTTTTGGAATCTTAAAAGCTGGGTGCAACATTTCATAGGTGCAGTATACGTGTTGTGGCGGGCAATAATGTTTGTACATCTCTTGCCCGATAGATATTGATACAGTCTAACCACTTAAGTGTTAAAGATACAGGTTTACCTTCAGTGCATCTGGGTTGAAATCAGTTTACTAAATCCGCACTGAGCGTGGTAAACCTCATTGTATTTCAAAACAGTTTATCTAACGTTGCCTAATATGTAGCTTCATGAACTCTAGTATTAACATATTTTGAATTCTTTGGGCACAGAGTCCAGACAATGCGAGGAATTTCTCTTGCATTAATATTCCTGTTCTCATAGGCCCCAATCTGTCTTGCACTCAGCAAGTAGTTACTCGGGTTGCTTTTTTCTGAAGTGTTCTGTAGCCCTGGCCAATTGATTTCAGTCTTGTGTCAGATCATTCATTTACAGCAAAAATATACTAATACAAACAATTTATGATATGCTAAAATGTCCACCTCTGTGGGAGTGATTGCTTGTCCAGAAATCACCTTATAACTAAGCAATCCTACTCAGAGCCTCAGCTTGCATTTGGATGTAATGTTTGTCAAAAACAATATCATGAAAAATCTTTTTACACAAAATCTATCTAGAGATATTGTAGCCTTATTTTTTTCAAAGATGCTTCATGTCCAGGTCCAAGGACACAACTGAGTAAAATTGTCCATGGTAAAGAGAGTGTTTCTAGAAGTACGGAAGTGGAAGGCGAGGGAGTGTGGCTTGGGGTTTGGTATAGGAATAGGGAGAGTGAGGCTAAAGGTTCCAAAGAGGATTGGTGGGTGAGTGAGGCTAGCGGTTCCAAAGAGGATTGGTGGGTGAGTGAGGCTAGCCGTTCCAAAGAGGATTGGTGGTTGTGTGTGGCTAGAGGTTCCAAATAGGATTGGTGGGTGAGTGAGGCTAGCGGTTCCAAAGAGGATTGGTGGTTGTGTGTGGCTAGCGGGGTCAAAGAGGATTGGTGGGTGAGTGAGGCTAGAGGTTCCAAAGAAGATTGGTGGTTGTGTGTGGCTAGAGGTTCCAAATAGGATTGGTGGTTGTGTGTGGCTAGCGGTTTCAAAGAGGATTGGTGGGTGAGTGAGACTAGCGGTTCCAAAGAGGATTGGTGGTTGTGTGTGGCTAGTGGTTCCAAATAGGATTGGTGGGTGAGTGAGGCTTGCGGTTCCAAAGAGGATTGGTGGTTGTGTGTGGCTAGCGGTTTCAAAGAGGATTGGTGGTTGTGTGTGGCTAGAGGTTCCAAATAGGATTGGTGGTTGTGTGTGCCTAGAGGTTACAAATAGGATTGGTGGTTGTGTGTGGCTAGAGGTTCCAAATAGGATTGGTGGGTGAGTGTGGCTAGCGATTCCAAAGAGAATTGGTGGGTGAGTGAGGCTAGCGGTTCCAAGGAGGATTGGGGGGTGAGTGTGGCTAGAGGTTTCAAAGAGGATTGGTTGGGGAGTGTGGCTGGAGGTTCCAAAGAGGATTGGTGGGTGAGGGTAGCTAGAGGTTCCAAATAGGATTGGTGGGTGAGTGTGGCTAGCGGTTCCAAGGAGGATTGGTGGGTGAGTGTGGCTAGAGGTTCCAAATAGGATTGGTGGTTGTGTGTGGCTAGAGGTTCCAAATAGGATTGGTGGTTGTGTGTGGCTAGAGGTTCCAAATAGGATTGGTGGGTGAGTGTGGCTAGCAGTTCCAGAGAGAATTGGTGGGTGAGTGAGGCTAGCGGTTCCAAGGAGGATTGGGGGGTGAGTGTGGCTAGAGGTTCCAAAGAGGATTGGTGGGTGAGTGTGGCTAGAGGTTCCATAGAGGATTGGTGGGTGAGTGTTGCTAGAGGTTCCAAAGAGGATTGGTGGGTGAGTGTGGCTAGAGGTTCCAAAGAGGATTGGTGGGTGAGTGTGGCTAGAGGTTCCAAAGAGGATTGGTGGGTGAGTGTGGCTAGAGGTTCCAAAGAGGATTGGTGGGTGAGTGTGGCTAGAGGTTCCAAAGAGGATTGGTGGGTGAGTGTGGCTAGAGGTTCCAAAGAGGATTGGTTGGGGAGTGTGGCTAGAGGGTCCAAAGAGGATTGGTGGGTGAGTGTAGCTAGAGGTTCCAAAGAGGATTGGTGGGTGAGTGTGGCTAGAGGTTCCAAAGAGGATTGGTGGGTGAGTGTGGCTAGAGGTTCTATAGAGTAATGGTGGGTGAGTGTGGCTAGAGGTTCCAAAGAGGATTGGTGGGTGAGTGTGGCTAGAGGTTCCAAAGAGGATTGGTGGGTGGGTGTGGCTAGAGGTTCCAAAGAGGATTGGTGGGTGAGTGTGGCTAGAGGTTCCAAAGAGGATTGGTGGGTGAGTGTGGCTAGAGGTTCCAAAGAGGATTGGTGGGTGAGTGTGGCTAGAGGTTCCAATGAGGATTGGTTGGGGAGTGTGGCTAGAGGTTCCAAAGAGGATTGGTGGGTGAGTGTGGCTAGAGGTACGAAAGAGGATTGGTGGGTGAGTGTAGCTAGAGGTTCCAAAGAGGATTGGTGGGTGAGTGTAGCTAGAGGTTCCAAAGAGGATTGGTGGGTGTGTGTGGGTAGAGGTTCCAAAGAGGATTGGTGGGTGAGTGTGGCTAGAAGTTCCAAATAGGATTGGTGGTTGTGTGTGGCTAGAAGTTCCAAATAGGATTGGTGGTTGTGTGTGGCTAGAGTTTCCAAAAAGGATTGGTGTGTGAGTGTGGCTAGAGGTTCCAAAGAGGATTGGTGGGTGAGTGTGGCTAGAGGTATTGGTGTGTGAGGGTTGCAAAAGGTTCTCAAGAGGAAGGAGAGGGAGTGTATCTAGAGGTTCAGAAGATTAATATGACGGAGTGTGGTGAGAGGTTAGGAAGAGGAATGGTAAGGGAGTGTGACTAGAGGTTCAGAAGAGGAATGTGATGGAGTGTGTCTAGAGGTTCAGAAGAGGAATGTGAGGGCGTGTGGCTAGAGGTTCAGAAGAGGAATGTGAGGGCGTGTGGCTAGAGGTTCAGAAGAGGAATGTGAGGGTGTGTGGCGAGAGGTTCAGAAGATAAATATGATGGAGTTTAGTGAGAGGTTAGGAAGAGGAATGGAAAGGAGTGTGGCTAGAGGTTAAGAAGAGGAATGTTGATGGAGTGCAGGTAGAGGTTCTAAAAAAGAATGTGAGGGAGTGTGCCTAGATGTTCAGAAGATGAACAGCGAGGGAGGGGAAACATCCTTCACAATGCAACTTTTACTCCGCACTACCATTACGACGCAACTATTACAACGCAAGTCATTACAGCGACTTGCGCTGGAGGGCGCTCTAGGATAGGGAATAGTTTAATTACTATCCAACACCATTTCCTTACTATCCACGGGGACTGGAGTTGGAATAGTAAATTAAACTATTCCACTCTCCAGCGCCCCCCAACGCAAGTCGTTGTAACGACTTGCGTTGTAAAAGTTGTGTCGTAATGGCATGCGGAGTGAAAGCATGCGTTGTAATGACATACATCCGTGAGGGAGTGTGACAAGAGGCTTAGGAGAAGAATATGAGGGAGTGTGGCTAGAGATTCAGAAGAGGAACGGCGAGGGAGTGTGACGAGGCTTAGAAGAGGAATGTGAGGGAATGTGGCTAGAGGTACAGATGAGGAATATGTGGGAGTGTGGCTTGAGGTTTAGAGGATGAATGGTGAGGGCATGGAAAGGAGAGCCATGGAAGTGCTCTGGAATGTGTGTTTATAATGAAAGAACTCAGTAAAACGATGGAATAGAATGAATTATAGAAATTAATAGTGATTTTGAATTATTCACGCATTTGAATTTCACGTGTCCTGAGTTGTGGATTCCACTTGACTTGCCTTGTTACTGTTTGAGTGCTTAAGGAGGCTTTGCTGAGTCTATAGTTGTTGCTTTGTATTTTAACCCCTGCCATCCCATATCGTAGGAGAACCAACTAATGAGCTGGTGCGACACTTCCTGATTGAGACGAGTTCCAGGGGAGTGAAGCTGAAAGGATGCCCCAATGAACCCTACTTTGGTAAGGGAGTGATTATTGTTCAAAGTGTACGTCAGGCGACACAATGCGACTGGAACAGTGATGCAACGTGACTGTTGCAACAACACAAAGTCAAACCTCTATAGCGTATTTGCATAAACTCTACCAGGACAAAATTGCATACACCTTAACCCCGCCATCCCCTCACCCCTTCTGAGTAGGTGCAAATGCAGACTGGTTGCTGAGTACAATAGTTACGTATCTCAAGTAGTCTTTCTTTCCAGCTTTCCACCGGCTACCAGGTGGTAAAGTTTCCGCTGCTCGGTGTGGGTGGAAGGGCTGTTTGGGGGAGATGGTGTAGTCTTGTTCTCCTTTCCATTGAAGAACACCTGAATGGAAACAATAAAAACAAAAAATTTACCTGCAAAGGTTATCACACATGTAGGATGCAAAATAGAGAAAATATGTAGCGATGCAAGCTTACAGTGGACTCAGTGATGAGGGGTGCATGCAAATGCATTTTAGTCTTTGAAAGAAGCAAACAAAGTACATAAATTGGGTATAAAGTTGACACTACGATGAGAAGGTAGTACAAATAGATAACATGTCAATGTTGCTTGAGGACAAACCAACAGATGAGCTCATTTTAAAGTCTTGTCCAAACTCTGGAACTCATACCTGTGAGTTAATAAATCTGCCACTAAGCACATATATGTAAGGTATCTACTGTACTCCTGAGCATATATATGTAAGGTATGCTCACTTCCACTTAATACATACATGTAAGCCTGGGCGGTGAACTCCGTTCCGTTCGCAGAGATTGCAGGGATTTCACACTCCAAGGAGCTCGTGGAGTTCCAGGAAGCAAAGTTTTTTCCTCACTCGCACTCGCTAATGGTAAGTTGGCAGGCGGGAAACATCCTTTACGACGCAACATTTACCACGCAGTGCCTTTACAACTCAGGTTTTCAACGCAAGTCATTACAACAAATTGCGCAGGCACCAGCAAAGAAACTCCAACGACAGACCACTTCCCAGCGAGATTTCTCAGTGCGGGTAGTCGCAAATGGTCGCTACTACTCGCGTTGAGAAACCTTCTGTTCACATTGAGGAAGCTGCCGCTCCAGTAGAACTACTACTCGAGCGACAGAAAGAAACAGCGCCCTCTTGCACTGTTGAGATTCCGTTCACGCTGATTTTACAGCACAGGCAAGCACCCGCCACTGAAATTCAGTGCGAACAGCGCAAGGTAACCCACTCCACCGCTCGTGGAACTCCGTGTAGCTTGGCAGAGTTTTTTTGTCACGCGGAACTCAACGAACTCCGCCCAGGCTTACATATATGTAAGGTATCAACTGTACCACTTAGCACTATATGTAAGGTATCAACTCTATCACTTAGCACATATATGTAAGGTATACTCACCTCCACTTAGCACATATATGTAAGATATCAAATCTCCCACTTAGCACATATGTGTAAGGTATACTCACTTCCACTTAGCACATATATGTAAGGTATCAACTGTACCACTTAGCGCATATATGCAAAGTGTCAACTCTACCACTTAGCATGCACATGAGTGATAGCTGCATGTTCCTCTTTACATGTATTTTTGTTTCATTTTTGCGGTAATTCTGTTGTGAAGCGTGTTAGCTCATTTCTGTAGATCAGTGTTAAGGGTTGAAATGTCCTGTACGTTTCTACCATTATCGCTCAGCTCTGAATGAGCATGCACGGGTGCGCTTCGAGTGCTTTGTTCCTCTACACTTTACAAACAGGAGTAGCTGCTCTAGCACCTCTAAGCTCTTTTGTAGAATACACTAACTGATAATTGTTTCTTCCTGTTCCTTTCAGGGTGTCTCTCTGCCCTGGTGTACCAGCACTCCATCACGCCGCTGGCCCTGCCCTGCAAGCTTGTGGTCCCGAGTCGAGGTATGTGCAGTGGTTAATTTGTAAAGAACAATAAGTGCTGGGGCTCTCGTCAGGAGGCAGCTTGCACCAGCCCATTTCTCCTGTTAGTGCCGCCTAAAACAGAACCAACTACTAAACATGAAAGTGGGGAGAGGATGCGGCATAATGGTCTGAGCTGCTGACTTCAGAGCTGGATAACCAGGTTTGAGTCTCGGCATCAGCTCAACATCCTGTGATACTGGGCAAATCACCTAGTCTCTCTTTAAATTAATGTGTCCTTAACTAGTGCTCATGAAAAGCGCTGGTGTTGATGATTAAGTGCTGGTGCTGAGCACCAAAATCCACTGGTTCAAATTAAGCACTGGGTAAGAGCCACTAGAGACAATGCAGGGAGAATGGGTATTTGTGGAAGGCTTAAAGTGGAGGGATGTGCTGTCAACAGTTAATTCATGAAAAAATGGTCAAATCATACCAGCCCTCTTCTGCTAGCCGGGAAGAAGTTGAGCCGAAGAATCCTATGCGTACCGTGGGTCTGCTTGAAATGTACTCAGAGATTCTATCATCGCTGCAAAAGGGAACATTTTAGTCTCAATACAGTGTGGTTAATTCACTGAGAATTATGCTGATGCATAATATGCATAAATGTGCAGCTAAAGTCTGCTAGATGTGCAGCAATTACAAAAGTCACAGGCTCTCAAAACTGTGTTGTGCCTTTCATTGTATTGTAAGAAGGCACAGACCTGCTGGGGATAGAAGTGGTGAAGTCAGAATCCTGGGTATGTGAGCAGGACCCTTAGATGCTCCATCTGATGACTGATGCCACAGTAAGCATGAAACCCCACCCAGAGACATTGTCCCACAAAGGGCATTTGGGATGAATATCTTTGATGAGGGTGATGGCGCAGTAGTCTGCACTCTTCCTTATGTGCATTGTATGCCATTTCTGTAGCCCCTGAGCACTGCCAGGTGTCTGAGAGAACCTGGGATGATTTATTATTTCTGGAAAGGTTTTCCTTATTCTGTGCTCTGTCTCACAACCTTCTGCTCCATCCTGGGTCAGTTCTCCTAACAAAAGTTTTAAAGTTCTGTCTAGTCTTTTCAGCAATTAATTCCATCCCTGTCGCCTATAGGTGTTCATGCTTTTATAAAAATACTTCAACTTTGCCGTCGTTATCTTGGAGTTTACTACCAACATGGTGTGTCTATTTGGTGTATCTTGTACATGAATCATGGCCTTCAAGTCCAGGGAATATGCCGTTTTGTAGCATGAATCTTTTCTGGATTCACAAGTTGTGCGTTATACCGCTACCTAGTGCTTGGGCAGACAACGGGGGCTCTTTTACACAGACCCCAGGAGGGAATCAACTGTTGCACACGCTCGTTGGTTTGCAACAAAAGCGTTACTTTTTAAAACTAACTCGGATGAGGGTGGCATATACAAAGCAGACCAACTATTAGAAATGACATCTTCCCTTCTCTCCATAAAACATTTGATATGGTAAGAAATGTTTTATTATGTTGTCTAGTCTGCTATCTTTCACAGACCAGAATATAAAGCAATAGATTTAATGCAAAGTCAATATTCTTGCTTATATCAAGTAAAGAAATTATTACGATACAGAAATCGAATCCAATTCTGAAAAGATTTAAAAGCACCAGTTAGCAGTTACTTAACTTACTTGCAGTCACAAAAGTGTGCATTGATATCCTAAATTCGTCCTTGAATAAACTTAATGGTGAAAAGGAGAAATGAAGTTGATTTATGGACAGGCCCATCTCAAGACTACCTCTCTAGCAAAAATTGCAGAAAATATTATTAATCAGTAGTATTCATACAAGAAAATTATATTCTGGTCTCAACTCAATAAGGTTTTAGAAGCAGACACAGCACAGAAATGACCTTTATCAAGGCAACAGAAGAGATTAGAGAAACACTAGATCAAGGAGGTAGGGCAGCTCTTTTACTACTCGACCTGTCAGCAGCATTTGACACACTAATTCACCAGCTGCTGACAGGTCGTTTAGCGGACATACAGCCAGATTCATGAAGCTAAAATCGGCTCGCAAAGGGCCAGATTCAGAGAATCTGGCCCTTTGCGAGCGTTTTTTTTGCATTTGGGATTCATCATCCCAAATGCAAAAATCGCACATTTTGAAATCGCTAAATTGCGAAGAATTGCATTTAAGGAATCTCAATTTGAGATTCCTTAAATGCAATTCATTAACCATTTTAGAATTGCGAATTCGCAATATGAGGCCGCTATTTACCGCGAAGTCTAACTTCGTGGTAAATAGCGAAAACTTAAGTTGTATGTTACACACACACATGTCCTTTGGACATGTGTGTGCGCAACACCAGTGTAAATTACCATTTCAGGGGTGCTACAGAGTGTCCTTTGGACACCCTGGCACCCTTGAAATCGCCTCCTTATTTGCGATTCGCTAATTGCTAATCGCAAATAAGGAATGACTCCCCATTCATTCCTATGGCCCATTGAAATGAATGGGGAGTCATTCCTTATTTGCGATTAGCAATTAGCGAATCGCAAATAAGGAAGCAGTAGAAATCGCAAAACATATTGCGATTTCTACATGAATCCCGTTTTGCGAGTCTTTAATAGCGATTCCTTAATAATCGCTATTAAGGACTCGCAAAACATGAAAATTATGATTCTGGGGGATAGACATTAGAGGAGAGGCCCTTGCTCTCCTAAAGTCCTTCCTAACAAGGCGGAAACAATACTTTTTTCTAAAAAGATGTAAATCAGTTTTCTGTTCACTACCATGTGGCGTACCGCAGGGATCGTCATGGAGTCCAATCCTGCTTAATGTCTATGTTTCCAAATTAGCAATCTTGATCAGACAGTTTGGGGTCTCGCTAACCTCCTACGCAGATGGCACACAAATTGTCGTCTCGCATGCAGCGTGATCTCGACATGGACTTGAGTATCAGAGAATGTATGCTCCATAGACTTGGATGGCAACTAATTGTCTAAAACGTAACTCGAATAAATCAAAGGTCAAGGTTTTCGGAAAATCAGCCGTCCTTTTGGTCCCATTTGTGGGGGCCCTCAGAGCTTGGTATCTCCCCTATTCCAGTTAAATCAACCCACAACCTGGTAGTGATTATCGATGAGTGACTCACTTACAAAGAACAGCAAAATGTGGTCTCCTCCTTAGTTTTCTACACCATCAAAAGAATCCTGCCTTTTTCCACCTCTCTGCAAAAAAAACCAGCAGTCACTATGATGGTGCTTTCGAAACATGACTTCTACAATGGCCTCTATTCCAACTTGCAACAGAAATATATGAACAAACTCCAGACCATGCAAAAAGCAGCCGCTCGACTGCTATTGGGCATTCACAAATTCAAATCCCTAGCAGTTGCTCTCAAGAAGCTTCATTGGTTGCCAATAGGACAGAGAGTGATTTTCACGTCAGTCTGTATTGTGTTTAAAGCACTGCATGGAAGGGGCCGTGACCACTTGAAGAGTAAATTCAAGTGGTATAAGCCATCAGGAACTCTGAGGTCCCCCACAGCACACAATGTCTGGATTCCTAAACACATGCGTACCTCGTGGGGAGGACAAGTTTCATCCTCAATGCGTCAAATTCCTGGAATAACCTGCCCTTAAATTTAAAAACAATGAAAAATCTTTTGTTCTTTAGGAAAGACTTAAAAACCTTGCTTTTTAACTATATTTCAAAGCTTTTGATAGAAGCTGATATAGTAATCAGATTTTAAACAAGCTAGCTCCAAGACACCTCAGGGTAAACGTTGCGCATCTTAAAATAAATTAACATATCACAACATTACACAGTTCTAATACTCTGTTTGAAGCCTCCTGTGAAAAGTTGTGTTTGGATTTTAACGCCTGCATCTACCTTCTTATCCAATTTAATTAAGTTATTAAAAAAGCTTTTGACTTTTAGAATATTTCAATGACATTTGATTGCCAAGTCTTTGAGTGCTCCCTTTGTGTTAAGGCATAATTCTTTTTATGCCTAGAAGCAACTAATAAATGCAAGTCTTCAATGTGAATCTAATACATTATTTGCACAATGCTACCATCTAGTGGTAGTTCTCGAAATGGCAACTTATTTTTCTTAAAATGAAAAGTTATCGTCATTAAAGACGACTCTTAATAACCTTCACCGAAAGTCTGCACTTGAGTGGCATATTTTAGTTTTTTTCTCTGCCATCCACTTTTGATACACGTGTCCTTCTCTGAGAAAGTGGAACAGTAACAAGTGGTTTGCTGAACAACTATGAGATATTTTTTTTCCAGTTATAGATTTAACAATGGAGAAGGTATGCTGGCCTGTTTACATATTTTTCGGTCTCTTTGTCTCGACTATTGTATTTTCCCCACAAATCTTACATATAATTCATACATGAAGTGGCCTTTGATGAGCGAGCTTTATCTATTGGGCTGTACAAGTGGCATTCACATTTTGCCACTACACTGCAGTAGCACGTGGCAATACATCACCCCACAATACCTACTATTTATTTTGATGCTATAACTTGCATAATTACCATTGTAGCTGTCTGCAATTTCAGTGCGTTCTTAAGTGGTGGATTATTCTTGGATCCCTCACAAACAGTTATAAAATGCATAGCACAACTGAAATGCTTAAAAAAACAACATAGTAAAACAGCCACATTATTGGATGCTATTTAAATTTAAAATCTTTGCTTTCAAGCACTTTAGGTGAAGGTATAGATACATAGTTATGTACAAGGATCTTTATTTGGTTAAAAAACCATAAAAGAAACATACAATTCATTTTAACAATTTCATTAATTGACCATAGGAAAATACAGAAAGGGACAACCTGATTCTTATATGAAGCTAGTAATAGGTATTTGATTATAATTACTTGCCCACTTCTCTACTCAACCTTGCTGCAGTAAATCTAACCTTCCCTTTAATAGGCACAAGGCTATAAAAGTACATAAAACACATGATTAGTTCAATCAATCAATACTTGGATAAAGGACTAAAAAAGTCATCCCAGCAAGAACAACAATTTACATACAGAATGTGTGCAAGTCAAACTGCAATGGAGCCGGATCGCTGGACTGCAGATGATTTGGACCTTGGTCTCCACACGCATAGCAGGTACTGTGAGACCGCAAACACTATGGATTGCCTAAAACCAGTTCGAAAAATCCTAACTACCGCTCTATAATCTTGTATGCCCTGGAGCCGGCAAAGTGGAAGAATCCATTTTCCTCGATATCCTCTGTAAGCTGGACAAAAGAGCAGAACATGTACACTGATTTCATTGGTTCCAGCACAAAGAGGGCAAGTTCCTTCAGATCCCTAGAAACCTGCTGCCATTTAGAAGTAAAAGAACACAGAGGTCAATTAATGAAATTGTTCAAATGAATTGTATGTTTCTCTTATGGTTTTTTAACCAAATAAACAAAATAACTTAAAAACGAAATTTAAAATATAATGTCTTAGCTGATATGGGCTCAACCTCATCAAAATTTTAAAATCTACTTTAAATACTATAAATACGGATGTATGATGTTACAACGCATACTTTTACAACATCTACCTTTACAACGCGGTTTTCACAACGCATACCATTACAACGCATAATGCTTTTAGGCGCTGGATAGTGAATAGTTTAATTTACTATTCCAACTCCAGTCCCCGTGGATAGTAGGGAAGGTTATTGGATAGTAAATTAACCTATTCCCTATCCTAGAGCGCCCCACAGAGCTATGCGTTGTAATAGTTTGCGTTGTAAAAGTTGCGTTGTAATGGTAGGTCGTTGTAAAAGTTTCGTTGTAAATGTTGTTTACCATAAATATAGTACCTAGATAACCTATTCCCACTTGCCCAGTGTAACTAAGTGCCTTATGCTGCCAGTCCAAGCTCTTAATGGCATCTTAGTGACCCCGCTGAGGTCTTTTGGAGTGGTCCAATCATTCGCACAGCCTAGTTGGGTAAAGGATTGTTGGATGTACCTGACCCATAGTACTTTCAGGGCACCAGGTGACCTGAGGACCTCCTCTAGGCCCTGCTGATAGGTTATTAGCTCTGATGTCACCCAAATTCTGTGCCAATACAATAAAGGTCTAAGCCTTATTTTTGAATTAAGTGCTCTAGGTCCGAAGTCTAGGCGCTGAGGAATGAGCGAGGTGCTAACAGGAAGGTCAGTCAATGAACGCATAAAGCAGTTATCAACGCTATCCTGTGAGCTACAATCTTTGTAGCTACAAAGTTCTGCTCCATGTGATGCAGCCCCCACAGCTTGCATATTGTAAATTTGTACAGCTGGAGAAATAAGAGGAAATTGGGAGCCCCTGAGGGACCTAATAATTCCACCTGAGTACTGTTCGAGCTTCCACTTGCATTTCATGATATGCGGAGACCTATCAAAATGTTCGGTTAGTGTGAACCCCAAGTAATCAATATATTCATATATATATATATATATATATATGTATATATATATACATATATATATATATATATATATATATATATGCCAGAAAGGGTTTCCCACACGATAAAGCCACAGGAAACACAGAAGACTCGCACTCCAGGGTCCGTGTTTTCGAAAAACGTTTATTGGCGACGCGTTTCGACCAGGCGGTCTTTTTCGTTAGCCTTACATATGTAATATATATTTTTTTTAAAGGTAAAACATAAGTGTATGTTTGTGTGTGTGTGTGTGTGTATATATACATATATATATATATATACACACACACATATTTATTTGTATATAAAATTGTTTTGAAGGGGAGAGCCCCAACCCCACCTTTTTTAATTACCCTTACAATCCAAACCCTTAAACCCTAAAAATACCCTTCCCATCCAATACCACTACCCACCCCTTAACTCTAAAAACACCCTTATAAACCCAATACACCTATCCACCCCTAAACCCTAAAAATACCCTTACCACCCTATACCCCTACCATACCCACCCATAAACCATAAAAGCACCCTTAGCACCCAATACCATTACCCACCTTTAAACCCTACAAAATACCCTTACCGTCTAATACCCTTACCCATCCTTAAACACACCCTTACCACCCAATACTCCCATCCCTAAACCCTAAAAACACCCTCACCACCCAATATCCCTACCCACCCGTAAACCCTAAAAACACTCTTACTACCCATTACCCTTACCCACCCTAAACCCTAAAATACCCTTCCCATCCAATACCCCTACCCACCCCTAAACTGTAAAAACACCCTTACCACCCAATACACCTATCCACTCCTAAACCCTAAAAATACACTTACCACCCTATGCCCCTACCCTACCCACCCATTAACCATAAAAGAGCCCTTAGAACCCAATACCCTTACCCACCCCTAAACACCCTTACCACCCAATACCCTCACCTATCCCTAAACCCTAAAAACACCCTCGCCACCCAATACCGCTACCCACCCGTAAACCCTAAAAACACTCTTACTTCCCAATACCCTTACCCACCCTAAACCCTAAAAACACCCTTACCACCCTATACTCCTACCCACCCTCAAAGCCTATAAACACCCTTACCACCCTATACCCTCACCCACCTCTAAACCCTACAAAATACTCTTACCATCCAATACCCTTATCTATCCCTAAACTCTAAAACACCCTTACCACCCAATACTCAAACTCATCCCTAAAGAGAGTTTTTTGGGTTTAGTGGTAGGTATGGGTATTTCACCTACCCCCTAAACCCAAAAAACGACCTTACCACCCAATACCCTCACACACCCCTAACCCCTACCAAATACCCTTAACACCCAATATCCTTACACATCCCTAAACCCTAAAAATACCCCTACCTATCCCTAAACCCTGAAAGCACCCTTATCACCCAATACCTTTACCACCCCTAAACCCTAAAAACACCTCTACCATCCAATAACCTCACCCACCCTTAAATCCTGAAAACCTCTTACCACCCAATACCCACATCCATCTATAAACCGTACAAAATACCTTTAACACCCAATATTCTTAACCATCGGTAAACCCTATAAAATACCCTTAACAGCTAAAATCCTTACCTATCTCTAAACCCTAAAAACACTCTTACCACCCAATACACTTACCCACCTCTAAACCCTAAAAGCTCTCTTAATTCCCAATCCCCACTCACCCCTCAACCCTAAAAAAAGCTTACTATCTTATACACCTACCCATCCCTAAACCTAAAACCCTAAATGTGTGTACATATATGCATATATGTGAGTGGACATATACACACGCACATACTCACAAGCAAACATTAATACTTACCTTAGATATATGCTAAGAGGCATACGTGGTAAAGGCATTTGCGTGGAAAAAAAATATGGCGTAAAGGAGCTTCTTTGTAAAATCTTCGTTGTACAGGCTGTTTTTCGCACTATTTACCTGCTGGTAACCTTTGTCATGTACTTTAACGGTAGTTACAGGCCATGTATAAATGTTGTGCAGTAAGATGCATGCAAAGTAACACAATTGCAAGGTATTTTTAGATTTCTAATTTAAACCTTACCCATCACACTAAATAGCTGTTGTCCCACTAATCCGAGGAGTGATAGCTGGGTGCAGTGAAAGCAGCATTTGAATAGCACAAACCTAGATCAGAACCAATGGAGCACCCTGGCGCGTCCGGGTAGCGATACAGTACTTTATAGTAGGCAGACAACAGGTAAGTGCAGTATGAAGAGAGGTAAGGTGAGAGAAGACCTTACAGTTTTTTCCTGAATTGACCTGGCAAGCATCCATGTTCACAAGAATGGACAGAGACTAGTGTAGACAGAGACTATTCTGATATAATTTCTTCGAAACGTTTGTTCTGTAATAGTCGCAGAGCATGTACGTTTATCCAGTACCTAAACTGTATTGATTGTGATTTTGTAATATCTGTACTGGGTGGAGAGCATGCCTGAGGCCATTGACACTCCTTTGTCTCTCCTTTTCTCAAAGATCCAATGGAAGAGAAGAAAGAAGTCGCAGTCCCGGCCAATTCCTCCACGGATCTTCTGAAGCAGGGCGCGGGTAGGTCTTCTACTGACACATGCAGTATTCATCAGAGGTTACATCATAGCCATAAAGCCATGCTACAAAAAACAAAAGCGTATCCGTGCCATTATACATGTAACAACACCGTTCCTGACATTTTGGGTGCTGGGAGAGCTATACAACACACAGAACCAGATCAAGAGGTGTGTGTTAAGTATAATACTGGTTCAGTGAGAGCCACAGATGACAGGGAGCCGCTTCAGAAGGATCAGGGATGAACATGTGTCGGTTAAGCGGTAGCAAGACAGGGTGCTGCTTCAGGAGACATAGTTCTAAACATGATGCTGGTTAAGTGTGAAATGGGTAGTACAAGACAACAATTGGATTAACTGACCTGCACTTGGTTTTACTAAAGAGCAGCAGGGCAGGGGAAGCTATTGAGTTAGGGAAAGCAGGGTTAGAGATGATGACAATTAAGGAGGAGCCAAGCAAGAAAAGGTAATGAGTAAGGTGGCACTAGACTGGACATGGTATTAGTTAAGAAGTAGTATGATAAGTCGCCCAACGGATTAGAGGAAGCAGAGCTGACCATGGCGCCATTTATGGTGCAGCGGGGCAAGTGAGCACATTTTGGAACGCAGGGCTGGCCAGTTACAAGGGAGCAAGGCATGACATGCCGATGGTCGAGTTAGAGCTAGAGTGGACATTGAACTAATATAGAGGGATCAAGGCTGCACCTGGTGCTGTGCTAGTAGGACATGGGCAGGACATGTGTGGTCATGGGGAGCAGAGCCTTCTGCTCCCCTTCTGACTGCTCCAAACTCACCGGGTGTGCAGCACACTACACATAACAAATCACCAAAAACTGGAATTTGTAGGCAAAAAATATGAAGTCATTAGGGTCCCATGTGTGAGGGGAGGGAGACACATCTAGAACCCTCTTTAACTGCCCTGGTAAAGGGCATTGCTGCCACCACCTATTTGTGAATTACATTTAATGATGAGTTTGTGCGACATAGAAGGGCAGTAATAAGGGCTGAGTTGAACACACAACCCCACTTTTTGCAAGCTCCACTGAAATATCATCTCAACTGTTGACAAATGGGCCTCCTTCACAGGTGGCACTGCACAAAATCAAACTAAGAAATGCATGAAAAATAGCTTTGCTCCTGTCGAATGGTTTAGTAACTTTATTTTCTAATTTACTTATATAGGTAATTTGTATAGTTAATAATCACTTTCCTGAGGTGACATCACAGCACAAAGATTGACTCTTATTTCCATACTTGTTAGAGCTAATACGTTTTTGCATAGTGCAATTGTCTTTTACATAATTTTCAATTACTGATTGGAGTGTGATTAAGTCGCTTTTAGATAATCTCTAGTGTAAAACTGCGGGGCAGCAGATAATACAAAGTAATTGTAGACCCACATATTCTGAATTTGTGTCTCAGTTGGTGCTGAAGGCTTGGGAGGGTTAGATCTGTCAGTAATTTCAAGTTGAAAGGTTTCTTCTGGATGTTGCTTGGTGATATTTAGGAGCGGGGAAAGTAATGGCTTACTGGGAGAGTTTGTACAGTTTGAAAAGTTCGTTAAATTTACTAATTGTGTCACTTCATTTGAGAGAGACGCTTTCCAGACAGAAAAAAAGCCGTATAAGAAGAGAACGTTCTTGCAAAAATCTTTTGATGTGTGAATTCCACCACTAAAAGTGTTTTATTTTTATTTTTATGTTTCTGTTGTACTCTCATCTTTAGTGAAAGTTTCATTCAAAAATGTGCAGTTTTTAGGGCTCGGACTCCTCCCCCTGGGGGAGGAGTTTCGAGATCCTAATGTTATAAGAAAAAAAAGAAGAAGTATCCTTAGGGCCTTGGTGAGAGGAATTCCACACATTCCTTAGCGTTTTCTGGCATCTGGTCAGTGATTCGTCTTCCCTGTGCTGTGTATGTAGTAGCCTTGAAGTGATAGGCTGTAAGTAATGTACGCGTGCCCGATGTGGCATTTTGTGTGCGAGAACGAGCATGGCAGAGTGATTAATCTTAATTACGAGCTGTCAGAGTGCCCGTGTAATGCAAGCCAGATGATGCGAACGCGTTCACAGCGGTGAGCGCGTTCAATGTTAAATGACGAGAGGCAGCAGGCGAGGCTCACAGAAGATGACTCATACATGCTCGTCCACACTGTAGTTCTTGTTTATTTCGTAGTCGTTTATGTTCTGCCTTAATGCATTGCCATTTAGACCGGCTTTAAAATTATATGAAAGGCCCTCCTCTCCGCCAGTAACAGCTTGCTGTTGTGTTCTCCCTAGTTTTCCGGTACGTTTGTGCTGATTTTATTTTAAAATACCTTTACATTTGTACTTTTGCCACTCACTTCTGTAACTTTGTTTGTAAAGTAAAGCGCTCTTAATAAAGGCCGTGTTCGCAACTCATAAATCACAACGAAAAGTTAAATAAAATACAGATAATGAAGTGCTTCGAAGCCTGCCAGGCGAGCCGTGCTAGCGCTGCCGGTTCTTGTCCGGGCCGGGCGCTGGGACGAGCCTGACAGCTGCCCGTTATTGCAACATGCCTGCAGTTGGCCACCTCAAGGCGCTGTCTGTCCGTCCTCGGCAGGCCATGCCTGCAAGGACGTGCCTTCGAGGCCTGAGGCCGCCCAGTGGCCCGTTTCCTGCAGCACTGCAATGCTAAAGTTGGAATGCGATTTACAATTCTTTATTCATTAATTTATTTATTTATATATTTAATGCCATTTTCTATAGCGCGAATATTACCCGAAGGTGTCAGAGCGCTTTACAAAAGAACCAGTTGCGCTACATAAGGATTTAGGATTCCATGAGTTACATCAAAGATACAAACAGGAAAAAAAATTGCAATTGTACAAGTTGTAAAGTCACACAGGGAAGAGATACAAATATAAAAAAATGCAAATGTACAAGTTGTAAAGTCACTCTATGTATCTCTATATACATATTGTTAAAGTCTCTTATGTAAATAAAGCGGTTTTCAGTCTCCTTGGCGAGAGTGCTCCAGAGCAACCTGTTCCGGACAGGGGTGAGGCAAGCTCCAGGGGGTGAGCCGCTGAGTGAGGCTGTGCCGGTGTGTTCAACAAAGAATGAGGGTGTGCTCAGGATCAAACTGTTTATTCAAGAGGGCAGCCAGGATCGGAAGGGAGGTTTCCTGGCCACATACGGCCCGGTGATTCCCCAGCGACTGCTTTGAATTTTTGATTCTTGATGATTCAACACCTCAGCAGCCTGTGCATTCACCAGCAACAGGCCCCTCCAGGATTACAAACCTGCAGTTGGGACTGCCGCCTCCATTGTAGACAGGCAAAAACGCATGAAACACTGCTGTTGAGTGCTGAGTGCTGTGTGCGGTGTGCTGGTGAGTGCTGTGTGCTGGTGAGTGCTGGTGAGTGTGGTGTGCTGGTGAGTGCCGTGTGCTGTTGGGGGCAGAGTGCTGTTGGGGGCAGAGTGCTGTTGGGGGCAGAGTGCTGTGTGCTGTTGAGTGCAGAGTGCAGAATGCTGTTGAGCGCAGAATGCTGTTGAGCGCAGAATGCTGTTGAGCGCAGAATGCTGTTGAGCGCAGAATGCTGTTGAGCGCAGAGTGCTGTTGAGGGCAGAGTGCTGTTGAGGGCAGAGTGCTGTTGAGGGCAGAGTGCTGTTGAGGGCAGAGTGCTGTGTGCTGTTGAGGGCAGATTGCTGTTGAGGGCAGAGTGCTGTTGAGTGCTGTGTGCTGTTGAGGACAGAGTGCTGTTGAGGGCAGAGTGCTGTTGAGGGCAGAGTGCTGTTGAGGGCAGAGTGCTGTTGAGGGCAGAGTGCTGTTGAGGGCAGAGTGCTGTTGAGGGCAGAGTGTTGTGTGCTGTTGAGGGCAGAGTGCTGTGTGCTGTTGAGGGCAGAGTGCTGTTGAGGGCAGAGTGCTGTTGAGGGCAGAGTGCTGTTGAGGGCAGAGTGCTGTTGAGGGCAGAATGCTGTTGAGGGCAGAATGCTGTTGAGTGCAGAGTGCTGTTGAGGGCAGAGTGCTGTTGAGGGCAGAGTGCTGTTGAGGGCAGAGTGCTGTTGAGGGCAGAGTGCTGTGTGCTGTTGAGGGCAGATTGCTGTTGAGGGCAGAGTGCTGTTGAGTGCTGTGTGCTGTTGAGTGCTGTGTGCTGTTGAGTGCTGTGTGCTGTTGAGGGCAGAGTGCTGTTGAGGGCAGAGTGCTGTTGAGGGCAGAGTGCTGTTGAGGGCAGAGTGCTGTGTGCTGTTGAGGGCAGAGTGCAGAATGCTGTTGAGGGCAGAGTGCTGTTGAGTGCAGAGTGCAGAATGCTGTTGAGGGCAGAGTGCTGTTGAGGGCAGAGTGCAAAATACTGTTGAGTGCAGAATGCTGTTGAGTGCAGAGTGCTGTTGAGTGCAGAGTGCTGTTGAGTGCAGAGTGCTGTTGAGTGCAGAGTGCTGTTGAGGGCAGAGTGCTGTTGAGGGCAGAGTGCTGTTGAGGGCAGAGTGCTGTTGAGGGCAGAGTGCTGTTGAGGGCAGAGTGCTGTTGAGGGCAGAGTGCTGTTGAGGGCAGAGTGCTGTTGAGGGCAGAGTGCTGTTGAGGGCAGAGTGATGTGTGCTGTTGAGGGCAGATTGCTGTTGAGGGCAGAGTGCTGTTGAGTGCTGTGTGCTGTTGAGTGCTGTGTGCTGTTGAGTGCTGTGTGCTGTTGAGTGCTGTGTGCTGTTGAGGGCAGAGTGCTGTTGAGGGCAGAGTGCTGTTGAGGGCAGAGTGCTGTTGAGGGCAGAGTGCTGTGTGCTGTTGAGGGCAGAGTGCAGAATGCTGTAGAGGGCAGAGTGCTGTTGAGTGCAGAGTGCAGAATGCTGTTGAGGGCAGAGTGTTGTTGAGGGCAAAATACTGTTGAGTGCAGAATGCTGTTGAGTGCAGAGTGCTGTTGAGTGCAGAGTGCTGTTGAGGGCAGAGTGCTGTTGAGGGCAGAGTGCTGTTGAGGGCAGAGTGCTGTTGAGGGCAGAGTGCTGTTGAGGGCAGAGTGCTGTGTGCTGTTGAGGGCAGATTGCTGTTGAGGGCAGAGTGCTGTTGAGTGCTGTGTGCTGTTGAGGACAGAGTGCTGTTGAGGGCAGAGTGCTGTTGAGGGCAGAGTGCTGTTGAGGGCAGAGTGCTGTTGAGGGCAGAGTGCTGTTGAGGGCAGAGTGCTGTTGAGGGCAGAGTGTTGTGTGCTGTTGAGGGCAGAGTGCTGTGTGCTGTTGAGGGCAGAGTGCTGTTGAGGGCAGAGTGCTGTTGAGGGCAGAGTGCTGTTGAGGGCAGAGTGCTGTTGAGGGCAGAATGCTGTTGAGGGCAGAATGCTGTTGAGTGCAGAGTGCTGTTGAGGGCAGAGTGCTGTTGAGGGCAGAGTGCTGTTGAGGGCAGAGTGCTGTTGAGGGCAGAGTGCTGTGTGCTGTTGAGGGCAGATTGCTGTTGAGGGCAGAGTGCTGTTGAGTGCTGTGTGCTGTTGAGTGCTGTGTGCTGTTGAGTGCTGTGTGCTGTTGAGGGCAGAGTGCTGTTGAGGGCAGAGTGCTGTTGAGGGCAGAGTGCTGTTGAGGGCAGAGTGCTGTGTGCTGTTGAGGGCAGAGTGCAGAATGCTGTTGAGGGCAGAGTGCTGTTGAGTGCAGAGTGCAGAATGCTGTTGAGGGCAGAGTGCTGTTGAGGGCAGAGTGCAAAATACTGTTGAGTGCAGAATGCTGTTGAGTGCAGAGTGCTGTTGAGTGCAGAGTGCTGTTGAGTGCAGAGTGCTGTTGAGTGCAGAGTGCTGTTGAGGGCAGAGTGCTGTTGAGGGCAGAGTGCTGTTGAGGGCAGAGTGTTGTGTGCTGTTGAGGGCAGAGTGCTGTGTGCTGTTGAGGGCAGAGTGCTGTTGAGGGCAGAGTGCTGTTGAGGGCAGAATGCTGTTGAGTGCAGAATGCTGTTGAGTGCAGAATGCTGTTGAGTGCAGAGTGCTGTTGAGTGCTGTGTGCTGTTGAGGGCAGAGTGCAGAATGCTGTTGAGGGCAGAGTGCTGTTGAGTGAAAAGTGCAGAATGCTGTTGAGGGCAGAGTGCAAAATACTGTTGAGTGCAGAATGCTGTTGAGTGCAGAATGCTGTTGAGTGCAGAGTGCTGTTGAGTGCAGAGTGCTGTTGAGTGCAGAGTGCTGTTGAGTGCAGAGTGCTGTTGAGTGCAGAGTGCTGTTGAGTGCAGAGTGCTATTGAGGGCAGAGTGCTGTTGAGGGCAGAGTGCTGTTGAGGGCAGAGTGCTGTTGAGTACAGAGTGCTGTTGAGGGCAGAGTGCTGTTGAGGGCAGAGTGCTGTTGAGGGCAGAGTGCTGTTGAGGGCAGAGTGCTGTTGAGGGCAGAGTGCTGTTGAGGGCAGAGTGCTGTTGAGGGCAGAGTGCTGTTGAGGGCAGAGTGCTGTTGAGGGCAGAGTGATGTGTGCTGTTGAGGGCAGATTGCTGTTGAGGGCAGAGTGCTGTTGAGTGCTGTGTGCTGTTGAGTGCTGTGTGCTGTTGAGTGCTGTGTGCTGTTGAGTGCTGTGTGCTGTTGAGGGCAGAGTGCTGTTGAGGGCAGAGTGCTGTTGAGGGCAGAGTGCTGTTGAGGGCAGAGTGCTGTGTGCTGTTGAGGGCAGAGTGCAGAATGCTGTAGAGGGCAGAGTGCTGTTGAGTGCAGAGTGCAGAATGCTGTTGAGGGCAGAGTGTTGTTGAGGGCAGAGTGCAAAATACTGTTGAGTGCAGAATGCTGTTGAGTGCAGAGTGCTGTTGAGTGCAGAGTGCTGTTGAGGGCAGAGTGCTGTTGAGGGCAGAGTGCTGTTGAGGGCAGAGTGCTGTTGAGGGCAGATTGCTGTTGAGGGCAGAGTGCTGTTGAGTGCTGTGTGCTGTTGAGGAGAGAGTGCTGTTGAGGGCAGAGTGCTGTTGAGGGCAGAGTGCTGTTGAGGGCAGAGTGTTGTGTGCTGTTGAGGGCAGAGTGCTGTGTGCTGTTGAGGGCAGAGTGCTGTTGAGGGCAGAGTGCTGTTGAGGGCAGAATGCTGTTGAGGGCAGAATGCTGTTGAGTGCAGAATGCTGTTGAGTGCAGAGTGCTGTTGAGTGCTGTGTGCTGTTGAGGGCAGAGTGCAGAATGCTGTTGAGGGCAGAGTGCTGTTGAGTGCAGAGTGCAGAATGCTGTTGAGGGCAGAGTGCAAAATACTGTTGAGTGCAGAATGCTGTTGAGTGCAGAATGCTGTTGAGTGCAGAATGCTGTTGAGTGCAGAGTGCTGTTGAGTGCAGAGTGCTGTTGAGTGCAGAGTGCTGTTGAGTGCAGAGTGCTGTTGAGTGCAGAGTGCTGTTGAGGGCAGAGTGCTGTTGAGGGCAGAGTGCTGTTGAGGGCAGAGTGCTGTTGAGGGCAGAGTGCTGTGTGCTGTTGAGGGCAGATTGCTGTTGAGGGCAGAGTGTTGTGTGCTGTTGAGGGCAGAGTGCTGTGTGCTGTTGAGGGCAGAGTGCTGTGTGCTGTTGAGGGCAGAGTGCTGTTGAGGGCAGAGTGCTGTTGAGGGCAGAGTGCTGTTGAGGGCAGAATGCTGTTGAGTGCAGAATGCCGTTGAGTGCAGAATGCTGTTGAGTGCCGAGTGCTGTTGAGTGCAGAGTGCTGTTGAGTGCAGAGTGCTGTGTTGTGCCTAGTGAGTGCAGACTAGTGAGTGCAGACTAGTGAGTAGAGTAGTGAGTAGAGTAGTGAGTAGTGAGTGCAGAGTAGAGTAGTGAGTAGAGTAGTGAGTGCAGAGTAGAGTAGTGAGTAGGACATCACAGGCAGCAGCTGTGCAAGCTTCTTACACTCACAAGGAGACCACAGGCAGCTGAGGTGCAATCTTCTTCTACTCACAAGAACGACATCACAGGCAGCAGCGGTGCAAGCTTCTCACACTCACAAGAACGACATCACAGGCAGCAGCAGTGCAAAGCTTCTTACACTCACAAGAAGGACATCACAGGCAGTACCAGTGCAAAGTTCTTACACTCACAAGGAGACATGCCAGCAGAGGTGCAAGCTTCTCACACTCACAAGAATGACATCACAGGCAGCAGCAGTGCAAGCTTCTTACACTCACAAGAACGACATCACAGGCAGCAGCAGTGCAAGCTTCTTACACTCACAAGGAGACCACAGCCAGCAGAGGTGCAAGCTTCTCACACTCACAAGAAGGACATCACAGGCAGTAACGGTGCAATATTCTCACACTCACAAGGAGATCACTGGCAGTACACACCACATGAACACACTCCACAACACATAGCAACAATACATTGGCATTTATAATGCCATTAGCTCAAACTCAAATAAATCCGAGCCCGATTGCATTTCTAATGCTTGTTTAAAACTTCCTAGCATCTGTGAATATCATGTAGATTGAAAAGGTTTTTAAAAAAGCTATACAAAGTGGTGTAGAGAGTTCACAAACTCCTAATAAAAAGACTGGACATCTTGTACTTATTTCTGCAAATGAATTGCTATTTAGAGTCTGTGACGCCATTATTGTTTTTAAACCCCCTTTTTGTTAATAAATTAAATGCTAAACAAGGGAGGCATTCTCTGATATCAATCATTCTGCATTTTTTATTCTGCAAGATGTGCAGCGTAAATAATATGTATTTGTATCTCGAAAATAAAGGAGTGGTTTGTTTCTTTGCCAGGCATATTTTTGTTCTGCACTGAGACAGGAATGCAGAGAAAAATCTTAGTTAATGTCAGTTTTGAACCTGCATCTTAATCTTCTGCAAGATTACAGTTAGTAACAGTTTACATGTGCAGTGTGGGTTCCAATGGATGAACAAAGGATACACCAGACAATGAAGCAAAAAGGAGATTGTTGCAGTAACCTTGGCACATTTATAACTGGTAATCACGCTGGGTTTACTTTCTTGTGCGTTAGTAGACTTTTTATTAACATTTTTTTCTGTCTGTCTCCCTGTAGCCTGCAACGTGCTGTTCATCAACTCGGTGGACATGGAGTCTCTGACCGGCCCACAGGCCATTTCCAAAACTGTCAGCGAGACGCTGGTGGCAGATCCAGCACCGACGGCGACCATCGTCCACTTCAAAGTCTCCGGTCAAGGAATTACTTTAACAGACAACCAGAGAAAGTAAGGGGCGCAGTAGCGCAATGCGAGTGGATAGAGGTTGCAAACGTGGTAGTGTTAACAACTGCGAAATGCCATGTGCTTAACCTGTTAAGTGCTGTCGTCGGTCGTTGAACGTTCGGAGCACTACCTGGCTGGTGCTGCGCACGTTCAATGGCCGACGCAACCCCGCACGTTCTTTAAAACGGCCGCACTGCTGCGAAAAAACGGCCGCGGTTAAGGGGTTAATGAACAATCTGGGTGTCTGGGTCACCGTAGATCTTTTAAAGACATAGGATAAGATGTTAACTGTATATTTTTAGGCTGCTTAGTGTTATAGTTAATTGTAATATCCCATACCGAAGAGAAGGAGGCGATACCATTAAATGTTCTGAAGTGCATGCACTCGTCTCAAAAACTCCCTATGACTTCTCCTCTTTGCAGATCATACCATCAGCCAGGAGGAAGTACCCCCTTCCCATTCATCTCACCCACTTGCTACAGGCCACTCTCAATTCCATTAGACCACAGACACCTTCCTTCAAATGTATCTGTCCGTAAACGACACTCTTGTTCCGTAACCACACCAACTTCCCATAGAACTCGCCTCTTTACACACCGGTTGTATGATGTTACAACGCGTGTTATCGCAGTTGTTACAACGACTGCATGTTACCACGCTATGCCTTTACAATGCAAGTCTTTACATCGACTTGAGCTAGGTGGCGTGCTAACATTAGAAAAGTGTAATTCACTATTCCAACTCCAGTCCACTTATCAGTAGGGAAGGTATTGGGATAGTAAACTACACTATTTTTAATGTTAGCATGCCATCTAGCGCAAGTCGATGTAAAGACTTGCGTTGTAATGGCATATCGTGGTAACATCGTGGTCGTTGTAACGACCGCGATGTAACAGCATCGCAGTGTATTGTCTGCGTTGTTAATGATGTTTTCCTTACACACCACCATGTCTTTGTGCATACCACACTCTCTTTCCATATAATTCCTCCTGCAATAGACCCCTGTCAGTTACCATAGCCTGTATTCACTTCACACAGATCTCACATGTCCATGGACCAAACATAGAAATGCGGGCTACCCTCACTTTGTGTCAATCAAACTCGTATCTCACAGAGCTCTGATCTTCTTACAACACACTCATTTTCAACAAGTCCGCTCCAAGTTACACAAAACTCACCACTCACCACTGCTACAGACCACGCCCACCGCTTAAAGACTGATCACGTCGTAGAGGTTATACCTACCTCCAGTGTTTCCCCTCCGTACAGATCACATATAGTTCACATATGTGATCACGCTACAGTCATTATTTCTTCCCAAGTGCCTATTACGATTTACTTCACGGACAACAGCTTTTCCATCCTTACCATAGAATAAAACACTGCAAAAACAACTTCCCCTCTACCTTCCGCTTAACAACACCACAATTCACACCACGCCAACAACATTCATTGTACATCAACGCAGACTGGATCTTCCTTGTTCATGCGGTGCATGCCTCCTCATAGACCACCTTCACTCCCCATGGTCGAAATCGCTTCCCAAGGACACGCATTTCAATACATCGACTTCAGTTCCTTTGTTACAGAATGGTCCCACTCTTTAGACAGTAAAGCCAGCTTCTCCTCCCAGACCATAACCTCACACCAAAAATAGCCTCTTACATGCATGAAGCTTTTTTTCATATATAATCCATGTAGTCTGCACATGGATGCATCTCTTTTATATATGTAACCTGTTCTCATGAAAGGGCAGTCATGTCAAAACATCTTTCATTTGAAAACCATGCTATCCACAGACCATTCATCCACTCACATGTATTAGCCTCTGCATAGCATAGCTGATAGAATTTAGACTTGTCGAGGAGAGGTTGTCTCAGCGTTTACCATCACCTTTTGTTCTATATTTTCTCGTTACAGGTTGTTCTTCAGAAGACATTATCCCCTGAGCACAGTCACCTTTTGCGACGTTGATCCGCAAGAAAGAAAGTGAGTATTTAACCAGGAGTCTGTTGTGCTCTCACAGGGCTGTTTGTGCATGCTGGTGAGTGGATTCTAAACATATCATAAAGCCCACTAACCCTACACAACCCCTATAAAATGTATCCAGGGGGAGTAGCCTCAAGGGGAGGTGTTTGGTGTGCTACACCCCCCTAATAAATGCATTTTCCATTAAATAGTCGGGTACAGGTAATTAGATTTCAGTCTGGTATGGTGAGGAGTCTGTCCAATTTCACCAGGAATTTTGACATACACTTATGCAAACCTATCATACACTCTCACCCTCCCTCTGTTTTGAAAGTCTTTGAAAATGTTGACTAGTATTACAAAATATTATGTTTTACCTCACTCAGTACCCCTACCAATCTGCCTTCCTCTCCCTTTCCACTGCCCCTTAGGCCTCTCTCATGCACCCCGCTTGTCATATAATGTATTTTAACATTATACGATTGCATGATTTTAGGAAAACCTGGAGCTCACACCCACCCAATCTTACTGACCCAGCTACACCCCTGAATGTCTCACTTTTCAAATATGGCACCTTCTTTCATTCCAGTGCTGTAATAATAAACTTCATAGACCTCTAAAAAAAATACTAAGTCCTAGATTCATATCCCCCAGTAATACTTGCTAGCAGACGCATGATTGCAGAGAGAGAGAGAGAGAGAGAGCGAGAAGGAGAGAGAGAGAGAGATAAAGAGAAAGAGAGAGAGAAAGAGAGAGAGAGAGAGAGAGAGAGAGAGAGAGAGAGAGAGAGAGAGAGAGAGAGAGAGAATGAAGTGTTGCAGCCCTGTACGAGCCAAAGAGAAAGAAACATTGATGGATTTGTCGGAAGGCGTGTTGTAAGATACTCTGCATAGCAGTCAGTCTAGTGTCAGAACGACCCTGGTTTCTCTGCGCTTCTGCCTCCCCAGAGGGGTGTCACGTGAGCTTTTTGGAGTTCAGGGTATAAATGGCATCAGAAGGATTGGGTAATTCATCTACAGGAGAAAGATGACAAACTTGGGCTTCTTCGCTCCAAATACATGATTTCCAGAAAACAGCCGGGTCAAGCCTTAGAGCTTGCAAAGTAGTAATGTGGTATCTTGAATAGAGTTCCGTGCCCTACGCATAGAATACCACACCAAACTTCATCATCTAACATATCTACTGCTGACACCTGTACTTTCCTAGTAGTCAGTCCATATGATATTGTCAGAAGATTTCTAGTAAAGATGAAGTAAGGCCTTTTTCGTGTGATGTCAGTGCCTTTTGTACTATATATAAGGAGGTAGTTCTAAGTAAATGATGTTCAGCAATCCACTCTACGCCACCCCACTCTACTTCACACCACACCACACTACACCACTCCACTCCATAACACTACACTCTATTCAACTTTAGAACACTCCACGCCCCTTTATATCAGTAACATTTAGCCATACTGAATAGCAGCCACACTTGAGTACAACATGGCTAAAACATATTAGCAACAATCCAGAGACATTCCAATTGCAGCAATCGGGAACATCCTGACTCCAAATTAAAAAACTAAAATATATAAACATGTAAATTAGGTCAAATTGGACACTTATACAGTTGCATTAAAATGGACCCAAGGCTTCGATTACTGGTGAGTTCAATGCCCAAGCCAGTGTGAGGATACAACAATGTATTGTATTAGCACAGGAAATGGCATATCAGTTTGGCTCCCAGATAATCATAACAATTAGTGAAGGGCTTGGTTGGCCAGGAGGCCCTAATGCGTGCTTTTTGGCATTAGGTTAAATGCACTGTTTAGCCTTGCACATCATTTAACAGTTTTTAAAAATAAATAAAAAAGAAGACCAAAACACTTCATTTTGTGTATGCCCATTAATGAAAGAGAAATGCAGCCACGTGGACAAGGCACTTTAAATAATACCGGGGAATGATTTCCAGGGAACACCAAAGACAACATAACAAAACAAAATACATTACAAAGTAGATTTTCAATGCCTTTAACCCCTTGGCTGCGGCAGTAATTCCGGCGCGGCGCTGGGGGGAAGGGGGTCGCGCGGCACCGCCATGCTTGTGATGGAACCACTCCGTCATTAGCGCGCTGTGCTTATGAGTGGTTCAGTCACGGCTCCGCGGCATGATGGAACCACTCGGTCATGAGCACATCATGCCCGTGGCTCGTGACGGAGTGCTTCCGTCACAAGCATGGAAGGAGTTAAGCCACCTGGAGGAACCCACCAAAAAGGAAGCTTTGACGAAGACGACCAAGAAAGAAGAAAAAAAAATAGTCCCAGACACGAACAGATAAGCACCAAACTGGACAGACACTAGTAGTTAGGCGCTGCTCCATGGGAGGAAACAATTGACAACAAGGAGGGACATAGAGGAAAAATTAACCACTAGAAAGCAAGCCTTTTTAAGGACAATGGAAGTGACAAATAAAAAGGCAATGGGCGGGCTGTAAGCCCACAGAGTAAATACAGCATGTCTTGAAGTCACAGCTTTGCGGGGAGTTTTTAAAGAACATTAGCAAACACACATTTCCATGGAAGAAAAGAAAAGAAGAGTTCCTAGATTATTTGGAAGCAGTTCATGGCACTTAAATTATTCTGGGAAAGAAAATTCTAAAATAAGTTTTTAAATTTAGGGTCTGAGAGTCACATTATATTTAGAGCAAAATAAAGAATGAGAGCAACAAATTGTTTATTATATGAATGATCTTTTGCTCTCTCCTTGGATGCATGACTGGTATATGATGAACCTTGCTGTGACCCATTATAACTCTTATTTTCTAATCAAATAACCTGTTCCTCTTTGTATTACTAAGCACTATTCATGTAGTGACCTGGCAGTGTGAGTGCTGTTCACACAGCTAGGATTAATACAAGTGAAGCTTTATGGACAAGCACACTAGTAATGGTATTTGCTGTTTTTTCCTACTAGATGGACGAAGTCTGAAAGAGGTCCAGCAAAGTAAGTGCCTTGGCTCTGATACCAATTATGGATAATGTTGCATGATTGATGAACTTCATGGGTTATGACTGTTCAGGAGTAATGAAGATGGGGATTTGTGCTATCTTTTCAGTAATCCTAGAAATTGGTCATCGATAAGTGTACTCTCGACATCTTCTGCCTCCATGGCCAAATAATGATGTGAATTTCCTTCTACCTCTCTCACCAACGTTTTGCAATTAATCTGTGCCAGGGCTCTATTTTTTTGTCCAAGTGTGGACCCTGCAGTGTTCCAGGTTTATGATGCAGCAGCTCTGGCATGTCAGTCCCAACACTGTCAAACTGGGCACATCAAGATCTCATGACCACAGGCAAAGGGTTGAAGAGAGCCATAGGGAAAGCACAGTGAATCCCAATGTTCATCCTCACATCATCTGCCTTTACCTCTCACAGCTCTATTTCTTCTTGCAATAGTTATGCGCTATACGCAACACATTGGCTCGAATAAAACCTTTGATTTTTCCTTCCATCCTCTGCCCTCATGAACAAAAAGTCTCTGTTGAAGGGGTACTATCTCTTTCAAACAGTGATCCACTGGACCTGCCTGAAAAAGGTGACTTTCTGCCAGAACTAATTTTAGTACAGCCACAAGCATTATAGGCATGGGCATATACTGCTGCTACGCTCGCTATTTATGTATGCTTGTGTGAATAAATAGATGGAGAAAATTGGATAGCTGAACATGAGCAGAAGCCGAAGGATACGTTTTAGAATTCTTTACAAGGTTTGTTCAAGGAAGAGAATTCTTGTTCTATATGTCACTAATATTCTTTTAAGAGATGAAAATTCAGATGCTCTCTAGACTTCAGGAGGGACGTGGCAGTTCCTGTTTGGGGATGGGGGAATTATTCAAGATTTTGTAATTTGGTTTGCTCTAATTTCATGGCTTTTATTTGCAATCTGAGGATGTGTAGGTTTTTAGTGAGGCTGGGAGGGGATTTCATTATACAACAACGTGTGCAGTATCCTCCTCTTAAGGTTGGCAGTATAGTAAGAAAGTTACATAAGCGAAATCTCCACTTCACCACCAGTAGAGGGAAAAAGGAAAACCTTCTTTATACAACGCTCACCCACTTTAGTAGTGGCATGACTGCTATAGGGCAGGATGGTCTCAACCGTATTCCAGGGAGCTCTTTGAAGAATTTTGATTTTGGGGCGAAGCTTTATATAATATTAGATAAAATTTGCAGCGCAGGAGAGCGGTGCGCCAAACAGGTTTACTGAGGGCAGGGACCCTTAATGGTAGGGCATACCCCTACCGCACCTAGAAGAGTACATTGTACCTGTCTCTAGGGTACTTCCAAGACAGCAAGTACACCACTTTTTAACTGCATGCAAAAGCTTATCTTCAAATGACCAGTAAATCATCACAGTATTGCACCACTGGGGGAACCATTTAAGTTTTTTGCCCTGAGGAATGCCCAGGACCTATGTTAGGTCAGTAGTACAAGAGCAGAACCATATCAGGTTTTAACACTAGGGTCATGCTACCCCAATATCCTGTTTGCCCCATGTAAATATAGTTTTATACTTCCCCAACCCCCACATCCCCCACACCACCAGAAAACTGATACCTTGGGGTGGGTGCGGAATTTTACCTAATAGTATTAAATCCCCAAAATACTAAATTCTTCAAAGAACTCCCTGAAATGTGGTTGAGCCCACCCTGACCTTTAGGAGTCAAGGTGAACCTGATGATGAAGCATGATACTACTAGAGTAGGTGAGGGTTGTATAAAAAAGGTTTTCCTTTTTCCTGTCACTGAGTGTGGTGGAGCGGCAGTGTAACTTATGTTCCTTTCTTACCATACTGCCACCCTTAAGAGGTGGATGCAACACAGTTTGTTGTATATATAGCAGGGAGCACATATCCCCTTACCTTTTCTATGCAAAAAAATCTTTCCCCCCCTCCTGGGTCCAGGGGTTCATTCGAACTCTTGCACTTAAGAGTTGAATTGATTCCATTATATAGCCAACACGTTTTGTGCTCTACACTGCTTTGTCACTGCTCCGATATTAATCAATCATTGCAAAGAGGTTGTTACGTGAGCACAACGCCATCATAAATCGCCAAATCCTTATAAAGGGAGAATCAAAAATGACAGAAATGCAAAAAATGGGAAGAACCATGCCAGAAATACTGAGCTAAGAAAGCTTTTAATATCTAAGCCTTCATAAAGCAGTCTAATCTTTCAAACATGTTAGCTGTACAAAGAAGGCAAAACCATGATGATACTTGCCATATAAAATTCTGATTTGGAATTTTATTTCACATTTGAAGATTCGTTTGAGATAAAAATAAGTGAAGAAGAGAAGAGATTGAAATTTCTAGTTTTGCACCAGGATTGAGATACTTGTGTGCCTTTGCATAGGTACATAGAGGATTGTTAATCGGATGTCATCATGTTCATATTGTTTGCGTCCAGGAATTTGTGTAAAGTTGTTGGGCGCATTCAGTATTACACACAAGTACAGTGAGCGTATTTCTGTACTCAGAAGGCCTGATTCACAAATGATGAGGCATTCTATACAGTCTCTATCAGCAAATTAGTAGCTTTCCAATTTTTGGGTTCAGCGTCATAAGAGTCATAACCTACTTGGCATACACCTGGCATTCCTACCCCTACATCATCTGATGAGAAACAATAGGTGTAGCTATGGGGTACGTGTGCAAATGTATTATTGTATTCTGGGGAAATTATGATATTTATAGTTAGAATTGCATACACCTTCTATGCTTAACTTTACTTTGTCTGAATAGCAACAACCTGCTGGAGTAGGTTTAAGATATATATGAAATTCTGTCGTTATATTTTCCTCATGGTTAACATTTTTTCATATTAAAGGATCACTTTGCCTGCAATCCCTACAAACCCACAGAGGTGCATTGGGTTATCTCTAACTCTCATTGCACCACGCCTGCCTTCATAATGTAGGTGCATGTTTAGAAGTTAATATGTACAATGGGAAGGACATTGTGCTATCAATGGAATGCCGACCATACAAATTCTCATACATGCTCTAGGATTCATTTTTTCATCTCGCTGAGATCTTTGTTATAAAAGCAATAGAAACACTAAATTCTGAACTTATCACAGGGTGGGCACATTTTCAGAGGTTTAAATAGCAACCAACTCCATGGTCTTTGGAAAACCTGTCAAACATCAAAAAGTATACAATATTTGTCGTAGGACTTCCCCATGAAAATCTTGACATCCCATATATATTTATACGCTGCTAAAAAGGGGGTTTCTTGGGGATGTACTTCATAGAAAATCATTCTCCTCCACAATGCCACTGTGTGTAGCAAATCCTCCCATTGTGCCATTGTGCATAAATGTTTCAGTTGAGAACTGTGATGTAAATACATTATAGTATGGATTGTATGTAGTATTAATAATCTTACTAAAAATAGAGCCAGCAAATCTTTAGTAATTTGATGAAAAAATGGAAGCCTTCTCAAAGAATGAAAATAGTCAACTTGCCATCATTTTGTAAAACAAAATAAATTGTCTTCAGCCACAAATTCCATCGCATCGACACCACAGAAAATATAACACAAGTGTTCCAGATGAATGCACTTAAAAGAGGGGTTAAACTCAATCACATATTTAAGCTCATTGCAGGTACTCTATAGTCACTATAGTTATGTGGTCAAAGAAATATTTGGATTTGATATAAAGTAAGTGGGTGAAGTTCCTCACACATTCGTTTTACACTTGTTATTATTGGTCTTCAGTCTTTCAGATAATCTGAAAGTGATTTGTACCAAAATATAACCTCAAATGAGGATGGATTAAGTGCAGCTCTAATGAAACATCTAATGATGGAAGAAGTGGAAAGGGTGTAGCACCAGTTTCTCATTCCAGTACCAGTTGAAGTCTTTTCTAGTAAGGGCCGCTAGATCCTGCTAAAGATCTTTGCTTCTAATTCCACCATTGTGGGTTTTAGAAATTGTTTTACTTTATTGTATTTTGTTCCTTGCTTTCGCTGCTGGCCTTTGTGTGGTTGCCAAGTGTAAAGTGCAGTCATCACATACAGTAGTTGACTTTAACATTGCGTTGCTGCAAAGCACCTTTCAGCTTTTTGTGTTGCTGGTCTTATCTTGTGATAGAATCATAGACAGATTCAGCTTTGTGTTTGCTCTTATTGTGAAGAAAAATCTCAGGGACAAAGTAAGAAAGTCAAGAATAAACTTTTTTATTGTGTTGAACCTGTTGAATACAACAAATGAATTGACAAGCCTTTTTCCTACCCGATACTCACTGTTCTTAAGAAAGTTTTAAGAAGTGCAAAGTGTTCAGCCAAGGACATTTTACACTGTTGTAAATGCAATCTATGCATGAAAATTCTGAAAATCTTGTTTTTGCAATATGGGATCTCCTGTGTATTTGAGCAGTTATCCCTCTTGCATACATAAGTTTGACATATTTTTTTAAACCGTTTTGTGATCCAATAAAAAATAATTATTAGGAAGTTTGAGGTTTGAAAAAAGTATGCTTAATTTTATATAGTGGTAAGCTAGTAAACTGAAAAACTTCATAGAGACCTTTTTAATTCGAATTGGTACAAGACCTTAAATGTCCCATTTAATAAACCGTCACATAAAAAATCTAAAATATTGTTTAAAAACCTTATAAAAATCTGCTAAATTCTTAAATGTTCTTCTTTCTTTTCTTTTCACATTAGACTCTTCGGTTTCGTTGCAAGAAAGCAAGGAAGCACAACAGACAATGTTTGCCATCTGTTTGCGGAGTTGGACCCAGATCAGCCAGCTGACGCCATTGTCAACTTTGTTTCCCGGGTCATGGGGGGCACCCAGAAGAGATGAGCCCACAGGATATTTCTTGCCGTGATTTTTTTTGTTTGTTTTTTTCAAGAGAAGGACTTTGAAAGGACAAGCGAAGGAGAGAGAGGAAGTGCATGATGCGGTGGAAGGAAGTGTATTGGGGAAAGTCTAAACAGTGGGGAGAATCTACATCTGCAGATAAAAGAGGAAATGGTGCCAGCTAATTCCCTGTTGAAGGGAACACAAGTAAAAGCGAAGTGGAAGATTTGGATTTTGAAATCTGATTGGCTTTTGGATCATTGTTAGTGGAAGGTAAATCCGGCAGTCTAAAAAATGTATGGAGCAAATTTTGGGAACATAATACAATTTTGTCCATTTAAAATAAATATTAGCTTATAGATAAAATAAGTTACTATTAACATCAGAACACCATAAAGCCACAATTTATAAAATTATATTTTCTCAAATATGTGGGTCTATTGCAAACAAATGCTTTAGACTGACTATCTCCCTGTCCTTCTCGTTGCACCACCCTGAAGCCAAACAGTGACTCAATGTTGTACTGTGTCACACATTTATTGATATTTTATAAGCACTTAGGCACATATAATTGATTTTACTCTGGCAAAGGGTGATGTAAGCTTGATTAACTCTGCACATAGTCTCAACTATGAATGAAAAGGTAATCTCTGAAAGCTGAGAACATCCTCACTGAAAACATCCAAATAATCTAGATTATTTGCAGCTGTCAGAGAAACAGGCTTTATGAAGGTTATATTAATTTTGCCATTACTATAACTTCACTTGCACTGACTTGGAGGCTTTCACAAAAGTACTTAAGCAATACAAAGGAACACTGGATGCTTGGCTGACCATCAACATTATTGTGTATATTGTGCCTTCAACGTGGTCTGTCCATCTACACAAATCAATATCTGCTTGGGCTTTGTAACATAGCTCCATTATATTATGGGACATTACAACCTGTGTTTAGAACTTTAAATCAAAGTATTCTGGAACTAGTAGCCCAGAGTATCCCATACACCCTAGAATGCATGCTGGGGTTAGAAAGATATATCTATGTCAATTAACATAGAGAACTTGCCAGGAGTAGGAAGTGCTTTAGAAATACTATTAAGATACATTACAACACAACGACAATTAATTTTAATGTCTCAACCTCTCTCCAATTATTTACATTAAATATGTATTTTTTACAAACCAGAGTATTTCATTTAAATTCTAGTTAGCTTTGAAATTTTTGTCAGACCATAAACCCAAATAAGATTTGGATGGGAATATATGACTCTAATGCAGTGGTGTCATAAAACGCTTAGGGAGCGTGCCAGAGTTTTAGCGCTAACACAGATCATTAAAGTAGAGACATCCTCTAGCCAAAGGCGCCGGGATTTATTGCTGGATAGTTTAAGATGATATTGGACATTATGTGGAGTTTCATAAATGAAATCCCTAGGCAATAGTGTGTAAGAATTTCATTGCTTCCTAAATTGATTGATTTCCAAAGCTGCCCTCACTTGGCGGGTTTGCGTTGATTATAATGCCACTTCAACACTAGACAGCTGATCCAAGAGCACGCTTATTTCAACACCCAGTCTTGTCGAACATTCCTCAGGCCTTCTGAAGCCTGTTCTGGGGATGCAGAGAAACTGCACTTGCAGGTTCACACCTTTGCTTTTGCTTTCAGAGGCAGTATCTGTCAAACCTTTAAATAAATGCTAAACATTCCATTCTCTTTCTTGGCTTGAATTTTAAGAAAATATATAGGTGGTTGTAAAACTCAAAGGTCAGACATGGTACCTTATGTCCAAATCGCTACCAAAGTTTATGCTCTACAAAGAAATTCTAGTTCACAAATGTACTTTATCTGTATTCTGTGATGACAAGTATAATTTTTACTAATGAAAAAATGGAAATTGTAGAGATAAACTGTGTGATTTGTCTATGAAGAGAAAGACGTGCTCCGCACACTGATTTCTGGTGATGGGCGGTGTGCCATACCAAAGTAATGAGATGAATTTGAAAGTCAGGCCTAAGAGATTAGATGCCCAAATTCATGGCTCTCTCCAGGTTGCAGGCCCATCAACCTCATCAGTATCTTAAGGGACTTAAATCACTGGCAACTGTGTGTCAGCGAAGAGATTATTGGCTCATGGTACATGTTTAATGACTGACGCCATCTTGGATTCTATTTTCTGTGTTTTTTAATTGAAAGAGCCTTGGGAGAAAGCATTTGCCCAAGACATAGATCATTTTCATTTGAGGAGTCAGCAGAGGGGACTTCTGTTTGTTCAACCCAAGTTAATAAGTGGGAAGACAGATGTTTGCATGCTAGTGAGGGCAGCATTATTGGAGCTGCATGTCTATGAATGACCAGCTGCCACTGTAGACTCTTGAACATATTATAGATTGAGTATGTTTAAAGGAGTACTGAAGAGTAAGATGTGTCCCAGCCAGGGCAGGGGATAGAGAGTGTCAGCATTTATATTAAAGGTTGAACAGCATACTGCCTCTAACACAAAAAGAAGACAAAATGTTGTTGCTGCCACCACGCTGGACATCACCCGGACACCCCTTTCACCTTTACAACAGCATTTTCCTGTTATATATAATATATATATGAAATATACTGACAAATACTGTAAGCTAATCAAATTTATGAAAAAAGGTAAAATCTACAAACAGAACCCAAATATTTATTTTTTGCCATATTGCTTAGTGTGCATCCTCCTATAAACAGATCTTGTATAGACTTGTCTACTGTATGTATAACTAAATGCATAACAAATGAAAAGACAAAATTTATTTTGACTATATAATACCACAAGCAACCAAGCAGATTTACGAAGGCAACATTTACTTTTTTGCAGAATGTATTATAGAAATATTGTGCCTGTTCCCCCTCCTACAGCCCAGTCTACGTCATTTCCCATTTTGTTCTGTTTTAGACGCTGAAACGAGAAAGGTGCTTGCAAAGAGGGGATGAGTGAGTGAGAGTGTGGGACATTTGAGTAACACAAGGGTATTTCTGTGTGCAAGGGATAATTATCTATTATTATTTCTGTGCCATGTTGGATTCTGCAATGTAAAGATGGTTCACAGCAGTAGGTGAGCCTATCGTAAAGAGCCGGCTGTTAGGTTCTGCAGCTTAGTCAAGTTGCCCAAAATGTGGGATATCACATGGAGAGACGCCTGGCAAGAAATATTGAGAGGACACATTCTGATGCCCACCATGCTACACTTGCACTGTTATGAAAAACATGTCCATAGGAATTGTCTTTAGTTATTTTTGTTGTCATTTTCAGATATATTATGCAAAAGTATTCACTCGCTCCTTACATTTAGAACACTCTCTACCAACTACTGGCATGGATGTTTAAAATTCATGCCTGCCAGCTGCTTGAAGAATATTTCCTTCAAATTATTCTGTGCCTTTTTCAAACAACTGGGTCTGCTGTAATGTGTTTATTTGAAGTCAGGGTATAAAACAATTGACTGGTGGAACAGCAGTGCCAGATATGGCCTTAAACAGGATGTAAATAAGGACCTTCTAAATGTTTTGGGAGAGGTAAGGTATATTTGTGTTGGGGAACAGGCAACAAAAATGCTGGTGGTTTAAGGGCTAATCCATTCTGGCACCAGCATTCCGAGCTTCAGTATGGCAACCATCAAGCAATGACCATTGATTTCACCCTTACGATAACGTGTCACTTGCCTTGAATTAAGTGGAACATCAACTAGCAATGTACTAGCTTTATTCACTTCCAGAATGCTTAACAGACATGTTCTGCTCTACTGGTTTTGTCCCATCAAGTTCTCAAAAACATGAAATTGGCAAAATGAGAGCTACGCAAATTAGAATGTGCTGGGATTTCATTTTATTTATATATTTATGAAGTTATTTGAGCACCTCCAAGCATTAGTCGAATGTAACTAAGGGAAATATCATAACCAGCACTAGTCCACATCTCACACAATCTCTGAATGGCAAAGTGGGACATAAACAAAATGCCCCTAATGTGCCTTACACCCTAGACTCTGTCCATCATTGTTACCCAAGAGTGAAGGGATAGGATATAACTTGTCCAATCCTTTCTGTCTTTGTTAAGCAATGTCTGGTGACTGCAATCACTGTGGGAAACCTGCTCATTTCACGTTGCTGCTAATAGAACCACACCACACTGTTAATACAAGACAAAGGATAGAGTGTATCCTGTTTAACATGCTACACCTAAATATATCAATAGGCACACTTTTTTCTACCACTGCTATTTTTCCCTTCTATATGTTGCATTCAGTGTGTAAACAGCCTGATGTGCTAAAGCTGCATATATATATAAATCAAAAGCACATAGTGTGCAAAAGATTGCTCTACTTTTGGTCACAAGGCATGAGAAGCATGAGATACTTGGATGCACAGAACACGTTATTCTTATGTATTCTCAGAGGGATGAAAAAGAGAGCGATTTTTTAGTATATTCCCTTGGATTCCTACAGCCATAAAACGTGTGCCTTTGCGAAAATTTGTGATGCAAGGTCCCTAATGACATCACCCACAGCACCCAATCCGAAGTTGCTGCTGACCGTAACACCGTCATGCAGAGAGAGGTTGCTGAAGGAAATCTTTATTGAGTGTTGATAGTTTCACACCTTAACTATTATTTGCCTTTGAAAAGATGAGAGCATTGTTGTGCATGCTTTTGAATGTGATTGCACCTTTTGTCTCTCACACTGCACTGCGGATGATTTCTTCAGTCATTAGAAATCCTTATATGATAAAGATGCTGTTATTCAAAAACTGTATAGTTAAAGCTTAGCAACAAATTGATGTATGGAATACAACTACAAACCAGAAGTTTTAATACACCATTTGTTCTGTTGAGCCTTAGTTGGAATCAATTAGAACTGAGCACAGCACTTTCAAGTGGGACTTAGTCTACCGGTTCTGCAAACTGGTAACAAAAATGAAATGTAATTTACCAGTGTTAGACCCATTTATGACAGTGTACAGGTTTAGAAGTTGCACTGTTTTCTAAATTGAGCTTTGCCCAGAGAGAAGGTCTCAGGTGTTATTACAAGGTTTTCTTGTGACCAAGTTGCAGACTTAAATTTCAACTTAAGCATCGACCTAAAACTGTATCTATTCTTGCCAAAGCGTTTTCATAATAGTGTTATTCTCACCACTGCCTCAATATTAAATTGATTTTATTTGGCTTTTGTGAGCACCTTGCCATTAAAGACTGGCATTCTGATTACACGTCTTGGCTGGTAAGGACTCAGAGGTGTACATGTCTAGAATTGCATTTGCCAGCATAGCTCCCTCGCACACGATCTATTTTTCGGATCATACTAATATTGGATAACCTTGCTTTATGTTTTGCCTGCACGTAGGATGGATCAGAGTGGAAGATTACAATTTCAAATCTTTAGCTTTATTGTGTATGGAGACTGCAAATCATGTCTTACTCACTGGCTTTGAGTCTCACAAAGTGGAAAATAATATTGCCATTGGCCCTTTTTGGATCTCATGTATCTTCACACCGATGAAGCAAATATTTTACCCTAAACCATTATAATTGTGTACCAAAATGCATATATCACTCTTTTGTCCTTCAGACCAGTAGTTGGTTGAGGGGAGCAAAGATCTGCAAATATACAAGGCTGTGATGAATGGGTCAGCTACATGGCTAATCATGGAAGTATATATAATTTAGCTAATTCCTTGGTAAATGGCGCTCATGACAGAATTAGCTCTTGATGGCAGTACATTCAGAAACAGCCTCTGAGATCCTCGCTTGTTTGTACAGATCTGGTACCCTTGGACTTACTGTAGGCCCCTGTGGCTCACCATAACCCTTCTTTTACCTTATTAATGAGACCAGGGAATTGTATTCCTTTAGACACATCTGTAAATACTAACAACATTAAAAAGAGACATGGTTATGAAAGAACAAGTGTCTTCAAACACAATATCAGCCAGATAGTGGTAAAACAATCTAGGATTGTAAATGTCCCATACAGGAATTTTGGAATAACTGTCATCATACCCAATAAGACTGTAAACCTGTGCTGAGTGGGATCCAGGACAGAAAAGGAAGTCTTGTGCTCTAACCTATGAGAGAAGGGTAAGAGCGACACCTATACAAAGAAACTACAAAAACAATGCTCTGTCACTATAGAAACTATCAATGTAAATGAGAACTTAACAATACATGCACATGTAAAATGCAATGCAGATAATCTGAATATATGTTGCCACTGACTGTGGTCCCCTAGGCACCCCCAAAAAAGGTTAATAAATCATCACTTAGCAGAAAAGGTTCTGGTCCATTCTCAGCGCAGAGAGGACCAGGGCATTTTGCCTTTAGCTCTGATGACCACTTCACTTTCTTTTATAGAGCACTTATTGTTGGGGGTTTGTCTGCATGAATAATGTTTTTATAATCACCAGGAATTAATTTCAGTGAAAGTAACTGAGTGTTTCTCAGGTGAAAACCGATAAAGAGAATCTTTAGAGGAGGACAAGTAAATTTCCAAAATTTCAATATTCAATTTGTTGTTGACATCCCTGATAATGCTGGGCAAAAACATTTGAATAGAATTTCTTTTCCTGCACAGAAAACTGCCTTTGCTTTTGTTCTGATCCTCTGACCTTAATGGGTGGAGTATTGTAGAAGTCTCCATCACAGGGTTGGGATTCTTTTTCATTCGCTCATTAAGTGTGAAATTTGCACAATGACACAATGCCGCCCATCCTGGCTCAAAATAACGGGGAAGAATTTTGTGACATTCATAACACCAGGATGGCATCCCACAGGTATTCCTCATACCTGGAGACTCCAACGCTTTTCAGATCAGATTCCCGTCCAAGGTTTGAAAGCTATAGTGGACTAGCTGTTGGCACATTCGCTTTGCAGATCACTTGCAGCAGCCTGAAACCTCACGAACAAGCATATACAGCAGAGCAGCTTTTGCACCTGGGTTCTCAAAATGCATTTAAAAGTTATATTTATATATATATTTTTGTATTTCTAAATTGAGTTTGAGTCAACCTTTTTTTCCTCTATCGACCGTTACAACTGCAAATCAGTGTTAACAGACATTTTGGAAACAAATTCCTTGCTTTCTGCATCACAAGTTTTCTGACATCAGTTAAATACTAAATGAAGCGATTACTTTAAAAATAAAGAAAAAATAGATACAAGAGTCCCATTTTGTGTTTATATAGTTGGAAATATACTTTATATTTTGTATCTTTGTGTCATACCTGTATCATCTGTATAAATATGTCTTGTGTTACTCAGCATACATGTGTATATGTTCACAATTGCTTGTCTCCCTTCCCCCATCTGCTCCTTCTTTGTACAGATAGAAGTCTGCAATTCTTTGCAATGTATGTGAAAAAACAGATTATATAAAAATATACTGTTGCTTGGAATGCCAAGTTGTTGTTTGACTGTTGAAATTGATTCCACAAATCTGTCACAGTGAGCTGGGCTGTGTCTCTATAAAAGATTTCCCTTTCATGAATGGGGCAGACATCTTTGGGCACTCATTTTAATGAGATGCTTGCTGGTCTCATTGAGTTTCTGTGTATCTGAGATGCCACTGACACACTGTACTGAAGAACATTTCCTACTTCTCTGTTGCTCTGCAGCTGATGGTTTTCTTACCTCTAATGTTCTTTTTCCTTGTAATGGGTCTACAATGCTGGTCCACGACTGAATTGGAATGTGATTCTCAGTTACATAGTATGTGGTTATTCTGAATATTTAGCAAGAGCCCAGCTTTCGGGAATCGATGTTGGATATCCCTTCACTCGCTAAAGTAGCACCATCTTTGGTCAATACATCCCACTAACCGAATAAAGGGGTCTATTAGGATGGCGGGTGATCGCCACCGCCCTACCGGCGGTGGCGATCTGCCCATCAAAACAATCCTCCGTACGGGTTTTGCCCCCTGCCGCATTAGCATGGCGGGGGGTACCGCGGCGGATGGAAAGACCGTCCAGCGCTTTTCCGCCAGTAGGCATTCCGCACAATTGCCTACCGTGCGGAAAAAGCCTGCAACATGGTAGGCACCGCCATCCATATTATGTTGGTAGCGGTGTAATGCCTTTCCATGGCGGAGACTCCACCATGGAAAGGCATGCAGTGTTTCCTTTGGGGGCCCGTTGCGGGCCTCCAGGGGGTGGAGGAGCGGGGGAGCAGGGTGCTGCACTTGGGGAGTACCCATGGCACCCCCCAACATTGGCATTCACAAGGTGACAGGCACCGTGCGGTGCCTGTCATGTTGTGCATGCCAATGCACAACATGCATATATTGCATTGTGGCGGGTGCTGCTTCCAGCAACGCCCGCCACAATGTAATATATGCGGGATGCCACTGCCACCGTGGCAGTGGCATCCTAATTGCCAGTGCGGGACCGCCGCACCACTGGCAGCCGGTCCCATCACCGCTAGGGTGGTGGGCGGACTGTAGTCCGCCCGCCATCCTAATGGGACCCTTAGGCAGAGGGGTCAGGTGCATGGCACGGTGGCCTACGTTGAAGAACCGGGCCTTATGGGCCTGGTGGCGCAGGGCACGCCTTAAATCTCCGAGTTCACCTGCCTTGTCGAACAGAGAAACGAGACACTCTGTTAGGCGTAGAAAATCAGGTTTATTAGCTCCAGCTAAGCACAGTTGTCCCAGAAGTACAAAGTAGGTTCTTAGGAGACTGCCACTTTCCTACGTGGCGCACAATCTTTTATAGCACACATATTTACAACGTATACTCCCAATACATACAAGGCTAGCCAATTAGGAAAGTTGAAAAACAAGCTATCAAGTATCCCAAATACGCCCTTCTTTGTCAACCCTCCCCACAAGTTAATCAGTGCTAGTGCCTGCAATCTAATTTGCAGGTGGCAGGACATATTTGTGTGCCTCAAAGGATAGTTGTGTAAGAAGAGAATACAAGGAGAGAATAGCGAAGGCCAGTCGGATAAGATAAAGTAAGGAAAGAATAGAGAGAGACAAACAGTCAGTCGAGACAAGGATCAATCAGTCCTGACATGGATTAGTAGACTCGGCCAGACCCTGACAATGGCTTCGTAAACAAGGGCAGGGGGTTACTTTTTAACAGAAGAGACACGTAGCAGCTAGAAACGGCAAAAACACTCTGGTCGCCGTGCTGCCCGAGTGAAGGCAATACAAAATGGCGACGGGACACAAAATGGCAGCCAAATGCAGGACGAAGTCGGAAACCGAAGAACCTCAGACCCTCCTTTTGCCATTACTCAGGCAAAACACAAAAGACTCAAGTTAGTGTGAGTCGATGTCAATGACCATGAGGTCCTCAAGCTGTTGCAACATCGTTTTAATGTGCTCTGTTTTCTGTGACTCAGGTCTCGGGACACACATGGTGGTACAAAGACCGCAGATGGCAGGGCCACACTGTACACAAAGACAACAAGAGAAAATGATGGCCAAAACCATTCCAAGGAAGGTTAATACCTTCCATCCCCATGTGGACAGTAGTCCCCAAAACCATCCCATCACAGACCAATCTGCATCCTGGTGAATCGACTCGGAATTTACGCAGCAGTTTAGAGATGGCTTGGTATACTGTAGGGGCATTATCAGGAATATAAATGCAGCAACTGGACCCGATCAATTTACAGACTCCTCCGCGATCTGCAAGAACAATATCTAGAACCATCCGGTTCTGCAAAGTCATAAGGCGGTCCGCCTGAAGTTCGGCTGTTAGATTACTCAAGGCTCCAGTTGTCACGTTTATGGTAGCCTCAACAACACAAACTAACTGTCTAATGTTTCTGCTATTGGCCATTGGGCACCAGAAAGGAAGGAACCCTTTGAAAAAGTCCCCTCCCTCTTGTCCTGCTGTGTCTTTAGAATCGATAACCCCTCTGCCATATCTATTTCTATGATGACCTGAAGGAGCAGTGTATGTCGGAGGGAGAAGAAAAGCCACTTAACATGTTCCTGAAAAGTTGGTGGGGAGCCACGTGTAGGCTCTGTCGTGGCAAACAAAGTATGTGCCCTGAGATGGTATTAACGGTGAAGAAATCTGGGATGAATAGATGTATGTATGAGAACAAACACTCTTTTCCTGTTGGTTTTTAGTATTTTGACCATTTATCTGTAAACACAAATTGCCTCGATGGGGTATGGTCCAAATTGGTGGGGATCTCCTTCGTTTAGCCTTATCTGTGAGGCTAGTAACGTAACGAGTCTCATTCCAACCATCATACCCTCGTTTCTCATCAACGGGAATCTTACCATTTTCGGCGACTCTAGCCATAGCCACTATTCCCTTTATCAAAGAACTATGACTAAAATCTGCTCCACCACCATATGGACCAACAAGAGGATGTCGAAGTTGATTCTGGTATGAATTGGAAAACATGGCCAAATAGGCCCAAGCAGAACCTTCATAAGAAAACGGAAGGACTGAATATGGCATCCCTTTCTCTGTGTTATGGGGCATGAGTCCACAAACAAGAAAACGGAAGGACTAAATATGGCATCCCTTTCTCTGTGTTATGGGGCATGAGTCCACAAACCCAACAGTCAGTAGTATTGACTGCCAGTTGATGCTGATTCAACAACTGAATGAATGAATTGTTAAAGTATTCTGTTCTCCTAATTTGTTCGTGCTCTGGGAATGTATGAAACTGAGGCGGGGAAACAGTAGTGGAAAAAGGCAAGGAAACAGAAGTAGGAACAGGTGCTTGCTGCATAGTGTAAACAACCCAACCCACACAAGCCAATAAAATACATGAACATATTAAAAAACGCAAAGTTATGCCACATGGACTAAACAACAGTTTCTTATATTTACTTTTCATTTCTTGTTTTTTATCATTCTTTTCCAATTCAATATCCATCCTCTAAAGCGTTGCACACGGTAATCTTCCTAGATCACTTAGTTGTGATTATTAGCCGTCCTATGACACTGCAAGTCCTGCAGACCTACTGTCACTACTCAGGTCACAGCCTAAGACTCCTACCGTGACCCTGCAACTTAACGGATGGTGCAAAAAAGGATGCCTCTAAAAGGTGAACCCAGAAAAAGAAAAAGAAAAGAAAAAGTTCAATTGTTCTTAATCAGTCTAGGTCTTAGGTTGTACCGGGTCTTGTCAGGTACCGTATGCTTTCGAAACAAAGTCTCTGGGTTTGTTGTGTTCAATCGCAGATGTGATGGTACAGCTTCTTGCAACACGTCGTCGTCTTCTTTCTCAGATCTCATCCGATCCAGACGTGCACTACTGAAAGGTACCAACCGAGGGACCCTTTCACCCTCACTATCACCTATACCCTTGCGGACCCACTGATCAAACGGCAAAGGCAAAGGTACCCTTTTGCAGTGCACGCCATGGATCCAGTTCTTCTTTCCGGCGACCTTTACTGCTGTACGTGTCACCAGAAGAACTTGCCGAGGCGGCCCCCAACGATGTTCCAGATTCTTCTTTCGCTGAAAATTCTTTAGACAGACCCAGTCTCTGGGTTGGATGGAGTGTCCTGGGTCTGCGGAGGCCTCCGGCAAAGCGTTTTGAACCTGCTGATGAAGAACACGCAATTTAGTGGTGAGGTCCTGTAAGTAGTCAAGCAACATGGGATACGGAATATCGGAGTACTTTTTAGGTCGTGGGACTCCCCAAACGTTAGCTGGGTGCCCAAAAACAACCTCGTATGGGCTGAGCCCCAAGCGAGAGTGTACAGCTGTTCTCGTAGATAGGAGTGCCAAAGGTAAAGCATCGGACCAAGCAAGACCCGTGCTGGCCTGAATCTTTGCCAATTTGAGCTTGAGAGTGCCATTATAGCACTCTACCAAGACTGCTGACATGAGGGTGGTTTGCCACATGGAATTTCTGCCTAAAACCAAGACCCGAACACACCTTCTGCATAATTTGGCCTACAAATTCACTTGCATTGTCACTCCAGACAATTTGCGGCAAACCAAACCTCGGGAAGAATTCCTTCAAGAGAACTTTGGCGGTGGACAAAGCAGTATTATCCTTTAGGGGGTAGGCCTCTATCCATCTGGAAAAGGCACACACCACCACCAGAACATACTTAAGGTTGTTGCAACGTTCCATATGAATGTAATCTATTTGTAATACCACAAAAGGATACGTAGGGGGATCAAAATGACCTGCCTGAGTTGGGGTTCCCTTTCCTGGATTGTGCATCAAACAAACGATACAATGTTTCACCACATTTTCCGCACATTTAGGGATTCATTCATTCTGCCATACTGGAGCCAGAAGTTTGCATATCCCTTTCGCACTGATTTGGGCTGGACCATGCGCCATGGTAACTACAGGCAATACATAGGCATCTGGTAACAGCCAACGCTGGTGTTCTGACAATTCCGTCCAACACCCTGTCGCGTCCAACATTCCCGTACTTTCTCTCCACTTACTCAATTCCTTCTCTGTAGCCTCTTCTTGAATCATTCTCACACTTTCTATTGTGTCCTCACACATTCCTCCTTCTCTGACCCATCTTGCAGGGCCTGTAACATACATACGACTTGTAACATCTCTCGCTGTTTCTTTCGCTACCTCGTCCGCAAAAGCATTCCCGCGACCCACATCATCAGTGATCCTTTTATGTGCACTACACTTCACAATTGCTATCTGGGTAGGCAAAACAAGTGATTCCAAAAGATCATTCACTAACTGACCATGCTGTATTTTAGTACCATGTGAAGTAAAGAATCCTCTTTCTTTCCAAAGGCGGCCAAAACTGTGGGCCACCCCAAATGCATATTGGCTGTCGGTGAACACATTCACTCTCTTCCTTTCAGCCAATACACAAGCTCTAGTCAAAGCTATCAATTCAGCTGCTTGGGCTGAATTCTGCCTAATACGTGCTGTCTCTACAACTGTATGCAAAGTGGTAACAGCATAGGCTGCAGTCGTTTCACCATTGGGGAGCTTAAAACAAGACCCATCCACCCATAGGATCCCATCCGGGTCCACGAGTGGTGTATCTTTTAAGTCTATTCTGACTTTCGTTTCCTCCTCCGTACGGAGAAAACAATCATGTTGTTCTTGGGTGCCTTTCTCTTCTGGAATGGGTAACAATGTCGCTGGATTCAAAGTATTACATCGCTTGATGTGTATATGACAAGCCAAGAGCGTCAGCTCATACCCAGACAAGCGGGCACTCGTAAGATGCTGTGTTTTCATTCTGTTCAAAAGAGTATCCACTGCATGCGGTACCATAACAACGAGGGTGTTATCCAGTACCAATCCAGCAGATTGACGAATGGAGATCACTGCTGCTGCTGTAGCTCTAAGACAACTAGGCAATGCCTTGGCTACTGGATCCAATGTAGCCGAAAAATAGGCACATGGCCGCTGTTTGTCTCCTAATTGTTGTGTTAAAACTAACAACGCACAACCTTCTCTTTCATGAACGTAGAGTGTGAAAGGCTTACTGTAATCCGGAGTACCTAACACAGGGACAGAACACAAGGCAGTATGTAAGTTAGAAAAACTCTTCTGACATTCGTCAGTCCAAGGAAGAGGTTGGGGTGTGTCTTTCAAAGTAAGTGCCAGCAGAGGTTTAGCCAACAAAGAAAAATTTGGAATCCACTGTCTACAATAAGAGGTAATGCCCAAAAAGGCACGCAGCTCCCTTTGTGTGGATGGTACAGACATTCGTGCGATTGCTTGAATACGTTCTGGGGACAATCGCCTTCCCTCCTTCGACAAGAGATGACCTAAGTAGGTAACCTCTTGGCGACAATATTGTAGTTTAGAGGGTGACACTTTGTGATGCAGGTCAGACAAATAACGCAACAACGAAACAGTCACATCCTTACAAATATCCTCTGAATCAGCAGCAATCAACAAATCATCCACATATTGAATAAGAGTGGCACCTGGGGGCAAAGTGAAAGCATCAAGCTGAGATTTCAAAGCCTGACTATAAATGGAGGGACTCTCACAATAGCCTTGGGGTGCACGTTGGAATCGGAAACTTCGGCCTCCGAGAGAGAAGCCAAAAATATCCCTTCTCTCCTCAGCAATAGGAATGCTGAAGAAATCATTCTTGAGATCAACAACCGAGAACCAAGCAGCCGAAGCAGGTATCATCGTGAGTAAGGCAGTGATATCTGGGACAACAGGAAACTGAGGTGTAACAATCTTATTAACCTCCCGAAGATCGATCACAAAACGATATACAGGAGGCTGAGAAGAATCAGTGCGTTTAAGAACAGGTAAAACAGGACTATTGCAAACATTTCCTCTTGTTTCTTCAACCACACCCTTCTGAACCAAATCATAGATAATAGCCAACAGAGCTCTTTCTCCGTCGCTGGAATTTTTATACTGAGTTATGCATGGTAATTTAAGATTAGGCTTGACAGTAGCCACGTAAGGTGGAATTTGGAGCAGACCAACATCATTCGGACCTGTAGCCCAAAGCGTAGCAGGAAAGGAATGCAATTCGGGTGGGAATTGGTCCTTGGACAAAAACATAGGAGAAACCAATTTCTCACCTAAAGTAAGATGTACACCAGAGGGGGAACAGTACAATGTTGCATGAAGACGTTTTAATAAGTCCAAACCCAGCAAATTCTCACCGCAACCAGTCGTTAAAATGAGCGGGGTCTCCAAATCATAAGGACCAATTGAAATAGGCAAATGGCAAGAAACCGGGTTACGAACTGGGGCGCCAGAGAATCCTACAGAAACATTTGTTAAGCCATACAAACGTGCCCCAGGGAGTTTGGAGTGAATAATAGAACTTCTCATTGCACCAGTATCCAAAAGAAATGGCTCTGGAACACCAAATGCAACAACTTCAACATAAGGCCCGTTCTGATCCACTGGACCTGATACGACTCCCTTGCTTTGTCCATGGCTATCTTAGCTAGAGTGAAAATCCTGATTCTCACTCTCAACATAATAGTCGTCATTGTAATATTGTGCAGATTGAGTATTCTGCTGGTCAAAATAGTTCATAGAATTCTGAGGGGGAAAGGAATGCTGTGTCTGAGACAATGCACCTCGCCCCCTACCCCTGGGTGCTGACTGGAAACCACCACAGCCTCGCAGCCCTGGAAATCCACTATTACGCTGCAATAAAACCGGACAGCTATTCTTAAAATGACCTTCCGCTTTACAATAGGCACATTGATTAGGACCTAGCAAAGGTCGCGGAACAAAATGTTCAGGTTTCTGTAACAACCTCTGAAACTGGGGAGGCTGTTGAAATTGGCGCTGAGCAGAATGAGGGGGATAAGCCTGTTGCAAAAGAACCTTCGTTTTTAATTCTTTAGTCTATTTCTCGAGTTTATCCTTTTCCCTATTCTCGTAATACTGAGCAGTGGCTAATATCTGGGCAGATGAAGAAACAGCCTACGAACTTTCGGAATCTTTCAATTTATGCGACAATTCTGGAAGTAAATCAAATACAAATTTGTCCACGAATAATCGCTGTCCACCCTCAGTACTCATATCCTGACCACTGTGGTCGATGAACGTCTCCTCGAAACGGGTAAAGAAATCCGAAACACTCTCATCGTTCTTCTGTTTACATGCAGCCAACTTATCCCAGTTAGCACGTAAGGCAGGCATCATCGTTTTCATTAAAGTGATTATCCTACCGGGCAATTCTGTAATCAAAGCATCGGGTTTAGCACCACCTATTTGTGCTGCATCCGCGGCAGTTATAGCAGCCCAATCACCGCCTAAAGCTTGATCGTGGTCCTACCTACGAATCCGAGCCCATAATGCTTGTGGGACTACATTTCCCATCAGCATATCGATATCGGCCAAATTCATGATACACGCATCAACAGTCTGGGACAACTCTTTAAAATATCCAGCAGGTTTTTTACGAGGATCCGGTAAAGACTGTTTAAGCGCCAAAACTTCAGATCGTTTCCAAGGGACATGTACCCATATGAGCTGGAAATGAGCTGGTATAGGCTGATTACCACCCTGAGCTGGAACCACATCTCTCCATACTGGGGGAACCTCTCGCATAAGGTAGTGTTTCACTTTCTGTCTAACTGCAGGATCAGGTTCAAGAAAAGTCTGAGAAGAAAATAAAGACCTGAAAGTGACAAGTGTCCTTACGGCGTCCTCAACCTCAGAATCCACAATAAGTCTTTTATCGAATGTAGCCTGTACATCTAACAGACCCTGGGGAGCTAAAACCAAATCCATATCTTCCCATCCTTTGGCAAGAGTGTCACACATAACATTAAAAACATATCTTTGTCTAGGCGCATCCCACTGGTGAAAGGTGCTCATGATATCATGCACACTATACTGTGGACCACTCATGATCCATTTGTGAGCAAGATTGTTCAACAATATTCGCTCGTCGGGACCTGGGAGTTGACTACGGGATTGCCTTCGAGAAAGAGCAGGAGTCAAGTTAAAAGACCCAAAGAGGGGGGAGAAAAGGCCAGAAACAGTATCGGCCAATCGTTTACGAGTTGTGGGAGAATCAGACAGTAGAACGGGAGACAAGGCATTAGGAGGGGTGACAGTTACAAGAGGAACCAGGTGTAAAGGAGACTGAGGTACAGGAGTCCGAGGAACGGGAGTCGGTGGCAAAGAAGGCAGGGGTGGCAATACTGGAAGAGGCAATTGTGGAAGAGCCGGGACAAATGGTGGAACGACAGGTGGCTGGACAAGTGGTAACAATGGGGGTGCATTAGCACCTTGTACATAGGGCGGAGGCAATCTCAACAAATGGGACATTAAGGGATCTTCGTCAAGATCCTTACTCTGCGGGGAAGTAGGCAACACAGGGTAACATTTATTGATTGCCATACAATGCTGTCTTTCTGAGACTTCAATCGTGTGATCAATCTCATTATCTTTAAACTGCTGGGCAGCCTGTATAATCGTCATACCTTTCTCTTTCTTAACTCTTTTCGCCGGCTTAATTTCTCTCTGTTTGGCTTCCATACGCCAGAGGCGGAAAGAGTCAAACATTGCCGGCCGGGCTTTTCTTGTGAACAAAATTGCTTCTAGATTATCTAATATGTCAGACTCAAAGCTACCATTTTGTGGCCACTGCAGAACACCATCTTTCCTTGTGTATCGGATATATGCCTCGTTAAAGGCAATGGGGCCAACACCATGTTTCGAATAGAGCTCATAAGTGGGAGTTCCAACCCGAGGAATTGGACAAGAATCCTCCAGCCGGGAATCCCGATTACAATCAAGACAACAAAACTTCCTAAACTTGCTAAGACCAGGCATTTTTAAGTCACTGGTCTATTTACAAACTTCAAGGGGGTTAGAGCAAATCACACAGCACAAACGTACTTACCCCTTTGCTTCGGCTATTGCAATAGTCGAATAACAAACCCAAACAAAAACAAAAACAAAGAAGTGGGCGCTACCCACAAATACTTAACTAAGTGTTCTCTCACACCAACAGAGGTCCGTCTAACGTCTCGCAATACCAGTCGTCACCAAAGGGGCCAAGGCAGGGCGGAAGTCAGGGCAGCAGTCGTCAGCAGCCGTCGGAAAAGAGTAGCCGCGCTGCAAAAAACCTTCGGTCCACTTCGACATACAGGGGTCGCTTGACGTGGTTCGCGAATCCTCCGGAATTTTCTTGCGAGGCTCCTCACGACCCTCGGGCTGAACCGCTACCGCTGATCGAGCCCCACGTGGGCGCCAGTTGAAGAACCGGGCCTTATGGGCCTGGCGGCGCAGGGCACGCCTTAAATCTCCGAGTTCACCTGCCTTGTCGAACAGAGACACAAGACACTCTGTTAGGCGTAGAAAATCAGGTTTATCAGCTGCAGCTAAGCACAGTTGTCCCATAAGTACAAAGTACAAAGTAGGTTCTTAGGAGACTGCCACTTTACTACGTGGCGCACAATCTTTTATAGCACACATATTTACAACGTATACTCCCAATACATACAAGGCTAGTGTCGGGATTGGCAGCAGCGCAAGAATAAATAGTCGCCACTAACCTTGTTCTGATGACCAGCAGAAACGATGTCTGATGCTAAGCCCCCAGTCCCGCCCAGACACTAGCCCAACAGCGGAATACTAACCCTCTGCATGACTTCGTGCCAAGGGGGAAAAAGGGGAAGTGGATAAAATAATAAACGGGCTGTGGTGGTCTTCTGTGGGGTCCCTCAATATTCAAGCCAATGGATTGCGGGGTATCTGAAGGAATGTCCACACTGCATAGGGGAAATGACAAAACAGAAGGATTAAGCTATAACAAAGTCCAGAAAACCTTCTCTACTACTCACCAACAAGGCACCCAACCCAAACTGGTAATTCCGGCTCTTTGCACTATGGTAGACGTGACAAACCGGGAAGTAGTTGTTAGCTCGTAGAAGAAGTTCTGAGTTATAATTCCTCCCCAAGGACAGTCTACGTGTGCCACCGGTTAACAGAACAACAGGAGCGTACTCGAAATGCAGTTCGTCAAGATGATAGTTTTTTGTTGTTCAATGCACAACACGAGTTCAAAAAATAAATGTCTGTTTGTAATGCTTTTCTGCGAAGTACACAGCAAAACAACATCCATCCAATTTGGATTCCCCTGTTCACATAACACTGGCCGTTCAGAGTCTGTCAGGAACTTAATGTATAAAACGTGACTCTTACTAAATCTGAAAGGGATTTCAGCGAGCGCGTCTTTAAACATCAGACGCAATCCCTAATAATAACCTTCCTTACCCGCAAATGCCGGATAAACGCTGACCGCGCGTTTAAACGACACCGCGGCTATCTTTCAACAAAGTAAACAAAGGATTAATAAAGACACGAAGGAGGCGAGCCCGCACTCCTTCCGTAATAGTACTTAACGCAATTGAGGACTTGCACACGAAATCCAGGAAACAAAATCTGAATTGTTTATCCAGGTGTAGCAGGCTTCTATCTTCCAGCTGAAATCCAGCGGGGATCACCATCCGCCATCTCCAAACAATCCAGGTTGATTGACAAGCACCTTCCTCATGAGAGGGAGGTGCTTTTGTAAATTCAGCCCAGTAACTCCGTATGTCTGCCCCTTAGCATGCTGGTAGTTGTAGTGCTTCCAGCCAATGTCCTTCATGCTATGTGGAGTACACAAGCAACCGGGTACCCTGGGATGGTATGGCATGCGCCCTCGTGACCACGAAATCGCTACAGAACCCCCTCTCAAGGACCGTCAACCCGGCCTCCCCGGATACAGGGCATGAAAACGTTCCATCAGCTCTGGACAATTCAAATTACCCACGGGCTCCCACGTTCTTTCCTCAGGTCCATAGCCTTTCCACTCCACCAAATACTGCACCCTACCTCTAACCAACCGAGAGTCAAGAATGGCCTGAACCTCATACTCCTCCTGGCCATCTACCTCAACAGGAAGGGGTCTCTCAGGTAATCTCATACTAGGAGGGCAGGGTTGAAGGAGTGAAACATGGAATACGGGATGGAGCTGCCATGAAACAGGAAGGGAGAGTTTCATTGCCAGATAACCTCGACTATACTGTACGGACCCACATATTTTGGCTTCAATTTGGTAACCCCTTTGATATGGAGATTTTTCGTGGAGAGCCATACCTTATCCCCCACCTTGTAGTCAGGTTCTAAGGATCTTTTCCTGTCGGCAAAACGTTTCTGTGAGGACTGTGCAATAGCTAAACTGTGTTTTGCAGCTATAAGTACCGCTCTAAGATGTGCATGATGTTCATGTATACTGGGAACAGGAGAGCGAACAGGCCAATCAAACGGGAGAGTGTTGGGGTGAAAACCATGAAGACAAAAAAAAGGAGGACAACCCAGAGTAGTGTGCACAGCGTTGTTGTAGGCAAATTCTGCCATCCAAAGCAATGAGGTCCATTCCATGTTGTTTTGCAGAGTGAAACATCGAAGGTATTGTTCCAGCGTCTGGTTCCGGCGTTCTTTTTTCCCATCTGTTTGGGGATGGTAACTGGAGGAGAGTCGTGTGTCTATATTCAGTGTTTTACAAAGCGCCCTCCAGAACCGAGACGTGAACTGAGACCCCCTGTCAGTTATCAGAACACAAGGGATACCATGAGCCCTTACAATGTGCTGGAGAAACACCCCCGCCAGCTCCGCAGATGTGGGTAATCCTGTCAGCGGTACGAAATGTCCCATCTTTGTTAGATGGTCTACAACAACCAAAATCACAGTCTTTTCTTCACAGGGTGGCATTTCAACTATGAAGTCCATTGATAGCGTATGCCAGGGTTGTGGAGGGATAGGCAAAGATCTGAGCAGTCCTACAGGTTTTGCATGGATAGCCTTTCCTTGTATACAAATAGCACAGTTCTTGATATATTGTCGTACATCATCTCATACACAGGGCCACCAAAATGAACGTTCCACACTGGCAATGGTTTTATACGTACCCATGTGTCCACCCAACATGGAATCATGGGTCCAAGCTAACACTTGCTGACGCAATGCTTCTGTTGGAATAAATAAGGCAGTGCCATGATAGGCAAGATCATCTTTTTCTGTGCGATGCTCCGGATCTTCCTGGACCCATTCCAACACATTCATATCTGCGAGAGCGATCTTCACTTCCTCCACGAAGTCCTGTGAAGACAAGAGGGCTACTGATGGAGTCGAATCGCCCACTTCCGTTAATATGAATGGAGGTTCGACGTTATCTGGTTCTTGCTGTTCTTCCGCTTCACCTATGCGGGAGAGGGCATCCGCCTTCCCGTTTTGTGGCCCAGGTTTATACTTGATGATGACATCAAAGTCTGAAAAGAAAAATGTCCATCGTAATTGCCGGGGGGTGAGTGCCTTGGCGGTCTTCAAAAATAACAGATTCCTGTGATCCGTGTAAATTTCTACTGCATGCGCCGCACCCAGTAGGTAATGACGCCATTCTTCACATGCTCTTTTTATAGCAAGGAGCTCTTTATCTGAGATGGTATAATTAAACTCGCATGGTGTAAGCTTTTTCGAGAAAAAAGCTACAGGATGGATTTGGCCCGTCACAGAATGACGTTGAGATAGCACACCTCCCACATCATATTGAGATGCATCCGTTTCAAGTATGAAAGGCATTTGCGGATCAGGATGACGAAGGATTGGAGCCTGGGTGAATTGCTTTTTTAGGAACTGAAACGAGTTTGCTGCCTCCTCACTCCAAACAAAGGGGGTATTTTTCCTCAAAAGGCGGGAGATCGGATGAATGATTTTAGAGAAATCCTTGATGAATCGCCTATAGTAATTCGCGAAGCCGAGGAAGCTCTGCACCGGTTTGACATTCTGAGGGGTGTTCCACTTTGTGATCGTATCAACTTTGCTCGTGTCCATTTGAAATCCCTGTGCATTAATTACATAACCAAGAAAAGAAACTTCCTGAGCATGGAACAGGCATTTCTCAAGCTTTGCATAAAGCGAATTCTGCTGTAATTTGCCAAGCACGGTTTTCACATGGGTTACATGCTCCGAAAGGGTAGAAGAATGAATCAAAATGTCGTCTATATACACGACGCAAAAGGTTTCCAGACATCCTCGCAACACCTCGTCCATAAAAAACTGAAACGCGGCAGGGGCGTTACACAGCCCAAAGGGCATCACCCTATATTCGAACAACCCAAATTTTGTCCGAAATGCCGTCTTCCACTCATCCCCTCTTTGGACCCTGACCAAATGATATGCTCCGTGAAGATCGAGTTTGGTGAAAAAGCGGGCTCCTTTCAGCTGGTCCATGAGTACCGGTATTAAGGGAAGAGGGTATCGATTCTTGATCGTCACACGATTAATGGCTCTGTAATCGATGCAAGGTCTTAATTCGGCACAGTCCTTCTTCGGGATGAAGAACATAGGGGAAGAGGCTGGTGAGGTTGAGTGTCTGATGAAGCCAGATGTAAGATTCTCCTCAATATAAGATTTTAAGTATTGTGTTTCTTTCTCGGTCAAAGCATAGACCCGACTGCATGGAATGTCTGCTCCGGGCACCAGTTCTATTCGGCAGTCATATACCCCATGGGGAGGCAGATGGGTAGCTTGTTGTTTATCGAACACAGGAAGGTATTCTTTGTACTCCTCGGGAAGGACGGTAGCGCAACAATAATGTTCTTGAGTACATTCAGTCGCCAGACACACTGAAGGTGTTATGCCAGGGATGTTGGTGATAGGAGTGTCCTGATTACAATGCTCCTTACAATAGTCGGATGACAAGGCAATGGTACGTGCCGCCCAACTGTCTTTGGGATCATGAAGAGTCAACCACGGCATGCCCAATATAAGTCGAAAATGAGGAGCGTCAATAAGATCGAACTGAATATATTCCTGATGGTTATGGTTAGTCTGCATTAACAGAGAACATGTATGATAAGCCACAGGACCAGAGGACAGGACAGTTCCGTCAACTGCCTTCACCAACTCAGGTTTTTCTTTCTTTTCGCAGACGATTCGAATTCTCATGGCGTACTCTTGATCGATGTAATTTCCGGTAGCACCGGAATCAAGCAATGCGTCGATGTCCAAGGCATCTTGGGAAGTAACCCATAAAGTGACTTTAAGGTTCATATGTGCTACAGCTGGATGTAACATATTAGCGAGCACAGGTGAGATGATAGGAGGTTGATAACCCAAGGCAGAGACCTCTTCCTGATTTGGGTTCTTTAGTTTTCCGCCGGTTTTTCGGTCTGTACGAGTGCTTGAACACGAGGCACAAAGGATCTTCCTGGTAGTGCATTCCTTGCTCTGCATTCCTTAATAAAATGTCCTCCTTTACCACAATACAGACATTGTTTCAATCTTCTTCTTTTCTCCTTTTCCTCCTGTGAAAGGGGGCCACGTATGCCACATATCTGCATAGGTTCTGTTCCATCAGATGTTTTGGAGCGGTCTTCTGTTGGGATTTTGATGCAAGGGTAAAAAGAACGACCATCTCCTCTGTTTTTATCCCCTTTTCGTTCAAGGAGTCTATGATCCAACTGGACCGTCAAATCTATAAGTTCTTCACATGTGTTAGGAAGCTGCACTACTTGCGCCAGGACGTCCTTAAGCTCCCCTCTCAATCCTTGATAGAACAGCGTGATTCTTTTATCAGGAGGCCAGTCGGTTTCTACCACTAGTCTATTGAACGACGTAATATATGTCAGCAGGTCTTGGGAGCCTTGACGTAAGGTTAACAGTTCTCTGTCAAGGGTCATCATATGGGATTTTCGATCAAAAAGTTTCCGCAACTCCAGGCAAAAATTAGGAAAGCTGTGCAACACAGGGTCATTTCTCTCCAACAAAGGAATAGTCCAGCTTGCGGCATTGCCCCCCATATACGACATCATGAATGCCGTTTTTGCAGGATCATCATGAAACACCCCAGGTTTACATAGAAAATGTAATCTACACTGGTTTAAGAAAGTCTCAAACTTTCTGGGGTCCCCATAAAAGCTCTCAGGGGGAGCCAATGGAATACCCACGTTTTGTATGACATGTACTGTATGGACAGGATCAGTTGGGAGAGATGTGGAAGGGGGATTTACTGGAGGAGTAACAAAAAACCCACCCCCTTCTGCTCCTAAAGAGGGAGTGTGTATGGTCGAGACAGGAGATGGCAGTGTAGCAGGTTTAATATAGGGAGTCCCTGTACCCTTACGTGACAGTCCTGCAACCTCTCTGCGCAAGGAGCCTACTTCCTTATACAGCACCTGGTTCTCAGTCTGTGATGTGTGAACCTCTTGCTGCAAAGCTGCCAAGCTTTCCACCACAGAGGCTAACACGACCTCCATATCCATCGTCTTGGCCGGCGTGTATCCTTGGGCTTGTCAATCTGTCGGGATTGGCAGCAGCGCAAGAATAAATAGTCGCCACTAACCTTGTTCTGATGACCAGCAGAAACGATGTCTGATGCTAAGCCCCCAGTCCCGCCCAGACATGAGCCCAACAGCGGAATACTAACCCTCTGCATGACTTCGTGCCAAGGGGGGAAAAGGGGAAGTGGATAAAATAATAAACGGGCTGTGGTGGTCTTCTGTGGGGTCCCTCAATATTCAAGCCAATGGACTGCGGGGTATCTGAAGGAATGTCCACACTGCATAGGGGAAATGACAAAACAGAAGGATTAACACCAATCCTCTGGTAAGCTATAACAAAGTCCAGAAAACCTTCTCTACTACTCACCAACAAGGCACCCAACCCAAACTGGTAATTCCGGCTCTTTGCACTACGGTAGACGTCACAAACAGGGAAGTAGTTGTTAGCTCGTAGAAGAAGTTCTGAGTTATAATTCCTCCCCAAGGACAGTCTACGCGTGCCACCGGTTAACAGAACAACAGGAGCGTACTCGAAATGCAGTTCGTCAAGATTATAGTTTTTTGTTGTTTAATGCACAACACGAGTTCAAAAAATAAATGTCTGTTTGTAATGCTCCTCTGCGAAGTACACAGCAAAACAACATCCATCCAATTTGGATTCCCCTGTTCACGTAACACTGGCCGTTCAGAGTCTGTCAGGAACTTAACGTATAAAACGTGACTCTTACTAAATCTGAAAGGGATTTCAGCGAGCGCGTCTTTAAGCATCAGACGCGTTCCCTAATAATAACCTTCCTTACCTGCAAATACCGGATAAACGCTGACCGCGCGTTTAAACGACACCACGGCTATCTTTCAACAAAGTAAACAAAGGATTAATATAGACACGAAGGAGGCGAGCCCGCACTCCTTCCGTAATAGTACTTAACGCAATTGAGGACTTGCACACGAAATCCAGGAAACAAAATCTGAATTGTTTATCCCGGTGTAGCAGGCTTCTATCTTCCAGCTGAAATCTGGCAGGGATCACCATCCGCCATCTCCAAACAATCCAGGTTGATTGACAAGCACCTTCCTCATGAGAGGGAGGTGCTTTTGTAAATTCCGCCCAGTAACTCCGTTTGTCTGCCCCTTAGCATGCTGGTAGTTGTAGTGCTTCCAGCCAATGTCCTTCATGCTATGTGGAGTACACAAGCAACGGGGTACCCTGGGATGGTATGGCATGCGCCCTCGTGACCACGAAATCGCTACAGCTAGCCAATAAGGAAAGTTGAAAAACAAGCTATCAAGTATCCCAAATATGCCCTTCTTTTAGACCCTGTGTGTCAACCCTCCCCACAAGTTAATCAGTGCTAGTGCCTGCAATCTAATTTGCGGGTTGTAGGACATATTTGTGTGCGTCAAAGGATAGTTGTGTAACAAGAGAATACAAGGAGAGAATAGCGAAGGCCAGTCGGATAAGATAAAGTAAGGAAAGAATAGAGAGAGACAAACAGTCAGTCGAGACAGGGATCAATCAGTCCAGACATGGATTAGTAGACTCGGCCAGACCCTGACATCGGCTTCGTAAACAAGGGCAGGAGGTTACTTTTTAACAGAAGAGACACGTAGCAGCTAGAAATGGCAAAAACACTCCGGTCGCCGTGCTGCCTGAGTGAAGGCAATACAAAATGGCGATGGGACACAAAATGGCGGCCAAATGCGGGACGAAGTCGGAAACCGAAGAACCTCAACTCCTTTGCCCATGGTGTGCTCCCTGGGAGTTCCTAACACTGTGTTCAAACAAAATATAGACACAGATTGCAGATATGCAGCACTGGAGGGCCAACTTGGCAAGTCTCCCCTGTCGCTGGTTGCTATACACGACCCCAATACCCGTCAGGAAGATTTTTTGATACTCTCAATCCAGTGCTCCTTCATGACCTTGGGGAGGTGACTTCAATTGCGTTGTGGATGTAGCCATTTGTGAACAGGTGCGAAAATATTTTTTAAGACCAGGCAGTGGTTCTAGGGACCACTGCCTGCCCTTAAAAAATGAAACTGAAAAGTTGTATTTTTATTTTTTAAATGCATTTTTGTAAAAACCTGTTTTATTGAAAAAGCAGTCACAGACATGGTGGTCTGCTGACCCCAGCAGGCCACCATCCCTGTGAGTGCCGACCATTCCCAATGGGGTTGCAAATTGCGCTTGCCTCATGAATATTGATGAGGCATGCAATTTGCGACCCCAATGGTAATCACAAACCGTGTCTGAGACTGTTGTACATTCACTTTGGCGAGTCGCAAATTGCGAGATGCTAATCAGCGCAATGTGCGACTCGCAAAATTGAATGGTGGTACATCTGCCCCCAAGTCATTACAAGGACTTCTTCAAGTTTGTCTTCGCTAGTCACATTGATTGCTTCTGACCGCTTTCAGATCAAGGGGAGATATCACAGTTCCCACAGGCAAGAATGGATTCTAAGTTGACTCACTCCTGGGGCACAGTTGAGGGGGCCGAAGGCCTCATGACATGGCCTGGCAGAGCTCTTCATAATCTTATTCTTCTATGCAGCCTTTCCTCTGTTGAAGGTTACCTGCAGCCCCCTTGCTGTGCAGTCAGGGTGGTCCACGCTAGGCTGCTCTCCCTTAGAGATGCAGGGGGTCGACAGTCAGTGACCCAGATCCTGGCGCAAAGTCATTCTTCTGAATGACTGCGTGTATCTGTCCCATTCTTATGCCTATCTTACAAATCGAGACTATGGAGATCTGTCAGGAGGACTCTTGTTGTAAATTCATTCACGGCTTTCTTGACGTTGCGGAGATATCATGGTCCCTCCTGACCATACAGCTTCAGTCGGAGGCAAGCGCTTGTGAGCGAATGAACCCAAGGTTAGCAGGGATAGGACAATACATTGATTGAAATAAAATGTTAAATAATAACAGAAGAGGCCAGAGAGCACATTGGGTATTCCCCTGAAGGATTCACAATGAGGAAAAGCACACTTAGCTACTAGTACCTTTGGGACGCCTTCCCCTTGAAGAATATTAAAAAATATTTTCAAAGAGCAGGCAGTGGTCCCACGGACCACTGTCTACTCTTAAAAAAATGAAACTACAAAGTTTCATATTTTCATTTTAAATGGACCCTGTTTTCTTTTAAGGAAAACAAGCTCCATTAAAAAATTGGCTTTGATAAAAAGCAATCACAGACATGGTGGTCTTCTGACCTTAGCAGAGCATCATCCCTGTGATGGTTGTGATTCTTAATGGGTCACAAACTGCAACCTACCTTCTGAATATTCAGGAGGTAGCTCAATTTGTGACCCACAAGGAATCCCTAAATGAAACTCAATGATTTCCATACATTAGGAATACCGATTTCCTAAGTGCGATTCGGAGAGAATCACAATTAGGGAATCAGTGTTCTTAAAGCTGTACTTATTGCCATAGGTTTTACAGCCCACAGTGCTATTCAAAAAGGTAAACTTACACTTTTCTGTATATTTCCTACTTTAAGGAATTCACAAATTATGTGTGGAGTTTTACCACTCTGCACTACCTATACTTAAGTGTGTGGAGTGCTCTGCACCTGGAGGCTCCACATTCGGGGTGGAGAGTTTCGCACACATAAGTATAGGGAGTGCAGAGTCGTAAAACTCTGCTTGTAGCTTATAAATGCCTAAAAGTAGTAAACGTACAGAAAAGTCTAAGTTTACCTTTGTTATTCAGAGCCTCATTGTCTGCAGTAGGGCTTAATAACAGCTGTGTGTCACCTCACACTTGCACCCCTTCGCAGCCCCGACAGACACCACACCAGAAAGGCCACCTGGTTCACCACTGACCTCCAAGAATCCAGATGCACCTGCAGACGTCTTGAGAAGAATTGGCGAAACAGCAAAACTTGGGAAGACCGCACCACATACAAGAACGCCATGTCAGAATACCACCAACTCATCAGATCAACCAAACAAACCTTCATCCACAGCAAGATCACTGCCAGCTCCAGCAACTAGAAGGAACTCTTCAGCATCATCCAAGAATTCACCAAACCTCCCAGCGAGGCCACAGACATCACTCCATCCCAGAACCTCTGCAATAAGCTCTGCTCCTACTTCTATCTGAAAATGAAGTCTCTCTATGACAATTTCAGCAAACAAACACCTCCCCCTCCAACAGCCAACCCACCATCTCTGCCTGTACCCTGCACACCACTGAAGACACCGAATCGACCATGAAAGGCATCTACTCAGGAGCAACCATGGACCCCTGCCCTCCGCACATCATCCACAGAGCTGCCGCCGCCATTGCACCGGAACTGCTATGCACCATCAACACCACCTTCGAAACCAGCACCTTCCCCGCTGACTGGAAATGTGCAGAAGTCAAGCCCATGCTCAAGAAGCGCTCCGCAGAACCTTCGCACTTCAAGAGCTACCGACCCATTTCCTCCCTCCCCTTCACGGCCAAAGTCACAGAGAAGACCGTCAACGCCCAACTAATGAAATTCATCGAAGAGAACTCGATCCTCGACCCCTCCCAATCCGGATTCTGCAGCAACCACAGCACCGAGACCGCTCTACTTGCCACCACAGATTACATCTGCACTCTTCTCAACCAAGTCCACACTGTGGCCCTGATCCTACTCTACTTCTCCGCAGCCTTCCACACCATCTCCCACAGCACACTCGACGCCAAATTCCATCACATCGACATACAGGGACCCACCTTCAAATGGCTCCATTCCTTTCTCACCGGTAGAACCCAAAGAATCAGACCACCACCCTTCCTCTCTGAACCCACAGAGATCAACTGTGTAGTACCCCAAGGATTGTCACTCAGCCCAACGCTCTTCAACATCTACATTCCCCCCTCACCGACATCGTCAGACAGCACGGACTCAACATAGTCTCCTACGCCTACAACACCCAGCTAATCCTCTCCCTCACTAAGGACCCCATCACCACCAGACTCAACTTCCAGGAAGGAATGAAGGACATCGCATCCTGGATGAGCAGCAGCTGCCTGATGCTCAACTCGGAGAAGACGGAGGCACTCATCCTTGGACCCTCTCCCACTGCATGGGACAACAGCTGGTGTCCCACCGCCCTCAGAATCTCCCCCAGCCCTGAACTTCAGCATCGTACTCGACTCCTCCCTCGCCATGACCTGAAGGATCACCGCTGTCGCCGTCGCCTCCACCTGCTTCAACATCCTCCGCATCCTTCGCAAAACCTTCAAATGGACCCCCCCGAAACTAGAAAGAAAGATCATCACCCATGCACTCATAACCAGCAGACTGGACTACAGAAATGCTCTCTATGCCAGAATCAACAAGTCTCTGCTCCGCAAACTCCATACCATACAGTACACCGCAGCAAGACTCGTCCTCGGCATCCCTCAACATGAACACATCACCCAACACCTGCAAGACCTCCACTGGCTCCCTGTTGAGAAGAGGGTAACCTTCAAGATACTCACCCACGCCTACAAATGCCTCTATAACACCGGCCCCCAATACCTCAATGAGAGAAGCTCCTTCCAAGTACCCAAGAGACACCTTTGTTTCTCCATTTCTCATCCCTCATTCTTTTTCCTTTCTCCCTTATTATAATTCATCATTCATCATCCAACATTCTTGTTCATTAGTTCCCATTCTTATTTCTCATTTTTATTTCTCACCCATCAGTAGTCATCCATTATTCTTATTCTCTCAATCAACTCAACACGCGTTCAATGTTCAGAAACATCCATTTCTGCTGATTGGTTGGCCAAAGCCAATCAAAACTAAGACAATGATTTGAATTAGGTTTATCCACTGAAAGATTCCCTTCTCACCTGCAAGGTGAGGAGATGCAACTGTTTGTGCATCCTAGGAATCTAATACTAAACATGATTTAATTTTACTAGGCATATTCTTTTCTCATTTCACTGGCCTCTGGCGAAAGCTAATGGTTAATATAGACTGAAGTGCCAAGGGTAGTCACTGGGACCCTTGAGATCAGTTTCTAAACAAATCTTAGCTATTTTGTTTTTCAAGGTTGAGTAGAAATGCTCCACCATCCCAGGGGACTCGATGTAGTACACACAGTAGAAGTGTTGTATATTACCTAAAGGCCTGCATAGTTCCTGATATGAAGTCGGTACATTTGTCACTCCCGACACGAAGGGGACCCCAAACCTAGGTTTGAAATCCCTGATCAGTATCAGCATGTGTAAATGAGTAAGGTTCAATCCAAACAGAAAACATACAGATGAACACAACATATATGTAGATACATTTGGGCATTTGTGTGAAATCCATCAGGATTACAACAAAGGGGTCCCATGGAGAAGGGTGAGCAGTGGGGTTGGTTTTGACAGCCCTTCTCAATGTAGTGGGCTTGGCGAGTGGCACAGGAGTGGCAATACTGTTGGGTATTAACATGTGTAACACACCTAACTAAATCAATTTTGGAAATTAATAAAAGCTCATCAAGTAATCACAATTGTGGGCCACTATGAAAGCATAGTTTGATTCTGTGAACATGGTATCAAGTTTCTAAGGAATGTAGTCTTGGGTGGGGAGTTGATTGAACATACACACAACACGGGTTGGGGTGGGGGAATGATTTCATTGTTACAGTAACTTGATAAAGCTCGAGTTTGGATGTGAATGTGATGAAGCAAAGCTTCGCATATTTTGCGACTTGCTGAAGTCAAGAACCTCGTTTATGTATAACCAGATAATCAATGTACGTTTTACTAACATTTATATTAAGTTTGAGTGAAGTTTATGACGCTTGCCTATGTGTTTTTCTAACTATATTAATTCGTGTTGATAAAAATGGCCGCCGCTTGTATTTAGTTACTGCGCATGTGTCAGCCACACTCACGTGTCCTGACGCGTCTGCAGAAGTGGAGGGAAAGTTATGCGCATGCGTAATACATAGCTGTGCTTATCATGTGGTACTGCTCGTGCCACTGCTCTTGTGACTGTGTCAATGTAGCTAACATTTAAATGCAAAAGTTTTATTTCTTGATGATGAGTTAAAAGTATAAATCTTGTGATGTGTTTTCATAATGACATTACTATGTATTAATTTGTTTTCGCTTACTTTTCATGTACCGCGGGGAATGGGTTTTTGTCTGTGCCGAGAACCATCTTGGAGGTCCCTCTGCGCCTGCGCAACCTGCCGAGGCAGAACGGACCTTGAGCGATGGAACACAGCCAGTTGGCAGTGATGAGCAAGATGCTCCTGAGAACGACCCGAAAACTCGGCTGAACCAATCAAATGTGCTCACAGAGCAACAATGTAAAAGTTACTATTGTATTTCTGCACCAGTTCTCATGAGAACCCCAATCTCTCTAGGCGGTACCCAAATATGCTAATATAGGCTTGAAGTGTTGAATTGTGATTGGTGTGTTACCCAAATCCTACCTTAGGACCAATCCAAATTGAAGGATTCTGACACTTTGCAACATTGGGGGGTGGTACACTGACCCCAAACTGTATATCTACCCTGGGTTCACCTAGTGAACCGTCCGACTTGTCTGGTTTAGCTGACCTGTCACTGACCCAACGCACTCAATAGGTGACTGAAGATACAGAGCGCTGCGAAGCACTCTGTCCGAATTTGACCATAGACTGAGGTTTTACTGAACCTTAAAGTGCTGGCAAAGCACTTAGCTGGGAGTTCGCTGACCCAATCGGGGTCTTGATCGATAGCTGCAGAGCGGGTGGAGCGCAGGCGTTGCTTCCGAACTGTGGGTTCCGGTCCTGTCCTGAGCGGTCCTGTCCTGAGCGGTCCTGTCCTGAGCGGTCCTGTCCTGAGGGTTTGCTGTCCTGTCCTGAGGGTCCTGTCCTGATTCCTATTCCGAGGGTATCCTGTTCTGTCCTGGGTGTCCATTCTGCACCTGCTGTCCTTTGAGGGGTATCCTTCCCTGAGGGTTTCCTGTCCTTAACTGACCCGTGGCCAGGGTTTGGTTTCCACACCTTTCTAGGTAAATATTGCTCTGAAACTCTTAAATCTTGCACCTTCTGAATTTCTAACTTTTGCTTTAATAAAGTTCATCATTGCATATGTTATATTTTCCATGCCTTTCCGCAACTATTGAAAGTCAATTACATATTTTCAAAGGTTTTGTTCCTATGTCTTCTCACTGGTTAGAAATTATATTTTGCATTGCAGTTTGTAATTTTATGATATGGTCTAGAACTTCATTGCCTAGATTGTTCAAAGGCCCATTCACCTTAAGTGAAGCGTGTTACTCTTTATAGGCCCTCCCATAGTTATTCATGCATAAACTGTCCATGCTTAAACATTTCTGAGATTTTATAGTATTTTCCATCTGCATTTCATATTACCTTTGAATGATTACCCTGTCATTATTTCTTTATGCCTATATAATTTACGTTACCTTGGTCATTGATTGCCTTATTTTTCTGTACCTCATGCAAGAAAATATTGAATTTAGATAAACATTTTAAAACTTCCAGTTGTCCGTGGTCATTTAAACAGTATTTGAATGTTATTGTTTGGGTTTGCATTTTGCTGCCTTTCTTTTACAGCTAGCTCCCTGATTCATTGAGGTCATTAGGTACCCGCATCGGTGGATGGTAAGTCGGGTGCACTGAAAATTATTAGCAGGGAACACACACACATCAACTTGGTGGAGCTCGTGAAGTCACCCGATCGATGTATTATGGTGATTTGAAAGTATATGGGCCCTGAAGCCGGAAACGGCGAAAATATTGGTCGGGTGGCCTCGCGCGCTCCATCAGTTTTCTGGTAGCTAGAGGATGGTTAGGGACTAGTTGAGAGTAAGGCAGGGATTAGTTGGACTAGTTGAGTCGGAAGCTGCTAGTATATTGATGCTGCTAGAAGAGCGGCTGTTCTAAGAGACCTGATCATTCTCTTGTGAATACGCTGCTGAAACTCATGAATTTTTGCATTTTTATTATTCTTGTTCTTATATTGTTATATGTACTAATCCATGCATTTGTAAACCGTATCGTTGCATGTTGTCCGAACTCCCCGGGGAATTGAAAGGGCAAGTGGTGAATAGAATCCATTGTCCTGAGGTCACAGGCTCGAGGAAAGTTAGGTGCAGGTTAGGATAACCGGGAAGCACTAACTAGGGTTTTCTGAATACATGTGTGAATAAATGACAGTAACGGGGTTCATTGGCAAAATTCCCATAGTGGCGTAACCTAGTAAGGGTCACATCGGAAGAGTAGCAGGTTCCTCGGAGCTAGCGTGAAAGCAGAGGGGTCCGCTGAGAAACCTTAAACTCGGAATATATCCCGGAAAGAAGTGGATGAGTTTTAGGGGAATAACAGGTTCACCGATGCTAAAGTGAAGGGTAGGCGGAAGAGATCTACTCGCAGTGTGTGAAAAGTAAATGGAAGTAGTTTACTTGCAGTAAAACAAAGCGTTCCTATCTAGACACTTGAGCACTGTGGCGAATGTGTATTTGTTGTAAAATAACTAAGCACTGAGCACTTTAAAAGAAAGAAAGTTTCCGTTACCTTGTGAAGGGAGGGAGTCAGTCGCGAAGCGCCTCTGACGTCACTCTGTGCCGCGCTGGGATTGGTAGAAGCAGCGGGCGGGTAGCGGAGCTGGAATTGTAAAGGAGGGGTGAGCGTCGGAGCGTGGGAACTGTCTCACGAAGGGGCCGCGCACCCATTGGCGGAGCTTATTTAGTGCCGCGCACCCATTGGTTCCACGAATTTCTGAAGCACGTTCTGATTGGAGGTAGTTTGTAAACAAAGTTTAGCGCAGAAGTCGTATGTGGCACTCGCAGACTACAGGAACTCGACCTGATCCAAGGCACCTAGGGTTTGAAAGGGATCAGTGGAAAACTAATAGATACGATATTATGTACGGAACCAAGAGAAAAATGTCCCTTGTAAGTAAGGTGAAAAATTATTTTAAAACGGACAAACCGATTAAATCTAGAGAAGGTGTTCTTGTCCCACCACCTAATACTCCTGCCTCATTCATGATGTTTGACCGAGGGTACAATACCTGTGTGTGGTTGGAGAATTGGGTGAAGTACACAAAAGATGACGGAGTATTGGCTTTTCCGTTAGATGGTACTTTTAATGGTAGGATCCTATTTAATTTAAGGACTCGGATGAACGAATTGCATCCCAGACCGAGACTAACGCAGTATGAGGCATTAGAGGAATGGGAGATTGAGGCTTTTGAAAGAGAAAGACCCCGAATGGACAAGGGTTTGACCAAATGGTACCCCAGGCAGAAACAGGAGTCCAGGGATAAAAGGATAAAACAGTGGAGGCAGAGCATGATTGTTGAGGGTCTGTTTCCCATGATGCCGGCATGTCATAACGTTGGAGCAGGTGAGAAAAGCACCGAAAAGTGTAAACATTGGGGGGCCCTGGGGGAATCAGATGATGAACTGTTAGATGACATCTGTACCAGAAGTCCGCCACCTTACAATGAGGGAACCCGACCTTCCAGTGTGGGAGATGCTCCCCGACGCCACTTCCTAAAGGAAGAAGACAGGTCCCTGGGACTGGGAGGGGGTGGTCAAGTATTGCCCTATCCTGAGAAACCCGAACCGGCGGAAACAAGGGAAATATATCCCAAAGTGCCCGCAAGCCAGGAAGAAAAATATTCACGTACAAAAATGTTCCTTCCCAGACCCCTGTATGAAAGCGAAGAGAAACAATCGAATTCAGGACTGCCTTTTGTTCAACCTCCATATGGGGAAGAGCGCAGGTCCTTTAATACTGGGACTTTATTCCCGAAACCAAATTATGGTGGAGGACCAAGTGAAACGCATCCTACTGCCCCGAGTTTTACTCCTCCATTGACCCCACAGATATTGCATGACACAACTTTAAGAAGGATATTAGTAGAAAAGGAGCAAGAGGCTCTAGCTAGACAAAGGACAGAAATAATTCAGAAAATTTCCCAGTTAAATACCAGTCCTGAGGCATTGACTATTCCAGTAACTATTGGACCAGTGGTCCCGTTATACGGAAATGGTCAGGGAAATCCGATTACTCCAGTTATGACCCCAGTCATGGCAACCCCGAGACAGGAACCGATAATCATAGATGATCAGTCCAGTGAGTGCGAGTCTGAAGTTGCGTTCTTGGACTTGCCAAACAAACCGACCGGAAAGGGAATGCAGCAAAGGCATAACCCTTTTAATGCGAAAGAGATAAAATTAGAGACAGCAACAGGTACTAGGAATGTCTCTCTGGTAACTCCGGATGAAATAGAGAGTTGGAGTCGTGAATTAGAGAAACAGACACCGCAAACGAAACCTTTAGACCTCTACAAGCTGAGGGTCGAAATAGAAGAATTAATGGCAGGAAATGTGGGGTTGGATCGATTGAATACCTACTCTGAAGAAGAATTGTCGTTCATATGTAAAAGCTTTACAAGGAACACCAGAGTGCTCCACGAAAAACTGACCGAAACAGCAGTTAGAATGGGGGTAGATATCTCAAAATCCAAGCCCTTACAGAAACCGTACAGAGCAGACTTCTCAGACAAAGATATAGAACACCTGAATGTGGCAGGGAAGAAGTTGCAGATTAAAGAACTAATGGGGGTACTGGAGAAATGGGGAGATGTGGAAAGATGGAGAAGCAGGTGGGCGAAAAAGAGGGAAGAGGTTCGCTCCCGACAAGCGACTCCTGAGTTTGCTTTAAGGGAGGTAGAAAAACCTGAGCAGTTATGCCCCATGCGCGAAGTTCCAGGAGGGAAATATGTGCATGTCCCCTGGTCTAGGCAGGATATTGTGTCCTTCACGAACGATTTTCCAAAATTACGAGAGAAACCAGTTGACTGGTACAGGCAGGTGGAGAGGTTCGTGAAGGTACAGAAATGTCTGTGGAAAGACCTGGATGGGTTTTTCGACATTGTGGTTCCAGTAGATTTATGGACCCAGTGTAAAATAGCCATAGACTGGCCCAGTGAGGAGTACCCAAGAAATAAGGAAACAGGGGAGCCATCAAAGGATGTCATGCGAAAATATGAGCAGGTAATTCAGCATTTGAAAGAAAAGGTGCCCGCAAAAGAAACTGATTGGACAAAAATAGATAGAACAACACAGGAAAGGGACGAGACAGTGCACTCCTTCTATGAGAGGTTATTGCAGGTATTTAAAACATACAGTGGTATTGATAACATCGATTTGAAGGACATGACGCACTTTATTTACAGGTTTGTAAATGGTTTAAGACCTGAAATCTGTCAGTGGATAAAAGATAATAAAATCTGTTGGCATACTAAGAAAATGGATGAGGTCCTGCGGTACGCTAAGTATTGCGAGGACGAGATGGCAGAAAAGAAAAAGGCCCTTAAGGAAAAGGTGATGTGGGCTCAGGTGAAGCTCGCAGAACAGCAGGAAAAACAATTGAGTAACATGGTTAAGAATGCTGAGAACAAAAGTCCTGGGGGAGGGGGTGGAGGAAAGCCCCGGCCCAAATTTAGCAGGGAAGAGGCTATGAAGAAATTTCCCTGCCATCAGTGCGGCGAAATTGGACACTGGCGTAACGAGTGTCCCCAATTAGTAGATGTTAATGAAAAAACTCCTGATTTAACTCCACAGACGCAGAAAGAAAGACCAAGAAAGACACAACCCCAGGTAAAAACAGTTCAGGTGCCTCGAGCACCCAAACAGGTATACAGGGGAAGACAGGCAGAGGGTGAGGAGATAGAAGTTTGGGAAAGCGGGGAGAACAGAAATACAGCAACTTCGCAGTATCTGCTAAATGATACCTTCCTTTGTAATGATCAGGACTGACGGGGCCTGAGAGGGGAGGACGAGGAGTGCGTACTTGGCGCTTCCTTGCCGGTAGACCAGTCTGGACCATATATTGAAGGAAAGGTTGACGGAAATGATGTCACCTTTCTGTTGGACACTGGCGCTACCCGTTCTACTGTAAGAACAGTGGACGTTCCAAACCTACCCCTCTCGGGAGAAAATATCCAAGTAGTAGGTGTATCTAATCAATTGATTAGTACTCCTGTTACCGAACCAATGGAGATTTCAATTGGAAATTTTAAACAGATGCATAGATTTGTCGTCTGTGACACCAGTCCAGTGAATCTACTGGGTCGTGATTTGCTGTGCAAAATGAACTGTACCATCTTTTGCACACCAAAAGGTGTTGAAATACAGACCCCAGATGAAGATGGTATTTATAAATTATTGTTACTTAGACCTGACTCAGAAATTAAAAGATTGACCCTGCAGGACTTGCCCCAAGAACTCCAGGAAGCAGTAAAGCCAGAGGTGTGGGATTTCACGGGAAAAGATGTGGGGTTGATGAAAGATGTGGACCCCATACAGATTGCCATCAAGGACAATGCAGTATATCCTAACACTAGGCCCTACCGAATGAATGCTGAAGTGAAAGCAGGTGTCACTCTGGAAATACAAAAATTATTAGAAGGAGACATCATACAGGAAGTAATGAGCAGCCCATGCAACTCACCGATTATGGGCATCAAGAAGCCTAGCGGCAAGTATAGGGTAGTGCAGGACCTGAGAAAGGTTAACAAAATTGTAGTTCCTTGCTGCCCTATTGTCCCGAACCCTGCAGTGATATTGTACCAGATTCCTTGGGATGCTGAATGGTTCACTGTGATTGATTTATGTCATGCATTCTTTTCGATACCCCTGCACCCCGACAGCAAATTTCTTTTCTCTTTTGCCTTCGAGGGTCACGTGTATTGTTGGAACCGGGTCCCTCAAGGGTATACAGAGAGCCCCTCTATCTTTAATCAGATCTTGAAAAAGTGTCTAGAGACTTTAATCTTACCTGGGAACTCTGTGTTAGTACAATACATAGACGACCTTCTACTGGCGTCTAAAAGTCATAGGGACTGTGTAGTTGACACCATTGCCCTCCTAAATCATCTGTGTGAGAAAGGGCATAAAGTGGCCCCTGACAAACTACAGTTCTGTGCGAAATCAGTGAAATATCTAGGACACCAGATAGAAAAGGGTGTCAGAAAAGTCACATCAGAAAGAGTAAGAATAATTCAAAAGATGCAGTTGCCCCGTACTCAAAAAGATGTCAGAAGGTTCCTGGGTGTACTAGGCTACTGTAGGCAGTGGATTCTGGGATTTGCAGTCTTAGCCAGGCCTTTGATAAAAATGACCACGAGAGGAATGCCAGATATTGTAGAATGGGACGATGAAAGCCTAATGGCTTTCACAAGACTGAAAAACTGTCTGTGTACAGCCCCTGCGCTAGGGATGCCTGATTATTCCAAAGAATTTGCCTTATTCTGTGACACTCGCGATAATTGCGCATTGTCAGTCCTGACTCAAGAACATGGCACGACCAGAAGGCCTGTGGCCTATTTCTCTGCCACTTTGGACCCAGTAGCTGCTGGGTTACCAGGCTGTCTGAAAGCAGTAGCTGCTACCTGTGCAAGTTTGGAACAGAGTGAGTCCATTGTCATGGGACATCCTGTGACCGTGTATGTTTCACATGGAGTGGTAATTCTATTGACCAGAACTAAAACACAGTATCTCACCCCTAGTCGGCTGACTAAATACGAGAGGATTCTTGTGGGTGCAGCAAATGTAAGCATTGTTAGGTGCGGTATTCTGAACCCTGCCACTTTACTCCCCGACCCCTTGGAAATAGAAGGTGGGGATAATGATGAACATGATTGTATTGACCTGACAGAGTTCAGTACTAAACCACGCCCAGACATAAAAGAAGTGCCATTGCCTGAACATGATAAAGAACTATTTGTGGATGGTTCCTGTCTAAGACATGAACTAGGAGGCCTGAGTGCTGCTTATGCAGTAGTGTCTTTCACAAAAATTGAAGAAGCAGGTTACCTATATAACATCAAGTCTGCACAAGTAGCCGAATTGATAGCTATGATAAAGGCTTGCAAAATTGGGAAGGACTTACGCATAACAGTGTATACTGACAGTCAGTACTGTTATGGAGTTGTGCATGACTTTGGCCAATTGTGGCTGCAGAGGGAATTCATGACTTCCTCAGGTACTCCCATTCGGAATGCAAAGGTTGTTCATGACCTTTTGGAGGCTATCCAGTTACCTAAGGAACTGGCAGTGGTAAAATGTGCTGCGCATAAAAAGAGCATGGACAAAGTATCACTGGGAAACGATTATGCTGATCGAGTGGCCCAATGGTGCGCCAAAGATCGGTATATTATAAATCCAAAACGAGGAGGGCCAGGAACCAGCTGCCAACTTCAGGTGTTTGAAGAAGTGCCTACATGGGATGAAGTGAGAGAGTGGCAGGAATCGGCTCCTTGGCAAGAAAGAGAGAAATGGAAGGAGGATGGGTGTAGACCGAGACGTGTGGATGGTGTGATTTTGGGCCCAACTGGTATGCCTGTGTTACCCCGACACTTGCTTGGCACAATGGCAAGATTAATACATGAAGGATCACACATTGGTAGGGATGCCATGATTCTGGTATTTCAACAGACTTGGTACAGTAAGAAGTTCAGGAAGGTAGCAGAGTCCCTCTGCCAGAGGTGCCTGTCATGTCAACAGATGAACCCAGGCAAGAGGACAATGGTTGAACTGAGCAAGATTGGGAGATCAGGGGGTCCCTTTGTAAGGATACAGATTGATTTCATCACCATGCCCCGTTGTGAAGGGAAACGATATGTCCTTGTCATTGTTTGCGTATTTTCAAAATGGGTAGAAGCTTACCCTACTCCCCAAAGTGACGCACTGACAGTAGCGAAGTGTTTACTAAAAGAACTGATACCTAGATTCGGAATACCATACATTATTGAATCAGATAAGGGTGGTCATTTCCAGAATGAAATACTGGCTGAACTCTGTAAGGCCTTTGGAATAAGGCAGAAACTCCATTGTGCATACCACCCAGAGGCTTCTGGAATAGTGGAACAAGTAAATGGAACTATCAAAAACAGACTAGCAAAGCTGACAGATGCTACTGGCATGACCTGGGTGAAGGCCCTGCCTCTGGTCCTAATGGGACTGAGAAGTGTTCCTGACCGCAAGACAGGCCTAAGTCCCCATGAAATCATTATGGGAAGAGTGATGAGACAAGCATGGGTGCCAGGAAGCAAACTGTTGAGTATTACTGATGATTTGGTGCTTGAATACTGCAGAAGATTGGGTGACCAAGTGCGTTCTATCTCTCGCCAGATTGGAGACGACGGCATCCTCAATCCAACGACTCCTCTCCACAACTTGGTTCCAGGAGACTGGGTCAAAATAAAGAAGCACACTCGATCTAATTGTCTGGCACCAAGGTGGGGAAAGAAACGCCAAGTAATCCTGGTAACAACCACTGCAGTGAAGGTCGCAGGTGTTCCCCAATGGATCCACGCTGGACACACCCAGAAGGTATTACCAGACAAAGAATTTGCAGAAGAAGGGCAACCAGCAGAGGACCCTGCAGGAGCCAGTCCAGAAGCAGCTGACAACGAGCAGCCCAGCACCAGTCAGGTTGCAGGAACAGCAGACGTTGGCCCAGGAGTAGTTGACTACGAACTGCCAAGAATCCAGCCTGCTGAAGAGGTCCAGGAAACTGAGCCAGGAGTAGCTGAAGACGAGCTGCCAAGCATATGGCCAGAAGAATGGATACCGATGATTGATCTGACCGAAGATCCTATCAGAACAAGAGAGCGACTTAGTGAAGGTAGAGAGTGGACTAGTCAGGAAAAGCAAGGCACAGGCGAAGAACCTCAGCCGCTTGAGATTCACATCAAAACTGAGGAAGGAGAAGGTCAGACAGGGACAGAGCAGGTGTTCGATACACCACCGCTAACACCTGATGCAGATAAAGGAGAGACTAGAAATAGAGTGATAGTTCGAGCAGAAGAAAATCAAGAGATCGAAGTGCTTGAACAGGATCAGAAAGGGTTAGAAGAACGGGTTCAGGAAACAGAAACAGAAACAAAGACAATCGAAAGCCAAAAACAAAATATTCCTGAACGAGGCCAGATTAGCAACCAGGCAGAAGAATTTGATGCTAGCCCTGGAACTAGCCAGATAGAGGAAATAGAAGAAGAAATTGGAGAAGAATTGCAACAAGATAAAGAGAACAAGAGGATAAGAGAAGAAAGTGAGGTCCAAGTACCAACTAAGAGACTAAAGAAAAGAAACAACCTTGAGCCTAGGTTCATAAAGAGATTGAGGCTAAGGATAAAGACAGTGGAAGAAAACCGTGCAGAGGCAAGGAAAAGTGCACGGATAGCAGAGCAAGAAGAAGACTCATCCAAAAGAAGGAGTGAACGAATAAAAAGACAAAACAAAAAGTACAAGTCTCCTGAATGGACACTGGTTTTGGAAGAACTTGAAGATCTTGATATAACTGACGTGAGCGACGGAGAGCCCGTCCCTGAGTACTCAGCTGAAGAAGAAGACGAACCACCGTGAATTTGCACAAAGTAAGCTAGTTGTGTAAAGCCAAAAAGGGGGGTCGAGAAACTCCTTCTGAGCCAAAATGTCTGATTCAACAGTGAATGGTAGACCTAGTTGCAGCCGTTTTAAGACGTGTTGCAAGGTGTGTATATGTAGTGTAGTAGTACTGATAGTTATCTGGATAGGACTAACAATTTTCATTCCCTTTGCTGTAAGTAAAGATACTAACATTGTCCCTACTGAAGTTGTAAATACTGACAGTGAAGAGCTAACAACACAGAGTGTAGAAAGACATGAAAGAGCCCTGAGACAAACAAAACAGAACTTAGAAGCATCAGATGAGGGAGGACTACATTATCATGGAGTTAAGAACAAGACACACTTAAATGTTTTCGCAAACTTGTTAATACACTATGTAGAGACTATGGAAATTGAAGATTGCTATGTCTGCATGAAGCTACCTACTTCTGTGGCTGAAGGCGTGACATACCATCACCTGCCATTGACATATGGAATCTCCTGTAGCATTTTAGCTAGTTTATTTTACAAAAGAGGACCGTTACAGTATTATTACTCTAACAATGACGTGATCTTTTCTGAACTTCCTATACGTGGGAACTTGAATCCTGTACATACCAAAAGTGACACCATAAGATATATGGGAGACTACTTTCTGACTATAGGTAACATTGACATAGCAGACGCACACAGAGATAACTTGACTTGTTCTTTGCGTGAGCAGGAAAAGATGTTCCTGAACATGGCAGAGAAAAGAAGAATTAAAATTCAAAAGAAGGCTAATGACGAAAGTCAGAAAAAGCCAAAATGGGCAGAGAACATGGAAGGCACCTCATCTGGTGGAGCGGGTCCTGCTCTGTTGCTGGATTTTGAAAAGAAAGGCAAGCTATGTCTTCACCGCGAGAAGACTAGCTATTATAATAATGTTTTCATTGGTTCCAGTGAATGCGAACATAATTACAAGGTAATTGGAGGTTGGGGTTTCAAAAATGGGTCAGAGCCTGTGTTTCCTGGAATTTATTATATTTGTGGGGACAAGGCTTATTTCAAATTGCCGGATCACTGGTATGGAAGCTGCTACTTTGGCATTGTCTTCCCGAAAATATACCATGTGAATGGGAAAGCTGGAAGCAATGAAGATACTAATGGCTTAGTGCGTAGTAAAAGAGAAAGTATAGGTGAAATTATGGGTAGTATTTTCAGTGCACTGATACCTGGAGTGGGAGTGGTTCTGAACACTCACAGAATTTGCAAATTGTCTACTATAGTGGATGTGCTGTCTACTGAAACAGCTCATGGATTTCTGCTGGTCAATACTGAAATGGTTGCGATCAGATCAATGGTTTTGCAGAATCGACTTGCTCTTGACACCTTATTAGCGAAAGAGGGCGGAGTCTGCCGGATGTTGAAGGCGCAACATTGTTGCACTTATATTCCGGATAAAAGTGTACAGATCAAAAGATATGTGAAAAACATTACTAATTTGGCAAAAGAACTCAAACCACTCGAGGTTGATAGTGCCTGGAAGAGACTGGTAGATGGTCTCTCAAATGTAGGTCATTGGCTTGCTAGCATAGGTAAAAGCTTATTGTTCAAAATTCTGATGCCAATTGGTATTATAGGTCTTATTATACTTTCCATTTTCTTGTGCTGTAAATACCGCAAGCGCACCAAAAAGCACGAGGTAAATGCAAGAGGAGTGAAACGAAGTGTGGATGAGATTGAATTAGAGGAAGTGAATGATCAGATATACAAAAAGGTGAAGACTTCTCACCCTACTAAAACTGAGAGAGAAAAGTTAGAAAGGTTGCTGGAAGAGATAGAGCTTTATAAAGTGTGAAAGAAAGTTGGCATCTGGTTCCATTATAATTTGTGATGATAGTAAATATCATCAAAGAGGGGATTGATGAAGCAAAGCTTCGCATATTTTGCGACTTGCTGAAGTCAAGAACCTCGTTTATGTATAACCAGATAATCAATGTACGTTTTACTAACATTTATATTAAGTTTGAGTGAAGTTTATGACGCTTGCCTATGTGTTTTTCTAACTATATTAATTCGTGTTGATAAAAATGGCCGCCGCTTGTATTTAGTTACTGCGCATGTGTCAGCCACACTCACGTGTCCTGACGCGTCTGCAGAAGTGGAGGGAAAGTTATGCGCATGCGTAATACATAGCTGTGCTTATCATGTGGTACTGCTCGTGCCACTGCTCTTGTGACTGTGTCAATGTAGCTAACATTTAAATGCAAAAGTTTTATTTCTTGATGATGAGTTAAAAGTATAAATCTTGTGATGTGTTTTCATAATGACATTACTATGTATTAATTTGTTTTCGCTTACTTTTCATGTACCGCGGGGAATGGGTTTTTGTCTGTGCCGAGAACCATCTTGGAGGTCCCTCTGCGCCTGCGCAACCTGCCGAGGCAGAACGGACCTTGAGCGATGGAACACAGCCAGTTGGCAGTGATGAGCAAGATGATCCTGAGAACGACCCGAAAACTCGGCTGAACCAATCAAATGTGCTCACAGAGCAACAATGTAAAAGTTACTATTGTATTTCTGCACCAGTTCTCATGAGAACCCCAATCTCTCTAGGCGGTACCCAAATATGCTAATATAGGCTTGAAGTGTTGAATTGTGATTGGTGTGTTACCCAAATCCTACCTTAGGACCAATCCAAATTGAAGGATTCTGACACTTTGCAACATTGGGGGGTGGTACACTGACCCCAAACTGTATATCTACCCTGGGTTCACCTAGTGAACCGTCCGACTTGTCTGGTTTAGCTGACCTGTCACTGACCCAACGCACTCAATAGGTGACTGAAGATACAGAGCGCTGCGAAGCACTCTGTCCGAATTTGACCATAGACTGAGGTTTTACTGAACCTTAAAGTGCTGGCAAAGCACTTAGCTGGGAGTTCGCTGACCCAATCGGGGTCTTGATCGATAGCTGCAGAGCGGGTGGAGCGCAGGCGTTGCTTCCGAACTGTGGGTTCCGGTCCTGTCCTGAGCGGTCCTGTCCTGAGCGGTCCTGTCCTGAGCGGTCCTGTCCTGAGGGTTTGCTGTCCTGTCCTGAGGGTCCTGTCCTGATTCCTATTCCGAGGGTATCCTGTTCTGTCCTGGGTGTCCATTCTGCACCTGCTGTCCTTTGAGGGGTATCCTTCCCTGAGGGTTTCCTGTCCTTAACTGACCCGTGGCCAGGGTTTGGTTTCCACACCTTTCTAGGTAAATATTGCTCTGAAACTCTTAAATCTTGCACCTTCTGAATTTCTAACTTTTGCTTTAATAAAGTTCATCATTGCATATGTTATATTTTCCATGCCTTTCCGCAACTATTGAAAGTCAATTACATATTTTCAAAGTTTGTTCCTATGTCTTCTCACTGGTTAGAAATTATATTTTGCATTGCAGTTTGTAATTTTATGATATGGTCTAGAACTTCATTGCCTAGATTGTTCAAAGGCCCATTCACCTTAAGTGAAGCGTGTTACTCTTTATAGGCCCTCCCATAGTTATTCATGCATAAACTGTCCATGCTTAAACATTTCTGAGATTTTATAGTATTTTCCATCTGCATTTCATATTACCTTTGAATGATTACCCTGTCATTATTTCTTTATGCCTATATAATTTACGTTACCTTGGTCATTGATTGCCTTATTTTTCTGTACCTCATGCAAGAAAATATTGAATTTAGATAAACATTTTAAAACTTCCAGTTGTCCGTGGTCATTTAAACAGTATTTGAATGTTATTGTTTGGGTTTGCATTTTGCTGCCTTTCTTTTACAGCTAGCTCCCTGATTCATTGAGGTCATTAGGTACCCGCATCGGTGGATGGTAAGTCGGGTGCACTGAAAATTATTAGCAGGGAACACACACACATCAACTTGGTGGAGCTCGTGAAGTCACCCGATCGATGTATTATGGTGATTTGAAAGTATATGGGCCCTGAAGCCGGAAACGGCGAAAATATTGGTCGGGTGGCCTCGCGCGCTCCATCAAATGCACTTGCAGCATCTGTTGCACTATACAAAGGCACGGCACTTGTAAACAAGAACCATTCTGTGCACCAAGATACCCCTGAGGGGGTGATATGTGCACGTTATCAAATACATTTATTAATTCTAATCGTGCTTTAAACCCTCTGCTGGACAGTGTTTTTGTCTTTGCTGGATGGAGTATTTTGGCCCCTCCGATCATGGGGTTTTGCCAAACGGGTGGAAAATTCCCAATCTACATGTATATGGTGATTGATTGGCCACATGTGACTGTACTGTATGACTTCCTTCCTCTACAACAGTGTGAGGTTAATGTAAGCCCCAAATGGGTTATTTTTTCCGAGTGTATCAACAATATATAAAATGTAATACAGATATTTAAAAAAAAAAAGATTTCCGAGGAGCAAGAATACAGGCATTTGTGAGAGGTATCAACTCAGCAACCTATGAAGAATGTAAATAAACATCGACTTTCAGCTACTTCATACAGAGTGCATAAGACTTATTGAACGACTAGTGTGAACCAGTCATCCTAAGGCACGAACCTTCAACATACAAGATCACAACTAAATATTTGGGGGCAGATTTACAATAACTGGCACATCCCTTCAGATCAGCAGTGATGCGCCAGTTATTTTGTGTGACGTTAGGAACTCATTGCGCCACCATGGATGCGCCGCATTTATAATGCAAAACCAAAGGAAATGTTTGACGGAGCGTTGACAATACAAGCACTCACCCCCAGTCAACTGATCTGGGTTTAATCCATCACCATTCTTTAGCCCACTCTGCCACTATGGCCATATGCTTGTTTCCAGTCCAGGGAGGACCTGGCTTGGCAGTTCGGGCTGGACTTTCCCATGGGGCACAGGGTCAAGGCTGATTTGCATATAGCTGGGTTCAAACTGGAAAGGCGTGGTGAGCAAAAAAACGATGGATTTAGGCCCAGATCTCTGTACTGGGGTGAATGTATGACATGTTCTGCATTCTGTCCATCACCTGTTGTTTTTGCATTAATAATGCGGCGCACTGTGGCGCAAGGAGAAAAAGTTGCGAGACGCATCTGTTAGTGTATAGGTGACGCAGTGCTAGAGTCGTGTCGCAAGTGCAACGCAACTCCAGCACTGCTCAGGGGTGGCCCATACACATAGTGCTGCATCACTCCTTACGCCTGTTACAAGCAGGCATAAGGTTTTGACGCTGCTGGGGCGTAAAAGTGACTCAGTAATATCTTATAGGTTTCACTACGTCACTTTTACGGGACTTCCTTGCGATGTAACGCCCACCCTGCATACATTATACCTGACGCAGGTATAATGTAGCGCAGGGCTTTACAACGTGACACATTTCACTAGATGCATAACGTTGTAAATCTGTCGCAAGGTGGTGCATTGTTTACGATGCCGTTGCATCACAGAAGTGATGCAACAATGCCGTAAAAATGTTGCAAGGGGCTTGTAAATCTGCCCCTTGTTGAAGACGATATGGGCTTTGGTCAAGTGGATGGTCAAGGCGAGGAGGTCATGTGGTTTCCCTGCCCTGAGCATAGAGAAGCACATAGATGGGTTCAGAATGACACAACGTGCCAGGGACGTATGAGAGGTGGACAGCAAAAGAATTTCATTCTGTGACAGTATTGCCATAGATATGTATTCAGCATTAACAAGGCAACTATATCATAGGGCAGGGCACAGTAAGAGTAGAGCCAAGGATTATATTGAAGGGAGCCTTCATGAGCTGGGCAGTCACTGCAAATCAGCAGGGATGCACCAAGAAGCGTGCAACACTCAATGCCATTATTGCGTCACCACGGATGCACCTCATTTACAATGTGGAGAGCCATGGTGCAAGGATAGGCAGATGTGTGTCGCATCTGTCGGCGTAAGGTTGGTGCAGTGCTGGAGTTGTGTCACGGGCGCGACGCAACTCCAGAACTGTGCCAACCCGGCCTATCTTCTACGTGGTGCGTCACACCATAGGCCTGCTTCAAGCAGGCGCACGGTGTTGACGCAATGAGGTCGGAAAAGTGACTGAGTGAAATCTTGTAGATTTCACTCTGGCACTTTTCTGAGGCGTTCCTGCGCCAGAACGCCCACCCTGTGCTGGAACGCCTACATGAAACCTGATGCAGGTTTCATGTGGTGCAGGGCTTTACAACGTGACGCATCTCCCTAGATGCGTCACGTTGTAAATCCCCCGCAGCATGGCGCTAGCTTTACGCCGCCGCTGAGTCACAGAAGTGACGCAAAGGCGGTGCAAAAGTGGCGCACGGGGCATGTACATCTGCCCCTCAATTTCCTGACAGCAGAGAGTGCATGGTGTGGTATAGTCAGAATATCCCAAAGCGGGGGTCTGAACAGAATGCTTGTTTCAGAGTCAGAAAAGCTTGCTCCACCACCATAGAACACAATGGTCCAGGGGTGTCCTTAATTGCAAACAGGTCACAGATGGGCAGGAGTATATCTGTGAGGTGAAATGGGGTACCCTGGAAATTGTCACTGTCTAAATGACAAGATGAAGGGGTACGATAGACATTGCGATGGAATTGTTTAAAAAATTATCTTACTGGGGGTTGGGCTAGATACCAAGGAGCAGGGCAGCAACAAAGTAGAGCCCCCGAGGTGAGAGCACGCCCTATCCTCCTTTATGACATTGACTGTTGATGAATCATGCACCTTCTCTGCAGCACAGTCCTTCTGTTGCCCCGGCATTCTGCACAACGGATCCATAGCTGCAAAGATTTCAGGGGGCATATTATCAAGGGGCTTTATCTCCACTTTTTTGGCTTTAAAAGCCAAGAAAGCGGAGATAATTTTATCTCCCTATTACCTAGCTGTCGCTAACACCAGTTAGCGACAGCTAGTAGGGGATAGTGATCATCTTGGGGCCCACTTTGCATGTCAGCGATATTTATCACTAATGAAATGCAAAGTGGGCGTGCCAGGATGTTAGCGACTGGAAACAGTCGCTAACATCGCTATCTCCTATTACCAATTTATGGAGATATTCGCGCTAAGCGCGAATATCTCCAAAAGCTAACACCTGCCCTGAGCAGTTCTTAGCCATGTTATCCAATGGGAGGTGGATAACATGGCTAAGAGCATTAGCTCGGTAATGCATGAATATCGCGGACTTTTCAGCGATATTCATGCATTGCGGCCGATTTTTATCGCATTTGCGATAAACCTTGGTAATACCAAAGTTTATTTGCGTTAAAAATCGCCGCAGCTCAGCGGTAAATTTTTGTCTCTAAGCAAGCAATAGCGATAATTATCGCTATTGCTTGGTAATATGAAATGAAATGAAATGAAATGAAATGAAATGAAATGAAATTGGGTTTATAGAGCGCATGGCTGCCCTAGAGCGTCCCAGCGCTAACAAAGTTAATCACAGAGCAAATGAGAAAGAAAGTTTAGGGGGCTTTGGGAAAAAGGAAAGTTTTGAGTAATTTTCTAAACTTCAGGTAGGAGGGTTCCTTCCGTAGGACCTTGGGCAGGGCATTCCACTTTTTTGCTGCATTCAGCGAAAACCGACGACCTCCAGTGCGGGCTTTCCTCACTCTAGGAGTAATGGCCAGGTTTTCTCCATCAGATCGAAGGGCCCGAGCAGATTTATAAGGGCAGATCAGTCCCCTGAGGGCTGGAGGGCCATTACCTTGGAGGGATTTGTAGGCAATACATAGTGACTTGAAGGAGATTCGCCCCTGGATTGGGAGCCAGTGCAAGGCTCTAAGCAAAGGTTTAGCTGAAACCCATCTAGGGGCTCCCATAAGGAGCCTAGCTGCGGCGTTCTGGACCCGCTGTAAGATGTTAATCGTGGCCAGGGGTGCCGCCAGGAGGAGGGCGTTGCCATAGTCAAGTCTGGCCAAGATTAGGCCCTGAATTAGAAGTTTTCTCGATTCGAAAGGAAGTAAGGGGAGGACCTTCCTTACAGCCTGCAGTAATCCAAGGCATCCTCCTGCCACCTTCTGCGCATGGGTCATGAAAGTGAGTTGGGGTTCAAACCACACCCCAAGGCTTTTAACTTTCTCCTTTGGGGATGGTAAGTCCCCCATACAGGGAGGCCAATGATCCGAGGACAGGGATGGGAGTGGGTGACCCATGACCATAATCTCGGTCTTCGCTCCATTGAGTCTAAGTTTGGAGACAGTCATCCAAGAGAAGATAGCTGTTAGGCAGCTTGATAGGTCAGATGGGTGTCCCCTTTGTTGCGACAGCGAGACGATAAGTTGTGTGTCGTCTGCATAACTAATAGATTTGATCCCGAAGAGGGCTACTTCCTACTCTAACGGGGCCATATAAACATTGAACAGTGTGGGGCTCAGGGAGGAGCCCTTAGGCACCCCACACTGAAGGGGGATGGGTTTGGACATCGAGCCATTCTCCCAGATCCTAAACGATCTTTTATCGAGGAAGGACTCCAGCCATCTGAGGGCCGACCCCGTGATGCCCAATTTGGCAAGGCGCTGGACCAAGGTTGGGTGGTCGACGGTGTCAAATGCAGCGCTTAGATCCAGGAGGATCAGGGCTGCTGATCCCCCTGAATCTAAGATGCATCTTGCCTCTTCAGTAGCAACTAGCAGGGCAGTATCTGTACTCTGACCCGGGCGAAAACCAGTTTGGGAGTCGTTCAGGAGACCATTCTTTTCCAGATATTCTGAGAGCTGCCTATTCACCACCTTCTCAGCCACTTTGCCCATTCCTGGAAGCAAGGAGATTGGACGGTAATTGGCCATGTCCGAGGGGTCTAGGCCTGGTTTCTTAAGGAGTGTTTTGATTTTAGCTTGTTTCCAGCTCGGGGGGACTATACCTGTGGCGAATGAGGTGTTTAAGAGCTCTGTGGCCATAGGTGAAATCGTACTCAAAATTTGTTTGAGGATGTGCATAGGGGCTGGGTCGGATGGGGAGCCACTTTTTATGATGGCTAGCGTGTTACAGAAGTCTTCCCTAGTGATGGCGTTAAAGGCCTCGAGCTGGAGACTGGGAGAAACGGGGGTGGGGGCTTCTCTCGACAATAGAATGGGCATTTGGGGAAGGCTATCAAGATTTATTTGTATTTTGCTGTCAAAGAACTCCGCTAGCTGATCACATCTTAATTCGGGGTCCCTATGTATAGTTATAGGAGCTGGGATTTTGAGCAGCTGATTGACAATTTTAAACGTTTCCCTAGAGGAGTTAGCTGATGTTTTGATTTTCTCCTTAAAGAATTCTGCTTTGGATTTCTGCCGTGCAGCTTTATAGAGTCTCAGAGCGGCCTGGTAGGAGGTTTTACTGAGAGTTGACCAGTATTTCCTCCACTTCCGTTCTAATTTCTTACAAGCTTTTCTGAGGTCTCTCAATTCAGTCGTAAACCAGGGGGATTTGAAGATACTGCTCTTTTTTGTTTTTAATTTAAGAGGAAGAACCGAGTCCAGGGAATTCGTGAGCCAGTTATTAAAATTTTCATCCGCCAGAAGTGCATCAGGTTCTGTGTCCGGAGTCGATTGTTCAAGGGCCCGAGTGAGATCTCCCACCGATAACCTCGGCCAGTCTCTCTGAAGTGTACGGGGACGGGTGGCCCGGTCTGTTTCCGGGTAGATTTCCCAGGAGAAAGGGACTAAGAAATGGTCGGACCACGGTAGGGGCAGGGGAGATTGAGCTCCCAGCTTGGGAATGTTAGAGAAAATGGGGTCTAACAAGTGGCCTTTATTATGGGTAGATTCCCTATTTATAAGATCTAATTCAAAGGCTTTTAAATTTGAAATAACATCAGTCGCTGTTTTATCATTAGGATCATCGAAGTGCAGGTTCAGGTCTCCCAAAACCAAGAAGTTGGAGGCCCGAGCTGCTGCTGCTAAGGTGGATTCTAAGAGGGAATCTAAGAATTGTTTAGGGTTACCTGGCGGGCGGTAAATGAGGAATCCCGAGAGGGAGGATGTAGGTGTCAATTGAATGTTGAAACCCGTGCTCTCCGTGTCTAAGATTCCGCTATCCTCAAATCTACAGGTCAGGGATTCTCTATAAATTATAGCGAGACCCCCCCCTTTCCCCTCATCACGGTTGCGAGTCTGAATATTAAAACCGCAAGGTAGGGCAGAGATGGTATCAAAATCTGTGAAGGGGGTTAACCAGGTTTCCGTGAGGAAAAGCAGATCAAGGTTGCTGTCTTCGATCAGCAAGTTGATTTCTACCGCATGTTTTGGCAAAGATCTACAGTTAAGTAACGCCATCCTCAGGACTCGGCTGGTTTTCTTGCCGTTGGTCCCCACGGATCCAGGATCGGGGCAGGACCGACAGCGGCAGAGCGGAGCCATCGTCCAGTCCCGTTGAAGACAACCTGGATCCCCGTGGTTTTGTAGCGCCAGCAATTGATCCCTTGTGAGAGCAGCTGGATCTTGCCGAGAATTGGGCATAGAGGCTGGCCCTAGGCCCGTTCTGGCCCGGACGGGCCCAGACGGGCTTGCCTCTGGCGCGCCATCGGCGCGCCCGCTGCGCCCGCCCGCTGCGCGGACGGGAAATGGCCTCCATTTTATAGCACTCGGGCCGTGATTCGCCCGGCCGCTAGAGCGCTGACCCTACTTTCTCCCCAAGATGGCGGCCAAAGTCGTCGCCCTTCGGGAGCCTCTTCGATCCGAGTGTGGCCCTAAATCGGCCCTCGGAGAGCTGGACGCAGAGGGATTAAGCGTCCCAAGTGTGGAGGTAGGGCTGTGCAAAATTAGCTGCTAAAACGCAATTTTCCAAAATCAAGTCAACACACACAAATGTTAAAAGCAGTTATAAAATAATTATTTTTTTAAAAAGGGGTCGAGGGCCTAGCTCCCGGCTTTCCGCCTCAGGAGCGCTCTGGATTAATGTTGTATAGATGCCTAATATGCCCCTAGATTCCTTATGCGTGACATTTTCATATTTTCAGTGTACTTATGAGTGGCATTCAATGAATAAGGGGCATATTTACAAGGCCTGTGGGCTGACGGAATATCCCTTTGCATGACATTCCACTGGCGCACAGGGCATAGCCATATCTACAAGGCCACATAAAGCCACCTTGCATGGCTTTTCATGGCCTTGTAGATATGGAGTGAGGTACCGCCGCGCTAATTGGTGCGTTGCCTCTCACTGTGCTAGAGAGACGTTCCATGGGCATTGCGGTAGGTGTTCCCGTGCAAGAAGCATGGATTTTGACACTACCTCATATTTATAAGACCTTGTAAACCTGGGAATGTGCCAAAACGTTACACCTCCACATGGAAGGCACAAGTATTAGAAATACCTTCATGGCTCCTCGATATTTCCTCTTCCCATGTGGGTTGCATTGTGCAGTACACATAAAAAGAAGAAAAATCCTCACAGGATTGTTTTTGTGCAGGAAAGTGCCCTGTCCTGCAGAAAAACAATCCTGCCTACAAAACAGGGACCCATGGTGCAAGAGTACCTGCATTGGTGCTAGGCCGCTGAAACGGTGCCACCGCAGGGGTAATGGATAGGAATGCAACGTATTAGATAAATACGGTACATTCCTGCCCTTTCACTTTGACGTGGGGCAGCGCAGCAAGAAGGCTTGTTGTGGCCTACATCAGATGCCCACAAATCTGCCCCATAGTTCTTAGATGATGATTAGGATGCACTCATGACTACTCCTGATAAAGAGGTTTGTGAGGCAAGGCTAAAATTCAGCGATTTTAAGATTCTCCATCCTTGGCACTGGGCCCATGCCAGGGAGGTTACACAAAGCAGAAGTTGGCACCCCACATTCACAATATCAATGATGCAAGCAAAAGTCCAGAGATATAGGGTCATTTTTACGAGAGAAGTGGCGTTAGCCTGCTTGACTTAACGCCACACTCTGCCACTTCTGAAACACAGGGCTACACCGTATTTACAAGAATACGGTGAAGCCCTACATTTCCTCCTGTTCTGGGGCTAATTTAGCTGCCTAGCATCAAAACAGGCTGCTAAATTGTAGGGCAATGATTGTTTATGTGCAGAATGTTTTCCCTTCCTGCACATAAACAATCAGTAATGGTGCTTTGTAACTTCTGTGTGTGCTGCTTAATGTAGCACACATGGAAGTTGCAAAACATATTTTTTTTCTCAATGATTGTGTATGTGCAGGAAGGGACACCTTCTTGTGAATATGCGCATCCCTGCATTTTCAGGATGGTGAACCGTGGAGTTAGCAATTTTTGCTTAACGCCATGCTTTGCCATTCTGTTGTATATATGCCATAGTCTTATGCCGCGACTGACTCTCTTACATGATCTCTCGGACCTTGCTCCGCAGTTCTATCACGATCAGATGGCTGTCAACGGCTTAGGCACTAGTGTAAATTGGCATCTTTAAATTGTGGGAAAAAATAGCGGCCCTGACTCTTCATACATGGTGGGGGGACATGAGCAAAGCTTATGAAAAATGTACATATACTTTGAATGATAAATTAACCCAATTCGAGGAGACATGAAGCCGTGTTTAGGTGGAGCCTGGGCAGTGCATACGCTTCGATGCAAGGCATGCTGTATTGGAGTATGTACATGAAGCCCCGCCCACTCTATGGCCATCTTTGTCATTGGCTTGCGTCATTGGCTTTCGTAAATGCTGGGTTCTGATTCATTAATGGGCTTGTTAGTCCTACCTTAGTACCGCCTTGTCTTGTTACCGCCCATGAGGACTGGCCCCTTTACTTGGGTTGTTACATAGTATGTCTTATTTACTTGGCAAGCACTATTTTCTTTCGTGAGTTTCTCCTACCGCAGGCGTGACATGATTTCCTGAAACATTCAGTACATTCTGCACGCCATGCGCGCTTTCATGGGGCGCTTTTACAAAAAAGCATGTGTTTGCCAACTTGACAAACAAATTATTTTTTGATAAAAGCGCTCCATACAGTGCTTTCTCTTTAATAGAGGCCATGGACCTTTCTTTAGACGCAACTCGTCTAATGTAAGTGGCATGGGCTCTATTAACGTGAAAACGCAGCATGGGTCGATTGTAAACAACAAGCATTTGCAATGCAATAGGCCTCACATTTGAGAAACTTTGACCTATTGGTATTGTAAATGACTATGCCTTTTATTGTTACAGGTTTTGTAAACACATAAAAAAAAGACATTGTCATTTATAATGCCAATAGCTCAAAATCTCACAATTGCGAGATCTATTGCATTGCAAATGCTTGTCTAGACTTTGCTTCAGTGTGCCCCTGTCTTGCAGTCCTTTGGCCGCTGATAAGGAGAGGGACAGCTATTATTAAGTTCTCCTCTAGGCCAGCTGAGGCATCTTTATTATTAGTAATTAAACAGGTTATAGAGGTGCACCAATATTTTCCATTGACCTTTGTAAAGGCCGGCTTGCAAGGTTATTAGGGTTGTTAGTACCTCCTTGGTATCGCCTGTCTGCATGTGTAATCTCTCATAGCGACTTGCCCTTTTACTTCAGATGCGACACGGTATGCCTTATTTAGTCTGTAAGCACTCTTTTCTTTAATGGGTTTTTCCTACTGCAGGCATGATGTTCTTTTCTCGTCGTGCACGCTTTCACTTTCAAGCAGCCCCGGACAATGGCAGCCACTTCTTTGAAGTGAAATAGGTCTCACAAGAGTTTGAGCTATTGCCATTGAAAATGACAATAGCTTAAACTCTTGTAAATGCGCGATCTATTGCATTGCAAATGCTTGTTTGCCTTTTTAGACCTGGCTCTGGCAGGCCCAGCACATTTAGAGTAACTCTGAGCTATTTTGCAGCCCCATTTAGCTGGTGATAAATCCAGACACAATGATTTCATTACGCCATACAGATGTCTGTGCTGTTTGCTCCATGATGCTTTTGTATGAGCATTACCCAGCGCTGCAGAGGGCATGCACGCATGGCCAACTCGACCCAAGCAGGGTGCTTGGTTTCTAAGTGTGACAGTGCCCCGGCATGAGCAGAACACCCCTAGAGTCTACGGAGTCCATTCTCCCGTGTTGTAAGTGAAACAGCCATATACTAAATAGAGGAGCACTGCGTAATTACGCGATGACCATCTCAAAATTGGTTGAAATTAATCATATCATGTTTGGTGTCAAACATGTTTAAATCATACACTCACATCATAAACGGTGTGGGAGGTTTGATTCCCAGCACTGGAAGAGCCCTCCGTTAGGCTCTCAGTGTTCCTGGTACCAGCCTTCTATACCTGGACAGCACAAAGTGGCTGCTGCTGACCGGAGACACAATTCTGCCCTCCTGCTGCTGAGCCAAGCTCCATCAGGGGAAAGCAATACACTCATACACACCCCGACCTCAACACACAGATCGAATACTGGCACACACATCCCCATCATCCACCCTCCGCCCACCTCATCCCCACCCTCCTCAGGCATCGCACCCACCCACCCCTACCTACCAGATTACCCTCTCCCCGACACACCCCAACACATCGTTATCTACCAACCCTCAGATCAACCCTCACTTCCCACCCAACCCCTACGCCTCATCCACCAACACACTCAATCACACCCCAGCTGCACCACACAGACCGAATACTGGCACACACATCGGCTCTCCTCCACGCCGACCCCGAACGCACCCCCCCTTCTATCCTCTTTCCGCTCCCAGCTACACCCACTACTGCTATTTACCAACAACAACCATCCATATCACCTATTGTACCCACACTAATTGCACCTCCACCCATCCAGGCAACATCACAAACACTCACTCTTCTTGGGCCTACCACAAACACAATGGCAAGTATCAGTCTCAATAGGATTATGTCTGAACTCCTACAAATCAAAGAAGAACTCCACACTGTCAAAAAGATGATTACTAGACAACCAACGCACGTCAGAACGACGTACAAGGCTAGATCAAGCTACCCCTCTATTCACATCTCACACATTCCCAAGCACAATCGCCTCTCATGGAACTCCATCCCATCCCCCAACCTCCCTTCCCGCCCTTTCCGATGCACTAACCCATTCTCGGAGAAAGATATTTGCTCCCTCTTACTCTCCTATAATCCCCCTCACATCTCCCCTAGCGCCACGACACACACGATTAGGGCTATCACCTCTAATCCACACAGACCCGCCACTCACAACAATAGAGAAATCAGTGATAATAACCTTAGAAGAATCACACTCACACCCGATCCCACCCCTTCTCTCACGACACCCCTTCTCAAATGCACCCTCCTGAACTGTAGATCGGCCGCTAGACACGCAGTAGATGTCGCCGACCTCATCATCTCTCATGAGCTGGACTTGATTGTGCTAACAGAGACATGGCTTACTGAATCCTCCTCACCCCTTCTGGACATTTTGGTACCACCTAACTATGACATCATCAGACTTGACAGAAGTGAAAAAGTTGGGGGAGGAATAGCTTGCATACACAGGAGCAACCTATCAGTAATTAGAGCCATATCCCCCACTTTCTCCTCTTGTGAATAAATGTGCATCGACATCACCATTAATGGTACGCCAGTTTTCTCTCTTCACACCATATATCATCCTCCGCGTGATAACCTGACTTTCATTGAACACTTCATGGAAATGATCACAACAACCATCGGACGTCAAAACACCCAAATATTCCTAGGCGACTTCAATCTCCATTGGAATGATAATGATGATCCAACGGTCAACAGTCTCAAAAACTTCATCGACACGCTTGACCTCGCCCAAATCTGCAACAGCCCCACTCACAAAAAAGGTGCAATCCTGGACTTAATAATTTCCAAAAACAATTCCATCCAGCTTGACTCAATCCTCCCCTGTGATTGGTCAGACCACCACATCATTACTTTCTTCATCAGGGAAACAGTGAAACTTATTGCAGCCCAATCTGCTAAACCAAAAATTTAGAAAAGAGACTTGAAAAAACTCAAGACCAACACCTTGCCCATTCACTCACATAAACTACTCCTGCCTCCGGAGGACCTCTCCTCCGTAAATGACATCACCAATCATTATCTTAACACAATGACTATGGATATCAATGAAGCTGCTCCTCCACAACTAAAGAGAGTGCCTTCTGAAAACTCTAAACCCTGGTTCAATGACCTGCTGAACGATGACAGACGCTCTCTTAGAACCTCAGAACGTCTCTGGAGATCAGTCCCTTCTGCCAAACACCTGAAAACTCTAAGAAGGAAGAGAAAAGACTATTACGGAAAGATCAAACGCACTAAAGCCGAATTTTTCTCTCACCAACTAGATCAGGCAAGAAATAGACCCAAAAATGTGTTTGATTTAATCAAATCACAATCTAGAGACGAACCTAAACAACTACAAGATACCTCAGGCACCCAACCCACTTGTGAAGAATTCTCTGCTTTCTTTAACACCAAAACAGAAAACATCAAGAGGGATCTCCTCAATGACCTCACAGTCCTACAGTCTTACCCTCCTATAACAATACCTCCTTCTCCATCTCCAACTCCGCCACAACAAACAACCTCAAAACTCCAACTAAAAAATGATGCAGCATGGTCTTCCTTCGACTCATACATTGAAGAAGCAGTAGGCAAGATTCTGAGCACCCTCAAGCCAGCCAATCATTCCACCCATCTTCTCCCTGCTAACGCAGTTAAAGATTTAACCCCTCTGATCCTGACGCTCTGGACCAAGATCATCAACAGCTCTCTACATTAAGGGTGCATCCCTGACGTCCTCAAAATAGGGCAAGTCACACCCATCCTAAAACAAGCATTTACAATGCAATAGGTTTCGCAACTGTGAGTTTTGGAGCTATTGGCATTGTAAATGGCAATGTGTTTAAAAAATGTAAAAGCATTGTTATTTACAATACTAAAAGCAACACAGATTGCATTGCATAGGACATTAGAAACCCTGCATTCAGCAAGCTGGCTTTTTAAGAGTGGACTGAATGAGAAACAGCACTGCAGAGGTGACCAGCCCTCTCTGCAAAAGCAAGACAAAAACTAGGCTACTGAAAGAAGCACGGCAAACACACAAGTTTCTTTGAACACGAAGAGTCAGAAAAGAGCACCGATGCACATAATTGAAAAGGGGAATGTTGTACACATGAAGCAGGAGTCTTCGTTGGCGGTGAATATAGCTATGGTTTATTTACGATACAAGGTATAAAAAACCCGACCAGCAGTGCCAGGCTCTCGATTCACTCTAACGGCTCTGTGACCGAAACTCGGGCTTGCAGGTACGAGAACATGCCGGCACGAGCTCAGCATGCATCACAAATCCACGTGCCACGTATAAACATAACAGGGACCCCGATGGCTGCTGTGTGAATTGCAACCTTAAAAAATTGTTGGTCGTGTATCTTGTGGTGCAATATACATGTTCCACCTTATATGGATGTATCTGCTTATAACAGGAACAATAGCTCAATGTACGACATGTATATCAACAAAATCATCTTTGCGACGTGAGAAGCATAGTTCACCATGTCTGTAAATACTGTGTGACAAATCTTTATGCATAAATAAAGCAAAAACTGTTGAAGTGATTTTGAAAATGGGATTAAACTGCGGTAATTTGCGTGCCCAGCAACCGACACAGAACACATACCGCAATGTTAGCAATGGCATTCAGCGAAGGAAGATTCATTTTTGCTGCTTAATATGTGCCAAATGACATCTTGGCGTGGCTGTGCGCCCAATGCATGTGTCCCTATCTTATTCTGAGGGCAGCTTGAGAGGCCTCTCATGTCAGACTTAATAGGTTGTGCCAGGGCAGACACAAGTGCACGTAAATTTGAAGCTGTTCCACAAGCCCAGAGAGTATTTATTCATGCAGTTAAGCTCAAGAAATTAAAGTCTTCTGCACTATTCTATCCATTACAGATAGACAGAGAGCCAGCCCTAAATTGATTCAAAGTTCTTTTTATGCTAATTGGATACTTCTGAAATGCAAATTACTATTTTGGTTATTCAACTACAATAGCCACGACAGCTGCTGAACTATTCATATTTTGTTCAAAATCCTGCCCTTTTCCTACATAGAAAAAACAGAACAAAGGCAACAGGTGATGCACGCGCTCGACCTATTTGTGCATAGCAAACACCTCTGCTTGTCCCGCAACCGTGATGGGAATTGACAATGTCAGTCAGCTTCAGACAGCGGATCTTGTCGCTTGAGACTCTGTGTGGTGGAACATCGTCCCGCCACCCCATGGGTCTGTTTACATTTGTGAGTGGACGTCCTGCAGTTTTGGCATACGGCTGCGTCACAAGACGCCCCGGCGCGGCATGGAGGTTTTTGATACACGCTGTGTGAGAAGTGGAAGGCCATCATGGCGGTAGTGGTAGGGTTGTGATTTTAAGGCAGTCAGCATGAGCCAAAGACGTCGCAATAAGCAACATGTAAAAGCTAAACTGCAAGCCGCTGAAATTACACCACACACACCAGCGGTTTTCCCAGTACAAACACTAAAGCTGTTCCTCGGCACTACAAGGACTCTGTATGTGAAGCCTCGGGCCCCGGCAGAGTACGTATCGCGCTTGGTCACACGTCTATACACCACTATGCAGACCACACTCTCACTGATTGTGCTTGTCGTAAGCTCGGGAGGATATTACAGAACAGCTGTGATGATACTGCTGTTGGACATGTGCGTGCTGCGGGCGGAACGGGTCGGATTTTTACAACTAGCGTGGCATTGCTCCTGCATAGCACAGTACTGGGATCCAGTGCACGGTGTAACTGCAGACATTATGGCACATGTGCTACCACGATTGCCAAAAGTGTCCATTCTCAACAGTTTGTGAAAACCTCCCTGGTCAGCTCCCACCACCCAACCTTTCCCAGTGTGTTTTATTAGTGATTTGCCTGAGGCTACGACTGTCTTCGAAAGCCAGGGTAGCGTTGTACCAAGTGCCTCTCCCGGATGAAGCTTTCGTGTCTCCTCCCGCCCTGGTGCTGGCGCCCTGGAAGTCACCTGCTGAGGCATCCGCTCCGTTCTCCTGACGTCCTCCTGTTGAACTCTGGCTGCTTCTATGGAAAACGTCCAGCGACCTCGCGACTTCCATTGTCCAACGAGACTCCCTGCTCATTATCTTCTCACAGCATTTCCGGCCGCTGCTTGTGTAGGCACTTGTGCGAGGCTCTGTGTGTCTCCGGGGTGTTAGATCCTTGCAGGCGCTGCCCAGGTGAGGAGCGAAGAAGCCCCTCCCGCCCGGCGTTGACGACACTTCCGTTTCCAGGCAACGGCCCCACCGGTACCAATCCCAGCACGGCTCCTCGTCTGACGTCAGAGGAGCTGCGCTCGGGATTTCGGAGGCTCCCGAAGTTCCCGGGCTGCGGCGGTGTTTACGGGGAGGCAACTTTGAATTTCCCTACAATGCCGCTGTGGGAGGCGGCGGTGATTTCAGACAGCGCTCCTTCTGGCACAGAGCTCCACAGTGCCTTCCCATGCGTAAGGGGCGAGGAGCCCGGTGAGTGGGGTTGAGGGTGGGGGTGTACGCGCGTGTGTCTGTTTGAGTGTGTCTGTGCGTGCGTGCGTGTGTCTGTTTAAGGGGGGGTGCGTGTGTGTATGCAGCGTGTGTTTGTTTAAGGGGGGTGCGTGTGTGTATGCAGTGTGTGTATGGCTGTGTATGTGCGCATGCGTGAGTGTGGCTTTGTTTGCGAATGGGAATATGAGGCACGGCGACGTGTGCGCTCCCGAGGTCAAATCTCGGCCAGAAAAAGCGCGTGGAACTCTGCTGTCCACATTCCCCCAAAAGTAACAACATAAGTTGTCTCGCCTAGACGCAAAAGCTTCGCTTTTGCTTTCGTCTAGGCGAGACCTAAAAATATACTGCAACACAAGGAGAAGGCATGGTGAAACTATTATATAAACTCTCTCCTAAGACAGGTACATTGTGCACTTCAGTACGTGGGGTGGAATTACAACAGCCATTGAAAGCAACAACAATTCTACGTTCAGTGGCGATTTGTTGAACTAGCTCATGCAATTCAAGGCCCATGTCCTAATTCATGTTTCTGTCTTTGAGTGATGTTATGCATGTATTTGGTAGAGTAGTTTTATGTCTAACACCTAGGGAGTTATATCCAAGACTGAACTGTGTTTAGACCATACATGTTTCGCTCTTGTACAGCCTTTTCAAGACTGAAGGGTAAGCAAGTATAAGGAAACCAGCATTAGTAAAACTGTTAGATCTTACCTTGTAAGTGCAGTGCTCATTGTTTCAGGCATAGATTATGGCCAAAACCATTCCAAGACAGCTGCCTGGTTGTATGCTTTTGTGTGGATACATGGACAGGTGTCCTGGAATTATTTGTTCAAAGTGTAAAAGAAACCATTACAAGAAAGCTGCATGAGAACGCACTGCAGTCCTATTGAGATTATGCCTTTTAAAAGAAAAAAAATAGTTCAGTATAACAAATCATTAGATGATGGCCACCAGTGTGTGAGCAGCTGTCTTGGAAGGATTTTCTAAATATTTTTTTCTTATACTGCTGGGCTAGTATGGCAGATCTCCATTTTAGAACTGTAGATTAAAAAACATAAAGTATCTATCTGTGTTGATGTTGCACATAGACAAAAGTGACCAGCCCAGTAGCAGTGTGCAGCTGCTAGGCCTTCACTAAAATAATTTAAACATTTTATTTAAAAAAGTGGTTTGGGAGGTAGGTGTGAGCTGAATGTGCAGAAGCAATTGGCCAAAAGTGAGCAGCCTAGTAGTAGCAGTGTGCAGCAGCCAGGCCATCACAGAAAGAAAAAAAAACACATTAAAAAATCAAACAGCTCAGGACAGAAAACAGGGAAGTGATGCACTCCCATCTAGTGCTGAAAATAAATATAGACCACTCAAGTCAGCAATGAAAGGATACAAGCCATACAGTCAAACAATGTAATGAAGAAATGCAACAGAGTCAGGGTAAAATAAAGAATATGGAGTAAAGGTGTTGAATAAAGAGCAGGGAACTGAGGTAGACCGCACTGCCATCAGTCATAAGAAATGGCTGACCCAAAATCTACTATGTTTATTTTGCATAGTAGACAATAATACAGTGGCGGCTGCTATTAGTGGAAAGTGGTGGGGAAGCACAGGGGACAATAATATAAATAATAAAAGATCACTTACCTGCCGCCCGCTGCCTCGCCACTCCTCTTCTCCTAGTGCACAGGCTTCCAGACTCCCCTGCGCCAATCCAGGCACTGCTCTCATGATGTGAATATTATTACTGAGAAGAAGAGAAGCGCCGGGATTGGGCGGAGGGGGCTGGCTTTATGCTCCCAAAGGGACTGGACTGGGAGCCTGTGCCTGCTGTTCTCCACCCGGCTTTGCAACACAGGTTGGGTTGGAATCTGTAGAAATTCCAAGTGGGCATGCCAGTATGGCCGTCCTTAGACAGCTGGCCAAACCGACTTGCGCACTTACAGTCCCCAACACTCCTCCTCCATGCTTTGTTGCCGCCAAAGATAGCCACTCCCCCAAGACTCGCTCCGTGATTAAGAATAAAACGATAATAACATTGCTTTATTATCATTTTATTTTTAATACTTGTATCTACTGGCTCGGGCCATAACGGAGGAGCCGCCACTGCAATTAGGGAACTAACCCCCAGGGCTGTTTGTAGGACAGACCATAAAACTAGTTCCAAGTGTGAAAATCAGTAGCATCAAAAGAACAAATATGTATTCATCAATGAACTGTTTCTAACAGTATGCAGATCATACTATCCGGATTGAATACTCTTAAAGTTCTTCTAGGAGTCCTTCGTTGATGTATCAGCTATCAGAGAAACGAACTATAGAAATGCTATTGCTCAACTCATGAAGTAACCCATAGAAGAAAGGACATTTAGCTCCCTGATGGATGCTTCTACCATCGTTTTTTCACCTTGAGACTCTTTCCAGGCAGCAGACTTGATCCAAAAATGGTTGCAGTATCTCTTCTCTGTACATGACGATATGGAGATGGTAGCAAGCGCTATATAAATGCAATTACAATACAATATATGCGCCAGGCCTGCACGCTACCCTCTGTTCCTTTTTTTCTGTGCCTTTGACTTGGATCTGGAGCTCTGCTTCTTCTGTTTTCCTACTTTCTGAGGATTTTCTCCAAAATCTTTTGACAGTGCGCAAACATATTTTCTCCCATAACTACAGAGTTTAAAACGTGCTGCCTGTGTCAAGCTGATGCCTCCTAGTCTTGCAACAAATGCTCCCTGATGCACATAAAGGCCAATCTCCATGGTGCCGAGCAAAAGAAGCTTGGTTGATCCTGTTCTAATTCTTAAGGCCATCCCTTTTTCCATATTTGGGTAAAATTCCTAGACTAAGTCAAGACTCAAGTTGTAAAGAAAACATAAAACGTCTAAACTGGGCTCTTGGCATCCTTAATGCTCTGGCTCCAGGGGCTGGTCTTATAGTTACTGTTTGGAAGGCTCAACTCCAGCTTTAGTGTCCGACTCTGATGCTATTCCAGGTCGGGAGCAGATGCACCTAAAGATCCCTGGGCTACTGTCAACTCCGCAAGTGGGTTCTTCGAGAATGCCATGCGGCAGCTCTTCAGATTGTTCCAGGTGCCTTTGGTGTGCCCCTGCACTCCTATGGATCCGTGAGGCCTCGTTGCGGATTCTCCCCGTTCTAACTCAGCCTGCTGTGCCTCTGGCCGTGCCTTGACGCCTCACTTCTTTGCTTCAGGCGCTGCCATTTATTTTCCTCGTTAACGCCACTTCCAGCAGCAACGACACCGGGTTCAGCTCCAACTCCGATTACGGATCCATATACAGTTTCAGCAGGGGCACGTCTGTTGTCACCCTAAACCATAAATAAGGCTCCGCCTCAAGTTGAGGAAGCTTTTCTTCTTTTCCTAAAGGCAGTACCGCTGGAGAATGGAGGCTATTGGGGTGACGGACCTCTGGATGCACATGTCCTCTGCGAGTGGTACTTAATCTGGAAACGTTTGGAACAAAATTCACAAGTAATTAAAAACTGACAAATTGCTCTCTGCTGCTAAAGACGATGTAGGTAGCCCTTTACCGATCGGAATCGGCCGAAAATACCGATTTTCGGCCGTTTCCGATCGGTAAAGGGCCATGGAGATGTAGGGGCACATTTTCGGTAATTTTACCGATTCGTTATCATTACCGAATCGGTAATATGTACCGATTCGGTAATGATAACGATTCGGTAAAATTACCGAAAATGCAATGTAGGTAGCCAATGTTCCATCAGCACATGGCCTACAGAATCGGTATTTTACCATGGAATACAAATCCATGGTAAAAAACCGATTCCTGTGTACATGCACATCTGTGCATGTACACATGTGCCATGTGACAGACAGACGTGCCCTTAGGGCATGTCTGTGTGCCACATTGCACACATGCCCGTTTTGGGGGTGCTAGAGGGTGTCAAAGTGACACCCCCTGCACCCTTGTGAATTCTTTAAATACCGATTCGGTAAATACCGAATCGGTAATGCCTAATCATTCCTATGGGCTTCAAAGCCCATAGGAATGAATGGGCATTACCGATTCGGTATTTACCGAATCGGTAATTAAAGAATTGTTAAGGATTCGGTAACGAATCCAGATGTTGGGACCTACATCCCATTTACCGATTTTGAAATACCGAATCGGTAAAATTCGGTATTTCAAAATCGGTAAATGGGATTTACCTACATCGGGTTATCCCAGAAACACTAGTCCAGCAATACCGAGCACTAGCTTTGCCAACAATGGCAATCACTGGATATGTGCGAGTAAACGTAAGACAGTTATTACGCATTGGATATTATACCATATTGCATCTGTGAGAGGTGTGCTCCACTCCCCTCCTTTAATGAGGTTACAAGACAGATTTTGCAGATTGTCAATGTTCTCAGTCTGTCCGTCATACAGTCATGCGAACTGCATAAAAGGCCACGATAATCCTGGGTGTGCAGGTTATTCCCCATCCCAGGCACTTTAACACATGACCCGTGTCCCCTGTTTACTCCTGGGGACCGGGGAGGCACCTGCTGGTATCACCCTCGAAGTTAACGAGGACGTCTCAATGAGGCCCTTACTTGGGCAGAATGCAATATTGCATCAGTTATAATAAACCTTGTAAAGAAGTCTCCATTGATATCAGATTTGATCTAGTTCAGTTTCATGGTGTGCCAGGTCTCCATTCCCTCTTGCCCTCAGAAACACTTACCAACAGCATCGTGGACAAGTTGTAGCTTGATGGGGGTAGATTTCACTTTCTCCTTATGACGCAGCCAAATCTAAAAATTGTGAGTTTTGGATCGGAATAGTGGAGAGATTGCGTTGTGTCCACTCAGCTTTTCATCCTTCTGAGGTCGATACGATTGTAACGAAGTTAGCAGTCCAGTAGCTGGGGTGGGCGGAGCTAGGTGGGCAGAGGGGAAGAGGAGGGGACAGGATAGGAAGGGGCAGTTAGAGTAGGGACGGGGAACTGAACAGACGTAGATAATAAAGGGGTTGAGTTATCACCACCGCGTCTGTGTATTCTTTGTAGTGAGATACTACAACTGGCGACAGAGGGCGGGATCCAGCAGTAGACCCACCGGACTGAACCCCGTCCCGCAGCGTGGAGCGTTCCAAGCTCCGCTGCGCAGTGAAGCCGAGGAAAAGAAAAAGCGCGGAGAAAAGCGCCAGAAGAAGAGGAGCCGACCGCGCGGGACGCGCGAGACAAATGGGCGCGAAGACCCAACGAAAACCGTGAGTGAGAGTCGGGAGCCCACTCCGACATTGCCCCATCACTCCTCAAAGCACCGCGCTAGTGAGAGAAGCGCCGCGCCAGCAAGCGGCAAAGCACCCAGCCAGCACCGACACTGCCGGAGACTGAATCCTGGCCGCCTGATGCGTGAGGATTAGCATCAGGGCGGCGCGCGCAGCTAGAAGGTCGCGCTGAGCGTCGGAAGACCCCCAAACCACCCCTGTGAAGTAGAAGCTGCAGCCACCTGTACCTGTGAGTCCAGCAGCCCTGGGTGTGAGTAGTTGGAGAGAGGGAGAGAACCTCGTGTATGGCAGAGGGGGCGGCCATCTTTAAATCAGGCAACTTCTGGGACATCCTCCCTGGGCAAAATAGAGGCAGCCATTTTGAGGTCAGGCAATCATCAAAAGTGAACAAGCACTGACGACAGAAGAAAACAAGCACTGGCCATAGAAAACAAAACAAGCACTGACACAGGAACAAGCATTGATAGCCACAAGAGAGCAAACCTTGGAAACGCACGCCAGCCGCTGACGCAAGAAGCGGACGCGGGCGCCAAAACCCATTGCCAAGATGTCTAACCCTCCCGCGCAGAAGGACGTCAAGGGAGGCACCCACCTGCGAGCCCCAGAGCCATTGTCAGTCACAACAGGAAGCAGCATGGGACTAAAATGGCAAGAATGGCTAGAGGACTTTGAGGACTATATTGAAGGGTCCAAAATTGAACCAGACAAAGACAAGATCATAGCTCTTCGCAACCTAGGGGGGCGCGAAATAAGCAAGATCGTACGAGAGATCCCAGCCACAGATGGTGACACCTATGATAAAGTAAGAACTGTTCTAAATAACCGTTTTCTGCATAAGAGAAACGTCGACTATGAGAGACACAAGTTCCACCAGCAGCGCCAGGGAAAGGAAGAACCACTGAGCTCTTTCATACATCGGCTACGGCGGCAGTCCCAACATTGTGACTTTACCAACTTCTCGCCGGATGCAGCCATCAAATCTCAAATAATCACGGGGTGTCACTCGGAGTCACTGAGACGGCGACTGCTGAGAAAACCACAGGAACTAGCAGAGATTGAAGAAAACTCCCGGCTGTACGACCAAGCCGAAGAAAATGCGGCGGAAATTGAAACAGGACCCAGTACCAGCCGTGAACACGCCAACCGCATCACTGAGAGACGACAGGGACGACAGGATCGGCGCGACAGTGGGAGACGTCACCCGCGAGACAGATCGCGGCGCTCCAAGTACTCGCCCAGGCGACGCCCGGACTACAGAAGGAAAGTATCCGAAAGGAGAGATCGCCGACCTGAGCGCACAAGGCGTTGTTTCAGGTGCGGATACGACTACCCTCACATCCACTCCTGCCCTGCCATGGGCCAACGGTGCAGAAAATGTGGACGGTCCAACCACTTTGAGGCCATGTGTGGAGACTACCACAAAGAAAAACGCCACGATGGTGACAGACAGGATGGGTCGCAGCGGCCCTCTCGATCGGAGGCCAAGCGTCATCATATCAGAGCAGTTCAAGAAGAGCCTCCTAGATCTCCCACGTCTTCACACTCCAGTCACGACTCTCGGCGCTCCCGATGGGACCGTAGTTCCCCCTCAAGAGACTCAAGATCGTCCTCATCCAGGCATTCGTCCTACACCACCGAATATGTCAACTTCGCTGACCATGATCAGTTCAAACGCTATCCACGCCTCAACATCAAAGTGGGCAACCATGCCGCCAAGTTCATGATGGACAGCGGAGCATCGCTCAACTACATATCTGTTGCTGAACACGACCGTATGGACCCCAAACCACGTTTGCATTTCGCGCCTGTCCGCGTCTACACCTGGATGGCGAAGAAACCTCTCCAATGTTTGGGCAAGTTTGACACCACCCTCACGCATGGCAAGCTCTCCATCCCGGCAGTTATCCATGTAATTAAAGGTCCTGAGGCTGACTGTCTGCTGAGCCTCCCCACGGCGGAACGTCTTCAGTTGGTGCACATCCTCTTCAACGTCCATGACATCTCGGACTGCGCCGGAAAATTCCCTTCCCTCTTCCGAGGTCTGGGGAAGCTGAAGGGTCGTCAAATCCACCTGCATATCAACGAGCTAATCAAACCAGTGGCTCAACACCCGCGAAGAGTGCCATTCCACCTGCAATCCGCGGTTGAATGTGAACTGCAGGAACTTCTGGACGCCGACATCATTGAGCGCACCGCGGGCCCCACTCCATGGGTGTCCCCGGTGGTTATCGTCCCCAAGAAAGGAGCCCAAAATAAAGTCCGTCTCTGTGTGGACATGCGTCTGCCGAACACAGCCATTGAGAGGGAGAGACACCCAGGCCCTCTCCTGAGCGACATGATCACGGCCCTCAACGGGGCAACCGTGTTCTCTAAACTGGACCTGAACAAGGGCTACCATCAGCTCGAGCTTGACGACAGCTCTCGCCCCATCACAACGTTTGCCACCCATCTTGGCCTTTTCCGCTACAAACGTCTCAGTTTTGGCGTCTCATCAGCCGCCGAGATCTTCCAGGAGGCCATACGTCTTGTCATCCACCACATACCTAACGCCCTTAATTACAGCGATGATATCTTGGTCTACGGTTCGGACACGCAAGAGCATGACACCGCCCTTGATCGTGTCTGCCTCGCTCTGATGGAAGCTGGGTTGACCCTCAACAAGGACAAATGTGAATTTCATCAGTCGACCCTGAAATTTTTCGGACACATCTTCTCAGCGAGTGGCATGAAACCGGACCCGGACAAAATCGCCACGCTCAACAACACCAAGAGCCCGGCGGATGTCAACGACCTGCGTTCCTTTCTTGGGATGGCAAGCTACTGCGCCCGCTACATTCGTGACTACGCCACCGTAAGTCACCCTCTGAGGCTCCTCACGAAAGCTGGCGCGCAATTTGTATGGACCCCGGAGTGTGAGCGTGCCTTCAAAGACATCAAACACGCCGTGGAATCAGCCAAGTGCCTCTCCTATTTCAATCCCAAGAGGAAAACGGAAATCACCGTGGACGCAAGCCCCGTGGGCTTAGGGGCCATCCTGGCACAGTACGACCATGAGTCGGATCAGAGGAGGATCATCGCCTATGCCAGTCGGAGCCTAACGGACCCTGAGAAACGATATTCCCAACCGGAGAAGGAGAGCCTGGCCGTCGTGTGGGCGTGCGAACACTTCCACATCTTCATATTCGGGAAACACTTCACGCTCATAACCGACCATCAGGCACTTGTCACGATCTATGGAAATCCCAAGTGCAAGATGCCCCCCAGGATCGAGAGATGGGGCTTGCGGCTGCAAGAGTACACGTTCTCGATTATTCACAAACCGGGGAAGGATGAGAATCCAGCTGATTATATGTCTCGCCACCCCCGAGACTCATCAGAGACTGCACCCTCCATTGCGGAGGAATACATTCACTTCGTGGCCAATCATGCTCGTCCACCAGCCATCCCCATGCATGCCATTCGGGAAGCGACCAACCAAGACAGCGTCCTACAAGAAGTGATAAAGCGCACCCGAACCAACAGATGGAGATACCACCCGCAGGAGGAAGAGGAAAGCCCTGCTGTCAAGAAAGAACTCCAAGCCTTCCGGCATGTCTCCGACGAACTCTCTGTAACCGGTGACGACCTCCTCCTCAGAGATCACAGACTAGTTATACCAGCGACACTGAGACAAGGAGTGATCGATTTGGCCCACGAAGGTCATCGAGGAGTCGTCTCCACCAAAAGAGCACTGAGAGAACGTGTCTGGTTCCCAGCTCTCGACCAGATGGTCGAGGACACATTGAAAGACTGCCACCCATGTCAACTGACCAGCCACAGTAATCCACCTGCACCTCTACAGATGACCCCATTGCCTGATGGGGTATGGCAAGAAGTTGCCATGGACTTTTATGGCCCCTTGCAGTCCGGGAAGTATGTAGTTGTCATCTTGGATGAATACTCCAGGTTCCCAGTAGCCCAGTTCATATCATCCACCAGTGCTGCCTGCATCCTCAAGGTGCTTGAGGAAGTCTTCGCTACTTGGGGTGTCCCCAGGGTCATCAAGACGGACAACGGGCCCCCATTCAATAGTCATGAGTTCAGCGACTTCGCGAAACACATGGACTTCCAACATCGCAAAGTCACGCCACTCTGTCCTCAGGCCAACGGCACTGTGGAGAGATTCATGTCCACCATTAAGAGAACATTCCAGCAAGCCACGGCCGAAAAGAAAGATCTCCCGTCAGCACTGAACGAGGTCCTTAGTGCCTACAGGACCACTCCTCACTCTACGACGGGCCAATGCCCTGCGACTCTCATGCTTGGGAGGACAATGAGGAATCGGATCCCCACATGGGACGGAGCCCTGAGAAAACCTCCGTCGGATCAACAACACAGAGACATGGCCATCACAGATCGACACCGCAAGGACAAGATGAAAGAGTATGCGGACCGCAAACGAAGGGCCCGGTCCCCCTCCCTGAAAGAAGGCGACAGAGTCGTTGTCAAGCAGGAACAACGCCAAAAGACTGATTGTCGTTTCAAAGATGAGCCCCTGACGATCACCCAACAAAAGGGCACCATGGTGACAGCAGAATCAGAGACACGAAGAGTCACCCGCAACGCTTCTCACTTTAAGAAGTGCTCTCCTGAAGTCCATGAAAGTGCACCTATGGTCCCCACACCTGTGTGCAGGGACAACCCTGAGACTGTTGCACCCGACGCCGGACCTTCACCTACAGAAGAGCTCTCACCTGCTGATGTCGTGTCCACACCGGCGAGACCCCGCCGTCACGTGCGGCCTCCCAAGAGACTGATTGCAGAGATGGACTAATCTCTATTTCTTTAATTTGTTACTTTATTAAGAAAGGGGGAGATGTAACGAAGTTAGCAGTCCAGTAGCTGGGGTGGGCGGAGCTAGGTGGGCAGAGGGGAAGAGGAGGGGACAGGATAGGAAGGGGCAGTTAGAGTAGGGACGGGGAACTGAACAGACGTAGATAATAAAGGGGTTGAGTTATCACCACCGCGTCTGTGTATTCTTTGTAGTTAGATACTACAACAATGATTACCATTGACTTTGGATATTCAGCGCCAATATACCCTTGAGTGAACGTGCGCTTACACATACACTTTGTTATGTTATGTTATTGTGTCGGACCATGCACTTGAGTGTGTCCCCGTGACATGTTAGCTGGGTCTGCTTTCACAACGAAGGTGGTGGCAAGTTCAACATAAAGTGAGAAAACTCACTCTGCTTTCTATTGTGATTGGAGACGAACGTGTAAAAGACCGAATGATAAAAACATAGTTAGACTAGCGTATTGAAGCTTCATGGGGGGGTGGCGCGGTGTGGGCTGGCGTTCACGTGCTACAAGATTTATAACTGCCTGGATCATGTTCAATCGTCGATATGTCATTGGATCACTTGTTTGATGAATTTTGTGTTGCTTATAAACATATTTATTAAAAGTTGTAACTTGCATAGTGCGACTCTTGGACACAATACGTGACTGAACTATACAGGTTTTGACTAGTGATCGAGTAGGTAATCCCACTGTCGTATCTGAGCTCTAAGACCTCCCGGTTTCATGCTCGAGTATCTCAAAGGCCATCCTTTTTGCTTTGAATTCTGGAATTTGTAGTTAAGTCGATCATAGTAAATCAAGACTACAAGTCACATAATGTAAAACAAAAGCTTGCCGTGGACGTCATTCTAGCGCGTGGACGCGGGAAACCTTTCATTGAGATAGATTGTCATGAAGGATGCCCCGGCTTCTGAGAACGGGGTGACTGATGACTCGGATGCACAGGAGAGTTCAGCTGGGGGGTTGGGGCAATCTCCATGAGACGAGACTACCCGCAGATGCTGCTGGTCCGAGGAGCTTCCGTTAGAAAGCTGCTGAACTGATACAGCTGAAGAGTCAGCACACCCATGTGCACTGTGTTGGCGCGCCCTCGGCTGGAGGGGCAGCGAGATAGGAGCTCACGATAGCGCCTCGCGCCACAGCTTGCCTTTCATCTGTTCCTCGCCCTCCCAAACCCTCCCCCCGTGCACGCCCTGTGGGGTGTGGAGAACGGTTTCCTAATCTCCGTCAGACAGATTCGCGCCTGAAAACCGAGCTTTGGATCTAAGAAACGGAATCGAAGCCGCCTGTCGCCTCTAATTGCTAAAGCAAAGTAATGTGTATATTTTTATGGGTAACAAGCACGGAATCGAAACCGGCCGACGCAGGAATCGAAACCAGTGGTGCGCGCGCACCAGAGGAGCGGGGGCAAGGGAGCGCGATGACACGCCGAGACGAGGTAGGAGATGTGAGTGTGTAAGGGGGGTGTTCTGTGTGTGTATGCGCGGCGGCGGGGGGGGGGGGTCTGTATGTGTGTGTAATGCGCGGCGGGGGGGGGCTGTGTGTGTGTGCGTGTGAGTCTGCTTCCAAGGAGCCATGGGAGACAGGAAGCGCGCGCGACCTGATCCCAGTTCCAAGGTTGCGCGTGCACCTCACTTGTCTCCTGTCTCCCTTGACTCCTTGAAACCGAGAATGATTACAATAGAGTCTCGGAAAGACAGATTGCTTCGCAATCTGTTCGCAGTTCCGAGACCTAAAAAACCACAGCTGACCCGATGGATCTTAACAACTATCGACCTATTTCGAACAGCCCTACCCTAGCCAAACTACCCTAGCCAAACTCTTGGAAAAATGCGTCCTCCAACAATTGACAAAACATATTGACCTCTTCAACCTCCTTGACAATCACCAATCTGGCTTTAGAGCAGGGCATAGCCCTGAAACAGCCATTACTCACATTATCGATGATGCGCTACAAATACTCGACCAGAATGGATCATGCCTACTCATCTTGCTAGATCTCTCCTCTGCCTTCGATACGGTCAAACATGAGAACCTGACTGAACTACTGAACCTCAGAATGGGTCTATCAGGGTCAGTGCTCAATTGGTTTACCTCCTTTCTTCAAAACCGGACCCAAAAATTCAATGTCAATAACTCCTTCTCCAAACCAGTTCCAGTAACTCTTGGAGTCCCACAAGGGTCCGCTCTATCTCCCACACTGTTCAATCTATTCATGGAACCTCTTACTGTCTTGTTGCAAGCATCCAACATCCAATTTCACATGTACCCTGATGATACACAACTCTATCTGTAGATTCATACTCCTGAAGATGTCATACTACTCAACCAAACACTGTTGAACACCCAAACATGGCTAACTGAGAACCACCTCAAACTTAACCCACTTAAAACTGAATTCCTACTTATAGCTCCACCCTCCAAAATCCCCCTCCTCCTGAACTGGTTCAAACACCTCACAGCATTCAACGTGCAACCAACAATCATTGACTCAGCTAAATCTCTGGGTATAACCCTTGATGGCAACCTCAAAATGCATAAACACATTGCCAACGCAACAAAAGGTGCAAATTTCCAGATTAATATTCTAAGGAAACTTAAACCCTTCCTACCAAAAAACGACTTCAAAACGGCAGTTCAAGCTCTAGTTATCCCCAGGATTGAATACGGAAGTGTGTCTCTTTGCGGTCTCCCCAAAGCTACAACAGCACCTCTAAGAGCCACCATTAACGCTGCAGCCAGGCTCATCACGGGCTCAAAAAAAAGGTCCCACATCTCCCCCGACCTAAAAGCATTGAACTGGCTACCATGGGAAGCCAGAATTCACCTAAAAATAGCATGCTTGACCCACAAAGCCATATACCATAAATCGCCCAGCTATCTCTCTCGGAAACTGTCTATCTCGGGAGGCAAGAGATCCACAAGAAGTGCAGAAAGCCTATTACTGAAACCACACAGATTTATTAAGGCAAAAACTTACAAACGCTCCTTCTCAGGGATGGCTCCTAGGATTTGGAACGCACTACCCCCTGAAACCAGACTTACCACATCTACTGCACTGTTCAAAAAGGAAGTAAAGGCGATTCTCATGGAAAAATTCACATGAGCCTCTTTGACATTCACAACCTATATAGATGCAAATAGACAATCTACATGGCACGTTGGCTCTCTCGGCCCGCACCTTTCTCTGTATCAGAGACAAGATTTAGCTCAACTTAGGATTCAGCTTTTGATCTACCTCTCTTGTCTGTTTTATTTATGCACACTATATCCACACATATATGTATTTCTGTACTGTGTACTGCTGTATTATGTTTTATATCTCCTACTGCTTGATATATACTGTTATTGTGTACTGTTTTTGTATAAATTTCACTGCTTGTAAAGGGCTCTGATATCCGCAAGGATCTGGTTCGCGCTCTATAAAACTTTAAAAATAAAATAAATAAATAAATAGGCATCCTGTCACAGGGAGGTGTGACCACTTCCCAGACAGGATTTAGTGTATTGGGACCGGGTGGGTGCGCTTGCCAGTGCCACTAAGTCTACATGAGGAGCATATTTGCTGCCTCTGTGCATAGTCCAGTTCAAACCAGCTCTGGGAGCCATTGGCTTCCGATCTAGTGCAAAACTGGACAAAGGACATGAGAGTAACCTCCCCCTGTCCAGACCCTCCCCTGGGAGGGTCCCCTGAACATCCCAACCCTTTCTTTAGGGTAGTTAAGGGCTTTCCTGGGTGTAGGTACCTAGATGCGTCGTGGGACAAGATTAAGATCAGACACCACTTCTTCTACCATCTGGGTCCTCTGGACTTCGCTGGACTTCGTTTGGGCTCAACTTCATCTCCCTTCCAGTCTGCTGCATCGTCTGTGCCTGTAACCATACAGGAACCTTCCAAGGTGTGTGGGCATCAAAGACACCTGAAGGAATCTCCTTTGAAGTGAAGGAGCCACTTCCCTGCATTCACAGGCACCACAACTAAGTTGACCGGTCTCCTGACCCTGCTCTCCTCCGGACTCTGAAAGGTTCTGCAGCACACCACGTTTGAGGCCTGTATCCCTTTTGGGGGCTGCATTAAGTGAACCCCTGTGCAACGCGTAAACCTGCAGTTGCAAACGCTTGTTGGCTTCTGTCCACCAAGATCTTCGGGCTCAAGTAGCCCCAACCTCAAGCGCCTTCTGTGACGAAAGTCTTTGTCCACATCGCATTGCTTGCACCGTGGACTGCATCTTTTGGTGAGCTGCTCGAGGTCCTCTTGCAACTGCAGTGCCTCCAGCTTGCAGCTTGTGGGTCCTGTTGAGGTTCATCTTTACTTATTTTGCTCCCCTGATTGCTTGGGGCCTGCCCTCACTCCACGGCTTGTGGTGAGTCCCATGGGCCTTACTGGTCCCAACATTGCACCTTCATTGACGTCTGCGTTGCTTGCATTTGCCAAGGATTGTTCGTGCTCACGCCAGACACCGACCCCTCAGCACTAGACATCCGATGTGGGAATGCTCTCGCACAGCTCCTGGTCTTCCTCAACATTGCATAGTCATCACAGCTGCAGAGTCAAGGTCATCGTCATCTCTCCTGCAACACCCGACATCGGAGAGCATTCATCCTCCAAGTCTCCTCGTCACTGCTGAGTGACATAGACTCTCTCCCCTCTGCTTTTAAATACCTCTCAACTAGAATCCACCCTCGGATTCCACTGGACACTTTCTCCTTCTTCAGCAGCGGCACTTTCCCGAAGTCCTCCATTGGGTTTGACGGGGGTTTCCGACACCATCTCACACATATGCACCCCACTTCCCTGGTGTAGGTAACATGGGTACTAGGGTATCCATGGGTGGGATGGCTTTCCAACCTTCTATCTTCCACATGATTTCTTCAGGGTCCACTGGGAAGAGTCCTTAATCTTTAAAATTCCAACAGTGACTTACACATTGATTTGCACGCAGTCCTATTCCCACACTGCACACACTCTCTGTGGGGTTCGTAGTCACTCACCGTGGGTGGTTCCTTGGGGCCCCGGCACTTATACATCCTCTCAACATTGTTTTGACCCGAGTCATGGCTCCTATACCACTACCTTAGTATATGGTTTGGTCCCCCCTTCAAGGGTCCACTGTGTATTCTGTGCTATTTACTGCATTTCTTTGCTAAGTATTGTGTGCATTGTGCATATCTACGGGTAGGAGACATTTGTATGTGTTACAGAGTATTATATAATAAATACATATTTTTATCAATACCTTGTGTGTTTATTTTTCACTTAATCTATACATGTAAGCTTGCATTCTGGTAAAACAAGCTGCTTTACACTCCTTCTGGACTAAGCCTGAAGGCTGCTCTCCACAGCTACCACTTAGAGAGCTTTCTAAGGTTGTCTAAGACCACTAAAATCACCATAACGGTTGTCTGGATCAGTGCAATGTGTCCACTTACATATGTGTACATCATATACAGAGCCAGCCTCTCACAAATTTTGGGAGGTTGAGCAAACTAGATTAGCGTGTTGAAGTAAATCTATAAAGTGGTACAAAAGGGGGCGGAGCATCTGAACCAATCAAACACTCACACCCAGTCAACAGATCTGGGTTTAATCCATCACCGTTCTTTAGCCCACTCTGCCACTGTTCAGACATGAAACAACACATAAGTGAGGGTTGCACACCGTCTCTTGAATATATATTTTCTTGAATGTAAACTTCCATGTTCAACATTGCGTGCTCAGTGGTAACGTGCCTAGCCCACACTGCACGTATAAACTAAACAACATTATGAATGGGGCGACATTTCACCCCAAACCACTGGCACAGCCGGTACCACCTCTGCAGCAATTCGTTTGTCAATTGATTTTCCATTTTTCTCTTTTGTCTCCAAAAATCATCCATACATTATTCGATTCAAAGCTGTTTAAATCCGCATGCAAGGAAATGCATTTTCCAAAGATTCTCATGTTCTAGATGGTCCATCCGAACCTCTTTACAAGAACACGTGCAAGCGCAAGTTCATCATAGCAGTTTATTAAAAACCCAATGCATTTCAGGCCACTCGGGCCTTTCGTCAGGGGTAACTGCTACAAACAAACATCTTCCTCTGTCTTACACTGAAGGAGTAAGACAGAGGAAGATGTTTGTTTTTAGCAGTGATGAACTTGCGCTTGTACGTGTTCTTGTAAAGAGGTTCGGATGGCCCATCTAGAACATGAGAATCTTTGGAAAATGCATTTCCTTGCATGCGGATTTAAACAGCTTTGAATCGAATAATGTATGGATGATTTTTGGAGACAAAAGAGAAAAATGGAAAATCAATTGACAAACGATTTGCTGCAGAGGCGGTACCGGCTGTGCCAGTGGTTTAGGGTGAAATGTCGCCCCATTCATAATACTGTTCAGACATGGCCATATGCGAATCAGTCTGACCCTGTGCCTCATGGGAACAGTCCAGCCCGAACTGCCAAGCCATGCCTTCCCTGGACCGGAAACAAGCTTCCGAGGATCGGTTTGTGGCATTTCAGCTGTCTTCAGCCCGGCTTGCTTGAATCCAGTGGCAAAGTGAGCAAGGGACTCACATCTGAGCATACCCTGCCACACTTATGGCGAACAAAGTGGTACAAAAGGGGGTGGTGATGGACGGAGCATCTGAACCAATCAAACACTCACACCCAGTCAACAAATCTGGGTTTAATCCATCACCGTTCTTTAGCCCACTCTGCCACCCCAGTTCAGACATGGCCATATGCAAATCAGTCTGACCCTGTGCCTCATGGGAACAGTCCAGCCCGAACTGCCAAGCCATGCCTTCCCTGCACAGTGCCCACTGCACCGCTAGCTAGCATGCTGGCCTGCACTGCACCGCTAGCCAGCATGCTTTCCTGCACTGCACCGCTAGCCTGCTTGCTTTTCTGCACTGCACCGCTAGCCTGCATGCTGGCCTGCACTGCCCCGCCAACCTGCATGCTGGCCTGCACTGCACCCCTAGCCTGCATGCTGGCCCGCACTGCCCCGCTAACCTGCATGCTGGCCTGCACTGCACCGCTAGCCTGCATGCTGGCCCGCACTGCCCCGCTAACCTGCATGCTGGCCTGCACTGCCCCGTTAACCTGCATGCTGGCCTGCACTGCACCGCTAGCCTGCATGCTGGCCCGCACTGCACCGCTAGCCTGCATGCTGGCCCGCACAACCCCGCTAACCTGCATGCTGGCCTGCACTGCACCCCTAGCCTGCATGCTGGCCTGCACTGCACTGCTAGCCTGCATGCTGGCCCGCACTGCACCGCTAGCCTGCATGCTGGCCCGCACTGCACCCCTAGCCTGCATGCTGGCCCGCACTGCACCGCTAGCCTGCATGCTGGCCCGCACTGCCCCGCTAACCTGCATGCTGGCCTGCATGCTGGCCCGCACTGCACGGCTAGCCTGCATGCTGGTCCGCACTGCAACGCTAGCCTGCTTGCTGGCCCGCACTGCACTGCTAGCCTGCATGCTGGCCCGCACTGCACCACTAGCCTGCATGCTGGCCTGCACTGCACCGCTAGCCTGCATGCTGCCCGCACTGCACCGCTAGCCTGCATGCTGGCCAGCACTGCACTGCTAGCCTGCATGCTGGACTGCACTGCACCGCTAGCACGCATGCTGGCCCGCACTGCACTGCTAGCCGGCATGCTGGCCTGCACTGCACCGCTAGCCTGCATGCTGCCCACAGTGCACCGCTAGCCTGCTTGCTGGCCCGCACTGCATCGCTAGCCTGCATGCTGGCCTGCACTGCACTGCTAGCCTGCATGCTGGCCCGCATTGCACCGCTAGCGTGCATGCTGGCCCGCACTGCACCCCTAGCCTGCATGCTGGCCCGCACTGCACCGCTAGCCTGCATGCTGGCCCGCACTGCCCCGCTAACCTGCATGCTGGCCTGCACTGCACCGCTAGCCTGCATGCTGGCCCGCACTGCACTGCTAGCCTGCATGCTGGCCTGAACTGCACCGCTAGCCTGCATGCTGGCCAGCACTGCACTGCTAGCCTGCATGCTGGCCTGAACTGCACTGCTAGCCTGCATGCTGGACTGCACTGCACCGCTAGCCTGCATGCTGGCCCGCACTGCACTGCTAGCCGGCATGCTGGCCTGCACTGCACCGCTAGCCTGCATGCTGGCCTGCACTGCACTGCTAGCCTGCATGCTGGCCCGCATTGCACCGCTAGCCTGCATGCTGGCCTGCACTGCACTGCTAGCCTGCATGCTGGCCCGCATTGCACCGCTAGCGTGCATGCTGGCCCGCACTGCACCCCTACCTGCATGCTGGCCCGCACTGCACCGCTAGCCTGCATGCTGGCCCGCACTGCCCCGCTAACCTGCATGCTGGCCTGCACTGCACCGCTAGCCTGCATGCTGGCCCGCACTTCACTGCTAGCCTGCATGCTGGCCTGAACTGCACCGCTAGCCTGCATGCTGGCCAGCACTGCACTGCTAGCCTGCATGCTGGCCTGAACTGCACCGCTAGCCTGCATGCTGCCCGCACTGCACCGCTAGGCTGCATGCTGGCCAGCACTGCACTGCTAGCCTGCATGCTGGACTGCACTGCACCGCTAGCCTGCATGCTGGCCCACACTGCACTGCTAGCCTGCATGCTGGCCTGCACTGCACCGCTAGCCTGCATGCTGCCCGCACTGCACCGCTAGCCTGCTTGCTGGCCCGCACTGCACCGCTAGCCTGCATGCTGCCCGCACTGCACCGCTAGCCTGCATGCTGGACCGCACTGCACCGCTAGCGTGCATGCTGCCCACACTGCACCGCTAGCCTGCTTGCACACCTTTTGCTTATACCACTTCTGCCAGCTAAAGTGCACCGGCTGCCCTGTTGGCTTGCACCACCACAGCATTAGCCACCGTTGTGGGTAAACTCCATCATCATGTGTGTCCTTCTCCTTTCCTTCTGTCTTTTCCGTTTTCTCAGGTGTGATTTGGATGAATTTATAAGGAAGAATTTGAGCAATAAGGGAATAACCATGTCCCTCAAGCAGGTGATTAGGTACTTCATTCTCTCATGGGTTTCTTTCAAGTCTCACAGTCTCAACTTGCTTACATTTGCAGAGATGAAGAATGAGTAGGGGGGGACCAGGAATGAGGAGTAGGAATGATGGACGAGGAATGAGTATGGGTGGACCCGGGATGAGGAGTAGGAATGAGGAATGAGGATGAGGGACCGGACCCGGAATGAGGAGTAGGTACGATCAGTGAGGACGAAGGAATAAGAATGAGGGGGATGAGGAATGAGATTTAGGAGAGAGAGATGTGAAATGAGGAATACGAAGGAATTACAAAGAATAAGAATGATGGCTATTGGATGAGTGATATAAATATGGGATTAGGAATGAGGAAGAAAGGGTGAGAAAAAAGAATGATGGGTGATGAATGGTGAATGATGAATGAACAATTTGAAGTGAGGAATGAGGGTTGAGGAGGGATGGATGAGGGATGAGAAGTATGGTAAGAAATAAGGTGTGAGGGATGATGGGTGAGAAGAAGTGAAGTGTGAGAGATGATAGACAAGATTTCCTTTCACAGAGTGATTTGTCTTTGAAATGAGCAAGAGAAGGCTGGCATATGAATGAATCCACAAGTGCCTGCATGAGACTACACATAGTAAATCCCCATTGGTTCACTGCCAAACTCTCTGGGGCCTCATTTATGAGAAGTGACGCATCACTGTGTGAAAGCAGCAATGTGTCACTTCTCAGTGCGCCCTCCTTGCGACATGATTGATGCGTCATATTTACAGTATGACGCTTCATGTCGCAAGGAGTTACAGATACGTCAGTATATCTGACGTATCTGTATGGCGCAAAAGTGATGCATTGCAGGAGTGTGTCACAAAAGTGACGCAACTCCAGCAATGTGTCCTTTCACATGGGGCCCCATGTGAATGTGCTTGCGCCAGTCTTACGCCTGCTGTGAGGCAGGCGTAAGATTGGGACGCATTTGAGTCCTAGAAGTGGCACAGTGAAATCTGGTAGATTTCACTGCGTCACTTCTACGACCCTTTCTTGCATGGGAACACCCCCCCTGTATACATTATACCTGTCGCAGGTATATTATAGCGCAGGGGTTTACAAAGTGACGCATCTACCTAGATGCGTCACTTTGTAAATATGGTGCAACAAGGCGCATTTTTTACACTGCTGGTGCGTCACAAAAAGTGACGCACCAGTGGTGCAAAAGTGACGCAAGAGCTCATAAATGAGCCCTCTAGTTCTTAGAGGATGTCTGGAGCTAGCATCCTCAGCAGGGTGGGGCAGCAGAGGGTGCTCGTTAACCCCTTCGACGCTCATGACGAGCTCAGCTCTTCATGAAGTACACCTCTTGTACGCTCATGACGAGCTGAGCTCGTCATGAACCACGGGATTCTGCATTTCTCAGCGCACAGCGGGAAAATGCGCCGCATCGATGCGGTTAAAGAAATATCCAACACTACTTTCTGCAGGTTGGGATCTCCCATCATGCATAAGAAACTCTTTTATTCAACCCAGGCTCCATGCTTGATGACCTAGCTGCTTAGTGCACATGTGCACCAGACCACTGTCCCCTCTGCATCACAGAGCCACCACAATATAAAACCTTCCACATTTCACAATTAACTATCTGTTTCATAACTTTACCAAGTTTGAAAGTGCCTCATAACAATTCTGCTGACCCGAGTAACACTGGTACCTAGTCAAAGCAAATGTCTGACCACTATTTCCAACCCAAGGATAACACTTCACTTGTTAATAATACTATTTCACTTTGAGTTAAATCAGTGCCCCTCATGTGACCAACGCTCATACAAAGGAGAGTAACATTATCTGGATCTCAACCTCTAAGGTCCAGTATACATAGGCTTTCGGTCAGGTCTGCATTACTCTTTTAACAAAGACCTGACGGAAAATATTTTGGGGGATTTACAAGCCATTGCAAATTTGTATTTGCAATGGTTTGTGACAACAAGTAACTCAAAAAGCACAAAACTCTGTTTGCATTATTCTGCATCAAGGGGGCGTTCCATGGGTGGTACATGGGTGTTCCTGGGCTACCACTCATAGTTTGTGGTGAAAAATTCCATTTACCAACAATAGTAGACAGGATTTTGTCCAACAAAATAACACCATATGAAGTAGGCATTAAATTCTCCTAAATTTTCCACTTTGCATGTGTGCTGCACTGTACAACACGTATCTGAAGTCAGAAATATAAAGTTTGTCTAGGCATAGTATTTTTTAGTTCAATAAGTTTATTAAGATTAAAAGGGTATACAAAAATTTGAATAACATACAGGTGATACATATGAGAAAAGATATGAATTCATCATGAGTTACTACTGAGATAAAATATAATGTGGAAACCAAAAAACCATGATCTAAATCAGTGGTATCACCGTGGGGTAAAAAATAGATTTAAGAGAGAGAAGAAAAGAGAAGCAGAAAGAAAAAGAAAGGGAAGGAAAGAGGAAGAAACAGATGGAATGTGGGAGAGGGAGAGGAAGAAAAGAAGGGAAAGGAGAGGAAGGAAAGGGATCTTCTGGGGAGCTACACCTGAACAGAAGGACAACTCTCACACAGACGAATCGAAAGGATACTGAGCAACCAAACCCTTAGAAGCTAAATCCGTATATGAATCTAAAGTTCTCCAGACACCAGTAGAAATTGAAGGAGAGAGATGAGCATCATCAACTGAGGTGTGTGCACCTCTCAAAAAGGAGACCCAAGCCCACCAAGTGTGATAAGAAATCGAAGAAAAAGATTTGTATGCCTCTGATAACTTGCTGTCTTCAGCGCGGGGACACGCCGGGATGGCGTCACCAGGCGCTTTATAAACTACTTTATTATTATTATTATTATTATTATTATTATTATTTCCATTCTATAAGAATTACTTTCACCGCAATAGTTAGTAATAGATCTAGTAATTGGGAATCCAAGGAATCTAAGGGTAGTGGAGTCCGGGAGGCAAGTGGGCCTAACAAAATCATGGGGAAAGAGAGCTGGAACCGGAGGTTAAAAATCAGTTGAAGATGTTTGTGTATTAAATCCCAAAAGGGTTTAACAAGTGAACATTAAAAAAACATGTGAAGGTAATCGCCTGTACATAGGCCACAACTCCAACAAAGATCATCATCCTTCAACTGAAGAGAGTGTAAACGTGCCGGAGTCCAGTGGAGCAAATTGATAGAGAAAAATTTAGATTGGATTAGAGAAGGAGCAACCTTATTCCGAAGAGAAAGCTTCCCAATCAAACGCCAGTCATCCTCAGAAATATGGGCAATCATATCCTGCTCAAAATGAGATACCCATTTCTGTTGTGTAACAGTACAACCGGCAGGAGAAGCGGAAGAAAGAAATTTATAAATTTTGGAAGCCACATGACCTAAACGTAGCCACATTTGAAATAATTCAATAGAAGGAGAGGTTGGAGTCAGACGTAGTTTCGCTAACGCCACCTTTATTTTCATGAAAGTGTAAAAGTCTAAATTATTGAGAGAGAACTGTTGAGATAAAGTAGAAAAAGGTAATGGATCTCCATTGGAGTCATACAGATGACGTACTAAAGTTATCCCTTTATTAGCCCAATACAAGATCAAGACAGGGTCAATAATGATTTTAATATGGGGATTGTGCCACAACGAGGACCATCTCGATTTATGAATAGGAATAGCAAATCGTCTATCAACTTGTTTGATCGCTGCAATGGTATCTAGGATGATTGAAAGTGAGAAAGGAATAGATAAAGTAGACGTAGTTAAAAAAGATAAGGGTGGTAGGGGTGAGGCAATATGCTGTTCAATTAAGAGCCAAGAAGGAGCATGGTCAGGAATCGAGGAAAGCCAAAGAGCCCCCTGCGAGGCCAAGAAAGCAGTCTGATAAAAGCTGACATACTTTAGTAATAGTTTGAGCCTCATTGTACGCAACAGTATCACAAAGAGTACTGTAAAACCAGATTCCCAAGTATTTAAGCTGTTTAGATTGCCATTTAAACCCTGCAGAGCCCATATGAGCCGGAAAACAATAAGCGTTTAAAGGAAACAGTTCCGTTTTGTCTTTATTGAGCGTATACCCAGAAACACCGGAAAAAAGGGAGATGGTATCTAAATTCGCGGGAATGGCCCGTTCAATATCTTCCGAGAAAATAAGAACATCATCTGCGTATGCAGCAGTTTTGATATGATGTGAGCCAAAAGTAAATCCTTTGATGTCTGGATGGATGTCAATCAAGCGAAGCAACGGATCAATAGAAAGTAAAAACAAAAGAGGGGACAAGGGACAGCCTTGTCTGGTTCCTTGGCGAAGATTGAAAAAAGAAGAAGTGGTGCCATTGTCTCTAATATTTGCCCTAGGCTGGCCATATAAGGACATAACCATATTAACAAACGAATCGCCAAAATTATGTGCGCGAAGAACCGCATGTAGAAAAAGCAAAGAAACCTTGTAAAAAGTCTTCTCGGCGTCTAAGGCCAAGGCAGCAGCTGGAAGGGGAGAGCGTTTAGCAGCACCCAAGACATGATAAAAGGTACGAATATTGTCCCTCGCTAAACATCCCTGAACAAAACCGGTCTGAGAGGGGTGAACAAGCTTAGGAATAAATGATTCTAAACGCTTTGCCAAAATCTTGGCAAAGATTTTCGCTTCCATGTTAAGGAGAGAAATGGGACGAAACTTTTTGGGGTCTGAATGATCTTTGCCCTCCTTTGGGATTACAACAATGGTAGCATCCGCTGCCGAACCTGAGACCGACCCTTGTTGGATGAAAGAATCAAAGACAACCTTAAGACGAGGGACAACCGCAGAAAGAAATGTCTTATAAAACAGGATAGGAAAACTGTCAGGCCTAGGAGCTTTTCCAGACCGAGTAGCTTTAATGGCAGAGATGATTTCCTCAGACGTAATCGCACCACCTAACTTCTGACTATCTTCCGTGGATATCGATTGAAGAGGAATCATTTTGAGAAACTCCTGGCATTGGTCAAAAGAGGATTGATTGGTGGGAGTATACAATTTACTATAGAAATGTCTAAAGACATCAAGAATCTCCTTGGTCTGAAATTTTGTAACGCCGGAGCTATCGTTAATTGAGGAGATTTGCACGGATTTGAAATTAGAATCCTGATATTTCAACGTCGCAGCCAAAATTTTACCTGCACGGTTTTTCAACCGTAAATGCTTGGATTTCTGGGCCTGAACCCCGATGTGAGCCCGCTTAGTAACAATGGTGTTGTAGGAATATTTCAGATTCTTAATGGTTTGCAAATGGCTTCTATCTTTAGAACTACGGAAGAGAAGTTCCTGTTGTTTGATTTCATCTGCTAAACCATTAAGGTCTTTTTTGGCAGCAGCATTCCTCCGAGCCATACATTGAATAATGGAACCCCGAAGAGAGCATTTAAACGCATCCCATAAAACTATCGGAGAACTAACCGACCCATCATTATCAGCAAAAAAGTTTTCAATTTCAGTCATTAAAGCTAGAACCTGGGACTCATCATAAAGAATTTCTGTGTTTAATCTCCAAGAACTGGGACCTTTTTTCGTAACAAAGGAGGAAAGAGAGAAGGAAACAGCTGCATGATCAGAAACAAGAATAGGACGAATGAGTGGGGAGGATGAAGCCTGAACAAGAGACGAGTGAACTAAGAGGAAATCGATACGAGAAAAACTAGAGTGTGGAGAGGAAAAGAAAGAGAAATCACTACCAGTAGGGTTATGAAGCCGCCAAAGATCCTGAAGCTGAAGAGTAGAACACATGTTTAACATTTGTTTATGCGCTTTAGAAGAACGGAACTGAAAAGCAGAATTCATATCCAACAGGGGGTCCATGGGTAGATTAAAATCACCACCAACAATTAGATTACCCTGATGGGTAGTATACACCAGCTTTTTCGTAATCGTGCGCCAAAACACCGGATCATCACAATTTGGAGCATAAATATTGAGAACATATGTCATTAGCACCAATAGAAAGTCTAGACAATAACCATCGGCCCTCAGAGTCATGTTCAGCAGAGATCACCGATAATCCAGAAGTTTTAGAGATCAATGTAATCAAACCATTCTTTTTACCAGAGGCATCAAAACAGGCAACATCAAGCACCCATTCTTTCCTCAGACACAAAGCCTCCTTGTAAGAAATTTTTGTTTCTTGTAACAAAACCAAATCAGAAGAATGAGATTTACAATAATCCAAGATTTTTTATCTCTTTACCGGGTGATTTAACCCTTTAACATTAAGGGACACAACATTCAAATCAGGCATAAGAGTGCATCAACAAAAAATCCAGTAAAAAATGGGTAATAGAGGGAGAAATAGCAGAAAAAAGCAAACAGGCAAAGACCAATGTTGAAAAAGAAGAAAGGGAGAGCCTCCCCAGAAGAACGAAGAGAAAGAGAAGAGAGGCAAAGAGGGAAAGAAGAAAAGAGAGAAAAGAAGAACCACCAGGGGAAGGTCTAGAAGAGACCAAATTCATATCAGGGGGACATGGGAAGGGAAGCAGGAGACCACCGAGAGAACTCACATGGTAAAGCTATAAACCCTATAGTATATATAATATAAAGAACAAGGCATAGAAGCATACAAGGTAGTAATTTGCCAATAAAAATAAAACATCAACTATCAGAATCCAAACAGTAAAAAAGCCTAATAGCAATAATAAGTGTCTTAAAAGTACAGAAATCATCCACAATCAACTGTAATAACAGAGGTATCTAGTACATAATAACTATAGAAAGAAATATGGAAAGGAAAACCCAAGTAAAGGTAAGAAAAATCATCAGTAACAACATATGTAAATGTGAATAGTACCTAATAATTCGTATAATTAATCAACTAGGGTAAAACTTGTAGATAAATGAGGAGTACAATAATAACAATAATGCAATATATATACCACATTAATGATTAAAGGAACATTAGAATAAACAAGAAAGATGAAATCTATACGAAAAACATAAGGAGACTTAACAAAAAAAGAGCAAACAATAAAAAGCTACAATGCAAAGACACAAAATATCCAAATCGTAACAATGGGCAAGAAAGACAAAAAATAATCACATAACACCGATTGAGATGGAGGAAATGTCAGAGAAGTAGTGAGCGGTACCCACAAAACAAGGTACCAATCAGGGGAGGGAAAAAAAAACCACATCAGCCGAGTGACAAAAACAACAGGACCGAAAAGGAAGACGAGAGAGACCTCAAGGAATCCACCAATATACTAGACATCACAAGGAACTACCAAAGACAAAGAGCATGTGGAACAGTGACCTGAATACCATCACGAGGAAAAAAGGGTGAAATATCCGAATAAACAAATAGAGCAAACGAAATATGAGGAAAAAAGATACATAGAACAGAGAAACGCATAGAACAGCTAGCAACACGTCAAATAGAAGAGAAAACGACAAAACGGGGAGGGAAAAATCAGGGGAGGGAAAAAAAAAAAACATCAACCGAGTGACAAAAACAACAGGACCGAAAAGGAAGACGAGAGAGACCTCAAGGAATCCACCAATATACTAGACATCACAAGGAACTACCAAAGACAAAGAGCATGTGGAACAGTGACCTGAATACCATCACGAGGAAAAAAGGGTGAAATATCCGAATAAACAAATAGAGCAAACGAAATATGAGGAAAAAAGATACATAGAACAGAGAAACGCATAGAACAGCTAGCAACACGTCAAATAGAAGAGAAAACGACAAAACGTCCGAAACGGACGATAAGTAACAAAAGACAACATATGTGTCTAAGGACCATGACTCGAAGTATAGGAAACTACAACGTCGAAGATATGAGAAAACACGACACCTGAAAAGATGGGAGGAGCCAAAAACAACATGTAACACTGAAACAGTGGCACATATCGGACGGAAAGATATAATAAGTTACAGAAAATAGAATCAAGAACCAGAAGGACCAGGACCAGGAACAGAAGAAGAATCCATCTGCGATTCAGAGTGAATATCCCAAAAATTGGAAAGATCAGAAGGTTCGTCAAAAATCTTAGAGCGGCCTTTGAATGTAATATGAAATTTGGAAGGTCCAGCAAAAGAGAAAGAGATGTTCATGTCTAAAAGACGTTTCCGCAGGTTAAGAAATCCCTTTCTACGAATCACAGTATCTCTGGCAAAATCTTGAGAAATAGCAATCCGATGGCCTTCCCAAGACACGGATTTGACCTTCCTCATATGAGCCAAAATTTGTTCCGAATGTTGGTGACGTAGCGGTTTAAAAATTACCGCTCTTGGACTAGTCGCAGATTTAGACCTGAAGGAAGGAACACGATGAGCTCTCTCAATCTCAAAGTCTCTCAAAAATGAAATCTGTAGGGTAGCAGGAAGCCATTGGGAAATAAAGTCAACCATCGAGGAGGCTGACTTCTCCGCATCCTCAGGAAGACCAAAGATTCGTAAATTACTTCTTCGGTTACGATCTTCCTGCTCCGTAAGGTCTCTCCATAGAGCAGCCATAGAACGATCCATCTGTTGAAGAGACCGTGAATGTTGGTGGGCAACATCCTCTACACCACTAATCCGAGACTCCGCAGCATTGACCCTAACAGATAGCGCCTTAAAGTCATTCCTGATAGCCGCCACTTCAACTTGTAAAAGATCAGTATTAGTCTTAGTAGATTGGGCTATATCATGAACCGCATTGAGACGCGAAAGAATGGTATCCAGAGTGGTAGTAGGGTCCTTCTGAGAAGATTCTGGAGTAGGAGATTGTTGTTTGGACCTTTTGAGGGCACCTTTGGAATCCTTAGTAGTACCAGGAGGACCCATGTTGTCCGCCATAAGAACAGCCCACGTTGAAATAGCAAAAAAACACCTGAATAGCTATGCGGAGATAAAGAGAGCAAAGCAGGTGTAAGAAAATAGCAAAAATGGCAATTCACAAGAGCTCCCTAGAAATACAGCTGAAGAAGCGTCAAAATAGGGAACACTGGTCGTAGTCGTAGAAGTAAAATGGCCGGCAAGATCGTATGAGGAAAAAAGCAGACATGGAATATTCCTCAGAAAGTCATGAAAAACAAAATTCCAGATAGCCAACAACCTCGCAATCAGGTTGAAGAAACCTCATAACAAAGCAACCAACAGGCAGAAGCAAAAGAGCAGAGGGAGGCCACTGAATCATTATATGAGGACCCACCAGGCAAAGAGAGTCATGGAAATATCAGCAGGTGAGGAAAACGCTGATAAAAATCCAGCAATCTTGAGAAAAAGTTATAAATATGGTAAATGTCACCTCAGAAGCAGCAGAAGCGCAGTCCCCAGAAATGAGCCATAGTGCCTGAGGTAGAAAACACGAGCGACGCCACCACAGGAAACAAAATGGCGGCCGCTCGTGAAATCCAGTGAGCGGAGCTGCAAAACGCTGAAAAATGATGTTCCTGTCGTTGTCAGCGATGTCCGCTCATATCTGCACGTTCCAGGCACATTCCGACTTGAAATGCCGTGGTCGGAAAAGAAAGGGTCGCTGAAAGGGAATCAGAAATCGTCCCGACAACCTCTGCCTCCCTGGAGCTCAAGCGCCGACCACCCTCACGTAGCGGCACGCAAGCCACGCCCCTCCTAGGCATAGTATTTTTTACTGAAAAGGTTTCATCCCAGTACAAAACCTATGCTAAATTCATAATAATAATAATATGACCATTTATAAAGCGCTATGGTTACACTAATGCCAGTGTGTCCCCGCGCTGCAGTAAGATCAGCCAGTGACCTCACTTGTTTGTGGCACTTGTCAGCCAAATTGTGGGCCTGAACTAGGGAGAGAGCAGGAAAGAGCCATATCTTTGTAGCTAAGGTGCTTTACTGCTCTCTCTACCTTGCACAACTCTGTGCACCAACCTTGGTCGCTGCGCTGCTTTAGACCATTGTGAATCTGGGCCTAAGTTGTAGTTTAACACATACGAATACTATCAATGCATTAGTCCATTGAGGTACCATAGTCCCTTCTTGCATGAAATGTTGAATGCCTTTTACCTAATTTTTATGAATACCAATAATGTTCAACAACAGAAACTTAATGACGTATTTTTGTTGGTATTCTATAATTATAGATGGATATAGTTCTTTAGTGTCAACTCTCAGAGATTCCAGTGCCAACTATCCATCTTTTATAGAGGGATGCAGAATATCTCCTTCTAACCACTAGATGTCAGCATTACTACATTTATGCAGAACACCTTCCTTCCTTCTTTCATTTCTTTCTACCTTCCTTTCTCATGTAACATCAGTATTACGTTATTATATTGCAACATTTACATAGTGCTTACCTGAAGCGCTTGCCTACATGAATAGCGCCCTACACCATAACAACAATGCAGTCCACCACTCAATTACAGTTTTCTACAATGTATCACACATTTATAAAAGAACACTGATTCAGAAGGAATTTCAATTCGTCTTTTATTCGTGAATTTCTTTCCTCACAACAAGCTAGCCAACGCGTTTCGTCCTCTCGAAATCTTATTAGTAACCAATCCTCCCTATGGTTGGCGTTATTGGCCATGGTCTGGCAAAGGAAGATGGGTATTATCCCATTCCAACTTCTTTCAAATGGTAACGTACCACCCATGTTGTGTTTGTGAAGTTGTGTCCAGGCTTAGCCTAACCTAAGAAGAGACCCCACCTTGCTAAGGCTTATTCTGCACTTTTTAAAAGGAAAAACGGTTCATACGCTAGACAGCCTGAACAATAGAAGGCCAACCCACTTTCATTGCCCTGAAAAAGTCCAAGAGGACGAAACGCATCGGCTACGGTATTATCTTGTTGTGAAGAAAGAAATTAACGAATAAAAGAAGAATTGAAATACCTGCTGAATCAGTGTTCTTTCATAAATGTGTGATTCATTGTAGAAAACTGTAATTGACTGCTGGACTGCATTGTTGTTATGATATTTGTAGGGTTCTCTACCCCTAGGAGGTTTAAACCCTTCGCTGCTGCGGATGGCCCCTGGCTGTCCCACCTGACGTGGCGTGTGTGGAGGACAGCCGGGGGCCGTCCAAACCCTGCCCACTGATTAAGTCACCCGCACCGCTGCAGAATTTACGCCGCAGTCAATGGGTTAAGGGTATTGAGCCTCAGGTCGGGTGCACCAAAAGGGATGTATGTCATTACGACGCGGTGTTTACACCGCGCTACCATTACAACGCAGTTATCACAACGCAAGTCGATACAACGACTTGTGTTGGAGGGCGCTGGATTGTGGATTATTTAAATTTTCTATTCCAACTCCAGCCCACGTAACAGTAGGGAAGGTGTTGGAATAGAAAATTAAACTATTCCTTGAGCAAGAGCGCCATCCAGCGCAAGTCGTAGTAACGACTTGCGTTGTGATGGCTGCGTCATAAAGGCCCCGCGGTGTAAACACCACGTGGTAAAGGATGTTTCCAACCAAAATATATAGTAAATTACCCACTATAGTGATAAGTGCAGTCCCAAATTGCTTCATACCCTGGTTTTTTGCTCTTAGCACCCTACACCGTGTAGGGTGTGCGGTTGGAAGTGTGTTATCTGTGTTTTGATCCTATGTGGGAAGTGTATCCATGTTATGCACGATGGCCACAGTGGTGCGGTTTTATTATGGGAAGCAGCGTTTAGCAATGTGGTGGCTGAGGTGTGAGAGACAGATGTGCAGGTTATGGTTTTCAGTACTTTTCAAAGTTAACTTGAGACCAGATCAGATTGCATCAAAAATCCAAGGCCTGGTGCCTTCATACCCTCAGACGGTGTTTTTCAAGTCACACCTCCTCATCTGTTTGGGCTTGCTTCTGACAGGAATGTTTTCCAGAAATCCACGAACCAGTTGTTTGCCCAGAAGAGTCATGTCTGGTTCTTCCAAGTTTGCATTCTTGTGCTTGGCAACTCAGCAGAAGAGCATAACCAAAGGACTCAAAGATGTATTGGAGAAGATGTGAACAGCCTGATTAACCCTGTAGAGGTTTGTGGTGTCTGAAGTTGAATATTTGTGGCATGCAATCACTGCAGAATGAGTACAACTCAAATCAGATTTATTAAATGGCATCAGGCCTGCACCAATCCCTCAGGGCAAAGAATAAGTAAGTTCGTTCATGGGGTTGGTAAAATCCTATGCCAAGTTTGCCAAGATTTTTGCACAGGAGATGAAGCCTCTAAGGGAGTTTGCCAGGGGCGGCTCTAGGCTTATGGCAGCCCTGGGCAGGGAGCGTAGGTAGTGGGCCCCGGATTGGGGGTTCATGGCGGCCCTGGGCAGGGAGTGTAGGTAGGGGGCCCCGGATTGGGGGATCATGGTGTTTGGAAGTGGTGCGTGCCAAATCCATGCCAGGGGCTGCAACGCAAATATGTATCCATCCTCAGAGGATTATTATATTAAGGATATATATCGGCGTGGTAGCCCCTGGGTTTGGCGGCCCTGTGCAGGTGCACAGCTTGCACATGCCTAAGGCCGACCCTGAATTTGCTAATGAATAGAAATGCTTTGATTGCAGTAACAGGCAGGAGGATGCCTTTGACACAATAAAGGAAGAAACCTGTTCAGTTGTTCCATTTGATATGAAGAGAAAAAAGACAGGTAATGGTGGACTCCAGTGCCCATGGCACTGGGGCAGTTCTGTCGGTGGCTTTGAGGCAGGGACAGAAATGTGTCTTTTGCCTCCTGGTTCCTGTTAGTGGCTGACAAACGTTGGTCATTAGCCTTTGAAAGTTAGACCCAGGTTCCAGCTTGGGCCTTGGAGTACTTCCAGACATGAGTGAGGGTATTATAGCTAGGGAGGTGCGTGGAGAGTGAAAGACTTGGGGGCAGATTTACAAGAAAGTGCCGCAGAGCGGCACCGCAAGCCCTTTGGCTGCGCCACGCTGCAGCACTTTGAGGTTCCGTAAAAATTATTACGACGTTTTGGGCATTACCGAATATGGACGAGTTTGGTATCTACGAACCATAAATGCTGAGTTCGATAAGTGTACGCATTTTCGCTACACTACCTGATAGGGTTCGCCTAATATTATGTGTTCTTCATCTGAACCCTCGGGTTCCATTTTAGATACGGCACCCATTTTGTTTCTTGCCCTCACGTAGTCAGCGAGCAGGTAACTGTTCGCCTCCTGACCTTCTGTTTCCCAAGCCTTGCGGAAGACGCATATTCCTTTCATGCGTCTTTATGGCCGGAGGAATGACACAGCGAAGGCAGATGGCTCAGCTTGAGGGTAATCTGGTCGTGCCGGTCTATTGTGACAGCCGTACAGGCGATAGGATTCAACTCTTTGATCCTACGATCATGCTTCCGATATTACCCTCACACTCTTTTCTCTACACGTGTCTGACTTCCTTGCAGCTGCTCTTGTCTCTTCTTCTTGGTCATTTACAACTCTAATGGGTGTGCCTAATGGTGGGAAGATGTGCTTTTACAGTTGGGAACCGGCATTGCTACTGTAATTGTGTTCCGGGATTCTGAAAACATGAAAGCGACCCTTTTGAAGTTTACTGTGGGAACTGGATTGTAATCTTTTGTTCGCATGTTGTGCAAAGGCAACATTTTGTATAAAAGAGAGCGACCTACATATGCAAATTGAAGCAGACTCGCAGAACCTACATGCCGATGTACTTCTAATGACTCTTGTTTCCCTGCAGTAAATAAACGCTGATCTTTGACGCCGAAGGAAGTGTCCCGTGTCTCTGTCACTTGTGCGCCGAAACAGGTATCCCATGAAGGTTATAGGTGTTGTTCCCTGGCACCGCTGGTTCTTTTAAAAGTCCAGTCCTTCAGTTGGCGCCCAACGTGGGGCGACATCAGCGGTACCGGTCCAGAGCCTGACGATCGTGAGGAACTTCGTGTGAAATCTCCGAGGGAAGGTGCACCCCGCTTCATCGATCCTGTTGTCGAAATAAGTGGCCCGAAGATTTTCCCTGCGAAGATTCCCGCCTCCTGACGGCTACGACGGACCGATGCCCTGACTGTCGACCTGTCTTCGACGCCCGGCGCAGACCTTACGTACAAGCGAGACGATAGACGGGCCTTCCTGGTGACGCCATTGAAGTTCTGAGTTAAGTATTTGTGGGTCGCTCCCAGTCCTCAGTGGTTGTTCTAGCTTCTTGAAGCTTTGTTGTAGCTTATTAAAGCTTTGTTGTTGTAGCTCATTGAAGCTTTGTTGTAGCTTTTTAAGGCTTTGTTGTATTGCATGGTTCCATTGCATTTGTGGTTCTTAGTCGTGGTTCTTAGTATTTATTTGACAGTTGCAATTGCCAAAAACCGAGGGTTTTGTCTTACACGAAGATTTAGCACTTCGGTAACCCTTGAAGTTTGATACTAGGTTAGTGTTCACGATGCCTAGCCATAGTGGTTTGTTTGGTATCTTCAAATGTTGCGCAATGGATTCCCGGTTGGAGGACTCGTGTCCGATACCTCCAGTTGGAACTCCGATATATGAGCTCTACAGTCGACATGGTGTGGGCCCTATTATATATAATGAATACTGGGTCCGTTACACGAAAAAAGACGGTGTCCTTAGTTGGCCACCAAATGGAAGTTTTGAACTTACGATTTTAGATAATCTTGAAGCTAAATTATTTCAAAAGAAAGCTAGGCCAGCTATGTTTGATTCTTTTCGGCTGTGGCGTAAAGAGGCCAAGCAGAAAGAAATCAAACAGCTTAAAAAGGATCGAAGAGAAGGGTTTGTTCCGATAATGCAAGTTGTACAACAATGTAAGCGAGAAAAAGAAGAAAAAGAAATGGCAGTTTCCACTAGACTACATCATATGAGTGTAGATAAATGTTATCCGGTTTTACCGACTGGTCTAGATAAAAAAGAAGAAGATTCGAAGGAGGATTCCTTGTTAGCGTATTTGATGAAATCGCCACCTCCTTATGCACAGGGTGCTACGGCTCCTGTAGCTCCTCCTGTAGTTCCTCCTGTTGTTCCTCCCGTTGTTCCAGTGGCTGCGGGTCCGCCCGTCGTTAATCCTACGTTTGTCCCACCACTTGTCCCTGTCCCTACTGCCCCTGTACCTGTACCTCCTCAATCTGTTATTCCTGTTACCCCGACTACCTTGTCTGTTTCTACTATGCCTTCCTTCGCTTCTAATGTTGTTGCTCCTGCTCTTCTTTCTTCTTCTCCTTCTGTTCGTAATCGTATCCCTAACACTGTTGCTACCCTTTATTCACCGCTTTCTGGTCAGTTATTCCCGTCTGATCTTTCCAAAACTCCCCAGAGACGGAGCCAGATCCCTAGTGGAAGGGAAAAAGAGACATTAGTGACTATGGCACATAGATGGATAAGACACCCTGCTAACTACACTCCACGTGTGGTCTTCGACACGTTTTCTCAGTTTAATGAGCCTACGCAGAGATTCGTGTTCGAAGAAATGTGTAACTTTTTGAGGGAAGAATGGTATAACGATGATCTAGATAACGTACCGCCCGATATAACTGAACTCCAGAGTCACTTTTCGAACGGTATGATTGTAGGGGGTGATGTACGACGTGCCTTGGAACGTTTGTTAGCGTTCAGATCCACAGTGCATTCTCGAGTGTCATTTGATGATGCCACTGAGAATTGGAAAGCGGCTCCTGGTCAGTATCCTATGAGAGATGTTCCGCCACTTTGGGTGCCTGGTGATCCGCAAGCTAACCCTGCGGTTTTACCGCATTTTCGAAGAGTGTGGATACACCTCCCATGGAACCGATCGGAAGTTTTGCAAGTGAAGCAATCCTTGCCTGATCCGCGTAAGAATCCGGCTGGTTATTATAAGGAGCTATCCCAATTGGTGGAAGCTTCTGTTATGAACCTTGCCGACATCGACATGTTGTTTGGTAATGTTGTACCACAACCAGTTTGGGCGAAAATTCGTCAAGCAAACCACGCAAATGAGTTAGGTGGTGATTGGGCTGCACTGATAGCGGCTGATGCATTGCAAGTCGGTGGGGCTAAGCCTGAGCAGTTGATCTTGGATTTACCTCAGAAAATCATTACGCTCATGAAAACTCTCATGCCAGCGATGAAGGTGAACTGGGATAAGTTATCAGCTTGTAAGCAAAAGAAAGACGAGAGTGTCTCGGATTTCTTCACAAGGTTTGAGGAAGCGTTTGTCGACCACAGCGGTCAGGACATGGGCGCTGAGGGAGGCCAGCGGTTATTTGTCGACAAGATCGTGTCGAATTTGTTGCCTGAACTATGCAACAAATTGAAGAATTCAGAAAGTGCATGGGCGGTTTCAACCACTGCACAGATATTAGCAACGGCTCAATACTATGAGAATAGGGAAAAGGAAGAAAGTGATCGTGTAGATAAGAAAACGAAGGAGCTCAAAACAAAGGTTTTGTTGCAGCAAGCGTATCCTCCACGATCAAACCAAAATGATTCACAACAGCAGTATCGACCGCGAGCACAGCCCGATAGGATGCAGCCGCGTTCTGACAACTCTGACTATAGATCTTCACTTGGGTATAATCAGTGCGCATATTGTAGAAGAGAGGGACACATAAAATATGATTGTCCTGCTTTACGTGACCGTCTAAATGGTGTGTCAACACGAGGAAACCGTGGTGGTGGTCCTCAACAGGCATCACGAGGTAGAGGTCGCGGTGCCCCCCAAAATCAAATTGAGCGACTTCAAAATCCATTAGATACGAATAATTGTTTTGACCAGCGAAATGCGGGGTCAGTTCGATCTGCACAATATAATGTGGACGATTATTACGTGGAACATGAGACTGTTGCAAATGACCATTACTAGGACAGCCACCGACAAAGAGAGGGAGTAGTATCAATTCCGGTTGATCAGAGTGGACCTTACGTTGCAGTGGCTACATCGGGCGTAGTTGAGCCTTTTCTGTTAGACACTGGTGCAACGAAAAGTTCCATCATGCATTCGAAACTCCCTGGCGCACCTTTGTCTGGCTTAACGAACGTTTCCGTTGGATTCTCTGGCGCCCCTGTTAGCAACCCCGTCTCTAGTCCTTTGCCCCTTACGATTGGCCCTCGTGAGCTGAAAGCTCCGTTGATTCTATCTACTGGTTGTGGTGAGAATCTTTTGGGCTTGGATTTGTTAAAACGGTTGTATGTGACTTTGTATTGCTCTCCTGAAGGAGTGGAGCTTACATTAGGTCGGAGAGTGATCTCTCCTATGTACTTGTCGATCGATAAATTCCCACCGGAATTGAGTTCCCTTCCTGCGTCTCTATGGGCCACAGGTCCCAATGATGTGGGTCTGTTAGACATTCCACCTTATGTGATTCAATTGAAACCAAATGTGCGATTACCACGTTTACCTCAATATCGTATCTCTCTTGATGGTGAGCGAGCGCTGTTAGCAATCGTTCATGATCTAATTAAGAAAGGTGTTGTTGAAGAAACTCGTGGAAACGTGTGTAATAGCCCTGTATTGCCTATTTTGAAACGAACTGACCCATCCAAACCTCCTGTGTATTGTTTCGTAATAGATTTGAGAGAAGTAAATAAAATAGTGATTCCACAATTTCCCGTGGTCCCTGATATCACGGCCTTACTAACAATGATTCCGGCCTCTGCCTCCTGGTTCACGGTGATCGATCTAAAGAATGCTTTCTTTAGTATCCCGATTGCTGAGGAAAGCAGAGACCTATTCGGATTCGCATTAGGTGGTCGCAGTTTTAGGCTAAAACGCGCTCCACAGGGCTACTGTGAGAGTCCGTCAATCTACAGTCAAGCACTTAAAAGTCAGCTTGATGCCTTTGTTTTACCGACGGGTGCGGCTTTGATTCAATACGTTGACGACCTGCTAGTGGCAGCTGATACAGAAGCTATTTGCAAAACGACTACAGTATCATTATTGCATTACCTACATGACTTACATCACAAGGTATCACCTTCTAAGCTACAATATTGTTGTCAAGAAGTTACCTATTTAGGTCACTTATTGTCAAAAGAAGGGAGAAGGTTGACCCCAGAGAGAATCGCAGCGATTTCCCGAATGACTGCGCCAAAAACCCAGAGAGATGTTCGTGCCTTTTTAGGTATTACGTCCTACTGCAGACAATGGATTCCAAATTTTTCATTGTTGGCGAAACCATTGATAGCCCTTACGTGCAAGGATGTTTAATCTCCTTTGCCTTGGACTGAAGAGTGTCAGAAAGGTTTTTCTGAATTGCGTGATGCGTTGTGTTCGGCTCCTGTGTTGGGTACTCCTGACTACAGTAAGCCGTTTACACTATACGTTCACGAGAGGGATGGTTGTGCATTGAGTGTTCTGACACAACCTTTTGGTGGCAAACAACGCCCATGCGCCTATTTTTCTTCGACTTTAGACCTAGTAGCTAGAGCCTTGCCGAGTTGTTTAAGAGCAACAGCGGCAGCTGCGGCGTCCATTCGACAGTCCGCAGGGCTGGTCATGGATAATATGCTTACGGTGATGGTCCCGCATGCAGTCGACACTCTTTTGAACCGAACGAAGACTCAACATTTGACGAGCGCAAGATTGTCTGGATATGAGTTAACGTTACTGGCCAGTCATATACGGATAAAACGATGTAATGTGTTGAATCCAGCAACATTGCTGCCGATCGACACGGAGTCAAGTGGTGAAGCACTACATGACTGTTATATAAGAACTGAAGAGGAAACAAAGGGTCGTATTGACCTAAAAGATACTCCATTGGTAGATCCCGATGGTACTTTGTATGTGGATGGTTCCTGTTTTAAGTTGCCGAATGGTGATGTGACGACTGCGTATGCTGTAGTAACATTGAGTACGGTTGTAGAAAGCTCAAGATTGGGTCAGAATTCGGCTCAGGCTGCTGAGCTGATCGCCTTGACAAGAGCGTGTGTGTTGTCTAAAGATAAACGGGTGAATGTGTTTACAGATAGCCAGTATGCGTTTGGTGTGGCCCATAGTTTTGGGCGATTGTGGAGAGAAAGAGGATTCCTTACGTCGCATGGCACGAAGATTCAGCATGGTCAGCTTGTGAATGACCTTCTAGATGCACTCACATTGCCTAAACAGGTGGCCGTAATCAAATGTAGTGCGCATCAGAAAGTGACGGATGATGTGGGTCGTGGTAATGCGTTTGCTGATGAGACGGCTAAAGAGACAGCTAAAGATTTGACGAATCGAATGTATGTTACGAGTTCAGTGAGATGGCCAACGGAGACTAGTATGTGCGAAGACACGATTGAGAGTGTGAAGGGAATACAGAATGAAGCCACTGAGACGGAAAAGACTAAATGGAAAAAGAGCACGGGAAGGCTGGATGAGAACGGATGTTGGGTTGATTTGTCAGAAAAACAGAGATGGATGTTACCAGATGCGTATGTGCTCGCTGTTGTTACAATGGCCCATGGTACAGCACACATAAGCACAAAAGGCATATGCAAGTTGTTGTCTCATGTATGGAAGAATGATGGGATTACTAAGTGTGCAGAGAGAGTGGTTAAGAATTGTATGGTGTGTTTGATGCACAATCCCGGTAAGGGCACTCCCACTCCACCTGGCCATTTTGCCCCTCCTACGTACCCTTTCGAAGTTATCCAGTTGGACTTCATCCACATGGAGAGATGCAACAACTTGAAATACGTGTTGGTTGTGGTATGTGCATTCTCCAGATGGATTGAGGCTTACCCCCTTAAGGATAATACTGCCTTATCCACGGCAAAAATTTTGCTCAAGGAGTATTTTCCCCGATATGGAATGCCACGGGTTGTATGGTCAGACAACGGAAGTGAGTTCGTGGGAAGTGTGATGAAGAGTGTGTGTCGTGGCCTCGGTATAAATCAAAAATTTCATAGTGCCAATCATCCACAATCAGCGGGCTTGGTGGAAGGATACAATGGCACCCTAAAACTAAAATTGGCTAAAATTCAGGCAACAACTGGTTTATCATGGCCCGACGCTTTGCCCCTAGCTCTCCTATCGACCAGGGCAACTGTACACTCACGAGTAGGGCTTAGCCCATACGAGATTGTGTTCGGTCGTCCTGCTAATATATGGGGAGTCCCAAGGCCTAAAGAGTTTGATAGAATCGAATATCCAATGTTGATTGATTATCTTCATGATCTGACTGCTAAATTGAGTTTGATTCATCAACAGGTCTTTGAGGCTCTGCCGTCACAAACAGAGGGTCCTGGTCATCGGCTCCAACCCGGGGACTGGATCCTTGTCCGTAATTTCGGCCGAAAACGGAACCTTGAGCCGAGATTCGTGGGACCATACCAGGTGCAACTAGCAACGAGGACAGCAGTTCGGCTGGAGGGACGGAAGCACTGGGTACATGCTACCCACACCAAGAAGGTCCCGCTTCCTTTGCCGTCGGACACCTGGATGAGAAGAGGTTTTACTTCATCTGAAACCGACGTTCCACAACGTTTTGTCCCATTCAGCGAAGCTCAGCTTGTCTCTGACACCCTTGTTGATCCCCCTCAAACAATTTCCTTTCCGTCAACCCTGGAAAATTCGAGTGCTGAACAGTCATCTGAACAATCGGACACTCATTTGCCGTCCAATCCACTATTTGAAGATCAGACTCGCCCTGGGAGCAGCCGATACTTTCTTCGTCCACGTACAAGAAACTAATAAAAAGATTTTTGTTTTTAGGTTTCACACTTGCCCTGAACATAGTGGACATTGTATATTGTATATTTTTTTCCTTTTCGTACAGCCAAGAACATTATAATAAATTGAATGTTCAATTTAGCTAGAACCTATCATCCAGGTTGGCCGTAGGGCCGTGCGGGTACTTCCTTCTGTTTAGCAGCTATCGACACTAGGTCGGTTTCTTTTGTCGATTTCTGGGAACTCCTGGGAATTGATAATCGCTACTCGGAACGAAGTGCGTCAAGAACGTCGCGGACGGTCGTTAGAGGATGGAATCGTCATTGTCTGAGCTGTCGAAAAGAGAGAAAATGTCGGCGCAAAGATCTGCATTAGATAAAATGTTTCGTACAAAATGGTTTTTGCTACAGGTTTTCATATTGTTCCTGACTATATCTATGTTACTGGTAGGGGGAGTATATTTTGGGTCCCAATTCTTACTGCCTTCTAATATACCTACTCTTCCATCTCATGATCTAAATTTCGTTTCAACTGTCTCTCCACATTCCTTTCATCTTCTGCCTCAACACGAACAAGCCAGACGTGCAGAATTTAGAAACAACTCCTTTATTCAACTCTTGCATCAGCATCAGTTAGTGGTAAACACTACCAATTGTTGGGTGTGTGGGTTAATGCCACATACCATGGATAAGGGTATTCCGTACTTGGTGCTGCCTTATAGTTCCCAAGGGTCAGCTCGAGCATTGCAAACTATGTTCCGTAGCGCACTAGATTCCTACCCCCATCGAGAACCACGCTCAGCAAACTTTGGTCCTGGCCCGTACCACAAGACTCTGACGAGAGCTATTGCTGATTTAGATAGAGATATTTTTGACGCATCACTTATCCCAGAGGAGGAGGTGCGAGCATATAAGGAACTAAGTGAGGCTGAGTATAGTGTATCAGTGGGTGATAGGCAGCTTAAAAGCTCATCACCGATATGGATTGTACCTCACCTTGGTAACTTCTGCCTGAAAGGTCTCGGTCGAAATCCGAGAGCTCAGTTTGGGGAGAGTGCGTGTACTGAGACATATGTCTTACCAACGCTCTCATCCCCTGTCTTCCTAACTGCCAAGGGTACCTATTTTGTATGTTATGATCGAGCCTATACGTGGTTACCTCATGACTTCTCGGGTACCTGCTACATTGCAAATCTTTTGCCTCCGACTTTCACTGTGGCCTCGGATTATCACAGAACTAGAGTTGTGAGAGGTGTTGTCAACAAAGAAGATACTGCCGGTCAAGAAGCAGGAGACTTCTTTAAGGGTTTCCTACCGTTTTGGGGCCCTATGGTCAATAGCAGGAACCTGAGGCAGTTAACTCGTGTAGTAGAATCAACTGCCAACATAACTGCAAGTGCCCTTGGTAATTTGACAGCCGAGCTTCAGGCGGATAGACTGATGACGTTACAGAACCATATGGTTCTAGAGGTTGTTCTAGCAGATAGAGGTGGTGTGTGTAAGGTCATCCATTCGAGCTGCTGCATATTCATACCTGATAACGCTCCAACGGTTTATCAAGCCATCTCTAAGTTGCACAAAATTTCGGAGTCCATACACGTGGACGAAGGAAATTGGACGCTTCTGGGATGGTTTTGGGGCCTGATATCGACTTGGGGTTGGAAGATTCTGATGATCATAGGGGTTGTTGTGACGTTTCTATTCACATGTTGTCTTTGTGTGCAATGTGGTCCTGCCTTATGTGGCCTTTGTGCTACAACGTGTATAAGACAGCCAGTTGTCACCAAAGAGGCATTGATGGATAGAATAATGTATCAGCAGCATCTAAATGATCTGATGAATATCGAAATCGATTATGATTCCGACTAGTGCTTGCCTACATGAGGGCAAAAGGAGCGTCTGAGGTTCCGTAAAAATTATTACGACGTTTTGGGCATTACCGAATATGGACGAGTTTGGTATCTACGAACCGTAAATGCTGAGTTCGATAAGTGTACGCATTTTCGCTACACTACCTGATAGGGTTCGCCTAATATTACGTGTTCTTCGTCTGAACCCTCGGGTTCCATTTTAGATACGGCACCCATTTTGTTTCTTGCCCTCACGTAGTCAGCGAGCAGGTAACTGTTCGCCTCCTGACCTTCTGTTTCCCAAGCCTTGCGGAAGACGCATATTCCTTTCATGCGTCTTTATGGCCGGAGGAATGACACAGCGAAGGCAGATGGCTCAGCTTGAGGGTAATCTGGTCGTGCCGGTCTATTGTGACAGCCGTACAGGCGATAGGATTCAACTCTTTGATCCTACGATCATGCTTCCGATATTACCCTCACACTCTTTTCTCTACACGTGTCTGACTTCCTTGCAGCTGCTCTTGTCTCTTCTTCTTGGTCATTTACAACTCTAATGGGTGTGCCTAATGGTGGGAAGATGTGCTTTTACAGTTGGGAACCGGCATTGCTACTGTAATTGTGTTCCGGGATTCTGAAAACATGAAAGCGACCCTTTTGAAGTTTACTGTGGGAACTGGATTGTAATCTTTTGTTCGCATGTTGTGCAAAGGCAACATTTTGTATAAAAGAGAGCGACCTACATATGCAAATTGAAGCAGACTCGCAGAACCTACATGCTGATGTACTTCTAATGACTCTTGTTTCCCTGCAGTAAATAAACGCTGATCTTTGACGCCGAAGGAAGTGTCCCGTGTCTCTGTCACTTGTGCGCCGAAACAGGTATCCCATGAAGGTTATAGGTGTTGTTCCCTGGCACCGCTGGTTCTTTTAAAAGTCCAGTCCTTCAACTTTCAGAGCACAGGAATGCAACATATCTATAATGATATGCTGCATTCCTGTGCTCTCCCCTGTGTTGGTGCAGAAACAGCAGTCATGAGCCGGTGCAGGCACCCTTGCACCATGGTGCAAGGATGCCTGTGTCATGGGGAGATTGCTTTTGAGAAGGAAGGGGCACCTTCCTGCACAAAAGCAATCCCTGCAGGCATTTTCCTCTTTCAATGCGTGCTGTAGAATGCAGCCCGCATTGAAGGAGGAAAACAACCGAGGAGAAATTAAAACATTTCTCCTCCTTTCTCTTGGCTATGCCACCCCTAGGGTGGCGTAGCAAACTGATGCATTTCCAGGTTTACGATTTCTCGTAAATCTGGAAATGCATCAGTGGAAATGGGTGTTGCCACAATGGGATGTTGCGTGGCAACACCCACAGCAACACCCATGTCCCGCCCCTAACACGCAAAGTGTTTCATGAACAGGGGCGATATTTACAAGCACAGATTAAGTCACGCAGGGTGACTTTACCTGTGCTTGTAAATATCCCTTAGCCGGCTGCGCCACTGGTGCGCCACGGAACGTGATGCACCTGCGGTTTCAGCATGCTTAGCCATGTTGGCTTCTAAAATGCATGGATATCATTTTGCTATGGAATGTTTTGTATGTTATGTTATGTGAGTTTCTATAGCGTGGATTCATGTCTATCTAGAGCCAGTGAAGTTTCCTATGGTGTGGTGTGATGTGGGGTCAGTGTGAGAGGTTGAGGACTTGTCTGATTTAAGCATTTTGGGCAGCCTGTAGTCTTCTTGCGAGCTGGACGTTAATCCCTGTGTACAGGGTGTTCCTATAATCTAATCTGCTTGTAATGAGGGCTTGGGTGATCATTTTCCTGGTATCATCTGGTAGCCACTTGAAGATTTTCTTCAGCATCCTTAAGGGCATATTTACAAGCCCCCATTGCCACCACAATGTCACTTTTCACGACGTTGTGGTGGTGATAGTGGCTTCGCCATATTTACAAGGCAGCGCTAAGCCACTTAACGTGGCTTAATGCTGCCATGTAAATAAGGCCCCCTTTCACGCTATACTCAGCATGAAAGGGGAGGGCAACGGGTAATACAGTGGGCGTTTCACCGTCCGCAACACACATTGATTTTGACGCTGCCCCATATTTAAATGGGTGACCTAAATATAGGGCAGCAGCAACATTAAGACCAGGTCTTGCTCTAGCACAAGGAGAAATGTTTAATTTCTCCTCATTTTTGCTGTTTCCATGTTTGATGCTTTGTGCAGCACACATGGAAGCAGCAGAACTCCATTGATTGTTTATGTGCAGGCAGGTGTCCCTTCCTTCATATAAATAATCACTATAAAAAATGATATTTTGCAACACCTTTCTGTGCTGCATGAAGCAGCACACATAGAAGTTACAAAACATCATTTGAATATTGTTTATGTTCAAGAAGGGACACCTTCCTGCACACAAACAATCTTGTCCTGCAACTCAGACACCCTTGCACTATGGTGCCAGGGTGCCTGCATTGCCACAAGGCAGCTAAATTTAGCACCAGGGAAGGGCGAAATGCAGGGTTACACAATATTGTTGTAAATATTGTGCAGTCCTGCATTTTAGAAGTGGTGGAGCACAGTGTTAAGCCAAGAACGCTAACACTGAGCCCCGTCACTTCTATTGTAAATATACACCTCAGTGTGTTGATGCAGGCCTAGACCACTGCATTGACTAGGGTGGTTATAGCCTGGTTATTGTCAAGGATAATTCTGAAGTTTCTCACTTACGGGCAGGGCATGGGTTTGAATCCAAAGTCAGTGGGCCACCAGGTGGAGTCCCAAGGCGAGGCGTTCTTCCCAAAAACTATCATCTCTGTCTGGCCCAGGTTAAATTTAAGGTAACTGGATTTCATCTACATGGCTACTTCTGTCATGCATGTGGTGAACCTGATCCTGGCATTAGGTGTTTTGTCTGAGAGGGACAGTATCCATTGCGGCTCATCTGCCTAAGTGAGGACTTTTATGTTGTGAGCTACTATGGCATTGAACAGTGGGGTCATGAATAAGGGTGGGCTTAAGTCGCGTAGGGGGTTTACGTGGAGAGGCACGGAGATTGAACCAATCTCTGCACTGTCCACATAGCTCCGCTATGTGCCACCCACCTCCTGCCCGCAGTATTAAAACTTTACAAAACATTTTAAATGACAATTTGAATCACCTTACCTTATCGGCGGCGTCCCGGGGCTTCCCTCCGTCTCCATCGTGTCTTCTTCTGGAAAACTGCGCATGCGCGGGTGCCCCCGCATGTGTAGTTTTCCAGAAGAAGACGCGATGGAAACGGATTGAAGCCTGGGGATGCCGCTAATATGGTAAGGTGATTTAAATTGTTATTATAACGTTTTGTAAAGTTTTAATAATGCGGGCGGCAGGCGGGCAGGAGGCCAACTACGTTCCACCCAAGTGTACGGAAATTTGCCTTGTTTATCTGCCTACATCGCGGAAGGCGGAAGGGGCAAAACTTGAAGAACATTGGACTCAGCGAGGAGCCCTGCTGGACTCTGTAAATAAGTTATCATGCTTCAGAAGCGTAAGGGGCATGTTTGTGGTTTGGGTTCTTCTGGTGAGGTAGGAGCAGATTCATGAGAGTCCCAGGATGACTGCTTCATGGAGTCATTGGATTACCAGGCTGATGAGGGTTGTGATTTCCCCCCTATCGAGGATCATCCAGATGTCATCCATTGCTGCTATTAGAGTGGAGTTTATGCTGTGGTTGGATCTGAATCCTGCTTTTTTAGTGTTGAGAAGCTGGTGCTTAACGAGGTGGTTAAAGAGGCTCTTGTTGATGGCCTTTTCCAGGTCTTTGCCTTGTTAGAGAAGGAGGGATATTGGTCAGTAATTGGGGATTTTGATCACTTCAGTTGAGGATTTCTTTAGGTGGGAGCTGACAGCGGTATATTTCCATGATTCCAGGAGGTGGCTATACTGATAGAAGCGTTGAGGATAGGGCCACACAACTTACTGATAGAGATTGCTTCTTTGTAGAAGGCTTGGTGGGGGCAGGGGTCTCCAGGAGCCCAGAGTGAAAGGTCTTCATGATTGTTGTGGTTTTCTCTGTGCTAATGGTGTCCCATTGGGTATTGGTTTGACTTCCTTGTCACTGGGATATTTCTGGAGTGGGCCAGGGGGCCAAGTTGCTATAGGGAAGTTGCTGTATATGGTGGTAAAACGGTTGCAGAAGAATTGTTGCAGAAGAATTTTGGGGCATATCAACAAGGGGGCGTTAAAAATGATCGCCGCTTTTACTGCTGTTTTCAGCCGAAAAGCGGCGATAATTCTAACGCCCTATTAGCAAGGACCCGCTAACGCATGAATCCATGCTTCTTTGCTCTAATGAGATGCAAAGTGGGCGTTCCTCCCCAAGCCTCACGCAAAGCAGCAAAGCGACAAGAAGAGTGGCGATAAACTCTGTTATCGGCTACTTTCCTTATGCCTGCTTTGAAACTGACTTAGCCATGATATCCTATGGAAGGTGGACCTCATGGCTAAGTAAGTGAGGCCCTATCAACAAGCTATCACCAAAAGTTGTGTGATTATCGCTGTATTTCACACAGTTAGGCAGCCTGCACTCTGAATTTTATCGCTGTGGAGATAAGCGTTGCTGATAGCACGCCATCCCCACGATAAAAATTCAGAGTTGGATGGTGATAATTATCCTAGCGCTAAGTATGCTTAGTCATAAATATCACCCCCTCTTGATGATATCCCCCTTTGAGAGGTTGTTGCACAGATCTAGTGATGGGTTGATGTTTCCACTGACAGCTGTGGGTGTGCTAAAGTGTCCCATCTGTCCACAGTCTTAGCAAGTCTTCTTTGTACCATCTATCCACAGTCCTAGCATCTCTTCACTGCCCCATCTGTCTCCAGTCTTAGCAAGTCTTCACTGTCCCATCTGTCCACTGTCTAAGCATGTCTCAACTGTCCCATCTGTCCCATGTCCTATCATGTCTTCACTGCCCCATCTGGCCGCAGCTCACATATTGTCAGATTAGTGGACAGAGGCGCAGGAAGCGTATCATCTGCCTTAATTGAGATAGTTTGTCAAAGTCGGAGAAACAGTACTTCTTGTCCCAGATTCCCGAAATGTAGCAGCATGTTACAATTTGCTGAGTAGCTCATTGGACTGGGCACACCGATCCTCCCCAAGTAATATAACATCCTTCCCACTAGGACCTCCCTGGGATAGGGAGTTGTTTGTCTCTGCTGTCCCAGTTGTGGTCTAGTGGCTTAGAAGGAAACTGAACTGGCAACATGGGGGCATCTATATACAAGGGCATTGCGCCACCGAATCATCACTTTTTAATGATGCTCTGGTAGCGCAATGCCCTGCTCCATATTTACGATGTGGCGCTAAGCCACGTTGAGTGGTGTAATGCCTCTTTGCAAATATCATACCTATTCATCAGTTTTCTGCATGAAAGGGGAATGCAATGGGTGTTGTGTGGGCATTCCCCTGCAACATCCATTACTTTTTGACTCTGCCCCAGAATTGCCAGTATGTGTAAATCTAATGCAGTGTCAAATACTAACGCCATTGAAAAGCATGAGTTAGAATGGCGCAACAAGGAGAAATATTTTTATTTCTCCTAGCTTATTACTCTTTCAATGCATGCTGCATTCTGCAGTATATTTAGAAGGAGCAAATCGCCTTTAATGACTGTTTATGTGCAGGAAGGTGTCCCTTCCTGCATATGAACAATCCATCCCTGCAACGCAGGAACCCTTGCACCATTGCGCTAGGATGTCCGTGTTGGCAGCTTTTTTAGAACCGGCACAAGGAAAAACACAGTGGTGTGCCGTATTCTTGTACATACAGTGCATCGCTGTGTTTTTTAAATGATACAGTGCGGCGCTGATAAATTGCTTGCAGCGCCGCACTGCATAATTTCTTTGTAAATATGCCCCCTGGTTTTTAATTCCAGTCTCCTGTCATGTTTTTCATTCACACCCCCAGCGCTGTGTGACTGCACTTTCACTCTGCATCTCTGTAGCCGAGTACACCACTGAAGGTCGCATTGTGCAGCTACTTCCCCCCGCCCCTGACAACCCCTCTTTTACAGCTTAAAGAGGGGTGACAGAATGAGAGCTGGCCACCCTGCCAGGCTGCTCAAGGTGTCCCGACTGACAGCTGCAATCCTCTTCTCTTGAGTGTCTTCAGAGAGGGTCAGAAGTGGCCAAACTATGTGTCTTATGTTATGTTTAAGTTATGTTTGTTTAAGTTATGTTACTGTTGGAAAGTGGGTTATTGGTAGAGGCAAATGCAGGTCTGCCACTGGCAATAAGGCCACTAACACATGATAGGACTCAGCATAGGTCTTAGAAAAGTATTCCTTTGCTCAACCCTTTAAGTCATTTTGTTTTCTCTGTCAGGGACACACCTTTATAAATGGTTCTGAAGAATTCTCACCACTGTAGTGGGCCGCCTTCTTCAGCAAGTGGGGTCCAGTTAGAACACCTTCCTGGCGTTCTGCTTGCCGGTCCCAAAGTATCCAACACACAATCCAAGGTTCTGGAATCTCCAAGAGGGTCCTTGAAAGTGTGAAACTTCATTTCCGCAATCCACTTGAACAAAACCCTCACAAATCCACTGGTACTCCAGGCTTTGAATTCTTTGTGGGACTGTCCATGTGAGCTTTGTTAACCTGTAGCTTGCAGGGAGTTCAACTCTTGAGTCCTTTGGTAGCAAGGTAATCCACAGGGCTGCAGTTTAACTTGGTGCAGTCTTCAGAGGTCAGGCCTTAGAGTTCCTTGCACAGTAAAATATTTTTCAGCAGGGCACTTCTTGCTTCGGTAAGTTTCAAGCAGCAGATCTGGAGGGCTCTGCCCCTCTCAGATACTTATTCAAAATTCTCTGGGTCAAGCACCAGGTCACTGCTGACCAATGAGAGCAGGGCAACTCCTCATAGTTATGACCACATCCTGTAGAGTGTGGCATTAGTTTGTCCCAGAGTGTATCATTCTTCCAAATCCATAATGGCTGATTTTCCAGCAACGAGGTAAGTGCTGGCTAAACACACCCTCTGGGATGGCCTATTTCCATGGACTCTCCCCCTACCATCTGCACATACCTTCCTTAAGCCTGGCCCTGACTCTGGGTCAAGACTATCAGAGTGGACTGAAACCCCGGCCATCCCCTCTGCCTTTGAAGAGCGTAGTTTACGACACCGCCTCCTGGCCTGGCATTCCTATAGACCAGCAGACTGCCCTCCCAACAGCCTGGCTAATCCACTTAACTCTGACCAATCAGGGCAGACCACTGAAAGGCTGAATTTGGACTTACAAACAAGAAAGTCTCATAACTTCTTGTATGTACACTTTAGGAGAAATTCAACAATATAATATTGTTGGATTTACTACTACCATTCTGGGAAGTCTTTGAATGGTCCGGCTAGTCCTCTCCTATCAATATTTATTAATCAATCACTTCCTACCATATTAACCTATGGGCCATGGGGTTTGCAATGGGGAAAATGACTTGGGCCACTTTTCAAGAACCAGGGCTTATAAAACTATATTTAATAAGTATTTTCCTAATTTCTACAGGACCCCCACCCACTGTGCAACTAGGGGAGACTTCAGGGGTTCTGAAGCTGCAGAAATATTGCAGATTATCCTTTCCCAATTCTTCTAGCATCAAAGTCAAATTTGAGCAGCTCTTTAATATAATGTGGGGAGTGAAATGTAAAATTTCACTTTACCCAGGCATATAAAAACTCATTTTATAAGGTTGCTCCTTATAGATAACTGACCCACCACCCCAGGGATACCTAGGGGTGCCCTGGGGGCCCCTAATATGCAAAAACATGGTGGGTTTTTCATTTTTAAGGGCCCTACCCCCAAAGTCGAGTTTGGGCACAATTTAAGGTTTAAAAGTTGTCTTGGCCACCAGGGATGCTTTTAAACTGACCTCAGGCTTCAGCACTGCACACATGCTAGTGCAGAAAATCTGCTGGCCTCTAAACTGCCCTGCCCCACGATACTGGAGACTTCTAGGTAGTTTCAATCCCCTGCCCTATTACATACTAGGGGCTTATTGGGTTGGTCATGCCAATTACAGGGGTACCCCGCCATACCATAGTGTACCCTAGTGTATGTTGAGTGTTTTAACTGTATTCTAATGTGTTCCTTTTGGCTTGGCACTGGCACTGGGCCTGGTTAAACAGAGCCCAGGGTCAGTCAGAGTCAGTTAACACCAGTTCCAGTCAGCAAAAAGTTGGGGGGTGCCCAGGGCACAGGATGACTTTGCAACAGTTACATTATGTAATATTATGTTTATGTTTATGGTTATGTTATGTAATGCTATGTTTATGTTACGTAATGTTATGTTTTTTGTTATGTCATGTATTGTTTATATTTATGTTTCGTTGGCCGTTCGCAGCACCAGCGAGGTAGTGCTCGCGATGGCCAATGGCCGACGGGAGCATGGAAGGGGTTAAGTTATGTTTGTTTAAGTTATGCTCTGTTGTGTAATGTTATGTTTATGTTATGTTTATGTTATGTTAAGTTATGTTAAAGTTGTTTGTTAAAGTTATGTTATGTTCCGTAATGTTATATTTATGTTTATGTTATATTATGTAATGTTATGTTATGTTTATGTTAATGTTATGCAATGTTATATTTATGTTCATGTTAGGTAAAGTTATATTTATGTTTATGGTTATGTTATGTAATGCTATGTTTATGGTATGTAATGTTATGTTTTTGTTATGTTATGTATTGTTTATATTTATATTACGTTACGTAATGTTATGTTTATGTTATGTTATATTTAAGTTATGTTTGTTTGTTATGTTCTGCTGTGTAATGTTATGTTTATGTCATGTAGTGTTATGTTTATGTTATTTTAAGGTATGTTATGTTTAAGTTGTTTGTTTAAGTTATGTTATGTTCCGTAATGTTATATTTATGTTTATGTTATGTTATGTAATGTTATGTTATGTTTATGTTTATGTTATGTAATGTTATATTTATGTTTATGTTAGGTAAAGTTATGTTTATGTTTATGTTATGTTATGCTATGTTATGTTTGTTTAAGTTATGTTATGTTTATGTCATGTTATATATTATTACATTATATCATCTTAGGTTGGATTAGGTTATGTTATTCTAGTTATTTATATTTCCACCATCGTTGCTTTAAAGTCTTGCTCACGTCATTTGGAGCTCAACAACATGTGTACCCGCATATTGGGGTGTGACTGTCGCATTTCAAATGAGGCAGCTGCTGTTCCACCAAAAGTCTTTAACTGTACATAATACCTCGGCACAAAAAGTGTACTGGCGTCACCACCTCTGTATTCTGCAGTAAGCTAATAGGAACACAAGACTGGAATCACGACCCGAAGTTCAATCAATCAGATGTGTGAATGTGAGCACCGGAATATGCTAAAAGTAACCGGCACAAACATGCTTCGTCCTCTGCTGAGAAAATATTTAAGGAATCGTATAATATGGCACGTGATATTCAAATACCCTCTGGCATACCACAGAGCCCTTGCATTGGACCCCGAATCTAAACAGCCGTCAACGACAACTCGTTGCACGAATCACTGTGTTCCGCCACACGAATCGCTCTCTGGGACAGATTTACAAGCCCCTTGTGCTGCCGGTGCATCACGATGCGTGTCACACCGGTGGCACAGCCTGCTAATTGATATTTACAAGAACAGGTAAAGTCACCCTGCGTAACTTAACCTGTGCTTGTAAATATCGCCCCTGTTCATGCAACACTTTGTGTGTTAGGGGCATGACAAGGGTGTTGCTGTGGGTATTCTCACACATCACCCATGTCCACTGATGCATTTCCAGATTGACGAGAAATTATATATCTGGAAATTCGCCAGAATGCTAAGCCACCCTAGGGGTGGCGTAGTGAGGTACAATGAGGAGAAATGCTTTTATTTCCCCTCGTTTATTTCCTCTTTCAATGCATGCTGCATTCTACAGCACACATTGGAAGAGGAAAACACCTCAATTGATTGTTTTTTGTGCAGGAAGGTGCCCCTTCCTGCACAAAAACAATCTCCTCACGATGCAGGCATCCTTGCACCATGGTGCAAGGGTGCCTGTGCCGGCGCATGGCAGCAGTTTGTGCACCAGCGCAGGGGTAAGCACAGAGATGCAAAATATTGGGGGATATTCTCAACAATCGGTGAAAACTATCTCTAACCTCAGTTAGCGTGCGTTTTCTTATCGCCGTTTACCGCGTGAAATTATCGTTGTGTTAGCGGCGTATTCACAACATGGCGCTAACAGTCAATAGTTTCCCGGAACGGCGGTGAAAACTGCCACTAACATCAGCACGAAGGCGATAGGAAATATGGCGTTAGCGGGTGAAAACTACCGATAGGCTCATTAGCATCAAAATAACTCACGTTAGCCAGCCCAACCTCATTTTTAGGGCTCGGCTGAACGCGCGGAAGCGCGTCTCCGCCGAGAACCCTATTGTGGCCGTGTCTGCTTCCCAGGAGACAATCCTGGCCACGCGCATGGCGATTTGAAAGTGCCACGCGCACGCGAACGCGCGCTGTGGCCAGGCGCTGTCTCCTGGGAAGCTCGAATCACCACACGAAACACCACACACGCATGCGCATACACACAGACACAAGCGCCCACGCACGCTCATACATACATACAGCCACCCCCGCACACACACACACACACACACACACACACGAGTGCACCAAGCCCCCCCCAGCCCTTTTGAACTTACCTGGCCAATCTCGGGGGACTCTGCTCTCCGCACGCGGCGCACAACCTCCTGCTGGCGCGGACCCGGGGCTCTCTACCGCTCACAGGAGCCCCGGGCGCGAGACGCATGGACTCTGCCTGCCTCCTCTTCCGGTCCGGACGCGGCCCCGCACCTTGCCTGACTTCCGTTTTTCCGCTTCTTGTTTTTCACTGGCGCAAGTTCTTTCACAATCTTCGTCAGGACTCATAATGCAAGCAAGATTATTGACTTTGTCAACGCTAACAATTCTTTTTACATCGGTCAGGTCTTGTTACTGTTGCATTTATGGCTTTGAAGCTACCCGTTTTCAATTTTAGGTCTTCTGTCAGCTATGACACTGTTCAACTCCCTTAAAAATCTGATGGGCGCAGTGTGGCTTACACCACCTGCCTTCGGCTGCATAAACAGTAGTCTCAGCAAAGACGAAATCTGTTATGCCTGTAGTATACTATTGAAATCCTGATCGGAAATCTATGCCGCAGATTGCTTAATACTGATCTTGAAAGAAGATTGTGAAGAGCCAACTCGCACCGGACTCGAGCTATGGGGACAGTGGTGTGTTGAACGAAAGAATGTGATCCCGTTTGGTTATGCACGTCCTGGGCCCGGGCGCCAGGCAGCGAGGCTGAAAGGCAAGGTTTTATAGAGGTGGTAAAGTTTGTGGCTGTTGCTAAGTGTGTACTGTAGATGCCATGGGATGCACTCAGCAAGCAAGAATGCCTCAGTCTGACAAATCCCACGCACAAATCTCCTTGTCGCAAGCTAAAGGCCAGACTCCTGTCAAGTCACAGAAACTTTCCACATGTTGGCACCGCCGGGTGGGAACGTTTCATTTCTTGCGATCTCTGGCTGTGTATACTTGCGAGTTCTAGTACAAACTTGATGTGTATTTAGATAATTGGTGGTTTTAGAGTTTCCAATAAATATGTGTAATTTAGTATTGTATGGAGTTTATGTGGTTTTAAAAAAACGTTTAAACTATAGTTTAAAAAGTAAGTCCAAAAATTGTGAGTTTAATCATTTGATGAATTATTTCTGCGACAGTTTATTTTCTGATCTGCTGTGGTGCTGTACAAATCTGATGTAAGGTTTCATTGTATCATGTATCTCTGCAAGTGCAGGGAGGTACTTCTTTGTTAAATCCCACCCTGGGTGCTTGTCGTCAGTGCTGTGAGATGGAACATTCCTTGAGTGCATGACTGGGGTTCCTGTTGTAACTTCCTTTACATCTAATCACTGGCCGGTACATGCTAGCTTGAAGTATGTTCTTCATGTCATTACATGCCCAGAGTGGAATGCAAAACGTTAACCTCGGCTCATCTGTGGTGCCCTGTGCAGAACGCTTCGAGACCCCCTCCTCGTGGAGAGGCGTCATTTACATAATATGGCACTAAGGAAAGGTTCATTACTCTGTGTGATTAATGGCATTGTTGCCTCTATCATTTGCCGCAATTTTGCTACCTATCTTTAGTGACAAAATATGCCAAACATGTTTAGTCAGAAAACTACAATAAAAATCAGCAAGTGCAAATGTGTGTATTGATTTAATGTCGCATTCATAAATGTGCAATTGTTTTCAGAACTAGCATACTCACTGAGTTGTTCGAGTGCTGCTCGTTTGTTTTTATTTTTCTGTCACTTCGAGGTTCAGAAGGTGCGACGGCACTCTCTCACAACTCTAGACCATGGGATTGATTGGAACAGGGACAATGCTAACTGCGCATGTCTGCTAGGCTGGCATGCCAACAGGCCTCCGTGCTGCGAAGAGGTCAGAAAGCGGTTGGGAGGCGCTACTTAGAACAATCTATTCGGGAAAAAATGAAGGCTGTACAAATATATATATATATATATATATATATATATATATATATATATATATATATTTAATATTTTATGTTGCGATGGTAATTTAAGCAGACTTTACGTATCACTTAAACCATAATAACACTGTATAATGCAGGTTATTTAGTATATGTAAAGACATTCCTAATGAAGTTTATACAACAGTATTGCCATTGAGTAGAATCTATTTATACAACACCAGCCCTTAGCGTTGTAGGTGGTAACAGCTTAGTGGTCAATGCACATGTTGCAGACATCTATGTAGCCTGCTAAGTATGTGTGCGAAATGTGGCCATGTGCAAAACTGCCTTTCATCCTTACAAGGTCAGGAGACAGTTTTAAAGACTGGTAATGGTAACACATTTTATTTATAGTATTGTTACTGCATACGACTATCACTAAGTGCTTGGCGAAGGCTACTTTTTCTTGGAATTATGCACCAACAAAATATGTCGTACTATGAAGGGGCAACTACTTATCGTAGAGTAATAGGTGTGAAGAGACTGCGATCTTTGTTTCCCCTGCTTTGCCTTTTTCCATAATCCTTTCCACCAGTCCCTTGGTGCCCAGTGAAGGTCCACAAAGGCCTCCTCTTTGCCAGAAGTTCAGGGTATCCATGTAAAATAAATGTACATATAGTGTAACCCAGTGAAACTCACCTACTTAAACCATGGCTATCTTATAAATCCGGTGTGAATCTTGCCCTCCTGGACCTATGTTGGACACTCCTGCTATACTACTTTCTGCCATTACCCTTGGAAGCTAGTATTTTAGGTCAAGGTGGTGCGCTAATTTTCCCTAATCTGAAGAGTTCCGTTTTCTGAGGGATGTCTCCCATCATCTAATCCCCCACAGCAAGAAATATTACCTGTAAGGAAGCGTTAATTAAGTGAAAGGGCACTCGTCAGGAGGCTACTGTAGTTAGCCATACACATTACGCGACTTTGAGCTATTGGCATTGTAAATGATAATGACTTTTATTTATATTTTTGTTTTTACAACATAAATAAATGACCTTGTCATTTACAATGTCAAGACCTTAAACTCGCGTTAATTTACAATGCTAATAGCTCTAACTTTTGCAATGCCGAGACCGTTGCATTGTAAATGCTTGTTTTATGTTTGTCTCTAATGCAAAAAATAGCCTATTAGTCAACATCCAATACAAAATAGGTATAAAAACCAAAAAATGCAGAATAAAGCAGCCTGGACCAAGTGCAGCACCTATCACAACCCCTGCAAGCCACCCAAAATCCAGGATGACCAGGATGAGAGCCAGGATGCCTCGCTTGACCTGCGTCTGGAGCCTGGATGCCTTGCTGGACCTGCGTCTGGAGCCTGGATGCCTCGCTGGACCTGCATCTGGAGCCTGGATGCCTAGCTGGACTTGCGTCAGGAGCCTGGATGCCTCGCTGGACTTGAGTCTGATGCCTGGATGCCTCGCTGGACCTGTGGCTGGAAGTAGACGCAGGAGAGCAGGAGCAACAAAGACACGGGACCTGGCTTCCAGGTAAGTCTTCCCTTATTTAAATATTTACAACACCCGTGGAAGAGGTGTGGCGCCGCGGCCAGGGCGACTGACGCTGGAATCTGGGGACCACGGTTCGATCCCCGGCTCCGGCGGCAGGTCAGCCCAGCACCATGTGACTCTGGGCAATAGCTCGCTTAATCTTCCCGACGGCCCCCCAGCGCCTAGAGACCCTTACGGGTGATTGTGCGCTTTACAAATGTGGACTTTACTTTACTTTACTTTACACACACATCCCCGCCACATTGAGTGTTCTTTCCTTTGTTTACCACCTCACCGCTGTCCAGCCCCCCCCAGCACTTCTCAATGGCTGTCACTGTGCACCCATGCACTGCGGTGTACCACTCGTGTGCCAAAGGCACAAACGTGGCTTGGATGCATGCCATAACATCGCATTCCATTCCAATGCATACTAATACTAGGCACATGGCAACAGTTGAGTAGGTGTTGTATAGCGAAGACATTAGTATCACTATTCCCACTTCAGTGAGTTCAACCCAAAACTAACCTTTGTACCCCAAACCCGACATGAACCCTGGAATTCCTTTTTGAGCCCCCATACCACATCCAAAAATCAAATTTGACCCAAATGCACACCCAAATGTCCATATTGTACCAAAAAGCACACCCTAATTTTCATATTTTACCCCAAAAACACACAATTTTCATATTTTACAACCGAAACCCATACCCACCCAAAAAACTTTAAATGACCCCATTACTAACCTCACAATGGGTTGTAATCAAATACGATGTAAAGGCACCTGCGTTGTTGGAGTTGCGTTGTTAACAATGTACTGCCTGTGTTGTAATGGTTGTCTCCTGTGCCAAAGGCAACCCATAGGCTACGCCATTGGCGTCCGTCTGCCCCTGGACCGCGCTCAGCACCAAGGAGCCTTCCTCTTGGACACTCCACAGCTACGACGCCAGCACCCTCCTCACCATCAAGCCTGTGATTGCATATTTTATCACCTGTTTTGTGTTTTAAACTTGTGGTTTTCCCTGCCCATGATTGCTTGCATTTAACGTGTTGAAATCGTGGGATTTGCAGTCCAACCTCTGTAGTTTGTCCCTCTCATTCCTTGGTGACAAATCTGTTTTCCCTCCAAATTTCTCCTTTGCTCTGTGCTAAGACCTGTGTGTTAAAACAGTGAACCCCCAGCCACGATTTTGTGTTCACAAGCCAGTGAGGCCAGCCCCCCTACCCCCCTTCAGCAACAGGGATATTCTACATCAGAGGGTGCTTCTGTGAGCTGTTTATACTGTATTTACTGGGGCCTGTGCACTTCGTTTTTTGGCCAGCAGGAGGAGTAAAGTTTCATTCAAACAGTATTGTTAGATTTCGAGTTAGTGAAGCCTTTTCCTGCAGAAGTCCAAACTGTGGATTGAGCCTGTCTGTCTCCTAGGTGATTCTGAACAGGAGAAGCAGCTGCCCAGCCCCCACCCCCAGGCCAGCAGACCATCGGCTATTCAGCTTCCAGGCAAGTCTGAGCCCTCCTCTCACACCTGCCCAGGCCCCTTAAGGCCTTGCTGGGTGCACCCCAAATCATTCTCCTCAATCTTGTGAATTACAGCCTACCTGTGCCCCAGATTGCAGTGAGCAGAGTCCAGGAAGTGGTAAGGAGACAGACTAGTGCTGTCTCTTCCCAAAACAAAAGTTGTTTAAAAAAACGATTTTCCCTTTCTGTGATCACTGTCTTTGCATGTGGTTGTTACAGTTTAAAATTGCAGTTTTGACCTGCCTGTGATTGCATATTTTATCACCTGTTTTGTGTTTTAAACTTGTGGTTTTCCCTGCCCATGATTGCTTGGATTTAACATGTTGAATTGTGGGATTTGCAGTCCAACCTCTGTAGTTTGTCCCTCTCATTCCTTGGTGACAAATCTGTTTCCCTCCAAATTTCTCCTTTGCTCTGTGCTAAGACTAGTGTGTTAAAACAGTGCACTCCCAGCCACCATTTTGTGTTCACAAGCCAGTGAGGCCAGCCCCCTGCCCCCCCCCCTCCCCAGCAACAGGGATATTCTACATCAGAGGGTGCTTCTGTGAGCTTTTTAAACTGTATTTACTGGGGCCTGTGCACTTCCTTTGTTAGCCAGCAGGGGGAGTCAAGTTTCATTCAAACAGTAATGTTAGATTTCGAGTTAGTGAAGCCTTTCCCTGCAGAAGTCCAAAGTGTGGATTGAGCCTTTCTGTCTCCTAGGAGATTCTGAACAGGTGAACAACTTCCAACTCCCTGGCCAGCAAACCTTGTCTGAGGTTGCTGGGACCTTATATGGTCTGCTAGTTGTTGGCATATGTGTACACTGATTGGTGGTTGTATCTGGTGTTTCTATTGGGTTAGGATTAATGTCCTCATTGGTTCGGGTATTTGAGTGTTCTGATTGGTTTCTGGGTCTGTGATTCAATCATTGTACGGCTAGGGTTAGGATTTCTATTGGAAGTAGGGACTAGGGCTACCTGTACAATTGGCTGCTTGGACTTGGGTTGGGACTACTGGTAGGGCTAAGGCCTTAATTGGACGTAGAGATCAGGGTTTTTGAACTGATTGGGTGCTTGGACTAGGGCTTACTGGTCCTCGTCTCCTAATGGTTCTAGATTTTAGGGCTAGTGTTGTGATTGGATAGTGTTAGGGCTAGGGTTCCCATTGGCTGAAGGGGTCACCTGATTACTAGGGCTACACGAGGCCAGGGTCAGTGCGTCTCAGCCCGGGAATCGAGGCTAAGGGCGGAGAGGACAAGGGTAGTTGCCTGTTTGAGCCTGTTCGGGACTAGCGCCAGAAATGCTGCCCTTTTTCTCATTTCTCTTCCTACTGCTAAGACCTAAAAAAAAACTTTACCTCTTTTATCCCTCCACTATCCTTTTCAATCAAAATTAACAGACTAACATGTTCACATCTCTAATACCATATTCAACTATACTAATATACTGCCCAAATAACTGAATAACATATCTGCTACTCAAATGACTACATATTTATACTATACTAATTTTAAAGACAAATCCTTTATGGGTTCTGGAGTGGCGTGCTACTCGCCAGAAATGCGCTTCAACACCCATCAGAGGTAACAAGTGCTATATGAATGCTAATCTTTCTTCCCCTTTTATACCTCCGCTATCCTTCTCACTCCAAGTAACAGACTAATATCCACCACCGATAAATAAATACAAACCTTTGTCCTTCTCTATCCTTCTGCTATCATTTTATATCCAAATAACTGACTAACCTATCCACCACATAAAATGTACTTGCATGTTTCTCTATACTAATTCAACACTAATCCTCTATGGGTCCCGGAGTAGCGTGCTACCTGCCGAAAAAGCACTTCGACGCCTCGTCAGGGATAGTAAGCGCTATATAAATGCAATTACAATACAATACAATCCTCTGCGGCACCCTCATGTGCATGCCTCCCGGGCCATGGCCCCCCATTCTCCAATACCATTGTAGACCTAATTGCACCCCAGGGTCTCCCATCCACCGACGACATCCTACTCGGTGAAATCAAGTTCCACCTGGATAAGCCCAGTGACCTTAACACCATCCCCTCCTGAGCAAGGTCCCCTACATCAGATGCAAGCAGCAAGTCACCTCAGCAAGCCACATAGCAGGACACACGGTCGAGCACGTCACCTCCGCCAGCAAGAACTTCATCTACAGCCACAACATCGGACTCTCCTGGACCGACCATCATTGGTAACATCACGTCTTCACCTTGCCCACCGGATGCTAGAGCCATTATCGTACCCACTTGCAGCTGGATCAAGGCATCTGAAGAACATCTTGTTAACTCCCTCCACACCAACACTCTACCAATGCTTCTAAACGATGACACCGCAGCGCCGACATTCGGGCCCCCCTTATGAACGGCACTGTATCAGTACCTACCACCTGCCTGATGGGAGGCGTGAGGGTGACACAGTGCCACAGGGATAGGATGACCCCATGCATTGATGGAGTTGTGTCATGGTTGTGACACGACTGCGGCAGTGCGTGACTTGTAGCGCAGACAGATATGTCAGGATTCCTGAAGTATCTGTCATTACTTGCAGTCCAGTGAATACAGCTCATCCATGCTGTCGCAAAAAGGGAGTAGTGAGTAGTGTTGCAATGCTGTCTCGTTACAGAGCTGCAAGACTTTTAATAACTGGGGCTCAGGAATGTATACTATCTTATTGATGGTGCGCATTCCTGCACTGTAGTTTTGTCGCAGGGCAGCGCTGCAACATTGCTTGCAGCACTGTCCAGCACCAAAACCTGCTGAGATGAGGCCCCAAGTTTTATCCCCATTTTTAAGACCAGCTATTTTCTAGTCTTCAGTAACTGCCTCTAACTGCAGAGAGAGAGAGAGAGTTTTTGTGGGCTTCAGGACTTCAGGGATCTCCTTGTGAGTAGTGGGCATTGCGGCTGTTTTTGCACAGGAACGCCGCTCCTGCATATAACTATCGGTAACAGAAGTAGCGATCTTTATTACAGACGTTTTCGGCTAAAAACTGCGGCTAACAGCGACAGCTTGGTAAAAGGGTGAAAAAATTATCGGCGAATTAGCAGCAGAAAAGTTCCACTAATGCGGCGATAACTCCTGGTGAATATACCCCATTGTTGTAAATATATCGCAACCCTGTGCTTCGAAACTAACGCAGCGCGGCGCAGCAAAACGATTTGCGGCACCGCGCTGCATTAGTTTCTTATAGATCTGTTCTCTGTGTTTTAAGCATGTTTACAGACATGCTCTAACATGCACCTAGCATGTCTTGGGTGCAGGGCGCCGAATACGGCATTATTCGGCCGAAGACCCATTTTACAATTTTGCCCATGCCAACACTCTGCCTCTAATCCTTCTATTATCCATAAAATGTCTGGCATTACTATTTAACCTCTACATGAGCAGTATCTGTACGCATTCTATAGCCCTTTTGCTGCCCTCGTTGTGTATAAAAGTGTCATAAGATGCATAGGAACGCTGAACGCATAGGAACTTCGGCAGTGAGATGCGCCACAGGATTTAAGATTTAGGGCCAGATGTAGGTGAGGGACATTTACCGACTCATAAATACCGTATTTTACCGATTCGGTATTTATGAATCTGTAAATATGAAGGAGGGAGATGTAGCTAAATTTTAAAATAGAATTACCGAATCGGTAACATTCGGTATTTACCGATTCGGTAAATACCGAATCGGTATTTCCTATAGATTCCTATGGGCTGGATTCCTATGGGCTGTGAAGCCCATAGGAATCAATGGGAAATACCGATTCGGTATTTACCGAATTGGTAAATACCGAATGTTGCAAGGGTGCAGGGGGTGTCACTTTGACACCCTCTAGCACCCGAAGTAAAGGCATGTGTGACATGTGGCACACATACATGCCCTAAGGGCATGTCTGTGTGTCACATTGCACAGTGTGCATGCACAGATGTTCATGCACACCTGGATTCGGTATTTTACCACACAATATTTATTTATTTATTTATAGGTTTATAACGCGCCGGAATCACACCCAAAGGTGTATTTCCGCGCAGTGCTGTCGGAGAGGGTGCTATGAGAGGGGGGCGCTAGTACTGAAACAGCGTGGTCTTAAGACTCTTCCTGAAAATTGAGTGGCTGGTACACTGCCTAAGGGAAAGGGGGAGGTTGTTCCACAGTCGTGGGCCCATCACAGAAAGGGCGCGTCCTCCCTGTCTGGTCTTGCTGATTCGGGGAACCTGCAGTAATAGGATTGTGTGGTAAAATACCGACTCTTAAGGGCCTGTGACACTCTCAGGAGTGTCACCTACATTTGGATTTACCGAATCGGTAAAAACCGATTTGGTATTTTACAGAATCGGTTCTGTAAAATAATGGCCCCTACATCTGAAAACCCAAATACCTGTCGGTAACGGCCGAATTCGGCCGTTACCGACCGGTATTTGCTCTCCTACATCTGGCCCTTAATACATTATATTATATATAATATACACTGTGCATGCCTGTCGGCAGGGACAGTACAGTACATTGTCCACTAGAGGGCAGTGTTAGTCCATAAAGCAGGCGGCTGAAACCACTCGCTCGGGTCGTGGTAGTCAGTGGGTGAAGGGTGGCAGTCTGGCAGACCGGCAGATAAATAGCCTGGCAGGAGGAGAGGATGCCCGCCCGTGACAGGCACTTCCTCTGCCCTGACATTTCCACGGGCAGCTGGCCAGCTTTCCAGTGTTAGGGCTGCTCCCGTTATAAATCAGCCTGTTTAACACGGGCTAAACATTTCGGGCCTCTTGAAGGGCAGCGGAGACGGCTGGCATGCCAGCTTTTCCAGGAAAATAACGTGAGATGGCAGGGCAGGTGAAGCGCCGGGGGCAGCGGCGGAAGGAGGGATGAAATGTTGGAGGGAGGGGAGGATCATGCGGCTCCCAGACCGCGGCGCGGCCGTCAGGCTGCCACTCAGACCGGAGCTCAACTGGAAGGACTTTCCATCATTCACGAAAACGAAATCGATACCAGTTATCTTGATGTGGACAGTGACAATGGGAGAGACAGAATGAGCGCGAGATTACATTTTCTGGGTTTCCTATGATTCTCACAGTTAATTTACATAGTGCTGACTGCCACAGACATGCGCCTTCGAAGCACTATGAGTAACACGTTATTTTAACTTTCAACTGATGCAACATATTTTATCAACCTTGGAAGGATAAGGGCTAAATTGGCCACGTTGACTTTTGAGCTTGAGAGAGCCTGTTCACTGATTTTCGGAACAGAAAAATAACCCCCCCGAACTATTAACCTATTCCTAACTAGGCCTACGAAATGTTTTTTGTTGCATTCAAAGTTTTGTAAAGTTTCTTGTTTTTGCCCTACACTTCGATTGATAAGTTTCCCACTTTCCCTTTCCTTCGCCGTTTCAAAGTGTTTTTTATACCGTAGAGGAATTGTGTTTATGCTAATTAAACACGGCAAAGCGAAAATCTGCATTTCGCGCTACTTGCCAAATTACAAGACTGCAAAATGTGTGGAGAATTTCCCCCTGGAAATGTATATTTTACGAACTTTTTCGATGCACAATTGCTCTGTGAAGAAAAAGAACAATGGGGCCTATTAGCAACAACTTGCGATAATTATCGCAAACCTCGCTTAGCGTGAATTTTTTTATCGCCCCCTATCGCTGGATTTTATCGCGGAGATAACGCAGTATTACCAACGTTTATCTCCAATGCGATATAAAATCCAGCGATAGCGGCGAAACCAATGTTAAACGTGGGATTTCCAGCGATAAAATTCCTATCGCTAAGGAAAATCTCGCTAATAGACAGGTGGGGACTTAGCCGTAGAATCCACCTCCCATTGACTAATATGGCTAAATCAGGTTTTTACCAGGTGTAAAATCCTGGCGCTAATCGCGGTTAGCGTGCGTTTTTATATCGCGTCGCGGGTATTGCTAATAGGCGATAGCTGTGTTTGCGACAGTTTTCAGTCGCTAACAGGTTGGGTACGCCCACTTTCCATGTCATTAGTGATAAATATCGCTGACATGCAAAGCGGGCCCCAAACCAGTTGCTATCACCTAAAAGCTGTTACTAACTGCTGTTAGCGACAGCTTGCTGATAGGGCGATAAAAATATCGCCACTTTAGCGGGAAAAAGTCTCGCTAAAGCGACGGCATTGCCCTTGCTAATATGTCCCAATGAACAATTATGAATATTTTAGAATGCTAATGGCCTTCAGGTAATTACTCACAGCGGGGTATCCCTCCAGCTCTGATCTGGGGAGGTCGTCATGATGCATATATATCTATGGAGGTCGGCATGATGCATACATAACTCGTGGTTATGGAGTTTGCGCAGCCGATAACTGCATTTTTGCCTCTTTTTTTATCTTTTCCCTAGTAACATTTTGTCAGTTTTTCCTGCTGCAATTTGCATGAACAACCCATCTCTGGATTGTAGTAAATCTGTCGAACTTGTAAACTTGATTGAGGAGCAAACTACTGTTCGTGCCCGAGCCATGACTGAAAAGGGCTCTAATAATCAACCCTATTTTCTGCGAAGTATGAGCCATATTATCAAGAAAGGGCGATATATTATCGCCGCTTTTATCGGCAGGAAACTGCCGCTAAATCAGCAATAATGAGCTTGATAATATGTCCTTGTGAATTCCCATAGCAGCCCTGGTTCTGCTGTTAACCTGGGCTGCTATGGGAATTCACAAGGGCATATTATCAAGCCCATTATCGCCGCTTTAGCTGCAGTTTCCTGCCGATAAAAGCGGCGATAATGTATCGCCCTTTCTTGATAATATGGCCCTATCTCTTTGCGTAACCATTTTTTACAGTTAAAGACATTGGAGTAAATGGTTGCAAAATACATGGGTTCTTCACAGATGTCCCACGTGGAAAAACTTAGCAAACTTTGCACAGCTGTGAAGTTTTCATAGACCTTTGTGAAGGCTGCAAAATAAAGCTTTGATACTATTACCCATGTGATTCTAACATTGAGTGACATGAAAGTAGGTGTACGTAGTTTATTTACAGTCTTTAGGGTTAAATGTTTCTATGTCATAAGGTAAAGAGGGCAATGTGAGCGTAATCTACATGTTCCAACCAATAGCGAGCACTGGTGACCCAGCATATATCTGCATGAAAGGGGGCGATATTTACAATGCAGCATTAAGCCACACAAAGTGGCTTAACACCTCTTTGTAAATGGAGCAGGGCACGGCATCATCAGAATGTCCAAAAAAGTGAGGTTCTGGTGGTGCAATGCCCTTGTAAATATGCCCCTCTCTCACCAGTCTGATGGTGTCCCAGCTGTAGGTTTGCTCAGAGCCACCAGATGTGGTGAGTATGTCAGCCAGATAGGCACAGTGCCTTCTGTGATGGCTTTGTAGATCATGCAGCTGGCTTGGGTGATGGTGCCTTGGTACCAAGTCGAGCCAGTTGAGTTCTATCAGTGTGAGGGTCATGTTGTTGTATGAGCTGATGAGCTGTTCTGCGGCATGTAAGATTAAGTGAAGAGGGATCCCTGTGCACTCTGTGAGGTCATGCAGAAAGGTCTTGCCACCATGCAGATTCAGAGGTGGAAAGGCCTGTCCAGCAGATCTGAAGTCGCTCTTTGGGGGGAATGGATTCACTGTCTTCAGTCGAGAGAGACATTTCCAGGCCATTTTGGTTTCCTTGGTAAGTGTTCATTGAGGGTGAGTTTGCTGCTCAGCGTCAATCTGAGTGACTTGGTTTTGGGTTTGATTCATCCAGGTTCCTGTTGTTCTTTTTCTTGGTGAATAACAGGATTCTGCCCTGATGGGACTGAGCTTCAGGTAGGTGGTGCTGGCATCCCATGTTTAGAGAAATAAACTTGATAAAGAGGAATATTTGAACATCCTTCTTTCACATATCCAACCACAAGAATATGTGCTGGCATTCTCAGAGACCTTGGGGCAGATTTGCAAGAATTGACGCATCTCTGCATATTAGCAGAGATGCGTCAGTTCAATTGCATGATGCAAGAAAAACCCTTGCGCCACCATGGATGCGCAGCATTTACAATGCAGCGCACCCTGGCGCAAGGATTGACAGATGCGTCACGCACTGTTGGCGTACCGGTAACACATTGCTGGAGTCATGTCACAAGCACGACGCAACTGCAGCAATTTTCAGAAATGCCTATTCCTAATGTGCTGCGTCGGGGCGTGGCTTGGCGCCCGACGGAGATGGCGGTGCTTCAGTGAGGCTCCCGATCCGGCACGGGGGAAACTCGCTTGCACCATTTCTAGCGGAGAACTTTCTGGCCAAGCCGCAATATGAATTAGACTTCTCATGAACGAGTGTTACTTCATAACCACCTGAAATGGCAGTGTGCAGTTTTTTTAAGGTAATGCAACCGCGCTCTTCTACAAAGTGACAGCTGCCATTTTGTTTTACCGGATCTTGCCGCAAGTGACCCTTAAAGATGTAATTTTCAGTGGAATTGACCCCAAACTTAGTATTAAAGCGTAATAATGCTTATTTAGCTCAACTGGATATAAGGCTTACCTTTGAATGCCTTTTTATTCCACCAAAGCACTTCTAGTAATTACTCCTCAGCCTTCTACCTGCTCTGAGGAATACATTCTCAGCCGCCATTTTGAGGAGTATAAATGCTTTCAACACGCTGCAAACATCAAGATATAACGTGAGGATATGGAACCTACGCAAATACCTACAGGGAAAGCGTCTATGAAACGGTTAAAAAAAGACCCCCCATCGCCACCAAAACCAGTTTCTCCAGTCTGAATGGAACTATTATTACAGGAAATAAGGGCCCTTGGACCGTTCATGGAGGAAATGAATACCAAATTACAATCTCTGTCCTATAACTGGTCGCAGCTTGATGCCAGACTTTCAACTGTGGAACAGAGTGTTTCTTCTTTTCAGGAGACCACTAAGTGCATTACCTCCTTACAATACAACAGCAACAAAAGGGGGTGATAGAGGATAATTTGCGCTGGGAAGAGAAAGATATTAATACAATCACACTATTTGATAAGCTCAGAAGGATCAGATTGAACGCCGGTATACGCTAAGGAACACACTTTTTCCTTTCAGGACCCTGTACTCGGAGGAGATATTTCGAATATTTTTATGGATTGGGTGGACACGGACTAACTACTGGAAGGATTGGACGCCCTTTTCCTTTTGGATATGTACTTGGAGCAAAACGCTTTTTTGGAACTAAATCTGTAGCTAGAACAATACGCCTATTCTTACCTATTGGACTGTCTCAGTAGACATATTTGCCCTGACGAAGTCTAGTGGTCTTAACGACCTAGACGAAACACATGTTGGCAGCGGTTGTTTCTCTTCCTAATGTGTGAAGATTGGACTCTATCAATTGAACAAAATTTTTTTTTATGAAGAATAAAATGAAGAGCACCTGATACATTGGGACTTGATATCTTGAATTGACTTTATCTCTTTCAGCTCAGGATCTGTTGTATGTGTTGTAACATTACCTCCTTACACTCTCAAGTGTCAACTCTTCAAAAACAGGTTGAGGATCTTGAAAATTGAAACAGGAGAAATAATCTACACATCTACAATTTAGCAGAAGGGGTCGAAGGCACAGATCCTATTGCCTTCTTTCAGTCTTTCCTTCCCAAGATTCTTCGTTTGCCAGAGGACACCAGACTGAAAATACAACGTGCTTACAGACTAGGCCGCATTGCCAACAATACGACATCTACACAGAAACCGAGAGGGGTCATCTTAAATTTCTTAGAGTATACAGATGTGTTAAAAGTCCTACCTGCTGCTAAGGCCCTCCAAAAGATCACCTGGTCTGGATCTACAATATTTTTTGCACAGAACTAACCCAGAGCTACAGCGTCAAGGCGTAAAACCTTTCTCGACATGAGACCAACTCTTCGATCCATGGGCGCCAGATACGGCCTATTCCATCCATGCTTGTTTAAAGTTACCTATAATAACAATACAATTTCATATGATGATCCAGTACGTCTATGAAGTTTCATTAATGCGCACAGAACAGATCTCATGGACTCTTCAAGACCTTCTTCCTCACATGGAACTTGATTTATTTAAGTTTATTACTTGGGTGTCATTTTCTTGTTGATTATGATATCTATACCATTATATGTTTTTACATCCTAGTCACATCCTAGTTATTGCTATTTAGCATTACAAGTTTTCGTTTCTCCCATGTTTACGTTTAGCATATAAGTCAATGTTAATCTTATCATCTCATTTCTTTTTGTTTTTACAGCCATATTTATGTTATGGCGTGTTCCCTCCAAGGTCCGATTCGGTTCTCATTGGATGTGACGCCCTCTCCATGTGGTCCCACCTCTCTCCACTCTTTCCTTCCCTTAATGTAAGTATGTCTTTCATTTTGTCTTTTGTTTTTTGTCTTATTTCACATATGATCTCATTTTTTGCTTTTGGTGCCCTAGAAAATCTCATCCATTCTTTTTCTTACCTCTATATTCTATCACTTTTTACTCTAACATTCAGCATTTGCCCTTTCTTATATTGTTCTCATCTTATCATCACTTCTATTCTTCACTCTCTCACCAACTTTATCTTTTATTCATGGTCAATATCTTCCATACTTTATATTTCTCCCCTATTTACCTTTATAATCTTATTCAAATTCTCTTTCTTCTTTCTTACTATTTCACAATATTGTTGTAACGAATTAGACTTTTGCCTCAAAGCTTTGATGTATTTCATTTTTGATTACTCATATCATTGAAACTCATCTCATGGAACGTTAGAGATCTAAATTCACCTATCAAAATACAAAGAGTCCGTACTCATTTAGCTAAACTAAATGCTGACTTGGTGTTCTTACAAGAAACTCATCTAACGGATACTGAATCATTAAAATTGAAAAGAGGTGGGTGGGGAATGTTTTCTCATCTCCAGGAGATGGGAAATGCAATAGTGTAACGATACTTTGTCGTAAGTCACTTCCATTTTCACTCTTGTCGCAAGAATCGGATAGTGATGGTAGGTGGTTAATTGTCAAATTGTTATTAAAAGATGTTCCAGTTTCTCTTCTTTACGTTTATGCCCCCACATGTGGGGAACCCTCTTTTTGGTCCACATTAGCCAAGCAAATTGCACACTGTATGGAAGACAATTTTATATTAGCTGGTGATTGCAATCAGGTTTTTGACCCATTCATAGACAGAAATTCTAGATTTCCGTTTGTCCCCAACAAACCGTATAAATCCTTTGTTCACACCATAAGTCAACACAAACTTGTGTGTGCCTGGCGACGGAGCAATCCAAATATTTAAAATATTACGTTTTACTCCCCTACCCACCATACCCAGTCCAGAATTGATTATATTTTTGTCTCCCATAACATATCACAAACACTCACAAATGCAGAAATTGGTCCTATTTTAATTTCAGAGCATGCTCCTGTTTCAGTTGATATCGACATTTTACCAAAATCCTCAATACCTAAAAAATGGCGTTTTAATAACACTCTTCTTTTAAACCCAGAATTCACCGCCTCCTTCACTAATTTTTCTAATGAATATTTTGAATTAATTCACACTGAACACATCCCATTTTCAACCATATGGGATGCTTATAAGGCTTCAGCAAGAGACTTCATCCTCGATTTTGTTGATAAACAACACAGATCTGCCCGTCTACAGATTAAACATCTTCTCCAAGACATAAAGAAGCTGTAGCATTCCTAATACACCTCACACTCCAAAGACTGGCTAACAGCTCTTATAAACGCTAAGATGCAATTTAACAGAAAGTCGACTGATGATGCCTCACTATACCTGTTAAAATCTAGTGCTAAATTCTACGGAGGTAAAAATAAAGTTGGCAAAATATTGGCTAATTACTTAAAGATTAGACAGAATAAGTTAAATATACAATCGATATATGATAATAACCTGCACTTAAAATTTAAAGACGCTGAAATTCTAAGTGAATTCTCTCTCTTTTACAAATCTCTATACTGATCCGAAACACAACCCACTGAACACTCATCATCCTTCTTTTCTAACATACCAAAACCCCATCTCCCCTTTGTGGACCATAGAGTCAGATGTTACACAACAGGAATTATTGTCTGTGTTACAACATCTTAAAAAAAATAAAGCACCGGGTCCAGACGGCTTCACAGTTGAATTTTACTTACATTTTTCCAAATTCCTTTTACCTAAACTGCACTCTTTAACACATTTTTTCATCTCCTTAAATACATCTTCAGGATCCTTTTCGGAAGCACACTTTTGCCTTATCCCTCAGGATGGTAAAGACTCTAAGTTTAGTAAGAATTATAGACCCATTTCACTGGTCATCATTGACTACAAAATCTTCTCAAAAGCATTAGCTATCAGATTGGACTCCCACCTACCAAATTTATTGGGAAAGGAACAGTCTGGCTTTATTAAGGGTCGTTTCAGTACAGATAATACCCGACTTCTATTTAACATCCTGTCCAAGTCTTCCTGCCTGAAGCACTCCCCGCCTGCAATTGCATTAGACGAGGATAAACATTTGACAGAGTTGATTGGACCTATTTGTTTTATACTCTTAAATGGTTTGGCTTCGGTCCTAAATTCATTTATTTGATTTCTCTCCTATATTCCAATTCCCTCGCTGCAGTTTATGCCAACGGTTTAGTTTCCTCATTTTTTGATTTAGGTAGAGGAGTTCGTCAAGGTTGCCCCTTATCTCCCTTCTTGTTTATTTTGGCTTTAGAACCTTTCCTCTCCAAACTCCGCCAGAACCCAACTATACATGGCTTCAAAATGGCCAATTCTCATATCAAACTTGCAGCTTACGCTGATGATATCTTGCTTTTTATCTCCGATCCAAGCGAATCCATTCCCGCCTCTCTAGCTGAGGTCCAAGCGTTCTCCCTTATTTCTGGTTATAAGCTAAACAATGATAAGTGCAAAATGTTACACTTAACTAAATATATCTATAAACCAAACTTCAGTCTTCTAATTTTACATTAAGCCCAAACATATGAAATATCTAGGACTATACATTACACCTAGCATTTCTGATACAGTAGTACTATGTATGAATAAATGTATTCAAAAGCTCACAGACCTGACCACTAAATGGCATCCCCTTTATCTATCTTGGTGGGGACGGCTAGATACCATTAAAATTATGTTGACGCCCATAGTTTTATGTGCTATATCTAATATACCACTAACGATTCCTGTTAAATTATTTAATCAAATCAATTAAATTCTCTCCTCCTTCCTATGGAACAACAAAAAACCCAGAATGTAAGCCTGATATACTCTTTTTAACTGAAACATCGTTGGACGAAGAATCATCTCCAGAAATCCTTGAGGCCATTCCTTCAGGATACTGTCTACTGCGAATTGATAGGGAGCGCCGTAGAGGAGGAGGTTTGGCGCTGATTCACAAAAGTGAGTTGACATGTACTCTGGAACAAGTTAAACTGTTGAATACTGAGGCAGGATTTTTCACGTTAAAAATTTCCCCCACAAGCTTTATTAATGGCTTTCTGATTTATCGCCCACTGGGCGCAACTGCGCAGTTTTACGACTACCTGGCGGAACTGGTCACCCAGTCGGCGATCCGCTACAATAAGCTCCTCATCTTGGGAGATTTAAATCTTCACTTTGAGGATGCTGATTGTACGGAGGCGCAGGCAGTTGTGGAAACACTGAAGTCTCTGAGGCTTAATTTACAGTCGTTCTCACCCACACATCAACTATGTCATCTCCTTGACCCTATTTTTGCAAACTGGGAAGAAATAAAAGTCTTCTCCCCGACTAGAATCCCCTGGTCGGATCATTACCTGATTCCGTTTGAGGTGGAAGTGAAACTTCGGAAAGCAGAGAGAGTAAAGCCAATGCTTCAAAAGCGAAGGGATTGGAATTTTTTTTGTCAGGAAGCATATAGGCACGCCCTGCTGAACAAACCGCCGCCTCGGTGTGATACTCTGCAGGAGGCATGGAAAGGATATGAAGAGTGGCTGTCGAATGCTTTAGATACAGTGGCACCTTGGACAAACAAGCCTCCGGTTAGGAGAACTAAAACGGCCCCGTGGTTTAATAAAGTGCTTATGGAGAATAAAGCCAAATGCAAAAAATTAGAACGCCATTGGTGAAAAAATTACAACTCAGAGAGCAAATTGCACTATAAATCTGAATTGAATAAATATCACAAGCTAGTTAGAGCGGCAAAGGGAGTCTTCCTTAAAGAAAGAATAGAAATGGCAGACAATCCAATCAAAGAATTGTTTGCCATATATAAAGAACTTACTGTCCCCACTAGTGTAATGGCACAAGACATCTGCTCCAACGAAATATGTGAGTCAATAGCTGACCACTTTGTTGACAAAGTGGACAAAATATACTCCTCTTTTACAGGTGGGTCGGATGTGAGGCCAAACTCGGTCATAAAGGACAAGAGCATGGCCATAAACTCTCATCTGAAGGGTTTTAAATTACCAGACAGACCGACTATGTTGCGTATAGCTAACAGTATTCAGTCAGGATCCCCTAGTGATGCAGCCCCGCCTAAATGTCTTAAGGGAGTCCTAGAGGACGTAATAGATTACATCAGTCACATGGCAACCCTATCCTTTCAGGAGTGCTATGTGCTAGAAGTATGGAAAAGGGCACAGGTAATCCCTTTGAAAAAGAAGTCCAACTTGCACATCTCTCAGTTACAAAATCTACGACCCATTTCTCTACTCCCATTCTGTATGAAAGTGGTGGAGAAAATAGTTAATGCACAGCTTATGGAATATCTTGAGGAGGGCCATCTTCTACACCCCACTCAGTCGGGGTTCAGAGCTGGCCACTCCACAGAATCAGCTGTTCTTTTCTCCACGGAACTTTTGAGACAGAAAGTAGACGAGGGGCAGACAGCAGCATTGATATTATTAGACCTAAGTGCGGCTTTTGACACTGTATCGCACACCTTGCTGCTGACTCGCCTCGTTGAAATGGGAGTAGAAGGAGCGGCCCTCGAATGGATTAGATCTTTCCTCGAGAATAGAAGCTTCCAAGTGCACTGTCCCCCATTTAAATCCTCGCCCCGGAGGTTGAGGTATGGGGTTCCACAGGGCTCTAGTCTGAGCCCGACACTATTCAATCTTTATATGGAGCCCCTAGCTCATATTGTGGAATCATTTGGAGTAGACATCGTCACATATGCCGATGATACTCAATTAATGATTACACTTACCCAGGAACAGAGTGATGAAGCAGCAACTAATTTCGCCACCTGTCTTAGGACATTAGCAAACTGGATGAAGGATAACTGTTTACGTCTAAATGGAGATAAGACAGAGCTGTTGATAATTGGAAAAACTTCAACCATCTGGTCGCCCGTATGGTGGCTGACTGAACTAGGTCCAACACCTTCTGCATCGGAGACGGTGAAGAACTTGGGGGTTCTACTGGATGGGAATTTATCCTTTAAACAACAGGTTGGAAAAGTGGCAGGAAAATGCTACGGCATCCTAAAAACACTACGCAAAGTATTAGATCTTCTGCCTATTAGTGCTAGGAAAACTCTAATCCATGCCCTAGTCACGCCCCATCTCGACTATGGCAACTCCCTGCTGATAGGCCTAGGTAAGAAAGGGCTGTATCAGCTGCAGCGGGTTCAGAATGCTGCCGCACGTCTGGTGCTAAACCTGCCCCGCAGAGCCTCAGGGAAACAAGCCCTATCAACACTTCTCTGGCTTCCTATAAAGGAACGCATTAGGTTTAAAGTGCTGTGCTTTGCGCATCGCATTGCCCAAGGGAAAGGCCCAGTGTATTTACAAAAGCTACTATCTATTCATTGTCCCAGACGCAATCTGAGATCACTGGGTACCATGCTGTTCATGGTACCTCGCATTCGAAAGGCCAGAATGGGTGGCTGCTCTTTCAGGTATTTGGCGGGTAAATACTGGAACGAGCTTCCCATTGAACTTCGCATGGAGCCATCTGAATCACAATTTCGCCTTAAACTTAAAACGTATCTTTTCTCACATATTTAATTATTTGTTAGATTTTTGACAAGTCTCTCGGTCTGGTGAGTGGTAACAACTACTTAGGGGGTTGACAGCAGTTTAGCGTGGGGACACACTGTGCTGAGTGTAACCAGGCGCTTTAGAAATGGTTTTATTATTATTATTATTATTAATGTCTTTGAAGAGACTAATCCGTTCTAAAGACGAATGTGGAGTTAACTTTCCAGATTTTCAGACATATCAGAAAGCATTTCTCCTACGCCAGGCATCCTTGTGGTTACTTGAGCCTACGGATGATCGCCCTTTGTGGACCTCAGTTGAATGTCTATTCTTGTCTCCCTTTTCTTTCCAAGAGTATCTCTCCTTTTCACATAAGCCACAGATCCTCTCTAACCCCATAATCAAATTGACTTCTAAACTTCTCCAGCCATTATCTCCTCCTCAAAGGCACACTATAGACTTCTTTCTTAGTTCAACCATTTGGCATAATAAAAGTCTGATCATTCGTAATAAAACTTTTTATTGGAAAACTTGGAGACAGAGAGGATTAATCTGGGTTCATCATTTATTCTCCCAATCAGCTTTTCTACCCTTTTCTTTACTCAGCCAAATATTTAACTTGCCCACTTCATTTACTACTAAATACAATCTCTTAAAAGAAGCCGTGATGACCACTTATGCCCAATTATCAAACGTACCTGCTATTTCAAATAACTCTGATTCCCTCGCACAACTAAATACCATACTAAAAAACTCACCCAGAGCTTCCACTATTTAGAATATTCTACAAGGCACAGACATTACCAGACAGAAATCCACAATTGAGGAAGCGTGGGAACATGATTTTCAGACCTCTTGGTCAATCCCTTTATGGAGGAACATATGGATTAACTTACACAAATCTTCTAGGTCAGCAAATATAATGCAAACACTGTTTTTTGCTTATAATAGACTTTTATTATCATCATATGTTTAAGCAAAAGTTTCTCAACTGTTTCAGATGTATGCTGGACATGTCTATCTCCAAAAGCAGATTTATTCCACATGTTGTTTTCTTGTGATTTTGTTTGTAATTTCTGGAAACAAGTTTGGACTCAAATCAACTTAATTTTCGATACTAACAGCCTGATTCATCAAAGACCCGTTTTGCGAGTCTTTAATAGCGATTCATAAGGAATCGCTATTAAGGACTTGCAAAACGGGATTCATGTAGGAATTGCAAAAAATATTGCGATTCCTACATGTTCCTTATTTGCAAGTAGCAAATTGCTAATTGCAAATAAGGAATAACTCCCCATGCATTCCTATGGGCCTACAGGCCCATAGGAATGCATGGGGAGTTATTCCTTATTTGCGATTAGCAATTAGCTAATCGCAAATAAGGATGCGATTTCAAGGGTGCAGGGGTGTCCAAAGGACACCCTGTAGCACCCCTGAAATGTAATCTACATTGGTGTTGCGCACACACATGTCCAAAGGACATGTGTGTGTGTAACATGCAACTTAGAAAAATGCATTTAAATGCATTTTTCTAAGTTTTTGCTATTTACCACGAGGTCTGACCTCTCGGTAAATAGCGGCCCAAAATTGTGATTTCGCAATTTTAAAATGATTCATGAATTGCATTTAAGGAATCTCAAATAGAGATTCCTTAAATGCAATTCTTCGCAAATGTGCGAATTCTTTAATAGCGAATTTTGCATTTGGGATGATGAATCCGCACTCGCAAAAGGCAAGATTCTGAGAATCTTGTCCTTTGCGAGTGCAATTTAGCTTGATGAATCAGGCTGTAAGTTTCCTTTTTCCTTCACCAATGTCTTTTTAGGGAGCCTCTCACCTGTATGGGAAAACATGACGTTTAATGTTAAAATTGTTGATCTGTTATTAGCTGTCGCTTTTCAGCAAATTACTATAAACTGGAAAGATTTTACAAAAATATCTTATAGAGCATGGTGTTACAATGTTTGCCATAACCACAGGTTAGATACTGCTTTTGTTTACCCTATAAAATTGGCAACAAAGCGTTTGGACTTATGGTCACCTATTACAATATTTCTTGATGTAAGTGCTCAAAGGTTTTCTCAGCCACAACCATTACAACAAGAAGTTCCTAAACCTCCCTGACCCCCTACATGTTCCTACACTCTTCCATATTTCATTGGTATTAAGATTTCAGTTGTTATTTGTATCTCTCATATTGTCATTTATGAGTCTGATTCGTATACTTATAAATATGTTTATGCTGGATATTTCTTTATGAGGCTATTAAGATATACTTTTCATTGACACCTTTATATTACTCAATAAAACTTTCATGAACTAATGTGCTGCGTCACTCCTTAAGCCTGCTTCAAGCAGGCGTAAGGTTTTGACGCAGTGGCGTCGTCGAAATGACTCAGTGAAATCTTGTAGATTCCACTGCGTCACTTTTACGAGGCTTTCTGGCATTGGAACGCCCACCCTGAATACACTATACCTGACGTAGGTGTAATGTGACGCAGGGCTTTACAACGTGATGCATCACCCTAGATGCGTCACGTTGTAACTGTGTCGCAACGTGGCACATTGTTTACGCCGCCGCTGTGTCACAAAAGTGACGCAACAATGGCATAAAAGTGTCGCAGGTGGCTTGTAAATCTGCCCCCTAGTATTTGTAAATGACAATATTGGATGTATTTTCCCTATGGTCAGTATATAAAATAAACATCATTTTAATACATCTTCTGAGGTGGAAGGTTAATCACTGACTAAGGAATCATTTCATATAGAAAAAGCGCTCACCATAAAGTGGTTGAGAAAAAGAATAAACAGCCAAGAGGGAATTCATAATACCTTCCATTCACTAAACAGTAACAATAAACATAGAAAAATAAAAAAAAATGTTGAATCAAATTAATTTTATCTTTCTCTTGGAGTAAAAGATATGCAATTTAATTATGAAACACACTCAATACATAAATGATTATCTTGACATTAGACCAAATAAAGTCAAACATTTCTAACTTAATATAATGATACACATCTTTGCTGGACCACATTGCTATAATGCCTATCGCACTAACTGTCTGGAATGGAGTGGGTGACACCGCAAAACAATTTATGTTCTCTAAAATAAGACCAAAAGAGCCCTAAATTGATGCATAATCTTCCAACCCATGTTAGCTGTGATAAAATGCACCCTCCAAATACTTTACTATGTCAATCCAAACATGTGGGAGTGATTGGGGATTTTTAGTTCTGTACATCACTGATATTATTCATAAAGATAAAATAACATACAAATTAACAAAATTCCTCCAGTTGAATAGTAATTGGATTTCATAAACAATGTAGAATATTTTCTGCCTAAAAGCTTCAAGCTTATGTTCCCAAACCCTTAAGACTTAAACTGGAATCTAATTATTTCCACTTCATTCTTTGTAGGCGACCTGAATTTCAACATAGTATATAGATCGTTTAATATTGTAGTTTGCAAAAGTTGGATATAACATTTCTTTCTGTCAATCTTCAGCATGTATGTGCAATGCTGCTTACTGCCACCAAAATGAGACGATCTTCCTATTGAATATTTCTGGCATATGTTTAAGGAGGAGTAGACTTGGCAAATAAATACTCTGCCCGGCTCCTGCAACCCTAACAAATTTATTAGCCTAACCTATAATAGTCTATCTTGTCCTAACTCAGTAGAGATAGCACGAAAAATACACACAATGAAGCATTTTTGACAAGATTTACCTGGCTGCGTAGGCCACATTATAAATTCCTCCGGTGCAGGTACTTGATGCAGGCCCTAAATTTCTCATTATTCGCTTTTTCTGAAAGATATTCATAGAGTTTTCCTGTGGCAGAAGCACACTTCTCCAAATGGAGACTAAAGTATCACATTTGTTTGAATCTAACCTGCTCCAGGATCTATGGTATAACTGATTTAAAAACGTAAGAGTTAGGAACTTAACATATATTTTTTAACTTGTTACGCCCACTGAATATAATTGTACAATGAAAGCAGCCACCATTTTATGTTCCAGGGGTACTGGAGTTACTGTTTTATATAGGTGAAAAAAATCATTATGATGTATTAATGAATCCTTATGACTATACTGAGGGACACAAGCCAGAGTTTTAGGTTTGACAACTTCTCACATAGTGAATTTTTTTATAAAAGAGTATCAAACATGTGGTCAGGAATTGGTATTGAACGTTTGTGCTATGGGATGAATTGTAATGGACTTTGAATGTTTGGAATGTCCAAATTATATTTGAGAACCTAAACAAAATGCTACATGACATAGGTGTTAAGATATTTTACATATTCATTTCCTTACCCATTTTTAGAAATACGTGTTAAGATGGGTGCTAAAATAGGTGTTAAGATAATTTACATATTCCTTCCCTTAACCATTTATAGAAATAGGTGTTAAGAAAGGTATTAAAATATTAAGAGATAATTTACATATTCCTTACCCTAACCATTTTTAGAAATACATGTTAAAGTGGGTGTTAAGAAAGTTTACAAATGTATTTCCTTACCATTTTCAGAAAGAACTATATTAAGAAAAGGAAAGAAAGCTGTGTAATAACTTGTGAAAGGTACAATTATAATATCAAACTAACGTAGCCTGAAAACCTGGCTTTTTAATGATGCCTTTTAGATTGTATCCCTCCTTTGGCAACACTTTGGGCCCATTGAACCTGTCACGCCAGAACACTCCAAAGAGTAGCTGTGTGCTTTACAAGATCTATTTAATGTATGCTCTTTTGGAGTAAAGTATAAATGATGTAGTACTTGCAATTAAAATATCAAGGGATATAATTCTTGCCATTGAGTTTAGAAAGAGTCGGAGCATATTGAGTGTGTGTAAGCGAATTATGCATTACAACAATTGATCAATAATAGTACAATGAGAATAGATGATATCACAGTTACAAGTTAAAACTGATGAGTGCAGAATCCTGCCTGTTGTGTTGTGGTCGTTTAGAAGTTGGTAAACATTTGCAAAAGGAATGAAAAGCATTTCAGAGTTATTTTTTAAAACCCCTGTCAGTCAACAGGATAAATGCATAACTACAAATAGTGGAAAGTATATTTTTCTTTAATTTTCGGACTGTCAAAGATTTTGATTTATTTGTGTTTTGTGGCAAGGACTTATACAGCCTGCATGTGGTAGGAAGCACAGCCATATACAGTGATCTAATTGAAGACATATTAATCAGATCTATGCAATTTAAACTGAGTTTGTAAAATCCTTTAGAAAGGCCAACAGAACTCTAATGAGAAGCATTCATGGAACTTTTTATTAATTTAGGAAGACTTGCATTTTAACTTTATATTAATCAATTTCTTAGATGGTCTGCTCTGTAAATGTATTGCTTTTTTGGAAGCTCAGCTGACAGGTGTTAACTAGTGGTGGATGGCTATATATTATAACCAAGTCATCATCCACCTCCATGCCTCCATCAAATTGTTGAAAACTCGGAAGGGCCCTGAAGCTTCCACTTCGGCTTGTGACGTTAACACTGATACCACGACTGCCATCTCCACTGACTACCATGCTTCTAGCTCGCCTTCCTCCAATCTCTCCATCTTCATTGGACCTAGGTGAAATGTAATTATAAAGGAGTAATTGCAATAGCTTCGGTAATTTCTCTCCTTTGACGCAATTATTGGAAATATTTCAAAATTATGCCTATTTGTATAATTATGAGTCATTTGGCACAAAAATCCTACTACAAGAGCACAGGAACAATGTATTTAGGGAGCAAAAGCAGATGCCGGGTGTTGCTGTTCATGTTTGGTTGCATTTAGAGCTATTTGCTTGGAGCAAGATGTATCTACGGGAATGTTTTGGTCATGGAGGTGCATTTTCTGCTCAAAAATAGCGGGAAATTGTAGGGTATGCTTGTTGGGTAATTCCACATAATCTGGCGTAATTTTTCTGGAATTTCTAGTAACTGTGCTACAGCAAATTACGTGATTTTATGACCATCCCTTAATCTCCATACATCAACCACACACACCATGGGGAATGAAGTCATACAGCGTATTATTAAACTTTTATCCATGTGCATTTTTATGTTGAGTGGTAAAATCAGCACACTGATTTCATCTGATTTCCTAAACAGTTATCCATTCAAAATTTCTCCCCTGGCTGCACCACTGTAATTCCTTGTATGTGCGACAACCCCCGCTTCTTTCGTCTCATCTGCAGAGAGTTGAGAAGTCTACGGCTTCCTTGGTTGTACGACTTAGTTAACCCCTTGGCCGCAGCGGTAATTCCGCCGCGGTGCTGGGGGGGAAGGGGGCCGCGCGGCGCCGACATGCTGGGGACGGAACCACTCCGTCACCAGCCACGGATGGGCTGTGCTAATGACGGAGTGGTTCCATCACGGCCCTGCCCGCCTAATAGAATGCGCCGCGCAGGTGCGAAATCAACGCCGCGCAGGTGCGGCGGCCGGGCCGTGACGGAACCACTCCGTCATTAGCACAGCCCACCCGTGGCTGGTGACGGAGTGGTTCCGTCACCAGCATAGAAGGGGTTAAATTTTGTACCTTTCTGCATTTCTACCACCTACATGCTCTTCCTTGTCTTCCCACTGGGAAAAGAAGTCTATTGAAAGCACTTTGCCTACGTATTAGAGCTATTTATCCCACTGCTCCCGGTCATATAAAAAATGCTGTATACTTGCTAATCTCCATTGAGGGCACTCCATAGTAAGACTGCTCACCATCTTCTGACACCTGAGATCCGACATGCTACACTGGGAGGTTGACCTGCTTTATTACCCTAAAAGTGTGATTGCCCTCATACACAAATGCGCCTTTTCTCTGTGTACCTTCTCTCTTTCAGTGCCTCCTATGCATGTGCCCTCTTTTTTATTTTTCAAGCTAATTGTATATGCCATTCCATTGTCAATTTTACAGTCAGTATATAATGCCTTCTTCAGGTGGTGAGTTATAGCAAATCGCGCCTACTTACCACCTCTTTGGATTTTGTTTTCCACGTGTAAGACTTGAACACATGCATTAGGAACATATTTACTTAAAACACTCATGGAAGGAGCTTCTACATAGAGGGTGGCATGCGTAAAGAATTGCCCTAAATACGAGTGCTAATCCCTTGCAGTGATGTATGGGGGCGCGTGTACGTCTTCTATAGGCTCTGCCGTAACTTGTGCACTCGAACCCCTGCTCTCATGTTTTGAATTCAGACAGCAGCTGCGTCTGAGACTAGCACTCAGTCCTTGGGAAGGGATGCACATTTCAGGGTTATTTCTTGCTTAGCTCAGCAAATTCTTCCAACAGTGTCCTGTGGATCCTGACCATGTGGAGGGTTCTTCCACCAGCCTCTCTCTCACACTAAGTGCCAGCCGCATCAATTGTTGTCCACTTCTCATCCTTCAAGGATAAGTTAAAGGGTCACCCTCAGTGGCTTTTGGGCAACAACTCAAACGAACAAGAAATTGATCCTTAAAATACTTATTTTGATCTGTAGGATAATATTGGGATCAGGTGCAAACCATTTAATGCAATGTAATGTAAGGTGGATGTGTAGAGCGAAACTTGACACCTGTGAGGGTATCCAGGCGCTGTGTTTCACATACCCTCGATTATGAAGATGTAAACACTATAACCAGTTAGTATCTGGTGATATTTGCATTGAAAAAATGGTTGGGATGAGGGGAAGTGTGTGTCATGCTGTTATGATAACTCACATTACATGTGCTATCTCTCATTTTGAGCAGGAAAGGCCAGACATTTGTGCCAATCTTGCCCTGCACAAAATCTGCATGGTGAGGTCCTGGGTGTTTGCTGAGGTGGAATTACTGCAAAGTAAATCCAGCCGACTCGCAATGAGCGCCTGATTGATAAGTGCTAAAGCGCAGTGGCGTGAAATCATAGAGGTATATTCTGATTGGTTAAGGTGATGACTCAGAGCCATCCCTACAACATGCTGCCCCAGACATTTGCCTAAATTGGAAGCAGCTAAAGGACTGCAAAATCCCTTCATCAAAGGAACGCCTTTCCAGACAGGCTGTCTGGTCACTCACAACACAGCAACGATTAATTAATTATATTTATCCAAGTAGCGCATTTTATTTTCAATGTTTTCCGAAAGTGATCTTTACTTTTCATGATCCTTTTGTCTGCGAGTGAGTGAAGTATATATGTTTTACATTTTATTGAAATGGTCCTAAATGGTGTTTCTATATTTATGTATGGGACACTATTAAATTGCAATAGTTAAGGTTGTTTCTTTTATCTAAATCTCAGGCAGGCAGCTGCTTCTGATCATTACTAAATACATAACATGATCAAAAACCCCAAGCAACGTCACAAAAGATTTTTCTAAATTGCTTCACTGACATCAACCTGGTTATACTGAAATATAAGTGATAACAAGCTTCTTCAGGCAAGTTCTTCATTTTTTATCATCACTGCATGATCACGGCAATTATTTCTCCTTATTTTTGCTGTTTCTATGGGGCATATTTACAAAAAAGTGATGGAGCATGGCGTTAGCCTTCTTGGCTTAAAGCTGCACTCCGCCACTTCTGAAATGCAGGGATGCACCATATTTACAAAAATACTGTGCAGCTCTGCTTTCCCCCGTGCACTGACGCTAATTACAGCTGCCTAGTGCCAATGCAACCCCCCTCGCACAATTGTGGAAGCGTGCCTGCGTTGGAGGGAATGATTGTTTATGTACAGGAAGGTGTCCCTTTCTGCACATAAACAATCTTAAATGGCGATTTGTAACTACTATGCGTGCTGCTTTGTGCAGCGCACATTCAAGTTGCCACTCGTTATTTTTAAAATGGTTGTTTATATATAGGAAGGGACACCTTCCTGTATATAAACAATCAATGGCGTTTTGCTATTTCTAAGTGTGCTGCACAAAGCAGCACACATAGAAACAGCAAAAACAATGAGAAATAAAGCATTTTTTCTCATTACGCCATGTTAAGACCAAGCTTTTTTTGTCTTAATTTTGGTGGTGCCGCAAATTTACGCCACCTTTGTAAATATTGGGCAGCGTCAAAATCAATGGGTCTTGTGGTAGAATGCCCACCTCGACACCCATTGTCCACCCCTTTCACGCTAAGTATAGCTTGAAAGGGTGCTTTATTTAAAAGGCAGCGTTAAGACACGTTTGTAAATAAGGCAAAGCCCGTATCGCCACAGGAATGTCAATAAAAGTGACGTTCCTGTGGCTATAGGGGCATGTAAATATGCCCCTTGTGTGCTGCATTGTGCAGCACACATACAGACAGCAAAACGCCATACATTATTGTTTATATGCAGGAAGGTATCGCTTCCTGTTCATAAACAACCATTTCAAAAATGACGAGTTGCAACTCGTATGTGCGCTGCACAAAGCAGCACACATAGAAGTTACAAATTGCCATTTAAGATTGTTTATGTGCAGAAAGGGACACCTTCCTGTACATAAACAATCATTCCCCCAACACAGGCACCCTTGCACTATAGTGCAAGGGTGCCTGCGTTGGCACTATGCAGCTGTAATTAACACCAGCGCAGGGGGAAATACAGGGCTGCGCGTTTTGTAAATACGGTGCCACCCTGCATTTCAGAAGTAGCGGAGAGAAGCATTAATCCAGGGAGGCTTAATGCTGCACTCCGTCACTTCTTGGTAAACATGCCCCTAAACAAGGTTAGATTGATTTTTTCAACTTTTCAGGCATGGGGGGGAGGGGTTTACATGGTTTACCGAAAAGCACAGGAAGTTGAACCGAAACCAGGACTCAATCCTGGGGGCAGATATATCATAATTTAATGCAGGCTCTCGCAGCAAGACAACTTGTTGGACTGCGTCAAATGGAGAGTGCAGGAATGCGCCATATCTACCACTACCCACGCTCCACCCATGTAATGCCTTCCTAGTGCAGAGTAATCTATAGCAGAGACTGGCGCAGCCTTGCGTTACTCTGAATTTACCAAGTCGCGCAGGGAGGCCTTGCATGGCTTGGTAAATCTGACTTAAGGATTGCGTTGCCATGCGTCACCTTGCGTGGAACAAGGGCAATTCAATCCTTTGATAAATCTGGGCCTTGGTCTTTCAGCTCCAAAGGCAGCAGCTCTGACCGGTATGCCACAACTCATCCAAAGCTTGCCAGAATAATACTTCCCAAATGTTGACTTGTTTGCATGAAGGTGTGTTGTGTCCTCTTGTATCCGTGTTTGGGTATTGTGGTGGTGTAGCCTGTCTCTTGTGTCACACTGTGCACTCTGCCCAGTCTTGGAATGTTGTGATGGCTCTTGGAATGCAGTGAGTTGGAGAATGCTCAGAGGCTGCAGAGGAAGTTTGAGTGGGGAGGCTGTGTGCTCCTGGGGGCAAGTTCATGGGACCCTAATATATCTTGGAGCTAGTAGTGGTTCTCTGACATCTGTGCAGGATCATCAAGTAGATATGTGAAGCTGCAAATTTAAACATGTTGCAGAATGTTTTTCGAATTTTTTTTGCCATCCCCACAAAGCCAGCAACCTTTTTCTTACTTTCTTAATGCTCCTGCATGACATTGAGAACATGTTCCTGCGACCACTCAGACTCACAAGTGGGCCATGGCCACTTCTCATCTGTGTATGGACCATTCCCTCATGCCTGAAGTCTCACCGTAGGCATGGCTTCTGCCAGCAGGGAATGGCCAATGATGCCAAGCAATGGCTAATGCACTGTTCGTAATGCATGTGAGAGCTAGCGCCTGCATGGTGAGGAGCACGCCAGTGAAAGGGGATCCAGCTGTTTGCAGCCATCGGCCTGCTTTTCACTGCAGGCAGCGGCGCAGCCTCACTTTGAAGGGATAACAGTGATTCACTTGCAGGCAGGTGAAGTTTGTGCCTGTACTTGCCTGCAGTGGGATGCCTGCGTGGTCCCCCCATCTTTCATTACAAATGAATACCTGCTGATGGCTTCTTTGCACCTGCATGCAGGTCAGTAATACGGCACAGGTGCAAAGGGAAAGGGTTACCTCGTTTGTATGGGGTCACGTCACAGCCCAGTGCAAAGGAGAGAACACCCCCTTCCAAGCATGCCAGGGCAGGATGTGTGCAGAAGCGGTCAGGATGACAGAAGGGGCTGTACAAGTGTCTGCTGTCCCTTCTGTAATACCTTAGTGCTCCAAGGTGACCTCATGGCACTATGTGTGGAACTCCCTCCCCATCCACCTTCGGCTGACCCAGGACCATCTCGCCTTCAGGAGACAACTCAAGACCTGGCTGTTCGAGCAGTAGCAGACCCCTCCCCCCAAGCGCCTTGAGACCCTCCCGGTGAGTAGTGCGCTATACAAATGGCATGATTGACTGATTGTGTAATGCAGCCCCAGGCTTTGAGGAATTAGTATAGATGACACTAGACCTCAGAAGGGTAATGTTTTCCAACTTTGGGGTGAACTTTAAGCTTAATTTGTACTTAGACCCTATGCGGGATGCATCTGGGGCTGGGGTGATAGCAGTGCAAGATGTGCAGTGTGGGACAAACGCGGCTTCTTTTATTCATAGTCCGAGGTGCACCCCGACAAGCCTTTTCAGTGGTGCCGGAATGGTTTTCATAGTGGGTTTGCTGCTATCAATGTTACGTCACTGGACTCACTGGAAAACCCAAGCATCACACAAAGTACAGGTAAAGCAATGAGCCACACCCATTCAGTAGGAGAGTGTAAGGTTACGGTACATAACCGATGGTGAGAATTGAAGCACACTGTCAAAAATATATCACTAAAGCATGGCGTGGATTGGCTGTTATTTACACACAGCACATTTTCCATAGAAGTGACCACACAATGCATACTGACATACAGTGTCACTGATAAAACGATACAGTGTACAAATATTATGTGTAAAATTGTTTTACAGCATATATTATCATTTGCACATCACCAATATAGTTTCTTGATTTGTTTTGTTGCTATTGAAAATGTACCTGCATTTACACTTCAGAATTGCAAAAAAGTGCTCCATTTGTGCTTCCCTTACTGCTGACCTATTTTGAAATATTTTTGTAGTTAGTTTATTTGAATATTGTTGTGTATTTTTTAGTCCAAACCATACTGCATTTCCTTTCACACTACCTACATACCAGCAAGATTGTCAGATAGTGCACATTACAAAATCCTATAAGTTTTCAGTCAGAGAAATTCAATTTACCCGTTCGGTGCTCGTGACGGAACCACTCCTTCACGAGCCACGGGCGTGCTGTGCTAGTGACGGAGTGGTTCCGTCACGCCGCGGCCGCCCCGCCCATGCTACATCAATTCCGCGCCTGCGCGGCTGAATTGATGAGCGGGCAGGGTCGTGACGGAACCACTCCGTCATTAGCACAGCTCGCCCGTGGCTCGTGACGGAGTGGTTCCGTCAGGAGCATGGCGGCGCCGTGCGACCCTCCCTGCCCAGCAGCCCCGCGGCGGTAAACAGCAATCTCCAGGGTAAAATAATAATCATCAATTTGTTTGAAGATATAGCCTGGTATTTGACCTCTGTCTTTGAAGACACAGCAAATATGACAAGATAAAAACACAATCTAAAAGCATCTTTAATATTCATTCACCTTCTGAACTCCAGGAGGGCTATTTTGGGGATGCTGCAGCACACCCCTCTGCTACTTCTAGCACCTATGATTCTAGTACCCATCAATGTGAGACCAGGAGCAAGGCACACGCAGGGGCTGTGGGTAAAATGTTGAACAAGCAAGAGGTGGTCTGTCAGAGGCCTGGCTGTGCTCACTCAGCAGACGAGTTTTAAATGGCTGTGCTGCAGAGGAGGCTGAGACAACATGGGCAACTGAGAAGGGCAAGAGAGCATAACACACCTGTTCAAAGCACTGCTATCTGTCTGTCTCCTGGATATTATTAGATCTGATGGAGTCTACATTTACTTTTCTGAAACTTTTCATGTGTAGGCCTCTTGTGATGATGATGCTGTTTCATTTATTTGAGAGAGTACTCACACAAGGGGGGGTCTGGAAAAGAACATGTCTGTGTAATGTTCACTGTACTGAAATGCAAACCACTCACAGGACTACGTCTGATTGCCTCTCAGAACTTTGTCATTATATACAAGAACCAATATGGGCTCCCAAAATATTGATTAGAGCTCCCCGGTCACATGCAGAAAGGGCCTAAGAAACCTGCAGCACCCTTACAGGCACATGTATCAACCTGCAAAATGGGCATTTGTGATGCATCAAGGTTCAAGGCACTTGCAATTAGAGAATTCACAATTTATTGCGATTTCTTAAATTGCAATTGCATTTAAGGAATTGCAATTTGCTATTCCTTAAATCCAATGCAAGAACCACTTTAAAATACCGATTTCACTACTAGGGGTCGCAAATTACCATGAAGTTGAACTTGATGGTAATTTGCAAAAACTTTGAAAAATGCACTAAAGGGCGTTTTTCAAAGTTGTAGGTTACACACCCACATGCACTTGGGGCATGTGTGTGTGCAACATGTGTGCATAGAGCAATATCAGGGGTGCACCAGGGTGTCCTTTGGACACCCTTGCACCCTTGAAATTGCATGCGCAATTTGCGAGTACCTACTGGTACTCGCAAATTGAGCATGCAATCTCCCATTCATTCTTATAGGCCCATAGGAATGAATGGGAAGGCATTCCTTAATCCCGTGAGTGCTGCCGTCGGCCGTTGGCCGACGGGAGCACTGCCTCCCTAGTGCTGCTGTCGGCCATTGGCCGACGCAGCCTTGCACACTCTTCAGAACGCTCGCACCGCGGTGGAAAATCCGCCGCGGTTAAGGCGTTAATTGATAGTCCTTAATTGCGATTCCTTAAAAATAAAGCTAAGGAGCACCGGCCTTACACTTACTTTCTTCATCCGTTCTTTTACAGAACTTTTTATTTACAAGGTTATTGGAGTCACTGCTTCCGTCCTGCCACTACCTTCTGACACAAACACATCATTTTCAACGGCTCCTTTAATTTTAACCTAATTTGGTTGTACTCTGTTTCAACAAAGACCCCTCAATTTATGGTGATACACATTTTCTGCATATCTTATGGCACCTTCATTTCAACAATAACATGTATGTTGGTTTGTGGGCTGAACTTGTTTTGATGTTCATTCGTGCTTGGTGAGCCCCAGGCACAGGCACAAAAATGTGCAGTGTGTCACTGAAACTAGACTGATGGCACAGGGTAGGAGTATTTCCTTGTACATTTACAGCAAATGCATTTAAATAAAAAATACACTCTTAAGTTTTGCATCTTATTAGAAAAAAACAGAATGCTATTCGAACCGATAGAGTGTACAGCCCAGTAAACATATGTGTTTGAATGGTATTTTACAGACTATTGACAGCTTATATCTAGGGACATGAGTTCGCGTCCCAGCAAGGCCTTCATTAAACAAGGGAACCGAACATTGTGACTAATAGCCATACAAATATTTTATGTGGCGTGATACGTAATCTCAAAATATCATTATTAACAGAAGCAGTGGACAATTGTTGCAACTCTCCAATAAAGGCATGCGTGCGAGGAGAAAATACATGTTTATTATGTCTCAAAATACCTTGATTTAGAAGCACCCCGTACCTGAGATGTACATCATTCTAATTGGTTGCTGTTGCCCAGGAGACACATTGTTTGGATCACTGTCTTCTGTCCAGCACCTGCTAATATTTCGCGATATATCGATCACATAATTCTGTCGTTCAGCAGCCAAGCTGTGAATCTAACGTCAGACACTAAGCGTGCCACATAGAAATATTAACCCTTTGCTTGTGATTTATTTATAATTAATTTTTTAGCTAAATTTGCCAATGCACGCAATGGCCTTGAAGTCTACTATGGGGGGTGGAGGGGCTTACATTGGAACAACTAGTATTCTACAGTAGGAAATTCTACAGGAGGACTGCTTGCACTTTGAGTTTTTTTGCTGGTGTTCTTCCTCTGGGCTCACAACTGGGAGAAAGGTTGCTGTGACAGTCCTTTTCTACTGTTACGTGCCAGGCACATTCCCACCCTGATTATAGTTGGAGATTGACTTATGTCAAGGCAGTAGTACATCTATTAAAAGGATAGATATGCTAGCTACAACCCTTGCACAGACAGCATACATCAATGGCCTTTACCTAGGTGTGGAGAACACATTTGCTTTGTCATCGGCATTACTTAAGTTCTCTAAATCTCTATAGCACAGCATGACAAAACGTACCATAATGCAACGTAACATTAAAAGATTACACATGAGCTGGATGTACACCTTATGATCCATGCTCCTATTTGGAAAATACACAAATTATGTCATAAAATTCTGCAAGAGAATTGCTTACCCTTTTCTCTTTTCGCTGATGTTTACATTACCTGATTTTATCATGGGGAGAAAGGTTCTATTACATTTTCCAAGGAACTACTTTCATGTACTTTGTAACTGAGTTCCACCAACAGCAACAATTAAACTGAAATGAACTCAACATTATTCATTGACAATTCACCTATGCCTTTTCTTCAGTGACATCAGCCAAACACCAATAAGGCATGGGTCACCCGACTGGGTGAAAAGGCTCAATATTGCTTTATTGGCACCTGCAAAACACATGGTTATGTACGTAATAATGATCATTTTTAGAAATTGACTATCACACATGGAATTAGAAACACAAATGCTCCTCCTGGCCTTCCCTCTGTAATTCACTGCAACTTCCATTTTTATACCCACTATGTGTATTTGTGACCGTCCGTTGCTTACCATTTGTTGGTTTCACACATTTTATACTGCACCACATAATTTGACATCAAATCACATGAATCAACTTAGCAACACAATTACACAGCACACCACATACATCCAGTCCAAAACAATTACACAACACACCACATACATCCAATCCAAACCATAGAATTCTACATCGTGCCACAAAATTCAACAGCATACCACATAATTAAACTCCACTACATAGCATTTCACAACCATTCCATATAATTGCACTCCATAACACACAATCCCACTCCACACAATTCCAATACACTCAATGCTACATAATTACTGTCCTCATAATTCCACTGCACACCATGCCACATAACTCTCAAAACGAATCCACTCCACACCACACAGTTCCACAACTAACAATTCCAATCCAGCCCACACAATTCCAGTACACACCACATACATACACTCAACAACACATTGGTGGAAGCAGCCGCAGCCGGTAGTGGGAGTACCTTCAGGTAGGTGATGTGGGAGGGGCAGGGTGAGGGGTAGTAATGTATGGATTATGGACCTTATTAGGTAAGTAAACATATAAATAAATAAAACGAATTTTGTTGTGCGCACTGCATCGCATTTGGTGATACAGTGCACGCAACGAAATTCGTTTTATTTATTTATATGTTTATTTACCTTTTAAAGACCGTAATCCATACATTACTACCCCCAACCTGCCCCGCCCCCTCCCCACATCACCGCCCGGCAGGTACTCCCACTACCGGCCGCGACTGGGTGGAAGATATTGTCATTTACACCGCCCATAGCTCTAACACAATCAAAAGCGAGACCTATTGCATTTCTAATGCTTGTTTATATTTTCTGCAGCCCTGGAGTATTGCATCTATAATTTGAATACCATCATAACACTAATTCCAACATCTACTTGAAGAAGCAAATGAAGTGCACACAAAAAAAACTGCTTGGACTGGGAGGCTAGTGTTTTTGCACGGCTGGTGCACGCAGCAATGCTCTGTGTTCGCGTCTAACACAACTTTCATCACCGCATTCTTTCCACGGGCCGGAATGCAGGCAATCAGCATGCCGGGTGTCCCCTTCCCCTTAAGGATATCTCTGCGGCTTCTGGTTACCCCTGGAATGAGAATGAGAGGGCTCAGCTCTTGGAGGGGGGGTGGAGACTGGAAAATGAGCTGCTGGGGGCTGATCTGTGTGTGTCAGCAGGTCTGTGTGTGTTTGGGGTGCTTTTGTGTGAGTGGTGTTTGTTGCATGTGTGCAAGTGCGCACATTTGTGAGCGTGTCAGAGTTTGTGTGCGAGAATGTTTGCCCATATGCGCACATCTGTTTTCTTTGGGACGTGTTTGTACATGTGTAAGTGTTAGTCAACATATGAATGTGTGTTTACGCTTGGGTATGTGTGTGCACATATGTGTTCGAGTCTCTATGTGCATTTTTCTGTTTTGATAAATGTCAATGCGCGTTTCTGATCTTACTGCATATTGGCTTGTTTTAGTGAGTGTTTGCATATCTCTGTGAGTTTTCTTTTGTGCATATGTGTGTTGCTGCTCGGATGCATACGTGTGTTTGTATATCTTGTCATGTGTGTGTTTTGTGGGTGTATAGATCTGCAAATGTGTGGTATTTATGGATTTATGTGTGTGTAGTTGGGCTTGCACATGCGTGCCCAAACCTGTGTGTGTTTGATTGAGTCTGCTTTGCGTGCGTGTGTGTGAGTGTGTGTGTGTGTGTTGTACCTTTGATTATTTGTGTGTGGATGTGTTGCAAGCAGATAAATTACTGCTTCTTGCAGCCTGATTCATGAAGGTAAATGCGCTCGCAAAAGGGCCAGATTCTCAGAATCTGGCCCTTTGCGAGTGCAATTTTTGCATTTGGGATTCATCATCCCAAATGCAAAAATCGCTACTAGAGAATTAGCAAAGATGCGAGGATTAGCATTTAAGGAATCTCTATTAGAGATTCCTTAAATGCTATTCATGACACATTTAAAAATTGAGATTTTGCAATTTTGGGCCGCTATTTACCGAGAGGTCAGACCTCTCGGTAAATAGCAAAAACTTAGAAAAATGCTTTTAAAAGCATTTTTCTAAGTTGCATGTTGCACACACACATGTCCCTTGGACATGTGTGTGCGCAACACCTGTTTCAATTTGCATTGCAGGGGTGCTACAGGGTGTCCTTTGGACACCCCTGGCACCCTTAAAATCGCTATCTTATTTGCGTGTAGCAAATTGCTACTCGCAAATAAGGGATACTCCCCATTCATTCCTATGGGCCTTTTGGCCCATAGGAATGAATGGGGAGTTTTTGCGAGTAGGAAATTGCTACTCGCAAATAAAGAACATGTAGGAATCGCTATTTATTTATCAATTCCTACATGAATGCCGTTTTGCGAGTCCTGAATAGCGATTCGCTATGAATCGCTATTAGGGGCTCGCAAAACGGCCCGTTCATGAATCAGGCTGTTGGTGACTTAGAGTTCGCAATTTCCCAGGCCATCCATCCCTGTGTGGCTGTGCCGTCTAACTGTTATCCGCGGAGATCTGCAAGATGCAAGCCCTCTTACTTGCTGGCTGTCTCTAAAAAAATAACAGTAAAAAACAAGCATTAAAGCCAATAGATCTCACCAAATGCAAGAACTATTGGCGTTGCCAGCGTGTTTTATTCATTTTATACTCCAGCATGATTGCTGTTCAGCCTGGCTAAAAGTTAGTGGCATAGAGAGTTGAAAAGAATGGAGTAGAGTGGATTGGTGTGGAGGAGCGCACAGTGATGTAGAGTGGAGTATTGTGGCATAGAGTGGAGTGTTGTGGCATAGAGTGGAGTAGTGTTGTAGGGTGGAGTGGCAAAGAGCGTCGCAGAGTGGAGTGGCATAGAGTGAATTAGAGTAGTAAAGAGAAGTAGTGTGTCATAAAGTAGAGTGGAGTAAAGTGTCATCGAGTAGCATGGAGGGAGCTGCGTAGAGCATTATAGAGTGGAGTAGAGTGCTGTACAGTGGCACAGAGTGGAGTAGAGTGGTGTTGAGTGGAGTAGAGTGTCATGGAGTAGAGTGTCGAAGAGTGTAGTAGAGTGTTGTATAGTGGTGTGTTGTACAGTGGAGGAGTGTAGAGTGGAGGGGCTTAGAGTGAAGTGTTGTAGAATGTAGTAAAGTACCGGTAAAGTGTCATAGAGTGATGTAGAGTGAAGTAAAGTATTGTAGAGCGTAATAGAATGGAGTGGCATTGAGTGTCATGAAGTGGTGCAGCATAGAGTGGCGTGGAGTAGGATAGAGTAGTGTGTTTTAGAGCAGAGTGGAGCATAGTGGCATGGGAGTGGCTTAGAGGGAGTTGCATAGAGCATTGTAGAGTGGAGTAGAGTTTTGTAGAGTGGCGTAGAGTGGAGTAGAGTGTTGTAGAGTGGATTGGTACAGATTGGAGTTGAGTGGCCTAGAGTGAGGGGTTAGAGTGGAGTAGAATGTCGTAGAGTAGAGTGGCACAGAGCAGCGGCAGTCCTCCGCAATGGTGGAGGAGCTTCGCCCCACTGAGAATGAAAAGTAAGACGATAATAAAACATTTATTATCGATTTAATTTTCACTGGTAGCCGATGCTGCTGAGTCTAGGACGAGACCAGGCAATCCTCTCGACACTAGCCAGAGACTGGGAGGAGGGGTGAAGGGCAATTGTAAGTGTGCATGTCAGTTTGGCCGGCTGTCTTAAACCGGCCTAATAAACATGCCCACTTTGAATTTCCCCACCCAGCTGTTTTATACAGATGGGTGGAGAAATGGCATAGGCTCCCAGTCCCTTCATGTGGCCTAATCAGACCAGTCAGACCATTCCAGGCGCTGCTCTCACAGCATGAGAGCAGCGTCTGGATTGGGTGGGGAGTCTGGGAGCCTGTGCTGGCCCAATGCATCAGGCAGACAGAGTGTCAGCGGGAGAAGCAGGTAAGTTTGTTTTGAAAAAATATTTTCCCTGCGCTGCCCCACCATTTTATTTTGCCAGCTGCCACTTCTGACATGGAGTGAAGTAGTGGAGTAGAGTTGATTATTGCTTGATAGAGTAGAGTGGAGTAAAGTAGAGAGGTATAGAGGGTGTTCCATAGAGCATCGTAGACTAGAGTAGAGTGTTTTAGAGTGGCAGAGAGGAAAGTACAGCGTTGTAGAGTGGAATGGCGTAGGGTGGAGTAGAGTGACATAGAGTGGAGAGGTGTAGAGTGGAGTAGAGTGGAGTAGAGTGTCATACAGCAGACTGTCGTAGAGTGGAGGGTCATAGATTGGCGAAGAGTGGAGTGTCGTAGAGTGGAGTAAAGTATTGTAGAGTGGTGTAGAGTGGGCTAAAGTGTTATAGAGTGGAGTGGCTTACAGTGGAGTAGTAGAGTTGTGTGAAGTAGAGTGAGGTAGTATGTCATAGAGTAGAGTGGAGTAATGTGTCATGGAGTGGCATAGAGGGAGTTGCTTAGTGCGTCGTACATTAGAGTAGGTTGTTGTAAGTGGCATAGAGTGTTGTAGAGAGTTATAGAGAGGATTGGCATAGAGTGAAGTGGAATGTCATCGAGTGGAGAGGCATAGAGTGTCAGAGAGCAGAGTGTTGTAGGTTGTAGGGGCATATAGTGAAGAGGCGTGGAGTGGAGAGGCATAGAATGGAGTGTCGTAGAGTGGATTAAAGTGTTGTAGAGTAGTATAGAGCAGAGTAAAGTATTGTAGACTGAAGTATAAAGGAGTGGTGTACAGTGGAGTGGCATTATTTAGAGTGGAGTAAAGTGTCACAGAATAGAGTGGAGTAGATTGTTGTAGAGTGGAGTGTCACAGAGTGCTGTGTCATAGAGTGCCATGTCATAGAGTGGAGGGGTGCAATGTGGAGTGGCATAGTGACATGTTGGAAAGTGAAGTGGCATAGAGTGGAGTGGTGTAGAGTAGAGTGGTGTATCATAGACTATGGTGAAGTGGCATTACCTAGAGTAGGTTGGAGGGAAAGTGTCGTAGAGAGGAGGGGCGTTGAGTGGAGTGGCATGTTGTAGGGTAGAGTGGAGTTGCATGTCATAGAGTGCAGTGGAATGTTGTAGAGTGCAGTGGCATGCCGTAGAGTGTATTGGCATAGAGTGCAACAGTGTAGAATGAAATGGAGGGGAGTGGCGTCGAATGGAGTGATGTGGAGTGTTGCAAAGTGGAGTGTTGCAGATTGCAGTGGCATGTCATAGGGTGGCACAGTGTAGCATAGAATAGTGTAAAGTGAAGGGGTGTAGAGTGGCATAGGGAGGAGAACACTGTTGTACAGTGGAGTGGTGTAGAGTGGAGTAGCCGTACAATGTCTTAGATTGGAGTGGCATAGAATACAGTGGTATAGAGTGAAGAGGAGGTGGCATAGAGTGGAGTGATGTGGAGTGTTGCAAAGTGGAGTGGAGTGTCGTAGATTGGAGTGGCATGTCATGGAGCAGATTGACCCAGAGTGGCGTAGATGGTGTAGAGTGACGGGGGTAGAGTAGAATAGAGTAAAGTAGACTGTTGTACAGTGGAGTAGTGTAGAGTGGAGTGGAGTACTGTGGAGTATACAGGGTGTAATAGTGCACTGTCATTATAGACAACACATTTTCAACTTAAATGACATTTACATTTGCACTGAAATACAGTTTTAGTGATAAACCTTTACGGCACACACATAATAATGTATGGAAATGTCATCACCTAGTATATTGATTTGTTTTATTTATTTATTTATTTTATTTATTTGCATGTTTGTAAAGCGCTATGAATAAACTCCCGTAGGTGTATCTCCGCGCTGATGACGAACCAGTAAAAGCTGACAACAGAAACAGTGAAAATAAATGCAGTATAGACTCCTATAATCCAGCAATTTGTATTTAAAGTAAATTAAAAAGGAAGGTTTTTAATAGTTTCCTGAATTGAAGATGGTTGTGACATTGTCTTAGTGCAAGCGGGAGTGAGTTCCAAAGACTGGGGCCAACAACGGACAAAGCCCTGCCACCTAGCCTTGATTTGGTTATCTTTGGGACACTTAGTAGCAACTGGTCACTAGATCTGAGAGCACGGGTAGGGACATATGGGACAAATTTTCTGGCCAGATATTCTGGTCCCAGTTGGTTTAGGCCCTTGTGTATAATACAGCAGGTTTTAAACTTCACTCGCAAGCGTATTGGTAGCCAGTGAAGTTTATGAAGTAGAGGTTTTGAGGGGGATCTGGGGGGTGCATTTAGCACCAACCTGGCTGCTGTATTCTGCACCACTTGTAGGCGGTCCAGAACCTCCTCATTTGCACCTGCCAGGAGGCCATTGCAGTAATCAAGGCGACTTATGATCAACGCCTGAACTAAGGTCTTCCTATAGGAGTCAGGGAGAAAAGGAAAGATTTTACGAAGGAGACCAGTCACATGAAAGCAAGATCCCACAGTAATGTTGACATTTTGCTTCATGGACAGCTCCGGCTCCAATCTGACTCCTAAGTTCTTGATAACTGCTTTTGGCTCAGGGACTGGGCCCAGATCAAGAGGCCACCAATCGGGGGACCATTGAGCCCTAGCTTCCCCGAAAAGCATCACCTCTGTCTTTCCAACGTTACACAAGAGAAAGTTGGACGACATCCACCTTGCAACTGCCTTCATCCCATCCGAAAATGATTGAATAATTTCTGGAGTAAGATGTTTAAAGGGGAAGAGCAGTTGCATATCATCCGCATATGACACCGGATGGAAACCAAAAGCTCTGGTAACATCTGCCAAGGGAGCCACATAGGTGTTGAATAAGGTCGGGCTCAAACAAGAGCCCTGCGGGACTCCCTTGTTGATGCCAACTTCTTCTGACCTGAATTCACCCATGGTGACAGATTGGGTGCGGTGAGAGAGAAAGCTCTTGATCCAATCCAGGGCCCTACCACCGATACCACTCACAGACAGGCGTTCGATCAAGATGTCATGCGAGATAGTATCGAACGCTGCCGATAAATCTAGGAGCACCAGGACAACGGAATAACCCCTGTCCTGGTACAATCGCAGATCGTCCGTTATCGACAGCAAGGCCGTTTCAGTGCTAAATTTAGGCCTAAAACCTGACTGTGATGGATTTGATCATATTAAATAAATGTTTCCACCACACTTCAGAATTACAAACATGTGCTTCGTTTGTGTATTCTTAATTCTGATATATTCTGAAATATCTACACAGTTCATTTACATACATCTAAAATGGGTTGCATACCAGAAAAAAAGCCTTTCCTTTCATAAAACCAGCAAGACTATCACATATATCCTCTCACTTTGAATTCAGAGAAAGAAAAGTAAACACAAAGCTCTCTCAGAAGACCTCTGTCTTTTAATGCACAGCAAATGTGACAGGATAAGAACGGATGTATGACATTACAACGCATGCTTTTACATCGCATGCTTTTACAACGCAAGTTTTACTACGCATACCATTACAACGCATAGTGCTTTGGGGCGCTGGATAGTGAATAGTTTAATTTACTATTCCAACTCCAGTCCCCGTGGATAATAGGGAAGGTGTTGGATAGTAAATTAAATCTATTCCCTATCCTAGAGCGCCCCCCAGCGCAATGCGTTTTAATGGTTTGCGTTGTAAATACCACGCTGTAAAGGCACTACATTGTAAAAGTTGCGTTGTAAGTGTTGTTCACCGATAAGAACACATTTTAAAATCCTGTTCACAAAAAGGGAACACTCATGGTAGAATACAAGGAGCCAGGTAAACAGGTTGTGCTCAACAGGAGTGAATAACTCAAGCTGGACATCCTAAAACAAATAAAGCCAGCAAATAGTAAGTAAGCAACTGTGAGATACAAAACACAGAGCCAGAGGTTAGCAATGGGCGGAATGGATTCCCAGGAATGCTTTCAGAATGTCCCCAAGAAGTGTTTAGCAAACCACACAGCTATTGGAAGGCTTCGACCTAATGAGTGTGACCTCTTGTAATGTAACTGGAGCTCATGTAAAGCAGTCTGATACTTTCTGGTTGGGATTGCACTGTATAAAACTGCAAAAAAATAATGACACTTAATTTTGTGGCACCCAAGATGGATTCTATGTGAGCCATAAAAACCTTGAAAGAAACTTCCCCACAGCTCGACCCACTGACTCTCCCTTTCAACATAATTCATGCACTGGTTCCCACGCCTCTGCTAGGCTAGAGACCCAATCACACCAGCACAATCAACCGTGCACGTTTGTGTGTTTCTGAGTGTGTAAGTGTGTTTGTGAGGGTGCTGTGGTGGACACGATGATGTTATGTGTTGACGTTCTATTTCCTTGTTTATGTGTTATATTCTAAGGCGGGGGAATCATGTCCTAGCTATGGGTCTGCAAATCTGAAAAAGATTTCTTATGCAAACTTTCTGAACTTTTTTAAGCAGACAATTAAGGAAAACATCCAAAAGTTGGCATCATAAGAAACTCCAAAATTCACTTTATTTATTTTTATTTAAAACATATTTCTGCGGGAAGTTACACAATTTTACAATTGTGCCAACCTTTGTGGCATAGTTAATGTGTGAACTATACCACTTTGACAAATCTTTCCCTTAGAATTTGTAATTTCACACAGCTCTACTTATTTCTGTTCTCCATTTGTTCCCAGATTAGCCTTGAAAACTATCCCTTGTTTTGACTTTTCCTTTGTGATGCTCCTGACGTGGGTAAGTTCTTTTGTTTTTGGTGTAGAAGAGAGAGGGGAGTTTGCTTTTTCAGTTTTATATATAGAGCAAACTTGGCTCAAAGCCACTGGAGGGATTGTGCTTACTGTGATTTATAAGGCGCATGGCTGCCCCAGCAGGGCTGCACCAAAGTACATTAAACAAGGTTAGATTGATTTTTTTAGATCTTTTCAGGCACCAGGAGGTTATGTGATTTCCCCAGTATAAAAGGATGTAATGTAAATTTACTTTATTTACTTTATTTGATTTGGTTTAAATCATAAAAAGAGCGGGTTAACCGCTAAAACACGTAAACACTTGTGACTTAAAATTCATGAATAAATACAAGTTAATTAATAAACTTTCCATTTAAAACATTTTGATCAATAAAACAAAGGGAAACAGTACAATTAGTGCCTTTAGTCTTATAGAAGTTATTCTAGCTTGAGGTATCTGATTCTTATTCTTACATTTGCTTCGAGGTGATTATCTAAGCTTTTTCAAGATCAAGTTCCGTGTCTTTCTTTTCTAGCGCTTTTGCAGCTAGACTTAAAAACTTTAATCATTTACATGCCAATTGCACTGTTGACCCTCCTAAACATTTTACTACTGCGGATCTGCAGGTCCTTATCTGCTCTTTTTTCATTAACGGCCGCAGCAGTTTTTTCCGTTTAGATGATAATGCCGGACAAATACAAAGTAAGTGGAGCACTGATTCGTCGCCTTGTCCGCAAAGGCGGCAGTCCGTTGAAAGCCAGGAGCGTTTCCATTTTGGGGTTAAATCTTTAGTTGGGTACACTCCTAGTCTCAATAAAATGAATTCCAGTATCAAAGGATGTTAAACCGACACCAGGGGGCAGATATACCAATTTTCCGCAAATGCTGGGCTGCTTGAAAAGGAGAGAGGAGCGGGCCAAATTTACTGAACTATGGCACTGTCCTCCCCTTTCCCTACCGCCTGCACTGAAATCAGCTGTTGTGAGCCATAGAGCCAGCTCTGCGCCAGGTTACCCTTCCAGTACAAAATACTGTGACGAGATCGACTTTAACCCTTTTCCTTCTTTATATGTGTGCTGTAAAGTGCAGACCACGCACAAAGTCAGAAAAGCAAGGAGAAATAAAAGCATTTCTCGTTTGTAGTGACTTCTTCAAAAGGGTGCAGTTTTTCGGACGTTAAACCCTGTCTAATTTATTTAGTAAATTGGCTTTAGCATCAGAAACCTTGGGTGGTTGCATGGGAATGCCCAGGTTCCATTCCAGGGATGCCCCCTTGGTGCTAAGTAATGCAAGGCAGAGCTATGTGCTGCTTTGAGCTACTTTTACGTTATTTGAAATACTGAACAAGATTAGCGCTGGAAAGTAAATGTGAAAAAAAGGATTTTGCACCGATTTGCATCACTTTTGTGGCGCAAACCTGGTGCAAAATCTTAGTAAATCTCCCCCAGGATTCAAACTAGGGGACAGCATTATCATTATTCCCAAATATTACCCTGTTTGCAGGAAGGTGTCTAGTGTTGTGTCCTCCTGCATCTGTGTTTGGGTTTTGTGGTGTTGTATCCTATCTCGTGTGTCGCACTGTGCACTCTGCTCAGTCTTGGAATGTTGTGATGACTCTTGGAATGCAGTGAGTGAGAGAATATGCAGAGGCTGCAGTTACAGAGGAAGTGTGAGCGGGGAGGCTGTGTGCTCCTGCTGGGAAGTTCATGAGACTCTCATCTATCCTGGAGTTCATAACAGCAACATAACAGTTCCCTAGCTACTCCTTCTTTGCAGAGGCATCAAGGGGGAATGTGACGTTGCAAAGTCAAACGCGTGGCAGCTTTGCAGACTTTTTTTTTTCATTTACATTAATGCAAAGCCAGCAAAGTCTTTATTTTATTTTGTTTTATTTAACATTTTTAAAAGGTTCTGTAGGCCTCTGAGAAAATGTCCCTGCTGCTAATCAGACTCACAAGTGGGACATGGCCACTACTCATCTGTGTATGGTCCATTCCCGTCTCAGCTTAGGCATGGCTTCTGCCAGCAGGGAATGGCCAATGATGCTGAGCAATTGTATTGTAATTGCATTTATATAGTGCTTACTACCCCTAATGAAGTGTCTAAGCGCTTTTTTGGCGAGTAGCAGGCTACTCTGGAACCCATAAAGGATTAGTGTTGAATTAGTATAGTGAAATATGAAAGTTATTTGAGTGGTGGCAATGGCTAATGCACTGTTCATAATGCATGTGAGAGCTAGCGCCTGCACAGTGAGGAGCATACTAGTAAAAGTGGAACAAGCTGCTTGAAGCCATCGGTCTGCTTTTCACTACAGGCAGCGACGCAGCCTCACTTTGAAGGGGGAACAGCGATTCTCTCTCACGTAAGTGAAGTTTATGACTGTACCCGCCTGCAGTAGGATGTCTGCCCCTCCCATGGGCACCCGCAATTTGTACTGTAAATGGGCGCCTGCTGATGTCTTCTTTGCACCTGAAACCACTTCAGTAATGTGGCATCGGTGCAAAGGGACAGAGTTCCCTCATTTGCATGGGGGCACAGCCAATGCAAAGGAGGGAACACACCCATCGAATCATGCCAGAACAAGATGTGTGCAGAATCAGTCCAGATGACAGAAGGGCAGCTGCGGCCGGTAGTGGGCGTACCGGCAGGCGGTGACGTGGGGAGGGGTAGAGGCAGGGGCAAGGTGGGGAGTAGTAATGTATGGATCACAGAGTTTAACAGGTAACTAAACATAAACATAAATAAAACTAATTTCGTTGTGTGCACTGCATCACCAAATGTTAAACTCCGTGATCCATACATTACTACTCCCCACCCTGCCCCTCCCCACGTCACCGCCCGGCCCGTACTCCCACTACCGACCGCGGCTGCAGAAGTGGCTGCACAAGTGTCTGCAGTCCCTTCTGTAATACCTTACTGCTCTAAGGGGACCTCAAGGCACTATATATAATGAGGAATTAGAACACATGACACTGGACCTCACAAGGTGATGTTTTCCAAATTTGGGGGTGAACTTGTCTGTGTATCTGGGGCTTGGTCATCATTAGCAGTCATTCTGCAAGATGTGCAGAATGACATAAACGTTGCTCCTTTTATTCTGAACCCCAGGTAGACCCCGACAAGCCTTTTCAGTGGTGCTGGAACAGTTTTCAGAGTGGGAGTGCTGCTATCAATGTTACGTCACTGGACTCACACAGACTGTGGAAAACCCAAGCATCACACAAAGAACAAGTTTCGAAGTGAGCCACATCCACTCAGCAGGAGAGTGCTAAGGGCAAGGTATGTAACCTGAGGTGAAGAGTGAAGCACCCTGTCACAAACATATTACTAAAGCATGGCGTGGATTGGCTGCCATTTACATACAGCGCAATTTCCAATGAAATGACCACACAATTCATACTGACATGAAGATTTACTGATAAAATCATATAGTGCACAATATAATGTGTGGAAATTGTTTTTCAGCGAGTATTTATCATTTGCATGTCACCAATAGTGTCTTGATTTGCTCTGATCGTATTGAAATAGTTCCTTCCATTACACTTCAGAATTGCAAAAAATGTGCTTCATTTCTGCTTTCCTTACTGCTGACTTATTTGGAAACATTTGTACAGTTCATTTACAGAAATTATGTAAATGTTGTTGTTCGTTTAAAAAACTGACACCATTCAGCATTTTCTTTCACTTTCCCTATATACCAGCAACATTATCAGACAGCTCACTATACAAAATACTCAGATTTTGCAGTCAGAGAAAGAAAAGTAAACAGCAATCTCCATGTTAAAATAATAAGTATCAATTTGTCAGAAGACAAAGCCTGACATTTGACCTCTGTCTTTGAAGGCAAAGCAAATGTGACAAGATAAAAACACAATTTGAAGGCATTTTTAATGTTCATTCATGTCTGATCTCCAGCTGGGTTGTTTTGGGGGTGCCGCAGCACCCCGAACTTCTGCTTCTAGCACCTATGATGAGCCTTTTACCGGTCAATGTGAGACCAGAAGCAGGGCACAAGCAGGGGCTGTGGGTAAAATGTTGAACAAGCAAGATGTGGTCTGTCCAAGGCCTGGCTGGGCTCACTCAGCAGACGAGTGTTAAATGGCTGTGCTGCAGAGGAGGCTGAGACATCATGGGCAACTGAGAAGGGCAAGAGAGCATAACACACCTGTTCAAAGCACTGCTATCTGTCTGTCTCCTGGATATTATTAGATCTGATGGAGTCTACATTTACTTTTCAGAAACTTTTCAAGTGGTGGCCTCTTGTGATCACGATGCTGTTTCTTTTATTTGAGAGAGTACTCACACAAGAGGGTCTGGAAAACAATATGTCTATGTAATGTTCAATGTCATGAAATATACAGTGGTACAAAAGGGGGTGGTGATGGACGGAGCATCTGAATCAGTCACACACTCACACCCAGTCAAAAGATCTGGGTTTAATCTACCACCGTTCTTTAGCCCACTCTGCCACCCCAGTTCTGACATGGCTATATGCAAATCAGTCTGACCCTGTGACTCATGGGAACAGTCCAGCCTGAACTGCCAAGCCATGTCTTCCCTGGACCGAAAACAAGCTTCCGAGGACCGGTTTCTGGTATTCCAGCCGTCTTCAGCCCGGCTTGCTTGAATCCAGTGGCAAAGTGAGCAAGGAACTCACGTCTGAGCATACCCTGCCACACTTATGGCGGCCAAAAGCGGTACAAAGGGGGGTGGTGATGGACGGTGCATCTGAATCAATCAAACACTCACACCCAGTCAAAAGATCTGGGTTTAATCCACCACCGTTCTTTAGCCCACTCTGCCACCCCACTTCTGACATGGCTATATGCAAATCAGTCTGACCCTTTGCCTCATGGGAACAATCCAGCCCGAACTGCCAAGCCATGTCTTCCCTGGACCGGAAACAAGCTTCCGAGGACCGGTTTCTGGCATTCCAGCCGTCTTCAGCCCGGCTTGCTTGAATCCAGTGGCAAAGTGAGCAAGGGACTCACGTCTGAGCATACCCTGCCACACTTATGGCGGCCAAAAGCGGTACAAAAGGGGGTGGTGATGGACGGAGCATCTGAATCAATCAAACACTCACACCCAGTCAAAAGATCTGGGTTTAATCTACCACCGTTCTTTAGCCCACTCTGCCACCCCAGTTCTGACATGGCTATGTGCAAATCAGTCTGACCCTGTGCCTCATGGGAACAGTCCAGCCCGAACTGCCAAGCCATGTCTTCCCTGGACCGGAAACAAGCTTCCGAGGACCGGTTTCTGGCATTCCAGCCGTCTTCAGCCCGGCTTGCTTGAATCCAGTGGCAAAGTGAGCAAGGGACTCACGTCTGAGCATACCCTGCCACACTTATGGCGGCCAAAAGCGGTACAAAAGGGGGTGGTGATGGACGGACTGGGGTGAATGTATGACATTGTTCTGCATTCTGTCCATCACCTGTTGTTTTTGCTATGAAATATACAGTAGCACACACCACACCTCTCAGGCAGCAGTACTGTGTCTGGTTACCCTCACCAGTACTGTGTCACTATATGCAAGAACCAGAGTTGTTTTGGAAATCTCTCAAAATATTGATTAGTGTTACCAGGTCACATGCATAGAGTACCTAAGGAAACCGGAAGCACCCTTAGGATATTGCAGATAACCTATGACCTCTTTACTATCCATTGTCTACTATGATACTATAGATCAGACCTACTGCAGGCCCTACGATGCTAATCTGAGCTGTGTGCCTAATACACAGAGTAATCTGATATACAGCTTCAGCACTCCACATAGGGGTAGTAAGCGCTATATAAGCGCTATAAAAGCGCAATGAAAATTATACAATACCAATCAACCAGCCTACTATTCACGAATCGCTATCATCATCAACTCAGCTGTACATCGCCCACTTCGAAAGGTGCAAAGGCTGTTGGTGCCAGCTGTTTGCTTACCCAGTGCACGTTAATATTACAGAAGGGGCTACTGATGCTTGCACAACCTCATCTGTAATATGAAAGTGGACAACACAAAATGTACACCTGCATGATCATCAGCAGTCCTAGCCTCATTGTAACAAGGAGGCAGGAATACCCTTGCAGGCCAGTGGGGTGTCTGACTGCATCTATCTAAGGTGATCACTCAGTGGGTTATTGGTACCCTTTGGTCCTTTCCCAGGGACTGACTGCATTCTAACTCCTATGTGGATGTACGTTGTTACAACGCATGCTTTTACTACGCATGCCTTTACAACGCAGGATTTTCAACGCAAGTCGTGGATAGTGAATAGTTTAATTTACTATTCCAACTCCAGTCCCCGTGGATAGTAGGGAAGATGTTGGATAGTAAATTAAACTATTACCTATCCTAGAGCCCCCCCCAGCGCAATTCGTTGTAATGACTTGCATTGAAAAACCTGCGTTGTAAAGGCACTGCGTGGTAAAAGTTGCGTCGTAAAGGATGTTTCCCTCCTTTGTGCTTCTTATGGCCTGTTTCCCTGGCGTCCTATGTAATGTAGCACATGTGCAAGGGTGAATGTGTTCATTCATTTGAATGGAGCCATGTCCATATGCAGATGTGCTTGTTTTGCACAAGCCATATTAAAGAAGGGGTTGTGCAAGAATCTTCAGCCACCACTGTAATACCAAAGTGCCACTGGTGCACAAAACGTGGATGCAAAGGTCATTCCATCTCCCGGGGCACTTTGTGTAATACTGTAGGATGTCCCCAGGTTCAAGCCAACCCAATAAGTTAAGCTAGGTGAGGTTTAATGCTAAAAAATGGTTAATATTTACTCTGAGGGTAAAGACTTAAAACCATACAAGAACTGAGTGATACTTACTCAGTCCAAGATCCTGGTCCAGAGGGAGTAAGGAGACGTGATAGATAGTTGAAGCCTTTAAAAAAGGCAAATGCTAAATCAAATGCTATACAAATGCTAAAAAAAATTAATAAAGAGATGCATCAATCAATCCATCCGGATTTTTTAAAGCGCAGCTAATCACCCGATATGGTATACAGACGCTTGCAGATCCTGGAGGCTTCTTCGAACAGTCAGGTCTTAAGGGCACTCTTAATTCCGTAAGTGAGGTGATAGTCCAGAGGTGCATGGGGAGGCCGTTCCAGGCCATTGCTGCAATGTGGGAGAAAAAGTGTTCTCCACTTCTGCTTTGGTAGATGCGAGGAGTATAGGCAAGTGAAAGGAGGTGTAGCATAGCCTTCTCAACAGTTGCTGAAAGTTTAAGTGGTGGTTAATATAGGCAGGTCCTTTGTTGTTTAGAGCTTTATGTGCGTAGGTCAGATGCTTAAATTGGCATCTCTTCTGTACGGGGAGCCAGTGGAGTTGCTTGAGGTGGGGTGATGAGTCTGTACGGGGAGCTAGAGGAGTTGCTTGAGGTGGGGTGATAAGTCTGGCTGCAGTGTTCTGTATGGTCTGGAGGAGGTGTGTGGTGATTCCTATGCAGTGGGCATTGCTGTTGTCCAGTCGGCCTGGTGATGTGGGCCTGTGTCACGGCACAAGTCGTGTGTTGGGGTAGCCACTTGAAGATCTTACGTAGCATTTGCAGAGTGAGGAAGCAGGCGGAGGAGATGTTGTAGATCTGTGATTTCATGGTGACCTTGTTGTCAATGATGATTCTGAGGTTTCTGGCATGGCTGGAGGGTATGGGTGTGGGTTCTAGGTCTGATGGTCACCAGGAGTCATTCTATTTATTGCTGCTCTTGCCAAAGATCAGTGCTTCTGTCATGTCTGTATGCAGGCAGTTGTTCTTCATCCAGTCAGCGACTTTATGTCATTCATCTGTGGAAGGTGGTTCTTGTGGTGTCATTGGTGAGTGAGAGGATGAGTTGGGTGACGTCTGCATAGTAAATTATGTCAAAACCATGGGATCAGATAATATTGACCAGTGGGGTCGCATATGCGTTGAAGAGCTAATGGTTGAGCCCTGGGGAACACTACTGGTGATCTCCTCAGGTTCAGATTTGAAAGGTGGGAGGTGGATCCTCTGGGTTTCTTCTGGTGAGGAACTAGGTAATTGATCTGAGTGCGTCCCCTTGGTTGTTGATGTAGTGGAGTCTTTCAATCAGCTTGTGGTGGGATTTGGTGTCAAAGGCTGCCAAGAGGTCGAGTAGGATGAAAGCTGCTGTTTCTTCTCGGTCGAGGAGGGTTTGAATGTCATTGCGGGCCTCAATCAAGGTGGTTTCGGTACTGCGATTGCTGCAGAAGCCAGATTTGAAGGTTGAAGTAGCTCATTCTTCCCAAGGTGTGTCATGAGTTGATTGTTGATGATCTTTACCACTACCTTTTCTGGGAATGGCAGCAGGGAGATTGGTCTGTAGTTTTTGAGTTCGCTGAGGTCGCCACAGGGTTTATTCAGTAGTGGTTTGACTTTGGCGTGTCTCCAGGCATCGGGAAATGTTGTGGTGGTGATAGAGGTGTTGAGTAGGGTGGTCATTTCTAAGCCGATACTTGAGTTTCCAAGGTTGATGAGGTGGTGCAGGCATGGGTCTACGGGAGCTCCTGAATGGATGGATTTCACGGTGGAGGTGGTGTTCTGGGTAGAGAGGATGCTTCAGGTGGTCAGTGTGTGGTTCATGCCGGTAACAATGGAGGCGTGTCTGTCAAGGAAGTCCGTAGGTGTGGGTTGGGGTTCATAGTTTCTATATATGGTTACGATCTTGTTGTGGAAGAAGTGGGCGAGTTTGTCGCACAGCTCCTGTGAGGGCATGATTTTGTTTTCGCTGGCAGCCGGGTGGGAGAATTCCTTAAGGATGTAGAAAAGTTCCTTGGTGTTGTTAGTGCTGGTTTTGATGGATGCAGCAATCAATCAATCAGGGAGTTTAAAGCGCGCTACTCACCCGTGAGCGTCTCAAGTCGTTGGTGGGCGATGGGGGTGTGCAGCTTAGTGGACATGGGCCTGTCGAAGGGACCGCTTCCTACAACTGCTCAATGGGTGAATGATGTGCTGTATTGCAGCACTCAAACAGACAATTATAGCGACTTCCTCCCTCCCCGCAATAGGCCTACGAATTTCTGGGCACTGTACAATACATATCGAGCAACTAAAGAAGGGGGTGACAAATCCACAGATGGTGAGCATCAAGAAACGAGAGAGCCCAGTCCTAACGTTTAGTGATATAGGTGCTGGCCCTGAAGGTGACAGAAGATATAGGATGTGGCGTGTAGAGGCACTGGGATATGTAACATACAATAAGTGATATGGGAAACTTGAAGTTGGGTGAGCAGCATGTACTGCATTCATGGCCTGATGGGTGGTGCATTATGATAATCACAAGTTATGGAGCAATACTTGCCTGCTGTACTGTTTGAATTTATAAAGCATGACTGCTGAATACCACTGTAATTGCAATGTCTAAGAATGGGAAAGTGTCTTTTGTTTATTGTTTGCTAAGAAATGAAGGTTTAAAATAAAATAAAATAAAAAAATAAAAAAAATTGTTGAAGAGCGTGGGACTGAGCAATGATCCTTTGGGTAATCCACAGTAGATCTCTGTGGGTTTGGAGAGGAAAGGTAAGAGTCTGATCCTTTGGGTTCTGCCGGTGAGAAAGGAGAGGGGCAAGTCGAGGGCGGTTCCCTGTTTGCCGGAGTTGTGGAGTTTGGCTGCGAGAGTGCGGTGGGAGACAGTGTCGAAGGCTGCGGAGAGGTCGAGTAGGATGAGGGCCGCAGCGTGGCCTCGGCGAGAAGCGTGCGGATGTAGTCTGTGGCGGCAAGGAGGGCGGTCTTGGTGCTGTGGTTACTGAGGAATCCAGATTGGAAGGAGTTGAGGATGGCTTTCTCTTCAATGTAGATTGTCAGCTGGACATTGACGATCTTCTCGGTGACTTTGGCTGCAAAGGGTAGGAGAGAGATGGGTCGGTAGTTGTTCAGGTCCGTCGGGTCTGCAGAGGGTTTCTTGAGGAGGGGGTTAACTTCTGCGCATTTTCAGTCATCGGTAAAAGTGTCGCATTCGAAGGGGGCGTTGATGGTGCGTCGTAGCTCAGGTGCTATGGCGGCGGTGGCTCTGTGGAAGATGTGCAGCTGGCTGAGGTTAGTGGGGGCTCCTGAGTGAGTGCTCTTCATCGTCATGGTGATATCTTCAATGGTGACCGGGATCCAGGCGGTGATGGTGGGCTGGCTGTCTTCGCTGGAGGGAGGGGAGGTTTCTTGAGTGTGTTCGCTGAAGTTGTCATAGAGGGTCTTGATTTTCAGATGGAAGTAGGAGCCTAGCTTGTTGCAGGGATCATGGGAGGGAGTGACGTCCGTGCCTGCGCTCGGGGGTTTGGTGAATTGTTGGATGATGTTGAAGAGTTACTTTGAGTTGCTGGAGTTGGTGAGGCGACGTCAGGTGGGAGTGTGTCGAGGAGGTCCCAGATCTCTACGGCATGTCTGTGCAGTGAGCGCACATTAAGGACGATACACTTCAGGGCTTTGGTGGTGCTGGCGTCAGGCGTGTGTGCAGCGGTTGTAGGGGTGTGGAGGATGGTGAAGTATTGTCAGTAGTGGCGGCAGGAGAACTGCGCGTGGGTGGTGTTCGGCGTAGAGTGCTGGCAGTTGTTATTCCTTCTGGGGTTGAGTGCGTGGAGGGCAGCTGAGTCATAGCGGTGGGAGGTCTGAGATCCTGGGTCCCTGGTGCTGGTCGCAGATGGGCACAGCGGCCACCATTAAATAGGGAAAGGGGAGGGAAGCACAGCTGGGAGGCGGGAACCGGCAGGGAGGAAGGGCGCGGGGTCAGCAGTAGCAGGGAAGGGCAGCGAGCGGGCATGGAGGACAATAACAGGGAAAAACCAGGTACAAAGGAAAAAAACTGCCAAAACAGGCAAAAGCAAAATGGAATACAGAGGTGTCAATAACAAGGCACAATACAGAAAAGGCAAAAACAAAACAGAATACATAGGTGACAATAACAAGGCAAAATACAGAAAAGAGAGACAAAAGACAGAAACGGGCACAAACACAGAGACAGGCAGCAGAGGAACAGCAGTAGAGCAAGGCTCTCAAAATGGACTACCAGGGATGAGGCACGGGCAGGAGCCTGCGGGTGGAGGAAGGCCTCGAACAACTGCCAGACAGAGGTGAACAAGGTCAGTGGTACAGATGGTGGAGGTGCTGGGGGAGAGAACAGGTCTCTGACCAGGAGGCCAGAGGTCTTGCTCGCACACCCTCGCAGCAGCCCCCATTAGATAGGGAAGGGGGAGGGAAGCGCAGCTGGGAGGCGGGAGCAAGAACCTGCAGGGGTGAAGGGAGGCAGCAGCAGCAGGAAAGGGCAATGAGCACTCACAGATGACAACAACAGGGAACAACCAGGTACAAAGAAAAAGAAACAGGCGAAAACAAAACTGAATACAGAGGTGACAATACCAAGACAAAATACAGAAAAGACAACCAAAAGACAGAAATGGTCACAAACACAGAGACATACAGCAATGGACCAGCAGAAGAGCAAGGCTCTCCCACTGGACCACAAGGGATGAGGCGTAGGCATGAGATTGTGGATGGAGAAGGGCCTTGAACACCTACCAGACAGAGGTGAACAGGATCAGCAGCAGCGGCACAGACTGCAGAGCTGATGGGGGAGAGAGCAGGTCTCTGACCGAGAGGTCAGAGGTCTTGCTCCGGCTGTCTTCTTTGTTGCCCTCAGCAGGCAGTGGCAGAAGTTGAGGGAGGTCTTGAATTCTCCTTGCTGCCATACCATCTCCTCTCCAACTGCTTGCTGTCCCCTTTCCCTCTTCTAAGTTCTTGGGTGTACCAGTTGACCTTTTTGGAGGATATTCTCCGGCTGTTGCTCTTGATGTTGATGATGCTGTCTGCACAGTGGCTTAACACTGCCTTGTAAATAAGGCAAAGCCCCCTTCACCACCACAATGTGGAAAGTGACGCTGTGGTGGTGATAGGAGCTTGTAAATATGCCCCGATGTCTTTGTTTCCTGAAATTTGCACCACTCCATCTTAAATGGGAGGGTCATTCCACAGTCTATAGTGATCATAACCCCTTAACCCTTTCTGTTGCCATCGCAAAGTGGGCAAGTAAAAACATGGGAAGAATGCAGCCACTCACCAATAAAGACGTGGATCATAGGCTACCCTGGCACTTTGCAGATATGAATAAAGTAATGGACCAGCTGATTAATGAGCATACTGGTCTTTTAACAAGGTGTGCATCAGAGCTATTGGGATTTTCTGAAGTTCAATATAGTTTTATTGGTCTAACTATGCATATTAGGGATATATTGTCAAAGCCCACATACGCTAAGTCTAATAACACAAAGTCATGGTTTGATAAGGTATGCAGGACCGGTAACACCAAGTTACATTCGGCATTGAAGAAATTCCCTTGGGACGGGAGTCAGTTAGTGCCTGGAGAAAGGCTTATAACCTGGCCCTAAAAAAATGGGAAAGCAGAACTTAGGGATGAGAAGTGGAACAACCTAGAAGTTGCTTGCCAGACAAAGGACTCGCAGGCCTTTTGGAAATCAGTTTGAGCAGTTTTTGCTCCTGGAGGTTCCCCTGACCTAGAGGAGGTTCCCCTGACCACCCACATTGGTCCTGAAAGCTGGATATAGCACATCTGCAAAATATATCTAACAACCCCTGCGCAGAGGAAGTGCTATTGAATACTCCATTACCTTCAACTGTGTTAACTTTAATGTTGAGGAAGTATCCAAGGCTATCCACAATAGCCCCTTAAAAAAGCACCAGGACCTGATAGGTGCCCATGGACATCTTTAAGGTAAATCCAGTGATTTGATCACCACTGATTGCCAATGTTTACAATTCTGTGTGTAAGGACTGTGTGCCCCCATTTTGGCGCAAACCCACAATTGTTCAAGTTTTCATAAAAGGAAACGTACACAACCTTAAGAGTTTTCAGCCAATTTCTCTCATTGATTCTGCCACAAAAACAATTGGGTGTAGTGTACTAAATCGTTGTTTAAGCCGGGTCTGGTGGCTCAGTGGACTAATTCATCCATTGCAGGGCCCTGTGTTCGGCCTCATGGTCACAGGTTCAAATCCCGGCAGGTCCATTCAGCCTTTCGTCCATCTGAGGTTGATAAAATGAGTACCATTGAGTTGGGTAACAATAAACATCTGTTATTCCGCGCCAAGAGACCTATGGGTGAACGTGCGCTTTACAAATACACATGTTATGTTAAAGTGGACCTCAGAGAGGAATATCATTTACCCATTCCACTATGGATTTAGGAAAGGCCTTGGCACCATTGAACAGAGCTTAAATCGCCATATACTTGTCTCTAAATATAAGGGTGACAAGGGTAGTTCCCTACAGTTGGCGTTTATGGACCTTCCGAGCAGCTTTGATTGCGTAAATCACTCTAAATTGTGTGATAAATACATTTCTATGGGTCTGGATGCAGATCCGGTCTCCTTTTTACGTCATCTCCACTAGAATCAAAAGGTATTTGTAAGGTATTGTGAAAATGGTGAGTGCCCACCCACATTTCTGGTTAATCGAGGTGAACACCAAGGGTGCATGCTTGCTCTGATTCTATTCTTGCTATATGTAAACAACCATGAATCTGCTCTAGTGAATTTGGGGACTGGTGTGCCTGTAGTTAAAAATAAGCCTATGCTGCTGCTCCTATACGCGGATGACGCCATGCTGCTTGCCAGCACTGCCAATGGCTTAAAGTTACTAATATCTAATTTTGTGAGTTTTATGAAGGTTTTTGACTTACAGACTAAGTTTTCTAAGACTTTTAAAATGGTATGCGGCCGCAAGAACACAAAAAAGCTCACCAGATGTATTGAGGGTAAACTAATTGAGAGAGTGAGCCAGTTTTGTTATCTAGGATTGCTGTTTGTTGAGGCATTTACCTGGTTCCCCTGTACAGGGAGCAGGATAAGTCGCTACTAACGAGCTATTGGTTCCATCTTCACAGTAGCTGCCACCTTAGGAGTAAACCAATTGCCCCCAGTCTCGAAATTTATGGTTCAGGGGTCTGGGGTTATAGGGATATAAGTAGGGTGCAGGTGGAGGAGTTTGCAGACGGGTACTGGGTGTTCCACCACCTCCCTCCAGTTCATATCCCATCAGGAGCTATGCCTGGAATATGTGTAGAACCAAGTAAATCCAGCCCCATTGCCGCTCGGGTAAAAATTCTACCCTAGCGGCAGCTCGCGCTCGTGCACATACCGTTCACGATTGCGAACATACCGTTCGCGATCGCCAGCGGGGAAAAAACTCTGGGGCACTTCGCAAAGCTCAGTTTTCTGCACTCTGCGAGCTCCGCGGAGTGCAGAAAACTCTGAAAACTCTGCGAACGGAGCGAAGTGTATTGCCCAGGCCCAGTATTTATCCGATTGAATGTATTGTTGCATTACTTTATGACAGTTCTGTTTAGTAATTTTGATTCTGCAACTTGTACTTTATATTTCTAATGTTTAGTTCTTTATCTCTTAACTAGATCAACCATTTATGTTCCTGGTGTTGACAACAATATTACAAGTGAGCTGGATAACCTACGGTTCTAAAAAAGGGCAGAATCTGTTATTTCAATGGCTATCCAAGGGCTCAGATTAGAAACTGGGAGAGAGAGCCGAGTCTGGAAAAATGCTGGTCTGAGGTTGGACACTGTCTAAAGAGACGGACCATCATGATATGAGTTTCCCCAAAGAGTATATTATGCTAATTTTTCGAAGCCTGTTATGAGCATCAACTCAACCATCCAGAGAGGTAATCATGAAGTATGAAGAGTAAAAATGTGTTTAAAAACAAAAATACCTGGCAAAATTAATACTATTAAACTTTTATGCCAATATGCGCGAAAATGGAGATGTGTTTATAGTGCCCATGAGAAATTTGCGTCCTAACATAGTTCCAGAAAGGAACATATGAAATAAAACAATCAATGTTAACAAGATGCCAATGTGTGTTCCTGGAATTCTCAGCAGGACCTGGAAAACTAGTGAGTCCGACCCACGAGTGCACATGATCAGCGTAAAGGCGATGCTTGTGCTGGTCAAGGATGTTACCATCCGATACTTTGAAAGTGTTCTCTAAGAAGTACCTCAATATTGGCTCAACTCTTAGGGGAAGACAACGTTTATATTGTGAGTTTTACACCGCGTGCAATTTATGGAGCAAGAATTTGCACGTTACGCGGTTTGCTCGTACTCATGAACCTCGAATAACAGGTAATACCGTAATTCAACCTGTTCGTCTTACTAATTTCCCTTTATCCTGACATTTTGGGTGTCCTAGTGATGCTTGCATATGTGTTTACTAACTCTATAACGTTTGTTCCTAAAAATGGCCGCTGCTTGGCGGGTTTCTTTCTGCGCATGCGTTAGTCACACTCACGTGACGTGACGTCCTTGCAGTTCTGGTGGGAATCTTTTGCGCTTGCGCATGGGCTTTTAAAATGGCGGTCTGTGTCTTCACATGGTGAAGCTTGCGCGGATGTTTTTATGTTATTGTCTGTTTGCACTAATCACTCACGCTATAGATATTATAAAGTAAGGGGGATAGAGTAGCTATTCATGGTATGCAGTGAATTCATTTATTTCTATGTGTTAATTTGTTTTTCGCTTACTTTTCATGTACCGCGAAATTGGGGGTCTGAGGGATGCTGGAGCCATCTTGAAAATCTCTACTGCGCATGTCACCCTGGCAGAGAGAAGACAACCTTGAACAGTGGAACTCAGCCAGCTAGCAGCCACAGTCAAGATGCTCCTGAGAAAATGACCTGCGACCCAGCAGGATAGAATCGAACTGTACTAAATTTGTTACAAATGTATTTCTTCCATGGTATTCTGTAGAATCTCTCATGGGAACCCAAAATTTGTTAGGCGGTCCCAGAAAATGTTAATTTAGGCTTGTAGAAGTTTGTTCTGATTGGTGTGCTGACCTATCCTACTTGGGGACCAATCGAAATTGGGGATTCTGACACTTGCATCATTTGGGGGGGTGGTACACTGACCCGAAAACAGTATAACTAGCCTAGGTTTAGCTAGAGAAATTGTCCGACTTGTCCGAATAGCTGACCTGTCACTGACCCAACGCACTCAATAGGTGACTGAATACAGAGCGCTGCGGAGCACTCTGTCCGAAATATACCATAGACTCGAAAGGTTTTACTAAACCTTAACTGCTGGCGGAGCACTTCGTTGGGGAGTTCGCTAACCCAATCGGGGTTCTGACTGATAGCTGCAGAGAGGGTGGAGCGCAGGCGTTGCTTCCAAACTGCGGGTGCTGGTCGTGCCTTGGTGGTCCTGTCCTGATCCTAATCTGGTTCTCCTGTTCTGTCCTGGGGTGTCCATTCTGCACCTGCTGTCCCATTGATGACTGTCCTTCCTTGGGGTATTTCCTGTCCTTGACTTATCCGTGGCCAGGGTTGGTCTTCACACAATTCTAGGTAAATATATAGTGCTGAAACTCTATACTGCACCTTCTATTTTTTTTCTGTCTTTGCTTTAATAAAGACATACTTTTGCGCATAATTGATTTTCCATGCTTTCGCAAAGCTACTGAATGAAAGCTCATACGTTATTGCTGATTTCTAGCATGTTCCTATGTTACCCTTCCTTTTAGCACAATTCTTCATACAGTTTATGAAATCTAGATGTGGTTTATAATTTTCCATTTTCTTTAAGTTGATTGAAGCAAGGTGTCTAGAACTATAGCGTGTTCCATTTTTACCCTTCCTATAGATGTATAGGATTTCCTGAATTCTCGCCCAACTTTTGAAGTATTTCCCAGTAGTGAAATTCTAGTACGTGCATAAATTTGCCCATTGATAGTTATCCATCCATTAGTACCATTTCTGAAAATCTGCTTAGCATATTTTATTCGTTCTTATCTTCCTTTTAGACTCGTAAATGGTTGCCCTGATATACTTTATATATGGTTATGTGCTCTTTGTTATCTTGATTATCGATTGTCTCTTAGTTGTAAACTGTATGCTTTCCGAATCTGAATTCTAGATAAAATCTTTAAAACTTCCAGTAGTCTGTGGTCATTTAATGCCGAAGAATATAAAATTGGTATTTGTGTTTGCCTGCCTTTCTTTCACAGCTAGCTCTCTGATCCATTGTGGTCATTATGTACCCGTAACGGTGGAATGGTAAGTCGGGTACGGTAGAAATAAATAGGAAAGGAACCAGGGTTACTGGTAGTAGAGTGTAAGGTCACCCGATTAATGTATATGATATATTGAAAAAAAGTATATGGGCCCGGTACGTGTATGGTGAAATTATTGGCCAGGTGACCTGCGATCTCTATCACAAAGACAATGCGGTTGTTACAACGACTGCATTGTTACAACGTAGTGCCATTACTACGCAAGTCGTTACAACGTCTACCGCTAAATGGCGCTCTAGGATAATGAATAGTATGATTTACTATTCCAACACTTTCCCTAGTGTTGCACACACTGGAGTTGGAATAGTAAATCATTCTATTCCTAAGTCCAGTGTGCCATCTAGCGCAAGTAGTTGTAACGACTTGCATTGTAATGGCAGTGCATTGTGACAACGCGGTCTTTGTAAAGACCGCATTGTGAATGCATCGCGGAGTAAAATCCGCGATGTGAAGAGACATATTCGGACTGGGAGGAAGCTTTGAATTTGGATGCCTGTGACTGAAAGGCTTGGTGGCCAGGTTCCGACCAGTGCTGTTGGTTCATCATATCTCAACTATTTTTATATACCTCATTTTATATTAGATATATTGGGCCTCATTTATGAGGTTTTTCCATAGGGCAGAGCAGTAGGCCTTCCTGCTGCGCTTCCCTATGGCGAACGAAAAGGGCAGGAATGAGCCGTATCTATAAGATATGGTACATTCCTGTCCTTTTCCCCTGCACCGGTGCTCAATGGGCAGCCGTGCGCCGACGCAGGCACTCTTGCACATTGGTGCAAGGGTGCCTGCGTTGCGGGGATGATTATTTTTGTACAGGAAGGAAAACCTTTCTGTACAAAAATAGTCACAAGAGGCTTTTTCCTCTTTCTATGTGTGCCTCCCTATCGCTGTAAATCTGGGGCAGTGTCAAAATGGCCTGGGAACGCCCCCAGCAACACCCATTGCACGCCCCTTTAACACAGAACACTGCTTTAAAGGGACTGATATTTATCAGGCAGCATTAGCCAAAAAAAGTGGCTTAGTGCTGCCTGATAAATATCACGCAGACTTCTGCGCTACAGAACGTCACAAAAAGTGTCGTTCCGGAAGCGCAAGGAGTCTCATAAATGAGGCCCTTTGAATGTTAATCCTTTTCAGACCTGGAAAGATTTGTCACTTCTTGCTTTTCCAGATTCCTGCTCTTTATTATGAGATAATCGAGGAGGTATGCCATGACAATCCTTGAGTGGGATTCAGATTTTGATTTTTAGAAGGTAACTAGATGGGGTATTGCATTTTTAAATCTCTTATGGCCCCGTGATGTCAGGCAGAATGGAGTCTTTAAATTGTTCTTTCAAGAAACATTTCTATAATGGAGTCTTACTCGACATTTTTAAGAATACCAGCCAACTTTAAATTTGACCTTGTAGATCACTTTTGAGATACTCCCTTTCTTTAAATATTTTCCATAAAGTCAAATCAAATTCATGTCATTTCTTAGAGCATGAGGGGGCACATGCACCACTGTTTCAACCGGTTTCCATATATGTCTGTGGCATGTACTGACCCTTTTTTACGAGTCGCTAACCTATTACCAACTCTCAAAATAGGGTTTGCGACTCGCCATTTTGAAGGAGCGTGCAAGGGCGTCCCTTCCTAATAGCAACTCGCAATGGCATGTACGAATGTTTTGCAACCGAAATGCGGTTGCATAACATTCGTATTTTACCGCCAATGGAGAGTTGGTGGCAGACCAGTCACAAATGGAAAGGGGTCCCCCAGGGACTCCTTCCCATTTACAAATGTGGGCCCAAATATTTTTTAAGATCCGGCAGTGGTCCCACAGACCCCTGCCTGCTCTTAGAAAATGAATCTGAAACATTTTATTTTTCTCTTTGAAATGTATCCCATTTTCCTTTAAGGAAAACAGGATGCATTTAAAAAAACAATTGCTTTATTAATAAGCAGTTACAGACATGGTGTTCAGCTGACTCCAGCAGGCTACCATCCCTGTGAGTGCTGGCCATTCCCAAAAGGTCGCAGATTGTGACCTGCCTCATGAATATTATTGAGGCAGGCCCTTTGCGATCAATTGGAGAATCGCAAACACTGTCTCAGACACTGTTGTACATTCCAATTTGCGAGTTGCAAATTGTGAGTCACAAAAGAATCGCAATTTGCGAATCGCAAAATGGAATGGTCGTACATCTGCCCTGAAAGTTTCTAATTGGAGAAGATTTTCCTCAATCAGTGTGACCCTAGTTGTGAAGTCTACTACTTACTTGGCTTTAGGTGTAGCTGGCCCCTAATTTTCCCCACTCCTTTTTTTGTTGGGTACTAGAGTGTTCGAACGCCTCCCAAAATTATGTGCGGAGGTCCATGAATATCCATTTGCAAGTGAAGTGTTGTGTTTTCTTGACTCATGGATTTCCTTTCACTTGTACCTAAGTGAATTATTTCCCTGACGGTGGGTAGTGCTTTGACAGTGTCACTAGTATAAAGTAGTTTTTCTTCGCCATCTGCTTTAGGGTTTTGACCCACTGGATTAAGAGCATCCAGTCCTAATTCAGATTGTACTTCTGAACCTGAACCTGTGTCATACTCAGTCTCAGGTTCTGAAATATTACTCAGAGTTGTGGAATCAGGTTTAGTCTTTTCCCTTTTCACTTTGATTTTCATCACCACCACAAGGATTCTGTTGTAAGGGCCAGATGTAGGTGTCCAAATACCGGTCGGAAACGGACGATTTCGGCCGTTACCGACCGGTATTTGGCTTTTGACATGTAGGTGGCTCGGAATTGACAGAATCGGTATATTTACCGATTCGGTAAATTTACCGCTTCGGTATCTTTCCGAATCGGTAAATATACCGATTCTGTAAATCCATATGTAGGTGGCACAGTTTGCAGTGCCACAGGCCCTTAGGAATTCTTAATTTACCACCCAATCCTATTGGGTGGTAAAATACCGAATTCCAGTGTACATGCACATCTGTGCATGTACACCTATGCCATGTGACACACAGACATGCCCTTAGGGCATGTCTGTGTGTCACATGGCACACAAGCCTGCAATTGGGGTGCTACAGGGTGTCAAAGTGACACCTCGTCCCCCCTGCCAGGATTCGGTATTTACTGATTCGTAAAATACCGATTCGATATTTCCCATTGATTCCTATGGGCTTCAAGGCCCATAGGAATCAATGGGAAATACCGATTCGGTATTTACCGAATCGGTAAATACCGATTCTTACAGAATCGGTAATTGTAAAATATAAATTACCTACATCTGCCTACTTCCAATTTACCTACTCTTAAATACCGAATCGGTATGATTCGGTATTTAAGAGTAGGTAAATCGGAATTACCTACATCTGGCCCTTAGTGCCCAGGATAGCAAAGTCTGATATCTGGCATATCTCATAGGGTTGAAGGAATGTATGGGTTCTTTGATGGCTGCTCTGAAGAACCTTCTGAGCCTTTGCCATGTCTACTTGGCTCTTTTGGTCGGACGGTGGTCTCCCTAAGTTCAGTGGAGAGATTTTGATGCCTCAAAGGAAAGAGTGGAAGGCTGTGACATTTAGGTTCTTTGTTAGTTACATTTATCTTCACCAAGTACCAGTGTAAATAAACGCCTTATCTTTTAAAAAAATACAACTAGCCTGAGAGTTGAGGAGCTTGGGGGAATCAGGGCTGGTTCCTCTTTATGTTGCTGTTCCTGCATCATGTTCCTGCAGTCCAGATCAATTTTCAGTACCGGTGATCGGAAGGACTTGTACTTCAATTGATCCTTCCCCCAATAAGCATGGCCCCAATTTTAGGGTTTGTAAATTTACAACATGCTCTTAGGTGGACATATAAGCTTTATTGATATCTCAAATAGAATTCAACATATATGTCCAGAAAGCCCTCGTGGAGCACAATTGACATCTGGCTTACCCAATGAGTACCTATCTGAATACTCTACGTAGCTGCAGGTGTTGCCCACAGTTTCATTTCTGGACCACACTGTTCATTTCTCTTCATGGCGTTTCTTCCACAATTCTGCACACAGTTGAACCAATACTTCTGATAGTTTTTCAAATCCTGTCTGGTCACTTCTCAAGCTTGCACCATATACCAATTGGTGGCCTGTGACCAGAGCACATCTCTGGCCCTCCCACATATCACAGACGCATGACCCACATCCTGAACCTGCACTCCTGTGAGCTTTGACAATACTCACCTGTTTCTGCAGTGCAACTGACTACTCTGTGCCTCTCTAGGCCATTTCCCTCACAATTATGTATCTAGACTGCTACCATATCTGCAGTAGAACTAGAGCACCTCTTCTGTAGTGTCAAACTCATTGCATTCTCCACACAGATCACACAAACCATCACCTTTCTCAACAGCGCTTCAGGGCTGCGCACTGTGTAAATGAGAACAACTGAATTCTGCGTGTCCATCATAAGGACAAGCTGAAATGTCATAGGTAGGTAGCCCTAAACCAATCCCTAGCTGTGACTCATGTTCCTCAGTCCTGCTTTATCTACAACACGAAGCAATCAAAGTCTTCTCAGGGATTTACTTCATGATTGTAAAAGTCTCACAATGCATGTCCTAATGAACCCAAGATGATGGTTTCCTTCCTCCCAGAGCTGAACTATCCTGGATAATGAACCCAGGGGCATATTAGCAAGAACCTTGTTAAAATTATCGCCAGGAAACTGCAGCTAAAACGGCGATAATGGGCTTGCTAATATGCATTATAGAATTCCAATAGAAGCCCAGGTTAGATGTGCAGGACATCTAACCTGGGGTTCTATTGGAATTCTTTAACAAGGTTCTTGCTAATATGTAAAAATGTGGAGAAGTGTGGCTCGATGGTTAGAGGGGCAGACCCTGATGCAGAGGTCTAGCCCGGGACCAGGGTTCAATTCCCCGCCTCGGCGGGTCTTGAGCTCAAAAATTCCACGGACCGGATAATTCTCGCCTCGGTGCCTATTGTAATCATGGGTCCCACTCTGCAACTCTGGGCAATAGCTTGCTTAATCTCAACAACGGCCCCCACAACGCTAAGGATGCCTGGCCTCCACCTTGGGGGTTCCCCAGGGGTGGACACCTCACAGGGAAAGCCAGGATGGGTTCCTCAGCGGTATTCGTACAAGTGCCTTGAGACCCTTGTGGATGAGTAGTGTGCTATACAAGTATCAATTTACATTTACAATATGCCCCCAGGTCCCTGGCTTTCTTTTTAATGCATTCTACACCTCTATACACTGCACCACGCAGGATATGTGCAACAGAAGGGCCAGGAAACAGAGGTCAAGGCATAAGCTTCAGCTGGCACCTTGTTTACCATTCCCAAAAAGTCCAGAACATCTCATCACACTTAATTCCTTTATTCTACGTGGATACTTTGAAGCTGAGAGGATCAGATAACTCTCCAGCAGACCTGTCTCCACATCACACTCATCACTCGCCCAGGCTAGAGGTTTAATAACTCTGTAATAACCCTGGGCTGGAAAAAGTATGTAAACTTAAATCTAAAATTTCAGCTGAATGGGATCATTAAAATCTGATTTATGATTTTGTAGATCTGAGCCAAAAAATATCATGTTTTTAGCCGCTTACAGTTCCTAGAAAGTTATTTAATAAGACATACGATTTATGAGAGCATCTGTTGTAGCCAATGGCTGTGAGGCCATATGATATATATCGGGCCATGGAGACCAATATCCTGTATCCACCAGGCACATTGCCAAGGGATATTTTCGATCAGACAAGGGCAAACCCGTACGCTACAGCCAACGTATAGTCCACGCATACATTTTGGGCATGTTCCATTGTCAGATAGCCAACAAGACAATATGCCAGTCAAGTGTCATGTTAATAAGTGCTCCTTTGAACTTGATGGGCTCGGGTCTAGTCAGCAGTTCTTAGAGCACTTCACATGTATAAATTCTAGGCCCGATTCACAGAACCAACTTAAGACAAAATCCTAAACTTACTACTTTTGGAAAGCTACCCCTTACCTGATAAGACGCCGCCACTGCCAGGAGTCATCTAAGGGCTGCAACTTACCTTTCAGGACGCCGCCACCGCCAGGAGTCATCTAAGGGCTGCAACTTACCTTTCAGGACGCCGCCACCGCCAGGAGTCATCCAAACGCTGCCAAACCGCGCCGCCGCTCCGGGACTACAATTCCCGGCTGCCTCAGCGGCGGCGCGCTCTGCTGACACCGCGCCAGCGCCAGGAGGCGCACAAAAGCAGAGCTGCGCCCGGCGAAGTGGGGGAAATCTACCACTTACCTGATAAGACGCCGCCACTGCCAGGAGTCATCTAAGGGCTGCAACTTACCTTTCAGGACGCTGCCACAGCCAGGAGTCATCCAAACGCTGCCAAACCACGCCGCCGCTCCGGGACTACAATTCCCGGCTGCCTCAGCGGCGGCGCGCTCTGCTGACACCGCGCCAGCGCCAGGAGGCACACAAAAGCAGAGCTGCGCCCCGCTTTGCGGGACGCGCGAGGGACGAGCCGGGGGAAGCCCGGGCAAAGGGCGGGCCGTCTGTGGCCGTCAGAGGCCGGAGGAGGCTGGGCTGGGCTGGAAACTCTGCCCAATTCATCGCAGGATCACCTGGTCATGTGAGCATAAATCTCCATTATACAACTTATCGCATTTCATTTATTACGAACTCTTGAGGCTGACTATAAAACAGTGTTTGTAGTTTCATTCCTTTCATGAGCAATGGCTCACGAAACTAGAAGTAAGACTGCTGCTGGGGGGACATAGTTGACAGGAACCCTCGATGATTTTATAGTACGCACTAATACATTAATAGATCAGGGAATTGTGCTTATGGAGAGAAGGGTATCCCAGGACCTAGCTTTTGCAAAGAGGTCGTCTATGGGCCATATAGCTGAGGCCCGTAGCCCAGAAAATGCAGCAAGCAATATCACTCCTCTGCACACACTCGTAGAGGTTCATAATAACATGTCTACTCAGCCGGCACTCCAGGACTCTACTCTCTGTGACTCTCAGCATTTGGCACCATCGGGCAACATTCTCATTTCTACACAAATAGACTCCCAGGCGGAAAGTAGTAATAGTGAGTCACAAGGGAGAAGGGAGGGAGCAATCCCAAAGACTAGGCAGACTAAAAATAACACTACCACCTCTAAAAAGACAAAAGCGGCAACTGTACATAAATCTGGAGCTGATAATATGAAACAGCAACTAAGGGGAGCATCCAAAGTGGACACAGGGAAAGAAGAGGTTCGCCCTAGGACAATGCCTTTGACTATTGATGATTCAATCTTAGACGATACTTTGGCTGATATTTTTAATAACAGCATCACATCTAATAGCACAACCACCAGTATAGATAGGGAAGACCTCCTTATATCGACACTAAAAACTCTCATTAAATCTTTGCTGTCTCCTCTAGAAAATAAGCTTATGGCAATAGAAACACAATTACATGCCCTCCATAAGAATATAGAATCCCTACGTCCGACCCAGACTAAAAAAGTAACCCAACTAACTATGCCCGTAACTAAATCACAAACAACAAATAAGTCCTTAGCGGAAGCTAAAAAACCAGTTCCCAAAACACCTGTGTTAAACCCTGGCCCTCCAGTGACAAGTAAAAACACGGTTAAATCTACTCCATCCACCGAGGCAAATGCAAATAAAACAGCAATCTTAAATGCCCCTACCCACAGTCCTGATAAACCGTCACAAGATAGGACTGAAAAACGTAGAGGGATCAATTTACCACCAGATGCATGCCCATATGTAGTTATCTTAACTGGGGTCCCTGAACTGGCTGCTCAGGCTACGGAATCATTTTGGACACTTAAAAATAAGGTACTTCACTGGTTAAATTCTAACCACCCTCTTCCACCATCCATAACCAGTGACATCTTAATGGTGCAGAGGGTCCCTTGGGTGGGAAAAACCAAAAAGAGAATTCAAGGAGACTGTGTGGTGGTAACCTTTGAAGATCCTAGAACAGTGGAACATATCTGCTTGGCTGCAAAGAGAAATAATGGAGTCACAATTGTGGCAAGACCACTTTCTTTTTTCTATACGCCAGTTCAGTCTACAGACAACAGATGGAGTTGGATGAGGGGTACAAATTACCCTCGGGGAGGGTGGGGCCATGAAATGTTTGGGGAGCCAAATCAAAATACTTGGGGAGAAGGGTTAAATGATGGCTGGACTACAATACAGCGAAGGGGAGGGAGATTACATTATGGTGATCGATATAGACACAATGAATGGATGCGTCCACATCATGTTCCTTTTACCATCCCCTGCTTCAATCGGTTTAGCGAATTGGAGGCAGTGGATTGACAGTCAGAACAAAATGGGTCCCAACACTCTTTTTCATCCCCATTCTCTCCCCATAAGTTACTGGACTGCAGTGGAAATTAACTACCCCCTGACACGAACACAAGGAAGGAAAGGGATAGAAGGCTACAAATGACTACAAATGAAAACACAAACGCGACTATTACTTCGTGGAGGGAGTATAAAAGACATAATGGAATAGACACTAGGACCAACGGAGAGCAAACCGACATAGTTATCAATACCACCAGAAATAACAAATTTGTAAATCAGGAAAGGGAACAAGATAATGGTGGCATGGACTTAAATAAAGATATATGTACATTGATGTTCTGGAATGTGGCAGGTTTGAAATCAAAAATTACCAATCCCTCATGGGATACCGTTACAAATGGCTTAGACATTATGGCCCTTCAAGAAACCTGGGCCATAGACCCCATACATGCTAATGGTTACAAAACATTTTGTACTCCTGCAGTTGGTGGCACATATGGGAGATCTAGGGGTGGCCTAATTACGTACATCTCGAATAATTTAAGGTACGAGAAAGTACGTTTTTATTCTAAATGTGATTTCTACCATAAATTAGTGATAGATACTAAAGTTGGTCTTTGTCTTCTAATTATAAATTTCTACAATAATATCCCAGTTAATATGCCTCGGGATGTTTTGAAATTGTTAGCTAATGATTTACAATGTGAATTAGACAGCAAGGAGGAGGAAGTAATGATTTTATGGGGGGGGGGGGGGTGATTTCAATTGTCCATTATGTACAAAAGGCCAAAAAGGCATTTGCGGCTTAATGTTAGAGCAGGATATTAACCTCTCGCATTTTAAACATACTCAAACTGGGGACTTATTGAATGAATTATTGTTTAATTACGATTTGGGTTTTGTGAATGAAATGACTCAGCAACCAACACCTTTTGTACCAACCTTTATTGGGAGGGGTGCATCGACTACCATTGACTTTACCCTGTGTTCAAATGGTTATGGGCAGAAGATAGGTAGCTTTAAAGTTTTGGACACACCGGTAAGTGACCACCTACCTCAAATACTTGAGATGGAGAACCTTTTCGTAGCACGACGGAATGCTCATACCCCAGCGCAGGCCGCCCCAGATGTGGCACTGGGGAGGCAAAATGGGTATACCCTCAAGAGGAGCAAGGTGGTACCGAAAGAATTCTTAAAAAAGTTAGTAAATACTTGTGCCGACAGCTTTAATATCTGCCTGGGCGAAGACTCTGATAGTCAAAGCATAATAGAGCATTTTAATATCATTGCATCCACCATCAAAGGGAACTTGAAATTAGCGCCAAAGAAGGGGCCCAAGAATAGTATAAGATGGTTCGACAGGACCTGTACTAAGGCCCTAACAGAACTCAAACATGCAATACATAAGGTGCCCCGATATACTGCTCAGATAAGAAACCTAAGGAAAAGTTACAACCAGGCACTAAAAGACAGGAAGAATGCGATTAAAAGGGTGGCTTGGGAAGAATTATGTGCAGCCTCACAAACTAAAGATATATCAGCCTTCTGGAGGGTGGTAAATGCACCACTGCCCTATGAAAACACCAAAGCTCGCATGGAAATTGCGATTAACGAGGAGGACTGGGTTGCACATTTTTCCACTCTTTATATGTCTATAGATGAGGTACAAGATACAGGTTCAAACTCGCAAGATGTGTCAGGAGACGAGGTCCATAAATTGATTGTCACTTTACCCGAGGTTTTAACAAGTTTGAAAGCCACAAAAGGCAGTAAGGCGGCTGGTCCAGATGGGATCCCGGCAGATTTGTATAAGGCGAACAGTGAAATCTGGGGTCCGATGCTTGTTCAACTTTTTAACGCAGCGCTAGCAAAGGGACTGAGTCCATCTTGGTTCACTTCAATCATTGTACCTATCTACAAGAAGGGAGATAGACAAAACTGTGCCTGTTATAGGCCAATATCTCTTCTTGACTCAACAATAAAGATCCTTGGTAGAATTATTTTAGCCAAATTACAAAACTGGGCAGAGGAGTTTGGGGTAATAAGCGACCTACAATTTGGATTTCAAAAGGGCATAGGAACAACGGAGCAGGGTTTAAATCTATTCTTGATTCAACAGAAATACATTACAATAAAAAGGGAGCGTCTGTATTTCACATTTGTCGATCTTACATCGGCTTTCGATTGTGTGTCTCACTCTAAATTATGGGACCTGATGTCAAGGCTGGGCGTAGAAAAATATATAATTCAATTTTTAAGGGAGCTATATTCAGGAGCCACTGCCATTGTACGTTATGGTAAAGGGGGGGAATGCAGTAGGCCCTTTGGGATAGGGCGTGGTGTACGCCAGGGGTGCGTCTTGGCCCCCTTTCTATTCCTTATTTATATAAATGGCCTCAAAAGTTGTCTGCTGCAAGAGTGTGGGGATATGCCAAAGATTGGAAATAGATTTATCCCTGCACTGTTGTATGCAGATGACGCAGTTTTAATGGCTCGTACCCCCATGGCCCTGCAAAAACTGATAACATCTTTTAACCAGTTTATGCTCAGCTTGGACATAAAATAAATTGCAGTAAGACCTTTGCTATGAATTGTGGCACAGGTGTCAGAAAGCAAATGAAAACGATGTATATAAACAACGCCCCTTTAGAAAGAACACACACCTTCCCGTATCTTGGAATTTTGTTTCACGAGACAGGCACTTGGTCAAATGCGGTGAAGGCAAGAATGCTCCTATTCTCCAAAACAATCATGGCACTAAAAAGTTTCATAAGAAAACTTGGGAATAAACCGATCAGGGACATTTTAACTATTTATAATGCAACGTGTGTATCGGTGGCATTGTATGGAGCAGGGCTCTGGGGATATTCTAATATAAAATCACTTCAAATGGTTGAAAATAAGTTTTTACGGCACAGCCTCTCAATACCAGAAAGTACAGCGACTTTTATTTGTCATGCTGAGCTGGGGGTGCCGTATATTACAGACATTATTAGAATACAGCCCATTCTTCTGTGGCACAGGGCCTGGACTGTAAATGAATGTGTTTTAAATCGCGCCATATTGCATGATATGCTGAAACTTGGAAAAGTAAATGGACTTGAATGGCTAAACTACATCAGAACATTTCTGATGGAAATTGATTGCCCAAAATACTATGAAGATCCATCTACTATGGCAGATATTTCCAGAAAAACACTGAAAAAATTATGTATGAAGCATCTGAGTGAAAAAAGACTACTTGATAAAAATAATAAAAAGACTGTCTCTTCACATCAGTTAATTCTAATCGGTGATAAATTACAGCCATACCTAACCCTGCATATGCCTAATTTTGATAGATTCCTTTTAACACGTTTTAGATTTAATATTGTTTTTAGATTATTTACTTTCCCTGAAATTAATTCTTGGTCTAATGAACTGCTTGTATGCCCTTGCGAGGAATTATCTGCACAATCCAATATACATGTTTTATTTTTTTGTAAATTCTATACCCTGCCACATAGGAAACTTATTGTCCCTATACTAAAAGAAATGATTTGTATAGATAGTAAATATATGGCTCCAACATCTCACAAGATTCTTGATTATTTTGAGGATACCGTCAAAAGAGATCTATCCAAGATCAGGTATAGATCAATGAAACAAAAAAACTTTTTGGTTCATGATTATCATACAATACAATCTATCACTCAGAACTCTCATCTTACCCTTAAACCAGCTGACAAGGGTGGCGCCTTGGTCGTCATGGACACAGAATATTATAACCAGAAGGTTAATGAACATGTTCAAGATCAAAACACCTACTTACCACTTGAAAGCCATCCCACTAGCTTTCTACAAAAGGCACTATCTGAATTGCTGCAAGTAGCGTATCAATCTGGGATCATTACTGAGCAGCAAAAAATCATTTCTCACCACACACAACCCAAGAAGACCGGCACTCTACATGATACCCAAAATACACAAGCATCCCACAGATCCTCCATTTCGTCCGATTGTGTCCGGGTGCAGTTCCATCTTTGACCCCATTGGGAAATATTTAGATCATTTTCTGCAGCAATTTGTACAATCTTGGTACACTTACATCAAGGATACCACCCATTTCTTAACCAAACTTGAATCCATCCAAGAATACTGGCGAGAAGATTGGACATTATGTACCATCGATGTAACAGCACTATATACATCCATTAATCATCAACAAGAAATGGAAGCTGTCGAATGGGCCCTACTGCAAATGCACTTCTCCCAACAAAAAAGCTTGTTCATCTTGAAACTATTACATCTTTGTCTGCACAATAGTTATTTCCAATGGCAAGACCAATTCTTTGGACAGATGACCGGCACCAGCATGGGCTTTTCTGGGGCCCCAGCCCACGCTAATATTTACATGTCCTTTTTTGAGCATGAACATATTCACACTAAAGATCAATGGAATCAAGGTCTAGTCATGTATGGTCGATACATCGACGACATTTTCCTGGTATGGTCAAAAACTCAGTCAGAACTTGAAAACCTCATCGTAGATTTGAACACCAAGAATCCTAGAATTCAGTTTACTCATTCCATAACTTCTGACTCTGTACATTATTTGGATGTCCTTGTCACCAACGATCGCAGGAACAAAAAACTCATGACTGATATTTATACGAAACCCACCGATAGAAATAATACTTTGATGTACAACAGCTTCCACCCGATGAGTCTGATCACGAATCTGCCGTATTCCCACCTCTTGAGAATCAAAAGAATCTGCGCAACACAGGAGTTATTTGAGAACCAGATACAAGTCCAGTGTAGGAGATTTGAACAGCGTGGCTACCCCACCAAAGTTTTGAACCAATGCATAGACCGATTAGCAATAATTGACCGTCATACATTGTTGCTACCGACCAATAAGACACCTAAAAATGCATTTACATTTGTGTCAAAATACTCCACATCTGCTAGACAAATCAAACAGAGCATATTGAAAAGATGGGAAATTCTTCAAAAAGAAAGTGAATTTAATGGGATTTTTCAGGATAGACCGATATTTGCATACACTAGAGGTCGTAACCTGCTAGATATAATACGGTCGCCAAAGTGTCCTTCAACTAATCCTGAATACAAAGGCACAATGAAATGCCAGAACTGTGTAAATTGCAATAACATCGTTGTCGGAAACACTTTGACCCATCCAATGACAGGCAAAAGTATTAAACTTAAGCACACATCAGATTGTAACACCACTATCGTTGTCTACTGTCTCAAATGCCCATGTGGCAAACTTTATGTGGGCAAAACAGAAAGAAAGCTAAAAATTAGGCTTACAGAGCATAAGAGCAACATAAGGGCCAAGAAGAAAGGCACTCCGATAGCCATCCACTGGGATGAGAACAGTCACAACATTGCACAATTAAGAGCTCAGATTATAGAGGCAGTACCTAAAAAAGATGGGCAAGATAATTCTATCAAACTATTACAACGTGAAGCATATTGGATTAGCTTTTTATGTACAGGAATTCCGAACGGTCTAAATGATCGAATAGATTTGGGATGTTTCCTATAGTACAGGGTCCAATTGTCTGATTTACATAGCATAAATAAAGGCAGACACCCCAATTCCCCAACTTATTTGTGATATATTGCGACATGTTGCTGATATTCTAGGAGTGTTGTCATTTTTTACATAATGGTTCGATTGTATTCCAACTTATTCAGAATTGACCTGTACAGGTTTTTGTTCTCTTTGATTAAATAATACAGTCTATGGTATATAATTGTTCACTATATAACCATATGATCCGGGATTGATCTTGTTGAAAACACTTGCATTGCTATGTTAGGAAATGGAGATATCTAGAAAATGATATTACAACCTGTTGGAGAAACACACGGATTAAAGTATTTCTCACTATCAGGAATTTGCCCCAAGTAATAATTTCATTTTCAGTAGCACACGTATATAGAACAGGCAAGCACAATTTTGAAATAGTAGGTGATTCCCCTCTTTCCCTTTCCCCGTTTTGTTCTTGCAAGAATATTGCGTGGAGGCAGGATTTATAGGCTACATATTACGCCACATCTAAATACATGAGACTACCTGGCGTACTTAGACACATTTACATATCTTCATATCATGGTTGCAAACTATGTATGATTCGCTCAACACAGTCAATTATAAGGTTCAACATATATTTATCAAGTTGCAGAGAAACTATTTTCTCATGAGTATTCTCGTTCGGGAACCTTGGTTTATTTGCATAACAGTCAGGATATGACTAAAGTGTTTCCTTTCTCCGTTCATAATTCCCACGCACTAAGATAGATTATATTGTGTACTTGCATATTGCAAGGTTTACATCATCAGTTTTCACAAACCTAGTGCTTAACACGTCCTTTTACTTCCCCCTTCTTCATTCACGGGACTACATTTCCCATAGACCTCGCGCAGGTGTAGGAACTCTTTAAAAGCATGTATGGTATCCTTGCGCACGCAATTGATTTTTCGTAGTCAACACACATCGGAGCTCGGTTAACCTTTTCAATATTAAGGTAAACATCAGTTTTTAGTTTCTCGTTACACAATTTCTGTCTGAAGAGACCTCTTCAGAAGCATTTGTTTACCAGTTAACATTATACAGAAACATCGTAGAGTAGCTTCTTATATTTGGCCGTCTGTTGTCATCTAGGAGACTGCAACTTTACACCATCCCGCAACCGTGAGCAGCACGTTTCGACACCCTGGACACAACTCCGAGTCTTGGTCACTAACGTTGGAGGTACATTTACGCAGGCTTCAGTTATTCCTTTATCCGAATAGCAGTAAATGCAACCGCGCTGTACATTTCTCACTTTATTTATGCAATTCACTGATTTATTTAGATTGATCACCCAGCAGCAACCAAGTTTTGGGCGTTCGTTTTTACTTATCTGATTGATACTTCACATCGTGTCGCCACACTAGGGACACAGTTGCAGGTATGTGTTGTTAGCAATTATTGATCGACATTTTGATTCCCAGTACCTATCAGTCATGCATTTATTGACTGTTACTTTGTATTACCACCACAGTTTCTCAGATCAACCGGCTCGGTCTTGCAATCCAGAAACGTTAATATACAGAGTTGAGCATCAGTACTTTATCTCTGACGCTTAGTTCCACCACGATTTAGGTAATTTTATCTCTCTTTTCTCCATATGTACCCTTTACTGGTCACCTGAAATATCCAGCTTATAGAATCGTCCCGTTTCCCTTTCAGTTCTGTAGACACCACGTTTCCTGGAAAAAGTAAAGTTTTCCAAAAACCTGAGCATAGGATTCCAACTTACAAGTTACATACAGTAGTCAAGGTATGTGTATATTACAGTAGAGATAAATGTGATAACCACAGGGATTTGATTTGTAATCATTGGTGTTTAAGCATTGATAATTGTTGGTTAGCATTGTGTAGTATTGATGAGCCTTTAAAAATGTGTTGCTTGCCACTCATGAAAGATTAGGAATACATTATGTAAAAGTAGTCTACCTGAGGATTTATGCTATGTATGTCTCTTTTTTTGATTGGATTGAAATAATATCATGGCATTATTGTATGCATCTTTTTTCCCCCTCAAGTGTCGCACAATAACAGTTCTCAGTTTGTTATGCGATTTCAATGACAATATGCTGTGTACATTATATTGCAATTACAAGAACTGATTATATGTTTGTATATATTTTATAGGATTTTTCCCCTGAAGAAGGGTACCTTCAGGTCCTGAAATGCATTGGGCATCTTGTTTCCAGAAAATTAACTCTATGGAATCATAGTTACTATGGATCATGGTTTTCTTGTCAACAAAAATATGATCAAATAGCGTATCTGTTTTGCTATTTACCCCAAATTAAGAATACATATCAATGTTATGTTTTATATTTTTGATGTTCTTCTGTACAAACAATAAGGAATTGTTATATAACATGTTGAACAACCAACACATGAACTAAAATTAAAAAACTGAAAGTAAAACTCCGGATATTTTTATGTTAACTACTAGTATTTGATTGGTATAGAATTGTTGGAAAAGGGGTTCTTTTCCCATAGGAACAGTGCACACTACAAGTAGGTTCCCCTACTTAACCTTTTTGTTTTTCACTTTTTGTGTTAGCCAAACACAATACTGTAGTGCAGCACCCTTGTATTAGACGAGACTATTTTAGTTACAATTGATGAGTGCTCCTCAATTTCTTACCCTTGCTTTTTTTTTTTTTGTATAGATGTCGCCCAGCGTTTTTAGAACTGCAAAAAATGGACAATGTTTTTACTGTTGCTTCATTAGCTGAGTTTTTTAAACAAGTTTTTAAATATCGGAAATCAATTTGTTCAGATGAATTTTAATATTGTATACATTATGAAACAACATGAACCGTGATAGCTTCTCCTTTTACAAACAACTGTACAATTCAATTCAACACTGTAAATGTATTTCATTTTTATCTGTTACTTTTATGGTTATTTGCTTTTTTAACCGAATAAAGTACTTTTTGAACCTTTGAACCTTTGTGACTCGTGCCCTCTGTCTTCAACAGGCAAAATTTGTGAGGGAGCGCTTTAAAGGGGTGGGATTTCAAAGATGTTATGACTGCTGAATAACAAGCTTTATTCTGAATCATTTTTTGAGTCCGAGCACTCCTGAAAGTTATCTTTTGACATTGGTCATTCTCGCAAATGCTGAGCCTATGGACTGCTCAAGGCACTTGGGATCTTCTCTGGTTGCACCATAGTTTGGCCGGTGTCTTGGGTCATATTTATCAATATTTGACGCAGCACAGCAAGCCACCTTGCTGCACAGTGTGAAAGAGCAGGAATACGCCATATTTAACGTGATAGGGTGCATTCCTGTCCTTGCGCTAGTGCACTTCTCACTGCCTAGCACAAACGCGGGCCCCCTTGCACGATGGTGCAATAGTTCCTGCATTGAAAGCAGGATTGTTTTTGTGCCGCAAGGGATCCCTTCCTTGAAAAAAACAATCCTCTGAGGCATTCTGCAGCACACTTCGAGGAAAAACCAAGCAGCAATAAAGATATTTCTCCTCGTTACACCTCACCTGGGGAAGCATAGCGTTTTATCGCATTACCAGGTTTGTCAGAGTTGGTAAATGTGGGAATGAGCAAAAATTCAAGGGAGGATGCCTGGGAACACCCACGCTCAACCCATGGAACACCTCTCTGTGGCAGAGAAATGGAACGCAGGGATTTCAGATGCGTTGCGTTACTCTAAATTTATCAAGCTATGCAGGGCCACGCAAGGTGGGTTTGCGTGGCTTAATAATCTTACTTAGTAGTTGTGTCGGCCTTGCGCCCCAATGGTTGGCGCAAGGGTGACACAACTGCTTGATATATATATATTGCAAAAACAACAAGTGACGGACTGAATGTGGATCAATGTCACACACTCCCCCAGTCAAAAGATCTGGGCCCAAATCCATCGTTTTTTTGCACTCCACACCACCCTGGGTTAGACAATGGCGATATGCAAATCAGCTCTGACTCTGTTGCCCCATGGGAACAGTCCAGTCCGAACTACAAAAGCCATGTCCTTCCCAGAACGGAATCAAGCATCCGAGGACCGGACCGGTTTCGAGGTAACACCTCTCTTCAGCCCGGCTAGCTTGACTCCAAGTGGTGTGGAGTGCCTGGGACCCACGTCTGGGCATCCCCAGCGCACTTAGGGCGGCAATTGCAAAAACAACAAGTGACGGACTGAATGTGGATCAATGTCACACACTCCCCCAGTCAAAAGATCTGGGCCCAAATCCATCGTTTTTTTGCACTCCACACCACCCTGGGTTAGACAATGGCGATATGCAAATCAGCTCTGACTCTGTTGCCCCATGGGAACAGTCCAGTCCGAACTACAAAAGCCATGTCCTTCCCAGAACGGAATCAAGCATCCGAGGACCGGACCGGTTTCGAGGTAACACCTCTCTTCAGCCCGGCTAGCTTGACTCCAAGTGGTGTGGAGTGCCTGGGACCCACGTCTGGGCATCCCCAGCGCACTTAGGGCGGCAATTGCAAAAACAACAAGTGACGGACTGAATGTGGATCAATGTCACACACTCCCCCAGTCAAAAGATCTGGGCCCAAATCCATCGTTTTTTTGCACTCCACACCACCCCGGGTTAGACAATGGCGATATGCAAATCAGCTCTGACCCTGTTGCCCCATGGGAACAGTCCAGTCCGAACTACAAAAGCCATGTCCTTCCCAGAACGGAATCAAGCATCCGAGGACCGGACCGGTTTTGAGGTAACACCTCTCTTCAGCCCGGCTAGCTTGACTCCAAGTGGTGTGGAGTGCCTGGGACCCACGTCTGGGCATCCCCAGCGCACTTAGGGCGGCAATTGCAAAAACAACAAGTGACGGACTGAATGTGGATCAATGTCACACACTCCCCCAGTCAAAAGATCTGGGCCCAAATCCATCGTTTTTTTGCACTCCACACCACCCTGGGTTAGACAATGGCGATATGCAAATCAGCTCTGACCCTGTTGCCCCATGGGAACAGTCCAGTCCGAACTACAAAAGCCATGTCCTTCCCAGAACGGAATCAAGCATCCGAGGACCGGACCGGTTTCGAGGTAACACCTCTCTTCAGCCCGGCTAGCTTGACTCCAAGTGGTGTGGAGTGCCTGGGACCCACGTCTGGGCATCCCCAGCGCACTTAGGGCGGCAATTGCAAAAACAACAAGTGACGGACTGAATGTGGATCAATGTCACACACTCCCCCAGTCAAAAGATCTGGGCCCAAATCCATCGTTTTTTTGCACTCCACACCACCCTGGGTTAGACAATGGCGATATGCAAATCAGCTCTGACCCTGTTGCCCCATGGGAACAGTCCAGTCCGAACTACAAAAGCCATGTCCTTCCCAGAACGGAATCAAGCATCCGAGGACCGGACCGGTTTCGAGGTAACACCTCTCTTCAGCCCGGCTAGCTTGACTCCAAGTGGTGTGGAGTGCCTGGGACCCACGTGTGGGCATCCCCAGCGCACTTAGGGCGGCAATTGCAAAAACAACAAGTAACGGACTGAATGTGGATCAATGTCACACACTCCCCCAGTCAAAAGATCTGGGCCCAAATCCATCGTTTTTTTGCACTCCACACCACCCTGGGTTAGACAATGGCGATATGCAAATCAGCTCTGACCCTGTTGCCCCATGGGAACAGTCCAGTCCGAACTGCAAAAGCCATGTCCTTCCCAGAACGGAATCAAGCATCCGAGGACCGGACCGGTTTCGAGGTAACACCTCTCTTCAGCCCGGCTAGCTTGACTCCAAGTGGTGTGGAGTGCCTGGGACCCACGTGTGGGCATCCCCAGCGCACTTAGGGCGGCAATTGCAAAAACAACAAGTGACGGACTGAATGTGGATCAATGTCACACACTCCCCCAGTCAAAAGATCTGGGCCCAAATCCATCGTTTTTTTGCACTCCACACCACCCTGGGTTAGACAATGGCGATATGCAAATCAGCTCTGACCCTGTTGCCCCATGGGAACAGTCCAGTCCGAACTGCAAAAGCCATGTCCTTCCCAGAACGGAATCAAGCATCCGAGGACCGGACCGGTTTCGAGGTAACACCTCTCTTCAGCCCGGCTAGCTTGATTCCAAGTGGTTCGGAGTGCCTGGGACCCACGTCTGGGCATCCCCAGCGCACTTAGGGCGGCAATTGCAAAAACAACAAGTGACGGACTGAATGTGGATCAATGTCACACACTCCCCCAGTCAAAAGATCTGGGCCCAAATCCATCGTTTTTTTGCACTCCACACCACCCTGGGTTAGACAATGGCGATATGCAAATCAGCTCTGACCCTGTTGCCCCATGGGAACAGTCCAGTCCGAACTACAAAAGCCATGTCCTTCCCAGAACGGAATCAAGCATCCGAGGACCGGACCGGTTTCGAGGTAACACCTCTCTTCAGCCCGGCTAGCTTGACTCCAAGTGGTGTGGAGTGCCTGGGACCCACGTCTGGGCATCCCCAGCGCACTTAGGGCGGCAATTGCAAAAACAACAAGTGACGGACTGAATGTGGATCAATGTCACACACTCCCCCAGTCAAAAGATCTGGGCCCAAATCCATCGTTTTTTTGCACTCCACACCACCCTGGGTTAGACAATGGCAATATGCAAATCAGCTCTGACCCTGTTGCCCCATGGGAACAGTCCAGTCCGAACTACAAAAGCCATGTCCTTCCCAGAACGGAATCAAGCATCCGAGGACCGGACCGGTTTCGAGGTAACACCTCTCTTCAGCCCGGCTAGCTTGACTCCAAGTGGTGTGGAGTGCCTGGGACCCACGTCTGGGCATCCCCAGCGCACTTAGGGCGGCAATTGCAAAAACAACAAGTGACGGACTGAATGTGGATCAATGTCACACACTCCCCCAGTCAAAAGATCTGGGCCCAAATCCATCGTTTTTTTGCACTCCACACCACCCTGGGTTAGACAATGGCGATATGCAAATCAGCTCTGACCCTGTTGCCCCATGGGAACAGTCCAGTCCGAACTACAAAAGCCATGTCCTTCCCAGAACGGAATCAAGCATCCGAGGACCGGACCGGTTTCGAGGTAACACCTCTCTTCAGCCCGGCTAGCTTGACTCCAAGTGGTGTGGAGTGCCTGGGACCCACGTCTGGGCATCCCCAGCGCACTTAGGGCGGCAATTGCAAAAACAACAAGTGACGGACTATATATATATATATATGCACCTGGGTTGATAGGCGGTGCTCTGAAATAGTGCGCCTGTGGAAGGCTTGAGGTACTTAGGATCTTTTCTGATTGCAACATTATTTTGGCAGGAGTCTTGGTTTGAAGGGCGGTGCTCACCAATAGTGATCCTATGGAAGGTTTGAGCTACAGAGGTTCATTTCTGATAGAATCTTTGGGGTATTTTTACAAGGGGTTATTGCCACCAGAACGTCACTGTTTTTACATTCTGGTGGCGATAACCTTAACGCCGCCTTGTAAATAAGGCCCCAATTCACGAAGCAGTTAGCGTGAAAGTGAGGGCAATGGGTTTTGCAGTGGGAGTTCCACCACAACATCCTTTGCTTTTTGATGCTCTGTCCTATTTAAAATGCTGGTATGAATATAGGGAAGCAGCAAAAGCTGGCTCAACAAGGAGAAATGAATAATTTCTCCTTGTTTTTGCTTTTTCTAAGTGTGCTGCATTCTGAACACACATAGAAAGAGCAAAACACCATCAGTGATTCTTCATGTGCAGGAGTGTGTCCCTTCCTGCACATAAACAATCATTAAATAATGACGAGTTGCACTTTCTAGTTACAAGCAGTCCACCAGCTGAGATTTGGTGTACTACTTGTAGTTCACTGAGATTACTGCCCTACCAGGGCACTCACACCCGCTGAGAAATGGAGTACTGTGTATAGTACTCTGAGACCACAGTGCACTAATACCAACAGAAATGTGGTGTACTGCTTGTAGTACACTGAGATCACTGCCCTACCTGGGCACTCACACCAGCCTTGGCTGGTGTGAGTGCCCGGGTAGAGCAGTAATCTCAGTGTACTACAACCAGTACATCAAGTCTCGGCTGGTGTGAGTTCAATGATAGAGCAGTGATTTCAGAGTACTACAAGCAGTACACCAAGTCCCAGCTGATGTTAGTGCTCTGGTAGAGGAGTGGTCTCAGAGTACTACAAGCAGTACACCATGTCCCAGCTGGTGTTAGTGCCCTGGTAGAGCAGTGATCTCAGAGTACTACAAACAAGACACCAAGTCCCAGTTGGTGTTATTGCCCTGGTAGGGCAGTGATCTCAGAGTACTACAAACAAGACACCAAGTCTCGGCTGGTGTTAGTGCCCAGGTAGAGCAGTGATCTCAGAGTACTACAAGCAGTACATCAAGTCTCGTATGGTGTTAGTGCCCTGGTAGAGGAGTGATCTCAGAGTACTACAAGCAGTACACCAAGTCCAAGCTGGTGGTAGTGCCCAGGTAGAGCAGTGATCTCAGAGTACTACAAGAAGTACACCAAGTCCCAGCTGGTGTTAGTGCAATGGTAGAGGAGTGATCTCAGAGTACTACAAGCAGTACACCAAGTCCCAGCTGGTGTTAGTGCCCTGGTAGAGGAGTGGTCTCAGAGTACTACAAGCAGTACACCAAATCTCGGCTGGTGTTAGTGCCCTGGTAGGGCAGTGATCTCAGCAGTCGCCTTTTGATGACGTTTTTACTGCCAGCAATGTTTCGCCGTCAATGTATTTTAATGTACGCTTTTTTCGATCTACGGGAGCCGGTTTACTGGCTGCCGCTGCGGCTGTTTCAGCCAATGAATTCCCTACAACGTGAACGCCATCACGCTGGTGACTCAGTGAGTGTGTCACGTGAGTCTTTGGTAGTTCTTTTTTCAAAAGAGCTACTTGTTCCCAGAGAAGTCTCTGCTTTATTGGTGCACCTGTGTCATCTTTGTAACCGTTCTGAATCCATGTCTGCAAATCCTTGTTATATGCTTTGACGCAGAAATATGAATCTGACACTATAAGTGTCGGGAATTCGCGATCCGCATTATCTAGCGCCATTTTCAAAGCTAATATTTCAGTTTGTAGTTCTGAATTAGTTTCTACTGAGTGTGATTTTGTTAATAGAGGTCTTAGTTTACCTCCGTGCCACACTTCTTTTGTAATCTCACATGTGGGATTGTATGCATGTTCTCCCCAAACGGAGGGTTGAGCATGTCCGTCTGTATAGATTACACAGGCGTAATGTCGTAGAGGCAGAATGTCGATTGGCAGAGGATACGTTTTTTCATATTTTAGATTTTTTAATTCTTCTAGTTCTGGATCAAAGAAGTAATATACTTTGTCCGTTGTGATTGAATTTACCCATTGTAACCATTCTGGATCCAATGTTGTTGTTGGTAAATTACACGGTGTTGTTAATGCCTCAAAAGCTGATTCTGCTGTTCTGACTGTGATATGTCTACCGTCAGCTATGTCTTTTTCTCTAGCTATTGCGGTTTGAACTGCTTGAACAATTTTTCCTTTGTTGTTGAATCTCTGTTCAGCTTTTGTGTACAAATGTGATTTGAATGCAATTGGTACCTTATCTCCCTCATTAGAGGTTAGGTATGTGAATCCGTATTTCCCTGGGATGACTCGAATCACAAGGTTGCGTGTATTATCACGGGTTTCTAATTTTGTTTTAATTAGCATGTCTGTTTGTAAGGATCTCAAAATTTCTGTGTGTGCTTGAGTCCAACTGGATCTTTTAAAGTCTGGTTTAATTAGATCATAAAGGGGTTTGACCCTTTCTGCGTAATTTGCAATGTAAGTTCTTCCGAAATTTAGGAAGCCTAGAATTGACTGTAGGTTTTTTAGCGTTTTAGGAGCTTGGATTACGGCACATTTCTCTAGGAAATTGTCTGCCAGGCTTTTGCCTTCACTTGATAACTCATATCCTAAGAATAGGACCGTCAGATGGGCAATTCTGGACTTTTTGAAGTTGAATTTGTAACCCTCTGCAGCGAAACCAAGTATTATGGTGTTCACTCTTTTCAAGTGAGTCTCCAAGTCATCATCTGTTAAGTAAATGTCATCGACATAAGATAATGCTTCATCATCATATAGTTGTAGTAATTCTGTTACTCTTGCTGAGAATACCCCCGGGCTGTTCTTGTACCCCTGGGCTAACCGACAGAATTGTTTTTGAGTGCCATTTACTGAAAATGCAGTTAAATATCTGCTCTCTGGTGCTATGTTTTGACAAAAGAATCCGTTGGAGATGTCCAAGGTTGTTTTGTATTTTTTGCGCACTATGTTATTCATTAGTGCAGCACTGTGTGAGTTTTGCAACATGTGTTAAGGTGTCGGTAATCCAAAACTAGACGGTACGAATTGTCTGGTTTGGAGACCGGAAACAAAGGATTGTTCATTTGTGAGGTGCAAGTTTCAATCACCCCTTGGTATTCTAACTGATCTAGTATTTCATTTACTTGTTTTTTAGCTTCTTGCTTAATTGGGTACTGCCTTTGTGCAGTAGGTTGTGATTTTAACTGGACTTTGTGAGGAGGAGAATCCTCATCCCATCCTACATGATTTTTATATAAAGCAGGTGCTAAGGCCACTGCCCACTTTCTAGCAAGTGTATATTTTTTATGAATCGGTATTTGATTCGAGAAGGCAGGCATAATTACTTCTTCGCCATGAGGGCACTCCCTGACAAACTCCGGTGGCCAGTCTTTTTCAGCTAGAAGGATGTCATAGCCCTTGGATAGGTTATCCCAAAATAGTCCCCTTATTTTCCTAGTCTTATCTCCCTCTATAAGTAATGTTATCTCGTATATTTTGTGGGGCTTGCTAACTCTGGTATCTGCAGTTTCCACTTGAAGGTATTCATTCGTGTCCACTGTCTCCAGATGATTCATAAGGACTTTGCGAGCTATGCTCACCTCTGCTGCGCTGTCTAGCATTGTCTGAGCCCATTCTCCGTTTTTCAGTTGTGTCCTCAGTATTCTCGGCATTGTTAACTACCTTGATACTGGCTACCTTCTTTTTTGGAAATTGTGATTTCTTTTTCAGTTGAGCAGGTTCCTTGTCTTTGGACTTGGCGTGCTCTTCTGATCGTCCTCTTCTTTCCGATTTCTGCGAGGAATTCTGAAAAGATTGAGACGGACGTGTATCAATGTCTTGATATCTATCAGGTTTTTTAATATTATCCCTATTTCTAAGGTTATATCTATTCCCAGAGGGTTCACTCTGAGGTGACCTTTGTCTCGGGTTCGGAGATTTCTCTCTTCGCCTAGGAGACCTTCCTCTGGACTGGAATTTCTTTTCTTTAGGATTGGATTGTTTATTTCCATCCCAGTTCTTTTTTGGTGAATTATTATTAAAAAATATTTTTTCTGGACTTGTAGTCAGTTGCGGTTTTACTGGTATTCCACCTAGACTATCTCTGCCTAGTTCTTCATAGGATTTTTCTATGATTCTGGCAATTTCAGCTGGTTGGTCTGCTATATCTGTCTCTTTTAACCTCTGGCGGATCGCCACGTTTGCTGCTTCACCCTTTATGTTGGCTAGTAATATAGCCGAGACCTGCTTGAAGTCTTTCAGTAATTTCATACCAAGAGTTAAAGCAGGTTCTGGACCGTATTCATCTTGAATTTGTTTTAGCACATCTGGTATCACCGAAATGGATGGAACACCGTGCGTTTTTGTATAGATGGAAGCAAAGACTGTACCCCAAGTGTCACAGTCCTCAATGTGTGGTGCGATTCCCATTGGGAGACATATAGTCAGAATCCTGTGTTTTTCTAATGGGGTGGTGTCAGGAAACACCGCCTCTATTTGGGTAATTTTCTGTGCCAACCAGAATGGTATTTGTTCCCGTTTAGCTGGAACTTTACCTAGGCAGGATTGGATGTTCTGTGGTGTGATTTTATTTGTGTTCCCCTGGTGAGGGGTCAGCTGTGGAATTTTAATCGCTGGCTGAATTGTTGAAGTCCGCATTACATACTGAACTAATTGTCTATGAATTTTTAGTAGTTGTTTTAGCTGTATTAATAGCTCTGCTGCAGGCATTCTTTCGATGTCTGGATGTGGTGTGTATCCGGCTAGGACCGGCCACGTTGCTCCTGGTCTTCCTAAAGGACCGAGCCTTGTAATGTGATTGTTATGTATTAGGGCGCCATCAAATAAGAGCAAATGCTCTTGGAATTTGAGTGGTACTTCCACCTCCTCGAAAGGAGTGTACTCATTAGGAGGTTCCTCTACTTTGTAATAGTGGAAGTACTTTGTTACAGCATTTGCTGCTGGAAAATGTATCCATGTATAGTATACCTCTGTCTGCCGATATTCGTGTGCCTCAATTACGAATATGACTGTGCCACCTCTAGGTGTCAGTCCATTTTCTATAAGTTTTAAGGTTATAGATCTCCTTTTAATGACCGGAATAAGTATTATATCCGCGTCTGCTGCTTGCATGGTAGCATCAGCATCTGATATTTCAGTAGCTAATCTAATTGCCTCTCTTTCTCCATCGCTGTCTCCCATTTTACTGACAGGATGGTATTATTTTTGTTTGCAGATCAGGTTTCTTTATGGAAACAGAGATTAGATGCACAATATTTTGGAACTGTTTTATCCTTCAACGTTGACTAGACCAAGAACCATACATAGGAGTTCCCTCCTGCGAGGTTTTGGAGGATATAATAACCTTTCACCCACTCCAGACGTCTTTGGAGTATTTGGGAAAAGGGGTCTGAGTGAGAAAGCACGACTGAGTTACTCTAAATGTCTTACGTTAGTTTTATCGCCCTTTCCAAACACGTTGGGCGCCATGTAGTGTAGCTCCTATTTTCCCAATAGGCTCTGCGCATTGGAATAGTGCCTACAGCAGTAAAGGCCTAGGCCAGACGTTAACTAGGTCTACTACTGTCGATACTAGACTTAATTTTTGGGTTTGCCAGCTAAGCTCAGAGTTCGCTAGAAACTTTCTCGAATGTTCAAGGAAGGATTAACTCCCCTGATTAGACAAGAAGGGATTTAGTTTCTGACAACCATAGAACATGACAACTTTGCTCTCCCCTAATCAAGAGTCAATCTCGAGAGTCGTGTGAGCACAAGGCAATTATTTTACTCAGTCAGTACGTGCATTCTTAGTCTCATCAGAATGTAGAGAAAAGGAAGAGACGGGCGTGTTCAATAAAAGATGTTATTTATTGATCAGTCTCTTTTCTCGTACAAGAGAAATGGATCGATATTATTGCAATACTTATAGTTAAGTAAAGTGCATACATTAGAAGCAATAGTATAAAATAATACTGTAAAAACATTGATATGGTTTCTGAGCCATATGATGTTTAAAATGAGTAAAATATATTTACATACACATATACATTTGACTAAACGTACTCAACTGGTGTTTCTAAATACGCCTACCCCGTGTACCTGACCTAAGTCTAATGCGTGGGCGGGAATAGAAAGTTACAGTTTAAGTTAAGTTTGTTTTTGCCAAGTGAATAACTAAAGAATTCTCTAGGAGGGGTTATTCAGTTCTGTACCTGGAATTTAGGATGAATGAGGAATGGTATCTCTTTCTCTGCTCTCGATATTCCAGGCTGCCTGCGAGGGCTGCCCAGAAGCGCCGGTGCTGGGTCTCTCGGCTTGAGATAGCAGCGCGTCTCTCAGCGCGTCAGGAAGGCGGGGCTGCTGCCTGCGGGGTCTGCTTCTGCTCTCGGCTTCGGCAAGTATGGCTGCTCCGTCTTGTCACCACGCGTGTGTTTGCATAGGGCAAGGTCGGCAATATTTATACCTTAAAGGTGCCGGGATTGACGTAAGGATGGACATAGGTACGTCAATAAAGATGTCATACGACTTGCTCGTTAGCACATTCTTTACTAAAGTTCTCTGTGAAATCAAAACAATGGCCGCACGGATTATCCAGGTTGTCATAGGTTTGATGTGTTATGAGAACGTCGTATGCCTTATCAGGGGCTGGAGGAATGTCGCTTGTCTAATTAGATCTCAAGCGTTATGACCTAATCAGATAACACGTTCCTGTGCCGTAGTGTGACTGCGTCAGATAACGGTATCTGCATCATGGGGGTTTTCTTGCCTCATGGGCTGACTGTTAGTTAACTAGCTAGTAAGTTTAACCAGAATAGGGTCAGGAATAGGGGGATCGAATCAGAACCTATAGAAATACACGACAAGAGGAGTGGTCTCAGAGTACTACAAGCAGTACACCAAATCTCGGCTGGTGTTAGTGCCCTGGTAGGGCAGTGATCTCAGAGTACTACAAGCAGTTCATCAAGTCTCGGCTGGTGTTAGTGCCCAGGTAGAGCAGTGATCTCAGAGTACTACAAGCAGTACACCAAGTGTCAGCTGGTGCTAGTGCCCTGGTAGGGCAGTGGTCTCAGAGTACTACAAATAAGACACCAAGTCCCAGCTGGTGTTAGTGCCCTGGTAGGGCAGTGGTCTCAGAGTACTACAAGCAGTACACCAAGTCCCAGCTGGTGTTAGTGCCCTGGTAGGGCAGTGGTCTCAGAGTACTACAAGCAGTACACCAAGTCCCAGCTGGTGTTAGTGCAATTGTAGAGCAGTGATTTCAGAGTACTTCAAGCAGTACACCAAGTCTCAGCTGGTGTTAGTGCACAGGTAGAGCAGTGGTCTCAGAGTACTACAAGCAGTACACCAAGTGTCAGCTGGTGCGAGTGCCCTGGTAGGGCAGTGGTCTCAGAGTACTACAAATAAGACACCAGGTCCAAGCTGGTGTTAGTGCCCAGGTAGAGCAGTGGTCTCAGAGTACTACAAGCAGTACACCAAGTCTCAGCTGGTGTTAGTGCCCAGGTAGAGCAGTGATCTCAGAGTACTACAAGCAGTACACCAAGTCCCAGCTGGTGATAGTGCAATGGTAGAGCAGTGGTCTCAGAGTACTACAAGCAGTACACCAAGTCTCAGCTGGTGTTAGTGCAATGGTAGAGGAGTGGTCTCAGAGTACTACAAACAGTACACAAAGTCTCGGCTGGTGTTAGTGCCCATGTAGAGCAGTGATCTCAGAGTACTACAAGCAGTACACCAAGTTCCAGCTGGTGTTAGTGCCCAGGTAGAGCAGTGGTCTCAGAGTACTACAAGCAGTACACCAAGTCTCAGCTGGTGTTAGTGCCCTGGTAGAGGAGTGATCTCAGAGTACTACAAGCAGCACACCAAGTTCCAGCTGGTGTTAGTGCCCAGGTAGAGCAGTGGTCTCAGAGTACTACAAGCAGTACACCAAGTCTCGGCTGGTGTTAGTGCCCATGTAGAGCAGTGGTCTCAGAGTACTACAAGCAATACACCAAGTCCCAGCTGGTGTTAGTGCCCTGGTAGAGGAGTGATCTCAGAGTACTACAAGCAGTACACCAAGTCCCAGCTGGTGTTAGTGCCCTGGTAGGGCAGTGGTCTCAGAGTACTACAAGCAATACACCAAGTCCCAGCTGGTGTTAGGGGCCTGGTAGAGGAGTGATCTCAGAGTACTACAAGCAGTACACCAAGTTCCAGCTGGTGTTAGTGCCCAGGTAGAGCAGTGGTCTCAGAGTACTACAAGCAGTACACCAAGTCTCAGCTGGTGTTAGTGCCCAGGTAGAGCACTGGTCTCAGAGTACTACAAGCAGTACACCAAGTCCCAGCTGGTGTTAGTGCAATGGTAGAGCAGTGATCTCAGAGTACTACAAGCAGTACACCAAGTCCCAGCTGGTGTTAGTGCAATGGTAGAGCAGTGATTTCAGAGTACTACAAGCAGTACACCAAGTCTCAGCTGGTGTTAGTGCCCAGGTAGAGCAGTGGTCTCAGAGTACTACAAGCAGTACACCAAGTCCCAGCTGGTGTTAGTGCAATGGTAGAGCAGTGATCTCAGAGTACTACAAGCAGTACACCAAGTTCCAGCTGGTGTTAGTGCCGAGGTAGAGCAGTGGTCTCAGTGTACTACAAGCAGTACACCAAGTCTCGGCTGGTGTTAGTGCCCTGGTAGAACAGTGATCTCAGAGTACTACAAGCAGTACACCAAGTCCCGGCTGGTGTTAGTGCAATGGTAGAGCAGTGATCTCAGAGTACTACACGCAGTACACCAAGTTCCAGCTGGTGTTAGTGCAATGGTAGAGCAGTGATCTCAGAGTACTACAAGCAGTACACCACGTCCCGGCTGGTGTTAGTGCAATGGTAGAGGAGTGGTCTCAGAGTACTACAAACAGTACACAAAGTCTCGGCTGGTGTTAGTGCCCATGTAGATCAGTGGTCTCAGAGTACTACAAGCAATACACCAAGTCCCAGCTGGTGTTAGTGCCCTGGTAGGGCAGTGGTCTCAGAGTACTGCAAATAAGACACCAAGTCTCAGTTGGTGTTAGTGCCCTGGTGGAGGAGTGATCCCAGAGTACTACAAGCAGTACACCAAGTCTCAGCTGCTGTTAGTTCATGAACCTGATGACGTTCACTGGCACGTACTCCATGTACTTCTTTCAGTCATCATAAGCTCCAATGGATCTTTTGTGCACAGTCGTCTGCTCTTAATGTGAGGCTTAGACAGCAATTAAAATGTACTTGTGAGTTTCCTGGGATTGATTGAGAAGTCTGGGATCCTATTGCATTGAAGGTTTGCTATAATTAAGAAAGGGAAATGCTTGTGTTCTTTCTCCAGCTTGAGACATGCACACTGGAGAAAATGTGGAATTGGAGTGCATGCACTTGACATATTTAAATCCCTCAAGGGGATGAATACTGCTGAAGAGATCTAATTTTTCAGTGGAAAAGTTCAGCCAGAACAAAAGGTCAATATACGAGATGGCAGGGACATGAAGAGAGACTAAAAGTTTAAGAAGCGACATTAGAAAGTGTTCCAGGGGAAGTGTAGGGTATGCTTGAAATAGGTTCCCAGCATAAGTGGGTCTGACACAAACAGGAAGTGAATTAAACAACATGGAACAAAAAAACGGTGGAGCAAAGCAATAGTTGTGAGTATAGAAGAGGGGTTAACCCAACTCTTCTCATGGCAGAAACGTATATGTGCCTCTGTTCCAAGCACAGATATTGGATATTAGCCAGGCAGCTGGCAAGGTGGAAGAAAAAAGATGAATGGGCAAGAAGTTATTGAATTCGTCAGATATTGACAGTGGGCAGTTAAGAAACAGTAGGACATTAATAATTATGCTCTAGATGCATAAAAAATGAATATTCGTCCAAATATTCATGCACATTTATTAACACCTCCTAGGTTACTTTTAGGCCTCTGCATAAAGTCTCACTTTATGTGCTATAGGGTGCTGGCCAGGCTCTGATCTGTACGGCTGAAGATACAAATGCATCCAGACCGCATTTGTATCAAATCTTGTCACAAATCAAATTTGTCACAAATCTTGGTGGTCCATCCAGTTTGTATTTCACTGTTTTCGTGGTTAATATCATAGATCTTGTTCTGAGTTCTACTTTTTTCTTACTTTTTTCCAATATTCTTTCACTGTATCCTCTTGATCTTAGTCTTTCTGTAGTTTCCATGATTTTATTTTCAGCATCTTGTTCCTTGGAGCAGTTTCTTTTCATGCGAATAAATTCGCCATATGGGATACTGGCCAGTAGGACCACCAAGATTTGTGACAACCTTCAGTAAGGAAAGTGGCATCATCAAAAGTAAAATCAAGAAATACTGGCACTTGATATCGGGGGATCCTGATTTGAGAAAAATAGTAGGCGATGGACCAATGATAAGCTACAAAAAACCATCGTCACTAAAAGACCATCTTGTAAAAAGCCATTTCAAATCTAAGAAATTAAGAAATGAAAAAAACTGGCTGACTGAACAACAAAACGGATTTCGAAAAGGCAATGCATGCAAAGCGTGCAAAATTGGCCTGAATAAAAACACCTATGATGAACCGGATGGAAGGAAAACGCCCATTGAAGGAAAAATTACCTGCTCCTCCTCACATGTAGTGTATGTGATACAATGTAAATGTGGGTCATGCTACATTGGAAGCACAACCTGTGCTCTAAAAAAACGTATACTAGAACACATCAGGGCTGTGAAGAACAAGGATATGTCGTATGCAACAGCCAAACACATGTTAACATGTCAGAAAGGTGATTGGAGAGCAAAGTCATATTTTGGAATACACATGGTCAATTTGGATGAACGAGGAGGCAATAGACTACGTAAATTGCGACAAATCGAATCCAAATTCATAATCAGACTCAAAACAAAGATGCCCCGTGGGATGAATTTTGATGAGGAACTTTACATACATCTAGACTAAAAAAACGCTAAGACTTTAATATGTGGAAATTGAGCAGATATGGGTTGATATAGTATGATTGGGTACTATACCCATATAAGAAATATTTGTTAGAAATACCTTGGCAATTCAAATGGGTACTATACTATTGATACTAATTCAATCTCTATATGATGTAAATATGAGACATGATTTGCTCTGTGCGCGTAAAGCAGCGCGATTAGAAATATTGATATGCTCTATTTTGCGGATATGGAGCATACATTGAGAAAATAGAGAATGATGGGGTACTATACCCATAAGGAACATAATGTTAGAAAATCTTTTGTCAAGGAGAATGGGTACTATACCACTTATATATATATATATAAAAAAAACATACTCTGCATATGACACAAATATGAGATGTAAATTACTGTGTGCGCGTAAAGCAGCGCGAATGCAAAATGGAATGTGCGTAAATGTGAATACTGTGGACACGTGTTGCATGTACTCTGCATTAAGTAACCGTAACAAACTACTAGTCCCATAATGCACCCTTACTGCCATTTGGGATAAATAGTGGACATAGAAAAAAAGCTCACTTACCGTGAACAAAGCCTGTGATGGCTGAAACGCGTTGGTCCGAGCTGGAGAAATAAAGTAAAAACTGTTCAACTTTACAAACCCTGAGTGCCGCTTTCTTGGTGGAAAAATTAATTGGGCCAGGATCCGGCCCCGTTGCTGAGCACCCACAGTTGAGCACGCAGAGTCTGAGGATCGCTTTGGTGGAGGATATATATATATATATATATATTATATATATATATATATATATATATATATATATATATATAACTTTTCTGTAAGAGTACAGCAGAGAACAGGATTCTCCACGCTGGCAGCCACTACCCTAACAAACTAAAGTGGAGCATCCCTTATGGTGAGATGCTCTGGGCTAAGTACAACTGTAGTACCAACATAGCTTTCAGACAGGAAGAGAGCCGCATGGCAACAAGGTTCAGAGCAAGGGGCTGTTTCTTAAAGATGCTGAAAGCAGCTAGGGAGAAAGAAGCGCACACCACAAGAGAAAGTCTCTTAAATGTGAGACATAAGAAAGCACAAGATCCCCATACAGTAAGAGTAGATGAGAACGTATAACTCTGAGGCGGATATTCACAAGGATCAGCGATACCGACTGCAAACACCAGTTAGCCACAGCTTGGTAATAGGGCGATAAAATTATCGCCGCATTAGCATCAGAAAAGTTCCGCTAACGCGGCGTAAAGTCCCTGAATCTAATTCCATGAGAAAAATGCTCAATAGACACTGCCATTTGGGATTTGGAATCTGACATGATGAGATTGTGAAAGAACCACAAATGTCTTTGAAGTTACATGATGAAAGGCAGTGAAGGGGCGCACTGCTGCAGAGTTAAGGTTCTTTTTCCAACTGAGGGTGGGGACAATAATGAAGAGCCCGATAAGGTTCCGTCTCAGCACCTGCTCTTTAGAACTGCTGGCGCTGAGCACCGGCAGGACCCGGCCCACTTAAAACCCTGTCTAAATGTCTGTTGCTTCTTTTATAATTTCAAAACTCGTTTGCCCTGCAAACAATCAGTAAACTTACCGAGCCCCTACTGCCCTCACACACGTCCCCCGTTCCACCCCCTACACACACACACACACCGGCCTGTTTTCAGGCGGGCTGGGACATTATTTTATGATATCTACAAGCCTCGTAGAGCCAGAGTGAGGGGCCTTACTGTAAATCCATCCCTGTATCCCTCCCAGAGAACCCCTGACTGCAGGAGCCCGTAAGCAATACTTTTAATTTACAGTAACAATATACTGCTCGGAGAACCACGGGCCGGAGGGGGGATGCTGCCCGTAAAACAGATTATAACCGCCTGGCCAAGCGCAACATCGCCTCAAATAAAGACAAATGTCCGCGTCTACCGGAAAAAAACTTCATAGGGGAAATGATTTCTTGTCAATCGAAAAGCGAAAGGGTACAATAAAGTTCAGGCACGCGCCGACAGGTCATTTATTGTGAACTAAGGAACTCTTTCCACATCAGCAGATCTCTTACTGGAAGCCTCAGAGGGGGCTTTCTGTTCCACTAGATTTATTACTGGAGCTCAGATTTGCAGAAGTGGAAATCTTACCTGCAGCACAGCTGTCCACAGCTGTCCATCAGGTGTGGGAAGATTCAAATATTTTCCATTGCACCGTTTTTTCACTAGTTTTGTAAAGTTAGTACACACAACACTAACCCCCAGATTCATCAACAAACAAATTTGCGATTCCTTAATAGCGAAAATTACCGATTCGCTATTAAGGAATAGCAAAATGCTATTCATCAAGAAATCACTAAAAAAATAGTGATTTCTACTAATTCCTTAATTGCGACTCGCAAATTGCGAGTCGTAATTAAGGAATATCTCCCCATTCATTCCTATGGGCCTAATGAATGGGAAGACAGTCGCAATTAGCGATTCGCAAATTGAGATTGAGATTTCAAGGGTGCAGGGGTGTCCAAAGGACACCCTGTTGCACCCCTGCAATTGATGTGTGCACATATGTTGCGCACACACATTCCCTTAGGGCATGTGTGTGCGCAACATGAAACTTTGAAAAATGCACTTTAGTGCATTTTTCAAAGTTTTTGCTATTTACCACGTAGTTAGACTTCGCGGTAAATAGCGGCCCCAGATTGCGAATTCGCAATTTTAAAATGGGTCATGAAATGCATTTAAGGAATCTCTAATTGAGATTCCTTAAATGCAATTAATTGCAATTTAGCGATTTCTCGAATTGCGATTTTTGCATTTGGGATGATGAATCCCAAATGCAAAAATTCTCAGAATCTGGCCCTTTGCGAGCCGATTTTCCTTTGATGAATCTGGCTGTAAGACTTTAGACAAATACATTTATCCGAAAATAAACACAAAGTAGGTTTTAATGGGGACATTCCAGCAAAAAATCAGCGTGTAGCAACGGGGGCTGCGTGGATGGAAAACTTAGCCTTCATTCATCCCTAAACACTGCAGCGGACCCAGGGTTTGGTGGACCGGGGACTGAGTCACTTTTGGGACACAGTGCCCTCTGGCCAAAATCTAAATTGGGCCTAAGTCATTAAAAATTCAAAGACCATTATTAACATTGTTTTTTGCTTTAAGAGATTTATCACCTCCTGTATTATTGAGGGTAACTATAGTCTAAGACGACCAGTCCCTGGATCACTTCATTACTGTGATTCATTAATTGGAACAAGCTGAATGTTAAAACCTTAATTTGCTTGTAAAAACAATCTGTGTTTTGAAACACCAATTCATCAGCTAAACCATTCTAAATCTGATGGGTCGTGAAAAGCCGTTTTAGGTCGAGGAGAAGAATGGACAGGTGTGTTCTGTCAAAGCACAGCTGATAAACCAGTCCTTTTTTGGGAACATTGACACATTTCAGTCCTAACTGTGAGAAATCTCACACATTTGCTCCTGTACTAGTCTGGTGGTTTAAAGTCCAGTAACCTATTTACACACTGGCTTAGTGGTCGAAACTTCACTTTAATAAGGTGCTAAACGAAACTTTAATAATAGATTGATGCAGGTGCAAAAAAAAGTTGTGTTTGATGTCAGGAAAGGTTTATTGGAACAGAGACTTCGTGCCTCCTGGGATCAAGCCAGAAAGATGTTTAACTTTCTCCAGGCAGTTCTTGAGCCTGCTTGCATAGAAGGGTCAGGGTTCAAACGAGTACTTGTTGATTTTACTTGCTTGTATGTGGGCGGGTAAAAGTATATTTGTATGTTAGTACCAAAGAATTTCTCTCCATTGTAAAAGTTGACATTTTTAAATATGATTTATGAGTGCATATGAACTGTTTGTATGAGGTTTTTAGACATGATATCAAACTGTTAATAAACTGAAACTTGTGCCTGCTTGCTCTCTGTTTCTATAACTATGAATATGTGACATCTGGAAGAAGCTTAGTTAGTCTGGGACCAATAGACGCTTGAGTCACTAGTCTGATGAGATATTTGATTCCCGCATACGCCAACGCTGCCTTGGCGTTGAACCACCAGGATGCTATCAGATTAGCAAAGCAGTGTGTGTTCTTCAGTCGTTTCAGAACAACAAACTAAAGACAGTATTATTTATCTCAGAAGACAGGTTCATAGCACACTTCTTCAGTAAGAAAAGCAGCAACTTCCTACTTATTCTGTCCAATAGTGAGCAACAGATAGGAATGAATGACAAAAGCATGTGATTATTGACTATAGCTATAAAGGTAAGGCACCCCCTATTTATTTAAGGTTCAAGAGGAGGGGGATAAAGGAGCTACAAATAGAAACAACCTCTTGTCTAACCTATTTAATTTGATTCAGGCAACTGCTCTGCTAATCTTCACAAGTGTACAGCACAGATACAAGGACAAAAGTAAGAATGATTTTCATTAGAGTTCTATTTTATTTGTACAAAAACACATTTAATCCTTTTTTTGTTTTTATAATTCTATTTTTATATGTAAAAAAGTGTTCTTTTCAAACATAGGTCGGAACAATCAATTGTTGACATTATCATACAATGAGCATTATTTTCTAAAATTCGGATAAAGACATCATATTCTGTTATTTCCTTAAACATAGGAATTAGAAAAAGTTAATAAACCCCACACAGAAAGAATAACATACTACAGATGAAGCAGAGGTCATACTCTCACACAGCCTTTCTCACCAATCAGTCTTCTCAGACATACTAGCTAACACACCGTACAGAGAAGTTATTTTTCATAAAAAGAAAGAAAAGAAAACATCGGAGAAGCACATCTTAACTTGATCATAGCTTGATCTATTGAAAACACATTCCTATAAGGGCCATCAGTCCATCCTGTTAGTTTCCAAAAGCTTTCTTTCTTTGGCGGGTTTCCTTGTTATGAAATTTTCAGATGTGCAAGAACTGGCCTACGTACGTTTCGGTGAAAAGATGGTTATATCACCTTCATCAGGGCCGAAAAGAATTTATATTATTGACTATAGACCAAGGATTGGCACTTCATTTATTCCACCGTTGCGCTGGCCATTGCGTCACTTACAACTAAGTGAAACTCCGAAGACTGAATAAGACTTTTCCGGGCTTCCCTAGAGCCGAGGTCATGTCAAGCAACAGCTGTAGGCAGGACGGACCAGTTGTTCAGACAAATTAGGCGTGAAATTTGAATTTTCACACCCATGTCTGGGAAAGTACGGGGTCAGTCTGAGCATCTTTGTCCTGTGCATTCTGTAGGCCGTTCCACCTAGGACACGCGCCCAGCCTTAGCTGAACTCTGCCTCCAGAACATACAAGGATCCATCAGCACGAGGACCCATGATGATGATGTGTCTCACAGTAGGATGGAAAAGGGATAAGGAACTCTATTTTTTCGCACAAGTATTGGAATTCATGCAGCTTATAAATAGTTGAATTTGGGTTTCACAAAGCTCAAACAGTGCCAAGCAGGCTGTGGTTCATAACAGGAACCCACAGCAGAATAGGTATTCCTGAATCAATTTCAATGATCAAATCACTTTGGAGAGAACTTTGTCACGTGATATGGTCATGCTGATATTTTTGTACGTGTGTCTCCATGAGATTGTTTCTCAGCACTTTTCAGGAATACATGATTGTAAAAGGGCACTTTGAAGGAATAAACTTTATAGGGGAGAGTGTGGTGAGGGATTCACCTCAGTCACTTCATCAGGTCTAGTCACACTTGGTCTGATGAATGGTGGCAGGCGGCTCATGTCGGCTATGTCCAGATGAAGGCATTGGAGCCAAGACCAGAGTCAAGATGGGCAGAAAATGGTAGCAGAAAGTACACAGAGCTATGGCGGTGATTTATGTATGTGTTTCCTGAGCACCCACAAATGCCATGGGTTAGTTTCAGGTTGGAGGAGATGGGTTATATCAAATGAAGGTAGACCTCTGTCTGTCTTTGAGTCCTCTGAGCCCAAAGCCTTGACTCAGTATGACTCACAAAACCCCACATGCACTCTTAGCACATTGCCATCTGCAGAAATACCACCCTTTAAATCCACAGTGTAGTGTAGTTGAACCTCAGGAGTGAATTGTCCATGACTTACTCATGCAACTCAGAGAATTGTGCCAAGAAGTGCAAAAATGTGCATGATGACATACTGAAGTGTAGTCACAAAGTATGTTTCCCTCTTCAAATTTTTAATTAAGGAGGAAATGTTTGGTTCAAAAGATGATAACTGAGTAATTTCACAGGTGCGTTGAGGCATTTTATCTTCTACAAATGGATGCGTCTTTCTTTTTGACCACACTGAGGGCAACTCAGGTACACAGATCTGACGTGATGTCCTCCATAATTTAAAGAGAAATTGAGGAAAAATGTGGGAGTCCAGGTGGGCAAGTGGAGCCTCTGATCAACAAGCATGGGTGAAAGCAGCATTTTGTCACATCATGTGAAAGTGGGTAAGGTGACTAGGTGCGAGGTTAACAAGAAAGCGGGTTTGTGAAAGTAGAAAAGGAAGAGTGTGCTAGGGCGCCCATTTTAACTTACTGCCGCTAGGGACTGTTTTTTGCTCCACTTGCTGCAATATTTATTACTTTGGGATACCTGTAAAGCTTCTTTCGCCGTCATTTTGATTTGATACCTTCAAATAATGGCCGAAGTATTGTAACCCTTTACATTCTGCAGCATTAAGAATGTTGGTAATCAATCAAAAACAGGGGCCTCAACTTTTTACGAGACTTTCTAAAAAAGGAGTGGATAGAAAGCTCATGTTCTAAACAATAAACTGGTTCAAATGGTACAGCCAGAGCCCTGTGGGTTTACACTGTACACCTTCTAAATCACATTTGTGGTTGAATTAATTTGTGAGAGCAGTGCAGGGCTCTTTCTTGTCTGATGAGTATTGCAATTTTTCAGTTTGCCCATGGTACAAGAACAGGTGTATGGGCAGTACACAGAGAAGTTCTCTAGTGTGCTTAGAAACAGATGTTTCAGATGTCAATATAATCCTCTCCATGTTCTGTTTAACTTCATAGAATACATTTCTTTATGCAGTCCTATTGGGCCCGATTCACAGAACTAACTTAAGACAAAATCCTAAACTTACTACCATTTTGGTATTCACAGAAGGCACTTACTCATTTCGGTATTCACAGAAGTTAGGAGTCCTAACTTTAGGATATAAAATCACACCTTGAGAATGTTTTACTTTGGATTATGGGGTGATTTAGAGCTCTGCCATAGAAATGAAGCTCCCACTGGTACCTTCATCCCAGTTAGAGTTGGAGCCATTGGGTTTCTGACAGGGAAGCCTTAGATGGTGCTTCTGTAGGACACCCTTCCCCAAGCAGCACATCAGCCGAAGGACCTCAGTGCTGCAGTGGTGAAAGCGAGTTTCCACTAGGAATAAAGGTAATAGCCTCTGCTCACTCAGCAGGCTGCTAAATTCTAGCTCAGTCTGTATGTCCCAGGCAATTGTAATTGTAATATTATTGCCTGTATGTGTACGGCTCCCTGCAATCTGAACTGGCATGTGGTGAATACATATGTAATATTTCCCACCGCTTGGAAATGATGGAGGCACCTATTAATTAATAGCCTCTGGGTGAGCCTCGCTAATGGAAGGCTGAGCAATTAACAAGCCATGCTTGTCATCGAAGGCAATCAATCAGCCTTTGTAAAGCGCACGCTGTCACCCCTAGGGGTATCTGGGCGCTGTGCCTCTGTCGAAGAGCCAGGTCTTGAGTGCCTTTCTGCAGTCTGCCAGCGAGGGGGCTGTAGGTCGTTCCAGGTCTTGGCACCGATGCAGGAGAAGGAGCGGCGCCGCTCTGGGTGCGGCAGATGCGGGAGATGAGTGCGAGGATGAGTGAAGAGGAGCGTACGGGTCTAGCGGGTTGGTGGAAGTTTAGACAATGGTTGAGGTAGGAAGGTCCTAGGTCACGGAGGGATTTTAAGGCAATAAGGCGGCTACCAATACCCCCATCTGGAGTAAATTGCGGTGCTATCCATTCTTGGTTTTCTGTTTGCCCCAGACTGTACAAGGGAATGTCCTGGCAGTCTTTACTGTTTCGGCTATCTGTCCACTCTACCTCACCTACTGTCCTTGTCTGTACCATGTTTGTTTTCCCAACTACACTCTATTCCCCTAATAATATGTCTTATTCATTGTCTCTAGTCGCAGAAGTGACATCTTGTCAAACACACAAAGACTGAGGGGCATATTTATAAGCTGCCTTGCGTCACTTTTTGTGACTCTCCGGTAGCGTAAACTACACAATAATATCTATGAGTTTATGCAAAGGCGCCTTGCATGGCTTTGAATGGTCTCACAGATATGGAGTAGGGCAAGGCGGTGCAAATTGCTGCGTAGCCTTACTCTGCGCTAGAGCGGCGTTCCCTGGGCACCGCGTGGGTATTCTCACGCAACGCCCATGGATTTTGATGCATCCCCAGATTCACAAGACCATGCACACCAGGGGAAGAGCCAAAACCTTATGCCTTCCAAGGTGAGGCTTAGAAAGGAGAGAACTCTTTATTTCTCATAGTTTATGCCTCTTTCCTTGTGTGCTGCATTCTGCAGTACAAATAGAAAGAGGAAAACGCCTCTCGTGATTGTTTTTGTGAGGCAGGTACCCCTTCCTGCCCAAAAACAATCCTGCTGACAACACAGTCACCCCTGCAGCATAGTGCAGGGGTGACTGCATTGGCACTTGACTTCCAAAATGGCGGCATCATGGGGGAAAAAGACAGGAATTCACTGTATTAGATGAACATGGTTCATTCCTGCCCATTCACTCGCTGCCCTGCCCTATGTAAGATCCCTATAAATGAGACCGTGAGTGTGGGAGAGAAGAAAGAATGGCTCTGGGAATAGACAGCCTCGGATGAGTATATGAACAACAGTTACTGCCTACAAAGCAAGCCATGTGATTGGTTGACCAGTTTGCAGTAGTCAATCTACGGAATTAATAGTTGTTGTCGATCCATTTTAACCTTAATGATTGAACTCAGACAGTGTTTGAGCCTGTGACTTGCAGATTACACACAGACCAAAGAACACATTAGTCACTGATCTATGGAGACATTCTATTGTAGGGCCGGGCCTTAACAAGTGCACTTTAAGACAAGTCAAGAAGAAGCCGTCTCGGAATCTGGATCCTCACATAAGTCTATCATCACGATCTGGCTTTCAAACACTTGCCTGGACCAAGGCAAGAGGCCACGGGCCAAAAGCAGAAGAACAAAGCGCTGAAGGACGTGAGATGCCGACAGTACTTGTAAAATATCTTGCTGGGACTTGGCGTCCTTGTCTCACAGCTGTTGAGTTCAACCTCGCGAGTGACAAGCTGGTTGGCCATGCTGCTCTGGATGGCAGACACTGGTGGGACTCCAAGGATATTCTTTGCATCACTTGCTGATGTACAGTGTGTTCTTGTGAGCTGTGGAGCCGTGTTGTGTTCTTTGGAAGGAGCTAAGCCATCGCTATGCTTATAAACGCCTCCATTAAAGACTATAATTGTCCAGATGTTTCCACCATAAACAAAACCGCAGAGGGAAAAGTGAAAGTCATGGTAGCTACAGTAAACTCAGTCCTGGAGATAGGAGCTTACAAAGAAGAGATGATTTATCACTAACATGTAAATACACATGTAAATACAAGGCCACAACGATGCATGTGAAGTGGAGGACGGTGATTTGGTGACATGTCCTCTTAGTAAAACCATGTACATTGTAGGTTCAATTTAGATCAAGGGATTCAAAAAGATTTGGGTGAGTTGATTCCATGGCAGATTTTCAAGCCAACTGCTGACTAATTAAATGTGTTTCATTGGTATTAATTGTATATGAATAGGTTTGATATGGTTATCCTGAAAATCTAGAATCGATTAAGCCACCCTGGATTTATGCAAGCCATCCCTGATTGAGTTTGTCAATGATGCATTCACTGATGAACATACCCGGCTCTCACAGGCAAGCATGAAATTATCTCATATTGAGACACATTACCTTCCCAACAGGTTATTACTTTTCATTCTACTTATCATACGCTTATACATTTTGCTTCGTCTTACACTTTAGAATCCTTTCTGGCACTGCCAATCAATCAATCAATCAGTGTTTGTAAAGTGCGACTACCCACCCGTGAGGATTTCAAGATGCTGGGAGGGAGTGAGTTGGGGGCTGCCGGTCCTGAGGGGCACTAAGGTTCAGTCGAAGAGATCCTTCCTGAATTGGGTCAGCGACGGGGATTGCCTGAGGTGAAGAGGCAGGGTGTTCCAGGTCTTGGAGGTGAGGCGGGAGAAGGATCTTCCTCCGGTCCTGGTCGTGTGGATCCGAGAGACGTTGGCAAGGGCCAGTTTGGCGGTGCCAGTGTCACACACAGGCATCAACAATGTAGCATATGGTGTCCCTCAAGAGATGTAAATGGATTGAGAGAGACCCCTTAACACACCAGGGGAATAGGGTACTTATAAACAGTGAAACAAAACAGTTTCCGTTGGTGGAGCTACTGAGAAGGATTTCTTGCTCTAGTGTCATGTAGAAGACTAACAACCACGGAGCAATCGTCCTTTATAAAAAGGTATATTTAATAAACTGAATAATAGGATGTGATCGTTTTAAAGAGTTCACCAATAGTGTACTTCAAGTAAAACCAAACTCTTCGTATATTGCTTTATAGGAGACAAATATCTTCTCAATGTCAATTTGATAACATCTGAATAAGGCCATCAAAAAGCGAGATATAAAAGGACCATCAGGTAATGAATGATAGCAGTATACTCAGATATAAATAAAAAAATTAATAACATCAGGTGGGACTATGTTGTAAATATATAAAATTCCTTACCCTTTCAGACCTAATCAAAAACAAGGATGCTACTATATAAAAACCGAAACAAACCCGAAGCTATATCAATTGGAAATGCAATAAGGTAAATAAATTAGAAAATAATGATACATGAATTAGGACCAAGACACAAGAGGTGTAAGTATACGAAATGGCCAACCTAGAAATTGGATTGGGATGGGGATGTTTGGCTTCTCTAATTTAATTCCCTACTATAGTATCTTGTTGCTACTTAAGGGTAGAAATGCCGAAATAGAGTATCTTGAGTGGGAGGTTTGTTCCCCAACAGAAGCCCACATACTGGTAGGACTTATGATGAAAATAAGAACAATGTTGCAATCACAGTTTTTACAGTTTTTAACGTCTTTATTTCGAAGTTTTTCTTCATAAAAGACAATCATATAAAATATTTACAAGAAAACACACCATATGTATATACAACCATATGCAAACAAACAATTCTAGATATCAAAAATCTAGTTTTAAAAACCAGTTTAGTAACATAAAAAGACGATTTTTCTTAGAATGGTAAGAAAATAAAAGAGATAGATCAGAATTGCAATCCAATAACATAATTCTAGGGCAACCCCTTTAGCATTCAGCTGTTGATTCCTTGTAAGCGCCTTGCTCTGATTATCCAGGCCCACCCAAGATATTTTGCCACCCCTATGGATAGCCATTCTGCTGTATTATATTTTAGGATTAACAATGCTTCGTTGCTCACTCGGGTATTTAGTCTTTGGCATATTGGTTTTAGCCATTTATGGCGTGGTGCACGATAGGCTGGGCAAGCAAACAGAAAATGCCCTAAGGATTCCTTTCGCACGAGACACCAGGGACAGGACAGGGACGAATTGTTATGCCACTTGTTGGTAAATTCTCTTATTGGCAACGTCCCTACACGAAACTGATGATACAGTTTCCTGTCAGCGCTTTTAAGAATGGTGTCCCAATAAATCTCTGTATGTGGAACCACTTTATAAATCAAAAACATACTAGTCAGCTTAGATTTCTGAAAAAGCTCAACCTGTTCCTCTTTAACTATGCACCAATAAAGTTGTTTAAATTCTTTTTTTGATGGAAAGATGTGATCTCCCAGCTCAGACCAGAGTCTATGGAGGCCCATTCTAAATAAGGTGTTCTTGATAGATCTAAGCCAAGGTATTTCCCCTGCCCCTTGCATCGATCTCACTTCCAGTAGTTCTTTAGCAAACATGGATAGTTCCGGAGTGGACCAAATTCGTCTCCAAAGCGAGACCATCCTATATTGGGCAGGATGTTTAATAGAGTAGAAGCCCATATCTAACATAAGAGGCAGCGATGGTGTTGATGGTGGGAGACTCACTAGACTGCGAAAAAATTTGTTCTGGATTGTATCCAGAGCAGCTAAGTCTACATTCCCCCATAAATCCGCCCCATAAAGGATAGCTGTACTAATTTTGGCACTATAAATTTTAAGTGCTGGTAATACTCTTTTAGTCAAAGAGCAGCGTTGTTCCTTCACAAGACACCCTGATAAGCGAGCAAATTTTAGACTAAGTGCCTCTATTTGTTCCTTCCACCGTAGTGTTGAAAATGGCAATGTATATGCACATAAGCGGCGTTCATTTGTGTTCACTGTACCCCTTGTTGTAAGCCGAACGGATATCGCGAAACACTGACTGTGTTATCCCGCCAGCATAGACCCATGCACACACGTACACGACAGCCATTTTAGGCTCCATGGCCTCTCTGCCCGTTTGTTAAACCCCCGGCACCCCTCCCTGCGCGCACTGCTCATACATCGGCCATAAGACCCTCTCCCACTGCGTGACCCTGCTCTAGAAGTAACACTCCTGCTTGACCCACATCCCCCCATTTCCTCCCAAGAACACCCTTCCCCTCAGCTGACGAGCTCCCCCCCTCCCCCCCAAGCTGCACTTGTCCTTTCGACCCGGTCCCAAGTCCTAAGACCAAGCCTCGTGGTTGTACACCCCCCCTTTTCCCTGCCCAGCATAACAAAACCGTGATACACCAGCCAAAGTGCCCGATCTTATCGCCTGCCTAACCTTTGATCTGATCGTCCCCTCCTGCCCTCGTGTCCTGTAGGAATGTCCGGCTGAGAGATCACAATCTTTTGTTACTTTCAGGAGGGGAGGATGACATCTGAGCAACGGGTATGGGAATAGGCCTGAAGCTGGGATTCCAAGCATGCTTTTTCCTACTTCAAAGCGTCTTTATTGCAATAAGGAATGTTTGTGCAACATAAACATGTGTATAAAAGGCGAAGCCTCAGAGAAACTAGGGGGGCACCACCAGAGAGAGCACCTCCTGAAGACACTATGCGAGTGTCCGAAATGACAGGCTCTCCTCATGAGAAATAAAACTCTGTTCTTGTTTTCCTGTTCCCAGCGCCCGTCTCTTTATTTTGTAATTGTTCAAGATGGGAACTAAGAGGCGTCTTGCGCCAGCAGCCTGGGCATCAGGTGTGTTATGGGCTGACTTTTCCACAATTGGCGTCCCAACGCGGGGCCCATCAGCGACATAAGGTCCGGTAAGAGAGGTCCAGACGATGGGGTGAACATCTAAACGATTGGAGTATACCTGACGTGAGAGGGCCCTCGTCCGGCTGCCGATTGAATGAACTTCACCGATTCTGAACGGACCTCTCTCAAGTGACCTACTGTCCTGACTGGAATCCCACAGGAATGCTGCGGTAAAAACATGGAGAAAGAGAACGATTGGGCGCTGGAAAAGGGAAGGCGAAGAATTGCCCACACGGTCCGGTCCGGGTAAGGTTAAATAGGACATCTTTACGTCCGATTGGTAGGATGGCTTTATCCATCTGATTGATTGATTGATTGTACTTGAAGTATTGGTTCTCTTTGAGACATTTTCTATTTGCAAACAGCGATTGATAGGAACGTTTCTCTCTCTTTGCAAATAGTTAAGGATAGGTAATGCAGACGTTTGTCCCCCATTGTAATCCGTCATGCCTATCTTTCCCCCCACTGATTGTTTGTTATCGATTTTTATCGATTATTGCTCTTTGAGATATTCCCTGTCTACAAACAGGGAAGAATAGAAATATTCTGCCCCCTTTGCAGATAGTGAAGGATAGGTAATGCAGATTTTTGTCCCCGTTGTAATCCGTCATGCCTGTTTTCTCCCCACTGATTGATTGATTGTCTGGACATTTATTGTTCAAGGAATAGTTCTTTTGAGGTATCCTCTGTTTGCAAATAACATAGAAAAGAAATATTCTGTCTAATTTTGCAAGTAGTGAAGGGTAGGTAAGGCGGACCTTTGTCCCCCGTTGTAATCTCTCGGGCCCATCTACTCCCCACTGATTGGTAAACTAGTTCCACCCGGACCATTTATTTAGAGGTAGGTCATCTGGCTCGACCAGAGGGCACCCCTAATAAAAAGGACATATGCAACAATAACGAAGTGATCACCGTATCCTGTTAACAGAGACTTTAGCATGAAACACGCTAGGAAAAAAAGGGAAGAAAGAAATAAGAAAGCAAAATCAGTAGGCCACTGATGAGTTTTTGATTTCGCTACAAATAAGGAAAACGTTAGAAATAGCTCACGATAAAACACATGATTTCGCTAGAAATAAGAAACGTTAGAAATAAGCCCGTAATAAGAAACATGAAAATAGTGAGAGAAGCCAAGCTTGACACCACGGCAGCCACGAGGCAACTAGGCTTCGCCACCCCTCGCTGCTCCAAACATGTCTGTCCCACCGCCTGCCACGCCCCAATAACGGTAACATGAGACAGATACAAGTCAACAGATACCTACCCCCATTCTGGAAACTCCCGAAGTGCAACAGGTTCGCGGCTACGCCCATCCGGAAGACGAGATCTTCGGCACGTGTAGGGCGGGTCCTGCTGCCAGCCGTCGGCCGGAGGTCGTCAAGTAAGGTGGGCCAAAAGAAGAGGAGCAGAGGCCGACGGGATCCGGGCGTCCCCCCTTCTTTCTTTAATAATGGCTGCGACAACACGGGGGGGGGGATGTCTTGCACATGCCACCGACCCCCCCCTTGCATCTCCTGGTCCAGCCACGGCTTGGTAGAAGCTCCCCGTTCGGCCCTGAAGCGGCGCCCTGCAGGCCACCGGGGGGGGATGTCTTGCCTATGCCTCCGACCCCCCCCCTCTCATCGCCTGGTCCGGCCATCATGAATATTAGCGCCGAGGAAAACGGCGTGGGGTGCACTGAGAGGGAGAGGCGGCGCGAACGAGCCTCTCCCACCTCCCCAGGTGGAGGCCCCCAGTGGCACCCCCAACGCTTCACTCACCCGACGAGGGTTCGCCCACTTGTAAAATGGCGATCGACCGTGCTGGAGCGGGCCCGGCTCGAAGAGATGGCTCGGCTGCTTGTTGATTAAGAAATGAGTCCCACCATCATAAGTGTTCTCCTCGACTTTGAAGATTCTATAAGAGCCACAGGGGGCCCCCGACCCCCCCCGCGGACACCCTCGATGGGGAATGACTGCCATGATTGCCCGCAGAACGATGAAAATGTGGCCGCGAGACGTCGGCGCTCCCATGCTGACGCCAGCCTCGGTTTGAATGACTAAAATACTGCAGACTACAGTTCGGATCAGTTCCGGTGAAAAACCCAGTATGACCCGGTAGAAAAAATTGTTGACACATGGATTGATATAGGATGTGTACTGATTATATGTTCGGACAATGGATTGATATAGGATGTGTACTGATTATGTGTTCGGACAATGAATTGATATGGGATGTGTACTGTCAGTTCAGACAACGAATTGATATGGGATGGGTACTGATTATGTGTTCGGACAATGAACAGACATGAGATGGGTACTGATTGAACATTCGGACAATGAATTGTTGTTAAGTTTTGGCGCATCATGATTATTGAAAGTTCGAATTTCAACACTTATGATACTCGCTCACACTGAAGTTTCGATACGATTTTATTGCACTTGTCGCACTTTTTATTATGAAATCAACGACCACCGACTCCATTAGGTTTTCCACTAATAGGTATCCCCACATGCACAGTTCTGGCCGGCCCACGGGGTTGTAGGCCCGTATTTGTACACCGACATTTTTTATTAAAGATTTTTGAAAAAAAAAAAGCAAACGAAGTTGTCACGCGTAAATTGGTAAGTTTCGAATAAATGACTACTATTTCCGATGTAACTAAATTACAGGTGGAAGGGTTCAGCTCAATTAGTTAAGGGTTGCAAAGTATAGTACGCAGGAATATTGCAAATTTGAACGGTCCAGGTTTTTGTTGTATGTGGTTTGCATTCTTGTACAGCCTAAAGCAACCGCTAACAGATCCTGGTATTTAGCCTATACTTTATATGCTACCTGTATCAGGAAAATTGTTTTAAAAAATGCCCCTAAGTCGCCCCGAAGGAGTGCCACCTAACACCCCTAGTACGAACGACAACGACCCCGTACCACTGTAGGTTATCCCTTTTTCTCAAAGGAGAGCACGAGCTCGCCTCCCCCCCACTTTGCACCGACTACCCTTTGTTCTGACCCCCGCCCCTCCCCCACTGCACACGATCCGTAATACCACACTTGGGCGACCTATGCTATCCACAGGCTTCCGATAATCATCTCTCCCACACTAAGCAGTCCACCTGGGCTTAAATGCCGAGTTGGCAGGGACTGCATTCCGTGGAGATAGGCCGAGTATGTAGTAAGTAAAAGCCTTTTCGGGTTTATGCGCGCTAATATGTTTTTAAATGCTGCCCCCGCCCCCCCCTTCTTTTTCCCTCTTTCTGCAGGTCACATTGGAACGTCGATTAAAAATACGAAAAAGAAAATGGTGATCTAGCGGACGAAGAGATGGGAAAAAGGCATTCGATTATGGTGCGTACACACGATGAGCGAACAATGCCCTGAACTTAGCGCTTGGGAGGACAGCCTGAAGCGGAAAATACATAATATGACTTCGCTTGGCACCCCGAATAATACAACCAAGAATGACGTGCACTAATGAATAAATTCCTACGTTTAGCTAAATAGGGAAAGTTTAAGGAATATTCCGAGGTGAGGTTTACCCAAGTACCCTCCGCTTGGAGGACTAGGAATGTTGCCAGTGTTTAAAATCTACTACCTCCTTTTCGCACCCTCGTAGACATGAAACTCAAAGCTACCCCATTGTTCTCCCAACTGACACCCACTGTTGCCTCAGCCTGGAAACACATTAGCCCGATCAGGTTAGTTCTTGACCAATTGCAAAAGGCGTAAGTGTGTACAACCAAAGCCACCAGTAAAGGCAGCCGACGATAAAAGAGAAGAAAAAGGTAAAAAGAGCTTAGGATGCTAAGGATGCGCAGCATACAGGAAGAGATCATTATGGCCAATAACTGTTCTATGTTTTGTCTTGGATTTTTGTATATAATACCAGTCACTGTTCTATGTTTTGTCTTGGATTTCTGTAAATAATACATGTACTGTCTCCCCCGCCTGAGTTTGTGTGTACGTAATGTATGGATCTACGTCGTCCCTCTGCCTGTGTTTCCGTATTACTTAACCCCTGCTGTTCTGTGTTGTGTGCGCACTGAATGGCCCATTATTGTACACGTTTCTCTCTCTCTCTCTCTCTCTCTCTCTCTCTCTCTCTCCATGTCATACGTGTACCAAGTGGTTCGTTTAGAGTGCGGGCGACTCTCTCTCTCTCTGAGGGTCCCCCTGTTCCCTCCTCCCTTGTGTGGTAACGTTGTGCCCCACCGGCACAAACCTAATTGGGTCTCTTCGAACACAAAGGTGTTCGGCAAAATTGACAGGAACTAAAACGATTGTAACTTGCCATATTACTACCTCTCCTTTCTGCAAAATGATAGAACCCGAGTTGGTAATGAAAGAAAGGACAGGTAAGACGACTAATGTCCCCTAATCTGGCCTTTTTATAGGGGGACTCTAACGTCAATGGTCTTCTGTTTTTCAGTTCGTTAGAAATGCAATTCCCAATGCCCAGATTTCCTCACCCCTCTGCACTTACGTGCGGATGTCCAAAGCGTCCTCGCTTCTCCCGATTGACCCCAGCTCCCTGTCCAAAGCGTCCTCGCTTCTCCCGATTGACCCCAGCTCCATATCAGCTATCCCCGAAGCGTAATTGATGACTTTGATTAACGGTCACTCCCCAAGAAAAGCATGTTTAACCTCTGCCCCCCTCTCATGATGATAACGCCCCTGCTTGCAAGAGTTAGCCGACCCCGAAGGGAAATGTAAGATTGTCAGTACTTGGGTTAAAAAGAAAAAGGGCGAGTCTCTACCTAAGGACTCGATTTCGAGTTTGATATAATACACTGTTGATAGGAGTCCGATTTCTCTCCATGTACGTCACGAATGAACGCCAAATAGGCTTACAAATTCAGTGGGAATGCCCTCCTACATACTCCATAAGTGATGACTTCTGACTGTGATCGATGAACATATCCCCCACCTACTTAGGATTGGGGACGGAATTGAGATGTATAAATGTCTGCTCCTGCCAGTTTTTCTAAAACTTGTTTTGTACCCATTCAAAGATACAATCACCGGAGGAGAGGAGCTGGACGTGACGCACAGCCTGGCCACAGATCATGAAGCACGTGTAACCTCGACCAAAGGTGGAGTCGCAGAGCAACGAGACGCGGGACGAGGCACCACTCTCAAACTCGGCAGATGAAGGAATGAAGGCCTGCCCTGAAGCCCTCGATTTGCTGACCCACTCGTGCCTGAAGTCCCCGTCCCTTTTGAACCCGACTGATGGGCCTGCCTGCTCGTCGTCCTTTGCTCCTTTGGTCCCTTGGTGTGTTCAAAGATCTGATCCCACTCCGCCCTCTCTTCCCTCGATTATTCAACAACATCACTCTTTTCGCATAACTTTTGACTCAGAAAAGAAGAACAGCATTTAGATAGAATAAGGTTTTGCCACGGAAGAAGAAAGACACGCAGGTGCCCAGCATGAGGCACCCCTAAGAAGATCAGTTAGGAAACAGGACTGTGATCTAACAGCAGAGGACTGATCGCACCCTGCAACGCGTAAGGATGAAAACGAGCTGGACCTTTAGCTCCACCGCCGGTGCTCAACAGCGCCAACAAAAAGAAGACGGACTCTGTTAAAAAGAGATTGTGACGAAGACCCCCCCCTTCCTGAACTTTCTACCCACCCCTTGACTAATTGCTTGTATCGAACTGAATTCCTCCCTCAACTATTTTTGTATTGCTTTCAAAAATGTTTCATCGGTCACTCATGTATTTAGTTTTCCAAAAGTCTCTTATAGCACTGACAAGACCCGAAGGTATCAGAGCATTTTTACTGTATGTTGTTGCCACCGGAGAGAAAGTTGGAACCTGATTCCATAATGTGTCGGAACCTTTTTCTTGATTGACCCCGACTAGGTATTATGCCGATCTCTAGACTTGTATGAATAACCCAACAAATGTAAAAACATATGTACCGCATGCCACCAATCGTATCGACTGTATAGAAATGAACTAGCTTATGTAAAAAAGCGGCGACTGTTGAAAATGGCAATGTATATGCACATAAGCGGCGTTCATTTGTGTTCACTGTACCCCTTGTTGTAAGCCGAACGGATATCGCGAAACACTGACTGTGTTATCCCGCCAGCATAGACCCATGCACACACGTACACGACAGCCATTTTAGGCTCCATGGCCTCTCTGCCCGTTTGTTAAACCCCCGGCACCCCTCCCTGCGCGCACTGCTCATACATCGGCCATAAGACCCTCTCTCACTGCGTGACCCTGCTCTAGAAGTAACACTCCTGCTTGACCCACACCCCCCCATTTCCTCCCAAGAACACCCTTCCCCTCAGCTGACGAGCCCCCCCCCCCCCCAGCTGCACTTGGCCTTTCGACCCGGTCCCAAGTCCTAAGACCAAGCCTCGTGGATGTACACCCCCCTTTTCCCTGCCCAGCATAACAAAACCGTGATACACCAGCCAAAGTGCCCGATCTTATCGCCTGCCTAACCTTTGATCTGATCATCCCCTCCTGCCCTCGTGTCCTGTAGGAATGTCCGGCTGAGAGATCACAATCTTTTGTTACTTTCAGGAGGGGAGGATGACATCTGAGCAACGGGTATGGGAATAGGCCTGAAGCTGGGATTCCAAGCATGCTTTTTCCTACTTCAAAGCGTCTTTATTGCAATAAGGAATGTTTGTGCATCATAAACATGTGTATAAAAGGCGAAGCCTCAGAGAAACTAGGGGGGCACCACCAGAGAGAGCACCTCCTGAAGACACTATGCGAGTGTCCGAAATGACAGGCTCTCCTCATGAGAAATAAAACTCTGTTCTTGTTTTCCTGTTTCCAGCGCCCGTCTCTTTATTTTGTAATTGTTCAAGATGGGAACTAAGAGGCGTCTTGCGCCAGCAGCCTGGGCATCAGGTGCGTTATGGGCTGACTTTTCCACAGTAGTCTGTAGTCGATAACAACTCCTAAATATGTCATTACCTCTACTTGTTCTAGACTTGTCCCATTCATGGTTACATGACCCCGCTTGGGTTTACTCTTTGTCAGGACCATAAACTTTGTCTTGGAAACATTAATTTCAAGATCATTTTGGCTGCAGAAGTCCACAAATTTATTTATTGCTAACTGGAGGCCCATCTGCGTTTTTGCCAGAATTAGGGTGTCGTCAGCAAAGATTAAAAGGGGAAACTTAGGGGTATATTACCAACAACTAGCGATAATTTTTGTCTCTAACTTGTTTAGAGACAAAAATTATCGCCGCACATCGGCGATTTTTATCGCAGATAAACCTTGCTATTAGCAAGGTTAATCGCAAATGCGATAAAAAACGGCCGCAATGCATGAATATCGCTGAAAAGTCAGCGATATTCATGCATTATCGAGCAAATGCTCTTAGCCATGTTATCCACCTCCCACTGGATAACATGGTGAAGAACTGCTCAGGGCAGGTGTTAGCTTTTGGAGATATTCGCGCTTAGCGCGAATATCTCCAAAAGTTGGTAATAGGAGATAGCGATGTTAGCGACTGTTTCCAGTCGCTAACATCTTGGCACGCCCACTTTGCATGTCATTAGTGATAAATATCACTGACATGCAAAGCGGGGCCCAAGATGGTCACTATCTCCTATTAGCTGTCACTAACTGGTGTTAGCGACAGCTTGGTAATAGGGAGATAATTTTATCTCCGCTTTCTTGGCTTTTAAAGCCAAAAAAGCGGAGATAAACCCCTTGATAATATACCCCAAAGTCCCTCCCAAAGTTGGCGCGTCCGTCGGGGTTGCTGAGAGAAACTGGACAACTTGGTTAATAAAGAGTAAGAATAGGGTAGGGGCCAGAACACAGCCCTGCCTCACTCCACGGGTAACAGGGAAAGAATCGGTCACCTGGCCCTGGCAACCCCACCTTACTCTAGCAAAATTATCCTCATGCAACCTCATTATAAACTCTAGAAGGTCAGATGGTATACCCATTCTTCTTAAAGCTGCCCACATCTTTCCTCTGGGGACCAAATCAAATGCAGATTTGAGATCCACAAACGCTGCGTATATTGTGCCTCCTCTTAAAAACACAGTCTTCCAATAGATCATGACAAATCTGAGCACTTGGTCGATTGTGCTTATATTAGCCCTGAAGCCAGCCTGCAGTGGAGACAGAATGTTTTCATCTGTCATCCAAAGCTGGATTCTGCCCAACAGCATTCTGGCGATAACCTTCTGCAGGGCGTCAATAAGACTAATGGGGCGATAATTCCCCGCACTCGTCTTATCACCTTTTTTATACACAGGTAGGATCTCCGCCCCTTTCCAAGAGTCGGGAATTCTGGCACCTCTAGCTATGGCATTGGCCAATAAGGTCATATAGGGGACCCATTTAGATTGATCGTACTTAAATAAGTCCGCTGGGACACAGTCCATACCGGGAGCTTTCCCATTCTGAACCAGTTTTAGGGCATTTAAAGCCTCCACTTCCGTGAAAACTAACTGTACTCGAGGAGGAGCTATAGACGATGCCAGGGTAATCTCTCCTCTATCACTAGAGCCCAATTCTGTGTATCCAAACTGTGCAGAGAAGTGCTTTACCCAGGTCTCCGCCGGAACATGGTTGGTTGGTTGGTTGGGGTTTGCAGGTCCCCTGTCCCCCATTTTACTACTTGCCAGAATTTTTGCTGGTTAGGGGAGAGGCTGGCCGTATATAAATGTAGCCAATGTTGTTCGTCCCAATTTATCTTTGCCTGCCTAAGCACCTTCCTATAATTTTCCCTTGCTTTTCTAATATCCGTTACTGATCTAGTTTTAATTGCTGCTATCAAAGAACTGTGGGCAATACGACAAAACTTGTCATACCATTTGGCACCTATATGAGTGAAGCCGGTTTTTCTCCCTCCACCTGGTTTAGTAAAGAAAGTTTTAATTTTGTTAAAAAGAGATTCATGAATCACCCCAATTTGTTCCAGAGACCCAACATCATCTAACAGAGGCACAATCAGCTTAGTCGCTGCCGTTACCTCTAGTGAAACTTTTTCAACGGTGCAAGGGTCTTCCAGAAACCTAGCCCAACGTACCCGTCTGCAGTCATTCGAGAGGACCGCATCTGCTGTAATTACATTTGTTACACTATTTCTCAATAGGTCGCCATTTGTTAATAAGTTTATTACATGGGGATTATGATCACTTTCTGGCCTTGTGACAATTTCCATGTCCACTAATGAGCTCCAGATCTCTAGTTTAATTAAGAAGTAATCAATACGGCTCGAGCTATGGCTGTTGTCAAAAGTAACATTACCCACCGTATCAGATTTTGTCCTCCCGTTTGCCGCCCGCAGGTCCCATTCCAAACAGAGACCAAGCCACTGCATAACAGCCTCTGTAACTTTTTTTACTGGGGGAATCGTCAAGTTAGGAATATTCCATAACTGGTCAACCTCACCATAACACCCATTATCCAGATTGGGAACAGGTTCGAAAGTACAATTAAAATCCCCAGCCACCAAAGCACATTTATCTCTACCAATGCTGTTCAGAAGGAGATCTAAATCTTCAACCGTTTTCGAGGACCTCCCTCCTGGATGGCCCCTAGCATATATATTGATTAAGAAAAGATCTTGACTGTTTTCACTACTGAATTTTACCCCTAAGATATCATTACTCAGAGATGGTAAGTCAGAAATCTTGTAACCTAGAGATTGTCTGATCCAAATAACCAAACCCCCGGATGGGCGACCTTTTGTTGCAATCAATTCATGCATATTTAAAAATGTCAATAGATGTAAACGAGTAGAAGTTGGCAGGTGGCAAAAAGCAGTAGTACTCTTAGCCGCAAGTACAAAGTATGAAATCTGTGAAGCTCTAATTACCATTAGGATGTAACGTAGAAATGATAACCTGTGGTTTGATGCAATACACTGATTTTAATGTGTTTATCAACAGGATTTCCCTGTATGAGGCAACCATCCAGTGCCATACATTAAGAGAGACATATTTACTAGTCTTGAAAAAGATGGCATATTACTGAAAGAGTCCATCGAAACGTGTTGACGCCCATTATCGCACAATCGAACAATCTAGCTCACCCTAAGAACAGCAAAACGAGACAGGTCTAGGACTGAGTCTAAATGAGGGTTCTGATGTGCAAATTTCTATGACAAATCATTGATGTCTATGTTTGTCTCTCTCCCCTTTTCTAAATTGCATAACCTGTTTTAATTTAGGTGACTTTTTTAAATTTGGATTAGTGATTACAGTATGAGAATTTGTTGATGCTTAAACTATGACTGTATTTTCCTGTTTGAAAAATCTTTTTATGAAATGAAAATGTACTTTCATATGTTTTAAAGGCTTTGTTTTAATAAATTTCACATATTTTATATATTAAATTGTTTTTTGTTTATGTTTATGCTTAAATAAGCTTTGTGTCCAAGACCAGTATTTGGGCGTATTTTCTCAGTAGCTCCACCAAGGGAAACTGTTTTGTTTCACTGTCCCTCAAGAGATAACATATGGAGAACACCTCAGAAGGATATGTTTGCTTATATTACATCAGCAGTATCTATCTTTGGAACCGTGAGGGCCAAACAAAGAGAAACAACTTTATTTCAATCAATCAATCAATCAATCAATCAATCAGAGAATGTATAAAGCTCGCTACACACCTGTGAGGGTCTCAAGGCGCTGGGGGGGGGGGGGAGGGTGGCTGCAGCTAGCGGTCGAAGAGCCAGGTCTTGAGTAGTCTCCTGAAGGTCTGTGGGTCTTCTGTCTGGCGTGGGGGTAGAGTGAGGGCGTTCCATGTCTTGGCGGCATGGTGTGAGAAGGACCTGCCCCCTGAGTTGTTTCTGTGGATGCGTGGGGCGGTGGCCAGTGAGAGGTCGGCGGAACGGAGTTCTCTGTTGGGTGCATAGAATGACAGTCGGCTGTTGAGGTATTCTGGGCCGGTGTTGTGGAGTGCTTTGTGTGCGTGGGTCAGGAATTTGAAGGTGATTCTTTTGTCGACGGGGAGCCAGTGCAGGTCTCTCAGGTGGGGAGTGATGTGGCCTCGGCGGGGGACGTCGAGGACCAGGCTTGCCGCGTCGTTCTGGATTCTTTGAAGTCTGCTGATGAGCTTGGCCGGGGCTCCGGCCTAGAGGGCGTTGCCGTAGTCGAGTCTGCTGCTGACGAGGGCGTGGGTGACAGTTTTCCGTGTGTCTGTAGGGATCCATCTGTAGATCTTGCGGAGCATGCGGAGGGTGTAGAAGCAGGTTGAAGAGACTGCATTGATTTGGTTGGCCATGGTGAGTTTCGAGTCAAGGATGACTCCCAGGTTGCGTGCGTGGTTGGTAGGAGTCGGGGCGGAGCCCAGGGAGGTGGGCCACCAGGAGTCATCCCAGGCGGAGGGGTTGGGTCCGAGGAGGAGGATCTCTCTCTTGTCCGTGTTCAGTTTGAGCCGGCTGTCTTCCATCCAGTTGGCGACAGCCTTCATACCACGGTGCAGGCTGGCTTTGGCGGTGAGGGGGTCCTTGGTGAGGGAGAGGATCAGCTGGGTGTCGTCAACATACGAGATTATGTTGAGGTCTTGGAGTCTGGCGATGCGTGCGAGTGGAGCCATGTAGATGTTGAAGAGCGTCGGGCTGAGGGATGATCCTTGCGGGATGCCGCAGATGGTTTTGGTCACTCCTGAGTGGAACGGGGGAAGGTGGACTCTTTGGGTTCTGTCGGAGAGGAAGGAGGAGATCCATTCCAGGGCCTTCTCGCGGATCCCTGCATCTTAGAGGCGTGTGCGTAGTGTGTGAGGGCAGACGATGTTGAAGGCGGCAGAGAGGTCCAGGAGGATGAGGGCTGCTTTCTCGCCTTTGTCGAGTAGGATTCTGATGTCGTCTGTGGCGGCGATGAGGGCGGTCTCAGTGCTCTGGTTCTTGCGGAAGCCTGACTGGGAGGGGTCGAGGATGTTGTTATCTTCCAGGTAGCGAGTGAGCTGGGCGTTGACAATTTTTTCAATGACCTTAGCTGGGAACGGGAGCAGGGAGGTGTGCTGGAAGTTCTTGAGGTCGCTCGGGTCCGCCTTGGCATTAATTTCGGTGTGCTTCCAGCACTCAGGGAAGGTCGTGGTATTGAATGAGAGGTTGATGATGTTACGCAGGTGGGGTGCGATGGAGTTGTCAGCCTTGTTGATGATGTGGTGGGGAATAGGGTCGGATGGGGCGCCGGAGTGGATGGTGCTCATGGTTGTGATGGTGTCTTCGGTGGTCTCGCTGGTCCATGCGGTGAGGTGGTCGTGGTCGGTGGGTGCCGGTGGTAACGGTGTGGTGGGGTTGGTGGGGCGCGTCCGGGGATTGAGGCTGTTGTGGATGTTGGTGATCTTGCGGTGCAAGAAGGCAGCGAGGGCGTTGCAGAGGGCTTGAGATGGCGGGATGTCGTTGGTGCAGGAGCCAGGGTTTGAGAGTTCCTTCACGATGTTGAAGAGCTCCCTGCTGTTGTGTGTGTTGTTGTAGAGGCGGTCTTTGAAGGAGGCCTTCTTGGTGGTCCTGATGAGGTGGTGGTGGTTGCGCATGGCGTCCTTGAGGGCTGTGTGGCTATCGGGCGTTTTCTCGTCGCGCCAGGTGTTTTCCAGTCTCCGACAGGTGCGCTTGGAGGCTAGGAGTTCTGGGGTGAACCAGCTTGCTCTTTGGCTGGAGTCTCTTTTTAGTCTCTTTCTTTATGTGTGCAGCACTACAACACTCTTACAAAGAGGGAAACGTCTCAGAGGATTGTTTTTGTGCAGGAAGGTTTTCTAAACTGCACAAAAACAATCCTGCCTGCAACACAGGGACCCTTGCACCATGACGCAAAGGTACCTGTGTTGATGCTAGGCAGCCAGTGCAAGCAGAGGACAGGAATGTATAATATAATGTTTAATATGGTGCATTCCTGCACTCTTTCACAAAGCGTAGCAAGGTGTCTTGCTGCGTTGCGCTACATGAATGTATGATAAATATGGCCCCAGAATTGTGTAAATGATTCTCATTTAGATAAACTGTATGCAAATTTGTTGCATTTCCATATCATGAAAATCTGGCATGGAGCCAGTCCCCGTGCTGCTAATGCTGCATGCACATCCCTGTTCGATTCTTCAAGAATTTATTGATCAAGACTGTAGTTGACCTTGAAAAAAATGCTGCTCACTCCTGTTTAATTCTTGAAGGAGATTCCGATCATGATTGCAGCTCATAAAGCAGGTGCCTAGACTCAGTCCCTCACTTACCTGTACTGGCTCTGACCACTCTAGGCCCTTTCAGATATGGCTACTTTGCCTGAGGCTCCTGCTTTGCACCTTCAGCTCGTTGTCTCGCTCTGCTCTCACTCATTGTGCTCTCTTGTGCCTTCTGTGCTCCTTTGTGCTATTTTTCAGCTTTTTGTGCTGTTTCTGTTTGTAAGAAAGGTATTTGTTGGTTGACTGGGGTGTGAACCCTGGTCAAGAAGCAACCACAAAGCTAGGCATCCTATGGCACAAGCCTTCTGTTAAGAAATAACTCCACACGATATGAGGTGGAAAGGAGTTTATTTCGTACCGGATTCTTCTGTGCCAGCCACACGAGTGAAGCTCACCAACATTCCAAAGCAAGCTTCACTCCAACATTCCAAGGTAGGTCGAACCAACAGGGAAAGGGGGGAAAAGGGGAAAAGGAAAGAGCATACCAAGTTATAACACACCTCCCTCTGTACCAGAAACATCACAAAGTGAAAGCTTTAGGCAAGCATAACCAAAGATGTGGGCATAGAGGAAAAGCAAAGGCCAAAACAAGGGGGGCCTTGCAATAGGGTACACCCAGAACATGCGTTGAAAGGTGAACAAAGCAATATATGCAGAATCTGGAGAGGATGGAGTGCACATAAGTGGAAACGGTTGCAAGCATTAGAATTTTATGAAAGCATTACATACTGTAGTCAGCTTGCCATGCTGGACACCTACGTTGACGTGCAATCCTTCCCATAGTGGAATCCCCCAACACAACTCCAGCGTCATCATTGCTAGGAAGTTCAGAAACATTAACATTAGTGCAACGAGCCAACCTGTCCATACTCCATAAATTACCATCATCTAGCTCAACAGAATTACTATGGACCTTTCTGATTTTAAGGGATCTGGAGAAAGCAGAAGATTTGGACTTTAACAGTGTAGGTTTTTTGACTACCACCCAATCTCCAACCATCCACTCTGTTAATTGTGCCCCATTTAGTGTCATAACAATTTTTATACTTGACTTGATTTTCTTTCACTTTCTCTGAAACAATGTCCCTGTCTACCCACACCGGGGACCCTCCATTCAACCAGTTTGGAGTAAGTTTAGAACCTGGGTTCCTGCCTTTAAGGGAAGTAAACGGGGAGACTCCAGACACTGAATTTGGAGTGATGTGAAATGACTAAGCATGGGCGGATCTAGCAGATCTCGCGTACGCGAATTTGCGTATTTACTGATTCGCAATCCGCGACAATACGCGAACTCTCGCGGATTTGCGGATTTTCCCGTTTTTTGTGTTGGCGAGCGTTCGCGCAGATTTTGGGACAATTTCGCAATTGCGAACTTACTTTTCGGCTCGCAACGGCCGCGACTATGTTGTTTCTACGTCTGGTTTATCATCACAGGTTCACAGCACCCTCTGTTTCACCACAGCCACCCTCTGGGACACCCATGCCACCCTCTGGTACATCCTCACTGCCACCCATTAGGTTTGTTTATCACTGTAGTTTATGGGGGTTGAAAAAAGCAAGCACACCTCCCCTACTTCAACTGCCATGAATTAATTTGGGGTTGATTAATGTGTCAGTTATTTTGAAAGTTCCAGTCTGGCTGGCACCTGCTTCCTTCCTTATCTGTAATTTGCTTTCTGTTGCAGTTTTTTCACAGGACCTTTATGGTCTACTTGTAGCTATTCTATGAGCCTGCTGTTTGGGTCATAGCAGGGTCATAGAATAGTTGCAAACTCTGGAGGGGCCCCTCAGGAAGCACTAGAGTGAATGTTACTAATGTTAAGTTTGAACTTTTGCACCTGCTCATTGCTTTCAGTTTAGCAAAAATCTTTTTTTCTGCAATTTCGCGCGTTTTTTGGGGCGCGAATCCGTGCGAGATCGATTTCGGAAGCCGCGAATGCTTGCGAATACACTAAATTTTTCTTTGCGACGTGTATGTTCGCGTAATTTTGTGCGTGTTCGCGAGGCGCTTGTAGCTATACGTTTGCCAAGTTACCCTAGCGGTCGTACACGGGCACGGCCATCTTGTTTGCGTGACGTAATTCCGTTTCCGGCCGCTATGTGTAATCTCGCAAACTGTGCTGCTCGCTAGTACAATTTCACGCGTGCTCGCGAGGAAAATCTCGCGCGAACTTACCCACGCGGTCGTGAACGGGCGCGGCCATCTTGTTTCTCATTCATTGCTATGGTTCTGGGCATGCTTTCTGTATCCTCTCTGAATCTCTGCCATCCTTTGCTTGTTTGAAGTTTATTTGATCTATTTTACTTATTATCTATCCCTCTATTTTTCTAGCTCTATATTTTTGTGTTTTCTGCTGCTTTTAGTTACTTTTAAACTACTTTTTTAAACTCTTTTCTTTTCTTCTTCACTATTCTATTTCTTCTTTATCATTTAACTTTATTTCTGCCCAGACCATGGTAAAGGGAGCCGGGAAGCACCCTGAGAAGGGGAAGGGTCCCGCACCCCGTGCCCGGCTCCCGTGCGGGCGTTTGAGGGGGGAGCAAGTGGTGCCACGGGAGATCTTTAGCGCGGAGGAGGTGGCCGCACTCATCTTCCACGTCCAGCGCCGCCTCCCCAAGACGATCCTGGGAGGCGGCAAGATCGCAACCGGCTATGGCATCCGGGAGCGCCGGAAGCGGTGGGAGAAGGTGTGCCGGGCCATGTTTAAGCTCTCTGGGGTCCGGCGCACATATAACCAGGCCACCCACCGCTGGACAGATGTCATGGACCGGGAACGGGACTTGCTGGACGCGCTCGGCGTAGAGGTCCCCGGGCTTGGTGAGTAGTAGTAGCTATTCATCACTACTCTGTTTTATCCGGCTCTGTCATTTGCAAATCTTTGTTCTTTACCAAGAGCAATAATGCTGCCGATTACATTGTAGGTAAATTATATTTCAAAATCTTCTATGCATTTCAGGTGCACTGCTCTCCTTCTCAGTAGCCTTGCTTGCTACTATGCTTATTTGTTTTGTATTTTGTGTTAATTTCATTGGCCTGAGAAATTATGTATGAGTGTAGTGTAAAGATAAGAACTGCGTAATGCTAGACACTAAGGGTCATATTTTCAATTACCGGCGCATCCCTGCAAAGTAGCAGGGGTGCGACAGTAATTGTGTGCCATGCCACCACCACCCATTGGCCCAAAACGTCACAGAAGCCTTACGCATCTGTGCCGTAAAGGCGGCGCATTGCTGGAGTTGCGTGCCAACGATGGCGCAGCTCCAGAAATGCTCTGGGGTACCCTATCTCCCCAATGCTGCATCAAGCCATACGTCGGCTTCAAGCGCGCAGGGTTTGAGTCATGCATCATTGTCCTAAAAGTGACTGATTGACATCATGTAGATTTCCCTCAGCCACTTTTAGGATTCGTTCCTGCGCAGGTACGCCCTCCCTTGCGCCGGAACGCCCCCTGATGGCGCAGGGCTTTACAACGTGATGCATATATACGCCGCACCAACACCATGGCGAGTCTTTTGTTCTGCCGCTGCGTCACAAAAGTCACGCAACAATGGAGGAAAATGAGCCGCAAGGGACTTCTAAATCAGCCCCAACAGACTGAAGTCCAGTCCTTCCTTTAGACACATGGCTATAAGAAGAAATAGTGGCGGTGGTCGGTGGATTGATAGTTTGAGTATTCACTGATCTGCAAGCAGGATGGACTTTGTCTGTCACTTCGCGTGCTGCGGACTGCTGCCTGCCAGGCCTAGGCAAACCTCTTTAGTAGTCTGTTTATTGAGTTACATAGGAACTTTCTAAGTCAACGGTCCGCAAATCAGGCAATACGAATAACGTAGTATACCACATGAGATAGATCCCGTGGAATAGTTGTCTATCTATTTGCTATTTCTCCAAAATATTTTGTTATTGTTCTTTTGAAATGTTTGATTTGGTTGACAAATCTCATCCATGTTTTCTGGTCTTTCTTTCTTTCATGTTGTACATCAGCTCCCCCCAAGGGCAAGAGGACACAGGAGGAGGGTGCTGTTCAGGAGGATGCAGGCCAGGATCGGGCAGGCGAGGGCTCCTTTGCTGGCCCCAGTAAGTTTAAATTTTAATAAAGAGTACCTATTTTTTCCTAGCGTTCCTCATTCGATTTTTTCTAAATCGTCTTTGATCTTCTTGTAGACTGGATATAAATTCTTATCCTGCCTCGAATATGACTCCATGTGGTATTACTAGATTATTCTTATTAGTCTGTCTGTGTAGCTAACTAAGATTGGACATTTGGCAATTCCATTGGACTCCCATTCTATTCAGCAATAGCTCTATGCACTGTCTCCTTACTGACTAGATAGTGTGGCAGAGTCATTTAGCTCCCGAAGTCACCGATGATTGATCCCCAATGATCTTTAGATTATCCTACGCAGGACAAGAGTACGGAGTCACAGTCAAGAAGTGTCAGAGGCACTCATGCTTGCAAAAATTCCAAAACCTTTAGCTCATCCACTCTAGTCTGGAGGACCAAAAACCACAGAGTCTAATTAAGTTTAAAAGCTTTATTAAAAGTAAACACATTTATTAAAATCAACTTTGTCATAAAACTATTTAACTGAAAACGGAAAAGTGCTTAGTGCTGACGATTAATTGGACACATTTCTTGTGGTCGAGCCGAGCTCTCACTTGGTTTGAACTTGATCCTGGACTCGTGTTCTTAGAAGTCAAGCTTCTGTCTGTTAGGAGAAAAAGTGGTGCGTGTTAAAAATAAAAAGCAAGCATTCATCAGTTGTGCATAAAAGTGCAGCAAGACAACAGCCTTCCCTGGAAAAAGGTAAATTTTTACTTTAGAGTAGACAGTCACAAATTATTACATTGTATTCTGTTTTTTTAACATTTCTTTATTACTCCTAGACCAAATATTATATAGTAGTGAGTGGTGTATTCTAACATTCTTAAATGTACTTTGTAGGTGGAACATCTGGTGGCGGGGCCAGCGCGGAGGTGGCGGTGTTGGGCAAGGACTCGGAGGACTCTGGGGAGGAAGCGGTGCAAGAGCCGGCGGACGGTCCTGTGGGGGTTCGCACGGTGGTGGCGGGAACAGGTAAGCTATATATTCCTTACTTATTGAGATTGAAGACTGCATAGTGTGCTTTCTGCACGGGTGTATTACAAATCAACCAGGTAGTAGCCTCCTCGAAATGTACTCCGACTTAGCTGTGAAGTTTTTGGTGAGAAGAATCCCAATAAGATCTTAGATGAACGTGATGGATGGGATGAACGAAAAGCGAAAGAAGGGTGTACGTGTAAGTAAGTGGGACGCGAAATTTTATGATGGCTGGCAAAGAAGAACGATATGTGTTTGCTTGGACCCCGAGGTGGCTGGGAAGGAAAGAATATGGTATGGTGCATGGCTGGGTCAATGATGAAGCAAGGATGGGTGGAAGGACAGCAGCCTGGGTGGGTGAAACAGAAACTGTATGTGTGCGTATACTTTGAATGAATGGATGCCTGGAGCATGGTATTCTCTGACTCTTAGATAGCACATGTGTATCTAGAGAGAGTAGATGGTCGCTGGATGAACTAAGTGTTACCTTGAAGAGCATGTACCACCGCACCCGCACGCCCGTTCCAGTGTAGGGAAGGCAAGGAAAAGAAATTGTAAATGTGTCCAATACTACCATGAATAGTAGCAGTACTTTGTATTGCAACTGCAAGCACAGCATATATCCGGTTATTACGGTGGACACTCCGTACCTCTCTTAATAACTTTAGTTTAGTTGTAGTACGTCATTCATGTGTGGGTGTATCACTGTTCACTCAATATTAAGCAAAGCACCTAAAGTCATCCCATATGTCATCAAATACGTCCCATGTGAAGTGATAGATAATCAAATTATTTAGCTTCTTCATTTTCCTTTTCTAGTACTCATTTGCACTGTAGGGTGAAAGGTAAATTAATTAAGCAGTAGCCCTTGTAACAGAGTATTCTCAGTGCCACCCGTAATAGAAAAGTAATAGCTTCACCACCTGCATGTACTGGACCGGTACAGTAACGCCAGTCTGTCTCACTCATCATGGTGTGCAACTGTTTTTCTCGGGTGCAAGTTCACTGTGCTGCCATTCTGCCGGCTTGCATAAGATAACGTACCAATTTTCCTAAACAAGAGAGAAGAAGAAGAATAAGACTGGTATACTGTCATAGTCGACTGTAATGGAAGTCCATAGTGGTCGTAGAATTTGTTCATTAAACTACCACTAATGTTAGAGCAAGGATGCAGAAGTGGGAGGTTACATAGATACTGTCCTCAATAGTTATGTACTGTGCTTTCAATTTGCTACTTGTACTGTGACCCAACTTTCGGCTCAATCACTTTGTGTTATTAATGCTAAGGAGCATTGGTTACAGACTATGTCTTTCTTTCTTCATATAGTTGCTCCTTCCAAATCGACATCACGGAGGGAGCAGGCTCGAATGGCCCGACAACGGAGGCTGGATGCCACTGTCGCCGAATATCGGCGGCTGGTGGCCCTGGAGGAGGAGGAGGACACGCAGTCGACCGGTGCAACCACAACATCCTCGACTGGGACAGCTGCATCCTCCTCCGTGACCCCACGGGCCGCCAGCATGCGCAGTGCTCCAGCGATACGGAGCCGGGCTAAGAAAGCCAACCGCCACCGCCAAGCAGCAGAAAGACCAGCTGCCCCCCACAGGAGCTGCAAGGCACGCCAGCGCCGCCTAGGAGTCCGAATGTCCTACCTGGAGCAGGAGGTCCTTAGGTACAAGAACTTGGTGGAGGGCCTCCGCTTCGACCTTGCCACCCTCCGCAAGGAGTATGATGCCCTGGCCGCAAAATTCACCAGCACCCTCCAGTAGTGGAGTGTCCCTTGCCCTTTTTTTAGAGACTTTTGGGGGGTGGGATTTGGGAGTTGGGTTCTTTTTGGGACTTTTCAAAGACAATCGTTGGGGTTAGGGAGGGTCTTGAGGGAGATTATTTTGTTAGGGCTACATAAATATACTTTTTTGAACTTTATCTGACCATACCTATTTTTTACTGCTTTTCAGTCTGGTGGGTGGGGGACGGGGGTGTAACAGTAAGTTTGTTTTCCTGAACAGTCGTAGGACTTTAGTAGTACTACCGTCAATCTCTCGTCTAGTCCTAATACTCCATTATACTACCTCCCACCAAACGCTTATCTTACCTGTAATTTGTGTTAGAAATTAGGGCTAGGCCCAGGGCTGGCTCCACGTGAAATGGGGATTAACGTTGGCAATCCTGGGCGGGTGAAATTTCCTCATTGCGGTGGTACTAGTGGTGTGACACAGTGGCAGTTGCATGCCTATGGAAAAAAAGAAAACGTTTCCTGGTTTGTCCTTACTGTAGCATTACAACAGTTACGGTACGATCGAGAATATAGCAGGTGACAGTACACTAGAACAGTGCCATAATGTAGCCTAACAAATGGTAAAGTATTTGCTTGCAAGTATAACTAGTACTTGCGTTGAATTTATTTGACAATGGCTCCTACTACTAGAAGAAATAGTACTGAAGCTGAGTAAGTCTAGAAGATATCCTCGTATTCCTTCACCAGCCTGTTGCTATGACCTTATCCTCCCCAGCAAGTGTGTGGAATTATTGATGTCATTTTAGTCAGACATCAAGCAAAACAACACAGTCCGGGGGAAGAGGGTTAGGGTTTGGAAAATGGATGGGAATGGGGGTTTCTTTTTGGGTAGGTTTTGTTGAGAGAAGAAAAAAAATGCACAGCCTGGACAAACAATAATTGAAGATAAAGAAATCTTTGGGTACAAACTAAAGCTAATCACATGCAGTCACACTCATAGAAGAAAACAATGGATACTGTATCTGTATTCTGTATGTTGTTGGAGTTGTCCTGTTGAATTTGGTAAGTAAGTGGCATGCAGCAAACAATTCCTCTTATTAGCGGCACTCCTCCATTCCAGCTGACGCTTCGTCCATCAATGTTGGTGACCACTGACAGAAGACACCCTGTGTCCACTGCCTGCCTGGCGGATGTTGACTGAAACCCGGCCTGTAATTATTGAACGGAAAACAGGAAGTGCTATTACAATACCACTGATAAATAAATAAAACGTATGTACGCTGTGTGTATGTATGCTGTATGTCCAAAACACTTCTATCCGGTATTAGACCTTCCCAGGAATGCCCCAGCCAAGACCAGCAAACCCACCCGCAAAAAAGCACGCGACAACACCCCCAAACAGCGAAAAAGCTAAATCTCATACTTACTATATCTCTCGGCCTTCGGTCCAAACGCGCTGTGCAGCTAGGTCATCATCATAACTCCTGTTTTCCACCACGGATTTCCTGAAAAGCAAATGCAATGAAGATTAGACTGTCGCAGCAGTGCTTCGACAGAGACCCCGGCCGCAACCCACCCACGAACAGCAGGAAGCCCCCCAAAACGCTACATTGAGCAAGATGTCAGAAGAAATAGCAAAAAAAAGGCTTTTCCTTAAGGATTTTGTCCAAAACACTTCTATCCGGTATTAGACCTTCCCAGGAATGCCCCAGCCAAGACCCGCCAACCCACCCGGTATTAGACCTTCCCAGGAATGCCCCAGCCAAGACCCGCCAACCCACCCGCAAAAAAGCACGCGACAACACCCCCAAACAGCGAAAAAGCTAAATCTCATACTTACTATATCTCTCGGCCTTCGGTCCAAACGCGCTGTGCAGCTAGGTCATCATCATAACTCCTGTTTTCCACCACGGATTTCCTGAAAAGCAAATGCAATCAAGATTAGACTGTCGCAGCAGTGCTTCGACAGAGACCCCGGCCGCAACCCACCCACGAACAGCAGGAAGCCCCCCAAAACGCTACATTGAGCAAGATGTCAGAAGAAATAGCAAAAAAAAGGCTTTTCCTTAAGGATTTTGTCCAAAACACTTCTATCCGGTATTAGACCTTCCCAGGAATGCCCCAGCCAAGACCCGCCAACCCACCCGCAAAAAAGCACGCGACAACACCCCCAAACAGCGAAAAAGCTAAATCTCATACTTACAATATCTCTCGGCCTTCGGTCCAAACGCGCTGTGCAGCTAGGTCACCACTCACCAATCATCATAACTCCTGTTTTCCACCACGGATTTCCTGAAAAGCAAATGCAATCAAGATGAGACTGTCGCAGCAGTGCTCCCAGACCCCAAAACTCACCCACAAACACCCGGAACCCCGCCAAAGAGCACCTCAAAGGCAAGCAAGTCAGCAAAAACGGCAAGAAATTTCCACCTCATATTTGGTCCAAAACACTTTTATCCATTATTAGAGCTTGACAGCAATGGGCCCAAAGCCGTCAACTCACCCGCAAAGAAGTAGAACACCCCCACAAGTGCTGAGTCTTTCTTCATTGGGCGTAATCCAGCACTCTGCTTTGAGGGAAATCGCAGTCTGGAGGAGGAGGATAGAGGAGCATGTTCTTCAGAACTTGTGAACCTGAGGAATGTAGACTGCGGCACCTTTAAATCAATAAGCAAACAAGTGAAGACAGTTCTGCTGATGGTCTTGTTTTTGGGATTAGGTGATTAAAGTTTGAATTAAATTAACTGTGCAAAACAAAGAAAGAGAGACACGCAGGAATAAAAGTGAATAAGGACGAAAAAGAAAGTTATTGATTCATTGTCTCATTTTCAGGGCTCGGTGTCAGGGAATAAGAAGAAGATTTCGTCATCATACTCTGCGAATTCAGGCAGGATGAGGTCAGTGCCACCGAACAGAGAACAAATCCCCTCATCTACGTTGCCGTCCTCCTCGTCTTCATGCGGCGTGCTTTCTCGTACTTTGTAATCTGGTGGTATGAGGTGCTGATTCATCTTGATCATTGTCAGCCGCTCCACATTTTTGGGCGAGAGGCGGCTCCGTTTGGGAGTTACAATGCCACCAGCAGCACTGAAAACACGTTCAGAAGACACACTTGCGAGTGGGCAAGACAAATAGTTTATAGCCAGGTTGGAGAGCTGTGGCCACAATTGTTTTTTGCCATGCCAATACTGCAATGGCTCATCATTAAGAAAGACCTCTGTTGAGTCATTCAGATAGTCCTGCACCATCGACTCAAGGTCATCAACGGTTCCTCCACTTTGCTTACTTTTTGCTGTGCCTGTGACATTTTTTCGAGAACCATACCCAAGCAAACTTAGCCAATCCTCCACAGCAGCCACTGTTAGTGTTGTGTGTGGTGCAGATGATCCACTTGCCGGTGTCTTTAACGGCTGAGAGGTCACTTGTGCCCCAGCCACAGGTGCAGAAGTGGATTCTTGTGACTGGGGATGGCCTGCTGATGCTGATGCTGATGTACTGCCTTCTCCTTCAATAACCTGCCGTTCTTTTTCAAACCTCTTGGCTGACCAGGCTAGCCAATGTTTGTAATTTTTAACATCTTCATCAGCAAAAGGAAAGAATGCTTTGCCTGCCAGCGCCTTTTTGTAGCGTGGATCAAGAATAGTAGCACAAATGTAATGCTGTTCTGACTTGATCTTTTGAAGACGTTCATCACCACGTAGGTGCTCTAATAATTTCTCAGACAAAATAAAATGGTCTTTTTTTTTACATCTTTTTCAAACTCAGAAGACACCGCCATCAGTTGGTGCTCCAGCATGCACAACAATGGGATAGCTTTGCCCAAATTACAGTCCTCCTGGCTGACTGCACGCATGAAGAACTCAAAAGGACGAAGCATGTCTGTCAGGCTTTTAACTATGTCCCATTGCGCCGCACCCATCCGCAGGTCCTCCTTCTGAGATGTACCCTCTGTTAAGAAATAGTGATCGAGTACCGTATACTGCTCATACAGACGCTCAAGCATGTAGAAGGTTGAGTTCCAACGTGTTGCCACCTCCTGGATGAGTGCTTTCACTGGTATTCGACTTTGAAGTAGCAGCCTCCTCAGATGCTTCCGGGCCTTAAAAGAATGGCTGAAATGGTTGCACATTTTGCGGCAGGTGGCCATTACCGCGAACACTGCACTGTCTCTATCACTCAAGAATTTTTGAACTACCAGGTTGATACAGTGCGCCAAACACGGCACTCTGAAATAGCCACCCAGCGACATGGCCTTAACTACATTGGCGCCATTATCCGTGGAAACATAACCAATCTGGCGTTTTTTTGGGGATAGCATTTTCGAGACCTTTTTGTTAAACTCGGCCAAAATGTTTTCGGATGTGTGACTTTTCTCCAAGCCAAACATGGCTAGTGTTGCATGTTTCCGAGCAGCTTTGAAAACTTGGTCCGGGTCAACACCTGCGTTTAGCTTTGCTTTAACACCTGAAAAAGAGACCCAGTGTGCAGTGATGCACATGTAATCAGCGCCTGCGCCACTGGTCCACATGTCTGTTGTCAGATGTATTGTGTGAACAGCACTCTTCTGCAAAGCTGCCCCAATCGCCTCCAGCACATCTTCATGTAGTGCTGGAACCGCAACTCTGGCAAAATAGAACCGGCTAGGAACCTTCCATTTAGGGCAGAGCGTTGCCACTAATTCTAGAAAACCTACCGCTTCTACAAAAGAATTAGGGAGAAGGTCCACAGCTAGCATTTTAGCCAGCTTAGTGTTATACAGACGCGTCAGTGGGTGGTTGCGTTCATATGGCACGTCTGAAGAAAACATGGTTCTAATGTTGCCCTGGACCAAGCATTTACGGGCTGATAATGACTTCGTTGACCCAATTTTGCTCGCTGGTGAACTTTTGTGCGTTGGTGTCTCACTCGCTCCAACACTCTTAGTGTGCCTCACATTGGGTGTGCTGCTGACAGGGGTACTGGGTGTAAGGGAAGTGTTTGACACGTCTTCTTACTCCTCGTCATCATCAGATGCAACATCAACGTTTTCTTGAATTCGGGCTTCCTTGATCGCATCTAGGTGCACAAACCATTGGACAGTGTGCTGTCTCCTAAGATGACCTCTCTGGCCTCCGGTACCATAGTTGGTACCTGACTTACCACGACTAACTGCTTGCTTACAAATGGTACAAATGGCAAACTTTGGATTTTTTTGACAAACAGTAAAGAAGTCCCAAACTGGGGACTTGAAGTGTCTGTGGGACCTGGAGGAGGCGGCGATACTGGTGGTGGTGGTCATGAAGCTAATGCCAGATGAAGTGGAGGATCTGGATTGCCCAACTTTTGTACGTTGTGCACTTTCACCACCACTAATTAAGGTTGAGGTGGATGGAGGTCTCTTCTTGCCAGAAAGAAATATGGAAGCGGGACGAGTTGGTGTACTACTTAACTCCAATGATTGTGGTGTTTCCACTGCCTCCTCATCGACAACATCATCATCATCACGCTCAGCAGCTCTTCGGGCTAGGGTCAAAATGTCTGTTTGCTGCATGCCCGCTGGGGCTGCAGTGACCTTTATGATGACTGGGTCGTCGTTGGCAGAGTCTTCATCAGCAGCAGTATCCGCCACTTCTTGTTGAGCCTCATCATCACACTCCATAACTCTGAGACTTTGGATGAGCTTCCTTTTACGCTTAACTACCTTTGTCGGATCATGGTGTGCCTCACTCTCAGGCAGTGGTGCTGGTTCCCAAGTTTGATCCGTATCATCAGAAGGAGGTGTGCTTGAAGAAGATGTAGACACCACCCTTGATCTCTTCCTTGCTAGGGGTGTGGAAGACAATGAAGGATCATCAGGAGGAGTGGCTTCCTCAAATGATACCTCGCCTTGATTGTCGATTTCCTGATGTGCCCCTACTTCGGGAGGAACAACTATTGTGGGCACTTGTGACCCTCCATGCACCTCTGCTTGCGCATCTCCTTGCGCTGCCTCTCCTTCCACATGTACTTGGGCTTGTACTTGCACATGTGATAGTTGTTGCGGCTGTGGTTGTTCAACACTCGTCAGATGAGCTACAACAACCTGTGTTGATTGAGGGACATTGCTGCTGCTTTCTTGCGATGAGCCAACATCACTGGTCGATGGTGATTGAAGAACTATACTGGCTGCCTCTGCAGCACTCAAGGGCTTGGACTTAAGTTGGCGTGGTGGTGGTGGTGGCACTGAGCCCAATGGAGTGGGGGTGCTGCTGCCAGCTTGGTCCCCAGCAGATCCCGCTGCTGCTGCAGGCATACTTTTTTTTTTACTCCCAAAAAAAGGGGCGGGCGGCACACCAGTCTCCTTGGTAACTTGCTTCTTCTGCTCCTTACTGGCACCTTTCTTGCTAGAGGAGCTACGGGTAACTTTTTTTGGGGCCATCTTCTTCAGAGCAGGTCAGAACAGCAGGCAGCAGTTGCACGAGTTGCAGAGTTGTCTGTGTCCAGACGTGACGTCGCGTGACGTTATGCTGCACACACACACCGCTGCAGGACTTCTTCCTGGCACTGGTGGTTCTCTTCAGTCTTGTGCACCTAAAAGCAATGGAAGACAGAGGAACATCAGTTCAGTTATACACCCCAAAAAATCGACAAAACACAGAAAAATCAGCACAATCCCATGCCATCCATGATGTTTACATTGAAGACACCCCACAGAAAGACTAGGGCCATGCAAGTATGCAACACTCACTACCCCTGGGCATAATGGATGAAAAGTAGGCAAAATAAGTGCAGGCCTCAGACACTGCCTCTCTTCAAAATGGCCCCGCCCTTACACCCCAAGCCAGTCCACATCAACAGTACACCCCAAAAAAACAAAAAAACAGCCAAAAATCACCACAATCCAATGCCATCCAGGATGTTTACATTAAAGAGAGTGAGACCACACTACATGCACACTCAGTCCATGCACCACTACCCCTGGGCAAAAGGCCACACCAGCAGCCCCAAAAAAACGACAAAAAACAATAAAATCAGCACAATCCCAGCCCATCCATGGCCTCAATGGTGTTTAAATTCAAGAAGACACCCCTCAGAAAGACTAGGCCCATACAACACTCACTACCCCTGGGCATAATGGATGAAAAGTAGGCAAAATAAGTGCAGGCCTCAGACACTGCCTCTCTTCAAAATGGCCCCGCCCTTACACCCCAAGCCAGTCCACATCAACAGTACACCCCAAAAAAACAGAAAAACAGCCAAAAATCACCACAATCCAATGCCATCCAGGATGTTTACATTAAAGAGAGTGAGACCACACTACATGCACACTCAGTCCATGCACCACTACCCCTGGGCAAAAGGCCACACCAGCAGCCCCAAAAAAACGACAAAAAACAATAAAATCAGCACAATCCCAGCCCATCCATGGCCTCAATGGTGTTTAAATTCAAGAAGACACCCCTCAGAAAGACTAGGCCCATGCAACACTCACTACCCCTGGGCATAATGGATGAAAAGTAGGCAAAATAAGTGCAGGCCTCAGACACTGCCTCTCTTCAAAATGGCCCCTTACACCCCAAGCCAGTCCACATCAACAGTACACCCCAAAAAAACAGAAAAACAGCCAAAAATCAGCACAATCCAATGCCATCCAGGATGTTTACATTAAAGAGAGTGAGACCACACTACAGGCACACTCAGTCCATGCACCACTACCCCTGGGCAAAAGGCCACACCAGCAGCCCCAAAGAAACGACAAAATCAACAACAAACAGCACAATCCCAGCCCATCCATGGCCTCAATGGTGTTTAAATTCAAGAGGACACCCCACAGAAAGACTAGGCCCATGCAAGTCACCACCCCTGGGCAAAGGGCCCCACCAGCAGCCCCAAAAAACCGACAAAAAACAATAAAATCAGCACAATCCCAGCCCATCCATGGCCTCAATGGTGTTGAAATTCAAGAAGACACCCCTCAGAAACACTAGGCCCATGCAACACTCACTACCCCTGTGCATAATGGATGAAAGGTAGGCAAAATAAGTGCAGGCCTCAGACACTGCCTCTCTTCAAAATGGCCCCTTGCACCCCAAGCACATGTTGCCTGTACCAGCCAGCACTCAAGATGGCCACCACCACCACCCACATGGCCAGTCCACATCAACAGTACACCCCAAAAAAACCGAAAAGCAGCCAAAAATCACCACAAACCAATGCCATCCAGGATGTTTACATTAAAGAGAGTGAGACCACACTACAGGCACACTCAGTCCATGCACCACTACCCCTTGGCAAAAGGCCCCACCAGCAGCCCCAAAAAAACGACAAAAAACACAAAATTCAGCACAATCCCAGCCCATCCATGGCCTCAATGGTGTTTAAATTCAAGAAGACACCCCTCAGAAAGACTAGGCCCATGCAACACTCACTACCCCTGGGCATAATGGATGAAAAGTAGGCAAAATAAGTGCAGGCCTCAGACACTGCCTCTCTTCAAAATGGCCCCTTACACCCCAAGCCAGTCCACATCAACAGTACACCCCAAAAAAACAGAAAAACAGCCAAAAATCAGCACAATCCAATGCCATCCAGGATGTTTACATTAAAGAGAGTGAGACCACACTACAGGCACACTCAGTCCATGCACCACTACCCCTGGGCAAAAGGCCACACCAGCAGCCCCAAAAAAACGACAAAAACAACAACAAACAGCACAATCCCAGCCCATCCATGGCCTCAATGGTGTTTAAATTCAAGAGGACACCCCACAGAAAGACTAGGCCCCTGGGCAAAGGGCCCCGCCAGCAGCCCCAAAAAACCGACAAAAAACAATAAAATCAGCACAATCCCAGCCCATCCATGGCCTCAATGGTGTTGAAATTCAAGAAGACACCCCTCAGAAACACTAGGCCCATGCAACACTCACTACCCCTGGGCATAATGGATGAAAAGTAGGCAAAATAAGTGCAGGCCTCAGACACTGCCTCTCTTCAAAATGGCCCCTTACACCCCAAGCACATGTTGCCTGTAACAGCCAGCACTCAAGATGGCCACCACCACCACCCACATGGCCAGTCCACATCAACAGTACACCCCCAAAAAACAGTAAACCAGCCAGAAATCACCACAATCCAATGCCATCCATGATGTTTACATTAAAGAGAGTGAGACCACACCACAGGCACACTCAGTCCATGCACCACCACCCCTGGGCAAAAGGCCACACCAGCAGCCCCAAAGAAACGACAAAAAACAATAAAATCAGCACAATCCCAGCCCATCCATGGCCTCAATGATGTTTAAATTCAAGAAGACACCCCACAGAAAGACTAGGCCCATGCAACACTCACCACCCCTGGGCAAAGGGCCACACCAGCAGGCCCAAAAAAACGACAAAAATCGGCACAATCCCAGCCCATCCATGGCCTCAATGGTGTTTAAATTCAACAAAACAGTTGTATCATGCACCCCTAACCAACCCTGGTCCTACTGGATACTGTGGCTACCCACAATATCATTTATTTAATGCTCTGAAAAAGTTCCAAAATTGTACTTGCAGCAACTGTAATGCCCCAAACAAACTTACTTGTGAAAGTTGATTTCTAATCCAAAAGTGATCCAAAGACAGTCAAAAAGGCCTCAAATCCAAATATCCAGCAGCACCCACAAAAAGTAATCCTTCCAGCTCCAGATCCAAATGAAAGTGACCAGGAGATGGACAAAGCACTGGGAGGAGCCTGCTGGACAGGAACAGGAAGTTGGAGACTGTGGGGCACTTCCTTCCTCCCCCCCCCAAAAATGGACTCCTTGCAAAAAAAAGGCCATGCAAATGTCAACCTGAGGAGTGATTCTGATAAAAATCATAATTTTCTGAAGGTTTATCCTGTTTGCTGGTGATTTTCTTGGGCAGAATTGCAAAATCTCTATTTCGCGAGTGCGAGATTGTTCCTTTCCGCCGCAACTACGTGTTCGCAATTGCGAACTCTCGCGAGGTGTGCTGTGCAAGGGTGCAAGCCGCGATTACGTATTCGCGGGCGCCAAACTCCCGCGGGATCACGCAGCAAGATCTAAAATGGCGCGGCACTCGCAAAATATGATCGAGAAAAACAACTCGGCAAACGCTTAATGACGGAAAGTGAACGCCGTGCACCACACCGCGCGCCGCAACCAAGCAAAAAATCCGCCGCGAGCGGATTCACGGATTTTCGACAAATTCGCGCGAGTTCGCGGATTGCGAATTTGCCGAAAATCCGAAAAATCCGCGAGCGGAGCGGATTTTACGCCCATGCTTAGAAATGACCACAACATTTTCCTTAGGCTGTCCTCAACTGATCCTTTGGTCGTTATTGCTGTAGGAAGGTGGATATCTGACTATGGTTACCCCCAAACTTTTTGCTCGGTGTTTAGCTGGTTTTTGACATAGTTGGCCTGGGATCCTGCTATTCAGGGCCGCAGGCTAATTGCTCTCTCCTTAAAATGGACTCCATGTACCTTAGGTACATACACAATTGGAATTGGCTCACCTTATTGGCCCCTGTAACAGTGTACCCAGGTACCCAGGGCATAGGTGCTTCCAAGGCCTACCAGGGGCTGCAGCATGTATTATGCCACCCCTGGCCTGGCCTCCATATTTTGACACAACTGGCTGATCACTCAGCTGGGGTAAGTCGGTGTAACCACCCCTTACTTAGGTGTAGTATGCCTATACCTAACCTAAAATGGACACATATGTTCCTATCAGTCACTCCTATGGAAGGCCTCATCAATCCTGGAGGCAGAGTGCTTGTAAATATGTGAGATGGTGCTCTGGCATGAGCTGAGCCTGTCCTCAGCTTTCGGAACCATGTCCTTTAGCTGTTTCATGATATTGCCATACCATATACTCTTAAGTGCATTATGAACCTCGCGGTTAAATGCTATCTTGGGTTTGGCTTTATCAAAACATGTCGAGTTAGGTGTCATACGAATTGGAATACTACCCCCTCGCCAGTTCTGGCGACGGGGGTAGCATTCCACCCTTCTAGAGGGACACGACATGTACCTAGCCTGAACCCCGGTTAAAGTTAAACAGAGCCTCAGCATTCACAAAATGGATGCTGCCACCACAGACACAAGTCTGACCTCCTGCTGCTGGGAGTCCTTCCAGCGAGGGCAGCTTGGACAAAGGGTTTCCTGCCTGGGGAGGTGCTAGCACCCGTCCAGACAGGATTTTGTGTATTGGGTAGGACAGGGCTGAATAGAATCAGACATGCCTGGGGCACACAAGGTGTCCCTGTCCATAGGCCAGTTCAAACCGGATCTGGGGCTTTCCAGCCCCAGTCCTGGCGCGAAACTGGACAAAGGAAAGGGGGTGTAACCACCCCCCTTCCTGGTTCCACCCAGAGGAGGGACCTAGTAGGTGATCCGGCCCCCCAGGTTCGAATAAGAGTGGGAGCTGTGTCCTGAGACTTGAGATCATCCTGAATCAACTTGAAATACAGAAGAAGACTGGACTTCGACATTCTGCTGCACAGAAGACGGAAGAGAATCTCCCTTGTGGCCAAGGAGTGACCACCCTGTGAACACAGGCACCAACCAGCAACTCGACGTCTGCTTTGCCGCCGCCTCCCGCCGGAGCCCGAGCCCAGAGCCTGACAAGACCCAGACTCCCAGACTTCTCACCGCCCGATCCACAGCCCCTGCAAAGAAGGGATCCGTGGAGGCACCGAGAGACGTGGGACCGGACATCTTGGAAGACCCCCGAAACGCTGACTGCGCGGCATCAGAGGCACCCTCGATGCTGTGCTTTGGGGTTTAAGAAGCCCTAACCTCGAGCAGCCTTTGCATCAAAAATCAGCCACCCAGCATCTCCACGATCTGCGTGGGGCCCTTTTGCACCGTGCCACTTGACACGCCATCCCGGCCACTTGCCACGTGGCTAGCGGCCATCTTGGCGACGAAACCTACAACTTTCACTGCGGGTCTGGTTGCTCCAGACTTGCCCTTGCTCCTGTAAAAAGGAGTACCTGCTCTGACCTTGCTGGTCCGAGTAACAAGCCTTTTTTGATTCCTGCGTGGCTTGCATTAGCCAAGGCCTGTTTGCTTCTATCAAGTCGCCGACACCGCCAACAGCGAGAAGCCTGCATGGGACAGCGCGTGACCGACTCCTGGACATCTTCAACCCCTCGTGTCTACGTGGCTGCAGAGAGAAGCTACACGACATCACCTGTTTGCGCCCGACATTGCCTGGTTCCACTCTGGTTCCACGGTAGTCACTGGCTAGTGACTTTGAACATTGTCCCCTCTGCTTTCAGGTCTTCACCTCTTCAGATCCACCGGAACTCTTCACATCGAGTCGCCTGCAGCATCTTGAGCTCCAAGCACCAGCGACCTGCGTGACGAAACCCGACACTACTTCGACCCTATGCACCCGCTTCCTGTGGGTGAGGTAACTCAGCTCCGCCGGTGTTCCCACACTGGTACACACCTCTAGTGTCTGTGTCTCAAGTTTCATCCTTCTAGGTCACTCGGAAGGTTCCTTTTTAACTAACTTTGTAACTTTTATGCACCATTGACGTTGCATTGGTAAAGCGTGCACTTTCCGCACTGCACCCGAGTCCCGCGGGCCTTTCCCGACTTCTTCACTGCTAGTCCCGAACAGCTCCAGCGATTCCCCAGGCCCTAGGCCTCTTCACTTTCCCCATAGTGGTTCTTATACCACTATTTTAGTATATGGTTTAGGTGGCCCCTAGGGCTCATCCATATTGTGCAACTTTTGTGTATTTAAACTGTGTTTTGTTTTAACGCATTTGTTTCTGTGCTCATAAAGAGTATCAGGGTTATTTGTAGAAATAAATCTATATATATTTTCAATATATATCGGTGTGGTGTCCTTTCATTTGGTATTCAAGGGATTGTGTATGGTAAAACAGCTTGCTTCACATGACTTTACAGAGTTTAGCCTAAGACTGCTTAGTCCATGCTACCCCTAGGATAGCTTGTCTATAAGGTTGACTTTACAACCTGCACCATAAGGGTTGCTTGGCATGATACAAGGTGATCACTAGAACTAGTGAGCATCATATATCAGGCCAACTTCTCACATTGGTGAGCAGCGGATTGGGATTTGAGCTTGCTGTTGTTTTACCATTACAATCTTTGAAAATATCATTTGAAAGATCATACAGGTACCTGATAGGTACACTAAAACAAGACTAGATATACTTAAGTTCTACTGAACTTAGTTGTTGTAGAGGATAGGGAGTAGCACACCCTGACTACAACTACTAGATAGGTTTTGTAGGAAAACACAAGTGTAGGTAGATTGCAACACATCCACCACACTAGAGCAATGTCTGGAGCAGAGGGATCCACTGGAACCACCTCTGTTGAGAGTGACCCTCCAAGGGCACCATCCAAATTTGCTATCTTTCCATTTAAGGAACTGAGGCAGCTGTGTTCCATGAGAGGAATCAAAACAGGTCCTACTCCTACAGCAGGACACCTCAGAGAGCTTTTAGACCAGTCTGAAGCTCTAAAGAACTCCAAGCCAGGCACCTCAGGGACTGGTAAGGAAGTTTCTCCTTCTGAAGATGATACCCCTGATGCCCCTGCCCCTGTCATCCAGATAGATGAGGAAGACCAGACCCCTGGGAATTCTCAGCCTGAGGAAGAAGAGGGAGAGGAGGTAGAAGAAAGTGATTCTGATGATGATAGAGATAGCCAGGTGTTAGTCAGCAGGCTTAACCAGGCTAACTTAAGCTTATTTGGGACTGAAGGTGGGTCCAACCCATTCAGACCCCCAAATGGACTTAACCAGGAGCATAGGAGGAGGAGGAATCACTCAGGTGAGTCCAATACTTCCCATGTTTCTAGAGGTTCTCATGGCAACTCCAGAAGGGAGCTGACTAGCCCTCAGAGAAGGGAACATGAGGCCAAAATGAGAGAGGCTGAGCTTAGGATCCAGAGACAAGAATTAGAAGTTGCCCTGGCCAAAGAGAAACTTGCTAGAGCAAGCCAGCCTAGAGAGAGTGGATCAGAATCCACTGGTGACAGCACTATCCCTAAGGATAAAGACAGGTCCTATGACAATAGAAACCTGAGTAAGATTGTGCCCCCCTACAAAGCTGGGGATGATATCCACAAGTGGATGACTGCACTTGAGAGAGCTTGCAAAGTACAGCAGGTCCCTCAGGAGCAGTGGGCAGCAATCATGTGGCTCTCCTTTGAAGGTAGAGGCAGAGACAGACTCCTCACAGTGATGGGGATTCTAGAAACTACCTGGTCCTGAAGAGTGCTCTGATTGATGGGTTAGGCTTAATCACTGAACAGTACAGGTTAATGTTCAGAGACACCCAGAAGATACAGACTCAGGACTGGTCTGAATTTGTTGAATGTGCCACTAAGGCTCTGGAGGGCTGGTTGCTGGGAAGTAGGGTTACTGACTATACAGGATTGTATAATTTAATTATGAGAGAGCAAATCTTAAGTAATTGTCAAAATCAGCTTCTACATCAGCACCTGGTTGACTCTGATCTGACCTCCCCACAAGAATTGGGTAGGAGGGCAGACAAATGGGTCAGAACCAGGATCAGGTCTAAGAACCAGGGTGGTGACCAAAAGAAAGAGACTACCAAGCCTCAAGAGAAGGGTGGGGATAAAAGTAAGGAAAAGACTTCCCCAGGGCCCCAAAACTCCAAGGATGGGGGTGGGTCCCAAGACACTTCTTCAACCCAGAAAAAGCCTTATTGTCATGTCTGTAAACAGGTTGGGCATTACAAAACAGACAGCTGTTGTCCCAAGAATGGCAATAAAGAGAATATACCTCCAAAGCCAGCTCCAACACCTCCTGTTACTGTCAGCAGTAATCCCCCAGGAAGTGGGAGCACACCCAGGAATCTGGGTGGGCTTACTTTTGGAGGACACGTGGATTCTGGCCTAACCAGGTCCCCTACCTCAGATACTCTTGTCTATGAGACTGGCATGGGGTTTGCCAATTTCACTGCTTGCCCAAACACTTTGAGCAAGTATAGACAGGAGCCCCTCATCAATGGCTTGAAAGTTGAGGCCTTTAGAGACACAGGGGCTAGCATCACTGTAGCATCCTGCTACAGGGAACCACAGACACAGGTTCTTGTATTTTAGGGGCTTTATTGTAATACAACTTGTCTCGACCCTGTCCCTACTCTAACTGCCCTCATCCTGTTCTGACTCCTCCTCTTCCCCTCAGCCCATCTAGCTCCGCCCATCCCAGCTACTAGACTGTCAACTATATTACAGCTCCCCCTTTCTTAACAAAATGAGCTTAATGTCTTCAGTGTTCGCAATTCTTCAATCCACCAAACGGGTCGGCGGACGGCCTGTTTTTCAACCTTCAATAGTGTCGAATCAGTGGTGGGCTTGGCTTTGGTCAATCTTTCTGTTGTCTTGATCAAGGCATGCTTGACCACGTTGCGTGTGAACTGTTTACTCTCACGGTCCGCAGTCCTCATGTTTCCTTCCGGTGGTGTGACTACGGTTGGTTCAGATGCTCGATCTCTTTCACAAGTGGATAATGTTCCGGTCCTCTTCCGAGCACCCGCATCTACTTTTGCTTCCTTTTGTCTTGTCCGGCCGAGGGCAACACTGCCCTCAAATTCGGAGTCATGTATACCAGACAGTACGGTGTTACCTGATGAGACTGTCTTGGTTTGGTTCGGTAACTCATTCGCCGCATCTACTCTTACTTCCTTTTGGCTAGTCCGGTCGAGAGCAACACTGCCCTCCAATTCAGGGTCATGTATGCCAGACAGTACGGTGCTATCTGCTGAGACGGTCTTGGTTTGGTTCGATAACTCATTCACGGCCTCGGGTTGTCTGGCGAGCTCGTGAGCTATCGGTGCATAGGCATGTTTCTCTCTCATCTGATGATATTTCTCTACTGATACGTCCGGCTTTCCTTGCGGAGTGACTGGCTGGTCCCTTCCCATCCGGTTACTAAGGTCCACTGTCTCTGTTTTACTTTTGTAGGTCCTTTGAGTCAGCCTCGCGGACCCCTTCAGGGGTGACGGTGTCTGATCTGTGTCTGGATATACTTGTGACTGACATGACAGGTTGTCCTGTGGAGTGACTGAGTATTCAGAGATCTTAGTGTGTGACATGTTGCTCTTGACGGGAAGGATGTCCTTTGGTTCCATGGTGCGTTCGGATGGTTGACGCCATGTCTGTTGTCGGGACCTTGACTCGGTCGACTCACGGGATTGAACAGACATGTTCTCTGGGTCAGAGAAGTCCTTTGTCGACCTCCAGGATCGGACAGATGCGCTCTCTGAATCAGAGGAGGTCCGGGCCATACCCCTTTTAAAGGATCGGACAGACGCGCTCTCTGAACCAGAGGAGTTCCTGGCCATAGACGTGCTTTCTGGGTCAGAGAAGTCTTTTGTCAACTTCCAGGATTGGATGGATGTGCGCTCCGCGTCAGAGAGATCCTTCTTCCCATTCCGTCTCAAACATTTCTTTGACACTGTCTCGGGTAATGGATTTTTGAATTCCGTAGTCCGTGACAAATTGCTCTTTCCTTTTGAATTGTCTTTGAGATGCTTCTCCGTGTGCCTTTGTTGGAGCATCTTCAATGCCGTCTCATTTGGGGGGTTGTCTGATGACCCCGTGCTTGTTCTTTGGGCTTGATCCCAAGCTTTTGCCTCTTTGTCCTCCTCACCTGAAGTTAACGATTTCCTCTCCGTTTCTTCGTTGTCGCGGGAGCCAAAGATGCATGGATCTTTTCTGGTTCGTTGCTGAGGATGATCAGTCCGTCTTGTGCGACCTGTTTCTCCTTCACACTTGTTTGATGCTCTGACACCTCTGATCTGGGGTTGATGTGGTCTCCTGCCAGATGTTTCCTTGGACTCGTCTTCACTGCTTGACGACTGATGTTCCTGCGCCGACTTCAGGTGTTGACCAGTGCGACTCCTTCTAGGGTTTGTCTTTCTCTCCCACTTGTTGTGCAGGATGCCCTCTTGTCCAGGAGTGCGATCTGTCCCACTTGACGCTCTTTCCTCATCAGAGTACTGTGTGTCATGCTTTGAATGACTCTTTGAGGAACTCTTGGGGGGTGAATAACTCCTTGGAATTGTCTTTTGGATGGTTGACTCTGAGTCATCTGATTCTGAGTAGTCCATGTCACTTTCTTTGTCACTGTATCTTTCCCATTGTCTTTTGTTTGCTGGTCTGCCTTCCCTCTCTCTCCTTTCAGTTTTGTTTGTTTTCTGAGTTCTATCTTCCCAGGTATCTTGATGGTTTGCTCTCAGGTGCACGTCCTTGAATCCGTCTCTTGCTGTTATCTGCATTCCAATTTCGGCCTTCTTGATGATTTCCTTTAACGACCAATGCCCTTGCAGGATCTTGCGCTTGGTGTCAGGGTTTGTGCAACCTTCAACTATCCGAAGTCGAACCGCGTCCTCATTTGTAAAAGTGTTGAAGTGGCAGCCTCGTACCAGACTTTGTAACCGAGTGATGAAGTTTGGCAACGGTTCGCCTGGTTCCTGCCGTGCTGTATTGAAAACTATGCGATTATGATCCACATCTGTCTGTGCGTTGAGATGGGCACAGAGCTCCCTTTGGAGTCTTTTATAGATTTCTGTATCCTCTTTGGAAAATGTCCTGATTGGGCACCGGCCCTCAGGACCCACCAGATGGAGGAGTAGTATCAAACATTTTCTCTCCCTTTGCTCACCATTGGCTTTTAAGAAATCTTCCAAAGCTTCGAGCCACCAGTGTCGTTTGAGATCCGAGATCCAATCATCAGTCTGCACCGCTGGGGGCGGTACTTCAATGTATGGAGTGGCCCGCTGTGCTACATCTCTTCCCGCCATGAGAGAGGGAGATTCTGGTCAAGGTCTTTGGTCTGGTTGTTTGCTTAGCAATTGATAGTCTTTGTAACCATCACAGTATGCGCCGGTGAATGAGCTTGGATGGTTCTACTCTCTCCGGGGTCCTCTGTAGGACTGCCCTCCTCTGAGTCTTCGGCAGTTCTGCCCAGCAGCTCTTCTCCCTTCGGCGCTCTTCGGTTTGTGCTCAGCGTCGTCTTTATCTGTCTCTTGCATTTGCTTATGCTTGTTCCATTGTGCTGTTGTCTTTGCTTGGTCTTGGTGTTTGCTTGTGCTTCTTTTCTCTTACAGCCACGTGTTACTTTATTACATTCGCCACTGCGCATTCGCTTGCGTTTCTCAATGTTCACGTTTCCACCCGTGCTGACATTTGTTTTTGTCAATGCATGTTTGTTAAGTCACTCTTGTGGTTGTTCGTGCTTGTTGGTTGATTCACTCTCGTGTTTGCATGTACTTATTCTGTTTTGGTTGCCAAGACTTGTTCATTGTTGTTCACGCGCCGTTATCCACGCTTATTTATTTGCCTTACCAATGCCTATTTCTTGGCATTTACCAGTGCTTGTTTATCTGCACCTACCAAGGCTTGTTGACATGCATGTACCACTGCTTGTTTATTTGCATGCACCAATGCTTGTTTATTTACACGTATCAATGCTTGCTTGCTTGTCTTTGCCGATATTTGTTTGGTCTTCGCCAATGCTTGTCTCATTTGCATATGCCAATGTTTGTTTCTTTGAATGTACCAATGCTTGTTTATTTGCATGTATCAATGCTTGCTTGTCTTTGCCAATGTTTGTTTGGTCTTCGCCAATGCTTGTTTTATTTGCATACGCCAATGTTTGTTTATTTGCATGTACCAATGCTTGTTTATTTGCATGTACCAATGCTTGCTTGCTTGTCTTTGCCAATGTTTGTTTGGTCTTTGCTAATGCTTGTTTTATTTACATATACCAATGTTTGTTTGGTCTCCGCCAATGCTTGTTTCTTTGCTCTCGTCAATGCTTGTTTATTTGTTCTTGCCAGTGCTTGTTTATCTCCATTCGCCAATGCTTGTTTGTTTGCTTCAACCAATGCTTGCTTATTGCCTCTTGCCTGACTTCAAAATGGCCGCCTACAGTTCGCACAGGGATGGTGTCCCGAGAGTTGCCTGACTCAAAGATGGACGCCGTGGTTATCTGCAGGCACTACTTTCTCTCTCTTCATTCGACCCCCTTTCTTCACACAGGACTCACCGGCAGTCGTTTTCAGGGTCAGCACACTCCGGATTTGGCTCCCTCTGGTCAAGGCCACAGTCAGGTGAGGATGGGGTGGGCTCCCGCCTTACTTTGCAGGGTCTCGCGCTCCTTCAGCGGGGCCCTGCCAAAGCTCACGCATCGGGGGTGAGGTTTTCCGACGTCGGACCTCACCTGGGCTCAAATTTCAGCGCGCTCAGCAGCGCTTAGCCGTAGACCTTCGTGGGGCGATCCACCCCAGGATTCACTCTTCTCTGGCCACTACAGTCGTCAGGTTGGGTTGGGGTAGGCTCCCAACTCACTTTCGGAGTTCCCGCTCTCCGGTGCCGACAGCGTGCCAAAGCTCACGCATCAGGCGGCGCTCGCGTTTTCGGCGCGAAGGCTTCTTCTTTTCTCCAGCGCTTCAGCGCTCGTGGTAGCGGCTCCCTCTAGGCTCCCACAATTACAGGAGGGGCAGGGTCACCTACTATTTATCTCTCCTTTGGCTGGCAGCATCACATACAGCAGCAGACTTTCTCCTTTCGACACTGCAGGGGACAGGGTGTCTTCTAGGAGTTCTGCACGCAGTGGGCTTGCTCATCCCACCCTCGTCGCCAGTTGTAGCATCCTGCTACAGGGAACCAAAGACACAGGTTCTTATATTTTAGGAGCTTTATTGTAATACAACTTGTCTCGACCCTGTCCCTACTCTAACTGCCCTCATCCTGTTCTGACTCCTCCTCTTCCCCTCAGCCCATCTAGCGCCGCCCATCCCAGCTACTAGACTGTCAACTATATTACAATCACCATGTTGGGTGAATGTCTAGCACCCTCAAGGCAACTTTTACCTGATGCCACATATCAGGTGACAAACATTGATGGAATAGAAACCAATCACCCCATGGCAGTAGTAAATCTTAGCTGGGGAGGTGTCACTGGCCCAAAGAGAGTGGCAGTGTCCCCAAACTTGCCTGTAGATTGTCTACTGGGGAATGATTTAGAAATCTCAGCCTGGGCTGAGGTTGAACAAGAAGCCCATTCTAGAATGGTAACTCTCCATGGAAAGGTTAGTGGGGCTGTGATGGCTACAGCCCCAATCCAAGATGTCCTTCCTGAAAAGGTTGGTAGGGCTGAGCAAACCTCCGCCCCATCTTTAGCTAACTTCCCTCCTGAAAAGATTAGCAGGGCTGTGATGGTAACAGCCCATACCCAAACTGAGTCTCCTCCTGAAAAGGTTGGTGGGGCTGTGATGGCCACAGCCCAAACTCAAACTGATACATGTGTTGTGAAGCCTGAAAATATGGATCACTCCACACAAACAGAGAGCATTGAGGAGGAAGAGAAATCTCCCTCCCACCAGACTTTAGGAAAGGATCAGCCTCCTCAGGGAACTGATCTTACCCCTGATGAAGGAACTGTCCCAGAGGTTGTTAGGCCTGGCCTGACAGAGCCTCTGATGACAGTGGACCCTTCTCAGGTGGGACCCAGTCTGGAGCAGGTATCCTGCCCCTCTCTACCTTGCCTTACTCAGCCCAGGGCTACAGAGGACGAGAAGGACAGTGAGCCCCAAAGGGCCCCCTGTCAAATAAAGCACCCCCATCAACAGATTAGGGGCACCGAAACTAGTAGCCCTAGTGAGGTGAAAACTTTAAAAACTCCTGAGGGAGCCCCCTTAAAAGTAGTTAGGGACCTCCCACAGATGGATTCTGTTGGGCACAGCCAAACCTGGTACCCCAAGGCCCCAAACCTGACCTGTCCCCCCAGTAAGCCAACAAGAGGGACCCAGCCTCCAGCTTTAGGTAGCCAGAGGTTGACCCTGAGAGCACAGTGCAACTCAGTCAAAGAAAGAAAGGCACACATGGTGGAGAGTGATTGGAGGAAGCTGAGTCCTACAGAGGAATCTCACTTCAGTACTCCATCCCAACACCAGCCTTTAACTTTGCAAAGACACACCACAGGTAGAGATTCCCTATGGTGGAGACCCTCAGATACCCTTAGGGTGAGGGATTGCTTAGTGGACCATGAGACAGGGGGTAACCAAGCCAGAGCTGGTACTTCCTTATATGGCCACTTAGGCAATATAGGCTTACCTGGTCAAGGATAGCCTTATCTCCTTTCGTTTGGGGGGGGTTATGTAGGAAGGTGGATATCTGACTATGGTTACCCCCAAACTTTTTGCCTGGTGTTTAGCTGGTTTTTGACATAGTTGGCCTGGGATCCTGCTATTCAGGGCCCCAGGCTAATTGCTCTCTCCTTAAAATGGACTCCATGTACCTTAGGTACATACACAATTGGAATTGGCTCACCTTATTGGCCCCTGTAACAGTGTACCCAGGTACCCAGGGCATAGGTGCTTCCAAGGCCTACCAGGGGCTGCAGCATGTATTATGCCACCCCTGGCCTGGCATCCATATTTTGACACAACTGGCTGATCACTCAGCTGGGGTAAGTCGGTGTAACCACCCCTTACTTAGGTGTAGTATGCCTATACCTAACCTAAAATGGACACATATGTTCCTATCAGTCACTCCTATGGAAGGCCTCATCAATCCTGGAGGTAGAGTGCTTGGAAATATGTGAGATGGTGCTCTGGCATGAGCTGAGCCTGTCTGCAGCTTTCGGAACCATGTCCTTTAGCTGTTTCATGATATTGCCATACCATATACTCTTAAGTGCATTATGAACCTCGCGGTTAAATGCTATCTTGGGTTTGGCTTTATCAAAACATGTTGAGTAAGGTGTCATACGAATTGGAATACTACCCCCTCGCCAGTTCTGGCGACGGGGGTAGCATTCAACCCTTCTAGAGGGACACGACATGTACCTAGCCTGAACCCCGGTTAAAGTTAAACAGAGCCTCAGCATTCACAAAATGGATGCTGCCACCACAGACACAAGTCTGACCTCCTGCTGCTGGGAGTCCTTCCAGCGAGGGCAGCTTGGACAAAGGGTTTCCTGCCTGGGGAGGTGCTAGCACCACTCCAGACAGGATTTTGTGTATTGGGTTGGACAGGGCTGAATAGAATCAGACATGCCTGGGGCACACAAGGTGTCCCTGTGCATAGGCCAGTTCAAACCGGTGCTGGGGCTTTCCAGCCCCAGTCCTGGCGCGAAACTGGACAAAGGAAAGGGGGTGTAACCACCCCCCTTCCTGGTTCCACCCAGAGGAGGGACCTAGTAGGTGATCCGGCCCCCCAGATTCGAATAAGAGTGGGAGCTGTGTCCTGAGACTTGAGATCATCCTGAATCAACTTGAAATACAGAAGAAGACTGGACTTCGACATTCTGCTGCACAGAAGACGGAAGAGAATCTCCCTTGTGGCCAAGGAGTGACCACCCTGTGAACACAGGCACCAACCAGCAACTCGACGTCTGCTTTGCCGCCGCCTCCCGCCGGAGCCCTAGCCCAGAGCCTGACAAGACCCAGACTCCCAGACTTCTCACCGCCCGATCCACAGCCCCTGCAAAGAAGGGACCCGTGGAGGCACCGAGAGACGTGGGACCGGACATCTTGGAAGACCCCCGAAACGCTGACTGCGCAGCATCAGAGGCACCCTCGACGCTGTGCTTTGGAGTTTGAGAAGCCCTAACCTCGAGCTGCCTTTGCACCAAAGATCAGCCCCCCAGCATCTCCACGATCTGCGTGGGGCCCTTTTGCACCATGCCACTCGACGCGCCATCCCGGCCACTTGCCACGTGGCTAGCGGCCATCTTGGCGAGGAAACCTACAACTTTCACTGCGGGTCTGGTTGCTCCAGTCTTGCCCTTGCTCCTGTAAAAAGGAGTACCTGCTCTGACCTTGCTGTTCCGAGTAACAAGCCTTTTTCGATTCCTGCGTGGCTTGCATTAGCCAAGGCCTGTTTGCTTCTATCAAGTCGCCAACACCGCCAACAGCGAGAAGCCTGTGTGGGACAGCTCGTGACCGACTCCTGGACGTCTTTGACCCCTCGTGTCCACGTGGCTGCAGAGAGAAGCTACATGACATCACCTGTTTGCGTCCGACATTGCCTGGTTCCACTCTGGTTCCACGGTAGTCACTGGCTAGTGACTTTGAACATTGTCCCCTCTGCTTTCAGGTCTTCACCTCTTCAGATCCACCCTTGGGTCCACCGGAACTCTTCACATCGAGTCGCCTGCAGCATCTTCAGCTCCAAGCACCAGCGACCTGCGTGACGAAACCCGACACTACTTCGACCCTATGCACCCGCTTCCTGTGGGTGAGGTAACTCAGCTCTGCCGGTGTTCCCACACTGGTACACACCTCTAGTGTCTGTGTCTCAAGTTTCATCCTTCTAGGTCACTCGGAAGGTTCCTTTTTAACTAACTTTGTAACTTTTACGCACCATTGACATTGCATTGGTAAAGCGTGCACTTTCCGCACTGCACCCGAGTCCCGCGGGCCTTTCCCGACTTCTTCACTGCTAGTCCAGAACAGCTCAAGCGATTCCCCAGGCCCTAGGCCTCTTCACTTTCCCCATAGTGGTTCTTATACCACTATTTTAGTATATGGTTTAGTTGGCCCCTAGGGCTCATCCATATTGTGCAACTTTTGTGTATTTAAACTGTGTTTTGTTTTAACGCATTTGCTTCTGTGCTCATAAAGAGTATCAGGGTTATTTGTAGAAATAAATCTATATATATTTTCAATATATATCGGTGTGGTGTCCTTTCATTTGGTATTCAAGGGATTGTGTATGGTAAAACAGCTTGCTTCACATGCCTTTACAGAGTTCAGCCTAAGACTGCTTAGTCCATGCTACCCCTAGGATAGCTTGTCTATAAGGTTGACTTTACAACCTGCACCATAAGGGTTGCTTGGCATGATACAAGGTGATCACTAGAACTAGTGAGCATCATATATCAGGCCAACTTCTCACAATTGCCAATTGAATAGTGTCCTTAAGCATTCTATTAGCCCTTTCCACTAACCCATTGGATTTAGGGGAGTACAGTGGAGATTTGATGTGCACAATGGCTAAACTGTTCAGGAAAACCCTCATCTCCTCCGAAGTGAATTGTACACCATTGTCCGTTATCAACTCACTGGGAATGTCCTCTTTTGAAAAGGTCTCCTTGAGAAACTCGATGAGATGGGTTGTTGAAATGGAAGGAACAAACTTAGTTGTTATCCAGTGGGAATGGTAATCTATCAGGACGAACATACATTTCTGAGAAGGACTCAAATGATTCAAAGGACCAATAATGTTCACCCCCAATTTGTCCCAGGGTTTTATGGGCACCGTGACTGGAATTAGAGGAGCCTTGCGGACATTCTTGGATTTGTCGCTGGCCCCACATTCAATACATTCTTTTACTAGCTCTTCAATTAGAGTGTCCATTTTTGGGAACCAATAGCTTTGTCGAATTTTGCTTTTGGTCAAGCTTCGTCCGGGGTGACCTTCATGTCCTATCTGTATGATGCGATCTCTCATTCCAGGTCTTCAATTATGGACAACTCGTCCTTCACGCTCCAAAACTCCTGAAGATCCTCTGGTATTTCACTCTTCTTCTCTGGCCAACCATTCACAATCATGTCTTTCAATTTGCGCAAAACATCATCTTCCTGTAGAGATTTCTCCCATTCGATTTTCTTAATGGCCGGTATGTCTATTGCCAGGATGGTTTCCTCCTCCATGTTTCCTTCAGGTTCATTTTCCAATAGTGGCATACGCGACAGGCAATCCGCCAAGGAATTTTTTGAGCCAGGAACATGCACAATGGTATAGTTGAACCCTTGCAGTCCTAAAACCCACTTGGAGATGCGTGGGGTGGTGTTCTCTAAAAGTTTGGTAGCAAATAACGGGATCAATGGTTTGTGATCTGTTTTCAAACAGAATGGAATACCCCACAGGAAGTACTTGAAATGGTGAATAGCCCAGTAGCAAGCAAGTGCTTCTTTTTCGATTGTGGAGTAATTAATTTCCGCTGTCTTCAAAGTTCTTGATGTGAAAGCTATCACTTTTTCTTCTCCATTCACCATTTGAGTCAAAGAGGCCCCCAGACCTTTATTACTTGCGTCAGTGGAGAGTGTGCTCTTAGCATTGGTATCAAAAGTGTGCAGGATTGGGGCTTCCGAAATAGCTTCTTTAATGCGTTGAAATGTTTGCTGATGTTCCATGCTCCATTTGAATTTGGTACCCTGTTTGAGTAATTCTCTGAGAGGTTGAACTTGATCGGCGAAGTTCTTCACAAATTTCGACATATACTCAACCAGGCCCAAAAAGGATTTCAGTTCGTCTTTGTTCAAGGGAGCAGGTGCAAATTTGACAGCGTCTACCAGGCTGGCCTTGGATCTGATACCTTCACCTGAAATCGTGTGCCCCAAATACACCACCGTCTCCACACCAATTTTGCATTTGTCCTTCTGAGTCGTTACACCAGCTTTGCTGAGTATAGACAGTACACCCTCCAAGATTCTGTTGTGCTCACTTTCATTTGCACCATAGAGTAAGATGTCGTCCTGAAAGCAGATTACTTTCTCGAGACCATGCAGGATGTTTTGCATAATACGCTGAAAGACAGCGGCCGCCGATGCGAGCCCAAAAGGTAATCATGAGAACTGGTATGCTCCAAAAGGGGTTATAAAGGACGTGAGGTGTTTAGATTCAGGATGGAGACCAACCGGGTGGTAAGCCGAGGACAGATCTAAGACTGAGAAAAACTTTGCACCTTGAATGGCCACAACATTTCATTTATGTTGGGGAGAGGGTGTCTATCCACCCAGATGTTGGCATTTAAATCCCTGAGATCAACACAGAGGCGGATGCCTCCCCCCCCCTTTAGCCGCTACAACAATGGGGGCCAACCACTCAGAGCTTTCAATACGCTCTATTATTCTATTCTCCTCCAGTCTGTTCAATTCAAGTCGTAGGGGTTCTCTTAACAGCATGGGGATAGACCTAGCCTTATGTACTACTGGCTTCGAATTAGATTTAAGTTTGATTTTGTAGAGGAACCCTTTAAGCTGCCCTAATTTTTCAGTGAACACCTCTGGAAATTTCTTACACACTTCCGTTCCAACCGTAGGCCTATCAATAAGTAACACTGGTTCAGGTGCATTTGGGTCTAATTTGATCCCAAGGTCTTTTTGATGCTTCCACCCTAACAGATTGGACCATTTTTCTGTGATGTAAACTTTTCCTAATGTAGTTCTATCTTTAAAATTTATCTGCATCAACAACATACCAACCAGGGGAATAGGATTGTAATTGTAACTACCTGGTTTAATGGTTTAATGTCGGGAGGCAAAAGATTAAAGTTTTTATGTCCTGAATTTTGCTTGAAAGAAGTTTCATTAATAAGCGTGTAAGGTGAACATGAATCAGCATAAACCTCATATGCTACACTGTCCAGGAAAATTTCACATTCGGGATAGGAATTTTCATCGTGTTCACCAATGTTCAACACTTGAAAAATAATGTCCCCTTGCAATGGTTGGACCACCAAGTGAGTGGTGCTTTTCTTATCATGACACACTCTCGAAAAGTGACCCCTTTTTTTACAAATACTGCAAGTGACACCCCTGGCAGGACACTTAACATCATTTGCCAAATGGTTAGGGTTACCGCACCTATAGCATTTGGGTTTGGTAGACTGTGCATTATGTTTAATCAGTTCAGGATAAGTAGATTTAGATTTTAAATCCTTTTGCACTACCTTATGCACACAATTGTCACTAACCTGTTTTACTTCATTGACATCCTTCATTTCACTCATACAGTAGCTAGTGTGCTCAATGCTAATAGCAATACCAATAGCTCTTTGTAAATCTGGAGCTTCAGCTAAAAGTCTCTCCTGGATTTTCTTTTCACATGTGCACCTGACTAACTGGTCCCTGATTAATGACTCAGTGAGCGCCCCAAAATCACAAGTGGCTGCCAAACTCCTCAACACAGCAATGTAATTTTTTACTTTCTCATTTTTCCCTTGGACACTTAAGAAGAATTTATGACGCTCTAGGACAATCTTAATTCTGTCCCCAAATTGCTCAGCTAATTTTTTAACTGTAATCTCATAGACATCAGGTTGAACAGCCCCATCTCCCCCCACATTGATGTTAGCACCACCATCCTCAGCCTCAGGTAAATCTTCAAACACATCCCTACCATATTTACCCAAATTGTGAAGTAGGATGTGTTGCTTTCTTAAGGATGAAAATCTGTTTCCACCTATTGCAATCAAGTATGACTCGAACAAATTAAACATTTTTTTCAGGAAATCAGGGGATCACCAGCCTCATCCAAAAATGGCGGTGGCTGGGACATATTGAAAGCAGTCATGGTTGAGAAGAGGAAGAATAAGGAGTGAAAACAGGAATGAAAGTAGAAAGCGGTGAAAAGAGCGATGAGGACAGTGAGAAGAGAAGAATTCAAGAGAAATGACAGAACAAGCAATGAAAGTTCTCCAATTATGTGAAGGAACTAACACAAGGAGGATTAAACAAAACAAATAGTCCTAAAGAGCACCACGCTAAATCTGAAGGGAGTATAAAAGTCCATGAGCTGTGCCCATCAGCGAAGAAAAGCTGGAAGGCACCTGAGGAGAAAATCTTAACTTGAGCACTCTCATAAAGCTACAAATTGACATCAATACAGTAGTGGAGTCTCAAATAAGAAGTAGCGAGACTAGGTGGGGAAAACTCTCGGAGATTGATAAATGCTGTGGAGTTCCTTGAGAACGAGGGTATGAGAAGTCAAAATTAATTGTCAAAACAGTCAATCACCATATCCCTCGACGTCAATCAAAACACTCCACGCATAAGCTGGGCACCTGTCAGAACTAGGCACAGCACACGTAAGAGAGATTTCCAGAAAGCAAATGTCATGAGCAGGATCCGTCGTCGACAGGATAGCCCTCAACCCAGCTAGTAGGGTGAAAAATAACAGTGAAGCTTCCTACCTCATCAGCGTTTATAACAGTCCCTGAAATACCTTTTCCTTATGGCTAGGACTGCGCAGACAGGCGGCACCACAAGCAAACTGTAGCTTCAGTTTACAAACCGGACCCCGCTCTTTCCTCGTCCAAATTTCCTCACAAGGGCGGTCCGTCAGGAAGGAACTGACGAACAAGGGACGAGGAGGGCGGAGTAAGCGCTCCGACATGGGTTCCGCTCACAGCAAGCAGGTGGAGCCGAAGACAACGTTCCGTAACCTAGGAACCGCTTCCCAAGAACGCACACAGCTTTGTGGACGAAAAATGTAGAGCAGCCCGGCCACTCGTTTCGAGGCAATGAAGCTTTGAAAAACTTTGAAGTTTCTTACAATACACTGCCAACCATCGTTTGCACACTGCGGACAGCAGCCACAACCGGCCAGGGGGGTTGTCGACTCCGTTACTTGGACATCAAAAGGACTGCTTCAACATCGGTAGAAAGTGACTTCTGTGGTCGGCAGAGATGACAGGGGAAAGAATCCAACCGTCCCCAGCACGGTATCCGTCGGCAAATTTGTTAAGCAATAACTCCACACGATATGAGGTGGAAAGGAATTTATTTCGTACCGGATTCTTCTGTGCCAGCCACACGAGTGAAGCTCACCAACATTCCAAAGCAAGCTTCACTCCACCATTCCAAGGTAGGTCGAACCAATAGGGAAGGGGGAAAAGGGGAAAAGGAAAGAGCATACCAAGTTATAACACCTTCAACAAAAACAGATTATCCTGAGCACCACTATGTGTGTATTAAAGAATTACATTTCAATTCGTCTTCTTTGCAGTCCGATGTTTATTTTCAAGATACTTTCTTCAAAGGTCACAATTAATCCTCTTCTGGCATGTTACAATGTTCTTCATATAGCCATCACGTGTTCCGTCAGACATGATGCGTTTGCATCTCTGACTTCATCAGGGCTCTCACAATCTCTCCAATCAAGACGTCAAAGTATTGATTTCATCATTCCTTTCTGTCCAAGACAATAGATACCCCAGTTAAAATCCTTATGGCCCGAGTGGCAGAGAGTCCTCAACAGTCATTTTTCGATGGAGTTAGAAAATTAACAATATTTTGACGTCTGGACGAGAGCGATTGTGAGAGCATCTCCCAGTTCAGGCAGGTAAATGGTAACTTTCTGTAAGCTACCTTTTCTTAATATTTATTAAAAATCCGAATTCACCATTGAGGTGGGTTTTAATACAATTTGAAAAAGGTTTTCCAATTATATTTCTAGCTGGCCTTAATCCTGAGATAAAGAATTAGTGTTATAATTTGTACTCTATTTTTCTACATAGGACAGCTTGGTCTGCCACAATTATAATAGCTTTAAGGGCTTTGTCGCTGCAGGGACATGGTAACATTAACTTTCTACATGTCCCACTTTTGCAATACCATGCACCCTACTCTACCTTGTGGCTATGAGGCAAAAGGATAACAATTTGGAGTTACTATGCAAAATGGCAGATTCCCCACACCGCGTCATCAAGTGGAGAAGGTTTTCTGAAGCTTACTTCCTTGGCTCTCACAAAAGAGAAGAGAAAACCCCAACAAACCATATGTGGTTTCCATGTCTGTCAGTGAAGACTCCGAGAGTAGTCTGTGTGCAGTTTCCAAACAGTCCTTGACAGAGCGTGTAGAGGAAAGCTACAGAGGAAGCAGTGGACTAAACCCCAGACAAGTCACAAACGCCCAGTGAGAGAAGGCCATGTTAAGGCACATGTTGAGCATTGGTTAGATATAAGGGCTGTGGGCATTAACTAGTTGCCTAGTTTGAGGGGTGTCACTGCTAAGGAGTTATCCTTGGTGGATTTGCACAGCACGTTGAGGGAAAGACACAGAATAGGCCAGAACATTTTATATATATATAACATCTACACAACCTGGATACTCACTATGCAACCACCATAATCCTTTACAACAGCTATACAATTTCCTTCAGTCCAACATGTTTCAAAAGAAAGCAGCATTGAGGGATGACCTGGTTCTCATATGTAAACCAAGTATACTTTGTATAGGAAGATCCTGAAGATAGTGTCTGTCTACACTTTGCTTGAGTGGCAGAGCAGCCCCTTCAATTGCCTCTTGAAGAGCAGAGCCCTTTTACCCACAATGCTTACCATTCACCCCCAGCTGCCCACCAGCCATTGAGCAATCTTCCCTCATGCCTTCACTTTCCTTTTGGAGGACAGGGTCCTCTTCTCACAATGACTACCATACTCATCATCAGCTGCCCACCAGCCATTGAGCAATCTTCCTTTATATGTGATGGGTGCGAAATCCTGGTGGACCGCGGTCAACACTCCCTGTTCAAAGAAAGAAGAGGGCGATTCCTCCTCACCCTTGTGCATCTTTTCCTGATAAAGTTTGATACTTCTTGTTCCACTAATAAACAGATATGCTGTACAAAATCAAATGTGTTTCCAACTAGCCTCACTGACATGTATTTGTTTATTTATTTATTTATTTTATTTATTTAAAGAGTTTTATATAGCGCTGGCTAGACCCGAAGGTATCAGAGCGCTTTACATGAGAATCAACAATGCAACATCATGGTCCTCATAAGGCAAAGAATGTAAAGTACAGAAAGTAAACAGCGGTTCAGTTCCTGGGTAGTCTTTCTTCTGCCTCCATGATCCTTCAGGGGAGCACGTGCACTTGCAGGGGTGCGGGGGCGGGTCAGTACCAGTCCTGGCCAACTTGAATTGACATTTCCTGCCTGTAGGAAATTCTAGATATCTGTTATTGATGAATTGCGCTTTTTTGTCTGTAAGAAGTGCTTTATTGTTGTGCGTGGTTGGACAGAATGTTGTTGTTGGAGTAGAGTGTAGGTAAGCATGAGACAGTTATGCAATAGGATGTTCCAGTCTTCTTGGAGAGGATGTTCAGATTACTGCTTGGGTCTGAGCAGCAGGGGAGCAAATCACATGAATACAGACAGGCATTGTAAATGATCTGAAAAGTTGACCAAGGATCTAAAGACAGGCATGCACTGGATACACTCAGGAGTACATTGTCCATTCAGAATCATCAGAGGAGCAAACTTAAAGCATGCTCTAGTTACAGGCACCCAGGAAATGATCAGGCATACAGGATCAGAGATAAATGAACCAAACAAACAACCTGCAAAGGAATATGACCAACAAATGTGGCAACTCACAAATCAAGGAGGCTCTGGCCTCATCGTCAGCTCGAATCAGTCACATTCAGTCCTATCATTGACAATGAACAGTGTCAGACAGACTTCAGTACTTGCTTGCCAGAGTAAGGGCTGTACAGATTCAGGCACATGATAGGGTCCACCCTCAGCAATGCGTGAGCACTAGAAGCCAGGCTAAGTGCTCTATAGGGCCTCCCAAGAGTGATGAGGAACTATACTCAGACATGCACTAGCCATGGCAGGTGATCTTTCTCGACCATAGAAAAGTGACAGAGGACAACAGTGGCCATGAGTAACCCCCTGGCATGCACTGAATACAGACAGCCACTGTAGATGTGATACCACCATTGCCCAATCATGGCCGACCCGAAGAACCAACACATTGGGCATCTTGTGCTACCGAGCTTTAGCTCTGAGAATAGTTTCATGCTGGGGGAGAAATAGACTTATTCGGTTGGGTGAATTATTGGAGCAAAAGGTATAGGGGTTTATCGGTTCAACAGGATGGTCAAGAGGTTGGGGTGCTGGCCCAGGGCTTTACCCAGCCATAACAAGCACAAGCAGGACAGATGCCACAGGAAGCTGCCCTTCATCACTCCACGCTTTTTAATAACATTTGTAATTGATGTTACTACAGGAAGATAAAACAGTGCAAAGCCAAGTGCCGCAAGCCAGTACCCAGCATCCCCAAGTATCAACACAATCCAATCAATCCAATCCAATCAAAAGGTTCTTTATTTTCGCCTTCAAGGCCATAAAAGATACAGTAAAACACATTAAAAACATCCATTCATTGCTAAAAACAATTAAAAGCATTTGCAAGGAAAAAATAGTCAACATATTCCAAACTAGGATGCATCTTACAGCTAAAACTGTTAAATTTACATTAATCTTTTCTTGCAATCCACATAGCTAGTAGGAACTTGGAAAGTGCAAATACAATGCAGTTTGTGGTGCTCGTTTTTAAGATTCTAAAAGAAGGTCAACAATTTCTGAAACCTAAGTTCCTACATAGCGGTACCAGCCAGCAGCTTCTCGGCCTGCTGTATGCCGGGCAAAAGAAGAGGACGTGGATTTCATCCTCAACACTAGCATTACATCCAGGGCAAGATTTTTCGTCCGTGGCGGACCATTTGCTAGTGAAGACTTTAAGAGGCAAGGTACCATGCCTCCACTGGATAAAAAGTTTCCTTGCAGTGATGGGGTAAATGATGTCCATAAATTCCTCAAACTTGTAAGAACTTTTGGAGACCAGGAATTGATCAGTTAAGGACCCGATTTTAGGGTCACACACAAGCGTGCTTAGACTTTTGTCCTTATAAATCCTGGTCAAGGATTTACAGGAGACCTCACGGCAGCCCCGTTCGGGATCCTCCCACAGGAGATACAGACCCAATCTTGAGAACTCTCGTTTGACATAGGCCAGCCAGGGTATCTTATCAGTACAACTAAAGCTCAGTACATGCTTCAGCTCTTGTCTGTAATATGTCAATTCTGTTGTGGACCATAACCTATGCCAAAATCTCAAAGGTTTGATTGCAAGCTCATCAGCTATAGAGGGCAATCCCAGATCTAATCTTAGGGGTAGGAGTGGGGTGCCTTGTGGTAGCGACAACAACCGTCTAAGAAAATTTGTCTCTACCATGGTTAAATCTGTGCTGCCATTGTACCCCCATAATTCTCCAACGTATAGTGCAGCAGCTCTGGCTTGAGTTTTGTATATCTCCAGCGGTGGACTTACTGGCTTGAAGGTTGAGGAGTTTGAGACCTTCATGATGCCCCCAAGGAGTTGCGCTAGCTTTAAGCGAGATCTTGCTATCTGAGGTCCCCAGAATAGATTTTTGTGCAGTGTAACCCCCAGGTATTGAAACGTTATGACCCTTTCCAGCCTATCCGATCCTAAAGTCGGATTGGGCCTGGTGGTTGCCGAGGGATTAAATACCATGAACTTAGTTTTCTCGGCATTTATCTCAAGGCCATGGTCACTGCAAAAGTTCACAAACCCATCCAGTATCCTTTGGATCCCAATTGGGGATCGGGAGAGTAGGAGAGTATCATCAGCAAACATAATTGCCGGGACCCTCCTGCCTGCCAGCCTTGGGCCATCATTGTTGGGGACACTGTCAACGTAAGATATAACATCGTTGACATAGAGGCAGAACAGGGTTGGTGCTAGGACACAACCCTGTCTCACCCCCCTGCCAACTAGAAACCTAGATGACAGTGTCCCGTCCCTTCCACATCTGACCTGGGCGAAGTTCCCTTCATGGAGCCTAATCAATGCATGTAAAAGCTGTGGTGGGACGCCCAGTTCCGCAAGAACCGCCCACAGTTTAGCTCGTGGCACCAAGTCGAATGCGGACCTGAGGTCCACAAACACCATGTACAGGCTGCCTCCCTCGATCTTTGCCGTTTTCCAAAAAAGGAGAACAAGGCGAAAGATCTGGTTCATGGTGGATGTGTTCTTCCTGAATCCTGCCTGGAGGGGACTAAGGATCGCATTGTCCTCCATCCAATCCAGAAGCTGGTCCAGCAAAAGGCGGGTAAAAAGTTTTTGAGGCACATCTATAAGGCTGATTGGCCTGTAGTTGGCTGGGAGCAGAGGAGAGCCCTTTTTAAAAATCGGGACTATCTCTGCTCCCAGCCAAGTACAGGGAATCTCCATCCCCCCCAAGATTGAGTTCAAAATAATATGGAGATAGGGGCCCCAGATCTCTGGCTGATGCCCAAATAGGTCTCCTGGCAGTTTATCGAGACCCGGGGCCTTCCCTCTTGAGAGTCTACCTATTGCACTGAGCACTTCTTCCAATGTAAACTCCAATGGTTCGCACTGTACTGTTGGAATTGAAAAGGGTGTCTCAGTGGCCACAGTAGGACCATCAGAGTATAGGGCACTGAAGTGTGATTCCCATACAGAGGGAGCAATCTTTGGCTCTACAGCCATCTTTGGTTCCCCGTTAACTAGCGGCCGGAATTTTCGTGAGTCTCTTGATTCTAGGGCTGATGTTAGATTATGCCATCTGTCCCAGTCCCATTCGCTCTTGGCATGGGCCATGACCTCTTTGTACTGCCGTCTGAGCTCGTGGATTATATGTTTATTGGCGCTAGACTTGACCGCTGAGATCAACTCAGCCTTGACTTTTCTGCATGAGGAGTTATACCATGTTGATGTTGGTGTCCTTTTCTTTCTTGAATTGGACACTGGGTAGAAAACTTCACCCAGCCCATCAACAAGCTCAGCATGAATAAGTCCTAGCTTCTCGTTGAAATCAGCCACTCTTGGTTGAATGATCAAGTTATCCAACTCGATAAATCGAGGTAGGGCAAGGTTGTAGATTTTTGCTACATTCTCTGTGGAGTGCACCAGCTTCCTTCGTCTATTATTAGTTAGTAATAGCGCCCCTGTGTCCAGATCATTTGTTTCAGTTGTAGAGCTATCCCTTGGCCCTAGAAAGACCATTTCCAAACAGAGGGCGTTATGGTCGCTATCAGCCCTCTCCTTAACACTAAAATCCAGAACCTTAGACCACATGCTAATATCCACCAGAATATAGTCTAACCGGGATTCGTGGCCCTTCCTATTGAAGGTACACATTGAGGGGCTGTTGGACGGAGTACGGCCATTACAAGCCCTCAAGGCGTTATTCAGGGTGAGGGACATAATCTGTATCGCCAGGGGAGACCATGCTTTCAGACTCGGCGATTGGCATGGAGGAATCCCCCAGTGGTCATCCTCACTTGCAAGAGCTCCCTCATTTAATCCCATTAGTGGCTCAAACTGGCAGTCAGCATCCCCTCCTACCAGAAGCTTGCAGTCTGCTGGTAATGACCCTAGAAAGTGTGATAGATCATCTATAGTGGGTGATTCCTTAGCTGAGCTGACTGGACGCGAATACACATTCACGACAACTAATTTGTAAGCATTGGGCCATTTAAGAAGTACACATTGGATATCCCCCGAGTAAGTGAGCAGATTTTCCGCAGTGCATCCTAGATGAGTTGCTGCCCAAATTGCAAGGCCTCCTGATGGCCTCCCTTGACCAGCCCACCTGGCAGGAACATGGAAGGTTGCAAAGCCCTCCCTATGATAGTCTCCCCGCGCCCAAGTCTCCTGGAAAAGACAGATATCGATATTATCCACCAGGGAACCCCAGACTGAGGAGTCAAGTTTATTAGCAATACCTGCCAGATTCCATGAGAGTATGGTCATCCTCTTCGGATCATGAGCTGCTGCCCCCCGCACATGGGGCCCGCCACCACGTTCCGCCTGAGTGGGGCGGCCTCACCTGGAGAGACAGGACGCACCGGATCCGCCAAGACAGGTACACGGTCAGATCCACCAGTGGGTACATACATTTCCAACTCGGCGCCTGAAGACCCACTCTTTCGCATCTCTAGTGCCCGGTAGTCCCCCGTACTGGTGTCAATTTGGACACCCAACTCTTTGGGCTGCGCGCTGCAGTCCAGTCAGTCTACCGCATCCAGGCATGCAAACCTATTCTGCAGAGCTGGATAACTCTGTGCGTGTATCTGGCTAAACTTGGCCCCTTCTAATCTAACCCTGGAGTGATTTTGCACTAAGTGCCAACCCCCTACACTTTCCTGGAAGTTGGCTGGAGGGTAGAAAAAGGAAAGCGGGTAGGGCCAAATTGTAGAGCCGCTACTGTTGTAACTCCAATCACAGATATGCTCAACATTGCGGGGATTCCTAAAGTTGACCAAAATACAATCGCCCTCTATAGTTTTGGTCCTGCATACCACCCAGGGAACTCTTCTCACCATTAGTATTTCACTATCAACATTAGGGGGCAGTGGTCTATTTACATTAAGCCAATTGACCACTTTATTTTTCAGGGACCTACATGATTCCTTTTCCCTTTCCATGTTGCTTAGTTCAGGAACGCCAGTCAGAACTACCAAATAGGGACTGGTTTCCAGTGGCAGATCAATGCAAGAGCTTGTCTTGGGTGTTTTCGGGGGATGAATCGGACACTTTTCTTTGGAATTTGTCATACCCGTGGGGCCACTATTACTCACATTTTCGTTGCTAATCACAAGTGAATCTGGGATACAGCCTGGGGGCACGTCGTTACTATTAGTGACGCCGGCAGTTGGGATACTCCTATTGTTTATGGCTGGATTCCCCTAATCTACTGCTTTGGACTTTTCCTTAGGTGAATGGTCCCTTTTAGCCTGATCATGTTGGATAAGCCTCTGCTCAATACGCTCTAGTCTATGTACCAGCGGTTCCAATAAGGTCTTAAAAAGATCACCAAATAAAGTAATTAAGTGTTCGTTGGCTACAATGGAGCCTGCGTCCCGAAGAGCCATATCCATGGTTCTTTGGTCCGGATCCTGTTGAAGCAATGTCTCTGACCCCTGCACTCCCAGGATATTTTCCATACTAGCTCCGTCTCCCACAGATAAAGTGACACTTCCAGAAGCAGCTTTGGCAGTCGCGGCTTTAGCACGCTTCGATTTCCATCTGCCTCCCACACAGGTCACTGCACGCTTTCGTTTTGGGTAGGCCCTCCTCTGACTGTCCTTAGTATGGGAGATTGTTTGGCCATTGGGAGGGTCGTCCCAAATCGATGTGTCCACAGTCAGCAGGGATTTCACAATTTGCTGGGAGCCAGGCAAGGAGATATGCTCGTCTGTGTGGCTTACTGGCGAACTATGGACAAGGGCTGGAACCAGCAACGTGCCTGGTGGTTGCTCTCGCTCCGGCGTACGAGCGTTAGCAATTTTGCCCATTGAGGAGCGTTTCGCCAGGGCAAGGTCCTGTGATACACGTCGCTCCATCAGCTGTATTCCTTGGTCAATCACTGAATTGGCCCTTATGATGAAATTATGATGAGCTGTCCCCTTGCGGCCATAGTTTTGTTTCTCAGTTCCCGGGCAGACATCTTTGATGGATTTTGTATTTGGTGAGCACCCAAGGTGTTCAGTTTCCCTATTAGCTTACAGATCTTACCAGATGCAAGGCGTAAGAGGGGTGGCCCGGTCCGGTCTTGCTCGGGCTGGAACGGGCTGAAACGGGTCCGCCCTTGGCCCGGGCTTTGCCCCGGTCTGCGTCCCGCGCGCGTCCCGCTAGCGCGTCGATGGGCTTGACTAAAATAGATTGTGGGAGGGATACGGGAAGAGTCCCCAGCTGCGGACAATTAAGTCACCGCAAGGCCCGCTGGACTTCGCAGTCCCGACCCGGCAGTTAACTGAAGCTGACTCAGCCCCTCAGCCCTCGGCAATCCCTCTGCTTCTCCAGTAGTCCGTGAGATGAAAGGGAGGTAAAGATTCACACTGTCCAAGCCTACGAGCGGCATCAACACAATCGATCACATCACTCATAACAATATAGAATTGCATATTGCAATCAATAGTCCATTTAGGTGATCAGTGCTCATTCCAGGCCTTCATTCACCCGGATTCAGGGGTCCCATATCGTTACATACTTCTTATGTGCCCCTCGGGCTTTGTGCATCAACTTCTAGAGTGCGGCACAGTGGTTCATCCCAAGGGTTCACTCCGTGAGTGAGGGGACACGAGTGTTCTCGCCAGACACACGCTATATCACACTTTGGCACTAGGCATCCCATACCCACTAGGGCTCGGGTGCCTAGAGGTCCCCAAAGGTTTTCATGATGGCCAACAAGGCTTTTAAGGCTCTAATTCAAAATGAGAGTCTAAAACACTGGCCAGGGCCCTGTTGATGGCTTGCCAATGACTCCGAATGATTTGCCAGTCCGAGACCAGGTGATAGAGGAAGCCAGGTGGGGCACCACAACTGATCTCATCTGCCATATACGAGATGGTGAATAATCCAATTTATGGAAAAATTTGAATTGGATGAGGCGAAGGTGCATTCGGATTGCCAACAGTCTAGGTGCCATGTTCGCCTCAGCCCACTCATTTTCCTTCTGGGCACCCAGATCTGCTTCCCACCCCACCCTGAGTGCTAATAAGAGGTCAAGTGCATTAGTTACCCTGGCTCTATGTAACCTAGAGATACCTCCCCGTTCCTGGGTGTCTAATGTTAATGAACATTCTACGGGACTGTATTCAGACATTGCGGTAAGCCTGCCCTTGTAGGTTTCCAGAGCATGTTGCAGCAGCAGGCTTTGGTAAAACTGCGAAGAGTGGAGGTGGAATTCTGTGAGCAACTCCTGGAACAACCTAATATAGTTACCTCTCCAGACATCTCCAGGAGTGGAGATACCGATTAATTCCCAGCGAGGAATCCTGCAAAGCTTCGCTGATTCGGACAACCATGTACCCTACAACATGCCCAATAATTCAACTTGACATTGTCCCAACCCAGTCACACCTCATATGGTGATAAGAGCACTTCTCAAATGTGATTCGGAGGTGGGGGTGGGTGGGTACCTTCCCAAAGGAATGTATTGATTTGGGCCTCCAGGTTAGTAAAGAATGTGGGTGGAAGTACGAAGGGATAATGTTGTAAGACATATAGGATCCGAGGAAGAGAGACTATTTTATATAACACTCCCTGGCCCGCCACGGAGAGTAGCAGGGATGCCCATATTTTGAGATCATTTATACCCTCAACAATATGTTTACTTTACAGTATTATTGCTGGGAGAGGGCTATTGTCATGCTAAGGAAATGCAAACTATCTCCCACCACTCAAAGCCTGGTCTCTGCCGATGCCTTCTATCCATCGCCTCGATTGGGAGCATGGTGGATTCCCCCCAGTTCACCCCGAGTCACGATGTATCTCCATAGTTATGCAGAAGTACCATAAGTCGAGGAATAGTGGTGTGGTTTTCTGAACATATAGGAGCATATCATATGCGTAAAGAGAAATTCTATCCTCATGACTCCCTTCCATTGAAAACCTTGCACCCAGGTGTCCACATGGATCAATTCTGCTAGGGGCTCCATCGCCAATGCAAAATATAGTGGGGAAAGCGAGCAGCCCTGATTGGTGCCTCTTTCTATGGAAAAGGTAGGGGATAACTGATGAAAACATAGGCCCACAAATCATTATAAAGGGTTTCAATCCATTGGAAGAATCTGGGCCCAAAGCGCCTTTTATTAAGGACCACCATTAAAAAGGGCCTGTGCACTGAGTCAAAAGAGCTTTCTGTTTCTACTGTCCTCCGATAGTTCTTCCGCACAGGAAAAGGCCATGTGTAGTCAGCAAAAGACAATGCCTGGTTCTTCTGCATGAAGCCATTTTGGTCTGCATGGACTAAGGAGCATCAGCTAGTTGGATGGCCAATATCTTGCTGAGGATTTAGATTCTATGTTGGTTAAGGCGATAGGGCAATGTGAGGGAGTTTGTCTTTTTTTGAGAATGACCACGGTGGTCGCCTCTTAAGTCACAAGGCAGAGTACGCTTGTCAAAGAGGTCTTCGTATAGCGTTTGCAAGTGGGAGGGGAGGAGAAGGGAGGAGGAGTACTGCTTAAAGCGTTCCAAAAGGAAGCCGTCGGGGCCATGAGTTTTATCCAAAGCCATCGCCGTGAGGGCCTGTGGGACCTGCATCGTGGAGAGTGGATGACCTAGTTCTGCTCTGTCCTCCAGCGAGAGGACTCATACTGTAAGGTCTCAGATAAGAGGGATTTCACTCTCGGGTGAGCGAGGCAGTTGGTGGGCATATAAGACACCATAGTGAGAGACGAGGTGCCTGGGAGTCACCGAGGTTGAATCTGTGCTCTGTTGGCAATCCATTACAGTGTTAAAGTCAACACTGATGATGGTCAGGCCCAGGCGGAGTTGGCCAGGAGTTGGGAAACATTCTCTAGTGTAAAATCAAGAAGTTGGGGGAGGGAGAGCATACACGCTGAGGTCCCATGACCATTATGAAGTGATTCGGGGGATGCACAGTTACTACTCAATAGCCTGCCTCCTGCACAGGAGACCCGGATATATCTTGAGTGGTACACCCTGGAGTACACATGCCTACCCAGGAGAGAGCATTTCACCCCTAGCAAGTGACTCTTCTAGAACATCAGGACTGTGGTGAAACTTGTTAATGTATTTCTTGACTGCACCCTTTTAATTTTGTCATTAACATTCCAGGATAGTATAATGTGACCCTTAGGGGAACCCTTGTGTGTCTCAGTTGGCGAGTCCCATGGACGAGTTTGAGCACAGCGAAAGTTCGGTTGCTCCTCTACCCAGGACCAATCGCTTCCAAGCATGTCAAAGAAAAGCGATTTGTCTGTGTAGATGACTTTAAGGCATGCTGGGAACTACAGCAGTACTGTATCTGCAGGGCCCAGACTTTCACATTAACAACCAGGAATGACTGACGTTGTTGCTGTACTTTAAGTTTGTAGTCTGGAAAAAGTATGATGGAGGTCGATATGCAGGGACGCTTGATTAATTTGTGGGCTATATATAGGACGATGTCCCTGTCTAAAAAGTTTAGGAGCCTGCCGATTATTGGCCTTGGGGTCCTTCAGAGTTTTGTTCATCCCACCAATGACCTGTGTGCTCTCTCCAGCACAAAACAGGACAACAGCTCCTCCATCATGAACCATGACCATAGCCAGCTCCTAATGAAGTGTTTATGGTGAGACCCCCTCCTCTCCCTCTCGGGTTCTCACAATTCAGATGTTAGTCCTTCTGGATCTGCCCTCTGTTTCCTCTGGCCTCACCTTCAGGCGACCAACCTGATGCTGGAGGGCTGATGCTGTGGCTGCATGGCATGTGTGGAGTCTTTTACCTCTGAGAGCCGGTCCTCCAATCCGTCACCTTGTCAATGACATTCAAAAGGTCCTGTTGGAGTAGTGTCAGGTCGAGGCTCAGCTCACTAATCTAGATCTTCAAATCCTGGGTGGCTTGGAGTATAGAAGCTGTTGAGTCAGCTGGGCAGTGGCCCAGGGTTCATGGTGTTCTATCACTTGGCAAAGTTTACTAATTTGACATGTGCAGTGTGGGTGGATGGTGCCTTTACCCATAATGCACACGAGGTGCAGTCCATACCCCTCAGGAGATATATCTTCTACAACCCACTGGTGACACAAGGCACAAAGGACTCAGAAGTACCAATTCGAGAGGCAGAGCAGGGACTCAGGAAGCAGCGCAATACTCAAGGAAGCAGACTCCTGGTGCCTATGCAGAATCGCAGTCTCTCATCAGCCCATGCTGCTTACAGGGTAGGCACAGGCAGGGACTTGGGAGCAAGGGTCCCAGCAGTATTCCTCTGCGCCTTCCAGGCAGGGCCCATACACCTGCTGCACCCCCAGAGGCAGCCACCCGAGCTCAGAGTCGTGGAATGAAAGTGTAGCTCCATTAGCCGTGGCTCGCTCCCAAGCATGGGTCCAGGTTATGGCTCCTACAATGTGCAAGGCCTCAAATCAGCCTCTTATGTGGTAGGGCCCAAGTCATGTTCTCCTAGCACCCAGTTCCACTTTTCAACTCTCTTCCTGATGTGCGCCCCCTTGTGCTTCCGCAGCATCGTACATCTCCGTGGCATGCAGACTGGGCTCATACCCAGCCCGCTGTACAATTACAGCATAGTAGTGTAGGCAGGCTACTCATGGCTATGGCATAGACCAGGCTCCTCACAGCAGGCCGTACAAAGAGTCCCATGTCCTTGGGGAGACAAGGTCAGAAGTACTGTCATCTCAACCCAGAGGCGACGAAAATATCAACTAAAACAATGGATTTTCCTGGATGACGTGAGGCTAAGGCACTGAGCTCAGAAATGAGCATCTGTCATCTTCGGCCACTGGTCACGACCCACCAACCTCTCCACTCTTTACCTGGGCACTGGGGCTGGACGGCAGGGTGCCCATGGTCCATGCCAGATTTTTACAATATCCACTGAGACGGCATTTACATGCAACTAATCAAATTTGTGGATCAGCCCGCTGGAGTTCCTTTGAGCATTTTTTATGGAATTGGATGGCATTCTCCTCACCCTATACTGGGGATCTTCTAGATGTCGGGTAGCCCTGTGGAAACTATGGCTCCATGTCCATCCATTCATGTGGATGAGAGAGGTAGACTGCCCAGAGATTTATTGTTTTGCAGGACTGCTGCAGTGAGTGGCTCTGTGGCCCTCCTCCCTTTGAGGTCCTTTGGCCCACGGAGAGCGCGGACTGCCCACTCAGGTGCTTTTGACCAGGATTCTGTTGTAACCCACCCCGCATCAATGGCGTGTGGTCAAAATATGCTCATTAGGACAGCGAGGCACGTTTGGGCTAGAGTGCTGCAGTGGAAGCCCAAGAGAGGGTCCCCTATACTTCCAACCTCCGCTTCTTGGTTGTCCAATATTGGCAACCCCTGGGGAACTGGGGAGCCCGAACCTATGGCTGTGGTGGGAATTACTATATTTTGTGACCTATTCATAGAGTTGGCGATGCAGCGCGCGCAAGGTAAATTGTTTTATTTATTTAATTACTTACCTTATTCCTGTCCGTCGTATGTCGGACTCCACTACGCCCCCACCTGCCCCTCCCCTGCCACACCGCCCGCAGCACTCCCACGGCGAGCCGCCACTGCGCTACTCACAAGGTAACCGACAGATTCACAGACTTGGTGCTCAACCTTTCCGGTAGACAGCGGACGATGAGCTGGAAATCAGCAGGAGGCCCTGATCTGTACAGATGGTGGAAGGAAGTGATTAAGTGAGAGGAATGTGAGGGGGAGGCGATTAAGAGGAAGGAGGAGAGAGGGGTGCACAGAGTGGCAAAACATCCTGCATGATCAAGAACTACTAAAAAATTAAAACACAGGGATCCTTCCAGCTTCAGCGCCACTCCTCAGGGGGTGTGGAAGGGGCGTGGCTTGTGGACCCTATGCTAGCATTGCCCTAGTATATGAACAGAGAATAATTATTATATCATGCACATCAGAGCTCTCACATTTCCAGTTGCATGCATGAGTAGCTCGTCCAGTCCAGGGCTTTGCTTTGCATTCTGGGGTTTGTAGTTCACTTTAGCAAAAATATTAAATCAAAACTAGAAGTCTCTGCATGCGAAGCAAATTATCTGAATGGAAGAGCTACTCGCACCTTGACCTGGGAAACTGCAGACCTCTGTTTTTTTTCATTTCAATCTGTGTATGTTCTGTACAATATTTCTGGACCAGGTATTTGAGAGCTGCATGGTTTCACTGTATAACATGAATATATCTTGTACGTCTTATGCTGTTCTTTCTAGTTCAGTGCTGGTTTTGTTAACGTTTTCTTGCTGTGCACGTCAGGGGCTAGCACTGCCAGCATGGGCGCTAGAATAAACAAGGAAGTGGCCCCCAGACTGTTGCCTGGGTAGTAAAATATGGCAATATCCAGGGTTCGGTGGGCCCCTCAGGCCTCTAGCCCCCGGCACACCTGCATCTGCCGCACCATTGATAACTAGACCCCATTTGCTAAATATAAATGCAGAGCAGCAAAATAATATTGTACTCGGTGACATTTTAGTTCTTGGATCCTGTCAAATACAGCTGTTCCCTTCCTTGCAGCAGATGTTAGTCTAGACAAGATAACAATCTACAGTGTCCCGACTAAATGTGTCTTTGGGCGAAGCCATGTAGGGTTGCTATAGCCGGTTTAAGAGAGCATAAAACCAGATGAGAAAAGAATGTAGGACAGGAAATGTTAATAGAGTGAGGAGGGAGACGAGAGGAGAAAAGAGGGGAGTTTTGGTGAGCTACATATGATGAGAGAGAGGTATTAAATGACAAACTGGGTCTGAGTAGAGAAAAAAAGAAGTAAATAAATTAAGGGGGATAGGGAGGAGTGGAGCGGGGTAAAGAGTGAGTACCAGGGAGTAGACCTCACAAGGGGGCTGAGCATTAACCCCATCTCCAGACAAACAAGTAGGACAGACACCTGTGTTGGGCAGTGGGGAATGGTACATTCCCCTGAATGTGTGTGACCTGCTTCCTTTCTGGATAAGGGCTGCCTTATGTGGGCTGTGGGATGTGGTTATGTCCTCCTCGTTGGGTGACCCTGTAGTCCTACCCAGTCTCCAGCTTTATACTTGCGACATATTTCATTAGTACGACCAATACCCATTAAAACGCCCAGTTTCCATTAAAGCTGGCCATTGCTGCCAGGACAGACTCATGCCCTGAGCCATCACTGCTGGCCCTGAGACAGGTTCAAGCACTTTCCAGCGAATGCAACAACTCAGAGCTCTGACCTCGGGTTCAAATACCTGGTGCTACTCAGTCTTCCTGGAGCTGGCCTCTGTGGGCCCAGGCAAAGGCCGGAGAGACATGTTGCTTTGGGGACACAGTCTTGCCAGTGTATGAACCTTTAGTCCTCCATATTTGTCTTTTATAACAAATGCATATTGTGTAGTCTCTTCTACACAGACGCCTTGCCTCCTCTTACCACCTGCTCTGTGCTGCTTACTCGGACTGGCTTCTTTCAGTTCAAGCGAGGTTTGAATGCAGCCGCGGTCCGTGCAGGTAACAGCGGTGTGGCCGAGTAAGGGGGGTTTCGAGGGATGACGCAGAGGGAAAATGTAATAAATAATTATTTTCCCCTCTGCATCGTCCCTTGAAATTCCCCCTTACCCGGCCCCACAGCCCCACCCATGCCTCCTGCACGGACCGAGGCTACTTGTAAGACATGTCCAGCTCTGAAGATGGAGCGATGGGGTCATCTTCTGCTTCTTCTGCCTTTGTCTCACGGCTGCAATCAATCAATCAACCAATCAAACATTTATAAAGCACAGCAAATCACCCATGAGGGTCTCGAGGCGTTGAGTCAGGCGACTGAAGACTCTAACGCCCTCCTCAGTACTCCTACATTTGGCTAACACAACGCTGTAAGATGCTCAAACAATCAATCAAGGGTTGGTAAAGCTCAACTACTCACCCGTGAAGGTCTCAAGGCGCTGGGAGTCGGAGGGAGGGTGGGGAAGCAGGTAAGATGCTCTGTCCTCTCAGAGCCCTTCTTTGTCTCTGGTCTGAGACCCAGCTCTCTCAGGAGCACCGTCTGACAGTAACTGGAGCATCTGCCTCGGTTCGGGTCCTTCAGAGACACATCTTGTGAAGCGTCTGTAGGAGAGTGGGGTCTGCAATCCTATGGTCACCCCAGATTTTTGCTTTTTGCTTCACTGGTTTACGACTTTCCCTGGCTGTGGGCCTGCTAATCAGACCCACAGCCTAGCTGTTCTCTCTCTAAATTGACAACCATGTACCTTAGGTGCATTTACCAATTGGTACTGGGCCACCTTATCAGTCCCTGTACAGTGTACCATAGGTACCCAGGGCATAGGTGTACCCAGGGCCTACCAGGGGCTGAAGCGTGTATTATGCCACCCCTGGCTGGCCATCTAAACAGACACAACTGGCTGCACAACAGCTGGGGCAAGGTGGTGTAATCACCCTTTGCTATAGATGTAATATACCTATATCTAACCCCAAAATGGACACATATACTCCTATCAGTCACTCCTATGGCAGGCCTTATCAATCCTGAAGGCAGAGTGCTTGGAATTATGTGAGATGGTGCTCTGGCATGAGCTGAGCCCGTCTGCAGCTTGCGGAACCAAGTCCTAATACCTGTTCCATGATAACGCTATACCATATACTCTTAAGTGCATTATAATCCTCGCGGTTAAATGCTAACTTTGCTATAACATTATCAAAACATGTCGAGTAAGGTGTCATACGAATTGGAATACTACCCCCTCGCCAATCCTGGCGATGGGGGTAGCATTCCACCCTTCTAGAGGGACACGACATGTATGTAACTGAGAACCCCGGTTAAAGTTAACTCGAGCCTTGGCATCACAAAATGGATGCTGCCACCACAGACACAAGTCTGACCTCCTGCTGCTGGGAGTCCTTCCAGCGAGGGAGGCTTGGAAAAGGTTGTTTCCTGCCTTGGGAGGTGCTAGCACCACCCCAGACAGGATTTTGTGTATTGGGTTGGACAGGCCTGAAAGGAATGAGACATGCCCGGGGCACACAAGGTGTCCTGTGCATACACCGGTTCGAACCAGTTGCTGCGGCATCCCTGCCCCAGCTCTGGCGCGAAAACCGGACAAAGGATAGGGGGTGTAACCACCCCCCTTCCTGGTCCCACCCATAGGAGGGACATAGTCATAGTACAGCCCCCTTTAGCAGGATAAAGGTAGGAGCTGGTCCCATTCCAGATTAGATTAATCCTGAACTGAAACTCTACAAGAAGAAACTCTGGACTTCGACTTTCTACACAGAAGACTGAAGAAATCTCCCTTGTGGGCAAGGAGTGTCCACCCTGCACAAGCAGGCACCATCAAGCGTCCAGCGGCTTCACTTTGTCGTCTTCCCTCAAGGATCCAGACTTCAGAGCCCAACGAGATTCGGACTCCCAGATCTCTCCGACCTCTACCTACATCTGCAGCACAGCTGAGATGCGTGGGTGCGACAAGACGCATGGGACCGGCCATCTTGAAAGAAAATGCACTTCGCTTCCAGCACAACTTCTGAGGTAACCTCGACAAAGTGCTTTGGGGACTGAGAAGCCCCACCCCCGAGCAGCTCCTGCACCAAAGACCAGCCCTCCAGCATCCACGAGATCTGCGTGGGGCCCTTCTGCTTGTTTGCTGCTTGACGCGTTGTCTGGTCACTTGCCGGCTGGCTAGTGGCCTCCTAGACGACGAACTTTGAAATCTTCACTGCTGGTCTGGTTGCTCCAAACTGGTACTTGCTCCCTTCCAAAAGAGGAGCACCCCGGACCCTCCTGGTTCACTCCAGACGCCGTTTCCACTCACCGCGTGGGTTGCCTTTGCCAAGGCCTGTTGACGCTGATTCCGGATCCAACACCGCCGACAGTGAGAGCCTGTGTGGGACAGCTCGTGCCTCCATCCTGGTTGTCGAAGACACCTCCTGGTCCACGTGGCTGCAGAGACAAGCGTCCACTCTTCACCTGATCGCGACAACAGCATCTGGTTCCTTCCTGGTTCCACACCGGTCACTGGCTAGTGACTTTGAACACTGTCCCCTCTTCTTTCAGTTCCTCTTCTTCACCGATCCACCCTTGGATCGCACCGGACATCTTCCTCCTGACCGCCTGCAGCATCTTTTCCTTCAGGCTCCATAGACTTCAACGCGAGAACCCGACACACTTTGACACCTATGCACCCGCAGCCCGTGGGTGAGGTAACGAGAGCATTTCGGTGCTCAAGGGTAGTTTAACTGTCCTAGTGTCCAGTTCCACAGTCGTTTTAGTCCTAACCAGTCAGGATTGTCCGTACTCACCTTTTACTTGAACTGTACTGTCCATAGACGTTGTTGCGCATCTCACGTGTGAGTTCACACTCTGCACACGCGTCCCGTGGGCCTCCTATTACTTACCTAAGGTGAAGATAGCGTAGTCCTAGCGAACCTCCAGCCTCTGGACAGCTCCATTCCTTCTATCGACTTTCACATCCCACTTACTTAGTATATGGTTTGTCGTGCCCCTAGGGCACCAGTGTAATTTGTGCAACTTGAACGTATTTTTCCTAAGAGATTGTCATGTGCTTAGCCCTCTGACCTCATAAAGAGTTCAGAGGTGTTTGTTATTAATAAATATATTGTTTATTTTCATAACAACCTTTTTGGTGTCCTTTCATTTGGTATTCAAGGGGTTATATTGTGGTAAAACAGCTGGCTTCACATGCCAAAAGAGTTTAGCCTAAGACTGCTTTGTCCATGCTACCATTAGGATAGCTGGTCTATAAGGTTGACTTACAACCAATCACCATAAGGGTTGTTTGGACTGATACAAGGTGATCACTAGAACTAGTGAGCATCATATATCAGGCCAACTTCTCACATTGGTGTGCAGCGGTTGGGATTTGAGCTTGCTGTTGTTCTTACCACGTATAATCTTGAAATATCATTCGAAAGATCACATAAGGTACTACAGGTACATATAATAAGCTTAGAAATACTCTGAGTTCTACTGAACCAGCTGCTGTAGTAGAAAGGGCCTAGCACACCCTGACTACAACTCTTAGCAAGGGATCAGTAGGAAAACCCATAGCGTAGGTAGGTGCATCACTTACACCTCACTAGAAAGCATGTCTACCCATGGAGAGACTTCAGAGACTCCCCTAGTGGTTAGTGACCGTCCACAGGTCCTTTCCAGATATGCAGCCCTCAGTTTCCAGGAGATGAGACAATTGTGTACCTCCAGGAAATTGAAACAGGGTTCTAACCCTACCACTCCTTTTCTGTTAGGTCTCTTAGAGACATATGATGCTAGAAAGGCCTCTAACCCAGGCCCCTGTAATCCAGATGGGAGCATGCCCCCCTTAGAAGGTACTCCTGGTGATCCAGACTCTATCCTCCCTGAAACCGAGAATGTTGCTGAGGAGGAAGAGGAAGACTTATCTGAGGATGAGGCAGACAATGGGCAACCTTTAGTCAGCAGACTTACAAGGGCCAACTTAGACCTACATAGGGAAGGAACTGGGGGACCCCCAGTGCTAACCCTAAGCATGCTTAACTTTGGAGTTAGAAGAGATAGATCTCCTTCTAGGGACTCCAACAGATCTGTGCACTCTCATGCATCTGCTCAGAGGAGAATGACTTCCCCTCAGAGGAGAGAGCATGAAGCAAAGATGAGGGAAGCTAATCTGAGGATTCAGAGGGAAGAACTTGCCCTTGCCAAAGAGAAGCTTGCCTTTGCTAGAGAGCAACAGTTGAGTGGGGTAGTCCCCACTGGTGGCAGCAATATCCCTAGGGATAGAGAAAGGGGTTTTGATACTAGAAACCTGAGTAAAATAGTGCCCTCCTATAAGACAGGAGATGATATCCACAAGTGGATAACTGCTCTGGAGAGGGCCTGCAAAGTACAGCAGGTACCCCAGAGTCAGTGGGCAGCTATAGTGCGGCTCTCCTTTGAAGGCAAAGGTAGAGATAAGCTCCTCACTGTTAGAGATGAGGATGCTAATGATTACCAAGTCCTGAAAACTGCACTGATTGATGGGTTTGGCTTAACAACTGAACAGTACAGGTTAATGTTCAGAGACACCCAGAAAACTCAGGCTCAGGATTGGACTGATTTTGTTGATTGTGCCACCAAGGCTTTGGAAGGCTTGTTACTGGGAAGTAAAGTTACTGATTACACAGGATTGTATAATCTAATTATGAGAGAGCAAATCTTAAATAATTGTCGGAACCAGTTGTTGCATCAGTACCTGATTGACTCAGATCTGACCTCTCCCCAAGAATTGGGAAAGAAGGCAGACAGATGGGTCAGAACCAGGGTCAAGCAGCAGAACCAGAACCAGGGTGGTGGCCAGAAGAAAGCAGACCAGAAGGGTAATAATGAGAATAAGCAAAATGACCAGAAGTCTTCAACAGGGCCCCAACAACCTAAGGAGGGTGGGTCCCAAACTTCCCAAAAGAAGAAGAATGATGGTCCTAAGAAACCATGGTGCCAATACTGTAAAAGTAAGACTCACTGGTTTAGTGAGTGCACCAAGAAAGGCCAAACTCCTACCACTACTGTCCCTAAGACACCTGCACCCCCTAGTCCAGTTAGTAGTGGTAGTGTATCTCCCAAGGCTATAGTTGGGTTAACCCTGGGATCTGCGGTGGGTTCTGACTTAGTTAGAATACCTACTCAGGCAGTTCTTGTGTGTACTGGGGACATGGATATGACCCCTACTGTAAGTCCTAGTACTCTGGGCAAATACAGGCAAACGCCTTTGATAAATGGAAAAATTGCTCAGGCCTACAGGGACACATGTGCCAGTGTCACTATGGTGACACCAACATTTGTGGACCCTGACCAGATCATGCTAGGTTCAGAATACCTAGTGACCAATGCTAGCAATGTCACTACCAATCACAGTATGGCAGTTGTTAATTTCTCCTGGGGAGGGGTAACTGGCCTCAAAGGGGTTGTAGTTAGTTCAGACCTCCCAGTAGATTGTCTTTTGGGCAATGATTTGGAATCCTCACTGTGGTCAGATGTGGAGTACAGGACTCATGTAGAACTGCTAGGTCTCTCCTCACATGTCCTTGCTGTGACCAGGTCACAGGCCAAGAAATGCCCAGCTGAACAAGTGATGGATCCTTGAAGAATGAACCAGACACTACCCAAGAGAAAGAGCAGTAGGGGTAAGGCTGAGCCTTCCCCCCTGCCTCAGGTTGAGGATCAGCCCTCTCAGGAGGCTGACCCCAAGACCCCAGAAGGAACTGTCCTAGAGGAGCTTGAGCCTGAACAGGTTGAGTTTCTTGGGACAGGGGGACCTTCCAGGGCAGACTTGAGGCAGGCACAGTTAGACTGTTCCTCCCTTGAACCCCTCAGACAGCAGGCTGCTGCTGAGGCTGTAGGGAATGCTACTGGTGCCCATAAGGTATATTGGGATGATGGACTCCTATACTCTGAGGCAAGAGACCTCAAGCCTGGTGCTACCAGGAGGCTGGTCATCCCCTTGTCTCTTAGAGGTTTCCTTCTCACCTTAGCCCATGAAATTCCCCTTGCAGATCACTTAGGCCAGAACAAGACATGGCGCAGGCTTGTTCCACACTTTCACTGGCCTCATATGTCTGAGGACACAAAAGAGTTTTGTCGCTCATATGTCACCTGTCAAGCCAGTGGCAAATCAGGTGGCACAACAAAGGCCCCCCTTATACCACTACCTGTGGTGGGGGTTCCCTTTGAAAGAGTGGGGATTGACATTGTTGGGCCAATGGACCCCCCAACAGCATCTGGGCACAGATTTATACTGGTGATAGTGGATCATGCCACCAGGTACCCAGAAGCTATTCCCCTTAGGACCACTACAGCTCCTGTTGTGGCCAGGGCCCTACTTGCAGTTTTTACTAGAGTGGGGTTTCCTAAGGAGGTTGTCTCTGACAGGGGTACAAACTTCATGTCAGGATACTTGACTGCAATGTGGAAGGAATGTGGTGTAAATTACAAATTTACCACACCCTATCACCCACAGTGCAATGGGCTTGTGGAGATATTCAACAAGACCCTCAAAGGGATGATAAAAGGGTTACCAGACAAGCTTAGGCGAAGATGGGACATCCTTTTACCCTGCCTTCTGTTTGCTTACAGAGAGGTCCCACAGAAGGGGGTTGGTTACAGCCCTTTTGAGCTTCTATTTGGGCATCCTGTAAGAGGACCCCTATGTCTTGTGAAGGAAGGATGGGAGTTACCTCTCAAAAAGCCTAAACTTGACATAGTGGTCTCCGCTCCAGGATGGCAGAGTACATGGAGAAGGCATCTAAAAACCTGGAGGCCAGCCAAGAACTTCAAAAAGCTTGGCATGGCCACAAGGCTGTCCTGACTGTTTATCACCCAGGGCAGAAGGTGTGGGTGTTGGAGCCAGTGGCCCCAGCAGCTCTCCAAGACAAATGGTCTGGACCCCATACCATCATTGAGCAAAAGGGAGAGGTCACCTACCTGGTGGACCTTGGAACTCCCAGGAGCCCTCACAGAGTACTTCATGTGAACAGGCTCAAAGCATTTGTTGACAGGGAGGACATGAGCCTGCTCATGGCCACAGATGAGGGGCAGGAGGAAGAGAGTGACCCTCTCCCAGACCTGCTCACTCAGAACCCTGATGATGGGTCAGTAGATGGTGTAGTCTTTTCTGACAGCCTCTCTGAGCATCAACAAGAGGATTATAGACAGGTACTTCAATCCTTTAGACAAATGTTTTCTCTGACCCCCAGTCAGACAAACTGGTGCACCCATGAGGTGGACACTGGTGACAGTCTGCCTATAAAGAGTAAAATCTACAGGCAACCTGACCACGTCAGGGACTGCATAAAGAAGGAAGTACAAAAGATTTTGGAATTGGGAGTCATTGAACCCTCAGAGAGCCCTTGGGCTAATCCTGTAGTTCTAGTACCAAAGCCTCACACCGAGGATGGTAAGAGAGAGATGAGGTTTTGTGTAGACTACAGGGGTCTCAATGCTGTCACTAGGACAGATGCCCATCCAATACCAAGAGCAGATGAACTCATAGACAAATTGGCTTCTGCCAAGTTCTTGAGTACATTTGACCTGACAGCTGGTTATTGGCAAATCAGGTTAGCTGAGGATGCCAAGGCCAAAACAGCATTTTCTACCCCAGGAGGTCATTACCAGTTTGTGGTGATGCCCTTTGGTTTGAAAAATGCACCTGCCACTTTTCAAAGGTTGGTGAACCAAGTTCTCACTGGGTTGGATGACTTTTGTGCAGCATATCTTGATGATATTGCTGTCTTCAGCTCCACCTGGGAGGATCACCTGATCCACCTGAGGAAAGTTTTAGAGGCCCTGCAAAAGGCAGGCCTCACTATCAAGGCTACTAAGTGCCAGATAGGGCAGAGTTAGGATGTATATCTGGGCCACCTCGTATGTGGAGGCCAGGTTCAACCCTTGGAGAGCAAGATACAGGCCATAAAGGACTGGGCTCCTCCAACCACCCAGACACAGGTCAGAGCTTTCTTGGGCCTGTCTGGTTACTACCGAAAGTTTGTCAGAAATTATGGGTCTATTGTGACCCCTCTTAATGACCTGACAAGTAAGAAAATGCCAAAGAAAGTTAAGTGGACAGCTAGCTGTCAAAAGGCATTTGATGACCTAAAGCAGGCCATGTGTACTGCACCTATTCTCAAGAGTCCTGACTACTCCAAAATCTTCATTGTCCAGACAGATGCATCTGAGTTGGGTGTGGGAGCTGTTCTATCTCAACTGAATATTGATGGTCATGACCAGCACATTGCTTTTATAAGCAGAAGGCTGACCCCTAGAGAGAAACGTTGGTCAGCTATCGAGAGAGAGACCTTTGCTGTGGTTTGGGCCCTGAAGAAGTTGAGGCCCTACTTGTTTGGAACTCACTTCAAGATTCAGACTGACCATAAGCCCCTCTTATGGCTAAATCAGATGAAGGGTGAAACCCCCAAATTTCTTAGGTGGTCCATTTCTCTACAGGGGATGGACTTTACAGTGGAGCACAGACCAGGAACTGACCATGGCAATGCAGATGGTCTCTCCAGGTATTTCCACTTAGAACAGGAAGACTCACCTGGTCAAGGTTAGTTTAATGTCCCTAAGTTTGGGGGGGGGGGGTTATGTAGGAGAGTGGGGTCTGCAATCCTATGGTCACCCCAGATTTTTGCTTTTTGCTTCACTGGTTTACGCCTTTCCCTGGCTGTGGGCCTGCTAATCAGACCCACAGCCTAGCTGTTCTCTCTCTAAATTGACAACCATGTACTTTAGGTGCATTTACCAATTGATACTGGGCCACCTTATCAGTCCCTGTACAGTGTACCATAGGTACTCAGGGCATAGGTGTACCCAGGGCCTACCAGGGGCTGAAGCGTGTATTATGCCACCCCTGGCTGGCCATCTAAACAGACACAACTGGCTGCACAACAGCTGGGGCAAGGTGGTGTAATCACCCTTTGCTATTGATGTAGTATACGTATATCTAACCCCAAAATGGACACATATACTCCTATCAGTCACTCCTATGGCAGGCCTTATCAATCCTGAAGGCAGAGTGCTTGGAATTATGTGAGATGGTGCTCTGGCATGAGCTGAGCCTGTCTGCAGCTTGCGGAACAAAGTCCTATAGCTGTTCCATGATAACGCTATACCATATACTCTTAAGTGCATTATAATCCTCGCGGTTAAATGCTAACTTTGGTATAACATTATCAAAACATGTCGAGTAAGGTGTCATACGAATTGGAATACTACCCCCTCGCCAATCCTGGTGACGGGGGTAGCATTCTACCCTTCTAGAGGGACACGACATGTATGTAACTGAGAACCCCGGTTAAAGTTAACTCGAGCCTTGGCATCACAAAATGGATGCTGCCACCACAGACACAAGTCTGACCTCCTGCTGCTGGAAGTCCTTCCAGCGAGGGAGGCTTGTACAAAGGGTTTCCTGCCTTGGGATGTGCTAGCACCACCCCAGACAGGATTTTGTGTATTGGGTAGGACAGGCCTGAAAGGAATGAGACATGCCCGGGGCACACAAGGTGTCCTGTGCATACACCGGTTCGAACCAGTTGCTGGGGCATCCCTGCCCCAGCCCTGGCACGAAAACCGGACAAAGGATAGGGGGTGTAACCACCCCCCTTCCTGGTCCCACCCATAGGAGTGACCTAGTCATAGTACAGCCCCCTTTAGCAGGATAAAGGTAGGAGCTGGTCCCATTCCAGATTAGATTAATCCTGAACTGAAACTCTACAAGAAGAAACTCTGGACTTCGACTTTCTACACAGAAGACTGAAGAAATCTCCCTTGTGGGCAAGGAGTGTCCACCCTGCACAAGCAGGCACCATCAAGCGTCCAGCGGCTTCACTTTGTCGTCTTCCCTCGAGGATCCAGACTTCAGAGCCAACGAGACCCGGACTCCCAGACCTCTCCGACCTCTACCTACATCTGCAGCACAGCTGAGATCCGTGGGTGCGACGAGACACGTGGGACCGGCCATCTTGAAAGAAACTGCACTTCACTTCCAGCACAACTTCTGAGGTAACCTTGATGAAGTGCTTTGGGGACTGAGAAGCCCCAGCCCCGAGCAGCTCCTGCACCGAAGACCAGCCCTCCAGCATCCACGAGATCTGCATGGGGCCCTTCTGCTTGTTTGCTGCTTGACGCGTTGTCTGGTCACTTACCGGCTGGCTAGTGGCCTCCTAGATGACGAACTTTGAAATCTTCACTGCTGGTCTGATTGCTCCAGACTGGTACTTGCTCCTTTCCAAAATAGGAGCACCCCAGACCCTCCTGGTCCACTCCAGACGCCGTTTCCACTCACCGCATGGGTTGCCTTTGCCAAGGCCTGTTGATGCCGATTCCGGATCCAACACCGCCGACAGCGAGAGCCTGCATGGGACAGCTCGTGCCTCCATCCTGGTCATCAAAGACACCTCCTGGTCCACGTGACTGCAGAGACAAGCGTCCACTCTTCACCTGATCGCGACAACAGCATCTGGTTCCTTCCTGGTTCCCCACCGGTCACTGGCTAGTGACTTTGAACACTGTCCCCTCTGCTTTCAGGTCCTCTTCTTCACCGATCCACCCTTGGATCGCACTGGACATCTTCCTCCTGACCGCCTGCAGCATCTTTTCCTCCAGGCTCCATAGACTTCAACGCGAGAACCCGACACACTTTGACACCTATGCACCCGCAGCCCGTGGGTGAGGTAACGAGAGCATTTCGGTGGTCAAGGGTAGTTTAACTGTCCTAGTGTCCAGTTCCACAGTCGTTTTAGTCCTAACCAGTCAGGATTGTCCGTACTCACCTTTTACTTGAACTGTACTGTCCATAGACGTTGTTACGCATCTCGCGTGTCAGTTCACACTCTGCACACGCGTCCCGTGGGCCTACTATTACTTACCTAAGGTGAAGATAGCGTACTCCTAGCGAACCTCCAGCCTCTGGACAGCTCCATTCCTTCTATCGACTTTCACATCCCACTTACTTAGTATATGGTTTGTCGTGCCCCTAGGGCACTAGTGTAATTTGTGCAACTTGAACTTATTTTTCCTAAGAGATTGTCATGTGCATAGCCCTCTGTCCTCATAAAGAGTTCAGAGGTGTTTGTTATTAATAAATATATTGTTTATTTTCATAACAACCTGTGTGGTGTCCTTTCATCTGGTATTCAAGGGGTTATATTGTGGTAAAACAGCTGGCTTCACATGCCAAAAGTGTTTAGCCTTAGACTGCTTTGTCCATGCTACCATTAGGATAGCTGGTCTATAAGGTTGGCTTACAACCAATCACCATAAGGGTTGTTTGGACTGATACAAGGTGATCACTAGAACTAGTGAGCATCATATATCAGGCCAACTTCTCACAGCGTCCATTGCAGGGCCGTCTTTAGCCCTGGTGGCGCCTGGTGCGGCAATCATTTTTGGCGCCCCCACACCTCATGACCGCCTCCTCGGATACTCTCACTACCACCGGACATAAGTGTCCCTCATCTCTCCAATCATACCTTATTGCTAAATACAGCACCCCCCCTGCGCTCAGTGCCCACCCCCCACAGGTCAGCGCCCAGTGCGGCCGCACCAGTTGCACTGCCCTAAAGCCGGCCCTGGTCCATTGGGACACTGTGATAACTTGCTTTGAGTGTGCAGTGCTGTCCCTGCCAGCAGCTCTGTTCCTTACTCACACCCAGCCATGCTCCATCTTAGACTGCACTCTGTGCAGCCTGGCTCTATTTCAAGTGAGCTGTTGGAGAAGCTGTGGCTGAGGTGTATTTAGAATAAATCTTGTTCTCCTCTTTGTTGGTGGAGTGAATTTGTTTGGTGAACTACGCTTTTCACACTGGCGACGAGCTCACAAATCACCTGCACGTTGAATTTATAGAAGCTTCACTCGTTTGGAATTGGACTTCAAGGCACTGTTCAAACCCCTTCTCTATTCGAATAAGAGCAGACATCGGAGTGTATAAGGAAAGACAACGATGGAGGAAGAACTTTAGAGACATCCTGAGACAATGAGGTACTGTCCGGGTCAATAATGACCAGGGACCGTCTAGTCATGCGATTTTCTGGAGCGGGTGTAGAAAGATTGTAGTTTACAGTCTCATTCCGGTTCGCTTTCGTTTTACATTTGTACTGGTAAAAACACAGAGGGGCATATTTACAATTCCTCACCGCCACCGGAGGTTCACATTTTATTTGATGCTCGGGTGGTGCAGCACCATTTTCCATATTTACAACGTGGTGCTAAGTCATTTAGCGTGCCTTGACGCCACCATGTAAATATGCCCCTTACCGCCGCAGTCAGCCACGGCAAAGGGGCGTGTAATGTGTATTGCTGTGGATGTCTCATCACAACACCCATAGCTTTTTGACGCTGCCCCAGATTTACAAGGCTGAAGCAGCGAGAAAAACAAACACCGTGGAATACCAAGCGATAGAATGGGTTTTTTGCTCTTTCCATGTGTGCAGCATACATAGAAGTTGCAAATTGCTATTATGATTGTTTATGTGCAGGAAGGTATCCCTTCCTGCACATAAACAATTATCCCTACAGCACAGGCACGCTTGCAACATGGCGGCGGGGTGCCTGCACTGGCACTAGGCAGCTTTTTTTGCACTTGCACTAGGGGAAACACTGGGGTGCACCGTATCCCTGCATTTTGAAAATGTCGGAGCACAGTGCTACCGAATTTGGCGCAGCTACAAAGTTTGATTTTAAATATGCCTTGAATGTTTATTTTTTAAGGTTAAGCCATGCTTATATTAGGACTTCATGAGTCACAGGGGCCTCGCACAAGAGTTGGAGTGAGTACAGCCTCCGTGGATGTATGTTGTTACAACGCATGCTTTTTCCACGCATGCCTTTACAACGCAGGTTTTACAACGCAAGTCGTTACAACGACTTGCGTTGGGGGGCGCTGGATAGTGGAATAGTTTAATTTACTTTTCCAACTCCAGTCCCCATGGATAGTAGGGAAGTTTTTGGATAGTAAATTAAACTATTCCCTATCCAACAGCGCCCTCCAGCGCAAGTCGTTGTAACAACTCGCGTTGTAATGCCTGCGTTGTAAAGGTACTGCGTGGAAAAAGTTTCGTTGTAAAGGATGTTTCCCGCCTCAGTAAGGAGTGGCAAGCCATACCTGCATATTTCGGACCCTATTTCAGGCGAAAGAACGAAACCACACGTGATTGTGCTTATGGATCTGTTTTAAAGGTGGTCTGGGGTGAAGAGGGAATATGATATAAGTTCCAAAACTGTAATACAATTTTTAAGTGAGGTTTTAGATAGAGAAGGTTTATCCTCTTCATTTCTGTGGGGTGCAATTTAGGTCCATTGTGAATCAAGTTTTTCTTAAGTAAAAAGGGATTTCGACAGCGTATGTGTGCTTTATAATATCCAGAAACGAGTTGTGTTATGGAAAGGTTTAACATAAGGCTTGAAAGAGGGCATACAATGGCCTAGAATGAACGGTTTACCATGGAAGGAAGAAATTTCAAAGAATAGTGTGGCCTATAGTTTCTGCATCAGGTTACTAGTGAATGCCCTTTTCAGATGTTCAAAGGCAGGAAACCTACTTCTGATTTTTAATTTTTTTTACAGCGCGAACTAGATCCCAAGATATCAGGTATCAGAGCACTTTACATAGCACCAGTTTCGTTACAGATGGACACATTCATTTTTGTTGGGCATCGGGAAATTAAGTGACTTGCCTAGAATCACAGGATGTTGAGCGTCGTTGCCGAGACGCGAACCCGGTTCCCCAGATTCCAGGTCGACTGCTCTAGCCGTAAGGCTACATCCTCTCTCCTATTGAAGACCTGGTTGGATGAAATGGCAAAAGGACGGTCGAATGTGAGTGTGGAAGGTTCATGGAGTAAAGGAGTCAAGATCATGACATCAACTGATGATGACTCTTTGTCAAAGTTCAACAAACCAATCCGAGAGATCAATTTAAAAATGCGGTGACAGCCCAGCATGGGTGCACATGGAATTTGGCAAGGGTTGCAAGGTGCTTCAAGGGGTTCATTGGAGATGAGGACAAGGCTTCTGAGGAAAGCATGGACGCTCAGTTTCAGGCAGATTCCAAGTCTATGGAAGCTCTGGTGGGGGAAGGAGAGTTTGCACTCGGATTTCCAGTCCTCCCAGGTTCTCTGAGGATTATGTCATCAGTTGAGTACTTCTCCTATCCTTACTGTAAATCTCTTTTTGCTTTCTGTTTATTTTATTGTTGCTTCCTATATGTTTATACGTTTCCAATTGTTTAGTTTTACCTTCTCAATAATAAAAATAAAAATGTCTATTTGTTATTTACTTGCTTAGAATGTGCAACGCTGTCTCTGCCAGCAGCTCTGTTCTGAACTCACATCCATGCTCTATTTTAGACTTTACTCTGTGAAGCCGGCTTCATTTGAATGTGCGCTGTTGGAGAGCTATGTCTGAGGTGCATTTGGAATAAAGACTATTCTCCTCCTAGTAGGAAGTGTGGATTCATTTCAGGACCCACGCTTTTCACAGGCACACACAGCCACCCTCCTGATGGCCATCATCAAAGAGGTTGATGATGTCGTTGATGATGCTGAGGAAGAGCACCCGCATCTGGAACCCTGACTTCAAAAAGTGATGATCATGCTGGTTTTTCCTTTCCTGATTCATTATTCCAATACATCCTTTTTAGGCTCCCGACTCCAGTCTAAGCTATCCATTGAAGACCTTCAGGTGGAGCCAATATTTGATCAATGAGATTAGAGACACCCTAACTCGAGCAACTGGGTCCCATCAGCTCGTCACCAATTATATTGATATATTTTAAATATATTCCTCTCGCGCACCAGTGCCCAGTCTCATGTGCCCATCATATACGCCTTGCAGTTTCTATTATTTATCTCCTAGACTTTCCCATCAGCTGTGATAATTCCTCCTGCACTCCCTCTCAGGTAATGGACATTCTAGGCTATTTCTATCGAGGACATATTTTCAGTTACGCTAAAGAAGGGGTGCTCCAACAGTGGAAATCCAGTTTTCTCCACATGGGTCTCTCTTATTAGGATCTCATCACCTTGGAAGAGGAGGCTTCATTAGTGGCTATCCAACATGGAGGCTAGGCCTGGGCGGTAAATTCCATTCCGTTGGCGGAATTTGGGTAATTTCGCGTTCCGCGGAGAAGGCGAAATTGCCCACAATTTTGCGTTCTGTGATTTAGCGAAAATTTTTGGTTGTTCGCGTTCTCAAAATGTGTGTTCGCGAGATATTTCCCCCCTAGCACGCAAACAGCAATTGCGAACAATAAAAAGCATTGCGAACAAGTAAGCCGCGTGTTCGTGGAATTTCTGCGTGTTCGGAGAGTTTTTTTACCATTTCGCGGAGATTTGCGTAACGCGATTACGCAAATTCCGCGCACCACTAATGGACGCCTACAATAGCAAGGCTATCATCAGTACTAATCTAGATCATGTCCGGCACCAGCATATGAGCCACTGAAGGCTGCTGGGCCATGACAGAGTGATGCTATGGAACATCTTGCAAGGATCTTTGCTAGTCTTTGCCTTCAAAAGGTAAATAGAGTGGATGGTGTAATCTGTGTTCTATCCAAAACGGACAACCTTTCCACAGAGAAGTACATCACCAAGTTTAAGGACATAAGGTGGAAGGCTCTTCAGACCTTCGGGAACATTTGGAACAATTTTGAGCTTGGCATAGTATTTTTAAAGCACCTGCCAAGTTGATTCAGGGCATTTTTAACCTCTGGACTCCCTGGACGTACACCTCATTGTGTCTCCCCTGAACCACCAGTTTCCAGAGACAGCATCTGGACTGGAGAGGAACGGGCTACAGATGTTTTCTGTAGGACTGTTCTGACACCAAATGCTTCTATTCTCTTTTTCTTTCCTCCTGAGGTTATTCACCTTCAATATCTTCTTGATCACGCCCAGATTGGCCTTTCATGTCAAAGCTTCCTCAGACACTGGAATTGGTGACAGAATTTCCTTGTTTCCCTTTCTTCGACTCTCTTACTGAGTTTGAAAGTCATGCTCACGACTCAGGCTTTCAAAGTATAAGTATGTAATGTATGTCTGTGTGTTTTATTTATATATATATATATATATATATATATATATATATATATATATATATATATTTATATATATATATATGTATATATATATATATACATATATATTTATATATGGATATAGATCTATCTATCTGTCTATCTATCTATCTATCCATCCATCCATCCATCCATCCATCCATCTATCCATCCGTCTATCTATCTATCTATCTATCTATCTATCTATCTATCTATCTATCTATCTATCTATCTATCTATCTATCTATCTATCTATCTATCTATCTATCTATCTATCTATCTATCTATCTATCTGTCTGTCTGTCTGTCTATCTATCTATATATATATATATATATATATATATATATATATATATATATATATATATGTTATAACTATATTAGAAACCTTCTTGAAAGGTCTGTCGATACCACCATTCAAGATCCTGAATACATAGATGGAGAAGGCCTGTTGACTTGCTTTTGCCATTCTTCATTTCCAACTGATGGTGTCCTGTTTTGTATTGTTCTGAGAGCCACTGAAGTGGTGAGCTTGTAGGGCACCAGTCATGATGAATTTGTAGCAGATGTGGCTGATTATGAAGATTTTGCAGCATGTCAAGGGAAGCAAATGAAGAGCATTCTGATTGGGGGTGATTTGGTCTTATTTCTTCAGGACCTTGATATGCTGAAGCAGGTAGAATATCCTTAAGGGCCCGAAACCTTGGCTGCAAAAAGTTAGCATGTGAGTCTAAGTTGGCACAAAAACACCTCAAACAACAGCATGGGCTGAGAAGACCAGATACACTGAACAGTTCTGGACCAAACTCTTATATGAGAGTAAATAATGGCAACTCAAAGACCTTCTGGTCCATGATCATCTGGCAGGAGAATAGATCAGGCAGAGCTAATATCTCTGAATTCAACTGGTCATCTTTTCTGACAAGGTACTTCACGCCCAGGGATTTTGCAGGAAGCGCAGTTTCTTACGATATCCAGCGAAGAAGCAGCCCTGCCTGCCTGGCGTCAAGGGCAGTATGCCGATTTCGCCACCACCCCCCTCCCGAGATCCATGGTGTGATTGTCTCTCACCATTCAAGTGCACAATTTTTTGGTTTCTCAAATCGAGAGTACCAGAGAAGGATTTTTTCCTTCACTTGCACTTTGTACATATTTTCACTTTCACGTCCCTAGGTTAGGGTGGGCCTTAGCGTGCTCATACCGCCGGGGTTTAGTCCACTTTTTGGTCCTGACGAATGCCTGGTAAATTAACACATTTTACGGCAGAAATATGTTGGCCCACTTGTAAACTATCTGGAAATAGCTAAACAATCTATTTGGCTTGTTTTCCAACACATTGATTTTAATATGTCCATTTGATCAAACATTAAATACTTTTTTGATACAACTTAGACATTTTTAATCTTCACCACCACCACTATCACTTATCATTCACTATTTCACAATACCCGCTCCGCAGTAAATCTAGCGTTGCAGCACACTGGGGAGGCATTCGGCCTCTCCCAGTGGGGCCCTATGATGAAGCATGTCACCAACCAGGTTGGTGACTGAGGGCTTTCTATACAAACCTAATTGGTCTTTTGTATCCCTGTTTTCCTGCTCTTGTTGTCGTTATTAGAGTTCTTACACTCTTTTCTTGTTTAAGTCAGTATAACTGGGGATTAAGAGTGTATGATTACTTTCTTCCTGTCTCTCTTTTTGTTGAATTGAATAAATCTAGTGACATACATTCGGACGGAACGGAGCCAGCCATGATGAGCGGCGAGCAGAAACATCCGAGGCAGGCTGAGACGGATGGGCAGGCCACCATAACCCAGGACTTGCCAATGGACAGTGAGGCAAGTGAGCTGTGTTGCGGGGGAGGGCAGCAAGGCTAGTGCCGTGGTCTCTCCTATACATGCGGAGTCAGCCGGCGTTAGGGCGGTGCAGCTTGCGTGAACGGTGAGCGCTGCTTTCATCCTGTGCCCTTCTCTGCCCTTGACTCTTATATTTATATCCTCCTGACTCTTTCATCTCCCCGGGGGAAAGTCACCTAACCCCTGTAGAATGCAAGAAAGAAAGTACGCTAAGATGAAGTTGTATCCAAAAGGTAGATTTATACTTCAGTTCAATCAGGACAGGAATATTAGAGGATAAGATGGTTGAAATAGTATCAGCAGTAGTGTCAGGAAAATAGCAGCATCTCTGCTGCTCAGCCCACATACAGCAACTGACAATTCCACTCAAACATACACACAAGGAACATTCTGTGACATCCCTTACACTGCCTGAGCAGCAGAATACAGAACACAGAGAAAGGACTAGACAGAGAAGAGAGCAGGATACCACACCCCTCACGCCTGATTTCTGTAAAAAGAGAGCACTGCACAGAAAGCACTGACAATACCTTATGCAGTACTTTACGTTTCTGCAATTTGACTGGACAGCTGTTTCTGCAACTTGTTTGGGCAGCTGAGTTGCAGCTGAGTGGCATCGGAGAGTAGTAGTGTTAGCCCAGTGGCGTGGTGAGTGCCTGGGGAGCAGTCTGAGCATGTAGTGCAGTGAGGTTTGTAGGGCCGAGTCTTGCACCCAGAAGACGGCCAAAGATGCAAGTCAGAGAGGCATCGCTACCGAGTGAGGGGAGGAAGAAGGGAGCAGGTGGGGCGGAGGGGGCCAACACCATTCCTCCCCTCCCTCGAGGCCCCAGCCACACTGGTACTTTTAAGGGCTAGAGGGGCAGGGAAGCTTTAGTGCTCGGGGAAAGAGGTTGGTTTTAGGTTTCAGGGTGGGGACGTGGGGGGCGGTTTTATGGCTCAGAGCGGGGGCAGGGATTAGGGTACTTACACTTACCTGGAAAGTCTTAACCCTGCATATGCCTTTGCCATGCATACCTAAACAACACATATTGCGTTGTTAAGGCCTGCTTGGTAAAGTCATATGCGTGGCTAAGACCTGTGCGGTTCACACCACTCGGAAACCGGCATGCCTGGTAATCAGGGGCGGATTGGCAAGGCGGGCATTCGGGCATGGGCCGAAGGGCCGGTGCCTCAGTGCCCTCTGTGGGCTGTTTTTTTCTCCCCTGTCCCAGTCCACAGAGAGTGGACTAGGAAAGGGGAGAAAAAAAACCGTCCCACAGAGTGCACGGAGACAGACAGAGAAAATGAAAGCAGCCTCGCTGTGCGGCCGGACAGAATTTGCCAGCTGTGGCCTCTCCTTCACCCCTGCCCTGCCAAGCAATCAAGCTGAGGCTGGGCTGGGGAGGGGTGATTGTTTGCAAGAATAGGCCTCCCTGGGGGCCAGGTGTTTCTCAGGCCTTTGAGCCATTTTCACTTCGGCCCCCTTGGGGCCCATGCAGCCCAGAAACGGTGTTAGTCTTAACACCTCGCCCACAGCTCTTCACATTCAGGGCATAGTGGGCGAGGAAGAATGGGTCTTGCTGTGGGGGCCAGGTGATGTTTGGAATTTTTTTATTTTATTTATTTATTTATGCGATTTTATATAGCGCGGACTTTACCCGAAGGTGTCAGAGCGCTTCATACTAGGAACAGCAATAATACATGAGGAGAAAAATTACAAGTGGACAAATTACAAAAGCAAACGTTAAGTTACATGAATCAAAAATGACAATAGTGAGCAACCAAAATACATGAGGTAGCAATCGGTACATTACAGGAGGAAAAAGTGATATATGTGCATGTTACAAAAGCGTACAAAGTACAAGTAGAGGTATAATACTGCAATAAATGGCAGACACTCCAGCACAAAAGCAAATGTTACGTAGGCAATGGTGACACTTGTGCAAGTATCTAAAGCAAACAAAAGTGAGAGGTAGCATACAGTGTGATACCAGAGAAAAGTGACGTGTGCAAGTTACAAAAGGGTACCATACACAGGTACAAGGGTAATACTACAGTAAATGGTAAACACTCAAACTGCCAGTACACACTGGGAAGGCACTTCCCATGCTCCAGCTTCACCTCAGCCTCCCCCCTGGCTACCTGGCTACCTTGGATGACCCAGAAAGCTGTGTTTTGTGCTCCCCTGCCAGGACATTTTCCCGAGGCCTAGAGGGCTGATTAATTTACTAATTGCAGGGGCCTTACCTCTGTTCATGTGCTCCTGAGCTGAAGGTCTGGGGAGGGCTAAGTAGGTTAGTAATAGCAGGGGCTTTGCTGCTTTTCAGGTGCTCCTGTGCTGGAGGGCTGGAATAATTTTGCGACAGAAAGGGGCCTTGCTATTTTTTTTAGTTGCTCAGCATGTAGGCCATTGTCACCTTGGCCCTGTGTCCTGTGCAAGAACAGTATCCTCCCACTTTCATTCCTTGTCTGTGCAAATGGTGTTTCACGAAAGGGCACGCCCCTTGAATGAGGGCCACGCCCCTTAAATATGGGCCACGCCTCTTGAATGTGGGCCACTTTTTTCGTCAGTGCCCGGGCTGAATTGTGATCCCAATCCGACTCTGCTGGTAATCGCCTGCATGCTTCCGTCATACAACTATGTTAAACTAGGAGCAGGACTCGTGGAAAATTACCACCTCACTGGGTGTCAAACAGGGCTGTGTGCTGGCCCCATTTCTTTTTAACTTACACATCTCCAATGTGTCAAGCGCTCTCATACTAATAGCCCCCCTCAGATTGGGGACGAACACATAAACAACCTGCTCTATGCAGATGACCTAATACTGCTCAGTTACAAGAGAGTCGGACTACAGCAGTTGTTGAATGTCTTGCTGTATTATTCCGACACAAACCGCCGTAAGGGAACCTAAAGAAAACAAAGAACCCTATTTTGGGCAAAGAAATTAATAAGGCGGGCAGCAGGTATCTTAATGGCAATAAGATCTCCAAAGAACAGACTAGGGGTTAGATGTAGGTAAATCTATTTTACCACTTCTTAAATACCGAATTTTACCGATTCGGTATTTAAGAAGTGGTAAAATAGAGGGGGGGAGATGTAGGTAATTCCAGATGTGGAATTACCGAATCGGTAAAATTCCGTATTTACCGATTCGGTAAATACCGAATCGGTATTTCCTATTGATTCCTATGGGCTGTGAAGCCTATAGGAATCAATGGGAAATACCGATTCTGTAATTACAGAATCGGTAAATACCGATTTTAGCAAGGGTGCAGGGAGTGTCACTTTGACACCCTCTGGCACGCCAAAAATTGACATGTGCGCCATGTGGCACACAGACATGCCCTAAGGGCATGTCTGTCTGTCACATGGCATAGGTGTGCATGCACACATGTGCATGCACACCAGAATTCGGTATTTTAACACCCAATTGGATTGGGTGGTAAAATACCGAATTTGTAGGGCCTTTGGGACTCTGAAGAGTCCCACCTACATCTGAGATTTACCGAATCGGTAAAAATACCGATTCGGTATTTTACAGAATCGGTAAATTTACCGAATCGGTAAATTTACCGATTCTGTAAAAAAGTGCCCCTACATACCGAAAACCCATTTACCGGCCGGTAACGGCCGAAATCGGCCGTTACCGGTCGGTAAATGGCTCCTACATCTGGCCCCTAAAAATATCTCAGCGATACAAGGTGCTCCTCCGTCCACCATATAGAGGCTGTGGAAACAAAGGCCCCGCCCCTCCGGTCCTCCTTCTCGAAACTGCCCAGCTGGCTGTGGGCAATGAGCCTCGATCTACTTTTGAAGGTAATGAGGGATAAAACCATTCCGTCATTGGTCTGTGGGAGCGTGATCCTGCTGGGGAGGCCTTCTAAATAATTTGGTCGCCAGGATTTATAAGGCCACTCTTGCCAAGATCTTCATCAGCCGTGCAGATCCGATTGGACCAATGGGTGGCACGGGCAGGTGTGTTTTTAAATATATGGGACAAACTCCTGATGATCAGAGGAAGAAGTTTAGAGGCTCTATTATGGAATGAAACTCAATCAGGTGGTGCCAGACAACCTCACTCCCTGCACTTTGAGGAATGCTGCAACCAGCTGAACGCCACAGAGCTCTGGGCCTCACATGCGTCCCAATATACCTTTAAGCAAAACATCGGAAGGCGAGTACGACTTCTCTCACACCAGCCTGACATGGATATTCTGGCAAAGCGTAGACTCTCCGGCAGTTGGTAACTCTTACCAGATGTGGCCTCAGCAACCATATCTGGCCTGCACATACTCTAAATATAAAAAACGAAAGTTTATGGCTCTTAGGCTATGGGACTGGACGTATCTGAAACATTCAGCTAGGTGGCGCAGGCATTCAGAAGCAATTACATACACTGGCTGCAGTGAGTACGAGGACTCTTTCCAGCATATCAGGGCAGATTTACAAGCCCCTTGCGACAACTTTACGCTACTGTTGGGTCACTTCTGAGACGAAGCGGCATCGTAAACAATGCGCCACGATGCAACATATTTACAATGTGATGCATCTAGGGAGATGCGTCACGTTGCAAAGCCCTGCGCTACATTATACCGGCGTCAAGTATAATGTATGATGGGTGGGCGTTCCGTCGCAATTAAGTCTCGTAAAAGTGATGCAGTGAAATTTACATGATTTCACTGAGTCACTTTTACGAAGCCACTGTATCAAAACCTTGCGCCTGCTTGAAGCAGGCGTAAGGAGTGACGCAGAATGATGGGAATAGGCATTCCTGACCATTTCTGGAGTTGCGTCGTACTTACGACATGACTCCAGCAATGCGCTGCCTTTCCACCAAGAGATTTTTCTATCCTTGCGCCACGGTGCACCGCATTGTAAATGCGGCGCATCCATGGTGGCGCAAGGCTATTTTTCCGTACTTTAGCTGACGCATCTCTGCTAATATGCATAGATGCGCCAGTTCTTGTAAATCTGCCCCTAAGTTTGCTGGTGCCCTGCTCTGTTACAGGAATGGAAAGAACTGAATAAAACAAACTAGGGGGCTTATTTACAAGCCTCTTGCACTGCTGGTGCGTCTCTTTTTCCCATAATAAAAGTGACGCACCTGTGGCGCAAGGGGCTTGTAAATCTGCCCCATGGCACTTATACATGCCGGAAGGCCATCATTAACATACTCAACCCAGACAGCACCACTATGACCATGCTGCTGCTCAAGTTTGTAGAATAGCTGTTAATAAACTAAGCAGGGAGGACACAACCTGTGGTGTGGCATTAGCCACAAGTTCTAACATCCTACACAACGGGGCATCAGCACTATAGCACACGGAGGCAAACCTGTCCAGTCAAACGACCTTAGAAGAGAAGGACAGGCTCAAAGGAATGGCCAGCGGCAGGGCCGGTCTGGCCTAAGCGGGCACTGGGCGTTTCCCCGGTGGGCCGCTAGAGTGGGGCCGGTTTTGGGCCTCTGTGGGGCCGTTTTTGTTACCGGGACGTTTTTGCAGCATAGCAGCAATATCGGCCCTGTAACAAAATCGTCTGAAACCGGCCCTGGGAAACAGCTCGGCCGTCCCCCCAAAACTCCCAGAGGGCTGGGCGAACACTTTGCCAGGGCCGGTTTTGTTTCCCAGTTCGGCCCTGGCCAGCGGACAGTGCCATGGAGGTGCCCAGTCACTGCGCTTTCCTGAGGACGTCGCAATGTGGGAACAATCTTGAAGTGTTCTCAACCGTGCTAAGTCCGCTCCCCTCCGCTGATGTTATTCATTAATTTTTTTATTTCAACCTATTCTTACAGTGGAACTCGTTTATGAAATATCCATTTTAAAGTATTATGCGAATAGTTATTTCAAATATACTCTGAGTTTTCAAGTATTTGTTTAAGGCACACTGAGCCAAATTATGCTTCAGCTTCAAAGGGAATAACTGGCCCTGGCAACCAACTTCTATTAAAAAAAGTCTACTGCTATTTGTTATTTTGCACTTTGCCTCTATTGAAACAGTCTGTTTGCACTTTGCACTTAGTACTTTTGCAGAACCCCGCCTCTATGAGGTAGTTCTCTCCTTTTCCTTTATAGATACAATTTTCTTTTTTTCCTTAAATCTAACAACTGAGTTGGATCTGGTTGCAAGGTGGCTTGGCACCTGAGCTTTACTGTATAAGTAAAATTGTTCATTAACTATGGAGTTCTACAGATCAATTTTAACGCCTCAAAGCTCTTTTATATGACATTTTATTGCATTGCTTATGCTGTTTCAGTTTGTAATGGTTTTAAGTAACCGTACAATAAAAGCTGTTTGGAACCTTAAGGGGAGACCATAATGACAAGTACCGGACATTACCACCATCCAGATGTGAAAGTGTGAGGGCTTAGACTGATGTTCTGAAGTCACTTTCTGTGAGGAATAGTTTCACTTTCTTCAGATAGAGCTAGTACCAGGCAGTCTAGGGTTTCTAGATACTGTGGGGCACATTTACAAAAGAAGTGACGGACCGCGGCGTTAGCCTTGTTGGCTTACCACCGCGCTCCACAACTTCTGAAATGCAGGGCTGCTCCATATTTACAAGAATACAGTGTAGCGCTACGTTTCCCCCTGTGCTGGCGCTAATTACAGCAGCCTAGTGCCAATGCACCATAGTGCACAATAGTGCAAGGGTTCCTGTGTTGAGGGGAAGGATTGTTGCAAAGCAGCACACATAGAAGTTGCAACTCGTGATGTTTTTTGAAATGATTCTTTATGTGAAGGAAGGAACACCTGCCTGTACATGAATATACCTGAATATCCCGCATTATTTTACCTCAGAGGGAATCACAACGCGGTCGTTAAAGTTTGAATAATATAATTTACTATTCCAACTCCAGTCTGTGCGGACACTAGGGAAGGTGTTGGATTTTAAATCCAACACCACCCCCCGCAAGTCATTGTTCTGACTTGCGGAGTAATGGTATGCGGAATCACAACACGGTTGTTGTAATGACCGCGCTGGGATTCCCTGCTGGGTAAAAGATTCGTTGTAAACCTCCAACACCCTGTACATAAACAATGAATGGCGTTTTGCTGTTTCTATGTGTGCTGCACAACGCAGCACACATAGAAATGGCAAAAACAAGAAGAAATAAAGCATTTCTTCTCGTTTTGCCAGGGTAAGAGTAGGCCTATCCTTGCCTTAATGTTGGCACAGCCCCATTTTTACTCCGCCCTTGTAAATATGGGACAGCATCAAAATCAACGCATGTTGTAGTGGAATGCCCACCACAACACCCATTGCCCGCCCCTTTCACGCTAAGTATAGCGAGAAAGGGTGCCAGTATCGCCACAGGAACATCGATAAAAGTCATGTTCCTGTGGCGATAGGGGCTTGTAAATATCCCCCAGTGTTCTTTTAGGAGAGTTCAGTGTTTAGTGCAAACTTGTCATTGGGTGAAATTTTAGGTCCAGTTCCATCCAGTTTCATGTCATTGAACCAGGTTTGGACTAGGTATTGCTTGTTGTTCTTGATGATAGCAAAACCAAAGGAAATGATGGACGGAGCGTTGACAATACAAGCACTCACCCCCAGTCAACTGATCTGGGTTTAATCCATCACCATTCTTTAGCCCACTCTGCCACCCCAGTTCAGACATGGCCATATGCAAATCAGTCTGACCCTGTGCCTCATGGGAACAGTCCAGCCCGAACTGCCAAGCCTTGCCTTCCCTGGACAGGAAACAAGCTTCCCAGGACCGGTTTCTGGCATTGCAGCCGTCTTCAGCCGGGCTTGCTTGAATCCAGTGGCAAAGTGAGCAAGGGACTCACGTCTGAGCATACCCTGCCAACTTATGGCGAACAAAGCAAAACCAAAGGAAATGATGGACAGAGCGTTGACAATACAAGCACTCACCCCCAGTCAACTGATCTGGGTTTAATCCATCACCATTCTTTAGCCCACTCTGCCACCCCAGTTCAGACATGGCCGTTCGGGCTGGACTGTTCCCATGAGGCACAGGGTCAGACTGATTTGCATATAGCCATGTCTGAACTGGGGTGGCGGAGTGAGCTAAAGAACAGTGATGGATTAAACCCAGATCAGTTGACTGGGGGTGAGTGTTTGTATTGTCAACGCTCCGTCCATCATCATCTTTGTTTTTTCTTTGTTCGCCCTAAGTTGGCAGGGTATGCTCAGACGTGAGTCCCTTGCTCACTTTGCCACTGGAGTCAAGCAAGCCCGGCTGAAGACGGCTGTAATGCCAGAAACCGGTCCTGGGAAGCTTGATTCCGGTCCAGGGAAGGCATGGCTTGGCAGTTCGGGCTGGACTGTTCCCATGAGGCACAGGGTCAGACTGATTTGCATATAGCCATGTCTGAACTGGGGTGGTGGAGTGAGCTAAAGAACGGTGATGGATTAAACCCAGATCAGTTGACTGGGGGTGAGTGTTTGTATTGTCAACGCTCCGTCCATCATCATCTTTGGTTTTTCTTTGTTCTTGATGATATGCAGAAATTCTGCTGAGGCGGTAAGGAGTTCAGTTAGGTGTTAGACATGGGAAACATCTTTCACGACGCAACTTTTACCACGCAGTGCGTTTACAACGCTGGTTTTTCAACGCAAGTCATTACAACGAATTGCGCTGGGGGGCGCTCTAGGATAGGTAATAGTTTAATTTACTATCCAACACCTTCCCTACTATCCATGGGGACTGGAGTTGGAATAGTAAATTAAACTATTCACTATCCAGCACCCCCCAACGCAAGTCGTTGTAACGACTTGCGTTGAAAAACCTGCGTTGTAAAAGCATGCGTGGTAAAAGCATGCATCATAACAACGTACATCCGTTAGACATCTATGGGTTAAGTTTGAGTTGCTGAATGAGTGGAGAAGAGGTGACTGGAACGTCACCCGAGTAATTACTCAGTGAATGTGATTACCTCAAGGATTGTCAAACAGTTTTATGTCATCAGCACACGGGTGAATTGTGATGCTGTTATAGCGAGTCCCAGGAGGCTCCAAGTAGAGTCTGAACATGACATGTGAAGCGGTGATACCCTGAGGGCCTCCACAGGAGAAAGGAATCTTCTGAGAGGAGGTGGTGCTCATGTGTGCAGACATTTTTCAGGTGGACAAGGTGGAGAAGAACCAGTGATGGACTCTGCCCGCGAATCCCATTCAAGATTTCAGGATATAGGTATGGGTGGGATCGTTTCCGGTATCAAAGACAGCTAAAAGGTCCAGCAATGTAAGATAATAGGGGTCATCTTTATCTCTGGACAGAAGGCTGCGATCTATAATTTAAAATATACTTATGTCTATTCTGCACCATGAGCTGATGCTGGGTTGGTATTCATTCAGAGGGTGGTTAGCATTGATGGAGTTATGCGTAGACTGTTTTTCTGATGGTTTTGCCCATGGGCTTGCGCTTGTGAGTTTAAGTTGGACCCTTGGGTGTTGACATTATTTCCCAGGAATGCACTGTGGTCATTTATAAGGGAGTTATGTTATGTTATGTTAAAATAAATTTGTAAAGTGCACATACACCGGGGAGGTTTCTTGGCGCTGCCATGCTTAGAACCCAAGTCCAAATGCGCAATCGGGTGTTGCCATTGGACATGGGGATGGAAGGACAAGAGAAGAGTTGAAGCTTTAGGAAGATAGAGTAGTCTTGGAGTATCCTAAAATCTGTTACACTTTAGGGTCTACCTTGGGGCGTAGACTGGCTACTGAGCAGGATGACGGAGATGGTGAGGTGATGCCAGAGAAACAAGGCTCAGATCACAGTACACATCCCAGCTCAAGTCACACTGAAGGAAGCATCCGTTTCCATGATGTTGGCTGTGGATGCAAGGGGCTTGGCACACTAGTGTTCTGTTCAGGGCTGGTCCACCGAGAGCTGTGGCTAACCTCTTATGAATTAGATAGAGAAGGAGTTCTGGCGCGAGATGGGCAGGCACAGGGTAAGAAGCCTCACTTTCTGTAGTTGCACAACCTCGTCTCTGTTCTGATCCTAGTTTGATCGCTTTCTGAAGTTAGGTCTTCGGTTGGGGTTGATGTTGCATCCTTTGGGTCTCTCCACCTCTTGGTTGCAGGTTGCTGCTGTGCACCTACTTCAGCACATCATACCTGAAGCTGCCACATAGAAAATCCAAGATTTTTGAAAGACAAGGATGTGTGGTACTATTACTGACATCCAGACTATGAAACGTTTTCATTTTCTTGCCATTATTTAAATGTTTAATGGATTCTTGTCTTTGAGCAAATTAAATTTTTAATATTTTATCCAAGCTATTTTTTTGAAACATTGTTTTAATGTATTGTGTTATATTATGAAGACTATAGTGTCTTTAAGTGCTGACTGAGCTATTTATTAGATTTGACTACTTTTAGTAAAAGTCGATTTGGTTTCCTTCCTCAAATCAAAAAACGAATTTATAATATTAAAAGAAAACAAGTCAATGAAGAGAGGCAAATTGAACATATGTACATAAGTAAAAAAAACTGTATATTTACTAAAAATATCAGGTTATTATATTGGTACAAAATCAGAGGTTTACAAACATATTTCAATCTAAAGTTGGAGTGATCATTTTTGCTGGTTTGGGAACAAACATGGGGCCCGATTCACAGAATGAACTTAAAACTCAATCCTAAATTTACTACTATTTTGGTATTCACAGAATGCACTTACTACTTTTGGCATTCACAGAATGAACTTACTACTTTTGGTATTCACAGAATTTAGGATTTTGTCTTAAGACAAACTGAAGACAGACTTAAGGCAATCTTAAGACAGACTTAAGACAAACTTAAGACAGACTTAAGACAAAATCCTAACTTAAGTCTGTCTTAAGTCTGTCTTAAGTTTATCTTAAGACAAACTTAATACAAAATCCTAACTTTTGTGAATACCAAAAGTAGTAAGTTCATTCTGTGAATACCAAAAGTAGTAAGTGCATTCTGTGAATGCCAAAAGTAGTAAGCGCATTCTCTGAATACCAAAATAGTAGTAAGTTTAGGATTGAGTCTTAAGTTCATTCTGTGAATCGGGCCCATGGTTTTTGTTATGCCATCATCCTTGTCTTTGTGAGCACTGCCTTGCTTTAATAGCAAATATTTCATGACTAAGGGATATGATTGCATGACTAATGAGACCCCCAGAGACAATACTTCTCAGGTGCCTTTCCAGAAGATCCTGAAAAAACATAGTTTTTCTTTTGAAACTTTGTGCTAATAAGTGATCAATTTTCCAAAGTTTCCCTGAGAGAAGATCCCTTCCTAAGCCTTCCCTGCTGCTCCTAGCTGAGCTGAGGGTAATGAGGGCCAGCTATTTCCACCGCCCCACTCAACAGCTGACAACTTTTCTACAACATTCCTGCTGATGCTAAATGTATCAGTGAAGTCAAAGTATTTAGAGCAGAGAGTTCTGCCGTCTATCAGGGAGGCTGTATCCGATCTCGAAAGGTAATGGAGAACCCGTCATCACCCTTCGCTCGCCCCATCAACCCGATGTAGTGGCCACACTGGTGACACTAAAAGAGCGCTTACGCTTCCAGGAATAGCAATAGTTATCTTCTCGAATGAATGCCAAGGCCAATGTTGTTTTGTTGACACCTATGTCGCTAATGAGACAAAAGAAGAAAATAAATGTTTGGAAGTGGAATGGACGGAAGTCTCATTACTACACTTCCTCCAAATCAACAGACAATAGCCTGTTCTGCCAACACAGTTCAACATAAGCACCTAATCCCTGCTTCCGCCTATACTCAGAACACTGCGGCCTGCATTTTTCTAAATTTTCATGCAATGCAATGCGGCAAGGCAAGTTGCTCCACTGTGTAACATGACGGGGAGAGAGCTCAGCTGAGCCATATTTATTTACAAAGATATGGTGCAGTTCAGCTCTCTCCCTGTGCTTGTGGACTTGGGTATGCCTAGTGCCAACAAAGGCACTGTTGACCCAGTGTTTAATATGTAAAATAAATAAGTGCCGTGGCTATCAGGAGGCCCTTGCAGCTTCCGCCACACTTTGCCCTCCTATGCTGCAAATTATAGTGACAACTCAACTTCTAACCCTAACACTCCTACAAGTGAGACAATTCGGATTATTTAAGCCGCCAAAGCTATTAGAAAGGCTTGGGCACAAGTAATAGTCATTTTTAATTAATATAGCATTAATAATTAACTGTTGTTGTGGTCATCTCTAAATTAGCTAGACAGTGCCACCTTGTGGCAGACTGTCACAAGTGCCGGTGCTGCCAATTAAGTGTCATTGTTGAGCACCTGGAAACCACTGGCTCAAATTAAGCACTGACTTGCGCCATGGTGCAAGGGTACCTGTGCTTGCATTGTGGGAAACATTGTTTTTGTGCAGGAAGGTGCATCTTTCTGCACAAAAACAATCCTTATACCAAGGTCGGGTAGGCACACCATTTTGGTGGAAACCCAGGTTTACTAACTTTAACAAATCCGGGTTTGCATTAAAATACATTTGTGGATGCACGAAACCCCCATGCTTCACCCATGTAAAATGCCTCCCAGATGCAGGGTGAATCAAGGCAGCGCAAGTAGCTACCTTGATTTAGTTTGCAGATAAAAAGTGTTGTAAGGCTAAGCAAATGTCGATTTGCTGACTTTGTAGGTGTCACTTTAGCAATTATGTTGCAATGCATCGACTTGCTTGACGCTAGGACAACGCAAGTGTCTAGTAAACCTTGTGCTGTGTTTGGCAGCTCTTGGTTTGTAGGCTTGGATATATTTTTGTTCATTCAAAGGAACGATGGATGAATAATTACTGCGCTGTATCGAATGAATGAGGAAAAAGTATGTAGTGCCAAATATAAATGGAATTGTGTGCCAATAGTGGCATCGGCGGCAATTCAGCAAACAATTTCAGCTTAGAGCGATCCTAGCATGGTTTTACGGTGCAAGGACGAGGCAGTGGAACTTGTACTCAAGGTACACTCTTTGTGCACAAATGTATGTGCGATAACTACAGAAAAGTGGAAGCTACATAAAACTGGCTAAAAGTAAACATTATTGTGGTTGGGAACATCACTCAATAGTCCACTTATTTAACCAATGTTTGTGTCTGTTTTGATATGGCACCAGAGTTGGATGGAAAGGAAGAACTAAAAAGTTTCATTGACTGGTTTTGTGTCAAATTTGGGTCTGTTTTGTTCTGGTTGATACCCGCTTCTCCCCCTTTGCACACATTAGCAGGAGAACTGGTTTGTGCAGTGCAAAGGAATTTTGGTGCTGCATTTACGTCATATTTTGCAGCTGAATCCATTTAGGGCCTCATTTATAAGCACTTATGCGCATCCAGAACATCACTTTTTTGATGTTCCGAAGGCACACTGTGCCCCGGCATATTTACAAGGCCACATAAATCCACTTCACATGGCTTTCCATGGCCTTTAAAGATGTGCCCCTTTCACATAGAACACAGCATGAAGGGGGCATTCCATGGGTGTTGCTGTGGGTGTTTCCATGCAACATCCTTGGAACCTGACACATCCCAGATTTACAAGGTTTCTTAAGCCTGGGAATGTGTCAGAACCTAACGCCACACATATTTTTCCTTTTTCTATTTGTGCTGCATTCTGCAGCGTGTATAAAAAGAGGAAATCAAGCATTGATTGATTTTGTGCAGGGAAGTTTACCTTCCTGCACAAAAGCAATCAGCCCCGCAACACAGGCACTCTTGCACCATGGTGCAAGGATGCTTGCATTGGCGCATGGCAGCCCATTGTGTGCTGGAGCTGGGGAATATGACAGGAATGCACCGTATCGCATAGATACAGCGTATTCCTGCCCTTTTGTTTTGACGTGGGGCAGCGCTGCAAGATTCCTTGCGGCGCTGCCCTATGGCAAAAACTCCTAAACGAGAGCGTTAGTTCTCAATAGTTAAGCTGCTGTTTGTGCTGCTGAACACTGCAAAGCAACACCTCATGAACTTATGATCATTCTGATCGTAGAGTATTTCCTTTCATTACACCTCAAAAATCCATTAATTAATTAAATTGTTTTAGAATTTTCAGCACATTTCAAACAAAATTTAGAAGGACAATTTTAAGCAGCAATTCCCCCACACCTTTCCTTCTCACCAAAAGAGAAAGAACTATTAACGAACAAGTAGTCACCCTACCTAGGCTGGCTGATACGCTCTTAGTTAATTATAGAATTGTAAATAGGGTTGAAACTCAGGAACAAAATGAACATTTTACCTATGAATTTAGTTTTATGAACTGTAAATCACTTTTTATGACTCCGCTGACTTATACCAAACAAGCTTGCCTCTTTCATTAATGAATTTCTTTTTGTCATTTTTCGAGGGGAAACTTGATTTCCTTGCTGGAATGCAGAAGAAAGCATGCACAATGTGTCACAGAGCAAATTTAGCATCACAGTCTGATTTTGGTTGCAATAACTGTGCATTTCCATGTTGTGGAACATTTACTGCCAGAACTCGAGCAAATTCAAAGCCAGGCAATCAGCAGCGGCGAGTGCAAAGGTGACCCATATGCAATCTGGTCCTGAAATTAAACTCCAAATGAAATGAAATGAAATTAAAATAAAATAAAATGTATAAAGTGCACTCCATACCCAAGGGTGTCTAGGCGCTAGTCTCTTTAAACGTAACTGCTGCAGAAAGATGAGAGGCCAATTAACAACGAACTGAGAAGACAGACTGAGTGCCATTTGGCTCTATGGATGCCAGCCATGCCCCTACCAATGCCACCACTGTTATCACTTCCCGGTCAACAACAAGCCCTCTCTTAAAAGGCGATTCCCAGTGCAGGAGGCTGCATGTATGAGAGACAGGTCGGTTTTCATGTCGCTTCTGCCCCCGGATGTCAAGGAAAGAAGATAGGCTGAGGTTTGCTGTGAACAGAACTGTTGATGGGCCACCAGCCATGTGACCTGAGGCAGCCACCCGTGCCTGTCAGTCATGCCTCTGACCGAGATGACTTGCAAGTATCAGAGATTCTGCTGTTGTCCCTTCTCTGGTGATTGCCTGCCTTTGCTGTGTTAGCTGTGAAGCACGATCTTCATTCATGACTACCTACTCTCAAATCACCAGCTTTAAGAGCAGTCAGACATTTTCCAGTGTGCAATGTTTAAAATTTTCTGTTAAATTCACAAATCTTGCAAAATTTAAAAACACATTTGCCGGAAATAAACCCCCACGATTATAGGTTTTGTAATAAAAATAGGCCACCCCTCCCTCCCCTCTCGTAAACCTGTCCCCAAAACGTTTTGCTGAAAAATTCTCATGCCAAACTTTTTTTTTTTATTGTGTTTTTTTTTCCTACATCTGACATTTTGCAAAGGGTCAAACTTTGATGCTGTTTATCTTTGCATAATTTTACTAGCAAAATGACATAATTTTGCCATCTGTCGGGATTTAATGACTGCCAATCCTTGTCATTTTAAGATAAGTGTGCAGGAGTTGAGTCTAAAGTTTTTAATAATGATTATCAAACTAAAGCACTCAGAGGCCTCGAGGTCAAATGTCAATGATTGTCACAGGTCCAGGGGCATGTGACGCCACTCTGGGTGCTTTTAAACTTTACTAAACTGAAGCCACAGGCTCACGCCAACTGAATAAAACATTTAGTTAAAATGATGCAAATAAAATGTACCAGCCACCATCAAAAACTCTTCAGGCGCAGATTGTTTGACAAGTTTCATGTGCATATGTAGAGGGAAGCACCAAGCCAGGGTACAACTGGTCTTTGCATATCAAAACATGTGCAGAAAAATGGAAGTTTAGTACTTCCACCATAGACTACTTGGGGTTCAGGTTGTCTGTTGTGTGAGGTAACCAAAGACTAGTTTGGTTAAGGGCCATTGAGGATTTTAATTCTCCTGATAACAAGGATCTATTGAGATCCTTCATGGGTGTTGTGGAAATTTATGCAAGATTTATTCTCAAGTGGGCCGAAAAAAACATTCAATGTGAAACATTTATTGAAAAGAATGTGAAATCTAAAAGGGATGGTGGTTTTGAAGCGGAATTTAAATTGGTAAAGAATGACATAGCTCAAGCCATTCCACTTAAGTCTTTTAACACCAGGAAAAAAGTGTGATCATGACCGACGCAAGTCAGAAAGGTCTTTGCGCAGGTCTACAACACAGAGTGGAGAGATGAAGTGGTGGCATGTGCTTCAAGGAGCTTGAGGGGGCAGAGTCAACATTCTCTGTGGTGGAGAGAGAATCCTTGGCACGCCTGTGGGGTATCAACCACTTTTAATCATAGTTGTGGCGCACGCATTTCTCTGTACAAGTTGATCATGAAATTGCAAAAAACACAGTTGATGGACAGAATGTAGAACAATGTCATACATTCACCCCAGTACAAGGATCTGGGCCTAAATCCATCGTTTTTTTGCACTCCACACCACCCTGGTTGATCATGAATCACTTGTACAACTTCTCACCACATAGGGAAGGGGAGAACCACCCCAAGAATCTCCAAACAGCAGTATAGACTGCACAAGCATGATTATTGGGTGGAGTATGTGACAGGTGCCACAAATGGTCTCTCGTACCTTCCAGGTCATGATCATAGAAGAGCTATGGGAGGGCAACATGGAGAGTCATTCAGAGCGTGGATGAATGGGTGGCTGCGAGCAATTCAAATGAAGAAATGAAAGGGATGAGAGAAGGTATTCTACAAGGATGGTCTTGTGGATGTCGGGAGATAAGTCGTGTGATGGGTACAAAGAAGCTATTCGAGGAGTTATCTATTATTAATGGTCTTCTATTTCGGTCAAATGTGTTGGTTGTGCCGTATGGAATGAGGAATAAAGTATTGGCTTTATCCCATGAGGGGCACATAGGTATGCGAGCAACGAAAAGAAGAATTTGTGAATTATTTTTGTGGCCTGTACTAGACAGAAGTCTTGAATACTATGTGAGAGATTGCATGAATAGTGCCCTAGGTGACAAATTTCATGTGACTGTTCCTAGCCCTGTAGAGGCAATAAGTGCTCCCAACAAGGCCTTGAGCTACTTGACCACCAATGTCATTGGTCTCATGGGTGTTTCAGGGGTAATGATGGGGTGTGGAATACTACTCATAGATGTTTACAGCCGGCGGCTTGTGAAAGCAGCTAATAGTTGCAAAGTGACTGAATTTTTAGAAACTATTTTTGCAAAGGAGGGGAGTCCAGATGAAATTTGAACGAGGGGGGGTGCCCCAGTAGGACATTAGCCAGAGGAAATAGAGCTACCTGTCAATGCCAGTTCACAGTCACCATATATGGCAGACAGGATGGGATATGTACCACAACAAGAGTACAGAATTAGTAGACTACACCATCACCTTATGTAAATCTTTAGGTCACATTAGTCCTGAAATACTGTCTGACCGTGTGCAGGATGTGGCATTGGCATGGATAGGGATGAAATAAGAGATACCGTAGTAGGCTCTGTTCCTTTTAGGGAGATTATTAATGCCCTAGAGGGGGAACATCCATTACGACGCGGTGTTTACACCGCACTACCATTACAACGCAAGTTGTTACCACGACTTGCGCTGGAGGGTGCTCCAGGCTAAGGAATAGTAGATTTACTATTCCAACACCTTCCCTACTGTACGTAGGCTGGTGTTCGAATAGTAAATCTTACTATTCCTAAGTCCAGCACCCTCCAGCGCAAGTCGTGGTAACGACGCGCGTCGTAAAACCAGCGTTGTAATGGTAGTGCGGTGTAAACACCGCATTGTATTGACATACAACCATTTTGACATCCTGCCTGCTTGATGTACACAGGAAAGTGTTGGAGAAAGTGCATCTGCACCGTCCTCCAGATCAGAGATAATCACAATACTACTAAAGCCTGGGAGAAACCCCACCAAATTCCAGTCATATAGACCCTTGTTTTTATTGATCTTTGACAATAAGAACCTGGATGAGGTTTTTGCAACTAGACTTTCTTCATATATGGGCAGGTTGGTACTCCCAGTGCAGTAAGTTTTTTTACCAGGTAGAGCTACCTGTAATGATTTGCATAGCCTAGTTGTCTTAATGCAACTATCTTTTCTGAAAACAGGGGAGTCTCATACTTTCTAGATGCTGAAAAGGCCATTTATGTACTCAATCCTGGAGTAACTGGGATGCGTATGTTGTAATTGGTGAGTATATTCTACATTGGCGCCAAGGGCTAGCTAAGGATGAATAATACTATGTTGTCTTGGTTCTCGATCGAAAGGGGGACAGGTAGAGTTTCCACTCTCCCCTTTTTGTTTCCCCTGGGTGGTTCACAAAGCTGTACCACTCTGATGGTGGGATTGATTTTCTGGACAGAAGGGTAATTATTTCACTATATGCAGATGATCTTTTTTTTTTAATAAAAAATTCTGAGTATAACCTTTTGTCCCAATTAAGAGATATCTCACGCTATGGATGTATGTCTGAACTTTCGGTTAACTGGGTCAAATCTTGACTTTTCCCCTCTTACTAGTCATATCACACAAACAAAACGAAAGTGGAGAGAGACCGTAGTCAAATACTTGGGTACCACAATGTATTGGGGCAACGATTTTCGGATCCATGAAAACTATGGCCTCGTCACAGGATATTGAAAAACCAGGCGGAACAGTGGAGTCAGCTGGCACTTTCAACAGCGGGCCATAAAGTACTTATAAAAATGGTAGTATTGCCTACATTTCTTTACTTATTTACAAATATTCCATCTCCACTCAGCGTTCAATTCTTGAAGTCCCTGAAAGCCACGCTTATAAGGCTGACTTTGTCTGGAAGGGGGCAGACCAGGGTGACGTTGTAGACCCTGGCACTGCACTTGGAGAGGGGAGACTTTGAGATCACAGACTTTCGCACATAGGACTTTACAATGCCAAGCTGACTTCGCGGTACATTGGCGAGATCATGGGGCCCACCTGCAACACTTGGTGATTGAAAAAGACCAGGTAGTTGAGGCAAAGCTGCTAATAGAGTTTTGTGTAAGGCGGCTCAAGCCCACACACGGAATCCACACTGTGTGCTTTACATACTGGGCCAGGTGAACTCTGCCTGCTGGGTCGGGTATGACATGTTATACTCCTCAGCAATGACTCTGATGTGCAATCCCTTGCTATCGTCTGCACTTGAACCCTAAGTACCTGCAACACTTTGAAAGAAGGACCTCCTGAAGCTGGTGCACCTGCTCCAGAGGGGAACTCTTAACACTAGAAGCATTCAAACTGTTGGCTACTACCAGTCCCCTGGACATCTTTATATAGATCAGCCTTAAGTGTCTTGTTAAGGCCTTATTTCTGACCTTTCCCTGTGAACCAACTGAACCACCAGACTACAAGCCACCGACACAGATCTTAATATCCGACACATAGGGGAGATGTAAGTTATGACTGTATGGTATGTGTGCTGCACCAGCAGACTGCTCTTTTTCAATGAGCAATTGAAGACAAGGCATGGAGATACTGTTGCTTCCAATTTTAACGATATGCACTGAAGTGGTCCCAGTGTATTAGCAACTTTCTCATAGGGGGGAAAAACACAAATACAAATAACATTCAACAGTTTCAAAAGGAAGGCAAAGGAACAAAAACGTCAGCCCAATGCTATTTAATCCCATGGGGAATATGCTTTTCCTTTAGATAGAAATTCATGGGAAAACAACCTAAATAGGGTATCCAAATCACAAAGGTGGTGCCCAGAGATAGGGGAGGGAGTGTAAGATGGTAAGTGAAGGAAAGGAAAGTTTTGTGGTGGAGACACAATATCACAAACAGTTTGGGTATATGTTCGTTGTATACCGGATAGCCACAATCTAAACATTTATATACATATTTGCCTTATAACACATAGGGTCAAAGTTTATTCATCACTGTTGATCGGATATTGGCAGGTGTTTTGCAAAGTCGACGTTTCGACCAATTTTAACAGCTTGTGAAATTATAGGCACAAACTCCTCTACTTGGAATTTATAGCAGAAGTTACTAAACACCAATGTCCATTCATATGTTTGATATCTCTGTAAGTACCAGTTGGTTCCAGTGCCCCTATGAGCATGTCACGTTCCTCCACCAGCATGGGAATGCCAACCCATCTCTGCATACTGGCAGTGGGGGGAACCATTGCAGAAATCACTGGCTCATTGACTACATTAACTTCCTATGGTCTGTCGGGTGATGTGGCAGAAGTCGATCTACCAGCCAGAAGACTTACTTCCATGCTTCTGTTGTGGGCTACAGCCTAGCTGAAAGGCCCTCAACCCAGGGCGGAGGCACAGCTGAGGGATGCAGCTTACTGTAAGGACTCTGTTGAATGTCATGCCATGCAGCAGCTGTTGAGTTGTAGGCCTAGAGATATCTGGGTCCTTTTTGAGGGAACATCTAGCACAGCCTCAACTTTCGAGCGAGTAGCTGGTACACCATCCCTGGGGAGGCGTAGGCTTTTGACCCATTACCAGGCTTACAGCATGTTGTAAATCTGGGAATTGTCAAATGCTATCAGTGTTACGTGGGAACATCCACTGTAACGCCCATGGCACACCTGCCTATTGCAGTGTGAGGCAACGCAGTGACTTGTGCCGTGTTGCCTCACACCAGATCTAAGAGTCCCTTTAAAGCCACGCAAGGTGGCTGTACTTGCCCTTGTAGATATGGCTCTGCACTATGCGCAGCCGGAGCGTCATTAAAAATGACGCTCCGTCGGCTCACGGGGCTTGTAAATGAGCCACTCAATCTTAACTTGCTGCAGTGTTTCTTTAATACTGCCTTACCACTCAACCTAGACATTAGAAAAGACTTTGGTACTGCATATAACAGCCTGATGGGATGTATGCAAAAGTTTTTCCTATAGATTAAATGCTGATTATAAGTGTTGTGCCTTTCTTGAGGCACCTGCATCAATGTACTTCCTCTCCACAACTCCTCTACTGCTCCATCATTATGTTAAAGGAGGAGTTGTGTAAAACAGCTCACTATGTCAAGTATGCTACTGCCCTAATGCGTACTGCTATGCTCTTCTATGATTCATGTTTTTAAAATTAAAATAAAAGGTTAAATAAGCGCAAAGAATATATTGTAGTGAGTTTTATTGAATAGCTGCTTCAGCTGGTCCCAGCTCATGGAGACTTCCAGTCAGTTCTGCCTTAAAGGGAGGTGCATTGAGCATGCTGGGAGTTGTAGGATCATAATTAAAAATCAAAACATGAAACTACAAGTATGGACATGCATATTGTTGTTGGCAAAAAACAGGCCTGTCTCCTTTCTGGTGAAGAATTGGCTTGGTAGTTTGGTCTGCCCTGTTCCCATGATGCACTGGGCCAGGGACAGACTAATTTGCATATAGCCAGGTTCTGAGCTGGGATGGGGCAGTGAGATAAATAACGGTGATGGATCAAGCCCTGATCTTTGGACTGGGTAAGAGTGGTCTGCTTAATTCAGACACTCTGTTCATCACCACCCCCTTTTCTGTATCGTTTGTGGCCACTATAGGTGTGGCAGGGTATACTCAGACATGAGTCCCTTTCTCACTGCTCCATCAGGATTCAAGCAAGCCGGGCCGAAGAGGCTGAAATGCCAGAAACCGGTCCCCGGTAGCTTGTCTCCTTTCTGGTGAAGAATTGGCTTGGTAGTTTGGTCTGCCCTGTTCCCATGATGCACTGGGCCAGGGACAGACTAATTTGCATATAGCCAGGTTCTGAGCTGGGATGGGGCAGTGAGATAAATAACGGTGATGGATCAAGCCCTGATCTTTGGACTGGGTAAGAGTGGTCTGCTTAATTCAGACACTCTGTTCATCACCACCCCCTTTTCTGTATCGTTTGTGGCCACTATAGGTGTGGCAGGGTATACTCAGACATGAGTCCCTTTCTCACTGCTCCATCAGGATTCAAGCAAGCCGGGCCGAAGAGGCTGAAATGCCAGAAACCGGTCCCCGGTAGCTTGTCTCCTTTCTGGTGAAGAATTGGCTTGGTAGTTTGGTCTGCCCTGTGCCCATGATGCACTGGGCCAGGGACAGACTAATTTGCATATAGCCAGGTTCTGAGCTGGGATGGGGCAGTGAGATAAATAACGGTGATGGATCAAGCCCTGATCTTTGGACTGGGTAAGAGTGGTCTGCTTAATTCAGACACTCTGTTCATCACCACCCCCTTTTCTGTATCGTTTGTGGCCACTATAGGTGTGGCAGGGTATACTCAGACATGAGTCCCTTTCTCACTGCTCCATCAGGATTCAAGCAAGCCGGGCCGAAGAGGCTGAAATGCCAGAAACCGGTCCCCGGTAGCTTGTCTCCTTTCTGGTGAAGAATTGGCTTGGTAGTTTGGTCTGCCCTGTTCCCATGATGCACTGGGCCAGGGACAGACTAATTTGCATATAGCCAGGTTCTGAGCTGGGATGGGGCAGTGAGATAAATAACGGTGATGGATCAAGCCCTGATCTTTGGACTGGGTAAGAGTGGTCTGCTTAATTCAGACACTCTGTTCATCACCACCCCCTTTTCTGTATCGTTTGTGGCCACTATAGGTGTGGCAGGGTATACTCAGACATGAGTCCCTTTCTCACTGCTCCATCAGGATTCAAGCAAGCCGGGCCGAAGAGGCTGAAATGCCAGAAACCGGTCCCCGGTAGCTTGTCTCCTTTCTGGTGAAGAATTGGCTTGGTAGTTTGGTCTGCCCTGTTCCCATGATGCACTGGGCCAGGGACAGACTAATTTGCATATAGCCAGGTTCTGAGCTGGGATGGGGCAGTGAGATAAATAACGGTGATGGATCAAGCCCTGATCTTTGGACTGGGTAAGAGTGGTCTGCTTAATTCAGACACTCTGTTCATCACCACCCCCTTTTCTGTATCGTTTGTGGCCACTATAGGTGTGGCAGGGTATACTCAGACATGAGTCCCTTTCTCACTGCTCCATCAGGATTCAAGCAAGCCGGGCCGAAGAGGCTGAAATGCCAGAAACCGGTCCCCGGTAGCTTGTCTCCTTTCTGGTGAAGAATTGGCTTGGTAGTTTGGTCTGCCCTGTTCCCATGATGCACTGGGCCAGGGACAGACTAATTTGCATATAGCCAGGTTCTGAGCTGGGATGGGGCAGTGAGATAAATAACGGTGATGGATCAAGCCCTGATCTTTGGACTGGGTAAGAGTGGTCTGCTTAATTCAGACACTCTGTTCATCACCACCCCCTTTTCTGTATCGTTTGTGGCCACTATAGGTGTGGCAGGGTATACTCAGACATGAGTCCCTTTCTCACTGCTCCATCAGGATTCAAGCAAGCCGGGCCAAAGAGGCTGAAATGCCAGAAACCCGTCCCCGGTAGCTTGTCTCCTTTCTGGTGAAGAATTGGCTTGGTAGTTTGGTCTGCCCTGTTCCCATGATGCACTGGGCCAGGGACAGACTAATTTGCATATAGCCAGGTTCTGAGCTGGGATGGGGCAGTGAGATAAATAACGGTGATGGATCAAGCCCTGATCTTTGGACTGGGTAAGAGTGGTCTGCTTAATTCAGACACTCTGTTCATCACCACCCCCTTTTCTGTATCGTTTGTGGCCACTATAGGTGTGGCAGGGTATACTCAGACATGAGTCCCTTTCTCACTGCTCCATCAGGATTCAAGCAAGCCGGGCCGAAGAGGCTGAAATGCCAGAAACCGGTCCCCGGTAGCTTGTCTCCTTTCTGGTGAAGAATTGGCTTGGTAGTTTGGTCTGCCCTGTTCCCATGATGCACTGGGCCAGGGACAGACTAATTTGCATATAGCCAGGTTCTGAGCTGGGATGGGGCAGTGAGATAAATAACGGTGATGGATCAAGCCCTGATCTTTGGACTGGGTAAGAGTGGTCTGCTTAATTCAGACACTCTGTTCATCACCACCCCCTTTTCTGTATCGTTTGTGGCCACTATAGGTGTGGCAGGGTATACTCAGACATGAGTCCCTTTCTCACTGCTCCATCAGGATTCAAGCAAGCCGGGCCGAAGAGGCTGAAATGCCAGAAACCGGTCCCCGGTAGCTTGTCTCCTTTCTGGTGAAGAATTGGCTTGGTAGTTTGGTCTGCCCTGTTCCCATGATGCACTGGGCCAGGGACAGACTAATTTGCATATAGCCAGGTTCTGAGCTGGGATGGGGCAGTGAGATAAATAACGGTGATGGATCAAGCCCTGATCTTTGGACTGGGTAAGAGTGGTCTGCTTAATTCAGACACTCTGTTCATCACCACCCCCTTTTCTGTATCGTTTGTGGCCACTATAGGTGTGGCAGGGTATACTCAGACATGAGTCCCTTTCTCACTGCTCCATCAGGATTCAAGCAAGCCGGGCCGAAGAGGCTGAAATGCCAGAAACCGGTCCCCGGTAGCTTGTCTCCTTTCTGGTGAAGAATTGGCTTGGTAGTTTGGTCTGCCCTGTTCCCATGATGCACTGGGCCAGGGACAGACTAATTTGCATATAGCCAGGTTCTGAGCTGGGATGGGGCAGTGAGATAAATAACGGTGATGGATCAAGCCCTGATCTTTGGACTGGGTAAGAGTGGTCTGCTTAATTCAGACACTCTGTTCATCACCACCCCCTTTTCTGTACTGTCTCATGGGCAGTCTGGTGACAAGGGGCAGAGCTGGCTTTAGGGCAGCGTGACCAGTCCCGCCTCACCGGGTGCCAAACCTCTGGCGGCACCATTTGCATAACAGGCTGAGGCAAGCTAAATGCAGTCTGCAGAGATCTTAGTGTACCAGGCATTTTTCAGGGGATAATAACAATGTCATGATAACTCTGGTGGCTAATGCACTTGATGGAGAGATCTGTGATTAGTCACAGTTCTGACTCATTACAATGTAGCAAAGAGGGTGGATTTTTTCATGCTGCAAAGCACACTGTGTAACATGCAGATCACAGATTTGTCATTTATATAGATAGCTCAATGAGTGACCGTTTTGGTCACCCAGATCCTTTTGTTACTTGGAGTACATAAATTACAGTCCTTCTAATATAGCACATTGAGCTATGAACTGGCATCAAAGCTCTGCATGAAAATTGCAAGCATAAGTTTAGAACTGTGTTGTTTTTCTTCAATCTTTTGAAATTCTAATATTGTTACAAAAAAGTAATTTTGGGTTGGTATATAATTGTATTTATTTATATTAGTATGACACCCCCAATCGTGTTATGTTTTCGTTAATTTCTGAGTTTATAGGGTATATGTACTAACACTTTGTGTCTGGTTTGCCTCACAAACCTGGTGGAAACTGGTGTTTGGGGGTTTACTTTCCAGCAAAAATCTCAAATTGTGTTGTAAATTAGCCCTAAAATAACACAAAGTAGCTACATTGCATCAAGGGAGCATACCATGGGTGGTATATGGATGTTCCTATGCACCCACCCATGGATTTTGATGATAATCCCTATCTACAAACTTTGGTAGAAAGGGATTTGTATAAAATAATTACACCTCCTAGAGACAGGCATCAAGATAGAGAAAAGATATTTTTTTTCTCCAAAACGTATCCCAGTTTGCATGTGTGCCGCACTGCACAGCACACATAGAAAGTGGATAGTTTCGCAAAAAAGGATAAGTGTGGCACAGCAGCCAGAGCAGCTGACTTCGGCACGCGGGGATCACGGTTTGATCCCTGGCAGCAGCTCAGCATCATATGACTCTGGGCAATAGCTCACTTTATCTCCCCAATGGCCCCAGCACCTTCAAACCTTAAGGTGTGATACTTACATGCTTAGAAAATATGGATTATTACTTATTAATGCATAGAATTTTGTGCAATAAGGGTACCCTTACAGTAAAATTGATATGCTTGACATCACACATACATGTTTACGTTAAGGTGCAAGGGTGTGTGCATTGACACAAATCAGCCTTAAATGCAACAGCACTAGAGGTGAGTCGACAGCACCATATATTAGATATACTGCTGTTTTGCTCTCCCCTCTTGACACAACACAGAAACGTTGGATACTACACTGCATGGAAACTTACTAAAGCTGTCCCTTCGTTTCTCAGACCAAGCATAACCCTTAACAGTATAGATAACAGGTGACTCCTGCATCCTGTAGTACTCGCTGTCTTAAGTAACGTCCTTTAAATTGATGTACACACTTGTATGACTCATTGGGCCTGTGTTTGTGATGTAAAGTGTTCTGACAGTCTACACGGGGACGAGTAGTGCTATAAAAATAAATAAACGTGGAAGAATAGCATATGAGAAATGAGGGGCGCGATTGGAGGATGTTAGTGAGGGAATCAATGACACAGGAGGTCATTGTGGGGCGGGGAAAGAAGCAAGAAAATTGTAAGCAGCATCACCTGGGCCGCTCTCCCCGACCCCTCCCACCCTTCCACCGAGCACTCATTAGCAGCATCAGCTGGAACAGAGAGTGGGACGCCTTTCAGTTTGTTTAGCCTTGAACGCGCTAAACTTGGATTAATCACCCTGCAGCCTGCAGCCTCAAGTCTCCCTGCCTACCTCTCGCGGAACCCGCTCCGCGGGTCCCGCATCGCTGGAGTGCTTCTTTTGCCGCCTGGAGCCTAGAAGGGACAGCAGAGGGAAGTTTTCAACGGGGCTGCGAGCGAGCGCGCCAGCTCTCTGAGGGACTTCATCTCCCAGGAGTGAGCGCCAGCCCGGAGCAGCATCACCTGGGCCGCTCTCCCCGACCCCTCCCACCCTTCCACCGAGCACTCATTAGCAGCATCTGCTGGAACAGAGAGTGGGACGCCTTTCAGTTTGTTTAGCCTTGAACGCGCTAAACTTGGATTAATCACCCTGCAGCCTGCAGCCTCAAGTCTCCCTGCCTACCTCTCGCGTAACCCGCTCCGCGGGTCCCGCATCGCTGGAGTGCTTCTTTTGCCGCCTGGAGCCTAGAAGGGACAGCAGAGGGAAGTTTTCAACGGGGCTGCGAGCGAGCGCGCCAGCTCTCTGAGGGACTTCATCTCCCAGGAGTGAGCGCCAGCCCGGAGCAGCATCACCTGGGCCGCTCTCCCCGACCCCTCCCACCCTTCCACCGAGCACTCATTAGCAGCATCTGCTGGAACAGAGAGTGGGACGCCTTTCAGTTTGTTTAGCCTTGAACGCGCTAAACTTGGATTAATCACCCTGCAGCCTGCAGCCTCAAGTCTCCCTGCCTACCTCTCGCGGAACCCGCTCCGCGGGTCCCGCATCGCTGGAGTGCTTCTTTTGCCGCCTGGAGCCTAGAAGGGACAGCAGAGGGAAGTTTTCAACGGGGCTGCGAGCGAGCGCGCCAGCTCTCTGAGGGACTTCATCTCCCAGGAGTGAGCGCCAGCCCGGAGCAGCATCACCTGGGCCGCTCTCCCCGACCCCTCCCACCCCTTCCACCTCTTGTGTGCAAGCCCTATATTAATTGACTACGCTCCCGCAGCGCGGGAGAAGCCCGGGACAAGGGCGGGACCGTCTGTGGCCGTCCGGGGCCGCTGGAGGCCGGGCTGGGCCACCCCTCTTACCAGCGTCTCATATCTACTATCACCAGTAAGTGACATTGAATACCCGAGTTTGTTTGAGATTAATATGGCATCGTCTACAATTACACACTCTGTCAACAGCCACTTGGTAACTCCGACCGTAGAGTCTGGCTCATTGGCAATTGGCCCCTTAGATAAATTCTTTTTTAATCGCTCAATGACAATAGATAAAGAATTAACCCTGGCAGAGAAGCGCGCGGAGCGCAGATTATCAATTGAAATACTTAAGAACTCAACGGATAAGTTTCCTAATCTAGCTTATCCCACCCTGGTAACCCCTTTATCATCAGTAACCCTCCCAGGTACAACCGAACACTCTGAGGTCCAGGTTGGAGAAGTTAACAAGTGTGTTGCGATAGATTTAAATAATCTATGTGGTAGTAAATCGCAACTAACTCTACACCCCGATTCCGGCCCCCAGGTCATATTGGCCCATTCTAAAACTGGGTCCAAAAGGAAATGGACATCTTCGGTAAAAAAATGTAAAAAGGCGGTTAAACCCCCACAAAAATTTAGGAAGATAAATAAACCTGTGAATATTGGAAAGGTTGTTACCCAAGAAGTTCAAAGTCCAGAAAGTGTTTCACCCACGATTCTTGTATCTCTGGATTGCCAAGACAAAGTGGATAATTCCTGTTCTGTCTCTAATGTACCCTGTAAGGAAAATGCTTTACCCCTTGTAAATGTATTGCCAGATTTGGAAAAATTGTTTAGACTACTACTTACCCCTATAGAGGATAGAATTGCCAAGCTTGTCGATAGGTTAAATCATTTCGAACAGATAACATTAGACAATTTCTATTCTACCAAATCTTTGATTAAAGCAAATAGGGTGGAAGCGAATACAAATCTTCAGGTTGTTAATAACCCTGTTATCCAGGATAAGGGAAGAAACCCCAGAAATAGCTCTCCTTTACACTCAAAGCAAAGTAAATCTACAACAAAAGCTATTGCAAAAACTCTAGATAGAGTAGAGAGAGCGGCCGCTGGTCTTGAACCATCTCAGTCGACCATAATACATCTTACACAGCCCACAACACCCCAGACACAAAATCCATCGGTTGCTGTGAACGCTGAGGCTATATTGTGTCACCAAGTGGGTAAAGTACCAACACCTGTAAAAGTGACTACTAATATACAGATAGCTCCAAACATCACGGGGGGAGGGAATAGGGCTAACATATGCCCGTCGGCAAGTAAAACTTTAGTGGCGTCCCAACCAAACAACAAACAACAGGCACAGAAGCCTGCCCCCCAACATGTCCCCCAAGTTCCCAAATCCATCCCACCGCCCTTGGCAAAGCCGCCCCATAGAAAACCCCCTATTAATCTCACCCCAGACTCCTTCCCCTATGTGGCAGTTCTCATCAATGTACCACCACTATCCCCAGGACAGAGAGAAACATTCCAGATGCTTAAAAATAAGACCATGCACTGGTTAAAGGAAAATCGTCCTCTGCCTGGTGATGTCGATGGGCTAATAATAGGGGCAAGGAGAATAGATTGGATGGGATATACACCAAAAACCTTGGGGGGGGATTGCATTGTGCTTAATTTTCAAGATCCAAGGGTGGTGGGATGGATAACTAGGCAGGGATGGGGAACAAATAAGGGTGGTATCGGTATTGTGGACCTCACCTTTTTTTACCCCCGACCCACAAGTGTAACGACTAGTTTACTCAATGAACCCTTAATCCCCCCTACTGTATCATGGCCAATCAACCCTTTACCATCTCGTCCTGTTGGTCACCATTACACCTTAAATACATATTACAATCCCTATGTAGGATGGCAGGACCCGGGATGGGGATATTGACAAACCGGTACAGAAAGTGTGGGTAGGATTATTAATGAACTAAAAGGGTCATATGATGTATATGGTAACACAATTGTTACAAACCAATCGGTCAATAATATTGAGACGGGGGGTTTGCCTAAAGAAGGTGGTCTTAGACTGGGAACCTCAAGTGCAAATGTTATGATAACACACCCAGTAATAGTAGACTCGACTGTCGATTCAATAAACGACCCAGAAGGGCTGACTAGTTCTATGGATAGTCCAATGCTAGCCCGAGTATTTCCATCTACTAATGCTCGTGATGGGACAAATGTTGGTATTGGTACGCTTCTATCTTGGAATGTTGCCGGGTTGGCTAGTAAGTTGGATTCCCAATCCTGGGTGAATTTTATAAGTGATTTTGACATTTGTTGTTTCCAAGAAACCTGGGCTTGTGATCCCCTTTTTTGCCTAGGTTACCTGAATTATTGTATACCAGCTTCAAAAGGGGGAAGAGGGCGGCCGAAGGGAGGCCTAACTGTTTGGGTTAGACAGGACCTGCATATCAACATCAAAATGCTGGACCTGGGAGATAGTGATTTGCAAGCACTAAGGATCACCGCAGTTAAGGGCCAACCGATAGACTTGTATGATGTCTATGCGAGAGGCAACAATGTGACCAATTCACCCACTATTGAGTTGTTGTCTGCTGCCATAGAGGCTAACTCCCGGGAAAGTACAATGATAATTGTCGGGGACCTAAACAGGACATTTGAACCTTTGGACTGTACAAATGACCACCTGGAGAGTGAAGAGGACAATCTCTGGGGAGTACCATCTTTATGTTTAAAACCTGTGAAACGATGGACAAAAGAGATCCTATTATTAAATGGAATTTGTATGGAACATGGTTTAAGAGCACTGAATGGGAGAACACCGGGGGACAAGGAGGGCAGCAACACTTTTGACAATGGTATCAATAGGAGCCGAATTGACTACATTTTGTGTAGTCTTCAGTTGTGGAATGGGGTTGTTGATATGGTTGTAAGGCCCCGGGTTGAAAGTGATCACAACCCCCTATGTGTGACCCATAGGTGGTGGAATATCTGTTCAGGAAATACTATAGAGACATGCGACGAAACCCCTGTAATGAGTAACGATGAGCGTAGGTTAAAATGGCCCAAGGTATTGGCTAATGAGGCCACTTTGACCTACATTAGCAACGAGGTTGACAGTGCAATTTCCGCGATGGATGCTGCGGTTCCAGTGGTTCCAGGGAACAGTTGCATCACCGAAATCCACAATAAGTTATTCTCCCTCCTGAGACCATGCTTTTATATTAAAAAAAGG